>NC_090983.1:10007500-12507500 GCF_041146395.1 Eulemur rufifrons | reverse complement strand
AACTTGTTATAGCAGCAATGGGAAACTGATACAGATAAGTACCCTCATTATTCTCACTATACACACAGGGAAGCCAAGGCACAGAGACTATAAATAATTGACCCAGAGATCACATGGCCAGCAAGTGCTTTTGCAAGGGACTCAGACCCATGTACTTGTATTCATAACTTGTGGCAACACAATATAAATCAGGACTGGCATATGGCATTTTTCCACGTGGTTTCTTGGTTCAACTGTTCTCTTTCTTCTTAGCATTTATTCATTCTTTGGGTCTCAGTTCTATTGCCACTGCCTTAGGGGAGGCCTTCCCTGACTGTTTTGATGACGTTGGATGCTCAAAGGATATAGTCTGAAGGTAGAATATAACTCTCATCGAAGTACTTTTCATGATTATAATTTTAAATTTGTCTGAATTCTGTCTCAGTCACCAAACTGTAAGCTCCACGAGAGCAGGGAAGAGGCTGTTGTCACCTGTGCCTGCCAAATGCAGGGTGCCGTCTCTAGCTGTCCACTGAATTTCTGACGTTCAGACAATGTAACCATGACAAATTCACGGCATGCATATTGAACTTGTTGGATGTGGTCTTAAGAAATAAAACACATTCCAGTAGAATAAAGATTTGGAGAAATGAATTTCAAAAAATCCTAAGCTTTAGCCCCTAAGTAAATTGGCTTCATGAATATAAAATCTGAGAGAATAAAACAGCTATCCAGAAGAGACTCGTAGCATGACAGGAATACTGTATTTATACTTGGTTTGCCAAGAGATGCATTTTATCCTCAATTTCGCAAGATATTATTATATTGAAGCCTGGTGTTTGGGGATAATCCTAAAATCCACTCTTCTAGAAAGCAAAGAAACAGAAACAAAAACAAGCATACCAGGATACTAGGGTTTTTTTTTCTATATTTGATTATGTTTTAAAAATTAAGGGACTTTTATTAGCAGTGATTCAAGTCTATATTTTTTTCTCTTCTTTTTCTTTTTTTTCTAGAGACAGGGTCTTGCTCTTTTGCCCAGGGTGGAGAGCAGTGGTGAGATCATAGCTCACTGCAGCCTTGAACTCCTGAACTCAAGCAATCCTCCTGCCTCAGCCTCCCAAGGTGTTGGGACTAGAGGTGTACACCATCACATCTGGCTAATTTTTAACTTATTTTTGGTAGAGATGATACCTCACTATGTCACTCAGGAGTCTATACTTTTTCTAGCCACATGACTATGTATTTTTACTTGGTAATAGAACCTTTTTGACCTTCACACTATGGCTTCCCCCAAAATACTTATATCCACTAAGCACATAATGTTCTATATATTTTCATACACATTTATCTATATCTATATCGATCTATATATAGTTGAATTTGCTCGTTGTTTTTGGTGTAAGTTTCTACGATCCCTTCACACACACCACACCTGATTTTCCACTTTATCATTGCATTGGTTTTAAACTTTTTTTAAGCTTTTAAACTTTTTTTTGATTTTGTATATATTTTTTCTTTCTTGCGTATCATTTCTAAATTTGGTATAACTTGGAGAATTAAAAAGATACAAGATTATCTGGCTGAGATGATACAGGATGTAATTTGAGTTTAGTAAGCCTTTTCCTCAAGGATTTATGTTGCTAATTCCTAAGCCTCTGATCACATTCAATTAAATATTGTACTCATTCAATTCATTTGTCCATTTTCTGTGGCATCAGGATTCAGCTCAAAACTAGTCTACAAGGAAAAACAACTGCAAAATATTCTTTGTGCTTTTAAGCTCCATGTTACAGCCATCTACAGCAGCCCATTTCAATTCACACTCTATTGCAGGGGCTTGCTTTCCCACGGGAATCTTATAGGATTAGTATATTCAAGATTCAACCTCACATTAAAATGAAATAAAAACATGAGCTCAGGATTCAGAGAGTTTGGAAGTTGTTCCCTCTTCATACATCGATTCAAAAAGATGAAAATGGGCAAAACACGTTAAGATCCTTTCACAATAAGGTTTTATTAGATTAGAATATTTATTATTGGAATAAGATGAGAGATCATTTTATTTCCTTTGAAGTCGTTTCCATAGTATGTCCCTCTCTGGTCCTGATTTTATTCATAGGATACACATATGTGAACAAATGTATGTTCCAAGATACAGAATTATAATTTTCATAAATAATTCGTTTCTTTCATTTAACTTCCTTATCCCAGGTTCTCGGAGTACCTGAACAGGAAGGATTGTTGTGCCTCTACAAGACGAGACCCAAATGTGGAGGTTTGTTGAGGGTCAGAAAGCAAACCGAGTAGAAGCTTGATACCAGCCTTGTCTGCCTCTCTTTCCTGGTCACACTCACTGCACCACCCTTTTTTGGGGGGATATGGAACAAATATAGTAAAACCCTAATGTAGAAGGCCTCCCCATATTGCTAAGTGGGAAATCCAATGGATGAGAACTCTCATGAGCACAGTGGCCTACAGTGGATCCCTAGTACTCTAAGTTAGCCTGCTGACCTGCAAGACTCCGTCACTGTGTAACACTAATTAGGTTACAATGTGATTCTATGAAAGTAAATATGAATACTCTGGTGCTTCCAATGGACAGGACAGATAATTGTCCCCATTTAGCAAACTTGGAGAAATGGATCAGCATGTCAAGGTCATACGGACTGCTATTAAGAGACAGACTTGAGACTCTGATAGTGGGTCTTCTGACTCTAAATCTAGAATTCACTATTCAATCATAACAGTTCTCAAGTGAACACGGTTCAGATCCTCAGATGAACAATAGGTACCCAGGGGAAAATCCAGGTTCCTTTGTATCTAGTCAGGGACAATAGCACACACATTGTAGAGGTCAAAGTTAAAAAAAGTTTCCTTTGTGGTTGAGATCACATCATTCACCAGACAGTAGTCAGTAAACATTTTCCATAAATGGTCAGACTAAGTATTTTAGGCTTGGTGGCCTATACATATGCTCTCTGTACCTTTCTCCCACCCACTCCTGTGCTTGTTTTGTTTTACATCCCTTTTAAATTGTGAAAATCATTCTTAGTTTGTGGGCTATATGGATGCAGGGAGATTTTGACTCCCATACCATGGAGTTCATCAGAGCATTGGACCTAGAAAATTCTAGAGCACCAAAGGATGACTTGTCATGGAGGTCTTGGGGCAGTAACTGCAATCCCTTACTCTGAAATGTTTATCATGTAAGTGCACATCCTTGACTCACAGAAGAGATTTCACCTTCCTGACTCACCACAATTTTGGGCTATTGTTAATTTCCTGTCTTCTACCAAAATTCAAGACAAAGCCATATTTGGCTTGCTATATACACTAGATCTTTGGCAGTCCCAAATTTAAAGTTTATGGTTTCTACTATTTCAGAGACATCTCCAAATGCTCATGAATTTTTAAACTTTTTCACTTTTGAGTTGAGACGTGAATCTGGGATGTGGGCACTGGTCATACAACCAGAGAGAGACCAGCGGCCCGACCAACACTTGCTTTCCTTTCTCCTCTTGTGTCACCTCTATCCTCCAAGTGTGAACAGATAAGCACTCTCTTTTTTTGTGGGGAGTGGAGAAAAAGATTCTAAAAAGAAGCTAACTTCTGGGGTTGGTGATGAGTGAATGACATAAGAAATTATAGCCATTAACCAGAAATAGTAGATCCATATAGATTAAATTAGACAGTATCCAAGACCTTTAACAAAATATGCTATAAAGGAAGTAAGAAAAAAATTTATAAAAGGGTTTCTGTTAATTCTCCTACTAGAGAAAAAGTTTTTGAGTGAGAGAGAATTTAGAACTTCAAAGGAATTTATTCATTTTTCCCAGTTAAACTTGACTGCATTTTAATAGACCATTGTAATAGTCTCAGATGTTAGGATTCCTGCATCCCTTGTAAATGCCAAGGACCTACAATAGTTAATTTTGATGTTTAGCACGTCTCTCCACTTTGGACTACACAGACGGACTACAATTATGCCAGCCCAATGCTTATCTCTGCATGTAGACTCAGAACCTGGACTGCAGGAATGAAACGCTTTGGTACAACCTTCCACAATGAAGTCTTGAGTTCCAAAGCCTTCTGAAGGGTATCAACAGTGGAGCCTTGTGTTTATCTTGGCAGCTTTCTTCATCCTTAACATACTCTTGGGTATTTCAATTAAGAGTTAAGTGGGCAGCTTTATCCTTTTCATATTGGTATCAACTGCTTAAAAATATCAAATAATCAACAGATACATATTCAGTTTCTAGTATGTAAAAGGCATTGTGCTGGGCACCACTGGGGCAAAAAGCAGACTTAGTTCCTGCCCATGCAAGTTTCCTCTCTACCAGCGAGATTAAAAATATATATATGAATAGTTAAGTGAATAAACAGTTAAAAGTTCAATTAAATAGTTCAAGCTGTGTTAGAAGGCAATGCATGATTAACTTTCAAATGAATTTACACACCATAAATATTATAGGATATTAGAAGAGAGAGATCATTTATTCATTCATGAATCTTTTATTGGCATTTACATTGGGCCAGGCTTCACTCTTCCTTAAATAGTCCCTTACAACTCCAGGCTCACATATCCAACTTCCTACTTGACATCTCTTTGTACAGAACTAACAGGCATTTCAAACTCAATGTCCTTTTATAGTGAGCTTAGCTTCTCTCTCCAAACCTCCCCCTCCTGTCGTCTTCCCCATCTGAATGGCAACTTTGTCCTTCTCACCATAAAAATCACAGTCAACCCTGACTCCTTTCTTTTTCTCACACTTTAGATTCAATCCACAAGCAAATCTTATTGGTTATACTTTTGAAATATACCCAGAATCCAGCCACTTCCAACAACCTCAACCACTAGAATCCAGGTGTTTTGCTGGGATCATTGCAATAGCTTCCTGATTAATGGTCTTCCTGCTCTGACCCAAGACCCTCTGCAGCCATAGATCCTGTTACTTCCCTTCTTAAGTCCCACAAATTCGTAAGCTGATAGTTAATATAGCACTTACTATTCACCAGGCACTGTTCTAAGCTCTTCACACGTATTAACTTACTGAATCCTCGCAATGACTTTACACAGTAGGTACTGTTATTCTCTGCATTTTATCAGTGAACAAACAAAGGCATAAGGAGGACAAGGCATTTGTCAAGATCACAAAGCCAGTGGGTGGCAGAGATAGGACTCAAACCCTGACATTCTAGCTCCATTGCCCATGCTCTTACCCTCTGTGTCTGCTCCTTCCAGCGGCTTCCTTTCTCACTCTTGGAACAAGCCCATGTCATCATGACAGCTGAGAAACCGAGCAAAGTCTGTCCCCCATTACTGCCCTAATCCCACCCTCTGTTCTCCTTCCCTCGGCTCACTCAGGCCACACTGGCCTCTTCGCTGTTCCTCCAACACCCCAGGCTTCTTCTCATATTAGAGCCATGCACCTTGGCTGGTCCTTCTGTCTAAGACACTCCCCACTGCAAGTGGCATGGTCCCCTCCCTCCCTCACTGCCTTCAGGTCTCTTCTCAGAGTTCAGTGTTTCAGTTAGAATGTCCCTGACCACCCTCTTGAACTTCTTACTAATAACATATCCAGGCACTGTTCTAAGCACTTAACACATACTTTACTTCATGAAACCCACACGACAGCTCTGGGTGGATGGAATTACAATTCCCATTTTACAGATGAGGAAAAGAGACACAGAGATAGTTAAACAGCATGCCCGAGGTCACTCAGCTGATGAGCGAGAAAGTCGGGATTCCAACCTGGATGCTCTGGTTCCAGGGTCTGTGATCTTACAAAAAAAATCAATATATAAAATTTGGTGACTAATGGGTAATGGGAAGGTGAGTAGAAACAAAATTTATTCTGAAACATAGAGCCAGAGTAAGATGATTAGCAAATACAAGAACATTAGGTTGAAGGAGGAGAGGAGGAGGGGTTTAGATTTTCATGTTCCAGAGCCATGTTTCTCATAGTATCACCCAAGGTGCTCCTTCGTCAGAGTCACCTGGGGCGCTGGCTTTAGCAGATGAGTGCAGATTCCTGGGCCCCACTCCAGACATTCTCATCTAGAGTCTTTGGAGTTCAAGAATCTGCATGAATAAATCCTCGATGATTTTGAAACACACTAAAATTTTCAAACCGCCGTCTTGGATGATAGGGAATATTTTCATTGACTTAAGTGTGTACATTAAGCATCACAACTCTAGTATAGCATTGCCATAGCAACAAGATTTGCAAAATGTACTATCACATTATAACTTTGCAACGTAGGGCAGGGCTCTTTGAAGGTTTTGTTCATTCGTGGATTCCAAGTACTTGGAACAGTGCCTGGCCCATAGTAGGCCCGCAATAAATAATTATCAAATGTGTGAATTTTGGAGTGGCACCAGAGTAAATTTTCAAAATGCACAATGACTCTGTATGAATATGTTTTACTCTGAGTAGTCCAAGATTTCCTCAGACTTCTTATAAAAATTCAGTTTATCAGTTTTATCATTATTTCCTTAGAAGGGTGAACACTTCTAGAAAGTACATTGGCTTTTGGAATCATTGATCTAAGTGTGATTCGAGGTTCTGGCATTGAGTAGGTGTGTGATAAGATATTCAATCTTTCTGAACCTCTACTTTCTTCAACAGTAAATTCTTCATCAGAACATTTAATGTCAATAAAGGTACTGTATAAATCCAAAGCATCCTTAAAAATAAGAAACTGTTATTAGTGAACAGCTTTTTAATTTCTCAGTTATTTGGAGGTATACTTTTTTTTTGAAAATTCTAGCTGCAAAATTTTATAGCCTAACTATTAAAATTAGAAAAGAAATGACTATTTTAATGACTGATGTGGCCTGGCAATACACACAGCTATAGGATGCCTTAATGTTATCAACAAGAGTTAAACTTGAAAAACAAAGGTCTCTGACTTCTGAACTATCACAAATCCTTTTAAATTTGATTTGTGAAAACCTGTAAGTTGCTCCTATTTAGTGTTTCCTCTTAGAGATAATCATAGCCCACTAGTTCAAGAACAATATTGCCTTTTGAAAATCAAATATTGATTTGTTGAAGAAGTTGGCATAAAATGTTATAGCTTAGTATGCTGTCACTCAGAGGCATAGCCCAAGCCAAATGACGTTCACTTAAAAACTTTTAGTGTAACAGGTATTTTCATTCATTATTTACTACATCCTTGATATCTGAACATTGAAATCTAAGAGAAAAAAGTCGATTATGCTGAAACCACCCAGACTTTAATACCTCCCCAATTTTGGAAACTTTAGTATATCACCTATACCCTAACAAAGGATTTCAGTGACGAAGCAGATCTCTCAAACCTAAAGTAAGGAAAAACTCTATCCTCTAATTTATTCTTGCTGATCAAACAGATGCCCAGAAAGGAGCAACACTCTCTATTACAATTAAAGCACATACAAAAATGTAATTTGACAAATGGCAAGAAACAGCTTCCTAATTAAAACAGCATGCATTCTACAAGATCCTCAATACTTTATTCTGATTTTAAGTTAAGCACCTTGGAAAGGCATTTCCGTTGCAGAGTCAGAAATAAAAGCCTCAAGTACCTTGAAGTTAGAGATAAAACTCCCAGCATCTATAGAACTTGATAGAAAAACATCCATTTTAGGCTCTTCTCTCAAATTACAGTTATAAAATAAAATCCATTTAATTCAGTCAACTCCAAAATGTTCTATCTTTTTCTGCACACAAGTTAATAACAACATACAAAACATTAGGCAGAAGAGAATGTCTGATAGACCAATAAACTGCACATTTTCATGAAAGCTTTAAGAGAAAGAAAATCTGTTTTTTGAATGATAGAAATGATTCTGAAAGGTTTTCCTCCAACAGTATAGCAGAGTAGCAAACTCTAGGTCCCACATGTCTTTATTGAAAGCTGAACACCAAAACCCTTAAATTGCAACCTCTCTATCAAAACAGTTCCATCAACCGAGGCTGCTTTACCACGGATACCATACCATTATGATGAGGGTTCGAGGTCTACTCATTTCATCGTCACTTTCCAGAGGCACAATTTCGTGGGATGGTTCCTCTTGGCGTCGTCTACAAATGTGTGGACAGCTCCTCTGGACCACAGAACGAAAAGCTTGAAGCAGAACAATGCTGGCAGTGCAGCCCATCGCTGCATCCTGGAGCCCACAAAATAACTTCTGTGTTGATGCTATGTTTGAAAAACAGTGGCTCCTTGTCCCTGAAAACAGCCTACACTGCAGCTGCAGCCGGCTCACTCTCCAATCGCTTCCTTGAGCTCTGATCATCTGATCAAGGCCAAATAGCTTGGATGCAGAGATGGGGAAGATCTGATCCACGGAAACTGAACACACTCAGGGATATTAGAGCCGTTCGCCCAGAGAGTATTTCTCAATTCATTTTGAGAGCATGTTTCCTGTACATTACAATGACGCTCTTCGAATCCTCTTTCAGAGGTCTGAAAAAATCTATCTTTCCCACCCAGACACACAAATAAATTATTCTTTTTCAAATTAAACCAACTAAAAATCTGACTTCACATTGACATTGTCCCCGAGGCAAATGAGCATCATTTAAAGAGGGAAAATGATGGCTTTTAAAAATGTAAACACTTCCTGAAGGAAATTTGGCTGGACATCTCACTAAGTGATTGGGGTTTTACTTTTCCTGGCTCCTAAGTTCCAGAAATGAAATTGGTTCATCTCAAATGTAGAGTACGCTGAAGCAAGATGATTTATCAAAAGTATGCACACATTAACCAAACCCATGTGAGAGACACCAGTGTTCCCCTGCGATTTGCTTTCAATAGTATGCTTGTTCTGTTCCCACACATACAGTTCTGCAGCCTAATACATTTTTATATTTACATAGGCGGCTTGCAGGGCTGAAAATATCTCTATTACTGAGGTCACTCAGCAAGCTCCGCCAACCTGACCTCTTAGAAAAAGCAGCTGTAAAGCATTTTAACATCCTGTCAATAAGAATTCAAGGCCTCCGAAAGGACTTTGAGGTCTCTGGCAGTTAAGAGTCTAGTATCCTGTGACTCCTGTGAGACTAGTCACTTAGGAAGGAACCAAAGAGAGATGCTTGGAAATCGTGTGGCCCGTCTGGAATGGCCTCAAGATCTAATGGCAGACTGAAAGAGAATAGGACGACAGGGGATGCTTGCACTAAAAATATCTCATGGAAAATGGATTTTGCTTACAAATGAGGAAAGTATGAAATTCCCAAAAGAATTTTCAATGTCGGGCTCTTTCTGCCAAGCTAATTCTTCCAGTGTTAACTCTCAGAGAGTCAAAGAAAAAAAAAAATGTTTTCTTTGGTTTCTGGGCTACTCAGTGTGAAGGGTGCAGCAGGAAGTTTGGGGAAGGTTTGTTTTGCCACAAGGTGTGGCTGCCCCAGCCTCAGTGAAGCTGCTTTCTCAGAAGCGTCTAGCATAATGCTCAATTAGGCATTCATGGCTCAGTAATCTGTCACAACACTGCATCGTTTTAATGGGTATGTTTGCCAGAGAAGTAAAACATGTTTCTTTTTCTTTTCTTTTAAGAGGTACTGACTGCCAGTAGATTTTCATTTCTTTCTGTTTTGAGCAAACATATTTTAGTGCTGCTGGAAAAGGAAGAAAAAAATGCTAATGGTGCTGGCAAGTCCCCTAACTCCCTCTGGACCTTTGTCAGAGTGCCTGGCTGCTAATCTAAACCATTTTTACTCCAAACAAGTAGGGCATTTACTGAAGGGAGGCTACAGTGTAGCCTGTCTGGCTTGTGTGTATCGAATATCTATACATAATGGTGTCCACCAGAGAGGAAGCACGGTGTGGGCTGCCATGTTTATGAGGGTGTCTTTTCAAACAGGAGTGTTCTTCTGGGCTCCCTGTACGCCCTCGCTCACCCCCACCTACTAACTCCCACTCCCGTACCCCATGGCATTTCATTCTCCCATCACTACCTTAGGTTCTGATCATCTGCTCATGACTTTGTAGCTCAAATGCAGGGAGTTGCTGACTGGAAAGGCTGAAACATTCCACCAGCTCCAATGAGAAGCTGGAGAGAGAAGACAGATACCTCAGACACATTCCATGGGCTTGGCAGGGAAGATGCACTTCACATCCCAAACTCCCTTCCAGCCATCTCTCTCTAAATCTGGCTAACCCCCCGGGGTGGCTTTTGGAGTCAGATGTTTTGGCAGATGCCAAAGTCTTTAGGGAAACAAATGAGATGCTTTCTAGCTATTAGAATCCTGTTTTCATTGATCACCTCTTTGCCTCTGAGGAATTCACCCTTATTACTGATGGGCTGCTGAGGGACTCTCAATATTCTCTCTCTCTGTCTCCTTCTCTCTCTGTACCCTCTATTATCAAGTTAAGGGGCTGTTTCTTTGGAATTCAATAAATGCTACAGTTATGCATGGCCAAGAAATGAAAAAGATTAAATAGGAAAGAAAAGTTGGACATGTCAACAGTTTCTCATGAAAAATTTCAAACACACAGCAAAGTTGCAAGAAAGGGGTTTGGGTTCTGAGCTCTTAAGTTTTAAATAGTAAATTAAGCTGGGGTCATGTTTCGGGGGATGAAAATCTACCCAAAGAGACATGGCCAAGTTCCCCCTCATGTTTAGTGTGCATGTTCATATATAAGAAATATTTTTTTAAATGAGATACAAAGTCTTCAGCAAATGTCTGCTATTTTTGTTTGAACTATTAATAAGATGAATCATTAGTTTGGCCTCCCAACATCAAATGTGCATGGCTTTACTAACAAATGAATACTGGAGCTTCTCCTCTGCTCTCTTGTCTGCCTCCATCCCCTAGCTGGGTCTTATTTCATGATTCGATGTGATATTTATTAAATGTAAAATGCTAGAAGCAAGATTTTTAAATTTATTATCCTACATGAGGAAATAATGTCACTGACACTTTGTAAGGCTAAATTTTCCAAAGAAATGCTGGCAGCTAGATTTTATTCTAGGTCATTAAATGTATATTATACTATATTATATTATATATGTTATTTCATATATATAAATTCATTCAGCACTTATGAAATCTTAAATTGTATGCAGTGAAAAATTTTTTTGTTTCAAAAAAGAGAAAGCCATTTATGTAGATAAGGAGCAGCCTTAGTGTACACAGGAAAGAGAAGGAAGTGTAGAGGGAGATGTTTTTGACATCTTATTGACCAGGGAGAAAGACAAATGGAGGAAGAAAAGGCAAGGGCTTCTAGAGAGTAAAAGGAGGGTGAAGAGGCAAAAAACGAAAAGGGAATGAAGGGACAGGGGAAAAAAAATCTCCCAAATAGCCTTGAATACTACCAAGGCTCTTGCTCCTGTCTCAGGGGACTATTTTACCTGGTGTAGGCTGTTCATCTCATGTCAACAAATCCCTACAGATGAATTTAGTTTTCAGAGTAGTTTTCTAAAATCTTTTGGCCTAAGAATATTTGGCTTTGGATGTACCTATTTCCACCACTGGGATAATATATCCAAAGATCTTTTTGCAATGGGCAAGGAAATGCATATTTAATTTAAATAAATAATGCCTATTGAAAGTGTTGGACTTTCCCAGCTTTGTTAAATTATGTAAGAGCTCTATATCTAAATCTATATATATACTTGAGCTTGAGGTGTCTAAATCTATCTTGATCATGTTGAATTGGACTGTGCTTGGGCATGATGGAGGTGAAACCCCTGTTCTTCTCTTCCCAAAAGACTGGGAATATCTGAGTCTTCTGAAATGCTTGGATGGGGTGAGGTTTTCTGCTAGCTTTTATAAGGTGTCAGGTACACTGAAAGCTACTGATAATAATAATAAGGATTGTATTGTAAAAACAAAGGTGAACTTAAAAAAAATATTTTACTCAAGAAATGAAGCCTGACAAAATCAGCCATAAGTGCTTTTTGGGTGTCCCTGATATTGTATGGCTTGGTTTCATTGCTTCCATTGTGAGTGGCTGGTTACTATTTTAAGATCCTGATAGGGTCATGATTCGAATTCATTTATGAAGATAATTTTATGGAAAGCTTTTGAGAGTAGAATTGTGTCCCCCTCAAAATTCATATGTTGAAGTCCTGACCCCTCAATGTGACTGTATTTTGAGAGAAGACCTTTAAGAAGGTAATTTAGGTTAAATGAAGTCACATGGGTGGAGCCCCAATCCAGATCTGTCCCCCTAACACATGTACACGATAAAGAGGCCATGTGAGAAAACAGTGACAAGGCAGCTGTCTACAAGATAGGAAGAGAGCCCTCGCCAGAAACCAACCCAAGTGGCATCTTGAACTTCCAACCTCCGAAACTGTGAGAGAATGAATTTCTGTTGCTTAAGCCACCCAGTCTACGGTACCCCTAGCGGACAAATACAAAGACCTTGCCTGGGAAACCCATATTCTAACAATGAAGCTTTGAGTGAATCATCACCTCCCCAGAGAAAGGTTCTCAATCTCCCCATGTTCAATTGACCCCACTTTCCTCCCTGCTTCCAAAGCACAAATATTCAGGAGTCACTTGAGAAGTTGCTTCTCACTGCACCCACCTGCCGTCTGGCCAGCAGAACATGGTGTCCACCATATTTGGAGTCCAGCAGCTATGACTTCTAGTTCAAGGTGGTGCATGGAGCACATTTGTTTACCTCTCTCCCTCCCCAGATCCAAGTGAAATGACAAAACAGTATAAAAGGGAATATATTGATTACAAAAATGAGAAAAGGTAGAGGGACTTTTCAGTAGATGAGAATTTCTGAGTATTTCTGAAGGATGAAAAGTGAATGTGATCACATTGATTAATAATAACCCAAAATGAAGAACTTAGGAACAATTTACATGCACAGGAGGAGGATGCAGCTGATGACAGCCATTTCTCTCAGCGGAGCCCAGGGGGGACCCCAAGCTTGAGAAAGTTGGGGCTGGATGTGAGAAAGTAATTAGAGGACTGCCCTCCCACCCCCCATCAGCAAAGACAGAACACTAGAGCACCTGACAACGGCTCTCCAAAGAAGGGCAAATGCTTCCAGAATACCTAGCACAGGTATGAGCACCTGAGATACTCCCATATTATTTTGTCTTTGGCCAGTGGGCCTGGAGGCCTGTATCCAGCCTGCCTGCCAGACTGGCTTACACATCCTGAAATAAAGGGTGTAATTGGCACACTGGTCACCCTACTTGTCAGTCTGACCAAGCGAAGGAAGGGACTCACACGTTCTTCCTCTCCCTGTTCCCAGAGCCAGAAGGAAGAGCACTCTGTCTCCCCAAACTAAGTAGATCCCTCCTTATACTTGGGTTAATTTATAGAGAAACTGACAGAACCTGCAGTCAATATGTACCGAGCAGTATGGTTCAAGCCTAATTAATTAGATGCTCATCCTGATGGCAGCCTGGAGGAAGAGGCAGCCAGCAGAGCACAGTGGAAAAGCTCATAGTGAGCTTCAAAGTCAGAGAGATTCATGCTGCAGTCAAGGTTCTGCCACATATAAGCTGTGTGTTCTTTAGCAAGTCACTTACCCTCTCTGAGCCTCAATAGTATCTGCTGTAAAATGAGGGTAGTTGTTTACACATGGTGAGAGGAAAGTAACTGAAAAGGCCAATATAGAGCCTGGCCCATAGTAGTCATTCAGTGAGCAAGTGTAACGCTGCCTCTGCTGCTTCTGCTAATGGCAACAATGGAGGCTTGGTTTCCTCCCTCTCAGCCTCCAGGCTCAGGTTAAATGTGAAATTGCCCCGGAAAAGTCTCCCCTAACAGGTCTTCCCTCACACCCCTGAACCTCAGTCCTCAGTACTACACCCTGTGGGTTTCCTTCCTAACACACAAGCTGTAATTATATTCTGATTGATTTAATTTTTAAATCATGTCTCCCCTCTATAAGACGTAGGAGTGTGCTTACTTTGTTCACTGTATACCCTGCACCCACCTTGGAGCAGGTGCTCAATGAATAACCATGACGATGATGATACCACTAAGAGAGCAACCCTCCCATAGCACTTACTATATGCACAGTTCTAATTAATAGTTACACATATTGATTCATTTACACCTCCCTCTGTGAGGTAGTGTGATGATCATCCCCATTTTACAGTTGAGGAAACGGAGGCACAGAGAAGTTAAATAATTTCCTCATAGAATCACAGCTAGTGAGTGGCAGAGCCAGAATTTGAATCTAGCTAGTCTGGCTTCAGAGTCTGAGCACATTATAACCATTTCTGAATTTCAAATCAGTGCCAAGTAAACCTTGTATCTTCCAAGGGTATGTTTATATCAGAAACATCTTTGGCATGCCGCGGAGAGTAGTGGGGCAACCACTACTTAGATAGCTGGTTTATCCTTGACAGGAAGGTTTGGGATTTTTTTTTTTTTTTTTTACTTGAATGACAGTTTCAGAAGGTAGCTAGTAGTCTTAGCAGATTGCCTTAAGGTGATGATTTAAACTGCACTTTGATGGGAATTTAAAACACTTTTAAATGTAATAAATTTGATAAGATGATTTTTTAAAAAAACGTATTGTGTTTACTGTGGGAAATGTTCACTGGCTGAAATGACTCAACTACCCAAATTCGCTATCAAAGCCTATATCTGGAGTACAGAAATATGGCCGGCTCCCTTCATTACTCACTATTGCCCCCTGCATGATGTAAGATGTTAGTTAACACCAAAATGCCCCCAGCAAAGAGGCTACTTTGGGTCCAACCAGAATGAGGCCATCACCCCAAGTACACCCTGTGAGCCTGGACATGGCTGCCCATGTTCAAAGAGGCTGCTTTCCTCAAATCCCTTGGAGGCTGACCCGGTGTCCTGGAGAGTCTGCTGACAGCTTGGACACATCACTGCTGCACAGGGAAGCAGCCACCTGCCTTCCTGGGCTAGGTGAGGATCTGGGGGTGACCACCAAGTTGGTGTGAACTCAACTGCCTCACAATCCTTGTTGCATCTTCCTTCTCCCCCACAAGTATTCTCTGTGGAGTCATGTGATGGGGAAAAACCTGGGGACCAAGACAAAGGGTAGTAAACCTCCATCTGCTTATTTAAGCTACAGCATGGCCTTTACATGGGAGCTCAGTAATGATTTGTGGAATGAATGAATCAATCAACAGGTAATAAAAATATCATCATCAGCATCAGCAGCAGCATCAAGCTCTTAATCATGTTGACTTCTTTGTAAATTTTCCAGAGGCTCAGCGATTGTTCCCAAACAAAAGTGACACAAAGGAGGAGAACCCCCATAGATTAAAAGTGACAAGGGATTTTGCCCTAAGTCAAGTAAAATCAGGTCACGGGATTTGGTCATTTTCCAGGAGAAGATTAGCGAGAATCTTTTTCTGTGTCTGCTTCCAGATGGGTAAGTCCCCTCAGGTCCAAATGCAATTAAATGGCTAGGAAGGAGTTAATAGGCGCCTTCTTAGCTGAAAAGTGGAAAACGCATCCAGTGAATTGATTCTCCCTAAGGCCCGGTTACCCTTTATCAGCTTGCATCTTTGCCTCTCCTAGCGCTACTCAAGCACTTGGGATTTAAGTCTATTTTGACAGTAACCCATGACCTCTTATTTCCACATCTGTGATTTGCAGAGTCCTTTTCATTCAGTTTCTCTCTCTTTATTTTCACTTAATTATAGTGGCCTCCTCTTTCAAGACATCTTTCCACCTGCTGACATTTATTGACTTGTACAATTAATCACATCGGAAACAAGCACATTGTTCTTTCCCTTTAAAAATACATGTGCTATTGCCAAGCTCTCCCTTATCGTCGTGTTCCTACCTTTGGCATTGGTGCAGCTCAAAAGCAGATTATTCTTTTGTTGGTACATTTAGATGCATCAGAAAATTATCCTTCATTGCTCTCTAAATCAGCATCCTGCAGAGTGCATGAGTAATTCAAATGTTCCATTAATGTCTTACATTTCTGAGGCGTTTATGTTTGATGGAACTTTTCTCAGCTCATAATAAATCTTTCTTATTCTTAAAAGAAAGTAGAGAGTGTAGCAGCTAAGCAAAGGATCAGGAAGCAGATTGTCAAAATTTAAATCTCCGTTGAGCCACTTATTACCTTTATGACTTTGCGTAAATATTTTAAGCCTCAGTTTCCTCATCTGTTAAATGAATGAGTATCCATGAGGATGGAATATCCACATCACGTGGTTGGCCCAGTACCAACACAGGGTAAGTATTCAGTACATATTAGTTATTACTATATCTAAGGACTTTTAGACATTGCTTCCTTTGTCCCCACTTCTTCCCCAAGTGGTATTTTTTTAATCTCATCTCCCGACTCTTCCTTGCCCAGGGGTGCACAATGTTCCCTGGGTGATGGTGTCAGAAATGCCTCGTCTGTGCTTTGAAGTTAGCTCCCACGATAATGTGACACAAGTTCCATAACCTCTTCCCAGTCCTTTTCCATAAGTAAACAAATTTGAAGTAATGTAACAATGCCTCACTTATCCTGAGGTCTCTCATTTTGCAACCTCAACTATTCTGATCACAGCCAAGTCCTGAGAAGGCACAGAAACAACTTCTGCAGAGCCAGAAAGAGATGGCACATGAGGCATCTGTGACGCTTAGGGAGTGGCTTAGAGAAGAGGTCCTCGTACCATCACGGTTTATACCTTTACCTTATTCAGGATTCCAAAGAGCTTGCTAAGCTAAGCTTCCAATGGCTTTTGACCAAAAGCAATGTAATTCTGACCTGCCCTGGTCCAATGGGACTGGGAAGCAGACAATTGAACCAGAAGGACGTCCCTGCTGAAGGCAGCTGTGCCGACAACTTTTTCAAAGGGTTGTGGTGGGCCCCACTATTAAGCCAGCCGATCAAGACCCAGATGGGGCTGGGGCTGTGTACCTGGGGCAGGAAGGAAGGTACATTATTCCAGCCTGTTACCTAGGAAGTGATTCAGAGACATGAACATGAGCTTGGAGTTGAACAGACCCACCTATGTTTGAATCCTAGTGGCATTGTCTTAGAACATCACTTTAATTCTCTGAGATTTATTTTCTTCAACTGGCCACTGACAGATGAAGTCTTCTGCAGAGCTGTAATAAAGGCACTTAGTACAAAACACTGTCATAAATAGTAGAGGTTATCTTTCTTTCACCACTATTATTATTAGAGCTATTTTATTACTATCATTGTTATTCTAAGTAGTTGCCAAAGAGGGTAAGTAATGGTCCTGCAATTCAAGGCTCAAAGCCAATAAAGTCATGTGTAAACAGTAACCCAGCAAAAGAGAGAACCTTGGCACTAGAATGAAATGGCAAGGTCAAGAGTGAGGCCGGCAGGGCAGGAAGTTTCTTCTTCAGCAGCCAGTGGGCCCAGGGTGCATGGCTGAGTCAGGCTGACTTAAAGGCATGAGCCACCCACAAAAGGAAGGGACAGATAGTAGACAATATGACAAAACAAAAACATAGAAGAAATCAATATCCTCAGTATCTGGGACTAATCCATGTTGGGGGCCATAAACACCATAAAGGTCAATACAAATTGCACAGTGTTCTAGCCGGTATGATAATAAGTGGCACAACAACGCTGATGCATCAGGGAAAGCCAAATTATGTCCAGTGGCCACAGATTAAGGAGAGAGAAATATGTGCTACATTACAGATAAAATTTCCACCAATGACTGCTTTTAATTTTTACAAGATTAGTCATTAAATTGTACGTAAATTATGTTATCTTCAAAAGTTAGCTATGTGAAAAATATTCTCAGATAATACTGGATAAATGAACTATTAACTGTACTTTCAGCACTTGTTCTATTTTATTTTATTTTATTTTCTATGTTCATTTCTTTTCCCCCTTGAATTGTGGCAGGAATTAACCACCCACATACTAAACATTCCAAGTTAAATCTAGTTTATGGTAATCATGAATTGCTTTCCAAACATGAAAACGGCAGTCTTTTAAGGCATTTACAATGTTCTTTGCAAATCAATGTGAAGATGAAAAGGATGATGCCAACCTGGGCGGATCTCAACTTTACGTGCTTTGCCAGGACTCAGGGGAGTAGCCCAACATATCATTTTAGGGTTGGTGCAAAGCACCCAGCTCAAGGCTTTTGAAAGGAAATGAGGAATAACTGACGTTTAAATCCAGCAGGCAGAGGAGGGGCAGGCAATATTTAAAAGGTTAACTCAATAAGATAATGTTCAGCTTCTCTTTAAAACCTAAACTGCAGGATGTAGATTCTTAAAAGTTCTTGTTCCTATTATCTCTAGTTGATGCTACTGACAAATGAAGCCACTGCGGTTCCCCAAAAGGATTTGTGCAGCCTTCCTTCGTGGGTGAAGTGGTGGGAAAACAGTGAGTGGTGTTTGGGCTCTGACACTAATTAGGATTTCAGACAAGTCTCATCACCTGTTTCTCTGGATCTAAGTCTATAAAATGAGGGGTAGTTCAGATGCTCTCAGATTCCTTCTAGGTCTAGGATGGAATAGCTTTATCTAACTACAAGATTCAGAGAACACCAATGCCCAATGTCTGGACTTCAGGGTAGAGATGAAGATAAGGAGAATTGTTGCTGGTGTATACCACATTTTCCCTACTAATATATCTTAACAGGCTATAGTGAACATCACCAATAGTGTTGCAAAAGAGACAATAACACTCTGAAAAGTGAGGGGGAAGAGGAAAGAAGCGGGAGTAAGGGAGGGGAAGTAGGTCCAACCAAACTAATTTCTTTAACTTGGAGACAGAGTCATTGCCAAGACAGAAAGTGGTAGGACATTATCCTATCTGCTCCCTCTCTGGACCCAGCCCAGTAGCCAGAACAATCACCCTAAATAGTCCTACTATGTAGACAGCAATGCCTTGTGCACAGGTTGATGGAAGGGATAATAAGAAGGCTCAGCTCCTCTTTCTTTGGTCTGTTTCTTTGGAGGTATAATCATTTTGCTGTCCCAGACCTGAATTTACCATTTCCTGGATTTGTGACTCCTTGGCAAATGACCTTTTGACCTTTATTTCTACATTGGTGAAATGGGGATAATAATAGTATATTATATAAGATTCTTTTATGATAATGAGGAGTAAATAAAATAGTCTAAATGAAGGAGTAAACACAGTACCTGGGGCATAGGAAGAACCCAATAAAAAGAGAAGCTCTACTGTTTATGAGCTGAACTCAAGAATGTCCATAGTTCACGTCCACTCACCAAGTGAGTCAACTGTGCCTTTTCTTACAGGGTGGCATTAGCACTCATGGAAAAACAGAAAACCCCCTGTAGTGGAGAAGTCAGTGGGCTTCCAGCATTTTAGAACAGAAGAATGCAAGACAGAATACAGGACATTTATGTTCAACCCTTTGGGGAAAGTATTGTTATCCTGTCTTCTTTTCAAGTACAGAAATCAGCAGGAGAAAGACTCACAATTCATAATGAAAGGGAACTGAATTTTGACTATAGAAGTTATCCCTGTCCCCTGCACTCCCCAAGTCCACTCTGTCTGCCACCCAACACTGCCAAGTTGCCAGGGGCCAAAGCTGAAGTTTAAATGGAGATTTTCACTAGGACTGTTGGGTTATGTGGGGGCACAGTCCCAGCCACCATGTTGATGTTGCTTCTACTTTGAAAATCCCTTAAACCTGGCCATATACAAAATTTCCCAAATTCAACTGCATGTGCTCTTAGGTCTTTAGAAATGTGTGTGATCAGGGTATGCTCCTATTAAATTTCTGAAGGGAAAGCAAGAGATGTTAATGCAGTCTTAATAAAGGTCTCATCCCCACCCAATATAGGGATAAACAGAAAGAATTTCCTATGAACATGCTTTGGCTTTTAAAACACAGTCTATCACTACAAGCCTATGAATAAAAATAGTGACATTTTAGATTACTTTATAATTCATTTAATATATAAGATTTATTTTAAAAGAATAGTCTATCAATTTATACTACGACCCCTTCTGTTGAAGCTAATAGTGACATAAGCTTAAAAACAATGTTTCACCTTGTCATCAGAGGTGTACACGCACTGGTCAAGGAGGACCCTAGCAAAAGTCAGCCTGGACTTGACAGTCAGTTCTGCCACTTACCAGCCTGGTTAGCTTCAGCAAGTTACTTGACTCCTCTCTACCTTCCCACTTACCTCGGGAGAATTAAGTGAGAGAACACATATAAAAGGTTTAGCATGGTGCCATGCAGTACTAAAAGATCAGTTAAGTGCCAGCTGCTATTACCCTCTCCAAAAAGTGGGAAGTACTATCAACTGGAAAGGCTTACTTCTAGTTTCTCTAACAGGTATTGGATATGTCAGGTACAGTGCTCACTACAATATACCCACAATAGAGATTGCTTCTTTCTAGCAGCTTCTATCTTAGTATGCTGGACACATAATGTAATCATCATCAGTAATATTTGTTGAGAGCTGTCTGGGAAGAGGTCGTTGCTACACAACCAGTGTCAGCAGAGAAGATCTTCCTTCCAACTGTTTGTTTTGTGTATATGTTACATCATTCTTCTAGCCACTTTCTGTAGCTCTCCCTTTAGTTTACAAAGCAAATTTACACGCACGTGCACACACAATGTATAAATAAATGTGGGCTCCCTCCCCCAAGATGGCGTGGTAGAGGCATTTTTTTAGTGTACCTTACCCACTTGGAAATAGCCAAATAGTGTATAGAGATTCACAATGTGAACTTTTATCCAAGAAAGAACACAGGAGCTCATCGAAAAAGTGAAATGAGCTTTGGATACTTTGAAAGGAGCGGCAAGTAGCAGCCCGCACCATGGGTCGGGCAGAAAACCGCAAATCCTGCGGGCTCGGAAGCAGACTGTCTCCATGACATAATTCCCACTGGGCAGCCTGGGAATCCAGGCCACAGCGGAGCTCCTCGACCTAGCATGGGATGTAGTGAGCAGTGGGGAGTGTGTGAGGAGAAGGAGTTTTGTGAGGGAAGTGCTTTGTGTATGCTCCCAGACCTTGGCTCTCTTGGGAGAGGCTCCAAACTGAGATACGTGATCTAATGATGAGATCTCACAGCCAGAACTGAGAGGCAAGCATGGAGTGGCTCGTGCTGTGTGCATAGGAGTCGGGGGTCACCACTTCATGGGCCCTGTCTGGGAGGAGCGTGGCCTGGGAGCTGCAGTTTCTTTCCTGGGCAGGGAGTCTTGCAGCCTGGGGCAATTTTGCAATTTGAACACAAACTACTTGGGACTCAACTGGCTGTTTCAGCTTGCTGCCATCTGCGGGGCCACAGGTGGGAGACCTGCCAGGTCAAGGGCGTGGGAGCTAGATGGGTCCCATTACTACCTGCTGGGCCGTGGAACCCAGGCTGCCCCTCTCTCCCCTTGTGGGCTCTTTGGTGTGACAGATGCAATTCCACCCCTCCCTGGACCCTTGCCCCAGCAGCCAGAGAACTGTCTTCTGTTGGGACCACCACTTGAGCCTGCCACTGGGAAGCCTGAACACAGGCTGGCCCTACCAGGCCTCCTCAGGGCTCTGCTCCCCCACCTCCCACCCACTTGGTGGCCGCACATGGGACCCGCACCCCTGGGAGTTCTATGGCCCTTCCCATTGCCTGGGACATCTGAGTACTTCCCCTGGTTAAAAAAAGGCCAAGCATAAATCCCACTGCCACCACAGCAGCTAGCTCTCTCCACCTACTGGCCAGGAGGTCAACCTGCACAACCCATTGTTAATACAGTATCTGCTGACACAATTGCACAGAGCCCAGAAAGGAGAAAAGCTTTGTGCTGCCTTAGCTACCACCATTGCTCACACCACCCTGGCAAATCAGAAGGCCTTGAGCCCATTCACTCACCTAGTGCATTACTACTACAGCTGGTATTTGAGAAAGCCACCATATTAAGGCTATATTCCTAACCAAGGAAATGTTAGAGTCTATGCCACTCCCTCGCCACCCCATCAGGGCTGATGCTTGCACTGGCTATTGGGAGACCTGAGGGTGGGTCAGCCAGGTACATCTCTGCCCAGCTTTGCCCCCTCTGGGGTTGAGAGTGGAGCCCAGGCCACTATGCATCTCAAAGACCAGTCTGCTGTCTGAGACACTGGAAAGCTTCTCCAAGTAAACAAACATCAAAATACCCACTGCTACCACTGCTACCACTGCTACTGACTCTAATCTGCAAGCACCACCTGCTGGCCTGGAGGTCAAACTGCATAACCCACTACAAAATCTGCTGATACAAGTGGACAACACTTGGAAATGAGATAAGCTTCTTCCACAGGAGGCTTAGATCCTACTCATAATATGCAGAATATCACTACAACCAGCATTTGAGAAAACCACCATACTACAGCTATCTATAACCAAGGATTCATACAGAGCCTTAGTCCCTGAAAGCACCCAAAGCAAAGCCAAACAGTCCTACTTAACATACATTATAGTTATACCCTCAAGGGGGGAAAAATGCCTTATCCAAATAAAAGTAAATTCAAAAATAAAGTGACAATTTTTCCACATGAGAAGGACCCAGCATAAAAATTCTGGTATCATAGAAAAACAGGGCATTATAATACCCCCTAAAGGGCCACACTAGCTATCTAGCAATGGATCCTAACCAAAATTAAAATTCTGAAATGCTATATAATGAATTCAAAATATAGATTGTAAAAAATCTCAATGAGATCCTAGAGAAATCTGAAAACCAATAAAATACATAAGAAAACCAATTGAGAATATGAATGAGAAATTTACCAAAAAGATAGATACTTTAAAGAGAAATCAAACAGAAGATCTGGAAGTGAAAACTTCATTGACGGAATTACAAAATACAGTTGAAAGCTACCACAACAGACCAGATTAAGCAGAAGAAAGAATCTCAGAACTTGAACTTCAAATTAATCCAGTCATACAAAAACAGAGAAAAGAGAATTTAAAAATGCACAAAGCCTTATAGAACTATGGAATTATGACAAGTGTCCAAACCTACAAATCATAAGTATTTCCAAGGGAGAAAAAAAGCAAAAAGTTTGGAAAACCTATTTGAAGAAATATTTGAGGAAATAATGGAGGAAAACGTCCCTTGTCTTACTAGACATTTAGACATCCAGATATAAGAGGCTCAGCAAACTCCAGAGAAACAGTGCAAAAAGTACTTTATCAAGACATACAGTCCAGACTATTTAAAGTTAATGTGAAGGAAAACATTCAAAAATCATCACGAATAAAAATGTCTAGTCACCTATAAGGAAATCCCATTAGAGTAATAGCAGACTTCTCAGCAGAAATCTTACAAGCCAGAAAAGATTGGGGTCCTATTTTCAGACTTGTTAAAGAAAAAACTGTCAACCACTAATTTTGTATCCTGCTAGAATAAAATTCATAAGTGAAGGAGAAATATAGTCTTTCCCAGATAAGCAAACACTGTGCAAATGGGTCACCACTAGATTGGCCCTACAAGAAATGTTCAAGGGAGTTCTACACATGGAAACAAAAGATTAATACTCGTTATAAAAACACACAAAAGTGTAAAACTCACAAGTCTCATAAAGCAATTACACAAATGAGACTACAAAGCAACTAGCTGACAGTTAACATTATGACAGGAACAAAACCTCACATATCAATATTAACCTTAACTATAAATAGTTTAAATGCTTGACTTAAAAGATATAGATTGGCAGAATGGATAAAAATACACGATCCAACCATATGCTGCTCACAAAAAACTCACCTAATTGGTAAAGATGCTTATAGACTGAAGATAAAGGATTGGAGAAAGATATTTCATGCAAACAGAAACCAAAAGTGAGCAGTAGTGATTATACTTTTATCAGATCAAACAGACTTTAAATCAACAACAGTTTAAAAAAAAAAGACAAAGAAGTTCATTATATAATGATAAAGGGATAAATTCAACAAGAAGATATAACAATCCTAAATGCATATGCACCCAACATCAGAGCAACCAGATTCACAAAACAAATGTTATCAGACCTAAGAAAAGAGACAGACAAGATATAATAATCGTGGGGGACTTCAGTATCCCACTGGCAGTGCTAGATAGATTATGGAGACAAAAAATCAGTGAAGAAATATTGGACTTAAATTGAACTTTAGAACAAATGGACCTAACAGACATTTACAGAACATTTTAGCCAACAACCACAGAATATACATTCTTCTCATCAGCACATGGAACATTCTCCTAGATAGACTATATGTTAGGCCACAAAACAAGTCTCAATAAATTTTTAAAAATTGAAATTATATGAAGTGTCTTCTCAGACCACAGTAGAATAAAACTAGAAATCAGTTCCAAAAGGAAATTCTAAAACTATACAAATACATGGAAATTAAACAACCTGCCCCTGAATGATCTCTGAGTCAACAATGAAATTAAGACAGAAATAAAAAATTTTTGAGACCAATGAAATAGAGGCACAACATACCAACACCTCTAGGATATAGAAAAAGCAGGGCTAGGAGTGAAGTTTATAGCATTATATGTCTACATCAAAAAATAGAAAGATCACAAATTAACAATCTAACATCACACTTCAAGGAACTAGAAAAAGAAGAACAAACCAAACCAAAAGGTAGCAGAAGAAAAGAAATAACAAAGATCAGAGGAGAGATAAATGAAATTGAGACAAAAAAAATTACCAAGGATCAAAGAAATCAAAATTTGCTTATTTGAAAAGATATACAAATAACAACATTAATAGAGCACTAGGTAGACTAACCAAGAAAAGGAAAGACAGGATCCAAATAAATACAATCAGAAATGACAAAGGAGATGTTACAACTGACATCACAGAAATACAAAAGGTAATCAAAGATTATTATGAATAATTCTACACTCACAAACCAGAAGACATAGAGAAAATGGATAAATTTCTGGAAACATATAACCTCTCAAGATTGAACCAGGAAGAAATAGAAATTCCAAACAGACCAATAACAAGTAATGACATTGAATTGGTAATAAAAAAATATCCCAGCAACAAAAAAAGCCCAGGACTAGATAGATTCACTGCCAAATTCTACAAGGTGTATAAAGAAGAACTGTATCAATCCTACTGAAGCTGTTCAAAAAAATTAAGGAGGAGGGAATCTTCCCTAACTCATTCTATGAAGTCGGTATCACCCTGATACCAAAGCCAGGAAGGGACACAACAACAACAAAAAAGAAAACAGTGAAATATCCCTAATAAACATAGATGCAAAAATCCTCAACAAAATGCCAGCAAACTGAATCCAACAGCACATCAAAAAGATAATACAGCACTATCAAATGTGTTTTATTTCACAGACGCTAGGATGGTTCAACATACACAAATCAATAAACACGATCTACCACATAAACAGAATTAAAAACAAAAACCATATGATCATCTCAGTAGATGCAAAAGAAGCACTCTATAAAATTCAACATACCTTCGTGATAAAAACCCTCAAAAAACTAGGCATAGAAGAAACATATCTCAAAATAATAAAAAGTATATATGACAAACCCACAGCCAACATCATACTGAATGGGGAAAAGCTGAAAGCATTCCCCTTAGACAATGGAACAAGAAAAGGATTCTCACTTTCACCAGTCCTATTCAATACAGTACTGGAAGTTCTAGTCAGAGCAATCAGGCATGAGAAAGAAAAGCCATCCAAATTGGAAAAAGAAAGTCAATTTATCACGTTTGCCAACAATATGATCTTATACCTAGAAAACCCTAAAGACTTAGCTAAAAGACTCAAAGATTTGATAAATGAATTCAGTAAAGTTTCAGGATACAAAATCAATGTACAAAAATTAGTGACATTTCTATACAGCAATAACAATCAAGCTGAGAACTAAATCAAGAAGGCAATCCCATTTGCAATAGCTAAAAAACAAAATACCTAGGAATACATTTAAGCAACGAGGTGAAATATTTCTATAAGGAAAACTATAAAACACCAATGAAAGAAATTGTAGATTACACAAATAAATGGAAAAATATCCCATGCTCATGGACTGGAAGAATCAATATCATTAAAATGACCACACTGCTCAAAGCAATCTACAGATTCAGTGCAACCTCTATCAAAATACCAATGTAATTTTTCATAGAATAAGAAAAAAAATCCTAAAATTCCTATGGAACCAAAAAAGAGCCCAAATAGCCAAAGCAATCCTATGCAAGTCTTTTGTCTGTTTTCCCTAATGTAGATTCCAAAAGCTGCTAAGTTCTGTTCCCATATTTCCAATCCTAGTGCACCCTGGTTATAGTCATTACATTCAATCTCATGGTAACCTGGGATTCTAAGATCTAGACAAAGATGACTTCAAAAATGGCAATCTATTTCCAATTTCCAATTAGAATTATTGTTTGAAGACCCCATTTCTTCCCCACCTCTGTTCCTATTCACTTTCAAACCCAGGGGATTTACTGCAGGCACTCACTGCACTCAACTCCCTTACCACAGGGGCACCAGTCAGCCCCCCAGCATGGGAATTTTATATGGAAAAAGGATGGCTAAAGTTCTTAAGGTATTGTTTTCTCATATGAAAGTGTTGTTCTTGGAATTTCATTCAACTTCCTGTGAACATCTTCTTCAGGGTTGCTTCAGCATTGCTATTCCAGTGAGTGAAGTCCAGCTTAATGAGATATTAATATGTCAACTTTTCTTCCTCCCTCCTTTCATTTCTCTCTCCCTTCCTTCCTTCTCTTTTTCCTCTCTTTCTCCATTTAATGAATATTGACTGAATGCTTGTCTGTGCCAGGCACTCTCCTGGGTCCTGGAGATAAAGCCCTGGGGATAAAGGCACGAAGAGCTTTATTCCCTTGGAGCTTATATTTTGGTGTAAATCTCAAATAAAATATGACTCCCTCTAGGGAAAATATTATCCCAAAACACTCTAATTGTGCATTTTTGGTGGATTCTTTAATCTAAAATGAGTGCTGTCTGGTTTAATGCCCATAATTTCAAATAGGAAAAGCTAAGCCCAAAGAAGCAACTTGTCCCAGGTCTCCAAACTGATAGCTGCAATCTGACAGTATGCAACAGTCAGAATTAAATTTTATTTCATTGCATGCCAAGTGCTTGGAAAAGCTCAGCCATGGATTGGAAGCTTTATTATGTGTGATGCAACAGGATCCCTCTGGTCATTCTTCACACTACATCCTGCCTGATGTCACAAGGCACTAAGGCAGGAACTGCTGAATTGGCAAGTGACCTTCAGTTAGAAAATGACAGTATATCCAAGGGGAAGAGAACATGATTTTTAATTTCATCTACCTTTTATGCAAAGATACAGCTGGCCCCAAGGAACAGATTCATGATGAATCTTAAGCCACAAGGTTATGTCCTATCATTTATAAAATAGCATTGGGATCATTCAAGTCACACACACACACACATACACACACACACACACACACACACAAATTACTAGCTTTATACATCATGGAAAACTGACTTTAGTCTTACTGCTGCAGTGTGGCTGATTTCTAAAAACACAAAGAAAGAATCATCTTGGAACTCCTAGTGTCTAGAAATATGTATTCTGTTTATTACAGTCATTCATAGAATTGTGCTTTCCATATGTGGAAGACTGAAAAGTGAGAGCTCCAACAAGGGAAGAACAACTATTGTTTTGAGCACTTCCTGTCCACAGCTCATGGGAGGCAATAGCAGCAATCCCGTTAGAATGCCAAGAGAAGTTTAACTTGTTCCCAACGTCTCCAGGTCGTCCATGCCGACAGTAGGGAAGGAGGAAGGGATTGAAATGGGATTGAGAGTGATACCATAACCCTGCCATGACTTCTGCGTCTTTTCCTCAGAGAAAGTTGCCCCAAACAGTGCTCAAGCTATTACTAGAAAGAAAATCAATCACCAGAAACTGTTGTGTTAATTTGGCTAATATATTAATTGAAGAGCTAACCTGCTAAAATGTGTTGGTGCTGTTTTGTGTCAACACTGGGCAGCCGAGGATTATTATGGACAGTGAAATCTTATCAGTATTTTAAATTCATTGGTTAGCTAGTGATAGTAGAATAGCAGTAGTCTGGCAATATTTCAGGGTATGTGCACTTACCAACAAGTATATAGGTGTCAATAGTAGCTGCTAGGGACTTTGGTAAGTCATGAATGAAAAGAGGTACACTATAGTGTACAGCAGTGTTCCTACAATAGAGTTTTATTCAAAATACCGTGGAAGAAGTGTCTTAGTCCATTCAGCCTGCTATAACAAATATCATAAACTGGGTGATTTATAAACAACAAACATTTATTTCTCACAGTTCTGGAGGTTGGAAGTCCAAGATCAAGGCACCAGTAGATTTGGTGTCTGATGCTTTCTAGTTCTTAGATAGCACCTTTTTTCTGTGTCCTCACTTGGCGGAAGGGGCAAACAAGCTCCCTCGGGCCTATTTTATAAAGGCACTAATCTCATTCCTGAGGGCTCTGCCCTCGTGACCTATAATCTCCCATAAGTGGCATCTTGAACATAAGTCCGCACCTCCTAATGCCATCATTTTAGGGGTTAGTATTTCAACATATGAATTTTGGGGACACAAATATTTAGACCATAGCAGACAGAAGGGACAATTAATATGGCCAGTGGGGATAGGTATGGTTTCTCAGAGGCCGAGATATTTGAGCTGGGTCATGAAGGATGAATAAATGGCACTTGGGAAGAACGTGGATTAGACTGTTTCAAAGACAAAAGGCTATGTGCCTCATGAAGTCATCTGACTTCTGGGGGTAGATACCACTTCTTGACCAGATGCTAAATCTCCCTATGTCAGCACTGCCCCCTGGTGTCCATGGTGAGAAGGGCAAACATTCCCCTTTTTGCCACACTGCCCTATAAAAAGGAAAAAACTGTCAACCTCCATATCATTTAATCGTAGTATCCTTTCTCCGGGTTTCAGTTCTTAAGTGGCATCTGGAACAAAAGCAGTCACAGACCAAGAATTGCAATAGCAACAACACAAAGCTTTTGCAGTGAGTTTAAGCAGAAGGTCACCCACTTCCGTTTCTTAGGGTCCTTGATTGATAGACATGTCATTAATTTATTTGGCCTCAGTGGTTGAGATTTGGTCAGCTGTTCAGCTCTCTTTAACTGATGAGAATGTGGAGACACAGAAGGTGTTTTAGTGACTACTCATTACAGTGTGACAATGGCCACACCATGCTATGCTCAGGCAGATAGATATATACATCCACATATGGGGAAGGAAGAAAACCCAGGAGGATTTTCCCAACAAGGGCATGGAATGTTGTTGGATGCTCAGTACCCACAGAAGAATTGATAAGAATCACATTGGCGTGGTCTGCCCTGGGGTGGATAGGTAAGAACCAACGACTAGGGAAAATTTTGAGAGTAACAAATTCTATCTCTATTTGAGAATGGGGAGAAATTTAGGGAGGTCACATTTTTGAGTTAAAAATTGGGGTAAACATTTCCAAGGAGAGTCTGAGTTCACTGATGGTAGGTATGGGCCTTTGTTTCATGACTCCACCAGAAGGCTGGCTCTTAGGAGCAGATTCTCTCTAGCAGTGTAGCTGGCTCAACTATTAATAGGATCAGAGAAAAGATCCACAATCCTGACATGATGTTTTGCATTTTTTCTTTTTTTTTTGCTTGTTTGGTTTCTGTTTGTTTTTTTGAGACAGGGTCTTGCTCTGTTGCCCTGGGTAGAGTGCAGTGACATCATCATAGCTCACTGCAACCTCTAACTCCTGGGCCCAGGAGATCCTCCTGCTTCAGCCTCCTGAGTACCTGGGACTACAGGCACTCACCACTGCACTGGGATAATTGTTCTATTTTTGGTAGAGACAGGGTCTCACTCTTGTTTAAGCTGGTTTTGAACTCCTGACCTCAAGCAATCCTCCTGAGTCAGCCTCCGAGAGTGCTGGGATTATAGGCATGAGCCACTGCACCCGGTTGAAATGATGTTTTCTGAATTAGTTGGTTTCATGTTTAACCAAATGAACCTTTTGTTTAAAAAAGGCCTATCCCAAACACAGAAATACACTTCACTTAGTTTCAAAATAAAAGTTTTATCTAATAGTATTTGTTCCAGATTTTACAGAGTGAATTTGTTGATATTTCATTAGCATCCCTGATCCTTAATGGCCTTCCTGTCTGCTAAAACCACAAGAAGTATTGTCTCCTTAAAGTTCCATAATGTGCATTTACAATGATAAAATAAGGCCAATGACTCCCAAACCACTTTGGGGAAAGAGGTATTCTTTTCTCTGCATGAAATGTTCAAATGTAATTGGAGTTTCATATCTGCTCCTTAGGTCCAATCATAACAGAGCTCACTGTTAAATGCAGCAGGTCTATCAGAAGTAAATATTATAATGACAAAACCAAGGAGATAGTTAATTATCATAAAATGATGATGACTAACATTTCTTGAACATGTCCTATGTACTGAGCACTTTCTCATTAGCTCTGTGATGTCAGCGTAGGATTATTCCTTGTAGTGGGTTGAATGGTAGTCCCCAGAAAGAGATGTTCACATCCTAATCTCTGGAACTCATGAATATTACCTTATTTGGAAAAAGAGTCTTTGTAGATGAGTTAAGGATTTCAAGATGAGATCAGCTTGGATTATTCATCCTGGCCCTAAATCCAGTGGAAAGTGTCCTTCTGAGAGACAGAAGAGGTGAAGACACAGATAGAAGAGGAAGGAAAAGAGAGAAGGCCATGTGAAGACGGAGGCAGAGACTGGAGTTGTGCAGCTGCAAGCCAGGGAATGCCTGGAGCCATCAGAAACCGGAAGAAGCAGGGAAGAATTTTCCCCTAGAACCCTGTGTGGACCTGCCGATGTGATTTCAGATTTCTGGCCTGTGAGAGACAAAATTCCTATTGTTATAGTAAGCCACCTAGTTTGTGGTCATTTGTTATGGTAGCACTAGGATACTAATGCATCCCTATTGTAAAGTTGAGAAATCTGAAGCTCAGAGAGGTTAAATAACTCCTCAGAGCCACACAGCCAGACTTAATAAACGGGGGAGCCATGTTTAAACTGATGTCTTTCTGACTCAAGCACCTGTGCTGTAGGCATCAAGCCACATGCCGGCTTAGCAATCTAGAGAGCATCTGTTTTCTGAAAGCAGAATCAAGAATGCCCAGCGTATGCTGATACAGAGTTTCAGAGCAGCCTCTTCCAGCAGCTTCCTGCCTCCAGAATCAATTTTTTGCATTAAAAGAGCCATTAGAGTTTGTCCATCAGCAATTCTGTCCACATGTGGCTCGGCTTCCCAAATCAGGGATAAGGTAGTTCTATACATGGCCCTCAAAAGGCCTTGCTTTATTTCTCTAATCATAAGTATTATCATCTTGACTCATACTGGGCAATAATACAATGGAGATTGAACATTAAATTAAATCAAATCGATAAAGAGCCTAAAATCAATCAAGCCCTTCATGAAACTAATTTTAGAAAAGAGGTCATTAGATATATTAGAGCCAATCTGGAAGTGAATTGAGAAATGGGGCCTCATGTTCTCTGTAAAAATAACCTCTTTGTCATGAGATAGAATTTTTATTATCTTCCATCAGAGTTGCTCAGCTGACACAGAAAACTTACAAGCCTCTAGGAGTCAAACAGTGATTTTTATGCTCCAAGTAAAACAGGCTACCCCTGCTACTCACCCACCCGCCCCCGTGGAAGAGAGCAAACAACATTCTAGTGTCCACAGGCCACCAGGCAACCTCTCAGTGGCATAAGGACATGATCTCAATAATTGGTGAATTCAGAAGAAGAGGAGAAAATGTCTTCAAAACATGTAAGGTTTTTGCAATTCCAATTAGACCTTTTACTACAGCAGTGCTAATTGAATGTCAGTTATTCATGTACCACCATGTTGATTTTTGCCAAGTCATTGTTTTACCTGCTAGTATATACTTGACAAAATCCTTTGAATCAATGATTTACTTTTTTCCATAAGATCTAATAAAGGGCTCATAACCAGAATCTACAAAGAATTTAAGCAAATCAGCAAGAAAAAAACCAAACAACCCTATTAAAAAGTGGGCAAAATACATGAACAGATGATTCTCAAAAGAAGAAAGACAAATGGCCAAGAAACATATGAAAAAATGCTCAATGTTACTAATCATCAGTGAAATGCAAATTAAAACTACAATGAGATATCATCTTACCCCAGTTAGAATGGCTTTTATTAAAAAGCCCCCAAACAAGAGACGCTGGTGTGGATGCAGAGAGAAAGGAACCCTTATACACTGTTGGTGGGACTGCAAATTAGTATAACCCCTATGGAAAACAGCATGGAGATTCCTCAAAGAACTAAAAGTAAACCTACCATTTAATTCAGCAATTCCACTACTGGATATTTGCTCAAAAGAAGAGAGTCATTTTATCAAAAAGATACCTGCACTTGGATGTTTATTGCAGCACAAGTCACAACTGCAAAGATGTGGAATCAACCCAAGTGCCCATCAGTTTACGAATGGATTAATAAAATGTGGTATATGTATACCATGGAGTACTACTGGGCTGTAAGAAAGATGTAGTAATACCTTTTTCAATAATCTGGAAGGAACTGGAATCCATTCTCCTAAGTGAAGTATTATAAGAATGGAAAAACCAACACCACACGTACTCACTATTAAATTGGAACTAACCGATGAGCACACAAGTACAGGGAGGGAAGTAAAACTCAGTGGAAATCAACCCTGGGGTGGGGGGGAAGGGAAAATAAACCAACTTAACAGGTACTATGAACACTATTTGGGTGATGGGCACACCTATAGCCAGGACTCAAGCATTACAAAAATGATCCATGTAACCTAAAACATTTATGCACCCTTAATATTTTGAAATAATAAAAAAGTAAAGTAAAAAGCAACACACAAAAACACTGTGTACCTTGACCATAAACAGGACAACAGTATCACTTGCAAAAAATAGAATAATTGAAAGTAATGTTAAAACATAAGAACAAAATAAATGTTGCCATTCAATTCCAGTTCAATACTGTTGTCTACCAGAGTTTCTAAGCCCAAGCCCACTTTCTCTTTGTGAGAAGGGGGAGAATAGCAAATGTTTGGCAGATTTTAAGGAAAATAACACTAAACTGAGAAGGGGGAGAATAGCAAATGTTTGGCAGATTTTAAGGAAAATAACACTAAACTGAGACGTTATCCTTGGTGTAATCAGAAGTATTGAAAGAGAACTGAAAATAAAATTTCTTCCTCACAGTATTATTCAATGTTATTTAAAGGTGTGTCTGCAGCCACCTGAAATGATCTCGAGTGCAGTCAGTGGCATGCACTTCGCACTGTGGCAAAGGGTACTCATATTTTTAGGGGCAGGGTAAGTATGGGTAGGTAAAGTAAGTTTCCAATCAGAGTGAACACCATATGTGTATACCTTAAATATTTGGTCAATATGAAAGTCACCTTCCTTTTCCTCCTCACCTCTACTTTATGGACTGTTTCTATGCTTTCCATTTGTTGCCATCTTTGAGTAGCATGAGTTCGTATAACATCCCCTAATCATTCCCTAACTGTAATCTTCCTCTCTTTTGGATTAAATTTACAAATTCACTCAAATTGCAGCTTTATTTGAAAACCTTCAAAAGCTGCCTCACGTCCATCAAATGATCCAAATGAGGAGGCGCCTACAAGATCCTTTTTAACCTAGCTCTTATCTGCTGGGTGAACCTAATAGTTTCGATGCCATTTCTTAAATATAGAAACACTCTTCCATCTTTTGCACGTAGAGTCCCTTTCAAAGCTTCCAGTCGAAATCCCATTCATTTGTCAAAGACCAGCTCAGGTAGCACATTTGTCCAGGCCCTACGATCAGTGTGATTTCTCTCTCTTCTGCAGGCCCTTATAGTCCTCATATTACACCCATTGCACACTGTCTAATATTAGTTATTTGAATACATCTCTTATTGGTATTGGTAGCCTCAATGTATGTTTGGAGAAAGAAAAGGGGCAAGGAAAAGGAGCTGCTTAGGGTTAAAGAGAAGTCCTGATAGATAGCAGAGTAGATCTCATGTTGTTTCTGTCTTCTCAGCATCAATGATCTGTGCTTAAAAAGAGTACAGTGAACCTTGAAAAGGGGGAAATAAAGCCCTCAATTATTATTATAAATTTTTTTTTTGAGACAGCGTCTCACTCTGTTGCCAGGACTAGAGTGTCGTGGCATAAGCCTAGCTCACGGCAACCTCAAACTCCTGGGCTCAAGCAATCCTCCTGCCTCAGCCTCCCAAGTAGCTGGGACCACAGGCACGTGCCACCATGCTCAGCTAATTTTTTCTATATATATTTTTAGCTGTCCATATAATTTCTTTCTATTTTTAGTAAAGACGGGGTCTCGCTCTTGCTCAGGCTGGTCTTGAACTCCTGAGCTCAAACAATCCGCCCACCTCGGCCTCCCAGAGTGCTAGGATTACAGGCGTGAGCCACCACGCCCGGCCTAAAGCCCTCAATTTTAACAGAGTATTAGCAGTCCTGAGGACTCAGACTTCAAGCTCATGAAATTACATGTTGGTGCGCTGAGAGAACTCACCCGACTGCAGCCAGGGGCTCTCAGGATGTGTGGAGATAGACTAGAGGACTTGAGAACTCACAACTGTGCCACAAAATTCATAAAAGGGATATGAAGTCAATTATGCCATCCATCATCTTGCTTTGTGTTTATCTCCAGTAAATTTCTACAGTGAACATTAGCAGGATGGTTAATCAGCTCTTGGGAAAGAAAAAGGTGGTTACCAGGGAACAGTACAGACAACTGAGACAAAATCAGATCACGACAGTCTTACTTCCTTTTTCCCTGGCCTGAGTTAGGAAGATTGTATGGATTTTATGAAAGCCTCTAATAAGACCTCCGAGATGTTCTCGTAGACACCTTGGGGAGCGGTTTCTAGCAGTGAGCATCATGGCTCTCTCTTGACTCTGCTGACTTTGTTAAATTAAACACATATATAAATGAAACACATGAATAGGCCATGGGCCAAAGTTGTTGTAGATGACGTGAAGTTGGAAGCAAATTTAGCAGGTTGACATAGCCATAATCCATAATGTAGCTAGTCGAAGAAAATGTACTTCAATGAAAGTTAAAAGAAGATACTAATATAAGTAAAAAAAAAATCACAAGGATATAAAAGAGAGATGTGATTTAACAGTGCACTTTTGAAAAAGACTTGGGCATCAATATAGACCAACATGTGATAAGGAATTTAATGTTAAGTTGTGGTAGCAGAAAAAGAGTATTTAGAATATAAAAGATGGTGGTCCTTGTTTTCATGGTAGTGATGAAACTTTGAATACTGTGTTCATTTCTTGGTGACAGAGTAGGAAGGATATAGACAAACCAGGACCTATTTCGAAGAGAATAATGAAGACACTGGAAAACGTGTGTAAGAAAGTTCTGAAGAATCATGATTATTTTAGAAGAGATAAAGAGTATATCAGGTATGACAGTTGATTTTAAAAACTTAAAGATGGTTGTAAAAATAATTATGCCTAATTATAAGCATGGACAGTGATATTTATTCTATTCTTTGAGAAATGCTAGCATCATCTAACTATTTTTGTAGCAGAGTGGGAGAAAATAAAAGTAAAGTAACTTTCCATGCATAGCGAATACAATATGTTCAATATAACCCAAATGAGTAGAGTTAAAGCCGTTGCTGGAAGTTTGTGAAGATCAGTTCTGACTCAATGTAATAAAGAATATTTTAGAAATAAAAGCATAAAAGCTGTACCAAAAATGGAATTAGTCATCTTGCCATTCATTCACAAACTATTTTTTTTTTAAGAGACAGGGTCTTGCTATGTCGCTCAGGTTGGACTCGAACTTCAGGCCTAAAGCAATCCTCCCTCCTCGGCCTCCCAAAGTGCTGGGATTATGGGCACATAACACCACATACAGCTGGCAAGTCACAAACATTTCTCGAGGGAAGACTCTTCATGCATGCTGCTAGATCTTAAGTAGTTGATGCTTTTTCTTTTGAGCCAGTATTTTATCATTATCTTATGCTGACTTTAGAGGAATATTCATGTCTTAAGAAGATAGATAAGAACATATTTATTGGTATTTATGGGTTTCAATAATCAGATGGCATCTTTTTTCTCAAAATTTACAATATCTTCTGTAGGCTCACCAAAATATCACTGGGTAATTACCTAAATTTCCTTTGAATTAGCAGTTGGGAGCACTAGTATCACTTCCTCTATCAAGCTATACCGGACTTTTCTTATGTACCAAAGATCATAAATCACAGAACTGCTGGGATTTTGGAAAAAAAAAAAAAAAAAAAATTGAGACTGGCTCCCTAACCTTACAAATGAGGAAACTGAAGTCAAAATGGGGCAAGTACCTTCTGAAGTGACATATCCCAAATGAGCACAGATCCATTGCATTCATCCTTAGTATTCTATCCAGTACGCCACTAGCTGCCCATCATATTCCACAGGTTAATATGTATCAACACAAAGATAAGCTAGAACAGATCTGAACAAACTGTCATGTTAAACAAATACTATTGCATCCTCTCATAAACTGTGTCTCACTTGCCATAAAGCTTAAAAAATATGTCCAGTAAGTCATGCATTTATCATGTTAAAATGAAGGCTCTACTGATGATAAATATTCCAATCTTGTAATCTAAACGACTTCAGCCTCACATGATGTTACCAGCCCAGCAGCCAACCTTGGAAAGACCAAGTCATGAAGTGAGGATATGGCGCCCTCTAGGGAGAAACGCTTGAAAAACCAGGGCCAACGCATAAGAGGGTCACAAATGACCAGGTGTAAGTTGTTAAAATGTTTCCATACAAAGTTTTCAACTAAAAAGGAGTATTCGATTTTAGCTAAGATGTAATATTCTACCTACCAAATATAAATACCAATCATTGAATCAAAATATTAAAAATAGCTTACATTAAAGTCTGTAAGACCATAATCTAAGCAGGAAAGTTATCTGAAAATTAAAATACTCTCTGATGAATTTCTAAGTTAGTAAAAATACTTAGAGAAGTTCCTTCTATGAAATTTCAGAAAGAACAAGAGTATAAAATATCCACAATATCTACTTATCTGCTTCAACCAAATAAAAGATTACTTTTGCAATTATCCTTTATGTAAAAGATCTGTTTACTCTTCCTTGCTGTTTCCCTGCAAATCTCATTTCACCTGGGTGGCTCTTGGTGAGGTTAGCAGAATGTCTACAGAGAAGAAACGTAGGTGGATGAAGGGAACAGGGACAAAGGCAAGCCCTAAGATTAAAAAAGAAAAAAAAAAAAGAAAGAAAGAAAACTCTCCAAAGCAACTAATTGAAACTGGCGACTTAAACAACTTGCCTACAAATTTCCATTTTGACTCAATAGTATCCTTCAATTCTACCCATACTTAATGATGTGATCAACTCCCTCAAGCTGGTGTGGATATGATTTCAGAGAGACTGAGAAGGACCCTTATAGTGCCCTTCTCCTGCTCAGCTGAGGCATTAGATTCCTTTAACAGGTGTTATTTGTTAGCTGTTGCTGAGTAACAAACCACCCCAAACAATCAGTAGCTTAGGAAAAAAGGAGCCATTTTCTATTGCTAAGGAGGCTGTAGGTTGGCTGGGCAGGTCTTCTGGCACTGGCTGGGGATGTACTCAGCAGTCCAGCTGCAGGTCTGCCAGGCAGCTCTGTGGGTGTCCAGGGCCTTGGCTAGAGCCACTAGGCAGACTCAGCTCTTCTCCCTAAGTCTCGTCCTCCAGCAGCCAGGCCAGGCATTTCTCATGACAAAGGCAGAGGAGCCAGAGAGGAAGCACAGTCACTCAAGAACTTGTTAAGCTTCTTGGTGTGTGTTCAGTTTATTACTGTCTCATTGGCCAAAGCAAATTTTAACACCAAGCCCAGACTCAGGGTGGGAGAGCCCCCTGCCTAAGGACCTGGATAGAGGGAAGTGTGAAGAACTGGGGAGCTTAATGCAATCAATCTACCAGGCCAGGGGAAAGAAAGAATCTTATATTGTCCAGCAAGGTGTGAGACAGACAAAGCAAACACCTCAAAGGTATTGGTCATTGGTGCTCGTGCCTGACATCCGTTTCTTTTGAAGAGGAGAATTTGAGAAACGGAAGGGACACTAGGAAAGCAAAAGAAAGCTCAGTTCGGGCACTTCATCTTTTGACTTGAATCAGACAGTTCATACAATTTTGGGGATTAACACTTGTAAAGAATGAATTAGAGTTGGGAATATGGATTAAAACTTGAAAAATGAATACCAAAAAGAAAATAGAAGTGTTTTAAAAGACAGACATTAACTAATGCAGAAGCAGAAACAGAACTTTCATAATACTAATTCCTGCAAAACTTTTCTTCCAAAGAAGCATGTAGCCCATATTAAATGGGCCAGCCAATCAGCGACACAACACAGCAAGGACACACGGATCCCACCATCTCCTCTGTTCTAAATCAAACCAGACACAAGTAAAAGGCTTAGTGTCTTCTCAGCTGATGAGTCAAATACTTTGAAGGGAAAACATGGTGAAATATTTCAAGGTTTAGAAATCAGTTTGACTGTGACACACGCTGACTCACAATAGGGAATATGTTCTCCGACAAAGCAAAAGTAGTGATGGAAAATATTGACATGATATCTATCATAGCATATGTATATAGTCAAAGTTCTTTCACAGGAAGTAAGCTTTGCCAAATGATCAGTTCAAAGATTTCACACCACTGATGATTATTACAAAAAGAAAAAAAGTCAATGAATGTCACAGTAGTGGCCAGAAAGGACATATGGCTTTATAGGTTAAGTAGAGCAGCCACAAGTATTATAATATTTAATTGCTCTTGGGAAGAAAAATGCAACAGAAGTACATATTTGCCAAACAAACCTGCTTAGAGGTATTCACACCAGAAGTTTCAGCTTGGTAAAGTGACTCCTTTTTGTTAGCCAGAGAGAAAAGAGGTTGGAAAATCAAATTAGCTTAAAAAACAAGCAAAATATCAAGCTAACTTAACTCTTAAAGGGTGTTGAATACTGAGATCAGTGCCACCAGCCAAAGTGAAGCTAACTAGAGGTCTGCAGTTATGACTTTGGGACATGCATGGCTTCCTTATATAATAAAATCTTTATGTTACAGGTTTTATTGTGATAATAACCTTTAAAACTGAAATGCATTCATTTAATCCTGATTTTTTTAACAGTAAAGAGAAGACTCTGAACTTTAAAAAAGAAACTCAACCAAGTCAAGTGCAGAGCTGGGTACAATTGAGTGAAAGGGAGACTTTAGGACATGCAGAGACATTTGGCTCTTGGCAGGGAGGCCACATCAATATCCAAATTGCCACAGGCATTATAAAAAGGCACCCAAAATGTTAGGCTCTGCAAGGGAGGTGTAGCTGCTCTGAGCTACAGCGTGAGCACAAGCACCCAGAGTCAAAAGGACCTGAGCTGCTCTTTGGAACATGCCCCAACAGAAACAGCTCAGTAGGGCAAGCTCAATACAGACATGCAACTGAATGAAAAGTAGCTCATGTGCATCATGGAGGAGAATAAAAACTGTCTTTTAAATTCATTAATTATAGAGGAGAACTAGAAAATGGCTTTGCATGATATTATCACTATCAATAATAATTCAACGTTAGGTATAAAGTGCTCCCAGATTTCTCAAAAGGAGGCCCCACTCATTCAGTATTTGAAATCCATAAGCAGGTGAAAACAGTCCCTTTGACTACACTAAGGGAATCTTGAGGCCCAGACACCTGGACTGGCCATAGGCCACGCTGACAGTTGGTGGCTGGAGGCTCTGGGCCTGGGGTTTCTCTGCTGTGAACCAGACCATAATGGGCAGTAAACAGACAGGATCCTTTCCTCTGAACCAATGGCTAAAAGTGTCCTGAGTTATCTCTTAGTTAAATAAGGAGGTTTGGAAAGTATTTGTGTGCATGCGCGGCATGGCAATAGTCAGGGAGAATACAGAGATCATCCCAAATATGCTTCTAAGTTCATTTTATTTCAGTCACAACTTCATACTAAATTTTATCTGCTTCTGCTTTATTCAAAATAAGAAAGAGGAAGAAAATTCCCAAAGCCTCCAAATCTACTTGCATAATAATGTTTAAGGTTTACACTCAGCTTTCAAAAAACTGTAGTGCCAATAAAAGTTGGCTTTTCCATCAGAGTCAAAAAGAGACATTAGCATATAGCTCCTTAGAGCTGACAAGGCACTTACAGTTTACCAAGCATTTATCTCATTTGATGCTCATAACTCTCATGAAAACAATAGTAATGGTTAATAACTATAAACATTTTATAACAGATAGAATGCTAATCATTACTTGCCGTTTAAACAAATCAATCTCCAAGAAAACCATATAAAGTAGGTGTGATTATTACGCCCTTTTGTAAAGAAGAAAAAACTGAAGCTCAGGAAGGTCCTGCTGTGTGTTCAAGGTCACAGAGGCTAATATTCATGAGCCTTAATTGCAATTCAAAACATTTAGTTTTACAGTTTCTGTAACTGAACTTTTATTAGATCATCACTTTTCTATGATAGCAGGGTTTTACTGTACTTTTGAAGACTTTTCCAGATTGCATTATTATTTCCATGTAATCAGTCCAAATTCCTCTTTTGAATGTTTATTTTACTGGGTACTTTTCTTAGCATTCATTTTCCTCTTATGTTCTGGAATTTTAGTCTGCAGACTAATCTTGACTCAGATTAATCAGTCAGTCCTGATTAATACTTTGAGTTAATTCACATCAAGGAGACTGCACAGATCATTTCTTTGTTAAAATCAAACCACATTTCATTTTACTGCAGATGTATAAAGTTTTCAGCATCCTATTGGAAAATAATCATTTATCTATTGGATAACAAGTGTCATCAAAATGCCCTGAATATAAAGGTCCCTAATCACTCAAACGTACATTCTTTAGTGCTTGAATATTTAAGTGTACTGCTATGAAATGGCTCCACAAGTTTAATTAATTCCCATTCACTAATTTGCATTTCTCTTAACTGGTAAGATCATGAGCAGGACGTTCATGATTCTGATGTGAATGAAATGATGTAGGTCAGATCACTGCAGCCAAAGTGACATGGAGAGTTGGGATGTGTTCATCACCCAAGTTAGATTCTCAAGTCACGTAGATATTAATAATAACCTTGTCAGTGTTTCTCTGTGTCTCCCTGTGCTCGGTTTGGGGCAACCTAATCTATCTGCATCTTGACATTACTTAAGAACAGGCATGAGTGAGAGCATCCTACACAAGCTGTGCTTAATGTCCGATTTTGAAAGAGGTATTTACAATCCCCTCTGGTTCTTTTCAGCTCAACTACCGGCTCCCCAAGACCATTGGCAATGTCACAGAACTGAGAGAGAAAATCCAGAGTAGGCTGCGGGGCATGCGTGTGTGTGTGTGTGTGTGTGTGTGTGTGTGTATGAATGAGAGAGACAGAGAGAGAGACAGAGAGAGAGAGAGTGTGTGCACACGTGCAATAGTGACAAAAAGTAGCTACCGTAGCTCAAGAAATAAAGAGCTTTCCCAGCTTTTAAAAGCTTTACATATTTCCCTTCTTTTTCCAATGTACTTTTAGCAAACTGTCACTTAGACAACAGCCACAACTTAAAAATTTAAAAATTATTTCAAAATTCCCCAGAAGTCTGAATATGAAGGTTATTTAAAAAAAAAATACAGCTTAAAAACCCATTGGAAACAAAATATCTATGACTGAATCAAAAATCTCCAACTCAATGTGGATTTTTAAACCCACGTTTTGCCTCTGGGAAGTGTGATCCTACCATCCACTTCCTAGGGTTCCTGGATACCACAGCAGCCTAAAAAGTTTTTTTATATATGTTTTAGAGACAGTGAAAAATTTTGGAAATAATATTTTGGGTGTTTCTGTGCTGAGAAAAAGCCTAGTTGCTGAAAAATTCCAATTAAGTGGAAGGAAATTTCCTTACAAAAAATAGAAATAGTTTAAATGAAAAAGGCTACTATTTACTAGGACATGATATCATTAGCATAATAATTATACTAGAATAATAAGTATACTCTGTTTTGTAATGGGTGAGATTAATCATCTTACACTTATTGTGATTAATTATTGATGTATTTAGATTAATCTCTAAAGTTTTATTTTGAGATGTCTACTAACCATGCCTTTTGTGTCTTTTATTCCCCCCATATCACATGTTTGGTTGGAATAATAAGTTTTAAATGCTTTGCCTTTTTCCTCTGCTGGTTTAGAAGCTCAATATTTTATTTCTCCTCTTAGTTTTAATAAAGCTAAATTTACAATTTTCCTATTCCATATTTTTAATCTCCCAATTTCTCTGAACTTTGTTCTGCGTGAATGCAATACTGTTTTTTTATACATTGGTTCCCTCTTGAACTGGGTCCTATGAGAAGTTTATTCCTTAATTTCAGGGGATATAATTTTCATTTGCCTAATTTCCAATTTGTTCTTTAAAAATAATATCTATATGTTCTTTTTTGTTATTCTTTTTATGGACACTAATTCATTGAAGATCCTAAAGTAAACTCCAATATAAGTGGGCCCAAACTATTTTAATGTGGTTATGGTGTAACTGGTGACTGAGTTTATCATCTGCCTGTTTTCATCTGAAGGCTGAATGCAAGTCTTATCTACTTTTGGGAAGAGGAGGTGGGTTATAGTTTGGAAGTGACCGTTTTATGATCATTTAAGATTTTCTGAACTTAGTGTATGTTACACAGTTTGTCATAGTGGTCTGTTTTGTAAAAACGCTTATGAATATATCCACTAAATGAAAGCATAAAAATAAAAACATTTTTTCCCTTGTATGTTTCCCACAGAGCTGGCAGACAGCCAGATTGTTAGAATAACACAACTTTGTAGTTTATGTGCTTGAACTTTTCTTAGATCACCACTGTTCTATGATGGCAGGATTGTACTATACTTTTAAATAAGGCTTTTCCACATTGCTTTACTGTTTCCATGTATTCAGGACCAAAGTCCTCCTGGAATGTTGATTTAACTGGGTACTTTTCTTAGCATGCGGTTTCCTTATACGTTCTGGGGTTTGGTCTGCAGACTGACCTTGACTCAGAGTATGCACCACCCACTTTCCATCAGCCTGGTGGCCCCATCACATGGCGATCCGAGATACCCGAGATCCAGGCCAGTGGGTAGCTTTCAAACAGCTGAGAGGCTGTTTTAAAAACAGGGCTCTCAGGAATGGGACAGGGTGGCAGCTTTTTTCAGCCCTTCTCAAAAGCAGTGGAGTCCCGTTCCAATTTGCTTCTAGATTCGCCACCTAGTTCTTGTTTTCAGTGCTCCTCCTGACTTTGTGTTTCTGTTTCATTTATAGTACATGAAGATGTTTATGCTGATTATAAGTATTGTATTTTTTTTTCTAATTTCCTTTTAAAGATTTTACTTATCTTTACATTATATTTGGTAGAGATAGGAAAGGTGGAGGGGAAGCCTCAAAATGTCAATGAAATAAAATAAAATGTCACTAGCTTTTTAAAAAGTCAGCTAACATGAGAGCATTTTAGCTAGAACGTTCACTTACACTCTCTAAGTTTTATTTTCCCCCATCATGGAGTTTTTGCTGGGCCTACACGAGATAATGTGTGTTAAAATTCTTGGCAAATTATCTACGTACTACTTCTGTGAATGTGCTGATCTACTGTGGCTGCTTCATCTAGAGTCAGGTAGTTTTAACACGTCTGGTTAACAGTTCTGTCATTAGCATATAATTTGCTTTTGAAATGTTTTACTATGACTTTTTCTATGTCAAATATGTAAGTAAAAATCAAATAGTTGGTATAGGTGTCAAAATTTTGGTGTTTTTTTTTTTTGGACTTTCACATCATAGAGCAAAGTTCTTAGATTTTATGCTCAGAATAAGAGTTAGTTTTTTAATATTATCATTTGTATTTGTTCAAAAGCTTATGACTAAAAAGGAAAAACTGTGATGTTCTGATCTGAGTAGGAAGGCAAATATCTTAAATCTAGGAGGTGATATTATCTAAATGTACATTCTTTCCCAAATAGCACATCTTATTATTTCTATTTTTAAGTGTTCTAAGTTCAAACCCAAATAATACTGACTAAAATTAAACCAAGAAAAACTTTAAAAGGCTTTCCGAATCAAATCTATTATTCAGTAATTTCAGTTTTGGGAAAGGACAAGAGCGGAGGGATCATTCAGTCCCGCTCAGGGTCTTCTATATACATTTCCGAAGGTTGTGCACTACCAGTAAGTCCAAGGATCAGCTGAGGATGGAATCAACCATCCTAATTTTATTTCTGAAGACAGTTTAGCTGCAGGAACAAATCCCACTGTTCAAGCAAAGAGTTACATGTTATATGGAGAGAAATAGAAATAAAAGTGACATTCTAGAGAAAGGCAGAGAGAGAGAGAGAGAGAGAGAGAGACTGACAGAGACCAAGAGAGACTGGTTGATTGATTGATTGATTGATTCAGCAGTGTGACCTGGGATGCCATTTGGCTATAACATCTGAGATAATTTTCAGCATGAATATTTCTCCAGCTTGCCCATTTTCTTTTAGATTCTTAAACTGAGTCTCTGCTTCATCAATTTTTTCTGCTTCGTCAAAAAAAAAAAAAATGTGGATAGCACTGTCTAGCCAAAGAGGCCAATAACTGGAGATATGCCTATAGTCCAAAAGACAGAAAAAGGAAATGCTGGCCTTGCTAAATATGTTTAAATTGGCTGTCCTTTTAGATCTCCACTAACAGAGTTAGGTCAATCATTGATGAAATTATCTAGAAAATTTAATCAAACAAAACCTTGTGTTGACCAAGTTATCCAAGTAATCCTGGTTTGGGCTATAATTCTATTTATAATTGCATTTGTTCTTCATTATCCCTGCCAACAGAGAACAGAGGCCACCGTCTGGCTGCCAGCCCCCATGCCCTGCCTCTCCAAGTCAGTTACTCTGCTGGAATGATGGGAAATTCACGGTCACAGCGGGGTGGCCCCGGGTGCCCCCTCAACTCTTGTTTGATTGGATTTTCAATAACAGAAAGTGGGCTTTAAGGGATATTATTCCAATATGACAATTTGCTTTCCAAATGCAGTATTCATATATTTTAGAAGTATAGTGTATCAGGAAACAGTTTTTATAACCTTTTTATAACCCAACGTCTTCAGCGTCCTCATTCTACACTGTCTATTGTATCAATTATGGGTCTAAATGGTTCCTCTCTGTTTCTTAGCAGCTGGAAAGGAGAGATGCTGGCCCAGGGGGTGGTGTGGAGTGAGCTGGTGTAGAGTGAACCTTGCAGAACCGACTTCAGGGACTGATTGACAGGAGCCATGTACATCTCATCCTAACCACTGCTCTCTCCCTAGGACAGAGCACTTAGCTGATTTCACAGAAGGGCAACAAATTGCAGATGAAGGTGGGGAAGTTCTAGGCCTTTCCAAGATGTCATGTAAATGTGTATACAGCTCTGTTACCAGCTAGCACCAATCTTTTTGAAAGGCTGCACATTTTCTAAACCTTTCTTTTTGAACTGTTAGGAACACTTTGGCAATTGTGTAAGAGACAAAATGGCCTCATTGCTTGGCCAACAGTGGAGAACAATCATCTAACATTTGGTGGTCAGGTTCTCTGTGTGCAGCGCCCCCCACGTATTTCGGGTCCCTGCTATTATGCGTGGGATTTTGAATGAGTAAAGGCTGTCACTCTGACCACATGATGTGATCGTGTCCTGAACAGATATGGAGAAATACCACACTCCCCACCTAATAGAGACTCTGGGTTTCCAAGAACTGAGACAGACTCTCATGGTTAACTGAAAAGTAGGCAACTGTGAATTTGCGGATTGGCAACTTCAAAGCTCAAGACAGTGCTGTTTAATTTTTTTTTTTTTCCTGGCTAAGATACAAATCCTCAAGCCAACCTCACTTCAGTGTCCTGCGCTCCTGCAAGCTTTTCTTTTTTCTACCCATTTCTGATACTCCTGGCATCAACTCCCTCTGGCTTCCACTCTGCTCAATGCCTACCATTTTCTCTCAGACACAGGGGACTCCTTATTTCTCTGACACCAAATCTTTCATTGTGAAGCAGAGTGTTTATTCCCTGACCACTGCAAGCTCCTTCACAGATACTGCCCTTAGCTGTGGCTTTGGTATCAGCCTAGAATGTGAGGGTGAACAAAAACATTGAAAGTCTTTAATGTTCAGTTCTCATCCTGCAAAGCACGGTCTACTGATTTCATGATTATTTAGCTAAGAATCAGCAGCCAAAATGTGAGTATGAGTTACGCCAGTTCCCATGCTTTCTGTCAAGCAATGTGACCAATTGACAAAGCTGAGCCAACCAGCGGAACCCCTTAATACATGGGTGTAAATTGCAAGCATATTTATGGTCCATATGCTGGTCTTGAACACTGATTCCTACGAATCTAGCTCAGAGTCCGAGATACAGACTTAACATATACCTGTTTGCCTATGTAGACAGAGCACTTAACCTCTATGGCTTTTCACAATTTGAAACTGCCAACAGTTTCAGGCTACTTTTATTTCCCATTCTGGAACACTCACATTAATAATGATTCATAAGTGAATAGTCTTGACATCGATATTAAAGTATATGATGTTTCTAAAAGGGGAGTCATAACAATTGCAATTCTACGTCCTTGACATTTTGTTGAGAACAATACACACATTAGCGTTCATCTGTTGTCAATATAGTCTATAGAGCAACAAATGAATCACAGCAAAGACCAAGGTAAAATATGGGGAACACATTGGGGAAGCAGCAGAGAAATAATGAGCTAACCATGAAGCAAAGAATCTGTGTTCTGCCAAACAACCTAACCCAGCAACATTTAATATTTGAAAAGTAACTTTTTCCTATATTATGTTTATTATGATTGTTCTCTAAAAAAATCATATTTTATTACTTGAGAGAACAAAAGTGACACTGATTGCTGAGATGTATTCTGGGGGATTTCTCTCCTCTGAGTAGAGGTAACTATTTTAAGACTCTAAGGGACAATTTGCCAACATAACGACAATCATGAGATCATGCAATTTTCTAAAAATGTATTGCAAGCAACTCAATGTGAGATGAAGGAAACAATGCTTACCATCATTTAGAACAATCTCCACCTTCAGAAATTTAATTTCTGACATACACTAGAGCATGTCCTCATAATAAGGAAAATGGAATTGGTTTAGATTCCCAAGAATCTTGGGTTTCACACATACATGTACACACACCTCTTGCACTTGTGTGAGAGCAAATCCATAAATGTGATGGAATGCATATGTGACATAGGATATTGTTTATATTGCTTGGCTTTAAGAACATCTGCAAAGATATAACAAATCAGCATTTGGTTTCAGGAACTATACTTCTGGGGAGAGTTTGGCAGCAATCAAAGTAGTTTGCTAAAGCCAAGGGCACTTGGAGAGCTTTGCCTCATGCAGAACAATCCACTTAAGAGGGACCATCGCTGTCTTGTTCAACAGTATATCCCTTATGCAAAACCATGTTTCCATGTAAATAATGGGATAAGTTGAACCCATGTCCCAAGAACGTTCCAATAAATAATTTGTTCAACTACAAAAGAAACAAACAAACAAAAAACAGTATCTCCTACGTCCGTCAGAGAACCTGGCAGGTAATAGGCAGTGGTTACACAGTGGGAAAATAATCAATTCATAAATCTTTCATTTTCACCAAAGCAAAGCAGGTAATTCTGCTTCCTCACCCCCATCTATGGTCCTACCCACCCCAGGATGGCCACTTATGATTATTTTCTACTTCAAAACTTCCCTTACTGTTAATTTTCACCTATTTTATCTCTTAAAAACATGTCATTAAGGAAGTGGGAGAAATATGGGAAAAAGAAAAATCCAGGGAAGAATTTTTCTATGAAAACCCTGCCCCCTCCAGGGCTGGAGCTTTGTTCTATTTTGCAGGGAGCTTTGCACATTGAGTACTTGCAGCAGGTTCCTGTAACAATCACACACATTAGTGGTTTTTAGCTTTTTTGAATTTGTGCTTTGATTTACTCATTCAGCTGGGACAGAGGGTAGAAGAAAAGAGTAATAGGTTTTCTTCTGTTGTTATTTTCTTGTTTTGTGTTCCCCCATCTCTTCTCTAAGACATAGAAATTCGAGTGTTGGTACTCTTCAGTATTCTTGAGAATATTCCTAGAGAAAAACTGTCATCTCAGTGCAGTGAAGCCGACACAGTTCTTTTGGGACACTTGAGGTGGCTTGAAGTTCACCATGTAACACAAAGATGGGATCCAGACACTAAATAATTTAAGCTGCTTTACAAAGTTATAAGTATTCTCACTTCAATAAGTTATTTATAATGGAGTTTTGAAGAAATTGCTTTTCTATTTAGTAAGTGACAAAAGAATACAAATCAAGTTGGATTCTATACTCAATAACATTATATTGCATTTTCCTAATTATGCGTTTTCTCATTGTGCCCTAAGATGCATAATGTTTTAATGTCCATGCACATACACACATACACACACACACACACACACACACACGCGCGCGCGCGCGCACACAGTATTTTGCAATTTGTTGGTTAAGATTGTGAGTTCTGAAGCTTGAATCCTAGCTCTGCCATTTAAAATTGTGTAATTTTGAGCAAGTTACTTAACCTCTCTATACTCTTACCGAATCAAATTGATCTACCTGTTCTACTTCTGCCAAGAGCCCTGTCACCTCTTCCTTGAAGGTATAGTTTTTGCAGCCAGGACCCATACAACTGAGTTCCCACAACCAGCTCCAAGTCACAATCCTTATCAGTAACAACCCTGTGATAGTAAAAATGAGTCTTTCTTCTACATTAAACTCATTCCCACAACTATACATTTTCACACAAGTGTAGAATTTAACTGTAAAACTAAACAAAGTCAAAAAGAGTAAAAAAATCTTCTAATATAAACACAATATACTACCACCAGAATTTGTCCCTGGAAAAATTCTGAGACTTTGAAATTACTATCTGCCTTTCAGGCTGGGTGTCTGATATAAGTCAAATGGAATGTACTATATAACTCAGTTGGATTTAAACAAAACAACATATGCACAAGAAATGCTTGAAGCTAGAACACTGTGTGTTCTGGCCCAAATAACCTTTTCATTCTTAGATTTGGGCAAAAGTTGGAATACTTGGAATTTCCTTAAATGGAGACACCTGCTTGTATTTATTGTTGTGAGTCTCATTATGAGAATTTTATATGAGGCACTTACAAAGTGAGTAATGAAAGCCAACAAGCTTGATGATGGAAGGGTACTGTTCCTAATTACCAACATAGTTTTGAGCAAATGCTAATGAATCTTCAAAATGCAACTTAGATAAATGTAACGAATCTCCTCCTACAAAACAACTTTGCAAAGAAAAATCCTGCAGACACCATCACAACTAAGTGACAATAATGGGACACACTGACATGTCCCTCCTGATACGATGCACTAAGGACACCACATTGCTTCTGTGACGTTCCCACCCCGAACAGCACAGCCTGAAACCAACCATGAGAATGCTTCAGTCTAAAACCAAATTGAGGCTCACTGTACAAGGCAACTGGCCGGTATTTTTCAAAATGTCACGATCAAGAAAGACTGAGAATCCATTCTAAATTAGACTCAAAGACTCAAGAGACCTGACATCTAAATACAATGTAATCTGAGCGAAGGGTATATGATATTCTTTGTACTATTGTCTTGTAAATATGAATGTTTTACAAAATAAAAAATTTAAAAAAATAAAGGAAAAGCAGACAAACATGGAGCACAACATTTTGATTAGTGGTTACCTATAGGGGAGGGAAGAGTTGGGATGGGGAGAGGCTTACTGAGGTCTGCAAACATTTCATAAAGAATAGTTTTATTTTTGTTCTTTAAGGAGTAAGTACATGTTCCATATATATTTTAATATATGAAATATTTCATAATATAAAAAATGGAAAGTAAGTATTTGCCACAGGAAGGCGGTACCCAGTGCAACTCAAGCTTCTGGGCTTTGGTCTAGAAGATCGGGGAGTGACAGGTGAGAAGACTTCTGAGTGTGAATGGTGAAGGAGCTTTTTGGGCAGGAGAACGATCAAACAAAAGGGCTATGGCTTAAAGGTATATGTTGCCTAACAGGTGCTCAAAAGTGGCTCCTGGGCCTTTGACCCAGGTAACAAGTGGATTTTGGAGTTTAGAACTCTTAGATCCAAGATGTTCAATGGCGCAATGGGGCAATTTGTCTCCATATTCCCCCAGACAACTGGATAATTCATAAAAAATTAATGTACGATTAAATATGACTCACTACAACTAGAAAAAAAATTAGAAATGGTATAGAAATGTTCAAGAGCTAAAAATTCCTATGAGAAATAATAGGTTGTATACTTCAAAAATAAAGGAATCACAGGGCCTAGTATGCAATTTTTCCTCATAATCACATCATTTTATTGAAAGGCAATAATTAAAATAGGTCCTTTTTTAAAGTCCCTGAACCTATTTCATTTTTTTCAAAAGCATTGGACCTGAATGTCTGTCCCCTACTCCCCCCCTCCTTTTTTTTTTAAGACACAGAACAAGTGTAGAAACCTGGGCTCTTGTTTCCAAAGCTAGGTGATATTTAAAGCATCCAAGGAAGGAAAAGGAAGATAAATAATGCCATATTGTTTCTCTCTTACTACAATATTTGCAATGTATTCCCCTTTCAAAAATGACATGGAGTGATTAGAACATTTAAAAGAACCATAAATATGCATATACCTTTGTCCATCCATCTAACCAAGAGGCATTTATTAAGCTATTATGAAACTCTAACTGGATGAGGTGATGCAATATCCAAATAATTACAATAAAAATTAATTAATGTATTCAAGAAGTGCTACGGAAACACAGAAGTGGAGGAGACTAAGTCTGCCTATAGACTCAGGGGAGGATAACAGGAGAGGGGGAAAATGAGTAGGGTCTTGAAAGACAAGTAGAAGCCAAACAAGAAGAGGAAAAAGGAAGTGTCCCTGGGCAGCTGGTGGCATAAGAGTGCATGACACACTTAAGACACACCCAGAAGCCTGAGTGGCTGTAGTGTGGAGAAAGTTGAGGAAAGGTACTACTACAAAATGAGGCTGGAAAGAAAAGTTGGAACCCCATGAGATTTAATGCTTTGAGGGCAGTAATGAGGAGCATTAGCAGCATTCAGGCAGGGCTTTGAGTCATGATCTGAGCTGTGTGCTCACAAGGTCTTGCAGGCAGAAGTGTGGAGGGTGGATTGCATTGTTAGGAGACCAGAGACAGGAAGCTGAGTAGTTGGAAGGCTGGAAAGGGACCACAAGGACATTGCAAAACATAGTCTGGGGAAGAGATCTTGAGCAACTTACCTAGATCACTAAGGTTGGGGAGATGTCTGAAATATAGGAGGTAGCCTTGCCAGTACTTGAAGCATGATATGATGTGGGGAGGCCAGGGGTAGAAAGAATTAAGCATGGTTTCAGTTTGAGATTTACTGGGTCAACTGAGATATAAAACCCAGGAAAAAAAGAAAAACAGATTTATGAGGCAAGAAAATATGTTAGACCTGGATCTGGTTGAGTTTGAAGTCACTGAGGGACTTCACCATAGAGACTTCAATGGGCGGAGCTCAGAGCCCTGTGAAACCATAAAATCATCATGGGAGGTTTGGTTGGGAAGGCAGGGAGAAAAGGGTCTAAGGCTAGATCCGCAGTAAACCCTGACATTAAGGGTCCATTTTTATCAAGGTGTCCCACGAACTGAAAATATATTGAACAGTTGATCCATTTTTCGGTGACAAAAAATATATGGAGTCTCCACTTACTGATGAATCAAAGATGTTTTGAATCAAACTCCTTGTGTTAAGTGGTGCAGCCTACCTGTCTGAGTAATGGTCATCAAGTCAACATACACAACTTGTAGACAGCTCGACTGTGCAGAGAATACTTGGTCCTGCCCACCTGCTCCGCACTACAGGATACCAGAGAATATATGGAGAAAGAAGTTCAGAGCCTTGTGCATCTGACATTGATCATGGATCAAAGCTATTCTCACCTAAACAAAATGATGAGGTGTGGACAGAGACAAGGCCCTATGCAGACTTCACCTGAACACGCAGACCAGGCCCTTATAGTCACATCTGGTGACAGTGTGTTGTCTACTGAGTCACAGTGAGCTCATTCTGAGACACTCATTCCTAGGCACAAGGACACAGTGGCAACGCAACATGCATGTAGCTTAAAAACTCTTAGGCATGTTATCATTTTATCCTCATGAGAATTTTGTGTCTACTCATTTTACAAGGATAAATGCTAAGGTTTATTAATCAAAGCCACACAAGTTAGAGGGTCAGTTTTAGGAACTGAACTCTTCATATTTTATAAAAGACTGTATCCTCCAGTTTGTTTTAGGATCAGGAAGCAGCGATTGGAGGACGGTTTGCTCCTTTTAGTAATCTTTCTGAGCATTTTTGTGGTAGATGTGCCATAAAGATGTACACACTCTAATCCCCAGAACCTATAAATATGCTCACTTTCAAAGAAAAGAGGACTTTGCAAATATGATTAAGATTAAAGATCTGGAAATGGGGAGATTATCCTAGATTATCCAGGCGGTTCAATCCAATCACATGGGTCCTCCGGTGGGAGGGGAAGGCGGAAGGATGGGTCAGAGAGATGCAGCATGTGGAGAACTTGACTCATCACTGCTGGCTTAGAAGGTGGAAGAAGGAGGCCATGGCCAGGGACTGTGGCATCAACTAAAAGACGGCAGTGGACTTTAGTTTATATCCAACAAGAAAATGGGGGCCTTGGCCCTGCAGTCTCAAGGAACTGAATTCTGCCAACTGCCCAAGTAAGCACAAAACATATCTTCCCCTAGAGCCTCCAAGAAGGGACATGGCCCTGCAAATGCCTTGATTTTAGCCTGACAATATCCTTCCTGAACGTCTCACCCACACCATGGTAGAATAATGCATCTCTGTTTTTAAGCACTAAATTTGTAGCAATTTGTTATGGAAGCAATGGAAATATATCAACAGTGTTTGCAGCACTACAAAGTCACAGCAGCTCAGACCCACTCAAGGTCTGATCACTTCTTAGGGCACTGAGAGAGCATACGCAGTCTTTCAGATCACTAGAGGTGGTGACAAAAGGCATCGCATTAGTTTATAAAAGTGGCACAGGCCCAAGGGCACAACTGGGCCCTTCCCTGTGCTCATGAACCAGAAGACACACATTTTCAACTGGCTGCCAAACGTAGGTCATGGTTTTGGAGACACCTGTACAGAGTTTTAGCAAACAGGTCACTCTCACCTCCTATGTTCAAGAAGTAAACCAGGTGTGTTTGCCCAGCTAAGTGCCTGTCCTCTTTAAGCTTCTTTAAGGGCAGTGCTCTATTGGGTTTAAGGCTTATTCGCTTTTACTGGAGAGCCCCATGGAAATATATTCTAGACTTCCACTTTAGGATACAAAATTATACTCACCATTGCAGATGGTGCATTGGGCTGAAGGAGAAAAGGCACCGGGTTTGAGGCCACTGCATTGGCATTGCTGCGTGACGCTGACCATATCCATTTAAATCTCCCTGTGACTCAGTTTCCATATCTATTTTAGACTAGGTTTTCCTTCAGGTCTAAATGTTTATGATTGTAGGATATCAGGAAATGTAGCACAATTTCTCTTTTCTTATTCACAACATACATTTCCTGTGGAGTTGGTATACCCAAATGTTAACAGAAAGAATGAATTCTCAGGACAGAATTTAGCTTGAATCACTTGAAAAACATTAAAAATTTAAATATTCAATAGTAGCTCAAAAGTGTGTCAAAGAATGTTTTTGTGAAGAGACAAATGTTTCAACTAAACATACCAAGAGCTGTTACCAGTGGGGTGGTGGGATTGTGGGTGATTACCAGTTTTTTCTCCACTATTTTCTATATTTTGAGTTATTAACTTAAAAACCACAAAAGTGGAGGAAGTACAGATTGAAAAAGAGGCCTTTACATGAAAATCAGAACTTAAAAAAACACAGATGCGGAGTCATTGCAACACCCTAAAACAGTGTCAGGAAAGCTCTCTGACCTCAAGGGAGGCAGGAGGCGGGGGGGGGGGGGGGGGGGGGGGGGGGCCTGGGGCGGGGGTTTAAGGGCTAAAATAGCATTCATGTCCACTGATAAAATCACACAACTCTGGTGATTAAGAGTTTTTTTAAAGAAATATACACTCTCCATCATGCGACTGGGAAGGGACTTCTGTCTAAACCCCGTGGCCCACACTTCCTGAGTTTTAATCAATCATTTTCTATATCCTGCTCAGAGTTTTTTTTATCCGTCCTCAGCCTTGTGACTGCAAACAGCATCAGTGGGAATGACAATGACATCCCTGGCCAAACAGTGAGGGCTGTGTGTACTGCCCAGGCGTCCACAAGGAAAGGAGCTGGTGTTGGATCAACACTAACACCTACTGGGTTGAATCTTATTTATTCAGGGGCAAAAGCACATGCCAATCAATGTTCTGTTTTTCATCTTGAATTAAATTCCATTCAGTTTACTTCAATTCAATTTGCTGCTATTGAGCAGCTATTATATGCTGGTACCTGATCACCAAAGTATTTCCTCTGGAATGTACCTAAGAATTTCTTTACTGCAAACCAGGCACTTAGATTTCATTTCACATGGCTAATCTGTACTTCTGTCATCTCCAAGTATGACATTCTTTCTTCCATGTGACAAGGATTTAGTAAGGACCTACTACGTGCCACGTACTTTGCTGCCCTGGAAATACCGAGACAATAACCACAGTCCTGGCCTTGAAGGTCTCTCAGGGTATCTGAAGTGCAAAACCACACCTCTTCCTCCTCCTTCAAGAGAGGCAACAGAGACAAATGTCACTTAAACTGTGGACAGCTCTACCAGAGATCAGACTGGCTACCAGTGAGGTGACGAAAGGTTATCTCTGGTATGTTAGTCTTGCATTGCTATGCTTTTTTATCCTAACAGATCAGGGCAGTTCTCAAGACACACCTGCTCAGAAGCAGATTTACACTTTGGAGTGAATTAAAGTCAAAACCATGCCACCTGTGCATTTAAAGTTGGTCACTAATGGTGGAATACAACACCCTGTACCTTGTTAGGTATTGGGTTGCTGGGAGGGCAACCTGGGCTCAGGGCTGAAGGAAGAATCTGCCATCTTTTTGACACCTCTGGGCTCTCACTAGGTCAAGGACAGATCAAATTACCTTTCTCAGGTGTGAGAAGGGAGAACGAGGTGATAGAGGAAGACAAAAGACAAAGAGAGAAATAGAGCTAGAAAAAGAGAGGTTCTTGCTTTTTCAAAGGCTAGGAGGACTGGATCTGGGAGGAGATTTCAAACCCACTGCTCACCTGTATTCCAGTTATATGGGTGCTGAGATAGCCTGGCACAGACCTTAGGCCAGAAGACTGCAGTTATAAAGCTTCAGCACAGGCACTGGAACGCACACTCAGAGCTTACCCTTCTCTTCAGGACAAGAAAGAGAGAAATGGGACTGTATGCTTGCCTCTGAGACCCAACAAGTTTGGAAGAACCTGGCTTGCTCAACCTTTGCCACCACAGGCTGAGCCTTTGCCAATTCCCATTCTGCTTAGCTCTGTCCTGAGGGTGTGTGAACAGCCCTTCCCTTCATGCATCCTGAAGTAACCACTTTTTATGTAACCATTTTCATCGCTGAAATACAAATTTGTTTGTAGACCATTTGGACCAATTACTCCAGTTGCTAAAATCAGATATCTTAATGGTGTTATTAAAATGAAAAACATGTTTTATTTTAACCCTCTAGGAAAACCTCTTAAAAAGAGTAAGAACTCCCTAGATTTTTAGGACTGAAGCATCCTTAAAGGTGTGAGTATCCAATTCTCTTGTTTTAAAGATAAGAAAACTGAAACTCAAAGAAGCTTAAAGATGTGGCCAAGGTTATGCTGCCTGGAAACCACTGCTTTCTAATGATAAAAAGATACATGTTTTTTCAAATGGATTGGACAACAGCCACTTAATGGCTTTTGACTTCAAAACATTGAAGTTAATGAATACCTTGACATGATAAAAGTCATATATGACGGATTCATAGCTGGTATCAAATTGAATGGGGAAAAACTCTTTCCTCTAAACTCTGGAACAAGACAAGGATACCCACTTTCACCACTAGTGTTAAATACCAGTCCTGGAAATTGTAGTTAGAGCAGTCGGACAAGAGAAAGATATAAAGGGCATCCAAATTAGAAAAGAAGAAGTGAAAAATTATCCTTGTTTGCAGACAATATGATCTTATATCTAGAGAACTCTAAAGACTCCACCAAAAAAAACTATTAGAAGTGATAAATTTAGCAAAGTTGCAGTACACAAAATCAACATACAAAAATCACTAGCATTTCTATATGTCAAGAGTAAACAATCTGAAAAAGAAACCAAGAAATTAATCCCATTTATAGTAGCTACAAGTAAAATAAAATATCTATGAATAAACTTAACCAAAGAAGTGAAAGATCTCTACAATGAAAAGTATAAAACATTGATTAAAGAAGTTGAAGAGGACACACAAAAAATGGAAAGATATTCCACGCTCATGGATTGGAAGAATCAATATCGTTAAAATGTCCATACTACCCAAAGCAATCTACAGATTCAATGCAATCCCCATCAAAATACCAATGACATTCTTCACAGAAATGGAAAAAAATAAACCTAAAATTTATATGAAACCACAAAAGATCCAAAATAGCCAAAGCCATCCTGAACCAAAAGAAAAAATAACTGGAGGAATCATGTTACCTGACTTCAAATTATACTACAGAACTGTAGTAACCAAAACAGCATGAAACTGGCATAAAAACAGGCACATAGAACAGTGGAACAGAATAGAGAACCCAGAAATAAACCCACACATCTATAGTGAACTTATCTTCAACAAAGGTGGCAAGAGAATACATTGGGGAAAGGACAGTCTGTTAAATAAATTGTTCTAAGAAAACTGGATGCCCATATGCAGAAGAATAAAACTAAACCTTTATCTCATGCTATATACAAAAATCAAATCACAATGGATGAAAGACTTAAATCTACTACGAAAGGAAACATTGGGGAAATGCTTCAAGACATTGGTCTGAGCAATGATTTCTTGAATAATACCCCCAAAGCATAGGAAACCAAAGCAAAATTGGACAAATGGGATCACATCAAGCTAAATGCATCTGCACAGCAAAAGAAACAATCAACGAAGTGAAGAAACAACCCATAGGATAGGACAAATATTTGTAAACTAGCTGTTGACAAAGGATTAATTATTAGAATATATAAGGAGCTCCAACAAGTCAAGAGGAAAAAAAAATCAAATAATCCAATTAAAACAGGGTAAAGGATCTGAACAGACATTTCTCAAAAGAAGACATACAAATGGCCAACAGGTTATGAAAAAAATGCTCAATATCATTAGTCATCAGAGAAACGCAAATCAAAACTACAATGAGATATCATCTCACCCCAGTTAAAATGGCTTTTATCCCAAAACAGGCAATAACAAATGCTGGCAAGGATGTGGAAAAAGGGGAACCTTTGTACGTTGTTGGTGGGAATGTAATTTAGTGCAAACACTGGAGAATAGTGTGCAGGTTCCTTAAAACACTAAAAATAGAATGACCATATGATCCAGCAATCCAGCTGCTAGGTATATATTCAAAAGAAAGAAAATCAGTATATCCTAAAGATATCTGCAATCCCACATTTACTGCACCACTATTCACAGTAGGCAAGATTTGGAATCAACCTAAGAGTCCATCAACAGATGAATGGATAAAGAAATTGTGGTACATTTACAGAATGGAATATTATTCAGCCATAAAAAGAGTAAAATTCTGTCATTTGCAACAACATGGATAGCACTGGGGAACACTACGTTAAGTGAAATAAGCCAAGCACAGAAAGACAAATTTTGAATATTCTCATTCATATGTGGAAGCTAAATATTAAAACAATTGATCTCATGGAGAGAGAGAGAGTAGAATGATGGTTACCAGAGGCTGGGAAGGGTAGCAGGGATGGGGAGTGGGGATAAAGTGGAAATGGTTAATGGGTGCAAAAATATAATTAGATAGTTAGATAGAATGAACAGTATTTGACAGCACAGTAAAGTGACTATAGTCAACAGTAAGTTATGGTATACTTTAAAATAATTAAAAGAGTGGAATTGGGATTTTGCTAATGAAATGATAAATGCTTGAGGTGATGGATACCCCCAATTACCCTGATTTTGTTAATGCACACTGTATGCCTGTATCAATACATCACATGTGCCCTATGAATATTATGTAACCATAATAATTGAAATAAAAAATTGGAGTTAATGAAACTTCCCTGTTAGCACTCAGAAAGGTTCTGAAAGAATCTTATCTCTGCGTGTTGGCATGCCAATAATTTTATTACTAGCAGTTTACATGTAGGATAAATTTATAGCTATCCATAGAGATATGTTTTAAAGCAAACTTGAAATACTGTTCTTTCACTTGAAAGTAAAATCTTCTTTGGAATAACTGTCCAATTTTTAAATAAACAAATAATGTAAAAAACAAAAAGTAAATATCTTTAAATGTTAGTTCTCCATATTTGTATTTTCTTCTTCAAAAAAGTTATGAGCTCCAACATCACTTTCATTTTTGTGAAGATTACTCAGCTGCAGTCAATTTCCATTTCTCATTCTAAAGAGCTGTGACAAAGGGACTTTTAAAAACTAATCAAATAAACAATGGATGTTCAAGAATAATTTAATTATCATATTTCATTGAACAGTAAATTTTGTTAAGTTTTTTGTTTGCTTGTTTGCCAAGTCAAATATTCATGCCTATGTTCTTTTTATAGAATGTTGATTTGAAAGGCCAAAAGTCATTGGTCATTTTGACAGCCTTAATTAGTCATTTAAACTGGTAATTACTAAAAGAATTATATGAACAAAAAGCTCATTGTGCTAATCATAAATGGTGTCATCTTTTCAAATGGACTCCCCTCCAGATCCTATTGTTAAACTCTGCATTCTGGTATTTAATTTAAATTAAAGAGCCTAGCTTCTTAAATTCTACATGTCAGAAGAGAAGGTATGCTGAAACTGAATGAGAAAACTGAGTATTTTCACATTTAGCAGCACAAATTAAAGGAGCTTTTGATGATTTGGGTCCATTAATTCTTCTAATCTCATTGGCAGACATTTCCACTTCAATCCAATTGCAAAATATTAACGTTTTCAGGAGCAAATGTTTTTCTCTATTGCCACTAACTCAGTCACATCCATTAAATTTTATTATTTCTGCATCATTAAATGTAGGTCAACATGTTGAGTCCAGCAAACACAAGCATTTATTTCCAGACTACTAACACTGCTGTGAAAGATAAGCAGCAAACAAGTCTCACTTCAATGGGGGGAAATAACCTTATTTGTAAACATGAACATTAAAATCGAGACTACAAGAGATGATGTAACTGATGTAATATTGCAACCCAACCACCCTATGCTTACCTTGCAGGAAATGTATTTCTATAGAAGGACAAAAATCAAATGAAGCCCCTTTCAGAATTTAAGGAAACTTTGCTTGCAAAGCTTAACCCATTCTGTGCCAGACCTGTCCTTGGGAAATGACTGAGCAAATAGTGTTTAAAGTTGGTGTCACTGCCAATAGCTCAGGTTGCTGGGGTATTGTAAATGAAAAATTGTTAAGCGGTGCAAAAGTAGCCACTGCTCTTCTCTTGTTAAGAAATTCTTTTTTAGAAACTCTTCCTATGCCTAATACTCTGAGGGTTCCTCTTCTCTCATTAATGTCTCTGATGGATGCTAACTGCCTATTTAATTAGGGTCTTCCTGCCTGGCAAAACTGGTTGGCTGTTATAGAGTTGTCAGGGGAGCAGGCTGAGGAGTCCGACTCCCCGCGTGTGACTCTGGATTCACTATTGACTAGTCATTTGATCTGGGGCAGGTTCCTAATCTTTAAGCAGCTCTTTCTCATCTATAAAATATGAATAAAAACCCTTTGCCATAGGGTTGCTTAAGGATTAAAAGAGGTTGCACAAGTACAGTACCTGGCCTGCAGGACATGCTCAATGTTTTTCTGTATCATTGTTTTTCCAAAGCTTACCAAGCTTCTTAAGTCATCTATAAAGAAGATGACTTAAGGAACATCATTATCAGATATTAACAACTTGGGCATTTTTAAGTCCTAATTCCAATATAACCTCTCACCAGTGTGCATCCAGCCTACTCTCCTGACCTCTCTTGAATACTAACCTCATTTGCAGTGAGAAGGAAGACTTTCCCCCTTATTTTCATATAGCAAATATAGTATAAAAGTAGCAAAATCCACAGGTTCCCTGCTCTCACTGACACATTTGAAGGCAATATTGTTAGAAGACGAACAAGAAATTAAACCCATAAAATGATCACTTTAGGTGGTGGTGAGAGCAGTGAAGACAACAAAACAGAGTAATGAGACAGAGAGTGTTGAGGCAGGGGAGGCTGGGGGACGATACTTCCACGGGATGACCCAGGATTACCTTCCTGAGGTGACATTTGAGGACCTGAGGGATGAGGAGGAAAAACCGTGAGAACTCTGGGGCAAAGAAATGGCAGATGCCAAGAACCTGATCATCTAATCCCTAATTTCACATATCAGGAAATTGAGGCTCCAAAGAGACAAGTGACTTCACCAAGAGTCACAGAGCCAGGTTTGGAATTCTGGCCTCCAAACCCACAGGCTCTGACATTTCTGATACCAACTCCCATTCACTAGAACCAGCTATTGCCAACTTGCTAAAAGTGCATATGGAACTCCAACTTGGACAGTCAAGGGAAAAGTATCCCAAGATGGCGGTTAAGGACAGCCAATCAAAGAGGTCATGTAGCACATTATAGCATATGGGAAAATCAAGTGCAAACAAGAGAAATCATGTTTTATGGCACTCAATAACTGTGAGACAAACATCTTCATGATTCTAGTGATCAGATTTTCTGATATAACCAATTATTTTCAAATACCCAAGAGTTTCAATATGATAGCAATACAGATCTTATTATATAAAGCAATAAGAAATTATCATTATTGCATGTTGTATTAGTCATCTTGGGCTGCCATGACAACATACCATACACTGTGTGGCTTAAACAACAGAAATTTATTTCTCACAGTTCTGGATGCTGTAAGTCTGAGATCAGCATGGTGGGGTTCCTGTGTTCTTGCTATGTCCTCACGTGGTAGAGACAGGGCAATTTCTCTTTCTTCCTCTTCTTTTAAAGCAGCTAATCCCATCATGAGGGTCTCACTCTCATGGCCTAATATACCCTTAATTACCTTCCCCAAACCCCATTTTCAAATATCATCACATTGGGGGTTAAGGCTTCAAACATATGAATTTTGGGAGGACACAAACATTGAGTTCATAACACATGTCCTTCATGGGTTGGAGTGGCTCTGTTTTAAAATTCTCTGATGTGGGGAATAACATTTGTCTCACCTTGAAACATATCTTTAGGGTATGAACTCTTACCCTAAACCCAGGGTGAGAACTTTTGATGATTTAGATTGCAATTATTTAATGTATGGTATGAAATATTTTCCTTAACCTGCAAGCTTAAATTAAATTCATACTACAGTGAAGGTGCTAGAGGGAGGAGAAAATAAAACACAAATAAGAGATTTCTCTAAAATCATTTAACAATGAGCCAAATCTCATTTTCATTCTTAGGTGGTCTAAACTTTATCTCTGCTTCAAGTGAAATGTTCAAAGAGTTGTAGAATAAACCACCTTGTATTGGACCCTCATACAATTGCCTTTATATAAGGAAATACTGCAAAAATGTGGCTGAAGAGGTAGGTTATGTTGGTGTTTCTCAAATTTTTAATGTGCTTACATCACTAGAAGATCTTGTTAAAATGCACTATTCATACAAGTGGCGTGAGGCCTAGGATTCTACATTTCTAGCTAGCTCCTCAGTGATACTAATGCTGCTGGTGCTTACACCACACTCTGAACGGTAAGAGTCTACGACCACATCACGCTGCCCTTTACGAAAACCACAGGAAAAAAAAATTGTCTTGTCTCTTGAGTCTCAGCACAATGTAAAGCTGAGTATGACTAGAGAAAATTATTTTCTTTTATCTATGAACCTCTTAAATCGTATGGGTGATGGTGTTTTCCTCGTTGACTTGGTCACTAGGAAGCACCTTTAGCAAGATTATAGGACTTAACAGTTATGCATTTCATTTACTGATCCTACTCCATTGACCTATACCTGTCCACATCTAACTTTCCTAATACTGCTTTTTTTTTTTTTTTTTTGGCTAATATTGCTTTTTGCCTCCTTACTTACTATATCTTGTTGTTGTTGTCTTACATGCATCTTTGTAAGACACTTAGAATCCCTTCTTCAAATAAGATATAATGTGAAAAAAGAATCCCACTGCAACCTAGTTAAACGGAAATGTTACTGCCCAAGCAGGTTCATTGCCTGCTGCTCAAGAGGAAGCCAATACACTGAGACAGCCGGGGTTACAGCATAGAAAGAGTTTAATATCACAGACACCACACAAGGAGATGGGAGGAATTTGTCAAATCCATCTCCCTGAGAATTTGGGAGGCAGGGTTTTTAAAGATAGTTTGGCAGGCAAAGGGCTAGGGAATTGGGTTTGCTGATTGGCAGAGGATGAACTCATAGGGTTGAGAAGCAGAAAGTTTCTTCTTGTGTTGAGTCAGTTCCCATTTCGCAAGACCAGTTGAGTTGGTTCCTTGGTATGGGCCACTGGTCTGGTTGGGTCAGTTAGTTCCTTGGAATGCAAGGTCTGGAAGATGTCTCAAAACCAGCCTTAGGTTTGACAAGGGTGATGTTATCTATGGGAGCAATGAAGAAAGCTAAGAATCTTCATGATTGTCAGCTATGTGAATCCCAAGTGTTAAGAAATTACAGGAAAGCAAGCTAGGGAAAAATGGCTAGTTACATATATGTTTTAACTATGCCTATACCTTTGCAGAGTTCAGATCCCCACCACAGTTCCCACCTTATGGCTTTTTACTGATTTTATAAAGGGCAGTTTCAGAAATACATGCTCTAGGACACACAATGCTTAGGGAAGTTTCAGACTTATGCTGGTGTAAGGTAAGCGACTGAGAACGGAAAAGCAAAGACTCCTAAAGGTGGACTTGAGAAAGATTAATCTCATTCCCTGTCACAATGTGCTTAAGGCTCTGACAGACAGAGGAGATGGGGATGACTAAGTTCATATTTTAAGGACTCAACAATTGAGATTCCAGTTGCCTTGGGAGTTCCTATTAGTATTAAGGGTACTTGGAATAGCCTCTGTTGTTGCTACTAACCTCAGAGGAACCCTGGGGTGAATGCTGACAGGTACTCTGAAACACTAGTGGGAAGAACAAGTTTCCTGTTCCTTAGGTAGAGCTCAATCTTAGGTAGATCAGAAGGCAACACCAACCAACACGAACTCCTCATGTCCACCAATCTGGAGATGCTATTGGAAACTGCTAAGAAAACTATAACAGAAAGTAACCCTCTGCTAGTTACTATTCAGGATGCAAAAGAGGTCCCATGGCAGTTACTTAGAGCAAGGTATTTAATTAACCCTGTGCATCTCAATGACTTCCTCTGTATTTTGCAACAATAATAACTTCCTCATAGGATTGCTTTGAGAATTAAATAAGACACTTAACACTGTGCCAGGCACTCTGAACCTTCTCAACAAATGGTTTACCATAATACATTTATTACTGCTCTCTTTTTCTATGGCAGGCCTTAGAGAATCTGGGTATAGAGAAAAAGCCAAAAACCATACATGTTGACTCATTGTTTCATTTTATTGATACTTCTGGAAGTTTCCTAGAACCCACTGCTGTTACCATTTGTTTTCAAAGTTACTTCTTCAAAGCCCTTGAGAAATCAAAAACACTAGCTGACACAATCAATAACATTCACATTTGATCTTGTAAACTAAGTTTGTGTTGACTTCTTCACCAGGCAAAGAGGTCAAGGGACTTTCCTCATATGAAAACATAAACGTGTGATTTCTGCTAAACCATAAATACTCTTGTCATAAACAGCCCTGTCAAAAAAACAAACAAACAAAAAAAAAAACACCATAAAAAAGAGAAAACAAACAAAAAAAATCCCTGTGCTGTGAGTGCCAAACAAACAGGTCTTTACTTTGCATGTTGCTTTTAACTCTGGACACCAATGGTGAAACAAGTGCTTCACTTTGATTCAATATCACTTCTGCATCTAGCATTCGACTTTTTGGGAGAGTCCAGTATCCTCCACTCAATTTTTAAAAATTCCTCCTACTCTCAACTATTTAAATGCCATAAAGTTCAGAGGGGAGGAAATTCTTCCTTCTAGGAATTCCTCATTTTCATGTAAACATGTTCACATATTCATTATTTCTCAATTAAAGCTCCGTGGTAGGTCAAAGGTTCTGCTTCTTATTCAAAGCTCTCTAAAATATCAAAAGTGTTATTGGGGAACAGAAGAGTTAGGAAACATCAAAGCAAGGAAATGGAATTTACTGAAATAAATACTTTCCTCTCTTTACCCCTTACCCTTTCTGGGGGCAGGAGGGAGAAAATATACTGGTTAAATATAATCACTTCTGGAAGGATGTTTTCTCTTTAAAAGAAATAAATTAAAAAATTAGATATAATTGAAAAATGAGTTGCAGAGGAGTTTCTGTGTAACAATATAGTGTATATCACAAATGCATTATAGAGTGCATCTAAATAAAGTGCTATGCTCCAGTCTAGGAAGTAGATCAAAGGCTTAAGGGAAAAATTGACCAAATGATAATCTGATCTTTAGTGAACTTCCACCAGCCTTTGTACTGCCTTTCCATCATCTGACCCTAAGGAGCTCTCACCCTTCCAGCTTATCCGAAGTCTTCCATTGCTCTGACCCACCTAACAACATTCCACAAATAAAACTCCATTCGTCTCAAAGTGACTGATCTGATGAGTGTTTGCAGAAACTTACTCTATACTTTTTTAAAAACCTATTTTTCTTTTGAAATGTTATGAAATATAGTATATATGCAGAAAAGTACACAAATCCTAAGTTTTTGGCTTAATGAATTGTAGAAAGCTATCTATAATAAATGAATTCATGCTAGAGTACAGATATACTTCATCCATTTTAAAAGATAAGCTTCTTTAAAAATATTCTAATTAGTGGCATCACAACTTTGAGGCCAACATGCTATGCATATTCAAGCAAAGTAATAAAATACTCCAGTCCTGACACGCGAGAAATTCTTTCTAATCATTTCAGAGCTGAGATTGGATCCCAGAGAAACTCGCTTTATGAAACAACTGGGAATGAGATCTCAGGAAATTATTTAAACTTGACTTGAGCCTGTGAATTGGTCTTTACATGAGTTGTCATTCATTTATTTTCTTTGGGGAAATCTTAGGACAACTAAGGAGCAAATATGTCTTGTTTTGAAATGTATAGTTTTTGTTCATAATTGTTCTTGGGAAGGATGCAGAATAAGATGGGTCCTATCTAGGAGTTTGCATGCACATAAGCCTACTGCAGTGACTTAGATTAAAACTGAAATTAAATTTGCTTTGGCGTACACCTCCACTGTTCTCAACATCTGCCCTAAAATGTGTCTCCCCTGGTCATTGCCCTTGCTCAGCACCTCCTTGATCTCTGCTGTCTGTCATCCAACACATTTTGAAGCCTTCCTGTTGTGTGTGTGCGTGAATACATATTCCATTCTCTGAGACCAAAGCTACCTTGTTAACCTGGCAACCTTATTGGATAGAGCAGCGTTCAAACCCTACAACAATCTCCCTGTAACATTCTGGAGGATTTGGGTCCCACAAAAAGAGATTTCAGAAAGAGGACCATATAAATCTAGTAAGGAGATAGTTTTTCTCAGCAGGACTTTCTAGTATCTCTAAAATATCTTTCAGTAGATGATAGCTTGCTCCAATGCACACACGCAGTTCTAGCCTGTATTGAAGTGGACTACCATAATCTTTCCACCCTTACTCTATTCTTTTTATCCCTTGACAACCAGGCTTGGAGGACTTGAAGCAACAGATATAAAGAGACCTAAGGGATTGGATCAATGTAAGGTAAGATTAGGCTCCTCAACACAGTCCAGTTACAAGGTTTTAGGTTCAAAAGGGATTCTGCCCCACAGAATCCCACCGAGTTTGGATGCCAACTCAGAGAACACATCACCTTCCTGTTTCCCTTCAAGAGCTAACTGAGAGAATGGAATGCAAAGCACATGTCTTCTTGCTGCCAAAATCACTGCCAAAACTGCCTGACTAGATGTGTAAGATCCCATGAAATGTCTTGGCAAAAGCTGGTTTCAGAGTGTTGGCCAAGGTGCTGAAGTGAAGCAGGGGGAGGCAGGAATACCTTTGCCAGTGGATCGCCCCTCCCCCACCTCTTTTTAAGACATTGAGTTTATTCATTTTGACAAGATACCCTAGGATTTCAAATCTGACATAATTTTGGAGAAAACAGTGTGTGTGTGTGTGTGTGTGTGTGTGTAAAGGGGTAGCTAGGATATCTATTCTTTATAGAAATTCCAGAGCAACAAAAATTCTAGGAGAACCTACTTAATAAAACACAAATCAAAAACAACATTTTAAAGCTATTTATTCCAATTGAATGCTGTATTTCTCTATTAGAGCCTTACTGAGAGTCGGTCAAATGAACCAATTGCAAAATAAAGTTATTGTAAAGCGAATGGCAGAAAATGACAAAGCCACATCCTGGATGATCATTCAAAAGTGAAAAGTATTTTCTATGCACGTCCGAAGATTTTCTTATTATCTCTACTTTTACTTGAACTGAATCTTTTTTTTTTTTAAATGTTCTGTTTGACAGTTTGTCGTCCTTCCTGCCCTGAACATGTGCGTGCTGATATGAGAAGCAGGGCTGCCCCCGGCACAGTGCGAGCCAACAGTTGAATCCCCTCCGGGTGACTCCAGACTGCAGCCAGTGGTCAGTGAGAGAGAAGGCACCCTGACCACCAATTCCTGTCACACCTCCACCCCCTTGGGCATCGCCACCCCTTCCCTCTGCCAGGCAATTTGCTTCCGTCCTGTTCAACTTTCCGACCTCTGGCTTCACAGAATAGTCCTGGCTGTGGGAACTGGCTCGGGGCAGCGTTTGGCTCCCTCCTCATTGGTGACTGGCAAGAGTAACACTTTCTTTGACATTCTTAAAAAGAGCTGTTTAATTCCTAATGATATTTACTGGCAAAAAAAAAAAGAAAATGAAACACACAACGCAGATTCCGGTCCAGCAAAGGCAGGCCAAGAGCTCGGCGGCGGAGCCCGGGTCTTGCTGTGAGGCTGTTCTCACTCGCTTCCCCTTCCCATTAGAGTTAATTATTATTTTTTCCCTCTTGCCACTCCTACCCTGGAGTGTGGCACCCACTGGAACTTACGTACATCTGGAGGGGTATGGATGTGCTTTGGGCATATGGCTGGCACCTGCCCCAGGGACTTCCCGCGGAAATCACCCAGCACTTCGAAGGCGTTTCAATAAGGAAGTAACCAGTAAAGCGTCGCTGGCGGGAGAACCCCGCGAAACATCTTAGAAAAATACCAGAAACCGCTGGATACCTAATGACCCACATCTCCTCCAGCCTGCTCCCCCGGCCCTTGCTGAGGGGGTATAAAGTGGTTTGTGGGTTTTCATCCAGTGGTGGAGGGTTGTGCGAAGTACATGTTTCCGCGGTAGTTAAGGCGGGTGGAGGGTCCCAGCTCTACTAGGGCGAGGACCGCGGATCGCGTCCCTTTCACTCTGCGCACTGCTCTTGAATGAGGGGGGCGCGCAGAGGACCAGGGGGGTCCATTCTCTAGATCCCACACCCTGGCACCCGCATTACCTAGCGCCAATGTATGTGACTGGCGGCTGCATTCCCGTCCCCTCCCACCTCCCAAAGCCCGGGCACATCTTCTCCCACGCTGCGCCTCTGCTGCCCACACAGATGCTCGTCTAAGGGTCTCGAGTCCCCAAATGCGTCCCGGGTCCTTACGCGTCGGTGGCGCTGCCTAGCGGAGATGGCACCAGGGGCGCCCGCAGAGGCGGCGCGGGAGGGAGTGCGGAGGAGAGGACCCGAGAGCTGCAGGGGCAGGGGGGCGCCGGGCTTCCGGGGAGGCCAGTCCTGGGCCCCCTGGACGCCCCGGGCGCGCGGGGAGGCGCAGAGGACGCGCCGCACTCACCCGCTGCTGTTGCCGGCTGCTGACGGCCACCGCGGCGGCGGACGCGGCGTTGAGCCGGAGCTCGGCCGCCTGCCCAGGTCTCAACAGGCTCCGGGTGAACCTGCGGGTCCGCTCGCTGGCCATCGCCGGCCGCGCCGAGAGCGCCGCGGGCCCGGAGCGCGCGTCCCGCCGGTCTTCCCCGCGCCAACCTTCTCTACCCACCCGCCGTTCAGGAAGCGGAACTCGGAGCCTTTCCCCCCCCTTCCTCGCTCAACTCTCAAGAGGCGGGTTTTTCTCTCTTGCACCCCCACTCTTCCCACCCCTTCCCCTCCGATGAAGCTTCGCGACGACTTTCCAAACGTTGCGCTTCTGCGGGCGCGCGTGGCCAACTCGGCGGGCGGCCGCGGCCCGGCAGCGGCGCATCTACAGCGGGAGCCGCGGGACGCGCGTGGGGCGGCTAAGGCCTGCGCCGCCCACCCAGGCTCAGCTGGCCGGCCGGGGCTGTCCCCGCCGCCCCGGGAAACTGCAGGCGTTGGGGGAGGGCGCGGGGGGCCGCCGCGGGGCTCCAGGCGGGGCCTGCCCAAGGCGGTCATCCCCGCTTGGAGGCTGCTCCGGGAGTGGGAGCATCGGCTGCGCTTGCGGGTTAGACCCCCACTTTCCGGGTCTGGCGAGTGGGTGCGGGCGGAGCTCTGGTCGCCCTTCCACCCGTGGGAAGGGGTCAAAAGCTTATGAAGGGTCTGGTGGCTGGGATCCAGGCAGCATCGCCCAAGCCAGTGTTTGGAAGTCTTTGCTCAAAGTCCTTACTCAGGGCCTTGGAGTAAGTTTCCACATTCATTCACAGGTTCAACCAGTATTCATTAAGCGCCTGCTGTATGCCAGCTGGCACTGCTTTGGAAACTGAGGATACGGAGGGGAACTTACCAGTCCTACCTTAGGGGTATGTGGGGCTGATACATTTTTGGCGGTGGGGGTAGAAGGCAGCAAATAACCAAGTGAACAAATAAACAAATACAAGTGAACGAGACAGTTCCCCAGATACCAATATGAACTCAAAACCAATAAATAAGGGTAATGTGGGGTAAGAGACTTTGGGTGGCATTAGGGTGAGTGGGTAAGACCGACTTGCAGGGTTCCTAGGTAGGAAGGGCAGGTACGGGGTGGGCTTCACAGTTGTGTTGCTTCTCTGTTTCCACCCTTGCCGCACCGTCATCTGGCCCGCACTCTGTCTCTAGGTATCTGATTAAAGGGTTCCAAGAACTCTCATCCTGAGTTGCTCCCAGGATGGTTCTCCTACTTAACGTGGGGCTGAGTGGGTAGGAAAGCAGACCTGGCCCCTGGGATGCCGGTCTGGACAGCCTCTCTAAAAGTATTCTGGATTTTTTGTTAGCAGCTTTTTTGTGGATCCATGACCCTGCCGTTTTCTGAAGCCAATAATGTATGGTTTTAACACAAGGTCACATTTGGGTATAAAGAATCCTTAAGCAGCTTTTAAATGCACTTAAGTCAGCTCTCTGCTATCTTGGATTCAATTAGCCAGAGATGCTGATTGGGGATATTTTAGCACATTCTAGCAATCATGATGGGCAGAGGCTCTGGAAAATTTAGAAAGTGCCATTTGAAACATCATCTGGTTCCAAGACACCCTACATAACAAAGAACTGTATGCTGTGTTGTGTCCTTTCGTATTGGTACTCAATATGGGAACACAGTCACCTTTAAGGGTACGCAAAGTAGGTGGTTGCCCCTGTGGTGACATATGAAGATCTCTGTAGGAACGATCCCCTCCAACCGTACCCTCTCACAGCTGTGTCCTGTGTTGATGCCTTTAAATGCATCTTCTCTTGATATAATACATTAAGCATTTTTGAATGAATTTGAAGAAGTACCTAATCTTTGTCTCTGGTTTCAGAACACTGCCTGACACATAGTGGGCACTCAGTAAATATCAGTGTATGCATGACTTTCCCAAGGGCTCAGATGGGCTTGTGCAGTCAGAGTTCTGAATGTGCCTGAGACAGAGAGAGACAGAAAGGAGAAGAGAAGGGTATGCTGTAGTAATCAAAAATACATCAGAATGTGTCCTGGGTATGGCAGCTCACTAATACAAAAATGCTGAAAAACCCACACAACCCATTCTCCAACCTTTCAAGAAGCAGAAAATCACCTGTCCTTGCTTTACTACCTCTACTTGTATTTTTTTCCAGCTTCAGGAGGGCACCCAGAGCCCCAGCGTGAGAGGATTTGATGAATGTCTATCAATGTTCTATTTGCCCTACCCATGCCCTGTATGATGTCAGTTCCATGGGTCACTCTGAGGAGGAAGGCAGACATAGGTGTTGACAGTAGACCTCTCACACCAGGGGCATGTCAATAATGATGCCCCCCACCAGGACTCTGCTCAGCCATTGACATTCATGGAGGTTTTAGCTAAGTTTCCTTCTGGATGCCAGAGAGAGAGAGAGCTGAGAATGCACCTCTGCCCCTGTCCTTGCAGCATGGACACAGCCATTCTTTGGGGCAGAAATGTGACTTCAGGTCTGCTGATTTGGGAAAATCGGACTCTCTGTTGGTCACCCATCTCTCAGGTCCCTGGAGAGACTTAGCTAAGATACCTTGTAAAGGTAGATCTATGAAAATGTCTTGAAGTACATTAAGTTTCTTGGCTCATAATTCTGCTTGGACTTCATCTTGCCCCGAGTTTTTAAAATCCTCTCACCCTGCTACATTCTGCATTCTACATTGGGACCTTTTCACTTTAAGAGATAACATTACAGAAACATATCCGTCCTGGTTGCCATTTTTCAGAGAACAGCTAGCTAGTTGATAGAACAAATGAGTCTTCAAGGGCTTCTATTATAATATTGTAGAATAGTGGTTAAAGTACACACTCTGGAACTACCTTTGCTCAAATCCCAACTTTACTTTTTCTTTAAACAAGTTACTTAACCTCTGTAAACCTCAGTTTCCTAATCTGAAAAACTGGCATAATAATAGTTAGGTGTGTAGCTGGGCTGCTGAGAGAGTCCTGTAAGTTAGTGTAAATTTCTTAAAAGTACTTACCACATAGACGTCAATAAATGTTATTATTACTACGCTTGAAGATAACTTAGGAATTTAAAAAATCTATTATGGCTTTTAATGTATTTGATTCTCATATGAGAATGAACCTTTGTGTTGAGCAGAATGGATACATATTATTTTACAGCCAAGACTGGGGACACCATAAGCCTTGTGGAGACAATGTCTTAACCCAAATCAATGACTCTTGAATTTCATGAGCAATAATAGCAATAACAATATAATCCTTGTAACATAATATTAACCCATTATTATGTAATATTATTTAATAACATAGTGTGTTACAGCTTGGAATACAGTTTCACATGTACTATTTCACTTGAATTTTAAAGTATATAATGGGACTGTTTAGCCTACTTATCCCATGTCTCACTGTCTAAAATTCTAGATGGACTACTCAGGAAGCTCCCAAAGTCCACAAGTAGGCATTTTATTTTATCTTTTATACCTTTTTATTTTTTAAAAAAAAACTTAACTGAAAATTTCAAACATATGCAAAAATAGAATTTTATAATGAACCCCCATGTACCCATTACTCAGTTCCAATAGTTATAAATTTATGACCAGACTTGTTTATATTGTCACCAACTTCCCCATATCCAGTATTTTTTAAACAAATTTCCAAATAGGCATTTTAGAAATATGGTGGCAATCTTTGCTCAATGACCTCAAATCAAGCTTGTGCTGTTGTTCTGTATTTTCTAGTATATAGAATGCATAAACTGCCACCAAGTTTTCTCAAGTTCTAATTCTCTTGTTCATTTGAGTTGGCATGGACCAAGCCATTTAATCAGGAGGAATAACCCCATTCATCTGACATTTATGGAATATCAACTGTGGGCAGGATCTCACACTATGCCAGGAAGGTACAGAGCTAAGCATATTATTCCTGACTCCAAAAAGCTCAATTTCAGATAGAGGAATTGACTTATAAAATAGTATTGGTAGTTATGGGTGAAGGGTGGGGACGGGGGGTAAGATTTTGGAGATGGAGTCTTTCAGGACCCATGTTAACATTTTATATTCTTTTATAAAATCTTATAAAAATTGATATTTCATAAGAAAAAAGTAAAAAGCTTGTCTTATTCAGCAATAAGTAAATGAAGTATCAGAACTGTAAGCCAAATGTAGGAAAAATGCTTTGCCATGGCATTTCTTGGTTTTCAAAACCAAGAAAAAAATAAAACAATTGAATTTATATTCAGTGGCCTTTTGGCTGAATACTATTTCATAAGGGATGTTTTTCTTCACCTTGCCAAGGGAATGTTAAACAGTGACAAGAAAAATATAGTTTGAAAGGGGTGATATTAACGGGGATCCACTAATTCTTGCCAGAGCTAGAGCCATTTGACAAGGCTGAGTGCCTCCATGTTGTTTATGGGAAGAAGTATTACATTTGATACCCATTTGTTACTGTGTTTAGAAGACAGAGCCCTCCTTGGAAGAAAATTATGTAAGTTAATATGATTTGAATGTGAAACTCTGCCAGGCTGTATATTTTGCCAATACACATGGGGTGCAGCATTCCATCACTGTTAGTCTACGAGAATCCTTGAGGCATAGCTCACATAGAGGTACATGGCTGACAGAAAAGAATATTTTTGATTGGAAACCAGTCTCAGGGTTCTTTATCCTGTTTTGGTTTTAATTTGTAGGATAGCCTTAGGGAATTAATGTGCTGGTATCTTTTATTATCCATCTGTAAAAGTTACTCAGAGGCAGATTTTGGCTTCATAGGAGGAAGAAGGAAGTGGTTAGTAAATATAGGATGGGAACTTTTTTGTTTCTTACGTGCATAATTAAACCCTCCTACTTTACTTTTCTAGGCATTTTAATGTTCACTTCTTTTCTACTATGTTGATTACTCCAGGCATGCACTCTTCTCACAGAAATACACCTTGCTATATAAAAACATTACATCTTAATAACTATTTATTTTGCTTCTTAAAGAGAGCAACATAGAAATAAATCTGTTTTCTAGTATTTCATTGAGAATTTTGCATCTATACACATAAGTGAGATTGGTACCTTTTCTTTTTGGAACTAACTTCATTACATTTTACCAGGAAGATTTTTTTGGCTTCCTAAATTGGATTGGGGAGCTTTCTGCCTCTTTCCACAGTCTGTAATAATTTAAATAACATTGGGATTATTTGTTCTCCAAAGGTTGGATAGAACCCAGCTGTGGAACCATCTGGTCCTGGTACATTTTTTAAGGGGAGATCTATAATCACTTTCAAATCCCTGCTATGATGATTGGTCTAATCAAGATTTCCACATCTTCTTTAATTTCTTAATAATTCATATTGTACTAAGAATATCACCCATTCTCCTAGGTTTTTGAAAGATTTGCCTTAGAATTGCATGTAACATTCAATTGTAGGTTCCCTCTACTGTGTAGTTTTTAAAATTTTATTCTAAATATTTTAAACATGCCTAAAACGTATCAAAAAGAATACAATGAACACCCATAAATCCTCCGACTATGTTTAATTATTTTAAGTTTGAGAAATTATAACCTTTCATCTCTACTTCAGCATTTATCTCCAAAAAATGAGAATATCATCCTACATAACTGCAATATCATTTAACACACTGAATTCAACAATTCCTTAATAACTTTTATCACCCAGTTCATATTCATATTTCCCCAGTTGTTCCCCAAATGCCTTTCCTTTATAGTTGATTTGATCAATTCAGAATTTAATCATGGAAGGCACATTGATTTGGTTGTCATGTCTCTTAAGACTTTAATTGGCCATTCCCCTCCCCTTTTGATAGTGACATTGACTTGTTGAAAAGACCAAGGCAGTTGCCCTAAGTTTGTTGCCTCTTGCTGACATCTAATTTGTTGCTTTTTATCTAAAGGCTTTTAAAATCTTTCCTCAATTAGTGACTAAGTCATTTTTCTCATTCTTACTCTTGAATTTTTTTACTTCCTCCCATTTTTTCTTAATTGGGATCTCAAGAGGGATTATCTACTATAGTAGTCTCTTCACAGAACTGGTATTGGTTTTATTAGTTTGACTATGTTTCTTTTTTTTTTTTAATTTTTAAGCTATTCTCTTAAGAGAGGAATCCCAGATGTTATAGAAGGAAAGACAGTAATATTTAAGTATGTAAAAAGTTAAATCTTCATTATGAAAAATAATTAAAAATCCAATAGATAAATAATATAATTTGGGTAAATATTTATAATAAAGGTTAACAAGAAAGGCCAATATCTCTAATTTACAAAGATCTCTTACCAATCGACAAGAAAAAAATATCCAAAGCAAGCAAATTCCTAGAAGAGAAACTGAAATACAAAAAAGCAAACATAAAAAAAAGGAAGAAAGAAAAAAAGAAAAAAAAAACAGAAAATCTCAAACTCACTCAATGTTTTTGCCCATTTTAAACTGTGTTGTCAGTTTTTCTCTTATTGATTTTTAAGTCTAATTTTTATATTTTGGAAATGAGTCCTTGGTCAAATATACATGTATATAGAATTCATTCTTTTTAATATTGCATGTGGCTAATTAGCAATCATAGCATCATTTGCTGTTTTCTTCATATAGTTAAGACAATGTTATGGCAAATATATACTTAACAGATATCACACGATTATTTATTTTCCAAAAGATACAGAGGATGTATTTTTTCTAATAGCCTCAGAAAAAAATATCAATGCTTCTAAAGTTTTAGATGAATACTATAAAGTTTATAAACCTTATGAACTTTATGAAGTTTTCAAAGCATTAATTCCATACCCTGATTAGGTGGGCATAAGACAGTTGAAGAAAACATATTTTTGCTATGTTTGTATAAATTTGTAATTGGTATAAAGAAACTGTTTTATTTTTAGAAGATGTTTCTTTTAAAAAATATATCTTAGCTGTCACAGCCCCTTTTCAGGCATGTGGTTTTTGTGTGCACTTGTATCTGTGCTAACCCACTTCCTATGCATACACTCTGCTCTTGCCGTGGTAAAAAGAAATGAAATAGATATATTATAGCATTGCCCTGAGCTCAGTTTTTGAAAGGGTAGAAGGCAGAGGAAGGAAAGCAATGCAAACTGTGCATGCATTTCTGAAACCCAAAGCAAAAATGGCAGGTTTACTGATCTTGAGGACATCTATTGAAATAAAATCCAGTGGGTTTTTGTTATTCCCTACACGATCATTAAAATTTATTAATACAACTAGATTAGAGTTTTTCATAGCTTAATCTTCTAGCAATTTCTCATGAGTAGGCTTTAAAATGCATTTCTGTTCTGAGTTAATCATGAATATTGTCACCTTTCTCCTTGTTTATTTACTTGAGGGACAAAGAGAAGTAAAATAGCTATTTTTATAGAAATCTTAAAAGCAGTAGCGTTATTATGATGGAACTAGTCTCAAAAATCCTAATAATGTCAAAGTACTTCTTGTAGTTATTTAAAGGACGCTATTATTATCATCACATGCACATAGCTCCAAGCTCACATTAACAAGAGGCCTTTCTAATACTCTGCCACATAGCTTGTCTGCTGTTAAAGAAATGCTTGGATTGAAGCTACTTAAAAGTGCATGAATTAAATGTGGTATATGTATACCATGGAGTTCTACTCAGCCACAAAAAAACAATGGTGATCTAGCACCTCTTGTATTGTCCTGGATGGCGCTGGAACCCATTCTACCAAGTGAAGTATATCACAAGAATGGAAAAATAAGCACCACATGTAGTCACCATCAAATTGGTATTAACTGATCAACACTTAAGTGCACATATAGTAATAACACTCAGGCATTTAATAATCAAGCTCTCAAAGGTCATAGATAAAGAAAAGGTCCCAAGAGAAGCAAGAAAAAGGAAAAAAATAACATATAAAGGTGCTCCAATACTTCTAGCAGTAGACTTGTCAGTGGAAACCTTATAGGCCAGGAGAGAGTGACATGAAATATTCAAAGTGCCAAAGGGAAAAAACCTTAACCCCAGAATATTATATCCTACAAAAATGTCCTTCAAACATGAAGGAAAAATAGACTTTCCTAGAAAAACAAAAGCTGAATGATTTCATCAACACCAGACCTGTCTGACAAGAAGTGCTAAAAGGAGTTCTTCAATCTGAAAGTAAAAGATGATAATGAATAATAAGAAATCATCTGAATGTATACAACTCACTGGTAACAGTAAGAATACCAATGCAGAATAGTCTATTGCTATAATTGCAGCATATAAACCACTTACATCTTGAGTAAGAAGCCTAAAAAACAAACCTATCAAAAATAATAACTTTTTGAGAGATCAATAGTATAAAAAGATATGGATGGAAACAACAAAAAGTTAAAAAGCTAAAAAGCAGCAGGGGTAGAGTTAAAGTGTAGAATTTCTGTTAGATTTCTCTTTGCTTGTTTGTTCATAAGCAGAGTTGTAATATGCTTAAAATAATGGATTATAAAATGTTTTTTGCAAGCCTCATGGTAACTTCAAGTCAAAAAACTTACAACAGATACACAAAAATAAAAAAGCACAAAATTAAAACACACTATCAGAAAAAATAACTTTTAACAAAGGAAGACAGGAAGGAAGTAAGAAAGAAAGAGAAGACCACAAAATAATAAGAAATCAAATAACAACACAGCTGTAGTAAGTCCTTACCTATCAATAATAACATTGAATGTGATTGGATTAAACTCTCCAAAGGACATAGAGTGGCTGAATGGATAAAAAATATAAGAGTCAACTATATGTTGTCTGCAGAAAACCCACTTCACCTGTAAAAGACACATATAGACTGAAAATTAAGGATGAAAAAGATAATCCATGCAAATGGAAACCAAAAAAGAGCACAAGTAGCTATACTTCTATCAGATAAAATAGATTTCAAGATAAAAATTATAAAAAGAGACAAAGAAGTTCATTATATAATGATAAAGGGATCAATTCTATAACAATTGTAAATCTATATACACCCAACATTGGAGTACCCAGATATATAAAGCAAATACTACCAGAGCTAAAGAGAGAGATAGACCCCAATTCGATAATCACTGGAGACCTCAACATCCCACTTTTGGCATTGGACATCCAGACAGAAAGTCAATAATGAAACATTGGACTTAGTCTGCACTAGACCAAATGGACCTAATAGATATTTACAGAACATTTCATTCAACAGCTGCAGAATACATATTCTCCTCAGCTCATGGATCATTCTTGAGGATTGTCGATATGCTAGACCGCAAAAAATGTGTTAAAAAGTTCAAAAAAACTGAAATAACACCAAATATTTTCTCTGACCACAACAAGATAAAACTAGAAATCGATAATAGGAGGAAAGTTGGAAAATATACAGGCACATAAAAATTAAACAATATGCTCCTGAATGACTAGTGGGGCCAAGCAAGAGATTAAGAAGGAAATTAAAAAATTTCTCAAAACAAATGAAAATGAAACACAACAGATGAAACCTATGAGATACAGTAAAAGCAGTAATAAGAGGAAAGTTTATAGCAGTAAGTGCCTACATCAAAAAGTAAAAAAGCTTCAAATAAACAACCTAATAATGCATCTCAAAGAACTAGAAAAACAAGAGCAAACTAAAGAGAAAATTAGTAGAAGAAAAGAAAAAATAAATATCAGAGCATAAATAAATGAAATTGAAACAAAAAAATATGAAAGGGATCAATGAAAAAAAAACCTTGGTTTTTAAAAATGATAAACAAAATTGACACACCATTAGCCAGACTAAGAAAAAGGAGAAAAGACCCAAATAAATAAAGTCAGAGATGAAAATGGAGACATTACAACTGATACTGCAGAAATCCAAAGGATCATTAGAGACTACTATGAACAACTATATGCCAATAAATTAGAAAACCTAGAAAAAATAGATAAATTTCTAGACACATACAACCCACCAAGATTGAACGAGGAAGAAATCCAAAACCGGAATAAACCAATAACAAATAACAAGAAAAAAGTGGTAATAAAATGTCTCCCATCAAAGAAAAGCCCTGAACCTGATGGCCTCACTGCTGAATTCTATGAAGAATTCAAAGAAGAACTAATATCAATTCTACTTAAACTATTCCACAAAATCAAGGAGGAGAGGGTACTCCCAAACTCCTCCAGGGCCTGAATCAGCCTAATACCAAAACCAAAGACACAAAAAAAGAAGAAAACAAATTCTCTGATGACTATAGTTGCAAACATCCTCAACAAACATACTAGCTAACTGAATTCAACAGCACATTAGAAAGATTATTCATCATGATCAAATGGGATTCATCCCAGGGATGCAAGGAGGGTTCAACATACACAAATCAATCAATGTGATATATCAACAGAACAAAGGACAAAAACATATGATCATTTCAATTGATACAGAGAAAGCATTTGATAAAATTCAACATCTCTTCATGATAAAAATTCTCAAAAGACTAGGTATGGAGAAACTTACCTCAACACAATAAAAGGTATATATGACAGAAGCACAGCTATAATCATACTGAATGGGGAAAAACTGAAAGCCTTCCTTCTAAGATCTGGAACAAGACAAAGGTGTCCACTTTCACCACTGTTAATCAACATAGTACTAGAAGTTCTAGCTGGAGCAATCAGACAGTAGAAAGAAATGAAGGCCATCCAAACTGGAAAAGAAGAAGTCAAATTATCTTTGTTTGTAGATAATATGATGTTTTATCTAGAGAATCCTAGATACTCCTCTTAGAACTGACAAACAAATTCAATAAAGTTGCAGGATAAAAAATCAACATACAAAAATCAGTAGCATTTCTATATGCCAACAGCAAACAATCTGAAAAAGAAACAAAGAAAGTAATCCCATTTACAATAGCTACAAATAAAATAAAATACCTGGGAATAAAGTTAAACAAAGAAGTGAAAGATCTCTACAATGAAAAGTATAAAACATTGATGAAAGAAGTTGAAGAGGACACAAAAAAAGTGGAAAAATAGTCCATGCTCATGGATTGGAAGAATCAATATTGTTAAAATGTCCATACTACCCAAAGCAATCTACAGATTCAATGCAATCCCCATCAAAATACCAATGACATTCTTCACAGAAATAGGAAAAATAATCCTAAAATTTATATGGAACCACAAAAGACCCAGAATAGCCAAAAAAATCCTGAACCAAAAAAATGAAACTGGAGGAATCACATTACTGGATTTCAAATTATACTACAGGTCTGTAATAACCTAAACAACATGGTACTGGCATAAAAACAGGCACATAGAACAAAGGAACAGAATAGACAACCCGGAAATAAATCCACACATCTATAGTGAACTTATCTTCAAAAAAGGTGCCAAGAACATAAAGTAGGGAAAGGACAGTGTCTTCAATAAATAGTGCTTGGAAAACTGAATATCCAAATGGCAAAGAATGAAACTAGACTTCTATCTCTTGCCATATACAAAAATCAAATCAAAATGTATTAAAGACTTAAATCTCAGATCTGAAACTATGAAAGTACTAAAATAAAACATTGGAGAAATGCTTCAGAACATTGGTCTGGGCAATGATTTGTTGAGTAATACCCCCAAATCACAGGCAACCAAAACAGAATTGGACAAATGGGATCACATAAAGCTAAAAAGCCTCTGCACAGCAAAGGAAAAAAAATTAACAAAGTGAAGAGATGACCCACAGAATGGGAGAAAATATTTACAAACTACCCATCTGATAAGGAATTAGTAATTAGAATATATAAGGAGCTCCAACAACTCAATAGGAAAAAATCAAATATTCCAATTAAAAAATGGCAAAGGATCTGAATAGTCATTTCTCAAAAGAAGACATACAAATGACCAGAAGGTATATAAAAAAAATGCTCAACATCATTAGTCATCAGAAAAATGCAAGTCAAAAGTACAATGAGATATCATCTCAACCCCACTCATAACGGTATATCGAAAAGATATCTGCAAACCCATGTTTATTGCAGCACTATTCACAATAGCTAAGATATGAAATCAACCTTCATGTCCATCAAGGCATGAATGGACATAGAAATTGTAGAACATATCCACAATGGAATGCTATATAACCACATAAAAGAATGAAATCCTGCCGTTTACAACAACATGGATGGAACTGGAGAATATCATGTTAAGTGAAATAAGTCAAACAGAGAATGGATGCGTACAATTATTTCTCACAAACCAGTACAAAGCTAGCTCTAGCATACTTTCTGCTGAATCCATAGGTATAAATTCAAGCATGTCTAGTTTTTTCATCCTGATCCATATAGGTTATTAACCATTAAGTGGTTTTCTATCTATGCTCTTATTTTAAGTTTAAGAATGAATGGAAATTCTAGGTTGTGATAAGAGTATAGTTAAGCAAATTCCTTTTTTTTCTTTTTCTTTTTCAAAAAATGTCAGGGTTAGTTTTATTTTTGAAATGCGTTGTTGACAGAAAACATTTTCATCATAGATCCAGTTATGTCACTTCAAAGTAATAGACAGTTTGTTCTAAAATTCAGCTTGCATTTTCCAAAGACGTCTCAATGCTCAAATAGTGAATTTACACCAAAGTTCTGCAGCCATTCTTTGTTGCTGTCTGTATCCATTTTAGAACATAAGACATTTCTGCCTTATATAGGTTTCTCCAGTTTTCTATCCACTATTCAATTTCATTAATTTTGTTTTTCCTTCCAGGAGTATTAAAGAAAAATAAACTAATGGCTCAAGAGGTAGTTGACATATCCTTTGTGTTTAAGGCTAAATGTATTTTTTATTTATTACTATGTAACAAATTTTCCCCAAAACTACTGAATTAAAATAGCACACATTTATTATCTGGCAGTGTCTGTGAGTCAGGAATCTAGTCCTCACTTAGTAGATCTCAGGATCTATCATAGTGCTGCAGTCGAGATGTGATTGAGGACTGGGGTCTTATCTGAAAGCTCTACTGTGGTTGTTGGATCTGTTTACAATCTCCATAGTTGTTGGCAGAGTTTAGTTTCTTGCAGGCTGTTGGACTGAGTTCCTTGAGTTATTGGCTGGAAACCACCCTCGGTTCTTTGCCACATGGGCCTGTCCAATATGACTTTTGCTTTCTTCATCAAAGCCAAAAAGAGAGCGAGTCTGCTAGGTCAGCCTGTAGTCAAGAAGAGGAGATTACATAAGGGTGTGGATATGATGGTGTGTTTCCATTCTTATTAATGAACCTGTTTATCATATGTATTTAGTGTAAGGAAGTTTATAAAGCATCCCAAATAACTGTAAGAGGTAGAAGGGCTGTGGTTAGATTTTAGAGTAGACTTCCAGTTAGACCAAAAACTAGGACAAAGACTCTCTCAAATTTACAAAATTTTATATTATATTCCTCCTGCCCTGCAAAAGTATCTTTTTACTCCTTAATGGCAGAAAAAAGTAGGAAACAGTAGTGGTGAAAATTTTGCTGCAACTGGGTCCAGGAGAGCTAGGTCACTGGTTTTTCTGACCCTGCCTCTTGTGCAAGCAAATAATCTCTCCCTCTGCCTATCTCGTAGATGGATGAAGAAGATAGGCTTTATACTCTTTGGCACAGCTTCTGGAATTATCTAAAACTGTGACATTAAAAACGTATCCTGCTCTTGGATTCTGTGCTCCTTTGCATCTGTTAATTTGTCCTAAAAAAATTCTTGTAGAAAAATACAGCTTTGCAGTATTCCTGCTTTCCCAAATATCTTTAAAATATATTCAGAAACCTTCTCAAAGAAACACACAAGCAAAAGTGTAAATGTGCAATGGAAAAATCAACCATTTTGTGAGGAAGATAACTTTGACTTTATTCCTCACATATGCAGATGCAGTTGTCCCCTGAATCCTTGGGTTTTGCATCCGTGAATTCAACTAACCACAGATAAAAAAATATTTGACAAAAAAGATAGTTCATTGTATCTGTACTGAACCTATGAAGACTTTTTTTCTTGCCATTATTCCCTGAACAATACACTATAACAACTATTTACATAGCACTTATATTGTATTAAGTATTATAGATAACCAAGAGATGATTTAAAGTATATAGGAGGATATGCACAGGTCATACGCAAGTATTACACCATGTTATATAAGGGACTTCAGCACTTGTAGATTTTGGTATCTGTGGGGGTCCCCATTCTCCACTGATACTGAGGGACAGCTGTAAATTTACAGGCACTGGATGGATGACTTAAAAGGAGTTATGATCATATTATAGCATTTAATCACGGAGAAAGGAGCCTTGCAATAGCCCAATGTCTTTCCATGCCTCCCCCATCCAACCCCAAATCATGACAGAAACTCTGCTACTTAACCAAATTTGTGACCTTGAAAAAGTGACTTCATCTCTCTCAACTTCATGTCTCTTCCCACCCCCACCTACAAAAGGAAAATCCCAACTTTTAGCATAGTTGTGTAGTTTACGTGATAGTAAATCCATGAAGTACATAACAAACTTGTCTATAAATTATATTTCTCAAAATGCATGAAAGTACCTAGAAAAGTACTTTATCTATAAATGCTATTTCTCGTCTTTGCTGGATATGTTGAAATGCATGGAGGTAAACACTATTTATGGAATTCTTTAATATCCAGTTCATTTCCCTCCCCTTGGGGAAGGGTCATGATAAACATTGAGTACTTACAGCAGATGAAGCTACAAGGGCCAAGGAGGCATCATAGCGTTGCCCATCTGGTTGGCTAATGTGGAAATACCTGAACCAGCAAAGCTGTCGACAAACATACATATATATATGTGTGTGTGTATATATGTATGTATATATACAATGGATGTATATGTATGTGTATGTGTGGTGTGTGTGTGTGTGTGTATATATATATATATATAATAGATAGAAAAGTTTTTAGAGAAAGAAAAATAGTTTACCCTAGACCTGGAAGGAGCAAAGGAGAGGCACAGATACTCCCATTTATCTTTTCTTCTCCACAGCCTCCCTCCTCACAAGAAAACAGAATAAGCCTGGAAATGGATCATAGTTAAAAGCAATGAATGGATTTGAACCCTGTGATGTGTGTGTGTGTGTGTGTGTGTGTGTCAATGGGGAAGGTTGAAGTTGTGTACTTTTAAACTATGGGGAGCTTTGGAGCTTTGGACCTTTCGAACTCCTAACGTGTTTGAAGTTTCTAATTTCCATATTTGTGTTTCTTCATTTTGGGGGGTGGGAGGTAGACTTTACTTGGGTGACAACAGTACTTCTGAAAAGCTAAAGCTATAAGGATGGGGTCCTGGAAAGACAATGGGCTGGCGCTGGCTTACAGAACAGCTGAAGGTCTGCCTGTGGTGTGCTCTGCGGCACTGCAGGCTGGGAGATGGGGCAGGGCTTTAAAATAAGCTTCTGTTTGTTTGACTGGAGCATTCCTTGTAAGGAATTAAGGAATTCTAATGGTAATTTACAGATGATATTCCAAATTAGTATGTTAAAATTCATTTGCTAAGCTTTGTTTTTCCTCTTTCCATCCATTAATGATTTATTAGCTTTTTGAGCATCAAGTCTTAGAAGCAGAGAACAAGGAAAGTACAATTCTAAAAGTAATGGGAAGACTGTTGAGATTTTCCTACCTAAAAGTAAATTGTGTTGCCTAATAGTGGAATGCCTTTGCTTCCCTAATGGAAGTTTCTAGGGCCATATCTCCATATTATTATATACGATGCAATTAAACTCCGAGAATTATTAAGGAACAGATTGCTTTGAGGACTTAAAACTCATCCTTATAAGTGATTTGTAGCCAAGGTCTGTATTGCCATTCAAGCTTTAATAAAGCTCTTTCAAAATCTGAAATTCCATTGGCAAAATCTACCAGCGATTGTTTTATTTCACATAGGTAAGATAGCAGTACTTCAGCATCAAATTGAGAAGCAAAGAATACTAGGCTAGGAAGCAAGAGCTCTGATGCTCTTTGACTCTGCAAAGCTTCCTTGATGAGATCAGACAAGCTGTCTCTAAATCAGGTGGTTTTGGAGCAGAAATGAAAGGCGAATGAATTAAGCTGGGCTTGACAGAGGCTGTACAATGGGTAAGTGCATACGTCTGCAGTGGTAGAGTGGTTGGGCTACTGGCTTTAATTATTTAAATGTATACTTACTCCCTTCCATACTGTGACTTTGAAGTCCCTCCCATCAAAGGGGCAGCGTACATTTCTCCATCCCTTGACTTTAGTTTAGCCATGTGACTGTGACTTGCTTTGCCTACATGAAAAGGCAATTGTAACGGTATGGTAGTGATGAACTTAGACATTAAGAGGGCTTGTGAGTTCCCCTTGCCCTTTTGTATTCTGTTATTGCCATAAAAGAAGCTGCCCAGCTAATCTGCCGGTGCTAGGGGTGCTAGGAGGAGAATAAGAGACACAGATCCAAGCAGACAAACTCAGCCCAGACAAACTCAGCCCAGAGTAGTTGAATCCAGCTGACCCTCAGACACATGAGCAAAACAAATGCTTATTGTTGTATGTTGCTGAGCTTTTGAGGTTGTTTATTATGCAGCATTATCAGGACTTTGTTTTCCCTGGAGCAATTTCCTTCTCTATAGCATGAGTGTTAGGGTAGGGCTGCTGTTCCAAATTCTGATTGCTTTCAGGGCAGGCAGAAAAAATAAATGAGGGAAGGAAGATGGTGTTTGATGAAATCACACACCCCTTCTAAAGAGGGTGGCTGACACTCAGCTCCAGGCAAATGTGATGGCGCAGGAATGTAAGCCCTGTATGGGGAAATCTACCTCTTGTTCAAGAAAATCTGTAAATATGGATGTTTTTAAGTGGAATTTCCAAAATTTAAATTTAGGAACTAATTTAAAAATTTGCATTAGTGGGATACATATATTACATGGGGATCTGTGTTTGCATCCCAGAGGGATCCTTAGCAATCTCTGGGTTGGAGTCTGTAGGTCCCTATCCGCTGTAGGATTCAGCAACAGTTAACATTCAATGTGTTCGTTGCTAGTCTACAGTGTGCCCAAGTTTATCCTAGGTGTATTTAGTTTATAGTGAACTCAGCAAAGTTTTCACTCAAAAATATCACAGAACATGCTTCTTTTGTCCCCAGTGGAATATCTTATACATGTGGTCACAGCACGGAAGCTAAAAACAACAAACAAAAACCCCACACAAAACCAAAAATTCCCAACTACTCAAAATCTTCAGCTACTTCAAATACTTACAAGTAACAAATCAACCACCTAATTTTATATAGAAACTGACTTTTCTTGTTTTGACTAGAGAAACATTTTTTTCAACATTAAAATCTATTCTTGTATTTCATGATGCAAATTTCTAAAATGATCTATTGTCATTATGTTAAGCGATCTAAAGCCTACTTCTGAAATATACTAGATGTCTGTCAGAGGAGAATAGAAATTTTTAACTCCTTTAAATGATTTTTCTTGATAAATTAGCCATCAACTAGAAAAATAGTCTAACATCTCTGTTAAAGGAAAGAAGACCAGGAAGCTTTCATTTTAAATCTTCATTAGCTACTGACTAGGCCAGCAAAAGGGCTTTAATCTCCAGATTTCCTCAACCATGGATTATAAACCTGGGATAATTAAATGGGAGGAATATAACCTCCTCACTGAGTTCTTGATTAGACTAATGATTATACATGACTGTGTGTGTGTGTGTGTGTGTGTGTAGAGAGAGAGAGAGAGAGAGAGAGAGAATTTAATTTAAATACAATATACTTAGTCCCATCTAACTGTGTATTGGATACAGGTTGAGGCATTACACAGAAGACAGAGGAGGCAATTCTCACTCTGAAATAATGTAAGTTAAGTAAAGACCAAGTGGAGGAGAGAGTACCTGGGGAGATTTCATTTTATATTTAGAATAAATGGTTAGGGTACATTAGTTATAATTGCTTTATACTTCCTTATACTTGGAGAAGCTATATTCTCTGTATTTCATTAAAGATTTTTAGGATTCTTTAACAACAACAAAAAATGGGGAGGACATTTAACACTTGTTGGGTGTCAATGATATGTTAGGTTAATTTATTTAATCTGAGCAATGATCCCATGCAGTAAAAGCTTTGTTCTCGTTTTAAAGAATGAGGAAACTGAGGCTCAGGAGGTCTTGTAAATCAGCTGAGATATTGGTTTTTCCCAGAGGCTTTTCTTGATCTCCACAATCTGAGTAAATTGCCCCTAAAACCCATCGCATGATTCCATTCCAGCACTTACAGTGTTTCACAGTGGGGACTGCTTCCCTTCTGTCTCTCCTTCTGGACATGAACTCTTGGAGGCTAGTGCTTGGCAGAGGGTATGATCCACTAAACGTGTGTGAAGTGTTTACATTTGGTCAAGGTCATACAGCCTGTAAGTGGCAGAAACGGGAGCAACAGTTGACGTTCCTAAATGGAAACCCCCTGCACTTTCTACTGTGCTGCCACTTCAGAAATTTAACAGGTGGGAACTATTTTCTAAAATTTCTCTTTTCTTATGTGTTTTAAACTCACGTGATCTCCTGATAAACCTTCTTAATTTCCATCTTCATTAGAAACCTGAAATCAGTACCTAGTGCAAGACTGGCTAGGGCAGTTGTTCCTAAACTGACAAGGTGTTAGAATCGCCTGAGGAGCAACTAAAAAATCTGGATTCTTTGGTTCCACCCAGACTTGGTAAACCACATCCTGAACGAGATGCACCTGGGAATCTGTTTTATAGTTCCCAGGTGATTCTTATCACACATATTTAGAAAATCCTGGTTTAAGGAAATGTGGAAATTGTAGTAGGATGCATGGTAATGTGGGAATTAAAGGAAAAACATAGAATATTTTATCTGCTTCTGTGTCTGGAGATCCAGAAGGCAGTTCATTTGGAATAGGAGTCTTTTGGATGCCCCCCTTGCTCTGTAAGGATGAGAACACATGGCATTCGCAGCTTAGGTCTGAGCGAAGCCTGCCCTCCTACCACAGTATGGAGGTCGGGGAGGAGTCAGGTGAAATTGCTTAACATCCAGGAGCCCAAAGTGAAGGGATAAGCTCTCAAACAGGAGAATCTAAACATTGGATACACTTACTGACATGAATCCGTGGACCCTTCACAAGGCCTGCTGGCAGAGAATGGCCACGAGGCCTCTGATAGTAAATTACCATGTAGTTAAAAAGAGAGATCAGTGGGCAGGCCCATGCACTGCACTGAGGACTAGAATGGGAGTCCCTAAATTCAAGGACATTGAAACTCCTTTTGTTTCAGGCCTCCTGAAGGGTAGACTTGCTCATTAGCAAAATGACTGCTCAAAAGAATCCAAAGAACTTTGACTGAGTTGACATAGAGTTTTCACAACCTATGTGGCAGCATAGGATCATTGCTCCTTCGGGGAGGCGGGTTTACAGCTGAGGGCAATGTGTGCTAGTATCGCCCACGCGGCGGTTTACCCCAGATCCAGCAAACGGGACCTGTACCTTGAAGATGATGCTTCTTCAGAGTGGAAGACCACCAAGGGAAGAACAGAGGGCAAGGGGAGGTTTTAGAGTTTTCCCTAAAAATAGAGTCCAAGTCATCTTTTCGACTGTCTTTGTTTAGACTGAGGAGAATACTGATCTACAGACTCCAACTTCCTCAAAAAATTCCCTCCCAGCTGTGGTGGATAACTGGAATTCCCTCTTGACTTTCTTCTTGGAAACCAGGATAGCAATGGAGGCTTCCAGCAGCAAAACTGTGTGCTGCTTTTAATGTAGACTCCCGGGGAACTGGGAAGGTTGACTGCTTTGGTCACTGATACCTAGACCATTGCTAGGCACGTAGTAGGTTCTCGGTAAATATTTATCAAATGAATGACTGAATACATGAATGACTGCTTGAAGGAAGATCGAGAACCAATGTATACATAGTCTCTCTTCAGGGAGCTCGGCTTGCTGGTAAAGACAGACGTAGCAAGATAAAAACAGGAAAGCACCTAGTGCTCTAGGAGTGCCCTGAAAGGAGCTACTGATTCTGAATGGTGGGGGGTCTGTGCTGTGGGGAGGCAGGGCTGGGTTGGAAGAGAAGACTTGACGTGGAAGAGAAGGAAAGCAGAGACAGGGGTGTGGAAGTACGTGGGGAGTTCGGGACTAGCACAAAGTCACAAGGAGCTTTCCTTGGAAAACATTTGCCCAGTGGATTTTTTTCCAACTTTAACTCTTTGTTTTTTTAACCTAAATTGACAATCTAATGATATTTTATCTTGTTTGAATTTTTTCAGTGAATGTATTTTATTTTTATGAAAACACTAACAATATTTAATACGTAAAGATATTTAGATTTAAGAAAAATGGTAAAAATAAAATCCAACCAAACAAGAAAGCCGTCCCTGCCTGTCAGTGGTACTCAGGTTAAAGGAGCTCTGCTCTCCACCCGACCTGGCAGACCCACCATGCTCTGCTTCCTGCTTTCTTTCCACCTTCAGCTCAGAGTCCTCCTCACACCCGGCGCGGCAGCTACCCCCAGACTACTTTCGGTTGCTGGAAAAGCCACCATTCTGAGATGTGTAGTCTATATCCTTTGCCTGAAATGCTTCTCCTGCCCCATTTTTCTCCCTTCTCCTGACTATGTCCTACTCCTCTCTTGAGGTCAGTTTGCATTTCACCACCTCCAAGAAGACATCTCAACTACCCAGGTCAGGTTCGTACCCCTTTTCCATGCTCTCAAATCACTCTGTACTTCTGCATGTACGTGTAGCACGTACATATCCTGAACATGCTACAGCAGTGGTCCCCAACCTTTTAGGCACCAGGGACCGGTTTCATGGAAGACAATTTTTCCACAGACCAGGGAGGTGGGGGGATGGTTTCAGGATGATTCAAGTGCATTATATTTATTGTGAACTTTATTTCTATTATTACTACATTGTAATATATAATGAAATAATTATACAACTCACCGTAATGCAGAATCAGTGGAAGCCCTGAGCTTGTTTTCCTGCAACTAATGCTGCTGCTGATCTGACAGGAGGCGGAGCTCAAGTGGTGATGTGAGTGATGGGGAGCAGCTGTAAATATAGGTGGAGCTTCGCTGGCTCACCCACTGCTCACCACCTGCGGTGTGCCTGGTTCCTAACAAGCTACAGACCGGTACTGCTCCATTGTCCAGGGGTTGGGGACCACAGCACTACATGGAGCCCTGTCTAAATTGCATGATTTATAATTGCATGATTGGCAGATTTTATGTGTCCTGTGCCCCACTGTGAACCGTGTGCATTTCTCACAGGTGTGTATATTGTAAGCATTTGATCATTACTCACGGAACAAATGACTGAACCTGCGTTTTCTCCCTTCCCATCTAGTACATTGCATGATCGGAGGATTTGGGCAGAGGGGTTTGAATCTGCACAGCTCACGGCGTAGGCTCTCACCCACGGCCCCACTGGGTGTGTGTTCATGTTCGGATACAATCGTGGAAAACACGGATCAAGAGAGAAAAATCTTTGCCTAATGTAAGTAAGTGGAAACTCTGTGTGCACTTTAGGAAATGTATTTTTCTCCCTCCCTTGGCCTATTGAATGTGTTTCCCCTAGGATGCAAGGGACATTTCTTTTGTCTCTCAGTGGAACAGCGAACAGGCTTGATACCGTACCCATTAAAGGAGATTCACTGATGGGTCAACAATTGAATCCCATCTCAGTGACATGTCTCCTTTCCTCACAAACATAATTTTCAGAAGATATAATCCCACAAGACAAAGAAGGAACTGAGGTTTTCTAGGTACCTGCCATATATTATTTTGGGAATTCATATATTAGACAGTGGTTTGGATAAGACATCTTAAAAATACCTTGCCTGACTGTAATTTTACAAACCATTTACGAGCATGTGAGGCATGAATCACAACTTGGTGGCTGTTTCCAGCCACTAAAGTGGGCCTAGTTGGCACCTAAAGCTCCTCTGTGTGAGAAAGGGATCTGATCATTCCACCCTCAGCTGCCTGTTTCCAGGCAGCAGGTTCAGACAATGTTCAATATACTGAGTTCAAAATCAGAAAAACATGCTGTCCCTCTCCTCTCAGCCAAAGTTGAGATGTTGCACCTGGTAGAAATTAAAGAGACCAGCAATGGCATTGCTTTCTGAAGCCCAAGAATGTCAGAGGCAGGGTAGTGAGGTCTCTTGGAGATGTGTGAGGTGACTGAACATTCAGTCTTTTAAAAATCACTTGCCAATTACACTCTTGGGCATTTATCTCTGAGAAATGAAAATTTATTTTCACAAAGAACATGTACACAAATGCTCGTGGCTGTGTTATTCATAATGGCCCCAAACTGGAAGCAATTCAAGTGTTCCTCCAGCGGTGAGTGCTTGAATGGGCTGGGGTGCACCCATCCATGGCAGTGGTTGAACATGGGAGAGGAAGACACCAGTGGTACAAGTGGCAGCTTGAATGGATCTCAGGAAGTTATGCTGGTTGCAAAAAATCAGTCTCAAAGGATTACATGCTGTGTGATTCCATTTGTATGGCATTCTTGAGGTGACAAAATTGTGGAGATTGAGAACACATTGGTGGTTGCTAGGGATTAAGGATGACAGTGGGTGTGGCTGGAGCTGTAGAGGGACAGCATTAGGAAATCTTATGGTGATGCAACAGTTCTGTGTCTGTATCAACATGCATGGTAAAATTGCATAGAACTACACACACACCCCATACACCCTACTGTAGTGCATGTAATACTGGTCAAAGCTGAACAAGCTCTGTGGATTGTGCCCATGTCAATTTCCTGATTTTGACATTGTTGTGGAGTTGTACAGGATATTGTCATTTTGGGAGGCTGAGAGAAGGATACTAGTGAACTCTCTGTATTTTTTTTTTTGCAACTTCCTCTAAATCTATGATTATTTCAGAATAGAAAGTTATAAAAGATGATTTCCCCAAGTGCAATAGTTAAGAGTTAAGTAGAATTTAGGGAAGTGAAATCCAAGGCCTTCTTTATATTGTCTTTCCTTTGCTTTTTCATTTTATTTTTTGCTTTAGATTATCTTTAGAAGTTTTAGATGGATTTAGATTGTAACTTGAGATATTGTGGAATTTGTATGCATATATGGTTGCATATACATATGCATTCAATTAATAGTTGATCTATTTATAGTCAAATAGAACAATCACAAGGCTCAGGGAGTGTAAAGGTAAATGCTACGGTTGGGGTTGCCAGCCTTAACAGCCCTGAGAGTTGCGAGTGCAGGTGAATGACAGCCACTAAGCTCCCCATGCTGCACGTTCCTGAACCCCTGGTGCTCACCCTATCGCTGGCATGTTTCGTTTGGCATTTACCCCACATTGGCTTGCATTGCTGTTTATTCCATATGGCATGTGCCCTTTCCATAACTGGGCTGTAAGACTGCATGATCAAGGCCGCATCTAGCCTATAATATGTACCAGGTGAACGAGATAAATGGGAGTAATGTCTTCTGGGCATGTTTACCTGTATTGAACACTGTTTCAATTAAGATATTTTCTCATACAAGTGACAGAAAAGCCAATTCAAATTAAATCAGGTGAAAAAGAAAATGATTTGCCTAATGTAACTTAAAAGTCCAGAAGTTTGTTTGGCTTCAGGTCACATCTTTCTCTCCATCTCTCAACTCTACTTTTTGCATATTGGCTCCTTCTGCAGTTGGGTTGAGAACTTGGAGTCAAAAGAAGGGTGCAGTTACCTTAATCTTGATTTTTCAACAAGAAGTCCAGATGAACAGTCTTTTTTGATAGTTCCTGTGGAAACTCAAGTGTTCAGTCTTCTGGCTATACTTGGTCACATTGCTGTCCCTGAGCCAACCACTGGGAGGGATTGCACTAAGTGATCAAACTCAAGGTCATATGGTTCACCCTTGTACCCAGTAGTGGAGCCTACAAAATCCTTGTGAACTAAGAGTGGGGAGGAGGTAGTTGCACCAGAGCAGAAAGGGTCTCCCAAGCTTGGCAGAGAAGCAACAATTCTCCCTCATAAAAATTGAGACTCCTATTTCTCTTTTGCAATAGGCTTATGTTGAGAGAAAAGGAGTCATTACGAAGCTTTTGAGTGGTCATTACAGAGGTGATTGTTAGTGGTTTTCTTCATGCTTTAACAAAACACAAATGTAAATAAGATTATATGACATACCATAAAACGTTAAGAGAGCTTGTTTGTACTCCGAATGACTTGTGTCAGTGCTAATAAATAAGTTTATAGTGTTTTCTTGTTTTTATGGTTCAAACTGCATTGGTAGAATTTATTATCTGAGCAACAGTGTTGGGAGAGTTAATTGATTTTGGTTTATATTCAACATAGACTTCATTATTCTCATTCTTTTCAGGAGGAATCCTTAATTCAGCCTTCCATGTGCTGGAATACACTGATGGTTTGAAGCATCTAAAATATGTAATTATGAATGATAACAATGCCCCTCTGCAGAGCTCTCCCATGTGCACCTCCTTTTTGTCTGTGGCCCTGGAAATTTTGGTGACGTTGTAGATGCTGGCAGCACCGCGTAGGCACAGCGAGTTGTTGTCTGTGCTTTCTGGGTGAGACACATCTTGGATACAGCTCCTTTCTCAGTCAGAATCCTGGAAGAATTGCCCCATTTGAAGTAGGATCTGTTGCCCAGTCTTATGGCCTTTGTATCACAGACATGCTATGATTTCCCAAAGGCATTCCTCCGTTGCTCTCCTACTTTGGGTTTTCCAGCAGATTGGATGCGCTGCTAAGTTCTGATTCTGGAGACATCCTTTATATCCTGAGCTGTACAACATTCAGTCCTCTGGTTTGGGTTCATATCTGCAGCCTCTTCGTTCATGTACTTCCGTACACCGGGCTCTCCTCACCATGACTTATTATTGTCTCGTCTACTTAATTATTTTCTCATCGTATCCCACTAGAATGGCTGCTGCTCAGTACTTTGAACTCTGTATAAAGCCTCGCTATTTTGGATAAGCTGCCTGGATTTCAGCTCTAACTTTGCTCACTTGTCTATTCTCATCTATTAATTTTTCTCTACACTCCAGCCCAAGTAAAATTTTGAAAACATGAATCCAATTATGTCAATGACCCGTCCTCTTCCCCCAGTCCACTACAAAGCCACCAGTGAACTTCCATTGCACTTGGAATAAAAAGAAAACAAACCACCTTAACAAAGCCTACAGGTCCCTGGGCATGCGGACTTCGTCAGCGTTAGCCCTACCCATTCTTTCTCCCCTCTGCATGCTGACAGCCCTGTCAGTTAGTGTCTGAGGCTCACCTTGCCTGCAACTCGCTTCCTTCCTCTCTTTACCAGGGATGCGCCCTACTCGTTTTTCGTATCCTGGTTTCAATACTGTTTCCTCAGGAAGCCTTCCCTGATCTCTCTGACTGGCCAACCCTCCTCACACTGGCACTTCTCAAACTTCTCAGAACACCATTGAGCTGTCCTTCAGAGTTGACAAATTTGTGTTTATGTTTTTGTTTTTTTTTTTAAGAGATGGGGTCTTGCTCTGTTGTCCAGGCAATTGTAGCTCACTTCAGCCTCAAAGTCCTGGGCTCAAGTGATCCTCACGCTTCAGCCTCCTGAGTTGTTACATTTTAAAAAAAATTTTATTTTTTTAATTATTTCAGAATATTACAGGGGTACAAATGTTTACATATATTGCCTTTGCCCCGCCCGAGGCAGAGCTATAAGTGTGCCCATCTCCCAGACAGTTGTTACATTTTTAATGTGATCATGTGACTAACATGTGTCTCTCTAATAGACTGTGTGCTCCCTCAGGGCACAGGCCATTTCTACTTCTCTTATCCTAGAATTCCAGCATCTAGCCCCATGTTGACACATGATAGATTCCCAGTACATATTTGTTGGAATAATGAATAAATAAACAAACAAATAAATGAATAAACTGGTGAGTGGATAAATGAATGAAACTTTTGTTCCCACCAGAGCCAGTGGGCCTTTGGCTTGTGCTGCTCTTCTTAGAGACGCTTTCCTACAGTTTAACCTCATATTTCTGGCTACCGGGAATTTCATCAGTGATGTCCACCTACCACCTCAGACTACCCATGAGCATGAACAAAACTGAATTCTCCAAAGCAGTAGCATTTTTTCTCTTTCCATCAGTGGTGCTACATATTTTGTGTTCCTTAGGACAGGAACATTAGAGTAGGGATTACAAATTCCTGTGTCGATAGGAGCAAAGGAGTGGTAGATGCTGGAAGGGGCCTGTGGGAAATGGAAGCCTGTTTGCCCCATGGAGGGACAGCCACTCTTCTGCTCCAGCTGACAGATGGAGCGTAGGAATGTCAGCTCAGGGTTGTCAGAGCTTCTAGTTCTAAAATAAAGGCCAAAAAAATTGAAAAAGTGATTTGTATATAAAATGTCATTTTTTACATGTTTTCAAAAGTCATTTAAAATATTTTATAACTTTAAGTAGACCAAACAAATCTGTGCATTAGAACAGGGCCAGATGCAGGCCATAGCTGCCAGGTTTTGACCTTTGCCTTAGAATTATCTTTGATCATCTCCTTTCCTGCATGCGGATAGCCCAGATCCACCAAGCCCTACTCTATCTTCTGTAGAGATGTCTCTTTAATCTGCACTTTGCTCTTTCTCTGTCCCCAATACCTCCAACTAACATAATTATCTTTCTTGGGACCCAGACTTCATGCCTACATTGTTCCTTTCTCTTCAGTCTCTCACATAGATAGCTAAGTGGTAAATAGATATGTATTAAGATGTTGTTGATATTTTTCCTATTTTTGAAAGGTTGCATAAATGCTAAACATTGAATCCGAAAGACACAAAGAAACTCCCACATTCCAAGTTCAGGTGACACAGCAAGCCACCAGCAAGTGGATCCAGTCATTTACTTATTTGTGGGGTCTGCTGTACCAGTAACTACCCTCTTACACACATGATGCCTTCCCCTACTCCAATATAAAGGAAGGAATGAGAATGGATAGGTCTTTCACCCTGGCGGGAAGAGTGAGGTGTGTGGTAGTGGGAGAAGAAAGGAGTGGTTCTCCTCCTCTAAGGCAAAGTGATGGTATTCCAAGAGATCTGGATGTCTGCAAGATGGCCAATAAGACACATCATTATTCAATTGACAGGTTGTTTCAGGGTGGTCTTCACATTTGGAGACCCAGAGCAAGACCTCAGGTGGAAGCCCTATCTGGAACTGACAAAGCCCAGGCCCCTTCTCCACCCACCCCACCTCCTTCCCTGTTCCAGCCCCACCTCCAGCCTTCTTTGACCACCCTTCATGTCTGGGTGTGGGTATACCAGTGATGTCTTCTTTCAAGAGGATGGACTTAGGAAATAGGCCTGTGCTGGGCCCAGGGACCTGGAGCATGGTCTAAACTGTGGGGGTCGGGGGAGGGCTCCAAGTGGGCCTATTTCACAGACTCCTCCTCCCACAGGAAGGGGTAGGTTCAGAAGAGGGCCAGAGCAGGCTTCTCTAAAGCATTCCATCTAGGGAAGGGGCCCCCATGTCTGGGTCTAGGGGTGATACTGGCTGCTTAGTGAAGGGACTTGATGATTTTTCTTTGTGTTCTCTGAGCAAAGAAAAAGAGACAAGTGAGGTGGCAGGGTAGAATTTGGGGGGATGTGCAATAGAATAACTTGTGCTCCCTGTTCAGCATGCCAAGAATACATAAGGTCATTGTAGGTGAAGTGGACACTGTGCTGATAGCTTAGCTTAAGCCTTCACTCCGAGATCCCATGCAAGAGATCATTTGCTGTATAAGGAAACCCACCATCTAGAGGCCATGGGGAGATACCTTTTGGTGGGGTGGTATATAGTATATAGTATATAGTGATGGAAGATCTGTCCAGGATAGAATTACCTCCCAGAGCAGAGGCCCATGCAGGACTCCTCGGGAGGCCCACACATGTAAGAGTGGACATTAACATGGAGGACCTTAGAAGAGGAGAGTATCGGTGTGCCAACGAGAGGACTGCTCCCTGCTCAGCCGGGTGAGAGAGGCCTGCCTTCAGACCACTTCCTCCCCTCATCCCCACACTGTGCACTAGCAAGAGCCTAGAAGAGGGCAGAGCGAGAGGTCGCTCAAAGCAGTCTCTTCCTTCCAACTTGCAGCACACCCCTGTCCCAGAAACTCCCCCACCAGCCCTACACACAAGCTGTTAGGATCCTGACTCTGTATTGCCCAAAATGAGACTTTACAAATAAGCAAAACTGAGTGGAAAATTACTGAATCTTGCCAAGGTGTCATTAAAGCACATAGCAAGAAAGGTAGGATAAATGTAGCACAATTAGAGAGCAATTACTGGGAAAAAATGGTTTCATATCATGTATAGACCCCAAGTTGAAGCTCTTCAATATACAAGTTAGAGATATATAAACAGATATTTAACACCAAAAAGACTGGTTTTCCTAATGTGATAATTTAACGCATTATTTTCAAGTAAAAGAAGAGGAAACACAAATCTTTTCTTTGTCAAAAGATTATTAATAGATATTTAATCTGAAATGTAAGGCTTTCTGAAACTGATTTCATTTTTAATAACCTTATTATTTATGTCTTTTATTGCAAACCAATTCAGACACTTTGAAAAGCTGATGAGGATATAGACTATAAATGTTTGGAATACTCTAAATAATTTCAACGTTGTTATTTTGGACTTGCATATGCATATTGGTTTATCTGATGTTTTGAAAAAGGAAATTAATATATATTATACATACACAAAAATGTGATTTTAAAAATATCTATGCTATGGAGAAAACACAAAGTAAAGTGAAATTTAAAAAGTAGTAGAAGAAAACAATTATCCCCAAATAGATGCTATTTCATTTGTTGGTGTATTGGTCAGGACTGTGATACTGATAGATCTAAATCAAGGCCAGGAGGTCCTGGAGAGCCTAATAAAAAGTTTAAAACAAAAGGTAATGTCTTGTGGGCCTATGATTGACCCAGCACTATACTAGTCACCACTGGGAAGAAATAAAAGTTGAACTTTGATCGGTGACTCTGAGGAATTTACAGTCTGGTTGGCAGTACAAGGAAGGGTCCAGAACGTTGATGTGTCGTATGGTGTGGTCCAGAAATGCTCTGGAAATGTAGGATAGGAGTGAATCACTGTGGATGTGTCTTGTGAGTCATTCTGTCCAGAGAGTTGAATCAGGCTGCTGCCTTATGAGGAGAAGGATGAGGAGGTATGGGCTGGTCCGGTGTGTCCCATGCTGGCAGGTAGACCTAGAAGCACAGGGAACCAAAGAAGGAATCACTTACTGGAAACTGTGGGGATGATATTTCTGCATCAAACTCAGATTGAAGAGCACTTAAGGAGAGGGTATGTGGAGAAGGAATGGAGGCAAGGTAGAGAGATCAGAGTTTCTAGAAAGTTGACTGGTAAGTAGAAGGGGAGTCACAGTGGTCCTTAAATGTAAACATGTTATTTTTGAGATTATGAATATTCTTGTTCTATCTGATCAATTACAACCCCCTCCATTTACACTTAAGATACAGATGAACAAACAAGCTAAAAATAGCATAGAATCACTTCTCTGATTAAGAGCAATAGTTTGTAATTAATTCAGTAAATTCTATAAATATTTTTAAAAATTCAAATGTTTTTAAAGTTTGGATATCCTTGCATACATAGCAGCTAAATTAGAGCCCCTGTTTTCCCCTGGTGATTTAATCACTTCATTCCAGTGTCTCGACCCCTAAATGATATATTCTTTACCCACGGAATTGCTTATTATTTTAATGATAGCATCGGGAGAGAAAGTGGGAAACAGCTACTTAAAGATGCCTTCTCAAGATTAGAAAGAAAATAATTACGGTGAAAAAGATAAAAATAAGAACCACACTCTGTCATCAAAAGTTTATACTAAGGGTGTCAGTTTCTTTTTTGTAACACTTTACATAAAATAATATACAGGGAAAAGCAACCAAAGAATATAGAGGAACTAATTCCTGACATGCCATAGTTTCCCACCCGACCGTTCCCCACCTGACCCTACTAACCAGAGACAACCTGTATAAACCATTCCCATGTTAACTCATTTGGGGGCTCCCTCATTACACTAAATTTTTATCCTATAACTCTTCAGTCTCTTCACTCCTCCATATGAAAGATGAGGGTTTGCTACCCACTACCCCATCTTTCCTTTTCCCTCCAATTTTTGATAATTCCGTTATTTGTAGATTTTCTATTGGTAACCTGTTAACTTTAAAGTAAAATATTTAACCTGGATAGCTTGTTCTACTGACATTTGCTACCTCACGAGGTAAGATGAAGACATCTTGACCTTCCTTCCAACTTTGCTCCCATTTTTGTCTCCCAAATTCTGTCAGCTCTACTTGGGGGAATGGGGATGCTATTAAAAATACTTCACAGCTATCAGAGTAACCTTATTAATTGGAGGTGAGACCTTCAACTACAGTCCTTTATGCTGTTTATCTGTTCTCTCATTTTTCCCTACGCCCTTTGCCATTTTGTTTCTGTCCTGAAAGATGTTGTAGATGTTGTAACAACAGGGCAGGCTTATGTAGAGCTCAAGAGGTGGAGGCATAGATGTGTGCAGAGAGGAACTCACTAATCTTGGCCGCAACTGTATGAGCTTAGCATTTCAAATCACAATATTATTTAAAAGGTATCTATTCTGTGGTGGAGCTGAGATTCAAACTTAGGTAGTCTGGATACCAAATCTACCTTCTTAAATTTTCATTAAAAAACTAAGTGTATGCATTATATGCTATACAAAATATATAAAAAGTATATATTATAAGTATTTATAGTATATGCTAGGTATATATATCATTATATATAGTATGTATATTAAATTATAGTAAAATATTTTAAATATGTAAATTAAGTATAGTAAAAATATGCATACATTATATATGTTTACAGTTCACCCTTGAACAGCACAGGTTTGAACTGTGTGGGTCCACTTACATGTGGATTTTCTTCCTCCTCTGCCACCCTAGAGACAGCAAATCAACCCCTTTTTTCTGTCCTCCTCCTCTTCAACCTACTCCACATGAAGATGATGAGGATGAAGATCTTTATGATGATCCACTTCAACTTAATGAATAGTAAATGTATTTTCTCTTCCTTATGGTTTTTTTAATAACATTATTTCTATAGCTTATCTTATTGTAAGAATACAGCATATAACACATATAGCATACAAAATATATGTTAATTGACTATGTTATCAGTAAGGCTTCTAAACAACAGTAGGCTATTAGTAGTTAAGTTTTGGGGGAGTCAAAATTATATGTGGATTTTCAACTGTGTAGAAATCAATACCCCTAACCACTGTGCTTTAAAATTCATATTAAAAAAAAAAAACACTCCAGCTATTTAAATAATTACCTCACTTTCCTGGCTCGTCTATTTCCCTGAAGCTCAGTTGTTTATTCATTTACCTTGGACTTTTGCTTTCATGTTTCTGGTTTTCCACCTGTGTCTGTTGTTGATCATTATTTGTCGTCTGTATTTAAGAATGTAGAACTGGTTAACTTTCTAAGTGGCCAATTTGGGCCACCTTTGCTTTAGCACATCTATTAATGCCTACATCAGTGCTCTGCAGGCTGATTTTGAACTTTGCAAATATAGGTGGGTCTTCCTGACAAGCGGATTTTGCTTTGTAAGGGACAAAGGGGAGATGGGCGTGGGAGTTGACGGCTCTACTCTGGGGTGCTCAAACCCACAGTGCCAGCCTGAGTCGCCTGCCTGGCTGACTTTGCTGTGCCGGGGAGGTAGAGGTGGGAGAACAGGCAAAGCTGTTCAGTGGACAGACTTCAGTGAATGACCAGGTGTTTCAGCCCCTTCCTTACTCCCTTCCTTACTCTCTCTGCTTTCTGTTAAGCTTTACCTCCATGTCCAGAGCAGAGCAGCAGCCACCTCTGCTGCAGGTCTCTCCAGCAATAATCTCTTTCTTTTCTTTTCAACTGCCAGCCTCTTCAAGGTATTAATACTTTCAGACATGCAAACTTGATTGAGAGATCTTGTTGATAGATACTCCCATCCCCTTCTGTTTATTGTCTTATATTTATTCTGCGAGGAGAGGAATTTAGCACTTTGCTTTCTGTCCCCTGCATTAGAGGATGACAAGGGAGAAAGGGGTTGGCATAGTTGCTAAGTGAGCCCAAGGATGGCTGGTGACACCTTAGGTAATTTTGCAGTCAGCTTTGTCTGAGATCTGCAGCACAGTTGTCTTGCTTTTCTTTTGTGACATCTTTCCACATCTGTTTTCTCTTTACTGAATTTGTCAGTTCCACCTTGTATATTGTGGTTTGGAGTTACAGATGTTTCCAATGTCAAAGAAAATGAGCTTGTGTTTCTGATTTTGATTCTCTCTCTCTCACTGGGAAAGGAGGAATTATGTGATTGGTTTCTTAACTGTTCCATTTTAGGAGTAGAATGTTGCTGTTATGTTAGTGGTGTCTCAGGTAAGAGGGGATATAAATACGTATTTTTCAATCTGCTACCTAGAAATGGTACTTTTCTTTTAAATAAAATTGAAATTTCATGTTATGTGTTTTCTCATTCATAAAGGCCTGCTAATCAGGAAGTATGTAGTTATAGGTATTAGAATACTTTCCTGATTATTTCTTTTCTCTGAAAAAAAAATCCTTGATGATTATTAACAACTTCCAGTTGTAGGTCAGCTTTGCTGCAGAAGGGTTAACTGTGTTTTCTCTTTCAGGCCTCAGAGAAAAACAATCCTGAATTTCTATTCCCTTTGAAAACCTGAACTTCTTATGAAGTATCTCTCTTTCAATGGCAGAGATTACTTTGCTTAATCCCTATACTACAACTATCTGTTATCAGTGAAAACTGTGGGTTTTTAATATTGCTTTAAGTAGATTTTCAAAACCTCTGGAAGTTGAAATAGTTATTTAAAAACTATCTGTTACTCTACAATTTAATTTGTTAATTCCTTCATTCACTCAACTGAATTGTGTCAGGCATAGTTGAGGAGCAGGGAACTAGCAAGACATGGTCCATGCCCAAAGTCATTGATCTTGTATGTTGACTAGGTGTTTTATACACTTTTATCATTCAGTCCTCACTGTGACTCTGAGAGATATGTGTAGCTATTATTGTCTCCATCTTACAGTTTAGACAAATGAAACTCAGTGAAGCGTGATAACCCACTCTGCATCCCATGGCCAACACCATAGCCAGGGTTTCCATCCAAGTTTTTTGAGATCTTTGTCTCTTTAATTTTTATTATAGCCCACCAACCATTCCATTCTTGGTTCATATTTGTTGCTGATCATTGGGATGAGCTCAGAAAGGTTTATTTGTCTCATTTTCCATTGTTATATTAACAAGGAAGATGCTATTTCATCACTTTAGATAGAACTCCCATAGGCTATCTATATAAGTCTCTATTTGCAGAAACAATGGTAATACATGTTTAGGAGGAGATTTGCTTATATCCATGTATTCAGTCAACTATTAATTTTGAGCACCTACTTAGTACCAAATATTTCAATGGAAGCTGTGGATACAATAGTGAAAGAAACAAGATATATTTCTGTCTTGTTGGAGCTTTCATTTTTAGAAGGAGAGTGCATTAAATAAATGAGTGCATAATTATTTAAACGAGCACACTCAGATAAATGCTATGGAAGATATAAATAGACAGCTGTGATACCCAAGAGGTATTTTGGGGAGTGTGGAGGGACATTTGGAAGAAAGAAGGGTTACCTGCTTAGATACTGTGGTTGGGGTATTCACTCTTACACCAAGAAAAGGTTGGCATGCCCTGGTGAAACAAGTTCTGTTCTGGATAGTGGGGGCAGGTGGTTTCTGGTTTGTATCAGTACAGCAAATTTGCTGTATGACCTTGGTCAATTCACTTGGTTATAAGCTGCATGAGGCAGGAACTTCATCTCTATTGGTCACTACTGTGTTCTCAGTACCTAGAACATTGTGTGGCACGTTAGAGCAGCACAATAAATACTTGTTGAGAGAATGAATGCAACTTAACCAATGATTATTGAAATCCTGCTCCTTGCTGGTCACAGTGCCAGATCTCCATTCAGTAATTCGAAGAATAAGGAACTTGGATTAGACAACCTGGCTATTTACTTCTGTGTCCTCAGATTCATCTCCTCTGCTTCCCTTGCTCCATTCTGTATTACAGGAGGCTGCTTTGTAAAAGTTACATTTTCCAAGCCCCGTTTACAGCCAACTTCTGGTTAGATTTGGCAGAGAGGGAATTCTGGTGGAAAACTGGAGATCAGGAGAGCAACCAGCATATATCCCCCGGTATTTCTACTTAGTGTGGCTTCTGTAGCAGTAGTTGATACTCCTCAATCGTTCTAACCCCACCAGGCAGCTCCCACTATGTGGATCTGGTTTCTACTGGGCAGTTCTTGGATTCAACACTAACTCCTTTCTCTGTCCCTCCAGCCTTGGAGGCAAAGCAGCTATCTGCATCTTTCTGGGTTTTATCACCTTCCTCTGTTTGCTTGTTCAACTCTTTATGCACCTACAGAAATAGTTTCATGTATTAAATTTTTCTATTGAACTACTAATATGAGTGTCCTGTTTTCCTGCTAGAGTCTGACTCTTTTATGCTAAAATTTCTTCTATTTTCCAAATGCAGTAACTTCAGACTTGACTTCTCATTTATTATACAATGCTTTGAAAGAGAGAAATTATGAGATTGCTAATGCTGAGTATGGATTATGTTATCTCTAAACAGTGAGTCCATTAAATTTTTAATCTCTTACTGTTAGTCCAGTACTAAAATTTGTACATATACATAATCGTTGGATACTTGAGGTCTGATTATTCAATTATTTGGTAAAAGTAGGTTTTTGCATAAAGTTCTTTTTTAAGTTACACATTAAATTTTTGGAACTGATACTTAATTTACCATTAGAAAAATTGGTCAAGATTTGTTTATACCTGTTTTCTACTGAAAAGAAACAAAATTAAAGACACGAGGCTTTCATTGTCTAAGAATATGTTTAGAAACTAGGTTTTGAGATATTGAAAGTTACCCTTTCTTTTCAATTACAGTGAAATATATACTACATATGCAATTTTAATTGCTGCTGAAATAGTGGATTTCTGTAAACTGTGAAGAAAACCAAAATGAACTATTTATTTGAATTTCATTTCAAACTCTGTGGAAGCAACTCTTCCACCTACATCTCCCTTTCCTCTGGGATCACTTACAGATGATTCCCAAATGGTGCATAATGACCACCAAATGGCTGGATGCGTGTGGCATCATACAGCAAAACCCTTACATGGCTGATCCATCGTTGTCATCAAACAGGAAGATTGATAACACCGTGGCTCAAAACTAGAAGTCTAGTACAGCTCCTTTAGTAAACATATTTTTAAGGATATTTCCCTTTGCTCACCTCTGTTAATAAACACAAGTGTCGCTTTACAGGTGCACATGCTTTCATAGAATCGAGTAACCATAAAAAAGCATTCTCCATTCGATATTGCTATTCAGAGTGGCATTTCTCAACCTGGAATTCTCTGGGAGGGACATTTAACACTACAGTGGCATGTAGAGGAAACAGCCATGCAAGCTTCTCTTCCTGTCCAACTGTTATCTGACAGTTCCGTGCATGAGGCCACAGACAGAGTGAAACCTATAATGTGCTGTTGCGGGTCACAGATTTTTATTATGCCCATGTCAGCCTCATTTCCTGTTGAAGAGAGAGTGAAGAGGGTTTGCATTAGTTAACCCAGAAGAGGACTGGATCATGCACACCAGGATGTGTACGCTTGGATGAGGATGCCTGTGGACACCAGGATTGTCTTGTGGTTTCTTGCGGAGGCATTCCTGGCTGGAAGGGTTGGAATTACCTGTGCGTTACCTTCATAGGCTGAGATTATGATCACATAGATTACAGAGATGTTCAGAGTTAGCAAAGACCCTGTATTATAGACATAATTTCAATATGTATGCTTGGATTTTAAATTTTATAATTTTAATTTTTTATTACGAAACTTTTTAAACCTACACAAAAGTAGAGAAGATGGAATAACAAGTTATCACCAGTTTTAATGGTTAAGAACATTTTGCCAATTTTGTTTCATTTGTTCTAACCTTATTTTTTTTAATTTCTAGTGTTTTGTAGGGCAAATTTCAGGCATCATATCACATAATGTGCAAATTATTATGTTTCTTTCACAGAGGTCTCTTTAAAAAGTACTTAGCTTTTCTACCATTATCACGCTTAACAACTAAAAATAGTATTTTAATATCTGCTAATACACAGTCCACCTCAATTTCCCCAACTGTCTCAAAAATATCATTTAATCCTTGTATATTTGAATCAAGAGCTAATCAAAGTCCATTAACTACCATTACCCAAAAAGGTCTCTTAATTGTCCTTTAGCTTATAAAAAGAGTTCTCTTCCCCTTTGCTTATTGATGACATTTATTTCTTGAAGAAACCATGCTATTTGTGCTAAGTTCTGAATTTGTCTGATTACGTCTTCCTGGTCTTGTGTTCTTTTATCCCCTTAGAACTGGTTGCTATATTTAGACAATTGATTAGATTCAGGGGCAATTTGGGGCTGCAAAAATAATTTCTGGGTGGTTCTGTGTACTTTCTTTTGCATCGTGTCAAGAGAAACAAACAATAGGTACATTGGATAATGTTAATACTGTCAGTGGGATCAGTGTTGGTAAATTGTTCCATTTATTGTGAAGTTTCCCATCAAACTTTTCCCATAAAAATTGCATCAGTAATTGTCTAGATCTATTCTTTCACTAGGGGTTCCAAAATGGTGAACTTTCCAATTCTATAATTCTTTCAGCATTTATCAGGTGGTATTCTTACATATTGAAAGCCTTTTCTTTATTGCTATTTGGTTTTTGAAATGCAGTTCAATAATGAGGACAGGATAAATGCTTGACTCTTTCTACTTTTCAGTAATCATCAGAATAATGATCTCATGCTGGCAGTCTCCAAAGATGACCAAAGAAGATTTTATTTTTCCATTATTACTATTAACTCATGGATTTTTATTTCTTTGATGCGTTCCAATCTATTGTAATCACTTTTCTCTTCAATATGCACATTTTTCCATTTTTAGCCAGAGAAAGCCCCTTCAAGTTAGCTTTTTTTCCTCCTTCAGAAGCAATACCAATAGTCTTTGAAAATGTCCTTGATTTCTGCCCTTGAAATCTGGGGCATCTAGAGTGTTCCTTGTCACTGGGTTGTCATTGCTTCTTGGTCTTTTCACTAGACAGAGACAGGATATACGTATATTCTAGAAAGAAAAAAATAAGCTAAAATTCATACTGATATTTCCAATCCAATTTTTAAACCAGAAGAGTTCACTCAATATCTTTGATTTCACACCAGTATCTTTTTACTTCTTTGCTGAAAGCCCCGGTGCCCACTAACATCAGGAAAAATGTTTTGAATTCAGTATATGAACAGCCACATCTATGTGCATTTGACTAGTCTTTTGTCTGAAATGGTTTTAGCAACCACTTCCACTTTTCCCGTGGTCCTGGAGTTAAGTTCACATTGCCCTCACTGCGCCTAAGCCCAAAGGTCCTGTTGTGATGATGTGCTTGACTGTCTCCTTTCACATACAGGTGTGTCCTGGCCATCTTTTCCTATGCCTGTGTTTGTTCCTCTAGCCTCCTGTCCCAGGGCTTCCCTGTTGCAGCTGAGGCACGATACCCTGCAGGATTTGCCAGCTCCCCATGAATGACTTTGACCAATGAGAGATAGAGAACAAATGCTTATCCTTTCTTCTCACACTAGCCAAAGATTCAGTAGTTTCATAATGCTTTATAAAGATGCTCTGCAAAACCCCAAATCCAATGTATTCTAAAGCTTTGGCCAGCTTTGCAATGCATTCTCATACAGTATTGGCTCTTCCCCCTTTCTGTAATAACTTCACTCCCTCCTTCCCTCATTCTCGATTTCCTAGCATTGCACTCATAGTGAAATGTTTACACAAATTTTTTTGCCTTAGATTTTGTTTCCTAGGAAACCTAGTCTAAAACAATTTCCCAATGGCTTAATCCTGTAAAATATGTACAACAACTCCAAAATAATGATACCAAAATCATTCCCAACAAAAACTATTAAAAGATCTGTTTGAGCTCTTTCTGTCCTAGGATATGTCCCACATGGGGTGAATACTCAAAATATGTACTTCAGCATTATTGGGAAAAAAACATTTATGTGGTCATGCCAACACTTTGATATTCAGCTAGATTGATTTGTTTGTTTTACATTTTAAACTTTTAAAAAATGATGAAACCTATTTATATTGTTACCAAGTCAAACTATAAAACAACATGTGCACATGTCCCTGTCCTCTCCCCTCTCTTCCCTCCCTCCCTTTAGAAGTGATTTTTTGTTTGTTTTGGTTTGGTTTATTCTTCCATATTTTTCTACTCTTTTGCTGTTGGGAATAGTGATTCAATGGAGAAAGGCTAAGATTTTCATATACATTGATTTTCTGGCAAAATAGTATAATGGTGGAGATCAAATACAGTGAGTGGCTGCCTGAACTTCTTATGCATCTACTCAGTTGCATGCTGTAGCTTACTGATGACAAACATGAAGATAAATGGATACAATGCAAAAACATATCGAGTGAGAAAAGCAAGTTGCATGTACACAGAAGAGGAATGATTACAATTCTCAATGCAATACTATGTACCTCCCAGATATCCTATATAGGTATAGATATATTGTATGTGTGTCTATTTATCTATCCACCTATCTATCCAACTGAGAGACTCTAAAGGATATACACTAAGCACACAAAGTCATAACAGGGTGACATCTGGGGACAGGAAAAAGGGACTGAAATTGAAAATAATGAGTGAAAGAAATATATACGTATCTTTTTTGCATAATAAAATAATTATAATAAAGAGCTTGGAGCCACAGTGAGAAACCCCATTTTCTCATCATCAGAGTGATGTGATAGGGCAAATGGGAATCCTGTTGATTTGTTGAGAGGCTCTTCAAAATCAGTGGTGCATTTAGGATGCAATGTTTACCTACCAAAAAAAATTGACAGTAAAATTATACCTATGCCATTATTGCTATGTATTAATGTCTCGTGCATTCAAATAAAGAGTAAAAGAGAACCATGAACAGTAGAAGAATTGTGGTGGGAGTGTGAATGATTTGTTTTCTTTCTTTCTTTTTTCTTTTTAGAGACAGTGTTTTGCTCTGTTGCCCAGGATGGAGTACAGTAGTGTGATCATAGCTCACTGCAGCCTTGAACTCCTGGGCACAAGCAATTCTCCTGCCTGAGCCTCCTGCATTGTGAATGATTTTTAATGCCTCCTCTTTTTGTTCAGTTAATGTTTTGGTTGAACAAGAACATTCTAAAATAAATGCAGATGTCCAGCCTCTTATTCTCTTGAAAGTGACCCAAACTAAAAAAAGAATAAGAAATATATATATGTGTGTATATACATATATATATATATATATATGTATATACACACTTCATTTTTCAATGAACCTAAGGGATATTGACAAACATGCCCATAGTATATGAATAAATTAAATAGAAGCCTGATAAAAATTACATTACATATCAAATCAAAATTAAAAAACAAAAAACAAATAGTGGATGGTGGGAGAACTAATGAGAAGCAAGTTTGTCTCCTAGAACCTGAAAAACTTCTGGAATTGTGGTCACTGTGAATTGTAGAAGGTGAAAGTAACGTAAGAACATGTTTTACACAATGGATGAATTGTGTGCAAAGACTTAGCAATATATTTTTAAAAAATTGAATGAAAACAAAGAAGACAATTTCTAAATCCAAGAAAAATGATAATAAGTAAGAACTTATTACATGTCAAGCACCATTTTAAGGACTTACATGTTTGACCTAATCCTCCAGTAATCTTATGAGGTATGCACTGCTGTTACCCCCATTTTCTCTGTATGAATAGCTTGTTCTGTTTCACTGCTGAATAGTATTCAATTGTATAGATGGACCACAGTCTATTAATCCATTCACCAGGTGGCTGTTTCTAGTTTTTGGCTACCATGAATAAAGCTGCTATAAATATTTACCCACACTGTTCTACCGATCTACATTGATTTTAAAATTCTCATTGAGGTTTCAAGATCCAAGAAAAAGCAAACCAACTCAGAAGAGCAAGTAAAGGAACTTTATTTGTTAGAAGTCTGGATTTATTTTTAAGGTTAAGATATTGATTAAGATAATGATTTTAAGATAATGATTTTTGCATAAGAATAGATAACTACTATAGAATAATAGAAAGACCCCTAAAAAGAACTACAGATGTATAGGAAATTGTCATATGAACAGAAAGCATATAAATCCATGGAGAGAATGCACAAAATATGTGTATTTGGTATGATGCAAGCAATTTTTTTGTTTGAAACAGTAAAAACAACATATTCTGAATGAAATCACTATAAACATCTGTATATAGGCATTTCTATGAATATGAGTTTTCATTTTTTAGAGTGCTGAATTGTACAACAGATATATGTTTAACTTTAGAAGAAGCTGACAGACTGTTTTGCAAAACAGCTGTACCATTTTGCATTTGCACCAGTTTATGAATGAGAGCTGTTGCTCTCTTTCCTCCCCAGGAATTGTAATTGTCAGTTTTTCTTTTTTGCCATTTTGATAGGTATGTAGTGATATTTCATTATGGTTTTAATTTGCATTTTCCCTGATAACCAGTGATGTTGGCCCTCTTTTCACAATTCTGTTTGTTTAGCATCTGTGTGTTTTCTTTAGTGAAGTATCTATTCAAATTTTTGCCCATTGTAAAAACTGTGGTGTTGTCTGTTTATTAAATTTCAAGAATGTGTTATGTATTGTATATATAAGTACTTTTTGAGATATGTGTTTTTTCCCCCCTCTGTTTTATGAATTGTCTTTTTATTCTCTTAACTGTGTTTTTCTCAGTACAAAAAGTTTTTAGGTAGCATAAAGTCCAATTTACCAATACTTCTTTATCAATCATGTTTTTGATATCATATCTAAGAAATCTTTGCCTAATTCATGTTCAAAAAATATTTTCTGTGTTTATGTGTTTTAGGTTTTATGTTTAGATCTATGATCCATTTTGAGTTAGTTTTCTATAATGCATAAGATATGGGTCCATGCTCATTTTTCTACATACAGATATCCAATTGTACTAGCACTGCTTATTGGAAAGAGTGTCCTTCTTCTGTAAAATTCCTCCATTAAATTTCCCTTTGTCAAAATCAATTGCTCATGCGTGCTTGGGTTCTATTTCTGGATTCCTTCTTCTGTTCTGATGATCTCTGTGTCTAACCTTTTACTAATATCACACTGGTTTGAACTACGTCATTAAATCAGACAGGATTAGTCCTCTCATGTTGTTCTTCTTCAATTTTTTTTTTTAGCCATTCTAATTCCTTTGGCATTCCATAAAAATTTTAGAATCAGGCTGCTGAATTTTACAAAAAAGATTTAGAAGTTTGGTTAGGATTATGTTGAATCTGTAATCAGTTTGGGGAAACTGATAATAATATTGAATCTTCCAATCCATGAGCACGTTATATTTTTCTGTTGCTCGAGTCTTTTATTTATTTCCTCCATGATTTGTTTGTAGTTGTCAGCATAGAAATCCTTCATGTATTTTGTTAAGTTTATGCCTAAATAATTCATGATTTTGGTGTTATTGCAAATGTAACTTTTTAAAGATTTCAATTTCCAATTCTTCATTTTTTTTTTTTTTTTTTTTGAGACAGAGTCTGGCTCTGTTGCCTGGGCTAGAGTGCCATGGCATCAGCCTAGCTCACAGCAACCTCAAACTCCTGGGCTTCAAGCAATCCTTCTGCCTCAGCCTCCTGAGTAGCTGGGACTACAGGCATGTGCCACCATGCCCGGCTAATTTTTTCTATATATATATGTATATTTTTGGTTGTTCAGATAATTTCTTTCTATTTTTAGTAGAGACAGGGTCTCACTCTTGCTCAGGCTGGCCTCAAACTCCTGACCTTGAGCGATCCTCCCGCCTTGGCCTCCCAGAGTGCTAGGATTACAGGCGTGAGCCACTACGCCCAGCCTCTTCACTGTTATTATACAGAAATATAACAGATTTGTATATATCTAGTTTTATAGTAACTTCCCCAAACTCAATTATTAGTTTAAGTAATTATTCCTGTAATGTTGTCTCTCTCCTTCTCTCTTTCTCCTTACCTCACTCTCTCCTTCCTTCCTTTCCTCATTGCTAATGCTAGAACCTTCAACATGGTGTTTAATAAGAGTGGTGAATGTTATCCTTACTTTATTCCAGACCTAAGAGGGAATGTATCCGTCTTTTACTAATACCATTAAAAATGATGTTATCTGTAAGTTTTCTGTAGATGATGTTTAGCAGGCTGTTCATTTCTATATCTAGTTTTCTGAGAGTTTGTAATATGAATGGATGCTGAATTTTGTTAATGTGTATTGGCAATACACATTACATTAAATGATTTTTAGGATGTTGAAGATATTTGTATTTATGTTCATGAAACATAGTAGTCTGTGGTTTTTTTTTTCTTGTAATTCCTTAGTCTGGTTTTGGAATCAAGGTAATCCTGGATTAATCAAATGTGTTAGGAAATGTTCTCTCTTCCTCTTTAATCTTGAAGATTCTGTGTAAAACAGGTATTATTTCTTAAGTGACTGGGATGGGTCTAGGTATGTTAATTTTTGTATTTGTCCTGCTTAGGTCTTTCCAAGGTTCTTAGAACTGTGGCTGTTGCCTTTCATTAATTTTGGAAAATATTGGTCATTATACTTTAAACTATTTCTTTTCTGCTCAATTGTCTATTCCTTCCCTTTTGGAACTCCAATTATGCTTATGTTAGGCTGTGCAATATTGTTCTATAGCTCTTTGGTACTGTCACTTTTTCACTTTTTGTATGTATGTGTTTCAGTTTGGATAATTTTCTGTTGACGTGTCTTCAAGTTCACTGATTCTCTCCTATGTTGTATCCCATCTGCCGATGAGCCCGTATAAAGAATTTTTTTAAATCTTTGATGTCATGTTTTCATTTTTAGCATTTTCCATTTGATTTTTTTCTTATTGTTTCTGTCTGAATTTCCCCATTTGTTCATGAATGTTTTCCATCTTTTTTCACTAAACTGCTTAGCATTTTTATTGTAGGTTTTTAAATTCTTGGTGTGATATATACAGAGTCTAGGCCAGCACTTTCTGGTTGACTTAATACCTTTATTATTTAACAGTGGCTATGTGTGTGTGTGTGTGTGTGTGTGTGTGTCATAATTTTGGAGAAGGCCAAACATTGTGTGTAAAAGAACCGTATAGACAGAGGTCAGTAATAGTTACTCCTGGAAATGAGCATGCTTGTCTATTTTGTCAATTGTTCAGCTGTGTTTTGGTTTTGTTGTCACTATAATTACTTTGTGCCACATATTTCAAATTTCTCTAGTGGTGGCCTGCAGCTTCCTTACGCTTACTGTGAGGCCTGGAATATCAGGGTTTTTCTCTATGTCCTTTTAGCAGATCCCACATGGCTGTGCTTCTGCCTTCCTGCACCAAGAACAAGACTGTTCTTGTTTACTAATTACTGCAAGGCTCGTGTTAGGGCAGAGGAATTGTCTTCTTCCTCCGGCTCAATTAGCTCCTGTGTTCCTGAGCCTCACGAGGCAAGTTTTCTTTGCATTTCTGACCCTTCCTACCATGGTAACAAAACTCTGCTCATAATAGTAGGGTCTTGGTGAGAGCATATTTCCTTCCTTTTCTCTATCAGCAGCAGATCCCTAATTTATATCTGTGCAGTATCTTAGGCATAAGCAGGTTTTCTTCCCCGCCTTTACCGACAGATGCTTTTTGCCTCTACCCTTCTCCTATTAGTAGCCAAACTTTGCTTGAGACCAGGGATGGAGACTTTCTACCCCCTCCCCGGAAGCAGATGGTTTTTTCTTTATGTGAAAGGAGCGTTTAGGATTTGCCTTAGTCTGTTCAGACTGCTATAATAAAATACAATAAACTGGGTAGCTTGAAAACCACAAACATTTATTTTGAATAGTTCTGGAGACTGAAAAGTCCAGGATCCATTGGACCACGGCACCAGCAGAGTCAGTGTCTGGTGAGGGCCCACTTTCTGGTTCATAGATGGTGCCTTCTCCATGTGTCCTCACATAGTGGAAGGGACAAAGCAGCTCTCTGGGCCTCTTTTATAAGGGCACCAATCCCACTCACTAGGGCTCTGTCCTCAGGACCTAGTCACCTCTTTAAAGGGCCCACTTTCTAAAACCATAATCTTGGTGATTAGGATTTCAACATATCTATTTTTGAAGGACACAAACATTCAGATCATAACAGGGCTCATTACTGTCCTATGGAGGCAGCTTATTACCTGATTATCACGGTCACATCTGCACCACTGAGGGTGTCTCCCTCGGTCTCCTGCCTTGCCCAGAGAGCTGGTGAGTGGATGTGGACTCTACATCTTGGGTCTGGGGCTCCCAGTGTCTAAACTGTCCCACTAGCCCACACTTAGCCTTTAAGAATTTATTAACACTTCCATTATTTTGTTCTTATTTGTTTTTATGGCTGATTCCTCTCTCTCCATGGCTGCATCTGAGATGGAACAGTTCCTGTGTCCCGTCTCTTTTCAGAAGGCCTTGGATCCTTTGGCATTCAGTCCTTCTGTTTGCCTTGAGACATCAGCTCTCTGATGGACCTACAAAATGGTTTGGTGGGGTGGGGAATGTGCGGCTTTAAGGCCACACGTGGCTCTCCTGATCGATCCCCAAGTGCAACCCCTCGACCGAATCCAAACTTCACAGAGCAGATCCCTGTATTAAAAGAATTTGTTCTGTAAAATTTGCATTCAGTCAAAAGGCTGCACTCAAGGATCCAGAAGGCCACATGTGGCCTCAAGGTTGCAGGTTGATTTTAACCAAAAATTGGTACCTATTTTGGGATGGAAGGAGAGGAAGGGATGAGTCAGCTAAAATACTCCTCCGCTAAGTAAATCACTGGATGATGCTTACAATTGATGACTCAACAGACAGCAGTGGAGGTAAATACTAAAATAAAGTTAAAAGATTTGAAAGTGCTTGCCTCTGAGAAGGAAGCCGGAGGTGGTAAACTATTGAGGGGAAGTCAATAAGGAGGAGGAGAAACATGGAACTTCTCTTTCACGTTCTAAGCTTTTGGAACTATTGTGCTTTCAAATGCTTTGTAGGTGTTATTTTGATAAGACTTGTTTTTTAGGATGTATTAAATTGTTTTTATTTTTATAGTTGATAAAACTTTCTTTTTATTTAAATAAGAAGTTGCTTTAGGGAAAAAATACATGGTCAAATGTAAATATCCAAGTGATACAGAAACATTCAAAAAGAAAGAAAAAAACAGTAAGAAAGAGGAAAAAACAAAAATATCTGTTACTTAGAGACAATTATGGTCAACATCTGGTAATAATCCTTTCAGCAATTCTTCCCACAATTATAAATAGATGAATAAATAGATTGAGAAATGATATGTATTGTGTTACAGTTTTTCCTTTCTTTAAAAAATATTATTCATAGTTTTTTATTTTTAAAAACTACATGTACTTTTTAAAAACAATGAATATACTAATTTATTTAAGCATCCCATAGTTTATTATTAGGCAGAAATTAAAAATGCAACCCAGAGTGGCTAGAATTTTTCCTAAAAGCACACAGCTACTTTATGACAGAGTCAAGTTAGATTTTTTGACAGTCAGTTTTGTGTATTTTCCAATACACTAGGTTGGTTATAGATGATTTTGAGACATTATTGGCTTATTGGTAGCTATTATAATGGATTTCACTAGAGTTTGAAAGATGTATTTTTTGAACCAATTCTGGCTTTGCCACCCAATTAACCTTTAACAATATTTGAAAATTTCAAGTAAGAAAAAATATTCTTAATGCAGACAAGGATAAAAAAAAAGGGATGGGTCTTTAAAGGTCAGATCATTGTTGTGAATACAGAATCTGTGAAGAGCTAGATTTTTTTAAGTAATGGAACTAACCATGATCCCAAACAATCTACATTCAAAATCATGCTTATCCAAAAATTTTTATAGTGACTTTGATAAATGAGAGTGTCTACAAATTTTTCCAATTAGTAATTATCACCTGAGGGGAAAAAATTTCAAAGAAACTTTAACATTTTAAATATTTTTTAAAAATCTGAAGGACCTATTTAAGCATCCTAACTGTGAGCAGTTCTAATCATTTAAATTACAATTAATATAATCTCATGTGTTTGTACTCAATACTAAATCAGAACTAATCGATCAATGCTTATGTGCACATATGCACTCAATGGAAATCAAGCAGGTGGGAAGGGGAGGAGGAGATGGGTAAATTCACACCTAATGGGTACAATGGACACTATCCGGGTGAAGGACACACCTATGACTCTGACTCAAACTGTGTAAAAGCAAATTATGTAACCAAAACATGTATACCCCTGAGATACTCTGAAATTAAAAAAAATATGTATATACTCTTGTGTGTATTCCCCAATGGAATAGAATTGAAAAAGACTTACTTCCTTTTTATTTTTCTTAATTTTAAATTTTTATTGCAATATATTTACAATTAATAATAGAATTTCCACTTCACCTTCAATTTGAAGGGCTTACCTCTGTTAGAAACTGTTATGGGCAAAAATGTTGATTATTAATTTATTGTTTGTCATTATCTTAAAGTGCTTTTCTTGTACGCTATCATTCATTTAAAAATTGTGTAAAGAACAGTTGCAATGCTGTGTTAGGATATATTTTGAGGAAGAAATGACCTCTGATCTTTTCATTACACATATTGACAAATATTTTCTGTTGAAACCATTTTCCATTATTTAAAAAAAATGTATAACATCATATATAATTGGAAATGTTCTTACTCTCACTCCACATTTTACATTTTGACTAGGAGTTTAGAGAACAGAGCCAGATTATGGTGGTTACATCCAGTCTTCTGTGGGTCAAAGGAAAATCAATTCTAAATTGTAAGTGGTGTAAGGCAGTCCAACAAAGGTCTAAGTTTTTCCAGACTGTTGATGTCAATACTCTTTTTATTTAACCCCAAAACAATTTTTTATAAACTTTTAGATTTTTCTGACTTCCTTTAATTTTCTGATGTCCTAGTGGATAATTCAACACAAGGACATCAGTACTCTCTTTCAGGGGTCAGGAGAGTTACTCATTTCAGATGTAGATGGTCAGTTCTAGGTAGGGTGTCCAACTGGTCCCAGTCTTTCCAAGATTGCCTTGGTTTTAAAACTGAAAGTCCTGCATTGTGTGAAGCTAGTCAGTCCCTGGTAAACTGGGATATTTGTCACCCTATTTTGAGGTGGTATGGGCTCATTTTTATATGGGATATCAAGCTTACTTAGTAAAATAAGAACACAGTTTTGTTAAGAATGTGTTTCTGGTGACTCACTTTAGTAATATACAGTTAACCCTTGAACAGCACAAGTTTGAACTGTATGGGTTCAATTATATGCAAATTTTCTTCCTAGTCTGTCACCCCTGAGATAGCAAGACCAACCCCTCCTCTTCCTTCTCAGCCAGCTTAAGGTGAAGATGAGGAAGATCAAGACCTTTGTGATGATCCACTTTCACTTATTAAATAGTAAATATAGTTTCTCTTTTTTATGATTTTCTTAACAATTTCTTTTCTCTAGATTATTGTAAGAATACAGTATATAATACATGTAGCATAAAAGATATGTGTTGTTCGACTGTTTATGTTATTGATAAGGCTTCTGGTCAACAGCAGGCTATCAGTAGTTAAGTTTTTTGGAAGTCGAAAGTTATATGTGGATTTTTGACTGCACCCGGTGTGGGGGTGGGGAGCATCCCTAACACTCACATTGTTTAAGGGTCAGCTGTACTCAGCAACTATGTGCATGAACAGATCAGGGGTGGGGAAACTTTTCATGTTGGAAGACTGTATTAATTTAGCTGTAATCAAAGAAGTCCACATTCAAGAAACTTTAATTAGACATCATAAAAATGTACATTATTTTTATAAAAATATAACTACAATCAAAAAATGAAAACCATTTGTTAATTTTAAAGTTAACTAACCTCTTAATGACTTTTTTGTGTCTGCTTTTTGCTGGAAAGCATTTGAATATTTTGTTGCAGCATGGAGGTCCCCAGTTTCAGCTGATCCTCTAGATGGGTATCAGTCTTTTGTGACCTTAAGGACATCTTGATTTGTGTTAGGTAGGAGAATGTGGATTCATAGCAATAAGTGGCTGAAAAGCAAAAAAGCATTTTTCAGGCAAGTTGCTGAAGGCGTGGGTATTCTGCATTTTTCCGTATTTCAATTGGATCTTTCTTAGCATCAAACAATCACTTTAAAATGTCATCTACTGAGAGCTCAATCAATTCCATCTGTAGTTCTTTAAGTGCCTTGGTGATAACAACTAGGAGAGGCTGAAATGCTAATTTGAGTGTGATGTCATGATTCTCAAAGTCAGTGAAGCTTTCATTGTATTCTCCAATTAATAGGTCTGTAACTGCTGCATATTCTTCAGATGATTCACATATATTATCCTGCTCATCAATGACCTTTGTTAACTGGGGGAAATTATCATGCAAAATTTCCTTTTGAAGGAGAAGTGTTTTGAAAAAAAAGCTTTTTTTCAAAATGCTTGGATTTTTTGCCGTGTATCATATATAGATTTAGTTTTACCTTGCAAAGAAATATTCGAGTCATTTTGATTTGACATGATATCATACTGAAATGCTGTATTCCTATAGAAATCTTCTTTCAATAATTCACATTGCTGTTTCTGTTCTTCATAAAATTTAACTGTCTGTTCTCGCTGAGATAAAATTTTGGCTGACACCTGTCCCTGCCATAGCCAATGCACTTTAGAATGATACCACAAATGCACACTGAATACCTCATTTTTCAACTTTAGCATGTTACAAAAACTGGAATGCCATGTTGCATTTGCATGAATATAGTTAACAATGTTTATAACTTGTTGCGAAGTGTCAATTAAAATAGTAGCTTTAGCACAGAGATTTTGCTGATGCAAGATACAATGAAATGATAGCATCTGGATCTGCTAATACTTTTTTAATCTGTGCAATAAACCATTCATGTTTTCCTGCCATGGATCTTGCACAGTCTATACATACACTCATTAAATTTACCAAGTTCAGTCCCACTTCACAATATTTATCTTGAAAGTTGTTGAAGATATCTGTTCACTGTGTTCTGTTCATAAGAGTGCTCAAAGCGAGTAGTTGTTCATAGCAAAGAAAATCTGTTATGACCTGAATGAAGTATAAAACCTGTGCGGAGTCATCGTATCAGTTGATTTATTCAAAGTGATTGAATAATATATATTCTCCTTTTGAAATATTGCATGAAGTTGTTTTGTTAAGTTGAAGGATAATTCATGCTGCTGATCAGTTATGGTTCTCCTTGAAAGAGGCAGTTGTTTGTATTAATACTTTGAAATGTTATTGGAGTCTGAGCATCCTACAACTTCAACAATGCATTCTTTCACAATTTCTATATCACTAAATGGCTTCCCTTTTCCCCCCAAGTATATAAGCTACTTTATAAGTTGCTTCAGTGCCATTATTTACAGGTCTTATTGCTGAATGAAAGAATTGTCTTTGCTTTTGCTTTTCATCTTTTAATTTCTGCAATACAACCTTTCATGCCTCTCCCTCTGATTTAAAATATTTGTGGTCCTTATAACTGTTATAGTGCTGATGAGCACTGAATTTCTTCAATGTTGATATTGCATTATCACAAAGCAAGCCAATCATTTTATCTTTCATAGGGACAAGATAATATTGCAATTCTCGATCCTTATTGAAAAGTCTGTTTTCTTCCTTCAGTGTTCTCTTGGTCTTCTTTGACATGATGGGCTGTTAAGCAGACAGAATTAAAAAATACTGTCAAGCTGTGCAACTATTCCCAAATTCCACTTCAAATAGAAACGTAGTTCACCATTATCAAAAGCTGATACCAGACTGGGGTGCTTGACCCCCATAATCTCTCACCAACCAGGCTTGTGCGGTAGTGGCGCCAGTCAGGCAGGGAAAGTTAGAACTACTCATGAGCATAGCAGCCATCAATTTAGCCCTTATGGCTACTAACCTTCTAATTGTTCCAGTCAATCTGGGTGGATTACGTTGAAACTTATTTTATTCTTTGGTATTTTTAAATACACTCGTTTTAAAAATAAAATATAAAAGATGAACAAAAATGTATTAATAAAAAAAAAAAAAAGAATTGGTTCTGTAAAACTTGGATTCAGTCAAAATGCCAAACTTAAGACCTAGAAGGCCACAGGTTCCCCACGCCTGGAATAGATCTTTCCCCAAAATAGCACCTTTCCTATCCACTGGCCAAAGATTATGAATACTTACTTTACACAATGGTCTTTTCCCCATTGATATATAAACATTTCAAAACATTTCACTTCAAGTTGTTTATCTGTCCTTCATTCATTAGAATGAATGATGTCAGGTGTTTCCTTAGGAATATGTGGTAGGAAATATATGGTTCTATAAAAATATAGCACCAAAGTAAAATTTACCTCTATTCCTATTTCATAAATTAGTTGCATTCAAGCAAACAACTAGTTTAGAAGACTAAAATTTTGCATTTTGATTAAAATGTCTTATTTTTAAATAACTTTATAAAACTTTAATATTAACATCTAACTTTTCTTTGTAGAACCATAGTACCATTTTTAATTCTTATCCATAATTACCAGAATACATTAAAGTAAAATTTATATTCTTGATAAAATACAAGACTGTTGTATGATTAATATTACAGATGTTTCTGTCTACTCTCCACTGCTTATTTTAGTTTAACCACTACCTTCTAATTTACTTAATGATACATCACATAATCATGGTTTATTCTTAAATTAAGCTTTTTAAAAAAGTGCTAGCATAAATTGAGCACAGATAGAAAGTAGAAAAAAGTTAGGTCTCACAATGACATGTTAATGATTGTTGACATTATTTATTGCATTGAGCTCTCAGAAATGATATTGGTACCGCAGGTTTCTGCAAACTCCTGTCCTTCCTAGTCTGTCCTTTTCCTTTTCCACTTTTCCGTGTATTTTTTATTTAGTAGGTCATGTGACTATCTCTGTCTGTTAAAATGCACATTCATTTCCTTCTCAATACATAGGGAACAGCCAGTGCTGTCACAGGGAAGTATTACTTTGCTTTCACGTGCTTCCTGTTCTTCCGTCATAATCACATAACCCCAGGTTTGTTTTGAAATTATGGAGAATTCAAGTTAGTGTATGAATCTGTTTTCTTGTTTCTTGCTCACTTCCTTGACTTTTCCCCATAAGAAAATCCCATTCTTTCATCCCTCTATTCAAGTGTCCAGGCACTTACCTGCCTCATCTCTCGCACATTCCTGCCCAGTCCCAGCTAAGGACACTGCTTCCCGCTTTACAGAGAATGCAGACCCTCCCAGGCGTGACCCTCCCAGACCCTCCCTGGCATGTATTCCCTTGCATGTCAGCCTCTGCCTCTACAAATCGATTCATATTTGCCTCATTGCTTTGTTACCATTTCACGTTTTTAAAAATACCATGTCATAAGCCCCATCTCTCACATGTCTCTGAGCGGGACTTTCTCATTTACGTTTGTACCTTAGAGCCCATCTCTATATTGAGGTCACTTTAGATAGTCAAGAATTTCATGGAATGGATGAGTGAATACTAGGCAGTGTTGGAGAATGCTAGACACGAATAATCAAAAGTAAACTTAAAGATAGAAATTATTTTGACCATTAAACAGGTAAATTAAAAAAAAACAGTCTTTGAATAGGGTGTTGCGGGTACTTAAAGCAAGTGAACAGATTGTATTGTTATTGCAATTATAATTGCACAAACAACTTTCCATACACACACCCTGACCTCAAGTAAATGTGATTTCTATGCCTTCAAATCAATTACAGAGAGATTTAGTTTATTGTTTTAGTTTTTACAGGACTGAGATTAATTGTAATTATGATTTAAGAAAATGTGGTCTACAGATACTTTCAAATGTGATTGATGATTTCTATTTACACTGGCATTGCTATGAAATCACATGGAATATAGATGAGTCATATTAAATTACCTAACAATTGCATATGTACAATAATTTTTCTGAAATTTCAATGTATTTCTTATGTTGAGAAAGAAGGGGAGTTAATAATAATAATAATCCTTAAGGTGCATTCAAGATTTATTCAAATGGTGCTAGTGAGCTAGAAAATTTTCTGCTTACATTCACTTTTTCAAGATGAAAAGAGCTTTGCTAAATTATATTATAAATAATGTGCTTATGGCAAAATAATACACATTCATAAATGAATTGGATAATTCAGAAAAGTATATAAAAAATAAAATTAAAAAGGTCTCTAATATGACCACTCAGAGATGACTACTATAACAATTTTTACGTATGATCTTTCTGATTTATTTCCACACACACTTTTGAATATATTTTACAAAAATGAACTTATGCCATGTTTAGTATTTTCGTAAATTTTATTTTTTAAACAATATGCTAAGAGTAACTTTCCATGCTAAAATTGTAAGTCCACATTATCGCTTTTAATGACTCCAAAACCTTGCACCGATGGAAGCACAAAAAATGTATTCAAACCAGTTTCTTATGACTGGCTCATTGAGTTTTAATTATACTACCAATATAAAAATGCCATGTAAAAATTTCAAAAATACATTTATCCTTCTACATGTTTGATAATTTTATTAGGATTCACATCCAAAAGTAGAATTGGAAATTCAAAGGGAATATACATATTTAAGGATCTGTGTGTGTGTGTGTGTGTGTGGCCCAAGTATGGTGATTTCATCCATCCAATTCGTCAAAGAATGGCATATTTTGCATTTTGGGCCAATGAACCAAAGAGAAATTGGCTGGAGCATCTTAGAATTGTTTCTTCACTACAAACTATTCATGAAATAAAACTTTTCTTCTGTCTCTAGTCTTGAATGCTGGCATCTGAAACTATGGTAGCTTTAGGACCACAAGGAAGCCAGCCAATGAGGAGAGACATCCTCTGAACATGGCACAGCAGTAAAGATGGAAGGAATCTAATTATGTCAATAAGCCAGTGAATTAACCAGCTCTGGACTCACCTTACTTCCATAGTTTGAATATTTAATTAATAAAAACCCTTCAGCCTAATGCAGCAGTTCCCAAAGTGTGAGAATCTGAGGGGTCCCTGAAACCTTTTCAGAAAGTCTATGAATTCAAAACTATTTTCTTAATCATACTAGGCTGTTATTTGCCCTTTTCACTGTCTTTCAGAGTATACTGTGCAGTTTTCCAGAGCCTAGGTGATGGGCAATATGACAACATATTGAATGCAGAAGCAGACATGAAAATCCAGATGTCTCCTATTAAGCCAGACATTAAAAGATTAGTAAAAATGTAAAATGATTCCACTCTTCTTATGAAAATTTTTACAGTTTTAGAAAATGTTTTTATAAAATATGTTATGTATGTGAACATATGATGGATTTATTTTTGTTATTTCTAAATGAACTAATAAATATTTTAAAAATTCCTCATTTTTATTTCTGGTATAGTAAATAGCAATAGATATAATCCAAATAGACAAAAGCTTTTTAGAATTCTCAATAATTTTTGAGTGTATAGGATTGTCTTAGTTTTTTCAGGCTGTTATAACAAAATACCATAAACTAGGTTGCTTATAAACAACAGAAATTTATTTCTCAAAGTTCTGGAAGCTGTGAAGTCCACCATCAAGGTGCTGGCAGATTTGCTGTCTGGTGAAGACTTGCTTTCTTGTTCATACCTGGCCCCTTTTAGCTGTGTCCTCACATAGTGGAAGGGGCAAGGTAATTCTCTGGGACCCCTTTTAAAAGGTCATGAATGCCATTCATGAAGGCTCTGCCCTCATGACCTAATCACCTCCCAAAGATCTCATCTCCTAATACCACCACATTAGGGATTAAGTTTCAACGTGTGAATTTTGGGGGGACACAGACATTCAGACTATAGCAGGGATCCCGAGACCAAAGTTTCTGAGAACTGCTGATCTAAGCCAATGCTGCTCCATTGTCTGGTGACAGTGAATAAGATAGAATTGTCTTTTTTTGTTGTTGTTTTTACAATAAACAATGTTATTATATTATTTGACAACAAATAATTATTGTTATTATTTTTAAAGGAGGTGGTGGTGGAGATACAATCTATTACTTTTGCCAGAACAATTTTAGAATTTTAATTTATCCTTAAGTGAAAGAATATTAATTCTTTCAGAAATGTTCCCAGGCTGTGAAATGATGAAGCATTTCTTTCCTCTGTCTCTTCTTCATTTTTTCCCCATTAATTTTGCCTGGAATACAGTACTCTCTTTCATCGGTACACAAGTTTCTTTTTTCCTTTCATAAAAGGTTTTATTTATTATTTTATTTTATTTTTACTTACTGCTTGTTAACTTTTATTGACTCCTGAGTCTTTCTCTATATCTTCTGTTTTCTTTCCTCACACCATTGGTTTTTTTTTTTTTTCTGTTCTGTTTCATCTTGATTCTGGAAGGATTGCTCATGCTTATTCTCCACAATATTGATTTAATTTAAATAGCCTAAATTCTGCTTCAGTTTAGTTTGTTGTTTCTGTATTTTGTCTTTAGTATTCTTGAAATCTTTCTTTATCTCATCCATCTCCTGTTAAACATTATCTTATTTTCTTTCCTGCTCCTTGGATTGTTTTACCTTACAAAGACAATTTCTTATGGCATTTTATGGAGGTACCAGCTTCTCCTGGATCCTTCAGTGCCACTGTTACTTTGTTTTATAGCATTTTTCCCTAGACCCCTGTTTTTATGACATCTCCCTCAACTGTCTTATTTAGCATTAAACAAGGAAAAATCTACCCAGACTTGAGTGAAGAAGAGAGATCAAGGGATTGCTCATTGTTGGCTACCTGTGTCCTGACAGTGTGATTTTATCTGCTTCTCAATTTATAGCTGGAATGTGGGGCAGGCTGCTGCACTCACCTCAACTTCTGATGGAACCAGAATGGCATTTACTTCTGTCCTGAACAGTGGTCTTCTCCTTTTACCTCCACAGCGTAGTTCTCTGGAACTCTGGGCCAGATGTGAAGCATCCTATATTCTTGAACATTCTAGAACATGCCCTGTTTTCAGTGACAGCCCCACATCCAAGCGCTTCACCTCTGGCGTGACCATCCCCAAAAGACACTGTAACACTGTTGTTTTTCTTTTGCTTTCTGCCCCCAAACTCTGGAAGAAACAGTATTTTGTTGACAATTCAGTTTGTGAGTGGAGCACACCTTATCTTTTCCTTTGAAAGTCTCACACAAACATAACCTTTAACTTTGAAGTGTCCTTAATGATATCAAGTTATCAAGACCTTTTTACTGTCTTGGAGAAATGTTTATCCTTGAATGATATCAGTAGTGAAATTGTTTAGGCTTAGTTACTTTTGTGACATCCATCTGATTTCTTTAAATGTATAACATTACAAAAATAATCTCTTAGGCTAATAGGCAGGAAAGTAGGAACTTTCATTGCTGATAAGATCAGCACTAGAAAGTTATTTCACCAATTGCTTTGTCTTGCTCAGGTCTCTTAGGTATATTTATTGAATTACATGTGTGGTTTTCAGACCTTCACATGCTTCAGTCTGAACAATGATGTTCAAATGATTTTACTTCAATAAAATATACCATTTTAAACTTATCTTTTAAAAACAAGTATTGAGAGTTAAGAACAATATTACATTTTGGGGGGGTCAAAGTAATGATTTGATTTCAGTACAAAAAATTAATTTCATTTGCTGAGCACTGTGGCTTTCTTTTTAAGGAAATTCCTCCTCACTGTCCTAACGGAGTAAAGAGATGAGCTGAGAATAAAAGTGTTAGAGCGACTTGGAAAGAGCCTTTATGGCAGCGTCGACCTTGAATAATTCATTTGGCTTTCATTTTAATGCCTCACACATGGTAGGAAGTGTATTTACTTAACAATGCCAAAGGAAATAAAATCCTACACAAAATGATTACAATTATAACACATTTTAATAATCAAAGTAGTGAGTCATCATGCACATGCTCCATTGGGAACTCAGGAGTGAGCCCTTTATTGATGGGTACGGTTCAAGTTAGGGTAGTGACTAAGTTCACATAACAATGGGCTTCAAACACAGAGGAAGTATTTATTTCTGTCTCACTGGAGAGTCATGAGGTGACTGGTCCAGACTGGAAGGGTGGCTCTGCTCCATGACCACCATCTTCCATCTTACTGCTTTGCCATCTCCTAAGGCGCTCGTCTCATCTGCATAGCTGCTGCTGGGTCACCAGTGTGCCCACAAAAGGGAGGGACGCCATGGGAAATGCCCTGTATTTTAAGTTGAAGACCACCCAGAATTTACAAACATCACTTGTATTCACTCTCATTGATTTTAACTGAATCATAACTACACATTGCCTTAAGGTAATCTGGGAACTGTTGTCTCTAAATTGGCAGCCATGTGTGAGCTTAAGCTTTATCACTCTGGGTGAAGGAGAGAGTGAATTTTAAAGGATAATTAGCTGTTGCCATCACGCTGATATTAGAGAGCCCTTGGTATATATATATTTTTTTCACATTGCTTTCTCTCTAAAGAGGCACAAAATATCCTCAGTTAATGGAAGAGTACATTTTATTCTTTCACTTGCTAAATATTTTACCTACTGTGTGGATTGTAATGTGCTAAGAAGTGTAAGAGATGCAAAGAAAACTAATGTAAGGGCTATGAAGTTTGGAAAGTTGGTTAGTTATCATCATACCTAACACTCGTCATTCACATGCATAGTCAGTGTACTGGTGGTGTTACACTGCACGTGCAGGAACTTTGCAATCAGGATCAACTTCAACACCTCTCTGCTGAATCCTTCATGAAAGGAGTGAGACCCCATGACTCCCAGACCCTCTTATGACATACTCCAGGACTCGGGTTTTAAATGTGAAAAGTATATTTGCCATAAACATTCAGTGCCAACTTGTTAAATATTATGGAGAGAAGATTTTCAATCAAACCTGTATCAAAGTGGCATCTCAGTTAGAAGTGACTGTGTAACTCCATAGGGAATTTTGTCTTTCTTGGTACAATAATACCTTTTAGGGCCCTGATGGGGTGGATAATAGAGTCTAAAAAAGTAAAATCACACCTCTGGGGAGAGAGAAAAGAAATGAACCTTTATATTCATTTTCAGGAGCAAGTCAAGACCTAAAACTAAAATTATTATCATATTAAGGAATATAGGAAAATCAGGAAAATAATGATCCCTTCAATCGATAATTTCATTGACAAATCTTTCTAAAGGGAAGCTTGCTGGGACTTTCTCTAAAACAAAGATACCTTCAAAAGAAGATAATTCTGGAAATGTAATCCACCACTTTTGCAGGGATATAGCTTAACTTTTATCAAGGCTTGAGGTATGTAGTGGATGTTCCTTAGGCCTGCGAGTCAAGAGACTTGGCTCTGGTAGGCGACCATGTGCAAGTTATTTAATCTCTTTAGTCCTCTTGCTTCATTTGCAAAGCGTGCTGGCTGTGCTGCTGGGGGTGTGTGGAGAACTCAGGGGTAGCTCAGGTCTCCCACATTCTCTTCTCTTCTTCTGCTCCCTGTGTTTTTGTGAATGTCTCTATACTATTATTTTTCTTCTGTTTGGTGTGGATTTTGCTGCATAGAAGAAAGACTGGGTCTAGGCTCTTTGCCCAGCGCCCAGTACATTTTTATGTGGGAGGCATTATAGCATGTTGATGAAGAGTGTGAGCCTCTCCACTTGCACTGCCTGGATCTAATTGTGACTTTTATTAGCTGCGTGACCTTGGTCAAATTACTTAACCCCTCTAAGTCTCAGCGTTCTTAAATTTAAAATGGAGAACATAGGAATACTGACCTCATGGGTTTTGTGAGCATTAAATGATGTAATCTATGTAAGGCAATTAGTATAGCATCTGGCACTTAGTAGGTGTTTCAAAAAATATTATTACATGCAATTCTGATATTAATAAATGTTTTCTAATGTTTTTAACAGTGACGAAGTACTGTTTTTAAACTGGAAAATTTATGACATGTCATAAAGGAGCAATATTAGTAGCTCCTGGAGAATTAAGGCTGCATAGATGAAGTTAGACTCTCATTTTTCTCTTGTAGCGAGTGATTGTAACAGATTAAAAGGGTCTGTGTGCACTTGTGAGAGCCTAAGGCAACATGCCTTACGTTCCTGACTTCTGCAAGTTGCTAGTTAGCTGGGGAGAACTAGAATAAGCAGAGGGGTCAGAGTCCAAGGAGCGCAGGTTTTCATCCCAGCTCTGCCAGCCGTTGGTGACTTATTAAGGCAAGTAACTTCTCATGGCCTCAGTTCTCTCATTTCTAAAACTGAAATAGTATTCCCTGAGAACTAAACGAGATAACCCTAAAATGCCTGGCACAGAGAAGGGGCTCAATATAATTTGGTTTCCTTCTTCTTTCCTCTTCTGTGTAATCGTCTAGTAGGTAGATCATTAACATTTGAAAAACAATATTTGAATAAACACCAATAAGGCCTATTAAATTAAATAACAGTTTTTTTTTTTTTTTTTTAGTTTCTTACTTTTTAACTAACTCAAGCAGTTTTTAAAAATTTAAATATACTCTCTTTGGTAGGCTGAGGAGGGAGGATCACTTGAGGCCAACAGTTTGAGATCAACCTGGCAACACAGTATCTATAAAATAGTAAAATAGTGATAATAGCTGTACCTGGTGGCCATGCCTGTAGTCCCAGCCACTTGGAAGGCTGAAAGGGGAGGATCACCTGAGCCCAGGTATTGGAGGTCGCAGTGTGCTGTGATTGGGCCGCTACACTCCATCCTGAACAACAGAGAAAGACCCTGTATCTAAAATAAAAATAATAATTAAAAAATCTACTAATACTTTATATAACCATAATTATGTAACTAGAATATCCTCAAGCTCTCTTGAAATAGGGGATTTTTCTTTCTATTATGTAAAAATGGTGTCTCACTCTGATATAAATATGAGAAATTCAGTCTCCTTTTAACTATTGCTGGAAAATTTCAGAGGTTGCTTTCACATCATGTTTGTGGCCTGTCATGCTGAACTTTGTCCCCAGGAGCTCTTGGTCTCCTTGATAGCACCTGGCCATCTCTTGGCCGCATCCTCCTAGTGATCCAGTCTTCTCTGGACCCCTCCTTCTGTCCCAGCATGGCCATAACGCTCTGTCTTTAATCCTTAAGGTTACATTGATGTAAGACAAGCATGAAATGAGTGGCTGATAAGCCTATAGTGAATACCAGAGGGTGGCAAGGGGCAGGAAATTACATTATCTGATGTGAAAGTCATTAAAATCAGATATCAGACATCTTTGTTTCTGAAGTCCAACAGCTGAACTTCATCACAGGGAGACCATTACCTTCGCTGTCTCCCTCACTTGGCCAAGTGCCTCCTTCCAGGTAGCTGTGGCCGGTCCTCATTCAGAGCCACCTTTTTCTGTCTCGTCTGTTCCCAACTCTCAGTGCCTATGACTCCTGTTCCTCCAGCCCACCCACAGGAAGACCCCAGATCATTTTTGCATTAAATTAACAGCTTGACTGCAAAAGGACGCCCTTCCCCTTTCTTTAAATTTCATTCTACAGAGCAGCTGAGCCTGCTCTGTTCTCACTTCTGCATCCAGGTTTTGCCGCAGTCCCTGCTTTCTACAGCTGCAGCTCTCAGGGCAACCCTTTCTCTCCTCCAAATGCAGAAATGGTCGCCGTCAGGGCGCACACGTGCACACTTTCCATTTGGATTCATGTCACTCTTCACATTTTACAGACGATATGCTTTCAGTACGCTACATGCTTTCACATCCTGTTATTTAAGCATCTTCCCTCTTAAACCTGTTATGCATTAAGAACAGACTTAAAATGAAAGGTTTGAAAAGTTCTGAAAGTTTAAATACCTTGTTCAAGGATAAAAAACAAACAAACAAAAAAAAACCACTTTTAAATCTGAGAGCCCAGAACTAAACTAAACTTGGTCCGATGCCAAGCCCTTGCCCAGCTGCTGTACTAAGCTGAATCTCATGGGTATTTTCTGTAAAATGGTATAAAGATGCACTAGTGCCCAATGAAATAGAGTGTCATAGGTATCGAATGTCCTTGACAAAATCAAATATTTGCTTTCAAATAATTGAGACTTCCTTTTCAAAATGTTTGTGTGGAATAAATACATGGTAGGAATTTTTACCCACATAAAGGAACATTTTGGTTTCACAGGCTGTTGAAATCTGATATCTGTCACATCTGTGATCCAGAAGTCCCTAAGGCCTGGGATTATCCAACAATGGTGCAAATGCAATAGATGTTTCATTGTTTATGAAATGCTCAGTATAAGTGCTGGCAGTGAGTGCCAGATTATGGGAGACTGTATTTCCTGGAGCCTGTCCCAAACTGCCAAAAATATGACAACTATTAATTCTCAGTCCCCCTGAGAGGCAAGCAATTTACGGCACAGAAATCAAACCCATAAAGGAAATACTCAGAATCTAGGTGTGGATAAGACTATATGTCAAGTCCACTAGCTAAGCCAAATTTACCCTCTGCCCTGTGTTACAAACACAATGGTCTCCTGCAACACTGTGTTATCATCCACAGAAATACAGTAATGCTGGATTCTTCATTATTCACCACTAATGTGTTTAGCATATTAACAATAATCGGTTCATGTCCAGTGAGCTGGAATATAAATTGCAGTATTTTGGATGATAAATTTGTACTCACACATGCCAGTACACTGTCCAAAATATATAATCCACCACAAGAAGAGTAAATTAACAGCTTTTTCAATCTAATTTTTAACAGGAGATTCCCAGATAATTTTGTTACAGCTTAAATTCTTTTTCATTGGTCAACCGCAAAAAGAGAAACTAGGGAAAAATTATGGAGTAGTGGAAAATTCACCAAAATTCTCTGAATAATTTATTCATGGAAGCAACTTTTCATAGCATCATGGTGAAACCAGCACTTACTGATGTAATCCCACAGTAACTCGATTAGTGTTTCAGTTCAAAATTTTCCTAATTTACATCGGCTAGAAATTACAAAACGCAAAAATTAATAATTGCCTAAAGTTCTGAAGTAAGCACTTAGTGGCATACACATTCCTACTCCCATTTTTTGTGGATAAGAATGGGTTGGTATATTGAATCGCAAAGCAATAACAAGAATTGCTTTCTCATCTGGTCTGGCATATGAGGAAACCACAAAACAATGCAAGCAGTGACCCTGCAGGTGTGCAGGCTGCACCATGACAAAGAGACATTATTCCCCCGACTCTTTCTAGTGGTGTCATCGTTTGTGCTGTGACACAAAGAAGTAAACAAATGCCAAATGCTGGCTTTGCTTCTGTGCTTGCCTCACTCAGAGCCTGAATTGGGTCAGAAAAAAGTCAAATGGGAGGGGGTTTTCAGGCCAATTTTAGCTGTCAGCTGATATTTTGAAAAGGAGGAAAAGAGAAAAAAAATAACTAGAAACAGTGTTTCAAGGCTGTGATGAATATACGGCTAGAAAATTCTGTTAATTTTTTAAAAATTTATTTTCCATTAAATTAGGTTGTCTTAGTAACAACCAATGGGAAGCCAAGGCACAGATATTTTTATTATTATTATTATAAGGAAGACCTTTGTTTTAATATTTCCTGCCCATGGTCAGTTTATATTTTAGATGTGGTTGACAACCCCATGGGTTTTATTGCCTCATTTGAAAAGTTGTGAAACAACAGCTTCACTTCCCTCAAGATTACCCATTTCTACAGTGGTGAACCCAACAGAATGCCAATCAAAATTGTTAAATTTAACAATTTAATTTAATTTTCTATTAGGCCATTATGTTAGCCAAATTAAATATTTGATTGCTGAGAAGCCAAAAAAACCTGAGAGCCACTGTTCTATAGTTTGATTACAGTTTTGTAAACACATTGAATGGTGCTGTTGTAATAATTTTTAAAGATTTTTATATTTAGCTTCTGTATTCCATTTTCTTTATAGGAAACTGGAGATTATAAACTATAAGTAATACTGCATCATGGAAATCATATTTCTAGGTATCATTCTTTAGTGGCTACCTATAAGGTCATATTTTTAATAATATTCAAATCATGTTAATTGGAGGCTACAAATGACTTCAATAAATCGTAGCCCCTTTCACATTGCCAACAAGGTATTTCTGCAAGTTTCTTTGGGGATGTCTTATGTGTGTTTAGCTCCTGTGCCTGTTTCTCCATCATATTTCCTTATCACATCATAGATCATCCACCAGTGTCTCCTCATATCAGCATAATCAACCCAATGGTTTAAAGGGCAGCCCAGGAGTGACCTTTGAATTGTCTCATTTGCTCACTCCCCAGTCCAAGCAGTCTCTAATCCCTGTTGATTCTTGCATTCCTCTCGTATCTCTAATATTTCTGCTATTTCGGCATGCTTCAGTCAACTCCCAGCCGCTGGCATCTGCCTCTCTTAGCCCAAGGGCTACCCTTACCACCAGTAGAAGGCCACTCTGCCCACACTTGGAGTGGTTGGAAGTCCTGGGGTTTTAACTCCCTGTCTTCCCAAGCAGCCCTCCAGCAATGACTCTCAGGAATTGTTGTGTAATGCTTCAGACACCTGATTCTTCCAGTAGAATGATTCTGAAATATGTGTTTTCCAGAGTTCCCCCAAGAGAGTAGGCTCTGGTCGCCTCCTGCAGTGGCTGGATTGCTAACACACCATTGAAGACTGGCTTCCGTGCCTTGTCTTACTTCCCCACCCACCTGGCAATGTGCTTGTGCCTCCCAAGTAGAATACACCTGAATCTTTTTCTTAGGGCATACTTTTGGGATGACGCAAACTGTGAGAACCCCACATTCAAGCACTATCCCAAATTCATTGTCCCGCTCTTTCTTGTTTGCCATCACTCTAGTCACTGCCCTAACGGTAGCAGGCACCTCCAATATGGTATCAGCTCAAACGTTGTTGCCTCTCTCAAGTTTCTCCTGAAAGTCATTGTCTTAAGAACCACTATAAGAACATTCACCCATTCCATTCCTTCTCGTGTTCTTTTTAAAGTGCCTGCCTGTGAGTGTCTAAAAAGTTGATGAAAAAAGAGAGCTCAAAGAGTGGGAAAGAAGGTTCTTCTATATGGGTCATGCATGGTTCAGGAGTAATTTATTCTCAGAGCATTAATCTGAATGTTCTTGTTAGTGAATGATACCACCTACAGATAATGAAATTTGCCTCCTCTCCAATATGTTTAGGCTTATACTGTTTTCTAATTGCGGAGACCAGTCTTCCAGATTAATTAGTTCCAAATATCCTCCAGAAATGCTTCTGCTCTTTCAACTTTTAGGTCTCAAAGTTGCCTTTTGTTGCTTGATGATAAAAATCATTTCAAAGATGTATCCTGCTGTGTATATGTTCCACTAAGGAATGTTCCTAAGGAATTTTTTTTTTTTTGCCCTTTTATTATTTACTTATACATTTGGCAAGATGTATTTTCTTTCTTTTACATTAACCATCTTTGCATTCTGGGAATGAATTCCATTTGTTTGTGGTATATTTTCCATTTAATTCTGTCTAGTCATTTACCTCTTAGGACAGTGGTTTTCAAGCTGTACCTAAGGATTGGGCAGGGTGTCTTAGGAGCCACTTCAGTAGGAAAAGATGTACATGGAGAAGCTGAGGCTCTGATCACATGCTCCTTCAGTTGAAGCTTCTCTGTTTTGTATATTGCAGTTTTATATTTAGAACCTCTGCAAAATATTTGAAAACTTGCTCTTTGCTGTGGGAGACACACTTTGTTGCCTACATGAAAGCTGTTTGCCAAACCCCATCTCTCCTGGATACCAGAACCTCAATTTTGTGCAGGTGTTGCTGGGCAGCGCTCACAGACAAAAGAGATAAAGCATGATTGACCTAAGCTAATGGGTACTCCCAGCCTCCCAAGCCTTGTTTAAATACCTGTCCTAGGCCACTTGTTTTTCTTAATCGGTATATTAGATATCTAAGATTAGCAGTTGCTCTACAAAAGTATTACTTAAAGAGGAGTTTCTGGCAAATGATTGTTCCAGTTGTTTTATTAAGACATACAAAGAATGTTGTTCTCTGATGAAGAAAATGTAATCAAAAAAGAAATTTCACACGCATTTATTGAAATGTAAGATTGTGATGCTAACAGACATCCACCTATATTTTTAATAGTTCTGTTTTTAAAGCCTGTACATATACTCCGAGTACTGTTTTGGGTAATAAATCTTACATAACAGGGGAAACTTTAACTCAGCTAGCACATTTTCCAGGTGATCCTCATTCCATTGTTTACATTTGCTAATTCTGCATTTTTTGGTAGGTACTATTATTTGCTTTAGATCATGATTTTTAAAGATGAATCAATACATAAAATTAATGAATTGAAGTATAAAAGCAGTGAGGAAAATAACAACTAATGAGTAAAAATTACATTATATACGCAAAGAATGACAAGGACTCTCATGAATCTATACCTGTTGTGAAAAATTAATTTGCAAGTGTGAACATTTTGCACAAGCACCTGAGAAGGAAAAATTGAACTACTGTAACATGGAGATTCACACTCTTCTTTCATTTCTCCTAACCTCCATCATTCTTTCTGCTATGAACTTGGTCAAGCAGTGGCATGAATTCTTCTTTTATGAATTGTTTCCACAAAACTGCATAGTGACCTCTCTGGCAAATCAATTGAAATTGTCTAGATCAAGCAAAAACAAAATTACTTATTTTTGCTCAAAAAAAGAAAGAGACAAAACCTACAACTGATACCATTCAAGTTTGCATTTCTCATTGCAAAACCCGACACAAGGCAGACTATTGCCAAGAAGCTTATCAAACTACCTTCAAAGTTAACAACAAATATCATGCTTAGAGAGAAAGGAAAATGAGTTATTGGTGGCTTCTTTATCAAATGACACTGTTGGACAATGTGTAGCATCACTCTTGTAGCATGTGGAATGTCGACCACAATCACTTGTGCATGTCAGCAGATATTTCCCCTTCTGGGTGGACCAAATCATTAGTTGGCAGAGAATGACTTTTCTTTTAGCATATTCACAATACACATATGAGGGAGATGTGCCCTATGAATTTTCATTTTGCTAAAACAATTATGTTGCGAGTGCTGATATATTGGCAGAAGGGCACCAGCCTCAGTTCTAATTAGTTATGAGTGTCCATCTGCACCCTTTGTTTGGAGAGCACCCTTGGCAGTCAGAGATTTGCTACTTAATCTTGAGTTAGCATTGAGGTAAGTGGACGATTGTAAACAGAAGCAACCTGTAGCCACAGTATGCTGTGTGATAAAAGCATACTTTGTCAAAGTGAAATTCACTCTATGTCAGAGAGAATGAACATGATTGGAATTTACATCATTGGGTGAAGCAAAATTCTTTTCTTAAATGACACTAATAATAAAAGTAAAATTCATTTCTGTGATTTCAAGTGGCAAATCTCAATTCTGGAATGGTAATCTTGAATAGCGTGACTAGTGTGTAGGAGGCAAACAGGGACTAAAGTTCGCTATATTTTTAATAGCAGGATTCTAAGTGGTTTCAATTATGATCCAAATGGCTTTGACTCTTTTATAATGTTAGATGATTTTTTTCACTTGTTAAGGAAAGAATCAATGGTGCATTAATATAAGTATACTGCATGCAAACACTTCTACAGAAAATAATGATGTTTTACAGAATCAAATTAAACCAAAAAGCAGATGAAGAATCCAATCCCTGCCATTCCCAAATTGAAATGTTCATCCTCCTACTTTGGGGCACGCTCTGTTCCCAGGACAGACTATATGGCAAGGGGCTGTTCAGAGTAAAGGCTCCAGAGTCAAACTGGGGACCGTCTTGTCCATGATGAAGTGTTTCTGTGAGGCTTAAATAAGCTTAGCCATGTGAAGTGCTCAGAACTTCCCCCAGATCAATAATGCCAGTTATTTTTAATATTATTACTCTACATCTTCATACAGAGAAGAAAACATAGTCTTCGGTGAGAAATTAGAGCCACCAAATTTTTGTTGCATGTTCTGATGACCAAATTAAGAGGTAAAGTTTTCTCATGGGATGGAAATAAACAATAAAAAAAGGAAAGAGAGAAAGAAAACAAACTGACCTGTGATTCATGCTCTATGTTTTCAGAGACGCTTATAAACACTCGGAAGTTCACAGATGATGCATCACTAACTCGGCCCATGTCCTTTTACTCGGTCTTAGAACCTGGATAATGTCCCTTGATTGGTTTTCCTAATGTCTGGAACTGCAGAGCCTCCATCTCTTATCTCTCTCTATTCGGTACAAGCCAACTTAAGAGAAAAGACTCATTATTTGATTACCTGTTAAGATTATTTTCAGTAGGAAATATTTCTCCTGAGTGAATAGCAGTTGAAAGGAGGAGATAATGATTACTTGTGCTTTTCCCAGTTAGTATTTTAAGATACATGGAAGGTATTTGAGCTTTACATTTAAAAATTTACAAGTTCCCCTTCTCCATAGTGGCTGATTCCCTACTCAGAGAGGAGAGGAGGAATGAATGGGATGCATGCGGATGAACAGCCTGATCAGATTTGAGGAAACACTAATTTGTGATATGCAATGTACTTTCTAGGTCACTTTCCAGAAATTATTATTACTGGCAGGAGATTGTTACCGAACCCAAGGAACACAGAAGTTTCCCCTTACCTGAAACAAGTGAAAGAAAGTTGTGCTGTAAACCTGCAATATCAGAGGTGGGGAATGATGAAGGACTGATGTTTTCCTCTCTATACTATGGGCTGCCTAAGCTCTTGACATGGGTTATTTCCATTTGATTTCTTGACTTTCCTTTTTTTTTATTTTTTTTCAAGTAGACTCAGTACATTGTCATTTTTTTATAAGGTACTATTCACACAACAAAAAAGGCAGAGAATAGAAAATCACCAGCGCATAGTGTACTAGTTGCCGATTTGTCACTCTGTATAATTCAAGTGTGGGAGAAAGAAACATAAATCCAGAAGAACTGGGGTGGAGCATAATCACAGTGGAAATGGATCTAAAATGTAAAGGAAAAAAATGACACTCGAAGCAGCAGCGTGAACTTTATAATGCGTATGTGCACCGTGGTGGCCACGCAGGTGCACTGTTCAGACCATCCGCTGGGGAGAGCCCCAGCTGCCCGTTGAGATCCACCACCAGCATTCAAGCTGAAGCCGCACTTCCTCTGGGCTGTGCCCCTGCCAGTGACTAAGCACACACGGACACTAATACAGGCCAGTTCCTCCAAACATAGGCCTCTCTAATGGGCGTCTTTGGCTCCACCACTCCCTGTTAGCTTGGCCCACACTTTTGTGGAATGAATAATGCAGCAGCCTGAGACCCTTCCTACCAGCCCTCCTTCCTTCCTCCTCCCTCTGCTTGTCCACTCTGGTCTTCATCTTCATCCCTTGCAGGCTTTCTCCTAGTAAATCTCTTGTGCATTTAATATTGCCCCAGCATCTGCATCTCAGGGGCTCTGAATTGATGCCCATGCATATACTTATTATCATACCAGCCTGAGAACATAAAACACCATTTGGAATAAGAGGAGAAAACTATAAAACTATCACCTTGTTCCTTTCCTCTTGTTTTCCATGTTTGTATAATGACAATATTTCATTAATTCTTAAACATTGGCTAAAAATAGCTTTACATTTTTTTCTTTCCATTTTAGTCTAATGTATTTTACTACTGGTTATGTGGTTTTCTTAAGTTTAATTATAGGCACTATAATATTTCAATTGATATACCGTAACTTATTTATATATTTATACTCATTAATATATTTCTTTCTTATTCCAAAGATTGCTGGAAGAAATCTCTCTCTCTTTCTCTCTCTCTTTCACACACACACACACACACACACACACACACGCGCGCTCCTGTCCCTCCTCCTGATATTAAAGGTCTGGGGATGATAATGTCCTGAATGACTCCATTGTCTTTAGGAAGAAATCAACCCGCATGGCCCGAGCATTACGGATGTTGCTGAGGTTATGGCACAAGTGTGTCTTTCCAAGGCTTTTCTCATCTGTAAAAAGGGTATAATAAGGGCATAGGATTTTTTTTGAAGGATTGTTAAGGATTTGGCGTAGGAATGGACATACTACTCAGTTATTAAATGCTATTCTCTTCATTTTTTACTTTTATAATTCTCCTGGACAAGGGGATTTTCAAATCTGGTTTGAATTTTCACTCCCCAAAGCCGCCAACAACTTCTCCTTTGTCACGAAAGGAGTCCTTTCTTTTATCATGCCCTAAAGATTATTCTCTTTCTTCTTTGTTTCTTGACATGGAGCCATGCTGGCACCTAACTTCTAACCCAGACTCCCTTTTTAATTTCTAAGGTTCTTCAATAATTTGCATTTTAAGAGAATATAAGGAAAAATTCAAAGATGTTGCTCAACCTTATTCTTTCAAAACTTTTCTTCTAAATTTTTATTCCAAGTGATTTTCTTTTGTACTTTCTGGAAACTAAGACTTAAAATAGTTGTCATGATTAAAGCTGAACCGAAAATTTAAAAATATCATCAGGAACTTGCAACACAGAAAAGAAAATTAACTGTTAAGTAGCTGCTCCCGTGGCCATAGACGGGACCTCTGTGGGACTCTTTCCAACCAAGATTTCGCTTCTCTTCTCTGATGCTTATTTTTTCCTGTCCCAGAAGTTCTAAAGTCTTACGAAATATTATAATGTATAATATATGTATTTTTCTGAGAGAAAGCATTCTTTCTCAATTAAAAAGCCTTCTTATATTATTAAACACATATTTAACATCCCCTGGTTTTCTCATCAATGTCTGGTGAGTGTGTGGGTTTTCGAATTCTGACTAAATCCAGACTTGCCAAAACACAGAAAAAAATCTGCCCCAAACCTCATGCTTGCTTCCACCTGGAGCTTCACGAAACAAAGTTTTGGCCATTCGCAATAGATATTCTGTCCCTTTTAGATAAGCTTCAGGTATTTTAAATGTTCAGGCATAGTCTCAGAGCTTCTGGTCAAATGTGGGTCCTTAGGAGGGCATAGCACACAGTCTTCCTTCTGTAGTGGTTTCCATCTGCACTCTGTCCCCATCATGGTTTTATCTGTGTGAAAACGAGCTTCCTTGAGGTGTGATTTACCAACCAGGGATTGGCTAGGAGCCAGGTTATAACTTCCTTATTTGGAATATCAGTCTATATCCTGTGTAAAGAAGTATAGTACAGGGTTTATACATTCTATTGCAGAGTTATTTACTCTATTTTCTAATTGTAAAGCACTATAGATGCTTTGCTTCATGCGTATCTCAACTGGATTATTTTTAATAAAATTATAAAGACTGCATGATTTAAAATGAAGCATATATAATACACCCGTTATTGCCAATACTGTGTTCTCATTTGTAGTTCTCCAGTCTATCAGCAGGTTGCAGCAGAGGGCTAGCTTTAGTTTAAATTAGCATGTTAAAGAGTGTTAAAATCCTTTCCCTCTTCTTTCCTTCCTCCCTTCTTTTTTCCCTCTTTCTTTCCTTCTTTCTCTTCCTTCCTTCCCTCCCTTCCTTGCTTCCTTTCTTCTTTTCCTTTCTCTCTCTCCCCTATCCCTCCCTACCTCGCTCCCTTCTTTCCTTCCTTCCTCTCTTTTCTTCTTTCTTCCTTTCCTTCCTTCTGATTTCTCTTCTTACAATATGAGCATGATATCCAGTTATATTTTGTAAATGGAGGAGCTGGTTCAGTAGTGAAATATATATGTATATGTATATTTAAAAATCCATATTTGATTTTAAATAACGTCAATAACATCCACTTTCTAGCTTTTTAAACAATAATACAGTAGTTAAGAACGGAGACCATATATAGAAGACTGGAGTATCAGTAAAAACAGGAACTGATGAACTTCAAGTTTGATTAACAAAGATAATAATAGCAAAACCCAGATTTGGTGTGATGGATACACACATCTCAAGACCGCACTCCAATCACATAGCATATGCAAATGACCTCCTTTTTGCTACTGCATTTGGAAATGTGGAAGAGGAAAAAAGGCATTTCAATCATAGCTCTCATCAGTTATTCACTGTATCCAGGCCTTTCGATTGTGTTTCTTTCTTTAATGTAATAGTAAGCAATAATCTCACAGCTGTGCTTTGTAGAGTGCACTATATAAGCATCTATATTGAGATTTCATACACACATGACATAAAAGGGAGAGAAAAGCATGGAGAATACTGCTTGGCCCATTGCAAAACCATACAAAAGAACTAATGAATCTCTCAGAATGGTTTTGTTGAGTGACCAGCTGTGAGATTTGATTTGTATTCTATAATGAAATCACCATTCAAAAAGTGATTATTTCAAGGTATAACACTACTTTGCCTTTGAGACACTAATGTTGACTATATAACATCAGTATCAGTTACTGGGATGAGCTAAAACGAACTCCTAAGTCAAAATTTATCTTCCTTTCAGTTGGCTCATTTACTTCATCTACTTACAAGTGTTTGCTCATTCACTTCATCTACTTACAAGCATTTACCCAAAGCTTCCCAAAGGACATTGCCCACGTGTGAAACATGGTAGGTGCTGAGTTTTTGCTATAGTATTTGAAATTGAGTGTTCCTTGTTAACTGGGAAGTGTTTTAAACTTGTTTAATTCACGTAAGTGTCCTACTTGGGCAATGTTCTGTAGTAAAAGTTTCTCAGCCAGAGTTTGGGCATATAACATTGCAGTGCCTTCCACACTCATTAGACAAACATTTACTGAGTTTTTATCACCATTCTTGGCATGCATTACCCAGGATAGCCCTGTGCTCACCGTGGGGTTTAGAACGGGGCAGAAGGGAAGACAGACTTCAGCTGTTAATTATATTGATCTTTAAAATAATTATAAGTGTGTTAAGTGTTATGAAGGTGAAAGACACTGTTATGAGAAGACATAAGAAAAACGCTGACCCGGCCTGGGAGTCGGGAAATGGATTAGAGAAGCTTCCCTCTGTGACAGACAGGGAAATTCATTAGTCTCAGACAGCGGGTTAGAGTGAGGTTTGATTATTGTCTTCAATTTGTAATTAAATCGGGGGAACTATAATTGAGCATGAAGCAAAACCTTATGTAATATAGCACATTAATTTATTGCATGGGATAATCATTGTGGTGAGTGGTTTGAGATAGATCAACTTCATTTGAATAGTCATATCTTGCATTGTGTGAGACAAGGTTTGTCGTTAATTATGGCAAGCCCCCAAAAGTGTGGTTGTTACTGTTCACATGAGGAAAGACTCTGTATCTGCAACATTGTGGCTATTTATCTATAGTTTAGAATTTTGTCTTTTTAAGTCTTGTTGGACCACATAGATTGTAGAAACACACAAAAATCACAAATCACATTTTGAAATAAAATACTATATTTTTCACAGAGTTTATAGTTTTCTTTTTTCAGTGTTTTAAAACTCATAGCTAATATCAGTTTTATTTTTTTATTGTTATTTAAATTTTTTTTATTTCAGCATATTACGGGGGTACAAATGTTTAGGTTATGCTTTTGCCCCACCTGAGTCAGAGCTTCAAGCGTATCCATCCTCCAGACGGTGCTAATATCAGTTTTAAATAGAGATTCTGTAGCACTATTTGTCATGGGAAGGTGGATTTACACTCTCTTCATTCATAAGTAGAGTGAGTTAATACACTAACCAGAATGGAAGGTGACTAAATGCTTATGAAGAAATGATAAGCAGGAGATTGCACAGCAATAGATAGTTTAAGTAACTTTGTTAATAGAAAAAAAGAGAAGAATTAGCATAAAATTAGCATAGAATGAGTTAGGGGATGGAAACACAAAACATTATCTGTAGGGAATGATGAACTATAAAAATTAACTGAGCACAGTCCTGAAAATAAATGCTGAAAGCAAAAAAACAAAACAAAACAAAACAAACAAAAAACAAAACACAACAAATGAAAATAAAACAGAATTCACTTGTATCAAAGTAGAACAGCAAAAGAGATCTTTTTGATTTGGCGATATTTTGCAAAGGATATTTTGAGAAGTAGGGGAATAGGATAAGAATAATATGGCCATATAGAAATGTATAAAAAATAATTTATACTAGAAAAGAGAGAAGTTTAAAAACAAAATAATCAAAGGTGCATAAAGAATACAAATGCTGAAGGTAAAGACTTTGGTAGTTTTATAAAGAGGAAATCAACATGAGAAAAATCCAAAGGCAAATATAATCTAAAATGAGGACAAAACTAACTGATAATGTAAACCATGAACTGATGACATAGATTTATTCCAAGGTGTATAAACACTTTTTAGAATTTTAAGAATGAGGTTAATCAAATAATACACATAGTATTAGAGTCACTGCTGGCTCAGGGACTAGAATACTTTTGGTAACTACTGACACTTTGGGATCTGTGCAGGATCCACCTGAATGTTAGAAAGGTAGAACACGTTTCTCCAGTAGAGTCTATCCACATCCCACCCCAGCCCTCTCTCGCCCGTGCCCACTGCTGGGTAGGAGAATTACATGAGCTTTGTTAGAGGACACAACCTGACAACTGTCATTTTGTCCCTTATCTGTTTAATTCCCAAATAGGCTGCAATGAAACTTATTTATTTGTTCCCATGCCAAGATTTAAAACCTTGAATTCTAGAATTTATGTTCCAGATAAAGGAAAAGAGACATTTCTTTACTGTGTAAAGCACAGTCTTTTTTTTACCAAAGGTTATAATGAGGTCCATGGGTCTTTCTGAAAAATTGTTTGTTTGAGATGTTCTAACTCAATTATCTGGGAATAAAATGAACAAAAGAAAGCCATTATGTAAATGTCAGTGAATAAAGGAGGCATAAAGTTTCTTGGGTTTTCAAACCAATGAAAATTTAATGTCACACCTCACTTTGTATGACGTTGATATTATAACCTTAAGAAGGTAGACACAATTGGAAACCATATGAGACACAATGGGGAATATAAAAAGGTTATAGTATACAATGAGGTTTAGGCCATCCATATTCTCTCTGACAATAGAGCTACAAGCGATCAGGTGGATAGTGTAGTCATAAAATGTCCATTGTACTTAAAAAAAAAAAATCTGCTTTATTGAGTAGAGCCAAATAAATAAAATATCTATGGATTGTCCCTCTCCCTTTAAATTCAGTGATATAACTTCTCCAAAGTGTTATAAAGTTTGCTTCACTTTATGATGTGAAAATGAATGGAACAACCTCTGTGACTTTAGAAATTTTAGAGCCATAGATGGAAATTTAAAGACAAAGTGTATTTAAGTGGGGACAGAATTGTACTTTACACAGAGCTCATCCCTTTGAAACCTTTGTTGAAACCCATTGGTCATCAGTCATCCATACCCCCAAAAGCAGATTGGGTTGCATGCTTAGGTGCATTGCATATATATATATGACTGTCTCTCTGTCTGTATTTATATATATTATACACATACATATATATAAACACATACACACACACACACACACACACACACATCTTTTTTTTTTTTTTTTTTTTGAGACAGAGCCTCACTCTGTTGCCTGGGCTAGAGAGCAGTGGCATGAGCCTAGCTCACAGCAATCTCAAACTCCTGAGCTCAAGCGATCCTACTGCTTCAGCCTCCCAAGTAGCTGGGACTACAGGCATGTGCCACCATGCCTGGCTCATTTTTTCTATATATTTTTATTTGCCCAGCTAATTTCTTTCTATTTTTTTTTAGTAGAGACAGGGTCTCACTCTTGCTCAGGCTGGTCTCGAACTCCTGAGCTCAAACGATCCACCTGCCTCGGCCTCCCAGAGTGCTAGGATTACAGGTGTGAGCCACTGTGCCTGGCCTACATACATCTTCATATACTTCATATATAAAACATTATATGTGTAATATATAAATATGTTAGTATTTTAAAAATAGCATTTTTCCAAACTTATGAAATCAATAAGATGGGACATATATGCAATATAATATATATATTTTATACCACACAGTTATATTAATGTATAATACAAACATTAAATACATTATATAATATTTTCTATATATGTGGTAGTTACAAATTCTGGGTGACAAATAGGAGCTAGATACTAAATCTTTAATTTCAAAATTTTGTTCAAAAATAATCCAACTGGTCTCAGGGCTCTGCCTCACCTTTTGTCTCTGGTTAGTATTAACAGGTTCTGCAATACTGTTCAACCTTATTGCTCCCAGTGATAAAGGTGGCCCTTGAGCTCACTCCAGTGATGGGTGGAGTTCCTCGGTTTTCAGCTCTTCAATGCCTTCTTTTGCTCACCTGGTTGTGCTTTTATTTCCCATCTTTTCTTCACAAATTGACGTTCACTATCTTTTCCCCTCTAGGTGTTCCTTACCTAGAGGTCTTTTTGTTTTCCTGATGAAAGATCTTCACTTTTTTATTCTCCTCCTCTTCACTCCATCGGTGAGGGAGCGATTCCCTCCTTGGGGTTCTGAGCATTGCGGGCACAGGACACGCGTCACTGGACAGACGAGACTGGCAGCAGTTTACTCATCACGTATGCTCACAGCCGCAGGGAGAAGGATACCAGCGGCAGTGGGAAGAGGCTTTGCAGGGCCAAGAGCGAGACGTACTCCTGCCCTCCACGCCCTTTACTGCGAGGGCACCTGATTGGCTTGTTTGAATCACGTTGTGGGCTGGCAGGGAAGTGAGACCTGCTGGGCTGAGGCCCAGGTGGGAGTATAGCTTGTCTGGCAGGGAGGGAACCAGCTGCCTGGAGTCCTTCCTGCTGGGTGCGGGGCAAATCTGGAAAGAGCAGGGGAGATCTTGGTCAGGACTTTGGGACTCCGTAAGGTTCAAAGAGATCAAGGAAGCACTTGAAATTTTAGGTCTTATGATACACTGACCTAATCATTTCATTAAAAAATTTAATTTCATAGTTTCTGGCTCTAATTTATCTCATAAAATCTGGCACACACTGCTTTGCCTTGCAGCCGTTTGCTGGCAATTCCGCTAATGTTAACCTCGTCTCTCAATTCGAGTGCAAAACTAAAAGGAAGAGGCAGTTTGTCTTTTTCTTATGACATCTCCGCATTTAAAAAAAAATTATCATTCACATACATTTCATATGTATATATGCATATTGTATTAGTTTCCCAGGGCTGCCGTAAAAATTTATCACAAAGTGGGTGACTTAAAACAACAGAGATTTATTCTTTCAGAGTTCTGGTGGCCAAAGGTCTGAAATCGGGACGTCAGAGGGGCTGAGCTCCCTCACAAGGCTCTAGAGAAGAATGGCTCCACCTCTTCTAGATTCCAGTGGGTGTCAGCAAGCCTTGACATTCCGGCCTTGTGGCACACTAACTCGGTTTGCTGGCTTTGTCTTCACATGGCCTTCTTTCTTCTTGTGTGTCTCTGCATCTCTCTCCTTACAAGGATACCAGTCATTGGATTTAGGACCCACTTTAATCCAGTGTGACCTCAACTTGATTACATCTGCAAAGATCTTATTTCCAAATAAGATCTCGTTCACAAGTACCAAGGGGTTAAGACTTCAATGTGTCATTCTGAGGAACACAGTTCAATCCACAACACAGATGATTACGGAATATATGCATGTTGTGTCTGTACAAATTCCAGAGAAACTCCTATAAATGACTTGTCCGAGATTAAGCTAAAGAGGCACAGGTGCCAGCAGGATAAAAACCTCAAACCACAGACTCCCAGCCAAGGACTCCGTGTCAAGGGCTGAAAATGAATAACACATATCAATGTGCCTTGGGGCATAATTCACCTCTCAGACATAGTAAAATCTACTTAGTGCTTATGAAGTTCTTTGTGCCGTTAGAGAGCTATGTCAATGCAAGCCAATTCTTTAGACAAAGTTACTATAATTCACACTATGTATGATAGGAAAGGAGAGAGACAGAAATATCTGTGTTGGCTTTCGCTTGTGGTTTTTGCCTCTAGCAAAAGAACATAGAATATAGGAGGCTGGAACAAATGGTCATTTCCCTTTTGTGATTGAACGAGTCACAGAATAGGATTTGAAGCTTTCTTGGCATTTTCTATTCCCTTTCTGCCAATTTGTAGTTATTCACAATTGGCAGAATCAGCAGACCTCCTGTGGCTGAAATTTTTGTCTTGTTTCTTTACACTAGTGATTTCACATTTCCTGCAAGATCAAGAAAACAACCTGCATTATTCACTTACCTTCCCCATTGTGGAGTGAATCTACGACAACAAGGTGCTTGTGCTAGCAAGGTGGGAGCAGCTGCTCTGATAGGCCAGTTTACCAAGCAAAAGGAAAAGCAAAAAGAACAAACAAGGGCCAAAGAGCTGCAGCCTTAGCAGTTGTAGTAAATGACACATTTACTGAAATATCATTCTTAAAATTCTCCTCCTCCTCAATTATTACTTATTTTGAGGTATAAATAGAAAGATTTGACTGAGAGAAGATGGATTGCATCTGTCAGTTGTCCCAATTTTGCTACTGAGTAAGATTTCCAGATACATCTATCATATAGTCATTAGTATTGGGCAAGAATTAGGATGGAACCCAATATCGTGAACTAAAAATAGTTGCTAAGTGTTTTTGGCTCCTGCTGCATTTCTTAAAACTGAAGAAAGAGATTCCAGATAAGCGTGTGTTGATAAATACTCAGGACATTAATTAGTAACTTAGCAAATGACCTGTTAAATTTGGGCATATTTGATTGTTCTCCTAAAGTTGGGACTGTGGCAGGATATTGAAAAGTCAGGTCAAAGAGGGAGTTTCCTTATGTGGATGACCTCCTGCTTTTCCCACTGGTTTTGGTCAGTTCAGCATCTGTAATAAATGCTACAGGGCTGACTCACCTGATCTCATCTGTTCTTTTACTGGTATCACTACCATAAATCAGGAATCCATACTAGGAAGTGGCAGAGACTCTCTGGCATCTGGAGTAAGGGCACAGAAAAGTCTGAGCAGCCTGGCTTTTTATTGCTGTGTAGTAGAGGAAAGGATGTAGTATTCCGTATGGTTTCAGTACCTTGACTCTAAGACACTCTGATGGAGGCAAATCTCCTTTCGGCAACTTGCTACTTTGTGACCCTGGACCAGTCTCTTCAGCACTCTCTCTCTCTAGGTGTCTTATTTTAAATGGAAATAATAGAAAGTTTCAGATTTAGCAAATAAAAAACAGGACACTCAGTTAAATTTGAATTTCAGATAAACAGTGTTTTTTTTTTTTTTTTTTTTTTTTTTTGTGTGTGTGTGTGTGTGTGTTAGTATGTCCCGTGTGATATTTGGGATATATTATTATTATTATTTTTATTTCAGCTTATTATGGGGGTACAAAAGTTCAGGTTATATATATTTCCCATGCCCCCCTCATCCTCCTGAGTCTGAGCTTCAAGCGTGTCCATTCCCCAGACAGTGCATATTGCACTCATCCTGTAGGTATACACCCACCCCCTCTCCCCACCCCTCACCTCTGTCTGATACCCAATTGGTGTTATTCCCAAATGTGCACTTAGTGATCATCAGGGAAACCAATTTGCTGGTGAGTACATGTGGTGCTTATTTTTCCATTCTTGGGATACTTCACTTAGTAGAATGGGTTCCAACTCTCTCCAGGAGAACCAAAGAGATGCCATATCACCGTTATTTCTTATAGCTGAGTAATACTCCATGATATACATATACCACATTTTACTAATCCATTCATGAATTGATGGGCATTTGGGTTGTTTCCACATCTTTGCAATTGTGAATTGTGCTGCTATAAACATTCCGGTGCAGGTGTCTTTTTTACAGAATGACTTTTGTTCTTCTGGGTAGATGCCCAATAATGGGATTGCTGGATCGAATGGTAGGTCTACTTGAATCTGTTTAAGGTATTTCCATATTGCTTTCCACAGAGGTTGCACTAGTTTACAGTCCCACCAGCAGTGTAAGAGTGTTCCTGTGTCTCCGCATCCAAGCCAAAATGTATTGTTTTGGGATTTTTTGATAAAGGCCATTCTCACTAGAGTTAAGTGATATCTCATTGTGGTTTTGATTTGCATTTCCCTGTTGATTAGCGATATTGAACATTTTTTCATATGTTTGTTAGCCATTCTTATACCTTCTTTTGAAAAATTTCTATTCATGTCCTTTGCCCACTTTTTGATAGGGTTGTTCGATTTTTTCTTACTGATTTTCCTGAGTACTAAATAGATTCTTGTTATCAGTCCTTTATCTGATGTGTAGTATGTGAAGATTTTTTTCCCATTCTGTAGGTTGTGTGTTTACTCTCATGACTGTTTCTTTGGCTGTGCAGAAGCTTTTTAATTTAATCAGGTCCCATTTATTTATTTTTGTTGTTGCTGTGATTGCCTTAGGGGTCTTCTTCATAAATTCTTTGCCTAGGCCAATGTCTGTAAGAGTCTTTCCTACGTTTTCTTCTAGAATTCTAATAGTTTCACACCTAAGGTTTAAGTCTGTTATTCACCGTGATTTGATTTTTGTGAGAGGTGAAAGCTGTGGGTCCTGTTTCAGTCTTCTACATGTGGCTATCCAGTTTTCCCAGCACCATTTATTGAATAAGGAATCTTTTCCCCAGAGTATGTTTTTGTCTGCTTTGTCAAAGATTAGATGGCTATATGAGGATGGTTTTATATCTGGGTTCTCAGTTCTGTTTCATTGGTCTCTGTTCTTGTGCTAGTACCATGCTGTTTTGTAGTATAGCTTAGAGTCTGGTAAATTGATGCCTCCCAATTTGTTCTTTTTGCTTAAGATTGCTTTTGCTATATGGGGTCTTCTCTGGTTCCATACAAAGTGTAGAATTATTTTTTCTATATCTGTGAAAAATGATGTTGGTATTTTAATAGGCATTGCATTGAATCTGTAGATCACTTTTGGTAGTATAGAGATATGATTTAGAACATCTGTTCATATGCTAACTTGTCATTTGTATGTCTCGTTTGTTGAGATGTCTGTTAAGGTCTTTGGTCCATTTTTTAGTCAGGATGTTGGTTTTCTTATTGTTAAGCTTTAAGAATTATTTGTATATTTTGGATAACAGTCTTTTAACAGATATGTCTTTTGTAAATGTTTAACTTCAGTCTGTGGCTTGTGTTTTCATCATCTTGACAGTGTCTTTTTCAAGGCAAACATTTTTAATTTTAATGAGGTCCTGCTTATTAATTTTTTCATGGATTGTGCCTCTGGTGTTGTATCTAAAAAGTTATTGCAAAATCCAAGGACATCTAGATTTTTTCCTATGTTATATTCTAGTAGTTTTATAGTTTTGTGTTTTACATTTAGGTCTATGATCCATTTTGAGTTAATTTTTATGAAGGGTTTATGGTCTGTGTCTAGATTTGTTTTTTTGCATATGAGCATCCAGTAGTTCCAGCACCATCTGTTGACAAGACTATCTTTTCTCCATTGCATTGCCTTTGCTCCTCTGTCAAAACATTCTTGACCTTATGTTCCCATTCAGCTGTTATCCCATTTCTCTGTTCTCCTTTACAATAAAACACCTAGAAAGTGTTTTCTTTTGCCATTAGCCTCAGTCCCTATCCTCCCATTTCTAAACATCTCCACTCAGGCTTTTGAATCCAGCACTCTCTAGAAACAGCTCTTGTCAAGGTTATGGGTCACTTCCATGTTGCAAAATACAGTGGAAATTCTCAACAATCATTTTGTTTGACCTGTCAGCAGCATCGAATATACCATTGAACATACTCTTATCCTGGAAACCTTTTCTTACTTGACTTCCACAACAACACACACTTCTAGCTTGCTTTCTATCACACTGACAGCTCCTTTATAGCTTCTTTTGCTGGTCTCTCTTTTTCCAGAACTCTTAATTTTAGAGTGTCCCATGGCTTAGTCCTTGGATTTTCCCTTTATTTATCTACAGTCACTCCTTTGATGATCTTGTCTCATCTCACCTGTGTCCTGACCACTTCCAAATTCATATTTGTAGACTTGAGCTCACCAATGAGCTCTGGTATAAATTATCCTCTTCAATTCAACTTTCCTATGTGGATATTTAATGCGAATCTTCAACTTAATTAGTCACAAATTGATCTTTAAAACTTCCCTTGAAACTTACCTATTAATGACAATTTTCTCTATCTAGTTGCTCAGGTCAAAACTTTCCTTTTCATTCTGACTCCTCTGTTTGTCTCACACTACAGTTCCAATTTGCCAGACTATTTTCTTGGTTTAACCTTCAAAATATACTTACAAAAAAAAAAAAAGAAAAAAAAAAAAGCTGCTTACCAGCCCCACTGCTAGAGTCTTTGGCTAAGATCTTAACTCTTACTGGATTATTGCAAAAGCCTCATATTTCAGCTGTTTTTATTCTTGCCTCCTGTAGTCTAATATAAGCTTCGCTGTGTGGCAACAATGGGCAAATATTCTTTCCTCCCATCAAGATGTGAAGCCTATTTTTGTACCCCTTAAACCTGCATCAGCCATGAACTTGTTTTGGCCTATGAGACATAAGCTAATATGATACAAGTAGAGGTGGGAAAAGTACATGTGCATTTGGATTTGCCTTTTTTCTGTTTTTGGAAACCTTTGCAACCCCAATGAGATGAAGAAACCCAGGCTAGCCTAATAGATGCCGAAACATCTCCCATTCTGACAACCATCTAACAAGAGTCATGTACCTAACCAGTAGCTGACTGCAGACACATGAATGCAACAAAGGAGATCAACAGAGGCACAGACCAGCTTAGTCCAGGCCTATCCAAATTGCCAGAATCATGATCTAAATAAATGTTTATTGCTTTGAGTTACTAAGTTGAGGCATGGCTTGAGATGCATTAAATGTTACCTGAAACATTAGCAGAGCAGACAATGCCAATTGTTTAATGTTTTAATTTAGATCATGTCATTCCTCTGCTCAAAACTCTGTAAAGTCAGTGCACTTACGTAGCCTGCAAAGCTCGGACTCTGTAGACATGCCCAACTTGAGGCCATTGCCCTGGCTCTTCTCTCTGCTTAGAGGATTCTACCAGTGGGTATGCTTTTGGCTAAATCTCCCACCTTGAGCATCTTCTATTTCATTAAAAATTTCTCCCTCACTCAGAACTTCAATATACTTACTATGATTCATTTCTTTCATCTGTGGAAGTGATTTATTTAGTACTTATTCATGATGTTTAGTGTCTAACTGCTCCACACTAGACTGTACAATACTTATATCTAAGGATTTTTATCTGTTATGCTTACCACTGATTTTCCAGCACATACAATTATTTGTGGCACAGATTAGGTCCAAAATATTTGTTGAATGATTGAATTATGGAGGGTGTGAGGAGTCTGCCTTTTCAAGCAGCTTCAGTTTGAGGAGGAGATAAATGTTTCTGTGGTTTTAGAGAATTAAAACTTTTTATTCCTTGATAATTTGTGTGTGTGTGTGTGTATTAACATAAAGAATTATGGGGCAAAGTCTATCAGTATTGGAAGGGACAGGATGTGCTTTTCTCTTCTAATTATTAAATAGATGCTATTTAAATGAAAAGAGAAGTGTACATAGTTGCTTTTAAACTGTGAAAAATGAATGGGTGCTTCAAAAGGTCAGAATTTCCGATTATCTTTCAAATATTCTCTTCTCTCTAAAATATGCCATATTTATATAGTGTTATCCTTTGCATTTTGTGACCTCTATGCCGGTTATGACAAGTACAGAATACTATAAGTCAATGTTCCGGAAGTCAGAGTGAAATAGTCTCTTAACAAAACGAAGTTTGAAAGTAAAATTATGCTTTGCCACTAGTCTTAATTCTTAGTAAATACACCTTTAATCTTTTTGATACCTTGAGTACATTATCTTTCATGGACTTTGCAAAGGTCAGAGAAGACAATTTCCTTTGTAAATAGATCCCTTGCAAACATCTCATATTTGATTTGTTCGAAATGAGCATTTTAATGCTTTCCTCTCCCTTTTCCTATGTTACTAATGAAAAAAAGTCTGTGTATTCTCGACTCTGATGCTTAATGTGTTTAATTCTTTCTTCCTTCATGATGACATTCAGACTCTGAATCATTTTAAAATGTTTACCCAGACTCATTGGCATGTTAGTCTCTGCACAGACTGTCATGTCACAAAAATTCTTGATTGAGACCAGGTATAAAAGTATGGACAGAATTTAGCTTAAAATAACAGTAGGATTCATGAGAGCAACATTCACTTGTTCGTTCACACAATACCAAATTACAGACTACTTACTATCAACCAGGGACCCTACCAGAAATATGGACAGTAGAAGTAAATGTCATACATAGGCTCTTTTCTTGAAAATGTTATTAATAGTTTAGTGATGGAAGCATCAACAGGGTATGTGCTATAAGACAGGTCACTACACAAGTGCTCTTTTATATTTTCCAATAGCAAACAATTTGAGCCAATATTTCATTTTATCAATAAATTGTTGCTATATTATGTAGACTAAACTCTGTGTGTCTAACATCAGAGGCTTCATTTGTTTTTTCTGCTGTTTGACTTAAAAGTAGCATGGGGCATGTTCAGTTGGAAGGCCTGGGAGCATAAATCACCCATGGTCCAATTTTTCCTTCCTGTCTCTGCAGGGAGAAAACAGCATGAGCTGTAGAGGGAATAGAACTTGACCCACTGCTTGCAGGTGTAGGCAAAACATAAACTCACATAAAAAAGCCCACCGTGGACTTTCTTCCATGTGTTTATAATAATCTGCACTCCTGCCAGAGTATCTGAGATTTGAGATCATTATGTTGTTCTGACTTAAAAAGTTTTTTTGAAAACTCCTCTATTGATTTCATTTGATTTTGCAGTTATGTGTGATGTTGTGGGCTTTGATTCAGTATGTTAGCATCAGGTGTCATAGGCACAACATTGGAGGCTGTAGGTTTGATTTTCAGTTTCTTTAAGCTTTAAAACCTAGCTGAGTATTGATCATTGACGAGATGGGGTGCAGGTGGTATTATTGTCAGTCTTCCAAGGAGACAGATACATATTAAAAATACATTTATAGTTGCACATGGGTTGTAGAAGAATAGAAGAAATTGAATTGAATTCCTTAAAGGTAGCATTTATCTTCATGAAGAAAAGGTTAGGGAGACAACCAGATCTCTATAATATTAAAAAGAGAATATGTTAGTAAGCATAATGGGAACTTCATCAGAAGGATTTCAATTATGTTTATCCTTATAAATTATTAAAACCTATATATCAATTTTTTTGAAGGTTGAATTGCAGAATCCATAATGTAATGTAAAAGGTAATGTAAAAGGAGGGTCAAAAAGACCAGCAAAAAGCAAAATACAAGGACATATTAATATGTAAATATAAGGTACAAATGAAATATAGAGGGGAATACAAAGGTTTTAGTCTAAAATGATCAGTTGGATGGGATAATGTGATAGTGTGTATGCTAGGTTAAGGAAAAAGAGGAGGTGGTTCTATATTGTATCTTAAGACTATAAAAATTATTACACATTCTTACATATACACGAATGTATAAGAATTATGTACAGAGATAGAAATCATGTGGCAGATTTGGAAATATTACCAAGATAAAAAATACAAATATGAAATAAATGTGCTAACAGGATACTTAATCCAGAAAGGGAAAGTAGGTGTGACCTCATGAACAGTTTATTAAAAACTATATGATTAATATCCTACTTCATGGGGAATGTTAATTTCCCTTATACGAGTTGGACAGTGATAAGTTATTGGGATATGTTACAAAGAGGAGAACACAGAAGAATTCTTTAGGCCAATGTCCCCAACTTTTTTGGCATGAGGGACAGGTTTCATGGAAGGCAATTTTTTCACGGGATGGAGGAAGAGGAGGAGGAGGTGGAGCTCAGATGGTGCTGTGAGAGATGGGGAGCGGCTGTAAGTACAGACGAAGCTTTGCTCACTTGCCAGCCACTCACCTCCTGCTGTGCAGCCCGGTTCCTAACAGACCATGGACTGGTACCGATCTGCACCCTGGGGTTGGGGACCACAGCATTTTGGCCACAAGCTATCAATATTTCTATCTTAGATTAATGAGCTTTTCTATTTGTCTTCAAATGACTCATACCACCAACCAGGAAACCCACTCATCTGGTTGATAAATTAGAACAAGTTGAACATTGTAAAAGAAACTTGATCCCGCTTAGAGATGCATTTCCCAATCAAACTGTCAATGAATGAAAACATACAAGGTCCAGTGGATTATCTGATGGAAATCATCAATAATTAATATTTCTTTAGCATTTTATATTTTACAAAGCATTTTCACATTTATATATTTGGTCTCTTTGGCCTCTCTCTTCAAGTTTATATTCAGAGATGATATTCAAAATAATCAATTTTTCCATGAGAATAGATTTTGGCCCTAATGCCTATTATAGCTAAACAGAATTAGCCCTGAATTTTTTCTATAACTACTTTTAATTATAGAATAATATATCTATATAATATATCTAATAATTATCTTTAATTATTTTAAGTAGCTATGTTAATATCTTGCCATATTGCTGTTTACTTAAAAATCTTATTTTCAAGGAAAAGCTCATTTTTATGTCAGGACAATTTTAGTTGCAAGTGACAGAAACTCAACTCAAACTGGCTTAAGCAAAAATAAAGCAAAACAAACAAACAAAAACATCAATGCCTCCTCCTACCACCCCCAAAAATACCACCCCCACCCATAGGCTTTGTCTTATATAGCCGGGAAGTATAAGCACGAGTGATTCAATGGCTCAGTCAAAATAACATTACCAGAGATATTTTTCTTTCCATCTTCAGATTTGCTTACACCAGCTTAGCTCCATTCTCTCCTGCTGCAGGAAAGAGTTGTGGAGATCCCCAAGACTACATCTTTACAATGTGAAATCTAAAAGGAAAAGACACTTTTTATCTCTTAGAGCTAATAAATAACATAGCAGTTCTCTGATTGATCCTGGTTGTGTTATATATTTACTTCTTGAACCAATTACTGTTAAAAGGAAGATGTAGTGCCAGAATTTGTAGGACTTGGGTAACATGTCCACCTCTCTGTCTATTTCATGGTATAACTAGAATCACATGAGATGGAGAAGGAAGTAATTTCCCAAAGAAACCCAAAAGGAAATGGAAACAATTATTGAGTAGAGATGAACTATCCTTGCCATAGTTTACTATAAAAAATGAATCACAAATTAAAACACGTATTAGAAAAAGTACATGATCATTAGAGTTGTGATTTTTTTTCCCTCTACTCAAATTCTTCTGCAACTGTTTTCTTGGAAAAAAAATAATAACTTTTAGTATGGGTACAACTACTGGCTTTTAAGTTCCCTTAAAAATATAAATCAGTACATGATTTTCCTCTGCTCCCTCCCTCCATAAAGAAAAAAAAAAAAAAAAAGCAAATCCTTACACTAGCCTAGAAAGCCTTCTTGGTTTGGCCCTTGGTGACCTGTCCTATCTCATTGCTGTCACTATTTCATTGCTTAATGTACTCTTGGACTTTTTATATCCAGCTGGTCACCTGGCGTTGACCCTTTTTCTAGGAACTGGAGACATCTGAATTTCTGCTTAATCTGCTTTGGTGTGTCCAACCTCTGCTAAGGTGTTTTGTTGTTATTTTGATTTTTATAGAAAGATCAAATATATTTGTTCAAAATAAAATCTCACAAAATCAGTTTCTTCCTCATTTGCTTCCTAGTTAGACTATTTTCTCTTCTTTTAATCTAGCCCTCCCATATTTGCAAAGCTGACAAACTCATGATTTTAAAGAAACAACTCTTGCCAGTCCCTGTTTATCTTAAGCCTTGTCTTTCTGATTTTCTTCCCCATTAAACAGGTTCAGCTCCATAAAGTCATAAGTAGATCGTGAATTTTCAGAGAATGAAAAAATAAAATGTAAAAATGTAAAATATATATGTAAAGCTGTATAGAAAATATTCCTTAAAAATGACCGCAGTACACAAAATACCATGTTTGATATTTTAATCACACATTGTATGCAAGGTAAGCAAAGGTCCAATCCTGCATTGACGTATAATAGAATAGATCCTTTTACATGTGGCAAAATCAGAGGGACTGAAAACCTCCCTTGCTCTTTTGCTTAGCTCCAAAGTATCTCTCAGTCCCTTCTGAGTGATGCTTTGAATATATCATTTGTTAACTTATTAGCATACAAAAAGGCTTCTGCTAAAAACTTCAAATACCACCTGTGGGAGAGATGCTGTAGGAATATCATTATCAGTCATTAACTACTTAGCAGGAATTGGATAACGGGATGACCATAGCAGAGTGGGAAAGATGATGGCTGAGTCTGATGGTGTTCAAGAGCTAGGGAAGGGAGGGCAGTGAGAACAGTGCAGAGGTAGAATCCCCAAGGAGGGCTCCAGCAGAAGGAGGGGAAACCAGGCCACTGGAGCACAGCACGCTGAATGCAAGGATTAGTGAGCCGCTTCCTGAATGTGGGATCAGTTGCACATGGAAATTTAACTCTCCTCTAGGTCTTTTTTCCTTTGACTCAACAAAAAGTTTGGACCATAGTTTCCTCCATGTTCCCTGCCCTCCCCTCTTGTCCCTCTAGGAAAGCAGGACAGCCATAGGACCATCTTGCTGAGGGATGGGTTTGGCAGGGTAGAGATATGGAGCCACCATGTTGAGTAATGGAACTCTACAACATTTAATTTCTATACTGATATGTTTGAATAGTTGGGCCGTTCAAGAGACAACTTCTAAAAGGTCATTTTCCACTCAGATATACGCTTTCTTTAGGAAACTCTGAAAGGATCCTGCTAATCTAAACCTGCGTCCGCTGCCTTAGCTGTGTCATGTAATTTTCATTATATAAAATGAAAATCACATTGGTTAGCAGCTGTTAGACTTTCACCACCAAAAAGTAGGCAAAAACCTTATTTTAATAGGTCAGAAAAATACACTGTAGTGGCCACTCCCACTCATATCTTCAAATATTTTGTATTTTTCAAAGCATCATTGCTCAACAATCTAATTTCCCTTCAGGGCATTTGTCTTCTTTTTGGTTAAGAAACGGGAAATTTCCTATTTTTTCAAAATGTACCACTTTGTATCTTATTTAATTCTGCAGGTTTGGACTGATGTATGAGTATAAAAGTAATATTAACATATATCCAGGTTTTCTATCAATATTTCTGTTTACTAATGAAGGCCAATGGTAAAAAATATAGTTGCAGACAACTTCGAATTAATTTTATTCAGCATGGGTGAAACCCCCACATTTCATGTGGACTCATCACTCATGTATGTTTTTGCTGTGTTTTTCAAAATAAGTGTGTTAAATGAGCCCTTAATTTTGTTTAGAAGTTACTATTAGTTGTTCTGCAAAATGTGGATTAAACAATTAAATAAAAGTGCATTGGCTAAATTTAACATGAAGGAGTTGCAACACATTGTGCTTGGGTAACATGCACATGTTCAAAGTAACTTACAGACATTTGGATTATTTTTGCAACTAATTTTGAAATTTAAGATTTTTCTACTTTAACCCAAGATTCGTGGTATGCATATGCTTGAAATCTGCTGAAATAGCTACTTAGTCAAACCAGCCTTCCTAACCAGATGAGTCATTTGTTTGCTTCATTTCGTCTTAAGACCTGTGAGGGGTTTCCAAGCTGTCCCTCTTGTAGCAGATGGAATACTCTCAGGAGTCCATCCCTATAGCAACCACAGCTGCACCGGGCAACCAGTGCTCTACTGATTTCCAAATTGCATGTGAGGGCACTGGAGTCTGCAAAACCTTTTTCTACCAACCAGGTTCCCTGCTGATGCTATTTGGCTAATATCTGCTTTGATCTGTATCTCACAGAAGACTGCTGTCTTGCATATAACTTAAGAGAATAGTCAACCTAAAAATAGAATTATTTTAAGAAATAACATCTTTTCTAGATGCATTCTCCTCAAAGTCATATAGTCTAAGTACTTGGCTATGTTTTATGAGGTTACTTGCCACAGATAAATCTACACCATAAACCTCAGGGGTGGGGAAGATTCAAGTTAGGCAAAGCAATGGGCCATGATAGTATTTTTGTGAAGATTTAGCAGCTACCATATGGAGGTTTGCATGAAATAAGTTCAATATTGAGTACAGGGTAGGTACTCAGGGGCAATCCTGGGAAACTCCTTTTTGGGTTGGCATGCCGCTGGCTAGACACTTTGCAATACTTTTTTGGTAATTGCTTTGGGAATCCATCAGTAGTCATGATAGCTGCAAACAAATTGGCATAGAATCATAGTTCGGATTGGGCATTACAAAAATGGTTTGACTATTCAGACATAATCAGTTTAAAGAGGTTTTAGAGAGTGTTCTTGTTTGGGGTGTAGTGAAAAGTGCTGCTATGAAGTTTGAAGGGTACATAGGCAGGAATGATTTCAATAAATCAAAGCATTTGACCAATATTAGAATAAAACATGTATTGGCTATGACAGAGGAGTCTCTACTCAGCACCACGGTGTGGTTTCATTGTTAATAACATCCGTGGTTGTCCAGGCTCCACCACGCTTTCCCTGTTCCATCTTCAGAATCTCCCTGAGCTACTTTGACTTGGAAGGATGGTGGGACAGAATCTGCACGAGGGCAAGATATGTGTTTAGCTTTGTGCATTCATATATCATGACGACACTGATTGTTGGGGAGTTGAATGGAAGCCCTTGGAGGCCAGATGGAGGCGTGTAAAACCCCTCACTCCTTTCAATACAAACTTTTCCCCACTCCAAACAGTAGATTAAATGTTTAGAGGTTTTCAAGAATAATATAATACCTTTCTAAAACTGAATTTCCATGCCTTAGCTTAGGGTTACATCTAGGTTACTAATGTACTGAAGTGCAAAGGAGTCTATCAATCAGATAGTTTCCATGTAATTCTAAATATACACGTATTTTCTCCTTCCTAGAGCTAACATATCCAGGCGGCAGATGGGATTGTCATTTTCCCCACGTTTTTGGTGTCAGATAAACACAGCTTTCATGTCATGTACACACTGCAATATGATTGCATATGGTTTCATTGAGAATTTCATATTTTATAGGGTGGAACTACACCATAACATGAAATCCAAAAGGCTGGAATTGAGCATTGGGATAATCTTGGACCCCCTCCAAGGAGGTTTTGAGTTCTTGGAAGTGTGCACAAAGGTACTCATTATAGCATGGTCTTGTTTGTAGCATGGGCCATGAATGTGGACCTTGAGGATAACATTACAGGCAAGCTCTGGTTTTCAGGGAAAGGCTTCCTTGCCAGAGAATTATATCTGCTCCCCACATGCACATTCGTTATGCTGCCAGCTGTTCTCTGCTGTTATTATTTGCAGCCTGCAGTCTGGGTCCACTCAGGAGTGGCTCTCTCCGGGGTGAAAGGGAAACAGAGACAGCTGCCACCGAATCTGGATCGTTTCCTTGTGGCTGCTGCTGTGCAGAATTGTGACTTCTACCCGCCTTGTTCCTGGGCTCTCAGCAGTTTGGCTGGCTGGCCGTCTGTAGCTTGACCCTCCAACCTTCTGCCCTTGCCTTCCCATTTTCCTTCCCGTCTGCAGTTTGCTGGGGTCCCTGGAAGCTTCTAGCCTTTCTCAGGATCCACGGCCTCCGCCCTTCTCTAAATTATCAGACTTCCTACCCGTCTGCTACCGGGGACCTGAATCACCTCGTGTGCTTTTCCCTCAAGCTACACCCATAGTGCCATGTTAGCACCACACTCTCATCCTGTTTCCACCCATAACCTAGAACACTTAGACTTTGAGTTACAGACACGGCAATGAAAACCCACCCTTGCAGCAGCTTTGAATTGCCATGAGTTGGAGTTCAATTATCATGCACTTACTGTATCATTAGAGCTTGTTTTCCTTGATGAGAACTTTGTGAGATGTGACTAAATTCATTATTTAAAATAACTATCATCAAAGCATTAGTCACTTTAGAAATTTGGGTGAATCAGAAGAGAAAAACTAGTAGCTTAGGCATTCCAATTAAGTTCTTAGTCATCTAGAATAAGTGAATAGAGCTTCTTTTTTTTTTTTTTTCTCTTTTTCCTGACTAGATTTGTGAAACTGTGATCATAATCTAATGAATCAGTACCTTGTTTTGGAGATAACAAAACTTTCAGGGTTTAGACTGTAGAAATACAAGATTGGGGGTTGGTTGGGCATATGTATATGGCTTTATACACATGATAATTATAATATGATTAAGTTGGGGGTATATTGTTACGTTTTCTTTCTCCTTACTTAAATTAGACAGAATTTCAAGTTGGAAACTCTCTTTGTCAGATTTGGAGGATGGGCTCTGAAAATTATCTGCTGTGTACATCAGGAAAGCAGAGACAACCAATCTCCCTTTGTTTAAAGAAAACTTAAATAACTTTTCTCTTATTGACATATTTGTGTTTCTCTTTTCATTCTACTCCTGGGTACTTATGTCTTCTTTTTGAATCTCTGAAGACTCCAAGTTGAGATCTAGAGGCCTGTAACATTGTGATAAAAAATGGAGTCACCTAACTCTTTCTCCTTGGTGATGCTCTCCCTGTCAGGAAGAGTGGGCTCTAGTTTAAAGTCTTTCTAATTGCCTTGGGTGCTCCAGAGAATCCTGAAATTCTGTAGTGGGATGTTGGTGCTCCCTTTCCTCAGGGAGGAGTGAAACATAAGCCTCTCAGAAGTTCGTACAGCATTCCTATGTGCCGTAGTCATTTCAAACACCAATGTAGATTGGATTTTCTAGAATGTACGAACCAAATGTCAAAGCAGCATCATGGAGCATGGGTCTGGTGATAAACTTTCTCTAGCTATGAGCCCCACTTACAGCTTTTAGGCTTATGAGTAAATTCATGCAGCAGCCTCCCCAAGTGGGCTCTACATTCCCTTCACAAGTCAAAGAACTGTGCCTCTTCTCTTAGTGGTAGGTTTTGCAAGGTACAGCAACTTGTTCTTCCCTTTGTGGGGATGTCTTGACATGTCTGAGGCAACTGGACCCCTGGAAACTTCATCACGGTGGCGGTAAATTTTTACATTATTTCATTTCCTGCTCCTTGGCTACAGGAGGAAGACTTACAGTTTATATATTTTGCAGTAAAGCAAAGAATTATCCAAGGGATTTTATTTCACCCTACATTCAAGAGGCTCTGTCTCAGGTTTGAGACTTGGGTGGAAAGTATGACACTTTATTGTGATGATTTAAGTCACAAAACCATGAGATATGGATTACTTTGCGCATATATATATATATATATATCTCTCTCAAGTAATACTCGAGTAGGCTGCACATTTATTTTAGTCTTAGTAAGTTCATGGAGAATTAACAGTCATCAGAAAGCTCTGTGAGTTTAACTATTTTGAGGACTTCTCTGGCTCTGCAACCCTCTGTAGTATTCACACCTACTGGTTTTTGGTGAGATTTGTTTCTCTGCCAGCTCTGCCACAAGGCACATTTGATATCCCAAAACTTAAGCACTAAATTAACCATTATAGAATTCTAGAGTTAACCATTCTTAGCACACCTGAGATTTATAGCAGCAAATAAAAAAGGGGAGAAATGTACTACTTGATCTCTCTCCCTCTGGGATTTTGTCATCCCTGTTGGATTCCAGGAGGCCCTTCTGATGGTGGCATTTCCAATCTCATCTGTGTCCTGCTCATAACGGCTACTGCAAAACCTTCCAAGATTCTAGTGATCTCTCCATTAATGCATTTCTCAAAGCTTTTGTGAAGAGTGCCCTCTGGACCCTCTTGGGGGATGTAACACATGGGTGAGCATCAACACATGAGAAATCTACTGGAGCTTTTGTATTTCCCTAATCACTCAGATTCTGTCACTTATAGCATGCCAAAAAGGTTCTAGCATCTCTCTTTCCTTTAGCGCAGGAGACTGTCGATTCGGGTTTCAGCCAAACAACTAAGCAAAGTTTTAAAGCTATTCACAATTTTTTAAATTAACCATTTACATCCATAATCTTGGTCAATGTAAATGTACAATGAATTCAGCTCAGTCTAGCACCACAGTCCTTTCTCCTAGGTCTAACACCTTCAGAATCCACTTCTGTGTATATTTTCCAAGTATATACCAAATATATATTGGAAAAGTTATGCCATTCGTTGGCTGTACATAGCAAATTCTTCTAGTTCAGATTTATTGGTGGCCCTCCTGGCACCTGCCAGAATTTAAGAATACTTAAGACTCTGGAAACAATAAGAGTGATAAGAGTTCAGCAAAAGTCTGCAAGGCAATCGCTCAGGCATGGTAACTTTATGGTCTTCAGGCAAGTGGAGGCTGATAGTTTCACACAGGGAAGGGAAGGAGAAGCTGCTTTTGGTGATAAGAGAAGCCCAGAAAAATCTGGCAGGAGACTACGGTTATTAAATTCATTAAAATGTGCCCACTCCAATTATTAAAGTCTCACTCTTTTTTCATCAATGCCATAACTTTGTATTAAGAGCCCTACCAAGTTTGTGAATTCAGTTTGCCTCATAATTCAACCACCTACAGAATCACATTTTAGTTTTCACAATTCTCACCATTAGATTCAAGAAATAAGGAATTATGTCAGGGCAGTCAAAGAATCCCTATGGTCCTCTAATCTGTGACTTGAACTGGGCATTTAAAACCTTGACCTTGCAGTTTTCTTTCTCCAAGTTCTCCAGTGCACTTGCATGAAGTGACATCAATTGCAACAGCTATTTTGTCTCCTAAAGGCTTGCCTTATGCAGGTGTTTGACTTCAAACAACGAAAGATTATAATACAGCAGCTCTTTTACCACTTACTCTGTGGAACTGCCCATGTCTCACTGGAGGAGATACCATGCCTTGGTGCTCCACCCATATTTCCTAGGCATTCTCTTCTACATGCCCTATGCTGTTTACTGTGAACTCTGTGGCTCTCTGCCCAAGAACGTCTCTAATTTTCTTCCTGGTGAAGGAGCCTGCTCAACCTGAATGCAGGTCAAGCCAAATGGACTGGAGGAGCCATACCCCTGGAAGCAGTCTTCAACCAAAATGAACGGACAGTTAGTGGATAGAAACTCTAGCTTTATCCCCTAGACTTACTCTCTGTGATCATATACCTTGTGGACAGCACCACTGTTGTCTAGCAGTGTGGATCTCCAGTTGCTCAGTAGAGTTGTTTTTTTTTTTTTTTTTATGATTAAGTATAGAGTTTATTGGAGCTCAAAAGCTTGAGACTTTTAAATTATGTTTCTTCTCCTTGCTGTCTCATTTCCCCAATTTCTTAATAGTGTTTCCTGGGATCATCTCTCAATTAAACTACTTGCATTCAAATTCTTGTCTCAGGATCTTCTTTGAGAGAAACCAAACAGAGACACCTGTGTTCCACTGGCAATGAGGTCATGACTGCCTTAAATCTAATCAGACCCGTGAGCCAATTCCAGAGTTTCATCTTTAATGTTTGTCCCCTTTAACCAATTCCAGGATGAAAACTTACATCAGTCAGGATTTGGTTAGGGAAACAGACATCACTCTATATATTGTGGGTCTGAAATATAGGGGCACACGCCACCCCTGGAAGAACCAAAGGAGTAGGGATCATAGATGCTAAAGGTCAGGGAAATTGCTAGTGACGGTCAAGGAAAATACTAAGTAAAAGCAGGAAAAAATACAGCTGCTATAAAGGCTTTCAGCAAAGCATGTGCTTTTCAGGTGCTTGCTAGAAGCTGCTGTGACTCTCACAGTTGCCCATCTTTCCTGCTGCTAAATCATCAGGAGAACAATGGATTTTCCTCTCTCCTGCCTTCAGAATCTCGCACAAGTGCCCGTCCTTGACAAACTCTAAACATGGAAACGGATTATTTCTGAGAAATGTAGTTCCTGGATTCTCCTCTTCCTCACAGGCAAATTCTTGGAAGGGGCTGGTAGTGACGTTATTACCAGTCCATCTGGAATAATAAGCAAAGTCTGGAACATGAAAGGCTTTGCATGAGATTTTAAGCATTTTTATTTTAAGTCCAAGAACAATGAAAAGATATTCACAGGTTTTAAGAAGAGGTGTTACATGATCACATTTTTATTTTCCAATGTTTGGCTATAGCACAGAGTTTGGGATGGCAAGGAAATCAGAAAAACATAGAGCTTTAAGCCAGGAAAAAGATAATGATCCTTTATTGGGGGGATAGTGAAGATATAGAGAAGTGGGTAGAGTTAAGATTTATTTAGGACATAAGAGTAGTTGAACATGGTGATGACCTGGGTTTGAGAGATGTAGATGACGAACTTATGAAGGTTACTGTTTTTTGCTGTCATTCATTAAGGTTGGGAATACTAGAACATAACCAATTTGGGGAAGGGTAGCTTGTTTGAGGGTAGGTTATGACTTTCGACATGCTGAATTTGAGGTGCCTTTGAAGTGCAAGGTGAGGATGCTGAGTAGGGAACAGTCACACTATATGCTTTAGAGAGGGTCACATGGGCGTCCAGTGCCTCTTGGCAATCGCTCATGGCTCACAGCCACCAGCAGTAGTAGAAACGCCCAGCAACTTCTTCCATGTTCAGTGTTAATGTCTCAGGGCCGTGGAGATTCTCCTTTGCAATAGTTTCTAGGAGCAATATCTCCCAAGAGCTTCTTTTTAAGTTCTAGATAATCAGAAATTCTTATCAGTAGTTTTATGTATTCCCAATGATTTCTCCCTTCACAGGAGAGATTTTGCATAATTGTTGAAGGCTAGTTTGGTGTTCCTCCCTCAGCTATTCTTGAGGGGCAACTACAATGGGGCCTTGCTGAGCTGTCTCCAGGAAGCTACTCATGCAGGGAAGCCACCTCAAAACATTCCAGTAGAACTGAAGAAAGTAGGCATTTAGAGTATCACACAATATTATATAACACTTTTCTTTCTGCTCTTTTGTTCTATATCCTGAGGTTGGCTGGTTTAGGGGAGCTGTCATTCTCCCCGGTGGTGCTGCTCAGAGACTGCAGGGACAATTTTTATTTTTCTCTTGGCTTTATTAAGGTTGGGTAACTAGGGAGCCTGAAAAATCCATATATCACCCTATCTCCTATGGGCATGGGTGTGGGCATTTTCTAACTATGGGATACTATGAGTGACCCAAAGTTTGTCAGATAATATGTGAAAACTCCTAAGACAACCCTTAAATTATATAACATTTTATATCATTTTTAATCCTTTTATAAGGAAGATTTGTCTCTTTTCCCCCATTTGTTTATTTACTCAATTATTTATTTATATCAATATGGACTTAGGTATATTTATTTTATACTTTGGGTTGTAACTCAGTGCTACAGTATTTTGTTGCATACATTATTCCAATTTTGTCCTTTGGAACTATTTTCAGGTTAAACCCATGTCCCTATGAAATGCCTTCATCCTTTTGTTTTTTGAATACTGCCTCACTTTATGGTACTACAAGATATTGAAGGTTCATCGTGTACTTTCTGTATCCCAAACCTAGAATCAGCGATTCCTCTAATGAAGCCTGGTTCCTCTGATTGGAGAATGTATTCAGAAACCAAGATCTGAGCACTGGTGTCACTCTCCTTCTTCCAGAAGCACTTTCTTTAGCAAGTCTTACAGTGCAATTCTGCTGGTGACCAATTCCATCAGCTGTTGTATACCTGGTGGTTCTTACCTTGGCCTCTCATAGTTTTCTCATATACACGTGCTGGCCAACATTGTGTGGAGCCTAAAGGAAACCATCTACAGGTCTCCAGAATTCTTTCTTTGTGCAGCTCTATGCTGTCCATGGTCATCTCCATTTTGGTAATCTGCCCCACAAATTCCAGCTGCCCTGACCTGACCCAGTTCACAAGTCTCTTTGCTCAAATCAGAGACCATCAGGCTCTGTTTTGGTTTCTCTTTCTTGTGCTTTAGTGTAAAACACTTCAGGCAGGAATCTGGGCCAATCATGGGCTGTGGGCTGTCCTTTGCTTCCCCTCTTCCAGGATCAACACTAGGAGCTGCTTGTTGCTTAGTGTCTGAAAACTGCTGTTATTTTTCTGGCTTTCTATTTAAGACAGACAGGTAAGTTGGGTCCCTGTTGTTCCATCTTTGCTGGAAGTGGAATCTCCTCTGCTTTCTATGTATATTGTTTTGAACGAAGATATGAAACTTTAGACAAATATTAGCAATAATTCTTAAAAGAGATTTAATTAAAAATTATAAGCACATAATATTTTATTAAACAAGGCCACCAATAGTCGACACGTTGCCTTCGTGTGAATCAGAAAGAGGCACTATTTCAAATGAACACTTTACTTTCCCTTTGGGAAATCATCATAAGACACAAATTTTGCTAACATAAAATGCGTTGCTGCTATCTGCTGGAAACTTTCCATCATAATAAAAAATCTATGAGGTCTGCAACATAAATGCTATTCTGTAGATTTTTTTTAGTGTTCAATCTTCACTACTGTCTTTGAGGTCTCAGAAAAAATGTTGGAAGTGAAAAGGTACAGTAGAAGGAATTAAAAACTTGCAAAAATGTTTGTAATTTCACTGGAGGGAGTCAATAAATCTGGATTTATTTTTCTTGTTCATCAGAAAGTCTAATTTGAAAAATCTAAATGTATTTATTAATTAGAGAATAATGTAGAATAAATTAAAATTCTTTGTAAAAAATAAGGAAAACAAAGCTAAGACTTTTGGTGCATCTGAGTGATATTAGAAAATTGCTATATAAAGGGGAATATTAGGAAATACAGAGGTTAAAAAATACTAAAATCTTATAGTAGTAATAATAAATATACAAGTTATAGTGAGTTAAGACATCAGTTTAATGTTTAAAAACATTAATTTTTGTTTATCGCAAAGCAAAAAATCAAACCCATTGCTATTTGTAACAAAGAACACACTTAAAAATTATCACACAACAAAGTTATTAAAAAATTGGTATTGAATATCTACCAACCACAAAGAAAAAATATGTATACACTGTGTGACAAGGTTAAAAAAAATGTTCAGTAGAACCGAGATTGCATTCTATAAAGATAAAAGATACAAACCTCAACAGAAAATCAATAGTCATTATATTTTTTAGTGCCAAATAAGATATCATAAGATATATAATGGAAATAGAGTTGAAACACAAAGAATTTTATCCCTATCACTCTGTTTATTGGGTTACACAGAAAAAATGGATATAGAGGAATCTGATAACAAATTTATATATATATATTTAATGGGTGTATATCTTGAAGCAGAGGCTATGCATCTATTCAAGTATCCTTATAATACTTTTAAAAACTAAATCATATTCTATTACCATAAGAAATCTCAACATATTTCAAAATTTAGAAAGTTTATAAACCTTTTAACAAAATGTCATAAAGTTTAAATTAATGTAAAAGTTCAAAATATTTAAAAAGTCCTAGGCGTTGCAAATTAAACATTCAAACAAAATGGTCTTTTTTGATAAATAAATAATAAAAATGACAATACTACATCTTTAAACAGAACAAGCTAAACTCTGAGGAAAATTAGTGCTTTTCATTATTAAACAAGAATAAAATTAACATAGGTAATTTAAAATTTAAATTTACTAGTGTAAAAAGGAAATTTAAGGGAATCAAAAAATAATCAAAACCCAGAAATTATACAATTTGAAAATACAAAAAAATCAAATTTACAAATGAGTAAAAATGCTTTCTTGAAATAAATCAAACAAAAAAACCTTTCTATAAAGCAACCTTTAAATAGTTTAGTGAGAAAAATAAAAAAATCAAAACGAAATGTAATTAGAACTTAGAAGGATTTAAATACAAGTGTAGATGAAGTTTTTAAATGTCAGAAAATGTAACATTAATGTCAGTGCTAATAAATTTGAAAAGATGAGCTATCATTAATTATAAATTAAATAAATGAAACTTAATCCCTAGAAAATGTGAACAAATTCCTTTTCTCTTCCAAAAATAGAAACTCACTATGTTGGCAAATTAAAAATTAAAATTTAAAAGATGATATGTATTTCTATAACAGTTTTAAAGAATCTTTAGAAATCCTTATCTGCAACATCAAAACTTTACTGAAAGCTATTTTAAATGGTCTGAATGTTTGTGCCCCCACCCCAAATTTATATGCTGAAATACTAATCCCCCAGTGTCATAATAGGAGGTTGGGTTTTGGGGAGGTGTTTAGGTCATGAAGCCTTCATGAGTGGGATTAGTGCCTTATAAAAAGGACCCCAGAGAGTTCTCTCACCCTCTTTTCACCATGTGAGGATATAAGAGAAGTAGGCAACTTAGAAAAGTATCCGTGTTGCCACCCAAATGGGTCCCTTGCCAGCTGCCCAGAAGGCCAATATACTGAGATAGCAGGACTTGAAGTAGAAGAAGCCTTTAATATCTCAAGGCACTGAGCAAGGAGATGGGAGAAATTTCTCATATCCATCTCTTTGAGAATTTGGGGGCTAAGGTTTTTAAAGGTAGTTTGATGTCTAAGGGGCTAAGGCATTGGGTCTGCTGAGTGACTGGGGAGGAACTCATAGGGTTAGGAAGCAGAAATTGTCTTCTTGGCTGAGACAGTTCCTGGGGAGGAGGTTGCAGGACCTGTTGGGTCAGTCCCCACACATGGCCACTGGTCCAGTTGACATCAGTTGGTCCCCCCGAATGCAGAGTCTAGAATATATCTCACAGACCAGTCTTAGGTTTTGCAATAGTGATGTTACCTATAGAAGTGATTGGGGAGTCACAAATCTAGCCCCTGTAGAGGATATGTGATGCTTAAGCAGTAAGCAGTTACAGCAGTGAGCAGTCGCAGGAAGGCAAGTTGGGAAACAATGGCTGGTTAACTTTTAGCTATGTCTATCCTATTTTAGAAACCAGACTTTTACCACAGTTCTTGTGTCATGGCCTTACATTATTTTAATACAGGCGGTGTCACCTCACCAGAATCTGACCATGCTGAAACCCTGATCTCAGACTTCCAGCCTCCAGAACTCCAAGAAATAAATTTCTGTTGATTACAAGCCACTCAGTCTACTGAGTTATAATAGCCAGAATTAAGACACTATCTGAAAGAGGGAGAGAGAGCAAGAGTGATAATTTACACGGGGGGGGGGGGGGGGGGAGAGGGGATGAAAGAGAAAAAGAAAGATTCGATACTCCAGAATAGAAAAGATAAAATTATCTTCCAAATTAATCCATATATTTATTTTAATTTCATTTAAAGTATTAATGGAACTTTCATACTAATGGGACTTTGACAGTAAACCTATAATACATCCAAAAGAATAATTATGTAAGAACAATCAAGATAATGTTGATAAAGAAGAAAAATAAATATATTATTTTTCATGAAAGAAAAAAACCCCCAAAGACTAGACAAGTTAAATGTCTTGTCCAATCATTATTCATCTTGTAATTGGTAGAGGGTAGGGCCAAAATACAAACCAAGACTTTTTTAAAAAACTCTATATCTGCTTCCCTCCTTCATTTGATCTGTATACATGGAATGGATGCTGTGATGTCTCCCAAATCATCCTTCAGGACTGCTACTAGCTGCAGGGAGTGTTGGAGAGTAAGCTACTTCACAAAGGTTATACCGCTTCCTTAGGGGGTAGCACACATCCGTAACCAGTTAATGTAGAGGTGCAGAGACTGTGCCCCTTGCTTCAGTCTTGGACAACTTTGAAGGGTCATCCTAGCTAGAGTACCCTTTGTGGGATGAACTGAAGCCCTTTTGCAACTCTTGTTCCATTGTTCCTTTATGGGTGTTTTTCCTGCAAACACTCCCCAGTAAACTTCTTGCTTGTAAATCTTTGTCTCAGAGTCCATGTCCTGGGGAACCCAGACATATATCTGATGCCAAGAGTAGTCCTAGGAAACAGATGCAAAAATAGGAACTTGGAGCTGTATCACCCCTGGAAAGCTGGCAATGTAGATTGCTTCACTTGTTGGTGGAGCACTGATCGCCTCTGACATGCTGTAACAGAACAATTGTTCAAGCGGTCCCTGAGGATGAACTGGGATGAGATGCCGGGGAACGTAATGCATTGACTGCTGCAATATCTCACAGGTTAGAGAGGTTTGGGGAAGCTGCAATTATAAGGACAATAGAATCAGAGTGCTATTGGTGCATTGGGCAGAGACAATGAAAGGGTGATGGTGATTAATCAACAATTTAAGGTAAAATGTGAAAATCAGAGAGCCTATTTGGCAGCGTATGAAAAGAGTCCCACGCTTTGCAGCTGGAGGCCAGAAAAAGCTGAGAATCGAGCCAGAATATAATTATATAAGAGTAGCGGAGCTCCAGAAAAGGTTGGATTCTCATTCTCAGCAAATATGCTATTGCCAAGGTCAGGGTCATGGTTGGAAGGTCTGGAAACTGAGAATTGGAATGGGGACACCTGAATTGATGAAACCAGAACCTTAAAACTCCAAGATACCTCTAAATTCACTGGGTCTGCAGAAACAGCTCACTGTTGCCAATTAAAGGCTTCTACGCTCTGCCTGCTTGAGGATAGAGGGTACTGCCTTGCAAGTCAGAATCTGTCTCCACTTCTCCTTCTCTATGTCAGAATAATCACTGGGGTTATCACAAGATAACTTGGCTAGTGTATTCTAGTGTACTCTGTTAAAAAAGGAGAAGTGCTATTTCCTGAAAGAGCTTCCAGACCTAGTCAAATACAAAAGCAGGAGCCAAGAGCATGGGACTTTCATGGGACTGGATCCTGAGGGTACTGGATCATGGGTGGTAGGCGGCGGCAGGGGCAGAATACCAAGTTGGATCAGGGAGTGTTTATTACTATGGGAGCACTCTCTTTAATATAGAATTTTACACCCTGGCAAGGCCTCTGGAAAACAATGCAAACATGCTGCTACGTTGATTCTTGAAGGCTTGGAGAAAATGAAGGCTTGAACTAAGCGAAGAAGAAATGTCAGACCTGCTATGCAAACAACACAGGAAGAAGTACAAGACTTAGAGAGTGGGCTTGCTAAAGAGGATATGCTACGGAAGGGCAGGAAATCAACTATATTCTGTGAGAGGGCTCAGAGAACCCTCCATTTACTAAATAAGTATGCACTGGTGAGAGTAACACCACTATTGATGAGAATCTCAGTGGTGGCTGTCTCCTGTAAGGAGGGGAATTGTTATGGTTTGGATATTTGTCCCCTCCAAATCTCATGTTGGAATTTGCTTGCCAGTGTTGGAGGTGAGGCCTGGTGGGAGGTGTTTGGGTCATGGAGGCTTCCTGAGGCCCTCACCAGAAGCACATGATAGTGCCACGCTTCTCGTACAGCCTGCAGAACCATGAGTCAAATAAGCCTCTTTGCTTTGTGAATCCCCAACCTCAGGTGTTCCTATACAGCAATGCAAATGGACTAAGAGAGGGACATAGGAGGATATTCTTAACAGAACTGGGCTGCCTGATAAAAATAGAGTAATGCAGTCCCAAAACAATAGAGGAAGGTGGTGGCACTTAACCCTCAGAAGCAAAGTATGCAAAATTATTGTAATGAGAGCCAAGATCAAAGTGGTAGCCAAGCTGGCTCCTTCTGGAGATGGTTAATAGAATAAGGCTTGCTTAAGGCAAAACACATGGGCAGACAAGACTCTTGCCCAATATACATGCTGAAAAGAAATCAAGGATGGATAATAAGGAAACTGAGGGCAATAAAAAGTCACAATCCTTTGCTCAGTTTCTGACTTGAATCCATTTTCAAACTCAGAATCCACTGATGGAAAGAGGGGCTGGGTCCCCATTCATTAAAGCTACTATCTCTACTTAAGGTCCAACAGATAGACATCTGCAACAGATAACAGCTCCCTGATTGGGTACCATCCCCCAAAGAGATAAGTCAACCACTTGGTGACAAGATGATCACACTGGACTCCTTCTGCTCTAGAATGGGCAGTATCATCTTGACTAGATATGGTACATATTCCTGGTATAAGTGTATCTTTCCTGCTTTCATGGCTAGCACTGTTATTTGAGGGCTTATAGTATTTGACTTACTGATAGTCATCGACTCATAATACCATATACAGTTATCTCAGGCCAAGGAACTCAGTCCACAGCAAAGAAGATGCAACTGTGATACATGACCGTGATCTTATCACATAACAACCTGCCCAGACACTGTTGACCTGATAGTGCAATGGTCTATCTAAAATCTAATTTTTAATAACATCATATTGCCTAAAGTAGGACAAGATATATTACACTGCTTTTCTAAAAATTGTGACAATTACAACCATTATTTTACTTTAAAAATTTATAATATTCTATTAATATACTCATATTACAAATAGTAGAAATAATCTCTCTTAAGAATAAATTGAATTTATGGGTGGATATACAGAAACACATGGGAATGAAGGAAAAGCAGAATACTGATTGGAAATAACAGAAACTAATGTAAATTTAACAGATTTCAACATAGAAACCATTGACAACATAGCTCTGTCACCTTCACCAGAGAAATTAATTTTCACTATTTCTTCAGTTCTTAATTTATTATGCTCCAGTTTCAAAGTGGCTTGGCAGGTATGCCAGCTGCTCTTGCTTACATCACTTATGGCTTTTCCTAGGCAGGAAGAAGTATGACCTGCCAAAGTCCCAGGGGTTCTCTTTGGGTTTCTTAGTAGGAGAGCACCATAATTTATCAGGAACACAGGTCAACACACAATGGAGGGGGATGTAACTCCCCAAAGGAAATCGTACTTCGGTTTGTTAAGGGAGAAATGGATACTGGGTGACTAGAAACACATCAGTTGCCCTCTGATACACATTTAACTACTCTGAAATAACCACTCAATTATTTCAGGCCAATATATGTACCACTGGATACAGAGACCAGCAAATCCTGCTGGCTTCCCCAGGCGCCATTTCTTCCTCTCGAGTTAGCTGCATGGAGCTTGGGCAAAGGCACTTCATTTTCCTGCCTCTGGTGTTCAACCTCACACTGCCATCTAGGCGATGCTGCCTTAGGCTGGGAATGCCCTACAGTTGTCTGTGGTACTAATGAGTGCTAGAGTCTGTGACAGCAAATGGCACTTTATTATACGGTGTCTTCATTGAGCCAAAATTATGTAACAGTCTATCTTCATCCATTTTGCTATAACACAACACCACAGACTGGGTAATTTATAAACAATAGGAATTTCTTTCTCACAGTTCTGGAGGCTGAGAAGTCCAAGATCAGGGTGCTGGCAATTTTGGTGTTTGGGAAGAGCCCCATCTTCACTTTCAAGATGGTGTCTTGAACATGGCATCCTCCAGTGTCCTTCACGGGCCAGATTAATGGAAAAGCAGAAAGAGAACCCATTCCTGAAAGCCTTGGATTAAGGCATTAAACCCATCTGTGCAGGTGGTGCTTTCATGGCTTGCTCGCCTCTTAAAGGCTTCACCTTCCAATACCATTAATTAAATTTCAACATGAGTTTTGGGGAGATGGACAAACACTCAAACCATAGCACAGTCCATGGCAATTTTTTTTAAACCTTATTTCCCTTTGGACTTTTTTCTATCATTTCTTTATCCTCTTTCCCTTGGAACTGACAGAAAAGTTGGAATCCGGACACTGAAGAGATGCTGTTTGTACATCAGAATGAAAACAACTCCCTTGGTTCTGCTTGCAGCCCTCTGAGAGTGAATATACAGGTTCCCAGGGTTTGATAGGAGCTGGGGGTGGGAGGAGGGTCTGTAGCAAACTCTTCCTCAAACGCTACAATGTCCTAATTCCCCACCCTTGAAACTCCTTTGGCCACCCCAGCCCCTCTTCCCTTGGCATTCCCTTTTTTCACAGCTGTCCTTAATCACTTCCTTCTACCTGAGGTTTCTGTTTCTCTCTCTTTCCCCAAGTCCAAAGTAAATAAATCCAGCGCCCTTTATTTACATTACAAAAAATTCCTTTCTTGTACCAGGAAGTTTAATATGGTTCTCTTAAAAACTGTTCACTGCTGATTGTGGTTTAATTCATAGACATAATATCTGTGCTCTAAATTTTAGGTAAGGCCAAGAATACTTTTATGGAATAACCTAAAAAGCAATAGTAAGAAAATAGTATATAGCTGGCAGGAAATTATTCAAGCTGTTCATGCCTTCTTTTTCAGACTACTTTTAGGAGAATTGTGAAATAGAGTTTCCTGATAGGAAATGTGTTTTGCTGAAGGACAATGAAATCATGCTAAACTTAATGAGAATGTTTTTGAATTGTTCCTATTTTCTCTTTTAGGTGATTTTTGAAACGCATTTGTTCTATTCTCCTGATACTATGACAGGAAAGAAATTATATTATTACTTCTACTACCTAGAGAAAAATAGCTGATTAGCTAGTTTTGACTTTTAGACTATTCTCAAATCATTCTCTTAGAGCACATTTCTTTGCCTTATTTTTGATGACGGAGAAATAAGGCCATTGCGTGCTTTCCATTAACATTAATGACTCTTCTAATGATTTTATGCCTGAAGCTTTTAATTTTTATTTTAGAAAGCACACCTACTACTGAGACTAAGTCTCTTTATCGTTCACTGTAAATTTCCCTTGAGGAGTGTGTTTTCATTTAAAGAGGCATAAATAAAGTTCATAGTACAGTTAAAAGTGGACTAAAGTCAAATTGACATTTATGCTTTCGACAGAGAAATATAAGTGTTTACTGTATAATGCAATATCAAAAAATAAAAAAGTGCTTAAAAATAAAGAATATAAAATGGATGAGTGGCTGAATAGCAAAGTTTATATAAAGAGATAGTAGAGAGAGTAAATACTATATGTGACTGATTTTTGCATTTATGGGTGTTTTATAAGCATGACAATTAACATTATGATTTCTGATATACCTGCTACTTTAATGTTAGGATATATAAAACTGATTATTTAAAAACTTAGTAAATTCACAAGATCATTGTGTTTTTAATGATCTGTTGTCAGTAGGACATGGACTTTGGGGGTTTTTCTAGTGGTTGCGATGGTTATGAGTCAAACCAATTACTGTTTCATGCCAAATTTATCCACCCTGTGATTAAATTAGCAGATTTGCGAGATAGCTATCCAGTGTCATGGGTATAGTCCATAATTATGGAATAAAACTGAGCAAGCTGGTGAATGAAAGAATCAAATCCACAGCCCTAACATTATTGATAAATCTTACACAGACCACTGGGTAAGGTGGGAACCTTTCTTAGGGGGACAATTCCAGGCCACGTTCTGTGAGACTTGTTTTTTCATTAGACTTTGGGTTCTCACAGATTTCTGTCCTTGTTTCTGCTTGCCAAGGCATACTGACAAGATTGACAAGAACATGACACTGAGACATTTTTCTTTCCTTATCCATTTCTTCAAAGCAGTAATTAGACCATGTAATTTCCTTGCTAGTTAAGATGGCTTCCTATTTCACATGGGGAAAAAAAAAACTAAGCTTTTTGCTGGATGTGGAGAATGATCTATAAATATAAGCTTTTTAAAAATTTCTCTCATCACGAGGTGACATCTTATATAGTCATGCATCATTTAACAATGGGGATATGTTCTAAGAAATGTGTCCTTAGGTGATTTAATTTTTGTTGTTGTGCAAGCATCATAGACTATACCAAGGTGGTCCTAGCTGGTATAGCCTGCCATACCCTACACTGGGGTGTTGCCTGTTGCTCCTGGCTACACACCTAGCAGTTACTCTGCATGATACTGCAGGCAGTTGTAAAACACTGGAAAGTATTTGCATATCTAAACCTATGTAAACATAGAAAAGGGACAATAAAAATGTAACAGAAGTAACATTTTTAACAGAAGGGCCTGAAAACAGGAAAAATGTAAGTTATCTCTTTAATCATCCCTCCCCACACACTCTTTTTGGGAATTAAAATATATCAAAAATGTTATTATTTCAACATGTTATCAATATAAAAATTATTAGGGAGCTATTTTACATCTTTTCTCTAAGTTTGTGAAACTCAGTGTGTATTTTACACTCACAGCACATCCTCACTCAAACTAGCCACGTTGCAAGTGTCCAATCATAGTTGCTCTGAGATAGAGAAAAAAAATGTGAGGTGAGAAGAATTGGAAGTTTTGAACATGTAGCAAAGACTGCTTATCATAATCCTATCTATACATACACGGGTCCATTCATCTATCCCAGACTCTCTTGAGGTTAGAGATCATGTGATTAGCTAATATGATGTGGAAGGAAGTTATGTGAACAATTTCCATGTCTGGCCCCTGAAACCATCTTGTGCAGTTTTCCAGCCTTCTCTTTTCCTGTCTTGGTGACTTGGAGGTTGTATGGTGTCCAGATGGCACTGGTACAAAATGGACATTGGCCACTCACCCAAACTCCAACTATGATATCAATAGTGAGTAATCAAGGAGCTTTTGTTGTGGTAATTCACTGAGATTTCAGGGCTTGTTTCTTGTAGCAACTAGAATTGACTGCCCAGTATGTGAAGAGAAAACTGCTTAGGTATTGGGAAGAGAAACACCAAGAACACAAGTAGTGATATTAACATAATTACAAAAAAAAAAGTTTTATTTTTCGGTAAAAATAGAAACTGTGGGAAAAGAAAGATGATATTCTTATCCAGTAAAAACTTAGCCTTCCAAATGTAGAATGGAAAATGGGATCTAATTGAAGAAACAGGTTGAACTTTATAAAGCTCAGCTAAGATCTGCTTGAAAGGAGATAGGAATATGAGAAAAGGAAATAGAAATGGAAACCCGGAGGATATCGAGACATATCCATCTGCTGTAGAAAAGATATCGTAGAAAGGAATATTTCTGTTACCATTTAATAAGTCATGATTTATGCAAGTCCTGGAAAAAGCCAAATTCTTAGTATAAGTGAGATTTGGAGGAAGTAGCATATGACCCAGGACACATTGGCTATGAACTTTGCTTGGAGAGTTTCCTGTTATGAATTCAAGATACCCATGTCAGGATGTCAGAAACTCGGGGTCAAAAGAGAAATGGACAATAAATTGTTTTAAATTTGAATGAATTTAATGAATTTAAACACAGAACTGACACCAAGGAAAAGGAAGGAAAGTCAAAGAAAACTTGAGGAATTTAAGTGCCAAACTGCAAATTTCTATAGTTTGCAAGAATACAGGATTGTTTTAGAGACAGAGGCAAGGAGAATTTTCCTCCAGTATGTGGGAAGCAGAGTATCATGATTTGCCTCTTGGCACCACACATGCATACAGTTGTGAAAGTGTTAGAATTTGGATTTTATCTTTAATTTCTTCATTTTCAATGGTAGTTAGAAGAAAAACAAAAAACTAGTTTGAGAATTGGTCACAGAATTTCACTAAAGAAAAAGCTATGCTTGTTTAGAAAAACATCTTCACTGGCATATTTATTTTTTAAGCTGAAACTTTCTAGTGGTAACCTGGATATATTCAGGTGGACAAAGAGAAAGTAAATAAAGCTTTTGGGGAAGATACGATAATGTGAATATTGGGGGAAAACATAAAGTAAGAGACATATAACATGGTAGCAGGCAGGAAATCTGGGGAGAAATACTGGACAATGAAAAATTCTTGGTATCTGCTGGATGTTCAAAGGAGAGAATATTCCATTTTAAAGTGGGTAGTTCAGTTACACTTCTAAAATAATGCGTAGATCCATTATATACCCTCTTCACATTGCCCTTATCCTCCAATATTCAGTAATACAGATGCCCAGTAGGTTGGTGTTTTGGAAAAAGCAAGGAAATGGGACTCTATTTCATGAGTGGGCAAGTGCAAGTTTAGGGACTGAGGAAAACCATAGGAGTTGGCATGTAAGGGAGAGGAGTTTGGAGTTAAGGGGGATAGGCCAGGAGAGGTGGCTCTGATGGCTTCAAGCTCTGGGGATTTGCAGACACCTTTGGGGGAACATTGGACTTTCACAGGTTGGCAGAAAGGTGATGAATCAATTTTATGTAAATTTCAAGAGAGTGACTCATTGATGTCTAGATTGTCTAATCAAGTCTCACTGATTTTATATTTTGAAATTTTCTGGGTATTATCACTTCTTTCTATCTAACCTGGTGGTGTTTCATTGTTCCTTGCTGGCACTTCTGCCATAACTTCCTAACTGGCCTTTCAAATTCCTGTTTCATGGTGGGGCATTCGGTGTTTCTACAATATAGCAGGGCACAGTAATAAATGAGAATTAGAAGAAAATAGGGATTATTTTGTTCTGATCCATCACAAGTCATAAGCTTCTAGAGGCCTTCACTGAAGGAGTGAGCTTTCTTCTGACATGACCCAGTGGATACGCAGGAGCAGGGGTCTGTGTCAGGAAGTGATCACATGGGCGTGAAACAGAATTTGTTGATATTTCACTAATCTTGCTCATGTCAATGGAGGAGAGGGGACGTTATTTGTCTGGTTACATTTGTGTGTTGAGGCAATACTTAACAAAAGATAAATAATTACTAGAATATTTCCATCAAGAATAACATTCAAGGTCCCTTAATGTTTTTTTATTCCTTTCTTAACTCCAACAGGGAGGTGCAGCTGGTAAGCATTTTTCATCAGGCCATGTTTGTGAGTGAGTATAGTCGCTGTGCCGGCTGTAGAACAGGATAGAGAACCTAGACAGAGATCAACAAAATAAGCTCAATTAATTTTTGACAAAGATGCAAAACCAATTTAATGAAAGAAAGACAGCCTTTTTAATAATTGGTACTGGAGTAGTTGGACATCCATAGGCACAAAAGTTAACGTTTACCTAACTCTCACACCTTCTGCAAAAACTAACTCAAAATGGATCACAGACTTAAATGTACAACATAAAACTATAAAACTCTTCTTATAATAAAATAGGAGATACTCTTGGGATCTAGGAATAGTCAAAAGTCTTTGGATCTTAGGCTTGAGATTAAAAGCATGATTTATAAATGGAAAAAGTTGGACCTCATCAAAATTAAATACTTATCTTGTGAAAGGCCATTAAAAGGATGAAGAGATGAGCCAAAGACTGGAAGAAAATATTTGCAAACCACATATATGACAAAAGACTGATATCTGGAATATGTAAAGAACCCTCACTATAGTAAAAACAAACCATCCAATTGGAAAATGAGCAAGAGACATTAGCAGATATCTCACTAATGAGGATATACACCTGGGAAATAAGCACATAAAAAGATGTTCAACATCCTTAGCCATTCAGGAAATGTAAATTAAACTCTAATGGAATATCACCACCTATCAGAATGGCTAAAATAAAAAAATAGTGACAACATCAAATAGGAATGAGAATGTAGAGAAACTGGGCCACAGATATATTGCTGGTGGGAATGTAAAATGTTACAGCTGCTCTGGAAAAGTGTTTGGGAGTTTCTTAAAAACTAAACATATGACTCTCTGACCTAGCAATTGCACTCCTGGGCATTTATCCCAAATAAATGAAAACTGCTCACACAAAATCCATAGACAAATGTTCATAGCAGCTTTATATGCAATAGCCCAAATCTGAAATCATTCTAGATGTCCTTCAACAGAGAAATGTTAAACAAACTGTGGTACATGTATACCATGGAACACTACTCAACAGTATACAGAATAAATAAACAAGCTATGGATACATGCCACAACTTAGATGATTTTCAGAGAATTATGCTATCTGAAAAAAGCCAATCCCAAAGGGTTACATATTGTGTAAACCCATTTATATGCGATGCTCAAAATGGCAAAATTTTAGAAGTAGAAAATAGATTGAACAATGATTGCCAGAAATTAAGAATAGGGGTTTGGAGACGAGGGAAGTTGTTGTGGTTAAAAGGCGGAAAATGAAAGATCCTTGTGGTGATGTAACTGTTCTGTGTCTTGACTGTGTTGGTGGATACATGAGACCTACAGATGTGATAAATTGTGCAGAGCTAAACACACACACACACGTGAATACACTCATGTGCATGCACAAGTACATCAGTGGATTGTATCAATGTCACTACCTTGGTTATGATATAGTTTTGCAAGATGTTATATTCAGAGGAACCTGAGTAAAGGGTACTTAAGATCTCTGTTATTTCTTATAACTACATGGGAATCTACAGTTATCTCAAAATAAAAATATTTAATAAATAAAGTCATCACCCGATATGCTTTACTTTTTTCTGTGCAACCCAGACAAAGTGACACAGGGAGTGTTCCCCAGCCTTTTTCTTTTCCTGCTCTTTCTTCAACATAGTTATCTTCTAAAGCACGATAAGGGCTGACATTCAGGTTTGAACTTAGAGTATCTCTGTGTGTTTATCTCCATGGAGGACCTTGCAAGCACAACTGCTTCTGGTCTGGAGTGCAGATCAAGTACTCCTGCATCCCCTTCCTATGAAATTATTTTAATACCATGAAGACCTCACCCCAACTTTAAAATTAGTTATCAGTGAGATAATTTTCTTCAAGTTTTGGCGTTTTCTGCCACTCTTTCTGAATTCACATTGAGACACTATTAAAAAAGCAGCATATGAGAGGTTTTACAGATTGGCTGTAAATAGTGCACATGAACTTGAGATATTCTGTGTAGGAATCAGTGTGTGTGTTTGTTGGAGATACTATAATTTTATATAATCACTACTATCATTCAAGCTCAATGTACTTGATTCTCTTGAGGCTGCCAATGTGTGCACCTGATTCTTTGGTGAGGAACCAGTAGAATGGACAGAAACCACTTTTTACAACAGAAGTCTACAGCCTGCTCTGTCACTTGAGAGAGAGAGGACTGAGAGAATTGAATACTGTTACTTGGTCTCCTCTCTCTCCATCGGTTATTCTTTGCCAACCACTTTGCCATAAGAGGTGTTTTGTTACTCCAGATCTGTGCCAGCAGCTTTCTGCTTTATAGCATCCTTTGCTCGTACTTGCCACTCCACATCCCTATCTGGAGTGGGATGGAAACTCAGCTACCTATTGCTAAAGGATAAGTCCAGTAAGACAAGAGAAAATATTTCAGTTAATCAAATCTCATAGATCCTTTAGCTTTAAAGCAATTATCTACTAGGTCAATTTACTTATTATTGTCCATGTTCTCATTTGAAAGTGCCTCTACAGCCTGCTTTCTTGAGGAGAGAGTTGCAACTGGTAAGACTATTGCCAGTGTTATGAGAGGAAAGCAGGAGGTGGTTGCTGTTATTAACATCCTGGATCTGATCAGCAGAAGAGGAAACAGGACAACATGGAATAGCTGTAAGGTACACATTCTTCCTTCAATCAGGAAATGCCACCATGAGAGGTATCCAGATCTGGTATCCACATAGTGACATCCAGAACTCAGGACATGTCAGGCAAGTCTTGAAATACGATGCATTTATGTTTCTACTTCTTTAATTGTCCTACTTTTATCTTTCCATTTTGCAAATCTTGTATTTCTCATCAAATCAGTGATTTGTAGCCCTAGCTGTACGTTAGAATCTCATGTGGCAACATTTAAACACTTTCTGTGCTTGGGGCACAAGGACCCAGATTTTACTGGAATGAGACCCAGACTTACACATTTTATAAAAACTCTCTGGGTGATACTGATGTGCAGATGGGGGTGAGAGTCCTGCCCAGACTCATGGAGCACCCCCTACTCAATAAAGCTGAAATTCTAGGTGCTGACATATAAGAGGCTAATCAAGAAGATGGTAATATATCAAGTTTCAGGCAAGCTTCCAGGGAACATCCATATTTTCCTTGGAGTCGTACATTTGCATTAAATCCCATATTCCCCAAAATGTCCCACTCTAATGGAATTACACTCTCCCAGACCCCCTAATTGAATTTTTATTGTAATTTGTGTTTTCAAGCTCCCTTGGTCTCTTTGTTTTGTTTCCTCATCATATGACTGACTGTTGGTGTAAACCACTAAAACAAACATCTCATTTGTGAGCAAGGAAGATGATAAGATATTCCCTAGCCTTTGGCAAAATATCAGCGGTATGAGTACTCCTTAGGAAATTCTTTTGTACAAGACTTGCAGTTTGGTCCCCAAAGGATGCTGGTGAGGATAGTCCTCTGGCCTTTCATAAATGAGCTGGTTAGACTTATTGACGCTATGTGAATTATCTTTATCTTTCAATTCACAGAGCTTGAGAAGTGGCACCCTCTCAGCTGTGCCCAGGGTTTTCAGTGGAACAGAATTCCGTAAGGCGGTTCTTTATGCTCACTGGCTGTTGATAATGAAATGCTTCTTTTTTCATCTTTGGCCAAAAGATTTGTGAATTGCTTCCTTTTTAGAATGTTATTTGGATCTATTAATAAGCTGATCAGCAAAGACATTTTTAAAACAATTCATAAAGTAAGGCATGTGCCCTTCTTGAAGAAGGAACTATGACAGCCTTTCTGGATCAAGTGTCCTTATCATTTGAATAAAAGAGCAGCTTTGCTGTCCACTTGAACAAATTGAATTGAATTAGATCTACCCCCTTTTGATCCTGGGGTTTTCAAAGTCATGAATAAAGCATTTTGCTGGGGCAGAATGAGATTTCTGCTTTCCAGACATGACCTGTGAAAGGGCAGAAGACGACATCCCAGAACTATACTTGCTATTGTTTGCATTTCCTGTGATCATGGCTTTAGCAGTTGGCTGAAAGGAAGTGAAACTGAATTTATAGAATTTAAGAAAACTTTCTCAATGGTAGTTTAGCATAATCAAAACTCAAAACTTCTTAAAAGATCTTATTTCGCTTGCTGAACATCTGTACATGTTAAAAAGAAATATAAGGAATATTTCTATAAACCTCATGTAAGCATCAAGTATAACCGTTATTACTATTTGCATTTATAAAATTATGTTACAGTTAAACTTCAAGTATAAGGACTTTAACCAAATTATTGTATTTCATTCTTATTAAACGTCACTGGAAATTCAAGGAAACTGTTCTTTCACTGAGGTACATAATGCTTAGGAGACTTGTTTTAATAATAAATATATTAATAGTTCTTCCAGTAATTATTATACTTCCAGTAATAACCATATTGAGACTGAAAAAAGTTATCTTGCTATGAATCTTAAAATGATTTTTGAATTACATTTTGAAAGACAACTTTTTCCTCCCTGGTGGTTCCAAATGTTATTTGTTCAATGAAAAACATCTTTATGTGTAACACTGAAAAGGAGGCATTATTTTGCTTACTCAAAAAAAAAAAACAAAAACAGTAAAGCTCATCAAATTTAAATAAGCCTGTGGAATTAGTACAGACTTCTGTCTTTCACCTCTGATTCCCAGTTCATAGTTTTAGGGATCCCCTTTCTCCGGGTCTGCCAGGAGCAGCTCTCCTCTGTCTTTTGCAGGACTTCTCCAAGGAGATGGCTGTCGCCTGCAGAGTTCTCCACATGGTTAGGAATGCCTCACTGGCAGCAGCTTGCATCATTTATGATTAGAGAGAGAGAAAAACCAACCTTTTGTTTTGGGGGATGATTTTATAATTCTATAAGAACACGCTCATTTGTGTCTTATAAACAAGGATTTTTTTCCCCTCATTCTCTGCATGACTCCCTCTCTCTCTACGTTCCTTTTTTTTAGTACTTTGGAAATAGGAGTTATTGAGTTTGATTGATCTTTAGAGTCTTTGGCCGAGTCTAAATAGTGCAAGATTAGAGAGTATTTGAGAGCACCTGTGCTAGAATGTAGTAAGTTAATCTATTAATACTATTAAGAAGTACCTGTGCAATTGCTGGTCATTTGGGAAATAACTGAATTTTATTCTGGTTAAACACTAGTTTTTCCAAAAGGTTTTTAGTGTTACTTCTATTTATGTAATTGCATGCCAGAAACTTGGCATGAAGGTGCAAATATATATTACAGCTTTCCTGTTTTGTGATAGTTGGAGAAATGTAGTTGGCAAAACTCCCCACTTTGCTTTAGAGCGTGATTCCACCATGTTGCTATGTAAGGTTTCACTTTTCATATGGCTGAGAGGGCATCATTGAATTGCTTCTTGGAACAAAGCAATGGCAGAAAAGAAAAGTCAGATACTGAGTTTTTACTATGAAACAGGCAATTCAGTGTGTTTAATACATTTGCACAAATGAAGTGGCATTCAGCTATTTTAAGGTAGAAACAGTTTTCTATTCCATATATAAAATGAAACACCCAATATTTTTACTTATTTATCAGAAAGATTACTCTGAATTATGGAATAGTGCTACAAAAAGAAAGTAAGCCATAGTTTGTATGTAGCAAAACCCCAGACTATTTTAAACTTAAAACTAGAGAAATTAGTAAATAACAGTTATCTATTATCACAAGGATTATGTGTGAATGTGTACTTATAGAACTTGAAATATTTTACTCTTTTTAATAAATAAAACAGGCATTTTGAACTATTTCACATTAAATATACTCAGTAAATCATTTTCTGAAATGAATCCATACCTAAAGAAATGCCAGTTTAGTCTCTCCCTGCCTGAATTATGATGACCTCCAAATTACTGAGCTTTAACTTCCTCATTTTATCATATTAGTATTTTTAAACATATGACCCTATTAAATGGAAAAATAAAAGATATCTCTTAAAAGTAAATACATTTAAACATTCTTTATAATTTTGTCTTAAATTATGTGTGAAATAAAATAGATGTCATTTTTTAAATGCTAAAATGAGATGTCATCCTATAATGGATTACAAACTCAGTATGGTAGTTCTGTAAATTTTCAGGCTGCCTGTGGAAAAAGTGTGGGGTGGGAACAACTAAAGATCTGCTGCTTCCCGTTCCAGAATTATAACCTTGGACAGAACACCCAGGGAATCAGCTTAAATTACTGTGACAGAGCAGGAGGAAAGAAAAAGAAAAGCCTTCATATTTTTGTATATAACATTTTACATATGCAGTTTTGTCCGGAAATGAGATATTCTATATAAGTAAATATTCTATATAACTAAGTCCAAAATAAAATATTTAACCAAAGTCAATTAAAAAAAACTTTAAAAAATACTGTATTTGCTTACCTTTTTTCAATAATGAAAAAATCTAAGCTGATTACCTTTAATTTGGGAAATTAGCTTTGTTAACATGATGATCTCTAAGGACTTCCAATGCTGTCGCCAATAAGCTACACCACCTGGCCCTGCCATATTCCAAAATTACATTAATTCTCCTCATAGCATGTTTTCCCTTTTAATTAATATCAGACTTCTTTGAAATATTGTGTTACATAATACATTTAAAAATCCTCAACGCATGACACTTATATAAATATAAAATGAACCTTGTCAGCGATTTTATAATCTATTAATTGATGAGTGAACCAGTAAGACATTCCAACATGCTTGAGGAAGAACTCAAAGAGCAGACACACACATAGGCAGACAGGAATGTTGGAATGAATTTATGGATATTCCTAAAATTAGTGTCAACATCCACAGGGCAATAGTCAGTTGTTTTCTACCTCACAAACGTACTTTGTGTTACTGTCAGTTTTCTATAATTTACAAAGTTGTAAAATAGCTCAAAGACAATTAATGGCTGAGAGACCCAAAGGGGTGGACTGACCAGAATACTCATTAATCTTCTTTCCATCCACTTCAAAGTCTTTTACAATTTTTCCTGACAAATGAAATAAAAATATTTATTACTTACTATTTCTGGCAGTGCTCTGAGAACTTTGCACGTATTAATTCATTTTGTCCTTCCAAAACTGTTGCTTTAACAACGAAAATAGTCACTAATACTAATGAGAGGAAATACTGTCATTAGCTCTGTTTTCCAGGTGCTTTAACTCTCATAGGTAGCAAGTGGTGGGATTTGACCCCTAGTCATTTATTTCAGTGTTTGGTCTTTATGCTTTACTGTGGCTAGTATTATACTTGAAGTTTTCAGCAGGCACATTTAATTGCTGCTGATTCTAAAGATTTCATAATAAATCCGATATTTTGCTATTTGCAATAAACCCAATGAAATGATTTCCATGTTGCTGTGGGAAATCACATATGTAAGTCTCTTAAGCTTTGGAACAATGCTTCATTGGGCAACTCCAAGCATTCTTCTAAATTGGCAGGTATGAAATTGTGTTAACTACTGTCTTTAATTATAATTGCATCACTGTCTTCAAGTAGAATTAAATCTAACTTTTGGATAAATGGTAACTACTAAATGTAGATTTCACAAAATGTTACTACACTGTAGTAATAATGTAGACTACTACTATAAAGTCTGTTTCATAGAGTTCAAATTGGATGGTGTATCTTAAAATCTTTGATGTATTTTTAATGGGGAATAACAAAAATCAAGATGAAATAATGTACCAATTTTTACATAAATTTAATAAGCCAAAATATTGGTTTAGAGAATAAGTTTATTTAATATATAGAGAGTAATTCAATTATTATTACTAATAAATAAAACTATTCTCTTTATTGGGTACAATGTACATTACTCGTGTGATGGGTATTTTTATATATTTTATATATTTTTAATATATAAAAGCCATGCACTTCTCCACCATGCACTTCATCCATGTAACAAAAAATCGTTTGAACCCCCTAAATCTATTTAAATAAAGATAAATAAATAAATAAATAATAATATTAAATACAATTATTCTATGTATCAATGGTTTTCAAAGTGTGGTCTTTGAGCCCCTGGGGGCCTTTGAACCTCTGTTAGGAGATCCATGAAGCTAAAGGATTATTTTCATAATAATAGTAAGATATCATTTGCCTGTTTCACTGGGTTGACAGTTGTCTGTTTTGGGAAATATTAAATTTGAGATGCCTATTAAACCTCCAATTGGAGGCATGGTTTGATATATGGGTCTGGAATTTTAAAGTACTTTTATTTTTGCTTCCAATTTGGTTTTTATTGTAAACAAAACAACTAAATACTTACATGAAGCATTTTTGGTTAAAGTGCTTAATGCTTAAAGTAAATTTTTAAAAATGAGTTATAGTTCCTCTTTCCTACTATAATATCAATATTTTTTGTAATCACAGCACACACACTTTTCTGTAGAACTAATATTTAGTATTTTAAATGCATAATAATGATTATATTGATCATTTTTATTTTTCCTTTCTTCCTCAGAGCATATTTAGAAAATAGATAGACATCTGTGTTTTTTCCACACTACTGACATTTCTTTCTTAAAGGTTATCAGTAGTGTCTAACTTAAATTCTCCTTGAAAACTTCTCCATTGCATTTTTAATATACTTCTCTCTCCCAACTAGAAACCTTCTTTCTTCTATTCCACCAACACTGGATTATTCTCTTCAATCTCCTATAAATTATTTTAATTACAAGTGTTACTCAAATTCTTGTTTTTGACCTTCCATTAATAAATTCCTTTGTTGTTAAATTTATATTTCTAGTGTACATTCCCTTACTGTCTCCACTGAAAACCTGACTTCTCAATACAGCTATCTTATATAACTTCACAATCACCATTTCACACCATATACTCCCACTGGTCCCACTCCAACTCCCAAGGGTTTTACTCTTGTTAAGGATTTTAATGTGTTCTCAGTCATCAGGTGCTTAAATTTTACTAATTTTTGCTTCTTCCTTCCTTTCAGTTAAATATTCCAGTGATCAAGAAATAACATGTATTTTAACAATTTTAACACTTAAGTAATGCTCCACACTCATGCTATTGCTATAATATTCTAATGAAGTAGGCATATACTATGATTGTCCAGTTTTAGTGATGAAATGAAAATGGAGGAATTAAAAAAACTTTCTCAAAGCAAAAGTTTTAGTAAGTGCCAAGGCCAGGAATTACTCTTAAGTTTTCCTAATTCCGTACCTAGTGGCTTTTCTGATTCATTCTGCTGCCAAATTCTAACAGTCCTATTTCCACACGACTTATAATCACAGCAAAAAAAGGTGTTCTGACTCAGTAGTGGTGAATAAATTGTGTGATTGCGTTAATCACGTTTAAGTTGAATACAAAGTATGATCATAAAAATTGGTTAGTTACCTCATTTTAAAGACAATTATAAAAGAGATGTTTGAAATATGTTTTGTGTAAGGGAAGCATCCTTGCAATAAATTCCTTTCTAATGTGACTATGTGCAAGCCCAGAAATGAGCTTGGAATGATAGGTTCTGTTTATACTCATGACCAAATAGCTCCCCTAACCATTTGGATTTAGGAAAAAAATAGATGAATGAGAAAGAGTTTTAAATTCAAATTTGTTTCAGGGGGAATTAGGAAAGTATTTATATAGTGGCACTTACACTGAAGCAGGGCTTTAAAAAGTTATATTAATATTCTCCATATGTAATCTCTTCAGTTCCATACTGAAGGTAGGTAGTAGTGACCCTGTTGCCAAGGAGGAGGGGGTGACCTACAAAGGTTAAAGGGTGAGTTCAACGTCAAACAACCAGCTGCACAAGAGCCAGCATAGACTCAGAGTTTCCTGACTAGTAGTTCAGTTAAATAACACCTATTTTTAGAGAAATTTCAGTGAAGGATTCAATTAGCCAAGGTGAGCCCTTCATCCCAGTACAAATCATCAAACACACTTACCTTTTAAGCTGTGATCTTCATGCATAATTTTTAGAAATAGGGACTAGTAATGAGGTTTCCATCATGTCCCTGCAGAGTGGTAACTCCTGACCTAGGGTTTTTTTTTAATTTTCAAAGAATATGTCCCATTGGCAATTCCCCACCAACGTTGTTGGGAATAGTTGCGAAGAGCTCTAACATATTGGAAAGAAAGCAGGAACTCCTTTTTATTCATGCGTTGATTCTTGTCCTGATTTATGGCCGTTGGAACTGATTTCTAGTGCACTTAGCACAGCAGGTCGAGAATCACATGAACGTTGTATTTTTAGAATTGAGAGTATCTTTCCATTTTGGATGTGCACCAAGTCTTTCACCTAGACGTACGGCCTGCAGAGTCCCTCCTGCTATATTTTTCCAAGGTAATTATTGATCATGAGTATAGTTCAGATTCTGTTAAGATAGTTTTCCTGCATTAACATGCTTGTTAACATTGACGTTTCTTGCATGAAAATTTATGTTGGGCTAAGAAAAAAGAAAATGGTTTTCTGGTTATACTTTTTGTTGACATGCTGTGTAACTATTTAAGTATTTCTTGTATTATTTTTCTTATCTACCTACCACCTACAGTTCTAAAATTCTAGAGCTATTAATATAACCTCTCCTAATGTCTATTTTACTTACAGTCTGATAGGATTTTATTAAAAACTTCCTCAAATAAATGTCCTCTTAATTCTTTAAAAATCTTTATAAAAGAAAATTATATTCTTTCATAATGGCATTATAGTTCACTTTCTTCTCACTCAGAGGGAAAAGAATATATATATATACACACACACACATACATGTGTGTGTGTGTATATATGTATGTGTGTGTATATTTTGAGAAACCACAACGTAGAATAACTTAAAATAGAAATCAAGTCTATGAAAAGTGTAATTTTATTATGTCCTCACAAATAATTGTCAGAAAAATTTAGGTACTCCAGATGAGGTAATAGAAGCATGTTAATCCTACTTTTAGTTAATATTTATATTAGGGATGCTAGTTGGATATATGTATAGAATTAAGTTCTACTTCACAGGAAATGAATTAAGGCTCAGAGACAACCATGCATGGATGTAAAAGTCCAGCTTGTTGAGATTATGCTTTGTTTATATAACGTAGTGCTCGTTTGTGGTAATGTACATGATTTGCATAGTAGCCCATCCACATTACTGAATTTGAAGACAGTTTAGTCCTCCCTTTGTTTCAAGTAATTCTGTCACATCTGCATGTATAGTTGTGGGGCCAGAAGACTATTATATTTCAACTCAGAAATTTAGGAATTCTGAAAAAAAGGACGTATATGAGCTTGAGAAATTACGCATAGAAAATCCTAACTAGAGCTGATCTGTATTTCATCTTTTCTGAAGGTGGTAGATTAGGACCAAGGCTAAGTCGTTTATGAACCTAGGCATCTTGCAAAAGCATTTTTCTTCTCCTTTAACTTATGTCAGATTTTAGCCATTTTCCCAGTTATTCCCAATGAGTGGAGATGCATGGGATGGAAATCACTTGAGTTCTGCTAAACTAACTATGTTCCTATAACTTATTGGTAATTATAAATAATCATGAATAGCATGGATAAATGAATCAGGATGTTCAAGATAAATAATTACCTCTTATTAAGGGTATTCTAATTATTAATTAAGTACTTTTAATTTTTATTATGTTATCAAGTACTTTTTATCATGGTACTGTGCATTGCAAACAATGTAAAGTCAGTAAGTGTAAGATTTATTGTAGGTGAGGTTGCCAAAGGGAAGAGCAGATATGGATTAAGCTATAGTCAGGCTGGTGAGAAGTCTAATATCGGGAAAAATTTTAGATATTATTTTAAGGAAGAACACTCTATTTGGCTTGCTTCTCCATGCAACCCCGACACAGTTATTCACTCCCAATGCCATGGGCAGTCTTGAGAGCTATGTGGGCTGCTGGGAAATCCATGTCAGCAAAAATACAAGACGTTATTAGAAACTGATCTATATTTCTTAGTTCCCGGGGTTCTGTAATAATAGTTCATACTAACCCTAGGGGAAGTTAGTCCATATTGCTAATCTAATAGCTGAAACCAAACCAATCTATCAGGAAGCATGATGGCAGTGATCATTACCAGGAATGTCACTAGTGAGCTTTAATTGTTCCTGCTGACCATTATTCGACTCCTTTCCAAATGATTTTTTCCTCTCCAATCCCTTTTAATAAATTAGGAACAGCTAATAATCATGTTTATAAAATTTCCTATTAATTTGGTGTGAGGTTTAAAAATTGACACATTGAACTTATAATAGCTTCAACGAAATATCATCTCCTGCTGCCCACCTCCAGTCATCACTACTGCACAGACCATTGACTTTCTACCACTTCAGCGTTCTTTGATTTCTTTTCCATAATATGATCAGCTTAATTGTAAATATTAAATCATTCAGAGATCTGCCATTTGGACCTAGTAATATTTTCCTTTTTCACTAAAAGATCAGGCAGATATGAATAGGGAATGATAATGACCATAGGAAGACAACTTCCCTGCTCTCAACCCCCAGGATTGGCAAGCATGCATGCACGTGCAGGCATGCGCACGCACACACACACACACATACACACACACCAGTAGTCTTGGGAAACGGGGAAAAAAGGCTAAGGCTGGTAGGTGGCAAAGGGGACAGGCCTCACAGCCCAGGGTTGAAGCAAAAGTGAACACGTTAAACTCCAAAACTATCTTCCAGAAAAGAGCCTGCTTAGCTTAAGAAGAGTCCCAATTCTGTGAGGACACCATGGGTCTATGCCAACTCCCACCCCTGCACTGCCCCACACCCAAAAGTAAATACCAGGGCTACAAAAGGAGAAGTTGTATATCTTTGCATGTGTGTGAGGAGAGGAGGCAGAGAGGGGAGAAAAGAAGGAAGAAGAAATCATGAAGAGCCTGAGTATATACCATCATATAATTGCCTGTTCAGTGGCCCCTTCTTTCTTGTTTGATCAGTGTGGAAAAAATACTTGTGCTTGTTTTTTTTTTTTTTTTTTTTTGAGACAGAGTCTCACTCTGTTGCCCAGGCTAGAGTGAGTGCCGTGGAATCAGCCTAGCTCACAGCAACCTCAAACTCCTGGACTCAAGCAATCCAAGCCTCCCAAGTAGCTGGGACTACAGGCATGTGCCACCATGCCTGGCTAATTTTTTCTATATATTTTTAGTTGTCCAGCTAATTTCTTTCTATTTTTAGTAGAGACGGAGTCTCACTCTTGCTCAGGCTGGTCTCGAACTCCTGAGCTCAGACAGTCCTCCCACTTCGGCCTCCCAGAGCACCAGGATCATAGGCGTGAGCCACCGCGCCTGGCCTTGTGCATGTGTTAATGCAACATACTCTGTGCACCCATAAAGTCAAGGATTGGCTGCTACTCTGTAAGAAAACACAAGAAAGTGTTACAATAATGTCAAATATAATATGAAATTTAGATCAAGACTAATATGTAGTGATGACAGTTTTAAACTATATTGATATTTAATGGTGGCATTTGATATTATATATTTAATATGTTCAAAACCCTGTATCAACTCTTCTAAACTCTAAGGAAATTATTTTCTCTAATAAGGGGAATGGAGGGAGGGAGCTTCTAGGGTTGGTTAGTTCAGCAGCTCATTGACTTACTTGAAATCTAGTTATTTTTCTGTTTCTGCTCTGCCATCCTTAGCAAATAGATGTAATCCTCATCCCTATGATTATAGCAGCCCAACTTCATATTCACATAATAACATCTGGAGACCAAAAAGGGGCTATTATTCATGTTATTCTGGTGTTTGTTACTCATATTTAATCTTTGGCAAACTTTCTTGGAAGCTCTCAGACTTTCCTTTATATTTGTTAAGTAGAATTGAGCTATGTGGCCATTCCTAAATTACATGCTATTGTAGCAAAGGTAATGGGACGACTGAGAAACTGAACATGTCAGATCACCCCAAAAGTTTCCTCATGTCCCCTTACTATCCCTCCCTCCCTCCTCCATGATCCTCAATCATTGATCTGCTTTCTGTCACTATAGTTCATATTTTCTAAAATTTTTATAAGTGTAATCACAGACTATACATGGTTTTCTGTTTGGCTTTTTCTTCAAATGTTTTTGAGATTCATGTTGTTACGTATAACAGTAATTCCTTTGTTTTTATTACTGAGTAGTTTCACATTGTAAGGATATACCAAATTTGTTTATCTTTTCACAAGTTGACATTTGAACTGTTTCCAAATTTAGATTAATACAGATAAAGCTGATATAAATGCTTGTGTACAGTTGTTTGTGTGGACATATGCTTTCATTTCTCTTCATTTCTTCCACCTAGGAGTGGAATAAACGGATAATATACTCACCCTTTTTTAAAAAATTTTGCCAGGGTGTTTGGGTACTGTTTTTCATTCTCATCACCAACGTCTGAAAGTTTTAGTATCCCTATATATTTACCAACACTTAGAATGTTCAAGTTTTTTACTTTTAGCTATTTTACTGGGTGTTTTGGTATTAAACTATGGTTTGATTTGTAGTTTCCTAATGCCTAATGATATTGATCATATCTCAGTGTTCTTATTTGTCACCTATTTGTCACAATCTTGTATGATGTATCTGTTCAAATTTTTCCCATTTTTAAAAACTGGATTATTTGGCTTTTCATTAAGTTATATGAATTCTTTACATATTCTAGATACAAATCCTTAGTTAAATATAAGTTTTACAAATATTTTTCCATGTCTGTTGCTTTCCATTTTGTTGTCTTAAAAGGGTATTTTGATAAAAACAGACATTCTTCATTTTTATGAAGTCTAATATTTTAAAAATTTTTGTTTTTTAATTATTATTTTTCTTATTAGAGACGGAGTCTCGCTATGATGCCCAGGCTGGTCTTGAACTCCTGGCCTCAAGTGATCCTCTTGCCTCAGCCTCCCAGAGTGCTAGGATTACAGGTGTAAGCCACCATGCCCAGCCTCTAATTTATTAAAATTTTTAGCTTCTAGAATTTTGAGAAAATAAATTTCTGTTGTTTAAGCCACTTAGCCTAGGGTACTTTGTTACAACACCCTATCAAACTAACACAACATCCAATTATTCCAGTACTATTTGTTGAAAATTCTACTTTTTCTTCACTGAATTGCCTTTGCTCCTTTGTGTAAAATCCATTGACCATATGTGAACAGGCATATATCTGAATGTTCTAGCCTGTTCTATTGATGTATCCTTGCTCTATTTTTACACCAACACTGCATTGTGTTGATTACTAGCCTTATAAGTAGCTTCATAATAAATCTTGAAATCAGATAGTTGAAGACTACAATTTTGTTCTTTTTCAAAGTTGTTTTGGCCAATCCTTTGTATTTCCACGTGAATTTTAGAATCCTATTGTCAATTTTTTATACAAAACTTTCCCAAGATTTTCATGGAGATAGTATTGAATCTATAGATTTATTAAACATCTTAAAATACAGCCAATATTGAATCTTCTAAGTTGGGAACATAGTATATCTCTCCATTTATGTAAGTCTTTAATTTCTTTCAGCAATGTCTTCCCATTTTCAGTACAGAGGTCTTTAACATATTTTGTGAGAATTTTCCTGGTACAGTTCCTACATTTTGATGCTACTGTAAATGGGATTATATTTCATTGCAATTTCTGGTATAGTAATATGGTTGTTTCTTCCATATTGATCTTACATTCTACAGAATCGATAAATTCATATGCTAGTACTGGGGCTTTTTAGATTTTATGGTATCATGTACCTTGACAATCATCTCATCTTTAAATAAAGCTAGTTTTACTTCTTTCTAATTTGTAGGCCTTTTATTACTTTTACTTGCCATAATGCAGAAGCTAGGACCTCCTGGTTGTTGAGTAGATGATGGCAGGAGATCTTACAGGGAAAGCTTGGAGTCTTTCAGGATCATGTGCGATACTAGCTGTTGTTTGTTTGTTTTTGTATCTATACTTTATCAGATTGAGAAAATCCTAGTTTGCTGTAGTTTTGGGGGAGAAATTCAAATTTGTAAAAATTTTTTCTGTGTATATTGAAATAGTCATATAATTACTTCTTTTTTTTTCTGTTAATATGCTGAATTGCATTCAAAAGTTGAGCTAATCCTGCACTTCTGTGATAAAACTCACCAGGTCAAAGTGTATAAGTCTTTTTAAATATATTAATATTTGTGGATTTAATTCGTTAAGCTTTTGTTAAGAATTTTTGCATTAGTGTACATGAAGGAGTTTCATCTGTAGTTTGCTTTTATTTCTAAGTCTTTTTAATTTTGTTTTGCCTAGGTATCATCATAATCTTGGCTTCATAGAATACATTGGGAAATATTTCCTCCAATTTTCTGGAAGATTTTGTATAGAATCAGTATTATTTCTTTTTAAATACTTGGTATAATTCAGAAAAGACATGTAGGCTTCAAGGCTTCTTTGAGGGAAGGATTTTAACTACAATTACAATTTCTTTAGTAGATATAAGGCTATTGGGCTTATCCAATTCTTAGGTGATATCTGCTAGTTTATGTCTTGTAAGCAATTTGTCCATTTCATTCAAATGGATATATTATTGTTTAAATATGTGTAGAAACAATAATGACAACACCTTTCTCACTGCTGATAGTGTTAATTTGTGTGTTCTCTCTCCCTTTTGCTATTTAATCAGGCTAGAAATTTATCAAATTTATTGTTCTTCTCAAGGAAATAATTTTGGTTTCAGTGATTTTTCTCTAATTTTTTTGTTTTCCATTTTTTTGGTATCTATTGTGATCTTTCTTATTTCAGACATTCTTATTAATCCAAGTATAATTTGCTCTTCTTTTCCTAGTTTTTCTTTTTAAAATGAAAACTGAGTTCATTATTTGAGATCTTTCTTATATAGATTTTCGGGGCTCTAAACTTCCCTCTACATACTGCTGTAACAGCATCCCATAATTTTTATATATTATGTTTTTATTTTTAGTCAATTTAAAATAACTTATAATTTCCATTTTGATTTCTTTCTTAAGCCTACATTTCTTAAGGAGTATGTTATTTAATTTCCACATATTTTGGAATTATCTAGATATCTTCACAAAATTGATTTGGACTTTAAATCTTTTGTAGTCATACAAGATACTTTGCATGATTTGAACCCTATTAATTTTTGAGGTTTGCTTTGTGGTTCATAATGTGTTATCTGTTTGCAACTGGACTGCGTGCTTTTAAAAAGAATGCGCATTTGGACATGGTTTTTTGGAGTATTCCATAAATGTCAATTAGATCAAGTTATTAATAGTCTTATTCAATGCTTCTGTATCTTTATGTCTACTTGTTCTATCACTAAATGACAGAGGGATTTTGTAATCTCCAGCAAAATTTTGGATTTGTCTGTTTCTCTTTGCTTTCTAGTAGTTTTTCTCTTCTTGTATTTTTATGAGTTTTATTAATATTATTATCATATTCACACACATATTTTATTATTATATTCACATAGACATTATTTATATACATATTAATAAAATTAATCTTTTTAAATGTATAATTCAGAAGTTTTAATACATATATTTAATATATGTATACCACTATCTAATTTTAGAACATTTCCATCACTACAAAAAAGAAAACCTATATCAATTAGCAATCACTCCTAATTCCCCCATGCCTCCAGCTTCTAATCTACTGTCTGTTCCTAGGATTTGCCTATTCTGGACAATTGATGTTAATATAATCAAACAATATGTGATTGTTTCAAAGGTGGAAGGGTAAATCCAGTCTTTGTTGCTCCATCTTGGCCAGTAATGAAAGTATAAAAGTCAAGTTTATAATTTGATATATTTAATGAAATGAGAAGCTTGTGAATTTATAAAATCCATGCTATGATCTATTTATCTAAGTACACAAAACATCAATGCAATATTTTTTTTTGAAAAAATTACATCTTTAAAAATATATTTAAACCTCCTATAAATTTGAGCACAAAACTTCATATTTTCCCTAAACAGTGAAGGAAATTCTATATATATTTGGCAATGAAAATATTAAGTTAAAAATTAAAAAATTGATTTGATGTGAAGTCAACCTTAAATTGAAACAGTACATCAAAAGCACTCAGTTCCACTGTCTATTGTATTCAAATGTACTTAAAAGAAAGCTTTAAGCTTGCTTTTATTTTTTGTTTCTCAGCCAGATGTTTTGGTATCATGTACCCAAAGCTCTAGGCTGACTAACATTGTGGAAGATTTACTGCTCTATAATGGTGAACATAAGGACTCTTTTGCTTTGGAATCATCTGTCAAGGGAATTGTGGAAAAGAACAAACTGGCAAAAATATTTGCCAAAATTAAAACAGAAAGAGCGTTGGCACATTGTAGAAGAGAATATATAAATAAGTACATCTCTGAGAAAAATATTTAACTTCATTTTTCAAAAATATAAATTAAGACTGCCAGTAAAATATTTTTGTTAGTTTATATATAACCTATTATTTATAACTTTTACTTTATTTTCACTCTATTTCTTCAGTATAAATTTTTACATAAATTTGGTTTAGTTGTTTTAAATAAGAACCAATACTTTTCCTCTGTAAAAATTAAGTATAGAATTTGAAACTAAATGCAGAATTTGTCATTTTGAAGTGCAGATACTACGTCTAATTTGACTTTTATTAAATTTTAAAAAATAAAAAGCATCAACAACATCCTTTTAAAATCCAGATTAAAAATATTCTATAGGTATCTTAATTGTGTTTATAAGCAATTATGTGATATACTAATGAAAAGCTATATTTTCTAAATTGTTTTCTAATATGTTTTATTTATAATATATTAAAAATAATATGCAGTTCTAAATTCTCCCCTAAATGTTTTAATCATTTTTTCTCTAAGAAACGTATTTTTGAAATAATTTGTAATGATATCTTCTTATGACTTTAGTCTGAATTTCCTGAATGACTATGATGTTGAGCATCTTTTCACATACTTATTTGTAATCAATTTATCTTTGCTGAAGTGTCTGTGTAAATCTTTTGTCGATATTTTCTTATTGATTTATTTGTCTTATTGAGTTACAAGAGTTCTTTATATATTCAGGACACAAGTTCTTATCAGCTATGTGTTTTGCAAATATTTTCTTCCATCCTGTCAGTGTCTTTTCATTTTCTTAATGATGGCTTTTGAAGGGCAGGTTTTAATTGTTGATGAAATCCAAACTATCTTTTTTTAATGTGTCATACTTTTTGTGTCCTATATAAGAAGTCTTTGCTTAATCAAAGGCCATACAAGTTTTTCTAGAAGTTTTATAATTTTAGCTCTTACATTTAGATCTATGATTCATATTAAGTTAATTAATATATGGTTTGAGATAAAGATTTAAACAAAATGTTTTGGCACCATATAATGAAAAAACTATCCTTTCCCCATTTAATTCCCTTGGCATCTTTGTCAAAAATCAATTGAAAATAATTTTTCAGGTCTGTTTCTCAACTCTCTGTTCTGTCCTATTGATCTATATGTTTGTTCTTTTGTCCAAACCATACAATATTGAATTCTGTAAGCTTGAAATCAGGGCATATGAGTTTTTAAACTTTGTTCTTCCTTTTCAAATTTGTTTTGGCAATTCCAGTGTTTCATATTTACACAAAAATTCAGAATAAACTTGTCAATTTCTAAAAAAAAATCAGTCTGATATTTTCATTGAGATTTCACATCTACTAGAATGGCTAAAATTTTAAAATAATGTGAATACCAAGTGCCGATGAGGATATGGGAATGAATGGGACTTTGATGAATTGCAGATGAGAAGACCAAATGGTACAGTCACATTGGAAAACAGTTTGTTCATTTCTCATAATATTAAATGTACATTTACCATATGATGCCGCAATCCTACTCTTTGATAATTATAACTAAAGACTTCTATGCAAATGTTTATGGCAACCAATCCACCAAAAACTAGAAAGCATATGAATGTCTCTCAACTGGTGAATGAACAAAACATTCATGATGTATCCAATTTGGGGAATACTACTCAGCAATAAAAAAAAAAAACCCAACTGTGATACATGCAAGAACATGGATGAATGTCAAAAGCATTACACTAACTGAAAGAAGCTAGACACAAAGGATTAGATATTGAATGTTTTCATTTATGTGACATTCTAGAAAGGCAAAACTATAGGGAACACAAATACAAAGCCAAATGGCTGAGGTGAGGAAAGCAAATTGACTGCAAAGGGGCAGAAGGAAACTTTGTGAATTGATGAAAATAATTAACGTACTGATTATGGCAGTGGTTACAGAACTATATATATATTTGTCAAAACTTTCCAAATTGTATACTTTAAAAGAATGAATTTTATTGTATGAGAGTTATACCTCCCTAAACCTTACAAAATTAAACAAAACAAAAATTTTTTAGAAAGACCAATCAGTCAGCATCAGCTACGCAATTTATTCTAGACTTTGTTATTCTGACATAAGCTACATGTGTTGGGGGATCCCTTATCAATATAGGGGTAAAGAAGGGTCTGGTATTGGAATTATGATGAGAAGACCCTAACTCTTCTTCTTTCTATTTTGTTCCAGAAATAGATGCATATTCTTATATTTAAATACTTCCACATGTTATGTTATGTATGATGTAAAGAGATTTAACTACTGTCTTCTTTCTACATAGGTAATTTTAATAAATCATTTAATATAAGCCCCTATGTTTTCTATCAATCCCAGTTAACTTGTAAAAGAATATTCAATACAAACTATGAGTTGGATTTTCAAATTTCTCTTAAAGTGTTCCCTATGGATGTCTTGGCTTACATTTAATTTGAAAATTGTTATATAATTTATTCTCAATGAAACTCTTGTATATTTAGTTAGTAAGCCTTTTGAACACATTCACAAGTATATACAAAATATGACCTTTGCAAAACAAACTATTGTCCTCAAAAGCTTTGATGGAATGGTATACTGCAGTCATAACAGCTGCCATTTAAACATCTTATGGAAAAAGGTCAAGCACTTATCATAAATTATATGAATGATGGGGGGAAAATAAAACCATAAAATGCATTTCTCTTCCCTACATGCCAACTTTTTCCTTTTTATAAAAGACTTCACAAAAATGATTTTAGTTCCATTGGTGTTTCTTACAATTTACTATTATCTTTTCCTTTTTTTTTTTTTTTGTCTTTCTGTTTCTTTCTTTCTTTTTTTTTTTTTTCAGTCATAGTCTATAATCATTCACCACGTAGTTCTCTGTGGATGCAAAATCCAGATGGCCTGGCAGATGGGGCTTTGGAAGATTGGTTGAAATTTTCCAGACACATCCATCACTTAAACACTCCATAGGAAATTTGAATAAAACTAAAGATCTGAAATTCTATGGACTGTCGAGGGTAGTCAGCTGTAAAGTTCATGTGCAAACACATGGTTGATTATGACTTCTTAAAGGAACCTTATTATATTGTGCTATTTCTGCATTACTTAAACATTTGAAATTAAAAAAAACACCAAACCTTATTGCAAGAAAACTTAACTCAGATTTCCCACTTCTTTCATGATTTTATACCTCATGAAATTTGATTTCATATGATTTTATACCACTTAGAAATGAGGGAAATTCTTCTTGCAAATCAATGCAAGGAGTCAAGGTGTTCCTTTCTTGGATAGAAACAAGGAAATATTTTCTTTTTCATGTGGCAATGGTTAATCAGTCACATCAGTTTATAGATAATTTTTTTTAATTGTGTCTGAGGCAATTTTTCTCAAATATTTGTAAAAATGGTGACCTAATTAACCTCACCATTTACTAACTAGCGATTATGCACTTATGTAAAAAGATAAACTATTGATACTGTATTTTCACATAATAGATGCTTTATAAATATTTTATTACTCTCTTGTACTTATTATTTTATGTGTTAAAATCCAGGCTGATACTGGAGAATGTCTAAGGATTTTTATGGTCCCATCAGATGTACCCACATAAATTTAGATTTAAATTTGAAAGAAACAGAAAGCTTTTTCCTAAAAACCAAACACAAATGACATTTTAGTGATTGTCAAAAATACTCAACACTCTTGTCATTGTATTTTTTAAGCCATGTAGTATCTTCTAGAAAGAGTGAATGATTAAAAAATGTGTAATATATGTTATATATGAATGGAGAGGGGATTACCTGAGGATATTTACAAGTAAACACCTGATGGCTTTATCTTTAACAAGATAATGAAAGACATGAGAAATTTGGCACTTATGTCATTTTTAGGATTCCTGGTTCTGAGCCACATAGCCTATGTTCCTTCCAGCTCAATGCTTCTGAAATACAGAACCACTGGTGGTACCAAAGACACTGTTAGGCAGCTCAGTGCATTGTAGAGGGGTGCCAGGAGGGAAAGCTTAGTTTTAAGCAGCCATTCTAGCAAGAAACAGCATTTGACCTGGAATACAATTCCAAATGCGGTCTTTCAGCTACACAAAACAGAGAAGTGGATTGGAAGGCAGGAGAAGGGCGTGGCCTTGAGTATCACTAGAAGAAGGATACGGAAGCCTTTTCAGAATCACTCTGTTCCTTCCAGGTGAGGGGTCAATATTTTATTGTATTTATTTTTGTAAGTGATTGTCTATCTATGTTGAGAGATACTGTTATTCATTTTAGTGGCACAATGCCTTTTAAATATTTTAAATATTAAGTGAACATAATTGGGAGCACAGGTAGTACCAGGTAAGGCAAAAATGTGGAAGTGGCATGATTAAAGTTTGGAGATCATTGCTCTAACAAAATGAGGCTCTTCGTCCATCTTTGGACTCGCACATTTCTATCTCCATGTGCCAGTTTCTCCTAGTTCCTGTGCAGGAAATGGTTTTGCTTCTCTACTTAATGAACTTCTGGTCCATTTTGGAATGTCTCTGGAGTCCCTCCTGAAGACTTCAATTCAAATGTCTCGAGAGAGTCCTTTCTGAGGATCTTCTCCAATCCACGTAGCCTGGTTCGGTAACTTCTTCCTCTCTATTTAAATACACTTCATTTCTCCTTTTCTTTGAAAGAAAACTGAGCAACAAAAGTTTAAAAATATAAGACCCCCCCCACACACACATTCTTACTATCTTGGTAAAACTATTTTAATTTTTATATTCATTTCTATGTAGCTCCATGTATCTGAATCTGAATCTGACTTGTATTATGTTCGGTTAGAGATCTGCCTTCTGCAAGTCCTGCAATATTGTGACTTCCCACAGGTCATTGTTACTGACTTGTTCATCTTTGCTCAGTGCCTACCATGGTGCTGAATGCAGAACCACCTAACAAATTAATATTGTCCTGGTTTGAGTAGTAATACATAAGATGAAAAACACTTTCATTTTAGACACTGTTCTCATTTTTCTTGCTATTTCTGTGACTTGCCCCTTTAATCCTGTCCCTTTAAAAAGAAAACCACCTATACGTACTTTTGGTTTCTAATATCTGGGGTCTGATCGAAGGTTGAGACATTATTAGCCTTAGTGGTAAAGGAGAACTTGAATTTTATGCCACAGTTGTTTTTCCTCCAGGAATTTAAATAATGCTTGATTGTGCTGATGTTTCATTGTTGAGAACTACTAGGAAATCACTGAACTTTTAGCCCATGACTGTAAGAAAAGAATTCACTGACATGTTTTTAAAAAGGGCTGAGAAATAGCATGGTGATTGATTGCACAGAGAATAGAAGGCCAGTGACTCTTGCTTTAAGGCTAGCAGGGGCATGAAAAAAATGAAAGTCCTTCTGAATTATATATCATGTTTTTTATTCTTTATTCAGACTCGGAATACTTTGTGATAAAATAAAAATAAGTTACACTTTATGGCAGGCCAATGTAAAATAATTTCTAATCTCGTGTGATAGTAATCATGGAACAAATGATTTGGGCAATCATGAATATCTATGGGCCTTGGTTCTTCATTTGTAAAGGAAAGAAATAGAATTTCAAAGCACTTATGAGTGTAAACAACCAACATAGACATTGGCTCAGTAAATGACAAATTAAATGGCTAAGAACTTTATTTACAATAGGCATATAGCTTTTGTATCTATGTGATCAGAACGACACGTGATGTTTTACTATTCTCAGGATGCTCTGTTGCATGCAGTAACTCCAATTTTCTGTGTCAGAGTATTATTGTGGTCAAGAAACTGCGGTAGTATAAAAATACATGTTTGAGACTTAAATAATTAGTACATGTATTTACTAGGTGCAAATATGTGTCATGCCTGAACTCTGTAAATCTGTTTCCTCATTTTTAAATTGAGACAATAATGATTATCTCATGGGCTTGTTTGGATGAGTAGTTCTCAAAGTGTCATCTCAGGACATTCAACATTGTAGCACCTGGGTGCTTAGCAAAAATTCTCAAGCCCCCATCAGACCTACTAAATCAGATACTCTGTGTGTGAGGCCACTTAAGCAATCTGTATTTTTAAAAAAAAACAAAACCCTTCAGGTACTTTTGATGCACATTGAAGTTGGAGAATCACTAGTTTGATGGGAGGGGACACACAGTAGCACACCCTTATATGGTATATTTCTGCCTTATAGCCATAATAGATGTAAATAACTTGAAGAGCACATATATTAGTAAAATATAGTTGAATAAATAGTAAATGGTGGTTTTGGAGTATTTATTACCTTTTCTTTTAATATAACTAATTTACTTTTAAGTATATATAACTTAATTTCAATAATGGCTGTTTTACCAACTAGTTAGCAAGTTCTTGAAAATTTGACAGTTCTCCTAAACCTGTATGGGCCAGCTTGAACGTACCACTCTGGTATTAATAATAATATTTTCCTTTTTTATAGTCTTAATTTTTTTCCCCATAACTGGTAGAATATCAAGCACACAGATGTACTGGAGAGGAGTTCATGGCATTCTAAACCAACCCACTATCCCAAGAGGAGCTTCAGAAGATACTTCAAGGAGGGAGCTTAGCCTAGGAGTTGTGGCATACTAGAAAGTTGAATCAAGCCACCAGTATTCAACTTCAAATAATTTTTCTATCCAAACTGATGAATTATGCCGCAGAATCTGACTGCACTACACAGGAATCCATATCCCTCATTGTGTTATGGAACATGTTCTAACTCCACAATGATAACGGAAGTCAGTCCATTCTCAAAATGGAGATTTCACCATCCCATGCAGAGCAGTTGTCTGCACATTCAGAAAGATGCAGGGCAGAGCCTTGTACTCAGCATGTTCAAAGACCTGTGGTTAAGATAGATATATTAAATGCAAAGTTGAAAAGCTGTCCCTGGTTTCTCCAGAAAATACCCTCATTATACAAAGAGTCCAAGAACCAGCAGAACAGAAAAACCATGGGTTATCCAGCAGGCACGAGCTGAATGTCTCCATCTCAAAACCCAGAGATAGTAAACAAATAAACAAACAACAGCAACAACAAAAAATCAAAAACAAAAAACCAATAAGTGTTCATCATCGTAAAAGTATTTGGGCAAGATATGTAAAATTACTGAAATAGAGTCCTTCAGCATTTATTTCTCCTTGTGAAGTTCTTAAACAAGAGAAGAAAGGGCAAGTCAAGGCAAATTCACTCTTTCTTATTAGCCAGATATTTTCTTCTAAATATCCAGAAGGAGCTAGGAGGGACTACGTTTTCCCACTTTTAAGCAAGTTCAAGTAGCCTCCAACCAAGTGCCATCCTTCCCCTGCCATGGGAATAATAAGACTCTTTACATCATGGGGTTGCTATGAAAATTAAGTGAAAAGATGCAAGTAAAGCATTTAGCCTGGAGTCCCAATGCCTGTCATATAGTGATTGCTCAATAGTGTTAGGTTACAGAGAATACCAGTGTCCACTCCAAAGGTGGCTTAGGTTCCCCCAGACCTTCCTAGGCTAACACAGTAGCTACAAGCTTCACGGTCACCTGGTAGGGAGGCCCTTCAAAAGTGGCAAGAAGAAACAAAGCTTGATTACATAAAACAATTTTAAGCCTCTTACCACTCATGTACATGTTGTAAAAGGAGCTAGAGGAGGAAATTAAGAGGAGGAAGAGGAAGAGGAGGAAGAAGAGGAAAAAGAGGGTTCATCCCATTGTGTTTCAATGACTTGTTTCCTTATTTCTCTTAAAATTGAATAGTAAAGCTGTAAGAATAAGGACCGCTTCTTATCTCTAGGTATACTTCCAGCACCTGACTCAGAGTCTCATATATAGCCAACACTCATTAGATACTTATTCATTGATGGAGTAAATGAATCACAAAAGTTAATATCCAGAATTTGATGCATAAAGGTTATACCAAATGACTGTATTTCCTGGTTTGAGCTGATGTTTTGTACTTGTGTCAGGATAACCCCCAAATATGGCAAATCTTGATCATACTTATGGTAAGAGAAACAGTATTGATCAGCTATTTTAAAAAAGTATAAAATTCATTTTTTCATATATCTGAAGTTCTCAATCTAGTGCTCCCTTTGAAGGCAATAAATAGTAGATACACAAATATTGGCATTATTGCAATTAAGATGATTGTTTTAGTTTGTGCTGCTATAACAAAATACTTGAGACTGGGTAATTTATAAATAACAGAAATTTATATCTCACAGTTCTGGAGGCTGGAGGCTTGTCCAAGATCAACGTGTAGGCAGATTCTGTGCCTGGTGAGAGACAAATCTCTCCTTCCAACATGGCATCTTTTTGCTGCATCCTCCAGAAGGGACAGATGTTGTGTCCTCACCTGGTGGAAGGGACAGAAGGGCAAAAAGGGTCTAGATAGTTCCATCAGCCCTTTTATCAGGCACTAATCCCAGCCATGAGGCCAGAGTCCTCACGGCCTAATAACATTTTAAAGCCCCCATCCTCTAATACTGCTGCATTGAGAATTTAAGTTTCTACATGAATTCGGGAGGGAAAATAAATACTCAAACCATAGCAATGATGCTCTCAAATCACTCCAAACATTCACATATGCTATTGTTATCTGACAAAATGAATTGACATTTTTATATATCAGAACTGTACATAAAACAGACAATATATATTCTCATGTTACTATGAGGTAATACTAAAATTAGAAAGATCATATTTCTATTTTAATTATTTTTGGGAAAATTAATTTAAAGACCTCAAGGCAAATTGAAAACATCTTACACTGAGACAATTTAACAAATATTTATTGAATATCTATCCTATACCAAGCTCTGTTAGGGGTGGATCTAAAAAAGACATAGATTGTCTTTTTCATGGGGAACACTATTATCATGTGTTAAACTATTATCTCATGAATTACACTATTATTTTTTCTCTGGAATTTTCAAAAAATAAGTTAAAATACCTTCATCTTTTTTTGCCTAGAAATTACATAGAAAGTGTCACGATTAGAGATTCATTTTTTAAAAATTGAAGAAGGAAAGCTTTCTTATTTCCTTGGAATTGGCTGATGTGATGAAGTGCTATTTCATTTTATTCTGTGAAGTGGTGCCTTCCCTGAACATAAAGTATAAAATGTCTTCTTATCACATGTTTAAAAAAGAAATAACTAAAATAATAAAATCTATTATTGAAACTAAAATAATAAAATCAACAAGTTGTATGTCTAATCCATTAATTTATTCCTAACAGATCCGCCTTTAATTAGAGCTATTTCTTAATGTTTATATCTCAGCCTTCATATCTCCAAGAAAATGACGTCAGGTAAGTTAGTGATGTAGTATTCGAGAACTCCGGTGGAATTATGAGATGTGCTCCTAAGCCCTAACCTGCTTTGGAACCTGACACTTTCTGATACTTTTAGGAACCTCTCTGCCAAGCCTATACCAAGGGAAAGTGATTGATTGATTGATCATCTTTGTTGGTTCCTCAAAGATAAATGTAAAATGATCTGGGTTTAATAAAGTTATGTTTAATATATAATACTTCTAGGTCAAATATCTATCTCTGCTATCTACTGTGACCTGAGGCATTTAAATTATTTTCTCTATCTCACTTTTAAAATTATAAAAATGGATTTATCTGTCATACAAAATTATATGGTTTAACTGTTATTGTGTAAATGCATGTAAAGAATGGCATACATGGTAAACACTCATTATACTGTAAATGTTTTATTACCAATACTTAGAAAATAATTCAGCAAGTAGTTGTTAAGAGAAGAGAGTAAGGGAAAAAATATTTCTTGAGTAGCTAAATCCCTAATGTAGGCAATGCATTGTATGGTTTATATATATTTCATTTTATCTTTATGAAGACAGTGTAATATATATATATATATATATATATATAAATATATAATTGTTCTAAGCACATAAATGAGGAACTGAAATAAAGATTAAGTGACTTCTCAAGGTCATAGGTGGTAAATGGTGAATTCAAGATTCAAATTCAAACCTGTTTCACTCTGAATCCTCTTATTTCTTTTATACTTTTTCAAGTTCCCCTGGGAAGCAATCTGAACTTACTTCTATTCATCAATTCATTAATCACCTCTTAATCCATGTCTAATCAACCTTTTATTCTGTTTGTTGATTAAAAATTTTTTTTGCAACTTTTTATTTATTTTTAAGATTTATACTTCTTTTACTTCCAAATATGATTATTTCTGTATCATGATCTCTTTTGTGTTTGGCATTAGTTTATCTTTCTGAACAGTTTACATATATTTAGAGATTCTCTCAGCTTTCTCATTTGAGTTCCTCAGTTCAACTACCTTTCTTGTTGGGTCTCTAATCAATCTTTCTTGGTAATGGACTTGTTCAAATTTTTATGACATTTGTTTATGGACTCAACTTCTATGAGAATTATCCTCTCTTTGAAAATGGCAAATTCTCTGAGCTGTGGAGATCTCTGGATGGGGCAGTTTCAGAGGATGGCTTCCTGAGGATTCTGTTCCACATGTGTGTTGTAAATGTGGCATCTACACATACATGCTAAAAATGCTGTGTTCAGATTTCTCTTCAGCCTTTCAGTTCCACATATGGCCTTTGTGCCAATGAGCGGCACCAGCTGGTAGAAATTTTCCAGTTACCATTCATGGGCAAGTCAACTCTTTTCCACATTTTATTTTAATGAAAGGAGCCCCATCCTGACCTTCTAATAGCAAATTTCATCCCATTGCAGGCATCAAAACCCCAGATCTTGGGATTACATTTAGTCCCAGGACCTTGGCAGCCAGCCATGAAGCTTCAACTCTAACCTTTAAGTCTGTGAGCTTTCTTTTCTCTTTTTGGCACTTGGATATTTCACTTTCTTGCTTTTTGAGCTCAGATATGCATTTTAATTCTTTCGATGCATTTTACTGAGCATTTCTCTATGTATAGAGTAGAGAGTGGTGGCTCTCACATTTCTAAATTTATCATCTATTTGCGAAGGTCATTTATATGCAGGATGAGCATATAATTTCTCATCCAAATTTTTGAGTGAAACTGGGCACTATTAATAATTATATGGGGACAATAAAACTGTGCTGGCCAGGGTAAATGGTCACCCTAGTTCTATGGAAATGAGTATACTAGAACACTCAAATAGAATAGGTTTCAGAGGAAGTTTTAATTGGTCTATTCACTGGAATTGCAGGAAATCCGGGGAAACTGAGAAACTTGATCGACAGGGTTCCTTTGGGGGCATTTAGGGATTGAAGCTGCCTGGCAATTCTAAACAATCATATGCAGTCTGTGTACTCCCTGACAACTGATGCTATATATAGTAGCTTCTGTTCATTAAACTCCTTAATACAAATCTATGCTAGGGTAATTGGGAAGAATGGTCCACAGGGTAAGATAAGTACTATTTGCTTCAATGGAGTCACTATTCCCCAGTTTACTACTTAGCAAATAAAGTGTAAACTTTATAAAAAAAAATCTAATGGGTCCTTTCTCACAGCTGCAGGCTGCTTGGAAGATACCAATTCACATAAGGGTTGAAGGGACATAAAAACAGCATGATTTTGGAATGTTTATACTGTTACTTTGTATCAGTTGTTCTAAGTAATACTTTCCCTTTTCTTTCAAAGGGATACAAATTATAAGGAATATTCTTAAAACCCCATCTGCTGAAAGGTTTGCTTATGTATTTATTTGTGAATAATCAACTTTATTTCATGAAAAAACTTGAGGTAGAAGTAATTATACTGGCCAGGTGCCCAGCAGAATTATAGTGGGGTAAACCATTAGACGATGTTGCTATTAATTATCACACAGAATTTTAGAGTTGGTGAGACCTTAGAAATTTATGGCATTTTCTGTGACCTTAAGTAGGCAATCTGACTATTCATCATTTCTTGAGGACTTGAGAGAATTCTTGCCTTCTATAAACAGCACACCTCTTTGTGTTTCCCGGTTACTGCAGCTGGGCTTTTAGGTCATTTTCAGCAGCTTGAACTAGCAATAACTACCAGTAATTACAGTGTTATTGTATCTATGATATGTGGCAGTTCTCAGCACTTCTAATATGATTTTACACATATTATAAAATAAAATAAATTTTGACTCTGGAGGAAGGCTCATTTTAAGACCTTTAATCAAAGATTAAACTGTACACTAGCCCAGCCAAGCTTGTTTGGCAGCTACAGACCAGCATCACCTTAACTTGGGTATGTCCATTTTTCTGCGCGGGAAGAATGTATTACTCTTCCCATCCCTGTACCCCAATCCACTCACAGTTCTATTTAACCTGCATAAGCCAGTTTCCTTGTAGCCCAGTAATTCTACATTTTATGCTTTATTCTTGAGAAATAATCCCAAATGTGCAAAACATTTTTGAACAAGTATGTTCCCCTCTGAATTATTTGGATTCCAGGTGAGAAGGAACCAGCATAAAAACTCTGGCAACACGAAAAACCAGGCTGTTCTGACACTCTCAAAGGTTCATACTAACTCTCCAGCAGTGGAACTCCAACCAAAAAGAAATTTATGAAATGTCAGGTATGGAATTCAAAATATGGATCACAAGCAAGCTCAATAGGATCAATGAGAAAGTAAAAAAACCAACACAAAGAAACTAAAAAAGTAATTCAAGACATGAATGAAAAATTCACTAAAGAGGTAGATATCTTAAAGAAAAACATAACTCCTGAAAATGAAATAATCATTTAGTGAAATATAAAATACAGTGGAAAATTTTAACAACAGACTAGACCAAGCACAAGAAAGAATTTTGGAGCTTGAAGACAAGGATTTTGAGTTAACTCAGTCATTCAAAAATGTATAGCAAAAGAATCAAGAAGAATGAATAAAGTCTTTGAGAATTATGGGACTATGTAAGATGACCGAACGTAAGAATCGGTATTCTGGAGGGAGAAGTAGAAAAAGCAAAAAGAAAAGCTACTTGTGGGAATAAAGGGGGAAAAGTTCCCTGGTCTTGCTAGAGACAGAACTTATTTTAAGGTCCACAATAGTCCTAATTTTTAATTTAAAAATAATTTATTATTTTTGTGAATATAATGTACATGAGGACACTACTCAGTTGACTTACCTATGTTTTTATTGCTTTTTTATGCTTGGAAACATGTAACCTGCTTAAAATTAGTGACATGTAGTCTTTAAGTTCATTTGTCTATTTACTTGTGATGAATGTTGGATATTGAACACTAGGTAGACTATAACAAAGCAAACAGTACCCTTACCTTCTATGCAGAAGCCAGTGTAGTTTAAGTTTTTCCTTTGGAGGCAAGTATATAGAAAGGCTTTGCATTTCTCATGCAACTGTACTCCTATACCTAGTGATCCAATTAGGACTACAAACTACATAGATTTATCTAATCACAGACTGACAGAAAATAAATCAGATCAATTGCAGACACTACTCCAGGCAAATATGAAGGCCTGAGACCCAAAGTCACCTGTGTGTCTGACTGAGTCTAGTTAATAAGATTATTAAGGCATTTTCTTGTTGTCGTAGCATTTGTTACATTCATCCTGCTCTAGAAGATTGACGAAATTTACTGTGATTGTGAGAATATGATTAACCTATATGAAGAGGTCTTGATCACATGAGAAACTTGATATAATAATATTAAAGTCTTGATAAAAAACCAGCATATTTAAACCATCTTTGAGATGGAAATATTATATTCTTTCATCTTTTATAATGGCTAATTTTAAAATGACATTTCTTATACGACAAAGTTATTTGGACATTTATAATGAAAATATGCCAGAGATACATCTTGCCTTTCTGAATAATTTAAAATGAAAAGGTACACTATTTCAAAGCAAATATGATGTTTCATTTGGTGAAGGAAGAAGAATCAAATTCATTTTATAGTCAAATAAGGCTTCCTTTTTTAAAAAAAAACTTGGTATATTGTGTATAGGTTTTAATGTAATTGATAACTTTACCTTTTTAATTATAATGTCAATCATTATTTGAAAAATGTATTTTTAATCATTTTCTGAGTTTTGATCAGGCTTTGAAAGTCATAGCTTAGACTATAGCTTTGAAGTTTTAACTATATTCATCTAATTGAGCCAACTTTTTTTTATTTCAGCATATTGTGAGGGTACAAATATTTAGGTTACATATATTGCCTTTGCCCCACCCAAATCAGAGCTTCAAACGTGTCCATCTCCCAGATGGTGCGCACCTAACCCATTGGGAATGAATGTACCCATCCCCTCCTCCCTCCTCACCTGCCCAACACCCGATAAATGTTACTATTATATGTACACGTAAGTGTTGATCAGTTAGTACCAATTTGATGATGAGTATATATGGTTCTTCTTTTTCCATTCTTGTGATACTTCACTTAGTATTATGGGCTCCAGCTCTACCTAGCATAATACAAGAGGTGCTAGATCACCATTGTTTTTTTGTGGCTGAGTAGAATTCCATGGTATACACATACCACATTTTATTAAGCCACTCATGTATTGATGGGTACTTTTGAAAAATAAGGAATCGAGAAATATATCATCTGCCTTGATGTTGTCATTATACATCTTAGAAAATTAGACACAAGGGAGTTAAGTGGTGACATTTTCAGGCATGTATAATGTATTTGTCCCTCTATTAAACATTTATCTTCCTTTCTCAAGCTTTATTTGTCCACTCAGTAAACATCTGTTGACTATCTTGGAGCATATCAATGTGATAAAGTCACATGTACTCACCAGCAAATTGGTTTCCCTGATCATCACCTAAGTGCACATTTGGGAATAACACCAATTGGGTATCGGACAGAGGTGGGGGGAGGGGGGAGGGGATGGGAGTATACCTACATGATGAGTGCGTTGCGCACCATCTGGGGAATGGTCACGCTTGAATGTTCTGACTCGGGGGGATGGAGGGTGGGGGGAGGGGATGGGGGTATAACTACATGATGGGTGCGATGTGCTCTGTCTGGGGAATGGACATGCTTGAAGCTCAGACTCGAGGGGATGGGGGGGATAGGCAATATATATAACCTGAACTTTAGTACCCCCATAATAAGCTGAAATAATAAATAAAATAAATAAATAAAGATGCTTAATGCTTTGAAGTATCTTTGCCTCCTAGAAGCAAAGAAAATTATTAATAGATATATTGAATATCCACCGTGTGTTAGCTATAATGTCCAGCATTTTGCATAGACTATCAATTCTCAGTCCTTGTTTCTGTAGAGGATATCTAAATTGGGATGGGGCAGAGACTTAGACACATCTAGTTTGTGGAGATTAGTAATTCTATGCCCCAGACTCTCATCAAATACCTGCTTGTATCTGCTAATTTACATAGAGTGAGAGCCACCATGCAACTTCTTACTTGGATGGCTTAACTGGAAGACTGCAGAGCCGTCATAGCACCATGAGGACTGAGGTCAAACTGTGGCAGAGAACCATGGCAATGAAGGAGCAGAGCACAGAGCTGAAGGGTCTATGTGTGGGAATTGCAGAGGCCACATTCATCTATCAGCGCAGGTAAGGCTAACTCTAAGACTCAATGGAGATCTCAGAGAGGGCCATGAAGTCCGAGAACTGGAGAATGAGAAGGTGCAGATGAGCCTGGATTTGATGAAATTTGCTCTTAACTCTTGACCTTATACCTGGAAACTTGCAAGGCCAAGGAAAACTCAGCCTGTGTATACATACATGTAGATTGTATATTTTTAAGTTCTCTATCCTGTTCCCATATGGTACATTGCAAAATTAGCAAGGATAGAGTTTATTATTTTTAATTAATAAAAATAAGGAACGAGAAAATAAATTTAGGTCAAAAATGTGATTCAAAAAGACAAAGTACATGACTACAACATAAGAGCGCAAAATAAAGCCAGTGCTAGGATTTAAATTTATGATGCCTAACTCCAAAGTCCAAGCTATAATATCAACAGAGATTGTAAATATAGTGTGTTTAAAGCTATTTCTGTTTGAGAGATTAAGAAGTGGGGTGAAAAAAATGAAGGAGGCTCTGTGTGAATTCCTAAGGTGCATTGTTGGAAAGATGCAAAGGTTTTCTGCTTTTTATTCTAAATTTAAAATAATTTTTTTTCTGAATTTTTGCTCTTTAGGCAAAAGTCATGTTCAATTTTATAATAAATGTTTATTTTATGCAAATTGTTTATAAAATAACTTCTAGATCTGATCTACACCTATGAGTTTTCTTTATGTGATGTAAACACTGTACTTCACAATTCAAATATATTGTTTTACTAAAATGCTGGAACATTAGACTGTTTGGTATATACATGCAATATCCTAATATGTATTGTTTTTATGCTGATATAATTAACATAGACAGCAAACAAATAAGTAAAAGAGCTCTGGCGAATTTGTGCTTCAGACTGTAAACAAACAGCATATCTATTAATAGTAGGAAGAATATTTTTAGACTGAAACATAAAAAAGCAGACGATGTAGTATAGAGAAACAATATAACATAGAACAGAATAAAAATATTTTTGTAACTTGCCAGTTTTTACAATAGTTACATTTAATAAAAAGCATTTTCTATATGATTATTAAAGATGGAAATTTTGCTGTTTGGCTTAAAAAAATGAGAGTTCATATATACCAGTATTAAGAAAGTCATCTCATTATATTCTAAACTGAAGTTAACACTGAACATATAGTATAATTAAAAATGCATAAATTTTGAATTTGGGCAGTTCTGGATATGAATTATACATCACTTATTTACTAACTGTTATACCAGACAAGTTATTTAAACTCTCTGGTTGTTAGTTTCATCATCTATAAAATGGACATCATAATAATGTCATAGTTAGATTGTAGTAAGGATGCAATGGGATGATATATGGAAAGTGGAAACTCCATGGTGTGACACATGGTAGGAATTCAAAAAATCATAGGAATTATATATTAAACAAAATAAATGTACCAATATTATTTTTTCTACAACATAATTTTCTCCTATCGTAACTATCCCTAGCTGTTCATATAGATGAATTTCATCCAATACTACTTCAATTTCTCATCTTATATTTTAGTGACTGTCATTGCTTTCATCACTTGCATGCCATCTTCATCTCATTTAGAAGTTTTATGAATAGGCTTTGCATCCCCTCTGAGCTTTTCAGCAACAAACACTAGGTCCAAGCACCAAATTTGCTAATGAAAATTCTACCGATTATGTGCTTTCCCTAAATATGCCTCTAAGTCTCTTCTGAAACATGGCTTCCTCAACTGTCTAATTAATAGTAATCAGAAGAGGCCAGACACAAAGGTTACATATCATAGGATTCTATTTATATACTATCCTTGAAAAGCCAAAACTACAGACATAGAGAAAGAGAAGTAGTTATTAGGGGCTGATGATGGGGAGAGGCTCACAACAAAGGTCCACAGGGGAATCTGGGGAGGTGATGGAGCTGCTCCATCTTTTGACTGTGGTGGTATTTACGTGACTTTATTTGTGTGCCAAAACCACAGAGCTGTACTTTAAAAACTTAGATTCATTGTATGTAAATGATATCATAATAAAAATTATTTTTAAAATTGAAAACAAATACCTGATTACTATTAATTAGACAGTTGAGGAAGCCATGTTTCAGAAGAGACTTAGAGGCATATTTAGGGAAAGCACATAATCGGTAGAATTTTCATTTGCAGATTTGGTGCTTGGACCTAGTGTTTATTGCTGAAAAGCTCAGAGGGGATGCAAAGCCTATTCATAAAACTTCTAAATGAGATGAAGATGGCATGCAAGTGATGAAAGCAATGACAGTCACTAAAATATAAGATGAGAAATTGAAGTAGTATTGGATGAAAGTAAAGCACACTTTAAGGACAGCAGGAGGAATGCACCCAGAGGAGGTAAATTCTGGTTTTGTTCAAGACTTCCAGAAATAAGATAAATCTACAATAACGCGTCAGCAATGTGAATGTAATAGATGTTGAGAGGTGTCAATGAACATATAGATACAAATAAGTAGTAATAATGCAAGAGCTGAGTCACAAATTCTGTGCAAACCCTCAAGAGAATTTGTGCTATTCATCAAAGAGAACATATGGCCAAAGTGTACTTTTTAAGCATTTGAAGGGTTAGATTGAACTGTTCTTTCCCTTTCTATCACAACGAAAAACACTCAGAAATAGAGCTAAATTATAGCCTAGATTATGCTCTTTGGATATTTTTTAAAGGTTAATCAGAATGGTATGGCATAGAGGGAAGTAGAATAGTCCAGTGGGAGGTAGGTGGTGGTGGTTAAGAGCAAGGCTGGTGAATCAGAGAGACATGACTTGACATCCATTCTTTACCACTTAGTCACTATGAGATATCGGATAAGTTCTGTAAAGATTCAACTCATCTCAGAATATTTAACACAGTAAGTGGCATAGAGTTAGGACATGAGAAACTGTAATCTTGGTGGACAGTTAGGAGTGTGCCTCTCAGATCTTAGACTGAAGAAAGTGAAACTGATTTAGGGTATCCACTGGTGGCTCTGAAATTTATTGGTGTGTAAGTGCCAATGACTGAATGTGGCAGAGATATCAAGACACACTTCCTGGGATACTAGGTGATGGGTGAATTCCTGGCAGGCGAATTGGCTCAGGGACTCCTCGACAATCTTGCTGACTTTTCCTAAAACTGCTCTGCAGTCTAAGATGTTGGCACCCACATTTTCTTCCTCTCTTTTCTCCTTCATGTGGGATCAGAAATGCCTTGTGGTCGGTGGTGCTCCCAGACTCTCCCAATTTGGTTCCCATTTTCTTTCACAGGTGTTTTCCCTAAAATTTTCTTGCACATTGGATTCATTCTTGACCTCTGCTTTTCAGGGGACCTTGACTACCACAGAAGCCACTTGTTACTATCATTGATATTAATCTGTGGGCAATAATTTTTAATCTTAGGAAGGTAGGCAGCGGGACTTCCATGGAGAGCTTTAATGGGAGAGGGTTTTTTTTTTTTAAGACAATGGATGGGTTAATCAGGGTGTCCTTGAGTAAGGTGTCCCATGTTTGGTTAGACATGCTCCAAAAAGTGAGTAGAGTGAAAGAATTGAGAGAAAGGAGTTCAATTTATAGGCTGGATTCCTTTTATCACTTCCTGGTTATATTTCTTCTCTATTTTAGACTAACCCTGAACACTTTGTATTCTATTTTTCTTGTGTTTTTTACTTCCTTCCCCTTTTAGTGCCTTTTAGCTTTAGGAAGTAAGTGATCTGATTTAAGAGAGGAAGAAGGAGAAGAAAGGAGGAGGGGGAAGGAGAGAGAGAGAGCAAGAGAGAGAGAGAGTATAGGAGAGAGGAACCCAGATTCTTACAAAATCACAAAAATAGAAAGACTTGAAAATGTCCTGGGCAAATGTTCTTCAAATATTCCTTCCAAATAATTCAGCATTATTTGTTGAATAATGGAGGTGAATGAGGTTGTATGTAATGGCAGTTGTAGTCTAGAGCCATGCTTACTGACCCCAAAACCCAAAGCATTTATAACGAACCATTTTATATTCTTTTCTTAGTCATTTATGAACATCTGTCCACCACTTACATGATCGTCTATTTCACTATTGTATCATTTTGATGATAGAGAAGTTATTCTTAAAATCTAATGACAAGATCCCTTTTTTAAGACCTCTTTTAAAATCCTCACAGATGCAGAGAACAACCCCATTCAATCCTTCAAGACTGTAATCAGGTCACCCTTTAGTATATTTTTGTTTTGGTATAAAGAGCCAATTTCGTTCATTAATTTGTGTATTCATTTAGCAGTATTTTTGGTGCTTTATTATACCAATTTTTTTTTTTTTTACCAATTTCATTATTTCTGTTTGTATTTGTTGGACTCTCTCCAATTATTCTAGAATCTTTTAAAGGCTGATGATCAATATTAAACACTATTTTAAGGACCTGATTTGCTGAAAGGATTAGATGATGATTCTTTCATTTTAATGTTTTATTACCACCAAAAATGTGGTACCACCATCATTCCTCAAATCCTACCTGCCAACATCACCCCTGTGCCAACCACTAGAAAAGTATGTGCTAATATTTCACTTGTGATCAAACCCTGCTCCCAGATCTTTTTTTTTCTTAATTACATTTAGTAATTTTTGTTAGAGGTTTGTTACATATCCATACTATTTTGTAATCTTAGTCAATCTTAGTACCAGCATCTGGATAATTTATTTACAATATTTCAATATTTTTTCTTTAAATTTCTCTGTTTATTTCATTAAAAATCAGCTTGATATAAAATGAAGGTAAAACTCCAAGCTCTATCACTTATGAGCTGTGTGCCATGGACAGATTATTTCAGCTGTTCATTTCCTAATGTGGAAAATTATGATAATTATACCTAGATGGTAGGTACGATACAGGGAGGAAATGACATACCAACATGTAACTGACATAAAGAGCATGCTCAAATGTTAGTGTCCTTCACACAGCTGTGGCCACTCATTTACTCTATGTATACCAAATTGCAATAACAAAGTTTAATTTGAGAAAGAATTAGCTGAAGAAAATCTTCAAAAAAGCTCAGAAAGGGAATATAGCCTTAGCTCTTTTGGAGAAGGCACATTTGACTGACTTAAAAAAGAAGCATCGGATATCATATTCTTTTCATTTTTGCTTTAATTTAGAGCAGGGCCATGGAGAAAATGCTCTCCTCCCACTTAGACACTGAGAAAATATTCTAATGCAGAATAAACATGCATTTAATTTTCTCAAAAAGGGAGAGAGATGTTTCTCATCTGATCAAAGGACAAAAGACCAATGGAGACAAAACAAAAAACAAACCTCAGAGATGGGAGAGCTACCTACAAATATTGGAATCATCGTCACATAGAAGAGGGATTAAATTTGTTCAGAGTGGGTCAAGAACTATGGTTGTTACCAGGACAACCAAGAGAGAAGACTTTCTAACCCTGAAAGACACTCACGAGTGAAATGGACCATCTCTGGATGCATTAGTTTCAAATCCCAGAGGCTGGAAAATCACTTTGTTGTATTGAGAAGTCAAGCATCAGGGGTTGGCTGCACTAGATCTGTGTTTATTAAGCCAACCTATAATGCAGAGCAGGATGACCTCCTGAATGACCTTATGGGGACCATTAGAGTCATAGGATGGAGAGAGAGAGAAGCTTCCTTGCAACTACTGAGCTATTAAAGAGGTAGGGTAGACAGGACTGGAAGAGACCATACACATAGTTGCCTTGCCAATTATTGTACCAGCAGTTGGCAAGCAGCTATCTAAATGCATCCATTCTTTCAGGTGGCCCCACTCTGCTGAAGGCATAGTGGGAATAGGGCAGTGAACAAGGTATTTTGGTGTCCTGACTTTTGAAGCATGAAGGTAAATTGAAATGGACATGACTGACAAATAAGTTAACAGATGCGGAATTCAATAATTATGAGATTTGAAAGTGCTATGAAGGAAGTAGGTGAAGGACTCTGATACCGATAACCAGGGATATAGGTGGATTAGTCAGAGGAGATTTCTTTAGTGAGCTGCCATTCAGTAACCCGGGAGCTTTATAAAATAGAAAAAAGAAAAGAAAGGAAAATGAGAGGTAGATGATAGATAGATAGAGAGAGAGAGATATAGCTAGATAGATAGATACTAATAGAAAACCAGCTATGCAAATACAGAAAAGAAGAGCATTTATGAGGCATGAAAGATCATGGTACTTTCTTGAAAATGAAATAAAGTGAATATGTGATCCCAAGATTTGCTATGCATGAGGCTGGTGTAGAGGTTGGAGCATTTCAGGAATTTAATTTTATTATAACAGAAATGGGAAGCTTTTGAAGGGTTTAAGACAAGCCACCAAAAAATGTATATATTTTTTTAAATTGGTTTTTAAATATTTGACTTTTTATTTTGAAAAAGAAAATCTAACCTGAAAATTTGCAGGTATGGTGCAATGAATTTCTTTATACCCTCAATCTAGATTTGTGATTTATAATATATTTTCTCTCTTTACATAGAAAACAATTATTATCATTGCTACTGTTGTTATTACTACTGAGCCATCTGAATGTGAGTTAAAGACATCATAACACTTTACCCTAAAGCATTTTAGTATCTCCAAAGAAAAAAAACTTTTTCTTATATAATTTTAATGCAATTACCAAATTAGTAATTATAACATTGACACACTGCTATCGAATACATAGGGCATGTTTCAGTTTCCCAATTGTCTCTGTAAAGTTCTTTACAGCAATTAGTCACATGGTCTGGATCCACGATCTACTCCAGCATCACAAACTGCATTTAGTTGCCATATATTCTTTATTTTTTTGATCCGGAAGAGGTCTCTGCCTTCATCTTTTTCATGACATTGACATTTTGAAGAGTAGGGGCCACTTTAGGTACAAACACAAAGCTCTTCAACTTGTGGCTGTCTGAGGCTCCATCATCATTACATTCAGGTGATGCATTTTTGGCAGGAAAACTACTGAAGTGATGTCCTTTTACAGTAATAATAAGAAATTATGATCTGACTGCCTCACATTAGGGAATATACTATGTATCACTTTGTTCAATTAATTAGTGATGTTACCTTTGACTATTTGTTTAAGGTGGATAAATCTGCTAGTTTTCTTCATTGGAAGCTTATCATTTTTTTTCTTTTCCTGAGAGATACTTTGAGAATCTGTAAATATTTGATTTTCTATTAAGCTTTTACTCAACAATATTTAGCACCATTGACAATTCTTACCTGAATCAATTATTATCAAGATGGTTGAATCTTAAAATTCTTTCATTCCTTTTACATTAGTTGTCATTCTCATTTACTTATTTTATATTTAAAAAAAATATTTACTTGTTTATGTATTTAGTTGTTTATTCTCAGTATGAACTCATGGATTCTGGTTTTGCCTACGGTTTAAAATATATCCTGGCGTTATTCATTTTGAATCTCCAATCGTCCCATCTTTGGCCAGTGGGAACTCATTGAAGCTGACTCATTTGTCCTTTCAACATGTTCCCAGTAGTGTTTGGAGAGTTTCTTAATTTTTTTATAACAAATATTTCAGGTACATCTTGTTTTCCCTTCCAGACCTGGTTCCTTTAGTAGCGAATGGTGTTTAGAAGTAACATCTGGGTAAAGAAGTTCATCCTTGGAGCGATGTGAGGAGTCTGGAATATCGCAGGAGAGTGGCTGGCTACCAGAGATCATGGCAGTCATCTGGGTGGAAGACTGTAATGGCCTCTGGTCCAAGGTGATGGAAATATAGAAATGGAGATAAGAGGACACATTTTAGATATGGAAATTGTTGACAAAGATTGGATATTGAAGGTGAGAATAGAAGGGGGGGAATTCAAAGATAATCCCAGGCTACTGGAACCAATAGTCAAGTGGCTATGGACATTGCTGTCCTTTGATGTTGCTGCCGGGATCACATAATGATGATTTTATACCCTGGGTGCAGCTGGGTGTTGTGTATTGTCTTTTTGTTGACTGTGCTGGATGTGACCAAACTTGCATCTGCATTTGTGGGGTCATGCTCACAGGTTGCCATGGCAACCTTCCCGGGTACAGCTGCGTGATGGCTTCAGTGGTTTTCATGAATAGAAGCCTCTGGAATCAACTGCCTGAAGGCACTTGGAGGTGACTCAGCTGGTGGCAAATAGTATTGAGAACCCTGTTTTTGCTGTTAGAAATAGGGAATTAACAAAGGGAATATTCTTGGGGTTCCTTCACTGTGTAATGGTGTTAAAAAGTTTGAAATCTGATGAAAGAAAATGCCAGTTTGTGAATAAATAGGAGTTGATTTTGTAAATATACAATTCAGATTGGGAATACAGGGATTTGGTTAAGCAGCAAGGAGAGATTTATATGATTTATATTTTGACACATGTGATAATAAGCTTATGTCACTTCATTTAATATCTAAAAATAAGGTCTTACTGGCATTTATTAAGGCAATTTCAAACTATAAACATTTATTTTATCTCCTATCTTCTTTAGCCTGCAGATAAACAAATAATAACTTTTTAAATCTATAATTAAAACATTGTCATATGCCAGAACTTCTCAATGATATTTTATTTATAGACACACTATGTATTATTTTGATATTTTAAAAAATAATAAGGTATTCTACAGTGTATAAATTCAAAAATAATTTTCTTGAGGGAAGAGATCAGCTAATGTGTTTGGGAAAGTGAAATATGATTTATAGTAAGTGATCTGGTGGCTTTACAGACTCTTGATGTTTTTTGTGGATGCAGGCTTCTTTGTTTTGGGGACGTTGAGTCCTTGTATTTTTTCCCCTGGATGTTTAGTTTGTTGATGTCATAGCTCAAAGCAGTTTTCTGCCTCATCCTTAATCTCTGCAAAGCCCTGAAGTACCAGGTGCAAGTTCTAACCTCTTGACTCAGAAGTCTGCCCTCTGGATTACTGACCACTTGCTCAGCATGAGGCCCTGGGTGTCTGAAAGAGTTCTCTAGTGAATGTGCTCAGGGGCAGACGGTGCATCCTATTCAAGTCTATTAAATGCTCAACATAAAGTTAGATGTTCAGGAGGTTAAGTTCTAGTGCTGGACTGTGTGGGCTTGAGCTCTTGCTCCATCCTCTCCTTACTAACTCTGCGACTTTGAACCAGTCACTAAAGAGTTCTGTTTTCCCAACTATGACAGTATTTAACTCATCAAATTTTCCAGAGACTGCAAGGAAATAATCTGCAGAAGGACTTGGCATACGGTCTGGTGCTTAGTAGACACTAAGCAAATGATGGTGTTAATTTAATAATAATGCAGCTCTCGGTTTGCAATTACTTATTATGTGCAAGGCTTATATGAAGCACTTTATTTACTTTTTCTCGATTATTCATAGCCATCCTGTGAAGTGGGTGCCATTAACAATTTTATTTTAGATATGAGGATCCTAATACTTACAAAAAGTAAATGGACTAGTCCAAGGCGGTACTAGTGGAGCTGAGATTCAGATCGGTTCAGCTTGACTCTAAGGCTTATGATTTCATTTTGAATGTCATGTGGTCTCTGTCCATACTGATGCCTGGTGTATTACAAAAATGAAGACAGATCCTTTATCTCTGTTGATGTAATAGCTAATACTCACGGAGAATTTTCTGTGCTAAATATTACCAGTACCTAGTATGCACAGAATGCTTGCAATCTATTGAGCTACATTCTTTACCTGGATTATCTACTTGAGTTGCCTTAACCAACATATGGTTTAGGAATGAGTTATTCCTGTTTTACATATAAACAGACTGGGGGATGGTGAGTTCAAGAGCACTGCTCAAAAAAAAAAAAAAAAAAAGCACTGGAGGGAGTAAGTGGGGGCAGCCTTGGAGCAGGTCTTTCTGAATGCACGCCCCAGAACATCTGCTCACCAAAACTGGGAGAGAGTAAGTTTCCTTGTTTTAAGACACGAAGTTTGTTACAACAGCCCTAGAATATCAATACACACACCACCCTCCACCCAATCCTTTCCTGTTGCCTTGGAGGTTCTGAAGGAAGAAAAGAGAAGGATTGTCTATGTATACTTTAAAATCTAAGTTTAGGGGAATTGGGAGATAACCTTTGTATTTTGTTATGCTGAAAGAGAACTAAAGTTATAGAATATAAAGCATTATTTTATTAGCTTAGCTTTGATATAAGCTAGGCTCAATCACTTCTCATCTCCTGGGGAAAGGACAGTCAGATTATATATGATTGCAAGGAAAAAAAAGCTGTGCTTGCAATGGAATCTACAGAGAAAACTAAAGACAGGGGTGATATTGCAATTCTGGGACAGAGATAACGAATCCCTAAGCTATGAGAAAAAAAGGAGGAGTGGGGGTGACAATGAATGTAGAAGGTATAAACCCAAAAGATTTCATAGTAAAATTTATAGAAAATTGATACCTGATTAATTTTAGGAAGTGCCAAGGGAAAACAAATTAAAAAATAACTCAGTGGTTTCTAGTTTGTTCAAAGTTGCAAACTTAGTGTAGGTCAGAGTATTCGTTTACCAAGGATGCTGAAACAACTTACTAAAAATTGGGTGGCTTATAGCAACAGAAGTTTATTCTCTGACAATCTGGAGATCACAAGCCTGAAACCAAGGTGCTGGCAGAGCCACACTCCCTCTGCAGACCCTAAGAGAGAATCCTTTCTTCCCTCTTCCAGCTTCTGGCGGCGTCGCTTGTGACAACATAACTCTCACTGCCTCTGTCTTCACATGGTCTTCTCTCTCAGACTTCCTTTCTCCTTTCTTCTTATAGGGACACCAGTCATTGGGTTGAGGGCCAATCCTAAGCCCAGAATGAGTTCATCTTGAGATCCTTAACTAGTTACACCTGCCAGCACCTTATTTCCAAATAAGAACACATTCTGAGGTTCGGAGTGAACATGAACTTTCCGAGGGACATGATTCAACCTACTGCAGGAGGGATATCAGTGACTCATAACCCACATTGCTCCTCCATCGCCAGGCTGTCCCCACTGAATTTTCCAAGTGGCAGATCCCATAGAAATGTTCAAGGTAGAAAATGTGGAGATGAAGGGAGGAAGTAGATGAGATATTCTACCCAGAAAAAGTCCTGACCCTCATCACATGCCCAGAGGAGACACCCCATTGCAGACCAAACAGCAAGAGAAGTCTAGGAGTTGAGTGACACAGTCCTGATGATATTGTCTCCTTACCAGGTGAAGTAGCTTCTTAGTGCCTGGGACAGTTGTTCTTACAGATTTCTAATCTGCGATGCACATGATAAAACATTTCTACTTGTGACACACTTCCAAGCACATGTTCAGCCACTTAACCAAACTTTGGATATTTCATGGAAAATGAAATGAACTAGCAAATAGTTGATATAATGCAGAAAAAGTTTCAAGTTACTAAGTATGTAATGGTGGGTGATACCTTTCCAGCATTCCTTTTCTCATTTATCAGATAAATTTAGAGCACTCTGAAAACTCACAGATGAGAACTACAACATATAGGGAGTCTAGATGCCTGAATATTTGTATGGGATGCCTTTTAATGCACATGCAATTGGATTTTATGTGAGTGAGAAATAAACTTTATTGGGTTAAGTCATTGAAATATTAGGATTATTTGTTACAGCTGTGAGCTTTTCCTGACTAATACAATGACTTGGGGCATGTCACTGCATGAGTCTTGTTACACATTCTTGTTCTTAAAACGAAACACAGACACATCTACCTCCTAGGGATTTTTGGATGATTCTATGAGACAATACATGGAAATGCTTGTCATGATGCCAGACACATTGCAAATGCTCTATAAACACCAACTATTGCTATCACAGGATATTGCTTTTATCCTGTCATATATTAGTAGGGCATACAAGATCCTTCTTAATTAGACACTACCTTTCTCTCCTTTTTTTTATGCCCCCTCACCTTTCTCTTCCACCCTAATTTCCTGCATTATTCTCTATGTCACCCAATAATAATTCCCTTATTTCTTCATTGAGCCCTAGTCCCCATGGACTCCTCAGCTTGCGTGTTTTGACTTTCTCTCTCTTGGAATTTTGCTTATGCTATTTTTCCTACCTGGTATGTTTTTTTCCTTCTACCCTCATTTTTCTTCCTAGAAAAATAATACTCATCCTTCAAGGTGCAGCAAAAATGTCACCTTTTTGTGGAAACTTCCCTAACCCACTTAGGGAGAATTGATTGCTCCCTTCTTTTATGGTCAGAAAGCAAATTGAACATACATTTGTTATAGCACTTAACAAGTTGGTTCAGGTTACATTGCTCAAGGGACAGAATCTTTTGCTGGAAGTTTTTAATCTCTGTAAATGCAAGAACCCTAGTTACCAGTCTAGGAAATAATATGTTCTCTTTCATGTTTGTATGAGTAAAAGAAAAGCTATGGAAAAGACCAAAAACCTTCATTGGCACCAAAGTCTTTGAGAGCCATATATTTTTTATTCCCTTTCACAAAACTTTCTCTAAGGAGTTATCTTTTGCTCGTCAGTCCTATTAAGTCTTGCTTCCTTATCTACTCCACTAAAACTGCTTGTGTCAAGTGCATTACTGACATCCATTTGGCCAATGCCATGAACACATCTCTGATTTGTTATTATTCATACCCATATCTCTTGGTTTCGGCAATATTAATTACTACCTTACTCGTATTTCCTTCTCAATTTCTGGCTATCTCATAATTCTCTATCCAAGCTCTAATTCTTGGAGCTTCTGATGGCATGGTTATAGGATTTCTTCCTTCTAACCACATTCTCTGCTTCAGTGATCTCATCCATTCTCTTGGCTTTAACTATCATGTAGATGCTCATGACAGCCAAATTTTTATCTCTTACTAAGACCTTAAATCTAAGTCCAAACTCTTTGCCTTCACTACTCTCTCCAGGAGTGATCAAATTTAACAGGTCTGAAATAGAACTCCTACCTTTGTCCTTCACAAAACTGTTCCTCCATCAGTCATAGAAATCTTAGTAAATGATGATGCACTTTACCCAATTGTTCTCACTGAAATTTTAAGTCAATAAAAGGATTGCAACACAAAATTGAGTAAATTCTCAGAAAATGAAAAAAAAAAAGTAGGGCCGTAGGATGAAAAATACGAGTTGAGACAATTAGAGAATCAATAAAGGAGATCAAGGATCCCACTAGCAGGAGATGCAGAAGAAGAGAATAGAAAAAAAAAGGAAAGGGAAAGAACCAGCAAAGAAATAATACAAAAAAATTTCTTAGAGCTGAAGTGAGCCAAACTATGCAAATGCATTTAAAACTTCTGCTTGCATGTGGTATAATATAATGTCTGCTCACCTCCCATAAGCCAAAAGAATTTCAAAATTAGCGGAGTGGAGGAACATACTTTTCCTACAGTGAAGTATGGTGAATATGGTGGGTGACGCTACCAATTTTGTTGATGCTAAATCACAAGGACATGTGGAAGACATCATAGAGACCACAGAGCACTGTGAATAAGGCATTTAAATATTGGGCATATTCAGGGTCTGTACTTGGATGCTTGCTATTTATAACAAGGGCAAGATCTTTGTAATATGTGACTTATTTTAAGACTGTCAACATCTGAGTCTCAGTGTTGTGGTGATATTATAAACCATTTTCTCTGACTAGGGGGTATATCAAATGGAACCTTGTGAGTTAGGAATTTCTTTGGCTCCCAAAGTTTTCCAGTGCTTTCTGAATAATCCATTTTTAGAATCCATGGTCTGATGTTGTATTTAGGTACTTTCTTGGTTGGAAGTCAACACAAGATTAGCTTGAAGAAAAACTTTAGGAGTTGTAAAACAATTGTGTCTTAACATTTAATAGTTGTGCCATTATAATTTGTGTTTATCAAAATATATTTAGGGTAATAGGAGATTTGTATTTTTTAAAGTCATATTCTTAATTATGTCAATAAATGTAGCCCTTTAGTGTCTTGTGCAGTAGTCATGACTAGAATCTTAACAATTGGCTGTGTGTCTCAATCTGTGAGCATAAGCAAATATGGTAGTGTCCTAGAGCAATCCTTTCCTCATCTGTAAACAGGGGACTGATATGATCATACCCACGGCACACAGCTAATGTGTGGATCAAATGAGCTAATGTGGGTAGAAGTGAATCATGTATTCTAAATTAATAAACAAAGCACTCTATATTATTACAAATTTGGAGATCATTACCAAATAAAAATGCTCTAAACTGCCTGCCTAAGTTATGTGCTACCAATTTTGATAGAAAGTGTCATGTGAAAAACTTATCCTGCCCCATCTCTTTGGGTTGAGGGAATTGGCCTATGGACCCAAAGTTAATCTACTAAAGTGGAAGTTGAAGTAGTGTCATAAAAGAGAAATTGTCTAAGCAAGCTGTCATTCACTGGCTTTCAACACAATTACTCCAGCCGTAGATCACATATTTTATAGGAGAATAGTGTCCTGATTCTTGAAGGAGGGTGGGACAATACAATAGCACACATACAAATAATATAACATGCAACACATACAAAAGAATGATATTTTGACAAGAACTTCCATCTGGTGTCATGGAATTGATCTAGTATTGGACAGACCACCAGGCTACTTTGCATACTTTCTCCAAGCCACCTCCTTTCCCTGGACAGTGACCCTGTACTTACTGCTTCTTATTTCTAGTTCTGTTGTTAAACCCATGAATCCTGATTTCCCAGACAGATTGCAGGATTCATGGAAATGGAAGCTAGTCGTCCATCTCTTTGAATTCCCCACAGAGTCTGAAACAGTGCCTTGTAGTATGGTGTGGATTGGGAAAATTGATCCTTATATCTAGTAAAACAGATAATATATGTTTGTTAAATTTAGGTTCATTTTGTTTCTTGGGTGCTCCAACGTGTTTGGCAGAGAAGACACCTTGGATATGAACTCAGCTTGGCACGTACTTCAGAGGTGAACTAAAGATGCTATCAGCCACACTTTTTCATTTTGCTTTATTACAGTTATTCTTGGAATACTCGTAGTTGCTGAGATATTAATCTTGCAGGCATGAAATAATAGAACTCTCTTTATCTTTGCATTACTTGAGGGGAAATGAGTTGTAACAAAGAGCATATATTTATTTTCAAAATTAATTTCAGAAGGAAAACTTTTATTTTGGAAATGCATATAATTTAATTTTGCAATGTACCTGATAATGTGAAAATACCATTTCGCATATTATGTTAGAAAAATAAACTCAGGCAAAGAGAGGAGTTGGTGATTTGAAAAAAGAAACTTTTTATAAAACTGCTTTGTGTTTAGGAATATTCTTTTAAAGCCACTTTATTTATTTCCAGATTCAAGAAATAAAGAAAAATACTGCTCATTTCAGTTTATTCCACTATATTTTTTTCATTTTTAATTAGTAAAGGTTCATGTTAATTTTATAAAATTTGGAAAATGCTGAAAACCTTAAGAAACTGTCCATAGTTATACTCCATCTCCACCTCTCCATCTGGAAATTGCTAATAGTAACATTCTAGGACCCAGGTTTTTGCTGTAATGATACATGTAAGCAAAACAAATTATGTTCATATCTTGAACATGGTTCTACAACCTGTTCATTTTATATGATGTCATCATATAAAACTAACATAGCGTCTATATATGCCAGGATGCTGGGTACTTTTCTTAACACTTTCTTTATATTTGTTTATATAATCATTGTAACAGCCCTATGAGTTTGGCACTGTAATTATTCTAATTTCGCAGATGAGCAAACTGAGGCACAGATAGGATTGCACCGCTAGAACTCAGTCTAGAATGCAGCTAAGTCTAGTACCTTCCCTTTAGGTGTTTAAAAGATTTCTAGAGGCAAGGAAAGGATGTGGCAAAGTACTTGGCAATTATGGGTTCTACATATGAGATCACATTATTATAATTACTATTGTGATGATGGTGGTGGGGTGGTTATTCACAATTGTATTTCTAGTGTTTCATACAATTTCTAGTACATCGTATTTGCTAGAAAATATCTATTACATGAATGACCTATGATGCCCCATTTCCAACCTCCTAAACATACAGATGAATGATTAATAGTTGATTACTAAGTCAGCAGAGTTAAATCGCACTTCAATTTTTTTCGTAAGTGAAATGTTTCTTATTTTTATCCTATTTTTGACAGAGTCCCTCTTACTAACCTCCAGTCTTACAGAAAAAAAACAAGTGAGATATTTCCCAACTCACTCTTACTCCATAATAGGTTTGATATGGGAGCATAGTTAAGCCATGAACTGATGAGTATGCCTTCTGTGAGTCTTATTATCTTTTCTTCTCTTTTGGCTTCATCTCTTTGACCATGTTCTAGTGATAGACAGATGTTTATTTTAAGCAATCCATTAGATGTTACTGAAACATTATACTTTGAGAGTGGGTCACTGCTTTTTATATCAGGTAATTTTTTTTAATATTTCAGATGATTTCTTTACAAGTAAAAATCATGTCATCTTGAGAGATGACCAAAAGATAGTGAGTTAAGGTGCATGACAATATACATTTTTAGGTTTGTGAGCAGAAGCATGGCAGTGATCCTCATTAATAAGTGCATTTAAGACTTGAAAATGTGTTTGCATTTGCTTGCCAATGTAATCATGCATAATAGAAAGAATCTATAGCAAAATGGGCAGAATAACAGCTATCAAAGTGTATCATTCAGAGAAACTAAATTTGATCATCACTTAGAAAATATGCTGCTAAGCTTATTGCTTGTATAAATACCAATTTTAGCCAATAGGCTGCTTCATAATGGAATATCAGTGGCTGAATGGGATCTTAAAATGGAAATGCTGAATCCCAGAAAAAAGGAACATGAATGATGATGATGCCTTGACATAAATACAACAGAAGCACCGTGTTATAATCAAGAAGTACATGTTTCTCTCAATTTGATAGTTTCCCCAGTGCTTATTACACTGATCAATTGTACAAGTGCACAGAAAAACAAGGTTCCCCACAAATACCATGATTTTTTGTTTGCACAGTGTAAAAATCTCCAGTTTTAGGTCAGATTTTCCCACTGAGTTCCTTGAATAGAATGATTTGTTCTCCAAATGTGTATAGAAGGTATCCATAACTGTACAATACTCTTCAATCACCAAAATTATGCATTTTAAATTTTATTATTTCTTTAATTATAGCTGTTTTGGCTACCTCTACTACTGCTAGTAAATGAAGCTTTAATCCAATTCTCTGTATATCCATTTTGTGAATAAAAGTTGAATGCAATTTGAATGAGACTAGCAAATTGACATGAATATCAGAAATCATTTTAAAAATGTGAACCAAGTTAATTACCCAGTTTGCAAATTGGTTATTATAGTTTGATGGCTTTGCTTTTGAAAGAATATATGAGATTTAAAAATAAAATAAAACAGATAAACTATAATCTATAGTGGACTATATTATTAGATCATTTTAACTGAAAGAAAATGGAGTAAAATGGGAAATGAGAGAAATTTTATTTTTGATATATTAAATATTTCCAATTAGGAAGAAGAGAACTAATATTTACTGAGGATCTATAAAGTGCCAAGCACTGTATTATATGTTTATATAATATCTCATTTATAGAATTCATATACAATCAATACTTTATCTCATATTTAGAAAACATGTTTATTATTTATTAGATGGAAAACATATTTAGTGAAACATCTTAACATCAAAAATATGAAATCAAGTAAATCATTGAAAAATACAATAGCACCTTATTTATTAATTCAACCAATTTAGCATGTGCCTACACTATGGCCAGGGCCCTTCTAAACTCCAGTGCAGTAGTAGTAATTTAGATTGTGCAACTGTATATCATATTTCAAATGCTAAAACTTTTGAGATGCCCTATGTCTTAATCAATAATCTGAGAAAAACAAGTGAAGTATTAATACAAGATAATTTAGATTTTCTAGGCCCAGTGCTTAGTCTCCAGAACTGCTCTACTTTTAAGTTACCAATGGCCTTTAAAGAAAGTTTAGCTTTCCTTTGATTGAAAGAGTATGCTAGTGTTAGTGGGAAAATTATTACTTAATTATAATTTAACAGAAAAAAAAAGGCAGTACAGCCAATGCTATTTAGGTAACATAAGGCTAGGGTTGCAGTCTTAGGAAACTGTAATTAATACAAGGTCTCTGATTTATTTATTGAACCTCTAATATGTGGCAAACAACAAGGCAACACCAAATAATTCTTTAGGGAAACTCAGATTGTATATAGCTCAAACATCAGGTTGCTCAGTGTGCATGTTATAGGAAGTCTGAGTCTCAAAACCCAAGTCATTTTCGTGGCCAAGAAATAAGAGATAACAAAGAAGATTGGCAGAGAATGTCTCAGGAATCCAGATTTCCCATTTACACAATTATCATTTTCTGAATGTCCACTCAGTACACCTGGAATCGTCTGTTGAATGCCTGCATCCCCTACCAACCTCTAGGCTCCGAGATGGCAGGACCCCCATGCGCCTATTCACTATTGCATTCCTCACCACCTCAAACATAATGAAAGCTCCAAAATATTTGTGGAATAAGTGTAAGATATGATTCCTAGGTTCAAAGAGCTTATATTATATGAGAGGCAATAAATAAGCAAATATTTCCTTTTCAGTAAAAGTGGGTGCCATGATAATAAAGAATACTATAGTTTACCTATCACCCAACACATACACTCTATGCCCTATTTCTATTGTTTTCGTCCATAGTCTTATCACTATCTAATATATTACATGTTTTCATATATTTTACTTGTTCTGTTTCTCTGTGTGTGTGTGTGTGTATGTATATGTCTGTGTATATATATGTGTGTATATGGATATATGTGCGTATGTGAGTGTGTGTATATATATGGCAGTATTCTCAAGTTTAGACAAACATTTGGCAGATAGGAGGAACTGAAAACTATTTCTTGAACACGTTAAAAGTAATGGTATGTACTGAGGGGGCGAGGAGCTTTCCCAGAGCCATGATACGAGGTTGAAATTCTCAAGAAAATAAAGCTTCCACTAGCACCTAAGTCATTAGTAGAGAGGTGACAACAAACCCAAGGGGAAGCTGGATGATATTTATCCAAAAGGAAATAGCATCAACCTCGACTCCTTCAGATCAGTAATTGAGGAGGAGTTCATTTTATTGGTGGAAGAATATCAATGAAGGGTTTGCTGGAAAGACATCCACCCAAGGGCAGGATAATCAGGGCCCAACATAACTGGGCTTCCTCTGTGTTGCCACTCCTGAGTTAGCTTGGCAGTTTCCTTCTAGAAGTTGTGATCATTGTGAGCAAAAGTGAGAATACAGTGACTCAATGGATCTAGAGCTCTGGCCATGACACTGGCACGCTTGATAGAGAAACTATGTTGAGCAATATTTAAATACTGAAGGCACCCAGCCCATGCTACTTCTTTCCCTCTTCCCCAGAGTCAACTGATACCACCAAGTTCATATACTTATCTCTCATGTGTTTTATATATACATACACACATAGAAACATATATTTTATATATATAGGGTGCAGGGGGAGAGAGAGAGAGAGAGAGAGAGATTTTCATTTATAAAATTTACCTGACTGGTACTGTACTGTCAATACCATCGTTTAAAATTATTATGATTTTTATAGATTTAGGGGGTACAAGTACAGTTTTGTTACATGGATATATTGTGTAGTGGTGAAGTCTGGGCTTTTTTGTGTAATCATCACTGCATTACTGTATCTAGGACCCATTAGATAATTTCTCATCCCACTCTCCCTTCCCACCCTCCCATCCTCCCACCCTTATGAGTCACCAATGTCTGTTATTGCACTTTCTATATCCATTTGTACACATTATTTAGCTCCCACTTATAAGTGAGAACATGTGGTTTTTTACTTTCTGCTTCTGAGTTATTTCACTGAAGACAATGGCCTCCAGTTCCATCCATCTTGCTGCAAAAAAACATGATCTCATTATTTTTTATGGCTGAGTAGTATTCTGTTTACACACACACACACACACACACACACACACACTGCATTTTCTTTATCCAGTCATTGTTGATGAACAGGTTGATTCTCTATCTTTGCTATTGTGAATAGAGCTGCAATCAACATATGAGTGCAGGTATCTTTTTGATATAATGATTTTTTTTTTCTTTTGGGTAGATACCCAGTAGTGGAATTGCTGGATTGAATGGTATTTCTATTTGTAGTTCTTTGAAAATCTCCACACTGTTTTCCACAGAGGTTGTACTAATTTACATTCCCATCAACAGTGTATAAGCATTCCCTTTTCTCTGAATCCTCACCAACATCTATTATTTTTTGAGTTTTTAATGATGGCTGTTCTGGCTGGTATAAGATGGTATCTCATAGTGGTTTTAATTTGCATTTCTCTGATGATTAGTGATGATGAGCCTTTTTTCATATTTTTTTTGGCCACCTGTATGTCTTTTTTTGAATGTTTACTCATATCTTTTGCTCACTTTTTAATAGGGTTACTTGTTTTTTTCTTGTTGAGTTTTTTGAGTTCTTTGTAGATTCTGAATTTTAGGCCTTTGTCAGATGCATGGTTTGTGAATATTTTCTCCCATTCTGTAGGTTGTCTATTTACTCTGTTGATTATTTATTTTGCTGTGCAAAACCTTTTTAGTTTAATTAAGTCCCATTTGTCTATTTTTGTTTTTGTTGCATTTGCTTGTGGGGTCTTAGTCATGAATTCTTTGCCTAAACTAATGTCCTGAAGAGTTTTTCCTAAGTTTTCCTCTAGAATTTTACATTGAAATCATTAATCCATCTTCAGTTAATTTTTGCATATGGTGAGAGATATGGGTTCAGTTTCATTTTTCTTCATATGGTTATCCAATTTTCATAGCATCGTTTTTTGAATAGGGTGTCATTTCCCCAGTGTATTTTTTGTCTATGTTGTGGAAGATCTGTTGGTTCTAGGTATGTGGCTTTATTTCTGGGTTCTCTATTCTGTTCCATGGATCTCGGTGTCTATTTTTATACCAGCATCTTGCTGTTTTGATTACTGTAGCCTTGTAACATAATCTGCAGTCAGTTAATGTGATTCTTCTAGCTTTGTTCTTTTTGTTTAGGGCTGCTTTTGCTATTCAGGGTCTTTTTTGGTTCCATATGAATTTTAAGATCCTTTTTCTAATTTTGTGAAAAATGACATTGGCATTTTGGTAAGAATTGTGTTAAATCTGTAGATTGTTTTGGGTAGCATAGACATTTTAATAATATTGATTCTTCTAATCCATAAGCATTGGAGGTTTTCCCATACCATCTTAAATTTGATTTTTCCACTTATTTTAAAAAATATTTTATCCATATTCATCTATAGAGAACTTCTCTGCTTATTTCAACTGCAATGTTGTATGCTATTGTATATTTGCAGTATATTAATTAAGAAATTGCTGACATGGTGTGGTAGGCAGGATTCTAAGATGATCCCTGAGATCTGTGACCCCTATTTGTGTTTTGCATAATCCCCAGGCTATGGGCATGATTGACTTTATGTCTGTGATTGGGCTAATTTACATGGCACGGGTTGACTTTTAAAAAGAGAGTTTATCTGGGCCTGACTTAATCACCTGAGCCCTTTAAATCTGGTCTACAGGTCAGAGATAGAGGAAGTCTGAGATACAAAGCACAAGAAGGATTTGGTATGCCACCGCTGGCTTGAAGAATGAGAAGCCACATGGCAAGGAATACAGGCAGCTGAGAACAGCCCCTGGCTGACAGCTACAAGGAAACAGGAACCTCAGTCCAACAACTGCAAGGAACTGAAGTTTTCTAGCAACCACAATGAGTTTGCATCCATATTGTTTTTCCCAGAGCCTCCAGGTGAGAATGCAGCCCAGCCGATGCCTTGATTTCAGCCTTGGGATACCCTGAGCAGAAGACTGAATCATACTGTGCCAAATTTCTACAGAAATTGTGAGATAACAAACTTCTGCTGTTTTAAGCCACCAGGCTTATGGTAAGTTATTACACAGCAGTAGAAAATAAATACAAGCAGTAATGGCAAAGTGTTAAAATTTGATATACTGAGAAATGGAACAGGTTTTTTTTCTTATATTTTTCTACGTGTTGGAAATATTAATATTTTATGATTTTAAAGAGGTGAAGGTTATAATATGGAGGGGAAATGTCTACTAACTGCATTAATAGAAGACTCAGGGGACCATGAGATTTTGGGTGAAGAGAGTGTGTATGGAATGGGAAGTGAAAGTAGATTCCCCTCTTCCCACACCCCATTCGTTCTTTTTGCCTCAGCGTTACACTAGTCTCTGTCTCCACAGGGCTCTTTGACAATTCCCCCAGGTTAAAGTCCAGGTTTCAATTTAGATTTTCTTTTGTGGTCCTTCAAGTATATAGCATACATTTTCTGTGAAAAAATGCAAATCTTTCTTTGAAAAAACTAGAATAAGGCAATAGGAAATCCTACTCGGATATTAATATGTGGCAAATGTCTCATTAGGGAAAGAATCAGGGAGTATAAACACCAACCATGAAGCTCCAGGAGAAGGAGAATGAACCAGAAGAAACAGCCGTTTAATAATGACAAAGACCGAATCAGGAAGAAATAGGGCGACTGGGAAATAATTAGCTATTCAAAAATAATTTTAGAGGTCTGCAAGGAAAGGATAAACATGCAGGATATCCCTGAAAGGATAAACATGCAGTGATTTAAAACAAAAAAACAACTATAAAAATTAATGATGTGAAAATGGTCATAAACAAATTGTGGGAATGATTTCAGAAAAACAACCAGGTCAACAAGAGGCCATAATTCTTGAATTTACCCTAAATTTAATTTTAAAAGGGAGTACTATGTTCTTCTTTTTTTTTTCCTGCATGCATTATAAACTCAATTAAAGTTAATAGGAGTTATGGGCAGCATTTCTAAATCACAACCTCTTTGAGGCTAATTATTTTGTACTAAATTGTTAAACAGCAACCTTTTCCTGGTTTGGTAATAAGCAAGATAACACCCTTGCTCATATTATATTAGATTTCATGAAAACATTTGTGAAATAGTTCTTCTATAACAGATTTTTGCAACTGGTCTAAATTGAGGAAAGATGTGCATTACCCTCTATGCCTAACAAATATTTTCATTATGACAGAATTGGCCACTTAACTTTCTTAAAGTTATAAAACACCCATTCTAGAATCTCTTGCTTTTAATGATTAATTGCCATTTGTAACAGGAGATTGGGGTGAATGATCTCCATGTGTCCAACTAATTTTCTCATGAAAGTATGTGACCCTTGAAGTCTAATTATTTACCCCTTGGGTTCTTGAGAGCTCTATAAAGCACAGTTAAGGGTAACATCTAAATAAGCCCTAATGTTGCCTATGGAAAGTTATTTACTCATCCATCATTTATTGAGAGTATTGGTGTCCCAGGGCACCAGGGCCATGTCTAGGCCAGGGCCATGCTAGAGAAGAACTTCTATAAACATTTGCTAGATTAATGGGCACCTATAAAGTACTGGGCACTTGAGTGGCTCTGATGACACAAGGACACACATTTGACATAATCCTAAATTGATACACATATATAGGGACACATGAACTACCTCTTTATGGATTCTTGTTCAGGTGTCAAGAAAGAGGTACATGCAGATTATCTTTGCTGGTGCGATTTTATTGCATGGACATATTAGGAAATGAGGGAGCAGGGAAGGTTGTCTCAGGAGTCAAGAAGTCACTCTAGTCTCAGCTTTTCTTTTCTTTTTTTTTTTTTTTTTTTTTTTTTGAGACAGAGTCTCACTCTGTTGCCCAGGCTAGCGTGAGTGCCGTGGCGTCAGCTTAGCTCACAGCAACCTCAAACTCCTGGGCTCAAGCAATCCTCCTGCCTCAGCCTCCCGAGTAGCTGGGACTACAGGCATGTGCCACCATACCCGGCTAATTTTTTCTATATATATATTTAGCTGTCTGTATAATTTCTTTCTATTTTTAGTAGAGATGGGGTCTCGCTCTTGCTCAGGCTGGTCTCGAACTCCTGAGCTCAAACGATCCGCCCACCTCGGCCTCCCAGAGTGCTAGGATTACAGGCGTGAGCCACCACGCCCGGCCTAGTCTCAGCTTTTCTAAGACTGGACTATGCAGCAAGCGTCTCAAGGAACACAATAAAACTCAGCAGCTTTTAGGATAAAATCCAAGCTCTAGAGATCTACCTTTTCTAGGGTCACTTATTTACATTTTCCAAGGGAAAAGTTCTACAGAGAACACAAGTATTTAACATATTTCAGGCTAAGGAACCTCACAGGGATTTGGCTTTTTCCTGTTTTCCTTTTACGGTGTTATTTGATGTATCAAACTATAGAAATATCCACCTAGCCTCTGCATAATCCAACAATCATGTATTCAACAACAAATACATTCATCATACTCTTGCAGCGTGGTACTCACATAACACACCAACTTCTGCAACTGGAGGAAACATTGCCAACAGGAGCCTGAGTCCATGTTGGTGCTTACGCTCTGTGGGTTCTGCAACATTTGAAATAAACAGTACATGTAAACCTACCACTAATTGAACAACAACAACAACAACAGCAAGAGAGTTGTAAACTGACAACAACTGGGTCAACTCGTACTGCAAAATGAGAAGGAAAAAAATAACAAAAAAAGGCATGGAAATATCTCTCCACACAAGTGGTAGTAAATTCAATTTCCTATAGAGGTTACAGAGGTAATATAAATGTGTAAATCTGGACAGGTATAAGACAAGTGTGAGAAATGCAGCCTGTTTGAACAGGAGAGTGGGTGTCCTAGTGAAAGACATTTAAATTAAAATTGTAAAATGAAACCAAACACTGTGTGGGCCATCTTCTTCCAGATTCAGCCCACTGGCTGTCATTCTGAATCATTGTACTGAATGTCCTGAGGAAAGCCAGAAAAGAAAGCTGAAATACAGAGGAGGTTTTTGTAATCATTTCTCCAAGTGATCACAAGTCCAGAGGAGATTTCCTCTGCAATTTTCTTCCTTCTCTATTCATTCCCTATCCTTCTTGCCTTGGTCAGGTTTCTAAACCCTGAGATTATCCAAACATTCCTTTCCCAGGGGGTTACTCACTGGGTGGGCTGCCTGATTGTTTAGGACTATTGTAGTTTTTTGTTACCTGTCACCACTGTGCACAAAATGTGCTGTGAAGACTCCCCAAGGGATTCACTCTATGATAGCCACCCCATACCCATTACGGAGGGCTCAGTTTCTTTCAGCCAACAGCACTCTACCTTTTTACTTAACTCTCAGAAGCATTGGGTGATAGTCTCAGTTGTCAGTTTAGTGAGAACATTATCATGGTTCCTAGAGAAGTACTCTTTCGTGACTATTAAATTCCCCAAGTAAGGACCTTCAGAGTCACAGGACAGTTAAAACAATTAAAGTGGATAATAATTAGGTGTTATAGGCACTGCCCCACTGCTGCCTTTGGGTGTCTGGCTTTATTTCAGGCTATGGCAAGGAAATACCACATCCTGCAAATCAGGACTTGGGGTTTCTTAGAAGAGTATTCACAGATGGTAGCATACTTGGATGTGTTTTCACGTTTTTTCCCAAAATTTTATCATAAAATTTCAAATACATTGATATCAAAGTTGAAAAAAAAAGTTTACAATAAGCATGTACATACCCAACTCCTAGATGCTACATTTTACCATGCTTGTTTTGTCACATATCTATTCATCTGTCTAGCAATCTATCAATCGGCTTTATTTTGATGCATGTTATAAAGTACATAATATCAGTATACTGTTCCCTAAATTCATTGTGCATACATTAACTACAGTTCAATATTTGTTTAGATTTTTAAAATTTTTGTTGTAAAATTTAGACACAATGAAATGCACAGATGTTAAGTGTACATTTGCTGACTTTTGACAAGTGCGTATATCTATGTAACATAAACCTCATCACCACTTTCACCTTAGAAAGTTTCCTCATGCCTCTTTTCTGGCAATCCCTGAGCCACCTCCTGGCAAAAAAAAAATCTACATTTTGATATCTTTTTTTTTTACCATAATTTAGTTCTGCACCATCATATGAATAGAATCATACAGCATGCATTTTTTTTTTTGTAAGGCTTCTTTCACTCAGCCTGATGTTCCTCTGATTCATCTCTATTGTTGCATGTATCAGTAGTTTGGTTTTTAAAATTATTGAGTAGTATTCCACTGCATGAATATACCACGGTATCCATTCTTCTATTGATAACACTTGGGGTATTTCCAGTTTTAGTAATAGCTAGCTCATAATGATCCCACAATTTAACATCTCTTTCAACAATATATGAAAGTTCAAGTTGCTTCAAATTTTCACCAGTGTTTGGTGCTGTCAGTAATTTTTAAATTCTAGCCATTTAGAAGAGTATGAGTGTTATGTCCTGTGTTTTGTATTTTCATGTTGCTGGTGACTAATTATATTGAGTATCTTTTTTTTGTGTTTATTTTCAATTTGTATATTTTCTTTAGTGAAGAGTCTGTTTAAATCTTTTGTTCATTTTTAGATTTGGTGTGTATCTTGATTATTGAGTCCTAGGAGTTCCTTATTTATCCTGGACATAGGTCTTTTGTCAGATACATGTGTTTGTAGCTGGATTGTTTTAATGGGTCATTCCCTCATACCCTAAGTCTAACCACTTATGAATTTTAGGGCTCTTGCTGGGACAAGCAAACCCCTTTGCCATTAGCTTACTGCCTCACTTCTTTTCCTTTGTCCTCTGAAGCACACGTATCGAACCTTGCAAATGCCTCTTTAAGTATAAAGTGATACTTAAGAGAGATACTTGTCCTTTCTAAGCTGCTAAATTTTGTTTTATCTGAACCATTTATTTGAAATTCAATAATTTAAAATAACTAAATTAGAAATTATTATTAAATAATAATAATTTCAAATCACTTGCTAAATAACAATAAACCTCTATGTTTGTTACTTTGATTGTGGTGATAGTTTCATGGGTATATGCATGTGTCCAAACATATGCATCAAATTGTATACATTAAATAGAGGCAGTTTTTTTTATATATATATCAATTATATCCAGTAAAGCTGTTAAAAACTAAAATGGAATAAAAATGGATGAAAAAAGTACATGACAATAAAAGCAACCTCATATATTTTATAGTTTACAAGACCTTTCAAATATATTGCTTCATTTGAACTCATTGATAACCCTTTAAGTGAGGTCATTAGCTCTGCTTTACAGATGCACAAACTGAGCCTTAGTGAGGATAAGACTCATGCTCAAGACCATCTAGCTGGTAAAAGGAACAGTCAAATTCAGTTTTTCTGACTCTGCCCCTCACACTACCTGGCACCATAGTTAAAACTCCTCCTGGCAGTCAGTGTCAATTGGCGGCAGGACAATTAAGGCTGGAAGGTGAGCATCTGACTGTCTTCCTCACAATGGAGACACCAAAGCTGAGCCTGCTAGTGAATTATTAATCTTGTATTTCCAGGCTGTGCTAAATGCATCCACCCCCATGCCCTATTTTTGATAAATGCAAGGCTTGTTTTGGGAAACAATTTGTGAAATTAATTACAACTCAACTTGAGTAAGAACATGGTGAAGAGTAAACCTACTCTGGTCAAAGTCCCCTTTCAGTTCTAGTATTTTGAAGATTTCTACCTACTGAAAAAAGTGCAGTTTGGGTTAATTTCTCAAGGGTTTATTTTTAGAAAAGGCTTTGCAGATGATACACAGAAGACATTTACTAAGATAAAATTATTCTCATGACATCAATCAGCTTATTGCTGCTCATCTCCTTTGAAATAATGGGTTCTTTACATTTGTTGGATTTATTTTAACACATTAAACCATTTTCAAAACTGAATGTCAATTTGAAAAATTACTCTCTCCATGTGTTCGGTAATGGAAGGGAAGCTCACAAGTGCGCCATCAGCAAATATCCAAGGGTTTCTCTCATTAAGCTTTCCCATTGCATCTGAGCAGGTGAAAGGATTAGACTGCTTAATTCCTGCTTCTAATTTCCTTTCCATCTGAGCTTTAAATATTTACTACTGCTTAGGAATCTTGCAGTTTTTTAATCTGTGATGAATCAGTTATATGTTTTGAATTATCACAAAAGTGCCCTGTAGAACAATCTTGTCTTTTGCATCTTCCCCTTCCTTCCAAGACCAGACCTGCTGAAAGTAGGTTAGTTAAACTAGATCAAACATAAGTCTAAATAATTGAAACTGGGCTCCCTCTGGGAGCAGCTGAAATCCTGTTGTAAAGCCAGCAACATGACCGGGTAGAAAATTCTTCTGTAATTTAGTTTTCAATTTTTCTTTAAGTAAGTGTTTTCTTTTCCTTTATCACTTTTCTTGACAAATGCCCTGCACATATGAGATACCCACAAATCATCTGCAAATTGAATTTAAATCTATTCTTTCTTGGGGTGGCAAAACAGCTTTTTCTTCTTTTTCCCTTTCCAACTCCTCTACATGTTCAGAATGTTGGATGATAGTTTTGCACTGGAGTTCTAAACTGGAGTCAATGGATAGAATCAAAGGGGTCTGTGAACTTGGTTGGGAAAAATTCTTTCCTATGGGTAATCATTTAATAGAAGTTAATATTTGCTTCTATTGTGAATATAAGGTCCCTCCACCAAAATGCAGCAATGCCAGCAGTATTCCTAAACATTTGCCACCAACAGAAATCACAGATATTTTCAAAAGAATTTTAAGTTTTTGCAGATATTTTGAAATATCATTTCATGTTTTCATTATTTCAAAATTACTGAACTCACTCCTGAATATTTTTATTTACTGCATTCATAAGGAAGCACATATATTACAATATCATATATTTGATTTTTTATTGCTTTAATAATCATATTTCAATATATTCAGTTTCCTTAATAATCTCATGTATCCTATTTTATGGATTTGAACAGGGCTGGAAGGGGGTCCTGCGCTTGTGTAAATTGGAGAGTGAATGTTCCCTTGAGGGTGAGTTGCCAAGAACACAACACGGAGGAGAGAACCGACTCTCAGGTTCGTGCAAGCACGGGTCAGCAAGAACAGAACTAGCACTTCCATGGATCTGAGAGTGATTTCTTAAATTTTGCACCCTGGGTATCTTCTTTGCCTCCCCCTAGTCCGAGCCCTGTCTTTCAACATACTACCTTGAGAGTGATTCCTTTCTCAGTTGTAATTCTTGAACAGGTCCTCATCCCTCAGTAGAGTTCGGCATACCTGTGAAGACTTTGTGGTGTTTGGGATGAATGAAGAACGTGGAGTCCTGAGAAGTGCAGTTTTGCTCACACTCAACTTTCTCTTGGTGCCTTGGGAGACAGAGCAACAGCCCACTGAAGGCACTGTGGCCAAGAGTTCTGCAACACAGTCAACTGCAAAGTAAGAGGAGGACATTACAGCACTGAGATCAATGGGGTGGTCAAAAAAAGTAGACATAAGCTTTGAAAAGGACCTGTCAGAAGGATGCAAGATGGATCCAATACTTCCTGAATTTCCATTAGGAGTAGCTGTTTCTTGCCCTAATGCCCAGAGTCTGTGACTCTGGCTCTGGAGGATTACTCAGGTGAGATTAATTCTTAAGGAGCTACCAGAACCCTTAAAAACAGGCAACTTTCTCAGGCTGGTAGCAGAAGAGGAAGTCAGAGAAGTTTAGAGCATTATGGGGATTTGATGCACTGTTGCTGGCATGAAAGTGGAGATTAGGCAAGGAATATGGGTGGTTTCTAGCTAAGAAAGACCCCCGATTGACAAACAGCAAGGAAATAGGAGCTTCAGTTCTAGGACTGTAAGTAACTGAATTCTGCTAACAGATGAGAATGGGTTTGAAAGCAATTTCTCCCCACACATTGAGATGAGGACTCAGCCCTGCAGGCACATTGGTTTCAGCCTTGTGACACAATGAGCAGAGAATCCAGCCACACTGTGTCACACTTTTGGCTTACAGAACGGCAAGCTGATAAAGGACTACTGTTTTTAGCTACTAAATTTGTGGGAATTTGTTACATGGCAATAGGAAACCAATAGAGAAACTGATCATTGAAAAATGGGGTGGATTAGAATACATTTGGTTACCCAATGGTGTAATTAGGTAAAAATCTTTGACAGACCAAGTACTGTCTCATAGACTTCCTCAAATCCTGTCTTTGCATCTCTGTCCTTTTTCAAACTCCCCCTACATAATTTCTATCGGATATCTGTGACTTGAGTAGCATACACATGGAAAGGTCTAATTCCAAAGCCAGCAGTCTTTCACTAGGAAGTGATGTTTACAGGTTTAAAGCACCAGAAATGTTAGATATCTGTTTTTTCCTCTCTTTTTTAATATGCTTCCCTTTCCTACAGTTACAACTTTTCAAGATAAAGTGAGACACTCTGAGGAATCTTAAAGGGTATTGACTGTATCACATTCATCTTTAAATCTTAAAAACTCATTCTTGTCTTTGGAACACAGTAGGCACTTAGACATATTGAAGTGGGAAAAATACAAAGATCTGAGAATTTACAGGGATCAATTTTATCTTTGACAAGATTATTTACCATTTAAAAGTCATGGTATCTGAAATGTATTCATTACACATATTCGAGAGATCTCAGATACCAGTATGGAAAACAGCAGACCAAAGAAACCTAAAATAACTCAGGAGTGAAAAAATTGACACATAGAAATGCTGCATAGTGTAGTATTAAGAATATGATATTTAAACTCAAAATTGATTTGGGTTTAATCTCAGCTACATTAAAAACACTGAGACTTTGGGGAAATTATTTAAGCACTCTGAACCCTGGTTTCTTCATTTGTAAAAGAGGGATAATTAAAATAATTCTCCCAAATGCTTGATGTGAATATCAGATGAGATCATTTATATAAAACCCTTAACACAATGCTTGGCTCATTGTAATAATAAAATTAATGGTAGTTACTATTAATTACAGGAATTGAGCACATTTCTGTTAGAAGCTGATATTTTCAGGACACAATAAGATTAAATCCAAGGTAAGTGTTATTATAATATTGATGTATTCTTTTCTCATTGATGGCATTATACTTTTTGTAATGCAAAATATAATGATTTTTTTAAACAGTCCCAAGTAGCATATGATACACGTATCCCATGCTATGGGTTGAATTAATGATTTCAAGTCTGTGATGTAGTTTTATTTTGCTTTTCTCCATTGATGCATTTCAACTTTTGCTTTTGTCATCAACCTCATAAGAGCCATGCTAGTTTAGTTGATAAGCGTGATATGCTTTACAGAAATATTCCTGAAATGAACGGGGCCTATGCCATTCTGATTTCAGTGGACCTTAGTCTGACAGAAAATATAATAAACAGATGAAAAACAATCTCTATTTTAATTAATTTGAGAACAAGGAAATAAAAAAGAAAACACATCAATGATGACATTTATTGTGCTTCTGAACTCATCAACGAAATTGGTGGAACAATAATGTGGCTGGTTGCGATAGGGAGCAGTTTGACATTAATATTGTGCGGTGCAACTTAAAAAGACTTTTCTTGTAGCCTTACAACCTAAGTGTTTCTGGGACAATTCAGAAAATGCAAATGAATAATTTGTAAAGTAGACACATTTGCATTAACACATAAACATTTCCAATATAAAATGTGCTCAATTTAAACAAAGACTCCTCAAAGCACCAAATGGATGGAGCTGGGATCATAAATGTTTGGTTTTCATTCATGCATCATTCAATTTTTCCATTAAGTTTTAAGCAACACATTGCTAAAAGTCATAAAACTCTTTACAGTACAGAAACACACCCCAAGGGCAAGTGTGAGAATACTTAATTGCCTTGTATCATCTATCTCCAATTAGAGAATAGAATTATTTCCTATCATATTTCAAAGAAAATAGCAAATGAATAAGTAAGCCACAGACATTTTCAGAATGTTTGAATCAATAAGGATAATAATGTATTAATACTTAGAAATTTTTTCGTCTAGAAGGAAGTAACATTTTTAACAATAATGATGAAAACCAAGGGGCTTGATTTGTCATTGTTCTACCAGTAGCCAAGAAATTCTGTAAAGAGATAGTTTCACCTCAATGGGCCTCAGTTTCCTTATTTGTAAAATAAATTAGTTTGACTAAATGGCTCTATAATGTCTTACAATACGATAATTATTCAAGGTGAGAGTGTGTTCTTATTTACCAAAGAAAAGAATAAGTACTTTGGAGTTGCACACAGACAACAGCAAATCTGTTGCTAGATCTTTCTATAGAAAGCTAAGGGCATTTACACTTAACATCAGGTTATATGTTTTTTTCTTTTATTACTATAAATTACTTATATGGCCTTAGATTATAAACATCATTTACTCTAAATATTTTCTTTTCTATCTAAAAATGGATCTAATATGATCTTAACAAAAAGTATATATATTCAGTTAAATCTAGACCGTATGTCATAAGTAAAAGAAAACTAAGAAAATGAAATAAAAAATCCTTCAAGTAATTAGGGAAGATTATTGGATGATACCATTGAAAGGCACAACAGCAACAATCAAGTTAAGACTTCAGGTCCGTTCATCTGAGATTCTCCTCGCAGTCTTCTCTTCTCTGTGTTGGCTTAGTTCTTGGCCTGCTTTAGCATATAAACGTCAGATAGTTGTAAGCAGAAAATATACCTGTGCCTTCCTTATTATCATCCTTGTGGGGAGAGCATTGCTTCACCAAAACATGAAACAAATGCTGTGCTTCCCGTGATGTACTCTTGACTCAGGTCCCATGATCATGAAAAATTCCTCATACCAATTGGCAAAGGCCCATTATCTGGCCCAATATTCATGGTAAAGGGGTTAGGATTGCCCAGTTATAGTACAACCAATGCTATATAATAAGGAGTGGAAAGTTCTCCAAAGAAAACTCTGGTTGCTGTTAAGAAGAGAGGAGAAGGAGTTGTAGTATTTATAGATTATGCAACTAACAAATGCCTAACATATCAATATATGTTCAAATAACATTCAATGTGTACAGCTAGGCTATTACCCATGCCAGTTATTTTGTATTTATAGTATTTTGAACACTAAATATGAAAAATAAAATCTAATTGAAAATATTGGTGAACATTTATTGTCTCTTTTAATAGGAAATGGCTTTCAGTGTAATGAATAAAATGTCAGCATAAAGGATCACATTTTAAAATTGTGGGAAAAAGACATAAAAATGAAAAGACAAATATAAATTGGGAAAAATAGTTGCTAGAAAAATGATGAAGAATTAATACCCTTCAAAATTAAAAGATGTCTACACAACAACGAAAACAACAATCCGCCTTAGAGCATACACCATTGATGACTCGCCTCACTCTTCCTGGTGCATAATATTGAAGTGAAGCCAGGACCTGCTTCTCCTCATGTTTGAATACCTCTGGTCACCTGTGGCATGCTGAAAGTGCCAGAGCGTTCATTTCCAATCCTCCATCAGCCCCTAACTACACTCTGTCAGGCACCGTTGTTGTTAGGCTGAACCCTGAGGCTGGTGGGAGGTTCTATGGGAACTTTCCCTTTCAACTGGCCCCACCCCCTTTGAGGGCCCGCCCGAACCCGACTAATGGTGGCGGCTGACGCCATCTTGGACTCAGCTCGTCTGTATGCAGATGTTAGAATAAACATCTTTTCGTCTATCCTGGCCTCATGCGTTCCTTCCTCAGCATTCTAACAGTTGTGGAACCAGCCCAGCTTATTAGTCCATGGGTGGGATGATTTTGGGTGGGAATCTACTGAAAAAACAGATCCTTTGTCTGCTCCCTTTACTCCTACATCTGACTTCCCTTCTCTCTGATCAGGATTTCCCACGATTACCGGCCAAAGCCACTGCTTCCACCCAAATACCACTTCCAGGGAACGCTCCTATAAGAACCAGCACTAATACACACTTTGATAATAATTTTAAAATTTTTCAAAATTGCTAGGAGTAGACTTTAAATGTTTTTATCACAAAAATTATAAGTATGTGAAGTGATGGATTGCTAATTAGCCTGATTTAGTCATTCCACATTATAAACATATATCAAAACATCACATTATACCCCGTAAATATATATACTAATTTTTGTCAATTAAAAATAAAATTTTAAAAAAAGCTAATATGAAAAAAACCCTTTTACTTCATAGTTATTAAGGAAATAAACTGTTAAGGAAGATCCTATTTTTCAGTTGTCAGATTGTCCAGTATTAAGAAATAAGACTCCGTGTTATAAAGTGTATTACAAGGAATCCTCCCCTAGTATGAAGGTGATTTGGCAAAAATGCATATGCATATATTTTCAAAACGTTTATGCCATTCCACTCAGTGTGTCCACTTTTATTATTTACTGAGCTATTAAAATTTACATTGAATAAATTAGGAAATAGTTTGATTTATTGCATCTTTGTGTTAAAAATAAAATTATAGATGAGGAAAATCTACATCCAAGCTCTCAGTATGATAGTTATAACAAGGGAAACTGGTAAGAGTGCAGGAAGAGGTGGGGTTTATAAAGAAATAGACAAAAGTTCCGAGATCCCCCTATCTTTCTTCTTCATCCTTTCTTCTTGGCTCTGATGTTGCAATGCTTTCAAGGCCCTGACTCTGACACCCACCATTGCTTAAGTCTTGGCATCTCCTTCTCTTGGCCTGTTTCCAGATCTTGACTTGTTCTGCACTATACATTGCATTTCTGGCATTAGTCTGGCATTGGCCTGCCTATTCTTTCCCTGGTGCCTGACTTGGAGCTCACCCAGTTTTCAATGTCACTCCTCATATAACTCAATGGTAACCAGTTCTATTTTGTGACACATTATCACCCAGACTATTGCTCTTTTTGCTAGAATCCACTACCATGCTCCATGTCTAAATATGCACTGATTTTACTATTTTATAATCAATGACATAAATGATGATGGGGAGGGGTGTGTGGTGATTACAGTAAATTAAAAGGACTTTGTGCATATATTTCCCAGAATAAAAGAAGTCGTTTTTTCTTAAACACTGTATATTGGCTTTATATTTCTGCAGAAATTCATTCCAAACCATGAAAATCACCCATAAATGGCAGGGCCCTTATTGATTGTACCAGGACACACTGACCCTCTTCCTTCAGTGGCTACTGTTCTGTTAGTGTTGAGGTTCAATCACATTACACGTGCAAAAGTGTTTTGAAAATTTTGGATCAGTGCATCAATGGACATTTTATTATTATGTTTTATATGTTGTGGAATCCAGCATGGTGATTCTATTTTCCAGCTAGAGGCTGAACAACTTTTCATAATACTGGACATAAGATAAAGTTTCCACTTATTTTTGTTCAAATAATTATGCATGTACCTGATATCATTCTTGATGTTTTGTGCAAAATAAACTAATATCATTTAGTAAACGTTTTGTTTAACTAGGTAAATTAAGATACACGAAGAACCACTGTTTTTCATTTTTAAAAGTGGGCAATCATTAGAAATCACCAATGATATGTATAGTTAATTGAGTTTCTGGACTAAAACAATATTACTAATAAATAACTCAGTGGTACATGGTTAAATGAACTTATATGCAGACTGTAATTATAAGGCATGATTAATCACATGCAGAGGTTATCTCTACTGTGAAGTAAATAAACGTCTTACTCAGAGCTGATTTGCTAAAATACTCTCTGGAAAACCAATAAATATTCATTACTCATATTAAACACAAAATTCTGCTAGTGGAAGATTACCTCTTTCAAGGTCACCTGTATTGAATAGCCCAAGGAAGAGGCAGCAAAGATTCTCTTATTAAGGTCCCTGTTAAACCACAGGTTTTGATGTCTGGCAAATTCCTGATTCTGCTCTGTACCATCTGGAAAGAGGAATTTTGGGTTCACTGACTCCTTTTGCTTTATATGCATATTGTAAGCAAAGAGTGCAAATAGCTCAATGAAAATACCCAGGAAACAACATAAAATGTTTGTAAATATAAGGCATTCATAGTTCTTTATTTCTAGTAGTTTTAAAATATTTTATTTGATATGTAATGTTAAATATTTCCCAAAGTATTTTCAATCTATGAAAGCCATTCAAATCATATAGTACTATCATAGGTTTATGGAAAATACCTAAATGTGCATACACTAAACTTCATCTATTCAAACATAAAATCAAATACAGTCATTAGACACACTGAGGTTTTTGATTAAGTTGATTTAAGCCAGCTAGCCCCATTTTTAGAGTGGAAATTGCCTGAAGTTTGGTCCCACAACCATCACTAATCCAAAATGATCATTTAAATATATTTGAATCAGGAAGATAAATATACTTTACTGCATGGTTATATAATGCTAAATATGACAGATTATCTTACATATAATAAAAAGTAAGTTTCATCTTTAAATAGCTGGCCTTAAATTCAAATACCTGTTTAATTTCACAATGCATTTATTTCCTCCTTTACCTACATGGGAATAGGTAGGTTAAGACTGATTCATAAATTTCTGTTCACCAAGATGGGAATCTAAGCTTAGAGCCCAACCCCCTGGCATTTCTTTGAACAGAACTTCAGCAGCAGCTCTGATCATCAGCCATGGTTACATCTGTAAATCCTGGTTCAGCAACATTTCTGCACCTTCCTGTAGATGTTAGAACATCTTGGCAGGTGGCCAATTGATCAAGCACTAGTGGATCACTAGGGTGTGTAGCTGCCATGCGTGAACCCATAATTTCAAAACCTGGAACTGGGCAAAATTTCATTTTCTTATGTTAAGAACCTAGGAAGGCTTTGAGGTATCTTTAAAAGTTCCCCTAATTAATGTCCTGAGGATGATACAATCATCAGATTTTTGTTTGATGTCATTTGTTGTGTGTAAAAAATTGAAACAGAAAAGTTGCCATTATGAAAAAAAAATGCTTCTGAGTTACACACAAAAAACACACACGAACTGTGGGTTTCTACCACTTATTGGTGATTTTCATGGATTAGAATAAATTTTTACAGAAAAGTGAAAGCTATACCTAGTGTTTAATAAAAAATATAGTTTTATCTTTTTTCTACCACTATTGAGGACATGAATTGTAAAATAGTACAACTGGCACATGATTTTTAGACAGGGAGCATGGTAATGTATTCTAGCAAATGGAACTCTAGTCTGAGTAATAATGTGTTACAAAACAGAATGGGTTACCATTGAGCTGTGGTAGGAGTGACATCGTAAACTGGGTGAGATCCAGGTCAGGAGCTAGGGAAAGCATGGGTAGGCCAATGACAGAAATACAACATTATAACTAAGGAAGAGTCAAGATCCACAAACAGGCAAGAGAAGGAGATACCAAAACTTAAGCCATGGTGAGTATCAGAGCCAAGTCCTTGAGGGCAGGGCAACTGCAGAACCAAGAGGATGAGATGAAGAAAAATAAGGGTATCCAGGGGAATTTTGTCCATTTTTCATTAACCCTGCCTCTTCTGTGCTTGCCAGTTTCCTCCAACATAACTAACACTTTAACAATTTGTGCTTAGGATTTCCTGAGTCTCTGATTTTACATTTAACATAAAGTATGCTATAAATCAAGGTATGTTTTAAGTAATTTAATTTAATTTGTTGAATGAGCTAATAAAGAAGTAATAAAAGTGGAGCCAATAAACAAAAAAGCATAAACATTTTAGAACTATGTATTTTGCCAAATTCCCTTTTTACATGGTTCTCTCAGTTTGTATTCTTGTCTGCAGAATATGGAAGGATTCTCTGAAGATAGCTTTTGTAATGCTAGGGAATAGTTTTTAATCTTGAACAATCTGATAAATAAGAAAAAACTAGTTCTTCCTTTAATGTTTATTTCTTTGATAACTGTGAGGATAAGGAAATTTCTCTTTGATAGTTTTCTTCCTTTATGCTTTGTCTCTTCATAGCTCCTTTTTCGTTGGTGGATGTATGTCTTCACTTGGATTCCCCAGAGGCTGCTGTGAGACCAGGGTAAGAGAAAAGTAATTTTGTTGCTAACCCTGGGAAGCACTGCTTGGTGAATGGGGTTGGGGGTGAGATGGGGAAAGAAGAAATCTTCTAACGTGCATTTTGGGGCAGGTGGTCAGCACAGGTATGTGAACTTTAATTTCATTATAGAACTGAGAAATCCAGAGTTAGCTCACCTGCAAGACCAGATAGCTGGGGTAATTACATACTCTTCTTATTCCTTGGCTGGGAGTTGCTGGAAGAGGTGACTTTTACCAGGTGGAGCAGAGAAAGCCCTTGGGCAAAAATATGCAGGTACTGACTTTGGAATTGCTCAGATTTCACTGAAATGATGTTGGCTGAGAGGATCAGGTGAAGCACCAAGGTGTCTATTACAAGATAGTTTATTTTTTTCCTCATCAATGAGTGAAATCATTATAACTTGAACTTTAGAAACTTTCATTATTTTTCCTACCAGTGAATTTTCTAGTTGGTGTTGGTCATTTATTTCTTTATGAATTTTAACATTTTAAAATAATGCATTGTTTCCCTCATAGTTTGTTCATTACTTTCCCTTTTAACATCTTCTCCCTTCTAGAGACTCATTAAATATTTATCTATATTTTAAATCAGTTTTAACATTTAGCTTTATAATTTACCTGGAATTGATATGGTGGAGGTAAGTTTATCTTTTTTCAAAGTATTCACGCAACTAAGCCAAAACTTTTTAGGATAATATATTCATTCTATATTGTTTTGAGATAATTTTAACTTATACATTTTAAAATGTTTATATACGTGATATAATAAGGCATCTTCCATCATAACTGTTTTTTTCAAATCTTTTTCTATCATTGCCTAAGTTGTTATTATAATGCCTAAAGTTCTAGGTACAATTGAGAATGATTTTGTTAATATAAAGTATTATTGAGATTTTGCTTGACGCTGCTGACTCTGATATTAGACTTGTGGAGTAATTTAGCAGGAATTGCAGTTTTTTCAGTATTGTTTTTCTTCTTTCCATAGAATCATGTCTTTTTTTAGAGACTGTTAGTAAAGCTTTTTCTATACCTTTATAAGTGTATTCCTGGACTTTTCCATGTCGTATTTTCATAATTTTCATGAATGGGGTCTTTTGGGGCTGAAGGTGAGAGGTAAAAATGTTTTGTGAAGTGCCTTGCACAAAAATGGGGTAAAGACAAGCCTAATGTTTCTCTTGGATGTGAGTCCTTGGTGTTAGAAAGAGAAGAGGTAAAAATAGAAAGGAAAGGAACTATTGCCATGGGCAAAGACTAGGACCCACAGCCAGGTATGTTTTTGTTCTAGTGAAAGCAGGCAACTGAGAGTAGAGAGTGTCTGTGCAGCCCCAAGCCTGGCCAGCCCCTGTGCAGCGAGCACTCCGGGGAGTTAACATCTACAAGGTCTGTTGCTTCGAGGCACAGCGTTTATGGTGTGGAAATCAATGTTGATACAAGATGCCAAAATGCAGTTGCAGTGTGGAGGGGTGCCTTCAAGTGGCTGCAGTAGGAGTGGCAGTGGACTTGGGTACAGGAGTTCAGAGACAGTATTGAAGCAGCAAATGTAGAAAGTTAAGGGCAGCTAATAAAAAGGAAGGATTTTTTTTCTGTACTGTAGTAGTCACAATTATTTTTTACTTGGTGTTGGATGAACAGTATGTATCATGTCCTTAAAGGGATGCACATTCCAAAACAGCTTAAGAAGCTCTGGTCTAAGGGCAGCTCCCTGACTAGACATAATAACATAATGGCTTCATGCTGTCATTTGACAGGTATTTTAAAGTTTTCTGCCTGTGCTAATAGAAGCTGTCTACTTTCCTCTTCCCTGCTCAGAGATTTCCTGCCTGCAACTGGAGGAGAATAATCACAACCAACTTAGCAGCATCACAATCAAATAAAAAGTAAAGCCAGTTAATACAAATTAATAAAAGGTAATTAATGAAAATCTTCCAACCAGAAGGGCATTCAATGAGATTCAATACAATGCAACAAATGTTCACTGGACTCCTTGTGGATACCAAGCACTCAGCTAGGAAAGGTCTGTAATTTGTATACTTTCTTTGAAAAAAGAAATAAGCATTTTTCCTTTCATCATGGATCATCACAGGTAATGCAAAACAAATGTCTCTACACGATATCCCTTAGCAACTCCCTAGCAACCTTCAAATGAGCAAGATTTTACCAATGGGGTCCAGAGGACAAAATTTTAAGAAAAAGCTTTTATTTTTTTTGCCAGTATACCTTTAATTTTAAATGTTTTGGAAGACAAATAAAAGAATATTTCATATAAAGATTTAAATTATTCATCATCAAGTACTCATTCGCATTTTAACACCTAGCATAATATTGTGAACAATAAATGTCTGTTGAATTGAATTTCATTAGATATAGTAAGCCTTAGAAAATCTGGGAGAAACATTATTCTTCTCCTGAGGTTCATGATGTCACTGTCTCTCCTTTTCCACATGGATGACACTTACTTAATCTCTAATTGTTCTATCTAATTAATTGAAGATTAGAGTGTCTGAAAAGATTCCTGCCCTCTACTTTGGAAAATTTAATATGCATGTATATAAATCATTTACTATAATAGCTTTGAATTCCATGTATGTGGTTTTCTGTCTTTGCCTCAGCTTCAGACATTAAAAACTAACTAACAAAACAAAAATAGTCTGAAATTTTTCATGATCTTCTATGTCACCAGTATTGGATGTCAATATTTGACACTTGGACCATTGCCTCCTATCCTTCTAAAATTGCTAATGAGCATGTTATAAACTGAATGCTTGTGTCCTCCCCAAATCCATATGCTGAAATCCTAACCCCCAGTGTGATGGCATTAGGAGGTAGGGCCTTTGGGAGGTGATTAGGTCATGAGGGTGGAGCTCTCATGAATGGGATTAGTGCCCTTATAAAAGGGACCCCAGAGAGCTCTCTTGCATTGTTTCTAACATGTGAGGATACAACAAGAAGTTGACAACCCAGAAGAGAGCCCTCACCAAAACCCAACCTTGCTGGCACCCTGATCTTTGACTTTCCAGCCTCCAGAAGTGTGAGAAATAAATTTATTTTGTTTATTAGCCACCCAATCTATATTTTGTTATAGCGGCCTGACTGACTAATACAGTTCATATACCATCTTTTAATCCAGTGGTGTGCTGGTAAACTGGCTCTCTGGAAAAACAAAGTCCAAATTTGTAGTGCTTGCTGATTTCCATGGCAGAAATACTCCCACCAAAACCAAGCCACCAAGATGAGGTCACTGAAACAGAGTTGAAATGAGAGGTGCACAATCAACTCTTGCTAGTCTCCTGGGCTATAGCCTGCCACTGTACTAATATCTCCATTTTCTCTCTCTGAAAGTGCCTGTTTATGGCTTTTCTCTTCTATCTGCTTGTCTCAAGTTCTAGTGTGAAGACATAAATTTATTCCCTTAGAACTTCTCTCAGCAGCCTTGCACTCCTTTCCATCCAACAATACCTCAACTCTGGAATCAATACAACAATCTATCTTTTGTCTCAAATCGGGGTTTTGAGAGCTGTGGGAAGAAAGACTCAACTGGGTGGATTGGTGGTTCTAGGAGTGGATAGTTTCTACTTGCTGTTGGGTTCTCCACACTGCTGGTCAATAGCAGCTTCAGTTCTATTGATTCTTTTCATTTAATGGCCACTGAAAACCTCAATTGTTCTTCTCAAGCCCATTATCCTGCCCCACCATTATCACAAGTGCTGAAAACCTTGGCATCAGTACTGGCAAGAGAATGGAGACTTTGGGAGAGAAAATCAATCAATCTTATGACATAATGTCCCCCAAATTTCTTCTTCACTCACTTAATTTTACTTTCTAACCTCCAATATCACAGGAGGTATTTTTCATCCTGATGGAAGCCAATCCCTTCATTTCTGCCCTTCTCCCCAGCACTCACCTTTCTCTGAGAACCTCCTTCACCAGTTGACATCTCTCCATAGCCATAATTTCTCCCTCCAAATTAGATCTTTCCCTTTAGCCTCTAAACATTCTTTGGCTACTTCTAGTTCTAACAAATAAAATCTCTTTTAAATTGACATATCTTTTTGCTGTTGTCATAGCTTTCTCTTATTTAAGATTCTAGAGAGAGTCATCTACACATGGCAGTCTTTTCCCTCCTTGTTCATTTGACTTTCTCCCATTCTTTATTTTTCATTTGCTCATCAAGTTTACTCACAATTACTCATCAGGCTTACCCCCCTTCCACCACATATACTCACATTGATTATGCTCACTCAATCATCAATAATGTGCCAAGTTCAACATCTATAATACTTATCTAAACCATGTAATACTTATATGGTTTTAACTATCCATCTTTAGTGAGAATGAACCCCAAGTATATATCTTCATCCTCTATTTTTTCTACTTTTTACCTAAATTTTACATGAGAATCTCCACTGTAAAGGATAAAAACTGAACTTGTCTTTTTTCTCCCCAAACTCATTTGCCTTCCCATATTACTTCTCTCACTTGGTGGAACCACTATTCCTCCGGGTAAGAAGTTGAAAGTTGCCTCTGAGTCCCTCCTCTCCCGTTAATGTTCCCATGCCTAATCAGTCACCAAGCCCTAAATATTTCTGGATCCAAACGCTTTTTCTCCCTTATTCAGACCTTCATCATTTTCACTAGAATGATGGCAGAACTCCTTCACTCGTCAATCTGTTTCTCCCAAATCCTGTTGTCAGGGTGTTCTAGCTGACTCTATGTGCCCTACATGGTGAAGTCCAACCTTCAGTCATATCAAAAAGACTCCCCCTGATCTGATCTCTGGTTTCTTTTTCCTGCCACCCCTTCTCTGAAATGCAGTGTGCTAACAACCCTGAATTTGATGCCAGCCCTGATTCACACCACACTTATTCTCACCTCTTTATATTTATGCAAACTTTTTCCTCTGCATGAAGTTTCTCACCCTTTATTCATTTGGTTAGTTGTTTCACACCAAAATTCAAACAGAAAATTCCTCCAGAAAGCTTCTTGTATACCCCTATTCCTTGTGGACACGATAGGCTTCCTCTGTCCTGGGAGCATGTGTCTATTATACCACTCATTGTACTCCTTTAAAATCTTTTATTTATCTATCTGCCTTATAGCAAGGAGGATGTTGTATTGACAGTGAAGCATGTCTGACACAGAACTTGGCACACCACTTGCACTCACTAAATAGCGATTGTACTTGACATCAGACAATTGAAATGTGATAAACGTCACTAAACTCTCTCTTCTGGACCAGCATAAAATGCTTGATGAATGTTGCAGAGTTAATAAGTGCTAGATGAGTGAAAGCGTAATTCCTGTAGCTTCTAATCCATCAAAAAGAAATGAAGGAAGGAAGAAAGGAAAAGCAGCAAGAATGAGCTTTCTAATTGATTATTTTTTAAGCTAGAAATAAACATGGAGTAAGAGTCAAGACCAGGGTGAATGTGAAGGAGAAGAGAGGAAGATACTGAGGACTAATTCTGACACCATTTTGCCCAAGGCTGGTCTAAGACCTAACCCCATGGGTGCCAAAGGCTTTGAGCAGTGACGTGCTACTGTTAATCACAGTGAGGACTGGACCAGGAACCGATGCTGTTTCTTCCATCGGCCAGCAGAGGGCGCGATAGAGCAAAGGCATCGGTTGGCAACTTCGCACTAATTCAGGAAATGATGCTTCCTTTCCATCACCTTCTGTCTTTCCAAGTGGAGGCTACCTCTGGGGAGAATTTCTATTATTGATTGCGCTGATTACTACTTTATCATCACTTATCTACTGCAGCCCATGGAAATATTGCTGCTCTGTGTCAAAACAGAAAAGAAAAATGGATGGGTTTTCACTTACAAGTCTAAAGACCCATGGGTTAACTGTGTATTAAGCTCATTATGAAGTCAAGGATGAGTGGAATGTACAAATATTTATTTTAAAATCCTTTTTGACTGAATTTCATAGGACGATAGAAATATGCAGATATTCCAAACTCTCTCTCAGTTCCCCACCCTTCTACTCTGCCTTTGCTAGTGCATGAGTCAACCGGCCTCTTAAATCACTGCATGCTTTTAGTGTCATTTCCATTCCGCAGCACTGCAAACAACTCAGTTGTCAGAGATGGATCTGGGCGTAATATCACTTGCAAATGATTTATTCCATAAAGTACATAAAAATGCATTTTGAGCTCCAAAGCTTATTATTCCCATAGTAAACAACAGTGTAAAGAGATGCTCTTAATTTGTTCACAATATGAGGAGTGTCAAAGGGAAGACATGTTATGTTTAACATCTTTTGCATCATCAGTTGACTAATAAAGTCAATACCACTTGAATTAAGTGACCGGAAATAAATTTATGTGAACATATGGAGCCGAAGATGGGAAGCCAAAATCCAGATGAAACTAATCTCTATTTCTTTTATTTCCCCTAAATGCTTTTTTGTTTTGTTTTGTTTTTTTAGAGTGGCACTATCACACACAGCCCAACCAATGCTGGATGCGGTTTTTTAAGGTATTTCATACAGAAATGGAGAGAGGGTCATCCAGGAAGAATGAACAAAGGATCTCCTGCCACTGATTTCCAAGACGGCCTTGTTGGCATTTTAGGTGAGACTATGCTTAACTGAGAGAGGTGTATCTTACTTTCCTGGGCAGTTAGCATCCCAGGTTCCCTCCTATTAAATACAGAGAGCATGCTACAGTTACCATGAGAATCAACTTGCACACATATCAAAACAGTTCTTTGAGGTGATGGGATGGCCTTCATCCAAGAAACACCAATTGGAAATGTCTCAAACTATGTGGTTTCACCATGGAAGTTTGTTTTATCAAGATATTTTATTTAAGACCACTGACTTGTGGAGTTGCAAGGATTTGAAATGACATATACAAAGAGAGGATACATCACATAGTAGGTATTTTATAAATGGCATTTAATATTGTGAGGAAATTTGTATGAAAATGCTCTCCTTTCCCTCAAAGAAAAATTTATTGGAGAAAATATACATGCGGACATTCAGCCAAATAGGAAAACAAGTCCACCCCAAAGCTAGGCATATTAGTGCCTGGACAGATGTGAAGGCAGATTGTGTTTGGGCTGCCTAGTTTCTAGATCTTACATGAGTACCGATAAGTACTCATGCTCTGGTGTAGTGAAGGTATGGTTTTAATGTTCTCCTGGTACCAGCTGTGTGTTTTCCATCCAAATTTCGAGGTGAGAGGAGATGATGTATAGATGAGTTATTTTATAATAAATTTCAACTTGGGATATGGCTGATATTTAACTATATCTAGAGGGGAAACATCAAAACTGTTTTAGGAAATTGATGTCACATTTCTGTCTTAGTCTGCATTAGGAGGAATTTTTTTTTTGTTTACTTCAATTAAAACAGATGTTGAATTTGTTGCACTTAAATTCTTGTGAATATTCCTCTTCAATTTCTGGTTAATCCCAAATGTTTCATGTGCTAATGTTTTTAATAAATTTGATTCCCAGATTCGTATGTACCCTTGGATTATCTCATAGCATTTCACACTCTTTCTGTTTTTTCGGCATGTATTTATTCATTATTATGACTTTAACTTCTATTGCTATTTGTAGTGTAATTTAGTCTTAAAAATTCCTATGTACAAATCCATTCATTTAGTGTTTAACCATATTTACATTTGGTTGAATGCTTACCACCAGTAGCCAAGGTATTTATTTATAGCTTCGAAGAACTGGAATGTCTGGTAATAAGGTCCTGTAGGGACAGGTTATAAATTCAGCATAAAAAGAAATAGGAAAGTGCATGTTGATGAAATTCTCAATTGCTTATAAATGTATATTTTTCTAGAGTCAAATGAGGCTCTGGGCATTTTTAAAACTGAGGTTTACCTTTTAATGATTTTCACATTATGGAATATTCAATAATATAATGCCTTTTGGTGAAGTGAATTAAAACCATTCCCTGAGATACACAGTTCAGATTTTCTTCTACGCTCATTACTAGGAGGAAGAAAAAGAGAACAAAAAAGATAGCAAATAATCCAAATTCAAATTATATGATATACACAAATTTACTGCCTTATCTTAGGCTAAATTGATATATTTCAAATCTTCTAAACCATGAAATAAAAAAAAATGAATGGGGATTTTAGAGAAACCTGACTTAATGATGCAGCAGTCAACCAGCTGTTAACTACAGTTTCTTTGTAGAACAAAGTACTGATTTGGCAGTGGTTGGTTACCCAAGAGAGACTATCTTGGTATTCAAGAAATCCAAAGAAGCTGATCACAAGTGAAGTTTGATCTCTTAGGGGGCCATTTCTTTCTGCAAATCAAGGGCAGCCGTGTGCCCAGCTGTTAACATCTGGGGCTCTGGAATCTGACAGCACTGGGTTCAAATCTCTGTTACCACCAAGACCCTTTGACAGCAGAAGGTAAGTCCAAGGGACAGAGACAGAGGACGATGGTGAAGCTGAAACTGAGCTTGAAACCTTGAATTTCTGCTTTATGTATTAAAATACAGTCCACAAGCCTAAAGTGGCTGAGAGGAAGCTACCTCTATCGGGAGCCTTGAATGGCCATTCTAATGTTCTGTGTGGGTCTGAATTAACACTATTTGTGCTTCATGAACTGAGAAATATAAGTAAAACCTTTCAGGATCACTGAAATTTCTAGGCTTTCAAAAAAACACACAGTCTGGGTAGATAAAGATGTATTTATATTGAAGGCACACAGAACTCTCATAGAAAGACAGTCTTGGTCTAAGATAACTCAGAAAACAAATCCTGAGACTAAGATTTGAGCGTAGATTGTTTATTTGAGAAGTGATTCAAGAAACATCAGTACGAGCAGCGAATAGAGACAAAAAAGTATAGAAAACCAACAAAAGCTATTTTTATTAAGCCAGTTATCACAGCGGGCAACTGGAATGCAATTTGACCGAGGAACTTTGAGGGACTGTGTGAGACACTTCAGAGTTCTCCCAATTGAGGGGCAGGAAAACTGGGGGCTTGTATGCCAGCTCCTTGTCTTCCATTGGTTCAAGTTTGCTTCTAGGTGCATCACTTCTCTGGCACTTCTGAATTGCCCTGAACACTAAGTGATGCACCCCCTTGGTCAGAAAAAATGTCTTCAGGCAGAGGGTGCACAGAGTTTGCACTACCCAGTCTTCAGGCCCACAGGTGTCAGTGCCCACGGGTACGCAGAGGTCACTGACAGCCTCCACTGCAAAGACAGTACTCTGTGATCTGATGAGGAAAACTTGTTCTTGTCAGTCTGAAAGATTATATTGATTTCTCAATTGTTTGAACATTATACCAGTTAACCTAGCTGTGTTCAACAATGGCCAAAGTCAACGATGAAAAAAATTAAAAAAAAACCAAAAAAACCACAATGTACCTACTAATGGCTAATCCAGAATACTTTCAACAGTGTTTTCACATCCACCATACAAAATAAACCATGTGAATAATTCCAAATGTATCAGCCAAATGCAATTTTGCCAATTTTCAGGAACTAGTACAGTCATGCACGTAAATAAGGGGTTTTATTTTTAAGGTTTTTTTTTTTTAATGTTTCCTCAACAAAAAGGCCTGGCAGACAGGTAAGTCTGTACACAATCCTCACTCATTAGCCCAGGACTGACAATATCATTTGACTTTCATGCATTTCTATATTCTGCCTTTTTGTGTGTTTTTGGAATCCAAGAGCCCTTCCAGCTATCTGGAAGAAAAGGTATCATAAAACAACCTGAATCAATCTCATGATTAATCATGGTCCATTGACTAATTATGCTGACAACTGGGACATAGCTTCTGGGCCAGACGTCACAAAGATGTGAAGACATAGGAAGAGCCACCTGTGATCCTGAAAATCTCTTAAGTGATGTGCCTGTGGCCCTTCTAACCTAGAACTGAGAGTTATGAAGGTTGACTTTAGTTACTATGATTTACCACTAGGAAAACCATCATTCATTTTCCATTTTTTTCTGCTAGTAAGAATGTTAAAACTGTTGATTTAACATGACTATATTCACATAGGCTGAATTATCCCCTAATGGTAGTTTATAAAATATAATTTTTACCTTTATCAGCAAAGAGTTTTTAACACTTAATACACGAAGACATTTTTAATACTATTTTTGGAATCTGTGTTAAATTCATTCTCTGTTAACATTGAGAAAGAATGATCCACATCTGACTTTTCTTATTGGAATATGTGTCAGGGGAAAGGGATGCAGTCGGTGAGTGAGAGCATCTAAAAGCGTGATTTGCGTTGGCTTCTGCTTGCTCACAGGATGAAGCAGTCCACCGTTCCTGCCTTGCATGCCAGGGTTTTCCCAATCTGGAGCCCAGTTCTCTCAACTTCTCGGCTCCCACCCCTCCCTGCCTCTCCTTCTGTTATATTCCCAATTGGATGCACTAATTTCCTTGTAGTTTTGTGACTCTCATACCTCCCCACATTTGCCTATGCTAATCCCTCTGTCTGAGGTTTCCTTGCTATCCATCTCCATTTGGGAAACACATTCTCCCTCACGCTAAGCTCAAACATCACTTCTTCTGACAAGTCTGATATCTTCCATCCTTCATCATCATTTTTTCCTCCGGACTCCCTAAATACTTATGACTTCTCCCTAACACGTTAGTTAAAGCAATTTTGTCAACCTGATTGCTTCTTTCACTAAATTATTATCCCCTTGAAGGATGGGGCCACAGTGTGTTTCTTACTATTTTCCAGCAACAAGCATGGTATCTGGCAAACAAGTCCATTCTTAGCAGGCGATCAAGTGATTTTAGACAGTGTAAGGAACCAAAAGGATGTGCAAAAAGCTTTTATCAGACTCACACCAGCAGCAACAGACATAAGGGGAGTAGGACCAAGTGTTTATTAAATTTTTAACATGTGGCTGACATTGCATTAAGTGCTTCACATAGGAAGCAAAATAATCCCTTGAAATATTAATCCTTGTACTTTCCTTTTCAGCATTTCTTGTACTTGACTCTTCCCCTGGTTGAGTCAGTGGCATCTACTCTGCCTTGAGGAGGCTCAAAATCATTACAAAAGGAAAGAATGGGGGAACAAACTATATTTGGTTGTTAAAACATCCAAACTAGGCTTTTAGGTCCCATAACAAGAATAACATTCTGGAAGCCAAAGTTTTCCATTTGAAATAAAGTGATTTTTTTTTTCAAGGAAGTAAAAGCTTTTGGGATAGTCCCAAAGGAAGCAGAGCATTGAGTTTATGCCACAGTAGATTAGAAATGGAATAGAAGAAGTCCCAGCCAAGCTCACCATCAGAAAGACAAGAGGGGAATTAACTGGGCTTGAGCAGGGAGTGGTGAGAAGGCGGGAAGAGCTATGGCCTTGGTAGAAGTCAATGAGCCAGAGCCTGTGGGGACTCACAGAGGGGAGTTCTGACATCACTGACATCCTGCTGAGCTCCATGCTGCCCCTGGCAAGGCCACATTGTTGCTCTGCAGAAAAAGCAGCCCATTAGGGCTTGGGTGAGCCCCTCACATAGCTTGTGCTCATCATGTTCAACGTCCTCTTTGTGATCTGATGAAGACCTCCCTTCTGCAGCTTTCTAAATCTCTCTTCTAGGTCCACCATCAGAAATATTCCCAGTTATGACCCTGGATCTTTACAGATTTCCCATCCAAACTTTTCAGTAAAGCCATGCCCACTTTTAAAGTATTGGATATGGCCCCCCAAAACAGACAATGGAATCTTTAATTTAAAATCCAGAAAGGCAGCGGTGGTACAGGTAGGAAAGAATTGAGCATAGGTACTTGGGTGAAATTGGACAGTAGCAAAATTCACATCCTTTACATATGAAAAATTTTATTTAATCCACACAGCAATTCCATGATGTAGGAATTACCGTCTGGCTTTCAAACATAAGTAAACTGAGGTCTGAAGAGTTTGAATAAGTTGTCCAAGATCATATCACTTGAAGTGTCAGAATAAGATGACAAACTTAAGCAGACAAGGTCTACTACACTGTGTTGCCTTTTTTTTTTAAGTAGGAAGGGAAAGCACGTGTGTGACTGTGTGTTTGTATGTGTGTGTGTGTGTGTATGTGTATACATGTTTGTGATACTTAAGGTTCATGCTATCTATGGGCATTGCTGGTTAGTTCCATGCTTTCTTTTCCATGCTGAACACACATACAGAAATAAAGTGGGTCTGTAAGCATCGCTTATCTCTCCTCTTCTTCCCTCTCTCTTTTCCTCATTCTTCCTTTCTTTTCTCTCTTTCTATTTTTCAAGGTCACAGTTCACTGTCAAGCCAAGGAGAAGAGTGTATTTAGAGCAACACTAATGATTCTGGCCACTAACTGGGAATCTGATCTTCTGGGCTCTTCTCCCAGCTCTCCCACCGTGTGACTTTAAACTTGATTGAGTTCCTGTTTATCCAACTGTAAAACACAGGTAATATATTCCTACCCCATGAGGACTGAGAAAGAATACTGTTACATACAGTGCTTTGTGACCCATAGATGGAAGGTATAATTGGTGATAACTTTATTATTTTGGAAGTGTTTGCAAACTCACCTTGTCCTCTCCTTTCTCTTGACATCAGTACTGTCCTAGAGGTGAAGGTGTAAGATTGAGCCTTCCCTAGAGATGCATGGGATTTCAAGAAGCTCATAATGCTTATGTAAAATGCTGAAAGGCATAGTTTTTCTCCATTGCAAGGAGAGCATACAGTTTAATAAAATTTTGTTGTCTGACTTTAAGAATAGAAATTTGGAATTTTTAACAATTACCTTTGACTATGCAGAAATTACTTTTTTTTTAAATTTGCTATGACCACAAAAGACACAAATCCCACACTCTAATCCCAAACAACTAAGTTGTTGACCCATAAGAAATCCTGAGCCATGTCATCTAATCTCTCAAAATCGAAATCATATACTGACCAAGTAAATGTATCTATTGATTTTAGGTGTACTTGAGTTGTTTCCTTGATTTAAACAATAAACTAGAAAAAAATGAATCAAGAGAAAAATCTGGGTTCAACAGCCAAATATGATACTTTTCTAGAAGGGAAATGAATGGAGGATGGCTTTGCCAATGTGCTGACTTCTGTCATTTTCATGTTCAGTGACAAGCACCATATGAATGATTCCACTCCGTTGATTCTGGAGAGTATCGAAATGAACAGATTGTCAGAGCTGCGATTCGACGGGCGTGCCATTGCAGCTCACCGCCGTGCCAGCCACGACTGTGAGGAGCAGTGCACTTGTTTATTCCTGAAAATGCTCTTGCTTGCCAGCAATTTCATTTTAGTAATTTTATAACCAGCAAATTTAAATATTAATGAATACAATCATTTTTCATTCTATCTTGGTCAAAGAAAGCTGCAGTTTAGAAATACATATATTTGAAATCTGATTTGAGGTAGAGATTGAAAAACATACAGGAGAAAGTCCCATTCACAAGAAAAGCAGAAAATAAGTATGACTACTAAACTATTCTTCAAACTACAGTCATACATTAATGACAGGAATACATTCTGAGAAAGGCATTGTTTGGTGATTTCATCTTGTGCGAACATTGCAGAATACGCAAACACAAACCTAGATGGTGAGTAACCTATACACCTAGATTATGTGGCATAGCCTATTGCTCCTAGGGTACAAAACTGTGCAGCATGATACTGTACTCAAAATTGTAGGCAATTGTAACACAATGCTAAGTTTTTGTGTATCTAAACATAGAGAAGATACAGTAAAAATTTGATATAAAAGATAAAAAAGGGTACACTATGTAGAGCACTTACCATGAATGGAGCTAAAGAGATTGAAATTTGCTCTGCTTGAGCCAGTGAGTGGCAGGTGAATGTGAAGACCTAGGACACTATTGAACATGACTGTAGACTTTATGAGCACTGTACACCAAGGCTACACTACATTTATAAAAAAAAATTTCTTTCTTCAATAATAAACTAATCTTAGTTACAGTAATTTTTTTACTTTAACAATTTTTAATTTTTTAAACTTTTTGACTCTTTTGTAATAACGTAGCTTAAAACACAAACACATAGAACTGTACAAAAATATTTTTCTTTATATCCTTATTCTGTAAGTGTTTTCTATTTTAATTTTTTTGACTTTGTAAGCTTTTTGTTAGAAACTAAGACACAAACACACACATTATCCTAGGCCTACATAGGGTGAGGATCGTCAATATCATTGTCATCACCTTCACATCTTGTCCCACTGGAAGGTCTTCAGGAGCAATGACATGCTTGGAGCTGTCATCTCCTATGTAACAGGGCCTTCTGGATACCCCTGAAGGACCTGCCTGAGGCTGCTTTACAGTTAACTTATTTCTTATGTAAGTAAAAGGAGTACCCTGTAAAATTGTGATAAAAAGTATAATATAGTAAATATAGTAACCAGCAACATAACTCATTTATTATCATAATCAAATATGTACTGTACATATCGTATCAGCTATACTTTTATATGACTGGCAGCACAGCCAGTTTATACCAGCATCACCATAAATATGTGAGTAATGCATTGTGCTATAACTTAGAATGGCTATGACATCACTAAGGGACAGGAATTTTTCAGTTCCATTATTATCTTATGGGACCACCATCATATATATATCCTGTCACTAACCAAAATGTTGTTATATGCCACATGATTCTTTATTTGTACAAATTAGCTTATCATCATCACACTAGACTCAAAACTCTCGGTGACAGAGGTTTGAAATCTGGTAGTTATTATAAGGCTATTCTCTTGTCAGACATAAATATTAGTTTACCATGAACTCTACACTTTTAGCATTTAATGAAATCCATTCCTTCCTCTCCATACCCACTCCGTATTATGAATTCTACTCTTAGCACAGCCTCTTGTTTGGTCTCCAGAGTCTATTCTTCCTCCTCGCTAAATCATTCTATGCATATTAGTAGACTAATCTTTATAAAAATTTCTCTCATCCATAACAGTCAACAGTTAGTTTTCAATTTTCTACCAAAGAAAGATCAATATTCTTATTGTGGAACTGAAATCCCTCTTCAATCCAGCATCAACTAATTTCCAGCTTTATCCTTTTTTCATCCTCATTATACTGATGTAAAACTGAATTAATTTAACTCTTCCATATAGTTCCATACTTTAGTGGTCCTTTTCCATCATGCGAGCTGTTCCCCACTCTTGGAATGTTAACTTCTCCATTTCTTTATGCCCAGATCCTGCATATGTCTTTAAGAGCCCAAGTCATACAGAATCTCCATTCAACAATGATTTATGGAACATCTCCTGTGTTCTAGGTTCTGTTCTAACTGCTTCAATATGATACTCCAGTTATTTCTATGGGTTGACATAATCCCTTTCTTCTTTAACTTTCTGTGTAATACTCTCTGCACTTTTCTATGCCTTGTGATATAGTCATGTGTGCAGGTGTTACATTGTCCTTGATGTCATGGCACCTCTCTGAGAGAGTCTGTCAGAGTTTGTGTTCTCTATAAAACCTGAGAAGCATCTAGCACACAGTAATTGCTTCATAAAGATTTTTGAATTAAAAAAGAAACAGCAGTACAGCATATTCTATGAGCCATGGCAAGACTAGAGCAAATATCTAAAGCCGTGAGTTGTAAAAATTATGATTTGGGGTGATTTTCTGTATTAGCCAATATCAATGTAGACCCCAGTATTGTTACATACTTGTTTTTCTTTTAACATGTATGTTGACACTGGAGCAAGTTTATTCAGTTTCCCTAAAGCTAGAGCTAATTTGACATGGCTGTGTGTGAATATCGATATCTCAATGTATGTACAAAATGTAAACCAAGCTGGTATTTCAGAAAACTTCTAGGCAAATTTGGACTTGAGTAGGTAAGGGATGAGTTTTTATCTATTTAATTTTATATGTAAAGCATATTTAAATGTATCATGCATTGCATTTCAATGAAATGGGTAATTACTGACTGTTATTATACTATACTTGGGATTTAATAAGACTCAGTGTCTACTGAAAAGTCAAGATTTTCTTCAAGTGATGCAGACTGGAGTTTTAAAACAGCTGGAGGACCTGCTTGGGCATGAAGCATTGCCTCCCTTAGCATCTAAGATTGCTAGTTAGAAATGAAAGTGCTGGGGCCCCAGCCCTGACACGTGGAATCCAACTCTGTGGATGAGCCTGGAGATCTGTATTTAATTCTTCAGGTGATTCTGATGAATTCTAGAATTTGAAAAGCAGGTTCTAGAGAGGTAAAAATCAGAAGCTCACTTCATAAGTGAAATTTAGCATGTAAATTAAAGGAAGAAACTTAATGTGCCATTAATCAAGGATTATCAGAGTTTTTTTAAAAAAGGAAGAAGTGTTTTTTTAATACAAGTAGGATTCAGTTACAGTGCTTGCATTGCTTAGGCCTTAGTCTCACAACTGATGTCATTCTGCTGGGGAAAAGAGATGGGAGCTCCATGGGGTGGGGGTTTTAAAGAGCCAGAGTATTTGTTACTACCCATCGGGAAAAAATTGAAAAACTCTACATTTCTTCTTAGCACCCTGCTGCTTACCCTGCACATATACCAGCAAAACCAAGCCAAGTTAAAAGCATGACATTCTAAACCACTCCCTAAATTGCACAAAAGATTAAAAAATAACTTTAACCCTAAGGCTGTCTTGTTTTTCTAACTTCTAGAGTAATCCAGTTATCAGTTACTGTGAAGACATTTTTTCCTTGTCTGCCTTCTCATATTAGCATTCTATTGTAGGTCCTTTGTTTAAGACATTTGAAGAAAATCTTAACGGTTGATAATATTTTAATTAGTGTTTCCATAGTTCAGAGACGTAAAAACTTCTTTATGTAGAAACTTTTCTACGTGTGAAAGCAGACCCTGTTGAACTTGAGAAATGTTTGAGTAGGTGAAATTGGAAACCCTCACAGTGCCCTTTCTCTCAAGCTTTACTCAGGTCACTCTAATATGCTGCTCAGAGATTTGAATAACTGAAGAAAAGGATTTACCTAACATTAAATAGTTCAATACAAAATTCTAGCACAAAATAGAGGAGAGCAACACAGGGAATGGGCCTACAAAACATAATAAAGTGAAAAAACAGGAAAACTACAATAAAATCCATGGCCAGTATTCACTAATCTACAATATTTTGTAAAATGTGTATTCATATTCCAGCTAGGTATCTAAAAATGGAATAATGCAAGAATTTGGTTTTGTTTTTTCTTTCCTTTTAAAAAAATCATTTCAAAGTATTACAGAGGAACAAATGGTTTTGGTGACAAGGATTGCTTTTGTAATGCTTGAGTCAAAGTTTTTGCTTTTGTAATGCTTGAGCCCATCACCCAGATAGTGTTCATTGTACCTGTTAGGTAGGTTTTCACACATCACCTCCTGCCTCCTCCCCCCGATTGACTTCCATTGAGGTTTACTTCCTCTATGCACATGTGTGCTCATCAGTTAGTTCTAATTTAACAGTGAATACATGTGGTATTTGTTTTCCATTCTTTAGATACTTCACTTAGGATGATAGTCTCCAATTCCATCCATATTCTTGGAAAAGGCATGAAGTCATCCTTCTTCATGTCTGAGTAGTATTCCATGGTATACATATACCACATTTTGTTAATCCACTCACAAATTGATGAGCCCTTGGGTTGATTCCACGTCTTTGCAATTGTGAATTGTGCTGCTACAAACATTTGAGTGCAGGAGTGCAGGTAGGTGTCTTTTCACATTGGATACATTTTTGTTTTTTGTTTTTTTTTTTAAATTTAAGATTGTACATACAATCATTTTGAAAAGATTTAAGATGGAACAAAAGCAATCTGGACGTAAATGAAAAGAAACATCAATAAATTAACCAATTTTTTTAACCTGTCTAGATTTTGGTTTTTATCCTGTAGAGTAGAAATATCTACATATCACCACCCACCCTTCTATTCAAAGAAAACTGTGCTTATTCTTAGAGGTGACATGTGATTACTATTAGAAAAGATAATTAATGTATTTTTACATTTACCAGCATTTGTTTGAGTTTAGTCTTTGTCTAAATTTTGAGTCCTAATTTTCTATTGGCTTTTTAAAAAATTTTGTTGTATTTATTTATTTCAGAAGACTGTGAATTCTGATTACAAATGGTATCACCTGTGGACAGAGAGCAAAGAAATTAGTGGTTCAGTGTACTACAACACAGCAATGCTCAGAGGCTCAGGAGATGAACATATTTCATAATTCTCAGAAACCCCAGCATAAACTTCTGCTAGCTGTACTGCACACTGTGTTCCTTTGTATAATGAGTCAGTAATAATGGAGTGAGTTGCACAATATCCTATTCAGCTACTAGACTTTTTTGTATTCTTCAAGCCATTGGGTAAAATGGCAAGAGTGGTTTTGAGCTCTATGGATGGAAAAATAACTCATAATTCTGAGAAAGGTAATGTCTATTTCAATCATTTGGATTTCTACAGCAAATTATGACAAGTTTATCCTTTACTTTGTTATAAAAAAGACCATATAAATGACTTTGCTTTTTGTTTGGTACAACTTTTTAAAGTAGGAATTTACAAAGATTTTGTGTTGGTAGTAATATAAAATCCCATCAGAATTTCGCTTCCTCAGGGAAGACAAGGACTTATCTTTAATTCAAACATTCACCGTAAACTCAAATTAGTGTTCTTTGAATTCAGTCTTTAATCATCAAGTGAAAATGTTTATGCCTTTATGTCAGGTAGGTCATTGTAGTCTTTACTAAAACTAATCAGAATGATGCTTGTTAGTGACCAGGTTAAGCACATCAAACCTTTAAAGCATATGCAAAATAACTTTTAGATGAACACTGTTTCAATAGAAGATCCCAAGAGCTGACAGAAAAAATACTTGAATCCAAAAATATCTCATTACCTGTGACAACTATGAAACTTTTTATAAAATCTCTGTGGGAATATATCAATATAAAAGGTTAAAGATTAAACAGTATTTCCAATGCATTGGCTGATGATTTTGCATTGCTTTCCTTTGAATATGTGTAGACACAACTTTGCCAAAATCAAGTAATAAAAGGGGATATTAATGTGAAAATTGAAGTGGCACTCTCAAAACCTTTCTGACTTTCCAACTTTCAATTTGGAAGGGCATAATTAAATATACAAATTAAATATTCACAGAGGAGGTAGATATAGTGTAAAGAAAACTATGAGTTGGGAAAGACATCCATATTCTAATTCTGGTTCTGTCATTGAATAGCAATGTCATATTGATTGTGGCAGTTTTAGGATGTGCACAAATTCTTGAAATTTCTCCCATTGAAAATTGGAGTTCCTTGGATCTGGCTAGCCTTAGTGATTCTTTGTAACCGTAAGAATGCAGTGGATATGACACTATACAACTGTGGTCCCCAACCCCTCGGCCGTGGACAGCTATCGGCCTGTGGCCTGTTAGGAAACAGGCTGCACAGCAGGAGGTGAACTGTGGACAAACACAAGCTCTGCCTCCTGTCAGATCAGCAGTGGCGTTAGATTCTCGTAGGAGCAGGAACCCTACTGTAAACTGCCTGTGTGAGGGATCCAGGTTGCGCACTCCTTATGAGAATCTAATGCCTGATGATCTTAGGTGGAGCTGAGGCGGTGATACTAGTGCTGGGGAGTGGCTGCACATACAGATTATCATTAGCAGAGAGGTTTGACTGCACAATAAATGTAATGCTCTTGAATCATCCCCAAAACATCCCCCACTCTAGGCTGGGGAAAAATTGTCTTCCATGAAATCGGTCCCTGGTGCCAAAAAGGTTGGGGACTGCTCCTATACAACATCCAAGGCTGGACCAGAAGAGTCCAGGCTGTGTCTACTTAATTCTCCAGTAGACATGGAAGATGTCTGACCACCTGAGACTGCCATACCCGAATGGGCTCAGGCTTCGGACTCAGGCCAAAACTGAGGCTGGACAAGAATAACCAAGATCCCTCGCCCCCTCCTCCACCTTTACCCTGTCCCCACCAACTAAAATTAAAACAAATAAACAAAAAAATGCTGTTGAGAATGCAGAGCAGCTGGAACTCATACACTGCTGGTAGGAATGCAAAACAGTACAGCTACTTTGGAAAATGATTCGGCAGTTTCTTAAAAAGTTGAAAATACGCTTACCATCTAACCCAGCAATCCTACTCCTAAATTTTTAGCTAAGAGAAAGGAAAACATATGTCTATACTAAGATCCAAAAGTGAATGATTTTATAAACTTTGTTTATATTAGCCCCAAACTGGAAACAATCCAGATGTCCATCAACTGGTGAATGGATAATAGAATACGACTCACTGATAAAAAATGAAATACTACTCTATGCAATGTTATGAATAAATCTCAAAATCATAAGGCTAAGTGAAAGATGCCAGACACGAAAGGCTCATACTGTATGATTTATATGACATTCTAGAAAAATGACAGCTATGGGGACAGAAATTGAATGACAGGTTGCCTAACATTGGAGTTGGGGGTGGGGATTGACTACCAAAAGGGACATAAGAAAATTCTTTGAGGTAATGGGAATTTCTATGTTTTGATTGTGGTAATGGTCATTACATGGCTGTATATGTTTGTCAAAAATATGTGTCACCTTAAAAAGGGTAAATTTTACTGCATGTAAATTTTTACCACAATAAGTCTAAGTTTAAAAAATTTATACAAAACATGGTTTAGAGCTTTTGGAGAATAGTGAGGAGTAACGCTGCAAATCCTATTGTTCAAGACTTATTTACTGCTGATGTTTTTAAGATGCATTATTCACAGCTCTTTCCCTTGTGGTTTCTATTTTTCCACAATTACTAAAATATCAAATTTGATTGCAGCGCATTATTGTTTGGTTTTTCCGAATATTTTCTCCTTTTAGAGAGCCTAATTAATGTCACTGTATCCTATTTAAGAAGATGTGATGATCAGAATGTTTTCACTTCTTTACTTCCCCAGAGGAAACCCTTTGTTTCCTATGAGTACTTCTTGCTTGAAGTCGGAAGTTTTATGAATCATCTCCTATTATGCAGGCATTGATGAAGTATATAGGGCAATATTGAAGAGAACAACATATTGAATCCCTTTGTAAGTTGAATATCAATTTTGTAAAGTACAAAATTGTCCCTGGCTTATATATTTTGTATTTTTGCACATTATTATTTCCTTCATGCCAAGTACATCTAAGTGCTTATGATTCATCAATATACCCAGTAGTCAAGTTGGAGGGGCTCTTAAAACCACATGATCACTGGCCTTTTACAAAAAACTAACTCTCCTGTTTTACGTAATGGAGACTTTAAGACAAACAGCTTCGGGGTATTGTCTTTTTCCAAAATTCACCTATGCCACTCTCTTGCTGACTTCCTAACAAGTACTTTCCCTCTTACCTGCATAGCCCTCTGCTTCCTAAACTTGATACGGGGTTTGTGATCTCTTCTTTTGGTCTCCATATTTTATTTGGCAACTGTCTGTGGAGGACTCACCTTGATGGGAGACCTTGTCTCTTGATTCTTGTGTACTTTTGATTCTGTTGTCTTCCAAAGCTAGATTAGACATGTTTCTTCTCTCCCTTTTCCAAAACTTCAGACTCACAGAAGTGTTCCCTTGGATTCTCTCCCACCCGTAAAATACCCTTGAACAGAGCGTCTCAAAGTATATTCTATGGACCCCTGGGGGTTGACCAGTTCCAAGAGGTCGAAACTATTTTCATAACACTAAGATGTTATTTGCCTTTTTCATTCACTGTGTTAATACTGCACAGATAGTAAAAAGCAAGGGTGGGCAGGACTGCTGGTGCCTGTGTATGAATCAAGACAATGTATGTGATTACTACCAAACTGTAGTGATACTCTAATTCATCACCAGCATGTACTAGCCGGGGGGAAAAAAGGGGGGCCAATTTCATTTCTTTTAAGATTGTCCTTGTTAAAACCGTATGGTATTGATTTTATTAAATGTTGACCTTGAGTATGTTTAATATTCTAATCTATTTGATGAAATGGGAGGTACATTAAGCACTTTTGCCACATAATGAAGTTTGATATCTTGAGGAAAGAGATTGGTGTGATTGTATTAGTTGTGAGCTGAACTAGCTCGTATTTTTTTTTTTTTTCAGTTTTGCTTGAAAAACTACTGACAGGCAAACTGGTTATCAGATTTGGGTATTTGGCAGACATTTTATCAAAAACAAATGAATTAAGCCTGTCAATTTAGAGCAAATAACTGACAGTTTGTTGTCAGTGATAAAATTTGAGCTTTCTAGCAATAATTGAAATTTTGGAAAATTTGTATCTACTATTGTGAACTTGACCATTCCCCAATACTTAAAAATTTTTGTGATCAGATTGGCAATATTAACAATTGTGAATATTTTTACTGTTGTAAAAGATGTCAACGTTTGGAAGATCTGCACAATTCAGTGAACCAATATTTTCCAATTGATCTATTGAATATTGTTACACAATCATGTATGGATAAAAGACTCATTCAAAGTTCAAGTTAGACCAAAGGGATTTCAATGCAACAGAGTACAAAAAAAAAAAAAAAAAAAAAAAATCACTGATGTGCTTTTAGAATCACATTGCAAAACATCTTCAAGAAATACTTCTTTTTAAGTTTGAGGAAAGTACCAAATATGAATATCCATAGTTATCTGAAAAGCTGTTGAAATACTTCTCCCTTTCTCAACTACAGATTTAATACAGAACAAATATGGTAATTCAGCTGTCTTCTATTAAGCAAGACATTAAATAGATTTGTATAAATGTAAAACAGCGTTATTTTTTTCATTATCATTTTGTTTTAGGAATATATCTTTTCCTAAAAGTATATTACCTATGTTATCATGAAATGTGTTTATTACTTTTTAAACAAATTAACAAATAAATATCTTTATAATTTCTAAATTTTAATTTCTAATATAGCAAATATTGGTAGATATAATCCACATTTTAAAAAAGTTCTTTGGGGTCCTCAGTAATTTTTAAGAGTGTGAAAGTTTCCTGAAACCAACATATTTAAAAACTGGTGTGCAAGAGCCTTGTATACTACAAGCCTCTACATATGATTTAGTTGGTCTCAGTGGATTCATTGAAACTCAGCTATAACTTTCATGGAATTATGGAACCAAGCATTTTGCTGATGGAAGTACTGGCCAAGTGTCAGGAGCACAGGCTTTTGCAGTGTTTGAGCCTAAGCACCTAATGTTCATCTCTTCCTTCTGCCTCTTGAGAGACAGCAAATTGTGCAGCTCCTGATGGAGTCCAATTTCACGGCTTGCCGTAAGGCTCGTGGGTCAGAATGTAGCTGAGTTAACGGACAATTCTATCTCCTTTTTAGGTGAGACTGAGCGGTAGGTGTTATTCTATCCAATTGGTGAGCCAGTTGTTCAGTGTTTATCCTGTGGATCATGTCTATTAGTCCTACCCAACAAGACATAGCCCAAACCATGATTTTCTCATACTGCTAAATAAACTATCTAGTGGGGCACTATTTGTAGCTGAATACATCAGCACATTATTTGAAATAATATTGTACTCGGTTCCAAAGAGACTGGGTAAACTACAGGGTAAACTGTCTGAAGTGACAAAATACCTAGACTAAAGACCACCTAAGATTTCATGTAAAATTAGAGGAGGATCTTTAGATCCATTGAAACCTTCTTCCAGAGTTTAAACTGGCAGAGGAACCCACCCATGCACTTCTTTACCCATAGCCACTTATCTTAGACCAAGTTCTCTAGAAAACATAGCATGAGGCAAAGACGTATGTGTTAACACTATATTGAGAATAACAGTCCCGGGAACAAGGGAAGTGAGGCAGGAAAGTTGAAAGAGCAAATACAGGGAAGTGATTTAGCAATGTGGCCACTGCTTGGTACCAAGCACAATTGATTACTTGATCTCATAAGGCCACCTTTAGAGAGGCCACATTAGCACCTGCATCTCAGGATAGTCTATCTGTGGAGGGGGAAGAAGAATATGTCTGCTGGCTCCTTTATTTTATTGGTTCACCCTACAACATATTAAATCCCACTGAGCAGGCTCCACAGGTATCTTGCCTCAACAGCACCAAGGGGGCCTCAGAGCAATGGACAAAGGGTCCAGGGCATGGATGGGAGGAGAGGGGTTCTCTGGTGGTACCCATGCAAAGCTGGTTTCTACAAGAACTGTGGAGAAGTAAACAACAACCAAGGGCCCTGGTGATAGCCGCAGCTGAGAAGTTCTCATGGGTTGCATAGGATGTGTCAGGCACACTGGTATGTGCAGAGCTGGCAAAATTTCACACAGAGCAATTATACCTACACTGTTTTTTGTGTGGCATGTCCCTTTGTTTATACCCGACCTTCATCCTCCAATTATGTATAATATCTGGACCCTACTGAAAACTTAAGCATGCCAAAGAAAGGGGCTGGATCTATGTAGGGAAGAACCCAGCTTGCAGATATCAGACATTTAAGGTGTGATATCCGACCAGGTTGGCTTCTATAAATAATCAAGAAACTCTAGAGATGAGTTGGTTTCTCAAATTCTCCTATTTTGTTGTTTTTCTTCTTATTTTATTACAATGAGGGCACCACATAAAACTTCAGTCCAAGTAAAATTTATATTTCACTACTTTTCAACAACCAAAAAATTATTTTACCAATGAAATTAGTATATGGAACGAATCACTGAGTATGCAGCTTCCAACCATGCTGGCCTGGTATCCCCTTGAAGCATATCACAAACTGATAACTAATCTGCTCTCCCCATCTGGTCTCTGCCTCACTAACGGCATCTCCTGCTTTCCAAGTTGTTCACACTGAATGTATATCCTCCCAGGGAAAACTAAAAAAAATCAACAAATGTGATGCAATATGGTAAGATACCTATGAGTAATGGAATAATAGGATGAAACATGTGAACACTTCCTAGCTTTGGTCTTATAAAACATGGAAAATTGGATGAACTATTTTGAGCTAGCACGATAGGTACAATTATATCCCATTTCAGAGAGTCAGTTATTCTAGCTTGCCTGCTTGATTCTGTTCTATCCATACCTGAAACATTGTATTCTGTTTAAGATAATTAAATTAAATGAATGATACAACCAAATGTGAAAAAAAGTCAAAAAAGTACCCAATGAATAGAACAGCAGAATTGAGTTTTGAGTGAAGATGGAAGCATATCTTTATGTGTGACCCAGAAAGAAGACTGATAGAGATTCAGTGAACCCAATAATTAAAGAGGCAGAGAAGAGTATAAAAAAGTCCAAGAAATCACCGAGAGAGATAAGGGACTATGTGAAGTAAACTAACATTCAAATTGTAAGTATCCCTGAGAGAGAAGAAGAGTTAAAAGCACGGAAAACCTAGCTCAGGAAAATTTCCCTGTTATTGCTACAAATTCAGACACACAGACACATGATGAACATCAAATACTGGGAAGATTCATAGCAAATAGGTCATTTCCAAGACACATAGTAATCAACCTGGCCAAAGTCAAAATGAAGAAGAAAATTCTACATGCAGCAAGATGAAAGCATCAAATAACCTACAAAGGAAAACCCATCAAGCTAACCGCAGACTTCTCAATGGAAAACATGCAAGCCAGAAGGGATTGGGAATTCATCTTCAATTGATGTAAACAGAACAACTAACAGCCTAGAATTTTGTATCCTACAAAATTAAGTTTCATAATCAGTGGAGAAATTAAGTCTTTTTCAGACAAGCAAACACTGAGAGAATTTGCCATGACCAGACCTGCCCTACACAAAATACTTAGAAGAGCACTATACACAAATCAGCACAACAGATACCCACCAGTGTAAATTCACCTAAAAAAGAAAATAAAACAAAAGCAACCCCAAACTCATAATTCCTGTAAAACAATCAAACAAGAAGTAAAACAAAACAATATGAGACCCCCAACAGGATGAACAGACCAACATCTCACATATCAATGCTGTCAATCAATATTACAGACTGAATGTGCCTCTCCAAAGACATAGGCTGGCTGAATGGATGAAAAAAACACAATACAAGCTTCTGCTGTCTCCAGGAAACACATCTAAACCACAAGGATGCACACAGACTCAATGTGAAAGGATGGAAAGAGTCCAGGCAATGGCTACAACGTAGAAGGGGAGCAGAAAAACATACATTCAAGGGGGTGTGTTTGCCCAGGCTGTGGAGACTCTGTCTGCTAAGAAGGCGAGAAGGATGCTAAGCAGGAATTTTTAAAGAAGATTCAAACAAAATCATGTAGGGTGGATTGAAAGGGGGAGAGAGGGCGACAAAGAACCTTGTAGACAAGTTATTACAAAAACTATTAATAGATAAGAATAAGAAATACTGGATTCTAATAATGTCTGAGGAATTGGCAAGGAGAGGAGAAACATAAAACATGTTATGCCCATTATGATAATGATATAGTTATTAAAATGATATTAATACTGTCTAATTTGAGATGGAAAAACTTAAATTTTATAATACATAATTTTAATCATTTTAGATTACTGTGTACTTATAATAACAATAGCTAAACTTTAGCATTTACTATTTGCTTGGTACTTAATATTAATTATCCGATTTAATCCTTATAGCAATCCCTGAGTTATCTCCATTTTACCAATGAGGAAATGAAGGAACAGAAGGGATAAGTAATTTACCTGGGCTCACACAGCTAAACTGATGAAACCAGGATTTGAACCAGGCTGGTTGACTCCAGAGCTCTGGCTCTTTAACTACCATCGTCTATCACTTCTATTTTATTATGGTTTGTCTAAATGCAGCTATTCATTAAGTAATGAAGCACTGTACAATTAAAATAATGTTTTTAAATAAAATTGAAATCTACATGTGAGCCATTTTAACTAGAAACTGTTCTTATAGACATAACTACGCCAAAATGTTAAGATGTAAAGTTAAAAGTTTATTTTTCCAGGTCCTTCTATCTATCTGGCACTATATAAACAAAATCCAGATCTCATAGTTAAAATTACTATGATTGCTGTCTAAGAGTAATTAATAAAATAAAACAAGTTCAGCATAGTTGAGCAAATTGAATAAACTAGGATCCTCAGACAAATTACATTTGTCATTCATGAAAGCAGCACATGTCTTCTAGCTGGTCAGATGTTACAGGCAAGAAAGCATTCATGTGAAAAATGACATATACCCATATACTTGCTCTAAAAGTTTTCATGAAAGTATAAGTGACTTGCTTTTTAAAATATTAAGACAAACTATAAAAGTCATAGTAATGGTTACGGCATGGTATTGGTGCAAGAACAGATGAATAAACCAGGGGAAAAGAACAAAGAACTTGGAACCATATACATTTATAAATGTGGATTTAATAAATTACACATTTAGCACTATAATTTCCAAAATTCAAATGTAGTTGTAAGTTTGTTTTTTAGTTACTTGCTGGAATTATATACTTAGTGTTTTATTTCTCAATTGTCTTCTTTACGTAATATAGTGATTTATATTACTAGAATGATAAGTGGGATTATGTGATAGCTCTGTCACAAAAGGTTGGTAATGAATAGGTAAATTATTAGGTACAGAGGCCATCTGTTCTATTTTGTTCAATTCTAGCCTTCTCTGTTTCTTCCATTTTTCAATAACATGAAATTTCTTTTCTTTGGAGATCCCTTTGCACGAGCTTTAGATATGACTGAAGCTACCCTTTAGCCACAGGTATAAGGACCTGAATTCAGGACTAATTATGCACCAGGCCAGTCTTTGGGAATAAAAGGAATTTTAGGATATGAACACTGTTCTTGAGGGATATGCAGTTGCATTTAATAGCTAAACCATTTCCACAGAAAGATGAATGAAAATGCTCTGATGCAGAGGCTGAGTGATGGACAAATGGGGGAAGATAATTACCCCTGTAGGAATTCAAAATCAAAAGAGGCATAACCAAGAAAACTAAAGTGTTCTAGGAGGTCACTATGAAGGAGCTGGGATTTTAATTAGGGCTAGGCCTTGAAGAAAGAAAAAAATTAGATAGGAATGGTGAAGAAGAAGAAACATTCTAAGCTAGGGTTTTAGGAGGAGTAGAGGTAGGGAGAATTAATGTGAGCAAAGCAGTCAAAGTGGAACTAAGTACTTTCTTTGATAAGGAAAACAGAAATTTGCAGCTAGAAAAGAGATGGACTAAGGAAGAGGAAAAGACATATTCAGCTCATATTTATGTAAAATACTATAGCTTTTACAGGCACACCTTGGCCATATTGTGAATTCAGTTCCAGACTACTTCAATAAAGTGAATATAGCAAAAATATTGACATTTTTGGTTTCCCAGTGCACATAAAAGTTGTGTTTACACTATACTGTAGTCTACTAAGTGTGCAATAGCATTATATCTAAGCAAACAATGTGCATACCTTAATTAAAAATACTTTACTGTTAAAAAATGCTAATGATCATCTGAGCCTTCAGTGAGTGGTAATCTTTTTCCTGGTGGAAGGTCTTGCCTCCATGTTGATGGCTGCTGACTGCTCAGAGTGGTGATTGCTGAAGATTGTGGTGGCTGTGGCAATTTCTTATAATTTCAATCCTCTCAAACCCTGCCACTGCTTTATCACCCAAGTTTGTGTAATATTATAAATCTTTTGTTGTTGTGTCAACAATGTTCACAGAATCTTCACCAGAGGGCATTCTATAATATTTCAAGAAACTACTTTTTTTGCTCATCCATAAAACTAACTCCTTACCTATTCAAGTTTTTTCATCAGATTGCAGCAATTCAGTCACATCTTCAGGCTTCACTTATAATTCTACTTCTCTTGCTATTTCCACCATATCTACTGTTACTAACTCTATTTAATTCTTGAACCCCTCAATTCCATTCATGAAAGTTGGAATCAGCTCCTTCCAAACTCCTATTCCTGTTGATATTTTGACCTCCTCCCATGAATCACAAATTTTCTTAATGGCATCTAGACTGCTGAATCCTTTCCAGAAGGTTTTCGGTGTACTTTTCCCAGATCCATCAGAGGAATCACTATCTTTGGCAGCTGTTGCCTTACAAAATGTATTTCTTATATCATAAGACTTCAAAGTCAAAATTATTCCTTGATCTATGGACTAAAGAATGGATGCATTAGCAGGAATGAAAGTAACATTAATTTCCTTGTAGCAGAGCTCTTTAGTGACTAGGCATGTTGTCAATGAGTAGTAATATTTACAAAGGAGTCTCATTTTCTAAGTAGTAGTTCTCAACAGTGGGCTTAAAATATTTAGTAACCCATGTTGTCAACACGTGCTGTCATTCAGGCTTCATTGTACCATTCATAGAGCACAGGCAGAGTATATTTAGCATAATATTTAGAGTCCTAGGACTTTCAGAATGATAAATGACCATTGTCTTCAAGTTCAGGTCACCAGCTGCATCAGCCCCTAATGAAAGAGTCAGCCTAGCCTTTGAAGCTTTGAAGCCAGGCATTTACTTCACTCCAGCTATGAAAGTACTGAAGGGCATCTTCTTCCAGTATAGGGATGTTTCATCTACATTGAAAATCTTTGGTTTAGTGTAGCTGCTTGATCAATTATCTTGGTTAGGTTTTTCTGTATAACTTGCTGCAGCTTCTCCCTCACCATTTGCTACTTCACCTTGTACTTTTATGTTACGGAGATGGCTTCTTTTTTTAAACCTCACGAACCAACTCTGCTAGCTTCCGACTTTTTTTCCTCACCTTTCTCAGCCTTCATAGAATTGAAAATGGTTACTACCTTGCTTTGGGTTAGTCTTGGGCTTAAGGGAATGTTGTAGCTGGTTTGATCTATTATCCAGACCACTCAAACTTTCTCCACATCAGCAATAAGGCTGTTTCATTTTCCTATCATTCATGTATTCACTGGAGCAGCACTTTTAATTTTATTCAAGAACTTTTCCTTAGCTTTCACAGCTTGGCTAACTGTTTGGCACAGGAGGCCCAGCTTTCAGCCTAACTGGGTTTTTGACATACCTTCCTCACTAAGCTTAATCATTTCTAGCTTTTGATTTAAAGTGAGAGATACATGAATCCTTCTTTCACTTTAACACTTAGAGGCCGTTGTAAGGTTATTCATTGGCCTAGTTTCAATGTTACTGTATCTCAGGAAACAGGGAGGGCTGAGGAGAGGGAGAGAGACGGGGAAATGGCCAGTCTGTGGAGCAGTAAGGGCACATACAACATTTATCAATTAAGTTTACTGTCTTATATGGGTCCAGTCCATGGTGCCCCAAAACAATTGTAATATTAATAGTAATTTCAGTGATCACTGATTGCAGATCAACATAACAGATATAGTAATACGAAAAAGTTTGAAATACTGTGAGAATTGCCAAAATGTGACACGGAGACACAAAGTGACCACATGCTGTGGGAAAATGGCACTAATAGACTTGCTTGATGCAGGGTTGCCACGAACCCTCAATTTGTAGAAAATGCAATATCTGAGAAGCCTAATAAAACGTATATGCCTGTATATACTTTATGTACCAGCAATGAATAATAGAAAATGAGAGTCATAAGGTGGTTGGGGAGAGACTGTGAGGTGTGCATACCAGCTTACAGAGGTTCGTGTTGTTATGAAACTTTGCCAGAGGGGAGCATGGTGCATGAGTAGGCTTGGGGCTCACTAAGCATGTGTTTCCAGTGGCAATGATCCTCCTTCTCAGATAAGGTGAAGACAGTACAAAGCAGCATTTGGAAAGACTAATAGGACTGTAATGTTTAGGATGATCCTCTTATACTGTGTCTTCTCAATTCTAGCTCTTAAAAGCTTCACAAATCCACTGACTTCTCTCCATCTCCACCACTCTTTATTCCCAGCTACCATTCTTCAAGTTCCCTTCTACTTCAATAGTGTCCTAAATTATTTACCTGGGACTGCTCTACCCCAACTCTTCCACATGACAGCCAGAGGAAATTTTTAAAATTCAAATTTTGTCATTCATCACCAGTTGCCTTCCCACTCTCTTAGGATGAAGAAAGAACTTCTCCTCTTGGCTCATAAGGTCCTGAGTGCACAGTCCTTAGCTTACCCCAACAGCCCTCCCTGGGCCCTGTTTCCCAGGCTCTGCAGTTGGGACCCACATGCCCTCTCTTTTCCTGTGCCCCCCTCTGCCTATAGGATCCTTGCCTATCTGTGCTCTCTGCGTGGGATGCCTCCCATTGCTCCTTGCCTGGATAACACCCATTCGTCCTTTAGCTCTTAGCTCATGCAGCACTCTCCTCAGCAAGGCTTCCCTTGACCTGCGGGGCCAGGCCAAGTCCCCCTACTAAAGCACCTCTACCCCTACGACCACCCTTCTTTTAACTGCCTAATGTCTCCTGCCTGGCACTAATCAATTGGAATTTTATATTTTTGGGGGGTGTCTTTTGATTGATTCTCTTCTCTTGATTTGCTTGTAAAGTCTATAAGGACAGAAATTACATATCTTTCAGCTCTCCACTGTACTTATGGAACCTAGGAGAGAGGGCATAGAGTATCAGAAATGAATATTAATGAATGAATATAAAGAATTGGACATAAAACAGGTAGAGCACATTGGACTCCTTTGCAATACTTCAGATGTAGGGTGGCTGCACATGAGACTAGGGTATGGAATACAAAGGTGTTTTAAAACATCTATATAATGTGTTGTAGATGTTGAAGTAGAAAGTAAACTATTTTAGTGATATATATATTTTTTTGTGTGTATATATATATAAAAATTTTAAAAAGATGGAAACATTGATGAAAAAATTTAATTCTTATAATTTATAGCAATTTTAAGGTCAGTGACCTTTTTAAATATTTTTATGAATAGCTTAAATTGGCCAGGTACAGTGGCTGACACCTGTAATCTTAATACCTGGGGAGGCCAAGGTGGGAGGATTGCTTGAGCCCAGGAGTTCCAGACCTGTCTGAGTAACATAGGGAGACCACCACCACCATATTTACAAAAAATTTAAAAATTATCTGGGCATGATGGTGTGTGCCTGTAGTCCTAGCTACTTGGGAGGCTGGGGCAGGAGGGTCACTTGAGCCCAGAATTTTGAGGTTGCAGTGAGCTACCATAGGCCACTGCACTCTAGTCTGGGCAACAGAACAAGACCCTGCCTCAAAAAAAAAGAGCTTAAATTAAAAGCCTTTAGATAAAGAAGAATGCAATATTTTTTTTTTTTTGAGACAGAGTGTCGCTTTGTTGCCCAGGCTAGAGTGAGTGCCGTGGCATCAGCCTAGCTCACAGCAACCTCAAACGCCTGGGCTTAAGCAATCCTACTGCCTCAGCCTCCCGAGTAGCTGGGACTACAGGCATGCGCCACCATGCCCGGCTAATTTTTTTTTTCTATATATATTTTAGTTGGCCAGATAATTTCTTTCTATTTTTAGTAGAGAGAGGTCTCGCTCATTGCTCAGGCTGGTCTCGAACTCCTGACCTTGAGCGATCCACCCGCCTCGGCCTCCCAGAGTGCTAGGATTACAGGCGTGAGCCACCGCGCCCGGCCAAGAATGCAATATTTTAAAGGCGTGAAAAACTTGTTTTCATATACTTATATAACATCGTTATTAAGAAAGGAAGAAATTTCATGCATGTTAATCTCAAAAATCAGAAAGAGATTCATCCAGCACTTGTTTATCATAATGGAATACATTCTGACTTACTCTTAATGGCAGTAGAGGACTTATCTATCTGGCTGAGGTGCAAGAAAAAAGGCTCTTATCTCAGGCAATTTAATCAAGTCTTAGGATGGTTATCAAATATAATATTTCAAGGATCTCTAGAGTGACAAAAAATCAGCACTGACAAGCAATTCCCTAGAGGTCCTTGGTGTGAACTGATAATAAATGGAAAGATAGGTTACCATAATAACTAAAAATTAAGTCCTAAGCTTTATTGGTGAACAATTTGTTGAGGAAATAGGTCAGCAGATCTTTGTCACAACCCAGGCTTCTTCGTAACTTAAAAGAAAAGGTCAAATTAATTTTAAACAACCAAAATCAATATGTCTATATGGCTTTAGGCTTCCATCATCAGAAACCCTAAAATTAGATGTCCCGAACCAGGCATTAACCTTCTTGCCCCAACCGCCATAGAATACTTGAAGACCAACATTAGGTAATGAAAAATACAGACTAAAACCTGACAATTACAGCCACCAACTTATAATTTGCTTATTATTTTCAGAGAAACAATTAGATGAAGAAGATATAATTATCTATGTAGGGAGAAGAATGTGCCCTGGAAAAAATGTAATACTATTATCCTATTATCTAATCTAAGCTAAGGCCATATGGTGATTTCATAGGTTTAGGACCACTTAGGTCTCATTTATAATACCAGCCAAAACAAATTTGAAGAGCACTTTTTTGGTCCTGTGATGAAGAATGGATGCATACATGATGCTAGGCATGGCTGGTAGAGAAAGACCCTCTTCCCATCTTCATTTATAAAGTGTCTACTTCATAAGAGCTTTCATTTGGCCCATACCCAGATTACTAATGTGACATTAGGAGTGAGAGAATATGCTCCCAAATCCAAAAAATGTGCCTCAGTGTACAATTTCATCACTGGCTGTCATAATATCATTATTTTACAAATATAGAAAATGAGACCTGGGGAACTTAAGTGTGTTTGCAAAGTTCTGTTAGTGTAAAAAAAAAAAAATTCTGTTTTGTTCAAGAGAAGGTAACTTCTCTTAAAACTCATAGGCATCCCATCATCTTTTCTGATTAACAGTGGGTTCTGCTGTGATATAAGCCATATGGAAACCCACCTATCTTTATTCAACTTGGCCAGGCTATCTTTCAAACGTTAGAAAGCAGGCCATCTCGTCAATATTACCACACAGTGAAAACTAAACATAAACTTATAAAATAAGTATTAACATTGAGTTAATTCTCTAGTCAACAGATGAAAAATGTATCTTTCCATACAGTCTGATTTATGGTAAAATGAGAACTGTCAATTAAGGATCTAGACATGGCTGGTGGACAGAGTCTAACATATATTCTGGAATCAGGGTTTGTTTTTCCTGCATGAATATGGTCTGTATTTGGGCAAACAAACATTTTGTGTAAAGTTGAGAAATTATATATGTATATGTGCATATATAGGTACACATAAATTTTAAACTAAACTTAGATATTTCATAATTACCCTGAAAATTGTCTCTCTGTAAGTCTCTTTTATTGCCATTTTATTTGGAAGATGAGAGTTTTAGACCCATGCCCAAATCTTCATCTTCTCATTATTTTTCATTTAAAGTATATTTCTTAATATTACTATCTGGGTCTGTTTTAATTATTATGATAGTCAGAATAACAATACTGTACTAGGTGTTTTAAATACATTATGATATTTAATCCTTATAAGACCTTACCTGAGGTCTCACAGCTAGCAAAGACAGGGTTGGAACTAAAATGTTTCTCCATAGCCCACTTTACTAATCTTTATTTTGCTTCCATGTTCAAAAGTGCTGCAGCATTTCTAACTTTAATGGGATCATGAGTCCATGGGCATCTTGTTAAAGTGCAGATTCCAATTCAGCACATCTGGGAAGGGGCCTGAGACTCTGCCTTTTTGACCACCTCCAGGTGATGCTGATGTTGGCAGTCTGTGGAACACACACTGGGTAGCAAGGCATTACAACACTCTCTACCTAGAGAAGATCACCTCCTTCTTATTTGCTTGCTTTTTTACCTGCATGTCAGGATATACATCATCATAATATATCATCAAGTAACCTGTATTTAAGAAGTACTTTATAGAGAAGTGAGAATCAGGCTCTGTAACCATTTTTCCGTAGGCCCTTGTCATTTCATTTCTCTGAACCAGTTTCTTATTGAATCATGGAAAAATGAATAGGTTAGACTAAATCATCATCATCATCAACATGATCATCATCATCATCATCTAAGGTTTATTGAGTACTTGCTATAAGTTCTGAACCAGACTTGGTGCTTTACATTGATTCTATCATTTAATCCTCAAAATAATTTCATAAAGTAAATTGAGGCATTACAAATGAAGTTCTATAAGTGCCTATGATTCTAAATGATGCTGTTAACATGAAGAATTCCATATGCCTGAAATAACTAAGTATAATTTATAGTCATAAATGCAAGATAGTATAGAGACATTTGTCAGGCTTTAGACATCAGATAAAGTGCAGAAGATGCATTTCAAATCATGGTCTCTAACCTTATTCCCTTGCTTACTTTGGACAATTATGTAAATCCTTTGAACGTCAATGTCCTCATTTATAGAGAAGGGAGAACATGACCTACCCTAGAGTATGTCTGTGAGAATTAGATGGGATAGTTCATACAAAGGATCTAGTGTTTTGCCTGATAAAGACTCAAATAACAGTCACTGTTGTTGTAGTTAATTAGTGAGTAAATTAAAATATTATGATTGCCCCCTGCATTATTTCATTGGGTATATGAAGAAGTAATGAGCTACATGCCGGCTCTTTGTCAACTTTTCTCCATTAACATCTGACATAAAATATTAATATATTGGCTTTTAGGATCCCCTCTAGAATTACAGCTCTGTCCTTCATGGGTTCCCAGTTTGAGGTGACAAAAGCATGAATGACATGTTTTCTTAGAACTTTTATAATTTGCAAATACAATTTGCACCTAAATTATCCAAGCCTATTTTTTTTTTAAAAAAATAGGTTTAATTGTAATTGAATTGTAATAGTAGAAATATAGCTATTACCAAGATTGAAGTGAATTAACTGTGAATTTATCTTTTTAAGAGCAAATTATGGCACTTACTTGGATGAACGGATCATTGACTTTGCGTATTAAAATGACCTATTTGTTTAAATGTATTAAAACCTAATTACTAAAATAGCCACACATGCCATTAACAGATAGTTAGAGCTTTGGTTTTTGATAATTGAAAACACCAAACTTCTACACTATGTCCTGATGAAGTTCAATAAAAAGATTCCAAGGTATTATTATGGTAGGAAATAACCATTTCATTCAGTCCTCCTCTCATTCATCTCACACTTACTGAGCACCTACATAAAGCCAGGTCCCTGCCAAAGGCATGGAGTAGAAAGATGAATAAAATGTTGTGTAATAACTTAAGGAGCTCACTTTACTTCAATAGTTCTCAGCCTTAGCTACTCATTGGAATCTCCTGGGAAGCTTTAAAAATGCTGATGCCTGGGCTCCAAGGCCAGAGATTCTGATTTATTAGGTCATTAAATATGAAATTTCTGATTTTGAATCAAAAGTGTAGTTTATTATATCTCAAAAACAAGAAGCAATAAAATGAATCAAAGTATGTGCCTAAACTATCTACACAGTTTTGCCATCTTAACGGTAGCTTGTTTATGCCAGTAGCAAAGAAGCCTGGAGAGTGAATGGTGATGAAATCATGAAAGCCGTTTTTCATAGCTTGTTGAGAATTGAATACTTTTCCTTACAAGAAGCGGTCCAAAGCCTGGAAGAAGTGGTAGTCACGTGGTGCAAGGTCTGTTGAATACAGTGGATGACAGACAGTTTCCAAGTCCAGCCTCTGTAGTTTGAGCAGCATGGTTTGTGTGACATGTGGCTGAGCATTGTCTTGCAAGAGGATTGGCCTGTTTCTATTGACCAATCTCGGCTGTTTAATCGCAAGCAACCTTATCATGTCATCCAATAGGTTGCAGTAGACATCTGCTGTAATTGATTGACCGGGTTTCGTGAGGCTGTAGTGGATAATACCAGCGCTGGACCACCAAACAGACATCATTAGCTTTTCTTGATGAATATTTGGTTTTGGACTGTGTTTTGGCACTTTATCTTTAACCAGCCATTGTGCTGAATGCTTGTGATTGTCAAAAAGAATCCATTACACGTAACAATACGGTGTAGAAATGGTTCACTTTTATGTCATGACAGCAAAGAAAAGCAAGCTTTGAAACAATTTCTCTTCTGATGCTCATTTAATTCACATGGAACCCATCTATCCAACTTCTTTATCTTGCTGATTTGTTTCAAATGCTCCAATATTGTTAGCATAGTAATGTCAAACCTTGCTGCTAATGCATATATGGGTTGAGATGGATTCACTTCCACTACAGCTTTCAGCTCATCATTATCTACCTTGGTCTCGGGTCACCCACACAGCTCATTTTCAAGACTAAAATCGGAAAAAGAGAACTTCTCGAACCATCTACATGCTGTGCCGTCATTAGCCATATCCTTCCCAAACACTTCATTGATATTTCAAGCTGTCTGTGCTGCATTTGGTTCCACGATGGAACTCATATTAAAAAATAACACGAATTTTTGACTTATCCATGGTTTCACAAAAATTGCTCTAAAAACAATTTGAAAGATAATCACAAGCCAAAACATGCATTTGAAAGACTGAGGATGTACTTTCACAACAAAAATGAAATAAGAGTGTCAAAGTGAAATGTCAGAGATATCAACTGTCAAACTTAGTACTTAAGGAATTCAGACATTTCATACTTAATAAGAAAATAATTGGTTTGTGGTAGGGTCCGGGCATTAAGTTGTAGCAAAGCTCCCTAGGTGATTCCAATGCAAAGCCAAGGTTGAGAACCACTGCTTTATGGTAATGGATGTAGATAAGGAAAGGCTGCAGATAAGAAGTACATTTTGATTACTCATATACTAAAAACACCTCATCAGGCACCCAGGCCATCTGCAACAAAGCATTTTCTTCTGACTAAGAGCATGGCCACTATGTTCCATTGACATGTGTGGCAAAGGTGTTTCTAGAAGGCAGGATTAGCAGGAGGGGAGCAATGATCCAAAGGTCAAATTCAATATCCCACAGGACAAATTGGTCAGCCCTGCCTGACCTTTCAGAGGAGCATTTAATGAAACAGACTGAAGAGACCAGCTCTGTATTGATAGAGCAACATTTTAAAAATCAGTTGAAAGCCTTTACCTATAACCCCCACCCAAACAAAGCTTTAGAGTCAGACAGCTAATCAACAAACTCTTCCAATTTATAAGTTAGGGTACTTGAAACATAGTATCTTAGTAACAGCTAGAGACGTGCTTAGAGGCAAACTCATTAGGAATCTATACTATTTAGAAAGAGCCTGGCTTTTAATATAATTTGACAGTGATTTAGGTGAGTCTAACTAAGGCTCTTCCATAAGCTGGATATTATCAATAAATAAATCACATATCTTGTATAGTTAATCTTTGAGATTTACTAAATGTATGAGGGCCAGAAGAAAAATAAGACATAGATGAAGCTAACAGATGTGAAACAAATAACTTTTATTAGTGTTTGAACTCTTGGAATGTGCAGTAATGACAGGAAGAAACTCACCTGTAATTATTTTGAAAAATTTGTCCTTCTAAGATGTCTGACAGAAGCAACTTAACACCTAACTTTCTATACTATATTTTCTCAGTAGAGTCAACAGATTTATTATTGGGGATATGTTTGTTAATTGTATTGCAATTATAGAATCAGTTACAGAAAAAATGTAGGTATAAATTAGTCAGGATTTCTAAAATTTGGGCTTCTCTTTAGAGAAGAGTTGCAAAGACTCATAATGATGACCAAATCAGAAAAATTTAATCATTGCATTATAAATGCATTATATACGTTTACATGAGGCTAAGTTTATCCTATGGTTGATCTACATAAATAGAAGTTTGTTATTGTCTATTGAAACCATATTTTTTATTAAGGGAACCATTTTATCCAACAAAATCTCACAATGTCTTCTCGTATATGAAACATAAAGTGGAGATTTCCCAGGAACCCATCTTCATAGTCTAAGCAGACACCTTCAGGGGACTTGGACAGACCAATCTACAATCCCAGATTTTATGGAAAACACTTTCCTATTACATCAAGTCTAAATGCCTAGAAATCAGGTTTTTACAAATCTTACAAGTTTAATTATCTAACAATATTTTCTATTCCAGTGTAGTTATACTGGTGTTCATAATTACCTATAACCCAGCATGTCCCTTCTCACCTTTTTCTTCATGCTATCAGTCTTTCCTGAAATAATGTTCATTACCCAAGTCTTTTTATGTATTAATAAAATCTACTCATTCCTCAAAATTGTATTAAGCCCCCCTCATCCTTTATGGAATCTCTCAGGATTTATTTGTATTCTGGTCTTTTAATTCTATACTAATTATATTTAGTGATTATGGTCTGCCTACAATATTTAGTTGCATTTTACATGAAAACTTTTTGTTTTTTGAGTGTAGAAAATTTTGTTTTATATCTATGTTCACCACAAAGCTTTGTGCAATGCCTAAACTTGATAGGTCCTTAACAACTTGATTGAGTAATTAGAGTTGTAATCATACAAAAAAGGAAAAAAGCTGTAAAACTTTTCAAGTCTACTGAATATAGTACTAAATATATTGACTGTGCTAGAGAATTCCCTATTTTTAATTATTTAATAGCTTCTACAAACATTCGTTCATACATTCTTCACTAATTCATTTACTTTTTTACCTGTTGGTCTGAATGGCTTGCCATTTTCAAACAAAATATTTTTACATATACAAAAAATGCTTTACTGACACTGGCAATAATGATTCAATAAACATTTTGGGTACAAAACTTGGAAAAAGTACACTGTTTCATTGCAAAATGTCTTGAATTTTATATTAATAATACAGTGCCAATTCATTAATTATAAATGCAAAGACATTTGTTGGTGACAAGAAAACATGATGTCAAGGGCAAATGAAGAATTCGTTGGTGAAGCAGTATCTTTGACAGGAGCTTCTATTTGTCTAATGCTCTGTGTAACTTTAATAGCACCCAGCAGTTGGCGGTCTGTAGTGGTTCTAGGCAATGAGTGGGTTGCCTTTTCTTTGTTTGCTTTGCAACTGAAAGATGTTTGCAATATTAAAAAGCGCACACACACACACACACACACACACACCCATAACAAAAACTCTGCCTCAAGGATACCATATGGCAGGGGACTGCACCTGAAACCCAAACAAAGCCAGTAGTAACAGACTCAGTGTTTGTCTTTGGCTGAGAATTTGAGCTGACATCAATTACACTTTTGAGCCTGGACTGAATTCAATGAAAGCTTGTCAGTTGGCACTTTAGAATGAATTAAACAAAGCCCGTGTTTCCTTATCACTGAATGTACCAGCCAAACTGTTTTGTGCAGGCCTTTGACATTTTAATCGGAGGAAATAGGCAGACTTTTTTCAAAGTCCTTCTAGGACAGGTAAACAAAATGCATATTGTTTCCTGGGTTTATGATTTGGATAGCTCAACAGTTTTGCTAAAAGATCAATGTCTCATAATGGAAGATCAGGTAATAAAAGAAAATAAAGTTAAGAAAAAACTTTAGTTAACTATTTTGAATTTTAGATGTTTTTGTTGCTGTTTTGTTTTATTTTGTTATATTTTAAACTGGGTCCAAAAAAATTTTAGGACACAGTAGGAGAAGCTATTTTGCCAAATTTCAGATAGCCACAGCTTACAGATAGTTTTTTGAATGAGATTAAATTTTAGAATAATTATGATTGATTGTTTCACAATTGAATATCCAGAAGTTTTGGTGTGATTTATGCAAGAAAGTTTAAAATCAACTAGCTCATATTCTTAGAAATAGATATAATGTGTTTAAATGTATATGATGAAATTAATAAAATATTCAAGCTATGTATTATCAGTTTTATGCTCTCCATTTATTAAGCAATTACCAATTATGATGAATTAAGTAAGAGATCTTAGATCATAGATGTGTGTATATACTGTGAATATTCAAGACACTCACACATGAAAGGTTATATGTTGATTTGTTTATGTTGAGTGCCATGGGTGGAAAACTAGAAAGGGAAAAGGAAAAGAACAGAAGAAAGACCAGAAGAACACCATGGCAAAATAAGAACGTATTACTCAGAGTAAGATTCTATCTGTAGTGCTGCCATATACTTGTAAAAATGGAATTTGCATGTGGACAAATTCAAGAGGCATCATGAATAAAGACATTGATTTCATTACGTGATGGAACATTGGATAGTTTCTTTTTTTCTGGTTTTTAGTTATTCTAACGTAGTGTTTTCTCTAAAGTAAAAGAAATTAAATTTTTTTAAAAAAGAAAACAGAAATGGACAAACATGAACTTGGAGGACCTCACTAGAAGCTTTGCAGATTTTATTATTCTATATGATATCAATTTTTTTTTCCTGAGGAACAGTATCATCACTGTTCTTAAAACACATAACCTTGGGGGATATGGGAAGAAACTATTTTAAAATTTCTTAAGGAAAGAAATGAAATGACATGGCAATTAAAAAGTACTACCTAGAGGAGAATATATACTATTCTATTGCTTTACCTTAGTGCTAACATCATGAATGGGTCAAAAAAGAAAAAAGTGATAATTTCAAATCGTTGAATGAGAACTGAGAGCTGAATTAAATAAATGAGTTGCGGTATGTGTTTTTCACTTTTCCTTCAAAATCAAAGTGAGAGAATGAATAATTTAGGCTCCAAAAGTTAGATCTTGAAAGTAGATATTAAAGCTGGGAAATATTCCTGGTGACACTTGTTTACTAAATTTGTTTCATGGTAGAGTACTGAAAGAATTTCAAATACAGTTTTGATCAAAACACAAAGAATTTTTGATGTTAATCTATTAAAATTTATAAGGAGTTGTTCACATCAAAAAACTTCTCTCAGGTCTAATATTCCATATTGAAAAAATAACTTCCATATGGTTCTTAATTGTCCTTTTCCTAGATATTAAAAGAAGTATCTCTATTTCTTTGCTCCTAACTTCTTTGACTCTCAGAAAACAACAGAATTAGAACAACCCTCTACCTACCCCTTCCTTATAAATCTTCACCTATTCAGAGTGAAATTCAACATTTTTGTAACTTTTCATATAATTTCAAAATTGCAGAAAAGTTGAAAGAATCATATAAAGAGCTCACCTACACTCTTTACCCCTGTTTAAAAATTTTAAAAATTTTACACAATTGTTTTATATTACCTATCCATCCTCTATGTACCTATCATATATCTATGTTTTAGAATTATTGGAGAGTAAACTGAAAGCATCATATGCCTTTCATGCTAATACTCCAATGAATGTTTTCTAAGGTCAAGCACCTTCTCTTACATAACCATAGTACCATTATCACAACCATTGATCTCATGGAGACAGAGAGTAAAATGATGGTTACCAGAGGGGCTGGGAAGGACAGCAGGAAGTGGGGCATAAACTGAGGATGGTTAATGGGTACAAAAATGTAGTTAGATAAAACGAACAAAATCTAATATTTGTAGCACAACAGGGTGACCACAGTCAACAATAAGTTATTGTATATTTTAAAATAACTAAAACGGTGGAATTGGCATGTTCCCAAAATAAAGAAATGGTAAATGTTTGAGGTGATGTTCCCAATTACCCTGATTTGATTATTAAGCATTATATGCCTATATCAAAACATTACGTGTACCCCCAAAATATATACAACTATTGTGTACCCATAATAATTAAAAATAAAAAATAACCCCTGAAATTCAACACTGATGCTATACTATCACCTAATCTGCAGTTCATATTCAAATTTTGCCAGTTGTATCCATAATGTCCTTTCTCACAAATTTTCCTCTGGGTTCAGGACCTAATCTGAGATCACACATTTCATTCAGTTGTCAAGTTTCCTTAGCATCTTCTTTTCTAAGAATAGTACTTTAATATCATCAATTTTTAAACCAAATCTAGGAATTTTGTATAATTTTTAAGAAATGGGAACAGCTAAACAATTCCTAACTGAGCAATGTATCTCTCCTTAGTCTCTTTAAATCTAGAATTGATTCTCAAATATTGAAAAAATGCTAACATCCTCTGACAAAAAGCAGTGCTTAGGATGGGAGGTTCCTTGGGGGATGGGGATGTGTGGAGAATTCAGTTTCAAACGTTAATGCTCTTAAGAAACCTAAGTAGAAGAGCCTGACTAGCATTTTGAGTCCGGGCACTTGACTGAGAGGACTAGATTAGCAGTAGGGATTTGGGATTTCCTGCGAAGATGCTGGCTAAATCTGTCTCTATGAAGAAAATGTAGAGGAGATTAGCAGAGGCTAAGTAATGAGTTTTGAAGAATATCTATGTTTAGAGCATGGGAGGTGAAAAATGGGCTAAGGAAGGAGTGAGGTATTTGATAATTCTGGTTGTTTCCATTAATGAGCCCAATACATGGTCGATTATCAGGACATTAATGATAAGACTGAAGTTTTTCAATTTTTTTGAATCCCTGTTGGATTAGTGCTGTGCACAAAAGACTGACCTGTGGTGACCCAAAGGGTACTAGTTCCAAGTATGAAAGTCTAGACTGGGGTACCCTTTGGATCACCCTATTTTCTTTGTTGAACCCTTTAAGTGTAATCTTGGTTAATTTTAGAGCCTCAAACTGGAGTTGACCTTGACTTCAGAATTTCTTTCAAGGTAGAAACAATTAGAACTTAAAATGAACTTCAAAAATCAATTCCACGTATTCTTTACATCTTGCGGTTTGGATTAGAAGTAAATCAGTTTCAGAAAGGAATCTGGTGCAAGGAGCTGGTTTGGGGAAACAAAGGCTGTGATTGAGGTTTCATGAAGTTTGACTTGCAGTTTGTGGTAGCCATGTAGCCATGTGTACCTGGCATCTTTTTATTTCTCCTTATTCTGGCCCTTTATTTTCTTCTCTGGAATTACTATATTGTTTGAGGTTATTTTGGTTTATTTTTATTTTGATAATGGTTCAACATATACCTCTTTTACAATACAATTTTTCTTTGGCTATTTGGGAATGGATGAAAGCAAGCAAATTCTAAAACACATACATAGTCTATAACTTACTTAGGAATAATATAATACATTTTAAAGTATCTTTTGTGTACTTATAATGGATTAAAAGAAAGAGAAATTGTGGAACAGTAGTTCTTTGAAAACACACTCTCTCCAAGCCTAGTGCTTGAGTAGCAGCATAGTCTGAAAACTACTTGGGGGAAAGAGGAAGGAGAAAGGAAAGACCTCAATAACCCACGTGCACAGACTAGAGCAAAAACACAATAATTAGGTACTTCTCCAAGGCAGAGAATGATGGGAACACTATGTGTTTTGTCTGCATTTTGGATAATTGAATGCAGCTGGGTAATTAAAAAGGTTGTGTCTCATTAAACCATGTGTGTTAGGTAATATCTGATTGAGACTTAAAATCTCACTTTGCAAAGCCTTTTTTTTAATGTTGGCTAAGGGAAATAAACTTGATTTTTGTAAACAGTCAAATACAATCAATCAAGAGAGGAGTTAAGAATGCTAGTCATGGCTATTCTTTGATAAAAACCCCATAGATACAGAAAGAGATTCATTTTTTATCAGTTTTTTGAGATCTAATTGATATATAATTCACCCATTTAAGGTGTACGATTCAATGGCTTTAGTATGTTCACTGAGTTTATTATTACCACAACCAACTTTAGAACAGTTTCATCAACCCCCCAAAAAAATCCCATGCACCTTAGTCATCATCCTCTAATCCATGACTCTCTTCACACATGGGTACACCACACAAACAAACAGCATATGTTTCCCCTACAAAACTCTCCAAATTATGTAATAAAGGAGAAAACAAACAAATGTGCAAAACTTAAATGTGTTGTTAACTGAAATGCAGTTGTCCATATCAAAAGAATACCATTTCCCTAGAGTATATGGTGATACTTTTTCTTTCCAATAGTAATTATTTTCATTGTTCTCTCCCTGGTATTGATTGCCGCAAGTGGGATTGAACCAGCAGCTGAATTATGAAATGATGTCATGGATAATCCTATCAGTATTTCAGTGCAAGCTCAGAGGTTGAAGAGTAAAGTGCAGAGGAAAATTTCTAGCAGTAATAGATCTCCTTTGTATAGTTATGGATTCATCCTGGAATTGATTACTGTCTTTTACTCTAAGAGCCCCTGATGGTCAGGGCTTTTGCAGGAACTTCAGTACCTTTGTAATATCCCAGAGCTTCCAGAGCAGTGCCCTGCACGCACACTGCATCTCAATAAAGGTTATTGCCTGACTGACAGCCTGTCCCTGGATGCCCAGGCTAAGAGATTTGCAAAATGTTTTAGTTTGTAGCTGCCATAGTGATCAAAGGAGAGCAGAGGGGAAGTTTTTTCTTTGAGGTCAGCTTTCAGCTGCTGTAAATTAGTCATGGATCACACTAGGAAAGGGGAAGAAGAGAGTTCGTGTGTCATGAGAAAGTGGAGAAGGTCCAGGGCAACTATATATTTACTCACAACCACATCTTCTTGGTCCATACATTTTTATCTGACAGATTAAATCAGTGGAGAATGCCAATGCATTGGTATACATCTCGGACTAGACTTCTAGACATAATTAAAACAGGCATTTAGATGAAACTTGTTTTGTGGCCAACACTGGGAAATTAAATATCCTTTTTAGTGCATAATCATTTTGTTCCACGTATTATTCTGGGTAACTATAATTAAACCATTGTTAAGTATCAGAAACACCCAAGGAAGGAGGAACTGATAATGTGGTTGGGAAATAGCATAAAACAGATGAATGATGAAGCTGAGCAGATAAGAAGTAATAATGTCACCTTCATTTTTTATTACTATTTTTGCATGGACAGAAAATTCTGTTCATCTCTAGTATCATATCCTCTCAGAGTTAACAGTAGCTATCAAAATCCTGATTGATAAAAGAGCCACATGACCTTTGTTCCTTAGATTTCTATTAAAATAATGGAGCAGTATGCATTTCATTTCTAAACTGGTTTAATTGCTAAAATACTGTATATAAATTTGGGTATGGAAAATTTAATATGAATAGCACTTGGAAAATGTTGCAATAAAAAAGGTAATTATTCAGATTTCAGAATTCTTGGTCTCCTTTCTTTTAGAAATAGTTTCTACGATTTCTTGAATATAGAGTTTTAATTAAAAACCCCAGATCACCCACCCAATGGTCCAATATCATAAATGCAATATTTCCAAATTGCTTTGATGAGCATTCTAAGGTTTCATCCTGATAGACTTGACTGTAAAACTGATTAACTTTGGTGGAATGAACAAATAAATGCATGATCTCAACAAGAAGCCTAAAAAAATAAGTAACTAGGGCAAAACCAAAGAAACTACAAGTAATAAGATTTTTTTCCTTCCCAAACTAAACTAGTTCCCACACTCTGGATTCCACAACTCTTTTATTTTCCTAATTCTCTTAGCAGTTTTGACATTTGTAATTACTTTGTTAATGCCTCTTTTGCCCTGTAGACCATAAACTCCATGAAGCAGAGACTTTATTGGTCGTATTTATTCATTTTTTTGCTATATATCTCTCAAACACTGAGAATAGTATTGAGAACACAAATAAAATCAAAGAACATTGGTTGAATGAATATATAAATGGAACTGCCTTTATATCTTGCTGTGATATGTTTAATATATGTAAGGGCCAGGTGATGTCCTAGCAGAAGGTAAAATTCTATGAAATAAGGAGCTTTAATGCACAGGGTGTCTCCAGCCTAAGTGTTCGTGAATACACAATAAATATAGACAACAGCAAGTTGTAAGCCTCAGGGGAATGATGAACAGATGTCAGTAAAATAGGTAATGGGCATATATTTAATCAATTACATTACTAGTGCTTTAACCAAAGATCCATTCATTCACTGAACAAATGTATATCTATAATTTAATATATGAGATAGTGTCATGCTCAGTACTATTAGTTTAAATTCTTATTGACTAATTTTTTGGACTTTCTATTTAGGAGTAAAGCAACCAAACATGTTGTTCTCACATATTAAGTTAAATAAATTTAAAGCTTTTAATACCATCTTGAGGTCAACAGAACTCTATTTTCCATGCTATCTGCATTTAAATGTTTGCTACTATATAAAAAAGGGAATTGATACTCAGGCTTTAACTGCAAAACTGTGCATCATCAGCACTAATAACATGTTAATTATGTTTTTGAAGGCAGCATAGTAATGTTGAAATTTAGAATTTTTTTAAACTACAAAGCTTAAAATCCAAGTCTTTGTTATTTCTAAAATAACTAGAAAATTAGGTAAATATATTAAATATAAATATATAAAGAATTAGACATGTTTTTAACAGCAAGTCTTAAAAAGAAGACTTATTAATTAATTCTAAAATAACTATAAAAATTAGAGAAAATATTATCCTGAGAATTTCAGTAAGTGGAGTTTTTACTATTAATATATATTTTATATGTTCTCCTTTTAAAGGAGTGAATTGTATTTAAAGACAATAAACTTCTCAGAGATGGAGAAATCAATAGACAGACTCAGATATCCATCCATGGTAGAATTTTGCTTGTGTCTCTATTTATTACAACTGAAGAAAATAGCTTTCATTAGAATGGTTTGAAAGACCTAAATATCGGAACTGTATTAAAATTTCTTTAGCATACAAGTCCAGTTATCACAACAGTGACATAAATTGATCGTGTTAATTCCCAATTTTAAATCCTATGCTGTTCCCAGCCCCCATTCAATTGTCTACAGGGTTAACTTGGAACCCTCGCAAGGCATACAAGAGCCAGTCTTAAGTTTTGCCTTCCACCATTTCCACCTGCCCTCACCACTGGTATATTTTATTCCAACCACACTACCCCACTTGCTATTCCCCAGCACAGAAACATGTCTCACTCTCAAATACCTTATATCTCTCCCTTTGATAAACTTCATCCCCTTCTCCTTTGATCAAATTCTTATTTACAAACACGATTCTAATGTCATTTATTCTTTGAGCCCCTCCTTCCCCAGTTTTGCCCAGTTCACTCTCTCCTCTATGCTCCATGGCTTATTTTGGATTAAAATTAACTATACTTCTATGTCCCTCACAGAATGTGTGCTCCCTAAAATCAGGGCTCAGGCCTCAGGGCCTTTTAAAATATTCTGGTGCCAATCACAGTGACTCTCAGGTCCATGCCAGTTACTATTAATATAATTATTAACTTTCCATCATTTAGTGATGTCCAGGAGGGCAGGAATTCAGAGAGTTTTTCTTAACTAACACAGTCGTATGCCTCATACTGACCTCAAGGAACTGAAACAATAATTGTTTTGTTACTCCATTGCTGCTGATATTCTGACTACATATCTTGATCTTCAGCCTGTAATATAATAGCAAGGGTGTTCTATTTCATTTCTTCTCAACTTGCTATTCTCATCTTGTATTCTTCTATTCTCAGGTGTTCCTTTTGTGGTGGAGACTCCCACATCTGCTCTCTTGTATAACCAGTTATCTCAAAAAAAGGACTTTGATGTCATTATAGTAACACATAAGGTTTTTGTTTAACATCATTACTAACTGTCTGAAAGAAATATATTGATTAAATTTGCTAATGATACTAAATTGCATGGTTTTGAATTCACAAGTGAGGGTGAAAAGATAATATAAAACAGTCTGAAAAGGTTAAAAATATGGCTGGGGGCAGGGGGGAAGCCTCACACTGGAAACATGCAAACTAACACCTGTGGGGGAAATTAAGCAGAACTTATCTGTTCTGTGTGTGTAAAGTTGGAGGATAAGTTTCTAACTCTTTGAGGTGCTATATAAGTGCCAAGATATTAATTTTCAACAAAGTAATAATGATTTCTATTAATGGAGAAAATTTTTATAGGCAGATCTTAGAACACATGATGTACATTAGGACATATTGTTTGAGGTCAGTAATTGGAAAATGGTATTAACCTTAGTTTACAGGCTAGGAAAACTTTTACCTTAAAAAATTACACAATTTGTTCAAGGTCACTTGAAGAGCTATTAACTCCTATTCTTAACAGATAATTACTAAGATAGAGTTTAAATATATCCACTAATTACAATTGCACATTAGCCTGGTTTATTTCTTTCATTTACCCAACAATCTATTTAGATACTAGTGATACTTTCCTAAGATCTAATTAAAATTTAGCATCACCCCAGCTTAATCTACCCCTTCCAACTTCCTGCTGGACTTTCCTAAACTGACAGATTACTTCATATAGATTTGAAGACAAAGGAATCAAAAACGATGCTAGGTTTGAGGTATTGGCACTAGGGAATATATTATGCCTTTGTTCAGAAAAAGTGCTGGTTAATCTTTGTGAAGAAACACTTGATACCATTTAAGGTCTTTTCACTATTTGGAAATGCTTAAATCCAATGAGAAATGGATAAAAAGAAATGTGACCCTGAGTTAACCAACCCTCCATACATATACACACAAATTTGCCTTACGTACAACTGGCATCGAGTGAGTGGAGATGTGTAATGGTATTGTTCATGTATTCATTTATTTGTGTCTTCCCCAATTCCCACAAAAACAGAGCACTCAGACATGTTGTTCAGAACTGTATTCTCAGTGACTAGTAGAAAGCTAGCATGTGATAACTACTCATATACATATTGAAAGAATGAATGAATATTTAATGTGTATATGTATCATTATATTTTACATATTGGGGTATGTAAAATCTAGTGCTATTCCTCTTTCTTCTGAATGTATATAATACTAAGGGGAAAAAAGAACTATAGTCAACTCACAAAATGGTTCAGTCCTATTCTCTTGGATTGGCAATATCCATTTTGACATGTAAACATTTTTTTTAAGTAGCTGGGGCAAGTATATTTCTATAATTTTTTTATTCTTTTACTTCAAGAAAATATTAGGGCAGCTTGATTGATGACACAAAGGCTGATATATGAGGGAGAACTAAATAAGATTCCAGGTGCTCATTTTGGTTAGCAATTGTGTTAAAAAATATTCTAAGACTTCCAATGTCTTTATATGTTGGGGCAGCAAGCAGAGTGTGGGAAAGCCTAACTAAGACTCTTAAGTCACTCTACACACATCCTCCCACCCTAGCCTACCATTTTTTTTCTTCCTTTACACCACCAAAGAGGAATAGATGGTGTCACTGTCAAGGAATAGATGGTGGCCAACTTATACTGCCATATGTGGAGGAGAAATCTCTCCACTAATGATTATATTATTTTTTTTGGCTTTTTTTCCCCCCAGGAGTTTAAGGAATAAAATATACAATTCAAAAGTAAGTATTTTAAAATATTGGTTGTGAGCATCTTTGTCTTGTATTGGTTTTGAATCAATCCACACTATGGGATTAAAATAAAAGAGCTTAACGTTTCATTCATTCTTTCATCATTCGACATCCATTGCTTTCTAAGTATCAGACACTATGCTAGACTCTGGGCATACAAACTTATGTTCTAAAAATAAAATAGAATTTTAGGATTAAACTAGAACAACTGAAGTATGGAAGGCCTTCCTGAAGAAGTTACATGTGCAATGAGGCTGTCAGGTCGCTGTCTGTGGGCAGGGCATTCTAAGCAGACAAAATTAAGCAAGTGCCAACAGTAGAATGAGGTGCAAAACAGACAAAAAAGACCCGGTGTGGTTAGCACACATTTGCTCCTGGGGAAGCAATATGAGATGCTCAGTAATGGGGTTTCTTAGATACTCATGACTTTATAGTATAGCTAGTAAAAGACTTATGAGTCCTAAATGTTCTATTTTTGATACAAATATAGTTGATCATATGCCTAGCGAACATATTCTGCAGAGCATTTAGCCTAATAGAGACCCACATTTTTTCACAATGAATTACTTAAGGAGACTATTTAGTTCCTGTATTTTATGCTTTTAATATCACCAAAATATTTTCAGATGTTTTTTTCAATTAAGCCTTTTCCTTTACTTCCTGCTAATAGCTTGATGATACATTTATAATAGCTATTTGCAAGAATACTATTAACAAGTTTCACAATGTGGGTTCAAAAGAAATAAAAACTTTATTAATAAAATAAGAGATTTGCAAAAGTCATCAAACCAGACTCTCTTTTATATGTCTTGCCAACAATTATAACAATACCCTTGAGCACATTAATTCTTTGTATCTCTCTAGGGATTTAGAGACATACACCTCCATCTGTGGGGTAGATTAGTGATTTCAAGGAACATTATTCCTTTAGAAGGAAAGAAGCATTTAGTAATATAAAGATATTAGCTTATCTGTGCCTAAGTTACTTTCTAAATAAGGCATAAGAAAAGCTAATTCGTCTGGATGTTGTACAAACTGACATCTCCCAAAAATCTATGTTAAGGAACTAGCACTTCTGTGGCTTTTCCCAGCTATGCTCACCTCAAATCAGGAGGGTTTGTTATTTTGTTGAGTGTGCTTCATATTTTATTTATTTTGCCATTTGTATGCCTAATAGCAAATCCATGCAGCTCACTTAATTCTCCCACTCAGGTATGGTAGGTGTGGTGGGTAGAAAGCTAACATTAAATAACAACCGTACACTCTGTGATATCACGCCAGTTTTACAAATGAGGAAACGAGGTTCAGAGTAATGACTGGTTCAGGGTCACAGAGCCACTAAGCACTGGAATCAAGACTGCAATCCCTTAGGATGTATGATCATATATTTTGGACCTCCAGAATAGAGTCCCTCTACTAAGTCTGTTGCCATCTTTATTCCAGAGTGAGGAAGAATTGCAAATTATTTTATGTGAAAATTGGAACATAAAAAAGGTACTTTAAAAATTCCCCTAAGCTAAGGATTCAGGACATTGGCATCCTGAATGTTAGTTTTAGGAAACCTTACGCCATACCTCTTGTAGGACTTTTCTTTGCCCTTCTATATCCATCTCATTCTACTTCTATTTTCCTCTGCCTTTTCCCTATCCAACCCCCAAATAATCTGACATTAATAACTTGTGTATAATCATGCCACTCTGTGGTTCCTCAAAAGGAATTTGTGTTTCAGTCTTATTTTCATGAAAGGAAAAAAGGTTTTGTATCTTTCTAAGCAATGCCAAATGACATGGGAACCAGCAGGGTAACTACTTTGCTGACTTGGAGGCCTTCGTTAATATGTTATATGGGTAAATATAATAATAACCTATTAGAATTAATCTTTATACAAATAACTTTATAAGCATTATTTTACTATCAAATAATCCTTTAATATAACTATCTGGTTTTCTTATCAAGATACCTAAAGCATGATAGAAGGCAATTTGTTGAAATAAAAGGAAACAAAACCCAAAACCCCAAACCAATATGTCTTAAATCCAGGATATACTCTTGAGTCTTCATTCATTCCACTTTAATTGTATAGACATGTATCGAGCATCCACCATGTGCAAAGCCCTAGGGATTTATAATAAGATGGGCTACTAGTACCCATGGAGCTTATAATCTGGAGGGAGACGTCATCATGTAAACATACTTATTATGCAATGTGTTAAGGGCAATATTATAGGTATTAATATTATAAAGACAATGTATGGACACCCACTGTCTTTTACAGTTAGGGTTCCCAGACATATATTGTATTTTGTCTGCATAATTTTCAGTAAGTCTTTATCTGACATTTTAGACCTTGGATATCTTAGGAAGCCAGAATTGACCATTTCTTCAGTTTCCTAGTAGATTTTAAAATCTTTATTAAAGATTTTATCAATATTTGGAAAGAACTAAACAATTTTTCTTTAGAAAAAAGACTATTTCCTTCATTAGAGGTGGGTGAGAGAGACAGAGACAGTGAGAAAGACATTGAAATTATCATACAGACAACATGAGAACTAAAAGTGTCCTGGCTTGAAAAATGATTCCTTATGGGAAAATCTATATTAGTAGATTTTTATTCTACCTTTAGTGAGTAACCAATAAATTAAAGCTTATCACTTTTTTTGAACATATAGCCATTATGGTTATTGACAGTTTGCTAAGACAACTCAGGAAAATCTTCTGTTTGATTTTACTGGGATTCGAAGGTTTGCTTTGATAATTGTTGCACTGATAATATGTTCTATACTAAAAATTTTTCATATTAGATCTCTCATCACTAAAAGATAAAGTGTTCTGATTTTAATATACCTCAATGGTTATAGAATTCATATATCCTAGGAATATCAAGACTATTAAATCCACAAAGTTTTACAATCTTCTCTTTAGACTGGAAAAGTTTCTTCAATAATATCACATACAGCCTCTTCATTTTTCAGATCAGAGAATTGAGCTTCAGTGAGTCAAAATGAATTGCCTATGGTGACACAGACATTGGTGACAAATCCAGAAATACAACCTGTTCTGTTCTAGTTCAACATTCTTTTCACTACAAACGTTGCCTCATTTGTAGCCTTTCAAGGGCAGTTTTGAAATATTTACTGATGTTCTGAATTTCTGGATTCATTGTCAGTGTCTAAAATAATGCGTGAAAAAAGCCTAACTGAATCTTCCATAATAAAGCAACCGCATTTATTTTGAAATGCCTTTGAGGAAAGCCAAGTTTCAACGGGGTTTTAAGACTATCGCATTCCAAGATATTTTTAGATGAGAAGAGAATAGAATCCTGGAAACAGGAAACTTCTTATTAAACAACTTCATACTGATCTTCTAAGAAACCAATTTAGGTTGTTAAGTTGATTCTCCAAGGACATATTGAGTGCGGTTTTGCCTTTCTTCACAACCTTTAGAATTATCTTTTCCCTTTCTCTACTCACCCCTCCAAAATATTAGCTTAGAGCTCTTCTTCAATCTGGAAATATTTAAGAGAAAATAAATATGAAGGCATGGTTTCTAGACACAATGAACACTAATTTCAAGGGGAAAATATCTGTCAGTTTCATTTCTTTAAAATTCACCATAAAATTTTATGATAATTTGATTTAATGATCATTGAAATACAGATACTACATACATCTATATTAGGAAACCATTACTCTAATTCTCTAGGAATTCCTTTACTTTATTTATTCTTTTACTAAAAATGTAACACATGTTCATATTACAAAATCACTCATCAGCCTGGCACCCAGAGAGGGCTTCTATTAGTCTCTTGTGCTTTTTGTCCAGTGTTCACTTCAGTACATTTATCCATGCATCCATGTCTCTTTTCCTATCTCTTAACAAAATCTGTACCACTTCCTTTGTACAATTTGCATGCTGTTTTTCTCTATCATTTATCTGTATAGTATAATTACTTTTGCATGTCCTTAAATATAATTCAAATATATGATTCTATCTTTGGCATAATGATCTCTTTTGTCAGTATCATAATTAAATCAGAGTCAATTCTTTTTTTCTTGAACATCCGAACTTTTTTGCATGCAATTTTGATGTAATAAAAATCAGCACCTGTTAAGTATTTACTATGAGATAAATGTAATGCTAAGTTTATTAACTGACCAAAATAATTTATGTTATAAATAAGTCCTATTTTAAAAGGAAAGTTCAAAGGTTTTCAGATGACAACTTGCCCAAACTCAAAACTACTGTAAACGGTGGATTCTGAGTTTAAGACTCCAAAATCAAAAGGCCATGTTCTTAATCATTGCTATAATACCCCATGTGGATATTTCCTCTTTCAAGTACATTCATGTCTTTTGTCTTCTTTTTAATTGATATGCTATCCCTTTGCTTATTCATTTATTACAGATACCATATATTGAATACTTCTTTTCCCATATATTTGCCATGCCATCTTTACCCTCTCCTCTCCTCTCCTCTCCTCTCCTCTCCCCTCCCCTCCCCTCCCCTCCCCTCCCCTCCCCTCCCCTCCCCTCCCCTCCTCTCCTCTCTTCTTTTCTTTTCTTTTCTTTTCTTCTTAGACAGGATCTTGCTTTGTAGGCCAGGCTAGAATGCAGTGGTGCAATTATAGTGATAAGGAAAACCCCATCTATTACTTGACATATCAGCCACCTGAGACCCCCACCCCTAATGGAAGACCTGCATCAACATAATACTAACCTATTACCTGACCCACCAACTAACCTATTACCTGCCTTGTTAGCCACCTGAGACCCCACCCCTCGGACCACCCCAACTTAATAAAAGTGGGAAAAATCGGGTAGACAGGGCTCAAAATTTGGTAGCGAGACCCCCTCTAAGCTCGCTGGCGAATAAACTTTAACTCTCCAACTGTCCTGTGTGCCGCTCATTTGTCCTTGGGACCACCTGCTGTATCACTTGCTGTAACAATAGCTCAGTGCAAGCCAAACTCCTGCGCTCGAATATCTTCCTTACTTAGCCTCCTGAGTAGCTAGGACTACAGGTGTGCACCACTGTGCCCAGCAATTTTTTTTTTTTTTTTTTTTGTAGAGACAAGGGTCTCGCTATTTTCAAGACCAGGCTGGTCTCAAACTCCTGGCCTCAAGTGATCCTCCCGTTTTGGCCTCCCAAAGTGCTGGAATTATAGAATCAGCCACTCCACTTGGTCCATCTTTATCTTTTATTAAATCCAGAACTCATTACAGCTATTGCAGTTTAATTATCAGCAAGGTCATAATCATCCCCCCTTCCCCAAATAACTTTGGCTTTCAACCATTTAGATGAATTTCAGGTTTATTTTGTTAAATTTCAAATTGTTTTCAGCTAGCGATTATATTGGCCCTACAGATTAATTTGAGAGCAATGAGTATTTATTCCTTCAATCAGCCAACAAATAGCAATTGAATTCCTACTATGTGCCAGGCCCGTGAGCCAGTTCTCCAACAATGAACACTGCAGAGAAAAATCTCAGTTTACAAAAAAAAAACGCAGAGTTTACATTCTTGTTGAGAGATAACAATAATAAACCAGTGTTTATTATTAAACTTCCCCTCTCCCCAAAAAGTTGGTGAAAGACCAGCTCACAATTAAGGCAGATTAATATAAGGAAGAGGTTTATATTTACCGTGTGCATGGGGAGAATCACATGGTGATTACCCAATGTCTCTATGGGATTCAGATATTTTTTATATACTCCTTTTAAAGGGACGGGAGATGAGGGATATAGGTAATTCCGTTTAGGAGCAATAAATGGTTGCTAGGGAGGATGAATGGATGGGGGAAACAGATTAACTTGTAAATTAACTTGAGAGACACGTATTATGTTTAAAATGATTTGGGACAGGTCTGGTGGCATTCTTTTTTTCTTTTTGAAACAGGGTCTCACTTTGTTGTCCAGGTTAGAGTGCACTGGTGTCATCATAGCTCACTGCAACCTCAAACTCCCCGGCTCAAGCGTTCTTTCTGCCTCAGCCTCCTAAGTAGCTGGGACTACAGGAGTGTGCCACCATGCCTGGATAATTTTTCTAATTTTTCTTTATTTTGTAGAGATGGGGTCTCCCTCTTGCTCAGGTTGGTCTGGAACTCCTGGCCTCAAAGGATCTTCCCACCTCAGCCTTCCAAATTGCTGGGATTACAAATTTGGCCACCATGCCTGGCCTGGTTGCATTCTTGATAATCTTTCTGGCAATATATTGAGACAACATGGAGGGGGAAGGGAAGTCAATTGTTTTTTGATGGCCTGTCTAGTTATGCAGATAGAGAAAGCCCCTTCCAAGGGCCTGTTAATCCCTAAGGGCCTTTAATTCAAAATACTCCTTATACCAACGAGTCATATTTTGGGGTAAAATTTCCTGAGCTCCTTCACCAGTAAGAGGCTCAACTATATAGTTTGTCAGGAAGTAATAAGGGTTATGTCATTTGGAAATAATGAAAAATTTTACTCTCTGCTCTAATGATTGTATTTCTTTTTAGGTTTCTTATTTTCTTGGGATGTCTATATTCTAGACTCTGAAAAAGATTGGCAGACTACTGACTGAGGGCTAAATTCAGCCTTCAATCTGTTTTTTTTTTTTTTTCAATTTTTTTTTTTTGCTGTGGTAAAATACACATAACATAAAATTTACCATCTTAACCATTTTGAAGTTTACAGTTTAGTGGTATTAAATACATTCAGTGAGCTTTTTTTTCCTGGATTAAAAACATTTATGGTAAAATATAGGTAACATAAAATTTACTGTCTTAAACATTTTTAAATGTGAAGTTCTTTGGCATTAAGCACATTCACTCTGTGTAATGCAACCATCACCACCATCTCTCTCCAGAACTTTTTCAACTTTCCAAACTGAAACTCCATACCCATTCAATACTAACTCTCCATTTTTTACTCTGCCCTGGGTCCCTGGAAATCACCATTCTAATTTCTGTCTCTATGATTTTGAGTTCTCTAAGTAGTCAAAATTCTGATAGAAGTCGAATTCCTCATATAAGTGGAATTATACAGTATTATCTTTTTGTCACTGGCTTATTTCACTAAACATAATGTCCTCAAGGTTCATCCATGTTGTAGTATATGTCAGACTTTCCTTCTTTTTAAGGCTGAGTAATAGTCCATGGTGTGTATAGCACGTTTTGCTTATCCATTCACCTGCCATTGAACACTTAGGTTGCTACTATGTCTTAGAAATTATAAATAATCCTGTGATGAGTATGGCTGTATAAAAATGCCTCTTCAAGTCCCTGTTTTCATTTCTTTTGGATATATATCCAGAATAACTGAATCATATGGTAGTTCTATTTCTAATTTTTTAAGGACCCCCCACACTGTTTTTCACAATGACTGTACCATTTTACATTCCCACCAATAATGCACAAAGGTTTCAATAACTCCACATCCTCACTAAGACTTGTTATTTTCTTTTCTTTGATAGTAGCATCCTAGTGGGTATGAGATGGCATCTCATAGTTTTGATTTGCATTTCCATAATGATTAGTGATGTTGAGCATGTTTTCATGTGTTTATTGGCCATTTGTAGTCAACCTTTTTTCAAATAAATTTTCTTGGAACAAAACCACACCTATTCATTTAAGAATTGTCTGTGTTTGTTAGCACTATAATGGCAGAATTGAATGGCTATAACAGAGACAACCTGGCTGCAAGCCTAGAATATTTACTATTTAGCCCTTTGTAGAAAAATTTTGCCTAAAATCCTTGCAGTGAAATATTGTTTAGAACCAACTTTGGTATTCGTTAGGATCACCTGCAGGTCTTGTTCAAACACTGATTGCTGCTCTCCCCACTTTCTGGAGTTTATGATTTAATAGATGTCAGATGCAGCAAAAGAATTTGCCTTTCTAACAAATTCCCAGAGGCTGCTGACACTGCTGGTTCATAGACCACATCTTGAGAACCACTGGTCTGGAACTGTAAGAAAATGTTAAATAGTGGTGATGGTGGATATCTTTATCTTGCTCCTGATTTTACTGGAGATGTCTCTAGTTGAACCATTAAAGAATATTGATTGCCAATCTAAGATGGATATTAAAAAATGTGAAAGGAACATTCCACTTCCATTTGATTCAGTGCTTTTTGTTTTGTTTTGTTTTGTTTTTGTTTATTAAATCAGGAATGGGTATTTAATTTTTATCAACAACACTTGAGCATTTATCTAATAATTTCTGGAATAAAATATATTTATGTATGATGCATCATTCTTTATATATATTCACATGCTTATATGTGTGTGTGTGTGTGTGTGTGTGTGTGTGTATGTATTAATCAAGATGGACTTAACATTCCCCTCAACTTCACTAAATATGAGACTGAGTTCTTCTTGTCCCAAGGACACTGGTTTCCCTTTTCTTAGAGCCTTCACTTTAGAAAACTTGTAATTGCAAATTTTTCTCTGCCCCTTTGATATATTAATATGAACTTTTCCCCAGCCTTTTGCCAGTTTTTCAACTCAGGAATGTCTCAAGGACCTGAGAGCCATCCCTCTGAAATGGAATCCTCAAGAAAAATAGTACCCCTCTAAATGATAAAATAAATTTTACTTTTATATATCTTTAAAAAAAAAAAAAGAAAGAAAAATAGTGCCCTTGTCTCCCAGTCTCTGCAGGAGGGTGGGAACCCACCTTTGATAAGAGCCAGTTAGCACACATAGATGGCCTGATCACAGTGACCAGCACCCTCCCCTCCAATGTCTTCCATCCTCTGGCACCTTTTCACTAGCTCATCCTAGACACCAGCCTATTTTACATAGAATGGTAAGCACTATTTGCTGATGGCAAAAATCAAAATCAATGCTCCCATTTTAATCCAGATTTTGTATGTATGTATTTCTTGTCTTTTCAATTGTATTGGACGTGACATAGATTTGTTTATTTGGCAATTTGTATTGTGTATTTTTATAAGTCTTCTTCTTTGCATAGAACCAACACTTATTTTTCCTAATACATGACTTTTATTCATATCTGTTTTGTTTTTCTATTTTTCCTCAGTTTTGATTTACTTTCCCATGGCTTCTTTAAATTGTCAATGTTTGAATACATTAAAAAAGAATTCTATTTATTTGACACAGCTATAACTCACAGAGATTTACAGGATGTGCTCTTAATCAATTTACACTAAGAATGCTGTTTTCTTTTTATATTAAATCTGCAAAATCCAATGGGAATTTGATATTGGCCTTTTTTCAAATGGTATTACTATTTATAGAATTACTACTATAACCTTACATGTTTAATGGAAACTACGTACCTTGTCTTTTCAGTATATAGCTTCAGTATGGAGCCTATGTTTTGTACCATTTTAAAGTAATTTTATACTTAACAATTTGTGTTTAAAGGCTTTGAATGCTGGAACATATTAATTCCATAAGAGTTGCATGGATTTTTGAACATCATAATATTGCATCTAAAGCTGAAAAAAAAAAAAATCCAGAGTGATACAGTAGGAAATAATTTGCCTGTTTCAGCTAATGTTTGAAAGAGTATATTGCTCGTAAACAATGCTTCAGATGGGAGTAGGGGTCTGTGTGTGGGGGGGCGGTGGCAGGGGAATATCGTTTTCCCTATTTCTTTTCTATTGTTTCCTTACTACAATGTAACAATTACCATAGTTACTTTTGTTGTTAATCTTTAACTTTTACTTCTTTAGGCTACTAGGGAAATTAGGGGCAATAAGAAAACAAATGTCTTTCTTAATGAGTGTGAGTAAATTTGAAGGCAACTTTCATTAGGAAGTCTATTTTCTGTGTCCCATTTGAAGCTAATAGCTGTGTTCTAACATTCAAGAAAGCATAGGCTTAGTTTGTGGCACCAATACTTCTGCTCTTGGGTTCAACTGCACTTAACCCTCTAGTCTTAGTGGAACAAAAATGTAACTCTAATCCCATAAGGGAGCATAATGTGTAACTATTGACTCATTTGCTCAGTCCGTTTTTGTTTTGTTTAGGACAATGTATACTTCATATGCCATTACCTTTTATGATGTTCCCAAGTGGGGTTGTTTCTTCTGTTAAGTCATTTGAGTTTGAAGAAACTTCTTGTTAACAGTTTGTCTTCTTCACAGGAAGAGGATGGTGTCTTTTACCCCTAAATCATGGTTTATTGATGTCAGCTGTGGTTGAATGCTTTCACTAAGAGCAAATCTACAATTCCATGGGCCGTTTGTTTCGGCACCACAGAGGTTGTCTTCTGTGATTATTTTGAAACTAGTAAAATGTGATTACTCTCCATACTGTATGGACATGAAGGACCCTTGGCATGCTGCTTTCTCCTTGCATTGTAGAAATTGATACAGACCCAGCTACCCTCAAAGACCCCACTCATCTGCTAATTAAATAAAACATCATCTTGTATCAAAATCCACATCCCCCAAAATATTACTTTATGCAATCATTCTTATTTACTGTATATTTAAACATAGTCTTTAAAAACAAACAAAAAAATCTTTCATTACTAGATCACAACTTATATAAACACAAGCAGCCCATTTAAGGCAGTAAACAGAGTCACTTTCTACCCCCAGCACTGCCAAAACTATGATTATTCCAAATTATACTGACTTTTGCATTACAACACAGCATCTATTCTTCTATGCAGTTAATATTTTAGCAAAAATTGAATGATTTCTTTTACTTATATAAATGTACCTACAATTGTGTTTTGAGCATTGCTTTTAATTGAAACTCTCATTGTTTGTCACACATAGATGTTAATGATACAAACTAAAAGCAAGGAAACCACAAAAGTATTATGGACGTTTAGCTATGTACTAGTGCTCACTAAAGAATCTAAGTGAAGCTTACCCTCTTTAGTAAACAGTGAATAGTGAAAACATATACTGAGTACAAATTAAGATTTTTCTCAGCCACCTAAGCAGAAAGAGATGTAGAGTACGTTAGGAAGAATAACTTTTTCACCATGTGGAATAATGCTGTTTAATGCCACTTGAAAGCAGTTAGCACCACCTGCAGTGAAGAAACACCAATTTAGATGGAATTCTGTGAGCATGGTCAGAAAAGAGAGGAAAAGAGGTTTGAGTGGCACATTCCACTGCCACGGAGAAACATAATAAATGAGCGCATCGACCTGAGCCTGTATCACAGGGCTAGCAGGCTAGCAAAAGCAGATTAAAGTTGGGAAGAGGTTGATTATAAGGTATGATAATGACCCTTAGGAGGATTAAAAGAACAAGTCAACAAGTAGCACTTGTTTTTACTCTCTTGTTTGAAACAGCCCCTTGTAGGTTTGGAGAAAGCAGTGAAATAAGCATTGGCATAATAGTTTCTACCACAGAGAAAATAAAGACACTTAACGAGCAAGTTTCTTTATGTTTAGCAGGAAGATAATGACATTGAAAAGGACCCACAGGGGATGTATTTGTTTTGGTATGCCCTGTGTATATTTTCCCTCTTCTAGTAAGAATACCTCAGTTTTCCTTTGGGGTACCACTGCTCAACTGTCAGTCCCTGTGGATTAGGCAGGGCTAATCCCAGCCCTGGCTCTGGGAATCATCATACTACCTAAACCTGGATAACCAGAGTATCACATGCTCCATACTCCATATCATATACTCCAGAGGCGTCTACACAGGTACAAAGATTGGCTCACCTGCACTTTTGCTGGCACAAAAGGGAAAGGGTGAATATCTTTCTATGAGGGTTGGTGGGAACTGCGAGATCACCACATTTAGAGGACTGTCCAAAAACGAATCCAACATGGAAGAGAGCTCTGCTGAGAACTGGAGAGTGATCAATTCCCGATGCTACTGTCCTGGATCCAGCCATGCTATGCCGCTGGCCGTATCAGCTAGAGCTAAGATTTCCTTCCTTTGCTTATGCTACTTTGAGTTGGATTTTTGTCACTTGCAAACAAAAAGAAAACCTGACAAGTTTGAGAGGTTTCTGATATTCATAGTAACACTGAAATACACGGTAGCACTTTTGCTATCTCCATACAGACTTCCATAATTTACTGGCTTTTGCTATTCAGTGATTTTTTTCTTTATCATCCATCTTGGAATCTTTTTTCCATTTATTCATCCATCAATTTATTTTTCTTTAAGCTAGGTAAGCACATACTATGTTCCTGGCATTGCTTTGTCTCTGAGAACACGTAGTTTAATAAGATATAGGCACGGCCCTTTCAGTACAGAATTTAGTGAGAAGAGAAACATAAACATGCCAATGGGAAAGGATGGAGGATAAGCAATGTACAGTGAGAGGGTGGAAGAGTGGGTGTGTGTCTGCCCAGGAGGGTCAGACAAGGCTTTGTAGAGATGGATGTTACAGGGAGTTGAGAGAAGAATAAGAATTTCCTTGTGAAGAAAAATGTCCATGGTATTCTATGGCTGTGCCGGTTTCTATCCTTGTCCCTTCAATAGTTTCATTTCCTTGAGTAAAGTATCTTATTTCTATCTACATGGCCATAGTATATTTTCTCTTCAAGGTCTACTTTGATCTTATCTAAACCAATAATGAGTCTCTCCTCTTATACTGTTCTCCTACCTGAATTCCTTCCTAGCTTCTCACCCACAAATCCATGCAGGTTGGGGAAGGTACCCACTTACCACCAGTGGGGAGGTGGCTGCTTTGATAATAATGAGTCGGCTTCTGCCCTGGAACTGTCAGGCTAGCAGTGAAATAGGCACCCCAAGAATTGCCTTTCCAGAAACAGGCTTGGAAATATACTAACGTACTATAAGAGGGCTTTTGTGTACCTGAAACCTAGACAGGAATGGAAGAGTTTCACTTTTATGCTGATGCAAATTTAGGAATGCTCTGCCTGTCAAAGAGAGAAGGATTATTAGTAATAAATGAAAATATTTAAACATAAAACACCATATTATATTTTCACATGTGTATTAAAGATATATGTATTTAAATAATACCATAAACATTTTACATATCTGTACAGAGTTATATGTACAAAATAACAATGTCTTGTGGATTTTCAAGGATAATTTTGACTATATACCATCCGTTTCTTATTTGTTTTTACTATGCTAGAAGCTTTCAAGTGAAATCAAGGCACACAAGAGGATTCTTGTAGTTATGGGCCAATGGAATAAGAATCTGGCATTGTATAGACAAGTGCTATCCAACAGAATATTCTCTCATTAAAGAAATGTTATATATTTGTGCTGTCCAATATGGTAGCCACTACTGAGCACTGGAAATGTGGCTAGTGTGATTGAAGGATTGAATTTCTACTGTGCATTAATTTTAATGAATTAATATAAATAAAAATAACCACACCAGGCTAGTGGCTACCATATTAAGCAGCACACCCATAGAATGTTTATGATATTCTTGGGGAGTGAATAACAGATGTCCAAAGTGGCCTGCTACCCAACTGACCCCTGCTTTAATGGGTATGCTTAGGCAGATGTGACCAAATAAAACTCCCTTACGATTATGTGTTATTAATAGTTACGCTTCTCCAGAGAAACAACACCAACAATAGGATATGTGTCCCATCCTATCTATGTATCTATCTATCTATGTGTGTATATGTATTTTATGAAAACTATAACTACATTATTCAAAATACATGTTTTTTCTTGGTTAAGAAATAAGGACCTTATGGGTTTGGTTACTGAAAATGAGTGATTGACTTTAGTGAATAAAAACTTTTTAATATGATGAATACGTTAATTTTTAATGGTGCTTACAACTAGGTTTAATGAAAATAATGTGGGAATCGGCATCTCAAAGAGCTAGTCATATACGTGTGATGTTTCACCTTTCCCTAATATGGAAAACAACTTGTACTTAGCTAGATTAAAAACATTGAAATGGGGAAAATAAAAGTAATATCCAGACTATTTTTGTCAAGTTGATCCCAAATTTGTCAGATATTTTCAAGTCAAAGTCAAATGGGAGAAAACTATCTTTAGGCTTATTCATATCAAATTCATTCAACTAATATTTTTTTTAATCACGTGACATTCTTTTGTTTCTTGTAGTGAGCAAAGAAAAAAGTCCCTGCTCTCATGGAACTTACATTCTGTGGATGGTCATCCAACCATTCAGATCCAAACTCTCTCTCACATGTATGCTTTCCATGCATTCACTTACAAGAAAAATGACATCAGTGAATTGATATGTGAAGCATGGTAGCAAGAAATTGGTTTCTGTTTCCTCTATTTCTTTGACTACCTGACATACAAAAACAGAGTATGACATAAACACTAAATTCTCTAATAGGTAACTATAAATCCTCTCTTCTATACCCTAAAATTTATACTTGTTACCTGACTCCCTAGATTCATACCAAATTGCAAATAAGAGACTTGACTTTTTGATCTTTGCCTTGGCAATGAATAAATTACACTCTCTTGCATTAACCCAGCTGGAATCCTACTTGTTTAAATTTCTTGCCTGTGATGGCAAAGAACAATGAATAAATTTGGTTAAACATAGGAAATCCGGCAGAGTTTAGGCTGAGAACCTCCTAAGGGCTCTGTTTTGACACTGGAGAGGACAAAGAATGGCATAGTTAGGCAGGAGACAGTAAAGACCACTCTCCAGTTTCTGGAGGTATTTCCAGTTTTGCTGTGGGCTTGGAGATAGACAATAGATGTGATTTGGGAGTATATTTTGTCATTTCCCCAAGGAGACTGAAGGAGAAACCCCACCAGCAGAAGCTGTGAGATAGACTTCGGCAAGTGGCAAAGCTGCCATAGCATCAGCTTTATATGAATGTTAAACAGAAGCCTACTTGGGTACTCAAGACCATTTCATTTATTAAATTAGAGAAGTGGAAAATATCAGACATGAGAGAGCCTAGAGTGGCTGAGCAGCTACACCAGCCAACATCAGAGACCAGAGCCCTGAGGCCTCCAACAGTGGAAGCAGACAAAGAAGAGCTGTATGGAAATGGATACGAACCTGCTGCACACTAATATGCTGCCAATCACATAAGCAGATGGTCCAGTCCTTCTTTTACCTTCTGGGTGAGGGTCCTATGCAAGTCATGTGAAATTACAAACTGAAAATCAGAAACAGGAAGAGAAAAATTTTGCCAATGGAGGGGAATCTCTGAAGTAGGAATTTTGTACTGGCTAGAGACAGGGAGAATAATTTAATCTGATTTCCAAAACTACTCAGTTGTATAGAATTTGCCAGAATAAATTGTCATTAGACTTACTCAGAGGTAGACTGAGGTGGAGTGTTAGGCTGTAGTAATTCGTTCCAACAAACCATGCCAAAATACAACATGCATCTATTTTTCTTACTAACGGGTCTGGGGTTCACTACGCAAGCTGCTGTTTCAGAAGGCTGCAGGTCAGCTGGCTTGTGTGGGCTGATTCTGCCCCCTGTGAGAAGAGGTAGTGGCTACCAGGATATGCTTTTCTTACGCCCATCCTGGGAATACAGGAAGACAAACCCAACCACAGGTGCACACCTGAAATCTCCACTTGCATCACATCAGCTCACTGTCTCAAGGTCAAGGTAAGTCACATGGCTTCTCCAAAGGAAGTAGGGGGACTGAATATTTGCTGAACAATGATCTAATCTATGACATGTGGAGATCTTTAGAATCAAGAAAAATACATTTAATTGTTAAATATCATTATTCATATTTATTATATTTATATTTGTTTTGGACTGGTTTATACTTCATGTGTCCTATCTTAATATTGACAGGAATTTCCTATGCTGTGCTTCACTTGGTAATTTGATGCTTCTCCATTTTCAGCCTTTTGGGGAGGAGCTTGCTATACACTACAGATTCAATGGAATGCGTTGTTCTTTCTTAATTAGGGAGAATGTAGCTGTCAGTGGGCACTAGGGAAAAAGACTGATGAAAACACTGATAGACCTTTAACTGTAGCCCTGCTGATGAGTGTGGTATAATAAAGAAGGTTGTTTTTTGTTTTCTTCTTAATTCTAAATGTAAATCAGTACTCTAAATCTTTGTCATGGTTGTGACAGTTTCAGAATTGTATTGATACACAAATAATGTCAGGGATACCTTAAAAATCTATTTTTTCTTGTGCTCCCCTAAAATGGTGACCAAAATATTAAAATGCATATTCTTCATTTGGTGTTTTGTTTTTTTTTTTTCTTTTTCTTTTAAAATAGTTTAGTGTACTGATAACAAGAAGAGTTTAACTGGTGAAGAAATACAGGTTAGAACTGCTTGCTAACTATACTTTTGCCACACAGAGAAGGCCGAGGATCTTTTCACACTCAAGTTTAGTGAAGCACTTCAGTGAAGCCGGGTGTCTACAACCTTTCATGAAGGGACCATTGGTATGCAGAGCTCCCAATCACATCCACGAGTGCGGGGTCAGACCCCAGAGGCTGTAGGGAAACAACAACGTGAGAAGGAGCAGGCAGTCACTGTTCCCTTTGTCCCAAGTGTGATGGCAGCTGAGACAGGGATCCCAGATGCTTGAAACATAGCTTAAGAAATTAAAGTTTCCTTGAGATCTGAAGGCTGAAATCTCTTGGTATCATGATATAAAACAAAGCACAAATGTTTTTGGAAATGATTTTATTGTAGTCTGTCAAAAAAAAATTGAAAAAGTGGTGAAGACCATGGACTTATCCATATTTGGATTCCCATCCGGCTTCCACCACTTACACCAATTGGTGTGAGGCTCACAATTTACTTCCTTGTTGGTGAAATTGGGACTGCTTATATCTACTCCTCAGACTTGTTTGAGATTTGAACAGATGCACGTAAAATATTCCTTACAGGTCTTGGCACATTATAACTGCTCAATATATTATAACAATTATTGGTATATGACTATTTCCCCATTAATTTGGTAATAAATCTTTCTCCAAACTCTGCTCCATTAGCATTGCAATTGTAGGATCAGGCACGCTGGGATTTTGATGGGCAAGGCTTGTGAAAATGCATCATTAAGCATTTTTATGGTATGTTTGAATTGTAACAGAGCCAATTCTACCCTTGAGTGGAGACAACCTTGCTCTCCCCTTGAAAGAGATTTTGGCATACATATTTATTTCAGCTCCACCCTGTCTACAGGGCTCTGCTTCTTTGATAGCACTTGTAACTGAAGTCACGTGGGCTTCCATTCAGAACACTAATTGGAGCTGCTTGGGTTGCAAACTCATTGTTATACCTCAACTTTCTGGCAGCTACTTGTATCCCTGGTCTGTAAGGCATGGACACAGGGCCACCTGGATTAAAAACATCATTCTCACCTAAACTCATTTCTCCCCAACCTTCCCAAAATGAGAAATAAGAAGCCAAGTTGGTATGTGCATTGTTTAAAAAAAAAAAATAAAATGATCTGAACCAGTTTAAGAAAGGATCCTCAAAGGTGAGTAAGAATGCAAAGCTCCCTATCCCCCTACAGCAGTTGCTCCCAGAGAGCACTATTTCTTTTTTTTTTTTTTTTTTTTTTTTTTTGTTGAGACAGAGTCTCACTTTGTTGCCCAGGCTAGAGTGAGTGCCGTGGCGTCAGCTTAGCTCACAGCAACCTCAAACTCCTGGGCTCAAGCGATCCTACTGCCTCAGCCTCCCGAGTAGCTGGGACTACAGGCATGCGCCACTATGCCCGGCTAATTTTTTCTATATAGATTTTTTTAGGTGTCCATATAATGTCTTTCTATTTTTAGTAGAGACGGGGTCTCGCTCAGGCTGGTCTCGAACTCCTGACCTTGAGCAATCCACCCGCCTCAGCCTCCCAGAGTGCTAGGATTATAGGCGTGAGCCACCGCGCCCGGCCGAGAGCACTATTTCTGAGGAATATAAACACTGAGCCAAAAGCTTTTTGTTGTTGTGTTTTAAGCAGCCGGCATTCTCAAAGTTTTTCTAATGCTTATGTTCATTTTGAAACTCTTTGAGGGTTTTCAGACAGTCAAGGGATCTGTTTATTAAGAAACATCTTTCCAGCATCAGTGTCACTGTTTGAAGAAACACTAGTTTAATGGGTATGTTCCCTGGAAAATGCCGGTAATCTGAACCCTCCCGTCCTCTTCAGCACCAAATCTAGTATGTGCATCCTCTCTGCCTCTCTAACTCCGTGTGCTGCCTTTTCTCAGACAGGCTAGTGTCTTCTGCATTTTGCCCCTTGTGTCCATTACTGATTCTGCTGGAGATGGCATTTTATGAGCAATCCACATGATTGTACCTTGACACCTCATAATCATCTAAACTCCTCAAGCATCAGATATTCTATGAAGCTTTTTATGACCCCCCCCCCATATAGCCTTGAACCCCCATGATATGCTAAAGATAATTTGAGACAGAAACTTTGCAAACTTCATTGTTCTTATTTGTGCCCCTTAGCTTTCTGAGGTCATACTCACTCTGGAGTCCTGGCTCCAAGCTTAGCAGTGAACACAATGTTGTAGTCACAAAATATTTTATATATGATTGAATAAATTAAGGAATGAAATTAACAAAATTATGGAACACATAAATACATTTTTCCTATTTTAGTCAAAAGAGAATAATGGTTGAGAGCAGGGACTTTGAAGTCCCTGTGTAGTACCTGTCTTTTCCTGTTTAGTAACTTTAAACATTACTAATCCTAAAAATCTGGCTTCCTCATCTTCAAAACCTGATTAATGAAAATCCCTGTCCTCACAGGACTGTTATCTGGGTAACATAAGCTAACACTTGGAAATGGTTTAGCATCACGGTTTGCATACCACACAAGGTGCCCCTGAGTGCTGCAGTAAACTCACGGGGGTACAAGGGGGTATATTTTGAGTTTTTGAGTAAACAGACATCATACAAACTGGTACCTTCATAGTTTCAACATGAGATTGCACTGCATTACTTTTGATGCTGTCGTATCTTTGTGAAGCTAGGTTTCAGTGGTGGCTGTGCTAAAAAGCAAATGCCATGCAAAAATCAACGAGGAGCAGGAAATGAGGTTAACAATACCAGAACTGGTTTTAAGGTTTGACACACAACACTTTACCAGTTGTGGATATCTCAGAATGAAATAAGAGTATTTTTGTTCAATATTCGTGCATCATTTTTTCAAATTGCTACTAAGTTGTTAAAATATAAATAGTTCATTAGATATTTGGACCTAACATTTAACAAGTGGAACTGTTAGGGATTTCTTTTGACTTACAGGTGCCATGAAAAAGTTACTGAGATAAGAAGGGTTCCATGACCTGAGAAAGTGTGGTGATTTCTGCTTAGCTCAGTGAAGCTTGTGACAACTCAATGAATATTAGCTATTTTGAAGGGACAATATACTGATATATTAATTTGCATTGTTGTGCTTTCTGTATTTTTCCTTTTCTTATTCTCTTTCCAACCATGTACCCCTATACCTTGTGTTTTGTTACTACCAGGAAATTTTGCCTGGCAGAGCAAAAGCTTTATGTGGAGGACATCTCAGCATGGCTTTGAAGGCCAAAGATTAGGTAAGTTATCTCAGAGGGAAAGGAAGACAGAGGTGTGCTTTGAGGGAACAGAATGGGGGGAGTAGTACCCCAATTAGGACAAAGATGCAATGAGTGTTTCTTGGAAATGAAATTCAAGAACTAGTGGCCTAGAGAGTAGATTGGGTGATTGAGAGTATCCCTGAAAGGATCTTGTTCTCTGCATACCCAAAATACTCCACTCATTTCATACAGAGACCCCTGTAAATCTTTAACAAATAACAAATACCATTTACTGAGCCATCTTTGACCCCAGGCACTTGGGTAAGTTCCTCACACGCACTGTCTCATTTAACTGACAAAACTATGAATTAAGGTATCAGCATACTCATTTTAAAAACAAAGGCAGTGAAGCTCAGAAAGAGCATGCAACTTGCCCCAAGTCACACAGCTAGTTAACCTCAGAGATGTAAATTCCAAAGCCCAAATTCACTTTGAGTATCAGTAGGAAACTTTCTCCTTGCAAATGGCTGAAACCTAATCCAAACTAGTTTAAATTTAAAAGACAAAAAATTGTGTTTTGTCAAAGTTTGGGGATGGGATTTTTGCCCCAGCTGGATCCAAGTGTTTGAATGATGCAGTTGGCAATCTGTCTCCTGCCTTGGCTCTTATTCCTTCTTGCTGGCTTCACTCTGGGTAAGTTATGTTCATAGCAGGCAAGGTGGTCACCAGCCACCCCCGGTGAACCTCCAGCAGACTAAGACAGCCCAGAAGAAAGAGAGCTCTTCTTCCCCAAAAGTTCCAACAGAAGCCCCAGAATGAGTCTCATTGTCCTGGATTTGTTTTAAGCCCAATCATGAGCCAATCTCAGTGTTATCAGGGAAATGAAATAGGTAGATTGTCTGGGTCTAGATCACCTGCCCCTGCCTGCAGCAGGGTAGATTCAGCCCTACCTAAACCACGTGATTGACAGTGAGGGAAGAGTAGTTCTCAAAAGAAGGTCAAATTGTTCTTAATCGCAAAAGAGAGAAGGGTTGCTGGCAGGTAAAATATAGCAACTACCCAATATAAAGCACCTGCATTTTTATTTCTTAGCAAGAGAAGACCTGGAGATATTACGCCCATTTTCGAGGTCAGTACAGTACATTTACATTTGTAGAATCATCTGGATTTGGCACCAGCTGTTGCTATGGATTTCCCATTGTTGCTGACACTTTATGATGTGCATGCTTTTTTTTTTTTTTTTTTTTTTTTTTGAGACAGAGTCTCACTCTGTTGCCCAGGCTAGAGTGAGTGCCGTGGCGTCAGCCTAGCTCACAGCAACCTCAAACTCCTGAGCTCAAGCGATCCTCCTGTCTCAGCCTCCCGAGTAGCTGGGACTACAGGCATGCACCACCATGCCCGGCTAATTTTTTCTATATATATATTTTAGCTGTCCATATAATTTCTTTCTATTTTTAGTAGAGATGGGGTCTCGCTCTTGCTCAGGCTGGTCTCGAACTCCTGAGCTCAAACGATCCGCCCACCTCGGCCTCCCAGAGTGCTAGGATTACAGGCGTGAGCCACCGCGCCCGGCCTGATGTGCATGCTTTATCATTCTCACACAATGAACAAAGAAGCTAGAAATTTGCAAAACACCCTTAACTGATACTCAGCCTTTGTGTAGGGAAGCAAAACCACATCTTTATCTTCAATTCCATTCAATTACTATGACAGAGGAGAAAATGTTCTTGGGCAACAGGTGAGTGTTTACCTGCTTGTGGTCTGGGTGCTCTTTGGGCTGGACTGCTTGGAAGCACTCATAATAACTCCTCTGCGTGGTAACTAACTCCACTAGGATTCAGTTGCCATGCAACTGCATGGTATTTCTCTGTAATACTGCCTTTCCTATGATTACAGAGTGAGGAGCTTTTATAGTCATAATAATACCTTACACTCGTGCCAGGCCTTTTACATAAGAAGATCCCAATAGGGTGAATAGAGTTGCTCTTTATGTAAGTCTTTTCACGAAGCACTAAAAATACCCACGCTTCCAATTTAGCTACGTGGCAGCCATCCTCTCCCAGTTAAAATATACAATAGATATTTTGGCAGGAGGTGATACAAAGGATTACTCATCAGATTTAAAATGTGAATGATATTTAGGTGGACATATTAGAAAGAGCTCTGTTAGAGAACACCTTGGGTACCATGTCAGGGATGCTCCTATGATGACAAGTATTTAGAAGGTATCTCTGATTTGGGTACCTAGAAGAGGTTTGATTGTTTCTGTTTTTTACATGGAATGAAGGGAGTGATTGAAAAGTGGATTGGGTCAGGCTCCACTGGGTGACTCAGCTGGTCCCAGGTCTTAAATAGGTACTCAGAAAGAGGCAGTCAGCGAAGCTTCACTGGAGTACCATTTAACATTTGTTGGAGAAAATTACTCTGCGTTTCTAATGTCCTACTTTTCACCCAGTGAGTAGTTACTCAACTGGCAGGATCTGGCACATTATTTTTAATCTCTTAATCGGAAGCTTTCAGAAATCCAGGTGTTATTCTTAAGGAAATGATATTCTCTCTGAAAGCAAACAGGTTGTTGGGTTTCCTGACACACACATTCACTAAACTTTTAAATACAGCTGTCATAATACAATGGAGGAAAGCAAAACTGGTCAGCTCTGGTCTTAAATTTAATTAGCTAGATAAATACATTATGAAAAATAATTTGAAAATAAAAGCCTTATTTACGGTAGTGAGGTAATTTTTTAAAGGATATCTTCAAAAATCCCTTGTCTTATTTTGGGAAGCACCCACTTTTGGTCATTCTTTGTTTCTATAATACATCAGTGACATCCACCTATCACTGCTTGAATTATTCTTACTGCATCTTCATTGCCATAATTGTTGAGTGTTAGCTGTTCTCTAATATTCATACTCCACTTTAATAGAGTCCTTAAAGTTTATGGGGACACATCCCTGCCCTTCTTAAGGCAGCTTTTTCCATCTTCCTTGCAGCTCAGTTTGACCATGAGCTGAAATTCTGACTGGTAGGATTTGAGCAGTGGTGATTTGTGCATCTTTCAGGTTATACCCTTAAATCAAACAGATATGTCCTCTCCTTTCTTTCTTCTCTCCTGGAACTCCAGATGTGGACCATTCTTCTCCATGGTAAGGACTGGGAGCTGAGAGTCTTGAGAGTTGTTGGCAGTCATGCTACTGCCACGTAGAGAAATCTAGTCTTTATTTAAAGGAAGTCAAGCCAAGATGAAGCTCTCCCCAAAAGACAGAGATAGAGTATGCATGAGACTCTCCTCTTGGCCTTTGAGCCCTGGCTCTAGCTGTCTCTGATGTGCACCCAGCCCAGCTTCCTCACCACTGATTGTTCAGACCGTCTGTGATAATGCGGTAAAAACATATACCTTAGTATTTTTTTCAAATGACTTTCCTCTCTCTTTTGCAAGTTAATTTAAGTCTGGTTTCTGTTACAAAGATTCTGACTCAGAAATCAAAATAAACTATAACAAAAAATTAGCTGACCTGGTGAATATATTCCCATGAAATTGCCTCATTAGCATCCAAAGCCACCATAGTATGGAGTAAAAAAAAATGTAGGACCTCCAGTGTGGCTTGAGGTGAAAACTTGGAAGAAAAATCAACTGAACATTGAAAATCAATCAATTTCATTATGCTCTATGTTTACAGAAAAACATAAATGAGTTTAGAAGATACATACATGTACTTGGGGCAGCAAAATCTTCCAATCAATCAAATACTTGTTTAGGTAGTGTGAATTATTTGTTGTATATAATTGTTTTTTTGGAGACAGGGTCTCACTCTGTTGCCCTCAGTAGAGTGCTGTGGCATCAGCCTAGCTCACTACAATCTCAAAGCTCCTGGGCTCAAGCAATCCTCCTGCCTCAGCCTCCCAAGTAGCTGGGACTACAGGCGCAAGCCACAATGCCTGGCTAATTTTTCTATTTTTAGTAGAGACGGAGTCTCACTCTTGCTCAGGCTAGTGTCAAAAGTCCTGAACTCAAGGGATCCTCCCACTTCGGCCTCCCAGGGTCCTAGGATTACAGGCATGAGCCATCGCACCCGGCCTATTTGTTGCATACAATTATTGGTTATAAATTTCAGTTTTAGGACCTGAATATGAAGAGAATACTATAGCTTTTAATGGGTTTAAGACATAATTCATCAAAATTTTAATGCATTTCTTACAGCAAAATATTTCCATTAAAAATATATCACTAATTAAAATACTTGGAAAACAGCCAAACTCAATATACTGTAAGTAGCTTTAAGTGATTGATTTTTTAGATGATTTTAGGTGATTCTACATTTATTTCTTTTTAAAAAAGTAAATGCTTAAGATCATTTAACATTCCACAAAGGGCCTCAGAGTAAAATAGGCTGCATGCATTCATCACCTTGGGTTTTGGTTGTGCTTTATTATAGCATCCTACAACTTGTATGTTTTCTTTTAAAATGGATGAAAAAATTAATCTTTACACACAATTCTCTAAATATTTTAAATGAGATAGGAGGTTGCATTCAAAATAAACATAGCACTGGAAATCAATTGTAATTACACTGGACTTTTACTACCTTTAAAAAAATTATTTTTGTTGGACTTTTACTACCTGTCTGCTAATAGCACGGCCATATGGGATTTTCCACTCTAATTCCATATAATAAGATAAAATTTAGCACATCTACTAAAAACAAATTTTTTTCAAATCCCACCATATCTTTGTATGGTTTTACACTAACATACAAACAGACTTTAAAATTATAGTAGTGCATTGACTTTGTGACTACAATTGGCCCTCCGTATCTATCTGTGAATTCAACCAACTGTGGATTGAAAATATTAGGAAAAAAACAATAATAAGTAATAATACAATAATAAAAAATAACATAAAAATGCAGTATAACAACTATTTACATGGGATTTAGATTGTACCAGACACCATAAGTAACCTAGAGATGATTTAAAGTATATGGAAGGTTGTGCATAGGTTATATGCAAATACTATGCTATTTTATAAAAGGCAGTTGAGCATTCATGGATTCTGGTATCTGCAGGTGTCCTGGAACCAAGCCCCTGTGGATACTGAGGAATGACTATATGTATATATCTCATATATGTGTTTGTATGTATAAATATGTATTTATATATTACATTTAAGAGTTTACTAAAATTAGATCTGTTCAAGATACACTTTGATATTTTTCAGACTTTTGTTTTTCTTCTGACTCTTGTTTGTAATGGGGTCAGAAAAAGTTAAAAAAAATTTATGATGTTATGTCAATAAGCAGGAATTCAAGGGAACAAGAGTTTCACAAAAGTTGTTTCACTTCATATCAGTTACACTCACTTTGCAGTGAGCTGTTCACTACGTGATTTTCTAGGTGGATGCACCTGGGAACACACCTAGGAACAAAATATTATTTCCCAGATGAAGAGCTAGAAGTTTGGCCCCATGTATTCCAGGCTCTGTCTGCCTGGGTCTTCTCTCTGGGGGAAAGAACAAAAAACTGGGATTCTGGCCACAGATTTGTCACTGAGGGACTGCACAAATCACATACTTTTCTGGTATTATGTTTTTTACTTATAAAATGGAAAGTTGGAAAAATTAAATTTATGGATCTGTTTTATGTTGTATGGTTTAATGTAATATGGTTTTCTTATAATAATGCTCCTGTAGTTTTGATATAGTTGTATTTTGTTTGTGTAGACAAGGTAATTTATACTCCTATTTTATTATCAGAGAATAGAAACACAAGTTTATTGAAATGACTCATCCAAACATCGGCATATAGGTGAAAATTTAACAAAGAGATCTAGGCTATTATAAGCTCTAATCTAAACTGTAAAATAAATAGAGTTGTGAGGCTACCTCTTATTATTTCTAGATTCTTTCCCCTTCCCATCTCAAAACCTCTTCACTAGATGCCCAGGGGGGAATGCATTGACAAAAATTTGCTTTAATTTATTGTTTATTTAAATGGTAGGAGCACAAAATAAACAATAAATTAAATATGATTTAAAGTTGTATAGACATAGAAAACATAACAAGAAAAAGAAGAAAGAAAGAAAGAAAGAAAGAAAGAATCTCTATTCCATATATTTTTCAATGTGTAGTATTTATTGAACACCTACTGATTGTAACCCCTAGACTAAGTAGCCACTGGGTATCTATGCCTTCATTTTTTTCACTTCCCAAATCAGCTCTTCACATTTCCTTACCTGCAGTGATTGTGTGCTTGGCCTAATTCTCTGTACTTCCTTCAGGTACTATTGCTAGTCTCTTGAACTTTAGGTAAACATGACCTAAACTTGGAAATAGTTTATTTGCTTTCATCCTTGGCTTTTAGCTAAAACTAGGATATTTCATTTCCCAAGGCATGGCTTTCTACATATCCTTTGATTGTTTGACAATCTGTTCTACATTCATTTATCTCAGACACAGAAAGCAGAAAAAAATACAATTTAAAGAAATTTTCAAAAATACAGAGTTCTCATAGCTGCTGATAAGTACGCTGCATTGTCTCTGTGTTTCATTGCTATTGTTTTGTCCGTACGCTTCTGGGTACCTGTCTGGCACTGGCCAGAATAATTGGGGGATTATAACCACAAGTTTTGCTTTTGTTGTCAGGGCTCTATTTACAATTAGCAATATTATTAAACTAGTTTATAACCTAAAAGTTTAGAATTCACCTGTGTATGAACACAAATACCTTGGAGTGGGTATTTAGTAAAGGCAGAGCTTCAGTGAAGAAAAAAATTCGAATTTCAGAAACTATTGTGGCTCAGGTGAACACATCATTTGGGGAAGGGACTTTTCTTACATCTCACAGGTCACTCATGTAGACACAGAATTGGTGCTGCTTGTCCACATGAGTTCACAATGTCCTCCATGGGCCTCTTTACTGAGGCCTGAAATACCCTTAATCAGAAGAGAGCTTTGTTTAGTGGTTAGAAATAAACTGGGGACTAACAACATACCCTAGTGCCCCCTGCAATGTGAATAACTCCTAGCTCCTTAACAAATAGCTATGGAGGGCCTTCTTTTGCCAAAAAACTTTCTAAATACTTGGAATATAAGCTGCAGAAAAAAAATCAAGTACCCTGCTCTCCTAGAATTTTATCATAACAGCAGAGATAAACAATAAATTTAATAAATGAGTAAATGTGTTATTAAGATAATGTACAACAAAAAGCCTGAAAGGTAATAAAATAGAGTAATAGGAGCTAATGTTTTGCATTTTGCAAATATTAACTCATTTAATTATCACAACTCTGCAAGGTAGGTATTATTATAACTTTACCGAGGAGAATGCTGAGCCACCAAGAAGCTAAGTAATTGTTCAGGATCACACAGCTCACGAAGACTAAAGGCGAGATATAAACCCAGGTGAAGCTAGCTCCAATGCCAACTGTAGTGTGATAGTGACTGAGGGTGGACATTCAGGAGAGAGGTGGGAGGGAGCGTCAAGGATAATCACGAGATATCTGGGGATAGAGCTTTTTAAATAGAAGAAGTCATGAGTGTAATACTGGAACTAATAGATTTGTCTCTTGAGTGTCATTCTCAGGAGTCAAGGAGAGGAGATGAGGCATTTGGCTGAAGGAAATAGGGTTAGGCTGGGAAAAGTCCAAAGAGATTCCTGGGGTCAACATGAAACCACGTCACAATTTTACCAAGGCCAGCCTAATGCTTCTCAAATCTCAATGGATATTTTTCACTGGCTGCTTCTCCTCTGTACAAAATCTGGTTTACTCACCATTTACATTTGAAATATGGTACTTCATTCTTAACCTCCTGGAAAAAGAGCTAAGAAAAGATCTATGAATGAAAATAGAAGTGTTACACACTAGAAAGAGAACTAGACCTGGACACCCAAAGAAGCAGCTATGTGTTCTTAGGCAAGCTGCCTAACTTTCTGGGCTTCAATTGCCTGTTCTGTCTAATGAAGGGGCTAGATGAAATCACATCCAAGGTCCCATTTCTGTATTTCAATTTGACCTTCACAATAATTGCCAACCACCCAGAGAGAGAACTATAGTACAATTCAATTGAAACTTTATCCAAGAGCACCTTACATTTAATTTATAGTCAACTTAAAAGAAGATCGGGATGTTGAGAAGTGATAACTTGAATGCATTATTTTTATTGATTGTCATGTTTCGAGAGAGTGTTGGTACCTCATGCCTCACTTTAGTAATCAATTTCTCATAGCCTCCTTCATCTGCCTTAAAATTACCTCAAATAACTCTACTTGGGTTAACTAAATGAAGTGAGGAAATAGGCTTGGAGGAGAATATAATATATTGTAGGCTCCAGCTTTATTTTTCTTCCACTGTTCTCTCTAATTGCTGATGGGTATTTTCAAAAAGTTATTAACTCTGTGTGAGCTTCAATGAGACTATAACATCCCCATTCAGGTGAGACATGGTCTAGCATTTTATGTGGCAGAAGCTGAATAAGTGGGCAAGACTTGGCTTAGTACCCGGTAAGGCAGTCACAGAAAACTAACCTGCCCCCAAACCTGAAGGACAGACTCTCCCAAACTCTGTTTTAAATATTTTCATTAGACAGGTTGTTTTCCACCTGAAATCCCTTCTGTTCTTTATTACTTTCCCCCAAATCCTATCTGTCCAATACACTCATACCTACTTTTGAATTTTTTCTCTTTGTTGCAGATATTGCCAACTCGGTAATGTCTTGGCGGCATTTCTATTCCACAAATCCTCCTGACCCAGCCTTCTCATTTTAAAAATAAGTAGAAGCCCACAGAATCAAAAGCCTCCTCTTTCAGGAGGAATTTTGTAAAGACAGAATTTTACATTTCTCCCAAAATGATTATACAAAATTATCACAAAAATAGCATACGCCTATTGGAGAAAACTGAGCATCACATACATCTATTATTTTAAAGTAGAAAAATGTCACTGCACAGATACAAACACAATTATGCTAATTTTTCTGTAATAGACATTTTGCTCTGCATGTAATAGTTGCATAACCTTAGACAAATCACTGAAACTCTGTTTGCCTCAATATTCTAATTTGTAAAATGAGGAGAACTAGAGTGCCTATCTTGTAAGATTGGGGCGGCATTGAAAGATTGAGTTAATGTAAGTAGAGCACACAATAAGCACTGTGTATGTGTTTACTATTACTGCTGTTATCAGGAATATTATGCTTATGCATCAGTGTTATAATACGTGTACACATGTGCTATAATATGTTCTTTCTTAGATAATTCAGTTATTCAACACCTATATAAGACACTGATCTATATACATGGGCTTTGCATCTTAGTAAGGACAAACTAACAAAATTAAAACAGAGGTAAAAATATATCCTGTATTTGTGTGTGTATATGTATGTGTAAACAAGATGATATCAAATGGTGATAAGTATTTGCAAAGAAATAAATCCAGAGAATGTAATAATGAATGACTGAATTGCTTTCTTCTTTAGACTGAAGGATTGGGAAGAAATATGAATAGAGAAGGGTTAGAGGGCCAGGCCTACCACACTGAGTGTTCCACAAGGAAAAAGAAGTCATTGTAATGATGAGGAAAAACAGAATACAATGTCATGGCAGATAAGATAAAATAGTACTTTAAGTGGAATAATGAAGGAAGTTAAATGGCCACCCATGAACTAATGGCTAACTTGGCAAAGGCATACTTAATATCGGTTATCTTTCCAAGCAATGCTTCTTATTGCCATTATAAACAGATCAGCTAGCATTTATTGATACCTACTAAATGCTAGACAGTTTTTGCATGGACTTTTACATGGAATAACTAATTTAATGTTTGTAGTTAATTTATAAATTTGTACTATTATTGTCATTTTTCAGAGGCAGGAAGAGGTTACATGTGTCTTACCGATTGTCATGCAGTTAGGGTTAGGGTAAGCAGTACACCAGCCAGGAGTTTCTTCCCAGAGCTAGTGCTCTTGGTCTACTTACAGAACCTGCATTCACATTAGTGAATATAGATCTATGTCATAATTTAATAGTCGCATAACTTATTTTTCAATCTTCTATTTTTGGACAAGTAGGGAGCTTCTGAATTTTTGCTCTTCCAAGGCATGAATAGCCTCAAACACATAGTTTGCCACACTTATCATGTTGATAAAGTAGAATTATTATTTCAAAGACTGTGAATGCTAAAAAAATTGAAATATTATTAGAATTCCCACTAGTTTTGTTGCACACATTTACACAACTATCCATTTCTCCACGTGTGTGCTAGCATGGGCCACTGTGGAAAATTAAAACTCATTGGTGATTTAATTTGCATTTTATTACTACCAAGGTTAAACATATTTTTTGTAGTTATTTTCCATTTCAATTTTTTATTTATAATTGACTCATTTTTGTACCTTGAACTTGCTTAGTACTGTGATGTTTATTTCTTGTTTAATTATAAGAATTTTTCTTTTTAAAAAGTTATATAAAATATATAACTAACTTTATCTATAAAATTTTCACATTTAAATGTTGTGCATTTTTATGTATTCAATTTTCTTGTTTGGTTTTATTTAATTTATTCTACTTTTGATGTTATCTTTAGATGGTTCATCTCTATTCCAAGATTATGTTATAGTATCTTTCAGTAAATTAATGTTTTTTATGTATAAATATTTCAAAAGTCTAGAGCTGCATTGGTCAATATGGTAGCCACTATCCACATGTACATTTTAATTTTAAATTAATTAAAATAAAATGAAGTTTCAATTGCACTAACCACAGTTCAAGTACTTGACAGCCATGTGTAGCTAGTCACTATAAATACATATTTATATTTTTAGTGAGAGGGTCTTGTTATGTTGCCCAGGCAGGCCTTGAACCCCTGGGCTCAAGTGATCCTCCTGTTTCAGCCTCCTGAACAGCTGGACTACAAGCATGTGCCACCACATCCAGCTCATGGCTATTATTTTTGACAGCACAGATATACATCGTTTCCATTATCATAGGAATTTATTTTGGACAGTGCTTCTAAAACGTTAATAGGTACCCCCATCACCTAGGCATATGTTAAAATGCAGATCCTGACCCAGACAATATGGTGGTCTACATGTTTTTGCCCCCTCCAATGTAATGTTGAAACCCTAATCCCCAATGTAATGATATTTGGAGATGGGGCCTTTGGGTGATTAGGTCATGAGGGTGGAGTTCACATGATGAGATTAGTGCCTTTATGAAAAAAGGCACAAGAGCCTTTGCTCCCTTCCTCTCTTTCTCCTTCTCTCTCTCTCTCTCTCTCTCTCTTTCTCTCTGTCATGTGAGGAAACCTGGAAGAGGCCTTCACCAGAACCCAAGCATGCTGGCATCCTGATCACAGACTTACAGCCTCCAGAACTGTGATAAATAAATTTCTGTTGTTTAAGCCACTCAGTTTATGATATTTTGTTATAACAGCTTGAACTGACCAAGACAGACAGTCTGGGGAGGGACCAGAATGTCTGCATATTTAACAACCCCCCAGATGATGCTGATGCTGTAGGCTCTTGGACCACAGTTTGAATTGCAAGTGTGCACATTTATTTTTATATAAGGAACTGTTAAAATCCTTTACATGTGTATGCATATGTATACATTGCTCTGTTTATTTAGTTTTATTACTTATTGATAGGCAATGGGATATTTATCACATGCTAAATACCTATGCCTGTATATGTTTTTCCTGCACTTTCTAACCTCTTCTATTGATTCACAATTTTTGTGCTATACTATTAATACAATAAAATCAATGTAGGTTTGCAAGATGTTTTAATATTTAGTCAAGAACATATCTGCCAATAGATTTTCAAGTTCCCCCAAGCATCAATTTTATTTACATTGGAATTACATTCACTCTAGTGAATTCAGTAAGAAGTAATCACTTAGAAAATTGATTCTTTCTATTCCAGAAGAAGGAATTCCTTTACTTTCCTATATCTTTTTATGTCTCTGTTATGGACTGAATATTTGTGTTCCTCTAAAATTCATATGTTGAAGCCTTAATCCCCAATGTGATGGTATTTGGAGGTAAAGCCTTTGGGAGAAAATCAAGTTTAGATGAGGTCAAGAGTGTGGGGCCCCCATGATGAGATTAATGTATTTATAAAAAGAGGAAAAGAGACCAGATCTCGATCTTTCTCTCTCTCTTTCCTTCTCTCTCCTCCCCCACCCCCCATGTAAGGACATAGCCAAAAGGCACCCTCTGCAAGCCAGAAAAAGGGCCATCCTCAGGAACCAAATCTGCTGGCACCTTAATCTTGGACTTCTCAAACTCCAGAGCTGTGAAAAATAAATTTCTGTTGTTTAAGGCATCCAGTCTGTTGTATTTTGTTATAGAAGCCTGAGCTGACTAAAATATTTAGTGTCTCAGAAGAATTTTACTGTTTTCTCTAAATATGATCCTCACATTTGTATATTCATTTGGTCTTCCTATGAAACTACCTCATTGTTTCTGATCCATTTCAAACTGGTTATTTTGGATTCTTCATATAGAAAAACTATGGAATCCATTTGGAAAGATATTTGGGTTTTAGTTTGGCTACTTCTGTGTTTAAATTTTCATTTATATTTTTATTTTTAAAAAGATGATTTCATGTTGATTATATGGGTAACTTTTTTGTCATAAGTTGAGATCTGGAGTCATGTGTTCATCCAGCAAATCCCTACTACTGGCTAGACACAATCTATATGCAGGGGATAGGGGAATAGAATGGAAGATTTCCATTCCTTTAGGAGTTTCAGGCAAGTACATGTGAAGAATGAAATAGGCATATTTAGCAGAGTAGAAAAAAAATCTCATGACTATTTAAAATCATTTATTGGGCATTTCATAACACCGAGAACAAGCAATCCAGTTTTACTGTGGTAGGACAAGGTACCAGGGTAAAATAGATCTGACCTTTGAAACTTGAGTAGGTATTATCCATTCAAAGAAGAGAGATGGTTTGTTGAAGTGGGGGTGTCTGCATCTTTAGATCATGCAGATACTTTTTTAGCAATATTTTTGTAGTTTTTAGTGTAGAGATAAATACATTTATGATATTTCTGAAATCTTCACTAGAAAATATGTGCTGGACAAAACAAAGGAGGGATGTCTGGATCTATTCATAAGTTTCTCACCATGGGAATATTCCATTTATTGCCAGATTGCTCCCTTGACACTATACATGTAGTTTTTGTGTGCATTATTAGAACATAAATCTTTTACTCTTTTTTTTCTTTTTTAGTTACGGACTATTCTGGATTTTGGAGCACCCACATTGCCATCTGCTGTTCCATGACCCCTAAGTCATATATGTGTGACTTCCATTGACATCTATGTTGTTATAGGCGAAAATCATGAGGAACATATGGTTCTCATTCTACCAAGACTTTTGTTTCATGCTGTTACCAAAATGCTTAGAAATCCTGATTGGATGGGAAGGAGATTAACCTTTTCCCTAGTGGAATAATTTCATTATAACAGAGAGGTCACCTCCCTAAGCTAAATGTGGAAAGAATAATAGAAAGATTATAGATCATGGAAAAAACTAGAAAGGCTTTGTTATAAATTATGGCATAACTTCAGAGAGTACATCTTCATGGATTTGAATAAGCCCTTTAAAATTTAGGTAACTAGATTGCTCTATTTCAATTCTCACTTTTCTCATTTACATCACTTTTATTCAAAAAGCACTCCTCACCATCTGGCTGATGTATAGAATAAGAAGCATTTTCAGGGCTCTGACTCTCCTTGTCTATCCTGAGTTCTCTGAAGGGACCTATTCAACCCCAAAAGCATCAAACTCTGTTAAGTCAGTAAAGTATAACAGAAAGAGCAAACCTCTACCTTGATTTAATAACTTTTAAAGGAATTACCAAGTCGCGCAGCATCTCAATGACTGCTTTCCTATTAACAAGAAAAGTCAATGTATTTGATAAAGATAATAAATGAACCAACACATAACTATAATTTGAGTTTTTATGATCTCTCTATACTTTTATTCTTAACCTGAGGATGTTCAACTTTAATGTTCAATGCATTTTTCTCTGGGTAGTATTAAAATGAGTACAAGTGAGTTCTGCATTTGGTTCTAAGATTATTTGAAAGAGTGAAGATCCTTTTCTGTTCTATGTAGTAAGACCTAAACAAATGGTTCTGGGGTCCTTCTCAGCACAAATCTCCAAAGATGCCATAAACTCTTCTACACTAATATGTTTCCAGAGAAGAAATTGCCCAATCATCAGACACCAACATCTAGAAAGAGGAAAGTGTGGGACTGAGAATATGGAGTTGGTATAATGTGGTGGTTCCCAAGCCCACGCCCTCGTGATATGAAGGGAATAAAAAAGAAAAAGAAAATAAAGGAAAGAAGATAGGTAGGAAGACAGGAAGGCAGGAAGGAAGAGCAATACTATATATTTTCCTAAAGTTGAAAATATTAAATTTAAAGGACAACTCATTATTATAAATATGCTCTCCCCATTCTTTTAAGATAAAAATCCCTTTTATTTTTCAAATTTTTTGTGGTTTAAAAAAAATGGCAGATTATTTTCTTTATTTTTTACACTTGGAAACTATATGTCAACTTCTCCTCACATTATTTGAATTATTTTGGTGGATAAAATCAAGGGGACTGACAACTGGTATGTTGGCCAAAGATGAGGAAACCTTCAGTCAGCACAGTGACCTTGAGTCTTAACCCTACTAAGTCAATGAGTGTGAGGCTGGAAGCAATCAGTTTACTCATCTGGGTATTATTTCTCTCATATGCAGAAATGGGCTTAACACTAGAGTTTATTCAAGCTCTCTAGTTCAGAACATGACCACTCAAACTGGTAAAATCATCAGTCATGATGAAGTACTTCCATCTCCTAAATGTTTGTCATATAATTTTCCTATAAGGAATCTTTTGCACCTTTAGTCATATGCTGAAAGACAACTTCTATGAGAACTCTTCTCTACACAAAATAATGATACATAAGCAAACCTCTTAATCCCAGTGTGGTGGCTGATGCTAGTTTGTGAGTGATACTTGAGGCACTTTTCTGCAATGTACTAAGTCTGTCATAAGACAGAGAAAAAGAGAAAGGCGGGGGGGGGGGGAGAGCAGGAGGGTTGGTGTCTGGGAAGAGAGAGAGAGAGAGAGAGAGAGAATGAAAGAGAGACAGAGATGTGCCCTCTTCTCCGTTTCAATCCCGTCCTTCTTTTCCTCTATCTAATCTTGCAAAGTTGTTCTTAACATTAAACAAATAACCTGTTCCAATTAAAAGGCAGATGCACAAAGACCAAAAAATAATTATAAGCTTTAGGAATGTACTTTAGAACATGTGAAATTGGAGAGCCTTATAGCAATGTAATGTGTGATGTTATTCCCACCCCCCTCCAGTACTTACAAGTTAAAGAAACAAACTCTATGAAAATCATAGCAAAGTCCCAGATGGCATTTAAGAAATAGGAAGGTGAATTTGAGTTTATATTTGCAGTCTGTTGATGCATAAAAAATTACTTTACGTTCAGAGAACACTTTTTTAAGAAATTAGTTATGAATGTACATGTTTAGGATAACCCTTGGGAAAATCAGCTTGCAAATCAAAATCATTTTTGATAAAAGGTATTGAAAAAAAGTGTTATGGGAAAAAATCTACAGGTCACCATTAAATAATAAATGTATTTTTCCTCCAAAATTAATATTTTAGCCCAAATGAAGCAGAAACTTATTGTGCATTGTTACTTTTATCATAGTACAAACTTAACACATTAAAACACCTGCATTTTACTTCTTAATCTGAGGAAAAGCAGGTTAGATAAAAACTTTGGACTTTATAGACACACACACACGAAAGTTGTGGCATATAACATGATTATATGTATATATTTAGTAGGATCTTAAGAACAGAATGAAGAGAGTCCTTAGGAAATGTAAGAAATGAAATGACATTAAATAATTTCAAGACCGAGTCCATAGGAATTAATGACATATGTGCCTTATTTTATGTCTTATTTCAGTTAAAAAAAAATAACAAGCAGTCTGAGTAAGACCTTTGTTCCGCACACGTGTACACTGTGCATGTTCTTTCTAAGTGGGCTAGTTTTGTTCTCATGCCATGGGAGCAGGTGGCACGAAGCTGTTTTGATGAGGTTAAAAGGCTCCTCCCCTCTTTCCCCAAGCAGCAGCCTGAAGTACGTCAGCAGTAATTGTGTGCATGGCTCGGCTGTGCAGGGAGGGTGGAGGCAAAATTGATATCAAATAAGGGTATCAAACTGAGATCTAGATGTTCCATTTAAGTTGTTGCTCATTTTTATTAGCCACGCCAGGGGTGAAAAGCTTATAACTTAAACATTCTCTGTAGTAAGAACATTAATTTTTGATGGATTTGTATTTTTCTTCTCCATAAAGACTGAATTAGTGCTATAGTGAATATAAATGAAAGGGTTTCTTTACCCTCTTTTCATATTATTATTTACTAATCAGACTTCAGCTCAGTTAGATAAAGGAGAGAGGTTCTGTTGCCTAGATGTGAGGCCTTTAATGAGGATGGGAGCCCCAGGGAGCCGAAATCCAAAGTAGAACGATGCTGCTTTCCGGTTTCTTGTCATTTCTTCAGTTGCTTCTTCTCCCTTTTCCAAAAGGCCTAGTGAGCAGGAACTATCCAAGGTGCTAGAATGCTGGCAGCCTTGCCGTTCAATGCAGACGGATTGCAGAAACAGAGAAGAAAGATTACTGCTTATTTCAGAAGGTAGGTTCTTTGTTTCAGAATCCCTGATTAATCAGCAGCAGCATCAACAGACTAAGGCAGCTGGAGAGGAGAGAGAGAAGCTGGAAGGGAGGGAGTCAGGGGCAGGGAGGGAGGGAGGGAGTGGAGAGAGAGAGAGAGAATGAGAGAGAGCTGGTTGTCACGGGGGAGGGACGATGCCACAAGCTAGGCTGCTCCAAACCTTCTGTATGTAAGTGGCAATGAGAAAGAGCATCTTTTTGGCTGAAAGGAGACATTTAGAAAAGATGATTCTGATTTTTTGTTTTCATTTATTTTTGTCTTCACAGAATATAGTCAAATGAGGTACCTTAGCCAGTCTGGTGATTGCTTCGGGTCTTGTAATCATCTGTGTAGCAAAGTGGGTAAAATCATTCAATTTCTTCCCTGCTGGACCTGGAAGGAGAGGGGCTGTATGCTCATCCCCACCCATTAGCTATGCCCTGTTTTCTCTGAATGTCGATTTAAGGAGCAAGCACCTGTCTTCTGCCACTGCATCTTCCTAGCAAACTTTAAAGGCCATTTTATCTGATAGAAAGGACATCGGGAATGCTCTGATCTAGTGATGAAGAATCTGGGAGTCGACACTTTTCCCATCCAGATACAATGCACTTTAATTGAAGAAAAACTGAGCTGAACTACAAGTCTATTTCTTATGGTGCTGGATTACTCCTACAGAACTGCCCTGAGATCAACCGTGAGAGGGCTCTGACAGACACAAGTCACCTTCTGATTATTGCACTTAGCTCTCCCTGGGGACTTAAATTTTGGTATGTATCTCGTTTTTCAGATTCTCTAAGCATGCTAATTGAATCCAGCACTGCATAGATCAAGCAATCTGGTTATGAAATGGAATGGATTGTAGTTAGAGATACTTAATGCTGAAGTTTGCATGCCTTATTAGGTGGAGCAGAAATAAAGCCACAGCGAAGGCATCCAGGGCTTTCGTGAGCCTCGGGCTATTTTTACTCCCTTACCCACTTAGTTGCATTACCATGGAAATGGTTAAACTAGATTTTCATTAGTAAAATAAGCCATGTTGAATTATTAAAAGCATTGAAAATATTTTCCAGGGTATTAATTGGCATTCAAGTTGTGCATGCTAGCTATTTACCCACTATTCCATACCATAAATATTTTACAACAGTCTCTTAGCACATTTGTGTCAGCAGTGAAAGCCCGATTTTGCATTCTCAGAAAAAAAAAAAAAAGACACACTACCTTTCAAAATCCCAAACTACCAGGCATACACCAAAGCTGAAACTGCTTCCTCCTGACTGATTAGACATAAACCTCTTTGAGAAACATATTTTAACACCACTCAATAGCAGGAACATTTGGTTACTCTCATCACAATAAATATTTTCTATGGAACTTTAGGTAGACTTGTTTTACTTGGGACATGTACTTAATGTTGCTGGAGTGCCCACAAAATTTTAGTCAGTTTTTCCAACTACCCAGCAATATTTTAAATAAAAGAAGGGTAGATATTCCATATCCAAAAGAACTATTATGTGAAATAATATTGTTCATTCTCATTAGGAAATCCTAAAGTTGTTTTGGTACCATAGAATTAGATTTTTTCCCCCTAAATACAGGGGGAAAAAATGAAATCCAAATGAAAAGGCTATATGATGTAGTTTTGGTCATTTTAACATTCATGTATTTATAACCAAGTAGTATGGAATAACATATGTAAAGAAGGAGTGAAAATTAACTCCCTTCCTAATTCTTCACATTTTAGACACTGTTCCAATTTATTTTACATATTTTCAAATGCTAATTACACAAATGAATGAGAAAATGTGAGCCACAAATGCAGGAATTATTGTGTTTTTCTGTGGAAAGTGCAACATATGTTAGCCAACTCGGCAAAGAAGGGGACTGTGTGAAGGACATTGACAGTTTAGAAATCAGTGAAAACAAACCTGAAAAAAATATTACAACTTCACAAGGGACTACGGAGAAGCCCAAAGACTTCAAGTATCTGTAAAGTTTAGAAGGAAAAGGAGTGTAAAAATCCTAGAGACAAGAAGGTTAGCTATTGTTTAAAAAATAAATAAATCATAGACTCGCAATTCAATTAGATGGTTTCTATTGTAGCTCCAGTCAGGAATTTATTAAACGGACCACATCTATTTTGCAAATACTGCCTTGTAAGCGTCTGGAACCATTTGGCCCAAGGCTCCAAAAAGTACCTCAGCCACTGGCATTTTGCATGAGTCCCTAACATTAATGGAAATGTACAATCTCTTTAGACCATGGGCAAATAGCACCATGGCAACCTGGAATTTGGGGGTAGACATCGGGTTTACCACGTTACCACATTAACAGGATCTGTGCCCATTTTACCCATTTTGAGAAGAAAGATAGTAGAGAAAAACTCACTGCAAAGTAATCTGCTTTCTGAGAAAAAAGCAATCAGTGTCTTTGTAGTCACTTCAGTAAGCTTTTTTGGTTGTAACTTCAACATTTCCCATTTTGGGGAGAACAGCTGCATTTTGATGACACTGAGAATGAGAAAATGAGTGTGACCATTTGTGGGGCTGGGGGTAGGATTTCGAGCATAATCAAAGTGAAATCATAAGACTAATGTTTGACAAATTATTTTATCAGAAAAATTTTGATGTGGTTTACATGTGTTATAGGTTATAACCAGTCTATCCAGTCTGTTGATTTGGTCCTAAGTGAAGTCAGCAAATGCAGATATTAATTTGCATACATATTTTACATATGTATATGAGGCCTGATTATTTAAATACTTACATTTTCATACACAATGTGTTTTCAAATTGGCCTGAGTACATGCAAAAATTGTAAAAGATCTTTTCCTCCAGCTGAACAACAACAACAACAAAAAGTCAAAACTGCCTTGGGAAAGTTTTATTGGATCAGTACTACAGGGAAGGACTCTGTCTCAGAGAAGATGCAATGATTGGAGTGGGAGTGAAAGTCAAATCTCAATAACTCAAATTCTAATAACTTACAGCCTTGAGACAAGTGTAGTTTGGAAACCTCAGAAATATGTAAAGGGTGGACACTAGAAAACTTTCCCATCTGCAGTAAAATGAAAACATGAATGTGAAGTATAGTGAAGGTAAAATGTCTAGGCTTTCATCAGGAAATTTCTTCCTTTGTATGTTTTGTGTTCTTCCTGCTTATTACAAATAGCATTATAATAATGGCACCAGATAAACTTTATCTTATTCTAGCCATAAGATTATCTTGTAGGATTAACTGTGGCCTAAAATTAAGGAAGCTTGTTATGGAACTTCAAGTATTAGAGAGCAATTCTCTCCCAAAATGGAGCTTTTTCTTTCTTTACCACTCAGTATATATGGCAAAATCCAGATTACGGGAGTTATCACAACTTTATATATTACAAAATCAAAGTTTCAGGTGGAAAACAGCTCCATTTCAGAAATTCTGGGTAAACACTTTATGAAAAGACAAAAGGACCGGTGCCAGTGAGGGCTAGTGGACTAACTGACTCAGCTGATACTAGCGTCCAGAACTGTGGTTTTGGTAAACGGAGGTAAATGATCCACTGGGAGGCTTTGCCTGACAAGTTAGTGTACACGCCCACCCGAGCCGGTCCTTGTGGAGCTACACTGGTTGGTATCACAATGCATGAAATTGCACTTATGGAGGAATTTGTTCTGAATTTTAAGCAAAGGAAAGAGAAATGCTTAAACATGCATGAGAAGGAAGCTGGCATGCCTAATATTTATCTGACTCTACACACCTTTTGTCCAACAACAACCTGTAATGAATTAAAATTCCTCTGGGGAACTCAATCTTGGCATTACATAGTACCACATTAAATACCTTCTGGTAAATTCAGATCACATATAAGGGATACCTTAATTTACAAAAGGTATAACACACAGAAATGTATGATCTTAAATTCTTTTGCATACAGACATTTCTCAAAATTGATCCCAATTTTTTTTAGCTTTAATACTAAGGATCATGCAGTGTCTTAGCTTCTTGGGTTCCCTGGATGGAAGCAATAGCTACAGAAAAAGAAAAAAGGAAGTGAATTTTCATTTTTTTATGTTTCTATACATTTCATTTGGAATCCCATATATAGTTTATGCCCTGCATATGTAGGCAATGGATAGTTTTATTTCAATGGAAAGAATTGTAAATAAATGTTACTTTCAGCTCTAGGTTCAGCATTGGTAAGGTGCAGTGATGGCTTTGCATAAAAGAAAATAAGAAAATTATTAACTCAATAAAAAGTTAAATGTTTAGTGTTTTCAATGTGGTAAGAATTCCACCCATTTAAAGTGTTGCATCTTAGCTGTGTCGAGTGAAATTTCAAATTTAGGAAGTGTCATAATGTTGTATAAAATGATCTTTGTGAAGGGTGTGGTCAACAGTATATAAGTAACAAAGTAGAAGAATAAAATAAAGCTGAACAATTAACCATACAATTGTATTTAAGTAGTTTTTATTAGATTGGCTACAATTCTAGATAAGGTAATCTAAAAATTAAACAAAATGAGTCTTTCATGAATATAGAATACAGCAGTGGAGAAAAGGCATGACGTGAGGATGTGAAGGTATCTGTGGATTGTATGGGGATTCTGATCTCTGTCATTGTAGGTGCTTTCCCAGGAGAGTCCCTGGCTCAAATTTTAAATGTTGGCCACAAATTCCAACACACACACACACACACACACACACACACACATAGTCTTGCACTATTTGGATCAATACTGTGCATTCCAAGGAAACCACAACTGCCTTTTGAATGAAGACCATCAGTGCCCATTTTCAACCAATGTTCTTGGGGGCAGGGGAGGGACTAAAACGTCTAATTTGTTTAGAGCAAAAATGGCTTTACACATATAGTAGTTCAATTAAAAGGACAACCTGTAGAAAAGCAATAGTTCCTCTTCAATTTCACCCACCTTGTTGCCACAAATATCCCATGCACTACTTAGAGGTCTAGTAACCTAGACTCTCTTACTGATATATCTAAAGATGCTACCTGGAGAAGAGGGACTTGTATGCCCCTTAACAAAAAGGATCCTCTGAGATGCTGATTTAGGAATTAGGTGCTTAAGACAAGTCTTTATAAAATGCTTGTACACAAAATTGTCATTTAGAAGCCAGAAATAAACTTGATTTAATATCCAACAGCCAAAATACAGCCAGGTTTTTGGTGGTATAGGACATATCTTACTCAACATCTCTCTTAACCATAAATATAAATTTCTGAAAGACAAACAGATTTATGATCATACTTTGTGAGTTCTCACTGCATTGAAATGGTAGCAGTTGTAATGAGGTAGACAATTAACATGAGATTTGCTTTTCTTCAGTGAGACTGTGAATCTATTCACTCATAGTTTAGTCACCTGAGAAACACCCTTTGGCTTGGCAGGTGGAGTCTGAGAGTTTGGGAGGTGGGATGAGCTTTGTGGAGCATATGTCTCAGTGCCCTTGCTTTCTGTGTACTGACTATGGGGGACAATGGATATATGTGGTGTCCACATGTATTTGGTTGGTAGGCAAATCTATTAACTCCTATCTTGGCTTCCATTTGCACATGGGATTAAGCAAGTTGAACTGCCTTAAACTTTCCACTCACCTATGTTTCAAAGTACAATTATGTTTATCAAGAGTTATTGCTAAACGTAATCTTGGCCACAGTTAAGAACTGAGGAAGGTATTTAATAATAATGTTAGTGACTAATAATTACTAATAATTATGGGTACATAAAAGTATACATAAAAGTACAGTTTTATGTATTTTCTAATAGAATCTTCAAAACAAGTCTATTTCAACCACCATTTTTAGAAATGGAAACAAGCTTAAAGAGGTTAATTAACTTTCACAAAGTCATAGAGCTCGGAGCACCTGCCTTGGGGTTTTTAGGTCATACTGCTAGCCTTGTCATCTGTGTCCTTCAGGACTGACTGCCTCCCTTACGTCACAGACTACCTTTTGCATCTGGGCAAGTAAACAAAAAAGTGTGATGTCTAGACCTTGATAGGATCCACGTCCTTCTTTGTAGACTAAATATAATTGTTGAAAAGAGTTTCTTGTTCACCCTTAAAAATGATGAAAACAAAGTGTGAGTGGCCAACTAGTGAAGTCCACCTGGATCAGTGCCCTAGTCACAAGTATGGCAATAATGTATTTACTGTGCTCTGACTCGACAGTGAGGATATCTAGAGGGACACAATTCTGTCTTCACTGGCGCCTGTCCATAACAGGTGCTCAATAAATCCTTAAAGAAATGAATGATCATAGAATTTAGTACTTCTCTAGAATTAAGCATTGTGAGCATGTGCATAAACATTCATCCAATTTTAATTACTGTGACGTTTTAGCAGATGCTATGGTTGATTTTCATTTCAAAACATTTCATCTTCATTTTTAAAAAGATGAAACTTTTCATACTATAAAATTTTATAATATTATTATTTAATATTTTCTCAGAACAAAGATAACTTAAATTCTAGCCAATTTGAAAAAACATTTAGGAAGATAATTAATTTTCAGAGGTACACAACCTTGTTAATATTTAAACTGTGTGAGAATCACTGGTGTTATTTGGGTTGGAGGAAAAAAATACCTTTGGGTAATAATGCCTCATACAACTGGGAAATATACAATTTTGCTAGAGGGCAGAGAGGGAGTGATGATCTTCCAGCCTGAGGCATTATCTCTAGAATCCTTCTAATGGTGACTTGGCTTCCTTAACTTTGGTAGAATTAATTGCCATAAAGTTATGCTGATCTTTTCTTTATCCAGGCACACCTAGTGCTGAAGTACTTGGTAGAAACAAACACCCAATAATGGTAATGCTTTTGCTCTCTGAGAATCCTTTTCTTATATTTCCCCCCCAAATTGCAGTTTGTAGCAGTAATTTCCTATTCTTCTCTATGTCCACCACATAAGCATCTAATTTGATAGACTGATATTAAGATATAATTCAATTTCATTAGACAGTAGGAATTAAAAGACCATTTCATTTGCTAGCCCATTAGGGCTTAACACCAAACAAAACATGATAAAACTTAATACAGCAACAAATCATTAGTCAACAAACAACTCCATTTAGCCTCCAGTTTCAACAATTTCTTAGATTGGGGAGGAAATCCTTAAATTCAGCACAGACTTCAAATATGGATTGACTGGCAGCCAAAATGCTAATAATCTTTGATAAGAAGTAAAATTTCCATAGCTATGATCCAGGTTACAGAACATGATTATACGTGTAAAAAAATCAGAATGAAAATTATTTGTGATTGAAAAAATGAAAGTCTGTGACTTTTACATTAAATAGGTCGATATTTTCAAAATATCTTTCTAAGCCTTTTGAAGAAAGTAAAAGATATAGGTAGGTAATGTATAACTTTTAAATAGCCAATTTTTTTCCTTTGTCAATTGATTTTGTTTTTGATCTGATTCAATTATACCAGTTGCCTATACCATTGTGAATATACAATAGAGGACAGTAAGCCTTTCATCCACCCATCTATCCACCCATCCACCCATCCACCTTTCCACCCACCCATCCATCCACCCATCTACCTTTCCACCCACCCATCCACCCACCTATCAACCCATCCATCCACCCATCCACCTTTCCACCCACCCATCCACCCGCCTATCTACCCATCCATCCACCCACCATCCATTCACATATATACATTTAACATGGTTATTGCTGCCAGTCTTTTCCTCCCATACTTTTATTATGATAACATTAGTTAACAGTATCATACTGTTGAACTATTGTTGAACTCTATAAAATGGAGAAAATTTATTTACAGCTCTCACCTCTCTTAATCTTCACATCAGCAGCAGGTAGGAGTTAGTGCCATCATTTTACAAGTGAGGGTAATATGTACTGGTTGAAAGTCCTATGCGTTTTTGTTTTGCTTTGTTTTGATTTGATTTTGGTTTTTCAGTAATCCCTTCTGTGGCTCACATTTTTAAACCTTCATGTAGCAATGATATAACAGTTGTCAATGCCTGAATTAGTAGAACGGTCAGGATTATGTGGCAATCCATGATACTTGAGTTACAGTATGAAACCATTCTAGAAGATCATTATGGAAAATAACTGAGGGCCAGAAAGGGATTATTCTCTAGAAAAATTATATTAAAATGTATTCTTTCTTTTATCACTACTATATTTTGCATAAATAGTTCATATTCATAAATTTTAATTTAAAATTTTAAGGAAAGCACATATAACACAAAAGTTCATTCCAAATAATTGTGTCATTTTATTTGAAATTGAACAGAAAAGTGTATATGGCAATCAGCAATAAATGAAGCTTCAATCTGATATATCTTATTGGCATAAGAACACATTTTTGTGAAACAAAATCATTATTCTAATTACCTCAGTCAACCATTTCTCTTTGCATACAGTATTTACATCTTCACATCTCCTTTCAGTACAAGAGCTTTGGCCTTTGTCTTGCCAATGTTGCTGCTTTGAGGAAGTGTTTGCTATTCAGTGGCACTTAATATTTACTTAAAACACTCTGGTTCTTTGTAATTTCTAATGAGAGATTTTCTCCAAATAGATTCTACCATAATTATTGGAGATTTGAACTGACAAAATATTAGGGATAATTAAAAGCACCTTGCTTTTACCTCCACCCTTGATAAAAGTATAATGTGTTTTTCACTCTACAGGAAGTGCTCTTTTTTACATGATATCCTCCAAGATGATGAGTTCTAATCCTGAGGAAGACCCTTTGGACACATTTCTCCAGTATATAGAGGATATGGGGATGAAGGCATATGATGGCTTGGTTATTCAGAATGCATCAGACATTGCTCGAGAGAATGATCGCTTGAGAAATGAAACAAACCTGGCCTATTTGAAGGAGAAGAATGAAAAACGCCGAAGACAAGAAGAAGCAATAAAGCGGTAAATATAAATAAAAAAGTATTTTGGGTTTTGTGGACATGGGGAAATCTGTCAGTGTTGCTTAAGGTTGTGGTGTTGTCAGCTGGTCAAGGAGGGGCTTGCCAAAGTTAGACTTGGTGAGATAATGTGAAAGTGGCACCTCAATTGTAACAAAAAAGCCATTCACTCTGTTGACAGGATCCTCACTTTAGTTAACAAAAGTAACTCACTAGTGTGTGGTGCATATGGAGTTACAGATGGGATGGAGAAAGGATTCAATTTCTTCTAAATAAAAGCTCATGCTCAATAACCTCTTGGTAAAAGCACAAGGGAACATACAAACACTTTAATAGCCAGAGTGTTATGAAAATCCCTACCTTTCATGGCCCTTGTTTATAGTTCTTACCTTAGAACAGAGTTCATCTTCTTCCTAGATTATGACCAAGATTCATTAATAATTAGACTTATATGATCCTCTGAAGGCAGGTGGAATTCTCAGTGCATGCTCTCTGTGCAGAATTTTATGGCTGTTAAATCTCTTGTTTGGTACCAAGTGCTCAAAGTTTGTTCAAATTAAATAATGTTTATGATGCAAAACCTACCAGCTATAAGCTTATGAGCCCCGGATTGCAGCCTTCCAAATTGAGGTTAAATTTCCTAGGATACTGATACCCAAAGAAGAATGCACATCTTTTGATTTTTTGAAAGAATGTTACAGGGTTTTCAGTTTGCATGTGTGTGTGTTTTGCAATGGTGCAGGTAGATACACATTGTGTTTGGTGGAGTCCTGTTTCTTCGATAAGGTTCATTTACTAAGCACAAAATTCCGGAAGACAAGAAATCAATCCATATCAATTAACTGATAAGTGAATAATAATAGTTCATATATTTTGATGGTTCACTGGTAGATTTTTCATCTAATCTGGCATTAACAATTTTGCTTACTCTCTGTGAACATTATGATACTAAGGGCAAGAAAATATTCTTTTAAGATGAACTATTCATGCTTATGAAGAAGGTAGGTCAGTTCAGACTACTCCAATCATTTAATAAAAATAACTTTATGAGATGGAGAGGGAGAGAGGGAGAGAGAGAGAGATTTGGAAGCAAAAAAACCACAAGAAAACATTGTAGAAAATTGTTTTGGAAGAGTGAATTCTATTTTTTTTGACCATTAAAATGGAAATGTATCCTCTTACCAGGTATAAAAATGGATGTAAAATTGCAAAATTGATAAACATTTTCACAATTGCATATATTTAAATTCAATCAATTTGTTATTAGGGACTTTGTTACTTTTTAATTTCTAATCAATTTTAATTGGTATCACAGATTCCTTTCTGGGGCACTTAAATGCCCTTTCTTAGGACATTTTTTTTTCCTGTGAAGTATTTCTGATATACTTCTATGTGTGCATACTCAAGTAAAGAAGTTTAGTTTTAATAGTCTGAGTTTTCTAAAACTTAAAATAGAAGGATGGCCTACATGATTTTTAAAGTAACTTTGGCTCTAAAATCTAAAGTTTCCCAATCTTGTCACTAAAGTTCAACAATTAATTCTTTTCGATAAGCATAGAAATTTATTCGCTGAATCATGCCATTAGATTTCATACAACACCCAAAGTCTGCTTATAACTCTACTATTAACTTCTGTGTTTCATTAACCACCTTCAGTAGGTTTTGATCTAAAGATCTATAGAGATTCAGATGCAAAAATGGCTAATTTTTAGGTGGTTCACTGCCAAGTATTCAAAAGAGCATAACCGAGGAAGTCTAGAGTGCAAGGGCGTAAGAGCAGGAATTTAGGTAGGCGGAGACACAGCAAAACTTTGTCATTACATAATAAATGAGGGCCAAGAAATCCATTTATGTGAACTCTGAATTGATTCCTGATAGATTAATAAAGCAATATTTTCCATAGTTATGTTACAAAGCATAAAAATAAAGACAGTTCAGACCATACATTGAACTGAAAAAGTCCCAAATGATATGGAGACATTACTTCCATATCACCTCCTCAGCAGAAGATAAAACTTTATTCTAACCCTGTTTGCGATTAGAGCAAAGGACAGGAGAAAATCACCCATCATGTTATGTTCTAACTGGTGAGAGGTAATGTTGGTTTGAACTAGGATGGTAGCAGTAAAGGTGATGTAAAATAATCAAGTTTGGGGCACCATCTCAATTTTTGGGTTAATGAGATGTAGGAGTTGAGCAAGGAAGGGAATTGGAGGTGGCACTCAAGTTGCTCTGTTGTTGTTTCCTATTTTATTTTGTTTCTGCCTAAATAGAATAATGATGTGTCCATTTAATGAAATGATAAAGACTAAAAGAGGAACAAGTTTAGGGTAAATTGTAGGGGGAAAAAGAGCTCAGCTTTGGTAGGACAATTTTGTGAAGCCTTTTAAATATCGAAGTGGAGATGATGGAGAGGTGATTGGACAAAGAATTTGGGGCACATAGTAGAGTTCAAAGCTGGAGGAATGAACATAAGAGTTGTATTCTATAGATTTCACAGTCGTGAGCCTAGATGAGGATAACGAGGACTTAAATGTAGATAGAGATAATAAAATAACCCAGGACTATTTCCTGGGGCACCTAAATGCTCACTGGATAAGAACCATAAAAGAATCCAATGGGAACAGCTAGTGACAGAGGAGAAGAATCACAGAGAAGAGTGGTACCTTGGAGTAAATTACCAAGTGACTAAAGAAGAGAGAGATTTTGCTGATAGATCAAATGGGTTGAAGCCTGAGAATCAACGGTTGCCTTTTACCACATTGGTGGTATTAATAAGACTGGTTTCACTGAAGGGCTGGGGAAAAACCCAATGTACTTACGTTTATGAGAGAATGGAAAGAAAGAAAGAGAAGCAGAATGGAGAGAGCTATTTTGAGGATTTTCAAGGTTAAAAATTCAAAAATATGGAGAGTAGTTGGAGGGGCAAGTGGAGTATGTACCAGTTTTGTTGTTTTTGTTCCTGAGAGAAAATTAGCATATTTGAAATTCTGATATGAGTGATTACTGTAGAAAGGGAAATATCGAGGACTTAGGAGAGGGAAAAAATTACTGTGAGAATGTCCTTGAGTAGGTGGGAAGCATCTAAGACATCTCAGATGGAGCACAGACTACTCAGCCCTCCTAAGAGGAAGGATGCCACAGCATAGAGGTAAAGGAATGACGAAAGAATGAAGAAATAGAAGGGCCCCAAACCTGGTTATCTAAAGCCAAGAGCATAAATTTAAATCAGCAGCCAAACTATAGGTAAAATTTGTGAAAAAAAAAAACAGAGCAACTGGGAAAGACTAGTAGAAAAGGAAATAAAGGGCAGAATTACTGTTCAGAATTAGTGAACAGTCCTTTCTCCCTGTTTCTCCAAAATCTTCAGTTCAGTTAAAGCTGCAGAATGGAGTGAAGAGCTGGACAAGCTCTAGTTGGAAAATAGTGTGCCAGGAGGGCAAACTGAGGCAGAAGTCTGTTCCATGCCTGTGCTGCTGGGATCGGGCTAAGAGGAGTTACTTTCATCAGTGTTCACCCAGGCCATACTTCAAAGATAATCACAGGTAGAGACTCAGATGGTAACAGTAAAAATGACCAGGTGCACCTGCTTCGTAGTCAGTTGTTGGGTATGCCCCATACCAGGGTGAGGTCAATAGTGTCCCAAACACCATTTTATTACTGTTCCCACAGTTGTTACCTGAGTTAAGGTTTGAACGATGCTATTTGTAACTCTTCATTCTTTCCTACTCTCCCTCCCCAAAACATTTCCCTGGGATTCTAATTTAAAGTGAAAATGTCTTTGGAAGGGCCAGAACACTAGCATAGCAGCCTCAATTGTTGAGACTTCTCAGATGTCTTCCCTTTCCAAAAGCAGGGCCTGTGCACAGTGTGAGGACAGAGACAGCATCTAAATATTTTGGGGGAGGCGGTTGGAGAGAGAAAAGTGAAAGAAGCCAGAGCAGTGAAGACTGGACAGGAGGAGGAGCTTCGTCTCCTTGCATCTCTTTGTGACAGCTTGGCTGTGGGATCTCAGCAAGGGATCCAGTCTTGGCATTCATTGTAATGTTCAAATCCAATTTCATTTTCTTCATATGGTGACCGGTATCTTGGGGTTCTGACAAATTAAAAATAGTAATAATCTCTCATTCTCCCCTCAAAATACACTTTTGGGTTGCTGCTACTTTTGCAATAAGAAATGTATTTTTAATATTTTGAGAAAGTCCATAGCAAGATTCTAGTCGCACCACCATTGTGAGGTTGCAGGCGTGGTGATGGCTGCAGAATACCAATACCACATCAAAGTCAACACATATTTTAATATTTTTAACATGCAATTTATGTCAAGTGGAAAAAATTTAACATGGCATTAATAAATGCAGTCTAATTAATTAAAATTATTTAACATGTCTGCTGAAAGCCTTCTTATATGTATACTATGATTTAATATATAGTACATAAACACTGAAAATCTAAAGAAGAGGCATGTTTGACCTTGAAAAAGCATTGATGATAATTCTCTGTGAAATATGCCAGTTGCAATTTCAGAAATGTGCAGACTGCCAAGGATTGCTTAAAAAATGGAAATAGGATTTCATATGATTGACCTTCTGGATCACATATGTGCAGAAATGCCTTTTGTTCTGAAGCCGGGAAGCTTAAAACACTGAGCTCTTAGGAAAAGAATATCCCCATCACTTCCTTGGTGTTCTAAGTCCCTTAGGCTTTCTGAGCCCAACTCCTTATTTTTAAACTAACTTGAGCATCTTGTCACCATTAAATTTCTTGTATCTTCACTTCCATTTCTCAAATGGGATTTTACTTAAAAGGCTGGCTGGCTGAAAAATACTAAATAAATAAAAAGTGATGCTGTTAGTGTTTTTCCTAACAGCTTCAAATAACATTTGGTGAGAAAGAGAAGAAAGACTTAAAGGAAACAAATTAATGAAGAATGAAAAATTCTTTCAGCAGCTCATCTTTTCTGCTATTTTAAATCCTAATGGTTTTGTGCAGGCACTGTTAAATGAGATTTACTTTTTATCAAAAAGACTATAAAAGACACACAAAACCTATATCTTTAAACAAGGAAGTTCACCCAGGAGAGGTTGCAAAACCCTGAAGTTTGTTTTGTGAGTGAAAAGGCAAAAACAGGCATGATAGTCAGTGAATTGAACCATTGACACAGCTCAGCGACCAGCCAATAAGAAGAAAGCAAGCGGTCAATGAGAACAGAGTCTGGCCACAAACAACCCATAAGGTGGAACCTGTGTGTACCTGTGACCATAAGGCCTTCCTTGGAGGATCACTATTTATGGGCTAAGTTTAGGCCATCATGAGACAACATGATAGGAGAAGGATGAGCAGTCAAAAGATCATCTGATATACTAAAAGCACAAAAATTCCCTTCAAATGGATTTTCCTTTCTCAATTCTGGACCTAGTCCTTGTGCTGTCTCAGTGTGTTATTAGCTATAGTATTTTTAAAATAATGTTAAGAAACATCCTTTAAATTAAAAGCAACAGGAAAACTTGTTCCCAGTACCTATTTTTCTGAGGATGATTTCTACCATAGAAAGGGTTTGGATTTTTCTTTCTTGTAATGAAACAAATGCTACATTAGTGAAATTCCCCCAAACATTGTGAGTCTGGAAGACAGCTCTCCACTTTAGCAAAGTGGTTCTGACACAAAGGACTACTTAGGTTGATTAGGAACGTCTCTATTCCCCGTGGATGCCCTCAAGGGATCTATATGAGGTTATATTTCCTCCTTAAAAGTGACAGCCAGAAATCAAATTAGATTATTTACAGCTCCTTTTTTAAAAAAATACATGCAATTACATATTAGTATGTATACTTGAAAGCTATTTATATTTGAGGATTTCAGTATTTCTGTTACTCAAAGAACCAAAGGATCACTAAAGTCCGTATTTTGGACCATGGGAGAAAATTTTTAAAAAATTTGCTTTTCCTTTACTAACACACATTGCTGCCCCAAAATCAAATGGTGATGATACCAAAGTTTTGAATTGGTTAATATGTTACATGATTGCTTTACCCAAAGACATAATTACACAGAGAGCTCTTATTAGAGAAATGTTAACAGTTACATAAATCCTCTTTAGATAGTTATAGCTTCTGGAATCATACCCATGATTTGTGGCAGAAGACTTTATGGAAATAGAGAGCATTTATTGAAATGCATTTTAGTGAATGATATACCCACTTAGTGCAGCATGAATAGCTATTTTGGTAACAACTAGCTTATATCATTAGATTTGTTTTAATTGGATGCACGTAGAAAAGTGAAATACCTTATTTGTATATCAAAAAGGGTGTTAACACCCCATTGCACAGGTGAAGACAGTTAAATGAACAAAGGTTAGGAAACACAACTGTCAACTTTAAGAAATACTCTATAGTTTGCCTTAGCATATTTAGAAATACTCTACAGGTAGCATAGAAATACTGTACAGCTAGCCATAGCTCCTATGCTTAGAGCAATGTAGGAAAAAAAAAAAAAAAAAAACCCAAAAGCCCTCAGCTATACTCCTATTTAGAATTAAACTCAAATCTGCAGCATGTCAGGGTCTTGCTGGAATGAATCAGCTGATCTGATCTGATGTGAATTTCTGACCTAATTTTGCTGTAGGACTTAGTGCTCAGGCAGAGAAAACAAGGTTAATGTGTTGATAAGGGGTGAGATTAAACAGCAGACAGTATCTTAATAACTCTCTCTAATTTTGGCTTCCTCTTGTGTTTGTGATTAATTTGAATCACTTTTCTATTAATCATTTCAGAGGACCACAAGCTGCTTTGCTCGTTTTTATGTTAAAATTGTGCATCTAGATTTTCTTTTTCAAAGCTAAACAAGATATTCAAAAATGGGAGTAATATGGGTTGTAATACCAAATGCATGGGAAGGTTTTTATTCCTTGAACCATACAATTAGATAAGAAAAATTCTTTACTGAGCCAGAAGCCCAATCTACAAGGCTGATTCTAAATGAATTAACTTATGAAAGGTGTTCTATATATTTTTTTCAGTGCTGATGGGAAAGTTAATATTGATGGGCATATATCTAAGGACACTCTTATGCAAGTCAAAATGATGTTCGTCTTGCTGGCCTACTGTTTTTAGTAAGGGTCACCAGATGTCCTAAGATGATCAATACAAACTACAGAATTCATCAATTTACAATTTACATTGCATTTATGTTTGTAATGGAGACAATTGTAGGTTTTTCATCCAGTCACCTGCCTGAAAACATTAGAGGCAACAGAAAGAGTGTCCTTCAAGGGCTCTTCTCACATACCTTTTCAAGAGCTATTTATGCTTTTGGTTGTTTTGACTTTAACTATAACCTAGACCTAATACTGACATTACATTTTAAGAAGATCAGTGTCTGTTCTATATCTGAAATAAATAGACAGATGTTGGTAAGAGGAGGGGCTTTTCAGAACAGAGCCTCATGTGGGCTAGTCGGTCAGCATGAGAACTAAGCTGCTTTAACACCGAGGGAATTGCAGTGAAGAGGGAACCTTCCAGACATCCACCCCTATGGCAAATTGAATGATTAAAAAGAAACTCATCGGAAAATTTAAGGTAATCTTTCTTTTAGAAGTAATTTTAAATATGTAGAGGTGGTTATAGATTCACTGGCAATAGTTTTTGTCTAGGGCCATTTCTTATACCCTTCACGCTATTGGAAGATATTCTCAGTCTTTAAAGCCAGCCTTTGCAAAATGTTCCCCAAAAAACAGGTAAGAAAAAGGAATTAATATGGAGCAAGGCTATGAGTCAGGGGATTTTTTTTAACTACTAAAAATGCAATATCTCCTAGCGAACATGTCTAATGTAACAAATGAAACTGCTAGAGTAGAGCCTGAGAATGCTAATAAAATTGCTCTAAGGCTTCTGTCTAACTTTGTGGTAGCCTAAAGAAAACATCTTCATTATAAATGTATGGGTTACCTTGATATTAATTTTAATCATGAATTGATAGAAGGAAAATCAAGGCCCCCTAAAATGAATCTGCTTGAAACACATGCCTTTAGTTAAAATTTATTATCAATAATGCTCATATTTAGAAATACACAACAGAATATCCATGGCTGTACGGGAATATGAATATAACTAACCTGCCAAGAAGCAGAGGAAAAAAGAAAAGATCAATTTATTTTTTTGGAAAGAAAAGCACTTTCAATAAGATGTGCAAGGAAGATGTTTTAAAAAATAAAAGGACTGATAGTTAAAATCCATTATTTTCATTAGTAAATTGCATTTTAGCCTCTAATTCAAGGCTAAGTATACCACTCAGCATATCCTAATGTTTGAATGAGAAATGAAGTGGTTCAGCAATGAATGAAGAGGAGCTTTACCAAGGAGACTTTTTAATTTTCTATTAGGTTGATGTTCAAATGCATTGCATAGCCATTTCGTTTCCATGTGAAGTTTTTCATTAAGCATATTTTGGACATCTGTTATATGTCAGGAATTGCTCTAGGTGCCTGGGATGAAGCAGTGAACAAAAGAGTAAAAAATGGTCGCCTTCATGGGATTTACAATCTGGTGGGGGGTGGGGAGAGGGGAGACAGACAAAAAGGAAACAAGCAAATATAGAGCAAGCTAAAATGTGATGAGTTCTGTGGAACAAACTAAACCAGGGAATTGGGGGCTGGGCCATGGGGAGAGTGTAGTTTAAAAAAGGTTGGTCAGAAAAAGGCTCTCTGAAGATGTCACATATGAGTAACAACCGGAAGTAAATGAGGGAAGAAACCATGTGGATCTCTGGGGCAACATATTTCCAGGAAGAGGGAGGCCATAGGTGGGAGCATTCCCGGTCACAATGGGAGGAAACTTAAGGATGTCAGCATAGCTGGAACAGAGCAGAGCACATGAGGTGGAGGTGATTAGAAGATCAGGTCAGAGGCAACGCAGCCAATCTTGTAGGGAAATAGAGGTTACTGTCAGGACCTTGGCTTTAACTCAGGGTGAAATTGGGATGAGATAGGTTGCAGCAAGGGCAGAGGCAGGGACATCAGTTGGAAGGCTGTAAAAACAATTGAGAGAAGGAAAGACAGTGGCTTGGACCAGAACAGCAGCACTGGAGAAAGTGAGACATGGTGGAATCTGAGATACATTTTGAAGGTAGAGTTGACAAAATTTGGCAATAGATTGGATGTGGGGTGTCAGAGTGAGATAAAAGGATGGCATTTCCATTAACTGTGGTGAAAAAGATAGCAGAAGTAGGTGTGGCAAGAAAGGTTTGAGACATATTACACTTGAGATGTCTATTAGACTTCCAATTATTTGTTAGAATTTCATGTTACAGTTTTGATAATTTTTAGGTATGAAGTTGAAAAAAATTTATAGAAACTTGAAATATTTTTATAAAACTCTAAAAATTATACACACACAAGTTTGAGGAAAGGATTTTTTATTGTAATAAGAACATTGCATATGAGATCTACTCTAAACAAATTTTTAAGTGTATAATACTGTATTGTTAACAGTAGGCACAATGTTGTAGAGAAGATCTCTAGAATTTATTCAGCCTGCATAACTGAAACTTTATACCCATTGAATAGTAAATGGAGGGCAAACATCCAGATGAACCAGAGCAAATGGACAATTGCCTAGAGGTCTCTGCCTTTGTGCAGTTATTGGAGTCAGTGATCTTGATTCTAACAGCTATATGATCCATACACTCGACTGCTTTCCAGTTTAGAGCAGAGATAACAGTCCTAAGTCCTGCAATCCAAGAAGCAAAATAAAAGGGAGACGTAGGTCTATAGAATACTTGACATCTTCAAAAAAGAAAAATGCTTTGATAATGGGTAGCTTAAATTATTATTAGCATTAGTAATGTTCACTTAAGTATTTTTGCAATGATGGAGACAGGTAATCAGTTTGTTGGTTGATGCACGTTGGACATTTTTTCTTTTCTTAGGCATTTCAATAAATCTGTAGATTATTGTTCCATTGTAAGAATGAAATTTGGAGTATGTATGTGGGTGAAGGGGAGAAGAGGTAGTAGGAAAATCCTACTGCCTAGATACAAGATGGTTTCTTACACTCACTGGATTTAGTGAGATCCATAAAAAGTGCCTTAACTCTTAAAGTTAAGTTTACCCAATTTTTAATTGGAAATAACAATATTGATTTTTCTGAGTTATTAAAAGAAAGGGAAGATACAACACAAGCACCTAGTGGAGTATCCAACATATTATTATTGTTATTATTATCATTATTACTTTTAACATCACCATTATTACTTTCCTCTTCATCACAACATTTCTATATTAATATGACATTTGGCACCATGTCCAAACAGGTTCTGCTTCCATCTAGGGTAGAAACCAATACAGAGAAAGAAAGGATTGTTTGCTTTGAGCATTTGCAAATGACAGGTACCCAGTCCCCTACTGTGAATTTTTTATTTTATCATTTTGTTTTATCTTATCAATGTACATATATTTTTGTTCTTTCTCCTAAAATAGTTAAAATTACGTGAGCAGAATTTTGGCATATGAATAGATTCAAAACAATGCAATAATTGGTAGTTTTAGTCTTAATTATTAAATTGGCTTCCAAGAGCAGAGAAACTGTCTCTTGTGCATAGTAGGTTATTAAACATTTGTCAAATCAGATTGTATTGAACCCATTTGGTACACTGAAGATGGCTTCTCCCAGGGATAGTAAATAAGCCGGCATAGCATGTGATATTTTAAATGTAAATCACTAATGAACTTCCAGATATTCTCAGAGAATTACCCTGAAAGTTTTCTCTTGGCACATGAGCTGCTATATTAATATTTTTACTCTTTTAATGGAAATGTATCCTTTTGGTGAAATTGCTATACATTTAGGCTAAAGCTAAAGAGAGAAACAATGAATCGTGAAGATAAAATGACTACCTTATATCTATAAAAGCTAAAGTCTAAAATGATTTTTAAAAATGCTTTATAATTTAATTTCTCTTTTGGAGAGAAATGGATTTTCAACCTCATAGTGTAAATGCTACTAAAAGGTTTCAGCTTTGTATTGGGTTGAGGATGCTGGGGAATGCTGGCCCCAGGATGGCTTATAGGCTGCCCTTTGAGTGGCATGGAAAAAGAGCTCTTCTTTTTTCATACAGCCCTTGATGCAGTAATTATAACTCTGACATATCCAGCTCTTTTACAGAGTTGAACCAGAATTGTGTGGAGAAACTTGAGCTTTTTAGGAATTTTTCTAGAGGGATTTTTAACTTCTTAGGATGCCTGTCAGATTGTCACATATGATTTTAAAAATCGTTAGGATTCCTGTTATAATATACAGTTAAAATAGCATTTGTTTTGGAATTAAGTGATGAAAGAGGATTGGAAATCGCTTGTCAAGCAAATTGTTTTCTAGATCATTAAAAAAAAAAACAATATTTTTTCAGGAGCTGGTATGCTATTTTATTTAGGGGAGAGATGACATTTAGTGATTTACAAAAAATGAACAGAAATGGAGAAATTTAAAAGAAAGATAATGGGAGAAATATCTATAGCAGTCAGAAACATGAAGACTCTTCTCTTGGAAGAAGGGAGGTGACTTCCTTTTTTATTCTCTTCCCACACCAGGTTTGAAATTACATAGTAAGGAAAACGAGTTCAGGGTCAAACTAGAATTTGAAATAGTTCGTCCTTGGGTTGCCTTTAAAGTATTTTAGGAAAAAAACCTTCATAATTAATGTAAATTATTCTCTCCTGCCTAGTAGCCTCTGGATTATGAAGCAAAGGGTTAAGATATAGGTAGTTTATGACTTTTCTCTAGATTTTTACTGGGCCCTGTTTGAAGTCCCCAAGCATCAGCAACTCTCAAGTCTCAGCAGATAATAAAAATAGGATATTTTATTTAGAAAGAAATCCAATGATGCTTTAAAACCCATTAGTGAAAATATACAAATATTAATACATTCATCTTAGAAATTCATTCTTTCAAAGGTCAATTATTATTCTTGGATTATTTCTTTTTTCTTCTTTTCCATATAATTTTACTTTTATTTCTTTTAAATAACTTTTTAGGATACTAATTCTTTTTCTGGGTTTCTGTCTTTTGTAATACATTTCAATTTCAATCTTTTTTAAAAAGATTTGTGTTTGTTCTATTCAGTTTACCAATGATTATTTTAAAAGTGTAGATATTTCAAATAAAAGTAGAAGAAAGAAAGACATTTTCAAAACACGGTACATGGTTCAACAGATTAAATGGGATAAAGAGAGATGGGGGGACGGGGAGAGAAAATGACTGCCCAGTAAAAGGCTTTTTAGCAAATCATACTGAATCTCATTAATAAAGAATACGTCCACTAAAGCTGTACAATCAATCTGCCATGTGCATTAGTGATGTCTAGTCCAATTCAGGTAGATAAATTGTTCTGTAAGTGTCCGTCGGCTGCCACTCAAATCACAATACCAATAATACATGCTGCGCTGAATTTCCCCTGACTGATGATGAATTTTTTCACAGGGTTAGACTGGACTAAATAGGTGAAAGGAGAAGAATGATGTCTGTTTGAATGAACACCACCAATAACAGGAAAAAAGGATAGATAACTGGAGAGATAAGCAGTGGACAAGGATGCTGTGAACCAATCTATTAAAAAAAAAAAAAAAAACTACTGGCAGGGAACAATCCAACTACACACCATTGCCAAAAGCGTCAGCTAAAAATACACTAGGAAAAGTGTAGTTGATATAGAACTTGCAAAGTCAGATGAGAGCATTACTGTAGTGGCAGAGAAATCCATCATGTGGAAACTCTCAGGCACAAGACTAGGAGGATAAAGGGGAAGAGGAAACAAAGTAACTAGATACTTCCATGAATATTATAATTACAGCATCTTAGTCTGGTTTCTAACCATGGACAATTCCATTTACTGGTGGACACCATGACTAATATCTTTCCCAAAGGCTAGCTATCAGATGCTGTCATTATTATAAACAGATATTTTTTAAAGGCACAATATAATATGCTTTTGTGGCACTTTGGTTTGAGTTGACACCACAAGATTTTTCTAAAGAAGTCAATCAGTTTCACACATGACCAGAAAATAAAAGCACCTGCTTTTGAGCCTATAGTTGAAAGGAAGTATTCCATCACTTCTTACAAGATTAGAAGTCTCCAAGGGGATATTGTGCACGTAAGAGAGCATTTTGAAATGAGGTGAAAACACTAAGCCTGTGTGGTTATATGATTGCATTAAAGTAGAGAAATGAAAGATTAGGATGGTATTGGGTTTTAGGAAGGAATGTCGCTGTGGATTTGTCATTAATGCAGTGACCCTATCTGTCCAAGTCATTCCATTTCAATGTGACTTAGAATTCTAAAAAGAAGTCAGCTTAAAGGTGTCAACACAGCTCTCTGTGTAAGCTGCCTTCAGCAACGAACTTCTATCTTTAATTTAACACAATTGGCAATCTTGGTTTGAGACAGACTGTGATTTAGTTAACATGAAAACAGAATGACCTCTGTCACCCCAGAGTTGAATGAGGAGTTCAATTCAGGCTCCATGGCATGTATGAACAATTGTAGGAATGATAACCTGGGAACAAAATGAAATGACCTCACTGAACATGTGGAAGAATAAACAAATCCCTCATATTGTGGCTTGCTGTTCTCCTAGACAAATGTATGCATGTTTATTTTTTAACGATGTGCTTTAATAATGCATACATGTTATGTTCCTTCAGTCACACAGATAAAACCCTATTTTAATGATAGGCTCATAATGACCAACCTGATATAGTACAGTAAAACTACCTTCATGTGCCAGCTAGCAGCTCTTGTTAGTTGCTGATAAGAATGCAACATATTCTGGCAGACAAGAAATAGTATGTAATAGATGCATTCACTATTTTCAACTCTTTGAGCAGTCAATTTAGTTAATAAAAGCCTCATCCTTTCACTACATGAACCACGAAGGTATTAGCAACAATGGGAATATATGATCTTTTAATAAAATTTTCTAAGGTGAAGATTTGGAAGCATTTTATGCCTCATGTGGATAACACAGTCCCTAAGATACTTGATAGAATGCAATGCTACTCATTTAAAATTGGACCTGAATATCTCAAAGTCAACATTTTATTTTGTTTTGTTTACATTCATGTCTGAACTTTGGGGGAAAAGAGTCTCCCTCACCCCTTTTCAAATTTATTAAGATAGATTGAAAAAAAATGAAATAAGAGAATTTTATTTTGTATTAAATATAGTAGCAGGACAATGAACTAATTAAAATTAAAATTTTTATCAAATCATTTTTCTTCTCAGGTATAAAAATTTCAAATTAATCCAACATGTCATTTGCATACCTTCTCTAAATGGTCTCTAGCTTGAATTTGTATCATTCAAACCCTAATGATCATTTCTGGGCAAAGCAAATGACCACATAAATAATACAGCACACCACTTATATGTACCATGAGAAGAATATTCCATTTACACAGCTTATAAATCAGCATAGATATTTTTAAAATTTTTGAACATTGGCTTCTGAGACCCACAGTTCCAGAGTTGTGCTATATTATTATTTTACCAAGTCCTTACATTTAAATATCTGCACTATAAATGCCATTAATGCATTGGCAGGCAATGCACTTGCTTATATTCATCTGTCTAAACTACAACAGTCAAAAAGTCAGCTTGAAGGCTTTAGAATTTCCTCAAATTATAATTTTCTCTTTTTTATTTACCTCATTTCATATTTATTCTGTTGCTTTAGCCACCCTATTGACTTAGTTTTCATAAAACCAAAGCATTCTTTAGAAAAATTTGATATAAAATAAAGAGAAAAGTGAACAGGAAGAGTAGAGGTCAAGAACTTTTAGCCCAGTCACTAAGAAGCCAGACTCTGTTCCCTTCTCTAGTCTCTGAACTTGAAAGTTTTCAAAGTACTCGTTAGGAGTAATCATTAAAAGAAATCTTTGCAGTTTTATGAAGTAAAAAAATAATTGAGTGTATTTCTCTTCTACTAAAAGTTGCATGTCTTAACTGGCACTTAATCATTATAGTGACATCGCTTTTCTAGAAGTCAAACTTTTGGCAACCTCAACTATAGAAATCAATTTTTAAAAGAGAGAGAGCTTTCATAGAAAGAGGACAGAAACATGTAAGATGTCTAGCAAATTCATGTCTATGAAGTGGCCATGCCCTTTCCCACCATTGAGTAGATGAGGCGTTCTCTAACATAGCTACAAGATAAGGAAGCAGGTGCATTCATACAAAAGGTACAGGCGTCTGCCAGCCTGGTTTGTTTCAAACTAGTCAACTTGGTGTATCCGAATTTTCATTTTTATTTTAGTTCTGTGAGTGTGAGTGTCTCTGTGTGTGTGTGTGTGTGTGTGTGTGTGTGTGTTTGATTCATTGATATTTGATGGATTACACACAGAGCATTTCTCACCAGGAATTTATCCAACAAGTAAGAGCACTTTGGTTATTAAATTGAGGTCTCATGTTAGAGGCCATTAAGCAAATTATTTAGTGCATTCTGCTTTAGAAGGCAAGGGCAGAAGTACAGTATATTATAACCAGCTAATTTCATGCTGCAATTAAATTCTTGACACACACTTGGAATAGGAAACTTAATGTGAAAGGGAAAATTAAACAGGGCTTTTCATTGTCAAGTTTCTGTTTGAAAATAGACTTTTCCAAGAGGTCCATCTAATACATTTAAGAATACATATTTTTTTTTACCATATAGAAGGATGAAAATTACCTGTTGTATAGAGAATAATCAGAGCATTTTTAGACTTACTTTAGAATTTTATACAAGCAGTAATAATTTTATTCTAATAGATTTTAGCAGACATTTTAATGAAAACAATTTCAAAGGAAAATATTTTTTAAAAAAATAATAAAACTGTACTAATTTGATACACTTGTTACGTAAATGTCTTATTTTCAGTTTGATGACTGGATTGTGAGACAGTGGAATTTGTGTTTGTGTGTGTTTGTGTGTGTGTGTATTGAAATGAAAGCTCAAGTTGAAATTCATTACAGTGGGAAATATCCAGATAAAGAAAAAATAAAGAGGTAGTTTGTCAGGAATAAATTCTTAATAATAGAAATCAAAGAAAAGTATAATATCCTCTGAAAAAATAGTTATCGTGTTATGCTTTTCTCTTGCTTTTTTTTTTCTTTTTTAAATTTCTTTAAAAAATCTACTTATTTAATATTTTCATCTCAGCCTATGGTATAGTGCAGCAGTGTGATCTACACAGTCAGACTTCCTTTCAAGCCAAATTTTGCCCTAATTCTTTCTGTGTGTGATTATGGACAAATTACTCAGATTCTCTGGGCTGCAGTTTTCTCTATGATAAAGTGGTGATGATAATAATAGTACCAACTGGTTATGACGTTATAAGAAATAAATGACGTCAGACACCTAAAAGGCTTCAAACAGAACTTACAGTAAGTGCTAAGTGAGTGTCAACTCTTATCCACTGAAATATCCACATCACGAGGGCAGGGGCTTTGATTTTCTCTGGACCTTGATAAGCATATTTGAAAGATTTATTGAATGACTGATTAATATTATATCTTATTAGTGAATGACTAGGAAGCTAGTAATGTGGTGTTATTTGAGGAAATGCTTATCCATCAACCCTCACTCTGCAAAAAGACCTCCCTTGGTATAAACTAATGCCATTTGATTAGATCCATTTCTGATAATAGATTAGAAAATACTGCTGTGTTAAGGGGGTACATAAGTGGCAAAAATATTGTGAAATGAAAATAATGGCCATGAGCTGGTCACAAATCCCCTATTTTACAGTTTTTCCCACATTTGGATTAATATGTAACGTCATCTAAGCAGGAAAACTGGGTTCCCTGTGGTCATACAGCAAGTCATCACTAAATTAAAAGGAGAAGTAAGACTAGTTTCCTGGTGTAACTAACTTAAATGATCCTGTTTAGTTTAGATTTTTGTTGGACACAGAAATTAGCCAGGCAATCCAATCTAAAATCTTTAGATTAAAAAAATGGAAAGTTTAAAAACCTACTTCTCATCCTAAGATTCTCTCTACACAACTCCAAAATAGATGGATGAATGTTAAGGAATATCTGGATTGGCTAAATATTCAGTGTTACCCAGATAATCACCATTTAGGATTTGATACTTCAGAAATTATCCAGAATGGTCTTTTTTTTTTTTTTACATGATACTAAGTGAGATATAAACAATGGCATTCCATCAAACTGTTTAATTTTAATCAAATTTATTTATCCGTGAAGTATCTCAGTTTTCACATATGTGAAAGTCTTAATCCTAATGCCTACCTTGCCAGATCGTAAGGGAGACTAAATGGAGTATCAGTGTTGCTAGAGGGGCCTACTCTCCAGCCACGTGGAAGGCGTGTTTTCCCCAAGTTCAGCCTCTGCTCATGCCTGTGTCCTTTATGCCTGCAGTCCCCAACCCCTGAAATGTGGACTGGCACTGGTCCCTGGCCTGTTACGAACTGGGCCACAGAGCTACACCTCCCCTGCCCGAGGAAAAGAAAAATTGTCTTCCACAAAACTTAGGAACCTGGCCACAGAGTAGGAGGTGAGCCAGTGAAGCTTCAACTCTATTTACAGCCCTCCCCATTGCTGGCATCACCACTTGAGCTCCGCCTTCCCTACGAACCCCCCACCCCACCCCCTGCCTGTCAACGGAAAAATTGTCTTCTATGAAACCAGTCCCTGAAGCCAGAAAGGTTGGGGACTGCTGCTTTACACCATTCACCACCTGTGCCTTGAACAAGGTCCCTATGGCTCCTTCAGGACTCAGTTCAAGGAGTCTCTCTCTGAAACCTCTGGTGTTCACAGGTATTATTGCTTATTTTCATAGCACTCTCTACATAATTCTATTTTAAGTTTTAATACATCTTCTGTAATGATTTCCTCTCCATATGTAAAATTAAAACTGAGCCAAATAATGGCCAGACCCTGGCACAGAATCCCACTCCAACAAATGAGAGTCTAATGGCCTGGAACGTTTGTAAAATGATTCAGATCTTTGCTGGAGTCTCTTGAAGAATAGTCAAAGGAGCATTTCTTTCAGAAAACCCAACACAGGGACTCTCCTTCCCACCTATAAATTCTCACTAGTCCCCACACCAACCAACTCAGGCTTTCCTCTCTCTACTCTCCTCTTTGGTTAAGCTCTTCCTTGTTTATAATCAAGGTAACATGTCTGGATTTGGGGAATCTGATGGGGACACAAGAGAGGTTGAGTTTTTCTCCTTCAGTCTTTGTGAAATACCTGAACCCTGCACAAGAGACTCGGTCTCTGGGCTGACATGGCAAGAAAGCATTCTTCTTCTTTAGGTAGTGAAGCACGAATGAAGTTTATAATCATTTATAATTTAAAATCTTCATTTTTGTCCCCTCATTGATTATTCCTCTCTCTTCACTGTGGAACTGAGAGTTCCTTTTCAATATAAGACTCAAGGGGAGCCTGGAAAGATGACTTGAAACTTGGATTCTGAACATCATTTGGCAGCTCTGCTCTTTAGAAAGCTCCTCGGTCTACCTGTATTTTCCTACTCAGATACCCTCTAGTCCATGGGTCAGCAAATATTTTCAGATAGGGATTATTTTAGGCTTTGTGTACCATCAGGTTCCTGTTGCAACTACTCAGCTCTGCTGTTGTAGCATGAAATCACCCTCAAGGATACTTGAATGAGCATGGCAGTGTTCCAATAAAACTTTATTGACAAAAACAGGTGACAGGCCAGATTTGACCTGCAGGCCATAGCTTTCAAACACCTGCTAGTTTATCCACTGGTTTTGTTAACCTAATTGTCACCACTCAGGCCAGTTCTTTGGAAGGGATTTCACTGTATTTTGCCTTCCCTAAACATGTGATTCTTGGGAAAGCAACAGGAAACTGAGCTTTTGAACAGCACTTGCTGTTAAGCTCGTTCATTGAATTATTGATCCAGATGCATAATAAAACTTCAAGAGCACTTTGGAGGAATTTTCAAAGTTCTAGGACAGCCAGGTTTTAAGAATTTGCATAATGTAAGAGAGAAAGATGTAATAATCATAAGGAGACCACATGGCAGCTGACACTGATTTAGTGCTTATCGTATACCACATCCTATAAATTTTTGACATGTTATATCCATTTAATCCAGATATTTCCATGAGGTAGCTTCTGTCACTTGTTATCTTTTAAGCTGACTCTTAGAGACTTTAAGAAATTTTTCATGATCACATAGTGAGTGGCAGAATTGGAGTGAAGCTCAGGTGTATTTGACTCCAAAGACCATTTCAGAAAAAGAAAAGAGAACAAGAGACAGTGAGAAAGAATGCATTATTTTTGGGTTAGGGTTCAGGGACAAGTAATGGCTTGCCCATCAGTTCCTTCCACTTGAACTAAATCTGGCAGATCACAAGGGCAACCACAGCAGGGCTCCAAATTCCTAGTCCAAATACTAAACCAGCATTTCACCTAGAGACATGGTGGAGAGCCAGAACCTTCTGATCACTCAGAAGGTTCCAAACCTATGAACCTCTTGAGGCAGCTTTTAGGTTAAATCCATAATACTGTGTTCAGATCTCCACAGACTTCAGGACATCTAGAATTTTCTCTAAGTCTGTGATATTTTACATGTCCATATTTTGAAGAACAAAGAAAAATTATTTTCTTTTGAAATCAATAATACTCAGATAATTAAAAATTCCACTATAATATAAACCTCAACATAGCAAAAGAGGAAACAATGAAACTGAGCTTAATATAACTTTTAATTGTATACTGATAATATTTGAGGAAAAATAATAAATGGTTGTAGCCCATTTGTTTACAGAATTCAGGGTGAGCCCATGTATAACTGGTGAATATTTAATCAAAGCCCCATTAAGCTTCCTCTTGCAGTGATTTTCTTTTAGTATTAATTTGAATTCTAGTGTATCTATGATGGAGCAGCATATCAGAAAAAAAAAATCAGTTGCACACTATGTACTTACCATGGCAACCCCAGCATCACATGGTACACACGCTAGTCTGGAGCCAAAGAGCTTCACGGGCTCTTAAGCAGACACACACACACATGCACACACACACAAAATCCTAGTCATGTGACTTTGCCTACAGTCAGCAGCCTTTGCCAGGAAAATGTGTCAGCGTAAACCGATAAACTCTGGGTTATTCTGACTCCTGCAATTCTCTTTCTTTAGATCTTTTCAGTTCTGTTTTCTCTCTCTCCCTTTCTCTCCTTCCCTTCTTCTCTCTCTCCCTTACTCTTCCTTGCCTTAAAATATAGGATGCAATAATTAAAGGTTTATTTGCCATCTTAGATTTTTTCAAAATTCTTTTATTGAAAATGCTTTCCAGCATTCAGGACCTTATTAATTTCCCTGTCAGTGTCTTAGAACATGAATAACATAAAGCCTTTCCAAAAACTGAGAAAAGGCAGAAATGTCCATAGCATAAATAATTGAAATCCATACAATTTATTTATATTCCTTCTTCAGTTTATTAAGGGGACATTATTTGCTTAGCCATTATTTTAATAGCATCAATGTTATTTACTAAGTGAAAAATGACTTACTCATTTGTCAAATGTTCACTGTGTTAGTTGCTGCCTCAAGGGGCTTCTGTTATGGTGGATAATAACACTAATATTTACGACACACTGACAATGTGTCTAACAAAATGTATTGCATATATTAACTCGTACCACCACACTGTGAATGAGTTACTAGTACCATCTCCATTCTACAGATAGGAGAACTGAGGCTCAAGATCCCAGTTAGTAATCAAGACATCAGAAATTTGAATTTGTAGCCCGAACTAAAGCATTATAAAAGCTATCCATGTAACAGAAACGTGTAACCCCTTAGTAATTTAAAAGAAAAAAAAAAACAAATTTGAACTTAAGTGTTAGTGCCCTAACCAGGGTGCTGATTCTTTGACTAAACCCAAAACAAAGAAAAATATAGGTACAAATAGGAAACTAAACAAAAGAAAACAAAAACATATTTTAAACTCTATGATGGGCTATATGAGGTAATACATATGTTAATTAGCTAGATTTAGTCATTACACAATCCACATATACTTCAAAAAGTTGCACACAATACATGCAATAATTTTTTTTTTGTCAATTTACAAAGAAAAAAGAAAAAGATTAAATTTGGGGGGAATTGGGAAATGGAAATGTAAGTTCAGAGAGAAAAGGAGAGATGTAAAATTCTGACCACCAAAAAAGAGCTTATTGATGTATTCTTCAAATTATTATGCTATTTAGATTCATTTGACTTACATTAAATATGATCTAATAATTCTAAAAAATAAAACAGAATAAAATAAATAAACTCTATGATGCATATCAATTCCATCTCTTGAAAATGATGGCAAAACTATAATACAATAGCTCTGTGTTTTTCAAAAGTTATTTCAAATGCCAGACTAGTATTTTAATCCACTTGGATCAAACACATCACAGTTACACGATCTCCATATGCTGCTGAGATAGAGAAATCATACCTCATCAACAAATGGTGGACTCTTGGCATTCTTTCAGACTTTCAGTTTACATATTGATTTAATTAACAAAATTCAATTTTTTAGTTCCTTGCTGGGACTCTGATTCTCTAGTTTAGGCTTCAAGAACATAAAGGCAGCAGATTTTACAAACAGGCAACTCCCAAAATCCTATGTAATTAATGATTCTTGTGATTTGTGGTAAAGCTTTGAACTTCAAGGGATTCCATTTTCAATTTCCAATGTCAGTCAACCAGACTCTGATGCTATTTCCCAAGTAATCACATTTATGTGCAAACGTTTTTAGTTAACAGCCATTGAATAAATGCCTGTCTCTGAACTAACATTCTCTCTCTCTCTCTCTCTCTCTCCTCCTCCTCTTAAATGAGCTTGTTTGCTCGAGACCATTTTGGAAATGATCCAGAACAAAATGTCATTAGCATGTTCCGGGAACTCATTAGCAAATGCATTTATGCGTTAAGAAGTCCACTTACAAGGCAAGCCATGTTGCATCTACTGTGAAAACAGAAATGTTGAGAAGACAAACATAAGAAGGGTTAACCAAAAGTTTCTATCAATGAGCAAAATCATCATATACACATTAAATATGAAACAATAATCAACACTATTTCCAATATATATACTTCGAATGTGTGTGTGGCCATATAATTTATAATGATCATAGGTTTTAAAGCTCTTAGTGGATAATCAGTGATCTCATATATATATTTGTACTGTGTTATACATAAACATGTTCAAATTTGCTTGATAGAAAGGCAACATAATTATCTGTATATATATTTTAAAATTATGTATGTGATACATATCATATATATATATATATATATACACACATATATATGATATATATCCTATTCCAGACCATACTGAGAGTTGGAACCATGTTTAATTCTGCTCTCTACCTTCCAAAAATACTACCTAGGATGCCAGTTGGACTGTTGTAACAAAGGACAAAATAACCTTGACTTAAATGAGGTAAAAGACTCTTTTCCTCCCTGTCTTCCCTCTGGGGTAGTCTAAGTGTGACCTCTCCAGGGCTGATAGGGCATCTCCGCCATGTTTTAAATCCAAATTCCTTACGGTTTTGCTCACCTACCTTCTCCACGAAAATTTCCTCTTGTGATCTAAGAAACCTGCTCCATCTCCTGCCATATCTGTATTTTAGCCATCAAGAACAGGGAAGGGGAGGCAGGTTCCTTTATTTTAAAGAATGACCAAAAATTGTACACTTCCCTTTCACTCATAAACCACAAGGCTTGGCCTAGTCCTGTGACTATACCTAGATGCAAGGAAAGTTGGAAAAGCTAGTTTTTAGCTAGGCAAGCAATTGAATATTGGCTGAGCATCTTGAAGTCTCTCCCACAGCCCTTTTCTTAGGGTAGACAATATATACATAGTGCTTAGGGCATAAAAGCTTCTCAAGACCTGAAATAATATTCAAGATTAGAAAAAAAATATTGATTTCAAAATACTAAAAAAAAAACACCTGTATAATATAATTTAATGAATATCTAATAACATATCTGTGATGAGTAATTATACCAATTCTATTAATTGTTTCATTTTGTGTTCATTTAAAAAGCCACATTTAAAATAATATTTACATTGAATTTCTTCCCTTTGCCAAAATCCTATCATATGCACATTTGCTGAAAAATTGCAGCCAGCCATAAATTAAACAAGAAATGTACAGCCAAATATTTTCAAAGGGCACATTAAAAAAATTTTTAAAATGTACAGCAAAATAGTACATTAAATGATGTATATGTGTACAGTTTAGTTTGTATGGGTAGAATAGGAAAGTTTAAAAGCTAAGTGATGTAATGGCCTTTGAAAGTATTTAAATGGTCCTGAATAATGATTTAAAAGTTGTTATAGTAAAGCAGTTGAAGTGATACAGCTGTTTCACTAGCTGTATTTTGCAAAGATTGGTAGATAGGGGATGTAGAACTGATTATGAGTAGAATGAGTGGAAATAGCATGTATTTCTGTAACTATCAAACCATGGGCCAATATATTTTGATAAAAGGATCCAGCATCATCACAATTACCTGTGAGTTTCTCCTGTTCAGTGATAAGGGAGGGTTTGTGTGAATACTGAAGACAAGCGCTCTTTGTGTTGACCTTCAGAAGACTTAGGAAGGAGAACCTGGCAAGGTCTGTGATGTGAAGTGTGCCACATAAAGACAACCACACACTCAGGATGCTGCAATGGGTGGGCTAGGAGCTGCCTGAGTGGCCTCTGGGACAGCTGCCACTGCCGTTTCTGCTGCAGCAGCATCCTAGGAGGCTTGAAAGCTCTTTGGAATTTCTGTCAGCTTATAGCCACAGTGTGCCAGCCTTTCCACACATAAATTGAGGGAGTAAACCTAAGTCTTTCATAGAATTCTAGCACAAATTTAGTGTTTGGGAGCAAGAGTTGTGGTTCATGGAGTTCAGAAGCAGGACACTTGTGCAATTAGAAGAGAATCTTGAAAAAATAATAATTCCTTCATTTTGAAAAAGTTCATGCATCAACCAATACTAATTGACTCTCCATTCTGCGCCTGTGTTACTAGTGGGCACTGAAATGTGCAACATGAACTTGGAGATGCTGTATTACACCAGCTGCTATTTCTTGATAATGCATTTTCTCTTTGAACTTTCTCCTCTAAAGATTGTACACTGTGTTATTTAATAATACAGAAATATATGGACAGTGCCATTGTAGATGGTACAAGTCCATATATTATAATTTGACCATATATATTATTAACCATATATATTATTATTTGACATGTTTCCTTAACTAAACCACAGCACACACAGCACACACACACAAACATATGTAAAACTGATACAGTTATGCTTAAAAAGCAACTTGAGACCTTTCACATATGATCAGATTTGTCTGTCTGAGACAGATATCAATGCTGAATTGATCTTACACTGGGGAGAACATTATTGTTTTTGTGCAACTGGCTGAGTGTGCTCTCTGAGACAAAGCTTGAAAAATGTCTTGGAATATAAAAAAAGTTTATTTTAGCTCATCGTTCTACTCTTCCTGCCTCCCGACTCATGGTTTGTGACTCCTTTTTTATTAGCCATATATATAGGATATCTTCTTTTTAATTTCAGCTTATTATGGGGGTACAAAAGTTCAGGTTATATATATTGCCCATGCCCCCCATCCCCCCAAGTCTAAGCTTCAAGCGTGTCCATTCCCTAGATAGTGCACATCGCACTCATCACGTAGGTATACACCCATCCCCTCCCCCCACCCCCATCCCCCCAGTCAGAACTTCAAGCATGTCCATTCACCAGACAGTGCGCATCGCACTCATCAAGTAGGTATACACCCATCCCCTCCCCCCAGCTCCCACCTCTGTCCAATACTCAATTGGTGTTATTCCCAAATGTGCACTTAGTGATCATCAGGGAAACCAATTTGCTGGTGAGTACATGTGGTGCTTATTTTTCCATTCTTGGGATACTTCACTTAATAGAATGGGTTCCAACTCTCTCCAGGAGAACCAAAGAGATGCCATATCAATGTTATTTCTTATAGCTGAGTAATATTCCATGGCATACATATACCACATTTTACTAATCCATTCATGAATTGATGGGCATTTGGGTTGTTTCCACATCTTTGCAATTGTGAATTGTGCTGCTATAAACATTCGGGTGCAGGTGCCTTTTTTACAGAATGACTTTTGTTCTTCTGAGTATATGCCCAATAATGGGATTGCTGGATCGAATGGTAGGTCTACTTGAATCTGTTTAAGGTATCTCCATATTGCTTTCCACAGGGGCTGTACTAGTTTACAGTCCCACCAGCAGTGTATGAGTGTTCCTGTCTCTCCGCATCCATGCCAACGTGTTGTTTTGGGACTTTTTGATAAAGGCCATTCTCACTAGAGTTAAGTGATATTTCATTGTGGTTTTGATTTGCATTTCCCTGATGATTAGAGATGTTGAACATTTTTTCATATGTTTGTTAGCCATTCTTATATCTTCTTTTGAAAAATTTCTATTCATGTCCTTTGCCCACTTTTTGATAGGGTTGTTCGATTTTTTCTTACTGATTTTCCTGAGTTCTAAATAGATTCTTATTATCAGTCCTTTATCTGATGTGCAGTATGCGAAAATTTTTTTCCATTCTGTAGGTTGTCTGTTTACTCTCGTGACTGTTTCTTTGGCTGTGCAGAAGCTTTTTAATTTAATCAGGTCCCATTTATTTTTGTTGTTGCTGTGATTGCCTTAGGGGTCTTCTTCATAAATTCTTTGCCTAGGCCAATGTCTGTAAGAGTCTTTCCTACATTTTCTTCCAGAATTCTAATAGTTTCCCACCTAAGGTTTAAATCTGTTATCCACCATGATTTGATTTTTGTGAGAGGTGAAAGCTGTGGGTCCTGTTTCAGTCTTCTACATGTGGCTATCCAGTTTTCCCAGCACCATTTATTGAATAAGGAATCTTTTCCCCAGAGTATGTTTTTGTCTGCTTTGCCAAAGATTAGATGGCTATATGAGGACGGTTTTATATTTGGATAATCTGTTCTGTTCCACTGGTCTGTGTCCCTGCACTTGTGCCAATACCAAGCAGTTTTAATAATCATAGCCTTGTAGTATAGTTTGAAGTCTTGAAAATTAATATCTCCCATTTTGTTTTTGTTGCTTAAAATTGCTTTTGCTAAACGGGGTCTTCTGTGGTTCCATACAAAGCGTAAAATTATTTTTTCTATACCTGTGAAAAGTGATGTTGGTAATTTAAAAGGGATTGCATTGAATCTGTAGATCACTTTGGGCAGTATAGACATTTTAACAATGTTGATTCTTCCAATCCACGAGCGTGGTATGGTTTTCCACCTATTTACATGCTCTGCGATTTCCTTCCTCAGTGTTTCATAGTTCTCCCTATAGAGGTCCTTTACCTTCTTAAATATATTCCTAGGTATTTTATTTTCTTTGTTGCTGTTTTGAAGGGTAACAAGCCAACATAATTTTGATAGCAAAACCAGGAAAGAATGCAACAAAAAAAGAAAACTACAGACCAATATCCCTTATGAATATAGATGCAAAAATTCTCAACAAAATCTTAGCAAATTGAATCCAAGTGCTTATCAAAAAAATAATCCATCACAACCAAGTGGGCTTCATCCCAGAAATGCAGGGATGGTTTAACATACGCAAATCTATAAATGTAATTCACCACATAAATAGAAGCAAAAATAAAGACCATATGATTCTCTCAATAGATGCAGAAAAAGCATTTGACAAAATCTGACACCCTTTTATGATAAGAACGCTTAACAAAATAGGCATAGATGGGGCCTATCTAAAAATGATACAAGCCATATATGACAAACCCACAGCCAACATCATATTGAATGGGGAAAAATTGAAAGCATTCCCACTTTGAACTGGAACCAGACAAGGCTGCCCACTGTTCCCATTACTTTTCAACATAGTATTGGAAGTCCTTGTGAGAGCTATAGGCAAGAGAGCAGAATCAAGGGAGTCCAAATAGGGAAAGAAGAGATCAAACTCTCACTCTTTGCTGATGATATGATGTTATATCTAGAAAACCCCAAGGATTCAACCAAGAGACTCCTGGAATTGATCAATGAATTCAGTAAAGTCTCAGGATACAAAATCAATACACACATATCAGAGACATTCATATATGCCAATAACAGTCAAACGGAGAATCAAATTAGGATGTCTTTTTGTTTTGCTGCTTCTGGTGACATTTCTCCTCTGAATTTACATCCCCAAAAGTTGCTATTTGCCCTCAAAGAGCGGGAATAAATAAATAAGCATTGAAAGTAAGCTATGCAAAGGCATTAACTAAATGAAGTCATCAATTTATTGTATTCAGTAAATATGGCAGTAAAGGATTAGGTAAGAAAGAGAAAGTGACCCATGTAAAGAGATTTAAAAAAAGTATGTCTACTGAAACTCAACTGTGCTCCTGTTATAAATGCAAATGAAGGTGGGTGGAAATGGAGACTTCTGAGAGACAAATGAAGTTTTGACACATCAGTTAAAGTCTTGAAAAGTAGTCAAACTGGAAGGTAAATGGGCTTAATTTTTAAATTTTATTTGACTGGTCCAATACTCAAATTTCAAATCTCTTTATGCCTGTATCTATAGTCTGCTTCTTGATTTGGTTTTCTTTTAGCAGAATAAATTGTATATCATTCCTAATTATTAAAATGCTCATGAATTTTATGCACATTGGTATCCCTTTTTCTAATTAATTTACCTGTAAAGTATCTACTTCAGTAATCTGAAGGGATGAATTTATATTATAGCAGTTGTCCTTCTTGGCCTTATTTCTCAGTCATCCTTATGCACATGCTCTCAAACACAAGCATCCACACACACTCATTCAGTTATTAAACATATGTTTACTAGAAGACCATATAAGGTAGTGATAAATAACTTGGACCCTGGAAACAGATAGATCTGGATTGAATTTTTGGCTCCATCTCAACCTTTTCTGCACATCAGTTTGCTCACTTGTAAAAGAGAGATACTGGTACTATCTCCCTCATGAGTAGCTGCAAGAGTTAAATGAAATGATGCATGTAATGTGCCAGATATTAAGATCTAGTAAACATAATGTATAGTTGTTTATTAACTGACTATTAGGTGCCAGGCACTGCAAGCTGCAATTGCGTTGTGGACTCCATACTGAACTTCCTGTCTCTAGTCCCTATACCCCGCATTTAGTCAAGTTAACATGTGGCAGCTAAATTGATTCGTCAGATTATGTCTCTTTCCTCATTTTTTCTTTGCTTTCCTTTTGCTCATAAAATAAAGGCCAATTCAGAATTCATTCATTTCCTTGGGCTACCATAACAAAGTACCACAAATCAATTGGCCTAAACAATGAAAATTTATTGTCTCACACTTCCAGAGGCTAGAAATTTGAGATCAAGGTGTTGGCATTGTTAGTTCCTTCTGAGGAGTGTGGGGGAAACTCCCCTAGCTTCCAGTTTGCTGGCAATCTTTGACATTCTTTGGTTTGTAAAAGCATCACTCTGATTTCTGGCTTTGTCTTTACCTGGCATTCTTCCTATGTGTGTCTCTGTCCAAATTTTCTCCTTTTGTAAAGACACCAGTCAGTTGGATTAGGGACCCACTCCATTCTAGTGTAACCTCATTGTACCTAAGTACATTTGCAATGACCCTATTTCCCTAAAAGGACACATTCTGAGGTACTGAGAGTTAAGACTTCAACATATTAATTTGGAGGGAGGGGACACAATTTATCTCATAGCATAAAACATGCCACCATCTGATCCCAACCCCAGCTCTCTAACTTAACTCTGATTGTATTCCTTCATATGGCCACACACACACACACACACACCTGCTGGCCTCTATACACATCATACTTTTCTTCCTCTCTGCCTTTTATAAGCATACAAGATGCCAGAGTGCCCACTTCCATTTTTCTAGTTCTCAGGTCAAACTCTGTCTCATATGCTTTCTTTGTCCCCTCTCCACTTCCACTACATTTCCCCCTATCCTATCCCTGCTAAAAACACTCTCCTTCTCTGAACTTCTTCTGCATCAGAGCCTCATTCCCTCAGCTGGGTCTAGTGGTAGGGCCAAGGGACTGGATATCCACCAGGGCAACATATGGCCTGAGTAGCCCCAGAAGCTGTATCTATGAATTGTCAATTGGAATGGGCTCTACAAAGGAAAAGGTGAGCTTAGCTATGAATTGGAAAATACAATTCACCAAGGTATTAATATTGCACCAAGAAATATAATCTTGTTATTTTGTGTCTAGCTTCTAAAACCAAGTAGCTCTAAGTTCTAAAAAGGTGGTGTGCTGGGCTGGAGTATGGGGACTTCACATGTCCTCCTCCAGAGCCACTTGGAAAGCCTCCATGATCATAATAAAAGCTGCTTAAGTTCATGAAGGACTTGATATATTCTAATCATCTAAAGGGAAGAGCTGGTGTGAACTGTCCATATTACTGTATTCTTGGGGAGGTTTGTGTCAGCATGAATAAGGTAGCTGACTGTCCCTGTCCACAAGTAATAACCATCACATCTGGTTCTAATATCTGGGAAGGTTTGGGTGACCTTCCTAGCTCTCAGAGCACACTGCTTGCAGATCACCATTGTTCCATTTTTTCCCCGTCCTCTCACTAAACAGAATAAAAGTCATAGTGCATGGTAATATTTTGGATTCCTTTCCAAAAAAAAAAAAAGCCACTTCTCCAACATGCTAAATAAACACAAATCAACATATCTGCAAGTCTAAGTGAGGTCTTCTTTCATCTGTCTCAAACACTGGGCTACATGCTTCATGAACACATCAGATTTAGTCATCTTTTCAGATGAGGAAGCTGAGATTTGGAGAGGTTAAATAAGGTATCCAACACCAAACAGCTGGTAAGTTTCAGAAATCATATCAAACCTAGCCCTGTCTGACTCCAAAGCCCATGCTTCTTCTGTCCATTGCATTCTCTTGGTTCTCTTTCTATAAGCAATTTATGAACACGGATATTGATCCAAATAGTCACAGACTAAATGATGACAAAACTTCCCCAGTTACTCTGGCTAATAATGATTCCTCTCTCTCTCTCTATTTCTCTATCTCTTTCCCTCCTGCCCCAAACTAATATAGTACATACATATGTTTGATATACGGCAACTTAAAATCTGGTTGTTTTCTTGTTATTTTATGTTGCAAGTTTAGATCTTGACTGTGTTCCTAATAGCAAGTCTCATATCTTATCTTACTTTATGTCTCTTGGATCCTTTACTATGCCCAGCTCAGTATTGAGTACCTAGTAGATGTGTTGAAACTCCTATAGGTTGGTTCTGAATGTTTAACTTTATTGGGTATAGATGAGTTTCTTCTGAAAAACTATCACCTCAAGTAATGCCATGGACAAACTGGGGTACATTTACAATGCTATTGCAGTGGTCTAAAAAGACTGTCTCAGAACAAAAGAGTTTCGTGTTTGTCAAAGATAGATACATTCTCCCATTCATCACAGTGCATTGCCTCTGCTATGGCATTATAGTGGCAGGTTCATCCACTAAGCTCTGGACTGGAAATTCAAAAACCCTACTGGGCAAGTATTGCAAAATTGTTGACAAATTCTTGCTGCTTTTAAATAGGACTTTTCATGTATTTGATTTCTATAGATAAAAATATCAAGATGTTTTGGTAGATACTAACTTACACAAAATATCTTTCTGTATTTCCAAATGAAAGAATTAAGAATTAAAGATGTTAGTTGTCTTTAAAATAATCTCATCAGAAGTTCAAGGGTAAAACAGGAAAACAATGTAAATGAATTTTTCATCCATCTACTCATTCATTCAACACACATTTAGTTAATACTGATCTTTTTCTTTTTTTATGCTAAGAATTATCATAGGGAATGTAAATGCTTTGGAAGCACGTAGGTTGTGTACCCAAACCAGACTTAGAGTGTCAAATAAGGTTTTCTGGGGGAGTAATATGTAAATTAATGCCTATATGATGAGTAGGAGGGTGTTTTAAATCAAATGGAGAAACATGCTCAGAGGTCCCCAAGAATAATAACATGTTTCAGAAACTCAAAGAAGATCACTGTGACCAGAGGAGAATGTACTGGGTAGGTGAGATGTACTGGAAGAGAAAGCAGGGGCCAGATTATGTGTACATATGTGTGAATCTGCATGAATTGGTGTAAATACTGGAGGGAGGGTGGTAGCAGTTGAAGGTTTGAGGACTGTGGAGAAGGTTTGGCATTGCAGATGTCCAGGATGGGAGAGGGAGCTGAGTGAGGAAGCAAAGAGAGCACAGGTGTCCCTGAGGGTGGAGTTCAGGTAGGAGACTGTGAACGTATCATATCAACAAATTGCCCCACTGATCATGGGTTTTCTATGAGTTCCCAGGATCTTGGGTTAGGCTATCAAGAAAGCAGACAGCCAAATGCATGAGTTGGGTTTTTGGTAGGTGGTTTTAAAGGACATACTTGGAGAGAGGAAGCTGAAAATACAGAAAATAATATAGTTGAAGAGATATATCATGGAATCTGAGGCAAATAAAGGAAAGAATTAAACCAGTGATGGCTTCATAATTAGGTAGAAAGGCTAAAATTTGGAGTTTCATTGAGGTTAAACGACAAGGTAGTAGAATAAGAGTAAAAGAAAGAATTGCATAGAGAACCAAAAGATTGGAAAGTTATGATCACAGAATAGGATATCTGAATTTATTATTTCGATGAGCTCTGGGTCACTACAGATTTCAGACTATGGCCAAGGAGGTGGGTCATTGAAGTCAAATAGTAGCAAATGTTGTTGAAATAATGACACTGAGGAGATGAGAGATGAGACTGTTATGAGTAAGTTTCTACTGGACATTGAAGATACTCAAAATGATGGCAAGATACGAAGGGGGGCCACAGTGACCCACATGCCCCATCTTCAATTAATGGGGAAGAGTGAAAATAAAGAAAGCTAAACAAATGCCATAGAGCTGAAAGGATCAGGCATTTTTTACATGAAGCTGGCAGACTAAGTGCTGGGAATTGAGCAGGCAGGGAGAAGCTTATTCCACCTTCAGACCATGGAGCCCAGCGGGTAGAATAAATGAAGAGCTTCTAGTTGACACCAACAGTTAATAAGAGAATGCCACAGTGAAAACATTGGCTGATAATTTTAGACAATGCTGCAAAATACAGTTTTGACCAAGTAATGTAGGGTGAAGCATGTGAAATTTGGAATACGAGGGTTTGGGTTCAAATCTCAGCAGAAAGTAAAACAAAACAAAACAAAACAAAACAGTTGCCTTCAAAATAACTGTGATTATTTCAAGCTAAGGAGAAAATGCTCAGTAAAGACTTTTGAATGTACAGGGGATTTTATTAATGTAAAACGTGGATTACAGAATACAGGGTAGAATGGTTTAAGAGCAAAAACAGTGATGTGAAACTAAGACAAGGTTGAGGAAAGAGTAGAATAGATTGCGATGCGTGGGCAAGGCACAGACTTGAGGAAAGACAAACCATGGGGGATGGTGAGTAAAAATAGATTATTGTCGGGTGGCAATGTAATATCTGGGGCACTACCTGAAGATAACTGAGCTGTGAGGCATGCTGGATTGAATTTATCTGACCTCAAGTTTGCTGAAAGATTTAGTTCTCTTGGTGACTGGAAGGAAGTTTGCCCACAATTCTAAGAACCTGCTCAGTTTGGACAAATTGCCCTGCTTATAGATGGCAGAATCTTCACTCTAGAGATGTTAAGCAAGGTCTGACTGTTTAGAAGGGAGCCCCCAGGGTCTGAGATGTTGGAGGCTGGTGTCAAGGGGCTTTGGTGGTCAGTGCTGCTTTCTGTGGGTTACATTCAATGCACTGAGTGGTACCTTTACATTACCTTCTAACCATAAGCCTTTCCTGAGGCAAATGTGCCGTGACCATACTCTGTGACAATGAGCACCCTTTGGGGCCCCAAGGATGTGGCAGTGGGAACTACTGTGAACCAGGGTGAGTCCTTATGTATTAATAGCCACGTGCTCCCCAGGCATGAAGCTCTGTAAGTTAGTGAATCCTTCTACAGAGCTAACACTAGACAACTGTCTACAGTTTCCAAAATTTGCATGCATTCTGCATAATCTCAGATGTATAACTAGGAAAATGACAGCCTAGCTGCCTTTGATATGATAAACCAAGTCTAATAATGAATGAGGGAAAGGCACAGTGAATATCTTGGTTGATCATTTCACATAAGGCACATAAAATACAGTTTCAACAAAATGATAAGTGGATTCTAGAGTGTGATGATCTTATTTCAAAGCCCAGCTACGTTACTGACTAGTGAAATAAACTCAGACAAATTCTTTAGCCTTCCTAAAGCTCCATTCTCTCATCTATAAATTGGAAATGCCATTAATACCTATGTCATCTATAGCTATGTACTGTAGTAGCTCAGTGCCCAGTACACAGTAATCACCCCATAAATGTTGGCTATTACCGTCATCACCAGCAGCATTATCAATAACAGTGACCAAAAAGTCATCACTGTCAGTTCTTAAGACCAACAGTATGACATTATCAAGTCCATGGAATGAGGGAAATAAAGGTTGTTGTCTGAGAATTTTATTATATCAACATTCAATTCCTCAGAGCAGAAAATTGCTCATAAAGAGTCAAATAGCCTGCAGGTCTTGACTTCAAACTGGTTAAAATAATCCATATTTTTCTCATAGCATAAGAGTTGGGTGAGGAGTAGTAGTTGATTAGCCATGAAAGAACAGAAAACTCAGAGGCACACACAAAAAAATTGGCAGGGACCATTTAAGCACTGCAGAAGGGAAAAGGGATACTTTCATCCCAGTAGCAGTTCCACTGCTGTATAGGGAAAAAAAAAAATCAAACTATTAAACTCTGAAGGCACCAAACAGGGAGGCACATCACCAAATCTCTTATAGTGCCTCTTTGAGTTTCCATCAAATTGTTGACAGGAAAAAATGGATTGTTTCATGACAGAGTTTCTGGAAACTATACTTCTTGCTGTAAATTATTTAATTTTTAATTCCAATTGTCATTTGATTTCCAGTGTAGTGATCACTTGGAGAGAATGTGGTGGTCGGTCAGGAGATGGAGGGATTCATCTCCTTTGGCAGTTGTAATTTTTATTGGAAATGAGTATGGAGGTTTTTGTTTTGGTTTCTTTTTAGGTGGTGGTCATGAGAATGTTTATTTTATTTGACACATCAGACTATGGCAATTTGGTTAATCTGAGCCCATCTCTGAGGGACAAATTCACTTTTCATGTGCAAACATGTCATGTTCTCAACCTGGAAGAGGGGCAAGACCCTTCTCCAGAGGCCCATGGCTCGCCAGTGTGTGGGGAACCGCTGTAAGGAAGAGTTTGAAATGCAACTGCACAACCAGTACTTGAGTGTCACTTGCAGCCTAAGCTTCCAGCTGAAAATCTGGGTTGTTTATAGGAGAGAAACAACATGAAGTGGATTCTTGCCCTCAGCCGTGGGGAATTCACCGAGCATTGCCATGCCACCCTCTAAGAATATGTCTGGGCAACTGGCAGGTGTTCCTGTTATGATACCCCACTGGATTTTTGTGTGTTCATTAGAAATGTTCAGCTTTGAAATAGTTGTAATCTGTATGAGTTCCAAGTCTTTTATCAGGTTTGTTCAGGGATTTTAAAATTTAAAATATAAGTGGTTTGTGCTTATGACTTGATACCACATAAGATGCCTCTCCCAAATGTCCCTTTTGCTTAAGACCTACCTCCTGTCTCTCTTTAAGCTGGCATGTAAATGGGTTGTTCCTGCCAAATGAGTTAATCAAAAAAGAAACATTAATTTATTTGAGTGGTCCTAAGTCAATGCCATTCTGTAAAAGGTGATAGCAAGCCACACTGCTGCTTAGCATTGTGCATAGCGGCTGGGCTTGCAGTTGAAAGCCAATTCCTACAGAAGCTGCTCAATTTCTCTTTAAGACCAGACCTGCACCTCCAGCAGCTGCCACAGACAGCTTCTGCAATACTACATCCCAATGATTGCATTGATAAATAATTGACTTTCCTCAGACATGGTAATTTAAAAAGCAGCTGCAGCTTTTACAATACATATTATTTTTCTTAAAAACATCAAACAATTTAAATAACACATTTACTGCTAAAATACTACATTCGAATAAAAATATCTCAATTAGTGAAAGATATAAAAAAGCATATGCATGCTGTTTGCATAAGGACTATGTGACATGATGGAATGGGGACACAGGGCAGGAAGCCAGGATCAGAAAATGAAGCAAAGGCTAATACAAAGAGAGAGAATGAATGGAGGTTGGGCAATTAGCCAGACCTGATCAGGAACCCAGGCAGAGTATGTCAGAAGTTATCTGGGGTCTAAAGAGTAGAGAAAAGGAGCCCTAAATACCATAGGTCAAAAGACGATGATCCATTCAACATAGGCAAGAATCCAAAAGACACAAATATTGACAGACATCAGAGTAAATGTTTAGAAAAATAGCCAGAGACCAGGAAGTCAACAGGAACCAAAGGGCAGGATAGAACAACAGGACTTGAATGTCAATAAGTCAGAGGAGACTGTGACTGAGATTTTAATGAGAAGGAAGGATAGTTTCATACATCATATATCAGGGACCAGATTAAAAAGATTTTCTAAGGTCAAGAGTGACCAAGCAGGAAGAATGCAACAAGGAAAACCACAGGCTTACACAATAAGGGAAGTGGATGTCTAGGCAGGTGAATGTAAGCAAGGAGACTGAGTAGCAGGAACAGGTAATGATAATCTAATTTATACTGATTCAAGTGCTGTGTACATCTAAGCTGCTTAGCATAATTTCTTATCTATAACAGAATAACCTCATAGTTTATATAGGTCTGGTCTCTCAAGGAGGTTCACCTGACTGATGTGACTAGAAGAGATGATGTTTCCCAGAGTCTGTTTTGTGGGGCATTAGTCCTTCAGGGATGCTCCACGTTTATAAAGGTTCTCTAATTTTACATGTTTGGGGAATGTGGCAAATACTGTCCCATCTTTAGTATTCATAATGTGCATCCTTATACTAGGAGCTCTGAAAAGTACAGAAAACAAAACTTTCATTTGTATTCTGTATTCCTGGCATTCCCCAGACTCACTTGACAGAGCCCTTTTTGGCCAACCAGCATCCCAACAGTGCTGCTGTCTGGGAAAGTCTTTGGAGGCCGAAAAGCCTGGGCTCAAATCCCATATCTGCCACTGACTCTGGGTAAGTTATTGATTTTCTAGGATTTAGTTTCTTTACCTATAAAATCAGGGTAATTACCAATCTGACAGACTGGTAGCAAGGCTTAAAGGAGATAATAAAATGAAAGCTTCTACTAAGGTGCTTATTATATATGAGTTCCTCTCCTTCCTGCCATTTCTAAAGCATAGGCAAACAGCATTGTCAGACCCCAGACCCAGGGCTCAGGGATTAGACATAAGGCGCCAAGTGAAAGGACATTCTGATGCTGATATGAATCAAGACTCCTTTACACACCAATACTTCTTGTTTGAGCAGAATTAATCTGCAGATGTGGGACAAAAATGATGGTACTGGTACATATATGGTTTCATAACAAAAAAAAAAAGAAAAAAGAAAAAGAAAACATAGTATATTCAAGTTAAAAATAGAACCGGACCTGCAAGAAACAACCTGTAAAATAGTGAGAAGGCTCTGTTAATCACTAAACCAACTACTTTTCCTTGAAATCATAGAGAAATATTACACGTAGAGTTGTGAGGAACAACTTTCCAGTAATTGTTTCATAAAATTGCTACCCCTTTCTTTTTGACAGGTGAAGTAGCTTTATGAGATTCCTTCTTAGAGTTAAAAGCAGTGGTCACTGACCATAGACCCAAAAGGATTAACAAATTTTTCCATAGATAAAATTCTTGGCCTTGTGTGATCTGGCAGCCCCCAAAAAGTTTTACACATTCCTTTTCATGGTTTGCCCCAAGCCAAGATGCAGCCTCTAATTCAATTCAAATAATCTCAATGGGTATTTCCACTTTGAATGAGTTAAATATGTAATGGGAATCATCTGTTTAAGTTGTAATTTTTTCAGATAATCTTGGAATAATTTTAAAAGGCTGAAATTGCATAAATTCACACAGCAGCCAACTGCTAAGAAAGAATTACTGAGCAAGCCATTGATTTCCAAAGAGATTTGCTTCTTCCTTCGTTATGACATTGACACTTCCTATAGAAGCTCAACATGTGTGGTCTAATGTTTTCTATACCAACAGAGCCAGAATCTATACAAGCTAAATTATGTGCACTGGCGACCATGTTCACCCTGAGTTCAGTGTTTCTTTCTCGTAGCACACATGCCATCTGTATCCCAAGTGCTTCCAGGAGTAATATCAGATTTTGATACAGACTGAAGTGCTTCTAAAAAGGAAAATCTCCCCATAAAGATTTGCATAGAGACCTATACATTCCTGAAATATTCGATTTATTGGGTTTCTACACATACATACATATATATACACATACAGGTGACATGGTAATATTAAAATATAATATAAAATGTAGGAATTAAAATTAAGAGAATAGTGTGTATTCAATTAACTTACTTGGAGAAAACTTTTTAAGGAATGTGATTCTTTATTTTGATAATAAAGGATCTCTAGACCTTGTGGTGAGGAAGGAGAAGTGAATTTCTGAGTTCACACCAGTTGTCATTTGCCAGGTGTAACCAAAACAACATTACTTTTCTTACTGTTTGTTCACCAACTTATAGTACTGTGCTAGAATAACATGGAACCTCAGAAACACAAATATTTCTCCAATATACTTTTGAAATATTAATAATGTATGTAATAGCACATTAAAAGATGATACCACTTGTTTATGCTATTGATCAATGCCTCCCATAAAATTGAAAAAAGAAATATTAAAAATCTGGACATTTTTCTCCTGCCTTCTCTTAATAGCATGAAAGATATGGAATGAAATAAAAGATCATTCTATAATTTTTTTACTGGCCTAACTCTGAGTTATGTTGCTTTGTACATTAACTATGCTCATATAATCCACAGAAGGTGTTGTAGTTTGGAAAAAAATATTATAGAGGTATATCACTGCCATTTTCTGTGGCAAAACATTAAAGACATGTTTGGTTTAATCAAAAGATGTTTCCACTGCTCTAATTAGAAAATTTAGACTTATTTTCTATGCACAATTTTGCCAAAATACCACCTTTACCAAATGCTAAAGTACATCAAAATTTTGCTCCTTCAATGTTTTAAAGAAGAACAAAAATTTTATCTATTGAACATAAAAATGGCTCTCATTCACTGATATTTATGATACTTAATTTGAGTTTGAATGAAGCCACTAAGCAGAAAAACGACAGAATGACAAAGTTTTCAGGGTGCCATCAGAAAAAGACACTGCTTCTCTCTTGACCACTTTTGACACTATATATACATATCTATACATATTTTAATATACATATATATTTAATTACTGAATCTTGCATATATTGGGATTTGCGTTAATTGAATTCTGATATTCTAATGTGAATGGCCAAGATGTGTTTTATGTGACCTGTATATCTTTAAAGATGGGACTTAAAGAAATACAGGGCTAAAACAAAATCAGAGCAGCCCAATTTGGTACTGGGCTAAAATAAGAATGAATTAAAATAAGAGTATTCTATAAAATATTGCAAAGAAGAAATTGGAGAAAAGAGATTTTAATTGGTGAGGTATGTGGATATACATGAATGCATAGTGAAAATAATAATTTTTTCCCTTGTAGTTTTTGGTAAAATATTTTATTTATTTACTTATTAGTAATGATATTCAGTCTCACCTTGGGATATATCACCTTTCTGTGTCCAATTTCCTCATTTATGAAACTAGTATGAAACTCATAAAGTTATTGTAATGATTAAATGATTTAGAACATATATGAGACTTAGTAAGCATTAAATGAATATTAACTGTTATTATTCATTCATTCATTAAATCAATTATACTCTGCTGAATCTGGGGTACTGAAACAAATAATACTATCCAGTGTGAATAATTTCATTGGAGGAACAGAGATGTAAAAAAGAACAATTGCATTACCGATTAAGTTGAACACAAGAAAATACAAAGCTATATAGCACAGAGGAAGGACGTACTAAGTGAAGAAAGGCCAGAAATGGGAAGACCCAATACTACGGTTCCTACAAAATGGTGACAATCTTTTAGTGGTTAGCTATTTATTATAAGATCCAATTATGTAATATGGATTTATTAATAATAGCATAACTTCAAGGAAATTGAAATTTTCCAAAGTGGCAAAATGCCTGTACAAAGTAGTAAATGGTGAGTAACAAGGCCACGAGGATTACTACTGTGCTGTTAGATTTGGCTGCTAAGGAGACAAGGAGCCTGGATGAATTTAGATAGTTTGCTGCTTACACAGACAGCAAAATCAAGATCAGCCTGGTGTCAGTTCCCATGTCTCTAGTCCCACAGGACAGCTCAACCAGAGAGGCCAGTCAGAGAGACACAGTGCAAACAGTGTCTCTTCCATTGAGAAGCCAACGCTCAACTATAGCCAAGCAGTTTTACAGACTTACCAGGAATTCTGCATCTATAGCCTAAGTGGGGTAGAGGGAGCAAGACTAATGAGCAATTGCTCATGGTGTCTTCATACCAGACTGCTTTCCTCCCCTGGCCCCAGCAGAAATTGCAGAGTATTCTGCCAAAAGTCCAATAAGACTGTAGTCCAGGCTTGCCCATCTAGCCTAGGTGGAGACATCAGGGCATCTCCTGGTGGAGCTATTCCCTTATACTCCTAGATCAGACTCCATCTAGGAGTTGATTTCCATAACAGATAATTCAACCTCCCTCAGGTTTTGTTAAATATACAAAAGGTGTTTTTTTCCTTGGTTCGTTTGTTATTACTGAAACTTCTATTAATACCTAAAAGTATTTGTATATTAGATTTGTTAATCTTAAAACAGCTTGACATATTTGATACTAATATCAAATAGACTCCAACTCTATTACATAGACACAGGGAGTTCTATACTGAGGCAATATGAATCTTCTATGAATAATTTGCATTACAAACCCTAAACCTGATACAGGATAATAGCACTGAAAAGGAATTATAAATAAGAATAATGTTGAATACATTCCAAACTTGAAGGTTAGAAGATCAAATCTGCTGCCAATTCTTTAAATTAATATAAAATGGATGAAAGAATAAGACAAAATGATTAGATAAAAGAGGTGGAAAGATGAAATATAATAAATCTGTGCTACTCAAAGCACTAAAACTAAAAGGAACTTAGAAATGGCCAGGGAATGGTAAAATTGATGTCTTCTACTTTCTACTGCATCATTTACGCTTAATTCAATATTAGCAATTTGAACTTGTAGCTCCCTGACCAAGAGAATAAAAGAAGATTCAGACTACAAGGAGAGCAGCTCCAAACAGCTGTTCAAACAAATATAATTTCTGTGAATGTTCTTGATGTTCTTGGGTCTGATCTTTAGTTGAAAAGGAACTCAGGTGGGGATTCCATTTGAAGTGGAATTTAGGAAGATGGAACTTGTGATGAAAAAGCAAATGAACCTGGGAAGCTGTCCCAGTTTGTTGCCACCGGAGATTGGCCTTCTCAGTTCTGCTGGCAAAATACAAGCGCAGGGCTAGGGCTGGTAAGTGATAGATCCAGCTCTCTGGAAGCAGAGCAAAGAAAGCTCTTTGGTAGAAAGAGAAAAATAGAGAGAGTGGGCCAAGTAGGGGAGTTGGAATCTTTTCAGCCAATTAACACATCACCTCCTGCTTGTGAGGGCAGGGGCTGTGATTCAGTGGTAGTCACCGATAACCACTGCAGATCAGGAGAGAGTGATGTGGCTGTGACTGTGAGCGTCACACTTGAAAGAGACCAGAAGAATTAATCCTAGGAAACAGATGGAGATTTATTTAAACCAAAATATTAAGGGGGTGAGAGTGGAGAAGGACGGCAAATTATTTAAACAAATACCTGCCTTTTAATGAAATACCTGAATTCATATACTCGTTCTTTACTTATTAATCTAAAAAGAAATATATGGACAAATTAGTCCTAAAAGAAACCTCCTATGCTAAAGTTATGGGTCATGAATGCTTCTGAATGATTGATTTCTAGAACTAAATTACCATATGTGTTTATATCTTTTGTGGCTGTGTCTATGTGCATCCAGGTTTAAATGTTCCCAGTACTTGTGGCTCTTTTCTTCCCCCAGAGAGCCCACTCTTTGAGCTGCAATTTCCAAACTTTCAAATGATCATCACTATTGAGAAGCAATGAATGGTAACAAGCCATCCTCTTTGTCATGCTCCAGAATCAAAATTAGCCAGCAGGGAATCAATGAGCAAGTTCTAAGTTTAGGTTGTTAATTTTTAAATCAGTTTGCAAACTGTGAGATTTGTTTCTGTTCATTATCCTTGCGGTTGGTATATATTCAGATGTGCACCAGCTTTGGTGAGTGAAAAAAATGCATGTGTTTATGATGGGGCATTTCTGTGCAAACTGCATGGTGAACTCCTTGGGACAGTAAAAAAATGTCTGTTTGGTGTAGTACCTCATTATGTCTTGTAGAATTCAATATAACATACTGAATATCATTTTGATAATTTTTTTTTTTTTTTTTTTTTTTTGAGACAGAGTCTCACTCTGTTGCCCAGGCTAGAGTGAGTGCCGTGGCGTCAGCCTAGCTCACAGCAACCTCAAACTCCTGAGCTCAAGGGATCCTCCTGTCTCAGCCTCCCGAGTAGCTGGGACTACAGGCATGCACCACCATGCCCGGCTAATTTTTTTTTTTTTCTGTATATATTTTTTAGCTGTCCATATAATTTCTTTCTATTTTTAGTAGAGATGGGGTCTCGCTCTTGCTCAGGCTGGTCTCGAACTCCTGAGCTCAAACGATCCGCCCACCTCGGCCTCCCAGAGTGCTAGGATTACAGGCGTGAGCCACCGCGCCCGGCCCATTTTGATAATTAAGATAGAAAAAAGTCAGTTAACACATTGACTGCCACACACAAAAAAACCAGAAACTTTTCCCTGGGGCCACAGTGTTTTATTATGGAAATAGAATAAAAACTTCAAGTGTAATTTAAAGGTAAACATAAATAGAAAAATGAAGTTTATTGATTTCTATTCATGTAATCCACACTTTTAGAATTAAATTGTCAATATTAATTGTAATAATAAGAACATCAACAAGTAAGATTTTATACATGCTTCACATGGCCCCAGGGTCAAAACTAGAGTGAGTTAAATACAACTCTCATGGCATTCAATGTGTTAAACAAATACATGTTTATTGAGCATCTGTCAAGTGGTGGATACTCTTCTGGGCATAAAACATAAAAGCAAAGAGGGAATGAATTCAAGTGTAGGTGTCAGAGGTTTGCATCATAATATTAGATGTCCACTCACCAGCAGTCATTTATTCTTGAATCTGATTTTCTTTACATAGTAGTAGTACTGACCTCACAAGGTTATTGTGAAACTCAAATGAAACCACACATATTCTACACAAAGTAAACTCTACTAAGCTTTGCAAATATGAAGAACTCTTATAATGCTATAGATAAGAGGCACCATCTCCTAGGGGGAAAGCTTTACTATTTATTTGAGGATATGAGAGCTGCTTCTTGATGTAGCAAAAGCTAGGCAGTGATAAGCGATATTATGAGATCATTAAACATATGAAACACAAAAGCAAAATAAAATCAGATAAGTTTCTTTCAAGATACTTCATTTTAAAAGACCCTTTTCTACCCTGTACCAAAGGAAAGCAGATCTCTCTCAATACACAGCACTTAAACCACACATAAAGTTCTTCTATGCAACATAACTAGTTCTGATACTCTGACACCTAATAAATATTTATAAGGTACAATCTCGTAGCATGTCCCCTGAGGAATCGGAGAAAGATAATATGTGGTCTTGACCCTTACTTTAAGGACATCTATTTTATTTGGGAAAAAGATGACATAAACCTTAGAAATAAAGAATTCAACATTGTTGGGAAGAATGCTGAATAACCTACCTTGGTCTATGTTTGGTAAGCGTAGAGTAGGGAGAAGTCTCACAGACTGGAGAGGGTGAAGATGGCTTCACGCTGGAAATATGACTTCAGTAGAAAATAGCTGGAAAGAAAAGATTTAATGGAGTGTTTCTAAAGCCAGTAAATATAAAGATAGAAAACATGTGAGACATGTTTTTGATTCTGAGGAGACTGATCTGGTCTTTAGCAGTGACAGCTAAGCCAACTCAAAATGCCTTAGTGGAACTTTGGAGCCCTATGAAATGAAAATCACAGCAACAGAATAAGCTTCAGTCTCAAGTGATGGCACTTAGAGAGGCAGAAGAAGATAGTGGTAAATACAACACACTCCTTGGAGCCACACTTCTCAGGTTCAAACCCCAGTTCTGCCTCTTGATAACTGTATGTTCTTTGGTATGACTTAAAGACTGTGTGCTAGGGTCACTCACAGTTGCCATGAACAGATGGTGAAGAAAGTTTCCAACTTATCCCAGAAGTTTCTTATCTTCCTGACCCCTGGTAGCTGTACTTGGGTCTTCCACCTTTTGGTCACCTGATCCCTTTCTTGCCAATGCATCCCCACTTTGATTTCCATCTTTCTTTTTAATTTAATTCATTTATTTTTATTATTCCTTTTAGAACCTGCAGTAGTAATTTATGTGTTTTGGTACTTAGTATTCAGTCTTCCCTTAGATAATGATGGCACATCTGTTTTGCTTTCTGGAAGGCTCCACTCCCCGTTCTGAGTGGTATTTCTCACCTATCCCAAGACTAAATATTATCTTTCTTCAATTCCTCAGGGGACACACTACAAGATGGTACCTTATAAATATTTATTAGGTGTCAGAGTATCATGACATGAGAATAGCCTTGGGATAGGTGAGAAAATACCACTTAGGATGGGGGAGGGGAGCCTTCCAAAAAGCAAAACAGAGGTGTCATGATTATCTAAGGGAAGACTGAATATTAAGTACCAAAACCCATAAATTATACTGCAGGTCCTAAAGGGAATAATAAAAATAAATTAATTAAATTAAAAAGAAAGTTGGGAATCAAACTGGGGATGGATTGGCAAGAAAGGGATCTGGTGACCAAAAGGCAGAAGACCCAAGTACAGCTACCAGGGGTCAGGAAGATAAGAAACTTCTGGGATCAGTTGGAAACTTTCTTCACCATCTGTTCATGTCAACTGTGAGTGACAAAAGCCTTTTTTTTTTTTTCAAATTTTAAATGCACTTGATCTTTCAAATTAGTATTTTCTTTGTTTTAATAATTGTATCATATGCACCTTTTATACATAAAATTATTTCATTGCAACTAAAGGAAACTAGTAAGGATTTCTATTATACTATGATGATTTAGATGTAGCAAAACACCATCACTTCTCGTAATAATAATTTATAGGCTAGAAATTATTGCTCTGCAATTATATATATATAACTGCAGATTTTTATATGTACATATATGAATGCCTTTACCAGACTTAGTAGATGATGTATTCTTTGCAGAAACCATTACAGAGATTGTAATTTAAAATAACAGGTGGACCACTTTAGAGCTGATAGGAATTGCTGGCTAATTATATTTCAAATTGATCACAAAACCTCATGCTACTTCCATTACTCACTCTAAACTCAGGTACAAATTTCAGAAATATAAGCTGAAATAATGGGTCAAATAACGTTTTTCTTAGCTTCAAATCTGTTATATGATATGTTAGTAAGAATGGAAAGTTCATTGATTTGTACATTCATTCAACAAACATTGCTTAAATTCCTTCTAAACCATGCGCTTTTGAGTTGCTTTATATTAACCTGTTTGATTCTGTCAATAACTGTGCAATTATTCAGTAAGTAGTGCCATCCTTCTCCTCTCTCCGTTTTCCCCTCCTTTCCTCCCTCCCTCCCTCGTCTCTAAATTGTTATACATGCATACATTTTTATTGAGAAATATTATATGACTTGATCCACTTAACACCAATTACTGGGAGCATTGCTTCAGTTGAAGGGAAGATGAGAACAGAACTTATTCTGCATCACTGGAGATGTCTTATAGCTCTATAATCTGAAGGACCTGGATTCAAATCCTGTCCCTGCCTGCTCAACTTAAATTAAGTCCTTTAACTTATCCAAAGCACTTTTTAAAATGGAGAAAACAGTAGCATCTACCTTAAGAAGCTGTTGTGAGCAAATTCTCTAAGTTGTATTAGCCCTGTAGGGTGTGCACTCTTAGGAAGTGCTCAATAATGTTAGCTATTATTATTGATTATCCAAATGAAATTTGAATCCCCTCAGCAGTACTCATTTCAAATGGTTATTCTTCCTAAAGCAAAACACCTAAGGCAGAAGATAATTCATTAGCTCCCAAAGCTTCCCATTGATGGTTGGAAATTATTTCTTAGGAATAAAATCCTTCCCGTGTAACTTCTTCACATATGTCTGTCTTACCCCTTAGGGCCCACCTTGTACATTTCTCATCCTTCTTTCCTTAGACAGTCCCTCAAATCCCTAAAGACAACTAGAGTTTCCCACTGAATTTGATTTGTTCTAAACTAAGCAGCTCAGAGTGCCTAGTGTTTTGTTATTGTTTATTTTCTTTCCAAGACAATGGTAAAAGATAATAAAATCTACTCACACACAAACACACATAGAGAACTCAGTTTCAGCCTCTGAGTATTTGGCTAAAATTTACTCATTGGCCTTGGCTTTATCCTTGGCTTTTGGAAGGCAAAGTAACCAAATGCCTGGCTCAATGTAATTCCAAGAATTGCTAAAGTTGTGCATAATCAACCATTATGAAATGCTTCAGCATACCTTCAAATTCAATCAGCATATCCAGCTTGATAATAAAACAAGGCACGTCATTCAGCTTTATGGTTACATCCGAATAGTTACTTTCAAATATGGATGAATTCTAGAATGTAACTCAGAGTTTAAGTCTTCTTCTGTCTTTATAGATTAAAATTCTATCAATGATTTGAAGTATAAATATTTAGTATTGTACCAATAAAACTATGATTATGAAAGCTGCTAATTTCATGCACTGGAATGTACAAACACTTAAATGAACAGAGAAACATATTGACAGCTAATACAAATGTTTATATTAAGTAAGAGACTTTGCTATATCAATGCTTCTCAGATGTTAATCTTCTCATACATTATCTGGGGATCTTGTAAAGGTTCAGATTCTAATTTAGTGGGATTGGCCCTAAAATTCTGTTATTTCTTGCAAGCTCCCAGCTGATGCCTATCCTAAAAAATATTAGGATAATATCATGCTTGTGACATAAATGTTTATAAAAATTAATAAGAATCCATAGTTAAAAACTCTCTGAATGAAATATTATAGTTCTAAGTTTTATAGAATTATTTGAGATCATTGCAGCCAACAAAATGTTCATTACTGTTTTAAAATTTCAGGTAGAAATTTCCCTAAGGTCTCCTGGGACACTTTCCATAAAAGTCTCAGTCTATTAATGTTTTTACAGAGCAACCAGTAATCTTGTGTTATAATGTATAACTTTTAAAATGTGCCTAATATATTTTTATCAATAAATCTCAATAATAGTTATTTTTTGATAAAATTACAGATTTATTCTAATGTCCCAACAGTTGTTTTGATGGTGATATTAGCTTCAATTTTAGCCCTCATAAGCAGAATAAAGGCTCCCCAAAGATATCCACATCCTAATCCTGAGAACCTATGATTATGTTACGTTATATAGCAAGGGGGAATTAAGATTATAGATGGAATTTAAGTTTGCTAACCAGAAGACCATTAAATAAGAATATTCTTCTGGAATTTTTGGGTGAGCCCAATATGATGAAAAGGGTAGTTAAATGGGAAAGAGGAAGGCGAAAGTGTCAGAGTCATGAGACTTCAGAAAGTTCAACTGGCAATTGTAGGCTTTGAAGATGGAGGAAGGGGACATGACCCCAGGGATGAACACAGCCTCTAGAAGTTGAAAAAGGCAAGAAAACAGATTCCATCTAGACTCTCCAGAAAGACCTGCCAACACCTTAATTTTAGTTAGACCTATTCCAGACTTCTGAACTCCAGCAATTTAAAAGATACATTTGTGTTGTTTTAAGCCTCACTTGTGGTCATTTGTTACAGCAGCTATAGAAAACTAATACACTTGTTTTTGGCTGAACAATTATTTTAACACTTGGCCATGAAGAACTCATTCAAAATGTGTACCTTTCTATATCCACATCCATATCTATATTCTCTGCTATACATTATCTACTCTGTACAAGATACCATTTAATGTCAAACAGCCTGAGAAATAATTAGAGGCATACCCCTTCAATATATAGTCCAATGAAGATTTACTCATAATTAATCATATAATGTTATCAGCAATAGGCCAGAGAGGCTATGGCCAATAACTTGCTCTATAATTGAGGTAAAAATGTCATAATTTTATGCACAAATGAGACTTGCATATGTACAGTGAGAATAAACATGGCATATATTCCTAAACCATTTTATTATTATTTTTATATTTAAAAATGCTATGAAGAAGATGGAACATTAACATAAATTTTAAGGTGAATAAAGAAAACATTGTTAAATTGGAGGGTCCCCTCATACACACTTCCCTTCTCTAGAACCATACTTTCACTCTTCTGCAGTCTTAGGACTGCTTGATAGAAATATTTGGAAGCTTATAGGTTAGGTTAAAGGTTCAGCATTCACTCAATCTCTTTAAAATTATTAACAAGCTTTTAAAATTTCAGTGTTGACTAAGTGATACATAGACTTGTCATTAGAAAATAAATTTTAAAGAGTCTGATAATGGGTCCATTCTTTTAATCTGAAATCATGTGAACAGTTCTGGAATTTCTAGAAGCACTGGTCCATTAGAGAATCAGCATATTCATTCACTAGACAGGTTGATCTCCCAGAATCCAAGCATACAAAAAATAACAACTTTTGGCTGGGCATGTTGTCTCATGCTTGTAATCCTAGCACTCTGGAGGCTGAGGTGGGAGGATCGCTTGAGCTAAGTAGTTCGAGACCCTGGCTCTACTAGAAATAGAAAAAATTACCTAGGCATGCTGGCTTATGCCTGTAGTCCCAGCTACTCAGGAGGCTGAGGCAGGAGGATCGCCTGAGCCTAGGAGTTTGATATTGCAATGATCTATGATGACACCACTGCACTCTAGCCAGGGTGGGAGAGTGAGACTCTGTCTAAAAAAAAAAATTTCTTTATTGGTGGAGTTCTCAGATGAAAGATACTTGTCACACATCACATTTACATATAGGAGTCCACTGTTTAATTAGTAATGGGCTTATCCTGCTCTTTTGAGGAAGATCTGAGCCAATCAGATATGGGCCAATGAATATGAGTCACCCTCATTCAGACTTCCTTCATGAGACCACATATCCTGATGAACCATTTGTCACTGATACTTCTTAATATTGTCTTCAATTCATAGCCCAAGATCTGATACTTGTCCTACTGACTTGTGTCCTGGGCTCTTCACCTCTGAGACTGAGAACATGAATTTGGCAGGTAGAGTACAGTGGAGTCATCATAGCTCACTGCAACCTCAAACTCCTGGGCTCAAGTGATTCTCCTGTCTCAACTTCCTGAGTGGCTGACACTACAAGCATGTGCCACCACACCCAGCTAATTTTTTTCTACTTTTACTAGAGAAAGGGTCTCACTCTTGCTCAGGCTGGTCTGGAACTCCTGAGCTCAAGCCATCCTCCCGCCTTGGCATCCCAGATTGCTAGGATTACAGGTGTGAGCCACCATGCCTGGCCTAGACATCTATTCTTTACTTCCTTTTTTTTTATTGATTCATTGTGTATTTATCGAGCCCCAATTAGTGCCAGGCACTGGTCCCACACTCTACAGAGTGAATGCAATATACATCCTGGCCTTTTCTTATACTGTCACTGCCATTTGTCTAGTGTTGATCTCTACTCAGTTCTGAAACTAATGCAGAATGGATTTAATACAACAGTTAATATTCTTTTAAAGAGGCTTCCAGGTTTATTGTTAGAGGATATACTAATGTTTATTAGTAAAACAGACAATTTCACCAGTCCTTAGAGCCCATATTCCTTTATTGATAAAAGAAAAACAAACGCTGTAAACTAATCCCACTTTATATCCTATTGTGGTTATCTTTGGGAATCAAATAAAGGAATAAAAACTCTAACACTAGACTGTAGAAACCAGTGATATACATACTATAAGTAAAATAGGAAAAACTGAATATAATTAAACCTAAAACATGGAACAGAGCAACATTTTAACCTGTGAGTCCACAGAACAAGATGGACTCTTGTCAACCTCCATCAGGCTGAATGTGTTTAGCTAATAATAGTTATGATTGAACAGATGACTCAATTTTGCCATATGCCATTTTATTGGCCCCAGGAGTGTATTTGTGAACACACAGAGATAAATGTAATTCATTATTATGTTAATCAAGACCAAAGGTCATGTGGCAGGCAGGTAGGAAAAAGATGGTGCTTAATGAAACATTTACTTTTCTGTATTAAAAACATCATGAGAGGGAAACAACTGTCTTAATACCCAAATGAATCTACAGTGGTAACAGTGCTCTTATACAATGTTTTCTAGAACAAAAGAATTTGATCATGCAGAAGTAATGTAGAATTATTTCTAAGACGCTTTTCCAGCAACTAATTTGTTGGGGCTTTAGTTTTTTCTCTTCATTCTTTAGTTACCTGGTTAAATGTTACACAACTGAAATAATTTTTACTGACACTTAAAAAAAACGCAATGTACACAGTGCAAAGGAAATTCATTTAAGGGATCATTTAAAACAATGTAGATATATTATGGCATTCTTTTTAGCTTTAAGATTTCAAAATACAAGTCAGAATCTATAGGTAAGATTGGATTATAATTTTTTAGCAAATCAATGTTAGTATAGCTTTAATCTGTTCACTTAGGAAAAAAGATCATGTAAACTTTGATAGAATATAACAAAGGCTTAAATTTATCTGAATGTCTAACAAAAGTAAAGCTGCTTTGTGCAAGAGAAACAGAACTCTGAGCTCTGATTCATGCTAAAGAACATTCTGCTGGGTCCAGAGCAGAGGCCTGACCTCTGCTTCCTTTCAATTCTTTTGCATGTCTGTTACAGAAAACTCGGCACTTGTCCACCAGACTGAATCAGTAAAACAAGGACAAGTGTTTTGGGGAAGAGGAAAAAGAAGTTTTATTACTTTGCTGGCAAAGGAGGAAAAATGGTAGCCCTCTTGTCTCAAAACCCTAATTTCCTGAACAATCACAGAAATACAGAGCTTTTAAGGATGGGTTTTCGGCTTCAGGCAATTACTGTTCCACTGCAGTTGATGATTCTGGTCATCCTATCTCCTCTGAAGACAAACTCGTGACCTCCCCCCAGGACCTCCCTTTACCAGGTCTGGGCTGGGCCATCTCCTGTTGCACAAATAAATAAAAGACTTACCTTGCCCCTTCCAACCACTGGCCTGAGGCAGGGATGCAGGCTATAGTTCTCAAATAGGAGCCAAGGATGTTTTCAAGAGACAAAATATTTTTGCCGTTTTTTCCAGGCCATTCCCTCTATTACGTATACCCCACTCTCAATATTTCCCTTCCATAGCTGTGGGAGGAGGGGTGACTACTCTGTTACGTGTCTACGTCAAAGGTCTGGGAAGTGGGTGGTCAGTTAAGTGCTTAGGCTTCTGAATGTGTCCCAACTTTAGCAACAACTCCAAATTCAAATTCACAAAATATGTTCTGGTTTATTGAAAATATAAACATCTAATTCCTTCTTACTGTTGTAGCCGAGAAGTTATAAGCTAGTTTTAAAGTAATTCTTTGTTATTGATGAAATTTAAATCCATTTCCTCTTTTTCCACAGACAAATATGGAGAGAGAACAGCAGTTCCTTTCTTAAATGTAAATAACATGTTTTGCTTAAACTTTTCATTAGTCTTATCTACTTCCAGTTTCACACCCTCATATTTAGTCTCTTTCTACTTTCTCTTTATCCTTCCAGAAACAGAAAGAGTCATAGTTACCAATGTTTCAGTTTGTGACTAGAGCAAGCTACGAGTGAGAAATATTTATAGTTACCTTCTGCTCCGTTGTATCATGACCACTTTAAAAAAATCCATCCATTAGTAACAAAGTTGAACAGTTTAACTTGATAGTAATGGTTTTAAATTATGTGTATTTTTAATATCTATTTTTATTTGAATTCTACATTTTGCTAGTGTTATTAGTATATATCTTCCTTCTTCCTCACCAATATTTATGTACAATGTAGTGTTGAGATGAGGGTTTGGTTGGGTTTATATTTATGGTACCCTGTTTGTATCCCCTAATTATCAACATCGTACTTCCTCCCCACCAGATGCTTGCACAGTACTTTTCCCTTAGATACACCAAATATCTGTTAAGCTAAAAGAAATATTTCCTTCCAACAATGGATGGACTCTGCCTGCAGGCTAACAGAAACTTCCATTTAATTATTTTAATGTATTGAAATTTAAATTGACTAAGCACATATACATTTGGAAGTCAGCAACTCATGTTTTGATTAATAATGGATTAGGGACAAATTCTCCTTTCATATTTATGCTTTGGTGCTTTGAAAACTCAGTTTGGTGGTTATAATTAGAAATTACTGGCGATTGAGGTGGGTCAAAAGATTCCATATGGCATTGTTTCTTATTCATCCCTTTTTGAGTTTGGAGTGGAACCTAATAAATCAATTAGTTAAGCAATCAAAGGACAACAGTTTTTGTATAGACATTATTTATCTCCCAGAACATTAGCTTTTAAAAGATTCCAAGAGGCTACTAATTTCCTTACAGGTATTCTATACTAAATAAAGTGACATTTTTTTATTAATCAATTTGATGTATTTTAGGTGACAGTTTCTACTAGCATTGCTAGTGGTAGATTATTTTTATTAATGATTAACTTTGATAAAAATATTCTCATAAATTCTGAAATTCTCATAAATTCTCAAAATTCTCATAAATACTGAATTCATCTATAATCTATATTTATTCTCATAAATACTGAATAAATCTAATTTATTTTTTATTTGTCTGATTTCATTTCAGAAAATTTTATTTGTCTGATTACATTTCATTTTAGAAGACTTACTGAGTTATATAATAAAGTCACATTTGTTTATATGTTCATAGTTTCATGTGGGTACGTGGGTGATAATTCTTCTCTGCTCTTGATATTTCTTTCCACATGGAGGGAGATCGATCAGGGCAATATTTCTAGGGCTCTCTGAATGCAGGAGAGAGAAGTTACTTTCTAATTGGTCCATTTGGAAGGAATTATCTGAGCATGTTTATTTCAGCTCTTTCTTATCTTCTTTCTGGAATAAGATTGCCAGAGGGAGAGGGTTTTCACCTGTGCTAGACTATCACTTTGGAATTTAAAATTGGCATTTAGGAATCAGAGGATTAATATGTTACTCTTATGAGATAGATTCATTGTGTGCAGCAATAAATGACCAAAACTTATTCCGGCAAGTGAAAGAAAGATTAGTTTATTCATTAAGTGGATAAGATTTTTTTTCAAAAAGAGAATAGCAATCATCTGCACCCTGGCCTGTTGGGTTTGTTCATAACCTCCACCAAAATTGTTCTTCCCCTTGCACCTAGTTCTCTTCAAAGCTGAATGATGGCTACCCCTAAATAAGTTTCAGATTCACCTTACCATTTGTTCTATGTGTGCAGGTATCTAACTTAGACTCTGGCCCAGAAAAGCCTGTGCTTAAAAACTTCCAGGGACTTGGGAACATATCAAAGTTTTTTTCTCTTAAGTGTGTAGCATTGAAATTGCTGCCCAGTCTGTTGTACACGATCCTCCATTCATCTCTGCCCATTGTACAATCTGTCCTTGTAGAGTGGCATTTGAACATTTAACAAAATGAAAAGCACTTAATGGAGGAAAAAATTAACTGACAAATATGGTTAAGAGTGGACAAGTAGAGAAAAATCTATTCCTGGAATAAACTTTGGGAAGTGGAAGACTGAATGGATTTGAAAGATAAATTGGTTTCTTTCTGTGTGTATGGAGGCAGGGGTCTTTGCAACCTCTGCCTTTCATCATTGGGCCCAGATGTCTCTGTCCTGCTTTTTGCTTTGTATAATAGCTTCTACTGTATTTTTATTTTGGATACCATTATAGGACAGGAAGGAAAGCCAAGAATCCTTTTATCCACCAAGGATACATAAAAAATTCTATTACTCTGCATGGATCAGAGATGGGGGAATGTTCGTTAATGAAAGCAACCAGTTATCACACCTTCTGTTGATAATTAATGGTAAATAGATTTGTTAGTGAAAGATCTAGTACGTTCTGAATTATTGATGGTAATAATTATAGACTTATTTTTTTTTCAAGTTTAATGTCACTGTTAACTTAGGAAAGACAATAATTTATGTACTTTTGTTTTATTACTTATTTGAGTCAAAACAAAAATCTTCTATTGCAGATTGCAGTATAATTAAATGTGGGTGTCTCAAAATCAACACTAATTAATTAGAAATGTAAATTTCAAACACATTTGATCCTAATTAGAAAGTGATTTCCCCCCAACATTTATATGTACGCCATGTAAAAATATATCTCATTAAAAAACATTCACATGTAAATGTGGATTGTGTACATATATGTAGTATATTTTCACAGGTTTTTTAAAATTAATATTTAGGCTTAGTTCATTAGATTTACTATTCTACCTACACTATGGAGATTTCTAAATTAATGTACATGGCAGTGATTGTTACTAGATTTGGGGGAAAAGTCTGAAGATTTAAGTCATAAGAATGATGACAATTTGTATATAAAGAATGAAATGAAAGTTGGATACCTTTCTTTATGTTCTTTTCATTTCTCACAGTCTTGCTTTGTGTTCTCTACCTATCTCTTTCTTGCTTCTAGCATCTTTTCATCAAGACCTGACTTTATCCTTCTGTTGTGCCTTGATAAGTTTTACCCGTTTTCCTGACCAAATGCACCCACCCAGACTACAAGACTACAGTTTCCAATTCTTCCGTCCCAGTGAATGACTTTATAACTTGGATGATGCTATGTATAGGTCAGAGGAGAAACACATCTGCTATTCATCTTCTTGATCTTATTAGATCATACATTTCCAGGCCAGCTCTGAAGAAATGTGATTCCCAGAAACCACACTGAAATCCCTGACTTTGCAAATGTGGATGACCTGAATCAGAGCATAATCAGATGTCAGACAATAGAAGTATTTTTAGTAATTCTGAGTTCTAGTCAGACCAGAATATCATTTAGAGCCCCCTCTAAGTAGTTTTAGTTGGTGCATTAAGAAAATGACCCATTTCATGTTCTAGCAGCGTGTAACTATATATCCCAAGAACATTTGGAAATATTGATTTGAATTGTTTAACCCAGGAAATCTTAGTGATTTAAACATTTTCAAGTCGTTGTAATCATGATCTGTAGCAGGGGATTCAAACTCAAATAACATGTAGGGACCAGACACATAACTTACATAATGAATCAGGCCAGGTAAGAATTGAGTAGGCGAAGACTGGTGAACTAGAGAAGGGTGTCCCAGTTAAGTCTGTCAGCTGCCTCTCTGCTCCAGGGGTATAATATATGCATTTAAATTTTGGCACTCTAGATTCCAAACAAGCATTGCTAAGGGCATGCTTACACCTGCACCTCACCGGCCTTGGACTTGAAGTTAGTCGCCACCACAGGGTGAAAACCTTGAGCAGCCCTGCTCTCAGTACTGGGGTGTAGGAGAAAGACAGGCTCAGTTCTGTCTCTGGCATTTGGAGTGATTCCGCAGCAGATTATTTGGTGGCAAATTTGCAGAAATAATTCTGTCATGAGTCAATTAATCAATCATGTGTTTTCATATACTTGTAACATTGATGTATCTTTGATTAACATTTTATTTGTGAATAATTTGGTTTCTTGTTTAGAGTTCCTCCTACTTTTAAAAACATATTATTCAGCTCAGTTTGTAATAGTGAGCACTTCAGGGTAGGAACAACTGCCCCCAATAAATTCTAAAGTTACCAGCAAATGAAAAACAAAAACGAAACAAAAACAAAAACAAAAATAACTGCTGGGCTTATTTGATTGTCAACCAATGTTTAATTGGCCCATTTGGACAAATTGTGCTATATGGACAAAATGTCTTCAGTCAAATCATTTAGAGTGCTTTTCTTTGACATCTCACCCTTTCCTTTACCCCCTCCCAGGAAAACCGTATGCAGGTCTTTTTCAAGAGACTCAGAAAGTACTCTGGTGATGAAAAGAAGCAGGAAATAGCAGGATAAACACAGCAGTTTATCTGGCTCTGGATTGTAAGCAGCAAGCACTTTGGGAATCCTGGAATTTCTGCTTGTATGGAAGGGCAGCTGGGGAGTCCACACTGGTGACTCTCTGGAGCTACAGAAGCTTAAGATCCTTATAGCAGTTGTCCAGATTACAGAGAATGTGCCAGAAAAATCAGGCTTGTCAGTGACTCCTCAGATGCTATATCAGACAAGAGGGCTTGGAGAAAGAGGACACAGCAAACTGGCTTCTGAGATGTGGTACACTCAGAGATGCCCCACCAAAATCCCCTTTGAGGAAAGATATATCTTCACAGCTGTTGGATGTGTGGTCAGCAAGGGGAGGCCAATATCTAGAGACTGATTGAGGCAGGGGTCTAAAATCTAAATGCGGGACAATCTGGCACCCACTTCAGCTCCAGAACTCCCTGTAGTGTCAGTGGATGCTCTCATCGAGATTGCTTCACAGCTGGACCTTTACCTCCACGCAGTTTTGTCTCCTCCCTACCCCTTGTGCAGGTGTTAGTCCCAGGGGCACTGCCTGATAAACGTCCTGCACTCTGCCCTCTAACTCCTTTTCATGAATGGGCTTCATGACTTAACATTATGAAACTGGAGAAAAGCAGAGTGAGAAGGCCCGTGGGAGAAGATGCAGAGGAGGTAGGCATTCTCTGGATTAGGGGGAAAAAACACCTTGAGGGACCAGGAAGGGAGCATGAATAATGGAAGAATTTGAAATATGAGCCAATAGTTAACTGGGAAGCACACAAACCCTGCAGGGGCCTCCCTACACTTAGCTCCAGCCTACTGCTGAGACAGGGGCTTGTGGATCCACTATTGCTAGATCTTCTGGATTAAGGAGTAGCTAAACAATTATTAATATGAAATGTCTGATTCTTGTAAGTGTACAGGCTATGAGAAAGCAATTAATTTTCTCTTCTGGATTAAACAATACTTTTCCATCCTATAGCTGGTTTGAGGGGGATGGTAAAACTGTGAGCAACGAGGCACAGATGTGCCCTCATTTTGCAAAGGGAAGAGACCGTCATTGATTGAGCACGCGCAAGGAGCCAGGTAGTCTGTAATGCATGTTTCTTTCCCTCTTTGCTGCTTGTTCTCTGAAACTCTCTATTTCATCTTGGGAGAGTATTTGTATAGAGTGAGCTATTTAAGGACTTTTATCCAATTACTGGTAAAAGTTATGATTATTTCCATTTTACTTTTGGACACAGTACAAACTTAGGAATCCAATACATAGAAAGTAATTAAAGATACCATTTTAAGTACATAAAAGAGCTGATCTGAGGACAATAGATAATTTCCTTAGGTTCCCCATAAAATAAAAAAGTTTTCCAGGAGCAAATAGATGAGAAGTGAAGGACTTATCCTTTGGGCCAGTGGGAGAAAATGAGGCCCCCCTGTGCCTGAATCCTGAGTTTGGTATCCGAAAGCAGGTTTCTACATGTGCACGAACCTGACTCTCCAGAAGATTTGCCCATTTGTATAGTCTGCCAATCTCGGGAACCTTATGTTTCTGTTGGAGTTACACCTAGGGCAAACTCACGAGTGAATTTATATTGTTGGGTGTTTCCTACGTTTATATACATTCTAAAACAGCTGTCTATGTCCTTGAAGGCATTGTTGAAAACATGTCTGACATCTTATGAGTGCCTTTCCATAGACAAAGATCTGAATTCTTTTCAACAACAGTCACTGTACTTGCTTTACTCTTCTTCACTCATTCACTTCTGCCTTTTGTGAGGTTCTTGTAAAATGCTCTGTTCTCTAACGTTCAGCAATTCTTTATGCACAAAATCTACACTCTTAAGAAGTAATCAGCAGGCTTATTAAGGCTCACCTACAATTGAAGGCACCATGTTGTTTGTTAATTTACATTGCAAATGTGGGCCTCAACCAGCCACTTGAATGGCATGAGCACTTCATAACACATAGAGATGCCTGCTCTCTTTGTGTGCTATCATACCACACTGAACTGAACAAATATCACATATACAATATTTTCTGAATATACCATTTCTCCAAAACACTTTCCTCCAACATTTGCAGAAGATTTATGCTCTTTTGACAAATCCTGTTTTCTACGTCTTCATTCTTGTCTGGTATTTAAAGGATTTTGTGCACATTCTTTTATTTTGCTTATTTTCTGTGGGTGGCATGGATGCCCATTAAATCTTCCAGATAGTTTTTCTTTAGGATTAAGAAAGTGAGCATTTAGTACCTACTTGGGGGATAAAGGGACTACTTAGGTGAAAACGTTAATAGAAAGGTAGAAAATATTTTAATTCTCTTATTTCAAGCATTCTTTGTCATATTTAAGACTCCAGGTGTGAGTCTTGCTTTGCTCCCCATTGTGAAACTGATTAGGAGTTATGCAAAATTAAGAGTGGAGATTGCAGGAGTTGTTCTTATGATTTTATAGTTTGCAATGCTGTTTAGCACTATATATTCTAATAAAACATAGAAGTGGAAAGAGCCACCTACCTCCAAAAAATCAAAATGTAAAGTTTGAAAGATACATCCAGATGATATCTAAGCAATTCTGATCAGCCAGATATCTGGAATCTTTTAAAATATTGAGAGAATTTGTGTTTGATGTAACTAAAACATTAATTGCCCAATCTACTTGGCTTTGCTTTAATCTCAGTACCCACTTTTCCTACTGAAATAGCCTTCCACTTTTTTTTAATGCCTCTGAATAGATTGTTGCAGTCTCACTGCCTTTCAATCCAATTTTTCTAGACCAATCAATCAGCAAAGTATTAATCAGATTGTAATCCATATAGGAAATATAGGAATTTCGACTGGGCTCTGTGACTCTGCAATATAAAATAGAGTTAAAATAGTGTCTTTCACATTTTCATAAAGGAGCAATTAATTTAAAGAAAAAAGTAACACTATGCTACCATATACAAAAAATAATTGAATCATATGGCATAAATTTATTTATTTGTCGAATACAGTTGTTCATTTAACAAATACTTCCTACTACATGCTATCCACTACCCCAGACTCCTGGGGTTGAACAAAGCAGCCATAGTTAGTGCCCCAGAGAATCATTTGGTAGTCTATGAAAATACAAAAAGGGGGAACTGCAGAAGCAAGAAGAGCCTTTTTGGTGGAGTTTGGGCATATAGTGAGCATCGAGAGATGAGTAATTTAATCACATTTAGGGAAATATTATAGATTGAATTGTGTCCTAGATAAGGATATGTTGAAGTCCTAACTGCTGGTTGTCTGTGAATGTGACCTTATTTGAAGATAGAGTATTTGTAGATGTAGTCAAGTTAAGATGAAGTCATGCTGGATTAGATGGGCCCTAATCGAACTTGACTAGTTTCCTTATATTATAATAAGAGAAGAGACACAGACACAAATGGAAAGGAAAAAAGCCGTGTGTATGCACAGGCAGAGGTTGAAATGTGTGTCTACAAGCCGAGGCATGCCAAGAATTGCTGGTAACACCTGAAACTAAGAGAAAAGCATATGATGGATTCTCCTCTAGAGCCTTCAGAGAGAGTATAGCCATGTTAACACCTTGATTTTGGACTTCTAGCCTCCAGAACTTCAAGAGAATAAATTTCTGTTATTTTAAGCCACCTAGCTTGTGGTACTTTTAATGGCAGCTCCAGGAAACTAATGCAGGGGGGGAAGAAAAAAAAACAGGCCAGTGAAAAAGGAAGTATAAACACAGAAACAAACAGAAACAGCAAGTGAGAAAAGAAATAAGATCATTCAAACCACTGGTTCAATGGAAGTGGGCAATATATTCTAGAAAGACTTGACATTCAGATTAGAATGTGATTGAACAATAAATGAGGAAACTTAGATAATAGAAAATAATTAAGAAAAACAGGTATGATCAAGGGCATTTATGAAATTAATCTAGAAGCAATATACAAATCTATTGATTTAAATAATCCACTCATTCCAATAAACTCTTGGACAAAATCTGTCTAATGAGAGAGAGGAGGACTAAGTTATTGAGAACATAAAGAGAGCAAAATGGAACAAAAGAGGAGTTTCCTTTTAATTGTGATAATGATTCTATGTAAGCTATAAATGGAATAGTTTGGACTATATATTTGAATATTTGAATTCTAGCCTTGCTATTGAGAATTTCTCTGCCAATTGGTCAAGTGGTTCTTCAAGACTCTGATCCAGTTGGCCAAAATAAGGAAAAAAAGTGCTAGCTAACAGTTAATAGTTAACAGGGCTATTGTGAAGATTTCAGAATAAAACAGATTGCACCTCTCTTATCTATTAGGCAATATATAAATGGTAAGTGATTGCATTGTGAATTTCCCATTTTAGGACTCATCACAGTTTAAAAATTGATAATAGTAAAAATCAGTAAAGTAATAGACCTGAGAAGCCTCTTCTCTTGAAATATTACCATGGAAAAACTTGCCTTTCCCTATTTTCTTCAGTTCTCTCCCTCCCTATATTACATGCAAACACATACACACCCATTTCCCCAATTACTGGAAATAAAAACAAAACGCCATTAGGTTTCACTTTGACCTATTCATTAACAAAATTTGAAACCCCCAATTTCAGGATAGAAGTGCAGTCTAGCACAGATGATATAAGCTCTTTTGAGTTTCTGTTGAGTCTTGCTAAAATTTGTGCCATGCTTGAAGAAAAAAGGATACTCAGCATTTTTGGTAGGTATAAAGTGACTGGAATAAAAACATCTCATAAAGGGAATACCTGCTGAGAAATCCCCCTTTCCCACACAACACAGGACATTGTATGTTCTGCCACGCTTGCCTTTTAAAATATTAATAGCCAACTCCTTGCTTGGGACCGTGGTAAAAACCAAAAGCAAAAGCCTAACACACATGATAGCATTGGCTTATAAGGATGATAAAAATATGTAAGATTTTACATATATAGGAACTTACATGATTTTTTTAAGATAGGGTCTTCCTCTCTTGCCCAGGCTAGTCTCAGACTCCTGAGCTCAGGAAATCCTCTGGCCTCACCCTCCTTCCCAGCAGCTCGGGAAGCTGAGGTGAAAGGATTGCTTGATTTCTTTTTAGATGACAATACCAAGAAAGATGCCAAGTCTTATTAATATGCATCCTTAGCTTTGAAAATTCACCTGAAATATATGTTAAAGCAACATGGAGAATCAGCCTTCAATTCAATGTAGAGGGATTTAGACAAACCTCCATCATTTGTGGAAATTAAACAGATGCTTGTCACTTAGCAGAAAATATCTGCCAGATACCATGTCTGTATTACCAAATGTACTATAAATATGGTTGCCTCCAATACAAAAAGCAGGCCTGAGCAGCTACCCCTGTCCTGGTGTGTGTATACATGTAAGTGAATATGTGAGAAGCAGAACAGTTTGGATACAATTTCATTCTTTGGCTGCTTAGAAAATCTGTCTCTGTTGTGAGCTTGATTCTTGGATATGACTATGGTCATAGATTAAGAAAAACACTGTCAGAGATTTTGAATAATAGTTTTTTTAATTCTCTGTGTAAAAGAAAATATTGAGGCACAGTTGTAGTTAAACATATTTTTAAATGATTTAGCTTACTGTAATTTGGGGTGGGTCACCAAACTAGACATATGGTAACACATTAATAAAAATATCCTGGGTGGCTACCTCCTCCAAATACCTGCATGGCCACAGTTGATTTCAGCAAACATTTGTAGAGACTTTTTACTAGGTTCTTGGTCTTTGGCAAAGTGCTTTATGTAGGTATTATGTAATCTCCATGAGGCCCCTGTGAAGCATGTGTTGCCTCGTTTTACACAGGAGAAAACAAGCTGAGTGAGGGTAAGTTGCTCACAAACATGCACAGCAAATGGCAAGACCAGGACTGACCCTGGCTCCATTTGCCTTCAAAGCCACACTCAACTTTCTCTCTATGATGGCTGAAATGCTTCATGGAACCCATTAAAATGCAGCATAGCAACACCAAACCTACCTGACCTCGCACAGCTAATTTTAACACATAGCATTTAACCAAGAGGTAAAAAAAAAAAAAAAAAAGAATGACAATAACTACCATTTAATGAGTGCTTATTATATTCCTTGACTGTGTATGTATTACTTCATTTAATCTCCTTGCCACCCTTTGAGGGAAATACTAACATCATTCCCATTTTATTAATGGATTAACTAAGCATTAAGGAGATTGAGTGACTTGCAAGAGGTAGAGCTGGGATTTGAACCCACGCAGCTTGTCTAAAGAACCTGGCTCCTAAGACTCAAAGTGCTTCCCAGAAAGAAGAAAACTTTCTGGGAAAGTTCATTTCAAAATGAGCCAAATTTGATGTCATACATGTCTACTCGGTTGTTCAGTCTCTCATTTGGTTGCTCTTTAATTTCATTTGGTGATAATTATCATATGTTTGCCTATGCATGTTCAACTGGCAGCAGATAAGAAGCAGACAATTGGAGTGGCAGACAAGGAAAAGAGTGGAGGAGGAATCAGTTACCATGGCCCCACTGACCCTAGAAGAAAGTAATTGTGATTGGCAGATTGTGAGGCATATGCATAAATGTGTTACAGTCTGAGAGCGTTTGGTATAGAGGCAAGAGGTACTCAAAATTAAATAGTCCCTAAAGACATAACTCTACTTCAAACATGGTATAATATTTATGTGCCTAATTATGACCTTGAGTAGTCAAAAAATGGATGAATATCGAGATATCCTCAGTGAGGGCTGTGTAAAAATTCTGGGAAGTTTGTCATTGGCACACTTACAACTTTGACTCAAGCAGTACAAAAGCAATCCCTGTAACCAAAACATTTGTACCCCCATAATATTCTGAAATAAAAGAAATTTATATCCAAGCAGTAATTATTAATATATTTTTTAAATTTAAATTTTGGCTCATAAATATTTCAGTATAAGTTCTCTGGAAAGAAATTAGATGGAATTTATCTTTCTTTGCTAGCAATACATAAATATGGCGCTACTCCTTTGTTTTCAAAACATCGCCTGTTACAGAAGATTGTTATTTTCTGAATATATGTACAAGTGTGAGGGTCTATAAAACTGTAAAATTTGTCCCCACAAAGCATCTGTAATTTCTTGCCTGATACTCCAGTTCCAGTTAGATCAGTATTCTCATTGTCTAGAAAAAAATCTTTAGTCCCATTTTTTCTTAATATTAAGTTTATACATGTTTATGGTAGATATTTTTGAAAGTACAGAAAACTATAGCAACAGCATAAGGAAAAGAAGTCATAAATATATTCACTATTTGCATTTTGGAATATGTCACTGTGAAGAATGTAAACTTATCCAAATTGACAGTTTTTCAGGTTTTTTTATTGGCCAAGTTCTACACTGTTGCTAAACTAAACCAACACAAACCATTCAAAATATAGTATACTGATGAAGTTCATTTTCCTTTTTCAAAGAAAATTGCCCCTGGTGGCAGTTAAAGTTCTCTCTGTATGTTAGTTAATGACAGTACTGATATTAAAAACATAAATAAAACTAAAAGAAATAAGTGGAACTAACTTTCATTTGACTTACACATTATAAGCAAAAATTCTAAATAGGTTAGGAATAAAACCAATTCTACTTGAGTCTGAAAAACAAGAATATTATTTTGACATTTTTCTGCATTTATGTTATTTCCCCAAATCCAGATTGAGAAATTGTTTAGTTAGACATTCAGATGTGCGGATTACTACTTTAATGAGGAAGCTACTATCTTGAAAATGAATCTTTTCAGGTATCATTCAGCTATTTTGCAATTGGATAGAAATAGCTAGAGAGTAAATCAATCTTTTGTTTTTGATTCAAATCTCCTCATCTAGTTTTTTGGGATATGTTTTCACAAAACTGAACTGATTTCCCAATAAGAAACTGAAAAAGACACTTGTCCCTGTGTCTCATAAAGCTATTTATTTAGAATATTCTCTGGCAGTAATGGTTCCAGAGAACATGAAGCCTTATGGAACATAAACTCTTCATTTTACAGTGAAAGTAACAGAAGTCTGGAGAGCTTCTAGAAGTGGAGAGGTGAGGTGACTTTCCAACCAATATGTGGGGTGAAAACCTGTTTAATGGAATAATTTATGATTTGGTGGTGCTATAGAACCTCAACATAGATTCAGAGGAAACTATGAGGAGAGTCTAAATAAATAGATGAAAATCTACACAGCAGATTACTTTAGTTTTAATAGATGTCTGAAACTCTTTTTACATAAAAAATGCCAGGTTTCTGTTCATTGTAGGAACATTCTATTTCTAGTGCCTTTACCCAGCAATGTGCTGGTAAATGTTTAACGGCTTTTAAAAAAAAGAAAAATGTATGTAAGCATATATTTTATGACACCTTTCCAAGTTGAATCTGAATTATTATCATTTTCACCAGCACTTCCCTAAATCCAGACAAACAAAACAATAAATCAAGCCCTTATTTGTAGTGTTTGTAGATTTCCATGGTGTAAATACCACCATTTTATTGATTTCAAGCACAAACCAGAGGTCCCTGAACACAGAACTGAGAAGAGAGATTATACTTTATTATATTATATTAGCATTGCACCATACAGATATAATAGATCTAAGTAACTTTAAGATATAGATAACAGTAAAATGAGTAAAATAATTAGGAAGTGATGAGTTTTGAGTCTGTTACTTTTGTTTCTAATACAATTTATTTAATTGTGAATTTGTATAATTTACTGTTTAAAAAATGGCTATTTGACAATTGTCTCAGAAACTTTCTGAATCATTTTAGCAATTGTTTTTTGCTAGCATGTATGAAGCAGCTTCAAAGCCACCACTGCCTATGTCTTTGAAAGAAAAGGAATATGCAAAAATATTTTACACATGCATCGTGTATCTTATGTAGTACACATAGTATTCAGCACTTTGTGAGGTATACATATTACATTTGTGATTTTAAAAGTATACCTCTATAGCTGTGCTTCTCAAACTTTAATATGCTTGTAAATCACACGGGCGTCTTGTTAAAAATGCAGATTCTGATTTAGTAGGTCTGAGATTCCTGATTTCTAACACATGCCCAGATGTTGCTGGTGCTGCTGTTCCATGGACCTAACTTTGAATAGCAAAGGCCCTGACTAATTTCCTTAGAGACTTACTTTATAAAAGAGTCGATCTCTCTCCCTCTCACACACTATATATCTGTAATATGAAAGGGGCCCCTTCATCTACTCAAATAGAACAGTATGTAATTAAATGTCATTCTGTAGAAAAAACAGAAAGAAAAATGGGAGTTGGAAGAGCTAGGGAGGGTCTAGTGGAGGAGGAGGAGGAACTGCCAGTGAGGACAAGTAGGATACAAATGTTCAGGAAAGAATTAGAAAATCAAACTTAAAGGCCTGAAGTCAAAGTTTATCAATTTTAGTATTAAAAGAAATGTTTAAGGAGCCCCAAATCAATTCAAACTTGATGAGATGTTAGGTCATAGGGGAAATAAGAATACCCTGAATTTCAGCCAAGAATATTTGAAATTAATCCTGTAGGCATTTATAGGAATATAAGTCATTAATTTAAAAAAAATAATATGCTCTAGGAAGTTTAATCTGGTGCTATGCAAGTTGGAGGCAAAGGAAACTTGGTACAGGACATTGTTTGTCACAAATAGGGGTAAAGTGGAAAGCGCCTGTGCCGAGGGAAGGAAGAAGCCGGGAAGAATCTGGGCCCTGGGTACAAAGGATGAGGAGTGAGATGCTGAGACACCGGGCCTGGAAATACGATGATGCTGCTGAGTAAATAAGAACCCTGAGAGAGAAAGCCAGTGTGTCTGTCTCTCTCTCTCTCTCCCTCTCTCTCTTTAAACTCAGAATAAAAGACAGAAGACGTTACCTTTTGTTTATGAATCTATTTTTCTCACAGTTGAAGTGATTCAAAGGCCGAATTCATGGCAGGTTTAATAGCATGATAATCAGGAAGTTTCTGGTCATAAACCTTTTGAGTTTGTGAGAAATCTTATATATACTATAATTTTGCCTTTGACCACAGGACAAATATGCTGGAATCAAATCTAATAATGAGTTATAATTTTTAGCCTGGGGGTAGGGGTATTTATTTGTAATCATCCCATTGTTTATGCTGTTTTTATTCTGAGCAAGGTAATATTAAGCTTTTTTTGGGAGTAATCTGGGCAAAAAAAAAAAAAAAAAGATAAACTTTCATGAAAAGCAGTGGTTCTGAAAGCTAGGTTCAGGAAGGAGAGACTGGAATAATTCAGGAAAGGCAAGCAAGGACACTATTCCTCTTAAAGGGAGGAAAAGAAAAGTATGTATTAAATCCTGATATAGAAAGTATTTTTCAAACAATATTATAGGGGATTTCAAAATAGCTCTTTTGCCATCTACTAGTACAGGAACATGGTCTGCATATAGTGAAAGGAATGGAAGATGACGTTCCATGGTTTGAACAGTGAATGAAAACAGTCAAAAACCTGCGAATTTAGAAAGGTGTTAGGGAATCCAATCATTGGAAAGAAATTAGAGACCAGGCATCAGGGTGTCAATATGTCCTAAAATTGCAATAGCAGATGCGCTTGAATATTGAGGGAGAGAAATGTGTTCTTATGTGATTCAGAGAACAGTTAATGAGTGGGAGCCAAAGAAGAAAACATTAGAAAACGATGGAGGAATGAGCAGAAGATATGGTGAAGAAGTAAGAATCTGGGAGAGAGAAGCAATGTAGCTTCTCTCTACCCTCCAGCCAAGAGAGGAATCCAGTGAAACAAAGCCACTGTCACCAAATCCATCCCTTTGAATTTGGTATAATTTGCATGAGAATTTCTTATTATTATAAAATCAGGTCAGTTATTCTTAATTTAAAATACAAGTTGTCCTAAATTAATACTGTACCTCAGTGGATTAGAATATGCCAACATGATCTACTTATTAAGTGAATCTCAGGGAGAATACTTAATGAAAAAAATCCAGACAATTTGAACCACCCTAAATGACCCACTGGGATAGTTAAAAGGTACTGTTCCCATATGCATATCGAAAGTCCTTTGATAAAACAGTATGCTATGCCAAAGGTACAAATTTCCATGGGTACCCATAGTCCAGCCAAAAGAATAACGTCTAATAGCTTTTTTGAATCTGTTCCAATGCATTATGAAAATGCTTAGAATTCCAAAGTGCCATAATTTTTTTTTTAATCCACCAGTAATAACCAAAGGCATTTGAGTATGCAGTCACCTTGTATATTTTGTGGTATGGTCAGCATTTTCTTAGGAGAAAACTTTAGAAGATTCATACATTAAATTTAGTTAGGTGTTAGGATATGGAGAGCATCTCAATTTCATCAAATTTTTCCCAATGTGATTCCCTTTTCCCAGTACTGTTTTCTACAAAGTATCTTTCTTAATGCAAAATATTATTCCACTTTAATGTTCCTCTCTTCAATTTCCAACCAATCCCAAAGGTGAACGTATATTAAGAAATTCTAGTTTTTTTTAACCTGTCTGCTGACAACCTTGGACTTCACCAGCCATGTAACCTTGGTATAAGTTAAAGCAATCAAACATGTATTACTTTCTAAGGAAATCCAAACTGCTCTAAAGATATGAATTCCTAACACAGAAAATTGTTTCTGATAGCCTGGGAAAGTTTTAATTTTTGGAAAATTATTTTTCAAAAGATATGTTCTTGTTAAAAGTATTTTGAAATTCAATATAGACATTATTTAATACTATATGTGGGTATCATTACAGGTGGTATTGGGAAGAGTGGGTGTGGTGAAATTCTAGAAATCAAGAAAATATGGTCTCTTCTCTCTAAGATTTACAAATGTACAATAGGAAAGATAGATATGTAAATGGAAATTCTAATCCAGAAAAAAAAAGTACTGTTAAAAATTGGACTCACAGTGATGACATGGAGGAGAGAAAGCCGGAGATCAAGTGGGTGGGTCTAAGTTATATTTCTTAGATGAAAGGGCATTTGAGCTACCCCTTGAAGGAATGGGTGCATTTGGTAGGTAAGTGAACTTCATTCAAGGTGAACTTGCAAGGGAAAGGAAATAGCATGGAGGAATATTGAGACACAGAATGCAGGTTTTGTAAATGGTTAAGTATTTTGTGGGATTGACACTTAGGATATATTGTGAGGCTGTTCAAAGGTGGTTGAGGGAATATCAAGGAGGGTCTTCAATGGAAAAGTAAAATAAATGATCAAATAGATCCACTGAAGATATTTAAGCAGGAGTATTGCATATATAGATCTGTGTTTGAGAAGATGATGTAAAATTTGTTTGGTACGATTAGAACAATGAGAAGATAACTTGGTTTTCTTTCTTATATAATTGATTTTTCAAATTAAAAAAATTGTTTAAAAAAGAGTTGCCATAATTTAACTCAATAACATGGCTCAGGTATTAAGTTTCAGCATTAACTATCTTAAATTTAGAGTAAACACCCCTGCTGCTTATTTATAATTTCTTTGTTTGATGTAATGACTGCCTTACAATTCGACAAGAGATCCAAGAACAAAACTTTATCTTTTTCTTCCCATTTCTCCCTTTAGTTGACATCTCTTTGAAATTTCAGAATTATCCTTAATTTGTGTACCATAAAATCAAAGGAGAAAATCAGAGAAACTTTGAGTGACGCCTATTGATCTCTAGAGTTTCTTTCCTTAAAAATGCCTTTTCCTCAGAAATACTTGTCAATTAAAAATATCACCCTATATATAATTCATCATCTCTCAAGAAGCAATCAGGTTATCCATGTGCCTCTTATAACTTTGTTTTTACTAATGTTTTTATCCTTGGTCAAATTCTCTTCATTAAATGGGCACATGATGACTATTACTATTTCTTTTCTCCAATTAGTTGTTGCCAATTCATCTAATGACTACTGTGTTCATTAGCAAATAAATGCTCTAGAATGAAAATACGGTTTTACATCTAGCAAATCAATACATTTTGTTGCATTTACGTTTTTGTTCTAAACTTCAAGGTTAAGTTTAAATGTAAAACTTTGTGATTACTAATAAAGAATTGCATGGATTAAGAAAAACAGCATGGAGAACTAAGTTGCAGGACCAGTTACTAACTGATTAACTTTTCAACCTCCAGTGACTGATTGAAATTAATAGTGCTTCCTTGTGAGCCATCTCTCCCCTTTAAGCAATGATACAAAGCAGCATTTCCCAAAATTTAAAAAAACCACTAAATAGTTTATATATTGAAAGACAAATATAGAAAATAAGTAAAGTTTGTTACATTTTGGGCCTTTGGGAGGCAAAGTTTCACCCTCCTGGGCACTCATTTATCATTTATTTAATAAACATTTTTGATTCCTACTTCGGCTAAATATCATGCTAAGTGCTGATTGTAAGAATGATGCAGCAAACTCAGGGTCCCTGCAGTGGCAAACTCAGAGTCCCTGCAGCGTGTGATTTAGTTGGGGGATAGAGAGACATCAATAACAACAACAGTTACAGCAGACACACACACTCAAACATGCAATGGTAACTGTGAAAAAAAGCAATGATTCATAGACTTAAAAGAGAGTATAATGAGAGTAAAATGAAATAAAGCAACAGTATACAAAACTCTCTTACCCTTGCACAGGAAGCTTGATGATAATTCCTATTCCATTGTATTCTATCCCTTTAACATAAAATTCTAGTAGTGACCTACGGAGTTGATTCAAAATCCTTCAAGCTTCACTACCTGAAATTTTACAGAAGGATTCATTAAGGTATTTTTCATTACAAAACATCTTTCTGTCTGCTTTTGCATATAAAAATTTGGGGCTATTTTGTTGGGCTGCTCTTAAACTCTTTATTCATGTATATAAGATGACTGGTCTAAGAAAGAAAAGGACTGAAATAAAATGTTGTGTTAGTGTAGTCTGTAGTGTGTCCTCTCAACTGCTTGCTGACTCTTCTGCAGTGTTTCCTCGGGTATTAGCCTTTGCTGTCATTATTATGTCTCATATCAATCATGAGAATATTTCATATCTTTTTCCTGCTTCACAATGTCAGCAACGTTTAAGGGAATATTAAAAGGAAAGTATAGCTACTATGGATGGGTCACTTCATTAGAAAGATAACGCGGAGTTTTCTGAATGGCTCTGAAATGTACCGGTTTACCCCTTCCTCACTCTCGTGTTACTCAGATGCAGCAGAACAGCAAATCTTCCAGAATGTTATGTTCTTGCTGCTTCATTACCATGGAGGCTGTTCTCCTTGTTGCCACCTCCTTCTTGCCCTTCTAGGATCATCAAGTTCCCTCCTCTAGGTCTCTTAGCTGGAGTCCCCAGGTGGCTCTTTCCCCAGCCAGCCCTACCCTGAGCAAACGACTTAGGAAAACAAATGTACAATCTTCCTGCCAATGGGAAAAACAATAGAGTGAGAGAAATGGAGGAAATGGCATATAGAGGGAGGATAAAACGTATGGATCCACTGTTTCAGGGGTTCTATGGATTGCTCAGGACTTCTTCAGACAGCTGGTAAATATTTTCTCTCTTTACTTGAGTTTTCCTAAGAAACATGTTGCTATAGTGCACCTGTGTGAATTTTTCTGCACATGTAATTTATATACTTATGATGAGTAATGTGAAAATCACTTAAATTGTTTAAAAATTAAGTTATAACATGGTGTTATAACTTCTTAATATCTATAGATAGTAGATAATATAATAATACTATATTGTATACCTAAAAATTTTCTAAGAGGGTAGATCTTAGGTTAAATATTCTTATCACATAATAATAATAACAATAATAAATAACAGAGCTAGAGGAAACGTTTGGTTTATGGCATAGATTGTGGTGATGGCTTCATCACCACTTATCTCTAAACTCATCAAGTTGTAATTATTAATTATGTATGGTTTTTGTATGGTAAGAAAGAAAAAAAGAAAGAATTTTTTAAAAATGAGTTAATCTACCATTATCCAAAATTCCTTCCCTGGTTTGAGCAAAGACTTAAAAAAGGAAAAGCTCAAAAAAGTTAGTTGGCTTCTAACTCAGTTCCAGAGCTGTTTGTGGAACTAGTAAACACTGGGTGAAAATACTGGTCAAAATATTTCCACTTATAATTATTTGTAATTTTGACAAGAGCCACTCTTAGAAAGGGTATGAAGTATATGCATACACAGACACACACACATACATACACTATTTAAAATAATAATATAAGAGTAATAGTCTACCTAAGAAGGAAGTATGTTCTAAAGAAAAACATAGTGCTCAAAAGATTTGTTCATTTTCAGTTTTACATGGAAAATTCAAATAGTTTTGTTTATATTTGAATCCCCCAAAAGGTTTAAATGGAAATATTTTGATGACATAATTGCTTAATGAGGAAAATGTTATAACCCTTTCTGTATTGCAGGAATGGAAAACTAATTCTCTTAAAAAATGTACCTTAAATTATTTCAGATACTATCAGGGATCAAAGTCTTTCTTTTGCTTAAGGAATAAGATAAAATATAAATACGTGTCAGTAATTTAGCTTTAAAATTTTAAATAATTATATGTGAATGCAATTTTTTAAATTAAAGGACTCACACTTGCCAAGGTATGTTTTAAGGTTGTGGTTTACAGGGAAAATTTGAGGGTCTTGGGAATCTCCAACTTAGTATTGTCTTCCCCCTCACTATAGTAAATTATCACTAAATATTTAGAGAAATCGGGGTTTTAATCTGACGCTCTGTGTGTAAGTGCTCCACTTGCTAGGAGAAGCATTTGATGCTCACATTGTCTAAGAGGCCAACAGCAATTAAAGGCATTTGTCCACCTTGTTCTTTTATCTTCATTCTGTAAGTAGGCCACATACTGTAGGACTGTAGAAAGGATGTTGTTCTAGGATGTATTTTTCCAGTTTATAAATCCCAAATGATTAATGGTACTTAGGAGTATGGCCCTTCCCACGTCTGTGGGTACAGGCTAGTTGCTGAGTAATAGGCATTCTTACATCAATTTGCCTCTAGTGTTAAGGTATCATTTACCATTTTATAAAATCTCATTTATTAATCTCCATAACAATGTGAAGTAGGTAAGGAAGTATTTTCTCTCTGCTACAGAGGAGGGGCTGAGGATCAGAGATTAAATGATTTACCAAATCTACTTAGCACAACTAGCTCATAGGCTAAGGAGCCTCCATGCTTAGAATGCAGATGTTCTGATGAGACACCCTTTGCTCTGTCTGCTCTTTATACAGGCCTCCTGCTTAATGTTGACTGGCTTAATGTTGAATTTTCTTTTGGAGAATGAGAGACCCAGTTCTGTCTAAAGTTAATTCCTGCTCAGAAGTTTTGTCTGTGAATCCTACTGATGGAATACATGCCTTGGAATGAAACTTGGTTAGCCTGGGCCAGTAGTTCTTAATGTGTGGTCTGTAACCAGCAGCATCCGCATCCTCTGGGAGCCTCACCCCAGCACTACTGAACTAGAAACTCTTAGGGTGGGGCCCATCAATTTGGGTTTTAACAAGCCCTCTGGGTAATTTTGAGGCTCAGAAATTTAGGATCAAGGTCTTGGCCTATTATAACTCATACTGATGTACTTAAAACAGTTGGTCCTTGACTCTCAAACCAATTAGTAACTTCTTTCCTAAATTAGGTGTGTGCTCACCTTGACTCAACAGCCTTTGGAAAGGCCACTTTAGAGGGGAGCAGGATTGGATGTCTCTGAGATTAATTTACTCTCTTTAGACTGGCTTTAAGATGTTTTCCAGAGGACTCTCTCGTAGCAACACGATGGTAAAGAGTAGCCAGAGATTGCTGGTGGGAGTGAAGTGTCTGAGTCCTTGAAGTATCATTTGTCCGGGAGAAGCACGTACAGTATATTTGAATTCATCCCACAGCCCCACACTTGGGGCAACACTGGAAAGGAGGAGATGGATGTTTTCCAAATTGCTTAAATGAGTAAATGACTTGGGCAAAAAAGGAGAGCAACGTGTCATCACCTAGAAAAGTTGCAGCAGTCCTCAGGTCCAGGTTTCTCAGCAGCACCTGACTAACACTTCAGACTGGATAAGTGTTTGCTGAGGCAGCTGTCCTGTGTATGTTAGAATGTCTACCAGCATCCGTGGCATCTCCTTAGATGCCAGTAGTCATTTCCTTCCACCAGGTGTGACAATCAAAAATGTCCCCAGACTTTGCTAAACGTCCACTGGAGGGTAAAATTACCCCTAGTTTGGTTGATAACTAGTGCCCTGGGGCTATGGTCCCCAATCCCCAGACTGTGGCCTGGTGACCATCTGTGGCCTATTAGGAAAACAGGGTCAGGCATCACTGCCTGAGCTCTGTCTCCCCCACCTCCCCCTGACCTTCGCGTGTCCTCCCCCTACGTGGCCTACCCCCACCTGTGGAAAAATTGTCTTCCATGAAACCCATCCTTGGTGCCAAATAGGTTGCGGACTGCTGCCCCAGGGCATTCCCTTTATCATGTTCCTCTTATCACAAGGCCACCTCTGGGCAAACTGTATGGTACCCTGGCTGGAGTAGCCATTATCTTCTGAGCCTTACCTTCTTCTGCCTATTATTTTAGGATGAATGCAAAAAGAAGAGATCCAGATTCTTGAGAAACTTGGTTGCTATGCTTGGAAAATACATCATCAGTGAGACGTAGACGGTTAAGCCAAGAGGGCATTTAGTGCTCCTATGCTCTGGCAACAGCAGGCTTTGAAAGAATAGCCAAGGGTGGGAGCTATGGGAGTACAAGAGCTGAAAAGAAAACTGCCAGCTATTAGCGTTGCTGTAGGAGGTAAATGTTCCAGGCTTTGATGCTACAGAGAATTCTCTGAAGGCCTGTGCAAACAGCTTCGCCTGCGGAGCAGGCAGGCGCAGGCGCTGAGCGTTGCCTGCTGCTGAGCCGGGCTTATGGTATTAGGTAGACTTGATCTCTGCTTCCAAATGCCACTGATTTGCTCCATGGAGACATTTGATTCTCATAAATAACCTTTGAAATAACCTCTGGGTTTATTTCTGGGCACTGCTCATCTAAATTCATTGTATTCACTCAAAGCAATCGTGGCTATTTTAAAGTACAGAAGCCCATCAAGGCCCACTTCGGAGGTGAGTTGGCTGGAGACCATGCTCTCTTTCAGGCTCTGAGATAGCGTATTCTTGTCTCCATTTCCTCTCATCTCCTCCCTTCACAGTTCAACCTCCCTGGGCGCTCCCCTTTGGGAAAATTATCAGATAGCAGCCATTAACTCCTCCGTGCACATCTGAGTTCTGTTCTTAGAGTTCCCCACATTTAAACATTTTAAATGGGAAGGGCCTTACAGTTAAAAGAACTTTAGCCAAAAGTATGGGAGAACATCACTGGGATTGGGAAAAACATGACCAGCACTTCTGAAATCATAGTAAACAAAATCATATATTGCTGCTGTCTGGTAACAAAGGCCAACCTTGTGCTTCTACCTCCTTTGGTTTCTATTCTCTTTGGACACCCTTTGGGGAATTCGTGGGTTTTGGCTGGCTGGAGTTCCCTCTCACTCTGGGAAGGAGAATATTGGCATAGTTTCTGCTTTGCACGAGGGGTCAATAAGTGCTGGCCTGGCCTTTGTTGCAAACTAGTATTTGGGCAGGAAGTAGAAGGAGTGGACAGTACACACACATTGGATCCCTCAGGAACGCTGGCCTCCAGACCCACAATGGCCCTCACAACTTTCCTTGAACTCTACTTTAGCCCACAGCCTCCTTTCTGCCTTCTCATGGTAACTTTCAACTTAATAGATTCTACTAAGGAATTTTGAATTAGCTTTGATAGGCCAGTTTTACCCACACAGCAGCAAAGTCATAGCATTTCTTGCTGGGGTTGTTAGTTCACAGCTAGTCAGACATATTTTAGTGGTTATTATTTTCCATAATGTCCTTCTGACACACGTGCACATATATACACACAGGAACAATTGCATAGGTGGCATTTCCACATTTTGTTGGTTTTAATCAAATCCTGGACTGTCTTTCTCTGTGTACTGAGGCACATCTGTTCATAGCATCGGCTGAAGCTTAGCTGACATTCCCAGGGTGCGTGGTATAAGAGAAAGGGAAAGGTTTCATTTGGGGCTTGAAAAGAAAATTTGGACTCAGCATTCACAAAGTTATCTTTGTTCTCCTCCAAAGTTTCTTCTGACCCATATCCATTGACCATCACAGTGATTAAATCAGAATATCTGTATTTCCATTTCATAGTCCTGCTGCTGCTTAGAAAAAGGAGTAAGAGAGAAAAATCTTAACTGTTCTCCCACAGAGCTCGGAAGAGAACAAACAGTCTTGGCAGCATATGCCTAATGAAGTCATAAGTGCCAAGAAAAGAATGATAATCCTTGGCCTTTAAAAATATAATAAACAGATTTTGTTTATTTAATTTAAGAAAAAAGTTGGACTGCTCATTTTGTAAGCCAATCACATAAACTTAACAGAATCTTTATTTCATTTCTTTGATCTGACTTTTATTTCCCAAACTTTCTGAGTAGGCAAGTTGTTCCTTTGTTCCTCTGTAAGGGACATTCTTTCCTGGCAGATTTTAGACAGTTTTCATAAAAGTCTATAGAATCGAGTGAGACAATTGTCATGAAATGAATTCCATTAATACCACAATGGTGGCTGAATGCGCTTTTATCAGTAGCACTGAAATAAGGACTTCTCTTAAAGAACAAACTAGCTGAAAACCACACAGTAAATAGGGAAGCATGCCACCCAGGTAAGGAAATGAATGCTTACCAGCACAGCTTTGCTCAGAATCCAGCCAGAAGAGCTGTTCTGACTTTATTTGCAAAATGATTGGACGAGTGATGACATCAACACTCAACTGAAATGCTAAGTTTCACTCACTCAGAATTACGTTTTACCCCAAAGTTTGCATCCTTCTTAGGTTTTTGTAGATTTTTTCCTCACATATTAGAGGTTCTCCTTTATCTTTCTAAGATTCGTCTGTAGCTGGTACTAAATTATAAAATAAGACAATAGATTCCTGTTTTCCTTTCTTACTGAAAATATAATAAATAATTTATTTCCCTTTTTAAAGAGGAAACAAGTACCAGCCTTTGCTGTGGTCTGAAATCCCCAACTTTCTCCAGGAATATGGGGTCAGACAGGCAGGATTTGGATATGTAAGCAAGAAGGGTATCCTCATCTTGAAAACACGGGGTTAAACTCACACAGTGCAAGGCTTCTCAACATTGGCTGCCCCGACATAAGGCCCTGGAGAACTGTTCAAACATCAGTGCCCTGGGACCCTGACCCAGACCACATAATAGATCTCCGTGGGGATGGATTCCAGCACTAGCATTTTTTAAAGCTCCCCACGTGGATCCAATGTGCAGTTGAGGTTAAGAACCACTGAATCACAAGTCCATTCCCCAAAAGATGTTCATTTCTCTTTGAGAGTCTCAGGAAAACAGTTTGAGAAACACTGCAGACTGTGAAAGGTTCTTGGATGTTCACAATACCCATTTGTGTATTGTTCATCCAAGTGACCTGCAGTTAAGAAACTCATGGAACTATGTTTAACTTGGCTTTTTAAAATGACTTGACTATGAAACTCCTTTAATTCATTCACATCTTGCCCATTTAAAGGAGCTTCTATTTGTCTGAGCACTTCAGGAAACACTGAACTAAATACTCTAGGGACTTTGGGCATCTTTTAGCTCTGAGATTCAATTTCCATTCCATTCTGTTCTGTTCTATACCATTCAGCATGCAATGTTGTCCCAAAAGTATTTCTTTGATTACTTATAACATAAAGACTCTTGTTTGATTCCCTTAGCAGAAACACATGAGTCCCATACTCATTATCCTTTTAAGAAAAATTTCAAGGCATCTTCATGAAGGATGCTTTGGAGCATCAATATAAAATGCATGTTGCTAAGTCAAGGGAAAGACCAGCTTTGAGAAAGATGGGATTTTCCTTGTAGATGTAAACAATCTGCTTGAATCTAGAAATTAAATTTCACAAGTAACACCTACTGTTCTACAGCAAAGCCTCTTGAGTGAGAGAAATAAAATGATAAGAATACTGAGGACAGGATGTTGCTTGAGAGGATTTGGTGATCAAAATTTAGCATTACCAATCCAGAGACTAAAAGGGAGGTTATGCAGGGCTGACTCTGAGAGGGGCCCTGGAGGGTATGGGCCCTGATGAGACACAGGTAACTAATTATGTACATTAAAACTTGGATATGCTTTTGTCTTTTCTCAAATAAAGAGTTGCCAAACTTTGTCCTAAACTCTGCTATTAGTTGACACAGCCTCAAATAGAGTTGAGTACTTAATGTAATGGGTCATACAACTAGCGACTGTTAAAAGGTGTTGCTTCTCAGGTTTGCCCACCTGGTTGAACACTGAACTCCTGACTGCTATTATGAGGTTATTCATTAGGTCCGTTATTTAAACAGTACTTCCTGAAGGTGTTCATGTTCCAAATACTGCACTAGGTGCTGGAGACAGTGGCAACCAAGATGGACAAGACTTAGGGTCTTCTGACTGGGCATGGTGGCTCACTTCTATAATCCTAGCACTTTGGGAAGCTGAGGCAGGAGGATAGCTTGAGGCCAGGAGTTTGAGATCAACCTGGGCAACACAGGGAAACCTCCTGTCTCTACAAACAAACAAACAAACAAAAAAACTTTAGCCAGGAGTTGTGGCGCACACCTGTAGTCCTAGCTACTCAGGAGGAGGATCCCATGAGCTCAGGAGTTCAAAGTTACAGTGAGCTATGATTGTGCCACTGTACTCCATCTGGGTGACAGAGTGAGACTCTGTCTCCAAAAGCAACATAAAAAAAGACTTAACTACACAATATAAGGGATAATGTATATAGTTTATTACCTTTAGCTTAATTATGTAAGCAACAAATGACACATCTCATGAAATATGATGCAAAAACTAAATTTGGAACAATTTGCTCTTTAAGGAGTTAGTGAATTCCTTAGTCTGGTTGTGGTGAGAGGAAGTGACCCCTTGCTGGTCAAACTATATATGGTTCCCTAGGTTTCTGGGTCCTAACATCTTGTATTATTCACAAATCATATTTTGTGTTGAATACTATCATCTCACTCAAGAAAAGAGTTGAAATGTTTTCTTTCCTTTATTGTGAATTTTAAATCAGATTATTTGTGTCTATGAATTTGCAATCTCTCAGCAATTTCTTGAAATTCAGACTTAAATATAGAGTCTTCATCAAATGTATTTCTATGGTTTTTATTACAATTATTTGTCTTTGGAAAAAGCTTAGTAAGTTCCCCCTCCTCCAACATATGTGTTGCAAAACTGTCTGCTACAGATGGCTTCTCTCTAGTGGGTTGGACTGGGGGTCTTTATTCTACAGTTTGTGACATTTCAAGTCATGAGAGATGCTTGCAGCCTTGACTTTTGGCAGGAGACGTTTCCAGATTGGATATGATCTCGGAAAGGCTCGTCCTTTCTACAAAAGTCATTGATTGTATGATACTTTCTGTAGAGTAATAAGATTTTCCAGGCTGTAAAAGCTCATGGTTTAACCATTTATAGTACTTTATTTTCATTATGCATTGGTTGCACATTCTTCAGTAGTAAAAGATTGGAAACTTATACCCTATCTGGCTGTGGAACCAGGAGATAATGAACAGGTATAAAGGAGGAAGTGGTGGCAGAGACCAAAGGGGTGTGGGCTGAGTTTAGGGCCTAGGTGGAACAGGTCAGGGGCAGAGACATGGCCCTGGGAACTTGAGGCCAGGAGAGGGTCCATGTGCCCCTCACATGTGGGCTGCTCCACAGCCCTTGGGGCTGGTGTGTGATTGGAAAAGCAAAGCCTCATCTGCCCACTTGTCATAGTGGCTATCCCTTTGCCCACTGATTACTAACTAGAAGCATCTATGTCAGGGCCATCAGGCGCAACACTGTTCTAACCAAGCCATGTTGTCAAGAATTACATTTGTATTCTAAGATTCTCTACTTAGAATAGAATTTTTATTCTTTTTAAAATGTGCCACCCAGGACTGTGCACAGCTCTGGGGATAGGCAGACCTGGCTCAAAACCAACTCATTTCCAGGCTGTGAGACCTTGGATAAGTTACTTAGCCTCAAGGCTCCTTAAAATTCATCTTTCCTTTCTCATAGCAGGGGTAATAATAGTCCCTAATTCATAGGACTGTTTGGGGATAATTCATGTGTAGGATAGTACCTTAAACATAGATGATTATAATTTTATCATCACTATCATATTATCAGGAATAATTTAACCCTTGCACTGTGTCTACTCACTAAATAAAGGATCTAGAGTCACGAATTCTCAGTTCAAATGTAGAGGATCCAGCATGGTAGAAAGAAGCAGATTGTTCTAGCTGTGAAACATTCCAAATTGACCCTACTGGCCTACTTACAGATTATGGCGTGTTTCTCCCTTCGTTAAATGTGTATAATCATGCTATAGTGCATATTCACAAGGACATTGTGATAAAAATATCATATGAAGAATAAATGTATTTTGTATAAGTGTAAAGGACTCTGATAATCTGGGTATTGCTTCCATGATATATTCTGTCTTAGTTTGTTTAGTACAGAGTAAAGTAGGCTCTGCCGAAGTAACATTTTCTATAGCAACTTTTATATTATTTAAAATGCATTCCCACAGCCCACATTAGCAAATAATGATGTCCCCATTCCCCATCTCAGCAAGAATGAGCTGGTGCAGGATCATGAACTGGGAGCTGCTGAGTGAAATTTGCTCATAGTCATGTTTATCTGATAGAAGTGCACAGTGTGACCAACATAAATAAAAATGGGAAAGTCTACACCAATGTGTGGATTTCTATACTTTCCCCGAAAAACTGGTTAGCGTTGCTTTTCTGACTGGAGATTTACAAAGAAACTTCTCTGGGAGTCTCCATTGCTGCCTCCCCAGTCTGAGGCACTGGCGGCTCTCACCTGGATTAGTGCTTTAGCCTCCTAATTGATTTCTCTGCCTCTGTCCTCACTCTCCACTCCTGTTATTTACTTGGAACTTAGTTCAGGCCACGTCACTATTTTGTTCAAAACCAGTGAAAAGTTTAATTACCTTTATTGAGAAAAAGGGAAACATTTGATTAGTGGCATTTGCTGATTTCTGTGGTGTAAATATTTCCACAGTGGTTGATTTTAAGCTACCAACGTGAAGTCACGTTGGAGTTAGGAAGACGTGTACAAGTGGTTCTGCTAAACCGGTGTGATCCAGCTTCAGCACACAACTGAAAACACTCCCCAGTGACTTCCCAAGCCACTCAAAGTAAAGTCATTACGAATGACCGTGAGCTGAGCCCAGATTTCCAGTTACATCTTTGATCTCACCTCTAACACTACACTCTTCTCACTAGTTCATCTTCTTTATTACTCAGTTATTTAATTTGTAAAATGGGAATGTGTCTGTAGCAACAGGTCACATAAAATGTATGGCAGCATTCAGCAGTCTTAAGAAGAAAAACATTTTATAAATCCAAGTCAGTGGGTACACTGGCAGTTCCCCTAATGTGACACATAGATCACTGTCTTTCATTGAGCTAGACAAATTACTCAATGACTGTCTCCCCACAAAACTGGATGTGAACCAAAATTTCTGTCACCTGATTTACTGTGAATAGCCTCGCTATCTCTGCAGGGAAAAGGGAAGTATTACTTTGCTTGACTTTGACGATGACTTAATAAGGCAAGAATGAATCAGTTGCCATGATGCATTTAATCACATCAAATCCAGTTCATTGTGTAGATTCGGTCACTAATGCTTTACTCCGAGGTAACCAACCGTTCTGCTGGGTTCACCTTCTTGTCCCAATTAGCCATTCATTTCTGCTCCAGAGCCTGCTTCCTGGCTTTTAAAAGAAGATACCAAATATCAAGATATGAAATTTCCTTCCTCCCAGAAAATTACGCCCTAGAGTGTATGAGGGAGTTTTAAGGAGATGATTTGCATATGGGCCTTCCACGTATGTTTGTCATCTCAAGGTATGATTTGGTGTTTTTGTGTTTTTCTGAACTCGGTGGTATTGTCTATAGAAATGTGATTTACTCATATGTCAATGATACTTTGGGTATTGAAGTGGAAAGGGAAGAAAAGGTAAAGTAAATTGATGACCACTCACAGTTTGTGTATACACTGCTGTTGCATTTTCACCTTCATTCTTGTGGGAAGATCTTGTTTGCTTAGATTTCACAAGAATGTTAAATATAAGATGTGAGAAAACTACAGCTTATGTTTGTGTTTCTTATCCTATTATAAGTTAAAACTAGTAATACTAACCAAAAACAATGCATTAACTTTACTCAAACTGTTTAAATTTGGCAAAAAAAAAAAAAATCCAAAATATGTTATTTGGTTATCATGTTGAATTGAATTAATAGTGTTTATGTAACTCCAGTGCATAAAGTTTACACAAGTGCTTATTTTTATAATTTACAAGGAACTATTAATTGGTCAATTATTCTACTAAACTACTTTTCTAAGTGCTCAAAACTATGTTGAGACCTACAGGAGTTAAAAACAAGCATAAAAAGCCACACTGATTCCCTTTCAACCCCAAGGACTTTTACTTTATTTAGGAACAAAATACTAAAATTATGAAATGAATTTGGAGAAAAATGTATTCTATTTGTTCTTCTGAGGGTTTAGTAAATAGAGAAGTTTAGAGAACAGCTATCAGTGAGAACAGATTGAACTCTACCTGAGGATGAATTGACTCTGGATCTCACATGGCAAGATTTAAAGAAATGGAAAGGACATTTTCTACCTGAAGAATTCATTTTTCGCCCATTTCCCTCATTTAAAGGAAGTCTTGCCTATTTTTCTCTTTCATATCACTCTATTTTCTTTGTAGTATTAATCTTAATCATGTGGCTCTACCTCTTGTATTTATATTTGGGGAAATAAATGTCTTGTTTTCTGTTGAAAGACTAGGACCTAGCACACTATTTAGGACAGGTAAGTCTTCAGTAATTATGAGTTCAATCAATTAATTAATCAGGTATGCATTAATCAATCAGGTATCTGTGTTTTTTATGGGAGTCATTAGCAAGGAATGAATATTTGTGAGTATAGTAGCAGATTAAACATGTACGATATTGTCACATTATGAAATATTTTAAAAATCAAATGCTGTTGGTGGATGTTTGAGCAAAGGAATGCTCCCTCTAAATGGATCTTCTGTGGACTGACCTAGTAATGCTATGGCAGATAAAGGAGAAGAGTAGGGCTGCAAACCAAATCTGGTCTGTTGCTGAGGTCATCTGTGCATGTGACGGTGACAGTCTCACCTGCTGTGACCTTGAATTAACTGATCTTGACCTCTTCATTTGATGTATCTGTGCTCATCACATTAATACTTTAATACAAGGACAAGGGTGTTGAAGGCATATGCTAGGGAGTGATGATAATGATTGATCATGAAATTTAAGCTACATACAGAAAGACAAGATTTACAGCAATTGCGGAACACAGAGAAGATTGCAGGACCAATGGACAGGAAGTTCCATAAGAGGGTCAAAGGAGAGTTGAGGTTGAACAAACAGAGGAAGTGAGTTGAAAAGGCAAGTGTTGGTAGCCAATGATACAGATGCTTAAAACTGGGGATATGGAGGGAGTGAAATTATTGGTAACCAAAAGGTACAGGTTATGACCATGAATGTGGTGGCTGAGACAAGAAGAAAAAAAAATATCTTTGAGGAGAAGATTTGAAGAAAATGCGTGGCCAGGGAATGTGTGTATATTTAACACTGTGTCTTATGTATTCCTAAATTAGCTTACAACTAATTTTTTATCCTCCTTTTTTTAAACTAAATGGATTGCAATGAAAATCTCTTTTCATGATTCCTACCCAATCCAAATCCTATATTTTCCAAGGTTTGCAAACGCTTTAAGAGAAAACTGAAACAGATGCCCACAAATGACAGTTATAAATGGAAAAAACAAAAACAAAAACAAAAAAACCACTACAAACCTTTGCCAAAGTATCATTAAGTTAATTGTCCTTCATAAGTTGAACCATGCTTTAGTAAATAAAAAACTCCCTTTTCAATAAGAAAGCCATGAAGTCACATTTTCCTTGTCCCCTTACATGTATATAGAAATGTTTTATTTTAATAAGGTAGATCTTAAATTTAAGTGTGCTCTCAATTAAACTCCAAACCCTGAGGGGTGTGTATCTTTCTCCATTGTACAGTGCTGGTTCATTGTGCTGTCATGTGCGACAGATAATAGATGATAAATATTATGATGAGGCCAACTAAGATACTGCATCTATTATAACAGGAAAATTGTTTTATTTTTATTTTTAGATGCATTGTGGGCATTAAAACTGTTGCTAATATCTTGTGATAATAGCTTTTAATTTGTTATAAATAAAGATGTGTAGGAGAAGATGAGGTTTGATCAAAGGCAAATTTTAACACTGGACCCTGAAGCCCCTTAGGGCTACAACGTGAAGCAGATAATCCAAAGTGCTTGCATTGACAGGGAGCATTAGATTCAATTATTTTGTCTGAAGGAAACCAATCAGGGAAAGTGCATTGTTCCCGGAAAGCCATTCTAGAAAAACAGGGAGCCAAGCTTCTGGACTCCGTGTAGGCAATCTTGACATCTATACTTCAGTCTATCACATTATTACATTTGGGTGCATTAAGCAGATGTGTGACCTATTGTGCATAAAGACAGCACGTTGGCCACTCCATTTAGAGTAACTAATGCATCCGTGCATGAGTATTTGGTTCTTAAGTAGTATCTCTAGTGATTCACATTTATTTGTCACTCTGATTCTATGAATGAGGGATGGAAGTTGGGTTTTCAGAACTATAGGCATGATCTTATTTTTAAATGGACTTCAAAAATGCCAGAGAGGACAGTTCTCAGCTTTATCAGTTTTCTAAGGTAGAAAGATTTGTGAAGTGCTCTGTTGTTAAGTAGGAAAAAGCTTCATGAATAAAACTGGACCTTGATTTACATTTTCATTTTAATCCCACAAGTATCCTGAGGGATTACTGGGTAAGGTATTACTATTCCACTTGATAGATGAATGAGTCTATTTGGAAATGAATTTACTAGTGGTCCCACAATGATTTAGGAGCACAGCTAGAAACAGAATTTCCTAACTAGGTTGGAAAAAATTTCTGTGGGCAGTATGGATATGTGTGCGTGTGTGTGTGTGTGTGTGTGTGTGTGTATGTATAATCTATAGTGTCTTTTTCTATAGGCACACAGATTATAGAGTTTTTCCACTTTGCAGGTACTTCCTGGAAAAAAGAGTGGCTTAACTATTCAATTGTGGATACTGAGCACAGTTCTCTTTAGAGGTTGGGAATTTCTGGATGACATAATGTATTTATTCTGTATATTTCACTTCCTTCCAAACCAAAGTCCTATTTTAAAAAATTTTGGTCTTCCAGACTTATTATATTGAAGCAAAATTCTAAACAGTTGTAACATTTTAATTTAACATATATCTAGAAATAAAATAATTAACTATATATTCTTTTAAATGTGGTTCTGAATTTAATTTTAATCCCCAAATACTTACATGCTACTTTTTATGTTCTAAGAGTATATTAGGTTCCATGGGAGATAATGGAATGTGCAAAATTTCATCCTCATCTTCAAAAATTTTATAATCTCAAGTTTGTATGTAATAGCTAATATAAGACAAAAAGTTACAAATAATATAAAGGAAGTTCAAACCGAAGAAGAAAGTGGGAATAGTTGAAAGTTTCATGGAAAAGGTATTCAAGAAGTCAAGGAAAATGGGACATTCTGGAAAGAAACTATAGTGTAGAGGAAAGAAAATAGTCCTAAAGGTATTGAGAAGAATCTAGATAGAGAAACAAATTATAGATTATGCAATTAGCATAGGAAAAGGTGATTTTTAAGAAAATTATTTCAGTAGACTGGTGGTAGAAGCCAGGGTACAAAAGTGACAAGGAGGTGTGACTGCCCTTTGAGACTTTGACATCTTATTAAAAGTGCATCCCCAGCAGCTAGCAATGTATTGAGCACAGAAGAGATGCTCAGTAAATGTCTGTTAATTAAATATGAATGAATGATTTAATAAATGAATGAAAGAGAAGGAAGAAAAGAAGAGCAGAAGGGAATGAGAAAGGGAGGGAGAAAGGAAAAAAATAAAGAAATGAAGAGAGAAAGAATGACAAAGATGAAGTAGGAGCTCACAAGTGTTTGAGGGAAAGTATTCTTAAATGAGAGCCTGAAACATTTTGGATTCTGAAAGAATAAGCAATAGAGAAAAAACAATGGAGAATAAAGAGGACTGATAGTATATGTAGAAAAATCCTGACAAGAGAAATTGAATCAGAAAATCAGAGGGAAAAAATATAGCTAATGATGTAGAGAAATTCAGAGATGGAGAGGAGAAAGACACAGGGACTCTCACTGGAAGGCAGCAATCAGGGTGTCGTCAGCCTTGAGTTGCTGTGCTGAGTGGCTGGGCTTAGATTTATTACAACTATAAGGTGTCTTAAAGCTTCCAGTCATTAATTATGGTGTGTGTACCATTTGTAACTACAGTATTATCTTAATTCTTAAGAAGGATAACCTTAAGTTGCATTCATTATTTAGAAAAACATCGGATTATTTTGGGTTTGATATGGAAGATGGAACAGTGGTGTATTTTTCATCTTTGATAGTTCCTTTTTCACAATGATTCTATAAATGCATGTCTAGGATTTCCTGATCTTTCTGAGGTGCATTTTTCCCTTTCATCTCCATGGCTCTGTTTAAACTGCAGGGTATTTCTGAGACCCGAGCCGAATATTTTATGAGAAGCCTTTCACTGTGCTCAAATACTCTAAATCTCCAGGTACTTTCTATAAAATCTTTGAGATCTCCTTTTGTTGTAAAGAAATTCAGAGCATCATTCCATTAAATTTTAAGAATTTATTCTTTAAAAAAACCCTATTATCTGAAGGAGTGGATACTACAAATGTTTGGAAAGGCTGAATGCCTTACATTTAAAACAGAACTGACATTAAAACTTTTTTATTCCAGTCCTCAGTTTTTGTTTGGCAAATCATACCATCTCTCTGCTAGAAGGTCAATGAATGGATGGCAATAGACTTGGGAGCTTTGCAGATTCCAAGAAAACTCATTTTTTCTGGCTGTGAAATTTCATGCCAGAAATAGCTTTGGGTCATACCAATCCTGTTCTGCCAAATACTATGGAGAATACAGATTCTGTAAAATGAGGTATATACATATTTTGCTAGTTTTGTACACAAAATGATAGTAACAAAGGAAGCATTCAATGGTAGTGTCCGTATCTAATGCTGTGTCATAGATGGTCTTGGCTGGGAAAGTCTCTAGGTATCTTATTACTAATAGGAAACTTTTCAGAAGAGAAAATATTCTGAAATTGTACTGAAGAGCATGGCATCTGCTGCTTTTTTGAATTATGTGGCTCTTTCCTGAATCCAGGGCATTGCTTTATATGTTATGACCACTGGGAAAATGTGTTTTCCCTCCAGGGTCCATCTCCAAACTGCCTTAAGGTTTGACAGTAAACAAAGCTGATTCTCATAAGCGCATAATTCAGTCTTCAGAGTGTAAGTGTGCGGGCAGGCCAGACAGCGGCCTCTTGGCCCTGGTATTCAGAATGCCCCAACTATTGATCAAGGTGTTTTACAAAGTTTAAGGAGAATGAAATCTCATCCAGGGATTTCTAAAATGAAGATTAGTTTAGAGGTTCTTACTGTGTTGTCTCAGGCATGTATGATCTACAAAACAATATGACAAGTAGATATCTGTAACCTCTATTTTAAGGTGAAGAAAACAAAACTAACAGAATTAGCAGTGTGCCTGGGGTCACAGAACTAGTTTGTAATAGATTTAGAATTTTATGTTCAATTTGTCAAATTGGTCATTAGGATGTCTGAAAACAGCATTTGAACATATGAATTTTTTTGTTTTGTTTTGACAGTGAAAATAATTATCATCTAATCACACCTAAGTCTCATAGTGTCAGTGCAGTTTTCTTTTCAATGATAGTTTGAAAATTCCTAACACAAAAGAATTCAAAATAGAGAAGGATTCTGAAACTATCGGTCAATTTTTAACAGGTTGTGTCTTTCCCTCTCTTCCATTACCCATATCCACTTTCCACTTGCTGCAAACAATTCATGGTCTGTACCCTCAAGGGGCTCGCAGACCAGTGGAGGAGAACACAACTGAAGGTGTGATAAAGGAGATGCTATGACACGGAGGAACATAGAGTCCTTGGCAATGTTAAGGCAGGAACATGTTATAATAGAGGATTCTTAAGGTCAAGAAGGGAAAATGTCCCTGATGAGACCTGGCATAGGATCCAGATCTTAAAAGATCATGAATATCACATAAAAGTTTGGATTTTAAGTCCAAAGAAATGGAATAGCTATCAAAAGGTTTTAATTTAGAGAGTGACATGAGCAAATCTGCATTTAGAAGGATAAATCTTGAGGCACTGTGGAGAAAGATTGGCTAAGATGCAATTGCATAATTTAGCCAAGCAGTGATGAGCATCTAAACCAAAGCAGGGCAGGAGAAATGGGGGGAAGGGAGGATGAAGCTGATCTCTGCTTTCATATTACTGGCTCATATAACAAGGACAAAAATTAATAGTGTATGAGTATTCACAGATTTTCCCTTTCTCCTTCGACATAAACTGAGAAAATGGCAAAACTGGAGGAAAGGGGGAAATAAAGAAGAATATCATTAAATAACAGCATCATTCATCCTGTTGCTTAAGAAACCTGTGAGTTATTCTTGTACCATTCCCAAACATACATATATACATTCATTTATTTAATTAATACTTATTGTGTCCCGCTTTGAGCCAAGTGCTGTTCTAGCCATTGGAAATACAAGGCAAGCAAGGTCTGATCAAGTTCTGCCCAAATAACTCTGTAATTTCTCAATTTCTCTGGATCCTGATTATCTGCACACAAATTCCCCCCTTCTTTCCCTCATCTGATGAAGGCTTACTCACATTCTGCATCAGCTGAAAAGCCACTTCCTCCCATGGGACTTCCCAGACCCTTGGCAGTGGTTAGGGCCCCAGCACTGGTTCTTCCATTGCACCTGCCTGGTACTTCCTCTGAGAGAACATCTGACCACGCGGTGCTGAAATCATACTGGTCCAATAGCCTATGCTTCCCTGAGGACTCTAACCACTCTACTTTGCACGCTGCCTGACAAAGAGTAGGCACTTCCTATTAAAAAATTATACCTTCATAAAGCTAAACCAAGTATTATACTTTAAACTGGCACTAAGTTAGCCCCTTCTGCTCAGGAAGTTCAAGGCCATTATATGTTAACATTCTCTATTTCTAGCTTCTACTTCTAGATTGAAAAAAAAACGGGCCACATATGGTTAGCTAAACTCATTTCTAAAAACTTGGCATGTTCTCAAACCATATTCAAAGCTTATGTCAGTTTTGAAGACACAAATAAAATATATTTTCCAGAACTTCCCCTTCTTTGGTTGAATTTTTGGAAAAGATCTCCCACGATGTGAACTTCTGTAAACTGTATTCTAAGCTGAATCTGAATATTATGATGTGAGTTATTTTCCATATACCCTCTCTTCTTTAAGCCATGACACTTTAAGGAGTAGGGAAATCTTATTTATGTATAGAAATGAGGAATGTTTTAATTTTAGATTCCGAAGTACCATAGATAATAACATATGTTAATCTTAAAAGCACTTGTCATGTTTTAAGTAAAAATAAGTCTCTTAAAGATGTTCCATAGAATTTGTCCTAGCTTTCTTTAATAAGCATTATATTTCTGTCCTGCCTCTTTAGAAACTCAGAAATGAATAAAAGGAACTCTGATACATGTTAAAAAAATCTCTCTACTCCCCACTGTAACCTCCTTATTTTATTATTATGACTAAGCATCAAATTAATGGGCAGTAATATTAACCTCAAATTCTTGGTGATAGCAATTTGTGATAAATAATGATGTGTTTGTTTTTCAAGCATAACTCCCTAACCATGATTACCCTAAGCTCTGTCATAAAAATGTTGAACTATCATGAAGTTTGATAGAAATATTAATAACCATAAATCCATTCAATAGATTTGCCCAATCCATATTATATCCAACTGGTAATTACAGCAGAAAGGACAAATTATTTTCATTCCTTTTCCTTCACTTTTCCTTTTTTTCCTCCTATTTTAATTTGGAAGTATATTGCATGACAATACTGTCAAAGCCCTCTTACAAAAATAAGCAAAATGCATCTATATTGTTAGAGTATATTTTTCTTCATGGTGCTCTGGGGTAGAAATTTATTGTTAAAATACCTATTTCATAGCTGGGGATAGAAAGATAAAAACTGATACAAAGTTACACGGTAAGCCACGAAGGAAGAGAAGGTAAATTAATATTTTTCTAGCCTCTTGTCTTAGTCCATTCAGGCTACTAAAACAAAATACCACAGACTGGGTGTCTTATAAACAACAGACATTTATTTCACACAGTCCTGGAAGCTGGGAAGTCCAAGATTAAGGTGCTGACAGACTCAGTGTCTGGTGAGGTGCTACTTCCTAGTTCATAGGGTAACCATCTTCTTTCTGTGTCCTCACACAGTAGAAGAGATGAAGGAGCCCTCTGGGGTCTCTTTTATAAGGACCCTAATCCTATTCATGAGGGCTTGTCCCTCATGATCTAATCCCCTCCCAAAGGCCCCACCTTCAAATATGGTTACGTTGGGGATTAGGTTTCAGCATATGAATTTTGGAGGGTACATAAACATTCAGTCTATAGCACCTCTACTTATATCAGCCACCTCGCTAGGTGATTTTAAAATGTTTTATCACCTTTTACTTTATTATAACAATCCTGAAAAGTATTTCTCTCATTATAAAGATAAAGATAATCAAGGTTCACAAAGTGTATATCCCTGACCTATAATTAGATAGCTAGTAAACAAGTCGGTTACATATTTGGGGCAGAGGTGAAACCTCCTAGCAAGAAGAAATAACATATTTGATATTTAAAATATCTCAGTTTTAGATATAACATGTGGAGCTAACAGAAACTGAATCCTCTCTTCTTGGGACAGTTTTTTCCTTCTTGTTTTATTTATTTATTTATTTGCTATAATAGTTTGCTATAGCTCTTAATAAAAAGGTGTGTAAAAATCCCATTTTTAACACTTGACCTTAATATCTAAGAAGCATCAATAAAGAGCCCGACACAGGAAATTGATGTCTGGAAAAAAATCCAGAAGAGTTAAGATATTAGGAGCATAAAAGTAGAAAATAGATATCATTGAGGATATGAAGTAGTGAAAATAAATGCTTGAGCCTCAGGCAAGAAATCACAGATTATGGCTTTGAAGAGCAAGTGGGACTCAGGGAACATATTAAGGGTAATGGTGAGTGAACAATTTGGGAGAAAATATGAACATAGTTGAATTTTACTGCAGCCAAATTTGCACATCAAAGTATACTGCATGATTAAAAAAATATTAATATATGGCATGAACATATAGGGCAGTTAATTATTTCGTTTATAGTGTTAAATGGGAAGGATTTTTCCTAAACAATAAATAAGTAGGATGCATTCATTTCCTGCTTTGTGTTATCTCTGCTTTATCCCTGACACCAGTTGCATTTTCTGACATAAATTAGCCAATAGCTTTTATTTAGTAACTGCTGTCTGCACAGCATTATACTAGTTCATTTAGGAACTTTCCCGATACAACTATCAGAAAATCCAACTCTAATTGCCTTCCACAAAATTGGTATTTACGTTGGTAAATAGCAATGTATTTGACATACCTGAATAGTCCTGGGACTGATCTAGCTGCAGGCATAACTAGATCAGGTCTTCTACAATGCCTGAGGACCTGGTCCCACTAATCTTCCTTCATAGGTCTGGGCTTCTAGCCAGTGCAACTGCACACAGTGTCCTGGGTTCACTCTGATTGAACCAACTAAGGCATTTGCCAGTCCCGAAAATAGTCATGGTGAACGGGGGTTGAGGGACACGCTGGACTGAGAGGAAAACAAGATGGTCTCCTCACAGAAATTCCCATTGCTAGAAGGGAGAATGAATCCCTGGGAAGCGAAAATGACATGTGTCCACAAAATTCTCTGACTAAGCTCTCCATTTGGCTATCTCCAAAGTGAACTTACTTCCTCTCTTCATTTTTTTCTTCATAAGACAAATATGTGCTAGTGATTATAGTGGCGAATACCTGCTATCGTAAAGCTGGAAGTGAGTGAATGTGACCCGTCCCTTTCAGTCATCAAGGCCCAAAAGGGCTGTGGTGAGTGTATAAATATGATTAATTGTATAACAGGTTCTATCTGTTGAAAATCGAGGCAGATGTACCTAACTATGCCTCTCTCTTAAAAGTCTGAGTTTGAGTTGAGGCATATTACCTGTTAAAATAGGAAAAGGTGTAACACACTAGTTTCTTGGTTCTTTGTTTGCCTAATTTCCATGAGCATAGATCAGTCTAGCTGGAAATGATACTGGGAAAAGGCCAAAATTTGGGTGCAGGGATCCCTTGGGTAGGGTGGGCTGGACTGGCTCCCAGTGGGCAGCACACGGTGGGTATTAGGTCGTGAGCATCCATAGAAAAGGCAAGAGAGAGGCAGCATCAAATATTAACTTTTTAAGTCATTCTTTCAATAAAAAAAGTTTAAATATTGATTCCCTTCTACTCATTCATAGTGAAATGCCTACATGAAATATTCCAATAGTTATCATGACAGACACCAAGGGTCAACTTGCCCACAGGTAAATTTCATCCTCTCCTTTACAGCTGGAGCCGCCTCCATTTCCCTTTCAGATGTTCCTCATTTCCTTTACAGTTGAATGTGCCCTTTCCCTAATACCAGATAAATACATCTTTTTGAAAAATCAACAGAAAAAAATCCCAGATGGTTCAAAGTTAGCAAAGGTAGAAATATACAGATTATGAATCAGTGTCAGAGATGGATTTTTGAGCTCAGCTCCACAGAATCACTCCAGAAAGCAAATATTCAAGAAAGCAAACTCTTTGGTAACCCTTCAGTTTGCATCCCAGCTTTCTAGATGTGCTTGAAAGAGGGTCTATATCAATATGCATATGTATATATGGAGTGGGATTCTACTTTTTCCAGTGGTCCTCCCAAAAGACGTCTAGTACAAAATATTGGCATGTTTGTTTCCAAACTGCACACAGAAGCAACAGCCCTGTCACTTTTAAAATGACATCTCACCTCTGTAGCTCGCCTTTCTCAGGGGTTGTGTTTTCATCTTTGAAAGGCAGCAGTTCTCAGAAGAAACCACACACAACATTAATGCTGAGGGATTTTCAAGAAGACAGAAAGACAAGTAACAATCTCTGTTGATTGGCACTGTCAGAGCTGTTTTGAAGTTCTTGTTTTGTATTTTTCTATGATATATCAGCCCTAATCAATAGGTGCTTTCGAAAACTGAAGGAAGTATTTAAGAAAGTTAAGAACATGAGGGCCACATTTGCCTAAATTTTCTTGACACTTCGAGTTAAATGTAGGATTTTGTTTTGGCTTTCTTTTTGTGAAGATTTTTGAGGTTATGTGGTGCCATATGCCATGCTTTACAGACATGGCCTTATAATGCAAATGATGATCCTCTAAACAAAATTCAGTAAGGCAAGAATTAAAGTAGACATTTTAAAGCTAAAATTATTGATGGCATAATATATATTAGACTGTGTGCTAAGTGCTCTATATGCAGTATCTCAGGTAAATTGATAACAATTTGATGGGACCAATGCTACTATTTAATAAGTAAATGGCCCTAGGGATTCAGTAGCTAATGTTATACAGATGCTAAATGATGGATGTGAGGGTAGGGCCTATAGGTAACTTAATGATTCCAGTGCACAAATGTCCAGGCCTATCGGTTAGAAAATAACTTGTTTGGAGGAGTTTACAAATATTTTATCAATTGCTTCTGGAAAAATAACCTCCTCTTGATTTAAGTAATACTTTATTCTTCATGTCTTATGATAGAAAAACTAACCAATAAACAACTAGATCCCACAACACTGCCTTCATTGTGTAAGAAAAAGCATACTTGTTTAAATTCAGGATTATGAAACTTGTTTTTATTTTTATAACATGAGATGTGTCAGGCTTAATCTATCTTGAGTGTTGGAGTCTTATTGCAAAAAGACTCTGCTTTCTTTAGCCCACATAACTTTCACTTCAAGCCAAGTATTCCTATAGTAGAGTTAGTTTCTACCTCCCCAAGCACCATTTAAATGCTCAGTCTAAAGCAGAAGAATGACCTATTTTCACAGGCATTTTTTATTTCTGGGGTCTCACATTTGTTTTGAGGCTTTCTCTTCCCTGCTTCTTTGGTTTCTGAATGTCATAGGGTGTATGATTGTTTCCAAGTGTGTCAATTCAGGTCCTCCAGGAAGCAGACACCAAGAAGGAGTTAGAAGTGTGAGGGAGTTATTGAGAATCCCTGTGAGAGGTAAAGAAGGAAGAAGCAGGGACAGGCAGGACAAGCCTATGGTCACAATGCAGATCTGGCACCTGTGAAAGGAGGGGAGGAATGAAAAGCAATCAGATAGGAAGAGCTTCAGACTGTGGTATAGTGATGGGAAAGTCTGGACCAGCCCAGAAGGGGAAGCCAGATGCAAAGATATCCTGACATGGGGCAGGAGTAGCCAGGTCTACAATATATCCTGGTGCTCATCTATTGGCTAGAAGCTGCCCAGGGATAGTGAAGCCTTGACCAAAATGCTACACTGGATTTTGAAGACTCTGTAGCTGGTGGCTGTCAGCTAACTGCTCTCCTCAGAGAAGTTTCTCTCTTGAGGGAGATCTGAGCCACTCACCTCCATGGCTGCCACAATTTATTCCTTAGACTCACCTGATGTCCTTCTCCTGTAGATTTAGGGACAGCTCTTTCATGGTTTCTGTCTGGCTCCTCCCAAGGGGAAATTTACAAGGGTGCAATTAGTGCAATAAAGTATAACCTTTATCACTATGGTTTGCATAGGAGCTGCAAGTGATCCTCATTTTCTGCCCCCTCCACCATTCATTTCAAGTTCACCTTGCTCCCAGTAACACCTCTGCTTGTCTCAGTGGCTTACTTGGTGGTGAAACTAATCCCTCTTTCAGGAGAAGTTAGAACTCCTGGTAATTATACTCTTATTGGGCTAAGGTTGCTGCATGTGACCTTTCATAGTCATAACTGGGCAAGAGAGTACCAAGAAGTACCCAAGTGGATCACTTTGGTTCCACACACATTTCTCTCTGCCCTGTCTTGTAAAAGCAGCCCCATAGCCTCCTGCCAATCTGGATCAATGATCTCTTCCACAATGGTGACCCCTTTTCTTGTCTGCTATTTACTGCACAAAGGAAGTTCAAATTGCCCAAGGGGCAGCTATAGGCTGCCATTCAATAGGACCCTTGCTGTGTCTTCTAGAAAGAGTCCCTTTGGGGACCAGGACCTTAAACTCTATAGAGCCTAGAATTATAGGGATAGGACCCAATGGAACATTGATTATTTCATCAGCTAACTTCATTATTTATGGCAAGTTCTCTCTTGAAGAGAGATGCCAGTCACGTACCACCACAGCTGCCACACAAGGTATTTGGTCTCCTACTTACAAGAGGAATGTGCATCCCTAAATATTCTCAAATAACTTGCAGTACTTTCCTGTTGGAGTAGAATCTGTTTCCATCAAAGTTGGTCATATGACTGGTTTCAGTTAGTGGAATGTGAGCAAAAGATTTTATACCACGTCTGAGCAGAAGCCATAAGAGACATTGTGTGATTCACTCAGTGCTTTTCTGTCTCTATCGGGAAAACATGTCCCAATATAGGCTAGGTCCTGGGATGAAGAAGATATGGAGACCAGAGCCACAGCGGATGCACAGCCAATCCAATTAATACAAGCAAGAAATAAACCTATGTCATTATAAAACACTAGGGATTAGGCATTGTTGGTTACTGCAGGATAACCTAACAAGATCTGACTAATAAATTGTACATTTCCTTATCCATGATATTTTGCCTGGTATTTGCATCTTCCTGACTGGTTCTAACTAACAGATGTTTGCTCATTAATAGCTCTATTATTCTTAATGTTTTGTGGGGCTTCTGGATTGGCTATATCAGAAACACCCGGATAGAGTTTTAAAAACACAAACTCGCTGGCTGTACCCACAGAGATTCTGATTCAATAGGTGTGATTTCAGTTGTTGCCCTTAGTACGAGGTCCAGGAATGTGCATATCTTAAAAACTCCCCAGGTTCCTATAGCAAATTCAGAAACTGGCTGCATACTACATTCCACAATCTTCAGTTTGCTCTGGACTAATCATCTTTCCTGGTCTATTGAACCTAGATGTGCCATCGCTTTTACTGCTTATCCTTAGCCTTGACTTGAACAATGGCCCCTGTACCCAGCACATTCTTAGCCCCATTTCTGCAGCCTGCATTCACAGCCTGGTCAAACTAAACTTGCACCTGTACCTGCTCTTGTTTGAAGCACACATTGAATTTCTCTTGGAAGAAGTGTTTGTGTGTGTAAAAGTACATATATGAACAAAAAACAGAGCTAGATGAAATTGTTTTGTGCTGATAAAAAGATAATTCTGAAACCAGAGAGCAGAGATAATTATCTGCCTGGGAAAAGGTACAGGCCCTATTTAGGTCAAAAGTAACAGAGAAATTGCTGATATAATTATTTCTAGTAACTCTCCACAAATGCCTGTGTGCATTGACATATGTATAAATCTCCTCAGGTGGTTGTTACTGGGAATGAGATGACTGTCTAAATAAATGCTTAAGGCTCCTTTTGTGCAATGACACAACAGAAATCACCAAAAGACATGGGGATGAAAAATAATTTAAGGCTAAGTTAGATGACATCAAATACCTCATCTTCTATGAGAAAGACTGAGACCACCACCATCACAAATTGAAGACAAACCTTCCCATACCATCAAGACTGCCCCTCACCTCCACCACCTTTATTCTTCCTTAAATTCTTAATGATTTTTCACAAACCACTCTATTTGAGTAAGCTTCTAGTTTTTGTCTTGATTGATGTTCTTTAAGAAAACACCACAGAAAACAAAATGCATGAAAATACTGCACAGATTTAGGATGCTTACTGCAATGATATGCAAACTTCCACTGAACTGTCACTTTGACTCCATTCATGCCCCTGGATATCGCTGCTCTGGATAATGCACTGAAATGCCAGCCTCTTTTATTGCAAAGATGGTGCACAGTACTTAGTGTCTAAATATCTACTAAAAATATTCAGAAGAAAATAAAATACATATAAAATATTTTTTGGTTGAATGGCAAGTTATCATTGGAATTAAATGCTAGAATCAGAGTCTAATATTCTTGTCAAATTCTTTTTGGCTTTATGCTCAATGGATATGTAATTGTCATAAGTCTTTAGGTGAAGAGGGAAAACAAATCTCATTTCTCATTATTGTTCCTACTGAAATGTTAAAATTATGACAAACATCATAATGATATGAAAGATATAATAAAGAGAATTGGAAAACCTCACCTTGAATTCTATCATGCTATGAAGGCAGAGCCAGCTAAATTTAAGGTTAAAAAAAGTTCTAAATAAATTTATGTGTCTGGAAAGGTACACTCAACAAGCTTCTAAAATTCAGCTTTTTTTTAATCATTCACACATGTCTAAGAAAAATCAGTCAAATATTTTGTAATGACGTTTCTTTTTGTTTACTCTATTGGTGAATGAACTTCATAGATGGACAAAACCTGAGACAAATCTCCCTTTTAAAAATTCACATTCACATTTTTTGTCCTTCATAAAAAAGTCGCTACTATTTATTAGCATAGACAGGCCCAAGAGTCATTTCCTATATGATTAGTTGAACTTCGAACTGAGAGAGATTTCTTTTTTCTTTAAATTTTTGTTCAAACTTTCCTATGTAAAACTTAAGAACCTTAAATTTGGAAACTGTGCATACCCTGAATACTTATGAAATATTGAGAACTATCTCAGGATTAGATAATATTTAAATTACCATCTCTTTACTAGATGTTGTTAATATTTTATTCTGTGTGGCCAGCTTATTAGAACTGTTGCTAATGTAACTGAAGGTCTCTGGAGAACTGAGAGAAGTTGATAATTTAAGCAAGCATTTTCACCAATTTAAGCAAGTATTTTCCCTCCCTCCCTCCCTCCTTACTTCGCTCCTTTCCTCTCTCCTCCCTTCTCTCCCTTTCCTCAACTCTACCGTCCTCTCTTCTTTCTCTCTCTCAGTCACTCTCTCTTTCTTTCTGGTGTTTGGTAACAGAATTTTTATTGCTGTTATTCGTTTGTTTCATTTTCCCCAATATATTAAGCAAATAAAAGTAGGGATGTTTTTGATGAAGCAGAGAAGAAGAATCTCAAATGCTGACCACTTGGACTCAGTCACATGTCAAAAGAACCCTATGAGTTATTGTCACATAATCTTTGTTTACTTTTTAAGCCACTGATAAGATTTACCTGAAAGTAAAGAAAAATGATTGAAGATAAAGTGTGCTTATCTGGAAATCAAGATATTCAGAAACAAATGTTAAATCTTTGACATTTCTGATTATAATCAAATGGCATTTGCTTTCCTTTTATACTTTAACATAAAAGTACAGAATGTTTTCATTCTACTTGAAATTGTTTTAAAAACCAATCCTTTTACAGGGTATGTTTCAAGTGAAAACTTGAAATTTCACTGATTATGAACATGCTGGTGTGTGTGATCTTGCATCTCCTGGCTCATTTTATCTACATGGCTTTTGGTCTGCTTTCTTTTACAGCATAGGTGGAGACGTAGGGCGAGGCCACGAAGGAAGCTACGTGGGCAAACACTTCCGCATGGGATTCATGACAATGCCTGCTCCTCAGGACAGACTGCCCCATCCCTGCTCCAGTGGCTTTTCCGTGAGATCACAGTCCCTGCACTCGGTCGGGGGCACAGACGACGACAGCAGCTGTGGCTCCAGAAGGCAACCACCACCCAAACCCAAGCGGGACCCCAGCACCAAGCTGAGCACCTCCTCGGAGACGGTGGACAGCACAGCAGCCAGTAAGAGCGGGAAACCCCCGGAGAGGATGGAAGGTAAAACTCACCATGCCCACTTCCCCAGAAATCCCTTTCAGACCCCGAGTTCGGGTCAGCATGCCAATGAGCGTCTGCCTGCCCCACTGGGTCACGTAAAATGCTTTGCAGCAGAGTGGAAGCAACATGGTTCTTTCCTCAACCAGGCAAAGTTCTTTGTCACATGGCCTCCCCAGTCCCTCATGAAAGCTCTCTGGTATTCTGGCCTAATCTTCCCACAGAAGCTCAAGTGAAGTCCACGAGATGAGGTTCCCATGAGGTGTGTACCGTCTCTCTGCCTTCACCCTGAGCTCTCCTTTCTCCCTTAGTGGTGTCAGGTGTCTTAGCCAAAAATCATTAGCTTCACTGCATATTAAATAATACAAATAAATGCCTGGAGATGGAGCCAATCCCTCAATTAAATAAAGAATATCTCCTCTTAGTTTCAGTTTTTCCACTAAATATATATATATATGCAAAAATATATCATGTGTATATGTATGTATGCGAGAGCACACGTTAATAACATGCATATTTGCAAAATTGAAATCAGAGTTCATAGAGTCTTGTGTTTCGTATTTTCACTTGTTGTATTGTGACTATTTTTCATGGCATTTAATTTGTCAAAAAACATCATTTTTACAGAGAGAAATATACAACATAGTAATTTATTTAATCATTATCTTGATGAATGCTTGGGTTGGTTCTAATTTGCTTAGCTACAATGAATAGTACCACAAAGGACATTTGTGTGTGTGTGTGTGTGTGTGTTTGATGTATATTTGTATAACTCTCTTTATTGTTCCTCTGCCTTCCTAGAGTATAATAAATATTTGATTCTTTGTCTCATGGTTCAGTGTTATCAGTATGTCCTTTAACATGTAAAACATTGATGCTTTTAGAAATAATGTAGGTGTTTAATTTACTTTCTAATACACTAATGGGTCCCAGAGACCTGCCTTTTGTAAATTTTAAATATTCTCAAGTTTTCTTTGATACTGACACTTGGTACTTTTCATTTCTTTCTATTTTCTGTGATCATGTGTGCAGAAGTCCAGAAAACTACATAATCAATTATATTAGACTGTTTATGAAAAAAGATCACTGATTTAAGACAGTGCTCTCTGGATGATGAAGGCCTGAATACAACCTGGAATGATTCAAGAATAAGGGGGACTAAAAGAACCACCCGAAGGGAGAGGAGAGAGGAGTCAGGCAAGGAAAGCAGCCAGTAAGGGATGTGTTATCCAGCAGTGTCATGCTGCCAGGAACATTCCTGCAAAGAGTGTAAAATACACACTTCAGAAGAGCCCCCTTACGGGATGGGGAGCTGGGGTACTTAGAGTGAAAGCATGGGAAAAATCATGATTACTGTCCCACAGAAGAAAAATGTGAGAGACAATTCAATTATCTTAAAAATAGAAGAGATCCCCACTCATTTGGGATGCTTCAGGTGACTAGTTCCTGAGGTGGAGAGGCTCATAATTCTCAGATCTTTTCACCATCTAAGGATCTAGAGTTCCCAATGGCTAGTTATCAAACAGAAGACAGCAGCTCTCTAATCTTTATTTCTTCTGAAGACAGAAGAAGAGAAAGTGCCTAATTACAGCAGCAAAGGCTTGTTAGACTTGGAAAAATACTTGATGGGTGGTGAGGCCCATTAAATACGAAGTGCAAACCTAACATTTCTTCTCCAAAAGGAGCTCTCAGGACAGACTGAAACACCCTCAGCTGTAGTGGATCTTTGAGGGTGTTGAGTGGACTGCATAAGTTAGTAGGATATGGTACAGAAATGGCAGACTTCTATTGGAAAAGTGATTCTCCATGAGAATTTTACTTTCTCTATAGAATACTTAATAAAAAGGCAATTGCAAAACTGGATATACTGAAATCTCTTCTACCAAGTTATGACTTCAATAATAACAGTGTATAATCAAGGCTCAATTCAGAGATGGGGAAAAAATTTTGACTCCAAATGCATACGTGCATATGTGTGTATTCAAAGCCAAAATTATATAAATATGTAGATTGTTCTTTTATGAACTGTCAGTTCTATATAATTGTATGTTCACTGGAGTTCATTATCAAGCATATGTTTTCTTTACAATTTTTCTAGCTATCAACATTATAACAAAGATAAAAAGTGACTTTTATAAATCTTAGCCTGTCTTTTCTTTTTACGTTAAATGCCAGCAAAATCAAAATATTGATTCAGTGGCATTAGAATGATTTCCATGGTAACCAGCTTCTATTTAAGTAGGGGATTATGACTTCCCTGTGGATAAAAGTAAAAAGAACTGGACTTGTAGCAAAATGGCTTTTTAGGGCAGGGGGAAAAAAAAAAAACTTGAACACACACAAAAAAATCATATACCAAGAAAAGTATAATTTAGTGTTTAAAATTATAATTTTGTCACATTAAAAATATGCATTTACTACACTATTTTAGGATCTTCTACAATAGCAACACCTTTAAAAATTCATATAGTGGCAAGCATAAACTGGCAATCAGCATACTGTTAGTATTTTAATTACCCTTTTCTGTTGCTTTTGTGTGGTACCTGCTTATTCTGAGGAAGGATTAAATGAACTAAAGGCTGTTTGCCGGGAAGACTGAGCTGCGTCTCATGTGTGATCCAGCAGTAGAGGCGACCTCATGTCAGTCATCCCCATTCCTCAATAATGTCCCTGTTAGAAATGCTGTGTGGCTTGAACAGAAGAGACTGTACTTAGGATCAACAGGCAAACCCTGACTTTAGGCAAGTGGTCCAATAAGACTGTTTCTTTACCTTTAAAATGATTACAAAGAACTAAAAGGCCGATCATATCCTGCCCCCCCCCCCAGCTTTATGACAGCCCAGCAAACTAATGTCAATGGCTGTGCATGGTAAAAAGAAACTGCTACACAAATAAAAGTTAATACTATTTTAAGTGTGTAATTCCCACCAATTAATAGGTCTGAATAATATGAAAGTTTGGGTTGGTGAAGCACATATATTAAAAACAAAAAAGAGAGGAAAAGAAAAAATACATATACTCACTCCATATGCTAAAGCCTTAAACACACTCCACGTGCTAGAGCTATTATAAAAAAGATGAAAGATAAGTGTTGGAGAAGATGTGGAGAAAATCAAACCCTTGCACACTGTTGATGGAAGGTAAATTAGTACACTGGAAAACAGTATGGAGCAAGAAATTAAAAATAGAATTACCACAGGACCCAGCAATCCCAGTGTTGGGTATATATCCAAAGAAAATGAAACCAACATGTTGAAGAGATATCTGTACTCCACGTTCATTGAAGCACTATTCACAATAGCTAAGCTATTGATCAACCTAAGTGTCCATCCATGGATAAATGGATAAAGAAAACATGGTATGTACACAAGGAAATACTATTCAGCCGTGGAAAGAAAAGAAATCCTGTCTTTTATGGCAACAAAGGTGAGCCTGGAGGACACTATGTTAAGTGAAATAAGCTGGGCACAGAAAGACAAATACAGCTTGATCTCCCTTATATGTGAAGTGTAAAAAGTTGAATTTGTAGAAGTAGAGAATAGAATGATAGTTACCAGGGGATGGGGTGGGCGGGTGGGGATTGGGGTGATGTCAGTCAAAGGATACAAAATTTTAATTAGACAGAAGGAATCAGTTCAAAACATCTATTGTACAACACGGTGACTATAGTTAATAATAATATATTTTATTCTTGAAAATCATTAAGAGAGTAGATTTTAATTGTTCTCACCATAAAAAATTATAAGTATGTGAGGTAATTCATATGTTAACTAGCTCAATTTAGCCATTCCACAAGGTATACATATTTCAAAACAACATGTTTTATATAATGAATATATATACTTTTTGTCACAAAATTAATAAATGAGGGGAAAAGCAAAAAACAAAAAAACCCCAAAATAAACAGGGAAATATTGCCCAGGTGTAATAATATTTTACTAATACTATGGTATTAATATAGTACTTAGTATATTGAAGAAAACAAGTTTTTATTAAACTTCAAGTATCTCTACACTTCAAAGCCTTAAAAAGAAACAGCTAAGCAGTCTTAATTTCCATTTGTTATGACCTCTTCTTTAAGTCATTTTCAACCCTTAATTTATGATAGTATTTCATGACTGACTCTTTACAAAACAGTGAGGAAATACTTTTGAATTGGGATGATTCTCCTGATTTCTGATTTTATCTTTTAGACATGTATAGTAGAGTCATATCTTTTGAACCCAAAATTAGAAAATCTGATGGAATATTTGGAATCATGATTGTCCATAAAAACTTGGAATGTGTGGTTAAGCCAGAACCAAATGAAGGTGAAGTTCACTATAAGGTCACTGCCTTGAAAACAAACACAAAAACAAAACCTTTTATAAAGATCACCAAGTAGGGTAATGTAAAGTGTTCAATAGTGTTGCTTTTCACGCCTCCATTTATTCAGCAAATACTTTGATTGCCTAGTCTACTGTACTAAGGATCAGCTCTAGTGATGAAGAGAACAGAAATTGTCATTCCCCTCATTTGCTTACAAAAAAAAATTTTGCTTCTAACTCTCCAACTCAACCTATTTTCCTCTATCCAGGTCACAGAGCAAGCAATGATTTAAAGGAATGATTTCTAGAAACTAGAAAATCTGGCATGACAACCATGTGTGTTTCTCTCAAGTGATTAGTTGTTTTAGCTAGGGAAGAAATATGTTTGACACATTTTAATAATGTGGTTTTTCCTACAAAGAATATTTGTTGATCTTTGGTTGTTTGATATGGGCAATTTAAAGGTGCCCAAATCTCATTTTCCACCAATGTAAAACTTCAGAAGCAACAGGGGCAGTTGAGGAAAGAGGAGTAGAAGCAAGTGCATATGCTTATTATCTTGGGGAACTTACAGGTTTCCCGGATCAGAATCCCAGTTTGGCAACCTAAGTCAGCACTAGTCAGGGCTAGCCACATACTTGATTTTGTTTTTTCAGTTACTAGCCCAGACCTCTGACACTTATAAGAAAGTCATAATAGGGGAAGAGGGGATCGGTATATACACACCTAATGGGTGTGGTGCGCACCGTCTGGGGGATGGACACGCTTGAAGCTCTGACTCGGGTGGGACAAAGGCAATATACGTTACCTAAACATGTATACCCCTGTGATATGGTGAAATAAAAAAAAAAAAAAAAAAAAAACTAAAAAAAAAAAAAGGTCATAATATTTTTTGAAAGACTGTTCCCTTTATAACTCAGCATGACATAATAGAAAAACAGGGCTTTTGAGGCAAATAGGCTTTGGTTTCACACCAGTGCTGCCAACATTAGCACTCTTTCTCTCCCTCAGCCTCAGTTTCCTCACCTGTCCAATGGTAATAGCAATACTGGCCTTATGAGGTAGGCAGAATTCTAAGGTACCTGAGATTTCCCACTCCCTGGTGTAGTTGTCCTGTATCATCCTTGGACCTGATGCACAGTTGCTAGCTTGAAGGCAGAGGGGACTGCGTGGCAAGGAAGTGAGCAGCCCCCTGGCTGAGAGTCAGCAAGAACGCAGGGAAAGTTTTAAGTTTTATAACTGGTTTTATAACTGCAAAGAACTGAATTCTGCCAACAGCGAATGAGCTTCAAAGTGGATTTTCCCCCAGAACCTCCAGTTGAAGATTCAGCCTAGCTGCCGCCTTGATTTCAGCTTGTGGGACCCTGAGCAGGGAACTCATCCTTTTCGGTTCTGGCTGTACCCAGACTTCTGATGTACAGAAGTGTGAGCTAATAAAGAACATTGATTTTGAAGCTGCTAAACTTGTGATAACTTGTTAAGCAGCAATAGAAAAGTAATCCATCTTACAAAGTTGTTAGGCAGAAAAAAGCGAGTTAGCAAAACATCTGGTTTGGTGTCTGGCAAATAGCAGATGCTCAATAACCTTGCTTCCCTTCTTCTCTCAGTGCTGGGCTGCATTCTAAGACAGTGGAGGGTGGTGAAGACAATGGCATCGCTTCCCAAGCTTTCCTGGCCAGACCTTGAAAATAAATGAGATGATGGAGCCTCAGAAAATACTGACATATATGTGGCCTCTTGAATATCTTCTTCAATTTTTCAGAATTTATTTGACTCTTTTCCTGAAAGGGTCTTTCTTTCCTTTCTCACTAACAGTTTTTTGTTAGCTTAAAGGGCTCAGCAGTAGCTTTTCTGGTGGCTTTCAAACTCACTCATCTGGATGACTGCAACTTGCCTTCCTAGTGCCTTTGTTCACATAACAAGTGGCACTTACAATTCACAGTGTGCCTTTAAGTATTCACAGCACTGTTTAGCACTATGCTAATAAAACACAAAGAGAATGGAAGGAAAGCTCTCAAAATCTCCATTGTTTTGGCATTGGATGGTACTGCAGAGTGTATCTGTTTGTTCTATGAGGAGGGGATGTAGGAGGTTATCACTGAAGGCCCACATTCCTGGATTTCTCTTCCCAGGTTGGCAGAATCAGGAAGCTGCCAGGCTTCCTAGTGTAAAACCCATCTGTCAAACCAGGCACTGCTCAGATGGAGATGGAATTGTACATCTAGGCGTGTGATCTCTTTCTAAATGTGCCCTGAGGCTCATGAATGAAACAGTTTGCAAGTCAAATCATCATGCAATGCATCTTTCTCTCAGCCATGGTTGTTGTCTTGTCCAGATAACTACTCTGCCTCTAATGGTCTCACCCAACATCTTTCTGTGAAGAGTCTGGCATTGGCCTAATTTGTTCAGTGTTTTAGATTCATAAGATGACTCATTACCCACGTTGTTGACACAGATGGAGTCTTCCATGCAAGACAACAAGCCCAAAGTTTCCGAGTGTCTACTGTGATCAGGCATTGATTTGGGGGAGTGCTTTATTATTGTGGAACACATTACCAAAAATGTAGTGGCTTAAAACAACACACCTTTATTATCTCACAGTCTCCTTTGGTCAGAAGTCTTCTCAGGGTCTCCCAAGGCTGTAAGCTAGGGTTCCAGCAGGGGCTGGAGTCTCATCTAAGGCTCAGAGTTCTGTCCCAAGGTTTTGCAGTTGTTGGCAGAATTCATTATTTTACAGTTGCTTCTTCAGGAAGAGCAGAAGAGTCTCTCATACACTGAGTCTGTCTCTTCAGGGAAGGCCTGGAACTTGTTTTGAAGAGCTCACCTGAACAGCACAGACTTACCTAGGATAATCTCCCTTTCTATTAACTCAGAGTCAACTGATTAGGAACAATAATTACAACTGGAAAATCCCTTCACCTTCTTCCATATATCATAACCTAATCAAGGGAGTGAAAAATCATCATATTCACAGGCCTGCCTACACTCAGAGAAAGAGAATTATACAGGATATAAACCCCAATGGACAAGAATCTGTGGCCAACCTAGAATTCTGATGTCTCAAGGTGATTCAAAGGAGAATTGGCCTATATTGCTTTCCTAGGAACTACCCAACTATCTAGTTGAATACTTCAAAAGTCAACTTGTGGAAAGTTAATTAGTAATAAAAAAGGTAAACTAAAAATGCCATAGGATAGTAGAAATATCACAAAACAATCTAAATATTAATAATTGGCAAATAAACAGGGCAAAATATAACCCCCCTACCAGTTTCTCTTTTTTTATTTTGTTTTTATATAATGAAAGTCATCCCTTCTGCAAGAAGGCACTTTATTATCTGATTGGGTTGAAAGTGGAAAAATCTCATTTCTTTTAGCTTCAGCCTTACCTCAAAGCCATGAGAAAACACCCTCCTTAGGCCAGAAACCCCCAGACCAAACAACTTCTAGAACATACAGATTCAAGTAAAATACTGATACTGAAATGGTACAAATACTAAAATTGTAGTATACATCAGTCTATTTGATCCTCACTGCTATCTTTACTAGCTGATGGGCTCTCTCGTTGAGCCAGTGTGCTAGCTTGATCCAACATGGTCACTTTTCCCTAAGACACTAGATGGTTGTGGGACAGGTGATGCAAAGCTCCTCATGTGCTTCAGCCTGTGGATTTCTTCAGAACTCCTGGATCGTAGGGATTGGTGGTGGTAGTTTATGCTATGAACCTTTCTGATCTCTGCCTGATGAGTAGCATTTTGGTGACAAGTAAATATGAGACTACATGTTATGCATAATCCCAAGTTATGCAACTCCTCAATTGCAAAACTCCTTAATTGCAATTTCCAATAATGAGTAAATGGACATCAGAAAGCATGTGTCGGCCGGGCGCGGTGGCTCACGCCTGTAATCCTAGCACTCTGGGAGGCCGAGGTGGGCGGATTGTTTGAGCTCAGGAGTTCGAGACCAGCCTGAGCAAGAGCGAGACCCCATCTCTACTAAAAATAGAAAGAAATTATATGGACAGCTAAAAATATACATAGAAAAAATTAGCCGGGCATGGTGGTGCATGCCTGTAGTCCCAGCTACTCGGGAGGCTGAGACAGGAGGATCGCTTGAGCTCAGGAGTTTGAGGTTGCTGTGAGCTAGGCTGACGCCACGGCACTCACTCTAGCCTGGGCAACAGAGTGAGACTCTGTCTCAAAAAACAAAAAAAATAAAAAAAAATAAAAAAGAAAGCATGTGTCTTTGAATGCAGTGGAGAGAGGACAGAGTACTAACTGTAACTCTCGTTGCAATTTTCCCCATGGTCTCTGTTTCTGTCTAGCCCCAAACTTGGATAAAGATTGATCTCTTCTTTGCATTGATACTAAAGCATTAGGGAGTAATTTACTAAATTGTTGTATTACCAAGATTTTGTAAATAAAATGGAAAAAGGAGTTCATAACCTGCCTTTCTTAAATGACTTCCACCTTGTTCACCTGTTTTCTCTACAAAGCCCTCCTTTCTCCTCCATTTCAGAACCCTTTAGTCTGGTCCCTAAGTCCTGGAGAGAACTGAGGCCACCATCCTTCGAAGGCAGCTCAGAGCGGGCCTGTACTTGTTACATAAGCCTGCCCCCTGGGAGTTACCCTGGCTCCGTTCCCATCTTTCCAACCCCAGTTAGAGCTTTTGTGAGAGTATTTCTGATAACAATATTTTTTCCCATTTGATTACATAAAGCATTGGATACTTTACCAAACCATTAAAACGTATTTTTTATTTAAAGAAAGTGAACTCATTTCCTTTATACCTCTACTCTCCATGTCATAGATTTGACCATAATGGGAAGGAATCACTCTAATGGGTGAACTTCTTCCAAGGCATGTTGAAAATGGGATTAACTCATTTCAGACTATATCCCTGACCAGGTGGCTCCTTCTAACCACCATTCTGCATCCCTCCCTTCTTATTTACTGGCTACCAAAAGACTTTCTGCCTGCACATGCTTGCCCTCTGCCTCAAGCCTCATTTGTTCCACATCCAAAATTCACTGCTATCCGATGTCCTTATCATTCTACTTAATTGACTCTTGGTTTCCATCCCAATGGTGTTTTTCTATCCCTGTCCTTTGGTATTTCTCTTCAGTATTTTAGACTATAAACGCCCATACTTCCTAAACCTGCTCCATGGTTTTTTATGCCTGGCCATCTACTGGTTTTCTTCCCCTTACTACATTCTCCATCTTCTTTGAGGGTACCTCTTAGTCTGCCTGATTTTTAAATGATGGTATGTCTGGACTTTGTCATAGGCTCTCCCATCTTCTCATTCTTATCCTTGTTGAATAAAAAGTCATGTATTCTACCTACTCTACAGATGTCTGACTCAATCTCTGGATCCACATCTGTCTGCAGATATCACAGAGAGTGTGATAAACTCATCACATCTACACTGTCCCAGGTGTTTCCTCTCTGTTTCCTATCTTGACACCCAAGTTAGAAATGTGAAAGGGAGGTCTACCAGATCGCACTCCTTCCCTTACCCCAATCTCTGTCAGTGATTGAGTCTGGACAATTCTGCCCCTCTTCCATCTGAATCCCTCCGTCCATTTGCACTTTATGCTTCTATCTAAGGCCATTGTCATTTCCCCCCTGGATAATTGCATGGGCACCTAACTGGTCTTCTTTCCTGCAGCCTCACCTACGCACACCCACATCCCTACTACTTCCGGAGAGGATTCTCTCACATGTGCATCTAATCATAGCACTGTTCTGCTTATGATTTCATCTGATCATGTCATTATCCTGTTCATCTTTTACCTGATAAAAGTGAACTCACTAGCACTGCATTTATTGTCTGCCCTGCCTGCCTGCAGAGCCACATTCCTGCTATCAATTCCTCTCACAGTGGACTCAGATGACCTGATTTCCTCTAAACAAGCCGCTTATTCCTGCCTCTGTGCCCTTGCTTGTGAAATTCTTTTTCTGGAATGTCTTCTCCAAATTAGTCTCTACATCAAATTTCCACACATCCTTCAAGGTCCCAGGTCAACTGCTACCTTTTCTGTAAGGTAAAATGTAAGCGCATTTTTCTGTGACTGAACTATGCTTTGTGTATAATGGCATTATAGTTTATTCTAAATATTCACTTACATTTTTTGGATCGTAATGAGTGTGAAGCACTCTTTAAAGACACGGACCTTGTCTTTTTGTCTTTGTACCTTCCATGCCTACCACAGAGTAGGGCTTAATTGGTAATGCTGAATGGGAATATTTTGAATAATTGCATTTTCATAAATAAGTCTTCCCAGAGACTAATTGCTAGGAAGAGTTAATGCATTTTCAGGCATCTTTAATGTAGAAAAAGTTCAGGCATCGGAGAGCTTAGAGGAAAAGCACAGTGATTCAGGACCCTCAGAGTGTAAGTGAATTGTCTCTCCATCGATCACCTCAGGCCCAGCTTTGTTTACAATACAGTAACCATTCTGAATGATTTAAAAGATGAAATTGCTTTGCTTGCATTTACGTTTGTAAAACCTTGTATTTCTTCTGTTGTTTGCATTTCTGAATCTGGGTAGGTACACAAATTAATTAGGGGTGTTAACAAAGAATACCATTGACAGATTGTGATGTGCTGTTGGCACTGTGCACCTTTTAGTTTATCTTAATGATATAAATCAAAGAATGGTCAGTTTGTGCCATTCAGATAAGGGTAAAAAATAATTTCTTAATTAAGATGCAGAATAGAGCTGAGATTTCTTTTTTTAAATGACTTTTGGATGTTAATTTTAATATTTCTATGCTTATACATTTCAGGGTTTCACTTAGCCATTTCTATCATATTTTTAGAGGACAGGTATATTCTTCCAGATTAATTATCTTTTTTCATTTTATAGGCAGCCAGCTTTCAAGCAGTTCTTCACCCTACCTTAGAGAACAGTGTGTAAAGCCATTTTTTAAGGCAGAGTGACTGCATGTGTGCATAAATCTTGCCTTTAATTGACCTCAATGAAGCATGCACTTTTCGCATAAAGAGTACTTTGATTTTATGGCCCTATGTCTGTACTAAGAGTTTCTATTAAATGAGTTGCTTTCTGTGATTTTTTCTTGTTAAGTGGGAGGGCAGCGATTTAAGACTAGCTTTTTTAAAAATTTATTTTTCACTATTAATATGCATTAAATTAAGTTGACTATATGGAACAGCACATGGGAAGACATCACTCTTTGGAAACCTCTATTTTCTGACAGCTTCTTCTAACCAGAATGGCTAAAACCCAAGAAGAGTAAAAAACAACTTAGGGAATTCAAACTCTTTCTTCTCACCCTAAGGCTTTTGCATTTTAGTGTCTTTATTTCATTTCTTCCTTCTTTCCTTCCTTCCTCCCTTTCTTTCCTTTCCTTCCTTCCTTCCTTTCTCTCTTTCTTTTTCACTTATTTCTACTTAGTATAAATTTGGTTTAAGGACTCTAATCCCATAGTATATTAGAGGTAGTGAATAAACATGGGATAAGGAACAGAAATGACAGCTACCTGATATTAAACAATATTAAACAAAGTTAAAAGAATTTATACACTTAGTGTCAAGTCAAAGATTACCCCCACTCAGAAGGCCTTGATTACGATCTGCCCTGTGTGGCTTCAGTGTTTGTAGTGATGCCCCTGAGAATGTCATTAACCAACAGGTATTTAGTGAATGTCTATTAATACTATGTGCCAGACACTATGTTAGGTAATAGAGAAACAGTATACATGAATTATTTTTCTTAAAAGTAATTACAACCCAGCAAGAGCTACAGACAATTAAACAAGCATTCCTATTGAAGTAGGATCAGTGCTTTGGAAGGGAAACTACAAAGTATGTTGAGCATAGATCAAGGGCTCCTACCCCAAACTAGAAGAGTCAGAGACAGTTTCTCAAAGGAAGGGTCTTAAACTATTGAAAATAAGGATGTCATGTATTTTAGAAATATTTCTTATAAAAATGCTTAAAATGAAAAAGTGTATTGCCACTGAATGAAAATGCTGTTATATCTCCAAAAAATATGGCTAACCAAACTGAGTTATATTCTTGTAGATCCAAATAACCAAATTCTACTCTCCATATTATATAATCTTGATTTGGGGAGTTCAGATGCTTATTTTATTTTATATAGTTTTCTACGTCTATGTGATACCAAGGCTAGACTATCTTTAGTAGAAAGCCAAGAGTACACAGAGATAAAATTCAAATTAGAAAACTCACTTCTATATAGTAAAAAGAGACTGCTCCCATATGTTAAATGGTAGAAAGAGAAATAAAAATTAGACCTCACCTGTTTTGATATATTTTAATTTTATTTTCTATCCCTAACTATGTCTGGGTAAGTTGGCCGTGGTTATTTACATGCTGTATAATCTTTAGAAAAGAAAGGGAAATGCATGCCCTGTCTATGTGCTTTCAGATCATGGAAGCCAGAGCTATATGCATCTGTTTCTTAGCTGGCATGTTCTCTTATGTTTCTAACCAAAATTTAGATTTTAATGTCTGGAAATCTTTATTCTAGCAATATGTGAAAATAGACTTGGCAGGGAATACAGTACATTAAATGTAAAAAATAATTGTCACATTCAAAAAACAACTGAATGAGAGTTCTTGCTTTGGTTAAAGTGGCTAAATGAATTTGGAGATGTTGAGACAACATGCTTATATGATGGTAGAGGAAAAGATTGCATCTTAATTGCTGCTTATACGGTGATAAGCAGCTTCTGTAATGTACAGCCTAGGGCAAATGGAAGGATTAACATCTCTCTCATTCCCCAAAGGATATGGAAATGCTGTATGTAGCCACTGAAAACAAGATAAACCCTCCCATTCTGGGCCAATATAGGCATTCTTCAGAGAGACAGCTGCTTTTGATCAATGTTATTATTCCTTTAACAAATATTTATTGTGCACCTATTATGTTCCAGGCACTGTTCTACAAGTTTTAGATGTATTCATGAAGAAATGTGAAAAAGATGCTTACCTTCAAGGTGTTCATATTCTTGTAGAAATAAACAGTTAATAAATACTAAACATTATAAATCCATACATTGGCTAGCATGTTGGAAGATGATCTGTGCAATAGAAGAAGGAAAAATCCAGAACAAGGTAAAGACATCCAGAAGGAAATTTTAAGTAGAGAGAGCAAAAAAAAAAAAAAAAAAAAAAAAGAGAGACAGAGAGAGAGAGAGAGAGAGAGCATAAAAGACTTCATGCTGATATTTGAACTAACACTGTATTATCAGTCTAGGCCCAGTTGGGAGAGAGAAACCATATATACTAATTCGAACAAGGAATGTTTACTACAAAGAATCATTAACCATAATGAGATTGGAGTAATAGGAAATGAGCTAGTCAAAAGTAAAGCAAGCTGCAAAGAATATACAAATGGAAGATGAAATAACAGCCACTACTGCCTAGGGTTGACATAGAGCAGCCTCCAACTCAGGGCTGACCGAGATCCAGAAGTTTCTCACCAGAGACATTCCACTACATGATGGCACAAGGTCAGCAGGCAGCTGATGGCTTTTGGGTGTTTTGGGAGCTAAATGCCAGAGAAGCTGCTTGGACTGAAGGAGCTTGGCTAGTGAGATGCTGGAACCAGGAAGCAAAACTCTTTTCTGTTTCAATGTCTGTCTAGTGTCTCCTACTGACAAAGCTCAGCATTGGACCAGCTAGCCCAGGAGAAAATATTTAAAGGCCTAGATGTCTTGTACAAGGAGGAAAAGAAAATAGGATTGGAACTGAGAGGCGATCAATTGATAATGTGAATAGACAGTAAGGAGGTACAGGATGACTTATGTGGATATCTTAAAGCAGAGGGTTCCAAGTGGAGAAAACAGTTGCTGCAGAAGCCCAAAGGCAGGAGGGTGCATAGTAAGGATAGCAAGGTCAGTATTGGGGGAGCATTTTGGATGAAAAAGACGAGACCAGGAAATGAGATCTGAGAGGAAAAAGGTGAGACCCTGTAGCCTTCCTTACAGACCATCCTAGGGCTTTGGGATTTACTCCCAGGGAACCATTGCAGGGGTTTGAGTAGAACAGTGGCATGATCTATTTGCAAAGAACCACTGTGGTGCCTGCTGAGGACAGACCGGGATAGGGGTCAGATATAGAATCAGAAAGACCAGTCAGGAGGCTACTGCAGGAATACAGCGGAGAGATGATGGTTGCTTAGACCAAGGAAGGGGCAGTGGAATTGGTAATAATTAGTGAGAAAAGTCCTATGCTTTCTGTTGAAATAGTTAGTTACTCATAATCTCACCTCCATTCCTTCTTTACTGGGAATAGATACAGAGAGAGATACAGATATAGATATAGATGTATGTGGGATATATATGTCTTATCTGTAAAATCTTTTCTGTAAGAAAAGGATTCTAGCACTCTGTATAGATTAAGACTCATTAAATGTTTGCTGTTGATTACATTTACATTTTTTCTGGTGACCTGAAAGATTGTAAGCCACCAATGAGTTTCAATAAGAGATACATAGATACTTAAATTATAAATATAGCAACCAGAGCTATTTCATCAAATAAATAAATGCAAAGGATTATATTTAAATTTCATATTTCTCAAGCACAAATCTAGTGTAGAGCTTGTCTGAGATAAAGGCCACCCTCCAGATGAGCCTCCAAGCCCTCTCCAGCTGCTGCCAAAAAGCCAGGCCTTCCCTCCATCCACTCTGCCTGCTCTCCCAAGGCTCTGCCACAGGACAGGGGGCACAGAGTTCTGAGCCTATGCTGTTCCCTTCTTCCTGCCCCTTGCCATTACTCCCAGCATCACCTGCATGGAATGCTGGTCTACTTCCCCCTGGCCTTTGGGAAATTCCTCCCTCCTTCACATTCCTACCTCAAAACTTCCTGGAGTGAAGACTTACTATTTCTTCCTGTGAATGTATTTTTCTGAAATTGAACATTCTTTTCTCTTTACTCCCTTCCATAGTGTGTCACCACCCTTGGCATTGCTGACATTGCTGCCTGGCCATCTTCTTTAAGCTGTGTATTTTTAAAGGTCTTCCTCCTCTTTATATCCCTACTAAATTTCCTGCAGCAAGCTATGTTAAATATATATTGAAATTAACCTTTATTTATTTAGAAATAAAGCTGCAAGAATTAATATTAAATCTACTAATCAGAGATAAGTTACCTAATAGTAGTTAATTCTTGCAAACTACTTTTCACCATTATATACCAATTAAGATCTGTTACCAGTAATTGCTTACTCTGCTGGAGTATTTATTGAACTACAGAAAAATACTTTGCAATATCCAGTATTATTTGTGGCATTTCCCACCCCTACAGGCACAATAAAAGCCATATTTTCTTAATACTTTTAAAATATGAAGCATAATTATTTTTTCTTAGCTCTTGCATGCCCAGAGAACATTATCCTAGATATGCCAAAATCTTTTTGGACTTTAATCTTCTAGTACTTCCTGAATGAAACATGACATGTAAAATATGCATATACTTGTATTAATACTCAAGTTGTCACCAAATATAAGTACTTAAAATAAAAATGTCTGAGTATTAAGCAATGTACCCTACTATTCAATTACATAATGTTCATGTGTCTCCGGAGAGTAGGAGGTTTACTGGGGATGTCAAGTTTCCTGAAACTCTAAAATTATGCTAGATGGGAGCAAAACAAGAATGCAGAGAGAAGTAAGTGAGATGGGTTTTACAGCCACATTCTGTAGAAACACTGAGGGGAAAATAACTTGAAGACATCTGATAAGGAAGGAAATAAACTAGTGCTACAACAAGAATGTACAATTTGAAAGGAAATGTTTCTACATTGGAAAATGCTTCTGAAAACATTTATTTCAAACTTGAGAACTCCTTATTCTAAAGGGTAATTTTGAACTAACTTGTTTGGTTACTTTGAAGCAAATAGCCAAAAGAGGTACTGAAAGGTTTCTCTAATGAGAGCAAAATTTCTGAGAAATCAGCTATTTCACATAGTTTTTTCTACTTCCTAGAATAAGACTTAAATCCTATCTGCTTGTTTATAGACATACTTTACCTTGTCTTTACTATAACATTTTTTGAGTTGTATTGTAATTATTCATCTGCATGTCTGTTTTCAACTCTAAATAGTGAACTCCTGTAGGACAAGAATCATATTGATCAAATGTGTTTGGTGCTAGTAAGTGCTCAATTAAAGTCTTTATGAAGGAATAAGGGAATCAAGAATAGATCTTATGATGCTAGGCTGAGAAAATGAATACATGATGGAGTCATTACCAAGATGGAAAAGGTCAGTAAGGAGCTTTCAGATGGCTGTGCTTGAGATGTTTGTCAGATGCTTAAGTGGAGAGGGAAAGTAAACAATTGGCTATAGTTCTCTGGAGGACTACAGTAGAGACACAGACTTGGTTGCTGTTAGAATAAAGATGATTGTTAGCCACTGAGTTAGATAAGTTGCCTCAGCAGAGAAGGCAGAAGATCAGAGGGTCTAGAATCAACCCATGTGGAACTCAGGCTTACTCAGGTGCAAGAGGGGAAGCCAAGAAAGGAAATGCAGAAAACGTAGCAAGTCAGGAGAAAGCATGAAGAATTTCAGAAGCCAGGAGAAAAGTGGCCACTAAGAGATACTAATCAATGGTGACAGATTATTGACAGCTTAACCAGGTTTAGATAAACCTATTAGATCTGGCAATATACAGGTCATTGGTGATTAGGGCCAAAAGAACTTGGGAAGTGGTGGAGGCAGAAGTCAAAATGGAGTGGGGGCAGTGTTGAAGAGAAAATGAGTTTTAAGAAAGTGGAAAGAAGGCAAACATAATTCTTTGAGAAGGTTAGCCATAAAAAGCAGCAGAGAAATGAGGTGGTAGCTGGAAGGAGATGAGGGATCAGGGTAATGTAGGTATATGCAATCTTGTGTGAATTATGAAAGGAATGAGGACATGTTAGGATGGTGATGAGAAAGATCCCAAAGAGAGGGAAAGACTGATGAAGGAGAGATAGGAGAAACCAAAGGAGAAAGTGCCTGACAAGATGACAAAGAATGAGAAAGGCCTTTGTGAACTCTGATGGGACTGGAGCTTTCCATCTCTACTCGAAGAAGAGAAAGTAAGGAATTGGGTGTTAATTCTGGTTTTTTTCTTGATATGGTGAGGACAATGAGAAGAAATTTCTCTCTAGTGGTGTTCCAGTTATCTATTGCCATGTAACAAACCACCCCATAATTTTGTGGCTTGAGAATGATTCTCCAGTGAATTCTCAAAGAATGCCTTTGTTATTCTTTTCTCCTGGCTTCTAAAATTCTTCATGTTTTCTCCTGACTTGGTACATTTTCTCCATTTCCTTTTTTGGCTTCCCCTCTTGCACCTGAGTGAGCCTGAGTTCCACATGGGTTGTTTCTAGACCCTCTGATCTTCGGCATTCTCTGCTCAGGCGATTTTATCTAACTCAATGGCTAAAAATCATCTTTATTCTATAATAACAGCAACCAAACCTGTGTCTCTATTGCAGTCATCCAGAGAACTATATCCAATTGTCTACTTTCCCTCTCCACTTAAGCATCTGACAAACATCTCAAGCACAGCCATCTGAAAGCTCTTTACTGATCTCTAGGTTTGACTAGATTCAGCTGGGTAGTTCTGCTCCATGGGGTATAGCTGAGGTCTCTCACGCTACCATGTTCAGCTGGGAGCTTGGGTGGAAGAGGTCTTTCAAACCCTGTCATCTCTCCTCGTGTGGCCTTTCAGGATTCAGTAATCTATCGCTACAGTATGGCAGCTGGCTTCTAAGAGCAAGCATTTCCAAGAGGCCACACCTGATATGCAAGTATTTATCACACCTCTGTTTGCTTCACATTTGCTAATGGCCAAGCAGGTCATAAGGCCAAAGCTAGAGTCAATGTGAAAGAGACTATACAAGGTCATGCATACCAGAAGGTGAAGTTCATTTGGGTCCACTATCACCTATCACTATCACTATCAAAGTAGCTATCACAGGCTTCTTCTATTTTCTTAAACAAAACAGTGTTATCTGTTAAAAGTTAGTTTGGAGAGAAATATAAAGAGTAAGACTGTCATGGGAATTTGAAAAATGTGATAATATTTTGGGGCAGTGCTGAGTGCCTGCGATGAGCTGTATTCATATCTGTAATAGATAATGGCATCAATCTTCTATTATTGCAATTTTGTGTAATATTCTTCAGCTGCTCTCTGTTGCACACAGGAAGCAGACGGATTGGCAAGGTCATTTATAATTGTCTAACTCTATTTGGGAGAAAGAATGTGGACAGCGGAAAAGTGACACTGTATGTAATATCTATCCTTTTTTTGTAGACCGTCTTGCTCGCCTTTAAGAATAGATCAGCCCATCATAATAAATTTAGATGTTTATTAGGTACAGGCCAATAATGTACTAAGGCCTCAGAGGTTGAAAAGGTATCAGACACTGTCCTTGGCCTCAAACATTTTAAAGGTTGAGAAATTTATAAAGTAGTCCATCTATTATGTAGGCATTTATTGCTTCTTTACTTTTCATTCATTTTTCTTATAATGTTGCCTCATTTGCCCAGTTTAATAGATTGTCCAAAATTCCCTCAGATTTTCAAATTTTCCTTACTCCCTATATTAGTCCATGTCCAGTCACAAACATAAAATCTATACACTATACTTGCTATTTAAACATACGGAATTTCATATAAAGAATGAATTCAACAGATGTGGAAAGACTGAAAAGGCACAAAGAGGACCCGGAGGGAATCCAGGAATAGTAACTTCAGGAAGTGACTACCATCCTGTGTGGGCTAAATGTTTTTGTCCTCCCCCCCTCATTCAAATGTTGAAATCCTCACTCACAATGTGATAATATTAGGAGGTGGGGCCTTTGGGAGGTGGAGCTCTCATAAATGGGATTAGAGCCTTCTCTATCCCTTTGCTCTCTACCATGTGAGGACACAAGGAGAAGGCAGCAGCCCACAAACCAGGAAGAGAGCCCTTGCCAGACTGACCATGTTGGTACCCTGATCTTGGACCTCCAGCCTGAAGAATTGTGAGTAAAAAATTTATGTTGTTTATAAGCCATCCGATCTATGGTACTTTGTTATAACAACCTGAACAGGCTGGGAAATACCTTTGGGAGCAAAGGGAGGAGATCATTAAACCCCAAAAGCTTGGAGGAAGGGCACTAACAGCTAGGCATGTGAAGCTCTGAGGAGAGGTCACTGCCTGGCGGCTGCTGCTTACACAACATAAGGAAGCTGGTTCTGGGATTGCTAGAAGATCCTGGAAACTGTAACCAAATGCCACCCCTGTGGTGAAAAGCAAGAAGCAAAATAGGAAGAAACAAGTCCCTCCCTCTTTCAACTATGCTGCCTTCCTCTAGCGCCTCCTACAGGAACAATCTAACAGGGAACACCTGGCAAAGCATAAACGTGGTTTGCAGAATTCCAACCCCAGAATCACAAGGCTGAACGTGGAGGGTGGGATCGAAGCTGAGAAGCAAAACCTTAATAACCAGCACAGTTTGTTATAACCATCTTTTTCATTTTCATGAACATAATCATTTTTTAAAAGTCCCAGTATCAAAAAGTGTACATACCTTCTATTCTTCACTTATGCTGGGGTGAGGAAGTGGATCAACCTTAAGGATTAAAAAAGAAAAGATAAAAGAAATGTTTTCCAAAAATAAAAAAAAATATATATTTCACTGACCCATAATAATCTGGTCCCTTACTTCTGTTACTAATCCTTTTGTCTGCCAGATTTTTCATTTTTCAGTGCAGTAAAAACAATAAGATAAACAAAATATATTCTAAAGTAACCCAAGTCCAAGTTTTTTTTTCTTATTTCTTCCTATGACCTTAATACAAACTATTTGCATTATAGAAAAATTTCCCAATCCAAAAAATCTATAAAAGTGTCATCAGATAACATTTTTCTTATATTATATATAGAGAGAATAAAACAGGAGTTACCAGGATTGAGGTGGAGTAGGGAGAAAATGATGTAGGTCAAATAATACCAAACTAGCAGATGTGTAGGATGAACAAGGTGAAAGACAGAATGTAAAGCATGAGGACTACAGGTAACAATGTGTATTGTATTCAAGATTTTTGCTAAATGAGTAGATTATAGCTGCTCTTGCCATGGGAAAAGGGGATGGGCAACTATGTGAGATGATAGACATGTTAACTTGTTCCCTATAATAACCACTTTACTACATATGTTGTATACCCTAAATATACACAATAACATTTATTTTGAAAAAGAAAAGAAAATGTTGATAACAGCTAATGCACAGATCATGGGAATTTTGAGCAGCATTTGTGAAATAATCACAGCTTTCTAAATGCAACATCATAGCAGCATACAGAAACTGGAAGCGTTTTCCAGTTTTCCTTCACAATTTTTCATCTTTATTTATTTTCAATACAAAATATGCTAATACTTTTGGAATGATTTTTCAAAGATAATTTGTAGACCAAAATAGTCATGTTCAAGCTTATTCCAGAAGGATTGATATTTTGACCAACCATTTGGAAGGAGATGTGAGCAGCTGAAATAAATATAGTCTGAGGTAGGAGGGGGAGAAACAGGCATTTTGTTTCTTATGTTTTAAAAATATATTTTGCGCACCTGGTTTAAGTTTTTATTTTATTTTCTTTTCCTTCCCTTTTTCAAATTACATGTAGGTAAGATCAAACTTGGGCTAATCAGAAGAATCCTCTTTTCCCTGTCCTGGGACTGGTCTTTTTAGATTTGACATCACAACCAAAGATCCTATGCTATTAAAATCTCCTAGTAATAGTTTTAGGTTAATAGTAACATACTTGATTTTTAGAGGTCACCAGAACCTCCAGAATTATGATCTATCCCTAGTTATTAATGGTAAATGTGTAACTAACAGATCTGGTCTGTGTGCCAATGAATGCCCGATAGGCTTTCTGGAAGGATGTCTTCATCCTATCCACAGGGGACCATTGCATTGCAAACCCATCTAAGTCTGATTAACTCTTCTCCTCTTCCTCCATCTAATAAAAACATCAATCTGGCTCATTTCGAGCTGAGATGAGGACAATAATAGTGTTTCCAGCATCACCTTGGGAGCCGGTGAGGAATACAGGTGGAAGGTACTGGTTGAGGGTGCCCCTCTGCCCCGCCATTCCATTCAGCTTACTCAGTGATCATCTAAGCAGTGGTTAAAGTTGCTCCCCTCCATCCCCACAAATCCTGACACCACATCCAACAGTCCTTGCTCTGCTCTGTTGTTTCTATAGCAGTCATTACCTTCCAACTTAATTATTTATTATGATTGTTTATTGTCTGAATCCTAGTAGGATATACACTCTATGAGGGTAGGAATCTTTTCACTGATGGAGCCTCACCAGCGAGGACACCTAAATATCAGTTACATGTGTTCATAGGAACGTATTTAGAATGTCACCCTGTTAGAAAGCCAGCTTTGTTTCTTTAAGGGAACATTCTCTTCTGAAAAACATTCTCTTAAGTGAACATAAACATTTTCTCATTCTGTGCATATACTTTAATAAGTATGTAATACATGCAACTTTGTTACATGTTGAACATATTACATTGGTTACTACTAGCTGCTGCAAACTAGATTTTAGTGGCTTAACAAAAAAGAAATTTCATAATTGCACATGTAGTAGTCCAAACGTGGGTGTGATTGATCTGGGGTGGCTTTTCCCCGTGTGGTAATTTTGGCATCCAGACTTCTTTGGTGTTATGGCTCTGCTGTTCATAGGGCTCCTCAGTCATCAGTGTCCATATAGTTGAAGGGAAAGAGATGGCTTCTTAATCACCTTGGCCATTTGAATCACCTAAAGTGACACACGCCACTTCCAATCTTATTCCATTGATCAGAGCTGTCGTGTGGCTGTACCTGGGTGCAGTAGGTTGTGCAGTCTCTTCTCAGCAGCTACTTCCTAGGGACAGCTCTACACTATGGTAGGAGAAGAATGCATTTGGATGGATTGCTAAATATCCCATTCTGCTACATTTCATGATCTAGATTTCCTGCAGAATGCACCCCCATTGCTTGGCTCTATTAGTGAGGTTTACTGTAATAATAATGCATACCAACCAGAAGAATACAATGGCTGACTCACATCAATGTCTTTGGCTGTGCTAAACTTCACACCATTGGTCAGGTTCAGATCTAATTCAAATGTCTCTTGTTCTGTGATGACTAAGCAGCAACAGCACTTGGGACATGCTTTTCTCATAAGCATGATTGAAAGAGGACAAGCCAAACTACAAATATCTAAATCCTTTCTCTTATATATAGAATAGACTAGGTCTGCACTAATTTCATCAGTCAAACAAGTCACATGGACAAACTCAACAAAAAGAAGCAGGGGAGACTATTTCTTCCATGGCTTAGGTGGTGTGATGGGGGAGTGAATATCTAATGACAAATTATGCTCCCCCCCCACACAACCCCAACACACACACACACACACACACACACACACAGTTTGAGCAGAGTCAAACACAGAACTGGAGTTTGCTATGGCATTTCAAATGGCTTCACCTGAGAATGGAAGAGCTGCTGAAGTGAGAGATGCTTTCTTCTCTTTAACTTATTCTCACTTCCTGGAAAGGCTGACACTTAATAAGCAACAATCTCAGCTTTTCTTCTGTCCAATACTTCCTTTGTGGTCTACTATTTTCAGGCTACTTCTTATGCTCCAACAATTAGTCATTATCCTCTCTGAATTTTGGGTAGGATAGGGAATGTCACCTGAAATGTTTGCTTTCTCCATCTAATTAATAGGCACCCATTGAAGGTTTATAAAATCACACCAGTTCTACAAAGACTTCTTTACCTTCTGGGAATTGAGTATCTTATTTTTTCTCTGTTCCATCCACCTACCCATCCATCCATCCATCCTTTCAAAAATTATTTAATGCCTGCTTACTATGCGTTAAACATTCTTTTACTAAATGGGCATGTAACATGAATAAGATTTTCAAGAATATCTCCAATTTCAGGGACCTTATATTTTAGTGGCGAACACAGATATATGAGCCAAAACATAAATACAATTTTAGATAGTGCTAATGTTGTGCATAACTGGAAATGGGGAATTACAACTATACGGGGGAAAGTAACAGCATTAAATAGGTGTCAGGGAGGACAATAATTGAGCTGAGGATAAAACAGCCATGCATTTATAATCAAATATATAATTCTAATCAGGGTCGCCATACCAAAGAACCTGTTAAGCTTCTCCTTTTCTCTTTTTTCTTCCTGGCATCCATTTATCATGTTTAAGTTGTCAGGTGAATACAAAAAGGGCTAAGTGGAAGAGACTGGGCTGATTGCCAGGGTCTACAATTTGCCCAGTTATTTTAAAATTAGGTGGAATCACATTGTTTGAAGGGCCTTTGTTTTTCTAACAAGGCCACAATTGAGCAAATAAAGTTAATAATGTTGCCTAATGCATTACAGTACTAATTTAAAAGATCTAGTAATAAATGAATAAGGATCCTAAGAAATATTTCTTCCTTACTCTGGTTTTCCTGCCCTGCCTTGGTATTGCTTTGGGTACTGACTGTTTTTCTTTTTTAATTTTTTTTTTCCATTTCAAAATATTAAGAGGGTACAAATGTTTTTTGTTACATGGAGACCTTGTATGATGCTAAGTCAGGGCTTCTGGTGCGTATGTCACCAGAATAGGGTTCATTGTACCTAATGGGGATGAGTACTGAAGGTTTCGGTCCCATGGTGTGACCCTGAAGGGCATGATCTAACTGTGGGGGGAGGCCTGACTTCTCCAACTAACATTCAGCGTATTTTGGATTATGGTTAAGAACCAACAATGGAGGTAACAAAGTAAGCACTTGAGATTTCTATGCTTGGCTTCATATTAGTTTCCTTTTGCTGCTGTGTAAGTTTGTATATCACAAACTTAGTGGCTTTAAACAACACATTTATTGCCTAGTAATTCTGCTAACATGCGTCTCACTGAGCTGAAATTAAGGTGTCAGCAGGCCGGTATTCCTTGTGGGAGGCCATGGGGAGAATCCCTTTCCTTAACTTTCCCAGCTTCTTAAGGCCACTCCTTGGTTTATGACCCCTTCCTTCCTTTTCAAAACCCAGCAATGACTGGTCGAGTTCTCATGTCACAGTTCTCTGACCCTGCTTCCATCGTCCAATCTCTTTCTCTAACAACAGCTAGAGGAGACAGGTTCTCTGTTTTAAAGATTCCTGTGATTCGACTGGACTTCTCTGGATAATCCAGGCTAACCTCCTCATCTCAAAGTCCTTAATCTTCATCACATCTCCAAAGTCCCCTTTGCTTTGTAATGTATTGACAAGTTCTAGGGTTAGGACATGGACATCTTTGGGGGTGCCATTGTGCTGTCTACCATAGCTTGTCTTTAAATTTATGACTGTATCTTCCACTAATGTGGGAAGCATCGCCAGATAGAGCCATTTTTAACAAGACTAACCTGATTCCTGGCAATGGGCAAAAAGAACAAAAATGTTTTCTTAGCACTGGGAGACTACTCAGTTTTCAACCAAGAACTGAATTCATCTCGGGCCTGAGTAAGTACTCTTTGTGACATGCTACCAAAAAGCTCCAGCTTGTTTGGTTTTTGTAACTGGAATTTGAGTCACCCCTTGAGGATGTTTTATGACAACCTGGAGAAATTGTTTTCTTGTGTTGGGAGGTGGAGGCTGTCTTCTTTCTCTCTATGTTTTAGAATCATCCCCTTCTGTCCTTTTGATGGATTCCAAATTGTTCCTGGGAGGAAACTCTGGTAATAATTCTAATTTCAGCTTCTCTTGCTCTGGGGACTGATTTGAGCCTTGTCTTTGATATTGTACTTCTCTAATCATAATCCTGACTTTCTGAAATATAAGTGTCAGTAGAGAAAAGGCTTGCCAACTCTATTGCCCATTTATCACTGAGAAGATGCTTTTAAGGAAGCTCTTAAATGAAGGCATTGTACAAATGCCAAAAAAAAAAAAAAAAAAAGGCACTATGTCTGGGGATTAAGGCAAGCTTCCCATTGTCTGACCTCAATTAGAAAAAGCAGAAATATTTCTAAGGATTGCTTTTGAGACGTGTAAAGTGGCTTACTGGATGTTGGAGTTAACTCTCTCCTAAGCTGAAGATTTTTGCTGTTAGTGATCCAGTATCCTTGCCCCTTTACTTCGTTTCAGAAACTCCTCATGAATTTATGTAGGGACCTCTCCTTAGGGCCTGTGTTTGGATTTAAACATGCACGTACTGGAAGTGAGGAGGAATAATTATGTGCAAAATAAATGAAAGGAACTTTAAAATCTCCAAAAAGACACACAAACATAAGATTAAAATATTTGGACTGAAATGAATTGGCAATGCCCAACCTTTTTTTTTTTCCATTATTACTCCTATAAGGAGTTTTTTAAGATATACTTTTCCTAATCACCCTTCCATGAAATTTTAATAACAATTATATACTGTATATCTCCTTATGTGCTATATATGTATCTGTGTTTTATACATGAAAAAAATAAGATATTTTGCCCCTCCCCCAGAACCAACTTTCACCCCACTGGGGAAGATATTACCCCCATTGAGAATGTAGGATGTAAATTGTAAGGGGCATATTTTATTTTCTCTCCTCCCCAATTTCATAATATTATAATCACTTATAATATTTTAAGTCTCATTATGACATGAGGATCATAATATATACATATGTAAAAAGAATGATAAATAGCAGCCATTACCCACCCTCTTCCTCAAGTCATAGAAAAATTTTTTTTCGATATCCATCTAGGTTATGCACTTACATATTTACACACACTTTACAAAGATATAGTTTTCTAAATCATAACCATTTTTCTATGTCAGTAGGCATATATCACAACATTATTTTCATTGCAGAGTACTTTATTATATATATTGTAAATACCTCATAATTTAGATACACAATACTCTTGTCAGATATTTATGTTGTTTCTAACTTATTTTGAAAGAAACAACACTATGATATAGAGCCTTGAACATATCTTTTCATACATGACTGAATATTTCCTTGGGAGCCATGCCTACAAGTCCAATCTTCCAGGCAAAAGCAGTGCACTTTCCAAGGAATTTGATATATGATGCTAAATTGCCCACCAAAACAGCATGGTTTTCTTCAAAAAGCCATAATCATAGCAAAATTTGGATAGGCTCTGGTAAATTGAGTGGTATCTTCCTACCAATAAAATACTGCATTTGCATCCAGATGATTGGGTATATTTTTAGAGGGTGTAATTGTTCAATTGGAACAGAAACTCTGTGGAACAAGCAGGAACTGGAAGGATATTTGTGATGTGTTCAGAATTTTACATGTGTAACTTGGCTCAGCAAAACTATACGGGCTTTTGTGGACAAAGGAGCAGGGAAAATGATTTTAATCTAAGTTGTTTTTTGTTTGATCCATTTGAATTTTCTTTCTTACTTTTTCTTCTTCTAATATGGTCCACACATTTTATCTTAGCTTTTTAAATAGATTAGCTGTAGAAGTCAGAGAGGGAAGAGATGCAGGCAAGGCACACCTTCCCCAAAACTGTCTTTCTTTCTTTCTTTCTTTTTTTTTTTTTGTGGCTTCTCATTAATTTATCAATTCAACAAATATTTTTTGAGCAAGTAGTTGATGATTGGCACTGCTGCAGGCCTAGGGGATATAACAGTGCTTAAAAAGAAGTCTCTATCATCATGGAGTTTATGTTCCAATGGGGAGAGGCAGCAATAAACCAATATAAACAAATATGACAGCAATTAGAGATGAATGTTATGAAGATAAATAAATGAGTCATCGGTAGGGAGGAGGAGAGACAGCGGAATGACCATTTTGGATAATGTGGTCAAGGGGAAACCCTCGGTGATGAGGTGATATTTGAGCAGAATTGAAAGAAGTAGTGGAGAAAGACATGCAGATATCTGGGAGAAGAACATTCCAGACAGAGGGAAGAGTAACAATAAAGGCCTGAGATCAGAACATGCTTGGCAATTAGGAATGGGAAGGAGGCTGGTGGGGCTGGAGCAGAGTGAACCTGGAGGAGAGGCACAGAAGATGAAGCTGGAAAGATGGACAAGGATAGTCCATCCTTGGATAGTCAATACAGGGAATGATACGAGGTAGTAGGGACTCCACGCGTCTCATATTTTGAATCATTGCATTCCTCTATCCAACTCACATTTTAAAGTTCCTGCTATGTTTCAGAGCCCCAGCGAGACAGTGGTTATACACAGGAAATGAAGACAGGCAGAGCTCTCACGGAGCGAGTGTTCCAGGGGGAGAAACAGACAAGTATAGAGGCAGTTATACTTTATTGTGATAGTGCTGTTATGGGTAAAATAGAGGGCTTTAGCTGGAGTGCAGAGGAATAACAATTCACCTAGATAGTTGCAATGTAAAAATCAGTATTTTTTAATAAAACGATTATTTTATTTTAGTAGCCTACATATATCATTCTACTGTTGTGTTATTTTGACATTAAACGTTTAATTGTCTGCTTGTCTGCTTTTCTGAATTGGGTTTTGGAGTTAGGGGCCACATCTTTTCATCTGTTTGCTTCAGTTCATGGCAATGAATTTATGATGAAAAATAAATCATTCCACTAATGTCTGCCTTCCTGTCTTTTGAGAAGTTCTGGACGTAACTGGAACTTAGCTAACGGATTAAAATGTTAAGAAAAGCTCACTAGAAATCTGGAAGACAGAGGGGGTAGGAGGGAGTGGGAGCAGCAATTTGGATCCACTGGTGCTTTTCCTACTTGTTTTGTCAGTTGTGAGTCTCACTTGCTGGTAAATAGTTAGAAATTATATGTGTTTTGTTTCCCCTTTAAATGGTAAATTCACTGGGGGAAAGAACAGTCTCTGCTATTGCTTTGTGTGGGCGTATGACAAATGATACATAAATGAGGAAAAACAATTCTTCCCATTGGAATCTGCTCACAGAAATACATAGAAATATTCTAGAAATCCAGGGCATGTGGCTTCTGGCTCATTCTAAGGGCATTTGCCGTATGTGTTCTATGACTCAATTATCTCCATGACTTTAGGAATTTCTGCGACTCTTTCAAACAGCTTGCTGGGGTATGCCCTGGGAAAGCTCTCATTCTCCTATCTAAGTGCTATGTACTTTCGGGTGATTGTAGGAGAATTTTAGGACATGGGTTTGATTGCAAAGGACCTTATCTCCAAGGTAACACCAAAATTCCTATTGGCTGAGAACACTTTGTCTTCCCTGTTTGGGTTTTTGTGCTGTTTGAAAAGTGTTGCAGGAGCAAATTAACTTAGAATGTTCCGAGTCGAGGGAATGGAAGAGGCAGTGCTATTCCCAATTACCTTGTGTACCTGTTCTGTATAGTTTGTACCTGCTGGGTAAGCCAGGATACTACCCCAAACCTTGTACCTGTTAATATTAACTTCCTCTTATGTTGGATCTCTCTACTTGTACATTTCCAGTACCTTGTAGTTGTTTTGTCTGTACCTAAACTGCCTGCTTAGCTTGGGTGTACTTTGTATCTTTTCTTTCATTTTAATGGTGACAAGCCTTTGCAGCTTCTCACACAATTCATTCTTTCTCTATGGATATGATGTCTAATGTTGAGACCAGGTGTACCCACTTATTTATTCCTTGCAAAATATTTCTGAAATGAAATTAATAAAGGGTGTTTAGAAGGAATGAACAGTGTGAAGGTTTGCATCTTTTTATCTGTAACTTTGCAAAAGATTCTAATTTTGTTCTAAAGTAGGTGCTATACTAGGAGCCATGGCTCTAGAGGTAAGGAAGACAAACACAATCTCCCTGTCTAGGGGAGGAGAAGGACATTAAATAAGCAGTAACACAAATAAGCATGCACCTAGGAATGGTGGCAAGAAAAAAGGAAAGGGTAACAGGGGAGATTATTCTCAGATTGACCTTCCAGAAGAGGTCCCTGAATGAACATTTAACCAAGACCTAAAAGTTAAGTAGGAAGGGAGGTAGGGGAATGAAGGGCGTTGGAAAAGCCATCTCAGGTTTAGGGTGCATTGGACAACAAAGCTCTGGGTGAGAGAATCTCTTTTGGTCTGAATCACTGGAAATAAAAAAGCCTCTGGTTGCAGGAAGTTATCAAAGGAGTGAGCACTGTAAGATGTGGTTAGAGAAAGTTGGGAGCCAGGTCATGGAAGACTTTGTTTATTCTAATAATTCTGGGAAAGCATTGCCATGTTTTGGGCAGAGATGAAGGACTGGGTTAGTGGTATGGTCAGAGTTAATTGATTCTAGTATTTACAACTTTATATATAAATGATCACAAAGTAGGGCATTTCTTGGTATGTAGGAGAGAGGGACAGATACACACAAACACATATTCATGCATATATACGCATACATATACATGTGTGTATACATACACATATATGTGTGTATATACATACATATGTGCATACATGCACATACAAACTCAAATTTGAGTTTGAAAATATACTTTCAGATTTGGCTTAGAATCATATCTCTAAATTCCCACTGTTATTACTCAAAATATCTAGGAATTAAAGTTTAACTTTTAGGTTAAGATTCCAGCCTGAGGTGGAGTTAGATGCGTAAGGTATGACCTGAGGGTTGGAAAAGCCTCATAGGCAACAACTTGAGGACAGAAATCTAAGAATAATACAGACTGGGTGAAGTATAATATCCCCCTCCTTTCTTACATTTTAGACACAGAATTTATGTTATCTTGGTGACATTTACTATAAAAAAAGGAAAACAAATCTAAAACTAAAACCAAGTAATAACCTCTGCAGTTGTCATAACTATTTGAATAATAAACACTAGATTCACAAGGAGCGAGGCAAGGAAGGCTGAGGTCTCCCCCGGGGTGTTACCTTGGTGTGGCCAACTATGGGCCTGCTTCTTCAGGGCCCTGGCTCTGAGATATTATTTTTCTCTGAACTTACTATGGATTAAACAGAACTGCTAAATACTATGAGAAGGCAAAGAGCAAAACTGATCTGAGGCCTTGGGTTCAACAGTCAAAGCTTACACTGTCCTATTCTCTAATGCTGCTTCAGCTTGTGTTTTGTTTTCAGCAAAACCTATGAGCTCAGAACCAAAAAGTACCAGTGTCTGATCCCTATGGTCAGTAAAGTTCTGACCTGGATCAAGTTATTCTGGCCAAGATGGAACCATTTTCCTGATCTGAATATAGAGAAAGGTAAATAGAACTTACATAAAAGACCCACTAAAGAAGTATTACATCACTGGGGTTAAATAAAAATTATGCACAAATAAAAGAAAATCCTTTCTCTTTTCCAACCAAACTCTTCAACAATGGAGGTAAGCTACACAGAGATGATGGAGTATCTGTAATATCAAAAGCTGAATTGCATAAATATAAAATAATCTATATGTTCATTACATGTATATGGCAGAAGACTTTAGGATGTCCTTGCAATGAGCCACCTCATTTTTTGGAAATATTCTCTCTTTCTCTTTTTTTTATAATCTAGTCACACATTTCCTAAATTTAAGAAGCATAGAAAATAACCCACAAATGTCATTTTGCAAAACCTGAGGGGTATATCTATGGTTTAGAAAAGAGGGTACTTGGATAAAAGGTGTTAATCTGTTGAATTTTCTGCATGGCCATATATATATGCTCTAATTTACATCCTTCACTATCTCTTTTGTTTTAATTTTAATTGCATTTTCAGTTAAAACTCACCCAAGGAAAATCATCTTTTTAAAAAAAAAAGAAATTTAAGCTGATAATAAAACTAAGAATGCTAGCACTAAAATGGTAATGTCCAGAAAATTTCAATGCCTATATATATTTTTTAAAAAGCTTATATTTTTTCAAAGTAAATTCACTTCTATTACATGTACATACATGGGACATAAACCTAATACAGAAGAAAACTGACATATTGATCTCACAGTTCAATAAACATAAACTCTGTATTTATTTGGGTAATCACTCATTTTATAATTTCCCAGAGCTGGTAGGTACTTTGGTATTGGTGCCATTAATTTTTATAGCTCTGTGCTAAATAAATGTGAAATATGTGTGAAAACATATGTGCTCTTAGCTTCCAATGTAGTCAGAGAGATTTTCCTATGTGTAGCCATAATAATTGATAATGATACTGGTTCTACTTTTTAAGCCCTTTTTTTAGTCTCAGGGAGTATGTCAAATACTAAGTTATAGTATCTTTTTAAATTTTCACAACATCCGGTGAATAAGCTTCACTACATCCATTTAAGAGATAAGCTTAATGAGGCTTAAAAAGGTGAGCGTTGACTCTCCAAATGGCACACAACCATGAAAGCGGGATTAGAATTTGGGCTACTTTGACTCATGAGAGAGTTTTGGAAATATTTTTTTTAAATGGTTAACACGTCCTTAACTGTATGTTTGTAAAACAAATATGTACTATCATCTACATAGGCAATAAGTTTTTGACTGTATGATAACTAGATTCAGATCGCCTGCCTTCATAGCCAGTTTCTGCCATTGGGGCAAGGAATTCAATTTTTCTATAACTAAATTTCAATGTCTGTAAAATGGAGTTTACAATAGTATCTATACCTCATAGGGATGTTGTGAAGATTACATGAAATAATCCCCCCAAAACACATTTCCTGATATAAAGAATGCATTTGATAAATGGTAGCTATTATTATTATACATTATTATCATTATTACTATTATTGTTGAAGTTACACTTTCATTAACAGGAGATGTTAGCACACATCAACACAACTTCAATAAGGTTGAATGAAATGTTTTATGGTTCTGTAATTCCATGCTGCTCCCTCTGTGATCTCAGATACTTAAAAAGATCACAAATATTTCTATCTTTATATCACAACCAGGACAGACTTACAAAGGATAATCCTCAGAAGACTGCATCTGTGGAACTGCAGGGATTCAGCTTCTACAGAGTTGACTGCCCCAAGGACAGGAGAAATGTTCCAATCGTTAATCGGATTTTTCTTCCAACTTACTTTTCCTTAACGTAATAGCCTCCTGGGTCGAATCCAAATTAACTGAGCTTCTATTGGGTGCTCAGCATCATGCATTTTCCACAGGCACTTTTATTTTATCACAATATTTTTTGCTTAAGACTTAGGAAATCAACTTATTTGGTAACTTCCTTTCACTGCAGGTGGAGATGCTATGGGACATAGCTACTGTGAACTTGTAAAGAAAACTTGCTAATGGCTTCAAAATATTTGGGCAAACCAAGAAGAGTTATACCAGTGGTTTAATAACTCAGCTATCCCTAAGTTTTAAACGTATATATTGTTTTCTGTGGCTTGGACTTCCTAGTATTTGATTGATCACTGGGTAGAGATGATTAATATAGAGAGATAAAACCACTCAGAGAGCTTGGTTTAGGAAACCTATAGTAATGTGTGTGTATGTATGTGTGTGTGTGTGTGTGTGTATACAGTCACGTGTCATTTAACAATAGGGATACTTTCTGAGAAATATGCCCTTAGGTGATTTTGTCATTGTGTGAACATCATGGAGTGTACTAACCCAAACCTAGATGGTATAGCCTACTACATACCTAGGCTGTATGGTATAGCTTATTGCTCCTAGGGTACAAACCTGTACAACATAGAAAAGATGCTATAAAAAATATGGTATTATCTCATGGGACTACTGTTGTATAGAGGCCATAGTTAACTGAAACATTGTTGTGGTGCATGACTGTGTGGGTGTATATATGTGTATGCGTGTGTGTATATACACACACACACATATATATATATAAGCACACATATATTTAACTTCTTTGATGACACTGGATGCTTTTACTTATTTATTTTTATTTCAAAATATTAATTAAGGGGGTACAAGTGTTTTTCTTACACGGATATAATGCTTAAGTCAGAGCTTTTGGTGTGCTCATCACCAGATTAGTGCTCATTGTACCCAGTAAGTTTTTATCCCACACCCACCTTCCTTCCCTCCCCACTTCTTGGTTTCTCATGTTTATATTGCTTTCTGCCCATGTGTACCCATCTAGTAGCTCCCACTTATTAGTGAGGACATATGGTATTTGATTTTCCATTTCTGAGATACTTCACTTAGGATAATGGTCTCCAGTTCTATCCACATGGCTGCAAATAACATTATTTCATTCTTTTCTATGGCTGAGTAGTACACCATGGTATCTATATACCACATTTTCTTTATCCACTTGTGAATTGAAGGGCACTTAGGTTGATTCCACATCTTTGCAATTTGTGAATTATGCTGTGATAACATTCAAGTGCAGGTGTCTTTCTGATAAAAATGGCTTCATTTCCTTTGGGTAGATACCCAGCAGTGGGATTGCTAGATCAAATGGTAGGTCTATATTTATTTCTTTGAGGAACCTCCATACTATTTTCCATAGAGGTTTTACTAATTTGCAGTCCCACCAAGAGTGTATAAGCGCTCCTTTCTCTTTGCAGTCACACCAGCATCTATTGTTTTTTGACTTTTTAATAATGGTATATAACTTTATTTAAGTTATTTTCCTAGATAAATCTAACAGTTAAGATTAAGTACTCTTGCAAATTATAGGGTGATAAACTTTCATTTAAAAAAATTGAAAATGGAGGGAAGAAGAAAGAAAATTTGAAGGGATATATGAGAAAGAGATTTGGAAACTTTGAATCATTACACACTCAGAATTTATGGTTCAGTGAACAGTTATTTATAATAATAATTGATTGCCTATTGGGAGCAAGTCACTGTGTTAAGTGTGTTGGGAGATTCAAAAAGATGAATTGATTTTGCCTTTAGAAAGCTTGTAGCCTTTAGGAGAGGGAAGCCTATAACCAAGTACAAGATAGGCAGTAAAGAAGTTCATAAGAAAGAAATGGTGAAGCCCAAGTTGAAAAAAGGAATAAGAGAAAAGGGAAGAAGTAGTGACATTTGAGTTTGGCCTGAAAGGATTGGAAGGGTTTTATTTAGGATAAGATGGTGGAAGAACAGGAGAAAATGTCTCAGCAAAGTCTGAACGCATACATATTTAGAAAGTGTGGGGCACAGTGATTTGGCCAGAGTGAACAGTATATGAAGAATACTAGAGGAAACAAGGATGGGAATTATTTTTGGTTTCAATTGGAGGTCTTACATTCTATTAGAGGTATAAAAACAATAATGGTCATGGCATTCATCATAGTAGTTCTTTACAGCTTCAGAGAAAGTCCAGTATGGCATCACTTTCATACATGTGAAGGATGAGAGTTGTAAAGGAGTTTTAGGGTATTTGCATTTCCTACATCACACATTAGTAGTGTAGTTTCAAATGGCCTTGCTACATTAAGTTTCATATCAGTAAATAATTTTTTTTTTGCCAGGAAATGGTTGTTTTCATCCCAAATTTATGGTCTGGGATAATGTTTACAAAGTCATTAGACCTTAGGTGTTTTATCCATTGCAGGATCTAACTTGTGATTTCTCTCTGCTGTGTTCCTTTATGCCTTCCTTTGACCTTTCCTTAGAGTATAAGGAAGCTGAAAGAGGAGCATTTTAATTTCTCAGTTAATTTTTCTGTCTTTCCTTTTTGGCAAGTAAAATATTTAACTTGCCTCAGTTTTTTCACATGGATAATGTTGAGTATTCCTTCACTGACCACTCTCGCATCCATGCCTTTATTTGTTTTGCCACTGTTATTACTCTTCATCGGTCTCTTCATCTTGCTTCTTAAAACAAATAATGCCTAAAAAAAATGGCAAATTATAGGGTTGCTCATGACTCTTTAGGATTATTAGAGAATATCTCAAATCCTGAATGCTAACTCTAAGAATGCCAAAGGTCTGTAACTGAGTCAATAGTGAACAAATACTATATATATATAGTAAGAACTTGTGATATTTTAGTCACTTACTCTGATGATTCAGCAAAGCTCAATACAGACCAAAAAGTCACTGTTCTCATGGAGATCATAGTCAAGGTGGAGAAAAGAAAAATGCCTACACAGGCACCTATAAGCTCACATAAACCAATTAAGAAGAAATAAGGAGAAATATCCAATAGCGATAAGTGCCAACTGGGTGCTCATAGAAGACTTCTTTGAAGAGATGACATTTATGCTAGACCCAAGTGACACAAAGAAGCCAGCTGCATATAGGAGATGTAGAGGCTGAGAGGGAAAGCTTCCCCTTTCACTCCTTGGGGGTTTCGCTGAAAACCAGCTGACAACACGCAGATTAATAGGAGAAAAGGCATACAAAATTTATTTTAATGTGTACAGCCTGGGGAAATCCCAGGGGAATGATTCCTAACAACCCAATTGGATCCAGATGTTAATATACCCTTCTTCATAGGGGAAAGGAGATGGCAGAAGTGTGGCAATTTAAGATGAAGTAAATGATTTTTAGAGGGGAAATGAATGGACTTGGAGAACATACAATGGCTTGGGATGAAGTCTGTTCTCTTTGAAATACTGAATGGGACCAAAATAGAAGACAATGGCTTATGACAAAAGTCTGTCCAGATGTGCTGATAGACTTCAATCTTGTTTTTTTACCATATGAGTTAAGTTAATGAAAGAGAAGAGAGAAGAGGTAATTACTTTCTTCTTCTGTGGGTTTGGACTTTAGGCAGATAACGGAATGTCAGAGAATGACTTCATCCTGTGCTTTGGAAGACACAGAAGATTGAGAGACAGGAGGTAGGGGAAAGTCAGAGAGACCTTGAAGCGTCCAGCCTGTCACAGCACCATATTTTGGGGTATCAGTTTATGAACCTCCAGAGAGACACAACCATTCCTGGGGGCAGGCATAAAATCGATGTATTAGAGAAACTGAAATAGTGATAGGTATACTGTTTTGAGGCCCTTCTAAGCGGCAGGCATTCTGCTAAGGGTTTTAAATGAACATATGTATTGTCTTATTTGATTTTCCTAAAAAGCGCTATAAATATCTCCTTATAGATGAAGAAAGCAAGGTTAAGTAATGGTTTGAGATCACTCAGTATATGGCACGAAAGGATTGGAACTCAGATCTGATTGCCAAGCATGTTCCCTACGGTTTGCCATCGTTCTCCTGTCTTATGCTCCACTTGTCACATCTATTAGGTTATGGAACCTAATATTTTAGCATCTCCTACAACTGGGATCATTCCTGCAGAATAGTTCCTCTGCATGATGGATACATTGCCTCCAGTTCTTTTCTCTACTCCTACCAGATTTGTGTAAAGGATGGAACAGCAAGTGGAATCTGAGAGCCTGTAGCAGCATAGCCAAGGAAATGCCTGCCGCACAGCTACAGTTCATGTTCTCTACAAGTGGGCTATGTCTAACAGGCATCTCATGTCCAGAACAAAAGGAGAGTGATTTGGAAACAAGATACTGCCCTAGAATGGAAATATCAAACTAGAAACTTGTGATAAACACTGTTAACAAAGGGCTGTCTACCTGGACAGATTTCTACAAAATGGTGTTACTGTGGTGAGTTGTAGATTGAGGCTTGTCCTCAATCTACAAGCTCAGAAACTCCATCTCATCAGATGTCTAGAGTAACCAAGATGTCATAATAACCAAGTTCAAAAGAGATGGGTGTATGAAACCAAGATTCCACGTTGCTAGTTTCTAATGAGAGACATATGCATAATACTTTGAAAATCAAAATTATTAAAATACTCCTTGGTAAATCTGAAGTCAGAAAAAGAATCACTTATAAGAATCATGTATGCAGTGGTTTCAGGCTCTGCTAGCATGCTGAGTCCATCTCCCTAACAGAGATAAAACAGAGGATCAGACCCCCTAAGTCCTGCTGTGAGGCAACACCAGGGCCTGCTCTGAGAGTCTTCTGGTTTTGCATTCACTGTGGCTGACAGCCTCCACTCTGGTTCTTCCTTTACATATGTTACTACCTTCAGTCTATATCAATCCAGATTTTTGACCATAAAGCATGCAATCACTTTTTATATCTCTTCTCTGAATCATCCTGTGGTGATTTTAAAATACTCAGAAGACAAGCTTACTTTCTTAATTTCTATGTTTTGAAAGAATGTTTTCTGTATCCTCAGGGTACAATCTGTATCCTAGTTCTATGAAAATGACAATAGCATTTTTCTATGAGATATCCACAGGCACAGGAAATTAATCTTAGAATTTTTTTTTTTTTTTTAGTTATCTATTGCTGTGTAATAAACCAACCCAAAATTCTGTGGTGTAAAACAAAAACAATTTATTATTTCTTATTATTCTGTGAGTTGACTTTATTTATATGGGTGGTTCCTCTGCTCTGTGTGACATTGGTTAGGGCCTCTTGTCTGTACTCAGCTGGCAGGTGGGATAGGTTGGAAGGTCGAAGAATGCTTCACTCATATATCTGGCCTATCTGTCCCCTCTATATGGCCTCTTCATATGACTAGGTTGAACTTCATAGCACGTTGCTCTAAGGGGTCTTACATGCAATTGACTTTCAATATAGAGGAAGTGAAAGCTGCCAGTCCTCTTAAGTCCAAGACTCAAAATAAATGTCCTTTCTGCCATATTCTATTGGTCAAGGCAAGTCACAAAGCCAGCCTTAATTTAGGGAGAGGAAGACAGTGCTACATCTTGATAGGTGGAATACATAAAAGAAGGAAAAAAATTGAGGGTGGCTATCTTTGAAGACTGTCTACCACAATTTGCCTTCTAGTCAAAATATTTCCAATAGGCAAAATATTCTCACCCTCTTGCCCAGAAGTTTCATTGCATTACAACAACAGCTTTAAATTCAGGATTTCATCATCTAAATCATGCCCACATACAATGAGGCTCTTTGGGTACAGTTTCTCAGGCACAGTTCCTTGGTTTCACTTTCTCATATGCAAAGGCTTTGAACTAAAGTACAATTTATCTGCACTACACAAACCCAACATACCCTGGTGGGTCAGGAGCAGGAAAACTGTAGTTCAAAAAAGTGGGGGCTGGAGAAAGGGAGGCACATAGAAGTCACTGGCACACGGCAATTCAGAAGTCCAATTAGATCCATGTGGCCAGTTCTCCCTACTCTGAAGGCAGAAAATTCATTTTGATTAGGGGCCAGTTCTGCTCCTTGGTTTTGCTCTCTGAGCTCTTGAATCTCCTTTCCAAGTAATCTTTTCTTGTCTGTGTATAATAAACTGTACCTGTGAGTTTTCTCACCTGCTTCAAGCCTGTAAAATTGTTGTGGCCCAAAGTCTTTTTCATTTAAATTTTGAATGGTCTCTGTCTCTTTTAGTCAAAGTGGGCAAACCTTCTTTGTAATTTTTGTGGTATGAATCAGATTATACTCCATTTCATTAGATGAAAGACAGAACCACATATTGCCTTGAAACTGGTTCCTGTCTAGAGTTGTGGTCAGGGCATTGTGGCACCACACTTGGTGACAGTCTTAAAAGCCCTGGGTTAACCACCTTAAATCTTGCAGAGATCTCAACAGGGGATCTTATAGCCACATCCTTAATTTGATTTTTACCCTGAGGCCACATTTTACTGGCAGAGCTCTGGATTTGACCTTTGCCATGAGGCCCTTTTTTACTTTGAAATCTTTTGCTGCTCAGAAAAGTCTTAATGGCAAATACTGCATTGGAACTATTTTCTTTCACTTCTTATTCAGATGAAGTTCCTTCCTTAGAGAGAAATATCTCTCTTGCAATTCTTTATTGTATGTGGCTAAAACAAACCATCTCACAGTTTCACATTGTTCCAGAACTCTCTTTGGCTGGGTTCATAATTTCATTAGGTGCAGTTGTCATTTTCTGCATTACCACTGGCAACAATCTTGCCAATTTTCCTCCAATCTATAATACCGCTCACTCTTTTTCCAGCCTCTAGCCTCCAAAAAGAAATTTCCTCACCAGCTTTTTAGCCTCTCAAAGTCTCACTGTCTTTTTGGCATCTGCTGCCCCGAATATCAGAGCCGATGCACAAGTTTTAGATTTTTGTTATAGCAGCACTGTACTGATAGGGAGAAAAAGAATTGCTGGAGCCATTACTGGAGACTGTCGATCAGAAACTTTCCGGTTTAGAATTTTTCAAATATTCTTTATCATAATCTATAAGAAATATGTGTGACCTAGGGATTTTCTGTGTTCTTATAAATAAATATTTCAAGAAACAATCTTTCTATCCCATGAAATGTACTCATATTTTCTAATCTATTATAAGTTATTTTTTAAAAAATGTTGGGTACAGATTCCAATTTTATTTTACAACAAATGGGTAGAAATGAGTAATTCAAAGAACAGTGGTTCAGATTAAAGTTTCTTATTGTATATATAGCAAACGTGAGTATAAATAAAATTGTATTTCAGAGTAATATGCCCAACATTGTGTACCTTGACTGAGGCAGAGAAGGGATCACGGTCAAGTCAAGTCTTTGGCAGAGAATCAAGCCAAGATTCTTTGAGTCCCACTGAACTTCACGACCACACTGCTGAGCGAGTTTCATGCCTTACTTTGTTTGGTTCCACCAAAATGTCGATCTGAATTCTCCATTTTTATTGTCACTAGATTCAGGCCTGTAACACAGTTCCTACAAATCTAACCCCCCTCTTTTTTGTACATTATTACACTTTCTTGTTTCTACTGTAAACAGACCAAGGGTATTTGCAACTTCCACTCCTTAAAAAACACCTTAATTTTAAAAAAATCCAATTTTGTGGATAGTATTGTGGGGCTTGTGACTGTGAAGATAAAAATATCCTTCAAAGCCGTGGAATTGTGAGTTGTGAAAAAGTTATTGTGAGCACAATTCTGCTGAAAGTGGGAAATGTGTCTCTCACCTAGAATCAGCCAGTTCCAGTATTGCATAGTGTGGACATTGTTTTCCTTCAATGGATCCACATTTTCCAGTTTGAATTCAAACTGTTTAAATTTCTCTCTATAACTAGATATACAAAGTTATCATTCCACTATTCCAGCATGGGCTGAGAGGACTGTTTAAAGTGATACTTTATGCCATATACAAAACAATGAACTACATAGTTTTTCCCCCTATTGTTTTCCTTTGTTTCAAAGAGTAGTAAAGATTGTAGTTGAGATTCTCTTAAATAATGTGATTGGTAAGGAATTCATTTTTTTTTTTCACTAGTAATATATACAGTTTGGGCTGGATAATCTCTAAAAACCCTTCAAATTATGGGATTCTGTGGCCAGAGTCTTTCTAGAAGGGGAAATGCTGACCTGTGCTGTATCTCTTTTTTCTCCTCTTGGGTGAAGAACACCTACAGATACTAAAGCATGATTCTATGTGACTTTTTTTTTTTAATAAGAAAAAAGTATTTCTGAAAGATAGGTTGACAAGGGATGTGATGAATTTCTAAAATTAACTGTGAAAGACAGATCATCAGGGCCTGACTGAAAGCCATGTATAACCTTTATGTTCAGATATCGCATTTAAAAAAAATGTCACTTTCTGCTTATTCAGTGCTACTGTCGTTATACTATTTTAAGCATTAAAATTTGTGTTCTGGAGCCGAACAAGAATTATTGCTTCTGTCTGTTGGCTTATTAGAAATAATTTAAAATTTATTCAAGAATGATAAAAATCACCTTTTTATTATTGTTGAATATGGTTGAAATTTTCAATACAATTGTATTGTCTTTTATTAGCAGTGTTTCAGCATCTATGTATGTAGCTGAAGACTATTTTTAAGTACCTTATAAAAAGTGACATTTTTAAATGAATTTTTTTAATTTTTAATTTTCTAGAATGAGGTTAAAGTAGAATAAATTATGGGACAATGTTGTGTGAAATTTCAGACTTTTCCTTATATAGATAAACTTTTAACACAGCAGGTATGACAGTTGAAACATTTCTTCATTGTTCTATAAATTATCTACTCAGTACTTGCACTAATGTAAAACCAGACGATACATGGAAAATGGAAAGAAAAATCACTTCATTAGAAAAGAAATTATTTCCTCCTCTGATTTTCCACAGAGATGAGACTGCAAGGGGGGAGGGTGTGGAAAGGAAAGCAGGTTTTTTTTTGTTTGTTTTTTTTTTTGGAAAAAAAGCCTTCCTTGATATTGAAGGAATGGATCTGTTTATTCATCTTGATCATCTGTAATTTATAACACTTTACTCTCTAAATATCCTCATACCCTCATTTCAAATTTGGATCAATGCTAAGGAGGAGGACGGGGGTGCGGAGGGAGATTGCATGAATTGTCTGAATCTACATGCATTGGGCTCCCTTAACCAGACAGGGAACGAAAGAGGGAAGCTTGCTCAGATAATGGGGGATTCCCTGGGCAAGGCTTGCTGGAGAATTATTTCAGCCTGTGGGCTGAACAAGCAGAGCAGCGTGGAGCAGGGAGTAAGTATACCAAAGCAAACAACAGCAAACAAACATCCAGAGAATGGGTCAGATTGAAGTAGCACATGTCTTCCATAAATGAGAGGCTGGAGAGTCAGATCAGGAAGACGTGGCATCACAGGCATGTGGTGGAAGCTGGCTCCTGGGCAGGTGTCTGGGATGTGCTCTTTGTGACATGGTTGCAGGAGGTGAGGAGGTAAAGTCAGGGGACAGGAGAATTTTACAGTGCTGGAAAACAGTTGCATTAATTCCAAAATGACAAAGCTCGTTAAAGTATTCCAATGCCAGAGAATGAAATTAAAGTGGGTGTTCATCATGCAACTGTAAAGGGCCTTTCCATAGGACTCAATAAATATCCTTGTCTTAGGTCACTAAGCTAATTTTGCCATAACAAAATAAGTGGGTGGCTTAAACTACAGAAATTTATTTTCCCACAGTTCTTGAGGCTAGAAGTTCAAGATCAAGGTGCTAGCATGGTTGATTCCTGGTAAGGGCTCTCTACGTGTCTTGTAGACTGCTGCTTTCTCTCTATGTTCTCATATGGCATGGGGTGAGGGGGTGGGGAGAGAAAGGGAGGGGATGCTTCTTTCTTTCTGTGTTCTCATGTGGCAGGGAGAGAGAGAGACAGTGAGAGAGAAAGTGTATGTGCCAGCTCGCTGGTGTCTCTTCTTGTAATCACATCATGAATGTCTCACCCTCATAACCTCACCTAAACCTAATTATCTTCCAAAGGATATATCTCCAAATACCATCACATTGGAGGTTAGGACTTCAATTTATGAAATTTTTGTGGGGGGAGGAGGACACAATTCAGTCAATAACAACTGTCATCTTTGATCATCTCATAGTCACCATAAGAGTGATGTATTATATTCTCTTTCCCTTGTCAGGCAATATCTATATGTGGTGTATCACTGAAATTGTTCTTGTGGTATAAATGCGTTGTCCAAATTCCTTCTTAATAAATAGTTGTTTCACCTTAATCACAAATATATTGTGTTCTGGAAAAGAAACTTCTCTTTCTTCAATTATTTCATGGATATAGAGGGTCTTTATATAATTTTTTTCTGTTTCTTTTCTCAAACAAAATGAAGTGTCATTTGCTCACATTTTGAGTATATCCCAATTATTGGTCTTATGTATTCCAAAGGCCACCTGTATGGAAAAGAGAGACAGTCTCTAGTGTCATTCATATTCTGTTCCTTCCCTGAATACCAGGTACTCCCAGATCTACCACTGATAGCCTCTCAGCCTGTGGAATCCTAGACTATAGTCTCACCTCAATGCAGCAGTGCTACCTAGAAAGAGACTCAGTAGATGCTTGAATTCTTGTACTGTTATTTCTCTCCATCGTCTATGTTGAAGTATGAGGCTTTAGTGAAGAGTCAAAGAAAACAAAAGTGAATTATAGTTTAAGAGGAAGAAAAATGAAAATCTCATTCTAAATATCTTTGTTTCCATACAATGAAGTTATCCAGCTCATGGATACGCCCTAATTCCTGGCCTCAGGTTAACCCTCCATTCAGAGAATGCTTCCCTATTCAGACTCCTCAAAGGATTCCCTCAACCCCACACAATTCAATCCCCAGAACCCAATATTTGTGGCAAATATTTTCCCAGAGCCTGAGTTACTTAGTCTTGAGTGATTTCATAGGGTTGAAGAGGGCAGGAAACAAGTTTCAGAAGAACACTCTGGGTGTGCTTTTGTTCTTTCAAGTCCTAACTACTTCAAAATTCTTCCTGTACTAAGTCAGTCAACCTTGTTCATTGGTTTATAGTTTTACTTTACTAGGGCTCAAATTTTTCTATATAATCTGATGACTTATTTAAATCATATGAAACTTAATATACTCAGTAGATCTCAAAACGAATAAAATTTATGCCAAGTTGGGTGGTACAGGGAATTTGGGTCCCTCCTAAAGAATGACTAACTGACTGGGTAGTTTTCACTCCATTATGTGTATAGGCTTTTCATTCTGGTCATTGAAAGACTTCACTGCTACAGCTCCCTGGAAAATGACATCTAGTTTTTCCTAGTATGAGTTAAAGGAAAAGTCTACATACATCAACAACCTACATTAACTACCTTCCCTTCAAAAAGCTGTTTGGTTATAGTGAGTAAAATATGATCATGGGTACAATGGCATAAAATGTTCCAAACCAGAGTGACATAAATAGTCACTACTGAAGCATTTGATTGGTTCCTTCATGCCTAAGGCAAGACTGATGCTTAGAGTAATTTATCCTTAGGCACTTTCCTTTCCTTTAATAAGTTTCAGAAGAACTCCTATGTCATAAGCTATGCTAGTTGGAAAAAAACGAAGAATTCAGACGTTTCCTGAATTTGGCCTTCAGACCCCTCTCTTCAGGCTGTAAATTACAGAGAAGGCTGTTATTCCTCACAGTTTTACAACCCTAAGCTATACTGTCAACTATATGCTATCTTCTACCGTAAGCAACTATATTCTGCCACGTTGCATAATAATGGTAATCATTGTAATCATATATCAACACAATGAGATAATGAGATAATAACAAGACACAGGTACCTTCTCTGCATGCTAAACAATTCATTTCAGTCTCAGACACTTGCCAGCCTGTTCCACCCTACTGTATGGTGTCAGAAGTTTATGTTCTGTCAAAAAAGGGGGGCTTGCAGCAGGCCATGGGATGTGTTGGTACACGTATCTTTTGTGAGTTTTCAGAAGTTATTCTTGAAGCTTACATATCATTCCCTGAGTTATTCCCTATTAAAACTCTCGAGGGCATTTTGCTGTGTCAGTGGAACATATCTAATAAATTCATTCCAAGACAGCATTTGGGATATCATAAGAGATCTTATGAACAAAAACAGACAAATACACCATAATCAACAATACCTGGAGATTTAGAGATTAACTTGTCTAGCCTTATAAGATTTTCACATCAATTTCCCCTGAAGTATCAGAGCCATCTATATAGAAGCTATTTATTTGAACCAAGACAGATTAAGTCTAGCAGGCTGGGAAATTTTTATCCTAAATGCAAGCAAGAGGTGATCATGAGTAATAGCCACATCAGTGAAAGGGCTCAGTCTCTATGGTATTTTGGAGACTATTTGTGTTAACAGACATTCTAACTTTTTTTCCTCCTGATTTCCTTTTTCACTTAATTCTTGCAGGTTAATTTTTATGAAATTTGTGATTGCTCTTAACCAGCATGTTTTATCTGAAAGTTTCTATTTAGAAATTATAAGGCAGAGGGGTAAATAGCCCTGATTTTGATGCATTTATCAGTGTTGGATTATTAATATTAGTTTAAAGATACGAAAGATTATCATTCTGCCATCACGGTTTTCTACATATGGGAAATGTTTCCTTGATTTTCAGTCTAAGCCTCAAGCCAGAAAAGAAGCAGACTACCCCTTTGGCCAAAAGGTTATAGTAGCAGACCCAAGTCCAAATCATTTTTTAAAGTTTTCTTATTATACTCATCTATTTTACTATTTTTTTTTCTTCTTTTAGTGTCAACCAAACCAAGACCCCACAGTGATGAATATTCCAAGAAGATTCCTCCTCCTAAACCTAAACGGAATCCAAACACTCAGCTTAGCACCTCTTTCGATGAAACGTACGTCAAAAAGCACGGGCCCAGGAGGACATCCCTCACCCGGGATTCCTCCCTGTCCCACGTTGGCAGCCCCGCGGGAGACCCCGAGGAAGAGGAGCCCGTGTACATCGAGATGGTGGGGAACATCCTCAGAGACTTCAGGAAAGAGGATGACGACCAGAGCGAGGCCGTCTATGAGGAAATGAAGTACCCCATTTTTGACGACTTGGGCCAAGATTCCAAATGTGACTTTGACCATCACAGTTGTTCTTCACAGTGTGCTACTCCCACGGTGCCTGACTTGGACTTCGCCAAGGCCTCAGTGCCATGTACTCCTAAGGGTTTGCTTTGTGACATCCCCCCGCCCTTCCCCAACCTGCTTTCTCACAGACCCCCACTGCTGGTGTTCCCACCGGCCCCTGTGCACTGCTCCCCCAACTCTGACGAGTCTCCGCTGACGCCCCTGGAGGTCACCAAGCTTCCCGTGCTGGAAAACGTGTCTTACATGAAGCAGTCGGCTGGAGCGTCCCCCTCCTCGCTGCCGTCGCACACCCCCGGCCACGCTAAACCGGACAAAGACCAGACCGGAGCCCTGGGACCTGCTTCTGCCACTTCCGTGCTGTCCTCGTCTCCTCCGCCCCCTTCCACTCTGTACCGAACCCAGTCTCCGCACGGCTATCCGAAAAGTCATTCCACCTCTCCCTCCCCGGTGAGCATGGGGAGGTCCCTGACGCCCCTGAGCCTCAAAAGGCCTCCCCCCTACGACGCTGTGCATTCGGGCAGCCTCTCAAGGAGCTCTCCATCAGTGCCTCATTCCACCCCCAGGCCGGTGTCGCAAGATGGGGCCAAGATGGTCAACGCCTCGGTGAATACCTACGGGGCAGCGGCCCCCAGCGGCTCTCGCTCCCGAACACCCACCAGTCCCCTGGAGGAACTGACCAGCCTCTTTACCTCAGGACGCAGCCTGCTGAGGAAGTCGTCGTCCAGCGGCCGGCGCTCCAAGGAACCCGCAGAGAGTAAGTCTCGCGTCCTGCTGAGGGGAGCCCCAGAGCGTAGGTTACAGCTTACAATCAGAATGAAGCCCGTTATTACCGATAAAGCACGGAGTATGTGGTCTTTCAGCTGAAATCTCGCGTTATTTTCCTTTTGCCGTGCGAAACCGAATAGTGTGTTCTGAAGGGGAACTGAAAGAATTAAACATGACAATCTGCACAATAGAACATTTCCTAAGTTTTCAGAAGATCAAGTATAAAATCTAAATTCTTACGGTGGCCCTGAAAAGTCTGACAGAGGCTGTTAGAGCCGGTTCTCCTTGGCCCCAGGAACAGAGAGGCAGAGTCATTGAGGCTGCAAAAAGGCAAAGGAGTTTATTGGCTAGTTGGAGCTAGGGTCCAAGTCCCAGAGCACCAACAAGTGGCCTCTCCACGAACTAGGACCCCTCCCTGGGGTAAAGGTTAAGCTTTTATACTTTTCTGTATGCTAGTTTTCACACGACACGTTAGTCTGCACACGACACACTAGTCTGCACATGACCCACTAGTCTGCACACGACATACTAGTCTGCACTCCATCCCCCTTTAGTTTATTTGTTCTTTTAGAAGTGGCTGATCGCATTGGCTCCTGATTGGTTGACTCTAAGCTTTGGGCTTTTCGGGCTGGTACCAGTTGTAGTTAAGGTCATTTAGGGGAAGAGGAGGGTCTCCGACGGGGAGGGGGGCCGTTGTTGCATACCTTCTAGTTTTTGGTTACAAGCGATACTGGGAACACATGCCCTGCACAAACCTTTCATGTGCTGATCATGTCTTGCCCTTCTTATCTACTTAGTTGGTTGGAGGGCCCCTGGACTCTCCAGCCCTTTATCAGGAAGTAACTTGAGGTTACCTCCCCGGGGCTTTGTTTTCCTTTACTTTAGTGAAGCCTGCCATGGCTCCACTTACGCTAAGCACCAAGCCAGCAAGCCATATATACAGAAGCAGAACTAGCCTGTTAGCTTCTCATATCCAGGAAGCCTAGCCTATCATGGAGTTACATTTGCTCTTATCCCTGTTTTTCATTCTGATTAACTATATTTATCAAACAACTAAAAGCAAGCATAGTCACAGAAGCGAATGGCATCAGTTAGAATCAAAGAGAGCACACATTTTCCTACTACCAATTCCTGTTCTTCAAGGCCACGGTCGAATTTTTAGGTAAATACCCTGATTTTGGCGGGAAAAAATTAAACATTCAAAATAGGATTGTTAAATGTTAAAATTTATCTTTATCTTATGCTAAAAAATTGCTTGAGAAAATCTGTGTTAGAAAACTTTGTTGGAAAGAAAGCAATTTCAATAGAATTTAGGACTTTTTTTTAACATAGCAAATGATTCTTTCTGCATTCTTCAGGTGGTTTTGTTCTTACGTTCACTATAAACTTGAGTAGACTCATTGCTTTCCTTTTTAAAGCTGTGGTAGTTCATATCTTACTTTGATGGTACTCCTCCTAGATCCATTGATACACAGTTTACAGAAAAATCACCAAGGTGGTGAACATTACTTTTACAACTGAATTTCAAAGACCAGGAAGTTTCTCTATCTGAATGACTAGCCCTTTCAAGAACTCCAAATCACTTCACGAGTATATAGTAAAGTCAAAACATATCCAGATTAGTTTTTTCTATGTCCATTTCATTAAAGTACACTTTCTATTTTTTAAAAATGCCTTAGGCACCTAAACTGATAATTCATCACTTATGTCTCATAATCCCTCCACAAAACTGTGTTATTTATCTGTGAGGACTTTTCTTAAAGGAAAAGAAATCCTCAATGCTTTTGTTGATGAAGAAGATGATGACATTCCTTAGATAATGAATATTCCTTGGTAGTTATAAGCCGTTAATTCTGCCTTTTTTTTCCCTTTACCCAGAAAGATTTATAAAAACATTAGCTACTTAAATAATTGCCTGAAAAACATTTTGTTTCCCTAACTGGAAGGCACCAATTTCTAATATATTAGTCATGTCCAGAGTTATATACATACATACATACATATATACATAAAATTATTTTTAAATTATTTTCAGAATTGCATTAAAAATTAGGAACAACCTATTTCTAGAGCAGCTGCTCTCAACTAGGGCAATTTTGCCCCCACCCCGGGGTATTTGGCAATGTCTAGAGATATTACTGATTGTCACAACTGGGAGTGCTACTGACATCTTTTGGGTAGAGGCCAGGGATGCTGCTTCATAGCCTAAATGGACAAGACAGCCCACCACAAAATGAAGAAAAAAAAAAAAAAAGGATTATCTGGTCTATAATGTCAATAGTGCCAAGGTTGGGAAACCCTGGTCTAAATAATTTATTAAAGTTTAAAGTTGTTTCCAGATGATTGATTGATTGATTTGGTTTTTCACACAGATCATGTAAGGTGTTGAGAATAAGAGAAAAAAAATAAAAATAAAGATTTTACTTTTAAAATGCATAATCATTAGGGTGAAATTAATGGAATTTTCATCTTAGAATTGGTGAGATGATTGGATTTTCTCCCTACCTATCAGCTTCTTTGGAGGATCCTTAACAGCTCCAGCTGGCGGCTATGCCAATTAGCTAGAAAAAGTATATGTAAAAGAAATGATTAGCTAATGAAGTTATTTCAAGAAAAATCCATCTGTTAGAATCAGTCTATGTGCTATATGTCACAGATTTCCCCAGCTGACTCCCCAAAACGAGCTTTGTGTGCTTCTAAAACAAAGCTTGTACATGACAAAGTGATCTAGGCTCTTTATAGCTTTTAGGGAGCCAAGGATCGAATTCCTTCCCATGTACTATTATTAACCATGCATCAACTCTTCAGAGAAAGGGCATGCCCCTGAGTTACATTAACCTTAGTATTTTACTTTACATAAATGGGGGGGAGGGAAAATGCAAATAGTACAAATGAATAGTCAAAATGCTTTTAATATTTACTTTTGACTCTCAGGAAAAATAGAAAGACACTATTAGATACTAACAAAATCATAGGGGCTCTCAGAATCTTTCTGTAATGCAAAAAGTAGAACCAAAATTGTGGAAAGTAAACCAATAATTGCTCTTGCAGTACACTCATTGATACAACTCTCCCCTTTACTCTTGCCAGATAGAATTTGTAGATACCTGTTGACACCTTATGAACAGAATAAATGATATGAAGTAGTATAACATTCATGACTTCTAAGTCTAATTTTTTTTGCATTTCAGGAATTTTTTACATTTCAGGGTTAGAAGTAAGACTGGTATCTCTACTTTCCAAGTCTCTCTTCTTTTACTAGAAAAGTCAATTTGATAATTTTCTAATCTTCAATCTAAAACAAAATATAAACTTTTTTAAATTAAGGAAATCTATGTCAAATAAAATTTATATAGTACACTCTTATTTTTAATAACGTATAAAAAGCACACCAAATATAATGGCTTCACAGCTTAAAGATTTACAATTGTTGACTGGGATTGGTTGATAGGAAAGAGCTTACATAAATCAAAAGTAGTAGATTATGAATAAATTTCACTTAGCTTCAAGTTTTCTAAATATGGCCCTCACATTCATTGCTATAGGCACAGCATTTTTTTCCTAGCTGATGGGACATTGTAATGTTTATCTAAGATTAAATGAGGGGATCTGATAGTCTCTGTGGCTATAATAATTTTTCTTTTTTTGGTTATTTTTATTACTTTTTAAAAATGTTATATAGAGAAATGGATGATATGAGGCATGTAAGAAGTGATTAACTCATGTGATATTGCTGTCAATTTTTGTGTTCACATGTTAAGTAGACCAGGTACAAATATGTTTTATGGTGAACTTTGGAGACTCAAATGATAATAATTTTCTACCTATAATTTTTATCATTCCTTCACATGTTCTTTTTTATGTAGCCATTTTGCTTTTTAATGCTAAAAATTTATTTAATACAGTTTAAACAAATTTTATATCCACTCTCTAAGAGATTTAAGTTTTTGGATTACTTTCTCCATTTCTTTTTACATATGCCACCCAGATGTTACATCTTTTCTTTTTTTAATTTCAAAATTATAAGGTGGTACAAATGTTTTAGGTTACATGGATTGCTTTTGTAATGCTTGAGTCCCAGCTATAGGTATGCCTGTCACCGAATAGCGTTCATTATACCTAGTACGCATTAGGTAGGTTCCCCCCTCAACTCTTGTTGATTTCTACTGAGTTTTACTTCCCTCTATGCACTTGTGTGCTCATCATTGGCTGGTTCCAATTATGATTTTGATTTGAATTTTTAAAATACATACCTCATGAATGGGACATTTTGGTGTTTTTTTTTTTTTTTTCCATGCTGTCCATTTTTTTTATTTCAGCATATTATGGGAGTACAAAAGTTTAGGTTACATATATTGACCTTTCCCACCCCGCCCCAAGTCAGAGCTTCAAGCGTGTCCATCCCCCAGACAGTGCACATCGTACTCATTATGTATGTATGTATGTAGTATACACCTGTTCCTTCCCCCACCTCCCATCTGCCCGACACCCGATGAATGTTATTACTATATGTGCACTTAAATGTTGACCAGTTAGTACCAATTTGATGGTGAGTACATGTGGTGCTTGTTTTTCCATTCTTTGGATACTTCACTTAATAGAATGGGTTCCAGCTCTATCCAGGAAAATACAAGAGGTGCTATATCACCATTGTTTCTTATAGCTGAGTAGTACTCCATGGTATACATATACCACATTTTATTAATCCACTTGTGTATTGATGGGCACTTGGGTTGTTTCCACATCTTTGCAATTGTGAATTGTGCTGCTATAAACATTCGAGTGTAGATGTCTTTTTTAATAGCATGTCTTTTGTTCCTTTGGGGACATTTTGTTTTAATAAATTAGGTGCACTAAGATACAAAAGAGGCCTGGTGTGGTGGCTCATGCCTGTAATCCGAGCACCTTGGGAGACCAAGGCACAATGATTGCTTGAGGCCAGGAGTTTGCGACAAGCCTGGGCAATACCATTGCTACAATAAAAAAAAAAAAAAAAAAAAAAATGCTAGGAGAGATAGTGTGCATCCAGTACTTCAAGGGTGCATTGAATTATGATCATGCTACAGAACTCCAGCCTGGGTGGCAGGGCAAGACCCTGTCTCAAAAATAAATAAATAAAGGATACAAAGAAATGCACAGGTAGGGTCAGATGGTCCTGTGAACAAATGTGGGCACCAAGACATGAAGTACATGGAAGGGTACACACTGAGCAAGACAGAAGGCATGGGGACACAATGGGGCTACAGAAGGAACAAAGAAAACAAACATCTAGAAAAATGGTGGCTTGACAGTACCAAAAAACTATGTCATATGCAACAATATTCCACATTATTGGAGAGTTACAATTTTTTACTGTAAAATCTCATCTCTTAGTCTTTTAAAAATATTTAATACTTTTAGATGTCATATTATATTGTTACAATAATAGAGATGAGTCCTATGGGTCTCATGAAATGGAATTAAGAGTGAGATGTAATCTTTGCCTTTTCATTGACTTTCTTAAAAAAACTATATAGAAACTATAATCCAAAACACACATACAAAGAAAACAAAACCAAAAAACAAATCTAAAACTTCCAACTCCTACATACATATATACATATGTACACACCTCTCTCCTTTTTTGAGTCATGTGTGGTCCAGTGATGCCTAAAATATAGGCATTGATTGTGAAGCAGCTCTTCCAACTAACTGTTACTAGTTTAATTTTAAAAAGAACTTCCAAACAAGAAAATTTAATTTTAAAAGTTTGTTTTTTAAATATGTAAAGAAAAAGAATGATTTTTGGAAAGAAATCATTTAAAACAGATGTTTGTTTTTATATATTGTTCCATTTTTAAGAAAAAAGGAAGGGTCCACTAACATCCTCTGGCTATCCTGACGATTCAAGGTCATTGTTATGGTAGTCATTGTGTGCCTACTATGCACTGATGCAGTGTCTAACAGGGTAACCCAAACAGGACAGGCCTCACACAGAGGTGACTATCCTTGTTCCAGGTCATTTGCGATAGCAGTGGCACAGTATTAGTAGTTTATTACTGTCCTTGGATGTCAGGTGCTATTTGAGGTTGTAGAGTTGAATTGCTATTCAACAATTATATCATTTAAATTGACAAATTCTTATGTTTGTTTCTTGTAGTTTCCGAGCCTCTTCCCTTTCTTTCAGGTAGTTTTATTGATGCATCTAGCTGTCCCTCCCTTCTCCCACCTATGGTCCTCTCTTTTTACTCTTTTCCTCATTGTAATATCTGACCATCAGTTACTTGTGGACCAAGAAACCAGATATCCAAACTTGTCTTAGGAGCCACTCAACTGATTCAAGTGTAGGGACTGTGTGACCTTTACTTGCAAAGGATACTTTAACCACCTCCTAGGCTTTGGCTGGAGTTCTTGAATTCATATTGGAGAGGTCAGGAATGTCAACTTCCCAAAAATTAAGCTGTCTTGGGAAACATAAATGCATGTTAGTGTGTTTTATGAGCATGCACACATTTTTTCTAGCCTATTTAAAATACTTCAGTAAAATTTAGCAAGAAGAATAGTTAAGGACTTTATCTTCCCTTCTTTTCTGTCTTGTGAAAGTAGGTGCTGACAAGAGTGAGTAGGATAAAAACAGGTACTGGAAAGGCAAAGCGAAGGGTGGAGGGCAGAATCTATGGCTCTGGATCTCTCATTTGCAGTGGAGAGTGGGTAAATACTCAGCCTGCGACTGCCCACCTGCAAGCATGCTGACTTTGGGTAGGAATTCTGTATGCACAATGACTTGGAGAAAGCTGACCAGAGTCAGGAGGTCGATCTGGAACTCCTGTACTCTGGGTTTCTTCAAAGGTATTTGGGAGTTGAGCTATACCCAGAACACCTGAAGACATCTCAGGATACTATGAGGAAGATTCCAGAAGCTCTGACAGGACCAAGACCTGTTAACTTGGTTAGACTTGTACCTTTTCAGGTTCCCCCTCCTGCTGTTTGTTGGTTACTCCCTTGCTCAGAGTCCCACACTGTGGGCTCAGACTGGTTTCTGCCTTAGCAAGGCTTCTTCAAGCATCTCAGAAGGGAAACTGAGCCAGGACCTGGATGATGATGATGCTCCCAGGCCATGACCTTAGGAATGTGCTCAGGTTCCAAAGAAGTGTCTCAGGTATTTCGAAGCATGGTAGGTAGAAGACATAGAAAGCTTGGGTGAGTGGTACAAACATTTCCTGCATCATGTTTACCTGAATATTGTTAAAAATACAGATCCCTGGGCCTTATCATAGACCTATTTAAGGAAAAACTCTTGGGAGTTGGGCCTGGGGTATTTAATATGTGATAACAACCCCCTGTGATATTTATGCCTTCTGTGAAACAATCACTCAGGAACATGTGGTTAAGTATTAGCATCCCCATTTACTTGTATTCAAGAGAAACCCATTATACATTGCTTTCATCTAAGAATATACATAAGAGAATTTATATACAAATTTATATAAGAAAGAAGAGAGAGGGGAGAAAGCAAAATACAGACAGCCCAAAATGAGTGAATGTTGTTTTCCTTTCCTTGACTAAGTTAGTGATTAGTCAGCATCTTGCAAAGAGGACAGTCAGGGTAATCTCGATGCATCCGCAGAGAAAACGATTTTACTACCTGCAAATTCTCCCAGAGACCTGGAGAATTTAAGAATGGAGTGTGTGTGTGTGGTGGGCAATCTGTGAATAACATCTATCCTTGGTTTTAGTTAACAGCTCTGTCTTAGTCATACCAAATCTGTGCCACTCCCCGCATCAGAATCCTCAGTGCTTAAGTCTGAGAACCACTGGTAAGCGCTGCTTCAGACAGGGCTGGTGCTGCAGGCTGGGCAGGCAGGGAAGGAAACTTGACACTCAGGCTGGCAGCATTCCTCAGCCCAGCAGGTGGTACAGATGAGTCCAAGCCATTGGAGGGGGAGGACTAGCCAGACCAGGATGGGACCCCCAGATGGGGTCATGACTGAGAACAAGGGTGTGCTATCTAGAGGGGATACCCAGTCATATCATCTAGTCAATATGGGAGAGCAGAGAGCACTGGAACCCACAGGGAGTATAAGAGAAGGGGAATCTTTCTTTCCACCCACTAGTAGGGTGAAATAAGGGCATTATGAGGGCAGTCAGCGGGTCTGGCTGTCGTGACTGGGCCAAGGATCTCAGGAGTTGGGGCTGACAATGCTAATGGGAGAACAAGGTGATGAATTTCTTAAAACAATGCCTCAAGCATGTTTGTCTCAGGAACAATATCAAGACCAACTAAGCCCAGAGCAGGAGGCATCAAAGAAACTAGTAGTCAAGGCTTGGGGAAAGCAGGCAGCAACCAATGCTTTTCTTGAGAAGGCTTCCATAATAACGGTAGCTTGTATTTATTATGTTGTTTATTCTATACCAGACACTAAGAGTTTTATATGAATCAAGTTCTCATAGCATAGAACTCAGAGCAAGTTCTCCACTTGCTCTGAGGCAAGTGATATTGACATTGCCATTTTAAAGATGGGAGAAACTGAAGTACAACTTAACCAGAGTCACATAGGGATTTGAACCTAGATTATTTGGCTCCAGAGCTTCTTACCTTAATGATAGTTACCTATGCTTGATCAATCTCTGCCTTATTGCCGTTAAAATTCACCAGTTATCATCAAAACTCTAAGGGCTCATGATCTTATCATTCTCAAGGGTATCTGCTTATTAAGAGGAAGCCAAATCTGTACATAAATGGCGTGAGCTACTTAATGGTCATCATCAATTTAGGAAAGGGGTGAGAAATATTTTCAGCACCCTTCAAAGCTCACGTTGGAATGTCTCAGTCACTGCAATGAGCTCTATACCCCAGGCTTCTGAGCTGCCCCTGAAGGCATGTGGTCTGCCCAGTGGGCCTCAGAATCACCTCAGTGACCTAGGCAAAGAGACATGAGTGCTCGCCTCAGTGCCTCTAAGCATAACTTACAGATATATGTGCAGGTTTCTTTGGTCTGTCCGATTTGCAATACTGAACTACCAACTAGCTGATTTTGCTCGGGGGATGTAAAGCTTTTGTCCTCAGCTGCTGGCAGAACCATATAGTAGCTTGATGGCCCATGGCTACTCCAAGGGGGAAAAATTGATTAATCCAAAACTCCAGCCAATGCTCAGAAGCAATGGGATCCCTAGCAGCGCTAATTTAGAAAGTGACTCTAGTAAAACAAGCAAACAAAAAAATCTCCAAAAGGGACCTATGCAAATGCTTCTTAGTACTACCGCTTTTCTCTTTAGATTTATGTTAATGTGTAGTTGATAGAATCAGACACTCATCTTTAAAATTAAAAAAAGAAAATACAGTTCTTCAATAATGAGCTGGCCTGTTTAATTGTTATATTTTTTAAAGCTAAAGAAATTTTTTTGCAGGATGATGAGGTTAAATAGAGGATAAGTAAAATTCCTTGATTTTGAAAATGCATGTGACTCCTTGGTTAATTGGGACCATGACATTGTCTGTTTTTCTCATTTAGTTTCTCCTAGAATTGCAATATAGAATCACTGAAGAAGACATAATTTCATAAATAATTGCTCACCTTTCTGGGGGTAGACTGCAGCTGCCTTTGATTGATGCAAGCAGACGTGTTTATCCCCTGTGTTTATATTCTCTGGTTGTTGAATCTTTAAATGCAATTTCTTGTCAGCAATTTAATCAGCAATTCTCTCCATTAAGAAGAACGCTCCCTGCTTTAGATTTATAAAATGCAGAAACATTTTTAATTCAGAAATAAAGCTACACCGGTCTATTTTTTTTAAACCAAGATTCCCTCAGTAGTATTGGATTTTACACAAATGAAATGAACTAGAACTGATTGCTTTCCCTCATGTTCAGTTACTTGAAATAAAAATTTAATTTCTGATTCTTATTTACTATCGTGTATTCTTGACACTTTGCCATCTGTAAGGAGTCAAACATTAGGTATAAGTAAGGGAGTTTCTGTAGGCTATATCGTACTCCCCTATGTATGTGCTATGTTCTAATTAAATATGATCCAGAAGTCTAGTTGACAAGACTGGGTGTCACAAGAGGTGGTTTCCATTAACAAGCTTTGAGACCTTGGATAAGTCAGTTTGCCTCTTAGTGTCTTAGTTTTCTCACTTTTCAAATGAAATTGTTAGATGCTAAAACTGTGAGTTTCTTCTGGCTCCTTGTTTGGTACTTCTGTAGATTACTGGGTGATTTGTAAATCTCAAACAAAGGACCCCTGCCTCTGAGACTTCCTGTCTGATGTTCTCACTTGCTGAAAGGACTTCCCCAGAAACTCCATAAAACAACGTCAGTCTAATCCTTGATTCCCAAATCAGTCTACTAATTTCTCCACTGTTTTTCTCATGCTATTGTCTTTGAGTACTTTGTACTTCTGTAATTGTATGAGACTTATTCTGATTTGTCATAAAGACCTTTTCTATCTTACTCCCCCTTAAGACAAAGGACCAGGGTGGAAAAGGACCACACGTTTTTATTGTTTTATTTCCTGTAACACTTGGTCCAATGCAATCTTTCCCAAAGTTGATACATGATAAATATTTATTGAATTTGTTTAATTATTAGGCATAGTGACTTGAGAAGGCTATTGAACTAGAGGGGAAAAAAAGCCATATGAGAAATGTTTAACCATTAAGTGAAAAAAAAAAAAATCGGCTTCTATGACTTAGAACATACCACATTGAAATCGATACAGTCATTCAGCAAAAAAGCAGCTATGCTAAATACTGAATTCATTGCTTCTGTTCTTAAGTGGCATGTTTGAAAGAATGGCCATCCATTCCAGGGAGATATATTCGGGGAAAAGATATGAAGAATATAGCCATCAAGCATTTAAATTTGGACCATTTTGTTGATGTCAAATCATCATCAGTTTCTATATAAATGAATAAGCTGTGAGAATTGATCCCTTTTCTATATTTGGAGACAGAAAGATACATTTTTTTAAAAGAGAATGAGAGACTAATATTTTAGAGAAGGAATTTTAATCTGCTTAACATTATGCATTATTGAACTCAAATAGTAAAGAGAATGAAAACACATTCAAGAAAGTCATTTTACATCTTTGGAGGAAAAGAACTGCATAAATCCAGGGTGCTATCGTTATGTGACTGGTGGTCTTCAATGTGTGTGTTCCCAGGTAAAACATTGATTTTAGTTACAATATTTGAAAAGCTTTCCATAATTTTCAAAAAATATGTTTTTCAGAATTCAGTAAATGGATGGCAATCTCGATTTAATAAGGTATCTGTAATGGTGCATGGTATTTCTTGGTTGAAGCAGACTCATTATTGTTATAAGCTAGTGGGAGCTAGGTTAATTAAATGTTCCACTCCTGTTAGAATAACCAATCAACTGGAGAATCTGGGCTATTGCTGTTCCCAAATGAAAGGAGTATAAAAACTAAGAAGAATCTAAGAGGAAAAGAGCATTAGTAACATGGATTTTGAAGCAGCATATACTCTCTACCCAAGTGTATCCAGAACAGTTGAACTTAAAGGAAAAAATCCAAATCCAGAAGTCTGTAGTATTCTTCTAACAATTGATGGTGGAGGAAAAACTTTCTTCCTCTACATTTTCTACTGGTCAAGTTTCAGTTACATTCAATAAAATAGCATTTTCCTATTTTTTGCATCTATATTCTTGTTGTAGATGGAACTGATATACATTTTTTAAATTTTTTGAGGTAAAATGTGCATATATGATTTACCATCTTTAAGTGTACAGACCAGTGGTAATAAATATATTTATATTCTTTTTTTTAAATTCTATTTCTCTCCTACTCCCCAGCCTCTGGTAACCACCAATCTAGTCTCTATTTTCATGAGATCCACCTTTTTAAACTCCTGAATCTAAGTAAGAACATGCGATATTTGTCTTTCTGTGGTTGGCTTATTTCATTTAACACAGTGGCCTTCGGTTCCCTCCATGCTGCAAATAACAGGATTTCATTCTTTTTTATGGCTGAATAATATCCACTTGTATGCTGCATATACATCACATTTTCTTTATCCATTCCTCTGTTGATGGGCACTTAGATTAATACCATATTCTGGCTATTGTGAATAGTGCTGCAATAAACATGCAGGGCAGATATTTTTTGATATATTGATTTCCTTTTTAAATGTATACTCAGTAGTGGAATTGCTGAATCATATGGAAGTTCTATTTTTAGTTTTTTGAGGACTCTCCATAGAGTTCTATCTACATAGTGGATATACTAATTTACATTCCCACCGACAGTTTATGAGGGTTCCCCTTTCTCAATCAACATTCTTACCAGCATCTGTTTTTGTTTGTTTTGTTGATATAATCCATTTTAACTAGGGCAAGATTATATGCATTGTGTTTTTAATTTACATTTTTCTGGTAATTAGTGATGTTGAGCATTTTTTCATATATCTGTTAGCCATTTATATGTCTTCTTTTGAGAAATATCTGTTCAGATCTTCTTATTTTTAATTGGATTATTTATTTTTGTGATATTGAGTTGTTTTAGCTCCTTATATATTCTGGTTGTTAATCCCTTGTCAGATGAATAGTTTTCTAATATTTTCTTTCATTTTGTGAGTTGTCTATTCATTTTGTTGATTCCTTTGCTGTGCAGAAGTTTTTAACTTGACATAATCCCAAGTGTCTATTTTTGCTTTGGTTGCCTGTGTTTTTGAGATCTTAACACAAGAAATCTTTTCCCAGACCAATGTCCTGCAGCATTTCCCCAATGTTTTCTTCTAGTAGTTTTGTAATTTCAGGTCTTAGATTCAAGTCTTTAATCCATTCTGATTTGATTTTTGTGTATGGTGAGAGATAGAGGTCTAGTTTCTTTCTTCTGCGTGTAACTATTCAGTTTTTCCAGAACCATTTATTGAAAAGACTGTCGTTTCCCCATTGTAAGTTCTTGGTGCCTTTGTTGAAGATGGGTTGTGTGGATTTGTATCTGGGTTCTTCTCTATTCTGTGGAACTGATATAATTAAGGTAAAAAAAATAAGGGTAGGAAAACAATGGCTAGAAAGAACCATAAAGTAGAGATTGGAAGCATCCAGGTATTGTCCAACCCTGGATCCACCCACAATACTATGGGCAGGTAATTCTAATGTGTCTTTTTGTTCCCATGCCACAACTAAAAAATCTTAGATTCCTAAGCACTACAAGTTGGGAAAGGATTAGTTGTTAACAGCCCACAACAGAATGATCAGAGCTGAAGTGAAGCATTGCTCTATTTAAATTATCACATTCTGGACGTCAAAATTGCCTCTATATCCACAAACTAGTTCCATTCTTTTAAATGATTTTCATTAACCACTTTTGTAAGTCATTAATGACTAATCAGTTATTAATGACAAAAGAGATGTGTCAAAATAATGAAAGCTTTTGTTAGTGTTCAAATGTTCTAAGATGAGTTTTAAACCTAAGAAATTAAAGCAGCATGTCCTTTGGTTGATTGATAATACACTTATAACCTGCAGAATTCATTTTGTCTTTTGAACCAAGATCTGTGTGTGGCTATTTAATACAAACTATAATAAAATTGCCCATTGATGTTTCAGAAAACAAAAGCTCGATTCTATGTCTAGCCATGGTTGTCCATTTAGCTTTCATGACCAAACTTAAGAAGTGAATATTCTGTATTTGTGGCCTCCATTTCCCTTCTCCCATTCCGTCCCTAATTTCCTACAATCTGGCTTCCTCTTCTACTCTCCCTGAAGTTACACAAGTCTTCCTAATTGGTCTCTGATTTTAGCATCTTCCCTCTCCTAGTTCTTTTAAACCTTCATAGACCATCTGATATTGGTGATTACTTTATGTGAAGAGTAGTCTTTTTTTTCCATTTTTAAAAACAGTTTTTTTTTGTTTTTTAGAGAGGGGTTCTCATTATGTTGCCTATAGGCTGGAGTGCACTGGCTATTCACAGGTGTGATTGTAGTGCTCTACAGCCTCGATCTCCAGGCTCAAACGATCCTCCCGCCTCAGCCTCCCAGGTACCTGGGACTACAGGTGCTCTACACTGCACCTGGCTCACCATGGGAATATTTTTCTATTGATTCCCATGCAACATGATATCCTCATTAGTAGTCTTTTTTTAAACTTTGTCTCTTCTGATTCCTTTTTGGGGAGGTCTGTTCCTCCATTTATATAAAAATGTTTTTCTGACATATGACTGACAGTGAGGGAATTATTGTGTTTAAATGTTTGCCTCCCCCACTAAATTGTTAGGGCAATACTGAGTCTTTTTATTGTGGCAACTGGTACATTTTCTAGTATAAAGTGCATGCTCAATATGTGTTTACTGAATGATCAAATGACTATTTGACCGAGTGAATGAATATGCATCCAACCTCCCCGATTAAATTGTAAGTTTTGGAGGGTGAAGACTATAATTTTTCTTTGTGCTAAGTGCCCATGGTCTCTATGACTGTATTTTGCATAATCAATTTATATTTGTGAATTTATTGATTTTTCTAAAGCTAGCTTTTTTTAAAATAGCAAAGTCCAATATAATTACCATGATTACCAAGTCTTGTTTATAATCTGAGTTTTGCACAGAATGCTAAGATCAACAGTAGTTCAGATATTTAGGAACCAAATGCAACAATAAATATCAATGGAGAACCCAGGTGTAGATGAATTTTATATATAATCATCAAAAAGGGAGTCAGTTCAATTATTGATTGGGGAAAGGAGACAACATTTAGCAAACAAAAGTGAAAGCAAGTACTCACAGCCTAAATCTAAATATTTTATATAAGATTTAAAGTAGAGCTCATGAAAAATAGTATAGCATAGATTTTTACAGTATAGTTCTAGAAGCAGTATTAAGATATATTTTAGAAAGCAAAATTATCAACTAGATTGTATATGGTATTGAATATGGCCCATTAATTTGTTATTTTTCAAAAGATGAAAAATAAAAAAGAAGATAAGGAGAATAAAAATGTATCTTCATTTCCATACCTTTGTTTGTTTTTAAAAATTCCTTGTTCAACTAGCTTGAGTACCAACCTCCTTAGAATGGAAGGGAGAATGGGGAGAGACTTAGGATATATATGAAAAAAAAAAAGACATGGGAGTCTCATATCCTGGGGTCTAAAGATATATTTACCACCTAACAGCTGTTCTTTTAGGGCAGGCCAAACTTTGCGAGTCTCAGTTTCTCATTCTTACCTCACAGGATTATTTTGAAAAACTAAAGGAAATGATGTATGAGACAATACCCTGTAAAATGTTAATTGTTATGCAACTGTAAGGGGTGATTGTTTGACCTTTAGATACATATGAAAATAATATATATTTAATTAAAATATAAAGTTGAAAATGAATTAAATTTTCAGAGATTCCATGTTGTTGTTTGCACAACTTTCTCTTCAGTTAGGCTTGGGTAAAGGATCTGACATCCTAAGTGAATCTTTCCAGAACCTGATGTCAGAAGCATAAAGAACTGGAGAGAGTGTCAGCCATTCTCTGTCCCCACAGGAGCAGGCTGTTTTAAGGTTGTGGAATGATAGCCAAGCCTTGAAGGCAGAGGCCGTCACACTCCATAGAGCCCAGTACCCTTACCCTATGAAGAACGACTCAGGACAAAGAGGCCATCTTTGTTATACAAAGGGCCTCGCAAAATGCCATCATGATGGTGAAAGATGATTTTCTAGCACAAGAAAAAATTAAATGTAACTGGGTTGTTGATGTGTTTTTCAAATGTAATGAATATTTTTATTTTCCTGTTCCGAAGGATTTCTCTCTTAAAAACTTCGCTTCAAAAAAAGTATGGCTATTAACCAAATAATTATGTGGAAACCAAGAACTGAAGTACTTAATATCAAAAATACTTAGTATGGAGATGGAAGACTGTTAAAAAGTATGATTTATGAAGTGTTGTTTCTAAGCACACTCATTTCCTTTTAAATTGATGACCTAAGATGAAAAAAAATGTTTATGCTTAACTTTTGGTAAAGGGAATATCAGAAAAAAATAACACTCAAATTTTATTTAAAAACCTGAGAGCAACCACAAAGACATAGAAAGAATGCTAACCTCCTAAATACAGATTAACTGGCATATAGAAGGCAATGCATGAAAAGTGACCATCTGTAATATTTTTCATAAATGAAAGGCTACAGACACAGAAACAGCTTCAATTGTCACTTTTCTCATTTTTTTATTAACTTCATGGCTTTCCTAGTAAAGACTTTATCCAAATGCTAATTAAGCAGAGGTTTGCTTTGCACATCAATTTTTAATATTCATTCCTCACAGTTAAATGAAACCTGCAGCATGAGGCTTCTTCAGTTAAAAGCAGTCCTGACCTACTTCCATGTGAAATCAATGGAGGTCTTTGAGAGACTCATGAGTAGCTGACATTTAAGGAAGCCGGCTCACAATCGGTGTTGGTGTAAAATGTGTCTTTCCCTGGGCTTCAGCTTGTGCACTCTCTCTCTCATTATTCTAAGAATAGAGAAGACTATGGGAGCTACTGAGCCCCATAAGTGAAGCCACACCTGAGTTATATGCCCCAGGGGATTGTGAGTTGATATGTCAGCCACATACGAAATGGCTTCAGATAAACAGGAACACCCCCTCTCCTGCCCCGTCTGGGCCTGACGAGGGGAAATAAAGGCCTAAAAAGCACCCATTTGCATTTAAATGTATGCCACAAAAATAAGCAAAATTGAAATCACCAGAAAATGGTCTTCAGATACCTATGTTTCAAGGCCTTTGAAAGTTAGAACATATGGTATATGGCAAATCTTTTGAAGACTAGCATGTTAGAAATTGCAATTGTAGGGCATGAAATAGAAACAGAAATCAAAACCAGCTAGACAGAGGAGCAGTAGTCATCAGGGCATGGCAGAGCACACTGGGTCTCCATCCAACCAGGGTCCTATTAGGAGCAGGCAAGTTCCTTAATATGCAGGCACCTAAAAGGTCAGTGGGAAACCTTGACCCTTGACCCTGGAGACTCTTCCTTATACAAAATTCCAGAATACTAAGCTAGAGTGGGGCTAAGTTTGTAAAACTGATGGAAGAAGGTAGAGTAGATTCAGACACATGGCCCATCCATGACAAGGAGAGGAATGCAAAGTCCAAGATACTATTTTGCAGTCAGTGTTGAAATTGAGAAGATCCATACCTTCAAAAAACATCAGTGTTAGAGGTCTGTGTTACTGCGTCACAATTGTTCATGCCAATCGTGAAACTCAAATCAGTAAATATATAAGTATTTTTTATTATGGTAAAATATATGACATAAAATTTATAATTTTAACTGTTTTAAGTGTACAGCTCAGTGGCATTAAGTGTATTCATAGTGTTGTGAAACCATCACCACTGTCTGTCTCAAGAACTTTTATCTTTCCAAACTGAAACTTCATCCCATTAAGCAATACCTCCCCATCCCCCCTTTCCACCATTGTACTTTTTGACTCGAATACTTTGACTAGTCTATATAGCTCACACAAGTAGAATCATACAATATTTGTCCTTCTGTGACTGGCTTGTTTCGCTTAGCATACTGTCTTTAAGGTTCATCCAGTTGTCACATATTGTAGGATTTCCTTCTTTTTTAAGGCTGAATAATATTTCATTGTATGTATATACTATATCATATTTATCCTTTATCCATCAAAGAACATTTGGGTTGCTTCCACATGTTCCAACTGGTTATTTGGAGTAATGCAGTGATGAACATGGGCATGCAATGAGCTGTTTGAAACCCTGCTTTCAACTCTTTAGGGTATATACCCAGAAGCAGAATTGCTGGACCTATGGTAATTCTGTGTTTATTTTTTTGAGGAACTGCCATACTATTTTCCATAGCAGCTGTACCATTTTCCATTCCTACCAGTAATGCATTCTATTTGAAGCTATTGATACGTAAATATTTTAACCATGTTTATTCAATCATTCAGTCCTTTATTGATTCCGTGAATGTTTATAGAATATCTACTCTGTACCAGGCATTATTCCAGGTGCTAGAATCTTTATTTTGAAGTATCAGAAAATAAAAATTAAGAATCCAAATGAAAATCAGAGATACTTTATAATTGAGAGAGTACTTTCTGAGGGAAGATGTGATAGTCAAAAACATTGTTGCAAAGTTATAGATGATCAAGAGGACAGGAAGATTCAGAACTGAACATTTTAGAAAACTGTTCTGTTTCTCTTCCTCCTTTGCCTCCACTTTGTGTCATTCTGGCTCTCCTGGCCCACATCGCAACATTTTCCTGGTTTCTAAAGCTCACAAAGGCCAGGGGCATCCCGGCATCCACATTAATAGATGGGATCTGGGACCTCAAGAGGTCCTTTCTGCCTGAGGCTCACTCATAGCCTCATCTGAAAAGTCTTCCATTGCCCCTGCTGCTCCCTCCTCATTCTCCTCCTCTTACTTTTCTCTTTTCTTATTTTTCTTCCATTTTTCTCTTCCTCTTTTTTGGCCAATGAGTTTAACCCAAAACGATGGATACTAGAACTCTCTGAGGCCTTATTTATTATTTAGATTGATTTTGCCACAAAGAAATCTGTTACCAGATAATTTATGAAACAAGGTATCACAGTAATAAAATGTATCAGTAACATCAGAAATAGGAAGCAACATCTAATCCAGGTCCAGTTTTTTTTCATTAAATTCACAAAAAATAAACACCACTATTCCGGAGGCACTTTATGATTAAACAGTTCATACATGCATTTTGTGTGTGACAACATGTGGCAGATACCTAACGTATAAGGAAGCTACAAAAAAAAAAAAAAAAAAAAGCAGAGAGAAAGAGAGAGAGAGAGATGGAAATGGTATTGCCACATAGAATTGCCAAAACAAGAACTTTTGTACTTTTCCTTCATTGGCTTCAAAGAGTACAAGTGGAGAATAAGAGTAGTGACTCCTTACTCTCTATCCTTAGAACGTAAGTTACAGGTGGGACTCAAAACCTATTTACTGGGCCTTAGAAATAATCACATTTAGTTTCCTCATATCACAGACAAACGGAAATCCTAAGAGGTTTACTTACTTGGGCAAAACCATAATATTATGAAGCAGCACAATCTGAAACTGAGCTCTGGTTCTTATAAATATTACTAAGATATCAGTATTTAAGTATATTTCTATTGGTTTTACCCAAACCTTTGATTTTCTTAACTAACTTTGTCTAAAATGTCATTTTGGGGGAAAAATCAAATCTGGTTAATGGGCTTTCCGCAATGTTTTTCCTCTTTTCAAATTTATATGTATATTTTTTCCCCAGGAAAACTATGAGGAATTTTGTATTGGCCACCAACGATTCCCAAACACTATTGCTTTCTCTAACTGTATTTATCTAGAGAATCAGTAAGTTGAAATCATCAAAAAAATACAGGACTGAGTACATTCAGTTCTATGGCTGAGTTATATTACCCCAAAGGGTTACTATTCCTGCCTTGCTTTTCTTATGAAATTTTAATAGCTATGACATCTTTATCCTTCCCAAATATGGCTATGAGTAACTGTGATTCCAACAATGCCAAGTTCTGCATTTACTTTGATAGGAATTAAATATTCTTATTACCTTTTATGACGAAAGAATTCTTCTTCTTAGCATTTAGTGTTTGCTTCAGAAACATTTATGAATGTATTTTCAGAATTATATCTTTAGGAAGAATAGAAATAATATTTTTCTTCCCATGCATTAATATTTTTAGGCTTGACTGCCTCTGATTCTTTTAAAGATTGAAGCATTTTTCCATCTGCCTGTTAAAATGATTTGAGTCTTAATTAAAGTTGATTGCACCTGTGCATATATTCAACTACCCACACACCTCCCACCTAAAAGTGGAAAAGCTTCTCTTTCCTTCAAAAATTAAAACAGGGAACTATGACCCATTTTTTTGAAGTCATAGGCAGAGAAGACAGATAACACTGCGAAGTGTTCAGTAGAATGCTTTTTGGCCACATTAGATCAATAACTTTTTATCTCCAATGATTATTTGGTGGTTGATGTAAAAGAGCTGGTTTTCTTTCTGAAACTGCTGGTTTTCTTTTAATTTATAAGGCAGCCTAGCTGAGGAAGCCAAGTAAAAGAATCAAAATTCAATAACAAGTTCTCACCCACCTACTCACTGGTTGTTGCTTGTGCATGTTCTTAGAGTTGGCAGCCTGATCTTTCCTTATTTATGAAATAGGGGAATAATCATAAATAAATAAATAAGTAAAGTGGTGGAGATCATTTTCAAACTTGGAGTGGTCAAACATTTTTCTTCTCCACCTGTAATATTTTTTCCCCAGGGATTCTAATAAATATAAATTATCTCCTATTTATTACTTTTTTCCTCTGTTTGCTTTCTCTTGAGGGAAAGATGATAGAATGCTTTCATCTGAAAATAGGAAAAACTATGGAAATAAAGAACCTAGCTAGTCTATGAAATTAATAATCAAGAGTATATTAAATATTGCTAAAAAAACTTTCCATAGTATAAAACAGTATTTCTGAACCCTAGCTTTATTTTACAAATAGGAGCTTTTAAAAGTTACCAGAGTCAAGGTCCCACCCTTGATAATTCTAATTTAATTGTGGACCAGGCATGGATATTTTTTGAAAGTTTCTCAAGTGTTTCTAACACACAGCCAGAAATAGGAACATGTAATATACAATTTATTCTGATACCTAGTAGAATGCTAGACTTGAAGATCCTTGGGTCTAAATGCCTCATTTACAGATGAGCAAGTGGAGGCTCAGAAGAGGGAAGTGATTTGCCTAAGGCCTCAGAGTTAATTAGGGCTAAGTCTGAACTGGTACCCAGGGGCTCATAACCCAAAGACAATTCTCTACAATGCTGTGTGGCTGGGACCCCCCCAGATCAAAGTGTCCAGAGGTATAAACTCTCTACACTTGGTTTTCAAATTGCTGATATGAATTCATGCACTACAGTATTAGTGCTAAGTTTATATTCTCCCAGCAACATCTAGGCCAGTCCAATAAAAAATGTGGTAATAACCCATGCAGGGAAACTTCAATTTTGATCTGCAAGTGCCTAATAATAATTTCCTATGCATATTAATTCAGTATTACGGATACATAAAAATGTTCTACATTACAAGTCTTCCCAATCTATAAAATGTCTATTAACAATGTATTGCTTTGACTTTTCCAGTCATTCCCTTTCTCTCCTATTGTACAAAGGGTTATTGTGGTATCAACACTTTAAAAAAAATAGATGGTAGAGACATCAGTAGAATTCTACATTTTTTTCCTACAGAAAAATAGTTAATTTAAATTCCTTGCATCTCATAGATAATTGGTTTACTTTCTCCCCTTGGCTTTTGTATTGAGAGATTTTTCTTATACAGCCAAATCCTCTCGAATATCTCATAAAAGGGCAACTCAAATTATAGCCATGGTTTCTTTATTCTGTTCATACCATTGTTCCTTCTCCTTGGGCTTGGCATGGTTTCTTCTGCATTTTGACTGTGCGATTGCTCACCCTCTTGGCAGCACCTAAAAAATATTTTGTATGTAAAACCACCCTTCTTATGTCCTATACTAAGGTATCATTAGTTAGTTAGAAAAACTCCTTAAAATAGGTCAGTTTTGTAGTTTTGAAAACACTGGGCTTCAGTAGGGGGGACACTTTGCAATCACACATCATTTCTGTAACATATTTAGGCTCACATGAATCTCATTTCACTTTCAACTGAGTATATGATTTTAAATCTTGGCCCTTTCATTTTGTTTTCTGTAGAATTTCAGATCCAGAAGGAATCTTAGAGATGGTATATCTCTTATTTGAGAAATGAGTAAACACAGAGGCAGAGAAAGTAAGAAAATGTAGCCAGTGTCATAGAGAGATGGTAGAACCATTCCCAGGGTCAAGTTTTCCAAACAATTAAATCCAGAGATCTTTGTGTTATGCCGGTCTCTATCCAGCATTACTATGGCTGGGGCAGTGGAGAGGAGCAGAAATCTAAAATGACATATGTTTGAGTCCTCGTGGCCTCCTTTCTTCCAGAGTATTCTTTTTTAGGTTGTTAGCTTTATGTTAATGTACTGCCTTGTGTCCTACTTAGGAATGACTCTAGTGGAGGGTCTTCTATAACTTTTGCACCTGATTTTGGAATTTGTCGAAAGATAAAGACAACTTAAAACATCCTAAGTCAGAGTTTGTGTCTGACCCAGGTTATAAAGATTTTACAACCTTTATTATTGGACAAAATCCTATTTGTCCAATAATGTAGGATTCTATTTTTCTCTCTAAGAGATCTTTATCAGCTGTTTCTCTATCAAATGTGTGAAGAACTGGATTTAGAGGAAGTGAGAGGAGCTTCAGTACTGTCAGGTCTTAAATGGGAAAGAAAGACTAAAAGCACACCATTGCCATTACAGGGGCCTCAGAGAACTGCAGGCATAAATATTTAATGTGGCAAATTATAGGGAGGCATTTGCATTTTTATGCACTATTTTGAAGTAAAAGGGGTTGTTGAACAATAAGGACACTTTCCATAATTATGTTCCATTTTTTAATATGCAGAGAATTGACTCTGGGTTCAGAATAGTCATTTAATGAATTCTCAATATAACCTTGTCTGGTATTTCTCTCACTAAATCTTGACATCAGATCAAGACCAGACAATGAAGTTGGTTAACAAAAATGGATTATCTTTTCATCTAACAGTTGATAGATTTTGAATTCCAAAAAAAATGATCTTCATCTGGTAGCTAGTTACAAATTCACCTGCATTAGATGCAAACAATAAAAATTGTTTATAAAAAGATACACTACTAAATATTTTGTATTTCTGCATCTTTGCATTTAGGTCTGTACAACACTTTGAAAAGGATGTTTTAGAAGCTGGTGGCATTCTTATGTTGAGGTGGTGACATCTGGATTTCTGTTGGATTTCATGTGCCCAGAGAAAAGTTGGCACTGATAACGTACCTCTGACCTGGGATAAGTCCTCTTACATCTTCCTTCTGGTCCCTCTCGCCACCTCTGCTGGGTGAATCTTCCTTTAATACTGATGGTGACACCATATCTTGCTCCTCGAAAATAAATACAAACTCTGCAGCCTGTCACTCAAAACCCTCCTTAATTTGTTTCTTCTTTTCTATGTAATTTCAGGTCTCTTTCTTTCTAATATAAAACCTTCTTTCAGAAACAGGCTTAACTTATTAGGGAGCCTGAACATTGTTCCTCTCTACCCTTCTTCTGAAAGTATTTGCTGTGCAATTTTGTCAGGCTGAATGTTTCTAGGTTTTGACTCACTTATTTCCTATGTGTCTAAGTCTTTGTTCTCCACCAGGCAGTGACTTTCTAGAAAGAAAGATCTGATCTGTGTTTTGCATTCTTTTGCATCATTCTTAGTCCTGGGCATAATATGCATGTGAATAAGTGTGACTAGAGATGGGGGATGATATCCACAGTTGGGGTCCTGTTCCCTAGTCCAAACATCACCCTGGACTGTTCTCTCCCTCTGTATTCCAGCCCAGTTCCTGCACTGACCTTTCCTTGTGTCTGTCCTTTTCATTCTTTCTGTTACTGAGTCATTGTAATCACTCTGACTGGAACCTCAACTTCTGAGCTATGGCTATTCCAACCCACCCTACAAGATGCTTCCTCTACTTCTTGTCACATTTTTGTTCAAAATCCTTTAATAGTCTCCCAATCCCTGCAGGATCAAGTCTATATGTCATCTCTCCTGCTAGATTATAAACTTGTTAAAATCGGAGAACATCTGGTACATAATTTTAAATCTTTAGATCTCCTTGAAAATTATAGGTATTATTTATACTCACAATCTGAATGAACAAACCAAGGATGGGATGGATCAAGAGAGTAAGCTATAGTCAACGCAAGTCCCACACTACACCATTTATACTCTTCTTATGTGGGTCCACCCAATTATTGTGAAAGCACAGATGGAGGCCCTTACTTCTTGTCCTACCTTTCTTATTCACCTCCCTCCCTTAGCTGTTCCTTAGGCCTAGAAGTGCACATAGCAGTTTCAGCATCAGCTTTTGGTAGGAAACTCAAGGAAAGAAAATAATACAGGACCTGGAAACCAACTCAAGGTCAGTAATTCAGGGAGTTCTTGGGTCCAGACTACTTAGGGAGAGGTCTGGAAAGAAGGATGGAGGCTCTGGATGGGCACAGGCTCTTGGATTCATGGACTACTTGCCCCATGATGAAAAGCAACAGGATGAGGATCAGAGTAGAAATCTCCAAAATGTAGAAGTACCCAGGGCAGATGCCCTTGGATCTAGGTGGCACTGTCTTTATTTAAATATGCCCCAAATAAAAGATGTGAAATTCAATGATATTTAAATGTAAATAGTACCATAATATTTGAGATTTGGAAAGGTCCTTAAAAGTGCCCTACTGCTGTATGATATCCACATTTTAAAAATGCAGAAATGAGATTCCAGGAAGAGAATGTGGTAAACTGGAGATAATACGGCATGTGAAGTTAGACAATTTGGGAGTCGCATCTGAACTTTCTTGTTCAACAGGCAGGTGTTACTAGATAGATTATGTAACCTCATTGTTCGTTGGTGTCTTCACCAGTAAAATGAAAGTCATGTAGTCACATAGTAATTACTCAGCAAATATTGATTCTCCTCCATTCATCAAGTTTTTTCTTTACCTAAATAAAATCTAGAGAGTAGTAGAACTAGATTAAGGTTTCTTATATAGTTGGTGTGTTAGTCTGCTTGAGCTGCCATCACAAAATACTACACACTGGGTGGCTTAAACAGATACTTATTTTCTCACAGTTCTGGAGTCCAAGATCAAGATGTGATCTCTCTTGAGGTTTCTCTCCCTGGCTTGCAGATGGCCGCCTTCTTGCTGTGTCCTCACATGGCCTTTTCTTTCTGTGTGTGCATCCCTGGTGTCTCTCTTCTTGTAAGGACACCAGTCATGCTGGATTAGGGCCTCACCCTTATGCCCTCACTTAACACTAATTATAATACTCTTTAAAGGGCCTCTCTCCAAATGCATTCACATTGCAGGGTTAGGGCTTCAACATAAGAATTTTAGAGGGAGACACAATTCTGTATTCAGAGCATTCCATAATAGTTGGGAATAGTAAATAGAAGGAAACAGCAAATAAATAGAAATTAATTGGAAATTTCTGTTACACATTAAGATTTAATTTTTTTCTTGAAAACTATGTTACAATATAGAATGGGATGAATAGTCTGAATTCCAGCCCCATCTCTACCAGCAGCAGGCTGTTGGTAGGCTATCCACCCACGGTTTTCAAAGTGCATTCTGTGTAACAGTAAATCCCTTGAGATTGTTCTTGGAATAGGGGGGAAAAATCACTAGTGAATCTAGTGAATAAATCACTAGTGAAAAATCTAGTGAATAAGATCAGGAAACTCTGCAGATTATATCAAACTTCTAGACATGCAGATGGTATAATAATCCATTCAAGACTTGAAGAAATCTTAAGAGAACAAGCCTCCCTGTTTAACTTTGTTTAACCCAGCATCTTCCAAAATTGTTTAATTATAAAACTGTTTTGTTGAAAATACCTATAGTTCATTAATAGTTGCAGAGTATTTATGCCATGTAGAATTTCCCCTTAGCTTATACTAAAAGCTTAATTCATGGACTTGAAGATTTCAGCAAGCTGGTTGAGTTCGGGGTGCGGAAAGGGAGAGAGAGAGCAAGACTGGACTGGAAACAAATTTGGAGAATGTGTTGTAGATGGAAATGAAATATAGGCTGGGGGAGATTACATTACTCCATGGAATAAACCACTGAAACTCCTAGTTTCCAGGCATTTCCCTTCTTGGATTATGTCAAGAACAAAGAAATACTCGTAAGACTAGGGCCTAAATTCTTTCTCTATACTGCAACCAGAGTGATCTTTTATACTGAATTCTCTCTCTCTCTCTCTCTGTGTGTTTGTGTGTTGTCTGTCCCTACATAAAACCTTAAATGGCTTTTCTTTACTCTCAGAATAAACAATGTAATTCTTTTCAGAAAGAGGTCATGTATATCTGACCAGCTCTATGTCTTCACCTGAAGTTAACACTTTTTATCTCTTCTTCTTCTCTCCAGTACAGCTATGCAGATCTTTCCCTCTTCCAACTTGCCATGTGTGTTAACACATAGTTCCCTGTGCCTGCAAAACTCACCTAACCCTCCCCACCCTCCCCCTGGCCATTTCTCAAATTGCTATTTAATCAAGATTTCCTGACTTCCTTACTAGAAAGAAATCATCTATTGTACCTTTTCATAGTATCTATCATCTCTCCTTGTAGCTCTTATCAGAGCTCTAATCCTGTATTAGTTCATGTAATTATTTTCTCCCTACCTTAGATTAGGAGTCCTATTCAGGCAGAGGTCATGGAATATTAGTTCACTGTCCTATTCTTCAAGGTCACAGGGCCTGGCATGCAAAATTTCTAGACAGACAAAGGAATATACAATTTACCATTAGTTGAACATAATAAGAACAAATATATTCACTGTATTTTTTTCACTTGTCTTTTTATAAAAAAGATCAATCCAAAAAATATTTCAGAGTACATTGCTAAAGCCAGTCTTAGAAAATTCACATTTTTTGTTTTCTGGCTTATTTCAGTGTTACTAATAAATATCACTTGGTAGCTATGGTTTAGATTACACACTACTATGTAAGATTTCTGATACAATATGTGTATCATCTGAAAACCACTGTGGGCTTCTTTATGACTGTGGGCTGAAGTATCTCAGGAGATGAGTTGTATATCATATGTATTATTTAGATTAGCAACTGATTTCCCCCAAGTCTTGTCATATTAACTTTCCTGTTTGTACAACTTCAAATTTTTCTAAAAAGAATATTTTGTTGTTGTTGTTTTTAATAAAGTAAATAATCCTTCTTTAAAAAACTCAAACAAAAGAAAACAAAACAAAGCCTTCCTAGAAAGGGTGTTTATTCAGAGAGACTTGAGTTCAAATCATGGTTCCTCCAATTACCCACCTCTGACTGGCTTTAGGAAGTTAACAGAACCATGGAGACCCTCAGTTTTCCTTGGTGAGTATCTTAGTTTGGGCTGCTACAACAAAATACCATTGACTGGGTGGCTTAAATCACAGACATATATTTCTCATAACTCTGGAGGCTGGTAGTCCAAAATCTAGATGCTAGGAGATTCACTTCTTGGTGAGGGCTCTCTTCTTGGGTTGCAGACAGCCACCTTCTCTTTGTATTTTCACATGGCAGAGAGAGGATGCTCTGGTGTTTATTCCTCTTCTTATAAAGGCACTAATCCTATCATGGGGCTCCACCTGCATGACCTCATATAAACCTAATTACCTCCTAGAAGTCCCACCTTTGGGTACTACTGCCAGTGCATGTGATGCTATCACATTGGGGCTTAGAGCTTCAACATATAAATTTGGGGAGACTCATTCAGTCTATAACAGTGAGCTTTTTGAACCAATAGGACCATGAATTTTCCGAGCTGAGTTTATTAACCATCAGGACCCTCACTTTTCATCAACAGTAAAGCCTGGCAGGGCTACGTAAGGATTAGAAATATCATTTGTAAAGACTCCAGTGCAGTATCTGACCGTGGCAGGTATTACTACATGGTGGCCCAAATAGCAATGCTGCTGCCAATGTTATAAGACATTGTTTAGAACTGTCATTGCTGACTTCCTAATAGTAACTAGGAAACATTAATTTTCCCTTTCACAGACAGAGAAAAACATTTAGGGTATTACCTGTACTTTTTAAACCAGGACCCCTATTTAGATCAAGTCTCCTATTCAGGTGCCAGGAAAAAAGTTGGATTCTGGGTTTGCCAATGATTCTAACAAATCATTAATATTTTTTAAGAGCTCACTTTTAAAATTTATTTTATAATTCACTGTGATTTGATTAGGGGAGGCTGGTAGGAAGGGGAATTAAATTAAACTACATATATTAATAGTCACCTTGAAGAATGTAAATCACTCTGAAATGTAGCAATGTATTTTAAAACAGAACTAATGATATTATTGAATCCTCATGAACTATTTGGCTTTTTTTCTGGAAGTTTGGTATTATAGAGGTATAAAATTTTAGTCTTAGGAGGATCCTTAGAAATAATTTGTTTCAAATCTGTAATTTTGTCTGAGCAAACCAAGGCTCAGTAAGGGTTGTTTCCTCAAGTCCCCAGAGGTTTTAATGAACTTAGCTGAGAATGGACTACAACAGATCATCTGAACCCCATTTCAGAATGTTGTACAGTTTTGTATTTCTGGGAAAAATTTTTAATTTAATTGTTCCTAAATATATCTAATTTATATCTAAATTATTTTATGTTAAAAATGGTAATATTTTATTTATAATTTTTTAAAATTTCACTTAGCTATAATTAGTTTTTATTTACATTTAACAACTGAAATAGTTTAAAATATTTTACCATTAAACATTATTGTTTTGGTGGAAAAACATTTTACTTTAACTGTTGCATCACTAAAGATACTAGAGATGGTCCCTGATTTCTGATGGTTCGACTTAGCTGGGCACGGTGGCTTATGCCTATAATCCCAGCACACTGGGAGGAGGCCCGGGCAAAAGGATCGCTTGAGGCCAGGAGCTCCAGGCTGCAGTGCACTATAATTGCTCACTGCACTCCAGCCTGGGTGACAGAGGAAACCCTATCTCTAAAAAAATAAAATAAAATAAATTATTGTTAGACATTTTGTTTTTTGTTAACATTTTACATGAAAAATTATTTGGAAAAATATTTGGGTGGCCTTGTCTTCATTCTAGTTAATATAAATAATATAGATAAGCAGTTTGACTGAATGATCATCTAGAAGTTCATCTACTTGTATATTCAGCACGTAAGCACATATTTACTGAAGCCATAGTATTTAAAATATTTATCAAATATTCAGTAAAGGTTATCAGTTTTGTAAAGGAGTTTTATTAAAACTAGAGCTAAGAGAATAGCATTGCATGTTGGATTTTTGAACTGTATTTGGCAATCTAATTAATTTCTCTGCTCCTTAATTTTTCTGTCAGTATGCCAATAAAAATATTTTTCTCATTAGAAACTCAAGGATCTTATATTTAGACTATGTTTTACAGAAGACAAAATGAGAAATAATATCTGTTAAAATGTGCATTAGGAATTGGGCTAAAGCTTAGTTGTGGATGAATTTATAATGAGAATTAAGAGCCACATCTAGAGAATAGTCCAACTGCTATATCAAAACCTCAGTGGCTTAATGTAATATGACATATCTCTCTCTGGGTTATATCACAGGCCAGGATTTTTGTCATGGGCAAGATGGCAATCAGTCAGTGAGTTCAGTGAAAGATAGGCTTTTCTTCCTGAAATTGTTGAGAAGTTTCCATTTGGTGGCTCTACCAGCCCCTGGGACCTCAAAACATTGAGGAAGCCTGAGGATGAGAGTTTTATGGGGTGTTTGATAAGCAGACCAGGAAATAGTACGCAGTACTCCCACCCCACCCGCATTCTAATGGCCAGACCTCAGCTATGTGGCTCTCCCTAACTGCAAGGAATGCTCAGATGTCTGCTTTAACCAGATCCCTGGGGATAAGGGCAAAAGGATTTGGTCAGCATGTGGCTAGTCTCTGCCCACCGGTCCTCTGGTTTTCACAGAGCAAACGCAAGGGTGATAGATTGTTCTCTGAGCAAATTCTCTCTCTCTGTCCTACAATACTAGAAATCTCTTGAAGAAGATGTTACTAAAATATGTCAATACCTAACCTTTGCCTGATGACTTCAGTGAGAATTTTTTAGGCAGAAATAATTTGGCAGCAATATCTTTACAATTCTCACATACCTTGATAAAAAATGAATGATTGTATTATCTGGATGTTTGGTGGAGAGCTTTTAAAGGCCAGACATGACCTTTAAACTTTATTTAAAGACATGATCTTTAAAATAAATTTCATTTATTATTCCACCCTGTGAAAAAGTACCATTGTTTAGAAGTCGGTGTGTGGGTCCCCCTGTGTTATGGTGAGATGTGCACATAGCGTGTTGGCTGGGAAACCTGTTTCTTTCTCAGGTCTTTGCTAATTGCTATTTGTGTGACCTTGGGCAAGTTGTGTAAAGGCTCTGTGCTGTTTTCACACCTGTAAATCGATTAGGATTCTTTGCCTAATCTGTTCTACTTCAATGTGCCTCCTCTATTTGTGAACCAACATTCCACCCTGTGTGCCTTAACACAAAACTGGACTTTCTTTCTGATTTTATTTAAAACCATAGACTCTCCAGATAACTAAGCTATTGTTCTTTCTCTATGAATGTATTTGAAGAGAAGGCATCCCTTAGATGTAGGAGTTGACATAACTGACTCCAAAAGACAGAGTTCACACAAGAGAGAAGGAATAATAAAAGAATAAAAATAAATTGCTTCTGTTCCTCGGTGCCCTTTCATTGTGGAGACATGGGAGCCTTTGCCCTCTTTTCCTCAGAGACCTGGAGGCTGGAGTAATAGAAGTGCTATGAGAAGACCCCAGGGCCTGCCTGGACTTGTAGGTAGACTGTCTCTGTCTGTCTGGCTCTAATCAGTTCCAGACATCATAGTTTTAAAAGACACCATGACATGAAATTAGAATCCAGGTCAGGGTGACCAGGACAGTGAGAATTCTAGATTTGTATTCTGAAGAAGAGGTGACCAAGGGAAGACAGACTACATCGCACTGGATTCTAAAGGTATTTACTCAAAAGCACAAATAGATTAGTTCCAAGTTGTTCCAGAAACAGAAGTCCCGGCAACCAACAAATGATGGTGGGGGGAAGGGAGCTGACTAGAGCTCTTTGTATAAGAGCTTTCTAGGAATGACAGATGTTTAACATTGAGCCAAGGTTTCCCATGAGGTAAGGACCCGCCCTCCTTGGAGCTACCCTTCCAGAGGCAGGACAACCATCTCTGTAATCACACACACACAGACACGCACACACACACACACACACACACACGCCCCTTGCTTTAAATAAGCTGTTGCAATTGGTGATTTCCAAGGGCCCTTTTAGTTCTAAAATTTGATGACTGAATCTAATAGTCATCTGATAATACAATTTAGTTCAGTGACTCCTCTAACACTTCAAATGTGTTATCTTTTTTGCTTAATTAATCTGCCTTGATCACTTTTCATTATTTTCATTGTTCAGCAGTTGGAATAGCATAGAGTGCCTTTGATCCTGTTGATTATGCCAATATGAGGCAATAACTCAGAAGCATTCTTTATCTCTACAGGAAGCTCAAATGCTTTTTGGCAACATGAGCTTTGGTCTCTGTATTGCCAGGCACAAGTACAGTCCATATTTTGTAACCAGGGAATCCCTATGTTAGATGTGACATTTCAAGAATAACAGCAGCCACAAAGAGATGTAAAGGACATTGGAAACCAAGAAGGGGGAAGGGGGTAGGGGGCAAGGGGTAAAAACTTACCTGTTGAGTACAGTGAACACTATTCTAGTGATGGGCACATCAAAAGCTCCAACTTAAGCATTATACAGGTATCCGTGTAACAAAAACATTTGTGCTCCCCTAATATTTTGAAATAAATAAGAAGAGAAAGAAAAAAAAGTAACGGCAGTCAGGAACCACAAATATAAAAACCTTTTATCTAAATCATCTGAATCATTTATATGTTTCTAAAGCGATTAAATGAAATGACAAATGAATTCTTTAAATATTGCAAAAAAAAAGGAGAATGGAATCTTATGTTCATCTAAGAAAATGGTGTGACTGTTCATATTTCCAAATAAAACTCAATTTTCCAGGCAAATTGCTTATTTTCTGGCTTATGATTAGCAAGTTATAATTGTATAAACATTTATGGGTTAACAAAAAGACAATTTTGGCTACAGTAACTAACTCATGTTCACCAATTATTCAGGGTTATTGGTTCATGCTGGCCATGGTCAATGTGCTGGGGAGATTAGAGAGGAGAGTGTGAGCCCAAGACGGGGTTAGAGCCAGGAGTGAAAGCTAATAAGCTCACTGTCTGGGGTGAAGCAGGCATGTATTTATTCATCCTTTTGATTCTCGCTGAGGACTCTAGATATTCAGCTATTAAGTCCCAATATGAAAGATGTAGGCTTTAGTCTTAAGAAGCTTATGATTAGATGGGGAGGGGAAAGGAGAACACATATAAATCAACAACTGCAAGCGATAAGCTGTGCCCGTGGTATGTGACATTGGAGCACAAGGAGGCAGGTGTCATGGAAGGCATAGGGTGGCCTGACAAATACAGAGGGCTTTAATGTACATTATGTTTAACTTACAGAAATGTCATTTGTCTCTGTAGCTCACAGATATGCCTAGCATCTACCATATACATAGCTCTTACACAGGGTATTTACAATGGCTGGAATGAAAACCGAGACACAATGCGTCACCTTAACCCAAAGAAACTACAGCCTTAATTACCCCAAGATCTTTTATATTAATATTATTTTAGTCACATTGTTCTAAGGCCCACATGCCACCTAGTAGTCCACCTGTCTAGGTACAGAGGAACAGATCAGGGCTTACAATTAACAGGACAGGCTCAACATTACACTTTTATTGTAATTGCCAAGGTGACAGTACTGCAATGTGTCAGGCCCCAAGGTCACTTTCTTCAAGGCACCCAAGCCTGCTATTAACCCTTTACTCACACCTTTAGCTCAAACTAGGAAAAGGAATTAGGGGAAGACTTCCTGGAATAACACCTGAGCTAAGAATTCCGAAACACGGAGATGTGACTACCTAGTTAAGGTATAGGTGTATCAGCCTGAAGGAACAGCAAATATAAAGAAAACAACTCATAAACACCACAATTAAAATTGGTTGAGGGCTTATGGAAACTAGTTTATGAAGGGCCTTATTCCCCAACCCAAAGCCTTGGAGCCCGGAAGTAATTTCACTGGAAATGAATTGAAAGGGAGGACAACAGGAGATAGGCAGGTAGGGAGTTTTGCCATAATACAAAGGCAGAAAGGTGAAAGCTAGAATTAAAGCACAGATGGTGGATGGTGGTTAGGGAGAAGCATTATATGCTTCTGTTTCCTGTCTGGGTCCTGAAGCTTGCTAAGCTGTGGGCACTCCCCATGTGGGGGATAACATAGTTTAGGATGAGTGCTAAGTGTCTTCCTTGGGTACCTGTGAAAGGGATATTCTAAGTCACTAAAAAAACACTAAGGAAAAACTAAATAGTTACTAGCATTGCTATGTAAGGAGCTTTAAATGCTTTATCTTATTGAATCTTCACAGGACCACAATAACAACAATTTTTATTATCATCATTTACGGAAGTAGAAATTGATGTTCAGGACCCTTGACTAAGATTAACTAGCAGACAAATGGCATGGCTGAAATGTAAAATCAAGTTTGTCTGCCTCTGAAGATCATGACCTTTTTAGCTAGAAAAAGAGCAAGTCTAGAAAGAGGATAGTGCTGTCAGTTTTAATATGTTGTGTCCCTCCCCCAGAAAGACATGTAAAGACCCATCGGTCCTATATTGTTTTTTTTTTTTTAATCCTTAGAGCTTGACAGGAATCTTTAGGTTGCAGAGATTTATAAGAATCCTCAGTACTGTTTTATCACTGAGGAAGTGAATGTTGTGAGGAAGAGTGAATAAAAGATTCTAGTAAAACCCAGTATCTGATGGGGACAGACCTTATGATGAAAACCCTAAGACCCAGAGAGCCAAGTCTTTCCAGGTGTCCCAGGATCCAGGGTGTGAATGAAGAAGGAAAGAAATAGGGAAGAAGTCAGAGATACAAATGTATACCCAGAGATAGCATAAAGAAGCAGGAAATAGGAAAACTTTGAGAAGGAACTTCAGAGTTAACTGCCTAAGGTGTGATCTATTAGAGTCCTGGAGAAAATATTTGGTCAAAGAAGTATTTAAGCTCTTGGTCTTATCTTTATTTGCCCCTTTTCAGCTTAAACACTAAGAAATTTAAGTCGTTGATATATAAAACACACAGTCCAAAATACAAATGTAATGCAATAACCCATGCATTCTTGCAACAAAAATTCAATTCAAGATCAGATTTCAATGTGAGAATTAGATTTTAGAGGAATAGTCAACAGTCACTCAGTCGGTCATTCATTTGCTGAAAGCTGGAGCTGTAACTGTGAACACTGAAAAACTTAGATTCCACATCAAACTTTATTACAGTATGTAAGATTGATCTTTTTCCAGAAAGTTTATGTTACTGAAATCAAGTTTGTTTTCAATAAACTGCCAAAAAAATCATTGACATATATGGGTATGGATGAATGTGCCCTTATTTCTCTGGTTAGATTTCTTTGAGCTTTTAATATGTCTTATTTACATGCTATATATTACAATAGTCTGATTGCTCACTTTCAATGCGTGTCTTTTCAACAGCTATTTTGAAAATTTTCATATTTATTTTATATTAGAAAGCATATTTGGTTATGATGTAGTTCTTGAATATATACACATGGGAAAATAGATTTATTCCAAAATAAAATGCTCAATAGTACATTTATGATTATCTAGATTTTTCAGCTCTAACTTCTATTTAGGAGGCAGACATTAAGGTACATAGGTACAAGTCTGAATAGTACAATTTCTTCAGTCCTTTTGTTCAAGTTTCTCTAAATATACCTGCCAAAATTCACTGAAGACTAACCTCTGGGACTTGAAAACAAAGAAAGAAGAAAAGAAAAAAAAGCTCCTTTTTGTTTCCAAAGCTGTTTTGGGCTTTTATTTAGTTGAGGCTTGAGACCTAAGTGACACTCCCCTGATATGTACATAGGAGTGATTTGAATGAGAACAAAGACACAAGAATTCTGGTGGAGGTGCCTTAACACACAGCTCAGCCTTTCATATTTAAAACGTTGTCTGAACCTGCAAGAACAATATTGGACCCAATGTTAAGTTTGAGCATTTTTTTTCCCTTTGTTTAGTTCCAATTCCAGTGAGAGAGGATTTTTTGTGAGTGTGTGACAAGTAAGGAAAAAAAAAAAAAAATTGGCAACTTCTCAATGGTGGTAATGGAAGAAAATACAGAAGTAGATAATAAGGCAAGCACCCCAATGGTTTGTTTAAAATCTGGAAGAGAAGGTGGGGTGAAACAGATGGGTCATTAGGCTTTGGGGCTGTGACATTTGGAAGCTAGAGTAACATTTTCTTTGAAACTGTTAATAAACAGCTTGGGAATAGTCTATGATGTTCTTTTCTGATACTGGTTTTATTCCATTTGTCTCAGGGCACTGAAAAGCAAGTGTTGATTAAATTGTCTTGCTCTAATTATTATGCTGGAATATATTATCTTTAAAATATTTTGACTTCTTATACTTGATTTCAGTATAACTGAAACTTAAGCTTATATACAGGCCCATTTAAAGACCTGAAATCTTTCTGAGGTTTTTATTATGGGACTACCCTTTTGGTTTACATTAATCTCTTAGAGTGCTGTTCATGACATGTGTTTACACAACTGCATTGCATCTTTGCGCTAGAAGGGACTATACCAATGTGAAAATAAATGAAGACCAAACAAATGAGAATAGGCAAAGGCTATTTAATTAGAGCTTGCATTTGGCAGAGATTCAGGCAGACAGAGGAGTGGAAAAGCTTTACGGTGGAAAAACAAATGTGTTAAATAAAATTTGGCCTAAAGCTGACTCTGTATGTAGTGAACTGCAACCTAACTCAGTATGTAAACAAACTGCAACCTAACATAAGATTATATTCTTGTAAAAAGTAGCTGAGTCTTGACCGATCATAGCAGCTGAGAACATGTCCAAATAAGGCAAAGGCTGGACTCTGACAGATGTTTCGGTATGTCATTTCAATTTTTTCTTTCTATAAATACTGTTTTCCCACATTGCTGGGTAGAGCTTGCTGATCCTTTATTCGTTCAGGGTGCTGCCCAATTCATGAATTGTTTCTTTGTTCAAATAAATTCTGCTAAATTTAATTTGTCTAAAGTTATTCTTTTAACAAAAAGAAGGTATCATATGTGCCTTCCCAAGTCTATTGCTTGGGAAAGAGGTAAGCAGGCTAACGAGAAGTGGGTCATCCTTTGTGATTGGTTAAAAGTGTATATTTGGCTTTCTCCATGTGATCCTAAGTTGGAAACTGTGCCCAAACCTGAGGAAGCAGCAAGTTATTAATCTTGGGGCCAGTAGTTACATGGGCTATTTATTGTTTGGCTTTGGATTAGTTACTATAGAGAGTGATCTGACTTCCTGTAATTCTGATTTGTATATAGTGGGTTGGCTTCCTGGGCTGGTACTATAGATAATGGGTTAATTTTCCATTTGTATACTCAGACTCTTAGTGATTATCTAGTCCATATTTAGAAAGAGTAAATAAATTCATAAAGGACAAATGGCTATACTTTATTTAAATGAATACTACTTTTTATTTCTGTGTCACTTTATAGTTTTTAAAATAATTTAAAATGTAGAATATTATTAGATTGTTCAAATACAATCAGGGAAGTTAGGTCAGGTTGATATTGTCTCCATTTTGCAGGTAAGAAAAAATGAGAAACCAAATGCTCCATAGCATGGGTCACCAGCCAGAGCTGCAAAGCTAGAGTCTCTGGGATTCCTGATCCAGGCTGCCTAATATATTACAGCCTATTCTATCTCTGCCCCATAGATTTAGGGAACCAAACTGTGACATTTGTATTATTACACTGCTGAATATTGTTGAGTATTTTAACCAAAATTAATAAAAAAAATACAGATTCTTTGAATCATTTCTGTGATTTTCTTTTTTTTTTTTTTTTACTATAGCCTTTCTCAAAATTTTCTTATCTGAAGTAAACTTTTAACCTGGTGAATTTTTCAACTTGTGATTTTTAGATAATCAGATTTTTGAAAATGCTATTAGCTCCATGCTACTTTAATACATTTATTGTCACTTGATTCTCTTTTCTGTTATGAATGTTGTGTTGCCTACACAGACTAGAAAGATGCCTTAGAAGTTGAGAAACCTACTACATAAGTAGATAAATAAAATTAAATTCCTTTTGAGCAATATGCTAGGTGATGAAGGCACCGAATTTAAAAAATGCAAAAAACTCCCAAAACTGCATATCTGCCTTCAAAGAACCCAGGGTCTCTTGGGGGAGAGCAAATACATAGAAATATAAGGCAGTGTCATGCAGAGATGATCATAACCCAGCAGGGGTGGTGATATGGGTGGGGAAGCTTCAGAGGATACTTAAATTGAGTAACCAGGTCTGAGTAGAGTTAGTTAAGCAAAGACAATATACAAGGGTATTCAAAGCAGGGGAGGCAGTAGCTGTAGAAAACAGCGTTGTTATTGTTGGGGATGAAGTTGGGAGGAAGGAGCTACAACCAATTCAGTGGTGTTCCTTGAATACAATGTTTGCCAGGGAGTGACAAAGTTAGAGAAGAAGGGAAGAGCAAAGTAGTGGAGATTCTTACAAGTCATACTAAGAAGCTTAGACATTATTCTGGGGGTAAAGGAAGGCTTCTGGGAAGATTTTAATCAGGGGTACATTACAATCAGATTTGCATTTTAAACAGATCACTTAGGCACTTATAAGGAGCTTGTACTTTGGGGAGTCAAGGACAGAATCAGAGACAAATTGCAATGATTCAAGGGAGATGATTAGGGCTTGGACCAGAGCAGTTGAAGTAGACATGATACAAAGAGTAACAGGAGAGAGAGCAAGATATTCAGAAATAAAATCTGCAGAATCTTGTGACTGATGGATTTGGGGAGTAGCAGTGAAAGAAAGGGAGAGACAGGCTTCTAGCCTGGAGAGTTACCAGAATGGGAAGAACCAGTAGTTTAGTAAAAAGTGTTATCAGTTCAGCATCTAAAATGTTAAATTTGTGTTATCCATGGGGCCCCCAGATGGATTCACCCAGCAGGCAGTTGAATAATTGAATCAGAAGATAAGAAGACTGGCCCAGGCATCTGATAAAATATTTAAAAATTACTAGCAATCAGATGATGGCTGGCTGAATCCTGGAGGATAAAATCACAGGAAGAGCACATAGAGAATGAGAGAACAGTAGCTAAGCTAGTGCCTTGGAGACAACCAGTCTGTGCAGGATGCGTGGAGGAAGAGAAAGTGTAAATGACACAGAAAAGGTGTTAGACCTAGAACACAACACAGGAAGGTGAGCCATCAGCAAACCAAGAGAATTGAAGATACAAATAAGTGAGTAATCAAAGAGTTGTCGAGTGGCTGAAAAATGTCTTCCAGATTTTTCAACTAAAAGGCACTACGTGATCTTAGCAAAAGCAGCTTGAGTTGAGTGGTTTGGCTGAAAGTGTGTCACAGTGGGTGGTGAAGTGAAAAAGATGAGAAAGTAAAGAGAGGGAGTATAAAGTGCTCTGTTAGACATTTCCTTGAAGATGAGCATAAGGGAAGAGTTACCGAAGAAGACTCAAGATTCACTGAGGTGCTCTTTTTCCAAAGAAAAAACTGTATTTCCCAGCATTATTAACCAATACACCTAAGAAAAAAGGCCTGGTGGAATCTATGTCCCTTTATATTTAAATGGTGTAGTGTCCAACACAAGCCTTTGTTTCCAACAATATACTAAAAATATTTTAGAAAATCACGCTTTAATTTTTTAAAGTAATTTGGGATGAACTTGACTTTTATTTAACAGAGTGTCATTCTGGTTTATACACAGAATCAACAGAGGAGCTGAAAGTCCGAAGCCACAGCACGGAGCCATTACCAAAGTTGGACAACAAGGAGAGAGGCCACCATGGGGCATCTTCCTCCAGAGAGCCTGTCAAAGCTCAGGAATGGGACGGAACACCAGGTCCACCTGTGGTCACCAGTAGATTGGGAAGATGCTCTGTGAGCCCCACCTTGTTAGCAGGAAACCACAGTTCAGGTATGAAGGATGATGATCTTCTAGATGGTAATCCCTCCTATCTCTAGAAATTACTCTCATGCAGTTATCACTTGGAATTATCTCTGTCTCTACTCAAAGAAACAACATAAATAGTCCTTCACATAGGTTACATGAAGAAATATAACAGCATATTGTACCATTGCAGGATACAACTATTCAGAGATCATAGATGAGTAAATGGTGCTTTCTGGAGTCATGCAAGGCAGCATCCCTGACAACTCAAATAAATTTCTTTAAAAACATTCAGAGGCCTCATCTAAAGCAATTTCAATTTTTGAAGTTTGGGTGATTTAGAGTTTATGTCTCCTTTGCTTAAAAAAAATTAGGAAACTAGTTAAAAATGAACAAAAGTAAAATTGAGGACAGAACTGTAACAAAGTAATCTAAAGACAGTAGAGAAAGTGGATACTATGAGGCATCTGAAGTGGTGAGCTGAAGACAGTGGTCATTGGACATGGTACTAAGTTTCCAAATCTAAATCAAAAGAGATAAAAAATATTAATCTAATACACCTTTAGTTTCATAAGTTGAACTTAAAATCTGTAATGCAATTTGGAATGGTTAATAGGATAGCTATTATTAAACATCATTTTTTTTTAAAAAGCAGCATATGTTTACTTAGAACTGATGAGTCTTCATGCTGGACTCACAGAGAGCTGTCAATTGAAACAAACAACAAATAATCAAGAAACCTCCTGCAGTTTTTGGGTTTCTATTTCTTAAGAGCGTTAGGGCTCTGAAGAAAAGACCAATCCTTTAATTTTCTTTTCAACTTTGATATTCATCTTAGAAAGCAATTTACATGAATTTAGCCTGTGGTCTCTCAGTCATGTACAAGTTAAAATTGGAACAGGATGTCCGAGCTCTACACTTGGTGAGGGATATTCCTGGAACAGGCCCCAAGCAGGGGCAAAGCAATAGCTTCCCCAGACTTCAAATGTAACTTAAAGCATTGGTGGTGGAGCCATAGCCTATATCATGTGCATAATAAAATTTAAAGCATGAGTAAAAATCTGACAGAAGGAACATTATGTGAATTTAGAAGAAATTTCAAAATATATTTTTGATAGCAAAGTATAAATTGCTATAGGTATATGAGAAGAAAATATTTATGCATTTTGTCAAAAAAAAAAAAAGAAACGTAGAGAACAAATAGTTTTTTCTGTGTGTGGTAGTCAGGGGGAGTCACTCCTCCCAAAAAAGTTGACATCACTATTCATTTGGGGCTTATGATTGATTTGGAGGCTTCTTAGTAATTTTTAAAGAATCATATAAGTTTATACCAGTTCCTTTCAAAATATGTGAACAATATATGTTTCTATTGTGACCAGGGATGTATTTTGTAAAAACCAGAAGTATTGCCTGTGTGCCTAGTTTGTAAAAGCCATTGTTCCAGGAACAGGGAGTACAAAGATGAATAGTATATCCTTGCAATTAGGTGCTCAAAGTCTAGTGCAAGGCAGACAAATAGATAATTGCAGTATAATGTGTTTTGTAGTCAGTGTTCTCCAGAGAAACACAACCAATAGGATATTTATGGATATATAGAAAAATCTTTCTTATGGGGGGGTTCACATAATTGTGGAGGCTTAGAAGTCCTATGATCTGCTATCTGCAAATTGGAGACCCAGAAATGCCAGTGGTGTAGTTCTAGTCCAAGCTCAAAGGCCCCAGAGACAGGGAAGCTAATGGTGTAAGTCCTAATCTGAGTCCAAAGGTCCAAAAACCAAAGTGCTGGTGTCCAAGTGCAGGAGATGGATGTTCCAGCTCAAGAAAAGAGAGTGACTTTGCCCTTCCTCCTCCTTTTTGTTCCATTCAGGCCCTCAAAGGATTGGATAATGCCCATTCACATCAGTGAGGGTGATTTTCTTTACTCACTCTGCCTACTGATTTAAATACTAATCACTTCCAGAAACACCCTCCCAGATGCCCTAGAAATAATGTTTTATCAGCTATCTGGGCATCCCTTAACCCAGTCAAGTTGATGCATCAAATCACATGTGTTATGTCAAGATAATATGTGAAACAGAAGATGTCCTAGTCCATTTTATGGTACTATAACAGAGTACCTAAGGCTGGGTAATTTATAAAGAAAAGAGGTTTATTTAGCTTACAGTTCTGCGGACTGGGAAATTCAAGAAGCATGGCACTGTCATTTGCTCACTGTGAAGTGAGGACTTTTGAGCTCGGTCAAAACATGGTGGAAGGTCAGAGGGAAAACAGAAACATTTGAGATGGCCATCCTGGCTTTGTAACAACTGACTCTCATCACTGTCTCCAGAACAGCACCAAGCCATTTATGAGGGATCCACCACCATGACTCAAACACCTCCCACTGCACCCCACCTCCCAACACGGCCACATTGAGGATCAAGTTTCAGCATGACTGTTGGTGGGGACAGACCATATCTGAACCATAGCAGAAGATAAATCAATTACTTCTGGGCGAGTATGATTTTGGCAGAAATAACAGGAGTTTTTGGTGGATAAAATATAATTGCTTGAGGAGATAACACTTGAACTACAGCTTGAAACATAAAGAGCTGGTCATCAAAAAGATAAAGAAAGAAACCTGCCTTCTGGATGAAAACCTAAAAGTCTAAAGGATGGAACAAAGTGTATTTGGTGTGAAGGGTCGGATAAGATTGACTAAAGAAACTGCAAAGGTAGGTGGTGACCAGATAGCAAAAATCCTGAAGGGCCTTGCTTATTAATTAGAAATGCTTTCAGCTATAAAGTACAAATTACCACCGGCTTAAGCAATAATGGCCTTTGCTCCCATAGCATCAAGTCTGGAGGTAGGCAGCTCCAGGTGTTTTGCAACTGCTCAGGGATGTCATCAGTGACCCAAGAACTTTCTGTCCTCCCAACTCTCCTGCTGCTCTTGATAATTGTTTTCATGATCAGGATCTGACTATACAGTTCTGAGCACCATGGCTGAGAAGACTCGCCCTTCCATCTAATTGATCAGAACTGGGAAACACATTCTTTGGGCCAATCACTGAGTGAAGGAGAATGGGATTTCCATGGATTTGTAGAGAGGCTTTCTTTCCCCTAAGTCAACGGGGCCTCTGTCTTCCATCTGTAAATGAAATAGACAGTCTGTTAGCAGAGATAAGAGGGGAATGATGTTGCATAAGCAATGGACAGTATCTGCCACATCATGGTTAGGTTTTGAACATTATGTGGTGGATATTTTTTCATCATTTTCTTGAAGATAGGGATAATGTGATTCAGTTTACATCATGAAAGATCCAGTGATGACTCCAGGGCTTTGAGCTTAGGTGACTGAGGGGTCATTTACTGAGATACAGTCAGTATGAGGTGTAGAGTAAGGTTGAGGAGGGAAAGTCAGGAATTAAATTTTGACTATGTTTAGTTAGAAGTACTCTGGGACATCCAACTGAGCAGCCAGTAGACTGTTGGAATTGTAGATCTGGAACTAAAGAGATTTCATGGGATTTGAGCCTGACATTAGAGACATTGGAGTGGAAACTGAGATGAAAAGGAAACTGAGATGGTACCCTGGGGAATTGAAACATTTCAAAGTGTGGGCACAGGAAGAAGAATCTGTGAGATACATAGAAATGAAACAATTAATCCACAATTAAACTTTCACTGAATGCCTAGTAATACAAATTTGTACACATATATATCTTATAGTGTCTTTGACAATCTGACATGAATCTTCTAATAAATTTAGAGTGTAAATTGAATTTATACCATACTTTCACTGTCTTCTGCTTCAAAATCATGAGGCATCTCTTTTGTTTTATGGCATCTAAAATCTGCTCTCCTGAGTTTCTCTGTTTGTAGAGCAGGAAATTGTCTACTGACCAGAAGAAATAACACAAATATTTACCATCCCTCATACTCTTTATCTTGGCTCATGAAGGAGGTAGACAAATATGGAAGAAGAAAGAATTTCTGTCAAATTTTCAAAAGTGAAATTTTGTATCCATATTAAAAGAAATGCAACATATAGGGTCAAATGTCCAGTCACATGTATAATGTCAGTTCAAGTCAGAGTTTCTTATGTGAAAATGAAACTCAAATGAGCATTACTATTACTTGCACCTGTAGTCTACCCTTCCACCACTTTTGGGGAATAAAAAGGAGAAAAGGAAAAAATTTTGTTGCATTGTTAGATTTTATTTTTCTGAAGAGAAAGAACCTAAAATATGCCAATTCTGAACTAGAAAATGCCATAGTTCCACTAGCAAAAGTGTATGACATAGAGTATCTTAAGTTCACTCATCTTTGTTATTTTAAACATACCATGCACTACTTGAAGAATATTTATCAGTGAGATGGTCTTAGTCCAAAATAGGCAAGTAGCTATACGAAGAAGGAATTTTGGACTTACTGTTTTGGAACAGAAGGGAATGAGTCAGTTTTAACTGTTTCTTCTTCTCTTTACACTTGCTTGTTATTGTGTCCTTCCTGGGCCACTGAACTACTAATCCCCTAACTGAAATACTAGAACTGTAATCTATAACTCTCCTCTCTAAATAACATAGATATTCAACTCCACACCTAGCACTAGAGAGGAAAGAAGATTCTACCTATAAACTCCTTTCTCCCTCCATCAACTTTCTGCCTCTGGTGTGCGCTCTCTCTTTCTCTCTGTGTCTCTGTCTGTCTCTCTCTGTCTGTCTTCACCCCAACACACACATATGCATACAAACTTGTACCAGTCATAGACTATTGCTTTACCAAAAGTAGTTTAGCCACTTGAAATGGTTGTTCTTAACAGCTCTTTTGAGGAATGGAAGAATTGATGAAGTAAAGCAAAAGTGTCAGGAGATCTCAATTCTAATTAACATTGCCACTGGTTGTTCTGGTACTTTATTAAAGTCACTGTTGTTTAGTAAATCAGAGATTCCCCTGAGGGTGATTCTTGAAGGCAGTGGAGAACTGGGACCCAAGTGCTTGCGAAAATAATGGGAAAAAGTGGAGGAAATTATATAAGTAAACACGTTATTAACAAAAATTCGGATCTCAATCACTGAATCAATTAACAGATAGTTTTTAAGCAGCTTGTATCCAACTCTGTTATGGTTTCTGGGGGACATACAAACACACACACACCATAGGCTATGTAAAATACAGTCTCTGCCACTCAAAGATCTTACTGTGTTTCTTCATGACATAGAACTTTTGAACATAATAAATTAGATTTGTATTGGGTATTATTTCCATTATTATTGATTGTTTTTATACATTTAAAATCATTCAGAGAACAAAAAAATTAGTGCAGCCGTGAAAAATGATGGAGGGATTAACGGGAGATATTGTGTTTTAAACCACGATTATATCAGATCTTCTTAAAAATTATTATGATTATTAATTGAGCAGGAAGATAGAGAATTTTCCACTGGGATGAAGAAGGTGGAGAGAAGCATACCTCTCCTGGCTTGGGCCTGCCAGGCCAGCCTGACTGAAGAGTTTTTGGAAGCAAACTCAGAAGGCGTTGGCTTATAAGCAAAAGGGTGTCACACACACACACATATGCACACACTCAATGTACACAGACACACAGAGTTAATAGTGTGAAATTTAAATCTAAACAGGAATGAAAACCCTATAAGTGGAAGGACCAATGCTCTTTTAAAAACCTCAGCTTCTATTTGTTGCATCTTCTGTGTTTCCACTGTTCTGAAGAGGTCTGAGATGAGAGGCTAATTGAGATGCCTGTAGGACAAACAGGTAACATCAGCAAGTGAAGCAGGAGAGATGCCCTCCTTTAAAACAGACATGTTTTGCTTGTGCATGAAGCATGTGGAAAGGTACATCACTCCCCTGAAGGAAAATGGTTTTTTTCCAACTTTTCTTCAAACATGAGGCCCTTTTGTTCTAACTTCTGTATTTCCACATTTGTTAGAAGCATGTCTATGAAGAAATATTTTAGCATTACAAGGAAAATCTATTGCAAACTGATGAACCTCAGGACTGAATGGTGGAAACGCAAGTGACCTGGAAAGCACAGTGGCATCCCAAGGGGACAGAAGCTACCTAGTGCCAGCTGATGCTGCCATAAGCAGCGCTCACCCAAGGTTCCCAGATTTAACTTATATTGTGTGAAATCTTTCAATTTTTAAATATAGCTCAATTTTCAGAAAATACTGAGTTAAATGATTCACTTCTTTTCACCAGGTAAGACCAGGTCACACATTTGCATGTCCTGGTTTGTGAAATCAAGTGGTGATCATTAGGTAGAGGCGTGGATTTTACCTTGCAGCACAGAGAGGCTGCATTCAGGTGGAAGCAGCAGATGCCAGCAGACACCTTGCCCTCCTGGCTTTTATTTTCCAGGAGGCACAGCTCCTTGAAAAGGCAATGCTAGGTAGGGGCAGGAACAGGGATGAGCCAGAGGCTTGTGGCCATTGATGGTCAGGAAGGGAGGGGAAATGTTTTAACTCTGAAAGTGAAACAGAGAGGTCCAGAATTCCATGAATGGTGAGAACCAGTAGACTAGTCCTTCACAGAACCCTGGGAACATGGCTGTAACTCTGACTGGGAGGGAAGACAGGTGGGGTACAGTTTGCCTGGGGCTACCAGTGAGGCTGAACTTTATGCATCATGGTTCCAACCTCCAAAATATGGAATTATGTATTTTAAAGGGCTCTCTGTGCTTGGACAACAGACTCCCTTGTGAAAACTAGTATGAACTAAAGACTGGGTGGACCATATTACATATTCCACTCTGCAGAACACTTCTGGGGCTTTTTGTGATCCATTGGAGGGAAGCATTTCAATCACCATGAAGAACTCAGCTCTTCACATCCAAGAGGAGTCCTGTGCACACAAGTTCAGAGAAGTGAAAACAGATGTGGATTTAATTTTATTTAAAGAAAACAAAGAAATATGCCATTTCTTGCACACCACATTTGTAAAGTGTTTTATAAATGCATGCATAAAGTATAATATAGTGGTTGAGTACTGAGGTTTGGGTAACTTGCAAATCTGGATTTAAATCCTGATTCTGTTTTTTATTAGTGATGACATTGGGCATGTCCCTTCATCTCTCTGAGCTTCATTCATAAAATATGGATAATCATAGTATCTAACCCATAGGTACTATTGAGAATTAAAGGTGAGAATTAAATGAGATAACAAATGTAACACACTTAGCATAGTGTCTGGAATATAATGAATTTTAAGTAAATACTAGTCATCATTACGATGCCAGACACCTTTGCAGATACATTTGCTGCAGAGCAGAGAGAATCACAGGTCCCAGGTAATGAAGGAAAGTTTCCTGTAAGAAGTGGCATTCAAACTGGTCCTCAAACTGAGCAGAATTTGCACAGAGAAATGAGGTAGCAAGGTTGGTGCAGCTAGGGAAGTCATGGATTGTTTTATAGGAGTCAGTGAGAACTCCGGCTCCAGCTTGACATGTCACATAGCCCAAACTATGGTTTATAAGATATGCAGCTATAATTTGTATTTTGGTCACCACCGTTGAAGACTGGGGATATCACAAAGATGTTAGGGTATTGTTTAAAGATCCAAGAGTGAAGACCTCTGAAGAAAATCTACCACAGCAACAGAAACCTGGGACTCAGGAATGGAACTGCAGTTGAATCCAAGAGTATTGTCTTTGAAAACTGGATTTTTATCAGTTGGTTTATAAGAAAGATGCTTTCCTTTTGAAACTTCTAAAACATATTTCCTGTATTTTACTTGATAATGTTGGAATGACTGGCTAACTTTGCTGATAAACCTCTTGATAGCAATAACTCGAAGTCATGCATGATTTAGCCCTTCATATCCAAGAACAGTCCCATACACACAATTTTAGAGGAGTGGAAAAGTGGGAGAGCTGTGCAGAAACAGGCAGTAGGACTGGTAATTGCAGAACAGTACTTATGACAATAAGTCCTGGTAAACCATAATCCATATATGTAAGTAAAACATACCAATAAGTTAATATTTTGGTGCAATGACTGGAAGAAATTATAGAACACTGCTGTGACTCACTTTCTCTATTTTTACAGAAAAGATAAAGTAAATCTCACTGTGTAGGTCATTATAAGGATTAAAAATTTTAAATGCATAGAAATGCCTGGTACAATGCTGGCTTATAAAAGCTAGTAGACCAAAGTTTGTTCTGTTCCCATTCAATTTTGCTGGAAAGATCTTTGTTTCTTTCCCGAGACTAAAACTGAATGTTTCCTTTGGCATGATCAGCACATTACAAATATGATATAAGATTTTTCTTTAGCAATGTGTCGTCTAACTGGTTATGGGACTATATTAGTGCAACAGCCTGTATTGTATTTATTTGTGCATTTTTCAACAAAGGTTTTAGGCCAGTGTGATGGCCATGTTTAGATTTCCTTGAGTCTGCATTTATAGATGAATTTGGAGAAAGGGTCAGGGGCAGGCTGTAAGACTTCGTTGCTGCAGTATACACCGTTATCAAAAAGTAATCTTAATCTCTGACAATGCTTCTATTCCACTTGAAGGTAATGAGTGGGATTTAAAACCATGTTGGCAAGGATGTGTGAATCACAAGAGAACACTGATAACTGCAAATATGCACATTTTCTTTAATAAATGTCCACCTGACATTCATTCATTTCTATTCATTCAGTCATTTATTCTCTCTTTATTTTCTAACTAAAGTTTATTCAGCATCTACAGCTGTGCAGGGGTAGGAACTGGGGGCGTGGGGCAGGAATATGTGGCAGAACCTAGACTCATAGTTTAGCAGGGAAAGCAGAAAAATAAAGCAACAGATGCTTCTAAATGTTTTGAGGGGGAAATGCTGGGTGTTATAAGTAAACCAAGCACAGTCACATATTTTGTTCTCCAGCTAAAGGGAAAGTAATTCAAACAGCCTTCTTGTAGCATGCGATATTAAATTTGATACTACCAAGAGGAGTAGGAACCGTGCAAATTAAAGGGGACAGAATGTTCCCTGCAGCTCACTCATAGAAGTGTGGATGAAGAATATTTACTTTTAAACCTGATTAATATTCAACATTTTATTATATCTATGCAATTTCCAAACTATACCCTCTTCTCTTTCTTCCATTTCTTCATATGGCCTGGCTCCTTTAGGATGCAATGGTCTCATCTCCTCTTATTCTCCTCTCCTTGTATCTGTGCCCTTGGTGCTGTGCTTCCATAGTTCCTTATCCAGAAGTAAGGTCTACTTCCCACCGCTTGAGTGTGGGTTGACCTGTGTCTTGCGTGGACCATCAGAAAGAGATGGAATATCTGTCTGTCAATTCAGAGTCTCGAGTGGCGTGACTGCATCCAGTGGCTCTTTCCCAATCTTGCCACCACCATGTGAGCAAAGCTGGGCTACCCCATTGGAGGATGAGACACGTCTCTGGAGGAAAGCCCTCGGACATGTGAGAACAGCAGAACTGCCTACTCGACCCACGGTGGACTGCAGATGCGCACGTGAGCCCAGCCAAGCCTGGAGAAACCACCAGCAGACCACAGACTCATGAGCAAAACTAAACGAGTGTCCTTGTAAGTCACCAAGTTTGGGTGTGGCATGACAGTAGACAATTGATACGAACTCCAAGGTCTGTTTGTATTTTGCTATTTTCCCCCAGATAAAAATGATTTATTGTTATTTCATAACACTATAGGATAATAACAGATAAGTAGAGCATGCTCATTGACAAAGAAAAAGTTAAAGTAAAAAGTGAAAATCCATTGTTCCATCCTTTCCCTTAGCATCTCACGTTTCGAAGTGTTGTGCTTAACAGTCCGGTTTTCACAGTTTAGGGCCTGTGCATTGGTAAGGACCGCAAGTCCTCCAGTATATTCATTTTTATTATGCCACAGGAACAACAAACCAATCTGGTAGTGGAGTGTTCGCTATAATTTGGACTCGCGGTGGGAGGTTGACTTCCTGCTTGGCTCCACTTCAGCCCCGGGCAGCTGTGAGCTCCCGTGTCTACGACCCTCCAGGCTGCCATTCGGTGCAGTCGGCTTGTGCACCAGAAGATGATTCTCCACATTTGCTCTCCTTCCCAGTTCTAATTGGGTGCTTGGTGGCTTCCTCGGGGAACATTTGCCAGATCCTGCTGCTCGTGGCTCTGCTCACTGTTTTCTCACTTGAGAGTTTAACTCTCCCGTTCTGAATTCTAGCAGTAAACACATAACAGAACTCTCATTTGGAGAGTCTTTGGAGGGTACTGTGAGCTGTATCCCCATTCGCCCCGCTTTTATTTCTTTGTGGAAAACTGTGACTTGTGCTGGCTAGAATTTGTGTTCATCAGAGAAATGTTTTTTCTCTGTATTTCTCCTGATATTGGTAGTATGGCTTTTAGAAACAACCAGAAAAGGAGAACTGGGAATGAGTTAGCCATTTCAAATAGTCAAAGCGTGTCCTTATAGAGTTTGAATGTAAATAAAGGGGGTATAAAATGCAAAAGGCTAATTACAAAATAATGGATGAGAATTACCCTCACATTCCAAAGCAAAAAGCTAGACCTCATAAGCAGAACTTGCAAAGGAGATGATCAAAATGAATATTGTTGTCCTTAACTGAACTCTTATTTCTAGCATAGAAAGTGATTAGAGGCTGAGAGACAGAGACTAGGTATTAGAATTTTAGGTAGACTTTGTGTGTGTGTGTGTGTGTGTGTGTGTGTGTGATGAATCTCCATCCCCATGGAAGGAGGGGTAAGAACTGTCTCCTCTAGTGCAGGGGTCACCAACCTATGGTGAGTTGTATAATTATTTCATTATATATTACAATGTAATAATAGAAATAAAGTGCACAATACATGTTATGTGCTTGAGTCATCCCCAAACCATCCCCCGCCTCCCCAGTCCATGGAAAAATAGTCGTCCATGAAAGCGGTCCCTGGTGCCAAAAATGGTTGAGTACCATTGCTCTAGTGGAAAGTCAAGTGAGAGAGGTTTTAATGGGACCACTTGAAAACTTGATATTGTTTCTAACAGTTTGGGGGACACAGTGGAAAAAAGTACAAGAGGTTAGCTGAATGGCCTATGACCAAGAATGGAAAGTTGCTTAGCAAGGAACTGTCTGACCGCTGGCGGTGGGTGGAAGATGTGTGTCAAGTGTATTTGCCATGGACCAGATTCTGCCATGGAGAAAAACCCTGAAAGTGACCAAGATCCTGGGACTGCCTGGAGCAGGAAAGACTTGCAGGACGTGGCTCAAGGTGCCCTACAGGATACTCAGTGACTGAGGAAAGACAGAGAGCAAACAGCCGTGAGGTCTCCAGGCAAGAGATGGCCAGTCATGGAAGTTCTCAGGGACACATGAGAACACCCTAAAGAGAGAGAGCTTCACTGTCAAACACCTGCTACAGCCAGAGAATGAGACATGCTAGCTCATGCCAGGACTGTCAAGAACCTTTCCTGTCCTGTCATCTCTCTTTCTCTATTCTGGCCCTGTCCTGGTGACAACAGACAGTGTGGGGACCAAGTTGGTGGCAGAGGAGGAAGAAGAGGGAGAGAGGCAAAGATGGAAGCCATCTCCTCTGTGTGCCAGGGATGGGCCCAAACTGGGCCAGGGGAGAAACATTTCCTTAAAATAATGTTCAAAATTTTGATTAATGTAGTAACTTGGTATTTAAGTTATTATTTAAACAAGATTCTTTGTAATTTAAAGAAACCAAAGGATTTTTAAGTATCAAATTAAAAAGAAAGGTCCTGTGACTTGGCCTAGGGTTTACCCAAAGGGCAAGAAAGAACCAGCCCTCGCCAACCTCCCAGCAGGTTTGAACTGGTTTGTGGGGAGAAAAGAATAAAATATGATTGCATGTAAGGTCCTGTGTGTGCAAATGAATGGTTAAATACACAAGTTGAAAGAAAACAGAATCTGGAATAATTGCAAAATTTGCTCTGAGGTTATTTCAAATTATATTTAATCTGAATTGTGAAATTCAAGTTTATCACCTTTATGGATTACCTGTGACCCATATAAAATAGTGCCTTATATTTATGTACCATGCATTAGCTTTTAAAATACCTTTTTATGTGCTATCTCATCTATACTTCACAAAAATCTATACATCAATGCGCTGGTATCATTACCTGAATTTTTTTTTTTTTTCCCCACAAAACTGAGGCTCAAGAGAAATCAAATCAATTGCCCAGACTGACTGGTAAGTAGTAGGTTCAAATAAAGAAACAAGAATTCGGGATTCTGATCCCTAGTACAGCTCTCCCCATGATTTCCTTAGGTTGGGTTTCCCTATTTCTACCTCTGTGTGCCCCAAATCATTCATTTTTTCACAATTCATTTATTCATCCATTTTATTCAATATAAAATTACCAAGCATGGAGCATGTGTCAGTAGGGGCGATAGCTATTACAGTAATGACAAAAGTAAAAAAATGTAATTACAGTCAGTGATGAAAGCCACCAAGTGACAGGGCATTTCCTTTAGAGTGTTTCACAGCATGCAAATGACCTGGGGACTGAGATTTCAAGGTGAATTAGGAGGAAGAGCAATCAAGGAAGAGGACGAGGCAGGTGCCATGACCCTGTGCCATGTGGGCCCCACAGACCAGAGGGGCTAAAAGGAGGTCAGCGAGGAAGCTGAGGGGCTGACAAGGGTGAGACTGAGCGGCCGCATCTGTGACTCCGGTTTACCTGAAAATGACAGGAAGCCATTTATGGATTTTAAACTCACGGCTTCTGTGATCATATATACAGAGTCAGCTAATTTATTATCATCCTAAACGGAGGGAAACAGAATTATGAAGATAAACATGCTGCTCCGAGTAACCTGCTTTATAAATCCAAAGGAGAAATGTTTTCTCTGCTGCCTAACCCGTGAAATTTTCCATTCCTATAACTAAGAGGTGTTTATAACTGATTGCGTTGGCATATCTAAAAATTAATTCTTGAGCACCTGAGCAACCATATTACACATGTGGTTTTTTTTGTTGTTTTTCAAAAATCAGCAACATTATGTGTGCTTGACTTTTTTCAATCTAGCCCTTTACTCAGCACACCTGTGAGAACAGCACACTTTGGGGTGATAGAAAGATGACCCCTGCCTCCACAGAGCTTGTTCTTGCCTGTAATTTTTATTGATTTTTATATAGCAAGGGAGCATTGTTAACCATGATTCAGTAAAAGAGGACACTGATCTTTGTTTTTTAGTATTTTGTAGGATTTTCTTTAAACCATTTGTATTCCTATTTCCATTTTTTTTTTTTTCTAGCAAGGTGGTTGGCTAAAGTTATGGGGACAGCCCAGAGTCAAAGAATTTGGTGATATTAACTGTTATGTGTGTACATATATTAAGCCATGAAGCCACTTATGGGTTTTAAGCTCAGGTCTCATATGATCAGATTTGCAAATTCAAATTACTTATTACTTGCTAATTACTTATTACTATATTTTTATATATACATATATTCATATACACATATATTTTCCCTTAAACTAGATTTCCACTAAAACACATGCATAGAACATGATATTGGATACTCTACAGATACCTTGAATACTGCTAAAAAAATACAACTTGACAGTAATTTCATTCTTGTTAGAGAAATTCTGAATTTCCAACTACTTTCTGTTTGATTCTATTGGGGAAAAATAATTAACCAGGTACAAACAGTTCACATAACACAGAAGGTGCCTTTACCTTACTTGCTTCTCAATAAAAGATTAATCCGGCCTGAGAAGGATAATGACAGTGTGCTGGCACCAGTTTTGACTGTAGCAGCAGAGTCTTGAATCTTTCTCAGGGGATATGGCTCTACCCTGTGCCCTCTCTGGCTGGAGTTTACCCTGATGCTGCTCCTAGTTGGCAGAAGGTGGCTTTCTTTGGAAAGGCCCTGTGGATACACTGCACCAACACTATTCACAAAGAATGCTCTTCCTGTTTCTGAGAAAAGCCATAGAAGAAATTACAAAATAAAAGACCCTTTCTGACTTTATGCTAGACATTTACAGAGACTAGTTCTGGAAGCTTTACCGTCTAATCAGAATACTTATCAAATTATATTTTTACTGCCATCTACTGTCCAATACAGGAACTGCAGCCCCCCTCTAAACACACACAAACACACACACACACACACACACACACACACGGATTTTTTTTTTTTTTTTTTAGGTTATACAGTTCTTGTTTTGTTTTAGGTTATTCAGTACTCAATTGAATATTGATCAATGTATTTTAGCTTTTTTTTCTTTTTTTGCTGAGAACATGGGGAAGGTGAAGGACTGGAGAAAAATGCTTTTAATGAATGTGAAACATATGAATAATTGGTCTTTTATTTTATTTTTTTTCTTTTTCTTTTTTTTTTTGAGACAGAGTCTCACTCTGTTGCCCGGGCTAGAGTGAGTGCCGTGGCGTCAGCCTAGCTCACAGCAACCTCAAACTCCTGAGCTCAAGCGATCCTCCTGTCTCAGCCTCCCGAGTAGCTGGGACTACAGGCATGCACCACCATGCCCGGCTAATTTTTTCTATATATATTTTTAGCTGTCCATATAATTTCTTTCTATTTTTAGTAGAGATGGGGTCTCGCTCTTGCTCAGGCTGGTCTCGAACTCCTGAGCTCAAACAATCCGCCCACCTCGGCCTCCCAGAGTGCTAGGATTACAGGCGTGAGCCACCACGCCCGGCCGAATAATTGGTCTTTTAGATTGATCTCATTCTTTAAATGTGGTTTAAAATAATTCAGTCAATAAATACTTAAAGAATGACCAGGAATGAGGAGTAACAGCAATGACCTTAATAAACTAGCTCATAATCCATCAAGAGTATTTTTGAGGTCATTTCAATTATTCCAACACACTTCATTTATTAGAATCAAAGAATCAATGAATGAATCTTAAAACTTGCTGCTTCTTATAGATGATGAAAAAGTGCCCTGAGGGTTTCAGTAACTTCCCTCAGGTCTCACAAGCAGATAATAACTTTTCTTGGACTTTACCATAGAGATTTTTCTAGGACAGCAGTTCCCAACTGGTCATTCCCAAATCCCTTGAAGTTTTCAAAGCTTTCCCCATGTTTCTCACACTTAAGCATGGTATTTTTCTGTTTCCCTTTTTTGTTTGTTTTAAAAATATTCAACTGTCAAATTAATTGTATAAAAGGTTACCTTTGTAAGAGAACTCTTTGGGGACTCAGAATCTATATAAAGCAATGATTCCCAAACTCTTTGGCCTCAGGACCCCTTTGGTTCCTAAAATTATTTAAGACGCCAGAGACCTTTATGTGAGTTAAGTCTAACAATATTTATCATATTGGAAACTAAAATTGAGAATCTAAAAATTCTATCTGTTAATTAAAACTAACAAACCCATTGTATATTTCCCCAAACTATAACAAATGGTGAACAGACTGAACTTGTTTTACATTTGTGAAAATCACTTTCATGTCTGATTCAATAGAACATGGATTCTCTTATTTGGATTCAATCTATTATAATATGTTACTTTGGTTAAATATATGAGGGAAATCTGATCTCATACAAATGTGTAGTTGAAAAGGCATAAATATTTAAGAAGCCTTTTTATATAAGTGTGGATATTATTCTTAATACCCTTCCAAAACTCAATGAATAGTAGTTTCTTAAATGTTAGCTGCACATCAATAAACTCATCATGCTCTGTTACATTACAATCCATTGGTCTGTCTTGAACTCTAAAGTGTAATCTTTTAGTCATGGTTTATAACATCATGCATTTAGAAAATATCAGTGCACTAAGTCATGCAGATCTACCATATGTTGGCACATTTTGTTATAAAAACCAGTATGTTACATTCATTAATATCACCAATGATCTCTTAAGAAAAACCTTTAAGTATTAGGATGCTCTCAAGTTCACAGTGTTAGATTTTCAAAATTTGGTTTTTCAAAATTTAGTTCTTTCTTGCAAGCTGAAATTTATCATTGTCAACAAATATACTGTGAGTTGTCTTCCTTGAAGCAGTATACTCACTTCATTCATTTTCAAGAAAATATCTGCTAAAAATCCAAGTCTGTTTGGCAGTGAAAAATAAATAATTACTAGTATAGTTTGGTGCTAGTATTTTGATGTAATAAGGTGACAGCAGATTTATCCATTGCTTTTGGACTTTCAGTGCATTTTTCAACACACAAAAGCATATAAGAAATTCCTATTTTTATGAGCATAGTTTTGATCTCATGCTCTGTCCCCAAAAGTGTCGTAGAGACTCCAGACCTTCATAGAGTGAACAAGCATAACAATTCCTGGCAAGCAGATTGAAATTCTTTACCATGGAGGATTTGACCATGTACAGTGTTAGATTAGTCTTATTCCTAGTCAGATATTACTTAGTTTATGTCTATACTAGTCAATTGGTTTAAGGCAGAAGCATAAGGAACATGGCAATTGAAACAGAACATGGTAATGAAAACCATTGGTTATAATAACTGGCCACACTTTCTCTCAAGATGTTTGCTTTTGAACAAACTACAAAAACCAGTAGTATAAAGAGGAAATGCCATCAGTATTATGTCCAGTTTTGATTTTCACTTATTAGGAATAAAGAATTTTCACATCATCAAAGTGGGTGATACACAAAATTTAAGCCTGGTACTTCCTTTTTAAAAATTTTTGTTATTTAGAAGCCAAATATAACATAATTTTAAATAGATCAAATGATTTTTGTCATGTACTCATTTGTAATATAGGGTGATAAAAGGGTTTTTTTGGTCTCTTCATTATATTTTTGATGCCAGAACACAAAATGAAATTTCTGTCTCTGTGGTAATATACGTTTGATCCTGATACAAATCATGATATGTCTTTCTGAGTTTATTTTGTGGCTGATGGACTTTCCTTCTGTAATGATTGTACAGATAATTAAGGAGCATGTTTTCCTTGTTAAATAGATGAAATATGTTGCTTTTACGCTTATACTTTAATTCACTTTTACTGTGACATAGTTTTTTTTTTTAAATAAAAGCATATTTTCATATTCAGTGAAAATGATGAAGATCCCAAGGTGTTTTAGAAATGATATATTACTATCAAAGAGGCTGTCAAATTAAAAAACGGTTAATCCTTCATTAACCTATGTTGTAAGAAACCAGCTATGCATTGCAGCATCTTGGGCATCCCTTGTAGTAAGTAGCATGATTTATAATCTTGCTACATAAGAAGGTGAGAGACAAGGGATATCCTAGCCCTTGAGATCACCAGAAGGAATATAATGAGTACATCGGATCAAAAACTACCACCACATTGCCTCGTCACTTTTCTCTGGGTTTTAGGTCTTCAGAATTCCAGTATTCCCAAGAAGAATTACCAATTACTTCAGCTTCAATAGTTTTATGTAATCTACTGTAACACTAGGTCTGCAGTCCGTGACTATAGGATACTGGGTGTCATTCACAGCTAAGCAAGTCTCAGCTTCCTCCTGAGGGGAAAAAAACTCTGGGGAAAGCTGGAGACAGACAGAATATCTACTTCCAGGATATTCTTGCATCTTGCTGATTTTCTTTCCTTTCTCCATGGTCACAAAATGATTACAGCAATTATCAGATTTGTTTTATCTTTTCAGCACCATAGCCACAATACCTATGACTATTAGCTTCTTAGGGATCTATAAAAATATTTAATATTTAAGAAAATTATAGCACCAAAATTCCAAAAGAAATTGCCACATTAACAGTAATGAATATTTAATTAAATCAGTACAAACAGTGACATTAGTTCAACTTAATTAATTGTTACACTTAGTATTAAAACAATTCCATTACATTTGAAAACAATCTCTAGACTAGATTGTCTAATCCTGTAAGAATTCCTGAGTGTGCATGATTACTGTCTAGAAATCATAGCCAATCATGAATTAATTGGATTACTCATAGTCCAATAATTTCAACACAAAATTATAAAAATTCATCAAATTTAAAATGGGAAAAATTACATTTAGTGTAGGATGTGAGGGCATTTTACTAAGTTTGCTATGATGTGTGATGGAAACTTGAAAACAAAGTGTTTGGAACCAATAACAATTTTAATGTGGCCCTGGCAAAACTACCCCTTATTACTCAGGTAGATCCCTGAGAAGCTAATAGTCATAGGTATTGTGGCTATGGTGCTGAAAAGATAAAACAAATCTGATAATTGCTGTAATCATTTTGTGACCATGGAGAAAGGAAAGAAAATAGCATATGTGTTATTTCAAAAACCACCTTCTCCAGAAATTAGAGTTTGCAATAAGCATACTTTGGTGTATTTAAAAAAAAAAAGGCCATACTGTGACATCCATGTAACCCTGAATCACTGATAAGAAACTTTCAACAGCATGACCGACTTGGAGGAATCATTGTTTGTCTTTGCTAGTTAAGCAAAAATATTGTGTATTGAAAAAAACATGGAAAAGATATGTCTCCTCAGAATTTGACTGATTTTATTTTTTTGATGTCAGATGAAATTGTTTTTTTTTTGTTTTTTGGGTTTTTTTTTTTGGTGAAAATATACTAACCTTGTATAGCTAAGCAGATACAGGGGTTAAGAACAGTCATTTGTCTTTGCTTTCTGAAAGCAAATAGAACTACAATATTCAAAATAATAGTACCAGATGCCTGGGAGGTTATCCTGTAACAATACTGAGGGACATAATCCTGAGCAGAAATTCAGTTGACATTTAGGGGAAGATGAGAAATGATTACCTTAAACATTAAAAAACAATAAGGGATTGCATTCATTACAAATACAGAGAAAGAACTAATAAATAACATAGTACAATGGCTACTTACATAAAAAGATTTTTATAATGATGATGAATTACTGACTTAGAAACATCTCACCATTATGTGATAATGGTTTACTCCAAGGAGTTAAAATGAACATGTTTCTCTCTCCTTCTCTCTCTCCCTTCCTCCCTTCCTTCCTTCCTTTTTTTTTCCCTTTCTTCTGTTTCCTCCCTCAGTTTCCCTTCCTTCCCCTCTTTCTGAATCTACTATGTGTTTCTTGATTTTTCTTGTTGTCTTACACCTGATCTTTACTGAAATTTCAGAAGTGATGTCAACTTTTACTTCTAGAATAGTATTGAAAGACAGTTTTCAAAGGAAGTGATTTTTCCTTGGCTATAGGAAGAATAGGTGCCTTCTAGGTTAATCCGATAATGGAATGAATTTGTCTTCGAGGAGGAAAGCTATTATCTTAGATCTCCTTCCAGGCATATGCTTATTGATTTTCAACACCCAAAAACCTTGGCAATTTTTAATTTTTTTTTTCTTTTTTTTTTTTGAGACAGAGTCTCACTCTGTTGCCCAGGCTAGAGTGAGTGCTGTGGCGTCAGCCTAGCTCACAGCAACCTCAAACTCCTGGGCTCAAGTGATCCTCCTGTCTCAGCCTCCCGAGTAGCTGGGACTACAGGCATGCACCACCATGCCCGGCTAATTTTTTCTATATATATTTTTTAGCTGTCCATATAATTTCTTTCTATTTTTAGTAGAGATGGGGTCTCACTCTTGCTCAGGCTGGTCTCGAACTCCTGAGCTCAAACGATCCACCCACCTCGGCCTTCCAGAGTGCTAGGATTACAGGCGCGTGCCACCGCGCCCGGCCTTCTTGGCAATTTTTATATTAAAATTCAGGACGAAAATTTTTTGCTTCCACTGTCCTGGCTCCGAAGTCTCACTGTATAAGTCTCAAAGAAGACTGTGTTTACAACTGTAAGTGAGCTGGACAATTGCACTTCTATGTCACAGGCTTAGAGAATCTCTATGAGGCTTGGTTATAATTAGGATCTTTTCAAGGATTTCCAGGACTGTTTCAGACAATTCTTTTGGTCAAAGAACCCTTGGTGGGCGCAACCTCATAAAGATTTGTTTCATAAACCTGGTCCTATAAACACCATCATAAATTTCAAGTACATTTAAATTATGAATCCCGTGAAACTGAAAGAAGAACCAACATGACTGAGATAAACAAAAATTTCACCGTTTAAAAATGTCCCTACCATAAGATACCATGAAGCAGTAATGTTATGGAGTGTGTGTGCATGTGTGTGTATCTGCCTGTGTATGTGTGTATACATAATGAATTTATGGTAATAATTCAGTCCACTCCTTGCAAGTGGAGTCCTAACCCATATGAGGCATGCTGGGATCATACATTAGACCACTAGGTGACCCACCTCCAGAGCTAGCTCACAGGGTGGTAGGCTAGTAGTTTAAATTGCCATGTTCAATGGGTAGTTAGTGGTTTATATTGCAGTGACTAAAGGGACTAGATGGACCTAGACATGATCTGAACTGGCATCCCAATGTGATAAAGAAAGGCCTTTCTAGGTCACAATGAAATTGTGACTTTGCTGGGATTTTGGTGAGGTTTAGTCTCATCAACGAGAGAGGTGTGCATTATAGATATCAGTGTCGACGTCTGAAAGAAGCTGATTAAGTCAGTGTCTGACTGCAAACCTAAGCAGGGAAATTAAGCCTTAGGTATATTAAGTGATATAAAAAACCTTTGATTTTTGTTAGATAATCTCTTTTCATCAGATAGGCTTTTCAACATAGGCCTGAAAAGAACTCTATAGTAAATGAGTATTACTTGCCATCCTTTTCTAGGAAAAAATACTGAATTTTCTCACTCCTTGTGATTAAATGTGCTAACCTGGTGATGGAATATATGGAAACATTGGCTCGTTATGAAAACTTGATGACCAGGATTCTGATGGATGCTTTACTTGTTATTTTATGTAATAAGAGATGGTTCCTTAAGGTATGCAAGGATTTATGCATCCTGATAAATGAGGTTAATTTATAAGTTACAGTGATATTTTATCTATGTCATCATATGATACACTCATACTTAAGCAGCCTCAGAGAGAATTGACTGGCATTTTCAATAATGGGTATGCAGATATTAGAATCCCCTGCACAAAATGAAGGGAGGGTTTTCAAACTTCATGTCGCCTCTGAAGGACCCTATAGGGCCATATTACCTGGACTGGGAATCAATGCCTTGGTAAGTAAGGGAGCCTGGGCTTGAAACCAAGCCTTATATTCTATGTTACCTCATTGCCTCTATTGGCTTTTAGAAGTTGCGGTGACCTTTTCTAAGTTAATGTGAGTATCTTCATTGAAAGAAAAGTACGTAATAATTGAATGCTTACTATATAGTCTCTACCAGGGAAAATGTTCAAATCCACAGCAAGCAGTGCAAACACTGTAAGTGATAAGGCAGTTCAGAAGAGAGAAAGAGGAAAACAAGATCACAGGATGATTTACGATAGAAGTACAGCTTGAACCAAGTCTTAGAAAATGGGTAAGATCTGGTCTGATAAAAGCCCATACGTGGCAACAGCTTGAGGTAAAGGATGAGAACAGAACCAAATGTGGACTCCCAGAGGGGAAAGTGAGTTGTATATGTTTTGGGGAGCAGAGCAGTGGAAAACAGGGTGGATTTGATCAGATGGGGCCAGATCGCAGGGGGCCTCTGGAAGTTAGGCAAATGAGTTTAAATCTTTCATGATGTTTAACATAGGATAATTGGGAATATTTGAACAAGGTGAGTGGCCTAAAAGTAGTCCAGGAAATTCAGTCTGGCATTCTGTCCAAGTTAGATTTGAGCAGAGAGATTATGGGGACCAGCAAGAAGGTTTCTGAGATGTAAGTTGAGGTAAATATAGGAGCCTTCACCAAGGAAAAAAGAAAATTGTCAACAGGACTAACTTTATAGAGAGAGGGAAGAAAGCTCTGAACTGAAGATTTGCACCCTAAGCCTCAAGGAAATTGGAGGTGATATTCTTTCTAGAAATAAGAAAATTGGAAGGGGGATCCAAGATATGGAGAAGAAGCTATAACTTGGTTTTCACTGTGAGGCAATGCGGGCAGCCCAGTGTCCTGAAACCGCTGGGGCTCAAAATCAGACGAGAGCACAGGGAGAAGAACAGAGCTGTAGGAACCTGCATGTGACTCCAAGGGAAAAGGCTGTATCTGAAGCCGCGAGAGTGCTGATGTTCTAAGGGAGAAAGTACAGAGGGAAGAGAAAAAGCAAGAGACAAAGTGATAAAGCAAAAAGGACAGAAGAAGAGAGGTGCAGCCCTGCCTGTCATAGATGTTTTCTGGAAAAAGAATATAGTCAATTCCATTAATTGTAGAAGGGGGAATAGAAGTAAGGGTCACCGTGCACATACCTGTGCAAGTGCATGTGTGTACGTGTGTGTGTAGGGGCATGAAAGCCAACATTCATTAAAAGCCCTTGTTATATGCCAGGTATTTTTCTCTGAATTTTGCATGTAATTTTGTTCTATCCTTTTAACCTATCATTAGCTCAACTCTTCCTCACTCCCCTGGATACTAGGATATTTCACTTATTACTATTTCCTTATAAAATACAAGCAATAAAGTGAATGAAAGGAATATATTCTGGAATACTTTTGACTTCTGGGTAAGCTGGAAAATAAACCTGTGCATCCAGGACCCTCCCAATTTGGATTTGGCCTCCCACTCAACACTGTTGGCAGGAGCACTTTACTGTAGCTTCTTTAGGGTCATGCCTTTCCTGGCTCCCCAGAACACAGTGGATACTCTTGATAGATGATACCATGGCTCCCTGTACTTACTCTTTCTAACATATTTCCCAATTTTCAGCAAGTGGTTTTAGATTTAATATCTGTTTCTCCTGAGAAAACATAAGTATGGATAACTGGTGTCTTCCTCATCCCCATATCCTTGCAGTTAGGACAGTGCTTTGCACATGATAGGCCCTAGATAAGTGCTTGTTAAAGGAATAAATGAGCTCCTCACACCATCCATAAACTACGTAGCAATATCCCTCAAAGGCCTGTTCATTCCTCCAATCAATGCTTTTTTTCCACCGTATAATTCCACCAGGAGGGTTCATCACACCTGCAATTACATAGTCAAATGCATCATTTGTTGTTCAGTGTCTGTTACCGGATAGACTGTGAACTCTGTTAGGGCAAGAGTGGGATTTTGGTCACTGCTCTCTGGCAAGTCCCTGGCACACAGTAGGCCTAAAATACATAGATGCTGAATGTGGAAGATGATTACATTCATTTTATTTGAAAAGAACTAAAACTTAAAGAAATAAAAACAAATGTCTAAGGTCATACAGCTGGCAGAGTCAGATTCAAAATCAGCTCTAAGCCTAAAGCTTGTTTATCATCTTTCATTTTTCCCTCACTACATCAGAAGCACAGAGCAGACTATTCAATTTGCCAAGAGAGGTGATTAGTTCACTTCAAGATAGTAATTTTAATATAGAGGTGAGGCATTGTTTCATAGGTGGAAGCTGGGGTGAGAGAGGAAAGTCATTTATGAGTGAGTGTTTGAGCATGGATTTGTGTTGAATGGGCATGAGCTTATCTCATTCTGTGTGTGTTTATATCTTGTGTCTGACAAGGGTGGGGAGAAGAAGAGTGGAAGGTGATTGATAGAAGCTCAAGTTGGCAGTGAAAAATTCATGCAATGCTGACACAGTCAATGTTTTTCTCCGAAGTGCAATTGACATAGAAATGGCATAAGGATAGTGCACCTCCCCAGACGTGAGCAACACATTTTCTTTTCTTCCAACAGAATTGGGCACATTCTGGTTATCTGGAACTGGTGTGTTAGTTCTCAATACCTTATTCATGTTAATATTTGAAGCTAGTTGTTTGATGAGTTTAACTTTTAAGTCAAGTTTATAAAGAAAGGCTTTTTGAAAAGTACTTGCTTATTTACTATGTAAATATTTAATATTAACATTGCTAAGCCTCAAGTTTCTAATTTGTAAATCGGGGACATTGATAGCTAACTCTATAGCCCTAAAGAGAGTCATTGGGGTTAGAGATCATTTAAGTGTAGCCCCTAACAGAAGCTGTAATGTACCAGGCACTCAAAAACTAACAGCTAACATAAAAGTTTGAGATAAAAGTACAGGTGTCCATTTTTCTTTTTATGACTTTTTTCTCCTTTATCAAATATCTTCAAATATATATTAAAAATGCATGTTCTTTACATTCCATAAATTCTATGCTTCTTGGATGAAAGGAACTCTTTCAATCCCCAAAGAGAGTACAATCTCTAAAACATCCTGTCAGTGGCCTAGGTGGTCAATTTGGGTTTCTCATATAGGAGAAGAGGTAGGAGAACGCTTTCTAAGTTTGAAAAATAATATTATGAAAGATTGCAAAGGTCTTAGAAGATAGTTATAAAATTTAAAGTAAATCAAAGTAAGTTGAAGAAATGTACATTGAAAACATGGTGATAGTATTCATGGAAAGAAGGAAGGCAGAAAATTTGGAGAAAGTGGATAGGACAGTTCAGGACATATAAGTCCTATGGACCAAAGGTGAAAATGAAGCACCCAATATAGTCATATGACTTGCTTTTTCTCCTAATGAGGTGTTGTTGCTCCAGTAATCACTCCATAGAAACTAACCCTAAGTTAGGCAAAACGTGCCAGAGAACAAGGCCTGTGTATCCATGATTTGTTCCTCATTCCCCAGGAGCTGACCTTGGATATATCTCCTTTTATGAGTCAATTGTTACGAAAGTGTTTTATCACCTCCCAATTATTAGCAAACATAACTCGCGTTTTGTGTTTTTCAAGAACATTTTACAAAACAAATAGGGAGACTGAAAGTCGTCTCATCATTGCAGATGTCGCTCAGCTAACACATTATTTTTCTCCCCTTGTCTCCAGAGCCTAAAGTAAGCTGCAAATTAGGCCGGTCTGCGTCGACGTCAGGTGTGCCTCCTCAGTCAGTCGCTCCTCTCAGGCAAGCCAGCGACCTGCAACAGAGCCAGGTACCATCATCGTTAGCCAATCGTGATTGACTTCCTGTGATGCAACATGCCAAATGCTTCCCACCTCTGTCTGTCCTGTTGCTGTAGACAACTCTCGCATTTGCTTTTGTTTTTCTATGTGTGTATAAGTGGAGGGGGGGGCGCGGTGAGTTCTGGCAGTCTGTGTTTTCATCCGAAAAAGAATGTCTTTCTTCCTTGTGACTGGTGGTGAAACTTTCTTTGCTGTTTGTTACCAAATCGTTTTTGTCTCTGGTTTCCATCATTCTGTAATATAAATGTAGTAAACTTGTACTCTATGTATTGGCTTAGTGATTATTTTCTTAAATTCTTTCTCTCTTCCATGTTTTGTGTATTTTTATACTGTCTCTGAAAATTTATCAGCACTTGATAAATTTATCTACTTTGTTTTATGTAGATTTCTTTTTTAAATGTTTTGTCCACAACACTTGCACAGATGTTATCAATGAATTTGTACGCATCTTTTAGCTCTTATCCTATTATACTGTAATATTTGTGGCAATTTTACTTTTATTTTTATTTAGCTTGGAGCATGATTGTAAGACACTGTGAATATTGATGTCCTTATAAATATTCATATACCAACTCATTTGGATTGAATATGGCAGCTAGTCTTTCTTCTTTCTTAGGCCATAGAGATAAACTAACTGACCAGATAATCTAGATATTTATCAAAAACTGTAGATTACTAAGGCAGCCTTTAAATAAATGACTTTTCTCTCTTATACCAACCATATCAGAAACGTTCTCAGAAAGGGAATGTAAGTGTTCATGCATGGTAAATGAGATCTCTATTATCACTTGGAGAAAAGAGACAAGAAATAAAGGCATAAGCTGAAATGTCATTTAATCCTTTACAGTATAATATGTTGCTATGATGTTCATTTGGGTCCATGGTTGTGGATGGAGAATTTAGTATGGGGAAAAAAAAATCACTACACATAAGTGTCCTGTCTATAGCTTACTCAATAGGAATTCAATACATTGACTTAATTTATGAAGCTTAATTGTTGTTACTGTTAAGTATTATGGGTGTTAAATGGGATGATGTCATTCTGGAGTGGTTTTTCTCTGCTTTTCAGCTTTAATCTTTGCATTCATGAAACTCTTCTGAAATAGTAAATTATAAAACTAGTGATGACACCTCCAAGGGAACTGCCCATTACTGATTAGCAAATTACATATTCATCAATTATTTTAAATGTCAGGCTATTTTAAAAACATAATTAAGCAGAATAATTGCATTTTTTTTCTAATGAGAGACATTGTGCGTCTTAGTAATTCTGTCTGGCTTAAATATGCAAAGGATTTGATTTATGAATATATGAGATATCTACAAACACAGAAAGCGAGGGGCTTCTCTCAAGGGCATCTCAAGTGCCATTTGGAATTTCTTGTGTCTTAATTTAAAATGTTAAATGCCTTTATAACCAAATATAGCCAGCTCAAACACTTTTTGGATTTAAAAGAAGTAGAAACAATAGGACACTGAATAAATAAATGAATAATAACACAACCTCACTATGATAACTGCCACTTTAGCTGATTAAAGCTATTCCAGAAATATTATATTTACCAATATTTAAAGTTTAAAAACACTGGATACAGAAAGAAGTTTAGCTGTTTGGGAGCGGATTGCATTAATACTATCATTTTTTTTTTCAAGTATATGTTCCTTGCTATTACATTACCCTCAGTATCTCAGAGAAGTTTTGTGTTCTTTATTTTGCTTTTTTTCATAATTATCTTTATAGCTGTTTCATCCTAAGCCCCTTTGACTCTCAATAAAAGCAGGTCCCTGGGTACGAACTTCTGGAATAGAGACAGGGGTCTGTGCCTTTGCATTATCAACTCTTTGCTTACCTGATGGGATGTTCTTCATTCTTCAAAACATAGCAACATGAGAAAGCCCCTGACGCCACTTACATACTATTAGTTTCCTTACCTACTGACAAATTCTGACACACGGCCAAATTGTAGATGGCTGTCAGGGCTGTAAATTATTAACAGATGAGTGGCCTCTGAGCTTCTCTTCTTTGGCTTATGACCAGTTGTATCATACACTTACTCCTACATTCTGGAGATAAAGGGGTAGGCATAGCTCAGGTGAACTTTGTTCTGCATTCCTGTGACTTAGCATTCAACTAAAGTTAACAAGTACTTACTGAAGGTCTTTTTTAAACCAAATTTCCACACCCTCAACCATAGTCTTGACTGAAACATCTCTCTAAGTTACAACCAGGGTGACACTGCTCTGTGCTGAGGAATGCAAGGCAGTGGAGAAAGACATTTAACCTGTTTAATCTAAGAATGAATAGTCATATGCCAGCTAGGATATGGAACACCTAGCATGATTAAACAATCACCCTGGTCATATTTTAAGCAGTTTTTCCAATTCTAACATTCCTGTTAGTTATTAAAACCCAGAATTCTTAATAGGAGATTAGTAGACTTTTTGCTAGGAAATCATTGGAAAACTATGTGATATATTTTAAACAAACAAAAGCATTCACAACCCCCTAAAACAATTCCAGGAGTGCTTATCTATGGAGGAATCTGGCCTTAGGAAGGCTGTTCCATGTCAGCTGCATTATGGAGTATTAGCTCTCATACAGAGGGAACTGTGTTTCTTTTCAGATTGTTGTTCACATCCTATCTCTATTCAGTTTTCTGGGACCTGCTTTGTCATTTACCACTTTATGTCATGGTTGGAGCTTTCTGAGAAGTGCTGGAGGTGGAGTTAGGTGGAAGTGCTTGACATGACTCCAGCAGAGATGCACAGAGGTGGTCAAGAGTGACTGCCCACCCCCAGAATTGGTGTATGAACAGTGGAAGATGTCAGGGTGACCATAGTTTGATGCAATTCTAGAGTGTACTTTTGGACATGGTCAGATGTCAAAATTGTTTTCTAGCTACTTAAAAAAAAAAAAAAAAAGATAAATGATCCAAAGATAGAGATGTGGGATCAGTACATGTGAAGACTTGGGTGGATTTCTTGACAAGGACTGTGCCAGTTCAGAGGTGATCCTCCCATGCCTAGCACAATGTGGAACACTCAGTGATCTTTTGTTTACTTACTCAACATGTCTGTCTATAAGTGTTTTTCTTTCTATTCCCTTGAAAAATATTGTTCTCACATAATCTGATTTTGTCCCTGTTCTTCAGTCCTTAATATCTCCAGAGCAGTGGGATGTTTTGACTTGTCCCATAGACCCAATATGCTTTGCCTTAAAGCTTTGAGAAGACCACTGTGCTCCCTTAGGGTTTGTGAATTCTGAGCTCTCGTTGAACTTTCCAGATAGGACATTTGCACATAAAACGTGCGTAGGAGCCTGGGGAGTGTGAGGAAAGGTAACAAGGGGAGGCCGAGTGGAGCAACATTTTAGGGTATGAAATGAGGACATAGGAAGGAAATGTAATTTCATCCAGCCCCCACTCTGACTAGTGTAACCTTATAGGCTGCGAAGCTGCATCCTCATTTAATTTTGTCTTCAATAGGATCAAGTAGAAAAACAAAGACAAAAACCTAAGGGCAATATGTGAAATCTCTGTACCTTCTTCTCAGTTTTGCCATGAACCTAAAATTGCTCTAAAAAAAATAAAGTAAAACAACAAAACAGAATACACCACAAAATCTAACAGTAGAGAAACTTGAGCAATATTTTCTCCTTAGAAGCCTCAAGCTGCCATCAACATGGATAGGTCTGGTTTTTCCGATGCTTTGCCTGCTTTAATTCAGCCCCATGTCCCACAGACCTAGCACATGTGGATTGTGAGGTTTTATCTGATCTGCTGGGTGCATTTTCATCTAGAGACTGTTTTGTGGTAGACAGGATAAAGCAGCGTTGGGAAGGGGAGAATCACAAAATACATGTTTGGGGAACATGTGCCTCCTGACTCAGTGTGACCAATGGGTCCCTTTTCTACCATCCCTTGCTCAAGTATGCAGCGTGTGTGTGTGTGTGTGTGTGTGTGTGTGTGTTTTGAGAGTGTGATATTCTAGGTCCTCCTATTATACATGAACTGAGAAAATATTCCACATACCATTTGTACACAGCTGATTTGATTGTGTGCTTAGGGTTATATCATATGATGGGAATGAAAGAAAAGCAGAAACAGAACAACACTCAGAACCAAACCAGCAAAAGCTGAGCTCACTTAGTTAATACGCAGCCTCTCGCTACCAAAGAGCATCCTCAAGGCTGTGCAGTGGATCTTACAAATGGCTCTTATTATTTGCTTCCTCCTGCATAAAAGTCAACCTTACATATATTTCCAAATATGGAAAGCCTGATGGGGGACTTGGAAACCCCCCACTTAAGTTCACAATGCAATGTCCGCATCACATTGGAGAAATGTTTATCTGTACTAACTTCAAATTGTAAAATAAAGTGTTATGTTAACAAAGATCATGTTACAAAGAAATTATTGTTATTTGTTATAAAAATGATATTTACCAAAGAGATTGGATCTAGCCCTGTAAAATGTGGAATAAATTCATATTACAAATAAGAATGTCAGTGGCAAAATTCATCTATGGCCAGGCTTTAAGACACAGTTGCATTAAAATAATGCAAGTGCAAAAACCAAAAAGCATTATCTTATTATGCTCTCTATGTCTTTTACAGACTTGTCTGATTGCTTGGTAAAAATTAGGCTTTAGTTCTTTGTGGAGTTCTCTATGAGCTTTAACTTATGTCATATTTAATGAAGAAAATAAAATTTGTTATTACCTTTCAATACCCACTGAATCCAGTATTATGGGAAATGAAATATTGGAATTATTGGATTTACACTTTCATGCAAAGAATTCAGATGGCAGTAACTCATTGCTTTCTACAACCCACTGTGGTATAGGCTGAGTAATTTTGATGTATTATTTAGCCACTGCATGCTGGTTGACTTTTGTATACTTCAAGTGGCAGAATATTTGGGGGTCACCTTTTAAAGTCCAATAGTCTCATGACCAATCTCTCAGTAACTCTATTATAAAATAGAATGAACAAACTCATTCCCAACCTCAAAAACATGACAATTGATGACCTTGGAATGGGAGGGAGAGTGTAATAAACAAGAGGATGTTTTCCAAGGAGCCTTGACCCAGTTGACACATAGGGGTGGGGACTGAGCCAAATAGACTCTGCTGTTCCCCAGTGCCTGTATGTGTCCCTGTGTCCCTTTCTTCAGCGTCAGAGATCAGAGTTGTCAACTTAACTCAGGTAAAAGGGCTACAGGTAAAAGTGTGAAGTAGCTGAAGTATATACTCCAAAATTCTTTAACATTTGGAAAGGACCAAAAGTTATTCAGGGTTCTTAGATGAAATTAGCATAATGAAAATCGTGTGCCCTTTCTTGTCATCTTCGATGTGCTTACTGTGTGCTGGGACTGTATCAGATGTCTGCTCTCTGTAGTCCTATACCATAGGTACTATTATCACCCCACATTGCAACCGAGGATACCACAGTAAGGTGACATGCCTTGTCCAAGCTTTCATCATTATTAAATGTCAGAGTCTAAGATTTTAACTACTCAGCTGGATAAAAACCCGAGATTTGGAGGAAGTAAGGATTTATTAGAATCCTGGCTCCACCAGTTAGTAGCTGTGTGACCTTGAATACCTTGCTCCACTTCTCTGAGTCTTTATTCTTCTCTGTAAAATGAAGCAATATTATTTGCCTTGTTTAGTTGTGGTTGAGGATTAATGAGATAAGATGTGTATGTAAAATCCTGGACAGACATTGCCCTCCAAAATAGTATTAATGCTTTCTCCTTTCCCTTACAGCTTTTCCTCTTCCAAAAATTCAACTTTCTTGCTTGCTGGAAATTTCTAAATAGGAGAGTGGTTCCAGTCAGTGGTATTCCAAAGAGGGTGGGCACTGAGGGAATGGCTTGATCTACTCCGATATTGCCAGCCTTGTATAGAGCTGCTAGTGCATAGTGATTATAAAAAGGAGCCAAATTGTTAATCAGTCATATTACTGATTTTAAATTCTCTATAGACAGTGCATATCCTTATTGCCTGTGCTTGGGGAAAATTGATTTCTCCCTCCCTTGTTTTTGGTATACCACGTGGTCTGATTATATTCATTATTTCTTCTCTCACAAATAAGAAACTAGATACTTAGTGATTTACCAAATAATAGGAAGTCTGTATCTGGCATTTCTTCTTACCTTGTAGGTCTCATGTGTAGCTTGGAAACAAAGTAACTAGAAACTGGCTACAGGTATCATTTCAGAAATGTCAGCTCACTTGTGCCCTAATACTACTTGCTCTCCTGTATGAATTAAGGTATGAATAAATGTAAGAAAATGTCAAGGCTATATACTAACTTACTATCTGCTAGGGTCAGGACAAAATGTGGGGAAACACAGGAGGTATATATATATATATATATAGCCAACTTCAGCATTTACTTAAAGCTTCCCCAGACCAGTTTTAAATGCCTCATCTTCTTATCCACAAGCATGCATATTATAAAAGATATCTATCTAACTACTGAAAGGAATGTCCCATTCTAGTTGGGGCTGGACAACCCAGAGGGAGAAAGAAGCATAATGATAGATAGACCCTTGGCGCCATCTAGCGTCTGAAGTGCACTTTGCAGACTGTATTTTTATTTTAACAAAAATAATGGAATCCAACAAAACAGTTTGTTTTATGTCAGAGAAGACATGTGCTGTTTGGGATCATAAGCATGATGCTTGTAGAAATCCAGGAAAAAAATTTTCTGATGATTTTTTTTTTTGGATCTTTTTCATTAGTTTAGTCTTGCAATTCTAGTTTCTCTAACTTTTAAATAGTATACCCCTTTTTAAAAATACTTTTGTGAGGGAGAAATAATGAACCACAGTCAGTGATCTCTGAGTGCTATGCATTATGTATGAATAGATGCAGCTGTTTTCATTAGGATTTATGACATGTTCCATGTATTGTAATTCCCTAAACCCAACCTGAGTCTCCAGGAAAGGAGATCATTATCCCTCTTTTATAGCTTGAAAAGAAAAAGAGCAGAAAAAGCTTGACTGGCTAAATGGAAGAATTCCTTCTTGATTTCCTTTGTTTGCCATTCACATATTTGAAACAGATAGCTTAAGATTCTCCTCTGAAAAGAGCAGTCTCTCTAACTAGTGGGTAAATTTACCTCCAACTTAAATTACATGTGGATTAGGAATACATGTTTACACTATATTAATACTGGCTCTGAGTTGCACTGACACTTCACTGAGAATAATAAATACATCCACACTGTGAGTGCCTTACTCAAGAAGCACTAGAGAGATTTAGTTTCTCCACCCAGCTCACCTGCCGGCCAAATCTTTGTTCTTTATTCTGTGCTGCAAATGAACATTACCCTTCAGGTTGAAAGCACCTCTCAAAATAAAGCAGATTTCTAAAATAACTTTTGTTGGAGGCTTCTTAGGTGCCTGGCACAGAGCTCAAAAGGTTACATTATCTAACTTCACAACACACTTATGAAGTCATATTACCCCCATTTCCCTGATGAGGAAACTGAGGCTGGAGAGTTCTTGTTACCTGTTGAAGGTCTTACAGCTTGTAAGTGACCATATGGACAGGAGGTGTGAGCCCAGATGGTTCGACTAAACCCCTGCTGTGTACACAGCTACCTCATATATAGCTTCGTCTCTAAATTTGCTATCTTCCTAAAACTTGCCTTCCTTTTCTTTCATTCATCCATTCATTTAATCACTCTTTGATTTTCTAGGTCTTTCCGTTTAACTTGCCTAGAATAAAAGTTCCATAGGACAGGACAAATTCAACTCAGATTTCAACTAAGCAGAGTGTCACCCAAGAGCAAGATCTCCAAGGGTGAGATGGAATTGGGAATGTACCTTTTGGAAGAAGGCTAAATGTTACTTGTTGGTTGTATCATTCCTTTGTGGACCATGGACTAGTGCTGTGAGAAATCAACCACGCAGGTGTACACGTGCCTATGAGGATAAACACTTGAGCACATCTAACCCTTTCCACATTCAAAAAAGAAAACACACCCCCTCCCACAAATGCACACATAAATACCAGCTTCTAGAATACTAGTGTAGATTTAAACAACAACCCTGAAAAGACAATGTATTCACCAAGATTTATCTGGCTTCTGAGTTTCCACAGCAATCCTATGAAGAGTCACTTTAAAGAGGGTTGGGGGAGGAACAACCATACTGTCACTCCAAAGCATTTGTTTTCTAAAGTAAATGCTGCATTAGAGCTAGTTAATAATCCCTGGTTGTCAGCTATTTTGACAGGGATGGTATTTGGAATGCTGCATTTAATGACTTCCTTCCTGGAAAATGAGGAAGCTTTTTGAAGGACCAAAAGGTGTCAAGAGTAATCCTCCCCAGCCCAGTTAACTTTGCATATGAAAGTGGTAGAGGCTTTTCAGGAGAAGGCAACGGAGCCAAAGTTGTTTATCATTCAAGGTACAGTCTAGGAAAGAAGGCAATCTGTGCTTTCTCTTGTCTGATATAAACCTAAATAATGAAACAAGGTACCCTTGAAGAAGTTGAGCACTCATATCTGATAGTCACTGTCTCCAGGCCTCATGGAATTCCCAACAATTTTGATTTTCACATCCATAAGAAATAAGAAACGACCATAAAAGCACATTTTAGACTGGAAGTGTTAAATGTGAATACTTATTTTCAGTCATTCATTTATTCAGCACATAGGCCTTTTTAAACATTTTGTTGCAGCAAAGAAGCGCAAAACATTATCTCTCCTTTAAGAATGCATGGAGCACTAGGGGGGGAAGGACAAACCTAGGACACCAGCACAGAAGAGAGGCAGAGTGGGACCACTCTGGCAGCTTTATGATTTGTGCTTTTTTCTCCTGAATCCAAACATGTCTCGTAAGATGACCTGTGTGGCTTGATGATGGGCTTAGTGTCCCTCACCCTTTCCCCAGCTTCAGTCTCCAGACCCAGCCTCTGCGCTCAGATCCATTCTGCACACCAATGGGAGAGTGACCACGTGTTGACTTCCCCTGTGCAAAATTCTGTAAGGGCTGCCCATTGCCTGCAGAATGGAAGATAAACTACTTTGGAGTTCAAGGCCCTGCGTGAGCTAGCCTGGGCCGTCCTGTTCAGCTTCCTCATCCATCAACTACCACCATCCACCTTCTACTCTCATGCCCATTCATACATCCTCCATGGTTCTGTCTCACTTTTAAATACTCCAGGGAAATCTCCCAGAGTTGCCTAAATCTTCCTCTCCATGGAACACCCTCCTGAGTCCTCAGTTCCTGGCACATTATTGCTCATCCTTCAAGTCTGGGACCAAGTGTGTTCTCCCACCTATGAGGCTGTCCCAGCTTTCCCAAACTGGTCTCCCTTCTCTGATCTCTGGTCTATCCCTATACTTACTGTGCATAACCGTGAGTAACCTTATTTTCATATCAGAGAGGAACATTATCTGAGGGATGATTGGGGAAACTCAGGTTAAGTAAATTTCTTTTTTTTTTTTTTTTTTGTTGAGACAGAGTCTCACTTTGTTGCCCAGGCTAGAGTGAGTGCCGTGGCGTCAGCTTAGCTCACAGCAACCTCAAACTCCTGGGCTTAAGCGATCCTACTGCCTCAGCCTCCCGAGTAGCTGGGACTACAGGCATGCGCCACTATGCCCGGCTAATTTTTTCTATATAGATTTTTAGGTGTCCATATAATGTCTTTCTATTTTTAGTAGAGACGGGGTCTCGCTCAGGCTGGTCTCGAACTCCTGACCTTGAGCAATCCACCCGCCTCGGCCTCCCAGAGTGCTAGGATTACAGGCGTGAGCCACCGCGCCCGGCCTAAATTTCTTTACATTCAGTGTTTTCAGTTTGCTGATGTGCAAAGAGAGGGATATAATATTGCATGTTTCTCAAATATATTTGACCATAGAACTTCTCTTTCATTTTTCGAAGGCACATCCCTGCTTTTAGTTCCCAAAATCTAGCCTATCATTGTTTGCATTGGAATGTTGGTTCCTCAAGAGCTGGGAATGTGTGTTTTCATCTTGGAAACTCCTAGCTGTCTCAATACATATTGAATGAATAAATAAATACTAAGGGTGGCCGGGCATGGTGACTCACGCCTATAATCCTAGCACTATGGGAGGCCGAGGCGGGAGGATCGCTCGAGCTCAGGAGTTCGAGACCAGCCTGAGCAAGAGTGAGACCCCATCTCTACTAAAAATAGAAAGAAATTATCTGACCAACTAAAAATATATATAGAAAAAACTAGCCAGTTATGGTGGTGCATGCCTATAGTCCCAGCTACTCGGGAGGCTGAGGCAGGAGGATTGCTTGAGCCCAGGAGTTTGAGATTGCTGTGAGCTAAACTGACACCACGGCACTCACTCTAGCCTGGGCAACAGAGCGAGACTCAGTCTCAAAAAAAAAAAAAAAAAACAAAAAGTTAAAAAAAAGTAAATAAATAAATAAATAAATACTAAGGGTGGAAACAAGTAGGTATGCCACTGTAACACTGTTAGGATAATTTGCAAATGTATTGGGCTCATGACTGTGGCTCTGCATGCAGTCATCACATATGGCTACATATGGCCACCAGTTAATTAACTAGTTTTACCTGCTTGCTGAGAATGAGAGGGAAAAGTTAGAGAAGAGAACTGAAATGCAAGTACCCACAAGGCACCCACAAGAGAGATAACACAATAGCTGCAGTTCACATTGGAAGAGAAATCTCTATTAAACTCATACCTAAAAATTGATTTTTTTAAAAAGCAGCTTTATCAACAGAAGGAGAAACAGTGTATCATGGAAACCATTCTAGGAAAACATTCTATACTTAAATGGTACAAGCGTGTATTTCAGACAGAACATAAACTGTGATTGGAGTGAATGAAGACCTTTACGGTCGCTGAGATCAGAAGTAATTATGAAGTCTTCTCCCCAGAAATCATTCAATATAGAATGTTTTTCTTTTAAGACAGCACAAAACTAAAAAAAAAAAAAAAAAAAAGACAACACAAAACTTACATAATGTCTACAGAAATTCTAAACTTTATTTAGATTTTTGTCTTTACAAAATTTTGCACTAAATTTATCAAAGCTGAACTCTACTCTTTTCTGGCTTGTTGTTTCTCTCTTTTTTCCTATTATTTAGCCCTAGTGTTGCTGAGCACAGGCCCTAAACACATAAGAACTTGCCCACTGGGTGATTTAGCAAGTGTTACATGTCCATAGTATTTCTAAAAATACTTTGGCAGCCAAATTTAAAAACAAAGGCAAAAGGTTTTTTTTAAAAAAGCATCAAAACTCTCAGTGATGAACAGCTGTTTGATACTACAGTTTATTGAATTAAAAGAAGGTCTTCCTCCCTGCTCTAATGATTGTCTTCTCAATTTAAGTCACAGAAAGGGGACTGTTTTAACACAAGTTACCAACAATCTGATAAGCTGTGTGAAGATTTGCTAAAGCTGCCAGAAGAGGGCAGCACTTCCTCTTTCCCTACTTCCTTTATAACTAAACAGGGGTGAGTCCTACCTCCAGGTCTCAGCAGGAGTGGTGCATTTCAATACCCATCACCCAGATGGAAAGAAATAAAGTGAGAAAGTGAGGCCAAGGGTCTAGTCTGGACTGGAACAGATGATGTCCTTCTTCCCTCCTCATCCTGTCCCTCACTTTTCCCCTCCGTCTTAGCTACGCCCAGGGGCTTTGGGTGGAGTGTCAGGACCTGAGGAAACAGGATTCCTTGGGGGATGCTGCTAGGTGCAAATTTTCTAATACTGCTTTGGCAGCTTCACACACCACAGCTCTGAAAACAGCTGTCTGGGGTCTAGGCAAAAGGGAAGAGTACATAAAATAAGTTTTTGGCCATTTTATCTTTTCCTTCTTTTTCCAAAGCCTCTATGCTCTAAAATCATCTACCTTCCACAAAATCATCCGCACTGTGTGTCCCCTGTCCCCTATTTAGCCTACCTTCTCTTGTACCACCAACCAAACACTAAGAAACTACCAAGTGTCACTGTCATTGACATTTTGCAGTAATTAACATTAGTACTTTAGAGTTTACAAATTGCTTTCATATAGTCAGTCAACAAATGCTCATTGTGGCGCTGCTAAGCACCAGATGTTTGACTAGATGCTTGAGTTTGCAAGATGGTTGCTAGAAACTCCTTGTGTTCAAAGAAGTTTCAGCCCAGTAAAGAAGCCAAAAAATGTATGTGTGTGTATACACACACAAGCACACACACAGATATTTGCAATTCAGGGTAATTAAGAAGAGCGTAGACAGAAGACAGAGAGATTAATTGTGAGTGTTGAGGAGACCACTGAAGGTGGTCTTTACACCTCTTTACAGAAAGAGGAAGTGACATTTGAGGGACATGTTAATGAGAGAGGGTAAAAAGCTGTTACAAGAAGAAGTAAGAAGATTCCCAAAGAGTGAAAAGTCTGAAGCCATACAATTTGTCAGACAAATGCAAGCAATTTAGCATTACAGGAATAACAAATGTTGAGGTGGGAAAAATTAGAGGAAAAATGATAAGAGGATGAAGAGCAAGTGGTAAAGCTCCGGGAGAATGAGGAAGCACGAGCATGATCATTATCCCATTTACAAAAGGGGAAACTGATCCCTCTACAAAATTCAGAAGAAATTTGCCGAGGAGCTGTCTCCTTATAATTCAAATTCTAATTCCCTGAGATCATCTCCCTTAAACCTCAGATGACAGGAGGATTGCCCTCCCAGAATAATTAGCATTACAAAAGAGGATATTATTAGCCCAAATGAATCTTCAATGAATAGAATACCTAAGAGCATTCATTTGTTTGTTTCACAATTTTTTCTATTTTGAAAAATTTCCAATGACAGAAAAGTTGAAAGGCTAATACAATGTGCATACTTTTACACACACACACACACACACACACACACACTTTTTTTTAATCATGCCACTTCATCTCTGAATGTTTGAACATGTGTCTCCTAAGACCAAAAATATTCTTCTAAACAAACTCAAAAAAGCAATCGAGTAATCTATAATGATTCAATACTATGGTCTAATAAAAAGCTCATTTTCAACTCTCTAAAAGTGCCCTGATATTAGGCCTTTCCCTGATCCAGGATCCAATCAAGGATGAAAAATTGCATTTAGTTCTCACACCTTCTTTTTTTCTTTTATTCTTCAAATCTCCTTTAACCACGAGTATTTCCCAACCTCATTAGTCTTTTAAGACACAGACATTTCCAGAGTCCAGAGTAGACATTTTTCCAGAATGTACCTCAGTTTTGAGTTGTCTGTTTCCTTGTGATTAGATTGGCATTAACCATGTTTAGCAAGAAAACTACAAGTGGTGGCCTTCGCAGAGAATCACAGGGCATGTGATGGCAGTTTGTTGTATCACTGGGACTGATGTTTGAGCACTTGGTTTAGGCTTTTTCCTCTAGATTCCTCCCCTCTAATTACCCTGTGTACAAGTAGGCAGGGACCACAGGACCTGCCTTAAAATTTTCCAATGCAGGATCAAATCGATTGATTGAATATATTATGTCTCTTGTATTTTCTTAAGAAGATAAAAAGAGAAAGTAATCTAATTATGTTTTATCAATGTCTAAATGCATTTGACCTAACGTTTTCTCATGTGACCATCAGAACGGTCCTGCAAATCATAGTTATCATTTTATGTCTGATGAGAAAACTGGGTAACAAAAGGTCAAGTGAAGTCTCAAGTTCAGAGTGAGAAATGGCAGATCTGGGACTTAACTCTCTCTTCTCAGTCTCAATACAATCAATGTTCTGTAGGCCTGAGCTGCACTCCTATGGGTGTTTCAGAATAAATAAATACTGCACATTTCTTACACAGCTCATCACCACTAGAGGGAGCAAGAGGACCTCCAAAGCTACCATGGCTACATTTGTTCAAACTAGAAATCATTTGACAGTCACAAGTTTAATGCAGGGAAATGTTTATACATGAATGAATAAAGAAAAAAAATAATTGTGTCCCAGTTGGTGTCCCTGCTCCTCCCCCCACAATTTTAGCTTAAAATAGATTAAGTATGCATTAACTATGGACATAATATAACAAGATTAAGGACAAATATGAAGACCAACAAACTACAAAATGAATATATGACCCATATTTAATGTTCAGTGAGGTTTCATGCAGGAAAATGCAGTTAGTTGTTCTTTTACAATATATATTATCTACCTGCAGGCATAAAGCATGTGGTACAGGAACTTATGAAATGGATATTAATTATTATTATTTTCCCTGATTCTGTCTCTTCCTTTTTAGAGAAGAGATCAAAAGTTACAATGGAATGTGAATTTGGCTTTTATTATACTGTGTTCTTTTAAAATTAAAGGCTTCAAAATAAGTCTCTGCACGTTACATCCTTACCTACCATAAATAAGATGTCATTATGTTTAATTCATCCCTTAAAAACTCATTTCCATGGACACACATGGGCAAAGCTAATCTCTATATATTTCCACGGACTGTGGATTATAAAAACAAAGCCTATCTAGAGGTCAAACTAGAAGTTTACATTTTTAATTACTCAAAGTAATTGTTAGTGTCAGCCCTGTGAAAATAAGTATCCAGAATGTTCTGGAAAGACCTCAGTTTGTTGTATGACTTAAAAACCATTGAGAATTGCAAAAGCAAATAATAAAAAATTCAAAATTTTATTAATCTTTAAAATGTTGAATTGGAGAAAATTCAATGTAGCCTTCAGTTCAGTAGTAGAAAAGGTATAATTATGCTAGACTTTAAAGAGACATATAAAAGTAAAGAGAAAAATGAAAATTTTTATTTCAGTTTTGTCGAAGCAGTCAGATGAAGTGCAAAGGGTGTAAAGGATAAATAAATAGGTACTGTTATTCCAAAGCCTCTAGTTGTTTGAAACCAGTTGGAGCACCTCCTCTGAGTTGGGTTGTTATGCAAGTCTACATAGACTGCAGCAATTCACCTCACATGAGGGGAGGATGTAGAGTTCTTCAAATGAAGAAATCCTCTCTGCACATTCGGGCCCATTAAAACATCTTTTGCTCCAAACAGTGGACGTGATATTGGCAGGTGCTTCTTTGGAAGGTCTTATAGATAGATCATGATGACTTCCTCTGACCAAATCCACTTCCTACAATTTTGCTATGATTCTGTCTCCATGGCCTTAACGGTGTGCATAGACACCAAGGAATAAAAAGAACAGAACCATCTGTTTCTCATCTCAACCAAAGACGCAAGTTTAACTAGAGGAAATGGGTGCATGCTGTTGTATAAAGTATTTTTATTAGACCTGAAAGTAAAAACTTGGAATGTTTTATGGGGAGAGGTCATGGAATCTTTCCTTTGGAGACCTTTAAAACCACAGTAAATTTCCAAATTGGTGAGATGATACTATTGTGGTTCTGCCTGAGGCAAGGGAAAGGATTTCTAGATGAGTCTTTAGGCCTTTTTGACATAATTCTATAGAAATTCTAAAAAAAAGACCCTTACAAATTAATCATGTTAATTATAAGTTGTATACCCTTATATCACCACAAAGGGGTGCTATTGCATTAGTTTATCTCCTGCCTGGGGAAACGCCTTCCATATTTTCCCTAAAAATCCTACACAGGCTTTCAAAAATCAACTGGCAGCATCAAACAGTAACTCGTTGTTTACCATGTGTTTTGAGATGATAGGGGTCTGTATTAAAATAAATACTGCTAAAATTTCTTTGGCCTGTTTACAAGGCACACCTCAGAGATACAGTTTCTGTACTAGACCACTGCAGTGAAGCAAATATCTCAATGAAGCTATTCACAAAAATGTTTTGGTTTTCTAGTGCATATAAAAGTTGTTTACACTATAATCTATTATATGTGCAATAGCATTATATCTTGAGAAACAATGTACATACTTTAATTTAACACATTAACTGCCATGTGAGTTGTATTTAACTCAGGCTAGTTTTGAGCCCAGGGCCTCATGAAGCTTATGTAACACACATGTCTCTTCATCTTGAAAGCAGCGAGAACAATTTTTCAAGTTGCATAAAACTCATGCAAAGAAAATAATAAAAAATAACAAATCTTTTATTAAATTAGAAAGGATCATTTTGTTTTTGAAGTTTTTATTCTATTTTTGTAATAAAACACCATGGCCCCAAGGAAAAAAAAATTTTTTCTAGGGTGGCAATGTGTTAAAAAATACTTTATTGCCAAAAAATGATAACAATCACCTGAGCTTTCAGGGAGTAGCAATCGTTTTGCCGGTGGAGGCGCCTTGCCTCAATGCTGATGGCTCCTGATTGATCAAGGTTGTGGTTGCTAGAGGTTGGGGTGACTGTGGCAATTTCTTTAAACAGGACAAGGATGAAGTTTGTTGCATCAATTGACTCTTCCTTTCATGAAAGATTTCTTTGTAGTATGCAATGCTGTTTGATAGCATTTAACCCACAGTAGAACTTCTGTCAAAATTGGAGTCATTCTTCTCAAATCTTGCCACTGCTTTGTCAAATAAGTGTAAGGATTATTCTAAATCATTTGTTGTCAATTTCAACAATGTTCCTAGCATCTTCACCAGGAGTAGATTCCATTTCACAAAACTACTTTCTTTGCTTATCCATAAGGAGCAACACCTCATCCATTAAAGTTTTATCATGAGATTGCAGCAATTCAGTAACTTCTTCAGGCTCCATTTCTAATTCTAGTTCTCTTGCTATTTCCACCATCAGCAGTTACTTCCTCTCTGGTGCCTTGAACCCCTCACAGTCACTCATGAGGGTTGAAATCAACTTCTTCCAAATTCCTGTTAATGTTGATATTTTGATCTCCTCTCATAAATGAGAAATGTTCTGAATGATATGTAGAATGGTGAATCCTTTCCAGAAGTTTTCAATGTACTTTGTTTGGATCATCACAGGAATCACTATTTATGGCAGCTATAGCCTTATAAAATTTATGTCTTAAATAATAAGACTTGGAAGTAGAAATTAGTCCTTAATCCATAGGCTGCATAATGGATGATGTGTTAAAGGCATGAAAACAATATTAATTTCCTTGTACATATCCATCAGACCTCTTGTATGACCAGATGCATTGTCAATGAGCAGTAATATTTTGAAGGACACCTTTTATTCTGATAAGTAGGTCTCAACAGAAGGCTTAAAATATTCAATAAATCACTCTGTAAACAGATGTGCTCTCATCCAGGCTTTATTGTTCCACTTATAGAGTACAGGCAGAGAAGATTGAGAATAATTCTTGAAAGCCCTAGGGTTTTTGTAATGGTAAATGAGCATTGGCTACAGCTGAAAGTCACTGGCTGCCTTAGCCCCTAATAAGAGAGTTGCCCTGTCCCTTTGAAGCTTTGAAACCCTGCATTGATTTCTCCTCTGTAGCTATGAGAGTCCTAAATGGCATCTTCTTCCAGTAGAAGGCCGTTTCGTCTATATTGAAACACTGTTGTATAGTGTAGCACCTTCATCAATGATCTTAGCTAGATCTTCTGAATAACTTGCTGCAACTTCTACATCAACACTTGCTGCTATACTTTGCACTTTTATGCTATGGAGATGATTTCTTTCCTTAAATCTTATGAACCAACCTCTGCTAGCTTCAAACCTTTCTTCTGTAGCTTTCTCACTTTACTCAGGCTTCATAGAATTGAAGAGAGCTAGGTCCTTGCTCTGTGTTAGCCTTGGCTTACGGAAATGTTGTGGCTGGTTTGATCTACCCAGAACTCTCAAACCTTCTTCACATCAGCAATAACGCTGCTTCACTTTCTTATCATTCATGTGTTCACTGGAGTAGCACTTTCCATTTCCTTCAAGAACTTTCCCTTGGCCTTCACAGCTTGACTAACTCTTGGGCACAAGAGGCCCAGCTTTTTGTCCATGTCAGCTTTCAACATGTCTTCTTCACTAAGTCTACGTCACTTCAAGCTTTTGATTTAAAGTGAAAAATGTGTCACTCTTTCTTTCACTTGAATACTTAGAAGCCATTGTAAGGTTATTAATTGGCCTAATTTGAATATTGTTGTGTCTGAGGGAATAGAGAGACCCAAGGAGAGGGAGATGGCTGGGGGAACAGTTGATGAATGTGGCAGTCAGAACACACAAAGCATTTGTGCATTACGTTCACCATCTTATTTGGGAGTGGTTTGTGATGCCCAAAACAATTACGGTAGGAACATGAAAGATCACTGATCACAGGTCACAATAACAAATATAATAATAATGGAAAAGTTTGAAATATTATGAAAATTACCAAATGTGACAAAGAGACATGAAGGGAGCACATGCAGTTGGAAAAATGGCACCAGTAGACTTGCTCGACACTGGGTTGTCACAAATCTTTAATTTGTAAAAAACACAGTATCTGTGAAGCACAATAAAGAAAAGCACAATAAAATGAGATATGCCTGTATAACCATTTATTTAGAAAAATAAACATAATCCTTGGATTATTGCTATGTATCGACAGCAAACTACATACTTCTTTTTAGACAGTGATAGGCAATGTGGTCCTTACCTTGACTTCTTGTGAATCAAATTAATGTCTTATGCTGTGGTCATGGAACCTTTCTGGTAATAGAATCCTGGTATTAATGAGTAATTGTTCAGGCCTGCAGGAGAGTCAGAAAGCTAAGTCTTCTTCGAGAAATGCTATGTGGTGAAACAAGAGCAGTCTGGACTCCAGAAGTGGTATGTCCTATCCAGCCTTCCCTAGCAGGGAGGATGAAAAGAACAAAGCCATCTTTAGCCCTCTGTGTACTCACTACACAGTTCTCGGTTTCCCTTTTATCTTGGGTACATGACAAAGCAGGCTGTCTGTTCCTGACCCAGATGGACTTGAGAACTGAAGCTCACAAATTTGTCCTACAGTGAGAGGACCCCATTCAGGGCTGAGGAAGTCAGGTGAAGCCACAAAGCTTAGAGTCTTAAATCTCCTGAGTTGGATCTAATAAAATTTCAGTAAGTAGCTTTCTGCTCTGAGAGCTGCTGGGTAGAGAGAAGCAGCAAAAATAAATGAAAAACTTTCATTTCTTCTAGCAAGACTTTGATGAGGAGACCAGGGAATTAAAGAGAGTGTAACTTGCAGAGAGCTGGGGCTTTGAATATGTATTAGATTGTGCTATTTGGAATTGGGGGTTTAAAACACATTCTGATGTGCCATGTTAGGAAAAGCTCTATTTTCTGGTGTTTGAAAGTGAAATGCTTTGGGAAGTTAAGTTAAAAACAGTCTGAGAGTTTATTACTCCCTCCCAGAAGAAAAGTTTATTATACCTTTATCTAGGAGCTTTCTTGCGGATGCAGGAAGGGTTAGTGCATTTGGAAAAACTGACAAAAGATATTTGTGTTCATATTTGCCCCCCTGGGACTGGGACTGGTGAGGACATGAAGGGCGCCAGGCCCTGTGGTGCCACAGTGATTAGTGGAGAAACTGGAGACTCGTGGAGTGAAACAGCACAGGGTGCGGGAGGGACAACTGCCCTCAATCCAGAACTACCATCTTGTGACCTTGAGCCCTGACATGTCATTGCTATGCTGATTTTTCTCCTTTTGCTATGTGAGACCAGGAAGCCCCTTAATACTTGTCATTAGTCAACTGAGAAGTGGAACATATGTTGCATCACATAACCCAAATCGGATCTATTTGCAGATTCTCCTGGGAGCAGTATGTTGAGAGGAAACAGGAGGTTACATTTGGTCACAGTAGGAGTGTTGGGAAAATTGGTTGATGTTTGTCAAGGGCATGAGGTCACCCGAATTCAGGGCATTTGAAAAGGGGGTATAATCTGGAATATATATTTCTAATAGCATCCTGATTTTAGAGTAGATCATGTAACAGCAAAATCAGGGGCAAAACCCCAGTCTTATGTGTTAACAGGAAAGAAGTGTTGAGATTCTTAATTTCTGCAGTAAAATGAATGACTAAACATTACTCCTTCTCAAATCATTTGACTAGGTAAGTTTTTTCCACAACCCATGGATATCACATTGGTGATTTTTCATAATTCATTGTTTACTAGTGGTGAAAGAGTTTCCATTGCTCTTCTACAAACTTAGAACCAATTGATGGCCATATTTATGGAAGTCAAGTTCTTTCAGACCTTTTTCTAAAATTTCATAGGAAAGAAGCAACCTTTCGTTCAATATGTAACATTTTATTAAAGAGAGTAAAAATAAAAATGAAGACTTTTTCTTTCTTTTCTGAATGTTATATATGTTTGAATTGTATGGCAATGTATGAGACACAAGGTTGGGGGCGCATAGAAGAACCCCAACTATAATATACTGATTTTTGAAATACAGTCTCCATGAAATGGTAAGATGGGGTATAAATGTGCAGATATATATTATAGAATATCTAGGTTTAATCCTGGCTCAATTATCCCCTTGCTGAGTTCCATGGACAAATTATTTAACCTCTCTGACACCAGCGCCTTATCTGAAAAATGGTAGTAATTAAGATGAGCTGTAATTATGGTCCTAAAGAGTATAGGATAATGGTAATTTATGATAAAAGGGATTGACAACATCATTGGTTTTCTTATCATTGCTCAATCCTCAAAGGACAATGAATACATTATTTTATTCTTATCCCAGCTTGGAGAAAGAGATTAAATATATTGTATGGGAAACTTGGCAAGTGCTGTTCAGGGGAAAATGTAGCTTAACAAATTATAGACATGATTACAATTACTTTGGGATGCATGTTCTCACTTTTGAGGAATGCTTTATAAAAGAAAGTACTTTATTTCTTTAAAAAAAGGCAGAAAAGAAAATATTAATAATACCATAAAATTCTAAATCATGGTCCTAGAAAAAATTAAAACTAATTCATAACTGAGACATTTTACATTAATTATAATATATATGATATAGAGAGTGTTTTGATATTTTCAAAAACATTATCTACAGTGTTCACTAAATAATTTGATAATTATATTGGATTAAAGTAATTTTATTTATCATCTCTAATAGTATAATATCAAACAATATTAAATATTGCAAACACATTGGTAATACATTTTCAGAGTGGAGTTCCTAGTGGTTTTAATTTTTTAAAATCTATTTTATTATTGACTTTTATCTTCCTTCTAATTTAAAAGAATGTGTTAGTATGTAGAAAGATAGCAGCTTTTAGAATCAATCAGCCCTGGCTTAAAACTTTCTTTCTTTCATCACTCACCTTTGAAACTTCAGTTTTCTCATCTGTGTTGTAGAGATATTCACAGCCATTTTAGTAAATATTGTTCCATGACCATATATGATTAGATGAGATAAGCTATAAGGCAGGACACACAGTATTTAACATACTTTGAGTGCTCAGTTTACCTCTGGGCACTTTCCCTTGTGTATCTCTCTCCTGCATGCTCAATGAGTGCTCAGACTCATCAGTACAGCCCCTCACTTGCTCCAATGTGTCAAGCCAGAATGCCAATCGAAGCCTTTAAAAGTTGTTTTTAACACATCACCCCCAAAATATGGCACTTTGGCATATTGAGTATTTTAAGGGGAAAGAATTTGAGACAAGGCAGAAACAGAAAGATCTCTCTGATCTGAACTTCCCTCACTCTTTTTCCCTGAAGCAGGTCATAAAATCTAGGAGGAATTTTCTGACCTTCCCCTGAAGTAGGCCATAACGTCCTCAGGTGAGTTGTGCCTTCCACATACCTGGAGGAAAGGAACACCTTGGCCACCTCCAAAGACACAGAGAGGAATCTGAACCCACAGGCCTTGCTGAGTTTCCCCCAGTTCATTACCATTACATCGTACTCTTTTTGCCCTACCCTGTTCCTCCAGGACTCTCCATTCCTCATCAAACCTACTACAAAAAAAAAAACTCAGGTGTAACTGTTTCTTTGAGTCTTCATTTCCTTATGAAGACTCCTGTGTTATGTGAAACTTATATTAAGTAAATTTGTACACTTTAAAAAAAAAAAAAGTTGTTTTTATGAGTTTGACAAAAGAAGTCTCTCCCTTGCTAAGCAAAGACATCTCTGAAAGAAAGGAAAGTGTTGCTCAAGTTTAGAATTAGGGAGAAGGTCTTAGTTCTCTAAAGGCTCTGACTTGTAAGAGAATACCAGTAGAGTATAAGAGTATGTAATTGATTCTGTGGTGTTATTACATCTAACATGGGGTGCAATTTCATAAAGTGGATTCTGTCCTACTATGAATGGCACACATGGCACTGCTTCCTGCATTATTCTACTGGCAATAATTTGCATTTTTCCAGAGTTGTAGTGTTCAGTTTTCTCAAGAAGTTCTTTTTTAAAAAATTTTTTTTAAATATTATAAGTATAAATCTTGAAATGACAGACATAGCACCTTTTATTTGTATAGTTTTTTTTATTTCATCTCATTATGGGGATACAAAAGTTCAGGTTATGTATATTGCCCATGTCCCCCCCCATGTTTCATTGACTCCATATACTCTAATGGTGATGGGAACTAGTATTCCTATTTTGTAAAGTGGAAAGCTGAGTTAGTCCATAACTTCCCCCAATGTCCCCTCCTATGCAATTCTACTCCCTGGAAACAAGAAATGGACTATTGACTGTCAAAAGCTTAGAGTTTTTTTTATAATTCTGAACCCATGCATTCATGTAAAGAAGTCATCTCATCACTTATACTGCATAGCATTTTGATGCTTAGATATTTATTCACTCATAGATATCTTTTTAAAGGTAGGATGTAAATTATTGGCAAATATCATCCTAAGTCATTTCACCCTAGATCTGGCTGTAGCCATATAAAAAATAAATGGAATACAAGTTTTCCAATAGTAATATATTTCTTTACACTTTGCTTGTGTGTTTTTGTGTGTGTGTGTGTTTCAGGTTTGTGGTTGTGCCATAGTTAAGTAAGTAACACAACTACGTTTAGAATTATCTCTATTTGGGTGGGTGTGGAGAGCCTGGGGAAAGGTAGTTGGAATGGGAAAGAAGAGATGAAAGCAGGAAGAAAAGTAGGATTTTTTGGCTGCTTCAATTCCAATTGTACCCTTCCAGTAGCCACAAATTACTACAAAACACCCATATCCTCTGGCTTCTCCGTGTCCTGATTTTCATTTTTCCCCCCCACTTGTATTTGATTTCTGAGTGGTTTATAGGTCTGAGTCGGAGTAAGAAAACTGGGGGAAAGAGCAAGAGGATTGTCATACAGTTTTTATGAAAGCATGGCTTTGTGAAATTGTGTTGGTCACTTCTTCAGGCTCTTCAAAACTGGGCCCAAACAACTATCAAAAAGGATTTCTCATATTTTCATAAGTAGCAGGCATTTTGCATCTTTGAAGTGAGAACTAACAGTCTTGATTGAGAGAAACCATCTTTCAGTTTGAATCAGAAATGATGTGGGCTGCTGTAGCTGGACAGAACCCAGCTGGACGGAACCCAGGGTTCATACGAGTTATAGGCAATGAGATCATGAAGGCAGATGTGACCCTGAGGTCCACGTGTTTCAATGGCAACCAAAGTTATGTAGACTTAATGCTCTCAAAAATAAAAGCCATTGACATTTCTAGGCAGATAAATGACACAATGAAAGCAGTTCTCTAGGAACAAGACTGGTGTAGTAATAGTCACGTTCCCCCTATTGTGCTCAGGTTACTACTGCCAGCATTACCCCTCTGTCGGCTCGCTTTCCTTTCTCAGAAGCATCCAAATGAAGGACATCATGATGGGAAATGCTATGTGGCTGTGCCCTGGGGTAGCATAATGTGGCAGTGGCATAGGGACAATACTGAAATAATTTCTTCTTGTGGGAAATCTTAACTTTGATTGTACTTCTGAACACAAGCTGGTCTATAGATGAGAATGATCTCATGGCCTATGGGTGATGATCCTTTGAAAGGTAGGTCCTGAGAGGCCTGAGATGGGAGAGCCATTTTATAAGCAGTAACTTCAATCACTTCCAGGCTGAAGGAGTGTATGTATGCTTGTCAGAACCATAGAAGCTTTGTGAGTATTGATTTAGAAAAGATATTTTGAAGCTAGCTGGCATTCTCAATGATAAAAACATTAATCACCATTTAATAGCAATTTTATTCTGCTATTTATACTTGAGTAAACGACATCGAATAATTCCAGTGAGAAGTAGGTTAACAAAAAATATAAGCCTTTAATTTTGGAAATTAGATTTCAAGACTTTCAGTTGAGACTTGAATGGAAGCCTCTGCTTGATTTCTCTGTCCAGTGCCTCTTACACACCACATGTCCCGTCCAGATAGCAGGTATGTGGGCCATGCCACCTCACTGTTGGATGATTTGAAGGATGTCTTCTTGGGCAGTAAGTAAACACCATGAGAAGCAGGAGAGAAGCCATGGGAGAGAGAGAGACAGAAGATATAAAGGCAGCAAGGAAGGGGGTTATCTTTTGAACTCTTGGCTTGGTGGATTACAGGCTACAAGTAGATTGCTTGCTGCTAAGCTGATTTTTGGTTTTTCATAAAAGGTGTTCATTTTTTTCCTGCCTTTCCAGACTGACCTCATAACAATTTGGATGAACCTCTTTTGAGGAACTCCAATTATGGTAGGAGTCTAATTAGTTTATAAGCAAAATTACAAGTGTAACTTTAATTATTTGGGGAGTTATGGCTGGTTTTGAGTTAGGAAGAAAGGCCTCAGGCTTCAGGTCAATGTGGCTCAGACTTGGAAGCACAGTTATTAGGAACATTATTTAGGTGGTGCGGTCAGGAAGACGCAAACCCCAATGCCTGTGGCTGCCTAGAAGGCATTGGAAATGAGTACTTTCTCATTCTGACAGAAACAAGAGTATAGCAAATATATGTTTCTGCTCTATGGAAAGTTTTATTACCAGGAAAATGAAAATGACAACAGGCTCTTTGCCCCAGCATGGAGATCACCACTGGGATGAGGTGCAACTGGAAAGAGGGCAGAGAAAACTCTGCTCAAGCTAATTGTTGCCACGTTTCTCTGATTTTTCAAGAGAAGCCCAAATCCAGTCTCTCTTGGCCTCACCATTGCCTTTTCTCCCCCCACACCCCACCTTTATCTTCCTCTCTATATGTAATCTCTTGATTTGTTTTTTCCACCTCGGCTCAAAAATCTTAAATATTGGGCAGTTTCTACAAAACACAACTGCAAGCCTGATGCAGCTTTGTGTTCCTCACTTTGGGCCCTCTGGTCCTTTCTAGACTGAGGCCCAGACAAGTGACATGACTTGTCCAGAGCTAGTAAAATAGCAAACTGGCTCCAGAACCAAGTTATTGTGATTGCCAGTGTGTTTCTCCTTTTATAACATACTGTGCGTGTATTGCACAATGCATTGTAGTGGAGAAAAAGTATTTTTCAGGTACTTCCCTAGCTCAATTCAAGGTTACAAGAATGAAAAATGTTTTTTAGCTATTTCAGCAATTATTATAAAAATTTGTTTCTTGAGAATTAGCATATTCTGTTTGCCTGTGAACTTCCCTCTCTTTTACTAGATAAAGCAAATGTTTACTGAGATGAGGCTTTCCCTCATTTATCTGTGGCCAAGTCTATATGTACTATTAAAAACCAATATTTCATAATGAAATTAAACTTGAAATTAAATTAATGCTAATGCAAGTGATTAAGAGAATATACTTAGTGAAAAACATCAATAGCTTTTGTATAATTGAATTTTATCTTGTAATACTGCTTGCTCCTTCAGGGAATATCTCTTTAAAACCTTCTACTTATAAACTTCTTACTCATTTAAAAAAATATAAATTAACTCTGAAACCTACTCGAGGTTTTTTCCTTTATTGCAAACAATTACCTTAATCCATGAATAGCTGAAATTGTATATGTAGTCATGACTAGATTTAATTGCTGAAAAATATATTGTGTCTTATTTATTGGAAAACAATAAATCACAGTTTTTCTATAGCCATTTTTACTTTCAAAGGGCAAAGACATTATAATCATAAAATAATATAAAGTCAAATCAAGAATCACATATTATTTTTTAAGCTTATCACATGGTTTTGTCTGTGGACACAGATAATATTTTTTATATTTTAACATTAATCAGCTTTCTTCTGAAAAGCCTCATTTTGCATGGTAATATATGAATATATTACATCATATAACACTTATGCTTACATTAGATGTCCTTCACAACTTTATACAAATTTTAATGGAGCAATACTTTAAGTCAATTTCAGACACTTAAGAATTAAATCACAAATCACCTCTTTCTTGTGCAATATTATCATTTCTCAAAGCCATTGCGTTTTTCTGCACCTTTACACAGAAAAACATACTTATTATACCTGTACGTATGTTCTGTGTACAGTATAAAGAGGCAGATACCATGTCATTCACACCTGGGTGGATGGGGCATTATTGGTTAGATAGGTTTTCATTGTATGTTTGATAATAGTCTTTCACCAGAGAGCATGTGCTGAATCATATACACTTGCCAATTTGCATTTAGCATTTGTTCCTAAGAGATACAAAGTTAGTATCCTATTCTGCTTTTGCATTTACTTGTCATCTTGCAATATAGTCAACAGACACTAACATCTCACCATACTTGTGAATATACTTAAAGAAGTATAAATATGTATGGAAGGATTACTGTGCTATATTTGTTTGCTACCATGAAACTTAGGAAAAGAGGGTTTGTTGAAATGATCTGCAGTATGGCTGATAAAACAAACAAACAAAAAAATACTTTCAGAGTGACATCCTTTGGGGCAGTATCCACAGCAGGTAATGTATTTTCAATACACAAGTACGTAGAGGTACTTACAGTGAGTAAGCGATTTGAAGGTGGGATGAGTTGGATGTATTCTCATGTAGCAAGAAAGGAATCATTGTTCTTATTGTTATTTTACTTGTTATTATTTACCACTTGGAAATGTCCTCTGTCAGGATGCTCCATCCAGTAAATATTTCAGTAACAACTTCTTTAAGGAGGAAGCCAGGAGAAAGGGAAAGTGAAGAGCAGAGAAGAACTACCTTTGCAATTCAACCTTGGGGTATTAAAAACAATCCATAGAAATATTCTGGGTCCTTATGAGTGTATCCTTGTGGGTTAGAGGTAAGGAAGCAGAACAGTGGATGGAGGGTCCAGCGTGGGGGAAGGGAGGTTATTGTGTTCTGCTCTATTGATAAACCCTTTTCACACCCAGGAAGGAATCTGTCTCCGGAGACTGCTAACTCATCATCTTTAGCCTCTTCTAAACTTGATTTTATCATCTGAAAAATGGTAATCACAGGGTTATTGAGAGGCTAAAATGAAATGAAGCAGACAGGATTCATATAGTGTTTTGCCCACTGTGAGGAGACACTACAGTTATTATGCCCATGACCTTGAAAATAATGAAGTCAATGAAGACAATGGTAATGATGACAATAATGACAAATAATAAGGGCAAAGTTTCATCTCCCTATCAGTTCTGATTGTTTATAAATCCTCTAATCTTTCAGCAGCAAACTCTACAGCCTTTATTGAATCTAGCACACTTTTCCATGTCCTTGGCTATATGAAGTGAAAGTACCATAATAATAATGTGTGTGTGCATGGGTGTGGGTGTTATGCCAGTGAGGACCACTTTTGTTATAATTAGTGGGGTTTTTTTTTGTATTTCTTTTTTTTATTTTTATTTTTTGTTTGTTTTTCAGCTCATTATGGGGGTACAAAAGATCAGGCTATAGATTTGAGGCAATCTAGTGTAATAAGTGCACAGACTTTAGTATTTGGTATATTTAGTCTTGAATTGCAATTCCAAGTCAGACTTTTACTAGGCATACGATGCTTTACATGTTACTTAATCTATTCAAGCCTCATTTTATCATCTAAAATATAGCAATAAGGGATGCTTCAGAATTATTAAATTTTAAGGGGAATTGATATATGCTCAGAGCCCATAGAGTGCCTGGAACATGCTCATGTGCAAGCAATTATGGTAGCTGGTATTATTACATTGTTGATGTTGTTATGCTTATTTCTTGGATTGTAACAATTCTTCACTCCAAAGTCATATGATCAAAGGTGTATATAAATTGCAAACTTATTTCAGAATTTTATGGTATCATTGAAGAATGTTTTGAGATCATTTCTTTAGATCAATCAAAAATCTCAAGATACAGAATTTTATTAGCTTTAGGTCACCACATTTTCTTGAATGACATTTATTGACATATCTTCTTTAGTAGAACTTCTGTAATTTTAATTTTGTAAATCACATAACAAGAGACTTACAGAACAATTCAATAATCTAATCATAAATGTATGATATATATGCATAAAATGCTTATAAATACATGCATACATATATAAATGTATCCAGGATGGATAGATTATACTTGCAATAATTTGCCAAGGCAAAAAAATCTATCTGATTTCTCCTCCCCAAACCTCAGTTGATTCTTTACTCGTGTGCAGTGGCCAGAATATAGGGACAGAGAATGGGAAGAGTCAGACCCTGAAGGAATGTTTCTGCACCATCCTCACTTAGTATAACCTCTTACCATCTTTTGCTAGAGTTTCTGTATTTCTGTAGTCAAAGTGTGACACTCAGACTACCTTCCATCAGAATCGCCTGGGAAACCTAATACCATTATAACTGCCTGAAAGCCACCTTACTCAGACCTACAGTCAGAATCTCTAACAGTGGTGCCCAATAATTTGCATTTTAATAAACTCCCAAGGGAGGTTGAATGTATACTAAAGCTTAGGAAGCATTGCTTTTTGTCCCTTAACTTCAACCAAATGGCCAAGATTGATGCCCAGAGTTTGAAATAGAGTTGTTCTTGGCTATAGAACACCAAAAGTATGATTCACATGGCATTGAGGACTGAATTTCAGGTTAAATGCTTCCTGGGGTTTATAAATCACAGGAAATATTTTGAACCTTGTACAATTTGGTGTATTGTTGGATTCGATTGAACCTAAGTGGAATGAAATCATTCATTAAATGAAAGATTTCAAAAGCACCTTTCCTGAAAATATGTCAGAGAACATTACACTTAGCGTCATCCATTTGCTTTTTTATTCATTTATTTTTATGAACATTTATTGAATACTTCTATTATAGGCTAAGGTTATGAAGATTAACAGCAGAGCCCCTGTCTTCAAAGAGCTCACAGGCTACCGGGGGTAGAGAAGCTTTTATTTTTATGAGTATCCACTTTTTAGTTGATGCCAAATTAGTATGTTCGATCCTCTCAAGAAACCTGAGGTTTTATTATTTTCCTCTTACAGATAAATAAACAAGGTCTCAGAAAGGTTAGGCAACTTGTCCCAGATCTCACAACTGATAAATGATAACACCAGGTCATCTTATCCCTTTTAACCGTTTTATACTTTCTCCTAAGAAAATTAAAAAAAAAAAAAACCACATGCACAAATAGTATAGTTGTTATTAAAGAGGGATGTGCATTGTATTAGAGAAGCTTGAAATAAGCTATAATTGTCACTGGTTAGCATGGTAGTTGAAACCAACCTCCATCCCTGAAAGTGACTTGTGACAATGTGTCTTGAATAAAGGACATCATTATAAAATTGAAGGGTTAAAACGTGTTTTCGTCATTTTATAGGTAGAGAAAATGAGGAATAGATATATAACTTGAAACTCTATTTTTCTTTATAACCATGCTACTATAAGGCTTCTTCTTTTATAATTATTAAATCTTCCTGGTGAATTAGTTTTGTATAATTGATGACATAAGCAAGCTCAGATACATAAAAACAAATAGCATGTGGGACTTAAAATATCAACATGTGATATTTTTCATTATGTGCCTAGTAGTTCATGAGAAATTGTGTATCAAGGAGGATCTTCAGATCTAGAAAAAGAGAGGTTCATGTGTACCCATGATTGTGCATTCAAAAGCAACTCTGAAATCGACATGGTTCTCATTTTATCAATATATCTATATCTCAAAACTAAATTTAGAGATGGGAAATAAACACTGTAATTCCAGTACAGTGTCTCAGGTGTAAACTTGCCTAATAATTTCTTCATAAAATATACATTCTGCATCAACATTGCTGATAAATGAGGGAGAATTATAAGGGAATTATTAAAGAAACACTTGATGAGTATATCAGAGTTAAAGATGAAAAAATAGGCAAAAACCTATGGAAAAAACCTGAAACTATACCAAAGATGACTGTTATTTCAAATAATATAATCAATATCTAAAAACTAGGTACATTTTATATATGATCTTTAATTCTTATAATATCTCAGGTAAGAAAGCAAGATAACTTGTACAACATCACTGAATTGAGGTTGAAAGCCCAGGATAAAATTCTGGTCAATGGAATTGAAAAAAAATCCCTACCATTTTTGGTATTGTACATTTATATTATCTATTCGAATAGCTTCATTTTGGCCTTCAGTTAAAGGGGGGAAAATCATTTAGGGCAAAATAATCTTCCTAGCCTTTAATTTATACTTTTCAAAGTTCCACAAATGTTGTTTATAAGTAATTATAAAGCCACATGGATTATTTGACTGTACCTTTTAAATATTTAGCATAAAATATATTATGATGTTGGGTCACCTCTGTATGTTTCCAAAGTATCAATTGCTTTATAAAAGATATGTGGATCCAACATGCTTATCCAGAGAAAAAGACTTTTTTTCCTGTATGATGATAACTTATAATAGTTGTTATTTGATAGCCAAGAAAGCAATTTTATTAGTGAATATGCTAACAAGTGTGGATAATTATAACCCTTCCTTCTCTATGTTATGTAAATTTCAAAAGGTTTATTGAAGGCTAATGTTGTTGCTTAAACTGTGTAAAGTTGACCCCTAGCTTCCAAAATATACTTCGAAAAAAATAAAAGTTTAATTCATTAAAATTGGGAGGAAAAAGTTCTCAAAATAAACGTTTATATTTAGGTTGAGTCACCACAGTGACACATCATAAGTAACTAAGTAACCTCTGCAGGATTATTAAAAGAAGGGACTGACCTAGTCTTAAATCTCTTATCTACACAATTTAAACCAATTTACCTACTTTATCTCTTTTAATTCCATCATTTTGCTTTTCTTATAATGATGGAATCATAAAATGTGTAGTTGACATGTCCAAATAATTTATCTAAATTAATTACCAGAACTACTTTTAAATCTAGGTCTCATCATTTCTGGTTTATCTAATGGGCCAAACTTAACATGAAAAATATTGTAAGCCCATGTGAATCAATACTCTTGATTTTGTTTTATAGCCCTTTTTATAGCACCAGTACTGAAATTATTCTTTTGGGTCTGCTGTCAGACAGTTCTAATAGATACTTATTTTAAGGGTCAATTGATTGCGTAGTTGAAAGCATATTTAGGAAAGAGTATGATGATAGGACAACAGTAGTTTGATCCAATAACCACCTACTATGGTGAAGATAAGTGGAAATTTAACAAGCTTTCTTACATTTAACTTATCTGTTAAAAATTATATTTTCCACTTTTTATAGGTCTAGCATACTATTTATTTGACCTTCTTGGGTACTATATTCATAATAATAAACTGGTTATTATTTTGTTAGTTGTATTTTTTATCTTGCACGATAGTTCAGGGGTTAGCAATTTTTTTTTTTTTTTCTGTAAAAGGCCAGGTTGTAAATATCTTAGGCTTTGTGAACCATATGATCTCCATCCCAGCTGCTCAATTGTACTTTGTAGACAATACATCAACAAATGGGTACATCCGTGTGCTGAAAAACTTCATTTAAGTACACTGTTATTGCATTTCATATAATTTCCATGTGCTACAAAATACTCTTCTTTGATTTTTTTTTCAACTATTTAAAAGTGTAAAAAAAAAAAAATTCTTGCTCATGGGCTGTCCATAGACAGTGTGCTGTAATTGGCCAGTGAGTTGCAGTTTGCTAATCCCTGTCCTTTATCTTGAAGATATATGTGAAAAAGTCGTGATATGAATTTATTTTTTTCTGTATGTTTTATTCATAAAGAATTAATCTATTTTCCCACTAAATGGAAGGGGAAGAACATTTTCAATGAGAGCAATAACACAGCTGGCTGAGCCCATGACTCAGGATAGGGTGAGCACAGCCTCAGGTGATTCGCTGCCTCCTCTTGTCTCTGATGAAGTTGCATCCCCTTCTTGAATGACACCCACTGGCCTGCATGCCTTGTCTTCCTTGCTGCCTCACCAATGCTGCCCATGGTCTCCTGGGGAAACTTTCTATGGAGCAAAGAGAAAATCCAGAGAACTTTGATGACTTTAGCTTCCTTTCTGTGACGTTAAAGCTTATGCTCCTCATGCAGGAAATAATTTCTCATAAAATGGGCAACCCAGGTGGAATAAGTGGACACAGAGAAAGCAACAGAATATTGATAATTTTCTCCCAGGTCATCTGAAAATTAGTATCAATTGCTGTGCCTATCGGTTAAGAAATTAAATTTTAGTCTCAAGACTCACAGCTGAACTTAATTCCAAGGTTAACAAGGCACTAGATTGACATTGTGTTCTGTCTCCTAAGTCTCTGATAAATTTTTTTCACATGCTAACTAATGAGACACAAAAGTCAAAATCAGTAGCGATATGCATGCTTTTATCAGTTTTATTCTTGTATCATTTTTAATATCGAAATACTCCAAGTGTTTATCTCAGAGTATTCTATTTGTGATTTACGTATTTTGGAAAACTGAATATTTTAAATAAATATGATGGAGATTTATTATTGTATTGCATTGCTATTCCTTTGTTCTTTGAATAAAATATACTCTTAATCTCAGGAAGTACTTAATTTTATTTTCTTCAGAAAGTAATTATTGAAGTGAGCTACAGGCTCCTTCTTATTTGTGTTACTCCTGATGCATTGAAGGATCATTAAATAAGATCATATGCTTCAGTTCACTGCCTCCTACAACCGTGTGAAGTATAAAGTATGTACTAATATATATAATATATGCATAAATTATCTACAACATACATAAAATGTATATGTGAGGTATATATAAATATACATACTATGTATATAATAGTTAAGCACCAATATTTATTCAATATACAGTATACAGGAAGTTCAGAGATATACATGACTTTTCAGGGTCACACAACATAAGGATCCCAATCAAATCATTTTATTTTTTTTATTATACCATGTTTCTTCCTTTAAAAGAATGAAAGATACAGTTAAAACTAGCATTTGGAAAGAATATGGTCTTTTCATTTTAAATACATATACTTTTTAAATTTTAGAATAGTTTTAAATTTACAGAAAAGTTACAAAGAGTACAGAGGATTCTGGTATATCGACACTATTGTTTCACTTATTGTCAGGTGTGGTTTTGGGAGGTGTTGTCCTGGTTCTTTGGCTTCTTGCTTGGAAGAATTGCAAGCAGGGCCAGCGCAACAGAGTGATGACAGACACAAAGCACTTTCACACAGGCTTTATTGCAAAGCAAAAGTAAGTTTGAGAGAGAGAGAGAGGAACAGGTCTCTCGCCATGAATGGAGATGACCCTGAGTTTAAAGACAGAGTATAGAAAATATAGTACACTCTCAAAGCCAGTAGAGAGCAGACTGTTCCAATAAGGAACAGCATCATCCCAGGGTTAGGGTCTGTCCTTTATGCTAATCCCTAATAGTATGTTAAGCTGCAGGTAGAATATTCATGTCTTTCAGGGAGGTGAGTGGAGATTCCTGGAATTATGTACCCTTCTGTTTTCTGTCCTTGTATGGCTGGCTCCAGAACTGTCATGGTGCTGGGGGCGGGGGTGTGAGTTTTACTATGTTAATGAAGGAAAGGTTAGCTTCGATCATAAGCTCCTACTTTCTGTGCATGCTCCCAGTTGGGAAAAGTCCCTAACCTCAAGTTCTTGCTGTTGTGGTTTCTTTTCTCTGTTTTTATTGGTGCTGACCCTTGGCCATTGACCACATCCCCCTGTCCCCTGCCCTGCAAACTGCATGTCTAACCACCCGCCTTGCCACCTGCATACCTTCATCCCTACCTAGCACTATTTTTAATTTCTTACATCACTATGGTTCATTTGTCACAACTGATGAATCAGTATTATTACATTATTATCAGATAAAGTCCATACTTTATTCTGATTCCCCTAGTTTTTATCTAAGGTCCTTTTTCTGCTCCAGAGTGCCTTCCAGGACAGCATATAAATTACATTTAGTCATTTGGTCTCCTTAGCCTTCTCTAGGCTATGACAATTTCTCAGACTTTCCTCATTTTGGATGACCCTTAACTACTTTGAGGAGTACTGGCCATGTATTTTGCAGAATGTCTCTCAGTTTGGGTTTGTCTGGTGTTTTTCTCATGATTAGAGTGGAGTTACTGGTTTTGGAGAGGAAAATGGCAGAGGTAAAACGCTGCCGTGTCGTCACATTATAACAGTACCAGTGTAGGCTTACCGCTGTCGATCATCTGATGGAGATGGTGTTTGCCAGGTTACCTGTCCATGAGGGCTGCTATAACAAAATATTATAAACTGGGAACCTTGTAAACAACAGAAAGTTATTTCTTACAGTTCTAGAAGTGGTAAGTCCAAGATCAGGGTGCCAGCATGGTTAGATTCTGGTAAGGGCCCCTCTTTGGGGTTGCAGACTGCCAACTTCTTTTTGTATCCTCACACAGAAGAAGAGGCAAAAGAGATCTCTTGGACTTCTTTTATAAGGACACTGATCCCACTCCTCTCCCATCACCTTGCAGAGGTTCCATCTTTTTGTACCATCACCCTGGAGGTGAGGATTCCATCATATGAATTTTGGAGAGGCAGACATTCAGACCATAGCACCAGGTTTCTCCGCTATGAAGTTACTCCTTTCCCCTGTTTTCATACTGTGCTCTTTGGAAAGAAGTCACCGTGTGTAGACCACAAACAAGGGGTGGAGGTTTAAGTTTCATCTCCTTGACAGGAAGCTGCACTTGATTTTATTTCCATGAACTTATTATCTAAGAATATTGCCTCTGCTGAATCATGTCATTATAAAAACCTTGTCCATGAGATGTGTGCTCATAGACATTGGACAATTGTCTCCTAATGTACACTTACCTAACTGTGTATATATTTTTCTTTTTTCGTGATATATACAGTGTAATAAACACATTTGAATTGAAGATAAAAAAGAGCCCACTAAATTAAATAACTGGAAGAGTTTACTTACAGGTCTAGGTTTCAAGTTAGTTGTAACAATCAATTCCAAGAGTTCTTCCAACTTCAGGGGAGGTGGGATGGGATTTTACAATTATTGTAACAAAATATGAAGAATTTTGTGATAAAAGAAACAGATAAGGGATGAAATCTTTTATTGGTAATATTCTCAAAACAATTCATATAATTGCTAAACATGCTATTTATTATGTCCAAAATAATGAATGAAAGCATAATGTCTTACTATCAGAGTAAAAATATTATTTAGAAACATTTTTGGGGAGACTAAACTATAGAAATGGCCATAATAGTAACACTGGGGTTCAATTTTGGGAATTAAAAAGAATACGCGTCCAAACACATGCTACTTAAAAGTAAACATAGGAAGCAGGTTTACCATCTCAAGAATGAATTATATTCTATAATACATTCATTAATCTCATCTTAATGTAGAAATTATTTTCTTGGGTATTTTAAATGAGAAAAAATATTTGCAGATTTAACATAAAAAGATTCTATACTAAATTCCAAATATTTGTCAACATTTTAAAATATATGTTTTATTTTGAATTGGCTATCTTCCAACGACCTGTATTTGAATTATCATCTAATAGTTAGCCCTCTTTCATGTATTGGGCAATGCTTTCTAACTGACTATACATCTCATCTCCAAAAGAGGGGAATTAAATATTATAGAGTCAGTCTGAAAAAAAGAGTCCTTTTGTTCTATTACTATTTCGGACCATTCTATCTATCAAGTGAACACATAACTATTTTAAAGTAAAAAACTATTCTAAAGTAAAAAAAAAAGTAAATAATTTAAAAATCCATGCTTTATAACTGTCCCTTTTTTTTTTTTTTGTTGGTAGAGATGGGGTCTCACTCTTTTGCCCAGGTTGGTCTTGAATTCCTGGGCTCAAGTGTTTCTCTCATCTCAGCCTCCCAAAGTGCTGGGATTACAGGCGTGAGCCACCATGCCTGGCTTTTAACTCTTTACTCTTACCCTTTTAGTCTTTAGATTTTTAAGAAATGTACTATTCTTAGTAAATTCACACACCCATATAGCATACATTTCTGTTTGACACAAAAATACATTATTTTTATAGATATTGCAATGCAGTCTATACATACATGAAATGTTACAACTATGAAATATATTGGTGACCCTCTTGTCAAAGCAATACAGGAAAATTATCTTGTAGTCACACATACTGATTTATACCATAAAATAAATTAAGTAATACATGACTTAATGCTTGTGTGGACAAGTAAATAAAACAAAAATATAGAAGTGATGCTGTAAGTAATATCTTGCCTTAAAGAAGTTTGGAGGTTTTGCAATTACATTGAAAAATGTAAACCTCAGGAGAGTTTACTAAGATTATCTGGATAATTTTTTGAGCAGTGACAAAAACTGTTCTATGGTGGTAGCTTCTATTCAACTCATAAAACTTTTATTGAGAGCCTAGGACAGTGTTCTACATGTCAGGACTACTGAGATGAATGAGATTTGGGGACTGTCCCCTGGGAATTCCTGGCTTATAAATTTGATTATGACAATTTTAAGTTACTCAATAAATTTCTGCTTGTATTTCCACCAAAATAGATTTACTGTATCTTTATTGCATACGTTATCATGTTACAAAAATGCATTTTAAAACATGAAAGTCTTTTGAAAAATTTCAAAATTATCACTTTCACATTCTCTTGTTGGAACACAAACCTATTCCTTAGATTAACTCAAGAAACACGTAGAATTTTATTTAAAAAGTGAACGTCCACGTCCAAGGTCTTGAGCCAGGAACTAGAGGACACCAAATGGCATAAAACACAGCTGATCCTTTCAAGAAACTTCATATCAAGTCAGGCACATACAGGATGTTTATCCAAGTGTATCATCTTCTGGGCTCCAAGTCCAAGCCAGTGATTTTGATTTAATTATTGATATTTGATAAGCACTTTTTATTCACTCATAAAGCCATACATATGTTTATAGTTTTTAGTAGCATCTGGAAAGAGTAATACATACAACAATTACTACTACTACAATTTCTAAATAAAACTCAGGCAATGGCACATGCTGTAGTAGAAAGACTATCAACTTTGGAGTCAGATAGACTTGAATTTGATATAGGTCTATATCACTAATTAGATGTGATTTTGACCTAGTTCCTTAAACGTTCTGAGACTTAGTGTTATAATTGCAGGGCTAGATAAATTCTAACTTTCAATGAGGCTGGCAGAGAGTAGGTACGGAAAACTACCAGATATTTGTCAGCATTAGAATTATAAGACTTGGGCAATGCTTTACTGTTTTTAAAATGAGTTGACCTTCATTATCCCATTTAAACCTCATGCCAACTTCTGAAAGTGAGGTATTATCAATTCACTTTTTCAGATAAAGAAGCCAAGGAGCTGAAAGACCAGCTACCCATCCAGGGCTTAAGTCCATGTTTTCTAGCTCTAGGTCCTGCCCTCTCCCTAAAGGATTAGGAATTGTGAGAATTCTATTTAGCCTTGTTCACACCAAAACTTACCTGCCTGGCTTTGGGCAAGATACATAGCTACCTGAGGTCTTAGCTTCCTTATCCATACATAAAGAGTATTGTATTAATCTATCTTCCCAATTCCTTCCAGTTCTGTGTACACATTGAGAAGCAGTATAGTGTAGTTGTTAAAGGCATGGGTGTTGGAAATAGAGTTTCAAATCATGACAGTGCCGTTTGTGGGCTCTATAAGTTGCCAAATCTCTTTAAGTATCATTTTTTTCATCATTATGGGTTAACAAATAGTACTTACTTCAGCACATCATCGTAAAGAATAAATGAATTAAACCACACAAAGTACTTATAATGAGATCTGATATAGAGTAAGCATTATATACGTATTTGTTCTGATTACCATTGTCCTAAAACACCAAGTTCAGTTACTTTAAGTGAGCTGTTTTAATGGTTCAAGTCATAGAGTAGATTTGCTCAAACAATTAAAGCGAAAGCTTCCCCATCCTGGCTGAGTTCATGGCCTGAATTCATTGCTGTCCTGTGTGACAGACTTAACATGGGTAGCTTTGTTCCAAAGAACAGTAACTGGTAGACATGGTACCACATGTACCTGAGAGCAGTACTTACTTGTCCGGTAATGTGTGTATGTGTGTGTGTGTTTGTGGATGTGTAAATCAATATATAGTACACACTGCGTTTCCTCCTGGTAATCCAAATGACCTGATTAATCTATTTCTCTAAATTTCTGGAAGTAACCAGTATCTATATCAGTGTGATTATAGAGGACAATGACTCTAACTTAGACATTTGCTGAAACATCAAAAACTACAGCAAATCTTTTTTACAGAAGAATCACTTACGCATTCATATTCCAAGCATATGGTGTACACTGAAAATCATTTTGATAGGAAAAATTATTAAAAATACTAATTCTACTACACACTATTTATAAATAAACCCAAGTGTTTCTAAATTATTTCAAGAATAAAAATGTTCATTAACATCTTTAAAACATATTACATTCATGTTAGACTTTCCTGAAAAGTAATTCCAATAACTGAATTTAGAAATATGGGGACCTATGAAACAATGGAGCCAACATAAAAGTCATAAGTAAATATTTGGCAAATTTCATAAAAAGATAAAATATAAAGGTTTCATTTTCATATCATGAACTTTGAGAACATATTGAAAAAATATTCATATCTAAATTATTGTTAAATATCATGATGTCTGCTGATTTATATGCAAAGTTTATTTATAGTTTCCATGCTTTTAGTTTTGCTTTATAAGAATTATTATATTTCTTAATTCGTTTAAAGAACTTTTAAAGGAGATATAAATAAAACAGCTGAAATTATTCTAAGCAACTACTAGCATAGTGCAAAAAAATATGCCTTCATTCCATTTTTTTTTTTCCTTCTGTATTCACTTTTTCTTTTTTGCTAGGTGGCATGCATGCAGTGGTTTCATGGAGACCATACAATGCTTGAGATGATTGAGAAAAAGCGTTGCTTGTGCAAGGAAATAAAGGATAGACAGAAAACGGAAAAGGGCCTTTGCAAACAGGATAGCATGCCTATCCTACCCAGCTGGAAGAAGAATGCAGGTGCAAAGAAGTACAGCCCTCCACCCTATTCTAAACAGCAAACGGTGTTCTGGGATACTGCCATATGAGTGTGCGCAGGATGGCGTGAGCGCCACAGTTACTCGCTACGAAGAGGGAGGTCGACTCGGTCATGTGATAATTAACTGTTACGTATCTTCTCTGTTGGAGTGGAATGCCAGGGGAAGCTGTGCCTACCCGTGGCAAGTTTAAGATAAAATGAATATGTCCTTGCAGTGAAGGCACACTTATTTATCCTGGATTATTTTGAATCCAGAAGATATTGAAATGTACATATTTTACTAGTTTATGGGTGACACCTGAAATAATACACATTATACGTATATAAATTACAGAAATATCAAGAGTTTACTATATGATATAATTTCGGTATTAACTGGTTTGCTATCTCTTTTATATGTAATTCCCTTGATGCCTTTTATTATTAATTTTTGCATTTAAAAATGTTGTTTTCCCTTGCCCATATTTGGCTTCTGTACAAGAGCTCACAGCTATAAAATCATGTTCTACGACATAATATATGATCTGGTGCTAGTAATGTAGAAGTTGACTATCATATTTGTTAAGAGCATCTGTTACTTTTTAAGTTTTTAGAGATTTGACAGGAAATGAATGCAAATGTGATGCTTAATTTGGACTTCCAAATTGCATTGACACCAATATTTTTGCTACATTGGCTTTATAAGAATTTCTCTTCAATATCCTCTTGTTTATATTAAGCAGTGGTGAGTCAGACTCCAGAGAAAATTATTAGGATATATTTGGACATCCCAGCAGAAAACATTTTCTTTAGAAATGACTTTAGGGACATGTGTCCTTGCATCATTGATCTGATTGCAGGAGACCAGGGTTCACTGTGACAATGGAAGGAATAAGGAAACAAGAGCTGATGAGCGTGACGACTTTCAGGAAAGTGGGACCAGTGGCATTGTAGCCACCATAGTCACTATTTTTAAGTAACCTTTCACGTGTATGCTTGCTTCCCCTAGAAAATGAGAAATAAACATTAAACTACACCAGTTTGCATCGTTTAGTACACTAACTGCCAATCTTTCTCAAAATTTAGGTTCCTTAATAAAAAAGTATTTCTTGTCAATTTTTTTAAACTAGTTATCACCACATTTTTGGGTCATAATCTTCTGTGCATGATCATCTCACCCATTCTTACTGATTATGACACCATGACCAAAGAATTATGACCACTTCTTATTTTATTTTGTTTTAAGGAAGAAACAGGAAATACAGGGGATGGGGGATGGGGTGGATTCAATTTTATGTGGTGGTAAAATTTAAGTTAAAAAAAATCATATATATCTTTTAAGAGTAACTTGTTAATTGAATATAAATATTGCCACGGATGAATAAAAAAGAAACTATCACATATATTTTGTATATTTAAATTACTATTTATGCTTCCAAAAATTGACAGTATGTGGTTCTTTGTTAACAATCAATTTAGTATTATATTTCTGAGAGAAAAAGTGTGTGTTTGAAGTTATTGTCATAGTGGTTTTCCTTGTAAGGGTATTGACAGCAATAGTTCTGTGCTGCTCAATAAAGCCAAATATATAACAGGAGTTAGAGAATTTTTGTAATCTATATTGCTAAAACCCTAGTAATGCTTTATCGGTAATGGTTTCTTTCAAAAGCCTTTGAAATGTTATAACATAATTTTTTAATGTTTTATAATTAATGTATATTTTGATGTCCAGTCAGAATTCTGGAAGAATAAGGACAAAGGTAAGCGGGAGCGTGTGTAGGGTGTGCCTGTGTGTGTGCGTGCGTGTGTGCGTGAGTGCTCACCGGGAGAATTGTATACATGAAATTCTTATCGAAGTTTTAGGTTTTGCGTGTACAATTGAGGTGGTAAGAAGGCAGACTCACAAGTGCAGGATATCACAGAGGGATCTTAAGTAGCTTAACTAAATTCTGCTGCCATGTTTCACACCAGCTATAGGTTATGTTTCAAACCCAACAACCAATGGAGCACAAATCTAAGAGTGATGAAAATGTATTGAGATAAAATCAGAATGGAAATCAAAGGTGTTTGTGATCCAAGTTGTTATCCTGATTTAAGTTATTATGACCACATATACTTAAGCCAATCAATCGGACACAAGACATCAATTCTCAGCTTCTCTATGAAATTGGTACATATATATTCGAGCTCAGTATGTAATGATTACCCTTCTCCTAAAGTTTATATTTAGGTAACATCTTTCTGTGGGGAGATGCAGGTGTGTTTTTCGCATGTCTATCTTTCCCATATCTCTCTGAATTAGGCAGAAGATATCTTTTTTAATGCTGGCCACTTGTCAAGAAGTAAACAGAGGTACTATAATAAAATGATTTGTATTGGATTCAGCCATTCCCATCTGTTCTGTCAAACTCATGCTATTGCCAGGTCTCATACACTCCTTTTTGAAATGTGTTATTTTCTGAAGAGGTAACTTGCTTGAAAATTTGAACTTAGGCAACCATTTCCATTTATTTCTCTGAATCTCTCCTTAAGTGAGAAGTAACTGAAAGATCTGGAAAAGTGGCTTCCTTTAGATTTGACTCAAGAACGGTTATTCTGTGCCTATACAATTGTCCTCTGGGGCAACAGTCATTCTATAATCGATTTCCTCTTTGTGTAGTGTTCCTACATGTGGAGAAAAAGAGGTCATTATTACATGGAGAACAATAAGTAGACTGTGGCAGTGATCAATCAGGACACTTCAATATATGAATTTGGTCAGGAGATAACCTCCAGCCAGGACACTATGCCATGATAAAGCTCATATTTCTAGCAGTGCCAAAGAACAAATCATATCATGGCATGGTTATCAGGTTGAAAGAGCTCATACCTATGAAAAATGGTCTTTTCACAGCAAATTTTATAGAAACAGAATTTTATTGGCTGTCAGCAAGATGCTTTTTTCTGTGAAACACTTCTTAGCAGAAAAGAAACAAATTTCTTTAGAGTTGATGGAAGGAAAAAATAAAATCCTACATTTCTTTTCTCATTCACAGAAGCCAGCATCCTCTGAGGTATAACAGTAGCCCTTTAGATAGACATTGCTCACATGTCCCCTGTCTTTATGCTACTGAAGCATAAACTGACAAATTTGTGTAAATGAATGTTAATGCCCACTTGTATAAAATAATTAGGAACATAAAACAAAACATTAAGAGATTAAAATTTGTCATTTTAAAGAATATGCACATCCAAATACATGGCAATTATCTGGAGACTACTGGATAAAACTTTATTTTCCAGAGTAGTGACAATATTTCAAAATAGTGACAAGGTTTCTTTTACTATTTCTAAAAAACAGAAAAGATGATTTTTCTTATTACATTTTGGCATAGGTCTTGTCTATACATGGAATTTAGTTTGATTCATTTGAGTGAGTCTAGTAAATAAGTCAATAAAACTGAACACTATATATTGTTTTAAATAATTAAATTAAACAATGCACATACAAATGCAATTTTAATGTCATTACGTATTAAGACGACTCAGTTTTCTAATGTAGAAAAGAGCTTGTGAGATAACTATGCTTACATGTGAAATTAAGAAAAGATTCTATGATTTAAGCAGTAAGTAAACTGAAATGAGAGAGAATTTACTCTTGTGAAAGAACAGAAGTAGAATAGTATAGCAATTCACAATTCATTGTGTCTCAAACTTAAATGGAAATAAAAGAAAAATGTTACGTGTAGTATTCATGATTATCTCACTATATCTTAACTCTATAATGTGGACAATTTGTTATTAATCTATTATTTATTTAACAGTTCATTATTGACCAACTTATGTATTTGTCATGTTTAAAAAATTTCTGAATCATTTGGCATAAAACATTGAAAAAGATGTGATCCCTGCCTTCAAGGAGCTTAATTATGCAATCATCAATATTTTCAAAATAAAACCAATTGTTTTTAAGAATATGTACAATTTCATGTGTGTTCAACATCTCTTATGTGTTTATAAGGCATTCTCTTTTTTTCACGTGTACAGTCAAAATAAAATAATAAAACATACTAAATTTGATATCTAGTTATGAAATATGTTTGTGTGTAAGCCTCTATATGTACACATATGATATGTACTGCTGTCTTTGTAAATCAGTAAAAGGATAACACGTTTTACCATGTTGGACTTGAACATTATGGCTTGGGGTTTGGATGATTTAAAACCCTTTGATATTTGGGTCAATTACACCACAGCAAAATGTGTATAACATAGAAAAATGTGTGGTTACATTTCCCTTTAAATGTTTTAAAGTTTCAAATTTAAGGGAAAACATTTTTAAAAAAATATTGTTGGATCTATCTCAATCAAACATATGTGAAAATCCTTTTGAAGTATTCAATTGTTCCCAAATATAACTGGGTTTGCCCACCCTAAAAGCATCTACATTTACACATGTATACAGCCACATACAGTATACATACTGTATATAATATATATGAAGATGTTTAGTATGCACTTCTTTTGTTTGGAATTCATTAAGTTAACATTTATAGTGTAGCAATTTGTGTAAAGTGCACTGTGATTATAAAAAGCAAAGCACAGTAAAGTCACAGGTCTTGTTATCTTGCACTAAAAATGTGTTTACGTATTTAGCAATTGTATGTTTACTTTCTTGCTCTTTTCAAACAATTGAAACAGATAGCTATGAGAAAATGATATAAAATAATATGTTTTTTAGTGGATAATGGCACTACATTTTTAAAAGACAGGGTTTTTAAAGAAAACCATTTAACATCCATTCCAATATAACATGTTTACCATATCTAAAAATCTGAATGTCATATTGCATTTTTCATAATTCATTAGAAATGTCAGGTATGTGCCTGAAAATTGTGCAAATAAGCATTAGATAACAGATTTCTCTACTCATGTGTTGTTAGCCATTTCTATATGCTTAATAATATAAACACTGATGTTTTAATGTCTCTTAATTTTTGTACTTGATTTTTTTAGGTAACATGTAATTATAAATGTACTTTGATACTACTGAAGTAACCAGATGTTGTTTGAAAACAATTTGTTTTCTTTAGTGCATTGACAATATTTTACAATACTTTTGTGCTTATTTATTTGTGCTCCCGTGTAATTATAATAAAAGCAATAGTTTAAATTAGTTGATTTTTTTGTTGCTGGTTTTTATTCATCAAGAAACACAATTACTAAGAACTTTTCAAAGAAAAATGCACACATTTTCAACTTCTAGAGTTGGCTATGAGATTGCATGTATTGTGGAAGACTGATGCTGGTGAGTACTAAGGGGCTGGGCTTTTTAATTTAGTTATGTGACCCCAAACTGTCCTTAACCACTATTTGGCTTCTGCCTCAAGAGAATCTTGATCTTTCTCTTTCATTCATATGTGCCTAATTCCAGTTAAATGACTCAGAGTGTATCTAAGGTGTGCTGGGAGCATTAAGGAAAAATTAAGAATCTGGCAATCCTAGACCTGTGTATGCAGACAAGATATTTATTGGAAGGGTACTTAGCACATTCATTTACTTAGTCATACTTTTAAAAGTAACCTGGCTTTAATAGGGAGTGAGTCAGTATGTTTAACGTTGCGGAGATATCAATAAAGGAGATGTTGAGCATCTGAAATACATAAGACAAGATTCTGGAACTCCGTGAGCTTACACAAAAAGTGCATCTGAAATAATACAGGGTCTTCTAATCGTCTCTAATGGCTACTTCATCAATCACTTGTCTCTTCTCCCCTATATCCAATCTCAATGTAATTAATTATAATTTCATAATCCCTCACCAATTCTTTTCATGTTCATTTTTTAAAAGGAATCTGATTTATTGTCACTGTTTTGTCCCACCCCTCCAGTTACTCAAAAGCTCCTTGTGCTACTCTACCTCTTGGCTGAGCAAGAAACAACCAATCCTCCCTCCCCCACCACCGTCAACACTCCAAGCTTCCGTCCATCTCAGCCCATGACAAGAAGTGCCCTCATATTTGCAATTGCTGGTCTCTTCCCTTTCTCATCCCTCATTAAAACTCACTTTTTTTCCAGCTTTGCAATCTCAGAGTCTAATTAAATTATGATGACACTAAGATGTGAGTGACTGATAAAACAATGTTCATCCTCCTATGGCAATTTGTATTTGAGAAAATTCTTATTAACATGCATGAGTGAATATCTGTTAGGGGAATGTCAGGCAAAGTGACAGACCAGAAGATTGGAAGAAGAGAATTTTAGAGAAAACTTTGCATAACATCACCTCAGATCATGTCTTCTAGAGTAGTGGTTCTCAAACTTTGCTGCACAGAAAAATCATGTGGGCAATTCTTAAAAGCCCCCTATGTCCAGAAGTCATCCTGGGATAGTACACATGCATTAGTAGTTTTTAAAAAATCTCCCAGATGAGTCCAATATGCAGCTAAATTTGATCATTGGAACAGTGATTCTCAAACTTTAAGGTACATGTTTATCACCTGGGGATCTTGTTAACACACAGGTCCTTATTCAGCAGGGTCTGAGATTTGGCATGGATAGCAATGTCTCAGGAGACGCTGATGCTGCCTGTCCATAAGCCACCTTTCCAGCAGCAAATCCTGTGCAACTCTCTCCCCTGCCTGTTTAGGGAGCTCTGATAGGCATACTGTAAATGACTGCTACTCAAAGTGTCCTTCACAGATGCACAGTATGGCATCATCTTGAGACTTGTTAAAAATTCAAAACCTTGTTCTTCATCCCAGATGGATCCTAGGGGCTGAGGCTCATGAATCTATTTTAGCAAACTAGATGCTTCTTGTGCCCAGCAAAGTTTGAGAAGCATTGCCTGAACCAATGTCACTTTCTACCATGGCAGCACATTACATTCATCTTGGGATATTTTTATTGAGCACTGAAGTCTGGGCCCCACCCTCAGAGTTTCTGATTTTATCACCATGGAGTCAGAGACGGACTATTCTTTCTTCTTTCCTCTTCTTTTTTCTCTTTTCTTCTTTCTTCCCTAGAATATCCCAGGAGATTAGAAGATGAAGCTGGCACTGAGAAAGCTATATTGGACAATCAACTCTGTCCTATACATTGGAAATTGTTTCCCCCCCGAAATAACACTTTACCCACAGGGCCAAATACAAGAATGCATATATTCATGTCTCCCCTCATCAAAATTACTTACAGGTACTTCATGGCAAAGAGTACTATGAGAAGAAAATCCCAGCTTTTGGTTAAATCAATTTCCTATGATTGGGCACCCAGTTGCCATTTGAGGAGGAGGATATTTCGTGAGAGCAGGTTTACAATATCTGAAAATTATTCTAAATATTACTTATAGATTAATGTCAAGTGCTCTTAATTATTAATAATAATATTAGGATTCTCCAGATTTCCCCCCACTTGGAATTGATGTACCCCCCTCAAAGACTCCCCGACTCCCACCGCAGCACACAATATTGTGCTTGAGTCTTTAATACAATGCCATCTGCCTTATAATTGTTTCTTTGGGCATTTATCTTCTATTCTTACATGGTAAGTTCCAGAAAGAGGAGCTAGGTTTGTGTGTTGTAAATCTTGCATTCCCCAAAGTGCCCAGCCAGTGGCTCCACACATGAAAGTACTAGAAAATGTTTACTGACTTAATTTATGTATTTATTCAACAAATATTCACTAAATTCCCCCTATACACCAAACACATAAGATCCCCTAAATATCCATATGAAAAAACAAAATAATAGAAACATGAAATTCAGAGTAGATACAAATAGTCAATAAATGCAAAAGTATAGTCAAATCAATAATCAGAAAATGCAAATTAAAAAGCACTGATAGATGCTTTTAGCTCTTTGGATCCTGCAAATAAAATGATTGAGAGATCACATCTAATATTGGTTATGATATGAGTCAATGTGTATTCTCACTACTATTTCTAATAGTAGAAATTGTGATGGTTTTGTAAATATTTGTCAAAATGTACTCTACACAAAATCTGCCTGTGGGCGCAAAAACATATGATATGAATGTAACTTAGTGAATTGCCACTATTTTGTATGCATAAATAATTGGAAGCAATACCAATCCCATTATTAGGGAAATGGTTGAACTTAAACAAATTGTACATAAATACTATTTTTACGCATTGAGAAATGCTCGAGAATGTTGTAGTACTGAAGAAACCCAAAATGTCAGTGGCTTGAAACACAAGGTGATTTCTTGCTGACACAGGGCCCTCTCGGGTCAGCTGGAGGCTCTGCCTTGTGTTTTCACCCAGAGTCCGGGCAGATGGTGCCACCACCAACCTGGAACATTATACTGTGCTGCTAGCAGAAGACAGGGTTGTGGTGGCTTGCAGACAGCCCTTAAAGCTTCCACTTGAAAGTGATACATGTCTCTCCCACTCACGTTTCATTCACAGGGACATACCTAACTTCAAGGGCACTGCAAATTAAATCTGCCTTGTGCCTCTAAGGAGTACTAGAAACTAAGGAACTATAATACTACACCAGGGAATAAAAAAATATTATACCTAGAAAGAATGATGCAGATAAATATGTTTATATTTTAACTAAAAAGTCATCTAGCTCTACAGTATATTTAAATGCCATTGCTATTTTGAAAACATATATTTATATATGTACATATGTATGCATGTAAATGAATAGACAAAGTTTTGAAATCATTAAATAAACTGTTAAAGAGAAGACGACTGTGGCACGTTGTCAGTTGGGAGTCATGATGGGGTGCTTTGACTTATACTTTATAAACTGTAATATGCTTTGCAAAACGTAAATGTAGGAATACACCAATATATTAATATTATTTACTTGATTTATAGACAAATTTAAAGACAGTTACCACAGTGTTTTGAAACTTCTTCCACTTCTTCAGATTAGAAAACAATATTTTCAAGAGATTAACTGGAACAATAAACAATTGAAATCCACATCTTGTATGACCCAAGAAATATTTGTGTGGATTGGAGTCGGCAAGGTTCTATGAGCTGTTCTCAGATGAATGAGTCATCAGACTTTTGTCAGACCAAAATATATTTTACTAGGAAACGTTTGCCATTGGTCTCTTCCCTGTGGCCTTCTGCCTCTTTAAAGAAAAGAGGTATTTAGGAAAAAATATTCTGGTCCCTATTCCTCAATAGCCATCACTTCCTGTACACACGTACATCCACCCACAGGGTTGTTAACAGTCCTAAGCTAATTTGGCCTTTCCCAATTATTAAGCTGCTTTAACAGGCATTAGTAACTTCCTGTAGTAAGAGGCAGGTGAAAGCTCTTTGCTCACACCCTGGCTATTCAAAGGAAGCCTCCAAAATTCAGCCACACTTACAAATGGCTAGTAGCACGCTGACCCAATGTAGTCATGCAACCAGTTGAGTAAACTCATTGAAGAGTCAACTCGGCCTTTTAGGTATAATGAGGAACAGCTGGCACGAAAGGTTCGCTAGTGTGAGGTAAGACAATATTCAAGGACAGGTGTTGACTTGAGTGATACGATCCTATGAACCCTATGTGGCTAGACACAAGGTTAGCGGCAAAAGTCATTCTTAAGCGTAGGGCACATTTTGAAAATCTTGGTCTTCTGGGCAGGCTGGATTCTGAGACTGACTTCATACAAGGGTGGAGTTCCTGGGTAATGCTCATGAGTTGAACATTACTCCCTTCTCCAGGGAAAGAAGGTTTCTAAAACCATTCTGCTAATTTAACAACTCTCTGATGCTGAGTGGAGATAAAGGTTGTTAATGCACTTGTAGTGGCCACCTCTGGAATGTGGGCTTCTGATTAAAGTCTGTATCATCTCCTCGTGGACTGTGTATGCTTCATTGAGGTAAATCCAATGTTAATTAATCATCACTAGGATATAGATTTGAACAAACAGAAACAAAGATACTACTAATTATGCCAAAGTGTTTGAAAATAGTAATAAATTACATACACTATGACTGCTGGCTTGTCATGGGTGAGGCAGTGTCAGTGGACCACCCAAGCAAGCCATAAGTGTTGCAAATTATTTATAGAGGTTTTGTAAACAATTATTTAAACAACCCAATGGGTCTACTTTTTATTATCACCGTGTTTTGGGAGTGGGGGGTGTCTAAAAGATGCCAATGATAAAATCGTTCTTTCCTGAAAAACCCTTCTCTTGGTCTAAGTTCTAAACAACTGTTATAGTCATTACTAATTTTTAATAATCTAAAATATACATAAATAACAAATCAGCCATATTTATTACTCACTTTTAATAAACATTATATTTTATTTGGAAGTTGATTAAGAGAATCCTCAGTTATACAATCAATTCCCAACATACACGTACTCAACTACAAACATTTCTTTTGAGAATAAATGTATAGTGGTTTAGAATCATTTGAGTTACTCTGGGCTCGGTGGATACCTCCAGCCCTTGGGGTACTGCTACTCCTGTGTTTAAACAGTCCATCCAAGGTAAATAATTCTTGCCCATTGATTATAAAGATAAAAAAAGAGAAGATGAGTTATTTCAGTTTGTCATTGTAATCTATATGATAAATAAAGTTTATATTGTGTTTAAAGTGTAAAACAGTGAAACGATATGAATTGTAAGGGGAGATATTTGATAAGGGCAAATTTTGATTTGCACATGAAATATTTTACTGCATGTAAATAATACCTTATATTCACATAAATAAAATTTACATACATTCTATATACATAAAAATTAAATTAAAAATTTATTCTTCTTAATCGTCAGTTATTTTTTTCTAAAGAAAAAGTAGAATGTTACAATAACAGTATAATTTAGTAGTTGCCTAACTTGTACCTTTTGCAGATGTTAGGTTTTTTAAATAGGCACTGACATTAATAAGTTAATGGACAGTTATCTATTAAGCTCATATACGACTATTCCCTAAAGATCAAAGTTTAGACTATTAGTTCAGTACAAAAAAAAACACTGAATTGTCTGTGTTTTTCTTTTTATACTGAAAAAGTATTTTATTTTGTTTTTATCAGCATGATTATATATTCAAAGTTCAATAAGAGAAATTATTGTCTGCATTTCTCTTCTTGCTATAATAGTGTTAGTTTCATTTCATAACTATTACTAAAAGCAATTTTTCCTATTTAAGAGTAGTATTAAAATGAGCCATTCTAGATAAAAAATACATTAAGTACTCGCTATAACAAAGATATAGACACAGAAACAGACATTTACACACTCACATTTTGAGTTTTTCTCTGCCCTTTAAACTTATTTCCAACAAAAGTGCTCCACCATCACACAGCCCACTGCCCCTGGGACCTTCCCAAGGTTTCTCTCTAATGTCCCTTTCCCATGGAGACCAACCAATGGTAGAAAAGGGAAAGAGGAAAAAAATAAGTTGATGGTGGGTTCCTCACCTGTTACCCATATGGAAAACTTTATCCTTTTTGGTTCAATCTTTCCATCTTTTGAATCAGGAAAGGAACTCTTAAGGAAATGCTGTCTAAAATAGAACACTTTGGCTTTGTCTAATCAGCCTCTAATTCAGGTTTGCTCAGCATCTCAGCAGAGTAACAAATGTAGAAAGGCAGTCACATTGGGGGCCAAACTAATACTCGTGAATCTTCACCATCTCTTCTCTTTCATGGCTAACGCCAGACTGTTAGATCAGGTGCTGCTCTGGGCAGGACACAAGGTGCTGTCCACGGAGACTCAGTCACTTTTGTTGCCATATACTACGTCCTGCTGTGGATAGATACATTCTCAATTTAAGCCTTACAACACTCCTGGAAGGGGTTTTTTTTTTTTTTTTTTTTTTTTTTTTAATTTTTATGTCCATTTCACAAATAAGAAAACACATTGTTCAGAGTGGTGAAATAATTTCCTCAAGACCACTCATCCAGTTAGTAGAAAAGCAAGGATTTGCATTTAAATCTGGCTTTCAAACACTTTCTACCACTTTGCTGTTTCCCGTACTGAGCATTAATTTTAGTAAATGTCAAATTACACCAAACATTACTTTAAAATTATGAAAATGTTAATTTTTACTGGGTAAATACTTGGGAATGGAACTGTATAAGTCAGGATTCCCCAGAACTCTGTTATATATTTATATATTGACACGTATATGAGATTTATTAAAAGGAATTCGAGGTGGGCAACCCCAGGTTCCACAGGATGAGGTGGCAGCTGGAGACGCAGGGGAGCCGATGGTGCAGTTCCAGTCCAAAGGCCAGCAGGCTCGAGCCCCAGGAAGAGCTAGTGTTTCCATTCAGTCCAAAGGCAGGAACAAAATGCACATCTCAGCCTCAAGGCAACCAGGCAGGAGGAATTCCCTCTTATTCAGGGAGGAGTCGGCCTTTTGGTTCCATTCAGGTCTTCAGCTGATCGAATGAGGCCCAGCTGCCTTAAGGAGGACAATCTTCTTCACTCAGTGTTAGGATTTAAATGTTAAATATCCAAAACATCCTCACGGAAACACCCAGAATCAGGCAAAATAATGTTTTACCAAATGTCTGCCCTCCCCATTGCAAAGTCAAGTTGACACACACAATTAACCATCCTAGAAACCTCATAGTGCAATGAACTTGCTTCTGCTAGGGCCAGTTACTTTAGATCTTAACTTTGTAAAAATTAGACTGTGGAAACGTATATTGAGCCATCACTCTTATCCTCTTAAAAATTAATTATATGTGTGCCTTTCAGGAACTACATTTTTATGGCATGATAAATCTGTGCGCAGTTTTATATATCTTGTTCTCTGTGCAGTGATTGACCCTATTCTTAAATAAATCGTGAAAAGCTTCAAGAACCTTTTTTGAAATTCCTCTGGGTGGCATTAACCACTAAGGAAGCTAATTGATTCTTTAACTTTTCACTTAAGTCAGTGTATTTTTACCCACATCCTGTCTGATTATCAAATACATGTTTATCAAAATAGATTTGTCCTCTTACTTTTAAAAATATATTTGAATTTTCAGAGAATAAATGGCCTTCATGATTTTTTTCTTCACGAGCTTTTATTTTATAAGTCATATTAAGAAACCTTGCTCATTGTCTAGTTAACTTCTCATCTTGTATTACAGAAGAATAGGAAAATCTCTCAAAATGTAGTTCTAAGGGAATTGGATTTGATATCTTGCATCCAGAAAACACTTTTGTTCAATGATCACTGCTCATGAAAACTGTCAGAAACTCTTATGAATGCATTTAGTTAAAAATCATCAATGTAAATATTTTATGGTACTTAATATTTTTTCAAGTGGAATTATATTTATTAAACCTGATTAGTAGTCAATGGACCCATGAAGCTTGAAATAAAGTGGTATCAGATTCATCAATCAAAACATTAAAGGGTTAGAGTGTTTTGCAAGATTACGTGGCCAGCAGTTTTACTGCATTTAGATCTCAGTGGTTCAGGGTTGTAAGAATCTATTCTATTTCAAAAGCCCTCAGGATTCCCTAAGAATTTATTGTAAAAAAAAAAAAAAAAAGCTATTGTATGGCAGTGTGCAGCAATAATAAAATACATTTTTGATATTTCAAAAGCATAAAACTGAGGCATTTTGAAGATTCGTCTTTTTCTTCATTTCAAAAATTTATGAAATTCCTGCTGATAACTACTTTCTTACTTCTAGAAAAGTCTTAAAATTTTAATGAGAACTGTTACAACATCAATTTAAATAAACTACAGCTCCTACTTAGCATGTTTAAATGCTCTTCCAATAAGAGAAGAAAGCAAAAAGGAGAAAACGAAACAAAACAAAACCCTGACATTTGCAGACCTCCTGAGGCTTGAGCCCTAGTCTGAACAGCCTTGAAGAGCCTCTAGTGCACAGGAGTCAGCAGCACGTGGGAACCCAGACGCCCAAGTGGCAGAAATGCTTCCTCTTGAGTCATCCTCTAAAAGCCCATTTTCTCCAGCCTGAGAGGTTGAGATGAAAGACAGGGCATGAACAAAACCGGCCTTCAGATGCCCACAATATGCGGGAGACCTGAGGTTAAAATTCAGACCTGGGTGTCTTTGTTTTAGTCTCCAAACATATTGAGATGAGGCTGAAATTTAAAACAATTCTATTTCAGGAACTAAACCAGGGAGATTATCAATTCAGATCAGGTTCAATTTCAAAATTATTTTTCACTGGCCAGCTTTGCTTTAGGAAATATGTAGGGTTAGCGTCTGGTAAAACTCACTCACTGATAAAGGCTATTCCATATAACTATTTTCCAGCTCAACTGGAATTGGGATTCAGACATTGCTGGAGTATGGTAGTTAGATCACTAGGGATTTATCTGAAGAATCAGTTTTCGGGAGAGATTTGGTCTAAAGGATCTTCTGCATGCAGAGTAGGGTTGTCAGAAAAGCAAAAGAAAACAAAAGAAGCTAAATATGGAACGACTGTCCTAAAAGAGGCATTGCAAAGAATCATTGAGAATGGATCTTTCCAGCAGTAGAAGACATAAAAGTGCTCTCAACTGGGGGGAAAGGGTGAATGTTCAGGAAAAAAAAATGACATTTAATAAATCACTAATATTCATCTCTTATAAAGGGACTTGTGCCTTTCACTATCCCCTAAAGCATAAATTCTTGAGTGTAGTGGATAGGGGCGCCTGGGCGCCTGGTTGAGACCCCATCACCTCACACGTGGTTCATTGCAGCAACCTCCTCCAGGCCTCCTTCCTCTCTCTGCCTGGGCCACAGCCTCTAACTCACCCTCCACACTTCCTCCAAAACACCTTTCTAACCTTACCGGATCCTTCTTCCATATGAAAGTCTTCCATGTTTCTCATTTGCCTAAGGAGAGAGTTTCTACTTCTTGGTAAAACAACAAATCTATTCTGCTCCCCACTCTTAATATCTTGTGAGCAAGCCATGGCAAACTTTTGCATATTTAACCAAATAATCTATCGAGATAATCTTTCCTTTCTGTAGGATTGAACCTCATCCAACATAGTATGTCAGGACATGTTCATTGAATGAATGAATGAATTAAATAAATAAATGAATCAATGAGATTATAAAGTTATAATAACCCTGTTGTTTTCCGTGATTCCGGAAATAGCATTTTTTTCTACTCCTGAAAATATGAAAAAAAAAATTTATAGTCTTCTGTGCTACATGAGTCCAATATGATGAGAAAATAAAAACCAATCTTTTCCCACATTTTTGGGGCCCTGATTGGAATAGGGTGTTACCCAGAGTTGATCTTAAATACATATTTGTGGAACAAGTTAATACATGAATGGCTAAATGGATGAATGAATTAATGTATGTTCATTCTGAACTCCAGAACTTCTATTAAACAAAGTTAATTGAATTTAACTGCCAACTGTATTTGAGTTTTCTCATTTTAGAATTAGAAACCTTAATCCTTAGTATAGTTAAATGTCTAGGTATTCTTAAAATAGGTGATATTTAAATGTAAAATTGGAGCCAAAAATCACGTGTTCAATGTTTTATCTATTATAATTCACTGTGTAAAGGCTCTTACTCTATTAAAAGCATTCACCCCCAAACATTAGTCTCCTTTTCAGCCTTCATTTGTTCTTGCTGTGGTAATGATACGGAGAATCCCAGCTCACCGGGAGTTGTAAAGGGCCTTCGTCACATGTCTCTGAGAATGGATGCTGTGAAGGCAGATATTTTTAAGGCAGAGCGGACCAGGGCCCAGGAAGTTTAAAGCAGGTGTGTGATTAATGTGTGATGGTGAATGGTAATGGCTGGGATCCAACAACAGCAGGACAAGGAGAGAAGCTCAGTGGGAAGACCTGACTGTATGTAAAAGGCAGATAAGAAAAAGCCTCAGTAAATTGTTTGGGCTATAAAATACCAGAGCCAACCTGGAGAATTGGACCAAAGCTTGGTGGAATATGAACTAGCTTCTGGGTTTCTTTTATTTCTCCTTACTCTTTCAATATTGAAACTATTTTGGAGGTAATGCACTGAAGAACAGAGGGGCACTTCTGTTGCTCTCTGCTTGAGGTTGGAGGTGCTGGGAGCCTCTGAATGAAGCTGGCATGATGAAAAACAGCTTGGACTTCAGAAAAGCATATGTGTTCATCTCATTTCAATTACAGGGTTTATGTCTCCCATTTAGTTACAAGAAGATACTATAAAAATTTAACTGCTCAAATGCAGAACACTGTGATGAACCTTATTCTTACTCCCTATATTACTTCTTGGATTTTGACAGCATAGGCTCTGGGGATAATTTCTAAGTCAACTAAACAACATCACCACTGAAAGGGCAGTCGGTAAATCAGTCAGTGATAATCAATAGGAGTAATGAATGAATTAATCAGATCATGAAGTCACAAAACAACTTAAAATTTAATTCTTGTTTCCAGGTAGAGATGACAGTTAAAATAATAGCTCTATTCCTTAGATCATGGGTTTATATAAACTTTGAAGCAAGCCTAAGAGTTGGTTTGACCTTAACAATTGTGTCACTGGTTCTCCAAGATAAAACAGCTTGAGTTTCTATAGGTCTCTCTCGAATTCTTTAATCTGGGCATGATTTTGACTTTAGCCTTGACAACTAGTCTATACTTAAACTCATTGTAGTAATCACATTTCATGTATTTTTTTTTTTTTGTGTGTGTGTGTGATTCTTTATGTACTTTTCTCCCTAGAAGCCATTCTGTTTTATGAAGAAAGGACCACCTATGTTCGTTCTATCCACTGTAATCTACCAGCACATAGCATGGTGCCTGACCCAACTGGTGCTTAATTCATGGGTGCTGGATAAAAGAGTGACGATGTGAATTGAAGGGCTGAATGTTTGACAGAACAAGTCAAAAGAGAACAGAGCAAGATGAATAGTTGGTGATTGCAAAAAAGATTTTGGCTAAGACCCAAAGCAATGTCTAGCTAAAGTTTTCCAAAAATGAAATAAAATTCTTTGTGAGCTGTTGAGTTCCCATTCACCTAGTAAAAACTCTATACGTGGATCCCGGTTGCAGGCAAGGAGCAATGGATTTCCCAGTGCATACAAAGCCTTTTACAACGTGACCTTCCACGGTCCCTTGGGCTTCTCCTGACCTCTCAGGCTTCTCTAGATGCTCCAGTCTGCTTGCGTTTTCCATTGTGTCCTTCCTGACTCTACACACTTCTTTGGTCAGAATGCCCCCTCTCCCTGGGACACTTATCTCCTATTTGCAGGAAATCTTATTACTATTCTCTAAATTTCAGTTATAAAACTCTTGGATATCCCCTCTGTGCCTTGTGCCTTGTGCACTCGCTCTTCCTTTATAGCTATTCCCTACACCTGATTATCTGACGGCATTTTATGTATGCTTTTTCCTGTTTCCCGAGGGCAAGGAATCTGTTGAAGTGAGAGGCCATTTGTTGCATCTCCCTGAAGCCCCAGCACAAAGAGTAGACGTGATGCTCATCAGGATATCAGTAAACACTGGTAGAATGAGTGAATAAATGAATACTGGCCTAAGCTTTAAAAATTGCCTTCCCAATTATGATGATTAATTTGTCAAATTGACCGGGTTATGGAGGTACCCAGATATTTGGTCAAACATTATTCTGAGGGTTTCGGCGAGGGTGTTTTTGTATATTTAACATTTAAATCAATGGACCAAGTAAAGCAAATTGTTCTCCCTAAGGTAGTGGGCCTCATCGAATCAGCTGAAGGCCTGAATAGGGAAATAAAAAAAAAAGGTTGACTCTTCCCTGAATAAGAGGGAATTTCTCCTGCCTTTGTGCTGGGAGACCAATTCATTACCTTCCTTCAGACTTGAATGGAAACATCAGCTCTTCCTGGGTCTCAAGCCTGCTGGCCTTTGGACTGAAACTACACCAACAACTCTCCTGGGTCTCCAGCTGCCAACCGCAAATCTTGGGACGTCTCAGCCTCCATAATCATGTGAGCCAATTCCTCATAATAAATCTTTTTCTCTTGAGAATGATGAATAATATAATAACACTTTTTGTCAAAGCAAAATAACTTAGAACCTTTGTTTCTTTGTTCTAATACCTCCCAATATCTTCTTTTCTGTTTGGATATGGTGACGTAGGTGACTGAGGTTTTACGATATGCAGTTTTGATTGACTAGTATTTATGTTTTTTTTTAAAAAAAGTACCTGTACTACTTTTTGGATCTTCCTTCTAACAATAAGCTTGAAGCAATTTTTTAATTAAAAACATACACATGCAGAGAAGGAATATGTTATACTTCTAAATTGTATACAAAATCTTCAACAAAAATTTAATATTTCTTTGTATTCCTGTATAACCTATTGCCCTATCAATTATTTTCCATTGATTCAAATGTATTGCTTAGTTGAGTTTTGGAGATTTGAGAAATTTGTCCTGCACTTTCAGTGGTCAATCATTATTAAAGAATTTCATAAAACTTTAAATGCTTTGTAGCCACTTGAGTACAGGGTTACAGCTGTATAAAACAGTAAATGTCCATTGATAGGCTAAAAAAAGGAAGAAAGAAAAATGTTTTATGTAAATAATTAAAGTATTAAGGCCTATATTTGGGGGATAAAAGTATGATAAAGCTCTAGTTATTTATTTATTTATTTATTTATTTTGAGACAGGGTCTCGCTCTGTTGCCCGGGCTAGAGTGAGTGCCGTGGCGTCAGTCTAGCTCACAGCAACCTCAAACTCCTGGGCTTAAGCGATCCTACTGCCTCAGCCTCCCGAGTAGCTGGGACTACAGGCATGCGCCACCATGCCCAGCTAATTTTTTGTATATATATATTTTAGTTGTCCATATAATTTCTTTCTATTTTTTTTTTTAGTAGAGACGGGGTCTCGCTCTTGCTCAGGCTGGTCTCGAACTCCTGACCTCCAGCGATCCACCCGCCTCGGCCTCCCAGAGTGCTAGGATTACAGGCGTGAGCCACCGCGCCCGGCCATGCTCTAGTTATTTAGAATTTAGATTGTAGTATCATAGAAGAAATGCTTTAAAATTAGAGATGGTATTAACGATTATGTTAACGACTAAAAATAAAAATAAAATATAATGATATACCCTGGAAATTAAGTCATAGTTAAAGCTGCCAATTACACTTGACATGCTACAGGTTAGAAAATTGGCCAGCCAGAATTAAAGTAACACGATTGTTTTGGGCATTCTGTTTGGACTTTAACATTGGTAGCATGAGCGATCTTTCAAAAATATTAGTAAGAGCGTGTCATTTTATGGTTTGAACATCACCAATGACCTCTTGCCTTTGGTGTAAAATCTAGTTTCTTTTTTTCATCCATAAATTCCTATGTGCTCTAGCCCCTGCCCTTCTATTCCTGGTTGTGAAGTTGCAGTCCTGGTGACCATCTTTCTGTCAAGTTTCTTTCTTTTTCAGTGTGTTTGTATTTGCTGTTTCCTCTTATTCAAGTGATTTTTAGAAATTTTTTTTTATTTCAGCTTATTATGGGGGTACAAAAGTTCAGGTTATATATATTGCCCATGTCCAGCCCATCTCCCCGAGTCAGAACATTCAAGCGTGACCATTCCCCAGACGGTGTGGAACACACTCATCATGTAGGTATACACCCATCCCCTCTCCCCACCCCTCATCTCAGTCTGATACCCAATTGGTGTTATTCCCAAATGTGCACTTAGGTGATGATCAAGGAAACCAATTTGCTGGTGAATACATGTGGTGCTTGTTTTTCCATTCTTGGGATACTTCACTTAATAGAATGGGTTCCAACTCTCTCCAGGAGAACAAAAGGGATTCTATATCACCGTTATTTCTTATAGCTGAGTAATACTCCATGGTATACATATACCACAATTTACTAATCCACTCATGAATTGATGGGAATTTGGGTTGTTTCCAAATCTTTGCAATTGTGAATCAGATGTGAGCTCAGAAGTCACCTTTTTGGTCTCTCAGAATCCCATCTGATATGTCGCCCTTCCCTTCTGCCCCAAGTAACTCGCTATACATCACTGTGTTTATTTCCTTCAATGCAGTTACCAGAAATATTTTCTTCATTTATTTCTCTGATTTTCCATCTCAGAATTCAAACTTCATAGGCGTAGGGATTCTGGCTGTCTTGTTCGCTGCTACAGTTCCAGTTCCTAGGAATAACCTGACAAGTAGTAAAAGAGAAGCTAGAGTAAAAGGCTGGGTTCTACACAAATCGTGACATCGTCAAGACCTTCCAGAAAAACCCTTGAAGCTGGCACTAGAGAATCGTTGCAGAGTAATCAACTTTGTTTTTACTTTTGTTCTAATATCATTACCAAATTTCACTCAAGGAATTTTCCCTTTGAATTCTCCAATGTTTTAAGTTGGGTATCTATTTCTTAATTTATAAACTTGGAAATTATGTGAGGATAGAGTATGTAAGTACTTTGCTCTGATCATGGATTCAAGACTTCATCCGGGAAAACTTCCGTCCTACAATAAGCAGTAGATTGTTTATCATAGGAGTCACTTTAATAGCCAATATTTTTCAAAAGATGCTGCAGTATACACAATCCAATGTATGCTTACCCATACTTTTAAGATACTTACATATTTAAGTGGATATTTAATAACTGAGGATGGGTTCATGACATAAATTAGGAAAAACAATCCTAAGTGTCAGGATTAAGTTTTAAGGAAGTTCAAAGAAACATTTCTTTTATAAGGAGACTGTGATAAAAATCAGTATTACTGGGAGCAAGAAGTTTAATTTTTTACAAAAATAACTTGGGTTGTACTGCAATTTGTAGGTTGTCAGAACAAAGACGCTGCCTATAGACGCTTCAGAACAAATGTTTTCTTGAAGTCACTGGACACACATTACATGATGCCGTTTATACTTGACTCTTAGAACATCAAAAGATTTCAGTCATACTTCAAAAACCAGATGAGGCAGATGTGGCAAAAATCCAGTTTTGAGTGTGCTTTTGGCAGATTTCCAAAGGAAGCATGGACGTCCCACACCTGGCCCCCGGTATAGGGTTGCTGTCGCTTGGAGAGCACTTGACACGGCTCCTTGCAGAGACTCCCATTATCATTAGTGGATCAGTATCATGATTTGATTTTTAGGGGTGCTGGGGAAACGTTTCCTGCTGCTATACTCTATAAATCAACCTTAGTTTATAAAGAAAAGAAACTCTCATTAATTTATACTAAGAAAAAATACAATATACATGTAATTCTAGTACTTCTTTCTTTAATAAATTTACTGAATGTTCACTGGGTGCTTGGAGGAGTTGCCTGAAAGGTTAATAATGTATAGTTATTTGAGCAACTAACAACTTAGTGAATGGGATAAATATGTCTGTTTGCAGTTATAATTATAATGTGTATTTATTGAGGCATGAATATTGTAGAGCACTAAACTCAACTTAAAGTGATTTTCAGAAGCGGAGACAAAGATAAAAAGCCTTTTGAGCCATGCTAGGGGCTTGAATATTTCAAAAATGCACAATGCCTTTTCTATATCTTTGGCTCCAGGAGGTTAGGTTAGCTGATACGTTTCATCTCCTTCCTCCACTCCAAAAAAGGACTCTCAGTGTATCCTTCAAATATGGAGTATCAAAGGTTGCAGAGAATGGATCTTTACTTCAGGTGTGGACTTGACAGTTTGCTATGTGTAGGGAGTCAGAAATCTCTCCTGGGTCATTTTTTAGCTTTCTTCTTTCACTGCTTGGGTCCGAGGCAGGCTCTAGTTTTATGCTTTCTAGTGCTGCCCTCAAAATGGTCACTTTCTTCTATGGGGTCCTATCACCTCCATCTCCGTGCCTGGTCTGACATGACATGTTCCATTACATCCTGCAGCCTTGAATCTCGACAAGGAGAAGAGATAAATAAATACCAGTTTACTGAATTTTCTCAGTTTCAAGATTGACTGGTCCTAAGAAAAAGTATGGGGAAACATTTTGCTTAAGTAATTTGTCTCCTCCTATGTTGTCTGCGGTTAGAGGCAATGTAAAATGGTCCCTTCCATAAACTGGGCACTACCATGGTGAAGGCAGGAAACAAGTGGGTCCTTTGCTCTCAGAGGATTTAGCTGGGCCTGAGAGAAACAAACCTTTCACACCATGTATGAGCCCTTGACAGGTTTAAGCAGAAGACTGATATGGACTTGTTAGTCTGTTTTGATAGGGGTTTGGCAGTACATGGAAGATGAATTGGGGAGGACAAACTTGAAGTTGGGGAAAACCAGACACAGCAATTTTCACCGTGGTAGGACAGTCTCCTTTGGGAGAGGAGTGAGCTGTCAGAATATCTTGAGGATGAGTGTGGCTTTGAAGAGCACAGTCTGTTGACTTATTGTTTTCATTCAACAAACGATGTGAAAAATTAACCTTGACAAGATCTCATTGGCCTTGGTGATGCGCATGATAGGAAAAAAGAAGTAGGAGAGGCATGCTTAGAAAGATCTTCAGAAAGTTGATATGAGAGGCTGTAGGACATATAGCCAGGGTGATGCAGAAGCATTTGGATGGACAGACCTGAAGTTTAGGGAAGGAAGCTCTAGTTTAGATGTAACTGGTCAATAGTTAATTTTCTTGTGAGACCGTGTATGCAGGGTGGACGAAGGCAGTGCGAGGAAAAATGAGAAGGCAGACTTGTGACATGAATATAAAGAAAGGGAGCCCACATGAGAAAAGGAAGAGGGGAACCAAAGGAAAGTCTTCAACACTTAGCAAGGTTTCCGAAATCACTCCCTGCTGAAAGCGACTTTTGAGGTTTGTTCTAAACTCCGTGGCTAGGTGCTGCGTTACGACTTGGATTCCCTCCTCCAAAAAGAATACTGAATTATTTCCATGGGGAGTATACATCCTGCATCCTATTGCTTGGTGTAACTTTTACTGACTTAAAGTCATTTAGACAATGACTTATGCTGTGTTCATAGACTGAATGTTCAGTTATCATATATCATATATCATATACAGTTTCTATATATGTATATGTGCATTATTATATATCAGTGTATATGTATAAATTTCTTGGCTGACCTGTGAATTAATTTGAGATAAAATTTACTTGTGATATTCTTTTAAATACAGTTTTGATTCCTGTCCACCACCCATAAAGAAATATTGGGGATTTCAAAGTTCTAAACCAGAGAACAAATGCAATAATCTGCTAACGGGTAGATAAAATAACCATATCACACAAGCATGACTTTGAGAGTGACCTGCAAAACTTCACTGACTAACTCACATCCCTTGGTATAATTCTCTCTCTCGTGACTAAAACACATCCCTTTGGGAAAACTCTTTATTATTTCGAACAGGAAAAGTGTGTTAGTCTGTTGTGCACTGCTGTAAAGGAGTACCTGAGACTGGGTAATTTATAAAGAGAGGATGCTTATTTGGCTCATGGGTCTGCAGACCGTACAGGAAGCATCATGCCAGCATCTGCTTCTGGTGAGGGCTCCAGGGAGTTTCCAAACAAGGCTAAAGGTGAAGGGGGAGCAGGTGTGTCCCATGAGGAGAGAAGGAGCAAGAGAGAGGGAAGAAGGGGCCAGGCTCCTTTAAACAACAGGCTCTCAGGTGAACTAACAAGGTGAGAACTCACCCATTGTCACAGGGAGGGCATTAATCTATTCATGGGGGATCCACTCCCACGACCCAAACACCTCCCCCCAGGCCCCACCTCCAACACAACACAGGGGATTGAATTTCAACAAGATATTTGGAGGAGTCAAACCATATCAGAAAGTTCTTCTAATTAGGTGTGACAGCATTTTAAATCAAATAATATTTAACATGCAATAAAACCCAAGCCAATGCCCTTAAACTCAACTAGAAAGAGTGTCAAATTCTAAATTTATTATAAGAGTAGCTTAAAAGGCCTAAAATGATCAAAATCCTTTAATTTTCAGTTTAGATAGTCATCAGAGGTGCTGGGACCTCCAGTAAGACCCCAATTCTTGCATATTCTATAATAATCTGGCACAAGAAAATACCTGGAATATTCTAAGTAGAAAGTTGTTGATGTGATTCCCGAAATAACTCCCTAATTATGGAAGGGAGGGGTTACCTATTGCTCAATAAAATGGTGTTGCCGGTAAAATTTGGAGCATGATTAATCAGTATTTTATTTCAAGTTCAGGCAATACATTTCAACCTGACAAGATCTACCTATTCTATTCTACTTCTCTCTGAGTTCTGTTTCTAGGCCTGTGGTCTGAGTACATAATTGTAGGGAAACCAGTGGCAGTGACCTGTGGTCCACAGGGAGCATCTCTTGACAGTCTCAATCTTTCCCTGTGGCCTCTGTCTCCTTTGTGAGGTCCTGCCCCCTTTTATCCAGCATCTAGCACAGTGCCAGGCACTTCCCTGGTCTCTGCTAGGGATGCTGCTCCATGGGAGGATGGGATGCTTTGCATCTTGACATGAAGAAGGAAAAGGGGCCAAGATCTCACTCCTGACTTTGATGCAAGGGGTCTAAATGGCAGACAGACCTTTGCAGAGTGAGGGTTAAGCTCTTGTTTGTATAGTTCTGTCCCTCATTGGGTATCTTCTCCCATTGCTCTGCACTGCATCATAGAAAAAACGTTTTCAATTGCCTTAGCCAGGATCGCTTGAGGGTCTGTGTTAAGTCAAGAAGGGATAAAACCCATCACCACACTATGAAACCAGGACAATTACCACTTGTTCCTTGATTCCTGAGGTTTCGTCTGCTTGGAGGGAGATGGAAGTCTGCAAGAACAGTTGCCTGAGATCTACTGAGAAAAGGTTATGATTATTTTACTAGATATGAAGATCAGGGGCATATCATTCCTTTTGGTTTAGTCAAAATGGTTTTGTTTCTGTTTGAGTGTGTGTGTACATATATTCCTATATGCAAATGTGTACATGCTAATATATGTGTGCATATATATATATATATACACATAAGCAAATATATGTATGTGTTTATCTATCATGCAAAAGTAGGCCCAGAGCTTGGGGTTCAGAGCTAAATTGGTCCATAGAGCTACGTATTGGTAGCAAGGAAAGTTGGGAGCAACTCATCAACTGGTATGAGAAGACTGAGCCAGAGAAGGACTCCTAGGAGAGAGGAGAAGCCCAGACCATGGCAGGATATCAGAGAATGAGGAGAAAGATAGCTGATGAGAGTTTCTCTGTGATGGAGTTGGCCAATATATTTAATAATTTTGATATCAAGTATTCGACGTGCTTCCTGTTTTGTGCTGAGGCATAGCAACAACTTCCACCACCTCACACTTTTAGTAAGAAGTTTCACCTGCAGTAGCAGCATGAAGGGGATACCAGCTGGAGCCCTGCAGCAGTGAAGACTGAATGGACAGTGGGGAGGAGGGCAGTGGGTACCCCTGGGGGTGGGATGTGGGCTGGATGGAGGCTGGATACTGCCTTTCACCTGGAGGGTCACCCATGTGGCAGACCCTGTCCAGGTAGCCCAGTGGTTCTCAACAGGGGTGAATTTTGCTCCCCAGGGGGCATCTGGCAATGCCTTGGGACATGTTTGGTTATCACAATGGGGGAGGGGGTACTGGCATCTAGAGGCCAGAGATGCTGCTCAACACCCTGCAATGCACAGGCCAGTCCCCACAACAAAGAATCATCCAGCTCCAATGTCAACAGTGCTGAGGTTAAGAAAGCTTAGGTTAGACATAGTCATTTTCAATTACAGCAGGATACAATTTAAATTCCTGGCATTTGATATGGAACTTTAAAAAGTGTCCCTTTTTCATGTTCTAAAAGATCCTACATCCTGTGGTTTAAGAAACTCTTTCTTTTATATTTTTCCCACTCAGTTTTCCCTTTTTAAACTTCACTCCCTCCTGCCCCCCAAACAGTGCAGGGGCTGGTTAACGGATAGCTAAGACTTCGAGGTGGAAAGACGACTATATTTTAGATTGCAGAAAAAAGGACTTGAGGATTATTAACATTGATGAAAAATTGTTAAATAGTCTGGCACTTCTCTCTCAGATTTATTGTACAAGTTTGACCTTTTCACACACTTAATGCATTCTTCATCCACGTTCTTCCTGCCTTGCTTTCCCTGCATGGCCGTTTCAGAAGGACTCAAGCCCAGGAGAAGTGCGTCTCTAGAAGACAGAATTTACAGAGCAGGCTACGGTAGCGGCAGTCATGGGCTAGACAGTAAAAGTTCCCTTGTCTTTAATTCTCTGCTGTAATCAGCATTTTGTCACCCTAGTTCCCTGTCAATACTTGTGACTGTATCATTTCATTCTTTGGAAATTTTAAAGGTTAAAGTTGATATTAAAGAATATGGAGTCTGTGTTATGATTTTAAATACAGGACATTGCGAAAATTAGGTCATCCTCAGAGGTATGTAAAAGAGCCAATGGTTCAGACGTTTGCATCTGCTCATCTTGAAATATATTAATACATACACACAATCTAATACCTGCCCCTTGACATGTGATGCTCCAGATCAGCAGAAATTCTGCCAAGTAATTCACGGGACAGAGCAGAAGGAGAACATGAGTCATTAAAATATAGGCGCAAGCTTTAGTCAGGCAAACTGATGGGATTGCTGCCAAAGAACAAAACCCTGCATTTGGGCCACCCTCGTAGATTTCTCCAACAAACCCAGCCAGACATAGCGGTGCTTAGTGGCCAGACTCCACGGTTCTGAATTACCAGCACCTATCATCTTGTTTCAGAGAAAGACTGAGTGAAAATACTATTTCAAAGCAAATAATAGAAGGATAAAGAAAATGGCACTCATTTCTCTGGCAGTATTTACCTTGTGTACCAGAAATACAGAAAGGGTAAATTTAAACTATTGGGGAATCTGCATCAAGATTTGCAAATCAGGATTTTCAAGCTTTACCATCCATAAGAATCACCCAGAACATATATGAAAAATGCTTCTTCCTTCACCTACTCCCGTGGATTCTGACTCAGCAGGCATTTTTCACTAGGCTCTACGGGGGTTTCTGAGCAAGTAGTCTGTGGATTCAGCTTTACAAAAACGCTGTCAAAAAAGCCAGCTCAAGGTTATTGGGCAATGGGAAAATATTGGACACACGATAAAAGCTTGGTAAATATCTGTTGAATAAATTATCTCCAGCTCTTTTCCTAGACACAGAGATTTTCTTTTTGCTTTCGTGTGAGAGGGCTGTGGACAGGCTTATTTGGATCTGTATTGTTTTAGAGAAACTGAAATCTTCCCCATTTATTTATTCTCTGCTTTGTGTTATGTGAACTTTAGTCACTGTTGTCAGAAAACTCAAGTTATACTAACGTTTCCCTTTCCTAGTAATGTGACTTTGGGCACTTCTTTTGATCTCCTGTGGCCTTAGTTTTTAATCTTCTAACTTGGGAAAGTTAATGACTCCTCTTCAAAATATCATATAGCACTGAAAGGAAAAAAAAAATTGTACATGAAAAATGCAGTATAAAGGTGTACACTCATGTTTTTTATTTTATGATTCCTAGAAACAACTTGTAAACTTAAAATCAGAATTAAATAATGAAGGTGGCGATGAAGTCCTTCTGATGCTCTGCTCCAGGAAACTTTGTTTTCCTTGATGGCTGGGAGGCAGCTGAGTTTAAAGTGAATGCAAGTTAAGTGTTGGTAGATGAATTAAAGTTATACTATACCCACATCTTTTTGCTTTGTTTTTTCAAGAGTCAACATCATTGAGGCATTAGCTACTTTAGTGTTAGCTCAACTCTAAACACAGAGGTTGCCCAGGCCCTGTCGGTTAACCTCTAACGGGAGAATGGATGGTCCATTGGATGGAGAAGTCTTGTTAAGATAATCGGCCACTTCAGAGCCTCCTCACCCTGAAAAGCCCACGCACACACTCAGGCAGACACATACACAAACACACTCCTTTTTAGCACCATTCCCTTTAATTCTTACCCTGTGAAGGTGGATCAGATGTGTCTTTCTTCCTTCTCCTCTAACGGTGCTGCATATAAAGAAGGATATTTCTTTAAGGGTGTTGCTGAGAGACTAAATGTTGGGAGTTGGGAAGGAAGTGAACATCTAAAAGTAATTTCAAATCTTTCTTTTTCTTTTCTTTCTGATAACAGAGGTAGAGACATCTTTGGGAAATGAATCATCCCGTCACCTGAATGAGAAATGCGAGTGCTTCCCTGTTTAAATCTAGCGTATTAAAATAAAATTCAAGGAAAGAAAGAGAATGTGGCAGCAGAGAAAATGTGGCGGCGATTAATCATATTGACATGAGTTAACCACACACTATACAAGAAACGGCAGATTCCAGGGCAGGTGCTGCCTCACCTGAAGGGCACAGTGACCCGCCAGGATCTGCCTCAGCTCAGCCTTTGTTGTCTCCTGTACTAGTCGGGATTTCTTGCAGTCCAAGCAGTACTTGAATTAACTGAGGAAAAGAGACATGCAATAGAAGTTTTCTCTCTGGACATCGGATTCATTCTCATGGAAGAACCTTCCCTACAAGGAAGAGAACAGGAAAATCAGCTCCTAAACCTGTATCTTCCAGCTTCTGAGTCTAAGAGGATAATTACATGGTAGTGTGAGTCAAATCTGAGATATAAACAAGAGGTAATACCACAAGGAGTGGCTGTGTGTAATGGTGGGCACATGCGTGTGTATGTACCCAGGGGGCAAACTGTAGTGGACATGACAATGTGACCCACTGCCAGACCCCTCTTCAGGAATGGAAGACTCATGATCCAACTTCTGGGGGTCCACTGGTATCCTCTGCTCTTCCTCCTTTTACAGATTTCCCCCGTTGGAGAGACCCACCTTTCCCAAGATCAAACTCCTTTGAACACCACGCATCTCATGACTGATTGAAGGCGGCATGTACAAGCCTGGCCTTCCTACTCTGACTTAGGGAGGCTCCAAAAGGTCCCTCTGCCCACTCCTGTTCCCATCCTATTCATGTGTTGAATCCCAGATAACACCCTCATGAAGCCCCTGCACACTCATCTCCATCTTCCTGGAGCAGCTAACCGGGGATGATTAAGAAGAAGCAAGAGAGAGGAGAACAGAAACCTGTAGATTATGAAACTTTAAGATGTAGAAAGAGGCAGGGAATCTTCTTAATAAAACAAAAAAGAGGAAGCAGTATTTTAAGATAGGACAGCTTCTACCGGATACGCTCCATTTATTTATTTAGATGAGTCTATCGGCTTAGAGTGAGAGGATGGGACTTGGTGTAGGGTATTTGAGGAGCGTAGTCCAATTTTAATAGCAGCAAGAGGGACTAATGGCGGGAGTAAGACAAAAGCCTGACAAATGGTGTTGAGGGTCCAGATGAGACAAAAAATATGACGTGTCAGCACCAAACTGCATAACAATGCAATTACTCCTGCGCCATGCAGTTTTCAAGATGTAGGGGTGAAGAGGATAACTGAAGCAATGACACGTATGTGGGAATTTATGTGGAGGGAGGTGGAGTGGCCAAGAGATTTAAAGCAGCAATTAAAATAAAAAATATATATCCTATATGTGTATATATTATAATTGATTTTTCCACATCAATAGTATTCATATTATTCATATTTTATTCCCAAAGAATGGTTACAAGATACCTTTCCACTTTTTTCTTGACTATTTTAAGTGAGTATTCATTTGCAATGTTTATATGATTATTAATATAATAAATTAATGTAATTGTGAGACTATCATTCCATGTGCCTTGTCCTGTGTAAACAGTGATGAGTATAAAAGACATAATATAGGTCTACAATTATATAAGCAATTAAAATTGAAGGTGGATTTTAAGTCTTCTTCACTGATTGGCAAGCCAAAGATTTGCAGCCCATAAAAAATGAGGAGGATGCTTTAAATTGACTTTTTATTGACATAATTTTGCTTCCTTTTCTAATAATGCCTATCATCCTTGGAGTTGGGGGATAGAGGATGACAAGGGTTGGAGAATAACTGCACTCATACCTTGGGCTTCCCTACAAGATTTGTGGGGAGGGATCTCCTTACCTTAGACTGCTGTGCATTGATCTGAGTAGCAATTCTTGCAATCAGAGCCCTGATGAATTGCAAGGATAGCCATCTGAAATAGATCATCCATCCAATGGGACATAAATGATGAGAACAGAAGACAAAGGAAACTCACCAGGTCCGGGCAGAGCGTACAGCCCTGTCTTTTTTGCCTTATTCAACACCAACCACAGTCTTCTATCAAATTTCCTACTTGTTTACTGTTCCGTCTCTACCATTAGTGTAGAAGTTCCTTAAGGACAAGATCTGCTTATCATTTGTCTCCAGAACCTAGCACAGAATGTGGCTTTTGATGTGTTGTGCAAGAGATGTAGGTTAACGTAGGAACTCAATAGATAAATCTGGCAATTATTTTGTAGGTTTGAACTAAAATGTCCCCAAACTCAATTAAGCTATGGTAAGATTTCTTATGTTGAAATTATCAGCATTTTCAGTAATTCATTCCAGAAAGACTTCACATCCCTGTAACCTGGAGTGAGAGATGAGTTGCATCCTTCCTGACCAGCATGATGTTTGGCGTTTAGCTCAGCAGAGAAGGTTGTCAGACATCCGCGCTTTGTTCCATGTGCTGGGAAAGCTCCATGCAGTTTATTAGGGAGGTTGGAGGTGGATAAACTCCAGAATTTAGATCCCCAAACTGTTTCAATTAGGGAATGACTTCTGTGCTTCTCCCGCCCAGGTGCCTTTGATTAGCAAGAAGCACAAATACGCGGTCACACAGATACGCACTCCCACAGTCAGAGCCTACACAGGCTAATCACGTGCTTGGGCTGGCTTACATTTCCATACATTCCTTGACACTCGCAGATGTTGCTTGAACCTGGCTGGCCTGTCCTTGTGCGTTGCTGCCAGACTCCACAAGGTTAACTGAGGAACGCCCAGAGTGTTTTTCATTTTTATACTGGGGCCATGGCCTATAGGAGAAACATTATGCTGAACAGCTGTGTGACCTTACTATGCCTTGGCCCTGCTGTCCCTGGAGTTGCTTTTCAAATGTAGGTGTGGATATTTTCCACCACTGACAAATGGTGTGGATCACTTCTAGGTCTTTAGAAGGGAAAGATTAATCATATATGTGTGTGTGTGTGTGTGTGTGTGTGTGTTTAAAAATATCTACAACTAACCCTATCACTGCCCATTACATTTGGATGCTGAGTTCATATCAGAGCCCTTGAGAACAACGGGGTGCTGGAGAGGCTTCTCTTGTCTTCTTTTCTTGAATCTTTGATGCCCTCTGCAGCCAGGTGGATTTGTCCAGGTCTGATCAGTTGATCAGTTTACTCTGCTGCTAAACGGCTAGGGCTCCCATGACTTGTCATATAAAAAGTGAAATTGCTGATGTGTTCTACAGGCCCAGATTCCCTCTACAGCCGTCTCTCACGTGAGCCCCTGCATGTGAGTCCCGCCCTCACCCCCAAGCCTGCCATTCCGTGTGCACCCCGCGTCCTTCATCTGCTTCCGCATCCAGATTTCCAGCTCACATCGACACTTCCCAGCACAGACAGTCTCATCTCGTCATATAACTGTACTTCAGAGCTCTTGTCCCAGGTGCACTTTTCCTTAGAACTCTGCGATTGTTTAACACATATGCAGACACTGCCGCAGACGAGCATGTTTGTAGGAAGGGGGTGGGCACGAGGGCGCCTTCTTTTGCCATTATCTGAACTCAACATCCCCATAAGCTGCATGTTAGGCACAGCGCAGGGCACGGCAGCGCAGTACGGAGTGAACGGGCGTGGGTCTCGTCTGCCCACAGCTTGGTTTTGGATTTCTAACCTTCAGAACTATCGGAGAAGAAATATCTGCTTTGGGACGACACCCAGTTTTTAACACTTTTTAATGACAGCCATAGGAAACTATTATAATACAGTTTGTCTCTAGATTTTTGGCCAAAGTGAGAGTTAAAAGCTTACTCTTCTATAGACTGGTGATCTAGGAGGAGTTGGGAAAAATTTTAGGAAGAAACAAAGGGAACAGCACCTCCTGTGTCCTCTTGACTTCCTCACTGTAACATATGCTGTGATCTGTGAGCTATCAATCTCAGGATCACTTGGGATGCTCAAAATACATATTCCCTGCCTAGACTCAGACTTGTTGGTGAGAATATTTCTGGTTAGAGTCAAGAAATTTGCATTTTATTAAGTTCCTGACTCATTTTTATGAATGCAAGAATTTTAGAATCATCTAGAATATCGTCTGTTACCATGTTTGAAAGAATCAAACAAAAATCCGTCAAGCCATTGAGAGCCACCTCTCAAGCTTATCTTCAAGTCTGTAGACGGGGCCAAGTGAAATCCAAACATCAGAGAGCATTAACCAGCTGCCCAAACCACACGGTCTCTTACCATGACACCGAATTTACCAGCAGCGTACACCCAAGTGAGCCTAGATATTATTCCTGCTCCTCAATCCACATGAGTAATGACAGCAAGTAATTGGTCCTCTTACCTTGTGCCAAATGCTTTGCAGCTGGAACTTGGAAAGGATGGAAGAGAAATAGGTTTATATGTAACTTGCTACCTGTATGGTTTTCTTCTTTATCCCTTTGATAAAATAAAAATTACACATCTTCAAAATAAATTAAAAATCATTACTAAGATCAAATTTACAAAAGGGAAAAATAAACTTTTCTCAAGAGAAATCCATTTAACAAGACTCTCTCAATCACACAAATCGAAAATTACATTTATATTAAGTAAATGAGGCAGATAATTGGTTAAAGGATTTGAAATGGAAATTCTAAATCACTCCTTTTATGTTTTAGATTGTCTGGATCCTTATATTTGTACAGTGCGTATATAATTTATGCAAGTGAGGTAACTCATGTGTGCATCCTGTGAATATAGACGTTTGGAATTATAATTACAGTGTTTCCTCTTATTTTCTTTACCAATTGTTTTGAATTTTGCAAAGTTTCAGACATACAGAAAAGACAGTAATGTAATGATTACCTGTGCAGCCACTTCCAAAAATGAACAAATGTTAAAATATTTCTCTATCATGTTATATAAACAAAATATATTGATCATTGTAGACAAAGTTGGAGGTCTTCTTTATTCACCTTTGAGTCCATTTTTTGTTGTTGTTCCTTCTATACAGGCAACTACCATCTTTTCTTTCTGTAGTCTCTGTTGTCTTTTTCTCTCCCTGTCATTTATGTTTCCATGGAGATATATATATAAGTATATATGTGTGTGTGTATACATATGTATGTTTTTATTTGATTTAACTGCTAAATGGTATGCTATCAGTGGAATATAAAACATTTTCTTTTGTAAATTTCCTAAATAATTGATTATTTATTTTCCCTAAGTATGTACAATTTTGAGATATCATACTTTTATTTTTAAGTTTATGAATGATGTCTGTTTTTTTCTGTAATATTTTCTGCATAGTATTGTTGGTATAAGGAAATTGCTGATTCATGTATGTTAATCTCCTAGCCAGTAACCCTGCTCTATTATTAGTTTTAATATTTCTCCTGTAGGATATTTTGAGCTTTCTATTTAGGCAATCATATCAGCTGCTGATAAAAGTACTTTTTGTTTGTATTGCCTGTCTAATATTTAGAATCTCTAGGAAGGAGGTATAATGTCAGGCCTTCAGCAAGTCGTGTGATAGAATTTCTGGCATTAATGAGAATATTTCTGATGATATAAAAATGAGCAAAATGATCATTAAAGACAAGACTTTCTCCTAGTAAGTTACTATTGTATATCTTCAGAGGCAGGCCAGTAGGAGAAAGATATTGAAAGAATTTCTAAAGCCTTAATAGAAAAAAAAAAAGTATACTTTATAAAATGAGAGAAAGGTACAGCTATTCTTGATACAGGAATGTTGGTTATAACATATACTGGTCGATGACCCGAGGAAGCTCTTGGCACAGTACTGTCCTAGGCATAATTGAATCTCATTTATTTTTCTGGTTTTTAAAATTTTTAATTATCATGGGTCCTTAATAGTTGTATACATTTGTAGGGCACATGTGACGTTTTGATACATTCATACAATGTGTATTAATCAGATCAGAGTCTTAACACCACCCTTCAACATACAACACTATTTAATAATTATATAATCTGATTAATATTAATCACAACCACAAAAGAAACACAGTAAACATTTTCTTATATCAAATTTTTATGTATATAATCATGCCCTAAAAATAAATAAAAATGAAATAAATTTTACTGGATGAAAAAACAAAAAATGAGTGAATTAATAGTTTTAAATTATATTATTTGTCTTTTTGAATATAGGAAAAATAGTATATCAACATAGTGTGTTGTAGTAATGAATAAAAACATTATAGTTTGTTTTGAGGAAACTTAGGTTGTTTGCAAACTATTTCCATTATTTCCAAATTGTAGGATATAGGCATCTCCCACTTCGCTATAGATTTCTAAATTTTTCTCTGACTAGCATTCTATAAAATTATCAAGGTTTCCAAAATTACAATTGTCTATTATTTTTGTTAATCTGACACCAGTAGTATTATATAATAAGACCAGTAACCCAATTGGGCCTTTAATTAAAACACTTCCCTGATTATAACTTTTCTCCATAGAAGTCAAGTGCAGTTTTTACTGTATTTATTCCTATGTATTATCCTGTAATTTTCTTTCTTGTTCTGGTGTATTTAGACTACAGTAGCCTCAAAACATCATGTGGAAGCTTTTGCTATAATTTTTTAGACCTCAGTTTCTGAGTTAATATACTTAGTACATGGCACGTTGTCATCATGGATCTGTGAATCTCCCCTCTGTTATGTTATTATTGGTTTTAACCCCAATCTCTATGTACCTTATTTTTGGTGTTTATACTGATTTTCTAATAATTTCAATTCTAACTTACTTTGGTAAAAACACAATTAATTTATATATATTTTGTATATTGATTTTACACAATAATAATAGATTTTTTTTAGGTTTTCTATGTAGATAGTCTTTATCTCTAAACCGTGGCAATTTTGTCAGTTCCATTCTGCTACTTGTAAGATTTATTTCTTTTCCTTCACCTATTGAATTGGCTACTTTACACTGTTTTAATGAATACTAAAACCAGCAAAAGTAGACATCCTTGTCTCTTGTTTTATTAATAGTTTAGATGGAGTTTTAACATGAAAATATTAAGTTTTATGGATTGCTTTTTCTGTGTCTTTTGAAATGACCTGAGATTTTTCTTCTTTAATTTGTTAATATGTTTGCTTTCATTAGTCACTTCCTTAATGTTTAACCATCCTTGCTTTCCTGGCATAAACTGATTTTGTTTATAGTAGACCATTATTTTAATACATATGTGGTTTTGTTTTCCTAATACATATTTCTTTACATTTTTAATACATATATTCAAGAGATTGGCCCATACTTTTCTTTCTTGTTATAAAAATCACATAAAGTTGTGTGCTAAATGTTCACTATTTTTAATACGTTTTTTAGCAAAGGCTTTAGTAGTTATAGTTCACGGCCCATTATCATCATTATTTTGTATTTTTTTATTCTTAGTAGCAATTTTGTTACCACTCATACCCATTCCTCTCTGTATCAGTGCATGCCAGGCTAAGTTACTGTAACAGCAAGACCCCCTAAAACTCCAAAACGTGTAGCTGTAGTAAGGTAGAACAATTATTTCAGGTGACCTCTATGGGTTAAGATTGCTCTTAGCACCTCCTCTGGCTTTCGGCACAAAGGAAGAGAGTATGATAGCATGGAGAGAAGGAGGCTTCCTAATCCCTTGTGTAAAATTCAGCACACGACCACAATAGGCTACAAAGGCAGCTGCAATATGCTTCTCTAGCTCAAAACAATGCCTCTGAACACTCATGAATCTGTGTCTTCTTCTCATACCTGCATTCACTTACTCACCTTGGGGAGATGACACAAAGTGCCTCCCTGCCCAGGGAAGGAATCTAATGGATCTGTCCCTACATGATGGGAGTAGGAATAGGGATACCCGTGTTTAATGAGACCAGACTGACGGTAAAGTGTTAGGAAGTCTTCCATTTTCTGGGAGTAGAGTTTTTCTATTGCTCATTGTACTGCAAGAGAAGTATTCATAACTTCCAGGCATCTGGGTACCTTTGTGCAAAGAATCTTTGGAGATCTAGAAGAATCCAGCTGCTGTGCTGATTTTAATAGGTCTAAGCTGGATTTTAACCCTCATGTAGAGGGAAGATGACAATTTTATATCTATAAGTAGATATATACATATATATAGAAAGAGAGATTGATAAACACATATGCACACAAATATAATGTATACATGTATACATATGTGCATATATAATCTTTCCCCTCTTAAAAGAAGAGTAAATATTTTCTAGATATATTTCCATGTATTGTATGTGAGCTTTACTCATAATTTTTCTGACTTAAGTCCTTGTATCCTACACTAAACTCCTGCTATGATTGCAGAGAAAAAAGTGCCCTAAAATGAGTAATAAATTCTTTGTGCACATTGGTGTGTTACAACAAGAATTATCTTGATACCCATGACTCTTGTCATCTTAATGATTCTGGGCATTTATCCAAAACTCTTTCGCCCTCTCTTGTCTTGGGAGGTTAAAAGACAAGTAGATTGAAAATATACTGAGTTTTTGTGCATCTTCAGGGAAAATGCTTCATAAAATTGTGGTCTTGAGTTACATATATAATCACTGTTTGATATTTCTACCTCTATGTATTATAAAAGGTGATAATAGTTTAGTAAAACAATATGTTTTTCTTTGAAGAAAATACAGTTCAACAGACCAAATAGATGTAGCCATAGCTTACAAGAACAGAACAGTTATATGAGTCAAGGAACTTTGCTAAGTTTTAGAGCTTTTGGTTGGGTGTAACCATTGCCTTAGGCAGATAATTTGGCAAATCAATTTATTTATATATTATGATTTAGATAATTAGCCATGTAATTTTAACTTTAAAGTGAATTAAAATATAATGATATATATAAAAATATAACAATTACAAAAAGGAGGACTAAATTGTAAAATATTTTGTTAGTATTTTGGAAAATAGAAATGATAGTAGTAAGATGCTAACAGGGGAACAGCAATGCTTACATGCTGCTAGAGGCAACATAAAATTATTTACTGCTTGTATAGAGTATTTTGGCAATATCAGTGAAAATATTAATGGATGTTATTTAATACAAGATCTTATTGGGAATTAACTCTACAATAAGTATTTGCACCTATGTACAAAGGGGGCCGTCAATATCCATCAATGGGAAACTTTAAAAACTCTATGTGGTACATGAATAGAAAGCAATTTTATGAAATAGGAAAAAAAATAAGGTAGACTTTTGTATCAGTTTTCTAGGTTGTGTAACAAATTACTAAAAATTGAGCAGTTTACAACAATACACATTTATTATCTCACAATTTCTGTGGGTTGGGACTCCAGGCACCTCTTTGCTGGGGCTTCTCAGGGTCCTGTAAAGCTGCGATGAAGTTTTGGCCGGGCTGTGCTTTCATATAGAGGCTCAACTCGGGGAGAAGCTGCATCAATAGTTACTCAGGTTGTTGGCAGAATTATCAATACTTCGTTCCTTTGTGTCGCTGAGTAGTATTCCATGATGCACATGTACCACACTTTGTTTTACCACTTACCCATTGAAGGACATCTGAATTGTTTCTGGTTTTGAAGTATTATTAATAAAGCTCTTATGAACATTTGTATATGCTTAGATAAAAACATCTTATGTACTGAACACATCAGTCCTCCGTGTTACTAAGTGGTTGCCTGGTAGTAAATTTGATGACCTCATGCCACAAAAAGCCTCCTCAGTTTCCCCTTGCGTGCTAAACAAGTATTTTTTTGTGCACTATGATGTGCAAATGTTTAGGAATTCTTGTCCTGGTTAAAAGAGAGATGGTACAATGCCCTGAAGACAATGAACAAATATTGTATACACATGTTCCTCCATAATAGATACTATCAAATACTTTTCCAAGTGGTTGTGTAATTTTTTTTCTTTTACCAGAAACCTAAGAGGGTTCCAGTTCCTCCACACTCTCATCAACATTTGTTATCACCCATATTTTAATCTTAGTTATTCTAGAGCTTGTATGTCAATAACCCACTGTGGGTTTAATTTTCATTGCTCAATTTAACAATGAGTTTGAACCCTTTCCACCTGTTTACTGGCAATGTGGCCATCCCCTTTGGCAAAGTACTTAATTATTTCTTTTTCATTTTTCTATTGGTATGTTCATCTTTTTATAATTGATTTTAGAGGTTAAATGTTTCAGATATGTACATATTGCAACTACTGATCTTTTTTCATTGCTTGATATGCATACCCAGATTTTCATCTTTAGGCTTTTGTATTTTCAAATATATGCATTTAAGGATATAAGTTTTCTTTTCATTACACTGCTAGTAATCTCATAAGTTTTGATATGCTGTGTTCTCATTACCATTTACTTCAAAATTTTTCTAATTTTTATTTAATTTCCTCTTTAATCCATTGGTTAATTAAAAGTGCATAATTTAATTACCAACATATTATTGTTTTCTAGCTATTTTTGTTTGCTTGTTTTATTTCTGAGATAACTTCTATTAGGATCAGAGAATACATTCCACATCATTTCACTCCTTTCAATTTTGTTGCTTTATGAGGCTTGCTTTATAGCTCAGTATGTGGTCTTTTCATACATCTACTTAACCCTGTTCTGGATAGATCACCATGTTCATTTCTTCATTTATTGAACGCTTTCTCAAAGCACTGAAGATGCAATGGCAAGCATAAAGCAAATATCATTTTAAAGTTTGCTAGACTGTGAAACATGAAGAGAACCAGGATAAGACTCTATATGTAATTAACAAACAATTAAAAAAAAAAAACAAATTGTCACCTTATCCTGAGGACAATAAGGTACATTACTTTCTAATTTTACCTATTTATTTAGGTGTCTATCATAAGAGATCACTTTATTCTTTTGTACAATACGAAGGGTTAGGCAGGGAAGATATTATTTATTATCACAGTCTCACAAATGACAAAAGGGGGATTCAGAGTCTTCTCCAAGGAGTATATGTCTTACCTTCCTATGTGATAAGGTCCGTGTCAAGATGAAATGGGACACGGTGGGTGAGATTGCTTATATAATCGCAGGCTCGGTAATCTGAATGTGGTGTGGTGCTCTCACAAGTACTTAAAAAAATAGCTCAGGTACAATTTAAAACTATAATGCTTATTACCAATTACCACTCCTTTTGGTATTAACTCTAATATGTAGAGGCATTATTCCTTATAGATGATCTTTTTTCCAAATATGATTGCTCTGTGAGAATTTTGAAGCCAAACTAAAAGTAAACCATTTACATGGTATATTTTCCCAAAATTTTGAAAAAAGTTAATGTTTGGGTCTTCAGCCTAATTTTGTCATGAATTTCCCTCCATTCTTAGTAGAGGAAGAAAACAAATCATCCTCAGAGGACATATAATAAAAAGGCCTAGAACTTAGCTTTAAGGGGCCTTTTGGGTGGAGATTCGTTGGTGGTTGTAGACTTTAATCCTGACCTACACTTCCTCTTCCTTTCAAAAATAAACTCTAAGCATTGTTCCTTGGATATAATTGTACATGATCTTTCCAGAAAAAGAACAACTCTGTTTTGAAAAAACCTAGTAAGTACTATTGAAACCTGTGTGATTGAAGGTTGGTCAGACTCTAAGTGGCTAAACCGGAAATTCCACAAGACCATGACATTCTTTCATTCTAGCCAAGTAACACACTGAGGGAAGAACCCTTTCTAGCTCTAAAACATTCAGACTAAGATATTTCATTGAATTTAGAATTTTTTTGAAATGACTTTTAGAGTCCTCTTATTTTAAGGGTTGACATCTAAGCCAATGCCACTATAAACATTGGGCTTGTGTTGTTTTGTTTTCCTTCTGAAATGATGTATTCATCTGAGCATAACTGGAAAATTCAGAATGAGCCAATATTAATTTTATAGCATTCAGCTAATCTAAATGGGCAAATACCCTCTTTAAATACAAGGCTTTGGTCCATCATCTCTAACACAGTGGGCATGTTCTGGAATTTAAAGAACCTTTGTTTACAAGAGGAAAATAATGGCCTCAGTGCCCTGCAATTGATTTTCAGAGCCCAGTACTGAAACAAGTAGTACAGTATTCCATTACTGCAGCCAGTTGCATGAATCAATCTAAATAAAAGTGTTTTCTTTGCAGACTGTAATCAATAAAAACATATTTGCAAACCTCTTACACGGTGAGGAGAAAAGTGCCAGTAATTGTATGAGTTTGAGAAGGCTTTTGTTATTTTAAAGTGTTCTCAGGACTGGGTGCTGTGGCTGATGCCTACGATTCTAGCACTTTGGGAGGCAGAGGTGGAAGGATTGCTTGAGGCCAGGAGTTTGAAGCCAGCTTGAGCAAGAGTGAGACCGCTCTATAAAAAACAGAAAAAATTAGCTGGGCATCTTGGTGTGTGCCTATAGTCCCAGCTACTTGGGATGCTGAGGCAGGAGGGTCACTTGAGCCTAGGAGTTTGAGGTTACAGTGAGCTATGATGATGCCACTGCACTCTAGCCTGGGCAACACAGCAAGATCGTGTCTCAAAAAAAAAAAAAAAAAAAAAAGAAAGAAAGAAAAGAAAAGAAAAGAAAAAAAGAAAAAAAGTTATCAGATCTTTAATTTTTAAAGTAAAACTCTGAAACTATAATTCTTTACCAAATAATGTTATATGCTAGATGCTTTAGATCTTTAAAAATACATAATTTATCCAAAGTACACTTCATATTGTAATACAAAGCTGTCACAGTTTTACAAAGTTTGAATTGAAACCATGCAAAAGACATGCAAGTATTAATATTTAGGTTTAGCAAAATAGAAAGTTCTTGATGACTAGATTCAGAAGAATCTTCCTTCTAGTTATTCTTGTCTACCGTCTACTGACCAAAAAACATGTGCAGAGATGTGTCAGCACCAGGACATACGCATGTGCCCACCTGCCTGTTTTTCTTTCTTCTATGAATATTTATTGAAAGCCTTGTCTGGGCCAGGCAATGTGCTAAAAGCTGGTGATGTAAAGATGAGTAAGATAAGCTTCTGCTAGAGCATACGAGGAAGTGTACCTATAAACAGTAAGTGCCAATATTTTTTGTTATGCTATATGTTATGTGCTATGCTATACAGGGTTTTGGGCAAAGTGCTGCAGAGCATAAATCAATAGAATAATTTCAGAGATATGAACGAAAAATGACTTCACAGAGGAGGCACAATTTAAGCAGGCCATTGAAAAGACTAGGAATCTGAAAAGGAAGAGAGGAGCTGTAAATATTAAAAGCACATGCTAACTCTTAATTCAGAACAAAAATGGAAGTTCAATTTTAACAGGCACTAAGATGAACCACGAGCTTCTTTGAAATGGTGTCTATTCATCTTCCGACCCATCTCAAGAGTCTCCTATGACTGACAACCCCTGTTCAAGGTGCACAGCAGGAAAAAGTCACTGCAGGTAATGTGAGAGTATTATGCCCTCCAGACACGTGGGAGACAGAAAATAGTTTAGAAACACTGGTTGATGCACAACTGTCATTGATAGTTGGATGAACTGCTTAAACTGTTTAGAGTCAGCTAGCTAAGCACGAGGGTTCTATGGGCAATGACTAATGTCAAGCAAGTGCACCTGTCCCAGAAATAAAAACAGCTACACCAGGGTTTCTCCAGCAGTGTGTGGGTGAAACTTTTCATTGTGCATATAAGGACAGTGACTTGTTTGGCTTAACAATACACATCTGATACAGTAACTCATCAGAGTCATCCGGCATTCTGGCATGTGAAAAAAAAAAAGATTCCTAGCTACTTACAAGATTTACTGATTTATAGCAACTGGGTATGAAAGCAGTTAATCTAAATTTTAATCAGCTTGTCAAGTGCTTGTGCCTGCTGAAGTATGAGCTTGAAAGAGCTAAGCTTTTTGTTTGTTTGTTTTTGAGACAGAATCTTACTCTGTTGCCCTGGGTAGAGCACAGTGGTGTCATCATAGCTCACTGCAACCTAAAACCCCTGGGCTCAAGCAATCCTCTTGCCTCAGCCTCCTGAGTAGCTGGAACCATAGGTGAGCACCAGGAAGCCCAGTTAATTTTTCTATTTTTAGTAGAGATGGGGACTCACTCTTGCTCGGGCTGGTCTCAAACTCCTGAGCTCAAGTGATCCTCCCTCCTCGGCCTCCCAGAGTGCTAGAATCAGGTGTGAGCCACCAAGCTCGGCCAAATGAGCTAAGTTCTGAACACGCTGAATTCAATGCTCCTTCACCACTGAACTTTGCCTTTCATTTGAAGCAAACTGACTGAGGTAAAGGTAAGTCAGTATTGGCATTTATTTCAGTCCCAGTTCTACTATCAAATTCCCTGAACCTCAGTTTATTCATCTTTAAATCTAATTCGATGATTATTGAACTAGGTTTTTAATTCACTCAATTACTTATGCTTTCATCCAGATAAATATTTTTTTTGGTACCTACTGTGTGGTGAGCATTGCTGTATGGGAACCACAGATAATATTTTCAGGGAGAATCATGGTTTCAAAGTGTGAGCTTTGTAAGATGAAGTGTACTGTAACATAGGCACTGTATGTATATTGTACAGGCACTCTCAGAAAAGCTATTATTCTTGGTAAAGCTACTCTTCACCTCTGAGTAAGCTCTGAGAATTAAATTTGCTCTATGCTGAAAGCTCTGTCTAGGTAGATTTACAATAATTGCCCTTTGGTGCTTTGGGGGAACTCTTACTCTCAAAGAAACTTAATGGATACAAGAGGGTTTATTACTCAATTCTTGAGGGCACAGAAGTCAATTCCTTGAATTAACTTTTAGTATAGTGCAGATAGTTAAAAAGCAAAATTCCCTTTTGGGGTTTAGAATGATGAACTTTAGGACCGATTGTAAACCCTTAGGGAATCAAGGGGAATCTATGTTATAATAGACACTTGTGAAATTCTGAAGGTAAGGCAGAAGATTGTGCTGATTTAGGATGTTTAAGAGACCCTTTAGGCATTTTCTTGATCCAGTAGGTGGAGGTTTAGTTTCTCCCTTCCTGGCCTGAGCACTCACTGTGACATTTTGGATGATCATGGGATATGCGTGCCATAAAATAAAGGTGAGTGCATCTCTAGCCTTGTAGAAAGGAAAATAAGAAAAGGCACATTGTAGAAAAATCTTCATCCAGTAACTGAACTTGTGATATTCTATTTGCTTTAGTTATAATATCAGGTTTTTTCATATAACTATGAGATCTCTATAACCATTAAGTCTAGGTAAACATTGCAACTAATGTCACGAGAAGGTCAAAACAAACTATATCGAGAATAGAAGATTAAAAGATGTTTTGCTCAAATAGGAAAGTTCATTTCCTTGTTAGGGCTCACAAAGACCTATTTTGGCTTCTACTTTCCCTCAAAGATGAAGCTTCATTTCAGCAGAGGCTTTTGTTCAACAGCAAACCATGAGGTTCTTTGATGGTTCCCTGTTGGACTTTGCTTCTCTTGGGTTCCAGTCCATTGCTTTCTCTCCTGCCACTTGAAGTCTTTGCTCCTAGTTCTTCCTTTTACTCCAGTTACTTTAATTGAAAGCGCTCACCATTCTCACATGTTCTTTCCCTTCCTGTGCTTTCTGCGTGAATATGTTCATTGATCTTAAGGGCTTCAACTCTCACCTTGATGCTGATACTGCATCCTGAGGCTACATGTTCAGTCCTCTCAGAGAATGTCTTCCTCTTGCTTCTTCTACTTTTGAGGCTCCCTGTCATCCTAAAGAGGTCATTTCGCAACTCAATTTGTGGGGAAGCTTTCTCCAACCCACACAAGTCCAGCAAATGACTCCTTCCTTCCCTTCCTTCCTTCCTTCCTTCCTTCCTTCCTTCCTTCCTTCCTTCCTTCCTTCCTTTCTCTCCCTCCCTCCCTCCCTTCCTCTTTCTTCCTTTATTTCTCTCTCTCTCTCTCCTTCCTTCCTTCCTTCTTTCTTTTTGTTTTTCCAGAGAACCTTGACTAATACATGTGTTACCCTCATTTATCAATTGAGGAAGCTGAGGGTCCTCACTGGACATGTAATCTGCTGGTGTCTTGATCTTGGACTCAGTCTCCAGAACTGTGAGAAATAAATGTTTGTTGTTAAAGCCCTCCCCCATTTATGGTACTTTTGTTATAGCAGCCCAAAAGGCTAAGATATTAGGTAACATCTAGCGATGGCATAAGTTTTAACCACTTTTACTCCAGACTCTGTGTGTGTGTGTGTGTGTGTGTGTGTGTGTGTGTGGTGAGGGGAGGCTGTGTGTATGTGTGTGTGAGTGAGAGAGGCAGAGAAGAGAGAGAGGGGGAGAGAGACAGAGAAGAAAAAAGAATATTTACAACTTTGGGCTTGAAATTTTTTTTTTGTTGGAAGAGTTACTAGAACTTATTTTTGTTTTTCTTACACCTTAAATTTTAACTAAAGTTAAGAGAAATAAAAGCTGTTGATACTCTACAGTATTATAGAAACAAATCACCTTTCCTTCAGCGAGCCAGCATAGGAACTATTGACTAACTGCCAATTCAATAGCAAAAACATATAAAGGGACCAGGGCAACCACACTGTGTCTAATTTGGGGGGAGGCTGTTAACCCAAGTTCAGATGATCAGCTACATGTAGTTTTTGTTTTGTTGTAGAGTCCATCAAGGACTGCGATTCTCAGAAAGTCAAATATTCATATTTGTTCTTTATAACTTTATTTTAATTTGAAAAGTCTGCAACTGTGGTTCACAGGGATTTATTCACTCAAACTAACTATTTTTTTTTTCTTTTTTGGGATTCCAATGAAGTGATTCAGAATACATTGGGACACAAAGCTGAATCTGCATTTAGTAAACTACATCTCTGTCAATAATAGATCAATAATAATAGATCAATGATAGACCAGATCATTTGGCTGTTTCCTGTTACATAATACTTGTCTATGATGAGATAATATCTTCAGAATAACATTTGTCTCTCCAGGTTTGTGGTGTAGTTGAAAAATCACATTCCCGTAAATTTGTATTTTGACTGGCTGGCTTCATGGTGAAGTCAGGTTAAAAAAACTGTGGAAAACTGTGGGTGGTTCCTTTCTGACACATTATTACAGTGGGAGAAAATGTTCAGTTCCTCACATTACAGTGACATGTTCCTTTTCATGTGATGATTTCTTCCTTATTATAAATATATAGAGTTTAATTTGATTGCCTTTGCACATTGTTTTTCTATTGGTTAGTGTCTTTGACTTTGGCAATGCTATGTGTATTTGTGGGGAGGCTAGAAATTAAGTTGAATAAGCAGAGTACAGATTTTTGTTTAATTGTAAATTTTCTGAATAATTTCAAGGCCATTATTTCTTGTTAATTGTACCTAATTAGAATGTTGCTGGCAATTGCTTATTCCTTCATATCTTAATAATAGATATCAATGGACTAGTCCTGAACATTCAAAGGTCCTATTTATCTGTTTTCCATATCATCAGTTTCCAATAAACTTCATGACAATATATTTGTATAATAAACTTAAATATCCTAGGCTTTAAATTTCCTTAATTAATAATTTTTGCTTCATGTTTAATTTATGAGATACCTGTAAGAACTAGCAAGGTTACTGATTTTTACTTTATGATTTTATAATGTATCACTTACAGTAAACTTTGCTGTACAAATTAGAATTAGGAACAATGTAAGTTCTTACAAAACTGAATTAAAATTTTTAGGTTTAGAATTGAAACTTTCCACTTTTAAGTTAACTGACTTTGGATATTTACAATACCTAAAATAACAATTTGTCTTTTCCCTTAAATGCAACCAGAAGAGTGTTATAACATTTTTAAATGGATAGCTGGAGGGCTCATTCCCTGCAGTGGAGACTGCTCAATGCATTTCTACCTTCTAGACCTATTTTGATTTTCTCTGTAACAGAATCCTGGTTTTAGTTGACATATCACTGCCTGAATAAAAGCCCATATGTCACAGCTTCCAGCATATGGTAGTTATGGCATGTACATACGGCCATAAGATGTAGGGGTAACATTTTTGATGGGACAATTTCCAAAGGAAGGAACAATTACACTCTTTGCTTTCTTTCTCCAGCCTATAGCTTGAAATGCAAATGTGACAGATGTAGCACTTGCAGCTACCTTGCACCATGAGGCAAGAGCAAAGCTGGTCGGAAGCTACCCAGGGCCTTCATTGAACTGCCAGAGCAACACGAGATTACCCACCTCTGTACTTCTTTCATAAGAAAGAGAAATAAAGTTCCATCTTATTTAAGGTAGTCATTTCAAGATTTTAAAGTTGGACGAACACAAAACTAATCCTATGTAAAGAGTCCTGTATTACTATAATAATAAACAATAATAAATAACATTTATTCAATTTTTATTACATGTCAGATAATATGCTAAACACCATACTAATTAATTTGATCCTTATAGCAAACTTACAAGGTAGATAATATTATTATTTCCTTTTTAATAGATAAGAAAACTGAAGCTCAGCAGATTGAAGTAGCAGGCAGAGGATGCATACTCCAAATATAGGAAATTTGACTGTAGAGTATCAGTTCCTACCATTAGGCCATGTGTCACCATTGGACAATCAGTGTTGATTCCTTAGTAGTCAGTGGTCAGACTTTCCACACATATTGGGGCACCTTATAGTCTCCTGCCATTCTCCTGACCCCTGCCACACTCAGATATAGATCTGAGATCGAAGAAAATGAACATATTTTCTGTCCTTGTGATAGATATATGGTAAATATTCTCCTTCCATTTTAACCATGGGCCTATGAGGGAACACAATAAAGCATAAGAGTTAACAGTACAGTTTTTGGAGTCATATGCTTAAGCCCAGGAATCCCACTTATTAGGTTTGTGACCTTGGGCAAATTAGATGATTTTTGTGTCTCAGTTTCCTCATCTGTATAAGAAGGGGAATGTATTATAAGGTTGTTGAAGCATTAAAATACTTACAAGCACTCTGAAAAGTGCTTTGAATAGAGCCCAACTGCATAGTCAATGCTCAATGCAATTGCACTATTAATATCCCTCTTATATTACAAATAAGGGGCCTGAGGCCTGGATAAGTCAGTGAAGCAGCTATTGTGGACTGAGTTCTCTTAGAAACTGACTCTGAGACAGAGATTCATGTGCAGAAATTTTCGTATCATTCCAGCCGTGCAGTTGCTCTTCCCCTAGTCTCTCTGGAGCGTCACCTTGATCACCACTTAGGACCAGGTCCTACTGCATTTGCATGTTCCATGCTTGAGCTCACTCTGGACCACCCATATCCCCTCTTCAAAGTCAGACTGGGCAGCTGGTTGGATTTCCTTTGTCTCTTTACTGAAGCAAGTTCAGGAGGTAATTATGAAGAACTGTATTTCTAGTTAAGACTATGTCTAGTTTCCTCTTATCCCTTTCTGGCCTATTTTATGCTTGTCCCAGCATGTCTCAGACCAGAGGTTCTCCCTTTTACCTTAGGAGCTAGATGGATAACTCAAAATGGGGTTGGTTCTTTGTACTTAATCTGGCCTTGCCAGGTGCTGCTGTGTATAACCCGTGTGTAGGTAAAAGTGGCATGTCACGGTGATGTTGCCGTGAGTGTTCAACATTAGATGTTTCCTGGCATGACTAGATGTAAGTGCGTTAGGGACACTAGAGATAGGAAGAGGTATGAGACATAATCCTGTCCTCAATAGCCTTGTCATCTAGGGGGAAAGACAGTATATCACATAAGGTAATTGTTATCAGTATATGAAGCATTGCTCTGTTTTGGCCACTAATATCCATAGTCAACAAGAGGAGGGCAGCTCACTATCTCTGCTCTGATTCAGGAAGCCCTCATGGGATAGAAAAGACCTGAACGGGGCCTTGAAAGTATAGGAAATAAATAAGAAGAGGGCTATTTGTTGAGCAATTATTTCCAGAGGACTATTTTAGGCTTTAGGGAGATTCGAAAAACATAGCAAGGTGCTTGGTTTCAGGAACTTCCAATGTAATTGTAGAAATAGGACTTAACACATGAGAACTGTTAGTGAATGATAAATGTAATACGCATGTGGAACTGATTTAACCTGTTGCAGAAGTATAGTGGAGAAAGAAAGAAAAGAGGCCTGAAGAGTTTGTGGAAGTATTTATTATGACAATAGAAATTAAACAGTGTCTTCAAAAATAGGCCATGTTTGGGTAATGGAGAGCTACTAGGAGGGGTGAATAACGGTCTATGAAAGAGATACTCATATTAGGGTGGCCACATGTCTTGGTTGGTCTGGAAGGGTCACTTAATTATTAATAGCACCAACTTTCACTTTTCAATGTGTCTCAGTGTGGATGATCAATTAGGTGGTTACTGACTTCTGAGAGACTTTTCTATAATCCCTTTCAATGAATGTTTCATTAATATATCTACTAGCGATCTCTATCTTCAAAGATGCCTACTTTTTCTTATTTTAGGCATTTAAAATTTTGCTCATTTGGTAGTATTTCAAATATAACTTTTCAAGTGAAAATGGAATGTACAGCACATGCTATTTGTCTTTGGCCCACAAGACTCTATTACACGTATTATGTATAATCCTGTTTCCTTTGGAGGGTGATGGAGTGGAGGAAACTTGTTTCTGTGGTTCTGATTTCACTCTATTTTCCCCTATGGACTTGTTACATTACAAGATAGCACAAGGCTCCAATTCCATTACTTGGAGTTCCAAACTCCAAAAAATGAGCTTGAAGTAAAAGGTGTTCATTATACGAGTGGCTTCCAAAGGTATTTCTTTCTTGGAAAATATGTTTATTTGTCACATGGCAAACCTGTTAAGCATAATTTATAGCTTTATATCTGCTAAAACATGATAGAAATTAATGGGGACCGATGGTCAAAGGGTTGATATTTTTTGTGGTTAGCTGAACACTTTTAGAAATATGCAGTTTTTACAATTGTGGGAAATCCACAAATTTAATTTCTGTTTCAGATTGAGGGATACAGTGAATGAGTAATGATATCCAAGAAAATAGACAATTATGAATTCATGTAATTCGGTTTGGAATATAATGTTTTCTATTCCAAGCCTTATGACTTACAGGAAGCTGAAATAACAGTTATGTCTTCTGGAAGGGAAAAAAAAACCCTTCTTTTCCACATCCTTAAAAATACTAAATTTCCCATTCTGTTTTCTCCTCATGCAAAATCCCCCACTCCCAAACTCAAAAAATATGTTTGTTATATGATGAGATTCCTACCCAGTTTGAAGCTCAGATAAATATAAATAAAACCAAATTTTCAGACCTAGCTAAACAAAACTGTTTTATTAATATCATTCTGTCTGATTTTCTTTCTTTGTCTTTCCATCTTCTTTCTCATCTGGCGAATTTGGCTGTGGATCTCATGAGTGTTGGCTCCTTCTTGAGCTGTCTGGCAGTCAGTCACACCATCATCATTTCTGATCCCAGCTGGAAGCCTGAGAAATAAGCCTTACTTTGACCCTCTGGTTTTTAAACCCAAACAAAACTTTAGAGCAAAAACAAACCAACAGAAAAGGCAGAGCCTGGGCAACTTCAGATGGGAAATATCATTAGGCTTGTACCTTAATTGTAGCTATTTCAGTCCTTATACTAGATGAACTCCAGAAATATTAAGAACTGACACTGGATTGGCCCTTCTGACACTGATTTTTTGTGAGTCTGGGAGGTGAAAACATGGAAAATATTTCAAATCCATAATCTCTGTCTGTGCTGTCCAATATGGTAACTACTAGGTATATCTATTTAAATTTAAGTTAATAAAATTAAATAAAATTTGAAATTAATTTGTTTAGTTGCACTAGCCATATTTCAAGTGTTCAATAGCCACAGTGGCTAGTGGCTACCATAATGGGCAAAGAAAAATAAAACATTTTTATTATTGCAGAAAGCCATGACAATTAGTGGGTAGCACTGATCTTATGACCTCCACTCAAAATACATAATAAAGTTTTCATTATGTTCAGTGGGACTCTTACATGTTTACTTGGAATAAAGAATAACATGGAGGACTGTAACCAATGGGATGCTAATTTGAGAAAAGAAACCTCTTCGGTAGGCAAAAAGAAAGTAGAACTATATGGTGACAAAAATAAGTTTGTACTACCACCACAGTTCATAGGGAGGAAGGCTTTAACTCTCTTTTTCCCTATAAATTCTAAAAATATCCAGTCCCAAGATTCTTGAAGCGTCATACACTTTTGATTTAAGAAAAAAATTAAAATTACAAAATGTTAAAACTCAATGCCTTAAGGAAGCTTTTATTTATGTAATCATTACATTTAAATAAATACATATTATTTAGGGCCAATAGTATATTTTAATATAACAATATGCACTTAGTCCATTTGGGCTGCTATTAGAGAATACTATAGACCAGGTGGCTTATTAATACCAGACATTTATTTCTCACAATTCTTGGGACTAAGAATTATAAAATCAAGGTGCCAGCAGATTCCATGTCTGGTCCAGTGGACTGGTGGAACTGGAGGGCAGCATACCAAGGCAAAGTGGATGGTTCTCAAGCCTTAGATTTTATGGACTTTTCCTTGTAGTTTGGACTTACTCGAGATCTGTTACGGCTTTCTTCTTTCCTATTTCTCCATTTTGAAATGGAAATGTCTATACTATACCTGTTCCATCATTACATTTTGGATGCCCATAACTTGTTTTGTTTCACCGGTTCACAGCTAAAGAGGAATTTGCCTCAAGATGAATCATACCTTGAGTCTCTCCCATATCTGATTTAGATGATATTTAGATGATATTTAGATGAGACTTAGGATTTTTTACTTTAGAGTTGATGCTGGAAAAAGTGTTGGAGCTGCTGGGATGTAATGAACATATTTTCCATGTGAAAAGGGCATAAAATTTGAAGGGACAGGGATGAACTGCTGGAGACTGAATTTTGTGTCCTTCCAAAATTCATATATTAACTCCCTCAATGTGGTGGTATTTGAAGATAGGGCTTTTGGTAGGTGATTAGGTCTGAGAGCTTCACACTTTTAAATGCAATTCATGTCCTTATAAAAGAAACTACAGAGAACTTCCTTGGCCTTTCCACAAAGTAAGGCCTCACTGAGAAGATGGCCTTCTATGAACCAGGAAGTGAGATCTCAACACTGAATCTGCTGGCAGCCTGATCTTGGACTGCCCAGCCTCCGGAACTGTGAGAAATAAATTTCTGTTGTTTATAAGCCACCCAGTCTATGATACTCTGTTACAGCAGCCAGAACAAACTAAGATATGCACAAAATTTGAAAAAAGCCAAAAGTGAATAGATATAATTTTTCTGGTCCCCTTTAGGATTTTATAGGTAGCTTCTGGTAGTTTATCTTCCCTCAGTTCATTTTCTGCAGACCAAAACTTTTAATAAGACCTATTCAGACAAATTTTGTGAGAATACGTGTTAAGGAAAATGTAACAGACTGTTTATCCCAGATATTTCTATTCTAATACAAATTCTTATGCCTTATTTTAGTTAACGATATGAATATAGTGCATGTAACAGAGAAAAATCTTATTTATTAAAACAAACCAAAATTGGAAATCAGATAGGTAAGATGAAATCACAATGTTTCTTTCATATTCTGTAATAATCCATATACCTTCAATACCATGTGGATATATACTAACTAAAGCCTATTTTCAAAAATTTTTCTTAAAATTAAAAAAATGAGTATTAAACATTTTTGAATGGAACACTTATGTTTTAATTTAATAATTCACTTTGAACAAATATTTATTAAGCTCCAACTATGAGCTTGGAACTATGCTAGGTATCGAGAGTAGAGGGATGAATGAGAGCGGCCAGGTCCCTGCTCATCTAGACCTGCCGACTTGCATTCTAGTGGTGGAAACAGGCAATAAACATGGGAATGTTCCATTTTCAATAGTACTCAGTGTGATTAAGACACAAAAAGAATCAATACAATGGAGAATAAATGGAGTTCTGTAGACAGTAGTGAATTGAGCAGTCAGAGAAATCTTCCTATTGATTGACAAGATTTTAAGATGGAATGAACCAATGTTAGACACCTTGGGAAGAATTTTACATGTGCTAAAATGCTCTTATGGCTAAGACATTAGGAAAAGAAAAGCAAAAAAAAAAAAAAAGTCACACTTGAAGAAAAGATCCTAATGGTGTTTATTTAATTTATTCAACAACTACTGAGTGTGTATAATATTTCATGCTGTGGACTAGAGGCTGGAAACACAATGTGAGCAGAACAGGCTACTCATTCACCTCTGAGGGCAGCCTTTGAGAATGACTGACCCTCAGGAATGGAGAGTGTGGTTCAGTGAAAAGTATCATCTTTGAAAAAATAGCAGTCAGATTTTTTTTTTTTTTTTTTTTTTTTTTTTTTTGTTGAGACAGAGTCTCACTTTGTTGCCCAGGCTAGAGTGAGTGCCGTGGCGTCAGCTTAGCTCACAGCAACCTCAAACTCCTGGGCTCAAGCGATCCTACTGCCTCAGCCTCCCGAGTAGCTGGGACTACAAGCATGCGCCACTATGCCCGGCTAATTTTTTCTATATAGATTTTTAGGTGTCCATATAATGTCTTTCTATTTTTAGTAGAGACGGGGTCTCGCTCAGGCTGGTCTCGAACTCCTGACCTTGAGCAATCCACCCGCCTCGGCCTCCCAGAGTGCTAGGATTACAGGCGTGAGCCACCGCGCCCGGCCTAAGCAGTCAGATTTTGAAAACAAACACACACAAAAATAACAAAAGTGAGACAGAGAGGAAGTCTTAAAATTATATGACACTCACAGGCTCTCCTCTTTGGTTAGACATTTTAGTTTGATCACCTGCTCCAACAATCTCTATTATTGGTAGTACCGCATTTATAGCTCCCAGATGAAAAATAAAAAAAAAAAGTCTTCTCTTTAATTAAATGCTTGCAAAAGTTATGAATGGTCAGTGAAAAAAAGGAGATACAGCCAAACGCAGATTTTGTTTTTGTTCATCATTCCTCCACCTGCTCTTTAAAGGCTACAGTTTGTTTCCCACTAATTGTATCGGGCATGGAGTTGGCAAGCTTATCTGCCAGACTTTCTCTATTGTGGTCTAGGTCAGCTTCACCCCATGGGAGAAAAGACGGATTTGGTTCATTGAATCAAAGACCTAAAAAAGTAACTGAGGAAGTTTTCCTATAATCTTGAAGTTTGTTTTGTAAACAAGTCCTCTTTAATCATGGTTCTCAAGCTATTCTGTGTCACTTCAAAGTACTTCCACACCAGCCCCAAGTCACATTTTTGGTACATAGGCAAGGAATGGGCCTGGCAAAAGCAGCCATCATCACCACTCGACACTCTTGCTAGTTTTTGGTTTTGTTTTTAATATAGAGCCTAGGAAGCTACAGAAAATTCCCTGAACAATTATTAAGACCATCTTTCAAGAAGAATGAACCTAATCAGTCCATTCACTTTAACAGCTACCTTTACAAAGCAGCTGAGGACAGGACACTGTACTGCAAAGAGAGATGCCCAGCGAAGAACAAGTGATATTTCTCCTAGAGAATCTGCAACTTATCAAAGAAATGTGAAAGCCCTGGAGATCAGAGACTGAGGATGAGAACTCTGGATGCTGATGGCAAGATAATGGGTTTCCATTTTCAGAGGATGCAACACCGTCCATTTCCATGTCTACCATCCTGAGCCAGCAGAGGTGGTCTTCTAAAATTATGGATTGTATGAAATAAAATGTCCATAATCATGGCAGCAACGGATTCTGATTCACAGTATTTTGTGTGCCAGGTATTTGTCTGAGCTCTTTATATATGTCTTAATAACAATTTTAATCCTCACAGTATTGCTACTCTTTTTATAAGCCCCATTTTCTTGAAGGGGAAACAGAGGCAAAGGGAGTTTAAGACATACAAGATTGCACAGCAGGTAAATAGTAGAGAGGAGGTTTAATCCTGCTTCTTTGACCTTTGATCACACTCTTAACACAGTTGCCTTTCATAAAGGACTGTTGAAAAAGCCTACTCTCCAGAAAGGAGGCACTACTTGTATGCATATTCATTAATTTATTATATCATATCATGCATTCAGTCAATATTGAACTGAGTACCTAATATTGCTTTGGGGGCTTCCATAATTTATGCCCCTTGGCTAAAACAAACAAAAACTGTGGCAAAGATCCATTCAAGTGAAAATCTACAATGATTGCTCATAATTCCCTGCACAGATGTGGGTGAGGAGGCATGAATGCCAAAATGTAAATTACTAACGTAGCCTCTGATTTAGCAGAAAGCAAGACTTTATTTTCCAGGGTGACTATCTCCTAAGCATTTTGCAAGGTTCTCACGAGCTAAACATGCATTTCCTGAAGAAAAAACAATGCCAACTTGGAATTCTCTGAAAATTAAAGACCTCAGGGAACATGGTTTACATACATGTGAGTTGGAACGTGGAACCTATAGACTCCCCAGAGAGTAGTTGCTCTGTAAGGACAGAAATGCGTTGGCCTCATGACGAGGTGAAACTAGAGAACAAACCCAAGTGTATTAGCTTCCTGTGGCCACTCTCAACCAATTACCACAAACCGAATGGCTTAAAACAACAGGAACTTTTTCTCTCACAGTTTTGGAGGCCAGAAGACCAAATTCAAAGTTTGAGCAGGGCCAGTCTCCTGCTGGAGTCCCTGGGGGGAAATCCGTTCTTTGCTTCTTCCAGCCTCTGGTGGTTGGTGGCGCTATTTGATGTGTGGCTGCATCACTTTAATCTCTGCCTCTGCGGTTCCACTGCCCCCTCCCCTTCTTTCTGTGTTGTCTTCTTTGCTGTCTGTTACAAATCTCTCTCTGCCTTTCCCTTGTGAGGACACTTGCAATTTCATTTAGGACTCAGATAATCATGGATGATCTCCTCACCTCAAGATCCTCAACTTAATTATACTTGTAAAGACCCTTTTTCCAAATTAAGTAACATTAACAGGTTCTGGAAATTAGGATGTGGACTTAACCTTCTGGGGGCCACTCTTCCACCCACTACACCATGTAATGGCAAGACCAGCCAAAGAGGACCTTCCCTGGGGGAGTTCTGTTTGTGAAAGAACTGGTGTCACAAACCTCCTCCACCTTCACCACAAGCCGAGGAAAAGTGCTAACCGTGAAGCTGTGTTTGTTATATCTGGTGAGTGCACGTAGCATTGGAGTGAAGGTACCCGGTTTGACGGAGTCAGTAAGTCCTTAAACTGCAATACTATGTGAGTCGCAGTTCTATCAACTTTTCCCGTTCAGTCCTACAATAACACCATGATAGGCGTTGGTGTATAAAAATAAATAGAATAGGGATGCTGCTCTTGAATTGATTAGCATGTTGGGAATGTGGCATTAGATTAATTCAGTGAATACACTGAAGGTTTGGCATCCTCTAAGATTTTGTATTCCTCTTAAAATGTCTCTTCTCCCATCAGACCGTGAGTTCCTCGTCCTTGTCAATTCTGAATCATCAGTCAGTCTGTCATGGACCTAGAAATACTTGGTGCTGTGAGTCCTGAAGGTCAGCGTGCTGTCTGGATGAGTGAATGTTTGCCATTGTGATAGTCCTTCTACCTGTGAAATCAGAAAGGGGCCAGTGCACCTGTCAGAACACAGCTCAGAAGAAGGAATTGAATTTTGAATTTAAAAAGTCTCTTGGCATCAGAGTTAGGTATGATACCTGAGTATTAGTATTTACCTAATTCCCCACTGCTAGGCAAGCTCCCCAACCATTAATCCCTAGTTATTATTATTTGCATGTAATTCTAATGATCCTGATTTAGCAGTTTTATGAATAAATGAGAAACAGAAAATTAAAGTGGACACATAGAGGGCAATAAAAAATTGCATGTATAAGCTTGACAGAAAATGATTTGAATGAAGATTTATACTTATGTGTCATGTTAACTGAGGATTTGGTTGTTAAATAAGAACTACATTTTCATAAAAAGCCTCGTTTACTTATCTATGTGCCTAATTATTTAATAAACTCTTGTTATAGTTCAGCACATAGATACTGGAAGGGACATTCTGACCGACCAGTGGAAAGACAAATGTAGCTTTCATTGAAAATAATGTGAGGTAATTAATATTACACACACTCATCTGTAGTAGCAACTGACTTTTATTGAAAATGCTGTTTATGAAAATAGTTTCCTATTTATTTCTCACGGAACTTTTATGTGATATGTGAATCAGATAGTGTTATCACCCTCACTCTACACGTGAGGAAACTGAGGCTCAGGGAGGGTGAGTCATTTGCCTGAGGTCACACAGCTGGATAATGGCTGAGGTGGGATTCTAACTTGGGGTGTCTGATGTAAGACCCATCATTAATTTAATTCATTCCTTTACATACTCATAGTTCCTGAACTCTCCACCTTGCCAGGTGCTACAGGGTTTCTGTCCCCTACCATGGCAGGTGCTGTGATGTCTCCGCTGCCTGTCTGAACACTCCCACACATAATTATTTTTCTTTTCTTTTCTTTTTTTCTTTCTTTTTTTTTTTTTTTTTTAAGAAATGGCGTCTCACTCTGGTGGGCTGGCTGGTCTTGAACTCTTTGCTTCAAGCGATCCTTCTGCCTCGGCCTCCCAAATTTCTGGGATTACAAACATGAGCCACTGTGCCCAGCCTACATAAGAATTCTTGTCCTCTCAGGTCACCTACCGCCCCATCCATCTCCTAGTTCCTCTCTCTTGCACCTCCCCTTCATGTCTTTTTACTCTGGGCAACTCAAATGCTCTCTTCTCGGGACCGTATTCCTTCCTCTCTAATCAAGGCAGCTGTTTCACAACAGCTATGTTCCTGCGTACTGTGGAGCAAAGATGTTCAGGTGATACAATAATGAAAGGACAGGGTGCTGGAGTTCCTGGAGGATCATAATTTCAAAAACAGTGTTGTTTGTATAATCTCAGTTTTTGGACTGCCGTATTTGGGGAGTGAAGAGAACACAAAACTGAAGTCAGAAAGCCCAAGCTCTGCGTCCGACTCCCCCAGCTGCTGCCTCCTTTGCTGTGGACAAATTCCTTTAGTTCTCTGAGTCTCAGCCCCTCACTTCTTGAATGACCCTAATATCTACACATGCAGCTTTTGAGATAGTGTAAGTGAAAAACCTTGAAAACGTTGTAAGATCACAGAGGAGTGTCAGCCATTTTTCTCTCTATCTTGGCACCACTTTGGGTTAGTAAGTCCTGTGTCTGATCCTTAGTATGTCTTGTGGCAGAGTCCGTGCTGGATTGAGGCTGATGAGCAAATGGGGAAAGCGTCAGAGTGATCTGTACATCTCCGGGTAGTGCAGACTTCCATCAGCCAGGATCTAAGCATCCTAACCAGCTTGATGTACCGAAGGGTGGTACTGCTGGACCACACAGTGCCTGTTTTGCCTTTGGCATATACACAGATGCTCTTCAAGGAAAGATGTCATGAAGGCTCCCATGTCCGTTCATTCTTGGCTTCCAGAGAGGGTGTCTTTTCTCTTTGCTCTTTCAAGACAGCCCATTCACTTATGTCCCTAAAAATTATCCCCCAGTTTATGCTGTTTATTTCCTTTATTCACTCACATCTACTCTACCTACTTTTTGGAATAGATTAGAGGCAGCCAAGGTATACTTTTGGGGAAACAGAAGCCAAACAATTTCTAATGTGAACCACCTCTGAGTACTATGCTGTTGTAGCCTGAGTGCATTAATCTTTAGGACATAAAAGGAAAACCTGTCTTATTAATTGCCTGCCAAGATGAAGAGGCAGTGTGAAATATTCTGTATTAGGGTGCTATCAGTTCAACTAAATATTTTAATGATTACCTTTGTTGTGTTTGTATCCTCAGGCTTTTTAAAGGTAGGGGATTATTGAAGAAAATAATAAGAAGAAAAAGTAATCTTGTGAATCTGATTACCTGTCCATGGGTGGTGGAAGTGGACTGTCACAAAGGTCACCCTTACTGAGAGAGGTGGGATCCCATCTGGCCTCGGCACAGCCAGCCCCTTGTCCTGAGGCCAAGTAATCTGCAATATCAGGACCCTCCTGCTGCTTATTCTCTCAGAGAAATTTGCTATGTACAATCACATCAAAGGGCCTTTTGCTTCTCAGTGTCTTTGAGAGCTGTCAGAATATTAATATTCTCTGTCATAGAGACCCTCTTCACTGTTCTTCCTTCTCTTCCTCCCTTCCTTCCTTCCTTCCCACCCTCCCTCCTTCCTTCCTTTCTTCCTTCCTGACTTCCTTCCTTTCTTCCTTCCTGCCTTCCTTCCTTCCTTCCTTCCTTCCTTCTAAGAATAAGTGGCACATACTAAGCTCACCATCTAGCATTCCTATTCTATTTAGGATAATCATGCCTTATATTCTTAAATTTATGGAATGGCAAAAGATAAATTTATACACAAGAAAGAAGTTTTATGTAATATGACAACAGATGACTTTTTTTCCTGGGGGATTGTACACAAAAACCAACTTTGTAAACACTTAAGTGAATGTTGTCAATGCAGATATTTAAAGCAGAATTTGAAAGATGATGGACTCAAGGGCAAATGTGAGCTGAAGACATATTTTATTTGAGCTTTAAGGTGTTTGTGAATTTGAACCCAAACTGGGAAATTTATAGATTTAATGTGCAAATTATATACTTCAGCTCCTCATGTAAATATTAGAAATGGCAGGACTAGGCCCACATTAGAATGGCATGACTATAAATTCTCTTTCCTCCCCAAATTTGACTATAGCCACGTGGGCAAGATCTTAGTTATGGTCACCTCACTAATCAATATGTGCATAGCATTTGAGGTCCACATATAAACTGTTCTATGAACACCAATGACAAAATATGTATATCTGATGGCCTTTCAATTGCTGATGTTTTTTCCTAAGGCACTCACAACATGGATCCCTAGGTATCGCAGTGTCATAAAGAGGAAGCTCTAATACCACTATATTATAAATCAATCTCCTGTATTGAGCCACAAGAAAGCATAGGTAAAACATTCTTTTCCTAGTACATGGTACAGTTGACCAATAATTAATTATTATTAATTACGCCGGGCTCTTGAATTGTTTAAAACCAAAACTAAACTCATAATCAGTGGTCTTATTTCATTTTCCTTAGTGGTGCTCAGAGTATAATTTATAAGTTAAACTATGGAGTCCATTTTCTGGTGGTTTATCCCGACATCTAGTGGAAGTGTTACTTTATAAACTCACTGACACTAAGAACAGTAGTAAATCCTGATTTTGACACCCTGGAAGAATATGTAGAGCCCTAACCTGACATCACCAAGTATTTTATTACTAGTTTATATACACATTGGCCACTGCATCCAGACCTTAGGAACCTAATATCTTTAGATGATAAGAACAGATAAATTCCTGGTCATATAGGACATATTGCATATCTTCTATATAAATACATTTCTGATAATTTGATATTAATAATTGCTCTTGTGTTCTCTTGAGATCCTCAATGGTCATGACATGCTTTGTCCATAGTTTCTTCCAATTGACTTTCCTGCAATTTGTCCTCAATAATTCCCGGCTACAGTAATACTTACAGCACCCTTAGTAATGCCCAAGTGCTTCCATCAATCCTGCATTTTTTCAATGATCTCTATATACTTTTGTTAGTATTTCATTGTTATTTATTTTACATTTTAACTCATAGCTAAAATATTTTGTGTAATAAATTTGTAACTACCATTCGAAGCAAAATAGCAAACACTTCCTTCACTACAGAAATTTTCTTATGCTACTGCCCACCCACAAAAACCCATCCACAACCACTTTTGTTTAAGCTTATTCAGGTTTAATTGATATACATTAAACTGTATGCACTTTGTGCAATTTGCTAAGTTTTAGCATATACAACATAAACACACTCATGATACCATCATCACAATCAAGATGAAACAATAGTCGAATACTCATCAGCTGAGAGCATGTGTGGTATTGTAACACCCATTGACCAAGAAAGTATAATATAAATATTAAAATGTAAGGAGAAGATACATAGAATATATAATATATGTTCCCCTAAGCACTCTCAGTGACTGAAAGCTCAAGATAATACACACACACGAACAGACACACATATATTTAATATATGCATACACACATACATATATGCACATACATACAAGTGTGTATAAAAATATAGAATGATGAAATATATATATATATTTAAGAAAAATCATTCAAAGACAAATAACAAAGCAATAAAGCCTAAGGCAGCATTAAAAAGGTATACTCATACTGATATAATATACAGGTAATACACTCAAGAAGAGGTAAATTTCACCAAGAAATACACTGTCATTCCAAAGATCAAAACTTAACATTCCTAACTCTATTACAATAAGCATATTGTATTTCCTGAAAAACACACAGAACTTTTCTTTTCCTATTTCACTTCCTGAGACTTCCAGTACAACATTGAATAGGAGTTGTGAGAGGAGACATCATACCTTGTTGCAGATCTTAGGGGAAAAGCTCTTATATGGAAAGTCACTGTCAAGTATGCTATATTAGCGGTGGGCTTTTTGGAGATGTTCTTCATCAAGTTGAGAAATTTCTTCACCATTCCTAGTTTGCTGAGAGCTTTCCTTCTTAATTATGAATGGGTATTGGATTTTTCAGCTTTTTCAGCACCAATCAAAATGACCATATGCTTTTTCTTTAGCCTGTTGATATGGTTACTCACATTGATTAATTTTTGAGTGCTCAACTAGCATGCATATTGGATATAACTCCCACTTGTTTGTGGTGTATAATGTTTTGTATATATTGATGGATGCTACTTGCTAATATTTTGTTAAGGAATTTTGCGTCTGTACCCCTGATATTATTCTTTATTTAGTTTTCCTTTCCACTAATGTATTTATCTGGTTTTGTTGTTAGGGTAATGCTGGCCTCAGAGAATTAAGAAATGTTCCTTCTGCTTTTATCTTATGGTAGAGATTGTGGAGAATTTGTGTTGTTTCTTCTTTAGTTGTATGGTAGAACTCACCATTAAAACCATCTGGGCCTGGTGCTTTCTTATTTGGAAAATTAATAGTTATTGATTCAATTTTGTTAACACACATAGCACTAGTCAGTTTACTATTTCTCCTTACATGAATTTTGGTAGTGTGTTTTTTTTTTAAGGCAATTGTCCATTTCATCTCAGTTATCAAAGATGTAGTCATAGTTTTGTTTGAAGCATTCCGTTATTATCCTTTTAATGTTTGTGGGATTGGTAGTGATGAAGCTTTTTTATTTCTGATACTGCTAATTTGAATATTCTTAATTTTTTCTTGGTTAGACTGGCTACAAGTTTATCAATGTATTAATCCTCCAGAGAAATTAGCTTTTGATTTTGTTGTTTTTCCTCTATTGTTTTCTTATTTTTAATTTTATTGATATCTGCTCTAGTTTTTGTTCTTTCTCCTGGTGGCTTTAGGCTTAATTCTTATTTCTCTCATTTCTTAAAGTGGAAATTTAGGTTATTGATTTTAGATGTTTCTTCATTTTTAATATATGCATTTAATGTCCCAAATTTCCCTCTAACCTCTGTTCTTACTGCATCCCACAAATTTTGATAAGTTGTATTTTCATTTTCATTTAGTTAAAAATATTTTAAAAAAAATTTCTCTTAAGTCTTCTTATTTGTCACATGGGTTGCTTAGAAGTGTGTTGTTTAATTTCCAAATATTTGGGTATTTTCCAACTATCATTCTAATATTGATTTTTAGTTCAATTCCACAGTGGTCTGAAAAAACACTGCATTATTTGTATTTTTTTTTTAATTTTTAACATGTTTTTATGGCCAAGAAGGTGAATCAACAATGAATGTTCCATGTGAGCTGGGAAGAATGTACATTATATTGTTGTTGAATGAGTATTCTGTATTAACTATATCAAAATAATTAATTGATAGTGCTGTTCAGATCATCTCTATCATTAATCATTTTTCTATCTCCTTGACCTGCATCTTACAATTAGGTTTATAATCCATTTTGAGCTAATTTTTGTGAAAGGTGTAAGATCTGTGTTTAGGTCCATTTGTGTGCATTTGATTTGCCAGTTGTTCCAGTGCCATTTGTTCAAAAAACTGTCCTTTCCCCACTGAACCATTGAATTGCCTTTGTTCCTCTTTCAAATATCAGTTGACTGTACTTCTGTGGACCTATTTCTGGGCTCTCTGTTCTATTCCATTCATGTATTTGTCTATTCTTTTGACAATTCCACACTGTCTTCATTATAGTAACTTTACAGTGATTCTTGAAGTCAAATAATGTCAGTCCTCTGACTTTGTTCTTTTCTTTTATATTGTTTTGGCAATTTAGGGTATTTTGACTTTCTGTATAAACTTTAGAATAAGGTTGTTGATATCCACAAAATAACTATGAGGATTTTGATTGGGATTTCATTGAATATAGAGATCAAGTTGTAAAGAACTGACATCTTGATAACACTGGAGTCTTTATATTAATGTTCATGGACTATCTCTCCATTTACTTAAATTTTCTTTGATTTATTTGATCAGAGTTTTGTAGTTTTACTGATAGATATCTTGTACATGTTTTGTTAGATTTATACCTAAGTATAAATAAGTAATGGTATTGTTTTCACTTCAAATTCCAATTGTTTGTTCATGGTGTATATGAAAATAATTGACATTCACATATTAACTTTATATCTTGCAACATGACTATAATCATTTAGTGCCATGATTTTTGTTTTTATTATTGATTCTTGAGGATATTCTATATGGATAGTCATGCTATCTATGAATAAGGACAGTTTCATTTTTTCTTTCCTAATTTTCTGTGTACATTTTTGTACTAGGGTTCTCTAGAGAAACAGAAGTAATAGTATATATAGATGTAGATATATTAATAGATACAGATAAAGATACAGATTAAATAAGGAATTGGCCCTCATTTCGTCTTAGTTTGTGCTGCTATAACAAAACACAATAAACTGATTAACTTATAAACAACAGAACTTTATATTCCAAAGTTCTGCAAGCTGAGAATTCCAAGACCAAGGTGCCAGCAGATTCAGTGTCTGGTGAGAGCCCTCTTTCTGGTTCATAGATGGCACCGCCTAGCTGTGTCCTCGATTGAACAAGCTTCCTTGGGCTTCTTTTATGAGAGCACTAAACCCATTCATGAGAGCTCTGCCCTCATGATCTAAGCATCAAAACCCCCAAAGGCCCCACTTCCCAAAGGCCCTACCTCCTAATGCCATCATCTTGGGGATCAGGATTTCAACAGGGGAACATAAACATTTAGACCACAGCACATGATTATGGAGGCTGGCGGCAAGTCCCAAGGTCTACAGCGTGAGTCAACACCGCAGATCTTAGAGACTCAGGAGAGTTGACGGTGTAGTTCCCATCTGAAGAAGAGCTGATGTTTCAATTAGAGTCTAAAGACAAGAAAAAGTCCATATCCCAGTATGAAGGCTATCAAGCAGGAAGAATTCTCTGTTAGGAGAGAATCAGCATTTTATTTCTATTCAGGCCTTCAACTGGTTGAATGAGGCCCACCCCCATTATCAACTTTTCTCAGTCTTCCAATTTAATGTTAATCTAACCCAGAAACACTCTCACAGAGGCCTTGTTCCCAATCTTAGAATGAAGGTGGCCAGTTTCTCACCATTAAGTATAATGTCATCTATAGGCTTTTTATAGATGTTCTTTATCATTTGAGAAAGTTCCCCTCTATTCTTGTCTGCTATGAGGTTTTTGATTTTGTTTTTGTTTTTCATGAATGGGTGTTGGATTTTGTTAAATTCTTTTCCCGCATCTATTGATATGATCGTATGGTTTTTCTTCTTTAGTATGTTGATGTGATAGATTACATTGATAAATTTTTTAATGTTGAACCAGCCTTGCATACATAGAATAAATTCTGCTTCACTTATTTGTGGTGTATAATTCTTTTTACTATATTTGCTAATATTTTTGAGAATTTTTGCAACTCTCTTCATAAGAGATATTGGCCTATAATTTTTCTTTCTTGTAATATCTTCAGTTTTGGTATTATGGGTTCTGTCAGTTTTTGATTCATGTATTTTGATGCTTTTCCCTTAGGTATATGCAAATTTAAGGTTATATGTATTCTTGGAGAATTCAAATCTTTGTCTGTAAGTAATGCCTCTTTTTATCCCGGATAATCTTTGTTCAGAAGTTTCCTTTGTCTAAAATTAACATAACCATTCAACTTTCTTTTTATTAGTTTTATCATGATGTATCTTTCTCCATCCCTTTGCTTTTAATTTTTGGAATCCTTACAATTAAAGTGGGTTTCTTGTAGACAACATATAGTTGTATCTTATTAATTAACTTTCAGAGTAATTTTAGTATTTAAAAAAAAATAGTCATATATAAACTAGTGGATTTTTACCCTTCTGAAAAGTAGAGGATTTTTAACCTTCTGAAAAGTACTTGTAGCCAAAAACCAGGTAAGAATTACTTTGGTTAATAGAATACACTTGGAAGTGCTGAAAGACCTCTTTGATCTTTTATAATTCACATTTACTTTTTCTGATGTTCATTTCAATTCCTCTTGTGGTATTTGATTTTCTATAATTAGTTTTTAATATGCTTCTAAGGATATTTGGGGAGAAATCAGAATTATAATTACTTCTGGCTGACATCAAATTAAAATAATTTATTGAAATACTTTCCTTTGAGGTTATATTATAAATGTAGATAATATTATAATACATACTTTTATTAATTATCTCTTATTGTAGATAGATGATCAGATATCTTTAAAGCTGATCAGATGTTAGTATAATTTAATGGGTTTTGGCAATAGATTTGTAATAAGTAGGCAATATTTCAAATTCTCAATATGCCACATATCAGCTATTTGACTTTTGGCACATTACTTAAACTCTCTGAGCTGCAAATATCAACTAATATAAGAATCAGAAACATAAACCATAGTGTCAGAGAGGTATAGTTTCTTGACCATGCTCTACAATTTATTAGCTGTACAAATTAGTTATTTCAGTTATTTCCCAAGTCTGTTTTCTCATCTGTTAAACAGGATATTGTAAATTATTTACAGTGGTTTTTCTGAAAATTAAGTAATGTTATACTATACTTACTAATAGAATATAAGTTAAAATGTGCCCCAAAATGCTTAACACATTTATTTAGTTTCTAAATAAATTATAAAATTGTTCTTAATTCTGAAATTAGAAATCATCAGGATTGATATAATTTTTAAAATTTTCTCAGCCTTTTAAAATTTTGTTTTAATATTTTAAAATATTAAATATTAAAAATATTAAAAAGAATCTCTTGGTTCTTTAGATCTACAAAAAGGAAGAAGACTGGCAGTAATAATGAATATGTAGCTAAATAAAACAAATTTTGCTTTGTATTTTTTCATCTCTTGAAATGATAATTGACTGCTTAAAGCAAATGTAATAACAATGTGTTATGGGATTTCTAACATAATAAAAGAAGGAGGAAATGGAGGAATGCTATTGTAAAGTACTACATTATACATTAAGTGGTACTATGTTATTTAAATATAGACTGTAATAATTTAAACATGTATATCATAAACCTAGAGCAACTACAAAATAAACAAAATACAAAAACAGAAAAAGGTGCTGCCAATAAACTAAAGCAGCAGGGATAAACTCACAAATACTCAATTCATATGAAAGAAGCAGAGACAGAGGGGATAAAATAACAAAGTATATATGGAACAAATAGAAAACATAGTGAGTATATTGATAATTATAATAAATGTAAAAAATCTAAGTACTCCAATGAAGGCAGGGGTTGTTCACATTGGATAAAGTAGCAAGGTCTAATTTTATGCCATGTGACAGGATCCAGACACAAAATATTACACTATGATTTCACTTATATGGAGTTCATACAAACAGTAAAATTTTAGTGCCAGAAAACATGTTAGTGTTTTCCAGGGGATAGTGGTGAAGGGAATGGATTGATTTTAATTGGGCAAGAGGGAACTTTTTGAGGTGATAGAATCCTCTATATCCTCTTCTGCACAGCCAAAGAAACAGTCCAGAGAATAAACAGACCACCTACAGAATGGGAAAAAATTTTTGCATACTACACATCAGATAAAGGACTGATAACAAGAATCTATTTAGAACTCAGGAAAATCAGCAAGAAAAAATCAAGCAACCCTATCAAAAAGTGGGCAAAGGACATGAATAGAAATTTTTCAAAAGAAGATATAAAAATGGCTAACAAACATATGAAAAAGTGTTCAACATCTCTAATCATCAGGGAAATGCAAATCAAAACCACAATGAGATATCACTTAACCCCAGTGAGAATGGCCTTTATCAAAAAAACCCAAAACAACACATGTTGGCGTGGGTGTGGAGAGACAGGAACACTAATACACTGCTGGTGGGACTGCAAACTAGTGCAACCCCTGTGGAAAGCATTATGGAGGTATCTTAAACAGATTCAAGTAGACCTGCCATTTGACCCAGCAATCCCATTACTGGGCATATACCCAAAGGAAAAAAGGTCATTCTGTAACAAAGGCACGTGTACCCAAATGTTTATAGCAGCACAATTCACAATAGCAAAGATGTGGAAACAACCCAAATGCCCATCAATACATGATTGGATTAGTAAACTGTGGTATATGTATACCATGGAATACTACTCAGCTATAAGGAATGATGAAGATACAACATCTCTATGGTTCTCCTGGAGAGAGTTGGAACCCATTATATTAAGTGAAGTATCCCAAGAATGGAAAAACAAGCATCACATGTACTCACCAGAAAATTGGTTTCCTTGATCATCACCTAAATACAAATCTGGAAACGACACCAATTGGACATCAGACTGAGGTGGGGGGTGGGGGAGGGAATGGGGGTATGCCTACACAATGAGTGCATTGCGCACCGTTTGGGGAGTGGTAACACTTGAAGGTGCTGACTCGGGAAAGGGGGGGCTGGGGAAAAAAATATGAAACTATTGTTTTTAACTTGCACTGTTCACTTAATAATTTATCATGAATATTTCCCATATTATTTCATATCATTGTACAAGAAATAATGTATATATTATGAGGACATACTGTATCTAACAAGATATACTGTTAGACTCTTTGATTCTGTAAAATTAAATTAAAAAAAAAAAAAAAAAAAAAAAAAAAAAGAATCCTCTATATCCTGACTGTGAGAGAGATCACAAAACTATTTAATACGTACATGTGCTAAGACTCTCCAAACTATGAACTTAAAATAGGTAAATTTTATTGTATGAAATTTATAACTAATAAACTTAATTGAAAAGAATTTATGACCATCCATGTTTGGAAACCAGAAATGATTTCAAGAGGCTTTAATTTCTGTTAGATTCTTTCAGTTGTCAGATTTTCATACTTAGCCATGGATTGTGCAGAGGAGGAAGGAGCGAATTATAAAAGTATTCATTTTATGTAGGCGTTCGATAAATTATTTTTAATAAGTGTGATGACTCAAAGGAGGCAAATTTGAGATGGGGGCGTGGGTTAGTCACCACTAGCCAATGTATTTTTTAAACCTAAAATGCCTCAAGCATTTGTCCTTTGAGGTACTTATTTTACTTTTTTCAAAATTATATTCTATGCTTAGCTGGTAGAAACAAACAAACAAACAATGGCAACTCTATTCCAAAAATTCCATATGGCATGATTTGAAACCATTGCCTACTTGAAGAGGTTATTGGAAGAAGATTCCCCATACTGTGCAGGGTAATAAACATACTCCTTTGCCCAACTGCTTTGCTGTTTGCATGAGGAAGTGAAATAATTTCATGGGCCTCTCTCGCATTAAGATTCTGTTCAGATGCTACTGGGTTAGCATTGATTCGTGATTTGTTAATATTGTAGGTTAGTGTCACTACTGCATAAGTGACATTTTTTTTAAAAAAAGAGATGAAACTTGTACAAATATAAAGGATAGTTTGAGAGAGCATTTTAAGAACTTGAACCAAGGATTATAAATGTGTGCAGATTATAAAATTCAGACTCTCCAAACAAATGAGTTTTACTTATAGGTGGAGCTATTCAGTGACATATCTGTTGGCTATTTGTTGCTTATCACAAAATTATTAATAATGAAAAATTTGAATTTAATCCATAAAGTAATCAGAAACAGAAAATACAAGCAAATATAGCAAGTAGCTAGGTTCTCTCTGGTAATTTAACGTCCTGGAATTCACACTTAAACTAAAATAAATTGTCAGAAGTGTCCCCTTGGGTGTCCATTAGAGGTTTATGGCAGATTTAAGGACTTGGAATAGCCTCACTGTGGCCCCAGGAGGCATGAGTGTCTCTTTGATCAATTATTGTACTTCCATTAAAATATTTTTACTTCACTATGGGGGCATCTTGATCACCTTGCATCTTGCTACCGCTGTCACTCCTCTCTGCTAATGCGTCCAGTATTTAAGGAGTTCAACACGAGGCTGTTACAACTCTTTCTTGCTGAACTAAGAATCGACTTCTTGCAGTAAAAGATGTACATTATCAAATATCCTAGTGAATTCATGTGCCATCCTCTTAGCAATTTGGCTGATAGAGTAACACAGGTAGTAGCCTTGATGGCTCAGCGATGTTGATAGCCTTCTGTAATAACAGGAGTGCCCGATACGTGTTATTATCCTGCATTGTGATACTGCAATATTTCTTTGCATTTCTCTGTTGATGTGAAGGGTCTGCTTGGAAAGTGGTAGGTCACCACTACAAAAAAAAAAAAAAGGAAAAAGAAAAAATGTTAACTATGGTAGCAAATCTGTTCTTTTGAGTATTCATTGGACCAGTTGTTAAACAGTCACATCATACAAAGAAGTGAATGCTTGCTCCTTCTCCACACTGAAGGGAAGTTATAAAAAGTAATTAGAAATCTGGAAATATTTGATCTGTTCAAATCTTCAGTATACATGTATAATATTACTTTCATAGCTGGGCATTTAGTAATTGTTAAGTGAAAATTCCTACTTATTGCTGTTGGTGTGTTCACCTTTATTTCTAATTTGTAGTTCTTTATTTGTTTTGTATTTGTAATAGTGCTTCTATATAGGAAGTGTATAGATGTTCAAGTTTTGAACAACTTTGGATTTTGTTTGATTCATATTTACTGAGCATTTTGAACATCAAGTATAATTGGTGTTCACATTTTGAAAAAATATTGGATTCTTATATATTCATATTTATTTATTCAGAACCCAAGTTAGTGGAAAATAGTTTAATATATAAAGAAGGTCAGGCTAACAACTATGTCTTGCAAGTTAGCAACACACAAATACCATTGCATTTGGAGGCAAATTCTTGAACCAATCAGTGTGCATTTAGGTGGTATAGATTTAGGTCATTCACAGAAGTGAAACTTTATGCATATGTGTATTATATTATTTTAAAGGCATCAAGTATACTTTTAAAAAATTAAAAGCATAACAATGTTATATAGTGGAGGGGAATGGTAATGGAAAGAGATGAGATATTCATAAATATTCTAAGAGTAAAATCAAAAGAAAGGAAAGATAGGTTTTCAACCCAAATAAACTACCATTACAAGTTTTTAAGAGGACTGAAAAATGCTTCAAGAGTTATTCAACCAGACATACTAACATCATAATGTAGGTTAATTATAATGTAATAGTTGCATTCATGGCAGTTTGTTCTTTTCTGCCCACAAATATGTACTTTGAGCTTGACATGTGAAATTATCATTTAATTTGGACATTTATGAATGCTACTTAACCAACATTGCATTAAGCCTCTCTCTGCAGCCATTAAAATGACAAAATAGATTTATATTCACTGCCATGAAAAATGTTCATAATATGTGAATCAGAAAAGTAGATTATGAAACATTAAGTACAGTATGAAAATATTTAAAAAGGAATTATATAATATATACATATGTATAAGAATTTATTAAAAAATATTCCTCAAAAGATTAGCAATGTTGGGATTGTGGGATATTTCTGCTCCTTTTACTTCTCTTTATTTTCTAAATTTTCTGTAACAATCATGTAACTCTTATAAAATTTCAAATGAATTCTAAAAAAAAAAAAAACAAAAAACCTATGAGACTAAATGTTTGTGGAAACATTCTGTCCTTCCTAACTCCATATGATCTCAAATTAGACCAGAATCTCAAAAAGAAATAAAATGACAGTCTCTAGGTATATTATATGATCAAGAAATGGAGTTATGGTGAAGAGAGAACAGATTAACTGATCTTTATCTTGTTTCTCTGAGGTAGGGAAAAAGTTATTATTTAGATATTATTCAAAGGATGGAAGGAACAAAGACGCCCACCCAAATGCAGTGACATCATGATCCAAATATGATAGTTGAGGTGAAGGGTTATGTGTTTGTATGTGTTTGAGTTTTTAAGTTACTAATTTAAAACTTTTATATCTAGACACATTTATATAAAATGACTGATTCTTATGTTCTAAAATTCCCATTAACTTCATTTTTGCCATATTTTCCTTTTGTTCTTCCCTGTGTGCTTTCTCCCGTGGTCATATAGACCACAGGAGAAAAGTACAGGGTTCAGTAGTCAGACATTCTGTTGGTTTCCTAGGGCTTCAAACTACAGAAATTTATTCTCTCGTTGTTCTGGAGGCAGGAAGTTCCACCTACAGGGTTGTGTCCCTCTGGAGTTTCTGTGGGAGCATTTGTTCCTGCCTCTCTGCTACCCTCTGGGACTGCTGGGAGTTCTTGTTCCTTGACATCACTTGAGTGTCTGTGTCTGTCTTCACGCTACATTCTCCCCTGCGTGTGCTGTGTCTCTTCTCTTCTTATAAGGATACCAGTCTCATTGGATTAGGGCCCATCCTAATCTAGTATGACCTTGTCTTAACTTGATTCTATCTATAAAGACCCTATTTCCAAGTAATGTTGCATTCAAGATTTCAGGGGTAAGGACTTCAACATATCATTGTGGGGGGCACAATTCAACCCACAAAAGCTACTTACAGAATATAAAATTAGATGCATATACATAGAGTTTCTTCATCTTTCTTTCTTCACAAAATGATACCTCATGGAAATCCCGCAAAGGCAATTGTTATAGTTCTAACATATTTATTAATGTCTGTATATTGTTCCATGGTATGGGTGTTTGATAATTTATTCACCTACTCACCACTGACGGGCATTCACCCTATTTTTAGGTTTTCGTTACTACAAACCAGGCTCTTGTAAGTACCATAGTACCCATGGTTTTCTCAATGGGTTCATTGTATCCATGTCATGGATTCCTAGGTGTGGGATCAAAGGGTGTATGTGTTTTAAAACTCTCTGGTGTTACCAGATCGGTTTCCAAAAAGCTACAACACTTTCTCTTTCCCCAGCAGTAAACAAGCATTGCTCTTTCCTTTCTGTACAATGGATGCGAAGTGATATCTTACTCCTGTAATTTAATTCCTCACTGGTGTGTTTGACCACATTTTCATACTTTTTGGCCATTTGAATTTGTTTTGTATTGTGATGTATCCCTTTTACCTATCAACTCACATGAACTCATTGGATTGTAAATGTAATTAATCTTCATTAACATCTATGTTATACATATCTTCTTCAAACCTATCATTTGCTGATTGATTGGCTACACAGTTTTATAATCTTATATAGTCAAGTATGAACTATCTTTCCTTTCGTAAGTCCAGAATTGACAATTTTGATTGAGAAACTTTCCCCAGGAGCAGCTGATCCCTCCACTTCTAGGAGCCAGCAATTGTCATGGCCACTGCTACTTGTCTTCCAGCATCCCTGCTCTACTTTTCTTGGTGATAGAACCCCTGGAGTTTTGCTACACCAATGACTTCACAGACGAGAGCCCGGGGCGACCTCCCCTGTAGTCTGGCGTGTCCATGTTACTCAGCTCTGCTACATGAGATGGGACAAGGATTCTATCCTCAGTAAAAATTGATTTGCCTCTATAATTCAGTAAAATATTAATATTTGTCCCATTATTTTTGCAGCATACTATTTAATGATTCATTAATAACTCTGTATTTATTCAGGCACCTAGCAATTATTTTTCCGAGGCAGTGCTAACAGAAGGCCAAAGAAGTTCAAATAATAACTTTGTAAATATGAATTGTAGGCTCAACATTAAGTTTGATATTTTCAGTGGTGGGTATGAGAATCCCTGAGGCAGCAGGGACAACTGGGTGTTTAACACCTGTTTGGTTTATTTAATAACAACACGTTCAGTACTTAGCAAGAACAGCAGCTCTTACCTTAAACTCTCTCAGCAAACATATCTTCATGCATGCTAAAAGCATCATTTGACCTAAAAAAGTATTTTATTGCCTTAAGTAGTAATCATCATTAATGTCAATCCTGAAATATTTAACTTAATAAAAGTTTAGTGGAAAGATAAATTTAGCACAGTCGATATTTCATTTTTTCTTTTCTTTCACTGACATGTCTTTCTCATCCTTATACTCAAAGGTTGGCTTTTTCCAACCACCTTCTCATCTTCCTTTACATGTCCGGGCAGGATAACTGTCCCTTTTCACTCCTTCTGTGATCCAGATTTGAACTTGTTTTGCTCCTGTAAAAGAGGAAATGCTTTCCCCATTCTTATCACATTCTAGTATCAGCCCATAAAAGAGAAGCATTCTGTCACTTTCTCAACTTTCTCAGAAATGCTGGAGGAAAACCTTTTCCCTAAAGAGTAGAGTAGCTTAATCATCACCACCACCAAGGCAAGACTGGATTAACATCTCTTCCTTCCTCTGGAGCTGCTCTGCTCATGGCCAGGTTGGAGGGACTGATGACTCTCTCCTCCCCATGACACATTGCTGTCAAGGCTGAGAACCTGGCTTGCAAAGGCAGGCAGAGAGACCACACTAGGATACTCCCTACCTACTTGCAGCTGGGTTCGTGCACCCTTCTGGTAAAGAACGAAGTGAGGACATAAAGGGGAATGTGAGATAATGAAAATGTGTAGAGTCAGCGGATCAAAGATTCAGGGTGGTAGATGGATTTTCAGGGTTTAGGGACCAGAAGGAGAAAGATGGAAAAATAGGAAATGTTGGTTGGAGGATGTGTTGCTTAAAATAAATATTGCATAGACCGGAATGCAGTTAATATAATAACAAAGTCTGTGGTATGACTATGATAAGCTGAGGTAGGAGTGGACAAAATTCACTGAGGGAAACCTGAGTGGAGAAGATGTGGGAAGGAGTTTCTACGTGGGTATTTAAAACGACCAAGTCTCATGACAGGAGTGAGGATTTAGAGAACGATAACAGACCTGAATCTGAAATCTTTAAGGAATGGAAGTTAACAGAGGTAGATGATTGCAATCAGCAGGACTGACTGTGGTATAGACTCATGGTATGAGATTCAAACTTGGGATTGTAAGAGACGACAGAGGGCAAAATGGTCTCCCAGTAGCAGCAAAGAGAAGAGCTCCCCATCTCTGGGTAAAGGAGGGGTGTCAGAGAGAAAAAATACTTGCCCATTTGAGAGGTAAAGAGGTTTTAGTAACAATAAGGTAAAAGGAACATTTTGGAAAAAAGATTGAGGATATAGAGACTTTGCTAAGGAGCATGGTATGCATACCGTTTCATACTCCATTCACACTCAGTTAATTATGGGATTAATTATCATGCCTTTTTCTCACAACATATATTATCCAATATAATTAGTGGTTTATGAAGTTGGTTAAATGGTGTCACCCCCAAAATACATGTCAGGCACCTCCGAATACAAATTTCCTGTTAGGAAATATGGTCTTTGCAAATGTCATTAAGGATCCTGAGATGAAATCATGCAGAGAGACACACAGAGGAGACAGAAACACACGGAAGAGGGCTATGTAACAACGCAGGCAGAAATTGAAGTGATGCATCTACAAGCCAAGGAAAGCCAAGGGATGCTGGAGTCACCAGAAGCTAGGAAAGTGACATGGGACAGATTCTTTCTCAGCGCCTCCAGAGGGAACCAAAGCTAAAGAAGACTTTGGGCTTCTGTCCCCTTTGAACTGTAAGAGGATACATTGTTGCTGTTTTAAGCCATCCAGTTTGTGGTACTTCGTTACTGTAGTCATAGGAAACAAATACACTGTGTAATAAGCCACCCCAAAACTTCACGGTTTAAAACAACATTCTCTCTCGTTCTCGCTCTACTCTCTCTCTCTCGTTCTCAGGAGTCTTGGGCTGGCTGGGTAGTTCTGCTGATCCTGGATAATTTGCTGTTTTCAGCTTGGCTTGATCAATACAGCTGCTTTAGGATGGCCTCAGCTGGGATGAAGTGCGTTTTCTTTATGTGATCTCTCATCCTCCAGTAAAATTTTGAAAGCTTGTTCTCATGGTCGGGGTCCAAGAGAGAGTGGGGAAATGTGAGTGCATTTTCAAGCCTCAGTCTGCATCACATGCTCTAATTCCAAAGCAAGTCAGGTAACCAAGACCAGAGTTAGAGTGGGTGGGCGCTACCCATGGGTGTGGACTCATGGAAGTGTGAAAATTCAGCTATAGCTCAATCACTTTACAAAGAGTGAGTTACCATTGATGGTGTTTGGTTACATTTTTTCCCCCAACTGCCATAATATATTTGATATTCAGACCACTTGTGTAGATTTTAATATTTGTTAAATAATTCTCTTTTGGTTTCAGTTTGTGGGGAGGAAGGAGTTAAGGTAGTTAGTCTACCATCTACTCATTCTCTTTACTGGGGAACATACCCTCAGGAAATAAAGAAGGAAAATGACTCCATCCAATTGCCTTATCAATGTGACAACTAGACTTCCAGATAAATAGACTAATAACATTCTCTGCTAAGAGAGTCCATATCTATGGAATGTTCTTAATAGAATATCCCTGGTTAAGCAGTGTTTATAGTAAATAAACATGCAATGTATATATTTATGAGGCATGGCTCCCTGGAAAATGTCATGTAAATTTGGGTATAAAATGAATGTGTTTCATAAACTAAATGTTCTCCACAGTGGGAGGTGATGACCTCCACTTAGAGACTCTGGGTGAGAGAGTGTGTATCTGACGTGGGAAGGAAGGACAGAGAGAGATGCCTCAATGTCTCAAACATCCCTCTGCTCCTCTGAACCTCTCTGTTGTTTATATCCTTAATTATTAATACAAGATATCCTTGATTACCTATGTTAGTAAGGATTGACAGCATGTGAGAGCTCTGATTTCTGTGAGTATGATTTGGCCACCCAGTCCTTTGTATTTAAGTCAGTCTATTAGCTTAAATAATATATTAGTCACATTTTTAAAATGCTTGAGAAGCATAATCTCCTCTAGTTTATCACTTTCAACTAGTACAAAATAAAACTAATCTCATTTCAATTTAAGATGAATCTCCTACTATCCTGTTCACTTGGTCATATTTCACATTTGGGTGGAATAATAACTGTTTATAGAAGCTTTAATCTTCCAAACATAAGAATATATACTCATTTATCCTTTGCACAGATAATTACTTAGTGCCTACACTGTATTAGTCATTGTTCATGGGTCTGAACCAAGCACTGTATTTCTCATGCTATTGTAACCATTGGGTTTTTCCTCCACAATCTATTATAGTCTGATAATTTTGTAAAATACAATGAACATACTCACTGTTATTGCACCACTGTCAACTTGCTGTTAAAATTTCTAAATGCCAATGCTTAATTTCTATACTTTTGTTGCAGATCAGTAATAATATACAGAAATTACACTTTGAGTAGCACTGCAGAGGGAGATATAAACAGTAACACAAAAGGTTGTAAATATTATTCCACTAAAGAATTTATCAGGTAAACAAATAATTACAGTAAAATGTAATATCAATACCACGAGATACTATGAAACCTAAATATTATAAAATAAGTAGGTCTGTATTGTACTGACAGAAAATAATTTTATAAGCATGGAAAAACTCTGCAAGTCAAAATCCAGAATTGGTAACAATGGTTTCCTCCAAGAATGGAGACTAATTTGTGGTGGAAATGTTGGTAACAATTCCTTCCTCTTTTAACCTTGTATATCCTTTATTTTTTTCTTTTAAAATGTGCATCAAGTGCATCTATTACCTATTCAAGTTAATTGATTTTAAAACTAGAATATAATAAAATAATAGAGGCATAAAGGTCCAGATAGCTTATAGTAAGACAATATATATATTGTTCAAAATCTCTCTTAAATATTAATAAATTTAATAACAGTATTAGTCTAATGCATTTAATCTTCCTTATGCTCATGTATCTTACACCTAACCTGCTCCCCCTATACCACACACCATCACACACCCACATATGCAAACACACACATATATATATATCATATATATGCTATTTACTCTAGTTTTTCTGCCATTGATTTTATTTATTCAGTTTTAAAAAGGTGGTTCACATTAGATGTTCTAAGTACTTGTGAAGTAAAAATTTTCCTTAATTCCTTTGGGGCACAATACATCCATTTAAATAAATGATCAAAGGACCCAGATGTGGTGAGATTTGAGCATGACTGTTTCTTTTGTTTCAATCTGATGGCCTAGCCATGTGTGAATTACATGAGAAGGCCAACTTGCACATGGATGAAAGCAACAGTTTTTCAAAAGGAAATTCCATGCTCATTATTCAACTTTCCCTGTTATGAAGACTTTTATATATTTGAGCATAGTTTTCCTGAATATTATAGCCTGACAAACCAAGTAACATTAGTAATGAAGAAATCATAAAAAGACTTCCAATGTCATACTGTGGGTGATGTTACAATGAAGATTCATAAAAATGAATGTGGCCCAATCATATACTGATGCCATTTTTGGACATTTGAAAATAGATAAGAATCGCAAGAGTGTTAAAGCAAGGGAAGACACTGGCCATTGTTGCAGTTCTTTATCTTTTTTTATTAACTAAATTAATTAGCTGACTCATTCAACAAATAATCCTGGAACTGAACTTCTGTCTCCAAGACGATGTAATGTGCTGTGTTTGGGAGCACAATCACACAGACAAGATTTGGTCTATGTTTTTAAATATTTGGTATTCAGGAGCAGAGATATGTCAAGTGAACAAATAATAATAACAAAAGGTAAATTATATTATAAACCATAGGATATGTACTGAAAAATCTACAAAAAATATAGAGTGAGGAAGTATCAACTCCACATAGAGCATCAAGGTGAATTTCACAAGGGAGACAATCCAAACAGCAAAATCAGATTGTCAAGGGAATGCACCCAACTCCATCTTCTTCAGCGACACCAGCAATACATTGTGTTGAGGTTTTTCCATGCAGTGTCACCAGTTCCTTAATGGAAGCAGGTGGTTCTCAATTGAGATGCCATCAAACAACTAGATTAGCATCATTACAGGGTTATTAGGTGTTGAGCAGTCTGGTCTAGCTATAGGTTCTTTGGGTGATTAGTTCATGTCCTGGAAGGTGAGCCGTCTTGGGTTTTCTGAACATATACACAGGAAGAGGGCAAAGTTGAGTTAAAAGTCTATGATCTACACTACCACTAAATGTTATCCTTTTATATTTTGGAGAAAAAACTCTTAATTATAAAATTTTCTTTGGAGACTGTGAAGAGTATTGCAAAATCTTACAAAGATGAGATTTGGAATTAGCCACGCTTAAGTTCAAGCCTCTACTCTGAAATTTATTAGCTGTGAAGCCTTGGATAATTACTTTACCCCTCTACACCCTTGATTCTTCACTTTCAGAATGAACATTAGGTAACATTTGATACATATATGTCTGGCACAGAGTAAGCATTTAATAAAATTTACTTATTATGATGATAATCTTATTATCTATTTGCCGAGTATGAACAGTTCATGTTTAAGGCCAGGAGTATAGTTCCCCTTGCCTAGAAATGTCTCTGTTAATTTTTCACTTACCCAGGTTTACCCCATTTTTGTGATCCTGTTTAAGTCCTTAAACCTCCTACAATGCTTAGAATAGTTATAGTTTTCAAATTAACGTTATTTGATCAAATGCAAATTAATGTTCACCGGTCAAGTGAGAGAGTTAGTAAGTAGTTAAAGATATGCTAAAATTAACCTGTATCAGTTATTTCTGGACTGTAATTTGAATACAGTAGATACACAATTAATATGATTTAAAGAATAGTTCAGCTGCCTGAGTTCAAATTATGGCTACATCACTTTGTGACTTAGTGCAATTTATTTTCCCTCTCCCAAACTCATTTTCATCATCTGTAAAGAAGATATGTTAAGAACACTATTTCATAGGGTTATACTTCTTGATCTACAATCAGTGTTTTCAACTTCTGAATGTGTTTGTGACATCAGTGGCCATAGCACCACCATTATCCATAGCCATGGATTGTACTGCAAAAATGCATGGAGACCAGTTACTTCTAGAACAGTGATTTAAATATAGTAGATTCCCACCGAATATTTTACACTTTATCTTATTTGAAGAATATTTACTTAAGTAAATATTACTTAATATTTACTAGCCCTGGAGTCAGCTGGCCTGGATTTAAATTTTGGGTCTACCGTTCACTAGCACATAACTCTCACCATTTTATTCAAAAGATAGGTGATTCCAGAGAGGTATCTGATGATGGATTTTCTCAAGAATTTCTGAACGATACTGATGACCAGATGTCAATGGTATATTAAAATTTGCCATTTCTCTTTCCAAGATAGTGGAGATTAGGTATGTTAAGAAGAGAGGAGCGTTACTAACAGATAAACAGCATAATTAATCTAACAGTGAACTAGGAATTTGAATGCTTGGAAATATAAAGCTAAGTCTTATCCAATTAAACATGGGTGGTTTCATGCCTCAGCAGAGTTTTCTAATCACAACCATCACCCCAGAGTAATACTGATTACCAGGCACTCCATTAAAACAAAATGATTTTGTTATTCCATATAGTTTTCATGACAGTTTGGCTGAAGATGACACTGACATTTAAATTTTCTTTAATATACCCCTTAAAAACCAACTGATTTCTCCAACTTTGAGCCAATACATACGTACCACCACCATCTCTGGTCGTAGCAATGACCCTAAAAAAGTACTAGTGGAAATTAAATAGAAAGTAAAGGTAAGTTTTCAGAAACCCCATTAAGGCTATTTATCTGCACCTACTAGATTGCACTGGATTTATGTTGCTACTTAACTAGTCAGCTAGAAGGAGGATAGGCTCATCTTATAGAGATTGGAGCTTTAATATATGTATTCAATCAATCATTTATTTAGTTACCCATTAACTTAATCAATTAACATTTACTGAGTGGTTATTGCAGCCCAGGTACTGTATCATATGATAGCAAATAAATAAATAAGCTAATGCTGTGTTCTGTTTTTCTCCACTTTAAAGTTATTTCTACAGCCGATGTAGACTGGAAAATTTTGCATTAGAGAAGTTCCACATATGAAAATATACGGATGGAAAATATTAATACGTGGTCTAATTTCTGTTTATCACACAGTCATACATGAATAGATGCTTTTATTACCATGAATGCACTACCATGTGCATTCTCTAGAGTTTTTGTTATATATACACACACTCCCGTATTTACATATGTATAATATAAAATATAGGTTTGTGCATGTATATGCATGTACATATGTATGGTTTTAAGGGTTTGTGCATTTGTTTTAAACATACATAGGCTCATGCTATAATTCTTCAATTTGTTTTCTCTATAAGTATATTTTGGGGATGTTCCCGTGTTAGTGTATTTAGCTCTAATTTCTTTTAGCTAAGATACGGAAGATAAGTCAAGGGATCTGTGCTTTAAAGTTAATCATTAACATTAACTCATAAAATGGATGCCACAATAACTGATTTATAAAAGATAGAGTGGGGCTATAAAGTTGATGAAATATTTCCCCATTTCTAAAAGTACTTAGTATGGGAGTCTGGATAGGTCCTTTTGTGTATTATTTTTGGTTATTTGTTTATTTCTTAAATTCCATTTAGTATCTCATTTGTCAGAATTGGAAAGAGATCAACATTATAACCTGTGCATGTGTAAACTAAGGTGGCCTGGTCAAAAGGAGCAATACTACTTAAATAAGAATGCTCAACTTTTGGATGCATAGCTTTTAAACAGCCTTGGGTTGATCAACTTGGGTTCATTTCAGGTATTTTTTTTACTTTAAAAAGGTTTGAATTTGTTATCAAACAATACAGAACTATGACTAGGGTTCTTGTGAGGGGGGGAATGGGGTAAACATTAAATAAGAGGGAACAAAAGTTAAAGAATGTTGTCTAAGTTTGGGTTTCCCTGAAAGTAGGTACTAAGGCACATATTTGGATCTGGGTAGTTTATTTGGGTGAAGATTCCAAAAAATGGTAGTGAGAAATTAGGGAAAGTGAGAGTCAGAAAAGATAAACCAATACCTTGTGGCTTCTGGTTGACTATAGGTTGATCTTTCTGTTAACCCTTTGAGTTAATAATGTAGAAATTTCTTCAGAATTGTTCCACCAAAAATGGAAAGAGCCTTGAACATTTACCCACAAAGTGTCACCTCCCTACTGTTAGAAATTGCTCCCAGGGGTGTTGATTTTCCCATCCTCTACTTCTGGGTGTATCTGTGGTTGGTGGAGTGGCCTTTCCAGGCGTCAGAGAGAACAAAGTCGAGAACTCTTAAGGAGGAAACTGCGAAGCGCAGAGAAGTGCTCACCAGCACTGCACTAAAATCAGGTGGGCAGAGGAGATACGGTTTAGCGTTGCAACATCAGCTTCAGACTTGTTACCCATTAAATAGTAAACAGTCAGGCCTTGGCTAGAGAATTACCAACTAAAGGGAAACTCTCTCTGGGGATCTCCCATCTCTCAACTGATAAACTCTCTACTACTGCTCGCCATCTACCGTTCTAGACTAACTTCCACACACACATTATAATGCACATTGGTGCATCAACAAAAATGTTAAAGTGGTATTAATTGATACGCTATATTTCACTGGCACAATTAAATTTTAACCAAAAGTCTTCAAAAACGGGAAAGATTCATAGAAGTAGGTAAATAGAACTGTATTGGAAAGCTGGTTTTTATTCTGCATTGTAATGGGGACCCTGGCAATGAGAAAGATGAATAAATACGCTCATGGAAAATGTCTTCACTAATTTATTCATCTGTGTTTTCATTCATTCCACACTGATTTATAGAGGGCCTTCTAGGTGCCAGGCACTACTTAAGATATCACAGACATTGCAAAATACAGCTTAGAACAAGACACAGAAGGACACAAAACTCAAAAAATCTTTTTTCTAGAAGAAATATAATGAATATGTAACAAATAAATTAATGGGATAGTTATTGAACCTTATAAGTGTTATGAAGGAAAACAATAAGGTGAAGAGTTACTGGATAGAATGGGGTGGCTAGAGGGGCTTTAGATATGGCTGTGAGAAATGACCTCTTTAAAGATATAATACATAAGCTGAGTTTCTTAGAATAGAAAACCAGGCCATCATGTTGCAAAACTCGGGGGAAGCCAGTCACATCATAGTCTAAGTGAGTATGGCCCCTGGAGTTTTGCTGTACACAATGCATAGCCATATGAGGGAGCCTTGGTGGGAAAGAGGAAGACTTGGGAAGGAGCCTTCTGGGCACAAAGAATAGCAAATGTGAAGTTTATGAGCTGGAAAATGATAAGTTTAAGGCTAGCAACTAATATCTATGGGGGAAAAATAGGTTGAAATAGGCAGAAAAGAGCCACTCATGCAAAACCTTGTAGAACATGAGAAAGGGATAAGATGAAGATGAGAGAAGAGAAAAAAGACAAGGAGGAGAAATAAGGGGAGAAAGAGAAGGAGGAAGAGAAAATAGTAGAGGAGAAAACTGGAGAAGGGGAGAGTAGCAATGCTGTTTAAATAGTAAAATTAAAGACCACACTGATTTAGAAAAAAATATTAGGAGGCAGAAAATTAAAACTGGTAGAACTTAGTGCATCAGAGAGGAAGATGCCTGGGAAACCTTGGAGGTAGAGTGGGCACACTTGTAAATGTATAAAGAACTATGATCTGGAAGGACAACTGATTAAGGGTTAGAAAATGTTTATTTTATTTACTGACATTTTAAAGCCAAGCTCATCCAGTAATCCTTATGGAGACAAGTCTGAACAGTCTTATAGGATCTGTAAAGAAGATCCCAATCTCCGGTACTATATTTTATTTACACAGAGTAACCCCAGGGGACAGATTTTCCTAGCATATTTTTGTGTTGACTTGATTTCAAATATGTCGAAAAAAAAATACTGAAGCAGTTATAGAGCTAGACAGGCACAAACAGGTTTTGCTTTGCTACCCACATTATCTGTAAGATTGTCATTCTTTTTGTCTTTCTGCTTGGCATGCACAAAGTACAGTCCCAATTATTTAGTTGTGAAGAAATTCCTGTGTTGTTTTGAAGTGAGTTATAATCAGTTATAAAATTTGACATACATGTAATTTAATGTCCAAAGACATTAGAGCTCTTGGATATGTTTTCTATTTGTTGTGGTGAGAGGGACAAGATGAGGATTTAATTTTGTTCTCACCCATCTAAAAGGTGTCACCCTTTGTTCTTGCATTATAATTTTTTCTCTTCTCTGTTAAATATCTCTGTGGGTGAATGTTTTAAAAAAAATAACTTTGAATTCTGACCTGTTATCTCATTTGTGCCTCATGTTTGATGTAGTGAACAGAATGCTAGATTGGGACCGCAGCACTCACTACAGCATGCCCAGGAGTGCAATACATGAAAGCTGATCTTGCCAAGAGTCGCTGAGCTTGACAATGGCTTTGTCGGTCAAAGAAGAGTATAACATCCAGATCGAGTGTCTAGTATGTTAAAAAGTGTGATGTGCAAAGAGAGGATTGCCTGACCCCACGTATGCCGTTTGTACCACAGAATAGCTAGTGTATCTCAGTGCCTTGCACATACCTGGTGCTCTATAAAGTTCAGTACAGGGAACCCAGACTGCTCCCTAAAGGAGCACTTACAGCTGGAAAGCACCTTGGTGTTATGTTCTATTATTGCTTGGCCACATCAAAAAGTAAAGTATCAAATTCCACAGAATATTATATCCATACCACCAACTGTTTCCTTTTTATTCATTCCATTCAATCATTTACTCAACAAATTTTTTTTGTGCACATACTTTGTATCAGGCACTATGAAACTAAACGTAGACAGGTGCAATCCTCTAAGATTCCCTCTGAGCAGCGTGAGACTCCGCCAAATCAGCCTGTTCCAAAGGTTGCCCCATAGTGATCTCAAATCTTTAATAGTATTGTAGTCCTAAGGGTCCCATGAGAGGGTCAGATGTGATTTCTTACTCCTTGTAACACAGGAAATCAAATGTATAAATGTACAAAATCTCATGAGACCAAAGCATCTGGGAAGCCTCAATACCTGAGGTTAGATGGTGTGACTGTCTCTAGTTTGTGAACAAGAGAACATCATGTTTAAAAATACTAAGTAGGTGGAAAATATTAAGCATGTCTTGGCAAAGGGATTTGATTGTTAGGATAACTTTGATTTGTTAAATACTTGACATGAATGCTCTAGTTCAAAATGGCAGTGTTTGAATAAAGCATGATCTCTATGCTGATACCTTCAGAATATAATGGGTGATCTGGTCACTTGTTTGAAATCTAAAATGTGTACCACTTGCTGCTGGAAATGAACTGTGTAGAGGCTTAACTCTGTCAGGGAAGCTGCTTTTATAATGTGTCAGTCAGAATTTCATCTGACTCAGGTCCGAACTTTGTTGTGCAATATGATATACCTATAAATTAGCTGTGTCCATGTATTTATCAATCTTAATACAATTACATATTTTCCTAATGGAAGAAACTACATAACTTAAGACTTCACATAAAAATAAAAGTATTCGTTGAGAATTATGTATGTTTAGATGTCTGTGTATACACACATACAAACACATTTGCAAGCGCACACACACACACACACACACACACACACACACTGGGATTTAGGTTTCCATCTACACCAGGGCTTTCGGTAATGGATCAGTGACTCTCTCGGGTTTCTTGACTTCAGCTTCTGGACTTCTTCATACCCCCACTTCCTTCGGCATTTGTGTAAGTTCTAACCTTTATAATGAGTCAATTATTTCCATCATATCCATAATGGCAGGGTTTTTATGATTGAATCCTGATTGATAAGTGAGTGGGGTGAATGGAATGATGATAAACTTATTTTTTAAATGGATCACTTGGGCTGCTGTCTGGAAGATGTATAAAAAGGAATACAACTAGAGTCTAGGTGATCATTTAGGCGCTATAGCAAGGACACAAGGACATGAAAGGACGTGGACAGGCTCAACGAGTATTTGGAGATAGAAGTGACAGGGCTTGATGAAATGTTAAAATATTTTATGAGATTCCTAGGGAAAAAAAGAAAAAGAAAAAATGAAAAGAAAACAAAAAATGGAAAAAAAATACAAGATTCCTCATGGTATCTAGATTTCTGTATCTCTTATGAAGCAGAAAGTCTTGACAATATTGGCCAATCATTATCTGAGTGGTAGTGTCCTCTTCACTGGAACAAGTGACCCCTGGATTTTCAAAGTTCTATTACACATTTCCCATTTTATCCCTTGACAGCACATTCTGGTTTCTTTTTGAAAACTGCTATGGTTTGAATGTGCCCCCCAAGGTTCATGTCTTAGAAACTCAATGCCCAGTCAATAGTGTAGTGAGATGGGGCCAAATGGGTGGTGTTGAGGCCTTGAGGGGTCCACCCTCATGAATGGATGAATGCTGATTATAAAAAGGCCCGAGGCCGTGAGTTTGACCTCTTCTCGTCTTCTCTTAGCCTCTCGACTCCCGCCATGGGGTGATGCAGCAAGAGGGCCCTTGCCAAAAGCCGTCACCTTGGTATCGGACTTCCCAGATTCCAGAACTGTGAGGAATAAATTTATTTTTAAAATAAATTACCCAGTTTTTGATATTCTGTTATAGTAACACAAAATGGACTAAACGATGAGGTCTCCCAGGGTGCCTAATAAACAATAGCCCTTTTCTGTGATATTATTATTATTAACAATTTTTATAGAAGACTAGAAAGAATATTGGGCTTTGATCCAGAATTGCTGAGCACAATTAATGTACCACAAGTAATGCACCAGTCGCAGTGGGCCTTTCTGAATCTCCCAACCTGGAGCAATGAGAATAAAAGCATCGATTCTGCCTCCTGTACGAGCTGCTGTGAGGATCAGACAGGGGCAATCGCCTTCTTCTCCAGCTCTGATGCCACGTAGAGCTCACGCCTAACTTCATCTTGTGTCTTTTCCGTGTTTTTCTTCTCCATGAGGTTACTAATTCCTTGAGGACTGGAAATGTGCCTGATGCATCTTTGTACCTCCCACAACTTGAACGTGGAGATTTGCATGTGGTGGCACTAAGAAAGAAATTAAGCAATGTCTGTGAGATATCTTATAAATCGTAAAATTTATAAGATACATACAAAAATTTAGCACATCTCTGGGTCACTGTGTCTTGATTCTCTGACGGCTGCGCTACAATAGGATCAATGCAGGTGTGTCCACCTTCCATCTGAATCTACAGACGGGGCCTGATTGTAGTTGTTAGTTGACCTTGTCACGAATTTAAACCCTAAGGCCCTGAGAAGCCGGCAGGTGGGGAATGGTGCAGCTTAATTCGGGCGTCTCTCTGTTCCTCTCTGATGCTTCTGGTTGGCTCTGCTCTCTTCTGTTTCTTTGTTCTTAGACTGGATCACCTGGTTATGAAATTATGTTTGCAAAATGCTGTGACAATCTTAGGCTTCATAACTGCTCACCATAGGAGAGAAACAGAACATTTATGTCCCATGATTCCCCAAAAACGTCCTGAAATCTGTGCTGATCCGACACACAGAGTTTGGCGAAGGCCTGCGTTGCCCGGACACGTGGCAGGATGAGCTACGCTATCCTGGCTGATGCTCCTCAGGGGAGCTGCTGGCTTTTTGGATGTGACAGTTCTCTATTATGTGTGACTGCATTTTGGCTGCTGCTACCAATGTCAGTGGCGCCCTCTAGTCACTGAGACAACTGTCGATGTCTCCCTCTGATTGGCTCCGAGGGGAGGGCGTCAATGCCGGTTAAGACTAAGGAGGGTTCTTTCCTAAAGTCGGTGTGGAATCAAGTGCTGCTCCACTTTGAAGAGACAGTGGAACAGCCCCAGGATTGAATCATAGTGTCCCACACGCTGTCAGGTGGCCAGAAGCCACAGCGAGACTGGTGGCCTTTCCATTGCTTAGGACCACAGCACAAAGACCAGGAAATGCTTCTCTCCGCCCCATTACAGTGAGAATAAGAGTGCCCGCCACTTATTGCCATTATGCTAGGTACTTTATGACACTTTCCTCATGTAATATTCACAACAACCCTGTATTCAGTATTAATATCCCCTTACAGATGAGAAAGCGGAGACTCCAAGTGTCTTAGTGAATTATACAGCACCACAGCTGATAAGGGGCTACACCAAGCATTGGCAAGTATTTTCTTTAAAGGTCCAGTTAATAACTATGTTAGGCTCTGTGGATGATTTAGGCTCAGTTTCTGTAATAACCACTGTCATTGGAGTGTAAAAGCAGCCACATACGATATGTAAACAATGGGCGTGTTGTGTTCCAATAAAACTTATTTATAGCCACCACAGTTTCCAGCTAACACAGTGGGATCTTGTAGTTCTTCATGACTCTGGACCATTGGCTCAATCATCTGCCTAAATTCAAGGCTTTAGTGGTTACCAGGGCATGGCCTGTGAAATACTGGACCTTGTATAATGCCACAAATCCCACTAGTGGTGGCAGGTCTTTGTTTTGCTATAGTTGTCCGTAATTTTGTTTTCTTTAAAAAAAAAAAAATGTATTTTTTAGGCCTCATATGGGCCTATTAATTTTAGCAGTGTATGCTTTTTATTTTGAGCACAAACGTTACAAAGCTGGATTTGAGAAGCAAGTGTTCGATGGCTTTCTTTCCCTCTGTAAGCACGATGCCATGCTGTCGAAGGCGATCCGGAACCCACACCTGTCACTCAGCACCAGCTGAACTTGCTCCTCATCCTGGCACGTTCAGAACCAGCCCGAAGCAGAGGCAAGTGAGGCAGCTGCCCGGGGGGGAGAATCAGCACAAACTCGAACAGGTGCCTGGAGGCCTGAATACCTCAAATATTTAAGATGGGAACCTTGCCCGAAAGTAATTTTAAACACACACATTTATCTCCTGGTTTTGCCTTCAAGCCCATTTTGTAAAAAGCATTTGAGTTTCCTTCTGCAGGTTCCCTGTTTCTTTGAGAAAGTTCCATGTATTTTTCTTTTTCTACACGGTAAGTCAATGTATTGTCTCACACTTAGGGTAATGATCTGTTTTATATATCCAGCTTGTTAGAGTATGAGTGGCTAAAAACGCAAGTCTCCAAACTGAGAAAAAACCCAGCCTGCTCCTTGCAGGAAACTTCCAGCATAAAAATGGAAGATACACGACAGCTTTACCTTGAATTTTAATTTAGTTCTGAATTCAAATTGTCGAAAGAGGAGTCACAGGCAAGAATTAAGGAGCCTACTGGCTTCCAGACATCGCCATACAGAAGCCATTTGTGAGCATTTGCGAGCAATGGCTGTGCTGGACGACCCTTTATCTCCGAATGCAATTTAAGGTGAGATATGGGTGTTTCAGATGCTTGGTAATCACTTATGGCCACTTCCTTCACCCTCAGCTCCCTGGAGTGGGGTCAGCCTCCAAAGCATGTGGCTCTGGGTGTTATTTCTCATGGCCTCTGGCAGGATCAAGGCTGCTGGAAGAATGACATTCAAATGTCTTTCTTTGTGGTTTTTATTGCTGTCCTTACAGTTGTTTTTTAGTTTATTTTTGTTTTCCTGATTAGTGGTCCTGATTTTAACCACAGTAGTTCATATTTTTATCTCAAAGGAAAAAAATACTAATTTGCCACATCAATAACCCAAGGATTTGTCAATGCCTTTGTTTTTACATTTGTACAATTTCGATTTTATTTTACACATTTCCCTGGCTCACTTATATTGCTTCATTCCTTGGAAATACTATCATCATTATCCCATGCCTATTAATGAGGATGTATTTGCTAGCACATGGTGTCAATGGGAATTTTATACATAGTAGGACAACCATTTGCTCACTTTTCATGACATTATACCTCTTGAATTCCTCCCACTTTCCAGACGCGCTATGGTCACTGGATACACGGTTTAGCATAGGTCTGACACATTTTCCCACCCTGATGCAGCTACCAGTTTAATGGGAGACAGGCAAAATAAGAAATATTCAGATATATTTTAGAATACAATATGTGTTATTGCATTAAAATGCCATTAAATACTAACTCTAATAATGTTAAATGTGCCACTCTCCCCAAATACATGCATGATTTGGAATCGCAAGTATGGGGACAGGGTCCAGCTGACGCTTGAGTGTGGCAGTATTTGGAGGAGAGTTGTTGGGCAGATCTGTGCTGGGAAGATAATCATAAGGACCAATCACACCTCTGAGGTCCAGCCTCTGCCATTTGCTAGGCTTGCGGTTGGTCCCTGGTATATTGCTTATCCCTGTGTGCCTCAGTTTCTTCAATGGGCGGGGGCGGGGGAGGAACCTGCTGCCTTGAGGCCGCTTGTGGCCTTTTTGTTCCTTACAGGTGGCCTTTTTAACTGAATCCAAATTTTACAGAATAAATCCTTTTATTAAAAGGGGTGCTGCAGAGAAAGATGAAGCTTTTCTTGCCTCCTTTGGTGCTTAAAACAGAACAATCTTGAAATCAGCAGGCCACAGATTCCCCACCCATTAGCTGCTTAGAACTGTGCCTGAGATATAACTAGTATCATATAAGTGTTTGCTAAATGAAATAAAATCTAAAGTATGAGCGCCAGTTCTGCCTGATTCCAGACGCTGCTGTCTTTCTACTGTCCGTGCTGATTTGGGACATGCAGCTACAAGTACCAGGTTCACTCCCCTTATCTTCTCTCTCCCATCAGCTGCAACTTTCTAAGGTCAGAAGAGGGAAATCAGAGGTTGGGTGGAAGGGAGAAAACACCAATCCTCCATCCTGTCTGGGTTTTTTTTTTCAGGGAAAATGAGACAAACATATTATTACTGCAGGGCCTATATGAAAAAGAAAAAACAAACGTAAGTAAATAAACAACAACTAAAACCCTTTCCTACTGTCTGTTGATGCATGATATTTCATTAGAGGAATGATTTCTTTCATCTTCCAATTTATGATTTTAGATAAAACAGTTGAGCTCATATAAATATTTTGAGCCTTCTTCCCAGGGGATATATTAATCAAGGTATCACTGCAGGGTAGAAGTTGAATCATTTAGCATCTTTAGTCAAGAACTGAATAAACTCATGGTTATTCATTTTATTTTAAATACACTTAAATGAATACAAAATTTCTAACCATTAATGACATAGTAATATTACTGTGATGGTTTTGGATACATCTAGAATTACTTTACACCATAGGGCACAGTTATATATTTGGTTACAAAAATTCTAAAGGGAAATAGACTTATCTATTAACTGAACATGAGAACCATCAAACTAACCATCTGCTTAGTTATTTATAACCTCTACTAAAATAAATAAATCTACTTAGCAACTATCTCTTCCAAGTATAAAAATGTTATTTTCTAGATTAAGACAACAAAAATATGTTTGCTTATCAACACTCCAGAGAATGAATAAATCTTATAATTAATTCTTCACTAATAGCCTGATTGATACCATTCCTTAGGTGCAATTTAAATCAATCTGTAAAAATAGCCAAGCAACAAAACTCAGATTGATATTTTGTCAAATGATGTTAAATATTTGAGAATTGAAAAAGTAACTTACGCAGACCATATTTTTCCTAAACTTCTATTTTATGCTGACTTCAAGAAAACCAGAGCAGATTAAATTTTAAAAAACTTTAAAGATATACATATAAATATGTTTTTCAGGGAACAACTCAAATCTCTAGCTTTACTTTTATAAATGAATTAAATTGATTTTAGACTTTGTCATTTCTCTGTTATTTGTCATCTTCTGGACAAGTTTAATTTCTTTAGCCTTTACATTGTCTAACTGCTTGGTTGGAAATACCAAGTCCTTCACTTACAAAGCTTTGCTACCTTAGTTTAGTCCTCTGTGCAATGGAGAATAATTGTATCTGTTCCATGGAGTTGTGAGAATTAAGTAGAATTCTACACGTAAAGCTCTTGGAAAAGTTCTTGGCACATATTAAATACTCAAAAATGTAGGCATTATTAATAAAATAATGTATACTAAAGCATCTACCCAGGCAGAAGAAATTTTTGTTTCTCTTGAGAAATTTTTATTTCTTTCTCTGTATTTTTTTCAGTAATTTCTTGTTTCTAAACTCTACTTCCAAGAAGATGCTATGCATTTTTAAACATTCCAATACATAACAGTATACACTTCAAAAAAGTAGGTTAGTTAATTGATACATACATTCAACAAATATCAGCAACTTCTCTCTGACAAAGACTATGCTATGTTCAGGATGTACAAAAAGGCTAATGCACGGACTGTACCTCTGAGTCCAGAAACTTCACGTCTTGTAGAGAGATGGGATACAAAACGGTTTTACTACTTCACCGTTCACAATAAAGTATTGTAATGGGAGTGTTAGATACAGGCTGGTAGAATCCAGAGACTGGTGAGTTTTTAAGCGAATGCCAAATGTTTCTTAAGCACATTGTCAATGTCATTTAATTGATATCTGTATTGATTGCTTATTTATGTCTACTTTTATAAGGTCTAGGATTTTTTTTTCCTACCCTTGTAGTACTAACAATTTGGTTGTTGAAATAACTATGAACAAATAATAAAATTGTTTAGCACTGAGAGTAAAATAATAATGTAAACCAACAATATAAGTAATGTCAAATTGCAGTGACATAGGATTTCAAAGAAGGGAAAAGTCAATAAGAGTGGAATTTTCTAGAAAGGCTTTGTGGTAGAAGAAAGGGCTTAGTTGGTCCTTGACAAATAGGATTTAAATACCTAGAGACTACAAAAGGGGAGTTTTTTCAGGCTTGTGTAAAGTTTTTAGGCTTACAAAGGCACAGATATGAGAAAGAGCAAATGGTGTGCTATGGTCAGCAAGCGCCACTTCTTGGCTACACAAAGGAAAGTTTTATGGGAGATTCAAAAAACAGGAGAAGGGATTTTGAAGTTCATTGAGTACAATATAAAGGGACTTTTCTCCTGTAAGTGTGAGAGAGAGTTATAATACCCTAGAGATATTAGATATTCAATAAATAATTCAAAATAAAGAACGTATACATGCTTATATCTATGCTTTCACAAAGTACATTTTGAAAATGGAAAGTACTAAAGCAGGGACCCAGTTAGGAATTTAACTAATAATCCAAGATATAAGGAACAATTAAAAGTACTTAATGCATATGCAGTTAGAAAAACCATACTTAACATAGTATGAAAACCACAGTATTTCAAAATGGCCAAATTATAGATCATAAGTTTAAAAATATCATACCATGAATGCTAGTAACCACTGATTGTTTTTCTCATATCTCCGATAAGTACTATGGAAGCAAGATGAACACGTAAGAACTTCTTTTCTGATTTTTAGTTACTGCATTCAGTTTGCTAATAGCATTAAGAGAAAATATGCCAATAGGGAACTGATTTTACTCTGAATCCCATTGTCATGATATTCAACTGTTTTCATTTTCTTCTATTTCCTGTAAAGTTTTTATCCATGTGTAACTCCTCTTTTTAAAAGGCTTACTTGCTAAATACCTATAATTTTGTGGTCTTTATTTTCATTAAATTTATTGCATATATTTTTTATGTTGCTTCAGTATTCATAATTACAATCGCAATGGTTGGGTAATATTTTTTTGACTTAATGTCTCCTAATTTAGGATCTTTCTATTATTAGATTTTTAGGTTATTTTCATTTTTTCACTGGTAGAGTTAATGCTGTAATTAATAATTTTAGGCATATAGTTGTGTTCTTCTTTTGAATTATTTCCTTAGGATAAATTCTCAGGAGAGATATTACTGGGTCAAAAGGTATAATGATTTTTATAGCTTTTCAGACAAGTTGCCAAATTGCCTTTCGAAAGGATTTTACTACATCAATTTATAATACCCCAGGTATGTCTCCTGATAATATATGTATTTCCACTTACTTACTATCCCTTACTATCCATTACACAATCTTCTATTCAAGCTGTGGATCATGCAGATTTTTCTTATTTCATGTTTACTCTCCCAAAGTAATCATGTCTTCTTTTGTTGCTTTAACACTATGAAGGAACTCCTGCTCCCTCCTATGAAACCCTGAAGAATCATTAACGTATAGATTTTTTTCTCACAGATAGCAGTGGATAAGCAGCGTCTTTGCCTTATTGAGGGAGATTTTTTAAGATACTTTGCAAAGAGAAGAATAAAGGATTAAGGCAGAATCAGTGAAACCAAGTATTTGTTTAATTAACTATTAGTAGGTTCTCCTGCATTTCCAAGGTTGTTGGAATCCAATTTAGTATTTTATATTTTCAATCAATTATTTATAGATATGTGATTACTTATGATTTTGTCCACTCCTTCCAGTTCAGGAAGGCATTAATGTTCTAGCATTCATTCTCCAAATACTTCAAACACAAAAATGGTAAGAGCTTTTGAATGGAGCAAGAGTTGACCTCAGAGTCTAACTCTACAACTTAAAGACTACATGGCCAGGGAAGTAATCTGACTTCTCCGAGCCTCAAACTTCTCATTCATTAAATGAAAGTGGTGCTAACTCCCACTTTAGCATACTGTGAAGACTGCATGAGATAACACATGGAGAGTGCTTCGAACGTGGTATGCCTCCAATAAATATTAACTTTTAGAAGACATTAGCACAGATTATGCTTTAACTGTTAAACCACTTAAAATATATCAAGAAGTCATGTTAGGACAATCTAGCATTCAAATACACTGAGATTATTTCTAAAGCATTTTTTGGACCATGGGTTTATTTGAACATTTGTTGAAACCAGTCAATCCTCTCTCCCTGGAACACTTTGCATCCTGTTCTTCCAGGCTCTAGAGCTGTGTCCACTGATCTCAGGTTAAAGCCCTGGCTCTTGTATATCTCATTTCCAATATGGAGGAACTAAGCCTTCAAGAACTTAAATGGTCTGTTCAATGTTGCATAAATATCTAAAAGCATAAATAACTATACTTGCTTTTTTTTCTAAAAATTTATATTCAGTAATGTTCAGTAGCAGCTGGGATTCTTAATTGTTAACTCTTCTAAAATGATAGTTTTATATAAAAATAAGATAAAAACTGTACAACAAAAAGTCGTTTTATGAAAAAATGTAAAATAGAAAGTCATTATAGTGATTTCGATTGCTTCTTTGCTGCCAATATTAAGGATCCCACCCACTAGTTAATACGGAAACTTTACTGAATTATGTTTTCTAATTCATATTTTATAATACATCATTCCTAACTGGCCTTGTTATAGACTAGGAAGTTTCAGCATATTTAGCTGTGTGCTATTGAGCTCAAGAATTACTAACTCAGGGGCAAGTCACAAAAGAGAATCATTTTCACTGGGGCTTGTATATGTGTAATGTCTGATTGTATGCAAGGTTCTGTACATCCCATTGTTTCAAAATTTGAAAAAAAGAAAACCACACAACTAGTCTTTGCTTAAAAATCAAGGAATGTGGTGTACATATAAAGGAACATGGCTGATCCACAAGCACAAAAAAGATGCACCCCCCCAAAATCTCACCAGACTAGCAAAGCAGCAGTGCATAACCCTAACGAAGTTTGAAACCTGTCTCTGTGGCGTGGGAAGGTGGTATGTGACACAAGAAAGTAGATTTTCTGTGGCAAACAAAGTGAAACAAATACAATTGTTTTTAAAAGGAAAAAAAGGAAAACTGGACTAATGTAATCTCCAAGTGCATCATGGAAACATAAAATAATGGAAAAAATTACTTCCATGTATGCATGTATGAGGCCAAGTGTCTAGTTGGAATATGGAAAATTATTAAGACTACAACTTTCATCCTAATAGCCTAACAGTGTGGACAACTTTCAAACATACATTTGTACAATGCTGTGACAGAGCAAAGGATAGGATAAAACTCAAGTTAATTAAATTACAAAAAATGAATCCCTTGTCTTATAGGAGCAAAGAGACTCACGGCCATCCTCATTCACGAGAGGTGGAAGAATTCATTCATCGTAGACAAGAGACAGGATAAAACAGACAAACTTTTGATTTCTGACAAACATTTAGTGGCTGCATCCGTAAGGATGGTGTGCCAGATGAGAATTATGAGGAGCCCAGCACTCACTGACCTTAGTTCTTTCTCACGGGTCTTCCACAACTGTGAGGGGCTGGTGTGCGGGACACTGGGGATCAGGGAGGACAAGGGAGACAAATCTCTCTTAGACACATGGGGCCTCCTTAATGCAGGGAAATTATTCTCTGAATGAGGGTGGAGGGGAGAACAGAGGAACCCATCTGGGCTACCCAAGACCCTCAACTACCTCTAAGGCTGGGACAGAAAAAGAGAATTGAGAGAAAGCAATTTGAGACACTCTGACTTTCATCTACCAAGCGCAGGAAAATGATACAGGATAGCTGAGAAAAATATCACTCAGAAGTTATGAGCATTCAGTGATTGTAAGGCAGTTCCTCTATAAGGGTTGGAGCAAAATATTAGTGGGGTAAATTAGATAGGAAAAAGAACTCTCCAGTGACCAATAAAAGCAGGCTTTCTGGTTGTAAAGCACGCAGAGATCTCTGAGATCTTGTCAGTGCTTAGCGCCTAAGCCTTGCTCAAGAGGACGTCCTGACCTGGTCCACAGACATGTGAGTCTAGTGATGAACTGACTCAAACTAAAGCTGTAATAAAATCCTTAACCCAGGTCAAATAATCACCTATTTGGCTGATTGAAAAAAAGTGTCACTTTTTATGGAGACAAATGTTTTGATATGCCATAAAACAATTAAAACAAATGAGCAAATGTGAAATATGGTTAAGAAAGGAAACAGTTCACTAAAGTAGATCCAGAGATTACTCAGAGGTTGGAATTATGAGACAGAAACTGTAAAATAACTATCACAAAATATGTTAAGTGATGTAGTAAAAATGATGGACACAGCATTCATGAAAAAAGAAGAAAGCCTAATGGAAACAGTAGAAATACAAAATGCAAAATAAAAAATAAAACGTATATTAAATAGGCGTAACAGCAGAGTGGATACAATCTAAGATTGGTCAATAGATAATGCCTAACAGAAACCTAAGAAGAAAGAAGAGTGAAGATGATTTAAAAACTTGTCCACAAAATCTTTGACATTCCCCCATCAATAGGGGACTTTGTGGTTTCCTTGGCAAGCAGAATGTGGTTAAAGTAACACTTTTCTGACTTCTGAAACTAGATTAGGAAAGGTCATGATGGCACTTTGGCTCATCTCTGTAGGGTTAGTCACACTTGGAATCCAGCCACTGTGCTTCGAGGAAGCTCCGGCCACACAGGGGACTCGCACAGGTGCTGGCTTCTGGTCCCTAATGAAGGCCCAGCTGACAACCTGCAGCCACCATCAGACTTGTGAGTGAGGAAGCCCTAAGGCGACTCTAGGCTGACTGTAATCAAATGAGACATATTTAGTACGACCTTGGAAGCAACTTCGTGGTTTCAGAGCCCCCATGGATCTGATCGGGGTCTTCACTGAGACATTACGGCAACCGAGCTCCTCTCTGTGCCCACTCCTGTTCCTTCCCTTCCCTCCCACAAGAAAACATCCCCAAAGCAGTCCCTGATAAAACTTGTGCTTGTTGACTTTTATCCTAGAGTCAATTTCCCAGGGAATCTAGCCTGTGAAAGACCCTAATCTTAAACTCTATTTGTCAATTTATAGGCAAAAATAAATAAATAAATAAGTGAATAAAACCAATAAAAGTATGATAATAATATCTAGAAGACTATATTAATATTTACCTATCTAGTGATGAGAGAAACTTTCTAAATCAAGACTAAAAACCCAGGAGATACGTGGACATGCACACACACAGGTGGATGCATAGTAACATAGCTAAATTCCTTCCATAGAAAAATTACTTTTGCTTATTCATTTTTATCTTTTCATCTCTCTTTAAATCTGTTCCACATAGGCTTTTGGCATGTCACTTACTAAGTGCTCAATAAATATCTGTTTAAATAATGAATAAATCAACTGGAAAAGATAGCAAAATTAATTCTATTGACAAACATTTGTTTTGGGGAAAATATTTTTGATGCAGAGAATTCAATTTGTGATATCCAAAAACTCTCACTTTTTTACCAAAGGAGACAACCCAATAAAAAATGTGTAAATCCAGAAGGGCAAAACCTAAGCAGACCATAGACATATGAAAAAATGCTAAAGCTCAATAAAATCAAGTTTTTATACCCATTGCAGTAATTTAAACAAAAAAAAGCGCAAAAGTTTCTATTACTGGTAAAATCTTTGAGTTGTTAAAGCTTTCCATACAACAGTCTTGAAATATTCTATTAATATGGATTAAAAATAGATATTCCTCTGGACAAGTAATTTTACCTTGGGATTTTATTTGACAGATAAAAAGTACCAGAACAAAGAAACACAGGAATCTAGAGCAGCAATGTCATTGTGGCGAAACAAAAAAATAAAATAAAAAAAGCAGGAAAAGAAAGAAAAAAAAGCAGGACTGTCCTAATGCCCTTCAGTAGGAAAACAATTTAATAAGTTGAAAAAGTTGTAGTGAATTCTTATAATTGTATGTTGCCTTGGTATCTGTTTTGAAAATAGGTTTAACTTTCTCATACCAGGAGCAGGGCTCCTTCACTCATGGGGGTTTCCATTTCTCCACCTCCTCCTGGATCCTCAGTGTGATCCATCTGCCTTATAGCACTGACTGCTGGTGACCATCTCTCTATGGTGCAGCCGTCCAGATACAACCTACCCGACTGGCCTCATTATTCCCCACACCCACATGGTCAGTGTAGATATGCCACAGTGACACCCCCCCTGCCCCCCCCTCGCCATCAGTCACCCCCCCCCCCCCGCCCCCCACCATCAGTCACAGTGTGACTCCGCTGAACATGCGCCTGCTTGCTTTCAACTCTCCAGTTTCAACTCCCTGCAGGAAACCTGTTTGGGTAACACCCTAGACCTCGATAAAGACCTTGGCTCATAGGTCCATCTCTTTCTGGCTCCCCACCTGCTGGATGAGCATTTATGTCCCAGACAGCTCCCCAGTTCATTTTGACTCTGCAAAGCATGCCACCCTCTTCTCGCTGGGATATGTATGTAATAAACTTCTGTTGTTTCATTTGCTTTGTGGAGTTCCCTCCTCTGTGTCTCACCTGACTGACACACTCAAACCTAACCTTTTTCAAGGTCAAGGTTCTCCTAGACAGTGGCTACCTTGGTAGGAATAAACCAGACACAGACCAGACAAGAGCCACATGGTCGTTTGCCAGTCTAAAGAAGGAGAGGTGGTGAGACCAATCCAACTAGAAAAAGACAATAAGGAGCTTGATGTCTGTAAAAAAAAATCACCCAAGTAGAAGACACTACTTTTTTTTTTTTTTTTTTTTGAGACAGAGTCTCACTTTGTTGCCCGGGCTAGAGTGAGTGCCGTGGCGTCAGCCTAGCTCACAGCAACCTCAAACTCCTGGGCTCAAGCGATCCTCCTGTCTCAGCCTCCCGAGTAGCTGGGACTACAGGCATGCACCACCATGCCCGGCTAATTTTTTCTATATATATTTTTAGCTGTCCATATAATTTCTTTCTATTTTTAGTAGAGATGGGGTCTCGCTCTTGCTCAGGCTAGTCTCGAACTCCTGAGCTCAAACGATCCGCCCACCTCGGCCTCCCAGAGAGCTAGGATTACAGGCGTGAGCCACCGCGCCCGGCCGACACTACGTTTTTTGTATCACTATATACTGCTGATAATTCTTTTTTTTTTTTTTTTTTTTGAGACAGAGTCTCACTCTGTTGCCCGGGCTAGAGTGAGTGCCGTGGCGTCAGTCTAGCTCACAGCAACCTCAAACTCCTGGGCTCAAGTGATCCTCCTGTCTCAGCCTCCCGAGTAGCTGGGACTACAGGTATGCGCCACTATGCCCGGCTAATTTTTTCTATATAGATTTTTAGTTGTCCATATAATTTCTTTCTATTTTTAGTAGAGACGGGGTCTCGCTCTTGCTCAGGCTGGTCTCGAACTCCTGACCTCGAGCGATCCACCCGCCTCGGCCTCCCAGAGTGCTAGGATTACAGGCGTGAGCCACCGCGCCGGCCAGTGCTGATAATTCTAAACAATCTCATTGATAGTCTACTTCTCCCTACCGGTCTAGATTCCTCCTGCCACTCCCCTGCCCTTGGCAGTCCTCTGTGAACCAATGAACTTGGAGAGATTTTTCACAAAGAACTGTGGAGTGAGAAAAGAAAAATGCAAAATGTGTCCATCCTATTTTTCTTTAAAATGATGCTCAAAATCCTGTATCCATATGCATATTTATATAAACATATAAATGAATATTTATTCATACTGCTTTTGCATATATATTCATACATATAATTAAAGTGATTATCTGAGCAGGAGAAAAGAGACAGAAGGCTACTTCCTCCATTAACATGGGCTAGGGAGGACTGGATGAGAGAGAGTGGTGAGGGAGGACAAGGTAAGACAGGAGGTAAAGCAAAATCATACTTTAAATACCACATTAAAAATGTATATATGATTTGACTACATCTATGGGCATATAAAGGTGGAAATGTAAACCATTTTTAATAATTTCAAAAGATTTTAAAATTGTTTTTAAACCAAAAATAACAAAGTTTAGCACTTGTAAGCTGCAAATTTGGGATCTATAGTTCAAATGTTTATGTGGTGTGATGATATGAGCATCTGAAATCCTATGTGAAAAGCCCAGGCTTGGGAGATAGCTGAGAAACCCACAGCCACTCCTAAAATCCTAGATTTCGGAAGCTCTCACCGTTAGTTTAATTTGCAAGTTGAGAACTGACTCTTTTAGTACAACATAAATGCATAAATACAGCAGTCACCTACCACTCCAGTGCAGGTTAGTATTCAGAATGAATTCAGCTTTTAAAATACCGTTTTCCTTGGGATAAACTTAAATCAAATGGTTAACAAAGAGTTCCAATGATTTTGACTTCATCCTGTCCTAGCTTTGTTTGCTAGTTTATTTAATTAACCAGAAAATTGTGATAAAAATGACTTGAAGTTTTTACTGTAAGCTTTATAAACACAAAAACTTAGCTTTCACTAGTTCCAAGAAAGCAGAGCCGGGGTGGGTGTTGGGGGTTGTACTTTGTACCTGACACAGAGCAAACATTTTAATTGTATCTAATCAGAAACAGATTTTGTTTTGAATTCCAATGTCAAATCCAGCAGTTCACATTGAGAAATCTGCACAGAGGCACCATAGATTTCTCTATTAGTCATTTAGGCTGCTTTGTTCATGTCACTGTGACCTTGCAAAGAACATCTTGTCCTTAACAGACTCTAAAATGACGTTTTAGGTGAACCTCATAAAGTACATTGTGGGTATAACCTTATCCATGTAAAGGACTGTGAGTTTGCTAAAGGATATAAAAAGTCTTTTTTTTTTTTTGTATCTGGATTAAGGTACATGTTAGGATTTGAGGGCTCTCTTCTTTGTGTCAACATCACTAGATTTATGGCATCAGCAACTTATTACAAATAAATAGGAACAGGTTGATATCTTTTAAAGAGTTCTTTTAATTTTAGGCAGAAAGACAGTATAAAAAAATCAAACAGAGTGTGGGCAAGCAAGGCCTTTTGTTTGCAGTTCTGCTTTAGTCGCTAGGTAGCGTTGGATTCTTTCCAACAAACAAAATAAATATTACTTTTCATAGAGGGTCATATCCAATCTCTGCAATCAAAGGGAGTTTCTATGAAACAGATTATTGTCTTTTTCTCATTCAAGAAATAAACATTGAGTTTGACAAAGATTTTGTTCCAAGTTTTGGACACTTGCTGATAACGGACAAACCGATAAAACACAAGCCACAAGCCGATTCTCAAGGAGTTGCAGGTTCAAATAGAAAACAATGTGAAAGGCAACCTAATTGCCTTTGTACAAGAAATCACATAAGCATAGAAAATGATATTAATGAATAACATGATTTTGGTTAAATTATTTATGTATCTTTGTGTAAGGAGTTCCAAGATGAGGATCATGGCCACATATTGCTCTAATTAAATGCTTAGATCCCAAGCCATGGAGCCACCTACAAGGTCTTTGAGGTTATCAAGCAGCGGAACACATATGAGCGAGGCACGATTGAGACCATGGTTTTCTTCCAAATTCTACACCTTAACAAATACAAGCTCATTAAGTCAAGTGCCATCTTGTATTTAGAGAAATTAAACTTGTATTTCTCAGACATGGAAGTTTCATTAGGAATTTAGATCTATTCACTTTGGAATAGTGTATGTCACTTTGGAATCTAATTTCTTGTTCACATATGAAAAATGGATTATTCAACCCAAGATGACATTCTGACTGGGGCCTTTCTTTCCAACTCTCTGTTATTAGATGATGAAGAATAAAGGCAGTAAAATATTTCCTGAAATTGTAGGCAAATAGCCTAGAACTTCCGATGACTACTTAATAAAGAATTTTGGCTTACAGCTTTTCTTAGCAAGCTGCTTATGAAAATATTGAAGTTGCAGATTTGAGAGATGTTTAACTTGTTTTTATCATTTTTTTTAATTCAACGACTCACAGTATTAAAGAACAAAAGGCTGAGATGACTTATTTGTGATTTATTTTCATATCAATTTCCCTTAATAGTTAATAATTATTAATCTCCATGTGAAGCTTTATTTGGATACAGAAACAAATATTGTAGGCCCCAAAGGGCCTTTGGAAACACTAATTTTTGGGGATGAACTATAATGCTTAGACATATTTGTAAAAAAAAAGAGTAATTCTGTTCAGTTTGATACTCTGACTTTTTAACTTGTGAAAGATAGCCATAAACTTAAGCCCTGACTCCAAATGGAAAATTTTAATGAAATTAGTCACTAAAAATTTATTTAGACAAATAAATCCCAATAATCTTTTGGGAAAGAACTGGATATGGTTTGTTTCCTTCCTGGTTCAACTAAATGCAGATTACCTAGGTATAGCAAGTAACATTTATTGCAGGTCTTATTATGTGTTGGGAACTCCATTAAGTTCTTTGCATGCACTGTCTCATTTGAGCCTCACCACAAACCTATGTAGTGTGCATTTCTATTAATTAAAAGAAAGCTGCCTGCTCTAACACAGAAACTCCATCATTTCAGTACCATCAAACACAAGACTTTTTTTTCTCACCCCACATAAAGGACAATTAGTCACCATGGGGAGCAGGGGAAGTATCCTCTCTGCAGTCATTGAGGGACTCAAGCTGAAGGAGGCACAGGCATGTACAGTTAGGTGGCTTCCAATGACCACTGTAGGAAACACAATCCACCAAATGGAAGAAAAGAGAGTAGAGAAACTAGCGGGGTGATTTTATTTGCCAGGCTGGGAAGTGGCATACATCGTAAGACTCAGTCACATAGCTGCAGCTTCCTGCACAGGAGGCTGAGAAGTGTTGCCCAGCTCTGCACTCAAGAGCGATGGGAAAACTAGTAGGTGTGGTGCGTAGCTAGCCAGTCTGTACCCTGGTACAAGTGTATATTCTACTTTACTGCTAAAGAAAGTAAGGCATGAAGATGTTTCAACTCTATCATATGATGATTACAAGGCACATCTGTTAAATACTATGTGTTTTTGAACAGTTTAGTTTATTACCTGTTTATGTCATTAATATGTTGTATTCTCAACTTAAAAGTCTGTACTTCCTGACATAATACCTAGTTTGCATATAACAGATGCTCCCTAAATGGTTTAAGAAGTTTTTCAAATAAACATTAATTTTGTTTAGCAGTAGTTTAAATCCTTGTAGGTTTGCAGTAGCCTGATACTTGAAGAACTAAGGGTATAATAAGACTAAACAGGCAAAATGATCTTGGTGGAATAAGGGACTCTAGGAAGTAAGTCTAAACTGCCTGAAACTATGAAGCTGGTAGGAGAAAAATCAGAAGGCAATGAAAAGCAACTGGATGATAAATGAAGTCCAACATATTAATACATCCAGAGCTACTCATTCTTCCCTCTATATCCCGTTTTAGGTGAACCTCATAAAGTACATTGTGGGTATAACCTTATCCATGTAAAGGACTGTGAGTTTGCTAAAGGATATAAAAAGTCTTTTTTTTTTTTTGTATCTGGATTAAGGTACATGTTAGGATTTGAGGGCTCTCTTCTTTGTGTCAACATCACTAGATTTATGTCTAGTAAACTCAAGCAAAAATGTATGTTGACAATTTGAAAACATTTTTACTATTACTTTACTAACAATACCCTTTTTATTTTTTAATAATCCATCTTATTTACCAAAGATTATTAAATTCACTTGATTCATTTGGGTTTGTTTAATTTATCAGCGCTCTTTTATTTTTAAGCCAGTCTGGAATCATGTAAGCACAAACAGGTAATACATGGACATATACAAAACATACCTAAGCATTTTTCTTCAATTCAAAATGAGCTTTCAATGTTTGCATTTTATCTAGAATTGGCTACAGGCTCTCCACATAGCCTTTCAATTGTAAATACCATAAATGATGAGTTATCTTGACATCAATAGAAAAAGTTAGCAGGTTTTAGAGTAGCCAGAAAAGAAAAGAGAGAAATAGTTTGAGAGACATCTTAACTCCATAGTGGTAGGTGGACCATTTGAGTTCTGAATTTCCCTTGTTGTAATTTGCCCTTTCATAAAAACTTGTATACAAGAATTAGCTATAACTACCTGGAACCCTAGAAAACCCCAGAATGCCTTTGAACCTTTCCATTTGCACAAATACTAGCAAATAGAGGTACCACAAACCAACTGGGGTGCCCAAAGGGGGTCATTCTCCATGTCTTTCCTCATTTTTAAAGGATTTTTTCCCCATTTTTCTTTAAAAGAAGTAATCTAGAGGTTAGTGCCTGGGATCAGAGTGTGCTCATTGTGGGTGGAGCTCCTCAATGTTTCACCACAGAGTCAGTCCCACCCTCTTACATGTCTCAGTTTCTCTCTCTGGGGGTCTAACACCTTTGAGAGGGCTCAAAATGCCTAGTGATCAGCTCTTATATACGTTTCCTGGATGAGCCTTCTTTTAATTTTTTTTGTAGGGAAGTTGCCTACAGGCCCACTCATACCTTGGGGAAATCTCCCCAGGCAACTCTCACCCAGGACTCCAGTCATTCAGGGCTGCCTTTTGGCTGGGAGGAGTAAAATGTACTTTCTCTTTGAAGCTGAGGAACTCAGTCTCTCATTTATCCACAAACAAGACAGTTCCGTTTCCTCTTTTGCAAATGCACAGAAAAGCCAATTGAGATTAATTTTGGGATGAAAAGACAATGAAGAAGATCCTTTAGAATGCACCTCCAAATCTAAATTAGGATCCCAGACACCAATTCCTAGGAAAAGAATCAGCTCAGAGTAAACCAATACTATCAACGGGTCCAGAGCTCAGGAGGACTTACCAGTTCCACCAAAGGAGAAGCTCAGAGTCAGAGGGCCCAAAAGGGCCATGCCAGTACCTGGCACCAAGTTCGGGCTATTCTCAGGGGATCCTGAGTCTTCTCTGAACCCCATGTCTGGGCACCAATCTTGTCAGTGGAAAAGAAGCCAAACTCTGTAAAATAATTTTAAAGGGATTTATTTTGAGCCAAATTTGAGGGCCATGACCTGGAGCCATGCCCAAGAAGGCTTGACGAAGTGGACTCACTGGGGTTGGGTTATGGTTTGGTTTTATATATTTCAGGGAGACAGGGGGTACAGGTAAAGTCATAAATCAATACATGTAAGGTATACATTGGTTTGGCCCAAAAAGGTGGGCTATCTCGCAGCAGGGCCTTACAGATTACAGGTGGGTTTAAAGATTCTTTGACTTGTGATTGGTTAAAGACATGAAGCTTTGTCTAAAGGTTTAGAATGTTTTAAGATAAGGAAGTCTGTTCATTAGAGACAAGCCACCCGACATATATTTGTTGTATAAATTGAGGACCTGCAAATTTGTGTTGCATACCCTTAGGCCTGTTAATGGTTTACAAAGGATATTTTTTAAAAGGGAGGAAGCATGATGAGGCATATCTGACCTCCCTCCTTGTGGTAGGCAATTTAGTTTTAGGATATCCCCTTGGCCAAGAGGGGGTCCATTCAGTCAGCCGGTGGGGGGGAGCCTTAAGATTCTATTTTAGTTCATAGGAGAAAATATTCGCGCTCTCTCTCTCTCTCTCTCTCTATCATTTGTATACAAAATGTATGAAGAATTCTTAAGCTCAACAATTAGAAGACACACAATTTGATTTTTAAATTGGGCAATATAGCTGAACGACCACTTTATCAAAGAAGATATACAGATGACAAAAAAGTACACAAAAATGCTCAATATTATTTGCCATTGGGAAGATCAAAAATTAAAACAACAATCAAGTATTGACACATACCTATTGGGATGCTTTAACCCCAAAGTTTAATAATAACAATCACTGGGAAGGATGCAGAACAGTAGGAATTCTTACTTATTTTTGGTACAATGCAAAGTGGTACAGCCACTTTGGAAGATAGTTTGGCAGTTTGTTACACAGAAAACATAATTTTACTACATGATCCAGCATTGTGCTCCTAGGTATTTACCCAACTGATTTGAAAACTTATGCCCATACAAAATCTTGCACACAAATGTTTATACCAGTTTTATTCAAGATGTTTTTCAATATGTTTTCAAGATGTTATTCTATAAACAAACTGTTACACATCTATACAATGGAGTATTAATCAATTATAAAAAGAAATGAGCTAAGTCATACAGAAACATAGATGAATCTTAAAAGCCTATTGCTAAGCTGAAGAAATCATCCTGAAAAGACTGTATACTGCATGATTCCATTTTTGTGACATTCTGGAAAATGTAAAATTATAGAACCAGTGAAAATGTCAGTGGCTGCTAGGAATTTGGGGAGAAGGAAGAGCTGAATAGATAAAGCATAATGGACTTTTTAGATCGGTGAAACTGTTCTGTATACCATAATGTGGGCACATGACACTATGTGTTTGTCAAAACCCATACAACTTTTCAGTAAAAAGAATTAACCTTAATATACACATATTTAAAATATCAGTAGCAGGTTGGGGCATCCCAGGATGGAAGGCAGACTGTGACAAAGTATGGAATGCTATAACAAGTATATCGAATAATCTCTGAAGAGGTTGTGGGGGTAAGTTCTAAGTAATACTGAAAATGAATGGAGACTATAAAACAAAAGCAAAAGGTACTATACATAAGCATTGTACTTTATTTGGAAAAATTGTTTCTCATAGGGATATCAGTTAACAATTTTAAAACCAATGTGCATATGTACCAGAACTGAGCAATTAACTGAATGGCACTGAGAGTTAGGTTTCTCATGCTGCATTGGGAAGTTACAGATGATCAAGGGAAGGAAGCTAGAATGATCCACGTGGTACTGAATTTGAGTTGGAAACATCATTATAAACATATGTTTAACTTAATATAAAAACAGATGTATCGGTATAGAAATATATTTTATTATTATTTCAGTCTGGTGAAATTTCTATATATAGAAATACATAGGCTGGGCGCGGTGGCTCACGCCTGTAATCCTAGCTCTCTGGGAGGCCGAGGTGGGCGGATCATTTGAGCTCAGGAGTTCGAGACCAGCCTGAGCAAGAGCGAGACCCCACCTCTAAAAATAGAAAGAAATTATATGGACAGCTAAAAATATATATAGAAAAAATTAGCCGGGCATGGTGGTGCATGCCTGTAGTCCCAGCTACTTGGGAGGCTGAGACAGGAGGATCGCTTGAGCCCAGGAGTTTGAGGTTGCTGTGAGCTAGGCTGACGCCATGGCACTCACTCTAGCCTGGGCAACAGAGTGAGACTCTGTCTCAAAAAAAAAAAAAAAAAAAAAAAAAAAAAAAAAAAAAGAAATATATGTTATATATTCTATAAATGCATTTTTATATATTTATAGAATATATAAATATAGAAAATTATATATGTAAGTACATGGATTAGTATACACACATATTTCTTTGCTTTTTTACCTAAGAGAGTCTAAAAGCAACTATATCCCAGTACCAATAAGCACTCTAGTGCCCATATTTTGGTTTCTAATACCATTCTCCAACTAAACGGAATCAGGGAACCTTTGAAAAATCACTGATTCTAGGGTTGTGTTAGAAAATATACAAGATGAGTCTAGAGCATGTTGCAGTGCCAGAAAAAGTGATGAGGTGTACGTATATGTGTGTGCATATATATGTTAATATATATTTATTTATTTATATATGATGAGATATGACAAAGAGACATACATAGAAGCCAGCTGGAAGAGCTCCCAGTGGCCAAAGCTGGAATAATTTTTGCAACAAAATAAAATAATATTTAATTATAACTGAAGGAAAAAATAAATAGCCAGGAGTATAGATGTTTACAAATACATTATTGAATAAACAAATTAATAAAAGAGTGTAAACAAATCTCCCACATAGGGGAATTCTTTTTTTTTAATATTTAAAATATTTTATTTAAGATTTCAATTCTCATACATGCTAAAAATTAATATTTTAGTACTTTCTTTTTTTTTATTTCAGCTCATTATGGGGGTACAAAAGTTCGGGTTATATATATTGCCCATGCCCCCCCAATCACCCCGAGTCTGAGCTTCAAGCGTGTCCATTCCCTAGACAGTGCGCATCGCACTCATCAAGTAGGTATACACCCATCCCCGCCCCCCAGCCCCCACCTCTGTCCGATACCCAATTGGTGTTATTCCCAAATGTGCACTTAGGTGATGATCAGGGAAACCAGTTTGAAGAATTCTAAATAATTTATGTAGGTACTCTGCCCTCAGGAAGGCTCCTCATTTAACACCCTAGTCCTTAAGTATAGGCTGCACACAGTGACTTCCTTCCAAAGAGTACAGTGTGGAAACAGGATTAAAAAGTGTTATGATTTGAATGTGTCCTCCAAAGTTCATGTGTTGAAACTTGATTCCAAATGTGAAAGTATTAAGAAGTGAGATCTTTGAGACGTGATTAGGCCATGAGGGTTCTGTGCTTATGAATGGATTAGTGCCATCACTACAGGAGTGGGTTCCTTATCAAAGGACACATGCAACTCCCTTTTGTCTCTTTCTTCCTCTCTTTCCTTTCCCCTTCTCTCATCCTCTCTGGCTCTTCTGCCTTTTGCCATGGGATGATGCAACAAGAAGGCACTTTCTAGACGCTGGCACCTAGATTTTGGACTTCCCAGCCTCCAGAACTGTGAGCCAATAAATTTCTTTTCATTATAAATGACCCAGTCTGTGGTATTCTGTTATAGCAGCTCCCAACAGACTAAGATAAGAAGTAACTTTATGGTTGACAAATCTGACAAACTCTCCCTCAGTCGGTGGTCAAGATTAACTCAATAGTGATAAGTCAAGTTGATAGTATGTAACAACACTTTATCTTTGCAGTCTTATTTTTTAAAACAACGCAACCTAAACATTGAATAAAAAAAAATCAGACAAATTCCAATTTAAGGACTTCCTACAAAATACCTAACCAGTACTCTTCAAAACTGTCAAGGTCATCAAAAACAAGGGCAGTCCTAGGAACTGTCAGGTGAAGGAGAGCCTAAGGAGGCATGAAGACCACATATCTTGTGAATGGGATGCATAACAGAAAAATGACATAAGGTAAAAAACCAGGAAGATACGAATATAGTATGGACTTTAGTTAATCATAATGTGTCAATATTGGTTCATTACCTATGAAAATATAGTAGCGTAAGAGGTTAATAATAAGAAGAACTGGGTGTGGGGTATGTGGGGCCTCTATACTCTCTTCACAAATTTTGTGTATACTAAAGACATTTTTAAAGCTTTATTAAAAAGTGCTCCTCCAAAAACTTAAATATATGAACCTTTAAAAAGTGCTGATGTGGCCTGTGGGAAGCTGGATATTATTGGCAGCACATGTGATTACACAGTAATCAAGACTCTCATCTTTATCTCTACGTTGCACATTGATGTTTTGTTTGTTGTTTTCCATCAACATGCGACTTATAACCCCTTGTTCTTTCACCATCTCCCTTGCTTATACACTTTGCCGTCGTCACCTTTCAAATTGTATTTATAATTAATGGAAAAGTAAACTGAAATGCCAGTGCCAAAAATTTCTAAGGAGGAAAGAAAAAAGAAACAGAAAAAAAAAAAAAAATAAAGGAAATCTGTTTATTTTAAGGTACCTAAGTGGTAATCAATTTCCTAGGTAGTAATTGATTTCCTAGGTGGTAATATTTCCCAGGTGGTACAATTTGGAAATCAAATTTCCCACAAGAGGTAAAGTTTACCACTTAATGTTATAAATATTATTAGAAAAATATTTTTAAAATATTGATATTATTAACCATGTTGGATTAGTACATTGATAGCTGTCTAAAACTGCATTCTCAACATCCATGCTGTGAGATCATTGTGTTTGTGAAAAAATTCTTAATCAGAACAAACCCTATTTGATATTTTCTAAAAAGACCATATAATCTTGGCAGTAACTAGGATAGATTTACTGCATCAAAGTGCACTGTGCATCATTCAGTTTAAAAATCCAATTTTTAAACTTTAATAATACATTCATAGATCAGAAGTGCTATGATAGAAGCTTCTGAAGATGGTAACTATACTGTAGTCATTTTGGTTGTTTTGGTCTTATTAATGAGTTTAAGGTCAAGAACAAGAAAACATGAAGCTTAGTTTGAAACCAGTAAAAGTAAATAGGACATGGTTAAGATTCACCACCTGCAGGAAGAATTCCCCTTATGCAATGATGTGTATATCTGTTGCTAAGGAGATGGGGAATAACCAAGTTCAATCTTCATGATGAAAGCACATAATCCAGAGTAAAATGAAACAAAAGGAAGCTGCAACAGAATCAACCCAATTGTCTCACACAATTTAGAGTTAGGAGGTATGCATTGGTTTTGACCATATGGCACTGATGCTATTTGATCATTTTTGACCAAAAAATGTAAATGTTATGCGTTTCAACTGAATGTATTCAATCTTCTAGAGTGGTAGTATCAAAAGAGCAAGAACGTTAGTGTTTTCCCAATTTTCTCAGGGAAGCAGATACTCTGGAAATAGCACCCAGTGCCCTAGAAATATTCCTGGGTGAAAGAAGACAGTACACTAGGACACCATACAACCTACTGGAACTGGAATTCCATAAAATTCCACCTCCTTTGTAACTTGGAGCTCAGTGGTTACATTTGGATCTATAATTCGGCCTCCTCAGGAAACTTGCCTATATGTAACCTAAACATTTGTACCCCCATAATACTCTGAAATAAAAATATATATGTAATAAAAAATAAAAATAAATAAAAATGGCTTGGGAAGATATTGCTTCTGGTTTTCCAGCCAGATGTGCCTCCTATGTTAAAATGGTAACTTAGAATGCCAGATTATTTGCTAGTTTCTTGGAACTTGGTTCCATGGGTCAATGCTTCTGGGGCTAGCACATTAAATGCATATTGAGAAACTCTGTATTCAAGCAACTGTGTTGAGTAATAAGAATAAAAAATTGTAGGCTTGTCAAACCCAAGGGGCTCAGAAGTCAGACAGGTAAATGAATGTATGCACAAAGCCCAAAGCGCTGTGGGAGTTTAGAAGAAAAGGCGATTCCTTGTGAATGTTGGAACTGGAGACAATTTCCCAGAAAAGATGAGAGTTGTGCTAGGCTTTAAACAAAGACTTAACACGTGGAGAATTGATGATGGAATTGGTAAAAGAGAGACTGCAGACCAGCATCACATAACAAGAAAGTATATGATGTATTGCGGGGAAGGGCATATTTCTGGTATGGGTATGTCTTAAGATACATAGCCAGAGGACAGAAAGGTAGATTGTTAGACAGCAGATGAAGTGTCTTAAAAACCTTGCTTACTATTTCTGTAGGTCTACTGATCTACCACCTTTCCTGTCTCCAGACAGCATTCACGAGTAACATTTTCCCACCAGGGATATCTCTCATTAGGGACAGTGACTTTCCTTGGGGGAAAAGAACATATACTGGGATGGGAAAATGGTATTATAACTTGTAATTGAAAAATTCTTAGTGTGTCGTACCAAGGTTCAGCAAAGTTCACCAGGAGCACTGCTGTAGCTAAACAAAGTTAGGTCTCTTTATCTGGCTGCAGTGACAGTGAAACGGGAGGACTATGCAGTGGTATTATTAAGGGAAAACATTTTAAGAACCCTGGGTCTATGTTCAGTGATGTTAAGGAGGAATCGGGGAAGCCAGAGTCAGTTGTGAATCGAGCACCGTCAGGCCGAATAACAGGTTTGTGACTGGGTATCTTAGTACATGTATTGCTTTAGTTGGGGGGGTCAAAGTGGGGCTCGTGTTGTGATGGGAAAGAAGCGGCAACCACTCGTGTTGATCAGACGAGGGAATGTGTAGTCTTGCTTGCGGTGCCAGCATGGCCTTGTCCGTGTCCTACTTTGGGCACCGTTTATGTCCTGATGGGATTATTGCAATCTGGTTGTCAGCAAGTCCTGTCCTTTCTCTGCTGATTATTGGTAGGGATGATTTCACTTTTCATTTCGTTGTGTCCTCAGTCACCAACATTCTCCTTGGTTAAGTATCTGCTGAAGACACATGAAAGTGATTTTTTTTTAATAAGAAAGTGATATACCTTAATCATGTAAAAATAATAACTGTTGTAACCTTGAAAAGATGTATTGAAATGGTATTCTCTGGAAACATGTAAAGTAGTTGGGAGGCTATTTTTAAGAATCTAGGTAAAAATTATGGAAGTCTTAGTTTAGATACTGAGATTAGAAAGAATGAGAAAAAGTCAAGAGACACTTTCACAGTAGAATTTATGACTTACCAGCCTCCCGGCTGCAGGAGGAGGTCTGAAAGAATTTTTTAGTGAGCATGTTGAATATGCATATATAATTAAGCAGCTGTTTAAAAATACACATTGTGCTACATGCTTTTGTGTATGCGTAGTGGTTATTATACAATAATCAGATGAACAAAATTGTCTTTGCCTTTGTGCAGTTCACTGTCAAGAGGGTTGTGCAGATATCTCAAACACACAGAGAAAATAAGTGATATCACAGAGAATTATCTAAAATCATAGATAGTGGGGAATTAGAACTTTCCCCAAGTAAGTAACCTGGAATTTGGGATTTGAAGTATAAATAGAAGAGAGAATGGAGGATAAGGCTACACCATGAAATACAAATTAAATCGCTAATGCTACTGAAATACAAATATGAATGTGTAAATGTAAAGAGCAAATCTTTAAGCAGCCAGGAATGCTATTTTAGAGTGGATACATGGAGTTGGAGATGAGAGGAGGCTTGGTGGGGAAGAGTTTAGGATCTTGGAAAAACTGATTAGGATGCACGTCCTTGCTAAGGAAATGTAACTGTGATAACACAGCAAAGCCAATGAGCAAAAGTGGTCTATCATACAGATTAATGTAGGCTTTTTGTATTATAATATCAATTAATAAAACCAAATTGACCATGGGAAAAAAACCTACGACAGTCATCTCATTTATAGTCTTATCTTACGCAGAACCACACCTCTACTCTCCTGGGCATATCAAACCCTCTTCTGTTCATTTACAAAGACCACCACTGAACTAGATTACATCTTTTCATTTAAAATCCAGTTCCAAGGTTAACAATCTTCATTGTCAGGATTTTTTTGTTGTTGTTTTTCTTTTAGCAGAAAGGTAGCTGCTTTCGTCTCAGGCTTGCTGGTTCCTGCATCATAGTAACTGGGGTGCTGCGATCATTGTTCCTTGAAGTCACAATCTCCACCACTGACTCAGGAACACAGGAGGCAGACAGTTTAATTTTTCTTAAATACATTAGGAAAGTATATATTTTTGCTGCATTATCACTGCATGCTCTGTCTGTACATATCTGTGCTCCTTCTGTTTAGATTTTCTAAAAGGCTTCTTCTCAGGTTCTCAGTAAACAGACTAATAAATAAAATCCCTATGTCTTGGTGTGCTACCTGTAGAGTTGGAGAAAAATTCCCCCACGGTATTTTGAAATCCCGAGTAAAAGACAAACGAGTCATGAATGCCCTGGTAGTACCACTGCCCTAGAATGATGACAGATAAGGACATGCTAATAATCAAAACCAGATGTGGTGCTCAGCTGGAAGAAATATGTCGGGCACCTGACATTCACTTAGAAAGGTCGCAGTATTCAGAATATTCCAAAAAGCACAGCTCGAGCCGTCTTCCATGGTCTTGCTCTGTGGTGAAGCCATTCAGGGGGCTGAGCATAGGGAGTTTTAGTGACTTGTTCTGTGGCATCTGAAACATCATCGTGTTTCTTCCCCTTCCTATCATCATCCCTCCCTCCCTACACACCTTCTTGGGCACCTCTTCCACCTGCTGGTTCTTGAAACCACACTTGTGTCTTTCAGAGCTGGTCTAGTTAGAATGCCCTGTAACCCCACTCCTCAACTTCCATCATTTGCATCTCCAGAACTTCTAGTATTTCAGACAACTGATATTATGAAAAGAATTTTCTTTTTTTTTTTTTTTTTTTTGAGACAGAGTCTCACTCTGTTGCCCGGGCTAGAGTGAGTGCCATGGCGTCAGCCTAGCTCACAGCAACCTCAAACTCCTGAGCTCAAGCGATTCTCCTGTCTCAGCCTCCCGAGTAGCTGGGACTACAGGCATGCACCACCATGCCCGGCTAATTTTTTCTATATATATTTTTAGCTGTCCATATAATTTCTTTCTATTTTTAGTGGAGGTGGGGTCTCGCTCTTGCTCAGGCTGGTCTCGAACTCTTGAGCTCAAAGGATCCGCCCACCTCGGCCTCCCAGAGTGCTAGGATTACAGGCGTGAGCCACCGCGCCCGGCCGAAAAGAATTTTCTTTTCTAGTTTTCTTACAGTTTTCTAGCTAATCACTTTAGTTATTTATTATTTCTCCCAGATTCATTGGGAAGAATGTCCTACTAGATATTTAATATTCTATTAACATTTTTTGGGGGGGTTCTTGTAGATTTACATGTAGATTAATGTAACACAGACAGTCCCTCACCTACTATGGTTTCACTTAACAATTTTTTTTAACTTACAATGGTGCAAAAGCAATATGCTTCCATATAATATTTCATAAATTACAGGAGATAGTCAAGTATCTATTATAAAATAGGCCTTGTGTTAGATAATTTTGTCTCTCCATAGGATAATGTAAATGTTCTGAACATGCATAAGGTAAGCTAGGCTAAGCTGTGATGTTCAGTAAGTTAGATGCATTAAATGCTTTTTTGAGTTACAGTATTTTCAACTTACAATGGATTCAATTAGGATATAATGCCATTGTAAGTCAAGGAGCATCTGTACAGAAAAATCCCTACGCCCTTCACTGAGTTTCTCCAATGGTAACTGTTTTTATTCATATTTCACCAGTTTTACATGAACTTATCTGTGTATGTGTGTGTGTGTATAATTTTATCACATATGGAGATTTGTGTAATTATCACCACAGTCAAGATTTAAGATTTCAATTTTTTTAAGCTATCCGTAATCATCCTGACAAGCTAGTTCATCAAAGGAGATGGGAAAATTTATTCATGTTAACCACTTGAAGGGATAAAGAGAGAGAAAGCAAATGAGATGAAGAAAGCACTTGCTTGCTGGGGAGTAGAATCAGTGCCTGGATTAAGCTGCTTGAGTGAAAGGCCACTCAGCCTTGCGGTTGAGCCGTTCTCACGACCACTTCCCTTTCCCGTGAGTGGCCGCCATGTGAAAGGGGCTATTCCTTGGTTTGCACAGATTCCCAGCTTTTCGATAGAATGCAATTTATTTTCTCTTATTTGGGTCTGGACCTTTCTTTATTAGCACACTGAACAAAATGAACTCCTAGGTAAAATTAACTACCAGCAAATACATGCCCTTCATACTTGCTTAGAACGTTAGCTCTCTATTCACTGATTTCTCCTTCAAACATTTTAGTATCCAGACTAAGGTTAGGAAGATCTGAGTTTGAAACTCTACTCTGCAAGTATGTATTAGTGTGCTAGTCTATACCTTTTGGACTCCCAGGCTACTTGTTTCTAAGATTGTGATAATCAATTATTTTAATTCATGAAAAAATGCAAGAAAATGCCTAGTATGTGTCTTGCATGTAGAAATCCTCAGTAAACATTTGTTCCCTTTCTGCCGTCTTAAACACATACACACACACATGCACGCACACAGAAGAGACAAGTCATCATATGGGTTAAATATGTTTGGGAACAGGAATGAAAAGGCAGAAATAAATCAAATAGAATTCGATCTAGTAGAATTTGTACCACCATGGCCCTCGATCAAGACAGTTCATCAGGATTAATGCACAGTCTGCACACACATCCCCCCCACCTGCTTCAGGTCCTGCAAACAGCCATCACTGTCCTGATTGCACCACACTGTGGGACTTTCTTGCAGCCCCTCAAATTTTCCGGGCAGATTCTTGCCTCAGGAATTTGCACTTTTTTCTTCTCTAATTGAATGCTCTCTCCATGGGGTAGGAACATAATTCACCTGCTTCAGAGCTTTGCTCAAATGGTTACCTTTCTGGCTAGGCTTTTCTTGGCCACACTACTTAAAATTACAAACCACCTCCCAACCACTACCACTCTTGGAAATCCTCATCACGGGGAATCATTTCCCATAGATCTCATTGCAATCAGACACACTACTTACCTGTATGCCTATTCCCTCACCCGAGCCCCAACTAGAATGTCAGCCCCACAGGTGTAGGAGAAGCTCCATAAATACTGATTGACCAAATGAATGAATTACAGTTCACTGATAAGAGAACACTAAATGGTTGAACAGTAAAATACAAAGAAGTTACAGGCTTGGCAGATGTGTATCAGTGCAACTGACGAAGTAGCTCAGTGCCCAGAGCTTTCCCAGCACGAGATATTGATAGCTTCTGGGGATTATTCCCTCTGCCCGAATGGATAGACTTGCTTTCGAGCCTGATACAGTCATCCTTCACTTTCCCTTTTAGGGTGACCAACTCATTCAGATTTGGCAGGGATTTTTCTCAGTGTTAGCACTGAAAGTCCTTCATCCAAACCCGTATCCCATGAATTCCCTCAGTGCCAGGATAACTGGGTTGGTTGCTCACCTTACATCCCGCCCATCAACAAAATCTGTCAGTATCACTTCATAGAAATGCCTCCTGAATTTCTACAGTGTCTTCATCTCCTGGTTCTATCCTAGTTGCACCTACCAGCACTTTTCACATAGGGTCTTAACCAGCCTCCTACCTATTCTAGGCAGAGCCACCCTGAATGTCCTCTAATTTCTTACAGCACCCAGCACAAAACTATATTCAAGTATGCTACTTCCCCTGCTGAAAACTTTTCAACGAATTCCTATAGCTCTCAGGATAATCGAAGTTGACGTGGCCTTGTAGGATCTAGCCCCCACCTTCTCCTGCAGCCTCATCCTACACCAGTCTTTCCCCTCTAGCTGAGCAGAGCTGCGCTCAGGCGGGTCCTCATCCTCAGCACGCTCCCTTCTACCACAGGGCCTTGCACTCGCAGTGCCCTGCCTGTGGAATGTTCTTTCCCTCTGCTTACCCTTATCTCTTCTCATCTTTTAGACCTGCTTCAAGCATTCCTGACTCAGGAAAATATGGCAGGTCTACCCGACTTGGTCAGATCAGCCAAATCTAAAGCCATGTACATTTTTATAGAAGCTATTGTTACAGTCACAACTTACTTGTTTTTTGGTGGTGGTTTTTTTTTTCTTGTGATTATTTGAATAATATTTTTCTCCTCCACTAGTTTTTAAGCTCTGCTCCTGAATCTACATGCCTTTATCCATCTCTTCACTTGACACACAGTAGGCTCTTGAAAAATATTTTTGAATAAATAAATGAAGTAAGAAAGCAAGAACTGGTGTTCTTGAATAAGCAATTTGAATAAAATGCAAAGCCCTATAATCACGCAAATAGACAAAGTATCTCTGTGTGTAAGTCAGTCGCTTCAGGCATTTAGCAGAAGGTATATTGGCAAAAATGACATATCTCAGCAGTAAAATTGACAGATTTGATGGTAGTGAGGAGGTAAAGAATGACAATTATCTACTATTAACAAAATTGTGTAAAGGGAAAACTGCTTGTCATAAACATGCTAAGATTAACAGCAGCTAAACTATATATAGAGAAACAGAGGGAGGAGTGAAAGAGAGATAGAAACAGACTTTGATTTTCTGGATAATAGATTGAAGACCATTTTCTCAGTCACATCCTATTAACAAATTAACCAATTTCTGAGTGAGAGTAATTTTAAATGATCATGACACACCCTCTTGTATAATCTCCTCCCCTTGAGCTTGGAGGAGACTTGTCACTTGCTTCTGACCAATAGATTACAGCAAAAGTGAAAGTATTTTGCGGGTTTAATTAGAATCTCTAATCTGTTGATCTTCAGTTAATCAAAAGGGAGATTACATTGGGCGAACTCAACCTAATCAGATGAGCCCTTTAGAAGAGAGTCTAGAGGTTGCGATATAGAAGCAATCAGGGATTCTCCTGCTGGCCTTACAGAAATAAACCTCTCTGTGAACTGTTTATGGAGGGAGACACGTGCCAGATAACTGTAGGTGTCTTCTAGCTACTCAGAGTCTCAGTTCTACAGCTACAAAGAACTACGCTAACCAGCATAGGGCTTCATTACTGACCTCCCTGAAATTGTTATTATTTTTGTGTCAAAAATTGTCAAACATCCAAAAGTTCATATGGTTGAACTAGTGTGCACAATGAATTCTAAATGCTATGGTAGATGGTTTGTATTAGTTATTCATTACCACGTAACAAATTACAGCAAACTTCCTGGCTTAACTGAGCACCATTTTATTACATCACCGTGTCTCTTGGTCAGAAGTCCAGGCACAGCTCAGCTGGGTTCTCTGGTCAGGGTCTCATAGACTGAGATTAAGGTGCAGACTGGCCTGAGTTCCCCACCTGGCCCTCTGCCTTCTCACATGAATCTGTATTTGATTACTATCCTAGTCATTTTAACATTTCATTTTCTTCATTAGCTATTAGAGAACTACTTTAGATAAATATATCGCTTAAAAGGACTTTATCTGATTATAATGGATGATATTATGTTATTTAACCTACATAAGCCAGGTAAATAGCATCTATTAATGAAAAATGCCTTAAGATGTATTCCAGTAGAAGTGAATTATTTGTTATTTAATGGCATTGGATATTTAATAAAAATTCTGGAAAAACTAATTGAATCATTTCACAAAATATATGAATCCCTCTGGATAAAAGAACTAACTATAATAATATCTTTAGTATTACCTAGGAGACATTCTGATACATAAATCTCAACATTTTTTTCTCTCTCCCACCTTAGAGTGTTGCATAAAAATTCAAATTTACCATATTTTACAGATGGTTAAAAAACTAAATTGAAGGCTACCTGACCAAAATCATGTGCTTCACTGGTCCTTTGCACAGAGGCAATATGTTTTTATATAAACACATGCCATGAACATAGCTAAATGAAAGTGTATGTGAATAAGGGAGTATATAAGAAAAGCTGTCTTAGTGGTTGCTTAAGCATCTGACAGAACAAGATCAATAATCATGGCATTTCAAGTTAACTTTTTTAGAGATATTCTTTGGCATTATATATAAAACATGTAAAAAGAAACTGATTGCTCAGTAAAGATAGCTATATCTCAACTATAGAAGTAATTTAGTTTTGATTTCTTTTTTAGGCAAGTATTCAGAAAGACATTCAAATGTAAAACCAATTTAATTGTAAAAAAAATTAAAAAAGCATGCTAAAGTATTGTGAAAATAGGGATCATTAGTTTTATGTGGAAGCATAGAATTTTCTCTTGTTCCCAAAAAACACACTGAAAAAAAGATTCATTTCGATTCATTTTGATTCATCTCCTTCCGCCTTCTTTTCTTCCATTCTTCCCTCCCTCCCTTCTCTTTTTTTCCTCCCTTTCTTCTTCTCTCCTTCTCTCCTTCCTTTCTTCCCTTTATTTCACCACAGATATTTGTCCAGCCTCTACTATGTGCCAGGAGCCTGGAGAAATAGTGAAGAAAATAGACAGGATCCTTGCCCTCATGTAGTTTATACTCCACTGGGGAAGACAAGTAAAAAACAATAAGATATATTTTGGCTGGGTTGAGAGGTCTTTTCTTTCAAATATTGAAAAACATTATTTCACTTCCTTCTGGACCTTGAGGTTTCTGATCTATTATCATATGAATTGTTTTCCTCCCGACGGTAAGGTCATTTTTCTCTGCCTGCTTTTTTAAAAATTGTTTTTTATTTTAAGTCAACACATTTCTCAGATGAAAGAAAATGGAGAGAATTTCTCACTAGCACACCTAGGCGCCCCCCCCCCCCAAAAAAAATGACTAAATGAAGTTCTCAATATAGCAAGAAAACAATTTAAAAAATGAAACTTGAAACATCGGGGGAGGTAAAGAACACAGAAGTCAACTAAATAAAAATGAAAAGCTAAATACAAAAAAAAAAAACCCACAATAAAATATGATATGACATTTTAAATAAATAATATGAAGAAAAGCTTAAGCCGTTAAGCAGGCTGGGATGATAGGGGCTGCTATTTTAGATCCTGAAAGAGACACCTGTTGGAACATTCTGGGGACCTAGGGAAGGGCACACCCTCTTTGGTTTTCTCAGTACACTGAGCACAGGAAGGCGAGCTCCTTCTCTCGCCTACACTAGGGGTGGCGACAGTTTCTCCCTTCCCAGCCTTTCAGGCTCCCCTTTGCTCATTCCAATTAGAGTAAGAAGTCTGAAATTTGCAGAGGACACAGAGAAGTCCTGTGCCACCAGTTGAAGTGGTTCTAGGAGTGTCTCCTTGACTAGGTGTACTTGAATTATAGCAAAACATTTACAAAATGCCCTCATGGAGCCAGGGTAAAGCAGAGGATGCAGGTGTAGTGCTAAAAAATGTACCTCTTACTCTAGGCAGCAGGAGTGCCTGAGGAGAGGGACTGTTACAGGAGGGCATTGGAGAGGACGTTGGAAAACTCAGGGCAGGGAAAGAAAGGCGACAGGATCTCAAAGGCTAGATGCCCATACTTTGCACTGGAGCCCACTAGTGACAATGTTTTGTAATCTCTGCAAATGAGCATAGGTTACTGGTCCTGCTATACATGAAGCCTTAAAGTGGTGCACACATGAATTCATGATAATGGAATTTGTCTAACTGGGGGGTCCAATACTAGCTGTATTTTGAAAACTTGTTAAGCTTGGAAAACACATTTGGTTTTAGCTACAGGAAATATATTTCTTTTTCTATGATTTATACACTCTGTGATTTTGGACAACTTCTTGTTTCAATTTTAAATTACCAAACATTTCAATGTTCATGGCTTCTATATCTTCATGGCGGAGTGTGCCTTTTATAAGTATAGGCAAACTCTTTGATGATTGAATATTCTCTCTCTTTAATTTTTACCATGACTCTTTTATTTTATTTCACCTTTTCTTTTCTATGCCTTATTTATTTCATCATTATTTGTAATTTTGGACCATTTTGGATTAGCCGTATTTCTTATAAATAGTAACTGGGAGTTTTGCTTTGTGATTGAATTTTAGTGTTTTTAACCTTACATAAAGTTTAAACCCAAATGGTTATGCAGTAATATTTTTAAATCACAATTCACCTTGTCACATTTCTTTTTTAAATTTCATTCATTTTTTCCATTGTTTCCATGACTTTTGCTTTTTGTCTTTATTCTATTTCTACTTAACTCAAATTCTAACTTTTGCTTTATTACCATGCTACTGAAATTTAATTTATTTTTTTATCCTCAGTGGTGAGGATAGTATGACTTTTTGTGGGAAATAGGTTATTTTTCTGTTAGATTCTTGTAGAAATTCTGTTTCATAGGAAAAAAACGCAACAAAATATCCTTAGATGTTGCTGAATTACCAAATAGTAGAAGTATAATATTAGCTATTTGAACTTTGATCTTTAAGGATTAGCAATTTTTATTTAGTGATTTTTATTTAACATATCAGGTGTGGCAATCTTTGATGTGAATATGAATATGATAATATAAATTCCAATTAAAATTTTACCACCTTCTTTTTATAGCTCCTTATACATAGTCTACTTTATTTTATTTTATTTTATTTATGTTATTAGAGTCAGAGTGTCACTATGTTGCTCAGAATAGAGTGTAGTGGTTGTTCATAGGTGTAATCACTACAGGCTCAAACTCCTGGGATCAGGTGATCCTCCTGCCTTGGCCTCTTGAGTTGCTGGGACTACAGACACACACCACCATGCCCGGCCACATGCTTTATTTTATAATGCACACAAATAGTATTTTTATCAATTCATTACAATTTTTCATTGTCCTAGCAATTGTTAGAAGAGGTGTCTATCTTTTTTTCCCTTAAAATTTGCCTTGTTTTCCATGTGGTTCCTTAAGGATGTGTTTTATTCTTCATATGCTTCTCAAACCTGTATATTTAATTTATATGACCTTTTTGTCATCGGTAAAAGGCAACATGAGACAAGCATTAAAGAAATGATGAATTCCTTATAGGCTCTCGTGGATATGTTCTTTTCCTCTTGACAGCTCATAGTCATGAAGATAATTTTCTGAGGTTAAAAAAATGGGTCCATTTAAAACTGGGATTGCGTTCATCATTGGTGTCAGAGTTGGCAACGGAGTGTGACAGGCAGCTGTTAACTCTGGCAGCTTGTCATGTACCAGCTGTTTTGTCACAATCCAAAGGACCCACAGGAAAATTCTGAGCTGAAACACATAAATGATTAAAAAAAAAAATAGAATCATATAAAAATAACAGCAAAACCCAGACGACCTTCAAGTTTCAGTAATCAGTAAATAAGGGGAATCTTTATGGGGAAGTGGTCAGCACAGAAGAGAGGGAGACTCATTGCCTTCAGTATCTACAAAGAACAAAACCAAACACTGGAATTCTTCATGACAGCCTCTACATTTTATTTTGACAAAACTCTTCAGCTAATAAATATTTTGTTCTTTTAAAATTCCAAACAGAATGCTATAATACAACAAAATATTTCAAGGATATCCGTTAAAATACAATTTCCAAAGAGATATACCTAAATTATCATAGTCATAATGTGGGATCTCTACTCTTTAAGAATTGTATGGTCATCACATAGAAAACTGGGCAGAATTTCATGTTATATTCTCAGACATCACACTTTCAATACAATTCATATTCCAGTGCAAGTTGTATCACTTCATGGAATGCGAAGAAGGTTTTCTAGTTCTTCCCCTTACTTCCCCTTGAAACTAACAGACTCAGCATCATGTGGTAGGGCACTCACCACGAGTTTACTCCCAATTCACCCAGCTTAGAGCGGAGGTGATATTAAGCAGTTATAGGCAAAAGGGTCAAGGAGTATAGATTGGGTACCTGTCACACGTGGAAGAAATTCCCACTTGCAATGGGCTTCGTGGAACCCAGGGACCACTGTTTGGTTCTGTGATGGGCCAGGACAGCCTTTCGTAAGACATTGATCCTTGTGGGCTCACCTCTACTTTGTCAGCGTTGTCAGCATGAACATAAATCCGTTAGGATGGTCAGAATGCTAATCCTAGGACAGAGCAAGCGAGGTCAGGCTTCTTCCTTTGGACACTCTAGATCCCAGAAGAGGTGAGTATGGGACACACAGTGAAGAAGAAGGAGCATTAGACCAAGGCAAAGACCTGGAGTGAGCACTCAAGCTCTGGAGTGAGATAAACCTGGGTTTGAATTCTGCGTCCTCCGCTACCATCTGTGTGACTACAGGCAAGTTATTTCAACATGCTGGGCCGCAGCTGTGCTTGTCCATAATGGGAAGAGAGTAGACCTCCTGTTAATGTTATTATGAGGGATAAATCATATCATATTCATAGGATTATTAATAGAATTCACTAACACTACAATAAATATTCCTTATTTTAGCAGTTTCTGTTTTTGACTATCATCATCATCACCATCATCATAATCTGGAGTTTTGTATCATAGCTTCAAATTTCACAAAATCTGCTTCAATTTTTATTTCATCCATGAAATACTTTCTGATCTCCTTCCCTGACCAAGTATGACATCCTCCGTCTCAAAACCCAACCCTGATTACCTACACTTGCCTTATCTGCAAAGACAGTGCCAACTCCCTGAGCACAAAGACCATATTTTATGTATCTGTCCCCATCATATTTGACACGGTGCTTTTATATATTAAAAGCTCAATATCAGAGCTCAATATTGTTTGTGGAATTGAATTGCTTACAGGTCTGGATGTAGCATGTTACTGGGTTTAGTGTTTCCTCATAAAGTTGCAAAAAACACTACAGTCATGAGCCACATAGTGACATTTCAGTCAGTGTCAAACTGCTGATATGACAGTGGTCCTATAAGATTATAATGGAGCTGAAAAATTCCTATCACCTAGTAATGTTGTAGCACACACATTACTCATGTGATTGTGGTGTAAACATACCTACTGCACTGACAGTCATACAAAAGTCTAGCATATAAAACTATGTACAGTACATAAAACTTGATAATGATAATAAATGACTATGTTACTGGTTTATGTATCTACTATACTATACTTTTATCATTATTTTAGAGTGTACAGTAGTGTACAGAAATGTCCTAGGCCTTCACACTCACTTCACCACTCACCAAGAGCAACTTCCAGTCCTATAAGCTCCATTCATGGTAAGTGCCCTATACAGGTGTACCAAGTTTTATCTTTTATATTGTATTTTACTGTATCTTTTCTATATTTAGATATGTTTAGGTACACAAATACTTGCCATTGTGCAAAGTTGCCTACAGTATTCAGTACAGTACGTCCTGTACAGATTTGTGGCCCAGGAGTAATAGGCTATACCACACAGCCCAGGCATATAGAAGGCTATACCATCTAGGTCTGTATAACTACACTCGATGATGTTCGCACAACTATGAAATTGCCTAAGGATGTATTTCTCAGAATGTATCCCCAGTGTTAAGCAACATATGACTGTACAATTGAGTCTTAACATGTGTTTGAACTATGCGAGTCCACCTATACATGAACTTTTTCCTCCTCTGCCATCCCTAAGACAGTAAGACCAACCTCTCCTTTCCCTTCTCATTAGCCTACTAAATGAAGACAACAAGGATGAAGACCTCTATGATGCTCCAATTCCACTAAATGAATAGCAAATATATTTTCTCTTCTTTCTGATTTTTTAAATAACTTTTCTCTGGCTTAGTTTATCATAAGAATACAGTATATAATATATATAAATACAAAATAATGGTTAATTGGATGTTTATGTTATTGGTAAAGCTTTTGGTAAACAGCAGGCTATTAGTAGTTAAGTCTTTGGGGGGGCCAAAAGTTATATGAGGATTTTCAACTGTTCAAGGAGTCAGTGCCCCTAACCCCCGCATTGTTCAAGAGTCAACTCTTCTTGTAATTTGAAGTCTTTCATTACAAATTCAAAACATTGTTTATGAAGCCATAAATAGGTCATTTGGGCTTAGTTTTTTTAAATTAGTATGATCAAGTTGTTCCCTTGTAATCTCAGAATCCTGAATCTAGCTTTTCTCCTAGAAAACTGAAAACTCCAACCTGAGCAAGAGTGAGACCCTAGCTCTACAAAAAATAGAAAAATTAGCCAAGCCTGGTGGCACACACCTCTAGTTCCAGCTACTCAGGAGGCTAAGGCAGAAGGATTCCTTGAGCCCAGGAGTTTGAGGTTGCAGTGAGCTAGACTGACACCACGGCACACTAGCTCAGACAACAGAGAGAGATCTTGCCTCAAAATTAATTAATTAATTAATTTTAAAAAAGAAGAAAAGAAAAGGAAATTGAAAACTTTCCTCTTCCCATTACAAATTATTTTCTTATAAAATTGAGAGTAAGTTATGGTAAAATATGCTTGAAAGAGACATCACAGAGTAACTCTCTAGGCAACCTACGAGAAAAACCAAAACAAGCAGAATAAAAAAAATCTTTTATTGAACCAATCCTTGATAACTGAGAAATCTATTGAGCACTTAGAATGGTAAAGGCTCCAGAATACTTGTTTTTTCCTTTGTTCATGATCTTATATTTTCAAGGATTTGGAGGATGTTTGACATGAATTCATTAGGAATAAGCCTGCTCTAAAAATTCAAGTATGACTTGTGGGACCCATCTGGACTAATTTTGATTCTTAATTTGGAGTGAAACTTGGTAAGAAATGCCTTATACCTTCCACATATGCTGAGATTCTCCAGAATTAGACCAGACTGTGAAAATAAATTTCATGGGAAAAAAGGACCCAAGTAGATCACTTCTCTGGTGCCTAAAGCAACAATGACAAGGGTGAAAATATCAAGATATCAGAAAGGTTTTTTAAAACACTTTTGATTGAAACCACAAAATGGGAAACTAGAGAATGACCCAAGCTGCAACAGAAATACTGTTCACAGATGATATTTTGAACCATATAGAGCCCTACTTGGGGAATAGGAGGCATTTGTAGTGCCTTGGTCCCACTGAACCTTTCAAACTAAAGGTTCAAAAATGATTTAAATTGTATGAGCAGATTTTTTTGTGTGTGTGTGCTAATTTCTTGATGCTTGAAGGTGAATACAAAGGATGCATGTTATAGAATAAAAGTGTCATGCTGTGAAAAAGAGCAGTACTGGTCACCAACACTATTACAGAAGTGCTGGAAATCTAATCTCAACTATATATAAACATTAATATCCTTCCACTAAGACCTTAATCATGGAATAAAGTGTCTTAGATGATGGAATTATAGAATGCTAAATCTGAATGCCACCCAATCTATTATCTCCTTCCCTCCTCCCCCTCCTCCTCCTCTTTTTCTTTTAAGCAGATGAGTAAATATATACTCAGAATAAGTTTCTCAAAATAGAAATATGTATTTCTAGTTGTAAGTGTTGAAAGTTCACATCAAATTAGTTACAAAAATAAGGATAATATCTCAATAACTGGAAAGCCCAAGACAAGTGTTGTCTTCAGGAATAGCTTCATTCAAGAGCTCAAACATTGTCACAAGGTACTTGATTCTCTACACATCTCAGATCAATACTCCCTTCCTCTCCATGTTGGGCTTCGCCCTTGAACGCTGAGGATGAACAAGGTGACTACAGATGCTTCTGCTTTACATCCTTTGAGGTCCAAGTTGAGCAAAAAGGAAATTTTCTTTCATGTTGTCATCCACCTGTGGTTCCCACGAAAACATGAAGAGTTGCTTTAACTAGACAAGCTGTAGATTAGGTCCCCAATTCTGACCTAAGTTTTGTGGCTAGGACAATGTGATGCAGTGATTGGTTTAGACCTTGTAGAAAATGAATATTCCACTCTTAAAGATGGAGACGGGACTCAGATCTCATGGGCTGACAGCAGAGAAGGAAGGCCCTCCACAGAGAAAGGAGTGAGCTATCACCAGGAGAAAGTGATATAAATTAAGGGAGTAAACAGCAGTTAAGTCAAGAATTAATCCCGACCAGCTGCCAGGAACCTTCACTCTATTGTTCCCTTCAGTAAAATATTGTAACCTCTAGACACCTTACATAAAAAATATGATCCATTTATATGGTAGGTAGTATTTATTACTCTCGTATAGTTGGTGCCCATCTTGGCAAGAGGACTGTACTCAGATGAAACCATGGATTCACCATGTGAGCAGAAATGATATGTGACACTTCTGAGTTTAGACTTCAAAAGCCAGCGCATGGTCTACCAGGTTTGTTCTTTCCGCCAACACTACCAAAGCACATCACCTCGGAGACTTCTCCATTAGACTGGTTTGCAGAAGTGAAGAAGAAACACGGCAGAGCCACAGGCAACCTATGAAGCACATCAAACATGAGAAAGAGAGATATACCTTTCTTACATTGCACTAAAATTTTAGGATTGTTTGTTATCACAATATAAAATAAATTATCCTGACTGATACAATCTCCTGAAAAGAATCAGCAAATTCATTTCTCTTTTGGCATTTGTAAACCAAGGAGAATTTTATCCTCTACTCTTTTTCTGATTTCATTTCTCCCCAGCAAAGCTAGGCAAATTAAAGCTCACTGGAATTTGATGTAATATTACTTTTGTTTGGTAAAACTGTCTTTTGCTTCCAGGTCCAAAATGGTGGCGTAGAAGCAAGCTGGCTTGACTACCCCCACAGAAAACCAAACCAAATATATATTATGTATGATTACCAGCAATATTTCAGAATTCAAATATGAGGATGGGACAGTTCCTGGGGAAACAAGGCAGTGAGAAAACTCTGGGCAGATGGTAAGAGCCTTGGACTTCTGTATCTGAGATGCCCTTCTCTCCAATCTCCTCAGCAAGAAAGGTAGAGAGGAGAGAACAAAGGGAGGTTGATTAACGTGCACGAACATACCCTTGTATAGAAAAAATATGACCTAGTGTTTGATGGATCAGTAAAGTGACTATAGATTAAATTACCACATGTACCCTGAATATGTACCTGTGTTATGTATCAATTTAAAAAATAAATTAATAAAAATAAAACACTCTTCTCTCAATAAAAAAATAAAATTAACTGTCAAATCTGTTTATGTCTAATTTGATGTTTGTCATTTACTAGCAACGTATCCTCGGACAAATCCTTTTATCTCCTTAGACTTTATATTTTACATTTGTGAAATATTGTGTTTGATCACTATATAACTTCCAAAATCATGCTGTCAGTGGAAATCTATGGTCCTATGAGCTTATATTCTGTTTTCTTTCGTAGCGATTCCCATAATTCGTAATTATACATCTGGTTGTTGTTGTTGCTTTTTAAAGTCTCTCTCTCCTCACACTAGATTATAAACTCCATGAGATCAGGGACCATCTCCGCCTTTTTCACCTATATACACTCAGTGCCCAGCACAGTGCCTCGTACATAGTAGGATGAATAAAGTTGTTATCTTTTTTTTTTTTTTTACAAATATTATGTCTTTGATTTGAATAAAACATTATCTAGATTAATAACTTTAAGCAGGCATTAGCTTGCATTTGTTCAAACTCAAATGTCTATGTGCATCTGCACACATAATGTATAATGTGTATTCTGTAAATACATACTTTCTTTGAACCAGAAATTTGCATCTTCCTTGGTGTTAATAGTATAAAATCTATACAAATCATTCCAGCAAATCATTGCAAATCTTAAAGAAAACTGTTAAACTCACACGTCTGGAATGCTGGAAATTAAGGCATGTCAAGGCTTACGAATTGAACAGAAGGTGGTCATTCAGTGATGAGTACACAGACTGGTAGGACTCTTTTTTTTAACTCAAAAATTGACGTGTATCAAAACACTACTGACGGTTGCATTCTTAAGCAGTTCCACTTTTGGCCTCTAGATGTCTCACCTAGAATTCCCATTGTAGAAGATATTCTGATGCAATATCCCACTATAAGGTTGGCTGAAATGTCATCTTGGGAACTAAAGGAGCAAACCATGTGAATTTAACTGCAGTTGGGTCAAAACATTCCATTAGTATTTTTTTTTTAATTTCTGGAAAAATGCAAATAACAGATGGTGGGAGAATAGGCAGATTTATGAGAAAAGTGACTTTGTATTAGTCATTCTGATGAGCCACATCCCAAGGAGCCCTGCCTTTTTGGCTATGATGAACAGTTTCCAGGTGTAACCCTTGCTGTTGAAAAAGTGATATTTAAGACAATGGCCATCAGCCCATCTCAACAGCTTCTTTTTTCACTTCAATAATAATTCATATCATTTATATCCCAGCAGGTGAGGTATGGAATTCAACATAATAATATATGTCTTTAGGGTATGACTTATATAAGAAAAATATGATTTTACCTAGGAAAAAATGATTCTATGAGTTCATCCAAAACAAAAGCAACAATTTTACTTCCTGAGAGGATAAGAAACATTTTGTCAATGGGCAAAAACAGGAGATTATTAAAAATTTTTAATAAAAATAATGAGAAGTAATTCTTTTGTAAATATTCCTGTTAGTAAAAATGTTTTCCCAATATAATGTTATGTAGATTAATATATACTATACACACAAATACTATACAAATATTTAGTATATAAGGAAAATATTGAAAACATAAATGACCTGAAATGGTTTAGAAATAATATTCCATTTCAGATGATATTCAAAGTACTTCAAAGTGGCATAGAATATAGTCATTTGGATGTGTTTAGATATGCTGCACTTCTACCACAAAATCTAGATTTCTCTAAAGTGAGGAAGAAAGGGATAATTTTTCATTCCCTGAAATAGTTACAGCCAAAACAGACAATTAGTATGTATTTGTTGAAAAAAAATAAATGAAAGGTGAACATAATCTAATTATTTTCTTGCCTATTTACTAAAGAAATGTTTTCTGTCTTTGTAGATTTTTGTTGTACTAGACTTAAGTTTCTAAGTCTTTTAAATTTCTTCTGTTTGTTTTATTTTAATTTGGGATCTGCAGAGTCAGAGAAAAGTACTGATGACTTTTGCCAATCATTTTGATTTTGATTCAAACTGGACACCAATAAAGTTAGTGAAATGTATGATTCTCAAAATATGTTGCATAACTAATCACTTTGGCAGACCAGGAGAAGAAGGAAGAAGAAGGAGGAGGAGAAGAAGGAGAATTAGTAAGAAGAAGAAAGACAGATTTACTAAGAAGAAGAAAGTTCTTCTACTGCGCCCACATTCCATCTGCCTTTGTTTCATCTTGATAAATTAAATTTTTTTTTCAGTTGATTCTGGTCAATTTGTTTATTGTTCATTTGTTTTGCATTATTTATTTATTTATATTTAAATATTATGGGTACATAATGGCTGTATATCTGAATCTGGTCAATTTGGATCATTTAATTTACATATACCAAATAATGTATGTCGCTTTTGTATCTAAGAGTATTTTCAAATAATAATTATTAACTGTGTAATCCTCTATGAATTTTGGGGCCTAGAATGCAAGTCTCTACCCAGACTAATTCCATCCTCCTCATATAACTTTTTCTTCTAAAAATTCAAAACAATCAAGATCTCTCTCCATAATTGCCTGTTGTGATAAACAGTTTTTCAATTTAAATATTCCCTACTATTTTCACATGTGTGCTCTGGTTCACTCAGGTGGATGTGATCAAATCTATTCCTTCTTAAGGAAATTGAAGAACCATTATTTGCTTACTTGTCTCAAGTCTTCATTTAGAGTTTGAGGTCACTGAAAGCAGCTACTGTGACTTATTCCTAACAACATTGTCTGGTCTTCAACAAAAGTTGGTTGAAATTGAATTCTATTTGCCAATCTGCCAGTTAAAGGAATAGGTATGGCCCACGTGATCAGTGGAAGACAAGACGGCCCAGCTCTGATAAAATCCTAATGAGAAGTAGAACATCAGTGAGAAGGGAGAAGGAGTGGGACGGAGAGGAGTTGGTGAAAAAAGACAGAGATCAAAGAGATACCAAAGAAAGGGAGGAACAGAGGGACAAGGAGAAATAAAATGAGCAGCAAGAAGGGTAACTAGGCTTCCTCTTTCCCCTGAGTGGTGTTGTTTCCAGGATCTTCTGTTAGCCCCCCTCATCTTGCAATCCCCAACTTACTTGTTAGCAGTTCACTGGGCATCGGTCAGCCTTGGAATCCACCAGGAATCAACAGAGGATCAGTCCATGCTGTGCAGATCCGGGGAAGTGACAAGGATAAGACAACCCCCTCATCCCATGGTCTTTGCCTCACACCATATGATATTCTAGAATCTTCACAGGCCCTTTTTACCCCAGGGGTACCTACTTCTCAGAGCATAGCCTGAGGGCCTGGTCCATGAGGCAGCTGGAATTCCCTAGACGACCATGTATCAAAATCCAAGGATTTACATCTGCATATAAAACTGGGAAGTATTTAAATTTTGAATCAGTTGTAATCAATCTTGGATGATTCACTTAGATTTTCTTGGTCTCAATTCTCAAATTCTAAAGGGATTTTCAAATTCTACACTGGTGTTCTCGTAGAACTCTTTCAAGTGTGAGGTCCTATTATTCTGTTCTGGAAATCACAATGGGGTCATTAAATCTAATCCCCTAATCATAATTGCTCAATTAAATTTTTTGTCTATTATAAATGTAAAATAATCATGTGTAGCTATATTTGTATCACAGATAGGTACTGATAGAGTTTGGATATTTGTCGCCTCCAAAGCTCATGTTGACATTTGATCTCCAGTGTAGGAGGTGGGGCCTGGTGTGAAGCGCTTGGGTTATGGGGACAGATCCCTTGTGAATGCCTTGCTGTCATTCTTTCGAAAAAAGCCTTGCACCTCTTCCACTTTCTCTCTTCCTTCTCTTGCCATGTGCCACAGGTGCTCCCCCTTCACCTTCTGCCACGACTGGAAGCTCCCTGAGGCCCTCGCCAGAAGCACATGCTGGTACCATGCTTCTTGTACAGCCTGCAGAACCATGAGCCAAATAAACCTCTTTTCTTTATAAATAATTACCCAGCCTCAGATATTTCCTTTATAGCAATCTTAATCCATTTATTAAGACAGGTATAATCTAATTTTTAAAATAAATATTACCTCATTTAAAGCAGTTATAAAACTTTATACTTTTGGGTCCTCCGTTTTACATAAGAAAATGAAATTAACATTTATTTCTTTATAAATTCAACACGTTTACAGAGAATCTACCATGAGCCAACACCTGCTAGGTTCTTGGAGTACAGCAATGAGGAAAACACTTCTTGCCCTCTTCATAAAGCAGACAGAGAGGCTAATTTTTCTAATTAAATTGTGTACTTTGGAGATATGTTGCCCCCACTGCTTTTGCAACTCTATTCCACAGACATTTCATTTCTTCTTTAACCAAATCAATGCAATTTTCTTTTTAAAACTATCATAGTGATACTAACAATAGTGAATACATTTATTAGTGAATACATTGTGAATTAGAACAAGAGTGAATACATCAGAACATTAATAATTTCATTTAAAAATACAGCTAAATTTTGATAAATATCCCTGGGTTTTTGAGAACATGGAAAAAAAATAAATTGGAGCTGATGCAAAGTTTATAATTTGTTTCTTGAACTCTGCTTGCAGGCTGCTTGAACTTAATTCTAGTAGTCAATACATGTGGCGTGTTAAGGTTCTGACAGAAGCAGATGGCTCTTTCAAATGGTGTAATTGAGGAATTTTTAACAAAGCTACTGTTCTTTACAAATGGTGTGTAGCGGGATTTAGAGAAAACAAGGGACTGATCAGCACATCCGGGCTAGTAGCTGGGAGGTGCTGTTCCCACCACTCAGCCTGAAGTAGACAGGTGGGTCATTAGAAGCTGGAGAAGGCAGGTAGACAGGTAGGATTGCCTGGGAAGCACTGAGGCCTTTGGCAGAGGGACACAGCTAACCGGTTGCCATCTGGTAAGGAAGGTGGTGATGGAACAGACACGCTGGCCACATTCTCCTTTTCCAGTTTGACGGACTGCCATTATTTCTCACTGACCAAACCCACCGAGAGGCCAGGGGGCAAGGTAGCCGCTGATGTGGCTCAGAGGGTTCAGCCTCCTACAGCGCTGAGTACCGGACCGGGAAGGCTGACGTGTGGGCCTGGACAAGAACATGCAGGACATCCAGAACAATACAGCAATGAGAATTTATTAAAATGATCTCTTGGTGATATTTTCGGTTTAACATTGAAAAAATGACTTTCACGCCAGAAAAGTATATTGATTTCTATTTTATTTGGAATCAATTTTCAAAAATCAAATTATTATTTTAGTCACTCTCATTTCTTTAGAGCACGAAAATATCTGAACCTATCCATCCTTCCAGTCATTATTTATATATGATAGGGAAGATAATATTATCTCAAAAATTGGTTAAAAACTTCACCTTGCAATTATTTCCCGATAATGGAGGTGTTTCACAGGTTTTGCATTGCTACATGGCATATAGTGAAGGCTTCAAAATTGATTGAAAAATGGCATGAAAGAAGAAACAAGTGTATTTACGTACAGCATTTATCACCAAGTATTTTGTTCTGGTTCATTTTAGGTCATAGAATAAACAGATACTTTGATTTTTATAATACTCAAAGTAATGCCCCCCAAACAGAACTATGTGGCCTTAATGATGCCAACATTTAGGGAATATTAGCAGAATTCATGGTCTGAATTCTATTAATATCTATTAATATTTAGGAACAGTTCATTATAATCATGTTTATTTTATTTGTTTTACTTCTTTTTGTATCTTTTTTATCCCCAAATTAAAATGAAGGAAAAATCTAAGTTTTCTGTAATTTTTAAAAGTATCACACTCACTCATTATAACTAATACAAATTAATAGGTAGCTACTATTTTTAATTGAATGAATCACTTTGTTTTGATTTGCTTCTATTTTAGTCCTAAAGCTGAAAATAAAAGAGCAAGATAAATCTTTCTAGTTCACTAATGTTTCTTAATATCAACACACACACACACACACACACACACACACACACTTTTATACATATTGAAACTGGCTTAGGTAAAGCTAGTTGCGCTATCAAGGGCAATGCATTCATTCCACCAGAGTTCTTCCTTACAGTTCAATGTGTATCAACTCTTTGGTACAGTTTGGCCAATTCAGCACAACCAGCAAACCTTTCCTAAGAAAGGCTACAATGTCACGTTGGCATGAAAATAGAATCTGGGCTGAGAAGTGGAGAGAAAAATAAAAGTTCTCTTAAGGTCAAGGGCAACAGCTGAGCAGCTCTGGGGCTACCTGCTTCAAAGGATACAGTGTCTTATGTTTATAGTTAAAATGTTGGTTTCTAGGGGGGGAGGGTGGTCACAGGAACAAATATCCCTGACACCCAAACAAAATAATCCCAAATAAAACGGATGATGTAGTCCATAGTAAAAAGGGAGATAACTATTCATGGGAAAAAATGCATGACCTCACCCTTTTAGAATACACAGTGATTCATCAGCGTTTCCCAGCTTCCTTGCTCACTTGCTTTCAGAAAGTCTCATAGCTCAGTCCCTTTCTCTTTTGCCCCTAAGGTCGGCTCATTCATTGAAGGTGGAAGGGCTTTGGGAAGAACAGTCAAATTTAAGGAAAGCTCGTGGTTTGTGGAAATATTTCTTGTCAATAATTTAGAGGCACCATCTTTGCTGATGACACATTTTTCTCAAAAAGCTAAATGTGATGCTTGTTTCTTTACTTTTTTTTTTTCTTTAGTCTCAGAAAAGCTGTGTATTAACTTAGTTGAAAAAGGAGCCTCTGTGATCATGAGGAAAATGTTATGGAATAATATATGGAAATATATTTATAAGCAGGAGGAGTCAGCTAAAAATACCATTACGTGCAGGCTAAGTTATAATTTTCAATTGTGGTACTTGCAAAAGTCTTCCAGCGCTATCAGTCCATCTCCTTAGAAAAAAGGCACCGTGGTTTAATCAAGTAACTGTGAAACCACTGCCTCAAAATTGCAACCAAATTGTTTGTGCAGTGTTATGTATCTAAGGAAACAAATGCGGACTTCTAGAATTACATTATTATTACAGTTTCTTTGGAGCCATGTGCACTTTAAAGATTTTTCAGGATCTAGTAATGCTGTGTCACACAGGAGCCAATTAATTGCCCCCTGGGTGGAAGGATAGGGCCCCTTGCTGGTCCACCGTCGTCTTCTACCTACCTCCTGGTTAATTCTGAATTTTGGCTCCTGCAATGTGGACGGAAAAAGAGCAAATCTCTATCCGGTTTGTTCTACTAGACATCCACAATTTAATAGAGAGGACAATGAAGCACTATTTGTGGAAAGGCTTTTGACCAATCTATGACTTTCCACCACCCTCTACCAGTGATTCCCAGCACACACAGTGGCCTGGATTCCTGTCAAAATGCATCTGCCCAGGCCCCACCTCTGGAGATTCAGCAGGGCTGGCCTGAGATCTACGCTTGACCTTAGGAGTCCCTGGGGCCTGAGGGCTACGCTTTGAGAAACACAGCACTACATTTTCCTGTGTTTGAAGCCAGTTTTTTAGAAATCAAATCAAGCCAATACATTTTTATCTACGCCGACTGAACAGTTTCCAGAAGAATCATTTCACACTGCTCAGAAGCTGATATTTCAGTCCCACCAAGGCAGCAGGTACAGCCCTGGTCCTCAGAAGTTTCAGATAGTCTCTTTAAAGCAGCCCATTAACAAGTAATGTTTTGAAGAAGGTGGTTGGAGATAGCTTAAAAATTACATATTAATATTGCCTCCTCATTTGTGTGCCATGATACTCCAATGTGGATGAGCCTCTCTGGTTGTGAGCATCAACTACACCCACCTTGGGGCCAGGTCAAGTGACAGGCTTCTCATGCTGTCCCCTCATACCTTTGGAACAAACATAGGTGGCAGGGGGTGCAGGGTTCTGCACCAGCCCCTCTTATCTAAGAGGTGTCTGTGCTCGACGACGTGGTCTGTTGGTCTGGGTGCCCTGTGCCCACCCACATTCACCCACATTTGTGCGTGGCTCCTGGCCTTGGAGTTGCTGGCTGGGCAGATAAATCATTTTGTTTTCACACTGAGAGCTTTCCTTTCTGCTTGTTTGCACTTCTATCATTCTGTACCCTGATGATAAACCCCATCTGATTCAGCCTGATCGATGACACTTTATGCTGTCAGCACTACATTCATTTATACAAGTGGGCTGAGTATAAACGCCTTTAGTGCTTTGCATGAGATGGTTTGACCAACCAAATTGCAAGCTATGTATTTACTTGGAGAAGTTATACCTAGGGTCCCTCTGATAGCTCTTCGGTGTAACCAATTATTTACTATTTAGAAGTTACTGACAGTGATGTTTATTTTTTCAATCATTTTCAATTATTTGAGGTATAATTTATATATAATAAAATGTACAGGTCGATGACTTTTCTTTAATAGACTTTGTTTTTTTAGGACAGTTTTAGGTTCATAGGAAAATTGAGCAGAAAGTATGGAGATTTCCTGTATACTCCCTCAGTGGTAACACAGGTACCTGTCTGAGGGAAGATGTCGATCAAGAGGGAGACTATGCAGTGTGGGTGAAGGAGGTATTTAGATGACTCATTTAACATTTTTTAAATTTTGTAATAATTATAGATTCACAAGAAGTTGTAAGGAGAGTACAGAGTATCCTATGTATCCAGTTTCCCTCAATAGTTACATCTTATATAATCATAGTATAATCCTGAAAGTGGAAAATTGATATTAGTATGATGTGTGTGTGCAGTTCTACATCATTTTGTCACTTGTGCAGACTCTTGTAACCATCACTACAATCAAGATACAGAACTGTTCCTTCACTGCAAACATCTCCCTCGAGCTACGCCTTTGTAGTCCCACCCTCACCCTTCCCGCCACCACCCTAATCCCTCGCAAAGTGTATCGTTTTGTCATTTCAAGAATATTATATAATGGAATAATACAGAATATAATTTTTTGTGACTGGCTTTTATCATTCAACGTAATGCCCTTAAGATTCATCCCAAAAAAGTATTCGTCCAGGTTGTGTGTGTGTTCTTTTTAATGCTGAGTAATATTCCACCTTACACTCTTTTTGTGTCGAATTTATCTATATGGCATTCCTTTCCAAAGGCTTTAAGGTACATATGAAATTTTTTTTTTTTTTTTTTTTTTTTGAGACAGAGTCTCACTTTGTTGCCTAGGCTAGAGTGAGTGCCGTGGCATCAGCCTAGCTCACAGCAACCTCAAACTCCTGAGCTCAAGGGATCCTGCTGTCTCAGCCTCCCGAGTAGTTGGGACTACAGGCATGCACCACCATGCCCGGCTAATTTTTTCTATATATATATTTAGCTGTCCATATAATTTCTTTCTATTTTTAGTAGAGATGGGGTCTCGCTCTTGCTCAGGCTGGTCTCGAACTCCTGAGCTCAAACGATCCGCCCACCTCGGCCTCCCAGAGTGCTAGGATTACAGGCGTGAGCCACCGCGCCCAGCCTGGTACATATGAAATTATGTACTAACAAGGCTAAGAAAACACAAATACAAAATTAGAAATATTAAAAACAGAAAGGTATAGTATGCTAACCTTTGTGAGTGACCAACAAAATCACTATGGTTGAGTTTCAGAACCGGCTCTGAAATTCCTGGCATCAGAGTCGAAAGAGAACATAATAAATGGCATAGTTCTAGAAAGGAGGAGGCCTGCCAGTTATTAAATGGAGAGAAGTTTTCCTCTGGTGTTAAATGTAAAAGAAATAACTCCTGAGAAGTTTTACATAGACCATATTAATGTGTGTGATAAATAACAGTCTCGACAATGTCTCTATGGCCAATGTAAACACGAATATTACTTGGACGGCTACTTTTTATTATGAGCATCAGTCACAAGGGAAAAAACGAACTATTAAAGCACAACTCCCTAAAGCCCAACTAACAAGACACATGAGCCCAGCACTTTCATGCAACATAAAGAAAGCTATGGGTGGGGCTTGCAGCCAGTATTAGTGAGACTCAACACCTATTTCTGGTTTGGAAGAAACCTCCTTGTGAGTGGATGAGACCACATGACCAGTTACGGCCAATGCGTTGTAAGCATGATAATTTGGATTTTCAAAGAATGGCTCTTTTAAATAATAGAACACTAACAGATTTTGTAAAGGTCTCATACGTCTTTAAAAATAATTTGTGGTCCAGGCTTCGTGGCTCATGCCTGTAATCCTAGCACTCTGGGAAGACAAAGCGAGAGGATCAATTAAGGTCAGGAGTTTGAGACGAACCTGAGCAAGAGTGAGACCTTATCTCTACTAAAAAATAGAAAAAATTAGCCAGGCATGGTGGTGGTGCATGCCTGTAGTCTCAACTACTTGGGAGGCTGAAGTAGGAGGATTGCTTGAGCCCAGGAGTTTGAGGTTGCTGTGAGCTAGGCTGATGCCACAGCACTTGAGCTCAGGCAACAGAGCTAGACTCTGTCTCAAAAAAAAAAAAAAAAAATTGTAGGCAGATGTGGTGGCTCACACCTGTAATCCCAAAACTTTGGGAGGCTGAGGTGTGAGGATGCTTGAGGCTGGGAGTTGGAGACCAGCCTGGGAAATATTCTTTGCTTTGCATTAATTCCAAGCTTATCAAGGTCCCTTCACTTTATATTCGACTTCCTATGTGGATGTGCTTACAGAAAGAGAGTGGAGCTGGCCATTGAAACAGAATAACACAGTGCCCTTGACATTATATTTTTGTTGTGAATTTTCATTCTTGCATAAATATATTTCCAGGAGCTTGATTACTGTACACGTCCCTCCCCTGCTCCTCTCCAGAGAGGTAACCCCTCTTCATCTGCTGAATAAATCAAGCTTCTGAGATGAAAGCAGAGTTCCAACCCTGAACCTTGGAGAATTCATCAAAGCAAATGCCACCTTGTTTCCCCTACGCCACCTCTGATCTCACAGCATGTCCTTCTTCTTCAAACATCTACAGGTACATATGTTTGTCATGAATATTTTACTCACAATTCTTTTACACTCTCCATTTGAGGTTATGATTGAAGTTAGCAGAGCCTAAAGCATTCTTGTTTAGGAACAAGGATGTTCATTATTCCCAGGTGCCACTGGCACCTCATGCCCCTCTGCACTGGCCCCCATCCCACCTGGACACCAATTCCCAGCCTCTTCACTCTCCCACAAAGCCTTCACTTACAACAAAGTCACCTTCAATCAAAACAGATTTTATCAGCGACTTTGTGGAGGAAAGCTGGAGAGTCTGTGTGCTTTGCACACAGAAAAAATACTTACTATTGGACTTGTTCACTATTTTCATACCCCTCAGACTTTAACTTCAGCTGTGCCAAAAGAGGCCCTTGTACTTTCTCACGGGATCCTGCTACTCACAATGCTGTGCCTTCTGGAAGCCAGTACTCCTGACGGCTCCCCCATCCATTGGAAGGTGAGTCCAGTCCCTGTTTCTCCCACCTGACCCTTCATTCTTCCCTTGACCAAATTTACTCGTGATGAATAAAACCCTCCCAGTCTCATGTTGCTGTGCATACTCACTCTCATGCCCTGGTCTTGCTTGCATGACTTCGGACCTCTCCAACTTATAACTTAGCTCCTATGCCTAATTCCTTCTAAGAAAGACATTTCAAATATTACCACAAACTTGGCAGCTTTAAAATAGCACAAATTTTTAACTCATCCTTTCTGTAGGTCTGAAACTTAAGCATGGTGTGGCCAGATTCTCTGCTTAAGATCTCGCTGGGATAAAATGAAGGTATGGATGGAGGCTGAGGTCTCATTTGAGCTCAACGTCCAATTTCAAGCTCATCGATTGTCAACAAAATTGATATCTTTGAAGCTGCAGGATTGAGATCTCCATTTTTCTTTTAGTTGTTGGCCAGAGACAGCTCCCAGAACGGAGAGACTGCCTGCACTTCCTTGCCATATGGGCCTCATAGGTAGTCTACAGCCTATGCTTGTTTTCTTCCAGATCAGCTGGTGCGCATCATTCTGACTTTCTCTTCTGTGCCTGGCCAGAGAAAATATTGCTTTTAAAGGGCTCATGAAATTAGCTCAGACCTACCTGAATAATCTCTCTTATCTCAAGGTTCACTGATTTAAGACCTTAATTATGCCTACAAAATCCCTTCACAACAGTGCTTAGACCAGTGAACTAATTAACTGGGAGAGGGAATGTATACCAGTGGCTGAGAATCTTGGAGAGACGATCTTAGAATTCTGCCTATTGCAGTCAGGTTTGCTGTGAAATGGATAAAGAATAAGCTTCAAGATCTCCCATTTGTGTAGGTTTTTGCAGGACTCTGAGAGAAGCCCTCTACCTGTGTGTTTGCATGGTCTTATGTTTACATAATTTTTGCAAAAGTAATCTATTTTCTCCATATTTAGTTAAAACAATTGTTACTTTCTTCTCCAAATTCCTTGTTTTTCTTGTTTGGCTATGCTATTTTAGAAATTCAGCTAAGGGGATGTTAAGTTATGGATGTCTTAACTTCTGTTTAGTGGGGTATTTCTATGTGGTCTCGGTCACTTCTGTGCACCAGCTAAGAGCAGTCTCCAGGAAGAGGCCCACTGCTCTGCACTCCCACTCACCTGTTGGGGTAAACGAAGCCAGGGCCCATGTCGCATTATGATGAGACTCATGGAACCCGATTCTGGAAGCATGTGGGAAGGGGAAAATGAGTTTTAAAATATGTGGAGCCAGAAGCTAATCTGTGGAAAACTCTTCACAAAACCAGACGTGGAAAATTACAAGCAAAGAATTTGTTTCTCATCAAATTATGGTTGAGAGCAAAGTTTTTAACTTTCAGGAATATTAATAAGGCAGCATATTCAGTTAAAATTCCACAATATAGTTTTACTGGGAATGGAATATTTAATAAAGTTTGAATATATCATTTTACTTTCCATTTGGAAAGATGTTTAAGAAAATTTTATGAAGAAATTATAGAAATTTGGCATACCTTTGTCAAATTTAAATATTTTGGTTAAAGAGTTGAAAGAAAATTCTGATCAAATGAATACGAAACAAAGTAATAAAGATGAGCAATTAAATGAATAGAAATGATTCTCATATTGAGAACCAAATTATAGCTGTAATTCTTTGGGCGGAAAAGATACAGTTTTACTAGAAGTAGTTAATAGTTTCTTGGAAGTTTTGGTAATCTGATTAATGAAGCAATGTATCATATATAAATATTGGGAGAAGATTTAAACCTCTTGATGATTTTATACAAATCATTGCCATGAATGAAAGATAATACCACAAGCACAAGCTGGTTAATGAATATCACTGATTCAAAAAGTAATTAATATTGGAGATTGCGGAGAAAAACTTGAAAATCTCTGAAATCTTGCAGTGCATGTAAGACAGAAACTTGGTAGAGGTCCAGTCAATCTGAAAATAATTTTAAAATTTACCTGACATTAATAATTAAAAATAAAATTTAATCACCTATAGAAATTGTTCTACTTTCTATTTTATTTTTAGAAAATATTTCAAATTTGTCTTATGAAGGTGTGTTCAAAGAAGGTGCAGCCAAATCATGTAGAAAGGTCTTTTATTATTTTATGGATTTTGTTAGATTATAATTTTATCAGCATTTCAAAATTTGTGATTTTCTGATCTCTTCTTACTCTGACAGGTCTCCTGCTAGGGAGGAAAAGTGGGTTGTCCACCTCGATTGCATTTTTCCAGTGTAGAAACCATGAGTCATGTGGAAATCATCCGTGTCCTCATTGCTGGGCAGATTGGGTGAAGGGGCACTGCAGACATGGAAGTCCAAATGTCTTACCTTCTGCTCAGATGTTTTTCATTTTTCTGTGGCCCTGGGAGTGGTCTCATCCTCCTATTTGAGTTCTGGGACATTGTTGGTGATGATCTAGGTCTATTTGTTTTGGTTTTCTGTGGGGGTGGGAGAGTAAAACCAGCTTGTTTCTATGCCTTCATTTTGTAACCTGAAGTCTACTCCATTTGTTTTTAAGGCTAAATAATATTCTATTGTAAACATATACGAATTTTGTTTATCCACTCATCTGACCATATATTTGGGTTGTGAGGAGCTAGATTTGGAGGCAGGATCCTCTACTAATCTTTCTTCATCCTCATTGTCAGAGCTTTTTTCTGTGTCCCACACAGTCCAGGAGCATCAGTAATTGGTGGGCACCTGCTCACTTTGTCCCCTCCTCCAGGGCTCTTTCTCCTTTAAGGGAGTGGAGTGTCCACGGAGATTATCTGTTTGGGGAGCAAAATGGCTAATAACACTCAGTTTCCCTCATACACAGACTTTAATTTTGGGGGGCACAAGGCAGACTTCTCTTCACACATACAGAATCAAGTCACAGCCCACTGTCACCAAAACAATCCTTAGAAACAAATAAGTGAGTATTTTCACACTGTCCCATCTCCCCCAGACTTCTGGATGATAGTTTGTTTCTTCTGTAATCTTCCTGTAATCATTTTGGGGCCTGATAGACATACTCTATTTTTAGTACTTGTTCTTGTGTTTGTAACCCACCTCTCTACCCACTGCTGGCATGAGTTAATGTCCAAAGTCTTCAACTAAAGCTTCAGATGCATTTTTGGGAGATGCCTGAGCAGAGGTGAGGGACTCAAATTCTCCTGCTGCCTCTGGCCTGTCAGAATGTGACATGTGGGAGACAAATGAGTCTTACCCCAATTATTCTGGTTCTCCAGGTTTGAATCAGTTTCCAACTTGGGCAGTTTGGTCCTACACCCTGAGTGAATTACTGCCTCCTTCTCTTGCTTGTCTCAAATTTGATTCACTAAGATAAGGCTTCTGAGAAGTAGTCCAAGTCTCATTATTAGATTTTCAATTTCTAAAATTAGGCTTCTCCATAAAGTACTTCTTTAGAAAACAGTTTCAGCCAACCTAGTTTTCCCAAATGCCTTTCTCAGCTCTTTGTTTTATTGCATCACCCACAAAAAAGAAGTAGATAAAAATTCTAGATGGCCATACTTTGTTTTTTTCCCTACTATATCTCCTACAACTACAACAGTGTGTGCCATAGAAGACACTCAGTATATAAATGTCTGTGGAAATGCGGAATAACCTTACATGCAGGTCTTTTCTCTCTCATGATGTAGTGGTCACAAACTTGATAGAAATCACAGCAGCTCTCTGCGTAGCCATGTATCAAATAAGTGCTCATAAGTATCCCCCACAGAGAAAGAGGCATTTGGAGCCGCATGTCCACATACTATTCCTAAAGATGAAACCCGTGAACATGACATTAACCTCCACTGTTTCTCCATCTCTCCTGCAGGATTTCAGCAGTGCCTTCCTGTAATAACCACTGCACGCTTTGCAAATGGCTCTGGTGTCTGGTAGCAAGTCTTGTCCAATGGGGCTTCCCATACGTGTTTGATGGCCAATGCTGCATTTCAACTCAGACTACAGGAAATTCTGTCTGAGCAGGTGAAGCAGATTCTCAGTTCAGAATCCATAATAGATATCTCTTCTGCTTCTAGGAAGCATTTTTATCTTTTTATGAAATTGGATGTCTGTCAAGGCTGAATGAAACACTGGCTATTAGCCAGTGATTTTATAAGACATTTTAAGACATGCTCACATAACACTACATATGTCCTGCTTTCTCTCTGAAACAAACAATCTGGAGTGGGGTAGTCCCAGAAGAGAACATGGTGTTTACAGTTAAAAATATGGTGCTTTAAAATTTTGTACACTTAAAATATTTGTGCACCAGTAGAGCAAAAAACAGCTAGATGGTGACAATGAAAGTGCACCCACGGCTCAGGTAGAAAGAGAAGATTAATCAAAGATGGAGCTTATTATTGCATGTTAAATTAAAAGCCTCCAAATATGAGTGACCTTATACATATCCTCCTTTCTCACTTGATACCAACATTGAAAACAGACTCAGCACTGCCTTACATTCAGCATGAAGAATATACCCATACAAAAACATTTAGGAGTAAAGTGGATTTTAATAAAGATTCAAAGGAAACAGGAGCATTTACATTACAGAGCAAAACAGATCACAAATCCCATTGGATAATTCAGTTCATCCCAACATCCCTCTGACAACTAGAGTTACTCTTTTCTGGACCCTTTCACTATTTTTCTAGGTTTGCACTCATTCCAATGTCTTCACAGAGATGTACTGAGAGTGGATATCCTCATTGTTTTATGTCATCCCTGGAAAGCATAGTAATTTGGAGTTTTTTTATCTGCTCCCTTCTCCCCTTTGGGGATCAGTGCCAACTGGTTACCTATCTTTCCCCAGCCTTCCTAGAATTTTAATAAATGAATATTTTCCACATTGTTAAAATTTCATCTGGAGAGAATGCCAGACTATCTATGGCTGTAAAGAAAGACACAGGTCCAAATCCACTAAAGTCCCAGTGCAGTTAATTTTATCTTATCTTTCCCACAAGAAAGCAGTTAAAACAAACAACATTTAAAACAAAAAAACAAAAATCCAAAACTATTATACCTTTGCTAATTCTTTCCAGGAGACATGAATTGTTCCTTTTTTGTTGTTGTCCTATCCTAACTAGACTTAAACTGCTATACATATTAGACAGTTGTGCTATGTCATCAAATTTCAAAAGAATTATCCTTGACTACTTGCTCAGTAACCATGGGTTCAGATTTTATAGTCAGTTTTGTATGGTGGCTCCCTTATACAAAAGTTCAACAGTTTCTATCATCACATGAATGCCTCTAAGGATATTTGCCAATACTTTTCATTTTTATAGGGAATTGAATTATTTTAAGAATTCTTTTTCACATAAACTGTAATGAAATCTAACTGTGTCTTGCATGTGTTCAGGGTGAACAGTAAACGATGATGTACAAGAGAACAAGATTGGTGAGAAAATTTAATCAAGTTATCCAGTATTTAAGAATTTTTATTTTTTTTTGCTAAAATTCTCCCCACTTTTTGTTTTTAAAGAGCATTACTATCTGTGATAGTTTGCCATGATCAAGAATCATAACCTTGTTTGACTGAGCTGTTACTACCTGTCTTGGTTTGTCACCGTCCAGAATTGCAACATTGTTAAAGTGTGCAGACTTCCCCCTGTTTACTGAAACGACTTTCTTGTTAACCATGGCAAAATGTCCAGCTCTGAAAATACTCTTCTGAGAACCCCCATGAACTCACCACGACTCCAGTGTAATGCACATTTAGAAGGATTTCTGTGAGCCTTTTAAAATTTTGTGGTTTATCACAAATTGCCAAAGCCTTGCCTGCAGTTCTGTTTATCAGCACTAAATTATTTCAAGCGCTCTTCCTGTTAAAGCTTTGAATGTGCTGTGCGACTCCTTATGCTAATGTTGTACGTACCACTGGTATTTCTGCTCACATGAAACAAAGCACATTCATAAACTCTGGATTCCACACAAAGGTGGCTTTTTCTTCAACATCACATTGAAATTGATTCATTCTAAGTATTTCCTCTATATTCCTGTAAATCTGATATGGAGACTGCACGGATCAGTCGCTGAAAGGAATCAGATAATGCGTTACACATTAAGGCAAAGTAAATTTAACCCACTGCTAGTAAAAATGGATTTAGATGTGTGTGGTTTTTGTAAAACATGCAATCTGTTGTGTTTGATCTCCTCTTTGGAGGTGGGGATAGAGGTAGTCTATGCACAAACACACTAGATGAATATATGTTTATGCAGGCAAATAAATGATCCTTTTCTCTTCCAGCAGGCTCCCAAACCCCCCTCTCATTCCAAGTAAGGCCACAGACTCTGGGTGGAGTTCACCTCCACTGCTGGGCACAGCCCCTTTACACATAATCCTAAAAGAGATATTTACTGTATAAGTTTGAGAGAGAAAATGCACAGTTGATATCTATTCTTTATAAGGTCCATCATGTAGGATGACGTTTGTGTTCAAATACAAACGATTTGGGATACTTTTGAAGACTGAATGCGTAGGTAATTTTCAGAATTTTAAGTATATCTTCGTTAAGAACTAAGATATCAAGTATAAAAGTATCATTAAATATAGAATTATTGAGTTATTTAAATATAAATATAGTTCAATCAGTTACACTACCTGAAGAGGATTTTTCAATAACTGAACTGGTCAAACCAATGTTCCCAAAAAAGGAGCTGTTGACAGTTAAGTTAGTTGCAATGGACTGAATGGTTTGTGCTTCCCCAAAATTCCCATGTTGAAATTCTAACCTCCAGTGTAATGGTATTAAGAGGTGGAGACTCTGGGAAGTAATTAGGTCATGAGGATGGAGCCCTTAGGAATGGGATTAGTGTACTCATAAAAGGGACTTCAGAGAGTTCTCATTGTCTTTCTGCCACTTGAGGATACAATGAGAGGTCAGCAGTCTGCAACTCAGAAGAGGACCCTCCTTAGGACTGACCTTCCTGGCAACCTGATCTCACATTTCCAGCCTCCAGAGCTGCAAAAAATAAATTTTTTTTGTTTGCAAGCCACCCAGCCTATGGGACTTTGGAACTAAGACAGTCAAAATGATAAACTGTATGTGAATATGGACGATCCATGAAGAAAAAAGCAGAAAGACCTTGGAAATTATATCTCATCATCATGATTGTTCAGTTTTTGGCATAAGTTTTACATACTTCATTCATAGAATTCATTTATAAAATTCTTTCATAAAACATCATTTATAAATCTTTCTGGAAAGTATTGCCTGTGCCATTACTATTTTTGTGATAACTCATGAATTGAAGGGCAAGAAATCCAGTTGTGAGAATCTAAATTATTAGTACCCATCCCAGAATGTTTTTATTGAAAACCTGATTGCCTCATTAAAAAGTAAACACTAATATTATGCATATTGTTAAAGACTGGTGAGAGTTTCCCATAGAACAAGGCGTTAGTACTAATATTCTTGTGCTAACTTCAACTATAAGTATAGTAACCTACAAGGTCATCTGAATAGTTCCTAATCATTGTGTGAGTGAAGAAAATAAATTTAAAATATAATTCAATTTAATCTGCAAACACATGTTGAATATTTATTCTACTAAAAACATTTTAGGAGATTTAATGACAACATTACTAAGATTTTGTCGTTCTTTCTGAGCTGATTGCAATCTAAACATAAGCCCCATGAAGGCAACTTTTCTAGCTTAGATCCAGTAGACTAAACATAGACCTCATTTGGGGGGCTTCAAAAGCGGAGAAAAGGCATTTCTTTCTTTAATACCTTTTAGCTTACCTATCTCTGGACTTCTAACAGCAAAATACTAATCTTGTTTATTTAAACTGATTTATTTATTTATTTATTTATTTTTTGTATAGTATTAAGACCCAAGGTATTTATTTTTACCCTGTGTGATCTACTCCCTGTTGCAAGTCCAGGAACTTACCCTGTGGTCTGTAAGGGATGTGATGATCATTGTTTCAAAGCTGCTTCAAAGCCCCTCTGATCACATGAAATAGAAAATATGGCAAGAAGTTGACATAATTTGACTGCCAAAAAAAAGTATACTTCAATGTTTTATTCAATATTTTATAGGTTTCTTACTCTCGATTATGATAAGTTGTAAGCAGTTCAATTCTCTATGAATGATTTTCTCTCTGATGGAATACTTTATTCATAGTATTAAATTTCTGGAAGCAATACTTCGATCCTCATAAACCATTATATTCTGAAAGTATGTTATAGCCCTATCAAACATTTTATCTATATTTTTAAAAAGTAAGTTACCTTTCAACATGGATGAACCTGGAAGACGTTATGTTAACTGAAATAAGTCAGGCACAGAAAGATTAATACTGCATGTTATCACTCATATGTGAGAGCTAAAGAAAAATGAGCTCATAGAAGTAGAGAGTAGAATTACGGTTATTAGAGTCTGGGAAAGGTAGGGGGAGAGGAGGATAGGGAGAGGTTAAGGGATACAAAATAACAGCTGGATTGGAGGAATGAGTTCTAGTGTTCTATTGCACTGTACGGTGAATATAGTCAATAACAATTATGTCTATGTTAAAAAACCTACAAGAGAAGATTTTGAATATTTTCAGCACAAAGAAATGATGAATGTTTGAGGTAATGGATATGCTACTTTGATTTGATCATTACATATGGTATACATATATTGAAATATTACTGTATTCCATAAATATCTTTAATAATTATGTGTCAACTAAAATTTTTTAAAAAGTAAGTTTCCTTTGATTTGTAATTTGGTGTGAGAGATGCTACATAGAACAGAATGAAGTATATGTCAATGGAAAATGAATGCTCTGCTAAAGAATTTGGAGATTTATCTCTAAAATATAGACCCCAGGTACAATAAATTGTTTGCATACACCATGCTTTTGATACATAAACATAAGCCCATTTCGTTTTCCCTTTTCACTTTTCCTGTATGTGTGATTCTGTGTGTACTTGTGTGTATATTTGTTTGGCTTACCTAGTTACATATATGCATGTTTTAAGAAAAAGTCCAACATGTCTAATTTGCTTTCATTAACACATTCCTCTGATGTCATGTCTCTTTTGGTGGAAGATATTTTTCCTCTTTACTCGTGTTTTTAAAACTGTTTTTATCAAGCTATCTGTCATTAAATTCATAGTTCAAGATAACTTTGGCAACACAAACCTAGAAAATACAAACTATAATAATTATGTGGCCAGAGTCCAGAAAACTGGCAAATTGCACAACCTCCACAATGGTCAGTTATGAAGTTGAGCCCATCTCTTGAATTGCATTAGTTTAATATCACTGTGTTTGTCACCCACCCCCAATATACAAGCTCAGCTTCATAAATGGTCTATGATTTCTGAAATCATGAAAAGAAAACAGGTTAGGTAGCACATGGTCAATATCTTAAAAAATCATTGTTAGAATTTGATTGTCTCCAATCACTGTACCAACTTTTATGGGACTATTATTTCATACTGAAGAATTGTTGGTAACAGTTTCAAAGGATATACCTTTATTTTTCAACAACAATGCAGTTCTTCTTAGGTGCCAGGCTCTATGCAAGGTACTGAGAATGCAGCACAGAGCAAGAAAAATGTGATGCCTTCTGTCATGGACTGAACTGCGTCATGTTGAATCCCTAAAATACAACGTGACTATTTGGAGATAAAGCTTTTAGCTAGATAAGGTTAAATGAGGTCATCAAAATGGAGCACTAAATAGATAGGTTGGGTGTCCTTAGGAAAAAAGGAAGCTATCTCAGACCTCAGATATCCAGATTTCTCTCTCTCTCTCTTTCCTCTCTCCGCTAAATTTATCCTGGTGTGAAATCAGTGTGTGTGTGTGTGTGTTTGTATGTAGTATGTGTATATATTTGTGTGTATAGACAGACAAGAGCAAGGTAACATGATAATACAGTGTGGTAAAAATGGGATTTTTTTTTTTTTTTTTTTTTTTTGACAAAACATCACTAGAGCTCAAGTTTAACTGTGTGGCTATTGGCAAGACCTCTGTTTTGAAGATGGATGCTCCTACAGATTGGAACATTGTCATTTGTCCTAAGAAAATATCAGAAGACATTTGTAAGGATGCTCAGAATTCCACGTGGGACAAATCCTGATCAATGGAGAAATGGAAAAATCTCTGAAGGAAACTTCTACTTGACCTGCCATTTTTCCTGGGTCTATTTTATAATCCTAATAATCTTTCTCATCTACTCTCACTTCAAACATTTCAACAGTATCACTTCCTTATATCTTAAAAGCAAAGTCATCCCATTCTTGTCTTAAAATCCTTGGAGAGTCTTATCTGCTGTAGTTATTATTTTTTTAAATTTCAGAATATTATGGGATACAAACGTTTTAGTTACATAAATTGCTTTTGTACCATTTGAGTCAAAGTTATAAGTGTGCCCATCATCCAGATAGTGTGCATTGTATCCATTAGATAAGAATTTACCCATCTCCTCCTCCTCCCCACCTGTTTGATTTCCAGTGAATGTTATTTCCATGTGTGCACATAAGTATTGATTGATTAGTTCCAATTTAATGGTGTTTGTTTTTCCATTCTTGTGATACTTCGCTTAGAAAAATAGTCTCCAGTTCCACCCAGATTAATACAAGAGGTATTAGTTCACCATTTTTTCTTATGGCTGAGTAGTACTCCATGGTATACATATACCACATTTTGTTAATCCACTCATTGATGGGCACTTCAGTTGTTTCCACATCTGCTGTAGTTATATCCTCTTGGTTATCCATCATTCATCAAGAGAACACCTACCACAGATACCATACCTTGATTAAAGCATACCTGAAGACAACTACCTGTCACCATTAAAAAAGAAAAAGGGTGAGCACAAACAATGCTACATGTTTACAAAAACATTTCATTTCCCTTGTGTGTACACGATGCTACATTTCCCAGCCCTCTTGCATCTGGCCCCTGGAATATGAGAAGAGATAGTGATTGTTTCTTTTAGTCCAGGTCTGGCCATAAAGCATCCTGCACAATCTTCCATGCTATTTTTCCCCAAATTATGTGGCTGGAAACAAAAGATTTCAAGATGGTGGAGACATATTGAAATGAGTCCAGGTCTCTGAATCATTGGCTCAAAACAAGCTGCCCAGGAATTCTGTCCAACTTAAGCATTGGCCAAATGAGAAATAAGCTGTCATGAGTTATGGAATTATGCTCCTGAGCTTTGGAGGTCTGCTTTTAAGAATTTAAAAGGCGTTCTCTGGATAATTATGTTTTTATTCTTTAGGCAGATGATCTTGGGGTAACATTTTCATATGCTAAATGTGTCTTCCAAAGGTAACCTAATGGAACTTCCAGAGCTTGTTTAGGTCATGCTGTGATTGGATTTCATGTATGTATACAGACAAGAGCAAGATCATCACCCTTGGGGTCTTTATTCACATGCCCCCTCAAATTTCAAATGTTGAAACCCTTATCCTCAACCTTATCCTCAATGGTATTGGGAGGTGGGCCTTTTGGGAGGTGATAAGGGCATAAGGGCAGAGCCTTCATGAATGGGATTAGTGTCCTTATAAAAGGTCCAGGGGAGCTCGTTTGCCCTTTCCACCAAGTAAAGACGCTGCAAGAAAGTGTTATCTATGAGGAATGGGCCTCATCAGACAACAAATCTGCCAGTGGCTTGATCTTGTACTTCCTGGCTTCCAGGACGGTGAGAAATAATGTGTCCTGTTTGTAAGCCAGTTCATGATATTAAATACTTTGTTATCTATAGCAGACCAAATAGACTAAGACATACAAGACATTCCAACATTAAGAATGTCTTTTCTCTACTTTTTACCCTAAATACTCTTCCATGTTAGCTCTAGTGGTACTACAATTGCTTCTTAATTCCACATAAAGCAATAAAAAACTGCACATTCTGATGGTTATATGACAGTCAAGGCTACGTGGGGAAGAAGGATAAAAAATATTTGAACTCCATCTCTTGGCATCTCTTTGCCTTCTGCAGTTTATATAGCATACTATCACTCTGTCATTTCAGATGTCATTCCTGGATTGTGCACTTTATACCACTGAACACAAGTTGGTCCATTGCAAGTCATAACGATAACACCCAAACTGAGTAGAGCTACAGAGGTTTGATCAATTTCCCTTTTACCCTACTTTGGTGACATGGGTCCTTATTCTTGGGAATTTTATTAAATTTGCTGTTTTTGCTCAATGAGACTGTAAAAATAGCTTGAAGAACATAATATTTTTATTATTTTCAGTGGTTTTTTAACTTCAGAATATTTTGTAAAACAGCCAAGCAAACAACACTCCGTCAGTACATTTTCATACTTTAAAAACATAGAGTTTCTTTTGCATATTTATTAAGAAAGATTGACCTTCCATGACACATAGCAGTCTTAATTTGTAGCATTTTGGAAAGTGCAATTATTCAAACTGTAGTACAGAGTTCTACAAGGTACATTGTCGGTACACAAATCACTTTCATTTGGTTTAGAATTTATTTTTCAGTCATTTGATGACTAGATGATTGTCTCTGGCAATAGACAGCTCACATTAACAATTTACCCAATTTCACTGGTCATAACTCCACTTATATTACATGGAACTTTAGACCCTACAAACCAACCCTATATAATTTAGGGACTAATACTGTCTTCTTATAGTGTAAGAAATGGACAGATGACTGCCCATTTGAGGAGGATGTCTCTGCCAAAAGTGGTCCTTTTTTCCCCTCACTGCTACTGTGGCCCTTTGTGACTCTGTGACACTCACAGCAAGGAAAATATTTACTAGGACTTTCAAAACTGCCAGCCTCACAGGTGAAAGCCACTCTGCTCTCCTGCTGTCCCGAGTCACAGCCATTCTGCTGCATCTACATTACTGCCATGCTTGATCCCAGACAGGCATGGGAACAAAGCGCTGGGGCACTTGCTTCTCCCTGATGTCTCTTCACCTCAGCTGATGGGTGGTCTCCCCATAAAGCATCCTTCTATCTGTCCCTGAGGCACCTGGTGTGATGCTTCTCTTCTCCTCCTGCCTTTCTCTACTTCCCTACTTCTCTCTGTCCTACACTCTGGCCATAAATGCATCATTTATGACCAAAAAATTTTCAGTTTCAGCCAGAATCCAAACCTACCTTCCCTCTACCTCAGCCAAAATACCCTGATTTTTTTCTTTAGTACCAACTATTCTTTTGTGGATTATAAGTCCTGTGCTGTAACAAGCCAAATGCATGACTCTTAACTCTTAGAATTCGAACTGTAGGGTGGAGAGAGGATTATTTGTGAGGCTGTTCAAAATATGAGTTCCACAGCTCCACTCTCAGCAATTCCACTCAAAGTCTATTGCTCTTGGGTGAAATAGTTCCACTTTGGAAAAGCACCCGGATGGTGACTCAAGCCTCCTACATTTAGACACAGTGCTAGCTGCCATATTAACATTCTTGATTGTTCTGGACATATTATACAATCTTATTAATAATTTCTATAAGGAATTATTATTTTTTTCCTTTTTGGTAGCAATGGTTTTGCCTGACAGGCTACGCTGCTCTTTGGTATAGAAATATTTAGGATCCTTCCATCTTCCTAGTGGACTAGACCTTTTTATCATTATGTAATATGCATCTTCATCTCTAACCATTTTCTTCAATCTAAAATCTACTTTATCTTAAAATTGAAGTATTTAAACCATTTACATTTAAGCAAATTTTTGATATATCAAAGTTTAGGTCTGCCATTTTATTATTTGTTTTCTCTTTGTTTCCTCTGTTTCTAATTTCTTTGTTTCCCTTTTCTTGCTTTCCTGTTAGTTCCTTGAACATATTTTAGGAATTCTTCTCATTAGCTTATAGTGTTTTTAAGTATGTCACTTTGTATAGTTTTCTTGGTGACTTTTCCAGAAATTACAATATACATGTGTAACTTGTCATGTGCTGTTGGCATTGATGCCTTCTCACTTGAAGTGTAGAAAACTTACTTTCATTTAGGTCCTTTGCCCTCTCTACTTTTTAAAATGTAGTTGTCCTAAGTATTTCCTTTATGTGCACTGAGTACCACTTTAGATGGCGAATTTTTTGGCTCCATCCATTACATATGACTTAAGAAACTAGTGAAAGGAAAACACTATCACCCCCATTTTTACACAACCTCATGTTGTTCTTTTCTTTCTGAAGTTCCAAGTATGATGTGTTATCATTTATTTCATTTATTTTCTGTTTGGAGAACTTTCTTCAGCCATTTATTAAGGATTGATTTGCTGGCAAAAGTTCTTAGTTTTTTTCTTCACCTAAGAATATCTTGATTTCTCCTTCATTCCTGAAGGATATTTTTGCTGGATATAGAATCTTGGATTGACATTTCTTTTCTTTGTGATATAAATCATGAAGCAGCCTGTCTCTGAGAATTTTTCTTTATAGATTTTTTTTCTTACTATAAAGAAAGTCTTAAATCAAGATATAAACTTTACTGGAAGAGTAATGTGCTCATAGACTTCAAGGGAGGATAGGTGGATAACAAAGGTAAAATATAATATACAGCAACACAGTGACGAGTGATTGAACAAGGTCTGAGAAGAAGTGACAATGATCATTTTAAACAGAAGTGGATAAACTTCCTCCTCTGAAACTAAAGGGAAGAAAGGGAAAATGAGAGGAGATTTCCACGGGGATTGGAGCCTGTTTTCTGAGCTGGTTTTCCTGTGTGCCAGTCTTAGCACAATTTGAATATTTAAAGGTATGTATTTTCCATACACCAAGACACTAAACTGTAAGCCAACTACTTAATTTCTTCTCTTCTAAAGACATACCTATGTACTCTACTTCTGAATAAAAAAACAATACAAAAGAAACTTTAAACTTACATATAGTCACACAAACAGTTGTGTTGGACTTATAGATACCTATGACATTCCGAAACATGGAATCATCCTGAATAATTTTCAAGGGGAATTTGATTCCATCCGATGTTTGCCTGATACTGACTTTAGACCCTAACTGTGGGTTACATCAGACTCCCCTGCATTTCCTTCTGGTACCTGACTTGAGGAATTCTACCGAATTTTTTTTTGAGATATTTTAATGAACTCAGTATACTTAGACTATCCCTAAAAAACAAAAAGAAAAAGACAAAGTACTTTTTCTTGGCAATAAATAAGGAAAATATTAAGAAATATTTTCAGCATTGCACAGATAACCATTATTGTAATAAAGCTTTTGACCAAGATCTATTTATTCGATTTTTAATTTTCCTTTCTTTTTTTGAGGAGGGGGTGGGTATACTGCTTCTAGCAACTGCTGGTAATTTTAAAAAATCAATTTAATAGAATATACACATCAACATGAACTATATTTACTGCAGAGTAATCTTGCTTGTATGTGTATCCAAGTTTGCTGCCAATGTAAAAAAACCTTTTGGAAACTGATTTTTGGGAAAGTATCCAAAATTTGCCGCATGCTCTTTTAAGGCATCTCGCTGATGGCAAAGGAAACCAGGTGGCTGTGTTGGTGAGACACACGGAACACTGATCTGCTAAACTAAAGATAAACTCCATCAGGTCCCACACAGGCAAGAAAGTGTTGTCCTCATTGTCCACCCCTCTCAATAGACTTTGGGCTTACTAAGTGAAGGTCCCATATTTTATTCATTTCAATGTCCCATGTACAGTTCTTGGTACATAACAAGCATATCATAAATGATTGCTGAATTCAATGTTCTAATTCAAATCACAGTTAATGGTCCTAATGATTTGAAATGATCCCAAATGTTTCTTTGGCTGTTTGCTAATAAGCACAAGATGACTTTTTTCTTATGCATGCATGCCATTTCCACATATTATACATACGCATTTTCACAGAATACTGTTTTCTGACCCCATCCTCTCCTTGCAGTGGAATAGTCTTAGGGGGATTATTTGAGATTGATAGTTGGAATCATTTTTCAACTGTATACCTGGATCCGAATGAAAGCTTTAATATCTCAGTCCCTTAAAAATGTAATGAAAAACCTGTCATGGATAATAAGTTGCAATGAAGTGCTTGAGCACCTTAAATGACAGGATTTCTGTGATTTCAAATTCCAGTTCTCATGAATTTGAGTTATGTAGTCAACTAAGCTAAGGATGGTATGTGTGAAGAAAGATGTAATAATTTTAATAAATGTCATAATCAGCACCAACAAATAAAACAATCACTTTATTTTGTATTAAAATAAGAAAATAATTGTTTTTTTTCAATAGCTTTTATACCAGAAACTATGTGGTACAATACAAGGGTTATTTCCATTAGCTGATTTCTTGTCTCCTTTCATCAACTTATTTTCTGTGTTTCTTGATTCTTCTTTCTCTCTAGTGTCTTATGTATTAACCAAAAATAATATAAGACTTTTAACAAACATGTATTGCTAGAGCAAAATAACTCAACAAGCTTTAGTATCATCCATTGTGTGTGTGTGTGTGTGTGTGTGTGTGTGATCCTCAGAATGTAAAATGAGCAATCATAAAAGTTAAGTTCATCAAAATTTATACCTACAAAATTAGAATGACTTCCTATATGTCACCCAGAATCAAAAGTTCTATAGCACTTGTAAATGTGAATTTCCACCTCAGGAAAGTTCCTTTTCCCAGTCTGTGTTTTATGTGGTTGTTTGTTACTGAAACAAACCAAATGGCTAAATCAATACAAATGGCCCTCGAGGACTTGGGAGACCACAAGAAAGTGTAGCATCATTAAACTAAATTACAGACAAGCACTTAAGGAGACAAATAAGTATTTCGTTATCATAAGTCTTTGTTTTTTTATGGTGAGGATGATTGAAAATATTTACCAAAAAAAAAAAAAAAAAATGAATGGGACTGGGAACAAGGCTTCTGTGGTTTTTAAGCATAATTTCGTTGCTATGGCTGTTTTAATCAGATGGAAAGGTATAAGCCTAGAGGTAGAAATCTGATGGTGTTTTAATGAGCCCCAGCCTCCATGTGGTATTAGGAAACACATAATATGATATAACCAGGGAGGAGTAATAATCAAGGAGATGAGGGTAGCAAGAGTGATGCGAGCCAGCTAGACAGCATAAGTTTAACCCTATTTATTCTAAAAACATGAGCCATGGTGAGCCTGGAGAAGGTAGATGCTGGAGGAGACACAAAGAAAATAATGCGAAGTGCTCAGATAAGTCATGAAGGTAGAACACAGCCAAGAGAGGGGTCACCCTTTCTGTTTCCCAGAGAGCTGCCTCTAGACCCCCAGGTTCATTTCATGAATATACTAACAGCAAATGAAATTGAAGACAGAGGAACTAAGCCCAATATTCCACACACACAATGCAGGCCCAGAAGGTAGACCTAAGGAAATGACATGTAAAAAAATAACAATAATTAAAAAAAAAAGTTTGGAGGAAATGGATCTCAGAGGAAAAGAGAATAAATTACATGGGATATTTAAAAACAGAAGAACTCAAGCCATAAATAACTTGTGGTTCTGAACAAAACTGAATGTGTGACATGTATGCATTTCATAGAGCAGTGGTCATTATAGAGTGGATTGCAACTCTCCCTGGGAACAAAAAAAAAAATCATCATTTTAGTTGACCTTGTATGTAGTATATAAGTTTAATATTGTAAAAAAATTTGCGCTATAAAATAATTTAATGATGATGTTTGAGGCCCTCCATCCAGGACAATTTATTTTGCTTTATATGAATAATTTTAAGTCTATGTTTCAAACAAAAAAGTATGTAAATTATTTTTATGACACAGATACACACAGATTTGGATTTTAACATGAATCCTATCTTGAAAGTTCCAATTCTTTACTGCCTGTGTAAAAGATTGTATTAAGCAAAATGATATGCTTTTTTACCCATATCAACTACTAGGGTTATGAATTTGGATGAATTATTATATATATGATTATTATATATATGTACTATATATATCATAGTTGTCATTGCCAGTTACTTTAACAGATTAAATAAAAATTAAAAAATAATTTTATCTCACTAAATCAAAACATTCTTTATTGGTTATAAATGACGTTGAGATACACTTCTGCCAAGCACATAAGAATGGTTTATGACTTTTTTAGGAAAAGTATTATATTCAATGGGCTTACTGAAAATTTGTCCTCAACATAGCTATTCTATTTTATGTAAAAAAGATATAATTTAAAGACACTGCTACAATATAGATAAATAAGTTTTACTTGTCCTTTGACAGCTGTGGTACAGTTGCCTGGTGCTCACACATATGTATTTCTCTCTCCTTTTCAGGTTCCTGGAAAGATTAGGTTTTGTTATCTTTGCATCCAGGCATCACTATGCAACTGGTTCTGCTCAAAACAAGTTGTGACCACGAGTGACCTGGCTAAAGCATTTTATTTCTGGTCCGGAATCTCTAAGCACTGTTTTGTTCTATAATCCTGGAAGAAGACTCATATTCTAATGGTGGAACTATGGATTTGAAAGATCATGGGTCAAACAAATCTCTACTTGGAGCAAAACTGCCTGAGAGTCACCTGGATGTGAGGGGACCTAGCACGACTCCAAAATAGACCTTTGTGGTTTTAAGCCACTAAGATGTGTTTGATTGTTTGTTATTTCAGTGTAACCTGGAATATACAAAGGAATGTAACTTTATGCAGCACGTTTTGCTTTATGATATTTCCATGTAGAGTCTAATGTAAAAGTATTTGTGTTTTGATATGATATTAAATTTAACTGAAGAAAGTTTATCAGAAACTGAGGCAAAACTAAATGATAAAAGGGAACAACATGACCAAAGTTAGTCAAATATAGAAGTCTTCATCTTTATACAACAATTTGGAATATAAAATTATGGTGCTGGAGTGTTAGTACTTCAAATATTGCATTGGCAACTATCTTTCCTGTAGAAAAAGGATCTCCTGACCCACATAAACAGACATTTTTTGAGTTCCCTTTACTATATCAATATTCTATAGGAGCCAGTGTCTCTCATTTACAGGGTATTATAGTTGTCAAAGGGATATGAAGAGAAAGCCTGAGGGTATTTGTGTTGGGTGTCTTATTTCTGGAGGGCAGGAAATGACAAATACAGCCAAAGAAAACCCACCCTTTGCCAGCAGTCCTTGGAGACCTAAATGGAGTTAAATTTCTTGTATTAATGTGCTAATTTTTTTTAGTGAATTTAAAAATCACATATTTTGAGGAATAAATTTTCTTTTTCTGAGAATGAAGTATTTTTAAGAGAAGAGTTATGGTAGAGATTTTCTTCATTTGGGAGTCTTTATACTTATGAGAACAATAGGGAAGTTGCAAAGGTCATAAGAGAGATGAATTTTGAATACCAAGATTTTTTGTCACTTTGGGTTACTTTTCCTGAAGAAGAAAACAGAATTAGTTGAATCTCTTAATATCACGTTACAGCTTGTTCGTTGGAAAGTTCCTAGGTGATGATGTCACTGAGACCACCTCATGAGCATCACAGCAATATTCTCCCTGCCTTCTAGTCTTGGTCTTATGTTCCTCCTCTTCCTCCTCCTCCACTTCTGTCCACAAAGAATACTGACATTCTGAAATTGGCTAAATAAAGGCATGGGGAATATTTTTCCCTTGCTGTATTTTTTTCCTTAAAGTTACACTTTTGTGTGTGTGTGTTTGTGTGTATGTTTATCTGCAACCCTACAAGGATAGATCAGGAACAAACATTTTTAGAGTCATCTGTTGTAGGCAGAATAATGCCTCCCTCCACTCCCCAAAGAAAAGGTGTCCACAACCTAAACTTCAGGACCTGTGAATGTATTATGTTACATGGTGAAGGGGAGTTAAGATCAAACGTGAAATTAAGGCTGCTAATCCGCTGACCTTAAAATAAAGATTTTCCAGATGGTCCTAATGGATCCTTAAATATGGACAAGGGAGGCAAGTGAGAGTTAGCTTCAGAACGATCTGATGTGAGAAAGACTCAACTTGCCATTGGTGGCTTTGAAGATAAAAGAAGGGACCTATAAACCCAGGAATGTCATGGCCTTTGGAAGCTGAAAAGGCAAGGGAATGGATTCATTTCTAGAGGCTCCAGAAAGAAACACAGCCCAGCAGACACCAACATTTCAGGCAGCTGAGACCCATGTCAAATTTTTAACTCAACAGAACTGTAAGTGAATAAATTTGTGTTTTAAGCTAGTAAATTTGTGGTAATTTGTTACAACTGCAATAGACAACCAATCACCTGTAGGGGTGTATTAGAATAAAACAATCTGAAAACTGCTTTATCTTAAGTGTTTGTAGAAGTGCCACAAAGAGCACAGTAATCAACTGTTCTTAATTTCAACCAACAGCCAAATAATGATATAATAATAGAAAAATAAATTAATTTGAATGGGAATTTTGTTTGGGAATGAGCCTCATTTTACAAACTCCAAGTGTTTTGAGAAACAGAATTCCAATACCTGAAAGAAATAGAAGAACATGCTAGATGTCCCTGTGCTCAGTTTGTTTAGATGCAACTGTGGGAAAACAGAGAAATGAACTACTTTCTCTTGTGAGGTCCTTCCATGTTCACAAGTCTATAATTGAAGAAGAGTAAATCATAACAAGCGAGGATCCTGAAAGGTCAAGCCATAAAGTTCAGCACCGAGTTGGGCGAGGTCACAAGCTGAGCATGTTATTTAATACGGAAGCAGACTGTAAACTTGCCAGTCCAATCAGACTCTGCTTTGATGTTATGCTTTTTGTTTTGTAGGCTCTGGTTTATGGCAGTTGATATTTATTTTCACATATACTTTCCTTTCTTTCTACTTTATAAAATTCTTGGAATTGGAACTTCTGCGTTCGACTTAAGGCAAGGTATTAATTCAAGCCAACTGGTAAGCTTCCACCCTCACTTGGTTCCAGTTCCAACCCCATTATTGTATAAAATTTCATGTTTACAACATTCTAACTCTGTGTTAAGAATAACAGCCTCAGTCACCAAGGCTTATGGGGCCGTCCACATTTCCAAGTATGACAAACAGTCACAAAAAAGACATGCACTAAAACCAAACATTTAAAAATTTACTTTGCGGAGTAGTAACATTTATCTAACTGCAGATAGGAGCTTTATATTCAGCACAGAAATCATTGCAGTGATTTCAAATGTTTAGGAAGAATAATAAAGACAGACTCTTTTCAAGCCACTTAAAATCCTGGTGGAAAAAAATTAAACATTGCAAAATATCCATTTAAGTCTCAGAAACTTATTAGAATACAAACATTGTTAAAGAAGTTTAAGGGAAGTGCTAAATTATGACAGGTATTAAGTAATGATAATAGGATTTTCTACAAAATTTTAATTAACCAGTCCTTTGAGATTATGTTCATTGCTAAATTAGCTAATTGAAATAGATCGTAAGAGATTATTAAACACTTAATTGTGATTTTCTTCCATGTGTAATCCATTCAATTAGCATTTGAAAATATCTAGATGTTTTGGTATAATATAGATGAAAACTCAAAATGGTCTCAGAATTTTTCATAATTAAAATAGATATTTTGGTGTTAAAGAAACATGAACTTGGAACTTGGATATATTTAGGTGTTTTTTTTTTTTTTTTTCTTCTGAATCCAGGTGAGAAGAGACAATTGTTAAAGGAGAATTGTACTGAGAATCAATAAATTTGAAATCTCATCACAACTTTGCCACTAAGGAGTATTATATTGGGCTAATTATTCTACTTACTGAGCCTCAGTTTCCATAAGTATAAAATGAAATATTGGACTATAATCATCTAGTCATTAAAGCAAAAAATTGAGAACCTCCTACAGACTTTCGTATAGGCAATTGTGATACAAGGATAAACAGAGTAATACACAGAATTTATAACCTAATTTTCCCTGCTGCACAAATGCCATTTATCTATGTGCCATAAATCATTACAACATAATGCTTAGGCAGTTTAATATTGACAGTTGTAAGTCCTGTACCTATTAACACAAGTTGTCTAGTATTTCAAATTAAAGTTCCTATGATGACAAAATATCAGAACTTACATTTAAAACAATATGTGGAACATTGGTAAACAAAAATCTGATGAAGATTTCTAAAAAGCAATCTTAACGTAAAAAAAAAAAAAAAAAACTAAATGCTTTTAGTAGATCAAAACCAAGAGTTGAAAAAATGATTATACAAAATGGATTTATTCAATCAATGCCTTATGGACAGGATTACCAAACCATCTTTTATAGTGGATGTTAGATGTTTTCAAGGAATTTCTAGTTTATAAAATAATGCTTGAAGCAAAGAGAAAACTAATGCTAAAAAATGTTAATTTGAAAAGTTTTGCTGTTGCTTTCTTTGTTTTAACTGCTGGTGTGGAGCAGACCATAATTATACCTAGAAATCGTATAAGAAGAGGGAATAATATAATGAGGTTCTCAAATATTCAAACATTTTTTAAAATGTGTAAATTTGACTCTATCAGAACCTTTGTTTTATATTCTTTCTTTTTCTCTCCCCCACCTTCTAACCCAACCATTTCTATTATTTCAGCTGTTCCATTATGATTTTCTATATAGACATATACTTTATATTTTTCTTCTATCATACATCCTTACTTTTATTTTTTAAACAGAATTTTAAATAGAATTGTCTTTCTTATACCATTTTCTCTCTCTCATCTTTTCTCTTATCCCCTAATCCTCCCATTTTTCAACTTAGTTATTATTCATTTACATTTCTGGTATGAGACCTCACAAAACCCTACCACTGACAAGAAATAATCCATTTGCTCCTCCTTGGTAAAGTCCTAAAGAATCTTGATGGGATGTCCATGATTCATCCTACCCACTCTTGACAGTTTAGTTGTTACTCATCTTCCTTTCACATTCTGATTGTCACTATTTGCTATCCAGGCCCCAAGCTGTCATCAAACCTTGATAACTTACACTCTAATAGAGTGATCCATCAATCCCATTTCTTTCCCCAAAGCCTCAGATAAAGGGTTTGTTTATTAATGTCTCCATGTGGGTATAGTTTGGACTATTTACCAAGAATTATTAGAATACAATAATAATAAACAGGGACACTGGTTGGAAAAAGCACTGTTACTCTCAGAAAAGTTCTGTTATTCAGTGGACTTTTCTCTTAGGAATAACTGATGCATTCCTATCCAGTTTTGGAAACTACCTCCTGATAAATTCCTCAGTTTGTCTTTTGTTGCTGTGTATTATTTTAGACTCTTCCAGTTGAAAGTCAGAGATCCAAGCTCACTCAAGTTAAACCATAAGAAAGGAAAAGTGTTGCTTCAAATAACCAGAAATCCAAGGGCAGATTATTTCCAGGTTAAGTTAGATCGAGAGCATCAAATGATGTCATCTTACGTGTTCTCTCTCTTTCTTAATTTCTCAGCCCTGTATCCTTCATGAATTGGCCTAATTAGTTGCTATTTTGCCACATAGACTGTATTTCTCCATTTTAACAGTTTCAAGACAGTGTTCTAAAAACTTAAAATACAACAGTTAGCTTTTTCATCTGAAACAGAAATTTGAAGACAGGGAGACTCCCTTGGGCTTATGCCTATCTCTAAAAATATCCAGGAAGATATGGTACTCTGTGTGGCCTATTCTACACAATGCACACATCCCTGTAGTGGTACAGGTAGAAGAGATGGAAGATTATGGTATAGCACCTTGATTGAAATCTCTACCAAAATTACATGGAATGGAGGCAGTATTCCCAAAGGGAAATGGGAAAGAATTCTGACCAGACAAAAAACGTATTTGGAATAGTCCAATTTATATAGACTCTTTCAAAATGATATCATTCTAGGGGGTAGTTTTATAAATTTCAGAACAACTGAGCTATTGTAGATATTAGAAAACTCTAGAAAACTAGTTAAATTCAAACAAATAGATAATGTAGGTACAGACTGCGTGATTAATTTAACTAATCCGTTTTCCTATGTGTCAATATTTTTCCTGGTTCTGTTAAATTAGGCTGCAATTACCATATTTTTCATGTCATTTGTGGTTAGAGAATAAGTTCACATTTATCAGTGGACTGAAAGTTGGGACTTTCATTGGCTTTTATTTTCGTTTCCAACGTTCACCTCTTCTAGTACTTAAATTTTCATCTTGGAAACAACTTTTATTCCATTCTCAGTCTAAAAGCATAAGCTATAACAGTCTCTGCCCCAGGATACTCCAGTTCACTAGGCATGAACTTTAAATCCCTTAAAATAGCGTATAAGATTCATTTACTAAACTTTGTCCCCGTATCTCAGGTCCTCTCTCTGGAATCCACTTGCTCCACTCCAGTTGCACGCCCCTCAACGCCCCTTGCAGTTGCCCAACACGCCAAGCACACTCCCATCTCCAGGCCTCTGCACTTACTGTTCCCTCTTTCTGGGACACTCCGATCCTCATAACCACGTTGCTCACTCCCTCATATGATTGAGAACTTTATTCAGATATCTTCTTTTCAGGGAAGACCGTATTAATTATTCTATCTAAAACAAACAAACAAATAGACAAACCATCTCTGTCCCATTAGCCTCTCTAAATTTTTAATGTGCTAAATATTTATTATTATGATTATTGACACTTAAAAAGTGTATATATTCATGGAGTAAAGAGTGATGTATGCATTGTATGATGGTCAAACCTCAGTGATTAGCATATCCATCACCTCAAACATTTATCATTTCTTGGTGCTGGAAACATTCAAAATCTTCTCTTCTAGCTATTTGAAAATACACAATAAATTATTTTTAAACATAGTCACCCTACAGTGCTATAGAACACTACAACTTATTCCTCCTACCTAACTGTATTTTTGTATCTGTTAACCAACCTCTCTTTATCTCCTCCCCACACACTTTTTAAGCTTCCACATATGAGTGAGAACATGTATTTATCTTTCTGAGCCTGGGTTATTTCACTTAACGTAAAGTCCTCCAGGCTCATTCATGTTGGCAAGAATGACACCATTTCATTCTTTTTTAAGAATGAATAGTATTCCATTTTGTATATATACTACATTTCCTTTATCCATTAATATGTTGATAGACACTTAGGTTGATTCCTTATCTTAGCTATTATAAATAGTGCTGCAACAAGTGATCTCTTTGACAAACTGATTTTCTTCCCTTTGGATATATACTCAGTAGTGGGAATATAATTTTTTCACAGCACATATTACCAGTCGACATGTTATATTTTTGTTTGTTTTCTTTCTTTACCCAACAATATGTGAAATACTTGACAAGAGACGAATTTGCTCATTACTGTATTTCAGCACCCAGGACAGTGCCTGACATATTGCTGGTGCATAATAAGTAGGTGTTAAATAAATCCCAGAAGGGAGAATGAGTGAATAGATAGTTCCATCACCCAGGCCCAAATGCAGAATCATGACCCTAGCCTGTCAGAATATTATATCACCTGGCCACAGTGATGCTTCAAGTTTGGGCGTGAGACATGTATCAAGCAGATAATATGTACTCACAGTAAATATAACTCTATAGGAAAAAATACAATAAAAATTAAAACAATGAAGTCCATAAAAAGGGTCAGCCTGAGCAGAAATCCAGCACAGATGAAAGCAGAGCTAAGACATAGAATTTTATGACCCTAGTAACCAACCCTCCCACCTACCCCACTTTTTTTTTCTTATGCCAGTTGGAGCTTGTTTTCTTTTACTTGAAATTAAAAATGCTCTGAAAGTTATTGAGTTTCTTCCTAAAAGATATCTAGTGCTTGCATTGTAATCAGTAATTGACAAACATGTCAATTTTTTAGTACTAGAATGTTTTTTAATTTTGCTAATTTGAAAAATACCATATTACTGTTTTTAGTAGATATGAACTTTAGTCATCTTTTCATGACTCAATTATTCATATCATTTATCCATGTATCTATTGAATCATTAGCATTCACTTGGGAATTTGAATGCACCCTTTATATAAAATTACTGTCACCTATCCATCAATTATGCTCATAGCCAATGTTTTCTCCCATCTTTTAATAGATACAGAGAACCTCAAAACTGGAAGAATCTAAGAATCAGGTCATACCCACCTATTTCATAGTTCAGGATACTGAGATGCAGAAAATGTAATAATACAAATAGTCAATAAAAAGTCATCCATGGTTCATCTTACATAATCCTTGTCCTTTCCCTAGTTAAATATTCGTATTTACATATTCACAAATAGAAATGCAGCTGTGAAATTGAAACCAAATTAGCAGTCAGTGGTGACTAAAGATCTCACAGCAGGTGCAGCCCTTAAATTTATCTTGTGTCACATTCCACATGATGCAACAAGTGCAATATCCCTAACCATATTCAATTGCCAGCGCCTAATACAAGTGAGTACAAATACCCAATGTGAAAGGTCAAGACTAATGTCAGAAAATCAGTGGCATGACCACTATTAAGACATTTTGAATTACATGACAATAATATCATTCAGTAATAGTAGAGATAAGGCTTGTCTTATTAATTTTAGTTAATTTGGTTCAGTGTTTAAAATGCAACCTGGCCTTTCACATTAGCATCTATTCACTCTGACCTTTCAGCTGCAGGATTATATCCCAGGCCCAAAAGAGTACTCAGAAACAGAGGTTGTAAATTACCTACTCAGTGTGTGTAAGTTTGGAGCATAAAATGGCATCTTACTTAACTCACTTACAAAAACTGATTTAGAAAAGCTACCAAAAACCGGGAGAGATCTCAGTGCATTGAATTATTTCATGCATGGTTGTAGCATCTTAACAGATATATAACCCAGATATAAAACCATCCTCATATTGCCATTCTGTCTTTGACAAAGCAGACAAAAACATACATTGGGGAAAAGAATCCATCCCTCTTCAATAAATGGTACTGGGAAAATTGGATAGCCACATGTAAAATACTAAAACAGGACTGCATCTGTGACCAATCACAAAAATTAATTCATGATGAATAACTGACTTAAACCTAAGGCATGAAACTGTAAGAATTCTAGAAGAAGAGATAGGGAAAACTCTTATAGATATCAACCTAGGCATAGAATTTCTGAAAAAGACCCCAAAGGCAATCACAGCAACAATGAAAATAAACAGGACTTGATTAAATTAAAAAGCTTATGCACTGCCAAGGAAACAGTCACTAGAGTGAATAGACAACCTATAGAGTGAGAGAAAATATTTGCATGCTATACATCCTGCAAAGGGCTAATAACCAGAATCTACAAAGAACTCAATCAAATCAGCAAGAAAAAATCAAACAACCCCACTAAAAAGTGGCAAAAGACATGAACAGAAGCTTTTCAAAAGAAGATAGACTAGTGGCCAATAAACATATGAGAAAATGCTCAATGTCTCTAATCATCAGGGAAATGCAAATCAAAACCACAATAAGTTGGGACTGCAGATTGGTACAACCTCTATGGAAAGTAGTATGGAGATACCTCAGAAAACTAGAAGTAGACCTACCATTTGATCAAGCAATTCCACTATTCGGTATGTCCCCAAAGGAAAAGAAGTCATTTTATCAAAAAGATACTTGCACTTGAATGCTTATTGCAGCACAATTCACAATCACAAAGATGTTGAATCAACCCAAGTGCCCATCAATACATGAGTGGATTAATAAAATATGGTATATGTATACCAACGAGTACTACCCAGCTATAAAAAATGGTGAACTAATACTGTTTGTAACAACCTGGATGGAAATGTAGATCTTTCTTCTAAGTGAAATATCACAAGAATGAAAAAACAAACACCATATGTACTCACTATTCAGTCGTAACTAATCTATCAACACTCTTGTGCACATGTGGAAGTAAAACTCAAACCAAATCAAGCAGGTATGAGGGAGGAGGAGGGAATGGGTAAATGCACACCTAACAGGTACAGTGCACATTATCTGGGTGATGGGCACATTGATAGCTTTGACTCAAACTGTACAAAAGCAATTCATTTAACCAATGTCTGTACCTTGGTAATATTCTGAAATAAAAATAAAAAATAAAAAAATAACCTGTGCTTGCATTCCTGGTCTGCAGAAACTGCAATATTATAAATCTGTTGTTTTAAGTCATTAGGTTTTCATATAATTTGCTATGCAACAATAGATAACTAATACAATCACCGTCAGCACCCCTAAGGCCATAAATACAAGATACTCAGGAGGGATAGCCCATTCCAGGAATGACTTATGAAGAAGAGTAAGGACTTTGAAAGGCAGAGCAGATAAGATTGGGATAAGCATAACAGGTGAGTGGGGGTTGTGAGGTCTTTTAATCTGACAGAACAACATGGACTAAAGCATCAAAAGCAGTATACTGAGTATTTGAAACAATGAGTTAAGTTCAAATAGGATTGTGATGGTCGGTTGTAGAGCAGGTTTCATTAGGAAGCTAAAGAAAAAATATCAAGGTCACTGAAGTTCAAGGTTTTCCGCTAGACTCTTTAGACATTTGACAGCAGGATGAGAGTCAGCCTTAATTCCCTCTTTCTACAGTGCCTAAAATCATGCCTATCAGAGAATAGTCAATTAAAACATTTCAATGAGAAAAAATTCTGGATGAGAGTAGGGTGGCTTGCTAGACATCAGGAGTCTCTGGAGTATTTTGAACTCAGAAGGGGTTTGATGAAAATTATGTTTATGGAATGTTACTTGGGTGGACACCTGCACCGTGGAATGCAGAGAGAAAAACGGCTGTCACGGAGGCCAGCTGTAATCTATGTGTGAGAACATGCGAGTACAAACTAAAGGAGAGTAATGGGGATGGAAGATACCCAGATAAAAAACACGGGTCTCTAAGAAAGACACAGGTAATCAGACCTTGCCCAGAATGTCAGATCTTTACAGACGTCAATACAAATAATTGACTGCTTGATCCATTGTTCTTTCTATTTCCATCACTAGGAAGTAACTAAACTAGAAATTTTCTACCCTTATTTCTTCAACTACTGTCCATCTGTGGCTAAAACAGCTATTAATACAAATCTTGGCCGGGCGCGGTGGCTCACGCCTGTAATCCTAGCACTCTGGGAGGCCGAGGTGGGCGGATCGTTTGAGCTCAGGAGTTCGAGACCAGCCTGAGCAAGAGCGAGACCCCACCTCTACTAAAAATAGAAAGAAATTATATGGACAGCTAAAAATATATATAGAAAAAATTAGCCGGGCATGGTGGCGCATGCCTGTAGTCCCAGCTACTCGGGAGGCTGAGACAGGAGGATCGCTTGAGCTCAGGAGTTTGAGGTTGCTGTGAGCTAGGCTGACGCCACGGCACTCACTCTAGCCCGGGCAACAGAGTGAGACTCTGTCTCAAAAAAAAAAAAAAAAAATACAAATCTTGAGACAGATGGTTATTATAGGTAGATGGGGGTCACATGCCAAGAGCAGTATTTGCAGAAGGGAAATCATTAAAATGAATTCTAAACACTTATGTCTCTTATTTTGCAAACTCTTGACATCCTAATTGATCCTGAAATACATGAAATTAAGTCTCATAAATCTAGTGAAAATTAGATAAATCAACATTACTGTATCTGAGAATAAATCCACTATTTTTTGTTGAAGAACAGTGTTAAGTGCATGGTAAACTATGAGGAAATTAAACAGACACACACACAATATACAATATCTCTGCCCTAATGAACCTTACAACTGATTTGTTAAAAAATAAAAATGCACAACTAACACAATAGAGTAAATGAGGAGACATTGTATGATAGAGACACTCTTAAAATGTAGCACAAAATAATGAGAGTGATTTAGTTGCATCAATATTTAATGGAATATTGATTTACATGTAGAAACCCTATCTATTAACATGTTAAAATAGAAATTAAATATTTCAGAAACTTTCCTAAGGAAGTCACTTTTCTTCCTTGTGTATTTTCTGCTTGCAATTTTACTATTTTCCATCTGTCTTTCTCTCTGTTTTGTTTCTAGAAACTATCTCGCCATTCCATAAAAAATTAATAATGATTATTTAAATATAATACAAACTACATGGAAAATGATTGACACCAATATGACAATGAAGGAGAAGCTGCTTGTTCTGTAATCAAATAAACTGCCTATATGATATTCTTGAGAAAAGCTAAATCAAATACTATTTTGGATTCATGCTGATGTGAGAGGTCATTTAGGTGAGAGAATAATTAGGTTGTTTAAGTTTATTCCTAATTTTTTTCTAAGTAAAAATCTCATTCAAATACAACATGTTTACAGAAAAGTACATAAATCATGTTTAAAGCTCAGTGAATTTTTACAAAGTAAACCCAACTGTGAAGTCAGCACCCAGATTAAAAAAGAGTATTGTCAGCATCCCATAAAGGCCCCTACTAGCCCTGAACGTACATCTGCCCTTCTGTAGGATAATTTCTCATACTATAGACAACACATGCTTATTTTATATCTTTAATTAAATGCTTATTTAAATGTTTTAAATTTTCATCTATGTTGTTGTGTGAAGATGTACCTTTTATGTAATTATATTCCACTCTATGAATACATAAATAAACCAAAATGTATTTATCCATTCTACGCTAGATGGACATTTGAGTTCCTTCTAGCATGAGGCCATTAAGAAGACTGTTGCTATGAACTTGTTGCCATCAAAGGAAATATATATATATTTTAAATATATATTTAATATATAAATGATCTATACATTTTAAATATATATTAAATAAATAAAAATATGTATTTAAAAAATATATATAAAATTAGACCAAGCACTGGGAAAAATCCTTTAGAATGATTTCATGCCATTTTCAATAAAATAGGATGTGATAGTTACTATGAGTATTCTCATTGATGAACTGTAATAATTGAAATTTGGGTAGGGTCAGTAACTTTCCCAAGATGATATAGCCAGTAAACAGGGGAGGGAGAATTTATGATTCAACAAATAGAATCTCTACCATGTGACAGGACTTATTCTGGAAGCAACAGAAATAGTAATCGATAAAAGAGATCATCATCCCTACTAACCATTTTAGTTGATTTTGGGATAGAAGATAATAAAAAAAAGTCATATATTAGCTGGTCAGGTGGTATGTGTTAAGGAAGATAAACTAGGAAGAGAAATAAGGAGTGAGGAGGGTAGGGTGGGGTGACTAAAGAGAACGGTGATGAGAATAGTGATTTAATGATCTAAGGCAGGATTTGACTTCAGACCGTCTCACTGTAGATCCCATGCTGTTGCACTTTCAACCTCTTATAGATATTTCCTGAAAATATTGTGCATCTAAAAAACAAAACAAAATAATGCCCATGCATTAGTGTATAGATCATTAAACAGACAGAACAAAACAAACAAAAGCCAATAGTACTAAATTTAGACTGGATTTAATTGCAAGAGCCTCAAAGACTGATTCTGAGAAACTAGCGAAGCCATTTGTACTTGTTCCTTATAAATAAAATGGTTGATAAGACATAACTGGGCATAATCTGAGGTTAATAAGCCAAAATGTCAATGATGATTAGACAAATACTGTTAACTAATGACAAGATTAGAGCTAATACATTACAAAGGATTAAACTATTAACACTTGTCATTTTGATTTAACTTTTATTCTCAGGGATAATTTGCTTTATGTTGTCAAATATAACATTGATTTTTAAAATATTTCATAAACTATATTTATATTATTTGGTCACGTGGGCATCATTACTAGTTTTGTTTTTCTTTACCTTTAGAGAACTGAGTTAAAATAGTCTAGCAAGAGATTTTTGCCTCCGATATAACCAAGTAGCTCTTATAGGACCCTACAATGATACATATAAAAGCTATACATTTTTTTAAAACATAAACAAACAAATATGTAAGGAAAACTCCCATAATAACCCAAAGGCACTGGAGAATAAATCAAAGCAAACTAATTCTAGATGGAAGTTAACATTTGAAAAAAGAAACTGGCATGAGTGAGTTACCAGTTTTTAAGGCTTTTAATCCAAGTGCAGGTCAAAGTCTACAGATACAGAATTTAAAACCCTGATAGGAAACTCACATACTTTCTCCCATGCAGAAAGATAAGACAAAGATTTGGGATATTATAGCAACTGGCAAGTTGTTGACAGCAGTCCCAGAAAGGAATGAGCCAAAGAAGGGATAACTACAAATTTTATGCATAAACTCAGCCCAATCTTAGGCTAACCTCTAAACACTAAAGTATGGAACATATTCCAAAACACACAATAACTACTGAGATTGAGTTGCCATCTGAGAAGCAGAGTTTATAGTTTGAATCCAACCAATTTAATTACAGGTAATTAAAGAAACAAACAAACAAAACCAGATGTGTATAACAGAATCCAAAACACTCCCAACATAACATTCATAATGTGCATAAGAAAATCCAATATACTAGACATTTGAAAAACCAGGAAAAATGTAATGAATTCTATGGGGAAAGATAATCAAGACATCATTACTAAGATGATGTTGATGTTGGATTTATCCCAAAGGATTTTAAAATAGTTAAAGCAAATGTTGCATATATATACCATGGAATACCACTCAGCCATAAAAAAGGATGAAATAATGTCTTCTGTGGCAACTTCAATGGAACTGGGAGCCATTATACTAAGTATTATTATTAAGTATGAAATGTCCCAGTTCCTGAAGTACTAAATTTGACAGTTGATATCTTCTTGTTTTATGTTTATTGTGAAGGTACATCCTCAGTCTTTCAAACTCACAAATTTGTCTTGTCATTATCTTTCAAATTTTTTCTAAGAGCAATTTTTATGAAACCACAAATAAGTCAAAAATTTGTGTCATTTTTGAATATGCGTTCCATCGTGGAAACAACGCAGCACAGACAGCTTGAAATATCAACGGAGTGTTTGAGAAGGATGTGGCTAATGAACCTACAGTATATCAATGGTTTGAGAAGTTCTGTTCTGGTGATTTTAATCTTGAAAATGAGCCACATTGGTGACCTGAGATCAAGGTGGGTAATGATGAGCTGAAAGCTATAGTGGAAGCGAATTCATCTCAACATAGGCATGAATTAGCAGCAAGGTTTGATGTTACTATTCCGGCAATATTGGACCATTTGAAACAAATCAGCAAGGTAAAGAAGCTGGATAGATGGGTTCCACATGAATTAAGCGAGCATCAGAAGAGAAGTTGTCTCAAAGCTGGCCTTTCTTTGCTGTCGTGATATAAAAGTGAACCATTTCCACACTCTATTGTTATCTGTGATGAAAATGGATTATTTTTGACAATCACAAGCATTCTGCACAATGATGGGATAAAGATGAAGTGCCAAAACACAATTCAAAACCAAATATTCATCAAAAATAAGTTCCAATGAAAATTTAAAATATATTGAAGTGAATTTATATAAAACTCTTATATATATATATATGTCAGTATATATAATATAATGTGAGATTGAACAACAGCTGTGTTTACAGAGAAAGTTTAGTCTTAGTTTATTAGATAAAAAGGAAGGATGAAAACAATGACCTAAGAGTTCTTTTTAAGAAGTTGTAATAGTAACATCAAATTAAATCCAACAAGTAGAAGGAAAAAATAATCAGAAGCAGAAAATAATGAAATAGAAAAAGTTTGTACAATATAATGAATCAACAAAACCAAAAGTAAACACTTTAAAAAGATTAATAAAATGGATAATTCCCTTATAATGTTGATCAACAGGAGGGAGAATAGAGAGAGAGTGTGTGTGTTAGAGGGATATCTGAAATAGCCAGGACTGAAAAGAGTAACATTACTAACACTACAGATATCAAAAAGACAATATTGAAGCTATCAAGTTCAACTTCAAAGCAATAAAACTAAAAATTCAAATAATAATGACAAATTCCTAGAAAAATACAAATTACAAAGGCTGAAAAGAATTCATCAGTAAATTCTGCCAAACACATAAGGAAGAAATAATGACAAACACATGCAAATTCTTCCAGAGAATAGAAATAGGTGGAATACTTTCCAGCTGATTTTATAAGGTCAGCATGACCTTCATAACAATATCTGACATCAGAAGAATTTTTAAAAAGGCAAATTATAGGACAATTTCAGAAATGTAGATGTAACATTTCTAAATTAAATATTAATAAAATAAACACAGGGTATATATTTCTATAAATAGAAAAAGGACATCATATTATGACTACATTGAGTTTACTCCAAGACTGAAATCTAATCGACTAATCCACTACAATAACAGAATAAATTGTTTAAATGATAGGATCTCAATAGATAAATGGTTTATTTCAAGCATGAAAAGTTAGTTCAATATTTGAAAATCAATCAATATAAGCCACCGTATTAATAGGCTATAGAAGAAAATTTACATGATCATATCAGTTGATGTAGGAAAAACATTTGACAAATTTCAAGAACCCAGTAATTACAAACCTGATCATTTATTCCAGAGAAATAAAAATTCATATTTACATACAAAAAAACCTTACACAAACATTTATAGCACATTTACTCAAAGGAACTCCAAATTGGAAACAACCTGAATATCCTTATGATCCATATCATAAGATACAACTAAGTAAGAAAAAAGAATAAACTATTGACAAACCTAAAAACTTCATGAATCTCCAGAGAATTGTGAAAAATTAACATTCTTAAAGACAAAAAGAGCCAACACCTAAAGATTGTATACTATAAGATATACTATAAGATTCCATTTATACAGCATTCTTGAATTGCCAAAATTATAGAAACGGCAAAAAGATTAGAAATCACCTGAGGTTATAAAGGGTGCGGGTGCAGATTGGAAGACATTATGACTATAAAGAGGGTACAGGGATGTGGTTATAGTGATGGAAATATTCTGTATCTTGACTATATTGATGCAAATATACTGGTTCTGATATTGTACTATAGTTTCGCAAAATGTTACCATTAGTGAAAACTGGGTAAACAGGACATGGAATCTCTTTGTTATTTCTTATCTCTGTCTCTGAACCTACAGTTATTGCAAACTAAAAAGTTTAATTATAAAGAAATGCAAAAACATGATATCTCAATAAATGCAGAAAAATAATTTGATAAATAACATCTCTTATTCATATAAAAATCCTTAGAAAATTAGATAGAAAGGAGCTTCTTTGATCTAATAAAAGCATATAATGGTGAAATTTTGGAAATTTTTTCTGTAAGTTCAGTAATAATGAAAAGGTGCTACTATCACTACTTCTGTGCAATATTGTAGTTGTGGCACTAACGAGTATAATGAGGCAAGTAGAAGAAACTCTAGAAGTGAAAAATGTAATATTTAAAATTAAGAAATATCCATATTAGATGGGCTAAAGAGAAGAATGAAGATAACATCAAAAAGTAAATTTAAAGGTATATCTATGAATTTTCTAATTTGAGAGGCAAAAAAGGAAAAAGCTTGAATAAAAATGAATGGAATTCAGGAATAACTGAGATAATAGCCAACATTCTAATTTCATACAACATCAAGCAAGAAATAGCAGAAATATATTTTTTAGAACAGTGGTTTAAATTTTTCCCAAATTTAGTTAAATTCATTAATTTACAGACTTAAGATTCTTAGAATAAAAGCTTGTCTAAACACTCTAAGTCATACTGCCAAAAACCAATGATACAGAGAAAATCTAAAAAGCAACTAGAGAAACACAGTACATTATATAGAGAAAGGTATGATTCAGATGATTGTTGATTTCTCATTAGAAATCTTTACTCTTATTTTTTAATACGTATAACTAATTCAAAAGTGCTAACATTGCTTGTGGGATTTATAATATGTAGAGATGTAAATAAGAGGTTCATTCATGAAATACATACTGTAAGATACAAGTATAAAGTTTCAAGTTCCTACATTTCACGTACTGTGTTAAAATCTTAACTCTACATGGGCTGTTAAAGGTAAAGATGTATATTTTAATCTCTACAGCAAATATAAAATGATAAAAGTTACTGGAAGTAAAAAAAAAATGAAATTCTATAAGAAAGAAAAGAAAAAGAAGGTGGAAATGGTGAAAAATAAAATCAGAGAAGAAAATTTAAAAAGCAAATATTAAAGTAGTAAACCCAAATACAACATTTCAACAAACAATTAAATATTTATAGACTAAAAACTACAGTTAGTGTCAGAAATTGTCAGAGTAGGTAAAAAACATCAAGACCCAGCTACATATTGACTATTAGATATGCACTTGAAATACAGGGTAAAAATACAGGCTAAAATAAAGTGAAAGGAAAACAGTATTCCATGTAAGCAGAAAGCATAGGAAGGCTAGAATGACTATACTACTATCAGACAATGGATTTCAAGATAAAGGCTGTGAGTATACACAAAACTATCTCTCAAAATTTAAGGTGAAATAAAGACTTTTACAGACCAAAAAAGAGACTATTTATTACCAGTAGACCTGCATTAAAAGAAATGTTAAAAGGAAGTTTTGAGACAGAAGGAATATGGTAACAGAAACTTGGATCTACACAAATAAAGAAAGATCCCCAGAAATGGTAAAAATGAAATCTTTTGCAAGCTGCTGGAAATACAACACTCAGGGCAGATCTAGACTTTGGTTTAATACTTCCACTGAATGTTTAGCCTATTTATTGATCTTCATCAAATAACATAGATTTTACCTTAATTTACTCTGTATCCCTGATAACTATCATAATGCCTGGCCTATCAAAGGTATGAAATAAATGCCTGAATTAAAAAGAATATGGTAAAAATGCTATCTTTTAGGTGGATTCAATGCCATACACTCTGCCTTTGCAAATAGGTGATATTAGAATCATCTGTTTGAGTAACATTTTCTTCTCAATCAACTGGTGGCTAAAGTTTCTCTATTCTATTTCTCTTTGCCTGAGATAGAACTATAAAATAAATATCTGACTTAGAACAAAGATAAGGACATTCAAATTCTTCTCTCTTTGCCTCTGCTGCCAGAAAATCTAAAGCTGGGTTAGGTTGAACTGTTAATAATTAGCTTATTTCAAATATCTTACCCAAATAGCCTTCTTATATATTGGGTTTTAACTCTATCTCCTCATGGCAAATCATTCTAAAAGTAGGTTGAAAAAAATAAAATTCTAAATATAAATTTCAGTGATAAACTGAAAATGATTGTTCAGAGACACTTACATGTCCTTATTCTCTTCCATAGTGTCGTATTATGATGCCATGCTAGGAACTTCCCCTAAGACCAGTTATCAGAAGAATCTAATACTGGAAGTCATGAAAGAGACCTTAAATCTCGCTTTGCTACTAATGTTCACATTACATGTATTGCCAACTGTTCTTAATAACATCTTCAACCTGCAGGAAATTTGTAAAAACAAAAACTACTATAGCAACAGGGAAGCCAACTCTAAAAATTGGACGTGATATCGGGAATATAGATACAGGATGGATAACTATTTTTCCCTACTAATTAACTCAGTCTTTCCAGTGTAACATGGTTGTCTGATTATAAGTCAATTAATCTATGACTGTCTAAAGAAGTGGTCTCTTTGTGTACCTGTGTGAATGAAGTGTACTTTGTTGGCAAGGGCCTGTTACTGTGCAATGTAGAATCACTGATTCAAGTGTTTCATAAGCAAGTGTTTCTTTTAAATCTCACACACACACACACACACACGTATACACACTTGTAACCTGCTTAAGTGAACTGGCTATCTCCATTTTGGAGGATATAACAAAACCCCATCATATTAAATGAGATAAATGCTTAATGTGATATTCAGTGTGTAAGGAGCCTCAGCTTGCTTCTAACACCTGGGGGCTTCTGGCACCCCTGCTTAATGTCTGTCAGTGGTTTCCAATAACACTGAGGACAAAATCTAAACTCCTTAATATCACCTTCAAGCCATCATTCTTTCTTTCTCCTTTTCTGCATATCTCCCTATCTTCCTCCTTCCTTCCTTCCTTTCTCTCCCTGCTTTCATTGTTGGTAAAGTACTGGGGCTTGTATTTCATCTCTACATAAAGAGATTTCCCTAACATTCTCATTTAAAATGTGTTTCCCAGTTATTTGCCATCATAACAGTCTATTTACTTCCATCAAGCCACTAATGTAAATCTGTAATTATTCCATGTATTATTTAACTTCATTAGTTCAACAAACATTTAAGGAGTTCCTACTGTGTTCCCAACACTGGGCATACAGAAAGCAATGTCTCTACGTACATGGAATGTATATTTCCTGGGAGGAGAGAGAGCACATAACAAGTAAATTACAAAGTCTTAGGTGATGTTAACACTGATGATGAAATAAAATAAAGTGATATGACATGAAAATAATTGATTATTATTGCACTACCCTAAAAAATGTAAACGCCACGATGGCAAGAATCAACTTTGATATTTTCTTAGCTACATCATCAGCACATAAATATATGGCACATAATAAGCAATATTTATTTGTTACATTGCATAATCAACTAATGGAAAAAATAACTGGGGAAACATGGGCAATGTATTATCAACCTCCCCAAACAAAATGACTTGAAAATTACCATCAGAAATCCATAACATTTTGCTAAAACCATGTCATTTAGAAAGGTATTGTTTTGGTAGATTAGTGATTGGAGGCACTATTTAGTATGATGAAAGATAACTTTTTAAAAAAGTCACCTGGGGCCAGGTTTTAGCAGTTGCAGTCTGGTAAAAAATGCCAAGAAGTGATTGGATAGGGAGATTGGATGTTTTGCCTGATTATGTTTGGCAGGGTCTATACTTTTATTCTGGGCTCTGACAAATATATTTTGCCTATTCCCTTTCAGTAAAATTGTGTAGCCATAAAATATTGCAGTGTGTCTCTATAAGTAGAAAGATCAATATTGTAACATAGATGTGAGTGTATAGATATAAGTATAGATACAGATCCAGGGAAGTAAGGAAAGAAGAACCTATAAATATAGCATATGTGGTATAAAAATCTATGACAAACTGGTTTTAAAGCAGCACTTTAAAAAAGAATTCTTTTCTATTTTGATGAATACATTTCTTCCTCCTTTCCCTTATATTCTCTAAATCTTTTTCTTTAGTCTTCTATTCCTTTCTATCTATGCTGTTACTACAAGTCAATATTTAAAAATATGATGACTGCTTGCCAGGTGCAGAATTCTATATCAGGTACAGAGGCAGGATAGAAAAGTGCCAAATACACACAGACTTTGCCTGAAGCTGACTTCACCACTACCTGTTTTAGTGAAACCACTCATGTTCAAATTACTCATGAATATATCCTTATATTAAATCTGCATCATAACATTTGACTAAAGCTTTAGTAGAACACCAAGAATTAGAGATATAGACTCTGGGATTACCAGCACTTTTATTTATTTATGAATTCATGTATTTAAAAAAGTATATGTGGAAGACTGTAACAATGAGAACAAAAACGTATACAAATTTATAGTCAGAGAAATGTTCTGGCAGAAAGTTAGTAAAATGTGATTTAGCTTCTCCATATTGAACATTGGCACACATGTGGAAATTAAAACAATAAATGCAACATCTGAAAAACCATGGGAACTAGAATATAGATAAAAATATACCATATAGCAGAATTAATTTTTATCAAAAGAAATGAAGACAAGGGCTGATCCACAGGATCATTGTGGAAAGAGGTTGGGAGATTCTTTGCCTGTGTTCACTGTGGCACCATCTGTATCTCTCCCTCAGATTCAAAGACTCCCCTCCAACCAGAAGGAAGGAAGCAATTTCAAAAGAACATTTATCTGTCACAGCCTGTCACAGCCTGTCACAGCCAAGGGCGGGCTCACCTTCACAGGCTTAATCAGTAACTCTTTCTGGGACTGACATTTCCCTAAAGACAACATAGGCAGGAGCTGGATCCAAACAGCCAGTTACGCACATGCCTTCCTGCATGTGCAGTGATGTTAGATGAGAGCTTAAAACTGACCACAGTGGCAGTATTTATACCGTGGAAATAAGCAAATGCTACATATCAGAGCTGCTTCTTTACCCCTCAAGAGAGCCTATTGTTAAACATTTGTCAGGGCATCAGCACCTTTTTGTACAGTTTTTAAATGTACTCTTTCTGGCAAGAGAATGAATACAGCTAATTTCAGATTATTCTCAACTAATTTTCATTCAGGTGGAGTCGTTAGGAATTTGTTTATTCAAGTCCACAGATTTACCCTAAATAAAAGACTAAAAGCTAGCAGAAATTTGTCTGGGAGATATGGGCATCAATCAATTTTCCAACTGAAGATTTAAAAAATGATCCAAAAATTACTAGATGGATGTATGAAGAACTAAGAAAAAGGGTCTGCAGTGATATGAACTGACACCTGACCTGGACAGGTCCAACCACCTTTTAGAATGGGTAAAGAGAAACAATTGTGTACAGCTTATGAAAATATGATAAGTCCAGCCTATCCGAAATTACAGTTTGAGATAAGTAAAATTCAGTACAAACAATGCCATGGATAAATTTATTCTGAAAATGATTTCTTTAAGAAACAGAAGAACATTTAGAAAATGTTTCATTGTATTGTCAATAGAATTCAAGAAAACATAAGCTGGATATGCAAAACAACAAAAAAAGGAAAAATATTTTTAAGAAAAACAAGAGAAAGATGAAAAAGATACTGAGAGATAAATTAAAAATGAAAAAAGGCTGGGCATGGTGGCTCACGCCTGTAATTCCAGTACTTAGGAAGGCCCAGGCAGGAGGATTGCTTGAGTCCAGGAGTTCAAGGTTGCAGTGAGCTATGACTGTGCCCTACAGCCCTGGGTGACAGGATGAGGGACACACAGAATAAGCATTAAAAGTGCTACATAAAATAAAACAAGGTGTTCATGAGTCAAGGAATGAGAAGAAAACCTTGAGTATTTCTTCAGATTCAACAGAAAAGAACAAATAAGCAAACACGATAAGCAAAAAGATAGCAATAGAGAATAAAAAACAAAATTTAAGCATATAATTCATTGTTATTCATAAAGAAGAGACCAGAAATAAGAATGCAGGGGCAATAACCAAACATAACCTAGAAAAATACCTTTTGTGAATAGACAAACATATTTTCTGAATATTTGAAGAACTCCCTGAGTTTCAGGTAAAATTAATGAAAAATATGTTAATGCATGGCAAATTCCAAAGATTTTTTTAATTTCTAGAAGAAACGAAGAATGTTGCAGATATTCAGACAGAAGAAAAAAATATTAGGAGCAAATTTGCAAAGAGCTAAGTTAAACCTTTAGATCATTAAACACAAAGTGGTGGTGATAGTGGGGTTGTAGAAAGATCCCTATGAATTATTTAAGAGTGTAAGGAGCTCTTTAGGTGTGAAGGCAATAGAAAGATATTGGAAAGAGTAAGGGCATAAAGCTTAACATATAAAGCTTACCCTTACATACATACCTTCTGAAAAAATATTAACTCAATATATGTCCAGCCAAGCAAGAGATGTATCAAATTAATATTGATAATAAATAAACTTCTGGAATCGATAAGCTGTGGTATAAAAAGAATGGAAGTGACTAACTGAGAAATGACATCCACAAGAGTTTTAAATGACTTCAACAAATGTTCACAATGTTGTATATAAATGTCAAATTGACTTCATAATAAAAATATATGAAATTGTTAAAACCATTACTATTATAGTCAAGAATAACAATATATATTTCAAACCTAGACATGTGGAGAAAAAGACAAAATGTCAATTTTCTTAATGTATGTAGATTTATCTATGTACTGATGAGATTTATCATAAGGAATTGGCTCATGTGGTTACAAAGGCTGAGAAGTCCCAACAGCTGTTGCCTGCAAAAGGGACACCCTGTAGTGTAGTCTGAAGGCTTGAGAACCAGAGAGCCAATGATGTAGACACCAGTCCCAGCCTGAAGGCCTGAGCACCAGGAATGCTGAGGGCAGAAGAAGATGGAAGTGCCAACTCAAGCAGTCAGGCAGACAGACAGCAAGTTCAACGCATTTTGTCTTTTTGTTCTATTTGATCTTCTATGGAGTGGATGATACTTACCTACACTGGGGAGGGCAATCTGATTTACTCAGTCTAATGCTAATCTCTTCCAGACACACCCTGAAAGACACGCCAAGAAATGCCAGAGATATCTGGGCATCCTGTGGTCCAATCCAGTTAACACATAAAATCAAACATCACATAGGGGAATACCATTCACTTATGACATTTAAATAAATATATGGCCAACTATTGAATTTGCTATCCTAGAGATAACTACTAGTAAATACTAAAACAAGTTCTCAAATAGTGAGAGTGGGTTGATCAGGCAGGGAAAGTAAGGTGAAATGTGAAGGGAGTTGAATAAAAAAGCTGTATAATCAATTGCCCATGATGTACAGAAATAGTAGGAAAGTCATGAGTGTTCCGAATAGCCCAGAGAAAGGTGTTTGCTAGGAGGATTAGCGGGAACTGAAACCACTAACAGAGAGAGATCAAAGGGATTTATATGCCAATCAAGCAAATAACTGATATTTTAATCTGTAGGCAATGAGGAGCCGCTGATTTATATTTTAAAGCAATCTTAAAGACAGAGGTGAGCAGAAAGGAAACTGCTTCCCATAATCCAGGTGGAAATGCCAGGAGTCACAATGACATTGGTTACATAAAGAAAGAAATGGATCTAAGAAACAATTTAGAAATGGAATATTAATAACATGATATGCTGCCTAATTGGATATGAAGATTATGGAGATTCAGGAGGAAGCTAGCTCTGAAAACATGATGATCTTTTCTTAATAGAGGGAAAGATCACAAAAAAGAGTAGGTTTTGCAAAAACCTACAAGATGAATATGTTTGTAGATAGGATACCTCTTCATATACTTTTAATTACACGTTAAGCATATGCCAGGGATTATGGTATGCACTGAATAGGAAAAAGCAACAATATCAACAATACCTGTCACTCAGCAGATTCTAGGTTGGGGGTGGGTGGGTGGGGAGTAAGAATTTCAGATCAATATGGCAGAGTCCTAATCTAGTTATGCAGAGTATATTACACACAGAAGTTGGAAGGTAGGGAGGGTGCTTACAAAGGTGATATCTGAGTTGAACCAAGCCTGAGGGTATTCCAGACAGAGAGAGCAGCGTGTGCAAATGCCAAGGGAGCTGGGCAAGGGGTCAATGACCATGGCACATTTTGCTGAAAGTGGACAATTGGTAATGCTAGTCAGTTTTAAGAGAGAAGTGATATCCAGATATGCAGTCCTCGGTGCCAGCCTCTGATGGGGACAGTAAGAGGCATGATGATAAATTAGGATCCCAAGGAAAGAGTAAATGTAGAGAAGAATTCTGGAAGAAATTTAAAGGCTATCCCTAAAATGCAGCCTCCAGACAAGGAGCTTTATCATCACCTGAAAACTTGCAGAAATACAAAATCATAGTCAAAAACTCTGAAGATAGGCCCTGGCAATATGGGTATCACCAACCCCTGCAGGTGACTGTCTTGAAGCTGAAGTTCGAGACTGACTGACACAGAGATTCAGGGAAAGGAACCAGCAAAGGAGACTTTGAAATAAGCAGTCAGGATGACAGGAGAAAAAACGGGAGGTAGAAATGCTTTAGCAACTCTAGGAACGTAGAGTTTTATGACATGAAGAAGGCTCATCAGGGCCAGGAACTGAAGAGAGGGTATGATGAGGACTTTAATAGACCTTTCCTTTTAGGTGCTTGGGTATCTCTGGAAGAAAAATTTCAACAGAGTTAGAGGACAGAAGCTATAAAGAATTTTAAAAAAAAGTGTCAAATAAGAATTTGTCGGGAAGAAGACAATTGTTAGCTGGAGTCAACAGGGAGGATCATACTTCTGAGTACATGGTGGTGAAAGAGCAAAAATGGGAGCCTCGCTCCAGGGAATGAGAAGCTTGTTTGCTTCTAAGGAGGAGGAGTAGACTTTTGGCTACAAGGATGAATCCCTGGCAAGAGCTTGACGTCTGGTAAGAGAGAGAGAAGAGTATGAACAGAACAAACTCTGAGAGGAGAAGAAAGAGGGATCCTGAAACAAGAAGGGAGATTAGCCTTGCACTGGCATTAGCCAACGTCCTTCCTGGAGGACCAAGCGACTAGAGCATGCCAGACTTGACACTTCCTTTGGATGTGAATTAAGTCCATGGATTATTTAAATGATGGGCATATCCTTCACGGAATCCTTTAAGTACATTAAAAAGATTTTAGTAAATCTGGAGAAGTAACAATACATGCTTGTGTTCACCTCATGGCAATAAAACATAAGTTTTAAAATATGGTTGCATTTATAGAGGTCTCCGAATGAGAGTTTTTAATTATTAAAAAAAACATGTTTTTCTTTTTTAAAATTTTAAAAAAACATTAATCAGAGAGAACCATCTCCAATGGAGATAGTATGACTGAATGCTTAGGACTATTATCTAAATCAACATCTTTTTCTATAAAAACCATAGGGGATTCATTCATTCTACAGGAATTTATTAAAAGACGATGATGTGTCAAGCATTGTTCTCCTTTTCTGGATACACAATTGTGAAAAATTAGATAAGCCCTTTTTGTCATGGAGCCTGCATTCTATTTAAGGAGTGGTGAACAAAAAAATAAACAGATGTAGTAAATAAACAGGAGACATATCAGAGTGATGGATACTATGCAGAGAAATACAATATGGTGGTGTGACAGAGAGCGAGGGACTCAGTGGCTTCATCAGATGGGGAATTATGTTAAGACAGTGCTGTGACAAATAAACCTTCGCATTTATACAATAATCCAGTGGGGATCCAGCACAGAGAAGGCAGAGGCACTGCACTCCATGCAGTCATTCAGTAACCCAGGCTGATGTCAGCTCCACCAAGTTGATGCCTGATGCTCAACACTTGGCTTCCAAGCTTCCTCTGGGTGATGACATCTGAGGGAAGAACACAAGAGGATGGCACATTGTAGGTTTTTGCGTTCTTGACCTGGGAGCCACATATATCACTTCTTCTGACGTTCCATTGGCTCATACTCGGTCATATATTCATAGTTCTCCTACCTCCCACTCCGGGGAAACAACCTAGCTGTTCACCAGGGAGCGTGGAAAACCAAGTTTTTAGTGACGAGGTTAGCAGTCCTCCTATGGGGTGTCAGATCACACAGGTTATAATGACAAACCAGTGGAGAGTCTTAGGGATAGAATGGTAAGATTTTATTATGTACATGTTTCAAAGAGCCCCATGACTATGAATAATGGATCAGAAGGAAACAGGAATGGGAGTAAGGAGGCCAGGATCTCCTAAGTGAAAGATGATGGTGGCTCAAGGGTGGCTAGGACTAGAGTATAATTCTAGTGGAGGTGGGGGGAAAAAGGGACACATCAGGACAAGCTTGAAGCTCTTCTAAGGAGAGAGATACTTTGGAAAAGGAACTAGGCACAATTCATGAATACATTTTATGCATACAGTCACACACAGCCTCCTTAGGTCTTATTCTTATCAGAGATGTGTGTCTTCACTTTAAAAATATTTTATTAATTCTGCACCCAACTAACCTCAGTGGTCAGCTTTAGTTTTCCTCAGCAAAATTAAACGAGTGTGTTCGCCAGCCCCCCCGCTATCATTACTGAATGCTTGGATGATGTCCCCTTCTGTAAACAAAAGGAACAGGCATTTCAAAGTGCTCCTACAGGTTAAATCCTCCTCAGTAATGTTCTAGCTAAATCCAGGGGTGAGAATCTCCAACAGCTGGGGGTGGGCAGAGGGAAATGAAGCTTATTTCAAGCACATGTGACAGTCATGATTCATAATGGGAATCTGGGTCAGAATTTGCAGCTGGGGAAGCACCAGGAAAAGATTACTTTTATTATAAAAACATGCACTTAATTACAGCTCAAAGCTGGAGTAGGGGGTGAATTGCACAGCTGGAAGGGGAAGGCAAATTAATTTGTTGACTTTTAAAGCCCTCTTACAGTGAAATATGCCCCCTCCTGTTTTAGCATCAGGTTATAAGTAAAGAATTTTCAGAGTAGCCTCAATGCAAGGGTGGGCAGGATGCAATTTAACAGCAAATAACTTACATGAGATATTTCCTCAGGCTTGTGAACTGTAAGAGCTTTGGGCTGTGGTTTCTTTTTATAAAGTAAACAAAGCCTGGCCAGCAGTAGGGATTGTTTTCCTTAACTGGCAATATCACCTCCAGAGATGATGATGCCCTTAGTAAACAGTCTCCTTGGTTTTATGATACAGAGTCAATATTGATCATTGGACCCACTAGAGAGACGCTATTGACAGAAGCTGGCACCCTGGTATCCAGAAAATAATGATAGTCAAATATATATTAAATCAATATGTTAAAATCGTGGGAGTCGAATTAAAGTTTCCAAGTCTTAGCATGTCAGTTATTAAATAACCCTAGTGACATAAAAATTTTTGCAAATTTTGCAATAACTAGGTTGTGTCTTTTTTGCCCATGCATGGAGCAGTGCAATGAAGGGCAAAATAAGACCTCTGCCATCAAAAGACCAGCAATCTAGGTGAAGCTAAAAGATGTGGATACATTAACAAATAATTAACAATCAAGGTCACTTCCAGGAAAAAGTCAGAATAAGTAAGATTTGATAAGCATCTAAAGAGATTAGTACCTGGATAGTCAGAGACCAAGAGTTTGGAATCATAAACAAGCTATTAGTTGAATGCAAAAGCACAAAATTGGTAGACATTAGGCTTGATAATCAATTTTTTTTAAAAACTAGCAAGGCTCAGAGGATGTCAACTTTATCAAAAATCATGAATCAGAACTCTGTCACTGAATATATTTGGAGATTCAGAAAACATTTTAAGGAAAATGAAATATTTAATTAGTGCATTGGAAACTAATGTAATATGTCTTTTTATTCCGTTTGACATATACTTTGAATAACTCTTTAAAATTTGGAACAGTTATAATAAAGAGAGAATATTTGTAATATGAATTATCTATATTTACTTTTATTGAATTGTACAGCATTAAAATAATTTGATTTTAGGACACTAAGATAATGTTCAAATTTTAATTATTCATTTATAAGCATCTATTGAGCACTCCGTATGCAAAAGACACTGCTAAATGCTGTCACTGAATTCATATATGTTAGTGATTTTATACATATAGCCTATTTGAAGGTATTAATTTTTTTTTTTTTTTTTGAGACAGAGTCTTACTCTGTTGCCCGGGCTAGAGTGCTGTGGCGTCAGCTTAGCTCACAGCAACCTCAAATTCCTGGGCTCAAGAAATCCTCCTGCCTCGGCCTCCCAAGTGGCTGGGACTACAGGCATGTGCCACCATGCTCGGCTCATTTTTTATATATATATATTTTTAGTTGTCCAGCTAATTTCTTTCTATTTTTTTTTAGTAGAGACAGAGTCTCGCTCTTGCTCAGGCTGGGGTATTAACATTTAAATATGTTAAATCCAGAGAAATAAAAATATACTACAATTCACCAACATTCCTTCTTGATAAGAGACCACTGACCATGGAGTGGTTCTGACCAATCTACAGAGAATATGCAGTGGGGTTTTCATGTCTTCTGCTTCACCTTTGATCTCAGAGGGCCGAAAACTCCACCCTCGGATCATTCTAACTCCACCATTTTTTGAACATGGATCCTATGAAGTAGCATGAAGCTGGGTTGAGCATGCACATGTTTCTCCTTTCATAAATATTCATGACTCCTCCTATAGCTTGTTAAATATGTGTATTTGGCCACCCTACTCAGCGTAAATTCCTGTTCCCTGTCCTATCCCTGGAAGACCTGCTTTGGGCTTATGGCCAGATGCTGTGCTTCCCAGCCTGTCAGAATGACCACCTTGAAGCCTGCAACCCTTTGTGAAAATAAAGATCTCCTTCCCAAATTTATGAACTTTGTAATTTTTTAGTTGATAGTCCTAAGTATTTTCAGCTATTTATATTTGGATTATCTAATGAATAATTCTGATACCATAGATTTCTTAAATTGCTAATAAATCTTAATTCCTGAAAATGATTTACAAATATTTATAACATTGAACCTCACTTTGGTGTTGATCTGAATTGTGGAATAATAGAATCAACATTGACTAGGTAGCCAGCCAACTCCATTCTGGACCAGGTTCTACCACTAAAATGGCTACATAAACTTTCACAAATGATTTAGCTTCTGGGATTTTCTAATCTGGAAAATGGGCTATGCAAGCCATTGCAGCTTGTACAATAATTGTCCCTGCAAATATAACATATTCTGCCTTGTAAAGAGGGACAGATTTGGAGCTGTCACCCTATCACCAAGGTAGGCCCAATAGTCACTTTTAACAGGATTCTACCAAAGAATGGATAAAACAACTATTGTAGCAATCCTAACTCCACTGCACACTACTGTCATCATCCCTAAACCTAGCCACAGAGCTTGAAAAGGGATATGGATGTGGATGGCCTCTCCATACTAGAAAAAATGAATTTTCAATTTAGGTATCTTCAAGTTGACTAGAGTAAGCAAAAACCAGTGAGCCTGACAAGTAAGTATCAAATGTATCCAGGATTTAAATCTAATTTTGGATTTTAATACTTAAATTTCATCAAGAAGATATGTCTTTAAAACATCAAGACGAGGCACCACAGGAAATAAAATTCCTATTGCAGGCAAAGATAAAAGCTGCTGGTAAATATCAAGCCAATAATATTGAGAGCTAACATTGCACAGCACTTACTATGTGCCAGGCTGTGTTCTAAGCACTTTACCAGTATTAACTCATTTAACCCTCACAACAAACCTTTGAGAAATGTACTGCTATTATCCATATTGTACAGATGATAAAACTAAATAACTCTTATATATAGCTAATAAGAGGCAAAATGGTATTCAAATTCAAAGTCTGGCTCTAGAATCCCAGCTCTTACTTATCTGCATACTGATCTTGCATAACTGTTGAGAAAAAACAAAAACAACCACAGAACGGCAAACAGCTTGGGCAGGCAGTTTCAAAGGTGTATTGCTAGACAGTCTCTGCTGTTAGCATAACATTCGTGCTGTAAACTGCTCCCATTCCTCCTCATGGACAAATGTTCAAAGAATCTTAAAGGATTCCAAAGAAGCATAAAAGGGGATCCTTGTCATCAAAGAGACTGCAGTCAAGATTTGGTGACAATATAAGCATAGGAGGCAAGTTCTTGCTCCAGAGTAGTGGGTATAGGCCTGAGATGAACAGGAAAGGATGATTAAAAGGTAGAAAGGAAAGGGAAGAATGCATGTCTTTATTATTGTCCCTGATATGGTGCATCAAAACCTCAAATTCTTCACTTATTTGAATACAAACATTGTATAAAAACACATAATTTATATAGGGATGGTATTACATTAAATTTTCATTAGGAACTAATGAGCTCATTTGGGTTGATAGTTTTCCTCTCTTATATTACCATACTTGGTGCATCCATGGAGGGCTCTCCTGGCACAGGTTTCATGGACAGAAGCCCCCCGAGAGCGTGGTACATAGTAGTGAAGCAAAGCACGGAGTTGGGGGAAAGATGAAAGTGGGCTAAATGTGATTATGGGTTTTGTAATTCCACATAGTAGTCTCCTTGATTAATAATTAGGAAAAGGATATTTGAAAATGAAGTGATTGAGAAGTGTTGACTCCAATTAGATTTGCTGATTGGAAAGAAAAAAATGTTACTTTATTTTTATTTACTGATACTTAAGGAAAAATAACCTTCCTGTCACAGGCAAAGGCAAAAGCTTTTCTGTTTCTTCTTCCTCCTCTTTCAGTAAAATTCATTTTGGATATCTAGGACCCCTTATAAAATATTCCGAAGGTCATTGCTGATTGTCTAGGCTGCACTGTCACCACAATTTCTGGGACTTAATTCCCAGAAATTGTAGAGACTCCCTAAATGCCTAATTAACTGTTTTAGAAATCTGTTCTATTTAGTTTTCCATGTGCTGGTTCCTTCTGCCATGTCCAAAGTTACTGTAAGCAGTTTGACTTCCAGAAACCAGATGGATGAAGCCTCTGAGAACAAAGACTCCTTGGCTAAATAAATAAGCTTGGGAACCTATTGTCCTTTGCGTCAATGCTTTGCCCACAGACTGGTTTTGTGAGGACATTCCTACATTTCCCAGATGTATTACTAAATGTGTGAATTTCAGGAAGAGTAAGAGCTAAATGTTGCCTATAGAAATAATCATTTAAAAATATGTTTCTATATTTCAGATGCAACTCTTCTGTTTAGAACTGCATATTTAACTTTTTTTTAAGTATGTACACACCTGTGTATGTGTATACATACACACACATATATAATATTGGTCTTTACATTATTTTACACGTTACATTTTATTTATCCTTTCATTTCACTTAAGGTAAATATTATTATAAATGTAGTTATTCTTTCTTTCTTTTATTTTAATTTTGGCAAATAGATACTACAGTCAAAATTAGGGATACAGTTTGAGTACCTTTCTTGTTATCTAAAGGCTAGATAAAAGAAAGTTAAAATACTTACAAAATTTGGACAGGATACAATTTCAGGAGAGGTACTTTAGAAAATGTGGTACAATATATGAGTCACCAGAGGGACTTCTGAGTAGACTATTTGGAGGAAAAATAATAGTCGCAACCATTTAAAAAAATTTTTTTTGCATATCTACTTAAATGGAGACATGAGACTACTAAGAAAATTCTACATCTTCTTTCTGTTTTTTTTTTTTAGTTCATAGGTGAGATACCCCTTCTCAGAAATCTTCAAATTAATAAACATATCTTTTTTCTTTTAATATAATTGATCATTAGCCATCTGTGAAAGCAATTCAAGGAATTGCCTACAAAGTGTCACTGAAAAATAAATTATGGGTAATGCTATATGATGAAATGTGCCAATTGAGTTGAGGTGCCAATCGTATGTCTATTCTCCATGTCAGAATGCTAAGCTATGGGAAGGAGCCCCCCAAAGAGGGGGCCAGTTGACTGGGTGTAGAGACAATTGCCCATATTTGCCTGAAGCACATGTCTCATTTATAAAGCTTGATGTGAGAACATGTCTTAAAGTAAAGCTCTATAGTCATGTGTCACTTACCAATGGGAATACATTCTGAGAAATTCATCCTTAGGTGACTTTGTCATCTGGGAACATCACAGAGTGCACTTACCCAAACCTAGATGCTATAGCCTACTACACACCTAGGATGTATGGTATAGCCTGTTTCTCCCAGGCTACACAGACCTACCACAGACTACCACAGACTGCCTACTACCACAGACCTCATACATGCTGTACACTTGGGCTACACTAAATTTCTATAAAAATTCTTTCCTCAGTAATAAATTAATCTTAACTTACTGTGACTTTTATATTTTGTAAGCAAACTTTTTAAATTTTTTGACTGTTTTGTAATAATGCTTAGCTCAAAACACAAACACATCGTACAGCTGTCAAAAATATTTTCTTTATTTATATCCTTATTTTATAAGTTTTTTTCCTATTAATTCATTTTTTTTTTACTTTTTAAACATTTTTTGTTAAAAAATAAGACACACACACATCAGGTCTACATAAGGTCAGAATCATTAATATCACTGTCCACTACCTACACATTTTGTCCCACTGGAAGATCTTCAATGGCTTTTATCTTCTATAATAACAATGCCTTCTTCTGTAATACTTCCTGAGGGACCTGCATGCTCTTCTTGAGGAGTGGCTTTGTTTACACCAGCATCACAAACTCATGAGTAATGCATTGTGCTGTATTAGGATGGCTACAACATCACTAAGTGCTAGGAATTTTTCAGCTCCATTTATAATCTTATGGGACAACCATCATATGGGACAACGTGGCCCATCATTGACCAGAAAATCATAATGTGGAACATAACTGTATTTCTAAAACTTGGGCTAAAACCATGTGGAGAAATGGGTCTAAAAAAATAGATTCCATTCACCATCCAGCCAGTTCTTTGAAGAATCACAGACTTGCCTCACACTTCTGTCAGAAAAGACCATATGATGAAAATCAATTCAAAAATCCTTTTTTCAAATAGGCAATTCACCAAAAACTAAGGTGGCATTCTGTTGTTCTTTTACCATGATCTTATCATAGCCAATTGATACGAAGCCCTCAAGAGGTCAAACTCTTGTCTCTAACCTACCACACAATTATAGCTGCTTGAAGGAAAAACCCAGAATTGTACTGAATAAAAGGTTATTGTGTGGTTGCTCCCAAAGCTATTTCATGAAACCCTTTTCTTGAAAGCATCGAAGAAAACTAGCAGAACACACTTTTGGGAAGGATAACCGAGCCCACGGGTAAAAGAAATCCCCAAAGGCTGAAATTAGCAGAGTCAATTCTAACACTGTCTGCAAAAGGGTGCCCTGGCACTCCAACCCTGTAACACTCAGGTCTCTCGGGAGAATTATCCTTGTTGAGTCATCCCACTATCCCCATGATTCCGACTCCCTGCTTACCAAGCAATCATCTGATTAGAGTTTGGCTTCCCGTGGAGATTTGCCTGCACATGGGAATGTGCTGGTTGGCCAATATGGCCATGCAGCCCATGGTTTGACTTCACTGGGACTTCCAGTACTTTCAATCCCTCAATCTTCTCTTTGCTTTGCTCTTCATCCAACTTGGATTTTATGAATTATTCCAGAATTTTGGTTTCTCTCTTGCCAACGTTCTAAACTCCACTCCCTTGTTTCTCTATCTTTTTTTCTTACTCATGAGTTGAAATCACAGCTTAGGATGAACTTTTTAATTATCTGTGCTTTCCACATTTGTACCCAAAGCTGCTGAATTCTGATGGAGACAGTCTGAATATAATTGCTGCATTTTATGGTTACTGACTGTCAAGGCTGCCTAGAGAACATTATTTTTCCCATTGCATCCCATCTCCAATCTCCACAGTGACTTTTTCAGATCTTCTCTGTTGTTGCCAGTACTCCAGTTCCCTTACCTCCTCTGGCTTTCTCTCTGTAGAGAAGATGGAAGGCATCCAGAAGGAATGTCTTCCTTTTCTTTGATTATAATAAGAGAATGGAAATACCCCATATTTAAGGCCAATAGAATAGTCATGCTTAGGATCACTACCCTTACCTTTTCAGAGGCCTTATGCTACTAAATATCACTGCCTCTCCTTACATTGACTTGTACATTTCAACCTTAGCCCTTCTCATCACATAAAATATGCTCACCTTTCTTCAATAAAACACTCATAGACACACAAACACACAGGCACTGCACTCACTGAAGAGAACTCCTCTCCCCAACAGCTACCATCTGTCCCCACTTCTTCCCTTCCAAACTTCCCTTAAAAACTCTCTATATTCAGTGTGTCCTTTCTTTAATTCTCTTTCATAATATCTCATATCTCTTTGATAAGGGTCAATTTAAACTAGCTTTTTAATTTATTCTTTTATTTTTAAATGTTTTTGGTTCAATTTGGATCACCGATATTTTCCACAACAATCGATTTAACCTCAGATGTCCAAATGGACTTATATAAAGTTGTAGCATGGATGTCTTATAATTTGTATGCATTTTTGATACTTTTAGCTAAGATTTCTTTCTCATTCATTATGTTGCTTATCTTTATTTTTCACTTACTCTTTGATCACACTTTTCAAAGATTTCGTTCATTAAAATTTTCAAAGAACTAGCTTTGAATTCATTAATAAGTTCTTATGATCAAATAAGTATTTATTAATTTCTGTTTCCATTGCTACTAATTCTTTTCTTCTACCAAATTTAGGTTTACTTTATTGTTCATTCTTCAGCTTAATTTTTATCTTTTATTTTGTATATAAACATTATAAATGATCAACTTGGTACCATCTTGTCCACATTTTGTTGGTTTCATAGTATTATGTTTTTATTGTCATTTATTTATAAATAATCTCTAATTTTGGTTTTAACTTTTGCTTTAAGCTCTAAGTTATCTAAGAGTGTATTTTTAACTTTATATAATGTATCCTCTTTGATTTGTAATTTAGGGAATTACCTGAGATTTTCTTTATGGCCTATGAACTTGGCCAGTTTTTATAATATTCATAGGCATTTGAAAAAATACGTCTATTGGGAGCAAATCTCTTTAGAGACTTTCTTAGTACATTAATGCTGCTATTTAAAAACACATTAAGTTGAATAATTTGTAAACAACAAAAATTTATTTCTCACAGTTCTAGAGGCTGGAAAGTCTGACATCCAAGTGCTGCAGGTCCAGTGTCCGGGGAGGGGTCTCTGCTTCCAGGATGGCTCCTTGCTGTGTCCCCTACTGGCAGAAGGTGAAAGGGCAAAAGGGACAAGCAGCTCCCTCACACCTCCTTTATGAAGGCTCTGTGCTCATGGCTTAATCACCTCCTAAAGGCTCCACCCTAATACTGTCATACTGGTGATTAAATTTTAACACATGAATTTTGGGGAAACACATTCAGACCATAGCATTCTGCCCCTGGCCCCCAAACTTCATATTCTTCTCACCTGAAAAATGCATTCATTTTATCCCTGCAGTCCCAAAAGTCTTAACTTGTTTCAGCACCAACTCAAAAGTCTAAAGTTTAGAGCCTCACCTGAACACTATCTAAATCAGACTGGGTGAGGATCATGGTAGGATTCATCCTGAGGCAAATTTCTCTCCAGCTCTGAACCTGTGTACTTCCAAAAGGCAATAACAAAATAGGAACAGGATAGACATTTCCATTCCAGAAGGGAGAAATATGGAAGAAGAAAGGAGTAACAGAAGAGGTCCCAAGCAAGTTCAATACCCAACAAAGCAAACAGTATTAAATTTTGAGACTGAGACTTGCGAATCATTTTCTTTGACTTCATGTTCCACCTTCGAGACACACTAGGGTGGGGACTGGGCCCCAAAGGGCTTGCGTAGCCCTGCCCCCACAGTTTACCTGAGCACAGCCCACAATCAGTGCTCAGTGGCGGGAGTCGGTGCCTGTGGCTCTCCTGGGCTGGTGTTGACAATGGTGGATTTACAGGTCTGGGGTCTCTGAGGTGGCCCTACCCACCATGGCTCTACTACTCATTGTCCTATGGGGGGCTCTCTGTAGTTGCCTCACCTCTGTGGCAGTTCTCTATCTGGGCCACAAAGTTCTCCAAGGAATCCTTTGAAATTGAGGTGAAGGTAGCCATTCCTCCACAACTCTTTCACTCTGTGCACCTGCAGATCTCTGAAATGTCTTTGAGGTTGTCCTTCCACTGTCTTGATGAATAACATCTGACTTCTTTATATCTACAGTTCTTATCACACGTTCATTTGGCCACAGAATTGCTCTCTCCTGAATACACTTTCTTATTCTTTACATGGCTGGGCTTAGAATTTTCCAAATCTTGAAGTTCTACTTCCCTTTTAATTATAAAGTCCATCTTTAATTTGTTTGTCTATCCTCACATTTTACTACAAGCAGTTAAGAGAAGCCATGCGGTGCGATGAACACTGCTTAGGCTTCTCTTCCACCAAATGTTCCTGTGCATCTCTTAATTCCTGCCTTCTGAGAATCACTAGGACACAGACACAATTCAGCCAAGTTCTTTGCCACTAGATATATGGATTTATATTCATACTATATTCATATTCAGTGTCATGGGAGAATATCCATGTCATATTAACTATTAAAGCAGAATACAAAACGTGTACATGATGGTTCCATTTGTTTGTGTGATATACTTGTGTGTGTGTGTATATATATATATATGTACACATATGTTTATATTTGATAACATACATACACATATACAAACATACACATCAGGCTAGCCCTGAACTTCTTTGGTCTCAGATTGTTTTTCACACTTTCTTGCAGGTCAGAATTATTTTCTTCTTATTTTATCTGGTTTATGGATGTGTTGGAGCAAAGTGGTTTTTCCCAGGTAAAATATCAGATGTTTTCTCTGGGCAGAGTTTTGGACAGCGGCTATGCCTTCCCAGTTGCTCCAACACCCACCAGACAGGCCCAGCACAATCCTAATGTTCTCTACCATGATTCTAGCTTCTGACACATGACTCTCACTCCTGGACTCTGCTAATTCCTTCTCTTTCCTTGATTCTTTCTACTAAAGGTAGAAATGACTTCCTCCTATTGCTAAATCTGGGTACCATATTGTCTCTAGTTTGGCTTCCTCATTCTTCTATCACCAGCATAACCATTATTAACTCACCCTGGTTTTAATTCTTAAGTGCTCCTACATTGTGGGTTGGGTCCCAATGGACACACACCTTAACACACACAGACACAAACAGAGAAAGAGTCTTAGAACCTATAGCCGCCCCCAGGCAATCTTACTCCGGAATTTACTCTCTTGAGCACCATGCTAGATTTTTCCTTCAACTGAATTTACCATGGCCTGTGATGGGTAAACAAATTTGGTTTAAATCCCTTAGTCTACACTTTGAGAAAGCCAATGTGCTCCCTGAGGTTTCTGCTCATTTCTATAATCTAATACTCTTGTGGCTTCTTGTTTTGAGTTCCTGCTCTCACTGGAATTAATGTTTTTTTCTGCTTTGTCTACTTTTAGGCAGATATCTTTAGTTTCTTGGTCTGTTTTCTTGAGATCATGCCTTCTGGGCCTCTCCTTTCTTATTCAAAGTGGCCAATTAAGATATTTTCCTAAATAAAAATAGTTCCTTCCCTAAAATGAACTCTGGTGCCAGGTATTGGAGTAATAATTTATTACTTATCCATAGGGGTTATTTCTGGTTAGTGAGATGATGGATGACCTTCTTTATGTTAATTTTTAATTGTATATTACTCTTATGTGATTAAAATAACTCTGCCAGCCACAATAACTGTTTTCATTTTCCTAAAGAAATGAACTTGCTATGAGTTCAGAGATATGTAAACTGAATTCACCACTGCCTAGAACTTGTGATACATTTTTTTTTCAAGCAAAGGAGTAAAGGATTTAACACATAGGCTTTGAGAATGAATGTTTAAGAGGGCGGGAGGTTTTATTCACTTTAATGCCCAGAAAGATATAATTATTATCACAGAATAATTATTTAGGTTCTACATAGTAGTCTTCAGTCGCAGGCTTTGCTGCAAGACTCGCTTTTAATGCTTACAGTGAAGAAAAGCAAAAGGCAGAGAAACTGTCATGCATGTATTATTAAGGATATATCTATCTTAATCATTCACTCACAAATTCCTCACAAAATTAAAATCCATTGTTAGAATTATATAAAATATTGGTTATAGTAAATTGAAAGTGGCTTATATATTCTGGGATTCAGTGATTTCATTTTAATGGTATCTGTTGTGATGAGATTTGGCCTATATAGATCTCGGCACAAGACAAACGGCATATGAAGAACACAGAGAACACACAACAGCGACTCTCATCCAGTTTGGTGAGACCCAGGTCAAAAAGACTCACATATATCGAAGATACTTTACTGAGAATAAAGGAGTCCCTGGAGATAAAGGGGATACATAAAAGAAAGGATGTGTAGACAGATGATAATTTAAAATTTATCTTTCCATTCACACACAGCTTTTAGTTAACAAACATTGTTAAACATCTAGGTGACAGGCAATGTGAAGATACCAGACAAGCTAGATAAGAGCTGAAATTCTTCCTCCCAGAGAACTCTCAACCTAGAAGAAGGGAAGACATACTCACAATACAATGTGACAAGTGAATTACAGAGATTCTTGCGGTGCTAACGGAGCCCAGAAAGCTGTAGGGAGGAGCAGAGAGCAAACCCTGTCTGGGACATAGGAATTGACAAAGATGTTCTCCTTGACAAGCTTTAGTCAGGTTCCTCTGAGCCCATATCTCAACCAGGCCTTGGCCATACCTCTAGTCCTGTCTTACACCTGGTCAGCTCAGTTTTAGCAAAGAATCCTGCTAATTCATCCCCCTACCTTTGATATCTACTCATCCCTGGTATCTGATCAAGTTCTTTTTCCCCTATCTTTGTTGCATAATTCCTTGGCCTGCTTTTAGAAAGAATTTTGTTAAGTCAGTTGCATAAGAATCTCTCTCCCTTTGATTTCTCTTCTTAGTAATTGTCCATCCACCGAACCCCTCACTCTGCTCCCTGTCTCTAAATTCCCCCTTGTCCTTGCTGTGTTTGGAGTTGAGCCCAATCTCTCTCCCCTATTGAAATACCCCTATTGCGATAGTCTTGAATAAAGTCTTAGCATTATAACAAGTGTCAGAATATATTTTTCTTTAACAAAAGGCTTTCTGCAAGGGGATATAATGAACTTAAATCATGCAGGATAAATAACAGCAGATGGATGGAGGACAGGGATCATGAGGAAGAGCAGGGACTAGCATTCCAGGCAGAGGAAAGGCATTTGTAAGGGCAGTTACCTTTGAGAGTCTGCTATGTTTGGAGCAGCACAAATTTGGTGCGGATGGAGAATAAGATGCCTCTGATATAATGGTGTGAGATGAAGCTGGAAACGTTGATCAGGGACTGTTCGTGCATGAAGAACCTTGTGTAACATGCCAAGCAGTGTGTATTTATAGTAAATAACATTTGATTTTATCCACCTCAGAATTTTAAGCAGAAATGTGACATTGTTGGATTTGCATTTTAGAGAGACCATTGTGGCCGCTATATTGCACATAAATTGAGGACTGCATGTTTGGTGCGCTGCATGCCTTGGGAGTGGGCTCAGAGATTAGCAAGTAGTGAATAGCTCAAGGAAGAGCAGATGGCAGAGGGGATGAGTGGTACTGAACCAATTCACCTCTCTCGGTATCTACGAGGCCACGGGTGTTGGAGTAATGAGTAGAGGAAAGTAGGTGGGCTGTTTCCTGGGTTTCCCTGATTGGGGTGCCTGGAACGGTGGTGGCTCATTTATTGAAATATAATACACAAGAGGAGAGGAGAGGTTTGGGGAAAAGATGATGATTTCATTTTTTTCATTAAATCCCATTATGAGAAATTTAGAGAATGGAAATTGCTAAACGGCTGTGCAGTCTTTGGGAATTAGCTGTGTAAGACCAAATTACGGTAATTCATAACTATAATCATTCTAAATCCATTTGATTTTAATATGTTTCAAATATTTTTTACTGTATAATTTACAAGAAAATTGTTCTATATTAAAATGGTCATTTTCTCTAATTGCATATTACCAAATCAGGATGACTATGAACAGAAATGCATTTGGATAAATTTGCAAGGCAGTATTAGCTAGAATTGCTGACGTAGTTTATTGCTGTACTCTCCTGGGTAGAATAGCACAGAAGATACCAGGAATGTCTTGTTTCAGATTGTTTATTTGCACTGATAAACACAGTGAATTTAAATCATCATTAAAATGAGGACACCTCTCTCTCTCTCTCTCCGATATTAAATGTAAGTCCTTTATAGACTTGAGCTGATTCAACACAGTGTTCTTAGCTTGTCTTTTGACAAAGACAATTTTAACTGGAAAGCAGAGGGTAAAAGCCATTCCCAAAGGAAAATTTGCTCAAGGATAGATAGAAAATGCATACAGAAATAAGATTTACTAATCCATTGGAAAATGTTCCAATATGTATGTAAATATCAACATTTCCAGCAAATATCATTGGCCGTAATATATGAACATCTGAAGATGATTATATTTCTAATAACTTTCAAACACTCCTCACAAAAAACAGTCCAGACAACCTCACTGAACAAAAACATGCACACATCCACATTTTCATCTTAAGGAGCTAAATAAACAATATTCTCTTATCCCTTAAAAACATTCAGCAACATGAGGGATATACCAATTTTATGATAAAACTGTAAGACTGTGAATATGTCAGGTGAAAAAATCGTTCACTAAATAAATATATTGCTGGTGATACCAGTCTTCAGAAATATGTTTATATAGATAGATAAGCAGAAAAATCAGTAAATATTAGTTGTTGGAATTGTACCAAGTACAAATGGAAAGAGGCTAAATGTGGGAAGGTAAAGTATCAAACACACAGCCTAAACTCCTAGTGTTAATTTACTGTTGCAAGAAAATGTTATATTTGTATTAATTTTACCCAGGAAAATGGGTATGTACGGGAAAAAATCATTAAGCACTATGCAATGTCACTTTGTATAAAAGAAAATATTCATTGTAAGTCAATGAAATAGAATTATTAAAATATCAGCTTGGATTTCACATTCTAATCCTAGAATTATGCAAAACAGCAGTAAGCATTTTTCTTTCCCAGCAGTAGTAGAAAGCATAGAAGATGATAAAAATTTAACTCTCCCCTAAAAAATAATTTCAGGTGGCAATGAGTTGAAGTAGTTTAGTGCCCTCCATCTGATAAAATTGAGTATATCTATGTTCATTTTCAGATTTTAGGAAAAAAAATACTTCACATTATAAACAAATATCATAGAATAACAGATGTCTAGGAACCTCAGAAGATGTAATAGCATCCAATTAATATTGAGTTTTGGTATTACATGTATATGCATTTTTTTTAAAAAATCCTTAACAAGGTAGCATATGATTTATTGGGGGATTAGGTTTGGCCTAATTTTCTGATTCTTTTCCTGAACTAGTAGACTCGAATAGGTTTAATAGTTTTTTAAAAGATTAAAGGATGACATAAATTATTTCTAGCTTTTTTAAACTAGTATAGTAATGAAAAAAGACATACCACAGGGCACAGGATTGAGAAAAGTCAAGTAGTACAGGAAGTAATTGCAGCATTTACTAACATGCTCAGCCAAGAACATAATTGCTAAAATAACCTTGAAAAGGGGTGAAAGTACTGAATACTGCAGTGGTGATTACCCTGATTTCAATTACTCTGGTTTAAATGGAATGAAATAAGGCTCTAACTCTGTTAATTAACAAGCCTATCCACAGGTGATCTCTAAATGCTCCTGTGTAACTCCTATTAATGCAGAAAACGTACATGCCTAGAAATGGCACGTCTGCATATTAAACCCAATTATGCAGTTTACAAGAGAATTGGCATTCTTTTATTTTTCCACAAGAAAATTACAGTGAAGGGTGGAAAGAGAAAGAGGAAAGAGTGAGGCAGGGGGAATGTTGCATACATTAATGAATAATGATCTAGAGGCAGCGCCTTTCTTGAATTCATTCGCTTTTTAAGGAGAACAAAGGGGCTGCCCTGCTGGGTACACTTGCAGCAGGGATGCCGGACTGGCTTATTTTTGATCTGCACCAGGATGTGGTTTCAATTAGCAGTAGCACTTACAAAACTAGTAGCAGTCATTGTAGCAGAAAATACGAGCCTAAAGGGGTTGAAAGGCAGTTTAGCTATACGCAGGAGATGTGTAAGAGCACTATGCTTTCACTTCTTCATGGCTAACCACTCGTGTCTGTGACAGTCTCTTCAGATTTTGAGAAGTTAAGGTTGATATCTTATCACACGTACGCCATGTCCTCTAAAACTTTATTATTTTTTTTTTTTTTTGTATTTCCCTTTCCTAACTCCGTTTTAGGCAAAGTCAAGAAAAAACTTCTACTTTCACACCAATACTATAAACTTGGATGTGTTTGGCATTAGAGAACTACAATACACATAAATTAACTCAAATCTATTGCTGGTATTTTAATAAAATTTGTCCAAATAAGAAGGAAGGCTAAGGAAACAAGAGCCCTATGGAACAGCTGTTCTAAGATATGAGAAGAATATAAAACAAACAAACAAAAATCCAGGAAAATGGCAGGGACTATTTTCAGCATGAATATGCCCTTCCCGTGATGTTCCAAATCACTGATTAGGAAAACCCCGGCACAAAAGAACCACTAACTGAAACAGCAGCTCAGCTTGGTGGTGTCTCTCAAGATGCTTTGTGGGCTTTATTATTTGGACTTGCAAAGGTCAGTCCCGCAGGGGATGGTTTCCTTTTGAGTGTTCCATCTTTATTAGGATATTACCTACCACCAGGTGTGCAGTTGTAACTTTCTTATGATTTTCAGATTCAAAGGTTTTCCACATGTCAGATTTCCACAGTAAGTTTAACTGAATGAAAGAGAAAAATCACAATTTTCCTAGATAGCTATACATGGATGAGATCTTTGTGAAAACAGTGAAGTACGAATTATAAAAATGTATTTAACAATATAGAACATAATTTAAATAAATTCAAATACCTATGCTCAAATTATTTACCTGTTATCAATGACTGTGTAATTTATGGGTCAGTAAACTTTGGCTCACGGACCATATCTGGTCTATTGACGGGAACAGAGTCACATTCATTCATTTATGGATTGTCTGTCTGCTTTCCTGATAAAATGACAGGGTTGCATTATTGTGAGAGCAACTGTATGGCCCATAAAGCCCAAAATATTTGCTATCTGGCTCTTTATGGTAAAAGTTTGCTAACACCTGATGTGACTTATTCTTGATTCAGAGAAAAATATAATATAATACTTTCATTAAGTTTTCCTGAATCTTTATGCCTTTAGTAAAAAAAAAAAAAAAAGAAAGAATGAAAAGCACCATCAGCACCTCCGATGGATAGAGCATTTGGTCTGCTTTCTTCTCCATGCCTAGCCAGACCCTCCTCATCCTTTAAGACCTGTCTCTTGTGTTCTCTACTTCTTTAGCAATCTTTCTTAAAAAACTCTCCATCATTACCACAATGTCCCTTAGTGCTCATGTGTTTTACTTTATCTTCCTGATAGATCATAAGTCTTTTGAGAGCAGAGAACAGACACATTTTATCCTCTAGTAGGCTCCATAGTGCCTGCACGTGACGGGAGAGTCAGGGCACGGATTGCAGAGTCTGCCCAAACTGCCTCACCATGGGCTTCCTGTAGGACCAGGAAGTGAATAGTTAGTTTATTATACTTCTCTGACTTATATCACTTGCCACCATTTGTCCACCTATGTGGACCTCGGATGAAAACAACCATGGGTGAGACCTGGAATTAGCAAACACGGGGTCAGAAGCTGATAAAACATCAGCATCTTCTACATGACATATGGTCAAGATTTTACCATCATCCCCTCTGGAAAAAAAATACATTTACCACGCCTTTGTATATTTTCTGTTCTCGTAGTAATGTGTGTAGATTTCAAGGGTTTGTTTCCCTGAAGAGTATCAGTTCAGATGACATACAGGTACATATTTTGACAAGAGAAAAGGAAAAGAAAAGTTGACCCGAAAATTTATTAATTCCACCAAAAAACCCATATCATTTTGTAAGTAGCAACCGATGATTCTTCTCTCCTTGAATACTTTTGCTTTGGGAATAGAGATTGTAACCTAACTTAGCCCCAAAACAGATATTCAGATAGATATGTTAAAATAGTCATTTAACAAAATTGCATTAAAAGGGGCATTGTATTATGAAAAATTTATTAGAAATATTACCCCACTTTCCTTTTTAATATTGATAAAATAGTAAATTATTTTAGAATCTATGATATAAACCTGCATTCAGATTCGTTTGAATAAGCTTATGGTATATAAGTTTAATATAGTAAAAAAAATCCTATTTGGAAGAAATCCTTGGGGTAATATCTAATGTAAAAGCAGATTAGAATTCTCTAGATATGTATATGTCTATAAGTAATATTTATTATACATCTATACATAATATACATTATAATATATGTTACATAAATGTTACAATTTATTAAATATGAGAGATAATTGTTTTTAAAAAATAGCTGCTTAAATAACTAAAAAATAATTTTTTAAGAACATGTAGAGTGACACATTAAAAAAAGCTTATGTATTTTGGTCTTAAATTGGTTTTATTATTGTATACGTTTAATTTTAGACAATTTAATTTTTACATTGCACATAAAGCCTGTTTACCCGCGATAGACCACCTTGAAACAATGTAAGGAGCAAAGGTTTATCAGATATTGCTAGTATTAAGTTATTTCTATTAGTAAAGAAAAAAAATTCAGTTTCAGGAGATTTGTAGGAGGAATACAGTCTTTATAATGTAATTCTCTCATAGCCTGGCACCATCCAGAGTGACTTCAGATACACACGCACAATTTACAAAATGTTCTAGACTCTTTATACCTTAAGTGTGGTCTACAGACCATCAACATTGACATCACCTGGGAGCTTTGTAGAAATTCAGAAACTCAGCCCCAGGCAGAGCTACTCACTTAGAAACCAAATGTTATTTAATAATAAGATCCTGAGATGCTTGGTGCACACATTCAATTTAGAGAAGCTCTGCCTTAGACTCCCTATTCCCTACTTCTTAACCTATTATCTTCACGTACCCTCTGCTCTAGGACATCTGTTCTTTGACTTTGTTGAGACATTGAGACCTAGACCATTTGTCCCTTAAGTTTTTCTCTGAAAATTGACACCCTCTTGTTGCTGATGTTCCTCATGAAACACTTGGAAGGACTTGTAATTCTATTTTGCCAGGTGAGATGTTCCCTGAATTTCCAAAGAGCATCTATATTACCATTAGTGCTATAAAAAATTATTGATGAGTCAAGTGAAGCTGGGGTGGGGATGTACAATGGGTGAGATTGTCCCATTCTCATCTTTGACTTTAGTTTCCAACTTAAATTGAAATAGATGATTTATATTTACATTGTTGTTTATAGTTTGTGAAGCAATTTCACACACATTACCTCATGCAATGATAAAAATAAGGTTGCATAGTAGAGAAAACATTCCATTTTAACAATTAGGCAATTCACATTGAGAAAGGGTCTGTAATCTAGAGCTTAAAAACAACCCATCAAGGATTCATCTTCAGATCCTCTGATTGCAACTTTAGCACATATTCTATGGCACTTAGAATATTGTCATTTAATCTAAAATTTCATTTCCATTAGAAAACCATATGATTTGACACTAAAACAAAAAAGTGAACTTACACATTTCTAATCTGAATTTGTACTTCTTAAATAAGGATGAGTTTTTACCTTTCAATTTTTTACATTGTAATATAATTCCATTCAATGGAATATTATGGAGTGATTTATTTAAATGCCATAACATTAAGAATGACAAAAAGCAGCTTTACTAGAATTGATTTATTCCATTATTTTGCCTATATAATTCTTGAGAGTAAATATAAATTATTTGTTTGTTCATTTCTTTTGGTTATCTAACAGTAGGCATGCTGTTATTTTGATGCGTTTGGATTTAATGTTTGACACAGATAAAATAAAAATCTTGGTTACAACTACTTTATAAAGCTAATTTCCAAATCAGTTGCATTAGGAACCAAGAACCACAAAGCATAGTCTTTGTTACCATTGAGATAGACTCTCTGGATATAGTCAAGTCATCTATTTAATTTCATCTCACATGCATGTGGTGTCCACTGTTTGTAAAAGATACCTGTAGGTATTGTGTCACAAATGTTTAGTAAGAAATGGTCTTGCCTTTGGGGAGTTTACAACCTAGTGTGGGAGACAGCAGTGTAAGACAATATTAGAGGCTTTGATAATGATAACAGAATAGAAAGTGATTCAAAGTGCGAGACTGTCAGAAGATGGAAGAGTGAATTGGGGAAAGGAATTCACAAAGGAAAGAGCATTTGACTTGAGTCTTGAAGAGTAAGAAGCCATAGTGAAGGGAAGGGCGATTTAGTCAGTGGGAAAAAATGCAGCAGTGGCTTCACTGCAGGAAAGTAGAAGGAAGACTCTGAGCTATAGTATGGGATGGGCAAATTCAAGAGTAGGTGATGATGATCTGGAAAAGCAGGTTGGCCCAAATCATAAAGTTACATAATATGTGATGAAGAGTGTGGATTTCTAAATATTGGTTTTCAGGTATTGGTGGCATGACTACATCTAACAAGAATGTTTGGAATAAATTATTATGGGGAGCAAAAATGATTGAGAAAATAAGTTAGAAGACCATTATTCCTAAAGAAACCATGGAGGCCTAAAATAGGGAAATGGTAGATAGAATGGAAAGGACAATATGAGTTGAAAGACATTTCAGAAATCAAATCAATAAGACACATTCATTCATGCATTCCATGTGAGGAGAGGAGAAAGAAACCATGTCAGAGAGAAACCAAAGAATCATACATTTTCTGAATAAACCGGAGAAGCTGGTTCCCAGTGCTACTCTGTGAGCGAGTGCCCAAAAATATAGATCCCAGATCCCCAATCCTTGAGGCTGGGGATAGTTATTAAGGATGTCTAGGATGGTGCTAGAAATCTTCATTTTTAAAAATTTGTCCTACTAATATTTCCTGTGGCAATTCCTGCTATAGACCTAGTGGCATGGCATGTTGTTAGCACTGACCTATTCCTTCAAATGACACTTTCTGTCCAGTTTTATGGAGAGGATGTATGTCTACTCTCTAGGAGAAAGACAGACGATGCCCTCATTTACAACCTTCTAGTATGACTTATCTCATTGAATCTTACGAAAAAAACCAGTTTTGAGTACATTAACTTTTCCAGAACCCAACAAGGCCTGATGACTTATTTAATGAGCCATTATTCTGATGCTTTTTCTTGCCCTACATTCAACCCACAGACATCTCTCAGGCCCATCTACAGGCAAAGTCTTAGGTTAGTATAGTGGAAAAAATATGCAGTGTTTGGTAAAGGGAACCAATGAATGCAAAGCCCTATTGATTCACTGATACAGTGTACACTTGTATTAATGTGGAATGGTCTTAAAGAAATAGAAACAGCTTTAGAGAGCTAATCTGCCATCTGGAATACAAAATATAAGTATATGTTCTTTATTAAATTTCAATGAGAAATTTCAGTTTCAACCCGGAGTCCATAAAAGAAATTGCTGACAGATTTAGCTACGAATTCAAATGTCTGTATGATGATATCTCCATGTCAAAGTTAAAAAATAAACAACAGGCTGGGAGAAACATTTACACAGCATAAAAGAAACAAAGGTACTCATTATATGTAAAGAATTTTTTGGAATCATAAAGAAAAAGAAGAAACCAAAGAAGGAATTGGGAAAATATGCAAATAGACAATCCACAGAAAAAAATACAAATGGCCAGTGTAAATAAGCTTGTTCAACCTCAATAGTAATCAGAAAAGGCAAATGAGGAAACAAAGTGAGGTTATTATTTTTCAGAATATTGATTAAACACTTTTAAATTCATGATAAATAGTGACTGAGAGAGTGTGCAAAATGGTAGCCTAGTCACATACAACTTGTGGGAATACAAATTGTTTTGGCCTTTTTCGAGAGTAATTTGGTAGTATCTATAAATTAAGAATGCATATACCTTTAGGCTTGTCAATTCCAATGCAATCTAGGCTATAAAAGTACTAGCATGTATGGTCAAAGATGTATATCTATGAATGTCAGTTTCAGCATTATTTATAATAAAAAAATTGGAAATAACCTATTATGTATCAATAATAAAAAATGAAATGTCATGCAGCAGTTCAAAAGGGAGATAGATTCTGATTATAAAAACAATTCAAAGAATATAATATATGGTATGATTGGATTTATATTTTTTAAATTTATATGCTTGCTTGTACACATATATGCATGCAAAAATATTTAGAAGGGCTGGATGGATATAGGATAACTGGCGAAACATAAGTATACTTCTGGGGAAGGGAATAATTTGAGCAAGTGGGAGTTCATGGGAGATTTTCATTGTTTAATCGGTATAGCAATGCATTATGTAAATGTTCTGCAGTAAAAATACAAAAGTAAACAATAGACATTAAAAATCTCTCTAATATTGGAGGAAACAGTAAAGTTAAAGACCTCTTAAGGGAGAAACAAAGCATACCTGTTCTAATAGAAAGGAAAAAATCTTGAATTGCCCCGCTATGCTTATCTTTGATGAAAACCTAGTACAATGCTAAAAGAACACATTAAAACGGAACCACTTTATGATTAAATATAGGATTTACAGTATGGAGATTTCAAAGTATGAATTTGAGTAAAAATTGATTTGCTTGTTGCTGTTATTGTTTTTTTCTTGAAAAGCTGTGCCTAATAAAAATTGTGTGTGCTGTATGTGTGAGTGTGTGTGTGTGTGTGTGTAACTGCTTCTCAGGGAAAATAAAATCATAATCACATGAGAAGGTATTTTCCATTACATTCAAGCTTCACTGCATCTCTAGGTATAAAGATAATATCTCACTAACTGAAGAAACTGCACTTTATACACTGGGCAGACACCTACCTACCATTTTCATGCACTTGTGTGATCAATGGTGTTAATGCTCCTTTTGAAGCCTTTATGATTCTTTCTACATGTAGATCGCTCGCTCTGCCATCCTCCCGAAAACTACCAGAGATCATCCTTTTTACTACAGGAGCTCTTTTGCACCAACGACCTGTATTTTAACACCTTGCTCTGTTATCCATAGAAAGGGAAGTTCTTCCCAAATCCCAGGAGTGCCTTAAACTTTATTTCTGAGGTTAATCAGACTCACACAAAGTTAGCTACTATCCCCAGGGGAGGAAGTCTCTGTATAAAAATGTCCTCCGGTGGATAATCCATCATGTGATAGTTCAAGCACTAAGAAAGCAGAGGTGACAACATTTGGAAAGAAAGGGTGGAATTTCCTTTCTTTACATGTGTGAGGGACGCGCGCGCGCGCCCCCGTGTCTGTGTGTGTGTGGGGGGGGGGGGTGTCTATGGGAAGGAGTGGATCTAGAGTGGATAGTATTCTTTAATATAAATATATATAAATATATATATGCGCATTTTTTTCTCCTTCATAAAGGAGTCAGGCCGATCTCTTTCTATTTGATCTTAATCCCTCTCCCCCGCCAGCGTGGCCCAGGAGTGGCCCTTTCTTTCTAATAAATGGCTGGCAGAGCAAGCCATTCATGCTGTCCCCTTTGATCACCTCCGAGCTGTCAGCCTGTGCTGCTGTTTTCCTCCCAGCTCTTGTTCCTGCCTAAAAGTGGAAGTAATACCCGCTGAAAGAAATACCCTAGGTGTCCTGCAAAGCATCAATCTATTTCGTCTTTTTCTTCTTTTTTCCTGAGGCCCACCCTCCCAGCTTGAACAAATCCCCTTCTTCCTCCCTCCTCCCCTCTCTGCCGAATCCCAGTTCCTTTCGAGACACCCTCCTCTGTGCCTGCGTGACCCCGGGGTCCTCGCTGTCTGAGAAGCTACCACCCGGCCAGACAGGGGAGGCTCCGCCCCGCCCTGAGCCCGCGCCCTCTCCCGCGCCGCCCGGGAGGGGGACCCCACGGGCATCCGTGCTCGCCAGTTCCCCTGTTTGCTTTCGAGAAGGCAAGCTTTGTTTTCTTCTGGATGCAACCTTTCGCTGACCGACCCCCACCCCCAAATCCCTCGGTGTCCCTTCCCTCGCCGGGGACTTGGGACTGCCCTGCGGACTCCCGAGCTTGCGTTTGGGGCTCCGGCTGCCGCGTTTGGGAGGGAGGCTGGGACTGCAACCCAGCTCCCGCTCAGCTGCGAGCGTTTGCAAACGCGGCTGCTTCCTTCCAGACAGGGCTTGGAACAGATTTTCAAGCTCGTGTCCCCATTTCTTGTTTACAGCTAAGATTATAAGCAATCTGCGTCCCCTCTTATCATCGTGTCAGGCAATGATGTATAGTTTGTAAATATTATTCAAAGGAAATCATTTGCAAAGGCAAACAATTTCAAGCAAAGTATATGGACCGTGCGGTTTGTCTTTAATGTGTTTACCAGGAAGACAGGGAAGGCGCTGGGAAATGGGGAAATTATGGAGTGGTATAGGGTGGGGGATGGCAGAGATGACTCCAAGGATTCTGGTGATGCCATGACAATGACATTACTAATTAAAGGTAATGTTGCTTAAAAGCCTTTGCTCTTTTTCTGAAATTGCTCGAAAGTATGCATTATTTTAAAAAAAGATAATGTAGAACAGGCCGGGCGGGGCGGGCGGTGGCGGCGGTGGGGTTGGGTGACGACTTAGAATGACTGAATGCAACTCATTGTGCTGGCTCAAAAATGTCAAACTGCAGTGGAAAGAAATACAGCATTGCAGCCTGGTGTGCTGAGGCCCCAGCGAGGGAAGCGGGAACTGCTAAGTGGAAAATTCCTGCAGAGGACGTGTTTCCATTTCCAGAGGGAAGAAAGAGGGTGTTGTTGGAAGCTGGCAGTTTTTTGGAAAATACAGAAAGCACAGGGAAGATGACAAAAAATGACCTTATTGAACTCTGAGAAATTAAGCAAACAAATAGTTTTAGCCAACCTACTCCATTCTTATAGTGCCTGTGCGCGCATACCAAACCTGATCAACACGTCCAATAGGAGGCGGAAATCTCAGCTGTCCCTCTCTGCTCTGGTCCCAGTGTTTCCTGAGGGGAAAGGGATGATGTTTTAGGCAGCGATGACAGATGACAGTAGAGGATCATGGCTGTCGAAGTGTCTATGCGTACGCACGTGCCCCTCCAATAGACTTTCGTGTGTTTAGGGAGGTATTTACTTCCCATCCTGAATCCTAACATGATGATGTGCCTGTTTTTGTTAGACACTAAAGGATTTCATTTTGAGGAGCATTTGTCTGTCTGAAATAATTTCAAGTCCTAAGGGGAATCACCAAGTTTTGCTACCCAGCGGTGGCCTCTGTAAGAAGTTACTCTTCTAAGGGTAGCTTGAATTCCATCACGAACAGCTAGCTAAGGGAGCAGAGAAGAGAGAACATCTCAGAGGCCGAGTGAAGATGTACTCCTGTGACTGCAACCTGGAACGCTACAGTTAACCATTTCATGTCATCTAAACATATTCTGCTGGAGAAAAAAAAAAAAAAAGACTAATAAGAACCTGTGTTTTGTTGTCGTTGTCCACAAAGCTTCTGTAAGGAAGAAAGGAAAACAAAATGCTAAGCAGTGAATGTTCTACCTGTACAGAAGAGAAGTTCAAATGATCTTCATTTGCTGTGCTGATCTTTTCTCATCAGATCTACAACATACTGACAGCCAAAGAAACTTGTTACTTTGGTGTTTTTTTTTTTTATGGCCAATGTGTGCATGTATGTGTTTGGAGTGTTTAAATACAATTCTTGTCCATAATAGTCTGAGCATTTAATGACTCATTGAATTATATTGCAAACACTTTGTGAAAACGATTTGCCATTTCAAGTTATCTTTATTAAAAATTACAGATGACAGAATTTATGTGGTCAAACTTCCACCTAATGACAAACCCAAAGCATAAATCAGAGTATCTCGTATCATCCCAATATCTCCTCCAAAATTTAAGTTTACTTGGGTATGTAAATTCAATACTGTGATGGATCTAGGGCGTTGAAAATTTTACCTAGCAACCAATATTCAGTTCAGGATAATACTTTAGCTATGTCCAATTGCTAAGGTAATGCTGATAGTTGATTGAGGAAATTAGGTATTGTGAGATAGTTATATATTTAAAATATAAATGTTCTTGTCTGGTATTACAAATAACTCATTTACATAATTTTAAAGTTTTATTGATTTATAATTCATAGCCCATAAAATTCACTCATTTTAAGTGCAACTCAATGGTTCTGGGTATTAATGTATTTACAGAGTTATGCAACCATTACTACGAGTTCATTTTAATGCACTTCCATCACTCTAAAAAGAAAGGTTGTGATCATTTACAATCTATCCATTCCCTCCTCAGCTCTAAGTAAACACTAATTTTGATTCTTTCTCTGTATATTTGCCATTTTTAGATATTTCATGTAAATGAAAACGTACTCTCTGTGTGCGTGTGTGTTTTGAACTCCTTTCACTGAACATAATGTTTTTGAGGTCCATCCGTATTGTTCCTTTTAATTGCCAAACAGTTTCTATTGTATGGATATACCACATTTTATTTATTCACTCATTAGTTGATGAACATTTGAGTTGTTTCCATTTCTGGCCTTCTATGACTAATGCTGTTATGGTAGATATCTAAGAGTGAAATTGCTCTTTCATGTAGTATGTTTAACTTTTTTAAGAAACTGCCAAACTGATTTCCAAAGTGGCTGTACCATTTTACATTCTCACCAACAGTGGACAAAGGTTCTAATTGCTTCAGATTCTCACCAACTCTTGTTACTGGCTATCATTCTGATTATAGCCATTCTGGTAAGTGAGAAATAGTATCTCATTGTGGTTTTGATTTGCATTTCCTAACGCAATGATGCTGTGTGCCATTAAATGTGCTTATTAACTATGTGCATATCTTCTAAGGAGAAGTAGTCAATATCTAAGTATTCAAAACATTTCTATATTTTTCAGTTGTGCTATTTACTTTTTATTATTGACTTGTAAGAATTCTTTTTATTCTAAACACAAGTCTTTTATTGCATATATGACTTGAGAATGTTTTATCCCAGTCTGTGGGTGTTTTGTCACTTTCTTGAGGGTGTCTTTTGAAACACTAAAGTTTTTAATTTGATTAAGTTCAATTTATCAATTGTTTTTCTTTTATCACTTGTGCTTTTTTTTGCCATACCTAACCTTCTGATAGAGTCTTAAAATATTTTAGTATTTCCTTTTTTAAGAAGAAAGTTCTGGATCCAGAACAGTTTAGATTTTGTATAGTCAATCAGGAACTTGGTACAGAAATTGAATTTGAAGTTGTCAGCTCCAAATACCACCCTGGTTAAGCCTGACCTTGATGAGCCTCACTTATTATGAATGTCTTTAGTCAATATGAAATTGGGTCATAGCAGAATTTTGTAGGGTCTAGGACAAAAAGACATCAGATCTCCTAAATGTTTCACCAAGCTGAAGGAAAAAAAAAAAAACTTTTTAAAACTCACTTAAGAAATGTGCCCATTTTCACTCTTTTCCTTACTCCCCTGTGTTTGTAAATGATTTTCTTGAATTAATTAAAAAAAGAGAAGTAAAATGTTAAGCCACTATTTAATACTATTGTAAAGATAAAAATATATATGTGTTGTAATTTATTGGACTGACTAGTGCAGTGTATTTTCAACACAATGCTATTCTGCTTTTCAATTAATGTTTGCAAAATTAGAAAGAAAAAATTGCCTTTTATGTATTTAAAATCCACTTGTGAGTACTGTTCCTTATAAACACTCTACAGAGGAAAATGGATCTAATATTATATTTACCCTATATGTATTTTTAATAACCTGCTATGTGCCTATCACTATCTTAGCATGCAAAGATAACTCAACTGCAATAGTAGTGGTGATTGATAGCTTAAAACATTTTACCAAGTCCTGTATAAGAGGCCTAGATCTGAATCACTGGGTACTGCACCCCAGGCAATGACACACGGAGCCGACCATCACAGGGAAGTATGTTCATTTTTCCACCATACCTCCCCTCTATCGGTGGGCTTCCAAGAGGAAGACCAGACACATTTCCCATGAAATAAAAAAAGGAATGTTCTTAATGCAAAGAAATGTTAATTACCTGATGTGATGGATACTCCAATTGCCCCGATTTAATTAATTCACATTGGATGCCTGTATCAAAGCATCACATGCACCCTATAAAGATACAGAACTATTATGTATTCATCATAACTAAAAATAAAATAAAATAAAGAAGGAAGGGGGAGGAAAAAAGCCGCTCTTTCTTTCTACAGTTAAGTTTCTCTGTGAGTTTGTCAATGATACTCTGCACGGGAAAGTTGGAGAGATGCTGAAGCGAAATCTACAGGATCAGGGCGGTAATCTTCCTGTTATCCCCATGGTGAGCAGAGCCAAATGTAAACGCAAGGTCTGTTCTGCAAACCGGTTGTAAGGGAATCACCTGGATCTCAGACTCTGGCCTCCAGAACTGTGAGAGAATAAATTTCTGTCTTTTGAGGCCACCCAGTGTGGTGATTTGTTACAGCGGCCCTGGGACACGAACACAAGCCCACTGGAAATTGTGCTTTATTTAAACAACTTGGAAAGCATATTGGAACTATGGCTACCTCAAGACATTCTTTAGGATTTTTTTCTCCCTAGAGAATTCTTTATTTTTTCTTCTCCCTAAATTAAAAAAAAAAAAAGACTCCATAAGTACTCATAAAGAGTTTTTTTAAGATATCTTATTTCAAGTAGTTGCGAGGATTTTGGCTTTCTATATTCAGATGGCTTTTAAAATTTTCTCTGGTCACCGAGGAAGCACATGCTTCACCTCAGTGACTGGCACCACCGAGCATGAGCCAAGGAGGCCATGTGACGTCTTCTTTTTCCCTCTTGCTCCAAGACCTTGCTCCAACATGTCTATCTCTCTCCGTCTTTGCTGCCAGCAGCCATGGTCACCCCCACTGGCCCTTCTTCAGTTCTTTCTCCCCTAATAAGTCACTGTACATGTATAAAATCCAGAATAATATTTTTAAAACCTCAGTCAGACCTTGTTACTCCACCTCTCTTCCCCCAGCTTAAAAATCATCCCAGGCTTCCACTGAATTTAGAATGACATCAAAATCCCTTACTGTGCCCTGCAAGGCCCCATGTGATCTGGTCCCTGACGACATGGCAAACCCCGTCTCCTACTCCCTCACCCTTCCTCACTGGGCCCAAACAACTCTGGCCTCTTTATGCACGGTGGGCAGGAGTTGCTTGCCTCTGGGCCTTTGTGTTTGCTGTTTGCTCTTCCAGAAAGCTCTTGCTTGGATTTCGGTCTGGTTAGCACCTTCTTGGTTTCCGAGTCTCACCTCACATGAGAGGCTTTCCCTGCTACCTCCTACATTGCTAACTCTTAGATCAGCCTGTTCATTTTGTCATTGCTCTTATCACAGACGATCAATATCTGTTTGTCTGCTCACTTATTTTCTGTCTAAAGTCACCAGAAGGCCAACTCCTTGAGAACTGGAACTTTGATGATTATATTCATTTTTGCATTCTCTGCACTTAGAGCGACATGCCTGGCACATGGATATCCAACAAATATCCTCTGAAAGGATGAATAAATAAATACTAAACAGCAGATGATGTGCTCTATCTGCATAAGCTATGACCTACATACGGCTTCATATATAAGCTACTTATTGAATTCTGTTAACCTGCATCATTTGAACTTGTAATACCACCATTATTTTCTATCTACAATGCTCTTAACAACCTGAAAATTATAATATGCTTAATAACTTTGTAATGAGAGCCCCAATCTTACCACCTTTAAGACCATTTTTTACTTTAGTATACAAAAACTGTAAGAAGGGTGCTATTTTTTTCTGTGCCTTACAATTCATCTGCCATTTGATTTTCATGTTCAGAGAGTCCTACAACAGCCCAAGGAAGCAAAAGCCTTACATGGTGATGGATGACATCAGGACCACAGTATAAGTAATTTAAAATATCATATGCTGGTGTTGGAAGCTCAGGGTAACATGGAGAGGAACTAAATTTCCAGATTATTTGAGATTTTTGTTTTGTTTTGCTTTACTTGTTTTTTTTTTTTTCTTTTTTTTTTTTTTTTTAACAGAAATGCAGCTAGCTTTGAGAACAAAATGCAGAGAGGAAACTATTTGTTTCTGTGGAAAGACCCCAACTTGCTTTTAAATGTTTACTTTGGATATCTAATATTACAGATTTCCTTCTAAGATATGTTCACCAAGCTTCTGGTTGCCAGCACCATCATTTCTGCCATAAATCAGTCTGATTATTTTAAGAAGAAAACTACTTTTAAAGGCACTGCATGCAACTGACTCAAGATGTAGACCATCATAACTCCCCAAATTTATACACACCGTGCGATTGACATGCCTTCGCTCTGTCTTAATAATTCAGATTTCCGGCACGGTACTGAATCCATGTCCAGAAAAACTTGACACTCTTCTATTAGACATTAAAGGTTTTAAAACACACTAGAAAGCTTAACTGCTTTTATATGACATTTAAAAACAGGAAAAAATTATATAAATTCATATTAAATTTATTAAGAAGCCCAAGGGTTTCAGAAGTTATTTATTTGGACAAAATAGCTAAAACCCCAGCAGAACAAATGCTATGCTGTTTAGTAAATAAAGTGAGATAGCATTTTACATGGCACACAGAGCAGTGGACATGATTATAACATGGGTCAAAGTATGACTGTGACCCTGGCATACATAACAACTTCTTAAAGTTCTTCTTTGTTGGATGGAAAAGCATTATCCTAGACTGGTGACATCAGGAACTGCCATTCTATGTGAATTCAACTGTAGAATTATTTTTTTATTTTTTTTTATTTTTTATTTTATTTTATTTTATTTTTTGAGACAGAGTCTCACTTTTGTTGCCCAGGCTAGAGTGAGTGCCATGGCGTCAGCCTAGCTCACAGCAACCTCAAACTCCTGAGCTCAAGGGATCCTCCTGTCTCAGCCTCCTGAGTAGCTGGGATTACAGGCATGTGCCACTATGCCTGGCTAATTTTTTCTATATATATTTTTAGCTGTCCATATAATTTCTTTCTATTTTTAGTAGAGATGGGGTCTCGCTCTTGCTCAGGCTGGTCTCGAACTCCTGAGCTCAAACGATCCGCCCACCTCGGCCTCCCAGAGTGCTAGGATTACAGGCGTGAGCCACCGCACCCGGCCTAGAATTATTTTTATTATGTATATTTCTCCATGACTTAATCGGTTCTTCTCTCAACCTTTACCAGTGTTTTTATTGAGCTAGGGTAGATAAATTCATAGACTGTGAGCTAGAATGTTAATTATAGTGTTTCTTTATAGCTCCTGGGAGATCATGCCATAAGTTATCTATGAAAAATCTGATTTTGGCCAGATGGGAGTTTGGTGTCTTGGGGAAGATGAGACTCATATACTAAGACAACATCCTTAATTGCTCATCTCAGATACCGAAGCCTCATTAAGAATCTTTGGTGGGGGAGGGGGGAAACTTGGAGAGGTGATTTCTCAGGTACTTGTAAAACTTTCCCAAAAGCTTAAGACCAAGCTCTCAATCCTCAGAGAAGATGCTGGTCTCAATCTCCCCACTGGAATACTAGAGTACTTTGGGAAAATTATAACTTTAAAAAAAATTGGCATTTGGGAAAATGAGATGAAATAAACTCAATTACTCTTCATATTTTACCCCCAAATTTAAAATATCTGGGTACTGGGGGGCCTCACGTGATTTCTCCCCTGTACGTGTGGGTGACAGGAAGACATCTATCACACTGCCTCCGTATAATATCACACCCTCAAATTGTCACTCCAGCCTCTGAGCCCTGAGTTGGGGACTTCTAGATATAATAACCAGTAGTGAATTAAATATACCGAAGTCCCCTTCACTGTTAAAATCTGTTTTAATGAAATTACTTCACTTTCTACTATTTAATTTTGTGTACTGTAACTAACATAAACAGTGGTAAATCTCCCCAGATTGAACATAATTATGAAGGGCTAGAGGGTAGAGGAATTAAAATGATGGCATTATAAATTAAGGATCTTAGATGTTGAAATGTAAATAAATATAACTATGAGCAGCCATGTCTTAAATTGTAAGGTACTTTTTGTGTCACAGGAAAGAGGATTTTTCATCTTAAAAATACAACACAATGTTATCAGTGTGTTAAAATATATTGAATTTGAAATGATGCTCAAAGGATTTAGGGTGTATATAGATATATGGCATATTTAGTGATGTATCTGAAAATTTGATTGAATAGGATTTGGTGATTTATAGCAAAAACGAGAGGATGACATTAACAGTCTATGTGTGGAACTAAAAATTATGTAAATTAAAATGTCTTAAACCATGTCCTTTTCATAAAGCACTTTCTATTTTCAAGAAGAGAATTGAATTTGGGGATGATAAGAAAAAGTCATAGAGTAAGGAATCTACAAGAAATATAGACTTAAGGGATGGCTCTTAAAATATAGCCTAATAGCCAGGTTCCAGGGGGAAATTATTTCTTTTTCAGTAAAATATTGATTTTTAATCTTTTGCAACACACACACATATAAATATACATATATATAAAATAAACATCTATTACAAACTTGGGGATTTTGTGTTAAATCCTTATTGTTTGTAGAACAGCGTAGCTTGCCCGCAGACCCTGGGTGGAATACAGCTGTGGCTGATGCTGCTGATGCTCCGCTTCCATGCTTTGAGGCACTTCTGATTTCAGCTGCAGCAGGGCCAGCTGTGGCCAGCAGTTCAGCTTTGTGCTCAGTGTCCCTCAGCATCTTGTTGTTGCTTTCTGCCCAGGAGCTTCTTGGAAGCTGCCAGAGCTCCCTGGCTCACTGCAGGCCTGCAGCCTGGAAATGCAGGGGAGCGAACACCCCGGGGCAGCCCAGCCTCAACCAAGGGAGACTAGCAGGTGCTGGATAAAGTCTCTTGGCTTCCATTTTTAGGCAGACAATCCTTGCAAGCTTCTCTGGAGAATAAAGTCATTCTGCCCATAGTGGTGACCTCCATACCACACTCTAATATTGGCTTCCTTCATTCTCTCATTTTTCCTGCTTCCTGGGATCAGCTCCCAAATGAACTGCCTGCACCCACATCCTTGTGTCAGGCTCTGCTTTCAAGGGAACCAAGAGACACAGTCCTTCCATTGCACTTCATTTCAGTGATCCCATCAAAGTGATGGGTTAAAGACTGAGATGTGATAGTCCTTGGCTTTTGGCTGGTAGTCAATCTGCCTCATTTCAACCTGTATGAAAATTATTTTAGAAAAAGGCAAAAAGATATTTCAAAATCTGCTCACTTATTTCCTTAACATTGTTTATTTTACTTTTTGTTCAGCATTAATTGTATTCAATATATAGGTTTAGCATCTTATTTCATTGCTTATTTACATGTGGTTCTAGCATTGCAGTTCAGAGGAAATGTGGTTAGTATTATATGCTTCCCATTAGCATTGCATATTGTACAGAAACTTACAGACTGAGTTCATTAAGTATTAAATAATAGGGGAATTGATGATTTAAGTATTTATCATCATGAAGGGTTTGCATATGCATTTAAAGTGCTCAGTGAAATTTGTTGGAGGTTCTAGGTAGGTTGGGGCAAATTATTATTTTTCCAATTAAAAATGATAGAATATAAGCTTTAACTACTGAAAAGTTTTTAACCAACACTTTTTAGGAAGAGATTAGATAAAAATAAAAGGGGTTCCTGTAGTGCTCACTACCTCTTATTATTGGAGGTTACCAGTATTTACCCAAGAGATTCTAATAACAATATTTTACCCACAGTAACTTAGATAAGTCAACAACAAAATCTGGTTAAACACTTTGGTGTTTCTTCAGGAATTTTTACAAGACCTTGAATAAAGAAAAAAATGGCAAATGATAAAGCAACCCCATTGGAGAGAAATTACATTGAGAAAAGAGTAAATATTAGTTACATATTTTAAATGTATCTTACATATTATATCATAAATGCACTTATATGTAATATATAATAAACAATTTTAAAATAAAATAAGATAAAATAGATAATTATAGGATTAAAAATAATCACACTTCTTTCTCAGAATAGAGAGAGGTTTTAAATCTTATTTTAAATTGGCTTTACTATCTTTGCAAATATTTAATAATGATAGAAGTGTGTGATGACAAAATTGTGGTATCCAAATAAAAATAGAGGCATTTACCTGTCTGTGTACATCTGGATAATTTTAAATGTCTTGGATATATAAAAAAGAACTATAATATACACATATATGTGCATGCTCTCTGAGAGGAGGAGAGAAGGAAAGAGAGAGAGAGAGTTTTTATTCTACCTATACAATTTGAATAAAAACGATTTATGTTTCCTTTGGTTTCATGACATTTAGGTAAGCATTTTGAAAGGATTTACTATCTTGTAGAATATAATTATAGAAGTATTTTAAGTCAAGTTCAAGAAAATTACTACTTTTGGATATTGTTTTAGGATTCTTCACAATTTTATTTTTATTTGGATATAAAAATTTTCCAAAAAATTAAAATGACATTAAAAATTGTCTGTAGCTACTTAAAGCAGAAATCACAGAACTATCAGCCCCTTCCATCTCCCACACCCCTTAAAACACCTCTTATTTGGTTTTCTAATGATCTCTGCAAAACATATTTGTTAAGTTTTTAATTTTGATGAATATTCCAATAGTCTGCTAACATTCATGTTAAAGAAAAATAATCTATATCAGGCATTTAGAAAAAGAAAAAGGCCATTAAAGGAACTTTTTTGTTGTTTTTGTTAATTATTTTTTAAATATAATCAACCTCTCTTTGATTTCAAATTGTCCTTAACCTCTTTCAAGAGGAAGACGCAAAATTGCACTCTGAAAGCGTGGTGTGTCCATATGCCAGCACTGCTGGCGGCCATGGGATTCTGACCCTGCTGGAAACCCTACCACAGAGCAGCAAAGGCAAGAACTAAGAGGACATCAAAACCTCAAACAAGCTACACTCCTGTGGATTTGGAAAGAAACAAGACACTTAAACATTCCTGCTATGGTTTCCTTAGCAACATCCATAACAACAACTCTGTTATACTATGGGTTTCTATTTTCTTAACCCTTCAGGTGTCAACTGAATGAAAACTTCCTTGAGGAAATGTTTCAACTGAGTAGGTGGACTGGCATATACTGCACTCCGTGAGGGTGATGGGGCATTGATCTTCTGGTCCTTTCCCCTAGCCCAAGGCGGGATGGTGGGGAGGGAAGAGGGAGCGAGAGCAATGTATAAATTCCACCTTGACTGCCAGAAAGTTTACTGCAAAAAAGCATTGCATGGGCACTATTTAGAGGTGACTTGTAAGGAAAAATAACAAACTCTCCAAGCAAGTATAAAGTTAAATTACCCTTGGAAGTCCCCATCAAATATATTTAGTAAAGGGGAAAATCCAAAGCCCAAAGAGTTGTATATAACCACATTATCTAAAATGGCTGAAAACAGCTCACAGCCCTTAAATCATGTGTATCCAAAATAAAAGAACGGTTTAGGAATATTTTATTGGGCCAACTTTATCTAACATAACTCGAAAGTAATAATTCAAAGCAATCATCTTATTTACTTAGCTGAGAAAATTATGCACTTTGGAAAAGTTGGGATGGAAAGAATGTACACTGATATGTCAATCATTAAAACTTTTGAAGTACGTAGTAATAAATAATTATTAAGGGGTTTAATTATTTGGTAGGTACCAAATAAAGTAATAATAGCTTAAAATAGTGGTAATGATAATAACTATAAGAATAATAGAAAATGAGAAAGACATAAAGAAACAGAATAATATATCCTACTAATTTAAAAAATTCAAACATATCAGTGATATTTTTTTAAAATTATAATTTAGGGATATTGTGGAGCTGAGGCAAATTAATGAACATACTATTCAAATGTGCAATTGTTTATTTCTTTATCTAAGACTAATATTCTTTACTAATCATTATATAATAAATCATTATAAAATAAATGATTATATGATTATAAAATAAATAAATAAATAATTACATAGACATTTATTTAAATGTCTATGTAATTAATAAATTAAAATTTAAAAGCCTTCTTAATATATATTGAATAGTTGATATTTGATAATCAACAAAATTAAAAATATATTATCAATATTTACAGATAGATCTCATTTTTCATGAATAGTTAGTTGAAGAAAATTTTCAAAGGTATTATGTCACTGATACTTTTGAATTTTCTAAATTAGTAGGAGATAGGAGGCATTATTATGTCTCCTCCTTCTCCTTTTTTGCTATAATTATGATTACTACAGTTGTTATTATGTTTATAATTATTATATGACAATCAACAAAATCAAAATTAAATGGAATCTTGATTTTAGAGAGTTTAGAAGTCACTGCACTCAAATTATTTGAGTTTAAACATAGTCTTGCATCACTTAACAATGGGGATTAGTCCTGAGAAATGTGTCATTAGGCAATTTTATCATTGAGCAAACATCGTAGCGTGTACTTACGCAAGCCTAGATGATTTAGCCTACTACACACCTGGGCTGTATGGTGTAACCTATTGCTCATAGACTGTAAGTCTATGCAGCATATTACTGTACTGAATACTGTAGAAAACTGTAATATAATGGTAAGTATTTGTGTATCTAAATATATCTAAACACAGAAAAGGCACAGTAAAAGTACAGTGTTACAATGTTAGGGGACCACTATCATATATGCAGTCCATTGATGGCTGAAATGCTGTTATGTGGTGCATGACCATATATAATTATGTACAATTATTCAGGGTTAGTTACATGGTCACAACATTTGTGTTTTCCTCAAAGTATGATTACTATTAGTATTATTACTACTAGTAATTGTTAATAGCAGTAAATATTCTCTACGTACTCTAAACTATTTAAAGAGGAATTTACATTTTTAGTGAAACTTCTTTTAGATTAATAAAAAAAGTGGGCTACATGATCTGAGTTATCAGAAAATAGTAATATTGTAATATTTTAACAATAGAATCACAAAATTAAAATATGTGGATACTCTGCATAAACTATAATACTCAACTTCCTGTGTCATACCTTTAGGCCAAGTCAGGCCTGTGACCACCAAGAATTCAGCTTTTGTTTGGACATAAAAGCTGTTAGAAAGTATCTCCCTGTCCTTTCAGACACACAGCTCTCACAACTTCATATATGTTCATTAATGTCATATTCAGGATGCTGAAATATTAAGATTGCTGTCTCGAGAAAATGCAGGCAGGAGGGAACACATTGTCTACATTTTATTGGAAAGCTGTTGGTTACCAAAGTCCAAGTAATTTATTCTTTATTTGATGCATGTAACAAATTCATTGTTCCTTTGCAAGGAAAATGGGGAAAACACTTAGTTTCTGAACATTTTTGGTCATTTTAGTGTAAGAAAGGATCATGGTTTCCATTTAATATCTGTTTCCTGCCCTGTAGACCTCATGCTATCACCTGGTACATCTGCCTTTTTGCCTCTACCTGACATGAGAATGAAGGTACTGGAACAGAGTGAAGAAATAAGGCACAAAACATCTTATAGAATTCTGTGTTCCCTTGGGACACTATAATTTCATGTCGGTCCACTCTAAAACCCTCAAGGGATTCTCAGTGCATGAAAGAGGTTTCCAGGTGATTGTCCAAGTATTACAATATATAGGCCAAAAAACAATTTGAAAGAGAAAGAAAAGGTAAGAAGAAATTATGAATGATGACAGTGCAATAAAGCCTTTCATGAAAAATCAAGTTTTGTCAGAATAGTAACAGCACATCCTTTTAGAAATCATGAAAACAAACATGTTGCACTTGGATAAAGAAACTCTAGACCCAAGAAATCACAATTTTTTCTTCTGAGTCTGCAAAGGGGATGCATATTCTTTGAAATTTCAGGATATGCAACAAGATCTTCGAATAATCAAGTGTGGTGTTTTAATAATGAGCAATGTGCCCAAATCCAATAAAAGAGGGAAGAGATGGAAACACGTAACTAAAGGAATGAAGCTGATGAGCCTAACATTAACTTTAAGCAAGCCTTGCCCAGCAACAAACAAAAAGCCCGATACAAATTGTAGTTTTCCTAAGAAACCATTCAGCACCTATTTGTGCTTGTTGTGTTGTTGTTATGCTTATCTTTTATTTTTATTATTGTATTTCTTTTCTCATTACCCATGCACACATACTCATTGTGCAGATCTTGTTCCTTTTCTGTTCCAGATCTGCCTGATTCCTGACAGAATCCTGCTTTGGGATCCGTCAACTCCTTCCATTCCTGGCTAGCACAGGTACTGCCTTCAGCCTAACACAGTTGTCAGTAGGCACAGACTTCTGCTCCTACCCACGTACACTTTTTCTCAGAATTCTAGCCCTTACACACGAAGGCTCTAGCAAAGGCCAGTTGCCCATGCTGTTCATCAGTTTATAAAGAAATCTGCAACACAGAGAGGAGAAATGCAATAGGATGGTGAAAAAATACGGTAGAAAGAGGGCTGACCTCAGGCAGGACTCAGCTGATTGCGTATTATTGTCTCCAAGGGAAGTTAAAACAGGCATCAACAATTCTAAACCTGGAGCCATAAGAATAAGATGAAAGCGGTGGGTGGGGTAAGGTGAGAGGAGGAGAAAGATCATCAAAAATGCAAGAGTGAAGAGGGCCCGATACAAATAGCTTTGGGAACCGACTGTCACAAGAAGGAATACAAAGCAAAGGACAAAGGAAAGAGTGAACGTGGGTGAATGTGGAAACTACTATCAAATGAAAGGAGAGAACCCGCTGACTCATTTGAGCGGTTTCAGACATCAGTTATTCTTAGTATTAGTTACACAGGTCTCCCAGGGCAGAGCCTCTCCCTGGAGAAAAGGTCGTTACTTATGTCTTAACCTAATAAATACAGTCAAAACAATGAGCACATATCTCCAGTTTCTACCTGTTGCAAGTCTTCTTGGTCTCAGCCAGCCAGAGTCATCTTCTAAAAACACAGCTCTGACTATGTCTCTTTCCTGGATTTTGTTTTGTTTTGTTTTCAGAATATGACGGGGGTACAAATGTCTCGGTTACATGGATTGCTTTTGTACTGCTTGAGTCAAACTGATAAGTGTGCCCAACACTCAGACAGTGTACATTGTACCCCTTAGGTATGATTTCACCCATCCACTCCTTCCCACTCCCAAAAAACTCTCCCTCATTCCATCATTCTGTGCAGCTAAAATGAAGCCATATCCCTATTCCTGGAATGCAGAGCTCTCTGATATCTGGTTATAACTCATTCCAACATTTATTTTTTTCTCCTAATTCTACTTTCTACACTTTGCATCCTAGCCAAGTGGAACTGCCAGTCATTCCATATGCGTACGCTTCTATAAGTTCTCCAGCCTCCACAGCTTTTCCTATACTATTTCCTATTTGGTCTCATTATCATTCATGGCATGTTTCAAACGCCACTTCTTCCACGAAGAAAAATAAAAGTAATTCCTGGCTTTGTGTAATTCCTACAGAATTTCATATGCATGTTGTGAATTTTCTCTCTTCCTACCTTGTATTAATTGTAGGTGAGTGTGTGTGTGTAGATGGGTGGATGGATGGATAAATTCATATATCCAAAGATATTCTCCGCTACTATGTTAAGTGAGAGATAGAAACTGTCTACAATGTGTGAAGATATTAGAAACACCCACGCTGAAGTCAGAGAAAGCTGGGTTTAAAACTAAGCTCTGTTAGTTTTCCAGCTGTGACCTTGAGTAAGTTACTTAACTTCTTCCAACTTGGGTTATCTTAGCAGTTTTTCTTAAAAAACTGATGATGAATTGTGCTGCTATAAACATTCAAGTGCAAGTGTCTTTTTTATAAAATGTCTTTTTTTTTTTCCTTTGGGTAAATACCCAGTAATGGGATGGCTGGATCAAATGGTAGGTCTACTTTTAGTTCTTGGAGGAATCTCCATACTGTTTTCCATAAAGGTTTGTACTAGTTTGCAGTCCCACCAACAGTGTATAAGCGTTCCTTCTCTCCTCATAAATGCCAGCATCTGTTGTTTTGGGACTTTATGATAAAAGCCATTCTTACTGGAGTTAGGTGATATCACACTGTGGTTTTCATTTGCATTTCTCTGATGATTAGTGACATTGAGTATTTTTTCATATGCTTATTGGCCTTTATCTTCTTTTGAAAAGCTTCTATTCATGTCTTTTGCTCACTTTCTAATGTTTTTTTAATGTTATCTTGCTGATTCACATGAGTTCTTTGTATATTCTGGGTATGAGCCCTTTATTGGATGTATAGTACGCAAATATTTTCTCCCATCCTGTAGGCTGTCTATTCACTCTATTGATTGTTTCCTTGGCTGTGCAGAAGCAACCTGGATGGAACTGGATACCATCCTTTTAAGTGAAGTGTTGCAAGAATGGAAACACAAACACCACAGGAACTTACGACTAAACTAGAACTAATAGATTAATGCTCGTGTGCACATATGGTAGTAAAATGCAACAGAAATCAAGCAGGTGGGAGGAGGGAGGAGGGGATGGGTGAATTCACACCTAACAGGTACAATGTGCACCATCTGGGTGATGGACACACTTACGACTTTGACTCAGTCTGTACAAAAGCAATTCATGTGACCAAAACGTTTGAACCCCGTAATATTTTTAAATACGGAAAAAGGTGATGGAAAAGTAAAAGAAAGAGGAGGAGGAGGAAGAGGAGAAGAAGCAGGAAGAGGAGGGGGAGGAGGAGGAAGATGTAAAGAAAGAGTAAAGAAAAAAGGGAAAAAGGGTGAAGGATAGTAATAATGTATTTAGCATAGTTTTTATTAAATAAAATATATTCAATTAATATTAGTCATTAACAATTTCAATATTCTCAATTAACATTAATATAATTATCAGAGGTAAAGTGTTTTCAGATTCAGCTTTGCACACCCCATGACGTTTAGCATATACAACATACTCGATCCATATTGGCTGAATGAAGGTCTATCTATTTTTTGTTGCACTTACAAGAAGTTACTAGGGCAAGAGCATGTCCAGAATTAAAGCACTTCTAGGTAAGAACTTCAGAAATGGAAGTTGAGCATGAAAGGGGCATTCTTTTAGAAGAGGGTGTGGTAAAGAAGGTGGCATAATGGACAGCACAGGCCGGTGACACAAAGTGAGTAATACTTGAAAAACTAAACACATGCAATATTTGTAGACTAGAAATTGACAGATCAGAGTGGAGGATTATATGTGATTCATGAATGGGCCTCAGGGGCCTGTGAACCTCCTGAAACTGTACGCAGTGTTTGTAAATGAGAAAGAAGCCGTAGCTTTCATCAGAGTCTCAGAAGGATTTATGACTCAGAAAAGACTAAGGAAAACCTTTAAAGATAGAGCATATCAGAAAGGTCAAGTAGAGATCACAAAAAATAAGATAATACAACTTTAGCTTCCTGTAGGGATGTTGTTCAGAAAGTTCAACATAAACTGTCAGCGATAGATAATATGAAGCTCCTAAATAGAAAACAAAGTGAATATGGTCTTAAGGATGAAAAACATCTGCCTTTCACTTCCCTTCTGGGAGAGCAAAAATTATTAAGTCTTGCAGTGTGGAAAGCAGGCAGGAGATGAACTCACCAAATGGGTGAAACTCGCTGGAACAGAGGAGAGAGGAAAAAGAGAACTGGAAGGAACAAAAGTGAAAAATCATCATGTATGTGAGAAACTAACATGCAGTTGATAGGGAATAGAAAATGGAATGAGCTTAAAAGCAGATGCTGCCAATTTTTTACATGTAAATAAAATAAAGCAAACAAAAAGGAAATAAAACACCTTGTTAGAATAAAATAAAAGATTGTTTCCTAAAAATACTGTATAGCACATACTTATAAGGCATTACTCACAGTTTACTTCCTTTTACATGTTTGCTTGGGGTAGGTTTCACTGGCAGAGATATTACTTCGATTGTCCTTTCACATTAATCACTATTCACTGAAGCATTTAAAAAAAAATATTTCTATAGAAACTAAATTGCATCAATCCTTTAAAATTCTTTAGAATATCAGAGCATCAAAGCCACTATGGACTTGCACAATATTAGTGATATTGATTTATACTGTATATTTTCCAAAGAACAAATCTATCTCACTCAGGAACCAGTTGAGAGGAAATTGAACCTTGCAATTTATCTCACTGTCTAACAATCATATATGAACTCTCTGTCCATAACAATTATTATTTTTAGCATTTCAGTTATTCTTGCCTCTCAAATATTATTTCCCATTTAAGATAATACATAAGCATATAAATTTATAAGATCCAGATTCAATCTTAGTTTACACAATGTGCTTAGAGTCTGAATCGACAAGATTTAATTAAATCAATAAAAAAAAATTCCCTTATTTTTATCTTCTTTGAAACACTGATTATATTACTAGATGTTAAATTGGAGTTGCAATTAATCATTACTTAGATGTGTAGAAGAAAGAAGAGAAATATGATTTATATAAATTAAGAGTCTGTCTATAAAATAAAGTAATTGTTTCCATGTAGAAAGTGGTTTTAAATAATATGAAGATGCACAAACTTTATTTTTACTGTAAAAGACAAAGTCAATTATAAGACACTGGTATAAATCCAAACTCTAGGGAATTGTTTACTAATGTAATATTGGAATCCTGAATTCAAAAAGAAAGTCCACTGGGAAATTCTACTGCTAGAGAATCAGCCTCTGAAAAATCAACTTATCATACTAAGAGTTATTGTTCCAACTAAACAGAAATAGTCAAAAATTGAGTGCAGGACCAGCTACATAATTTTCTGGGCCCAGTGCAAAATGGAAATGCTGAGCCTCTTGTTCAAAAATCATTAAGAATTTCAAGATGGTGACAGCAGAGCATTAAACCGAGCCCAGTGCAGGGTCCTGTGTGAGACTGCACATCCATGACATGGGTCCCAACGTCCTGTAGGGCCTTTATAGGCCTTGTCAGAGTTCCCTGGAATCAAGTACCATGATTTATATGATAACTTAGGTGCCAATGGAAAATTCAAAATTATAAAAGAATTACATTGATGAAACACTTAATAGCTAAGTTATTACCATTTTTGTGTATGTAATGAAGATATTAAGGAGCTACATATCTAGGTGGACCTAACGGTGAAAAAGAAGGCATCATGGGAACTTTTACAAATCCTTGACCTTTGCCAACTACGGACAACAGTTGGTTAGTGAAATGCATTGCTCATATCATGGAAAGTACAGTTGAATATACCAGGGAAAGTGCTGAGAAACTCAGGAAAGTACCCATGATAGGAGATGGATTTGAAAACCTGCCAAGACCACAAGCATGAAGCCATGTTCATGTTGCCAGTTAGATAAGAAGTTTCTTCATCTCTTGTCTCTCCCATTAAATCTTCCCCCAGCACTAATCCTGGAGCCATTCCAAGGAGCAACAGGGGAGGAGTGAGGAGGTGAGCAATGAAGAGAGAAGGTGCTTGACTTTCTGAAAAGGCAGGGGCTAAAGGCTGCCAGCCCCGGGTGGGTGAAGCAACAATCTTTCCGTTAAATACTGGAGTATAAATTAACACATTATATCAAACAATTGTAATTGATAGATTGAGACTATGTTTGACACTTAAAGGGGCCATAGGATCTTTCATGACCTAACAGTGAGCATAAAACACATGCACCTGCCCAAATTTTTATTCATGAGTGTCCATCTGGGGTGAGGGAAAAGCTTCCTCCCACTGAAGAGATATAAAGGGAGCAGTGAGAGACAAAGTGAATTTGCATTGAATTATCTCCTGGAAACCTTGCTTGTTCTCCATGCTGGTTACACTCACCTGTTGCTTTCTGTCTTCCTCTTCTGAATCCACTGACTATAGTCTGACCAGGGCCAGCTCCTTAGTTCCATCTCTGTACTCCAACTTTACTGCCCAGACCATGCTCGTAGGTTGCTTTAGCTTACCTGGAAAGGAAAGAGAGAGGTGTTTATTTCCAACTCAGGTGGAGGGAGAATAATTGCCCATCACCCAGATATTGTTCCTTGAACATTTTAGGCAGGTTTTCTACCATCCTCTCCTCCCCCCTCACCTTGATTGATTTCTATTGAATTATACTTCCCTCCATGCACATGTGCTCATCAGTTAGTTCCAATTTAATAGTGAATACATGTAATGTTTTCCCATTATTTAGATAGTTCACTTAGGATAATGGTCTCCGGTTTCATCCATATTGTTGCAAAAGGCCTTAATTAATCCTTCTTCATGGCTGAGTAGTATTCCATGGTTTACATATACCGCATTTTGTTCATCCACTCATGAATTGATGGGCATTTGGGTTGATTCCACATCTTTGCAATTGTGAATTGTGCTTCAATAAACATTTGAGTGCAGGTGTCTTTTTGATAAAGTCACTTCTTTTCCTTTGGGTGAATACCCAGTAGTGGGATTGCTGGATCAAATGGTAGGTCAACTTTTAGGTCTTTTAGAAATCTCTATAGTGTTTACCTAGAGGTTATACTAATTTGCAGTCCCACCAACAGTATATAAGTGTTCCTTTCTCTCTGCATTCACACCAACATCTATAGTTTGTGGACTTTTTAATAAAAGTCATTCTAACTTGGGTAAGGTGATATCTCACTGAAGTTTTAATTTGCATTTCCCTGATAATTAGTAAAGTTAAGCATTATTTCAAGTGTATTGGCTGTTTGTCTATGTTCTTTTGAGAAGCTGCCATTCATGTCTTTTGCCGACTTTTTAATGGGGTTGTTTGATTTTATTCTGGCTGATTTGCTTGAGTTCTTTGTAAATTCTGGTTATTAGCCCTTTATCAGATGTATTGCTTATGAATATTTTCTCCCATTCTGTAGATTGTCTATTTGTTCTGTTGATTATTTCCTTGGCTGTGCAGACACTTTTTAATTTAATCAAGTTCAGTTTATTTATTTTTGTCATTGCTGTGATTGCCATTGGAGTCCTCTTCATAAGTTTTTTGCCTAGGCTGATATCTAGAAGAGTTTTTCCAACATCTTCTTCTTAGAGTTCTTATGGATTAATGCCTTACATTTAAGTCCTTTATCCATGTTAAATTAATTTTGGTGAGTGGTGAGAGATGTGGGTCCTGTTTCATTCTTCTGCATGTGGCTATCTATTAGTTGTCCCAGCACCATTTGTTGAATAGGGATTCTTTTCCCCAGTGTATATTCTTGTCTGTTTTGTCAAAGATCAGTTGGCTGTATGCGGATGGTTTTATGTCTGGGTTTTCTGTTCTGTTCCATTACTCTGTGTCTCTGCTTTTATACAATGCCAAGCTGTTTTGGTTACTATGCCTTGTAGTATAGTTTGAAGTCTGGTAATGTGATTCCTCCCCATTAATTAATTCATTAACCCGTTAATCCATGAATGGATTAACCCATTCATGAGGCCAGAGCCCTTGTGATCCAATCACCTCTTAAAGGCCCCACCTCTCAATACTGCCACATTGGGGATTAAACTTCAATCTGAGTTTTATTGGGGACAAACATTCAAAATATAGCAATTGTATATATTTTGGCACTCTTAAACTGCCATTTCTTAGAGTTCTTGGTATTTATAAGAGGTGACTTTCCAAGATCCCATACCCCTCCTATATCACTCTTATCCTCATACACAAGCAAGCATGCACAGCCTTGTGTGCATACACACACACCCACCCACATACACAGTCATGCACATTGACGATTATATCAGTGAAAACAGGAAGACAGCCTGGTATTTTTCAAGGTGATGGTATTTAATGGACTTCTCATAAGAAAAAAATACCGAGTCAAATCAAGTCCATAAGAAGGTGAAATTCAAACCCATGGAGATCACGAACCAACAACATTCAAGGGCCAGCAGCAAGATTCAAGATTGAGGCTTTGTGGTACAGTATTTAGAGCAGAAACTCAGAAGACAGAATGTCTGGGTTCAAACTCTGCTTTTGTCATTTATCAGCATGTGTAAATTTTATGAAGCTTACTTAACCTCTCTATGCTACAGTGCACTCCTCTGCAAAATGGGGATACTAAGAGCAGTACCTACATCTGTATAATGGGGGTAATGATAGAACCTCCCTCAGATGGGTTGTTCTTCTAAGGTTAATAATATTTAATAGTACTCCCCTCATATGGTTTTCGGTTAAGAATTAAAGGAATTAATACATATAAAGCACTTAGGAGACTGGTATATAGTGAGCATTTAGTAAGCATTTACTCTTTTTGCTATTACTATCAAAGAATCAAAAATGAGATTGGCACAGCAGCAGCTCAGATATAAGCATAGCAAAAGTAAGAGAACCAGGCATGATAACTGAGGAGCAGGGGGGACTCTGACTCACCTTTCCAGACTGTTGAGTGTATGGCCTGTGTGGGGGTCATGCTGCCAAAAAGTGCTATCGGTAAGGTAGACAGAATAACTTTGTTTTGTTTTTCTAAAAGTCCAAAGCATCGCTCCCGGGCAGAGTAGACTGACAATTTAGTCAATGCTGAACCAAATGACTTAAGGTTAGCAGTGCCAAATGCCTCTGGTTGAATCTGTCTTAATGGAAAGACTTATTTGTTCATGACAAGAATAAAGTTTTCATTTTAAGTAAGTCCTTTGCATTCCCACAGACCAAAGTGATCTGTGAGCTCCAGTTATACTCAGCAATCAATAGTTTAGTTGTATCACTTCCCTTCATGGCAAAACTTTATGGTACAAACAATAAATCTTCAACATCTCTAAGTGCCTCATAGGTGCTGGTATCACACACACACACACACAAACACACAGGGACACCCATGGATAATCTTATTTTTACCAGTAATATAATCACAGATGTCACATGGATGCTAGCTACTCTTTTCCTCAACTGTAAAAATGTGTATTCTTGTTAATGCTGGACATGATTTTTTTTCAACCAAAAATATTCCCACTGATTCTCAAAGACTTCTGTACGAAAAAGCAGGGTCTTTCTTCTTACCATATCCTGTTTAGGTTTCTGCAATTTCAGTAGAACCATGTATTCAGCTCCTGCTTCATTTATGCTGCATGATAATTAATGGAAGTTAGAAGTTTGAAGATGGTGTCATAACTTTTAAGACATATATGTAAACTATTTTGTATCAACTTGCAAATCCATTTGAAGTACCTCTTAATGTCTTAAACTCTAGCTTTACATATACAACTTTTTAAAATGGCAGCGATTGCTTTATACAGGCATGTATACAGCATTCTGTAAGCATTCTAAAATGCTTTCTAAGTTAGTCATTTTGAGAAGAGGTGTTTTTACCTCATCAAATGTTTAAAAGTGGATTACTAATGGCACAAGTAGGGGGCAAGAAACAAAGATAGAATTACTATTTTTTTTTTCCTTGCTCATTAAATTTACTAATAAGAAGGGATTTTTTTTTTTTTTTTTTTTTTTTTACTGGCACATTTTTTTTTAAAGTTAAAGTTATTTCTTTTTGGTTACAAATGGAAATTCAAACCAGGAGAGGGAGGGAGGAACCGTAAGTACTATATCATATTTATTATTCTCAGTGGTGAAGTGAGTAAGTGATGTGCAGAGGTGTGAAATTCCAGCAGAGAGGAGCATGCTGTTTGAAGAGGAATTGCTGACATATAGACTACAATTAGACAAAAAATATGATTGCTGAAATTTAAAAATCATTTATAAAAAGAAAATTGGATGGATAATTATGTCATCATCTACAGAGTTCACAGTTCCCATGAATCCAAATAAAGTGTATTTATCTCTAAATATAATTCCATTAGACACTACAACAATCTAAGAGATCAATTACAGAAATAAAACATGCCCTGAACAGGAAACTAGTACATTTTCACTCTCATTTTTCACTACATCATGATTATGACTTTACTATAAACTTATACATTCACTAATTTAGGTTTGTTAGTAGTTTTAGAGTTAGTTTTATGTGTGGTTTGAGAGTTTCTACATCTTGAATGGATTTGTAGCACACATACATTTAATAAAAATCTGAAAATATTAAAGCACATTTGGAGAAAATATATATCATCTTGAGATACCATGAGGCTTTGATATTATTAAAACATTTCAACAATGTTGATTGACAAAATGCATGCCAATAATGATATATTCTTTATGAAATTTACTTCATAGTAATGTAAAAACAAAATAATTATTCTTGAGAAAAAATACATGGTTTGAAAGTCTTTCTGAGGAAATTTAAACAGCAAGTATGAGTGAAAGACCGTTAGCCAGGCCAATGGAAGACCAGATTGAATTTCTGTCATAAGAATTAAAAACAAGTAGTTCACACACCTCTGATTTCCAGTTTGGCATGTAAAAAGTTTGGAAGTTATCACTCCAATGCTCACAACAAGAAAAAAACTGAACATACTAAAACCCAGCAACTCTTCGTAGATCTGTCAAAGAATTAAGGGCACAGGGCAAACTGATGCCTCCCAAATCGGAGACAGGTAGATACAAAGAACCACAACTTGCCAGATCAGACACCCAGGAGCAGAAGCCTCTGTGGGAACCAGTACTGGCGTAGGAAAATCTAAACTGTAATTGACAAATTGCTGGGGGCTCAGAGTGGACAAGTCTGAGAGTTAAAAACTCCAGGAGGTGCCAGTCTTATGGGGGCCCCACACTTTTTCAAATTTTACCTTTAGAAACCCTACAAGTTTCTCACAGGGAAGAGCTGAGAAAAAAATCTCCTCAGGCTTTCAGGAGGAAGCGGGGAGGGGGAAAGTAGCCATTTTGAAATACATGCAGAGCATTAGACCCAACCTCAAGAGAAACTACTTCACCAGAGCTAACCTACGGAATTATACCAGAGCTTACTGATCTGGGGAAAGGGAAGGGAAATACTCAAGTCCAGCCCCCTCTGGCCATCCTGTGCCACCTAAGGCAGGGAGGTGGGGAGTTGTGGGGGGAAGGGAATGTGTGTTCACAATCCAGAGGCACAGTCTACTAAAAGACTAAAACACTAAAACACACACACAGTGATAGCTGTATGGAAGGCCTCCCCTCCCCCAACACCTTATGGCCATATCACCAAAGGCCACATACCATAGTTCTCAATAAGAAAACAGACAACCCAATTACAAAATGGACAGAAGATCTGAATAGACACCTCACCAAAGAAGATGTAGAGATAGCAAATGAGCATATGCAAAGATACTCAATATCAACTTGGGATACTACTACATATAAATTAATATGGCTTAAATCCAGAACACTAACAGTGTTAGTGTCAGGAGGAGTGAGTAGGTGTATGAAAGCTCTCTGTACTCTGTACTTTCTGCTCAATTTTTCTATAAAATAAAACTGTTCATAAAAAATAAATTTTTATATATATATTTAAGTAATAAATAAATAAGGCCAAATGCCGGCAAGGATGTGGAGAAAAAAAGCAAAAGCAAAAGCAATAGCCTAAAATAATAAAACGATAACATACACATAAATATATATTGAAAGACAGAAGATAGAGACATAGAGAGATAGAGGCTTGACTATCCTATCCTATTTTCCTTTTTAAAGCATTTTTAGCCTAAATAATAAAGCTGGAACTCTTACTTTTAAAATTTTTATCTATAGTATTTTTCATGTACTTTAATTTCATAAATCTATTCATTAGGACTTCTAATGCTTACTTATAAAAATGTAACTGATTCATTTTTTCCTCATTCTTAAATAGTATGGGCTAGGTTCAACATTTGAGCATTTTTAAACAGTTTGTCTCTGTTTGAAATAAATCTTACTACTATAATTTCTGAAGCCAGCATATTCTGAAGCCAGGCCGTATGTCTGGCTTCTTCCTTTTAGTACTTTAAATAATAAAATTGTTTATGGCTTAGGCTTTTCCCATTAGTTATAACTGACAATGAGAAGTGTGGTAAAATACGATGTGGTTTAAAAGGTGCTAATTAAGCTATAAATGACAGGACTATCATGACTCTGAAATGCATGAGTCATTTGTATTTCGAGTGCTGAAGTATTTTTTGGTAAGGCATCAGTTGTGGAGTCATCCTAATGGAAGTGTATCTCATCTGTCCGGAATTACCTAGGTGTGGTTCTGCCCAGAGGCAGAGGAATGGACTGATTGATCTCTGGGAGGCTCTTCCCAGCCCAGAGTCTCAGATAGTTAAAACCTGCAATTGGAATAAGCTTCCTGCAACCACTTGGTCCCTCCTCTTCCATCCATTATTAAGTCATGTCCTGATTTCTTTGCACTTTCCCAGCTCCCTTCAAGTTGATACCTGTTAAGGTTCCCTATCTTCAGTCTCTCTCTAACAGTAATTCAAGTGTTGACTCAGCAGGATGAAAAAGAGCCGGAAAAACATACACGATTTGAACACACAAAAGAATTTTTAAATTCCAGCCAGTGAATCAATTTCCTTAATATAATTCAAAAGGATTAAGACAGAGAAGCTCTTAAATTGGAATGTATGTTGAAGAAATAAAAGTTCTAATTATTGTGTTCTATGGAGATGTTATGCACACACACACATAAATGTGAGAAAATATAGACCCACATATATGTATACACAGGCATACACATATACATGAGAAAATATTCATGAAGACATGCCCTAACCAGCAACTCCATTGTCACTTACAAAATTGGGTGAATAAGAGTAATGTCCAAGGACTCATGGTTGAAGATCATACTATAAGAAAAATGACAATGACTCAGGAAGACAGTCACTGAGAGGAAGCAGTATTTTCCCTAATACAAAATGCTATTGGACTGGAGATATATATACATATGAGATATATATATATGAGATATATATATATGATATGAATATATATATATCCATCCATAATTCTGCCCAACCACCTCTTTTGAGGGCTGAGTGACTGACCTCTATGTCCATATGCACATAGTTAATCAGTTCTCGGGTCACTCTTTATAATAATAACAACAGTAGTTATTCTTCATTATTATTAACAACAATGATAGTTTATATGTATATGTGTGTGTGTGTGCATGTGTGTGCATAAATACTTCTCAATTCACAAAACATCCTGTGACCTAAGAGCAATCTTTACTTCTAAAAGCCAACTTAGTAAAGTTTAGGCTTCTGGAATTATTTGAGGGATCGAGCTACAGAAAGGATACAGCTCTGTTAGGGGGAATGTGCTCTTGGCTTTATATTGAACAGCAGTGGCCTTTATGAGAATTGTGATCATTTTCCGCTGAGCCTTAACTAGCAGGCTGCACACACTGTGAGTGCAGGGCAGCCACTTGTGCCTTGAGATTTTCCAGCCTAACAGATTCCTACTTCATCATGTGCTTGGACGCAAACTGAATGACAATAGAAGTGGCAAAGATAGCGAAGAGAACTTAGAAGACATTGTGAAAAGGAACATAAATTTCCCTCCAGCCTTCCCTATTATTCTTTCTTTTACCTTCTTTCCTAATTTGCTTTCATCCTTTCTTCTTTTCTATCTTTAAATCAAAAAGACTCTTTACTTTCAAAGTCCAGTAACATAAAGCGGATATAAGCATATTTTCAAAAGCAAAGTTCCCTCCCTCTACTAGAAATCTCTGTTGAACATCAAGAAATGTAAGATACATGGCACCAACTTCCATCTTCCATTCCATCATCTCTTCTAAATCATAACTGTAGCAAGAAACAGGTTATGGGAATTCAATTTTGTAACCCAAAATAGGGTGTGTTTTGTTAGACACACAAGAGGCCCATGTCTAAAACAGGACAGAGTAAAGCAAAGCAAAATAAAGCAAAACAAAACAAGAACATTTCTAATCTACTAGCTGCCTACCCTTTATAAAACGTCTGAAATATGCGACCCCCTGAAACTCAATTCTAATGCAATATAGAAAATATGTGTCACAAGGATATGTACCATCAACCTTATTAAAGTACAACTTATGAATTTCAAATTAGGAGTGGGGAGCCCATAAAAGGCCATCTAGATAGATCATCTCTCTCACAAGTATCTTCAAACTCATTCTCCCCATTGGCTTCTGCTACTCTGCCTTTAAATATAAATAAAAATATCTATGCTGAATTCTTGTATTACTCTGCTCAGGCACAGGCTGTCATAACAAAATACCGTTGACTAGGTGCTTAAACAATAGGAATTTATTTCTCACAGTTCTGGAGGCTGGGAAATCCAAGATAAAGGTGTAAGCCAATTCAGCTCCTTGGTGAGAGCACTCTTCTTGCTGTGTCCCCACAAAGTAGAAAGAAAGAGGAAGTAAGCTCTCTGGTGTCTCTTCTTACAAGGTCACTAATCCCGTCATGAGGGCCCCACCCTCATGGTGCCATCTAAAGCTAGTATCTCCCAAAAGCCCCACCTCCAAATACGATCACGTTGGGCGCAGGGCTTCAACATGTAAATTTGGTGGGGGACACAATTCAGTCCATGGCATTCCTATTATTCAATTGAATAACACGTCCTTTACTGTAAAAATTCCTACTCAAGGCTCACGTGATACAAAACTGTGATCACTGCAATTCCCCTGCACATATGCCTCCTTCAAAACTCACAACAACTGCTTGAGGTAGTTGCTATGATCATCTTCCTTTCTCAGAGAAAGAAACTGAAGAGAGAGATTTAGCAACTTTCCCTGGGTTGTAGAGCTAGCATGTGTCAAGGCCAAGTTTCAAACTCAACCAAATTGTCTCCCAAACTGCTGTTATAGTTTGGATGTTTGACTTTCCAAATATCATGTTGAAATGTGATCTCCCATGTTGGAGGTGGGGCCTAATGGGAAGTGTTTGGGTCATGAGGTTGAATTCCTCACAAACTGCTTGGTGCCGTCCTCCATCCTCCTCACAGTAATGAGAGAGTTTTCCCGCTATTAGTTCCCTTGAGAGTTCCCCCCAAAAGCCTGTTGTTAAAAAGAGCCGGGGACCTTCCCCCTCTCTCTTGCCTCGTCTCTTCCCATATGACGTCTGCACACACGCCAGCCCCCCTTCCCTTTCCACGTGAGTGGAAGCAGCTTGAGGCCCTCACCAGATGCATACACTGGTGCCATGCTTCTTGTACAGACAGCAGAACTGTGAGACAAATAAACCTTTCTTCTTTATAAATTACCCAGCACCAGGTATTTCTTTACAGAAATACTAAACAGACTAAGACACCTGTTAAACTATCAAGCCCCCGATTTAAAGGAGAAGTCTGTACACATTACCTATTCTTCTTAACCTTCACCACCACTATGGTAAAACTTCATAATTTGATAGTTATGCACAGTATGGAATCTTTTTTAAAATTTCAGTGTTGGTTAGGCACGGTGGCTCATGCCTATAATCCCAACATTTTGGGAGGCTAAGGTGGGAAGATTGCTTGAGACCAGGCTGAGCAACATAATGAGATCCTCATCTCTACAACAAATTAAAAAAAAAAATTAGCTGGGCATGGTGGCCTGCACCTGTAGTCACAGCTACTTGGGAGACTGAGGCAGGAGGATAGATTGAGACCGGGAGTTCAAGGTCGCAGTGAGCTATAATGTTGGCACTGCACTCCAGAGCAACAGAGCAAGACCTCATCTTTGAAAACAGAAAAAATTCTCTGGCATTGTATGGCTTTTCCATTTCTCTTTTACTTTTTCTTTCCTTCACATTCCTCTTCTCATTTCTTCTTTTTATCTTTCTGCTTTTTTGTACCACCTTCCTCAAATGAGGGAGTTTCCTAAACATGAAACTCAGTCCTTGCTCTTTATATATTTTATTAGCTAGAGTTTTTTAATTTTTTTTTTTCAGTTTAGGTTCCTGGATTTTTTTTTTATCATTATTCTTACTTACTCATCATTACCTCAAAGTCAGTGAGGAGCTATGAATGCATGGATTTATATTTAGATAACTAACAGTGGAGACTTAGCTACCTACTCCTTTAGACCCTGGACATGCCACTATTTTATTGGGCTTCAGGTTTCTTATGTATAAAATGGGGAAAATATTATCTGTCCAAACCATTTTACCATATTGTTGAGAATATCCAGTAATGCAATACATGAAGGGAGAATTTGTTGTAAATATTAGTGTTATATAAACAAAAATGATAATCGTCATGCCTAAAAGTCATTATCTTAAGTTGCTATAATTTATCTCTTATCATTTTTTTCTCTTTTCATAAACTAAATCTTGCCACCATTGACAATGTTGCTTTTTTCATTCATATATCTATTAGTTCAAGTTTATCCAATCAACAAGCATATATTTATTTAACTCCCACTATACCTACCTCTCCTAAGAATGCTGCTGAGTATAAGATACTCAGGGTATATAAAGTACCCTGCCTTGGCCCTTTAAAGAACTAAAACTATAGAGGGAGTGGCAGATAAATACACAGAAAATTAAAAGAGGCAGGGACAGAAATTCCACTACAAAAATATGCAAGGCTATGGTTTCAGGGCACCTACAACTATTAACTCCATATCCACCTCCTTCCTCAAGCAATAATCTTCTGATTTGAAGTAAATTAAGGTAGTTCCTCACACATAGGTTGACAATCTCATTGTAGAAGAGACTCTGAATTATAATATTCAGATATTCATTTATTTGGGGTAACTTTCAAATTGTGAATAAGGGGCTTAGGGTCAAAGGTAGCAAGAGTTTATGGCTTTGAGCCATGTTGGTAACATAGCAAGATACCAAGCACTTGGCAGTAAGTGACTGAGAAAATAGTCATCATAATCCCACAAGGATCTTTCAATGCAATCACAAATTCAGGAATGCATTCAACAGGAACATATAAATAAGTGCAGGACCCTGTTGGCCTCTATCAAGTCAGTTAGTATAGATGCCAGTGGTTGCTACTTTATCTGAGGCATTTCAGTATTTATGCCATTTCTAACTTCTAAATATGAGGATTGTTATTTTTTCTAGGACACCAATGTGACATTTTTACAGAAAGGAGAGTATCAGCTATGCCGTTTTCTTTTATTTTTAAAAAAGTAGTAATTTTTTGGATAGGATCAGTCTTTTGACAAAATCTAACACATTTTATGTCTTCCAGTTAAAATAATTTAATTACTAAAATAAGAAATCATACATCAACCCTCTACTAGAGCTAAGCTTCTGCATTAAGGTATCTTAAGAAATAATATTGCTGAAAATACGGGAAATAAATAATTGTTTGAATTGTTTCAACATAGGCCCCTTAATGATTTTACTATATTCTTTTAGGGTAGATTCCATTAAGTTACATGGCATGATGTGATTAGTTACTAGCTGGCTTTTGATTGCAATGCCTTGTTAATGTCTGTGTTCATATTAGGTCTTGTGTGCAGATACTTGAAAAGAAATTGTGCACCATGCCTAGCCCACAACAGGTTTCAGGAGCCTTAGGCAAAGCCATAGACCCACTTTAATGAAGCAGTCAACACAGTTCTCAGCAGTGTTTGCCTCCAATAAGTGTGTAATATCTGGAATAATGATCCAGATGGTTTTAAAATTAAGAGAAATAAGTAGGTATGTCCTGATGTGATTTGGCATGGACATTGAGAACAGACATTTAGATTTGGCTCATTTGAAAGAGACAAGGGGAAAAGCATACAAGCCAGCAGATAGGAATTTTACACTATATCTCCCAAGCGACAGATTTTCATTCTTAGAGACAAATTCTCCATACAATTTGCACATATTTTCATGTCATTAGCACAAACCAATTTTTGTGTTTGGGTCACAATGCCATCTCACCCTATCAGCATGGGATTGAAAAGACCAAAAACCTTTTTTTCAGAAGCCAGATGTTGGCCATGAATATTTAGAAGAAACTTAATCAGAATAGTAGGTTAGAGGCTCCTGACTGGGCAACTCAAGACTCCGGCTTCTACTAAAGAAGTGGAAAGAAAAGATGAAAAATCTATCAAAGAAAGATGAAATAATAAAACCATTATATAAGTAGGAAAATATATTTTAGAAACAATATATCAAGTATAAATTTTGGAGAATTTGAATGAAATTGGCTATGGTTCATTTTTAAATATGGGAGAAGAGTATGGCAGAAAACAACTTTTTATAAAATTATTTGGAAAATGAGGAGGAAGAAGAGAGAAGGCCCATCCTATGTAAGATTTAAACAAATGAGTTTTTAAAATTCAGAAACTCGAGGACCAATAAGTATGTGCTTATTTCTCACCTATGGGGCAATCCATGGCAATCATTTATGCTTATGTATACATTTAATCAAATTTCATGTTCACTTACTTCGATAAAAGGCTATAATGCAAAAGCCCACAAGAATGAGTGCTGCTCAAGATCCACTGACCTCTTTGCTCTTGGCTTTCTGGTATTCATCCAACCTTCATCCCCTCTTCAGTTTTTCAAGTCTCCTTTCCTTTGTATCATTTACATATAAATAGTGTATATCTCTCAGTTCTGCTCTAAACCCTTCCGTTCTTTCTCTACACATTGTCTATTGTGGTTCTTACCTAATGTCATGGCTTCATACACAGTGGCTAATGATACCCAGATCTGTAAATCCAGCTGAGGTCTCTGCTTGAAGCTTCCACCTAAAAGTCCCTCTGGCTCCTCATTCAATTTGTGCCCTAAACTGCAGCCATCCTTTCTGAAACTTGTTAGTTTTTCCTATGATTCTGATACTTAAGGAATATCTTCACCATTCAGGGGCCCAACACAGAAATCCACACATCACATTCGGGTGTTCCCACTCCCACACTCTCCATGTCCAATCGATCACTCATTGATATCTGCACTACTTTCAAAATATGTCTAAAGTCAGTCCATTTGCCCCTTCTCCTGACAGCTTATTTTAGGCAAATGTGATTCCTTTTCTGAATTACTGCAACAACCTAAAAATAAGCCATATCCTAGTCCTCAGAACCTGAGACTGTGTTACCTTATGTGGCGAAAGGTAGTTTGCAGTTACGGTTAAGGTTAAAGAACTGGAGTTGGGTAGATTATCCCAGATGATCCAGGTGGGCCTAATCAGACCACATAACTCTTTAGAAGTTGAGTATCTTTTTTGTAACTGTCTGTAATAACTGAAAAGCATGTGTATTACCTCTCAGAGTTGGGGAAGGTGTCAGGGAAAGATGGGCTGTCCTCCCTCTTCATAGGATTTGGCCCAATCATTTTTAACCACACCTTCCTCCCTGTTTTCAGGTTCATCCGATCCTTTGCAGAGGCCAGAGCCTTTCCCTCCTGCTGATTTAGGGTTCGTCTGCCCTGGCCTTTTATTTCACAGGCCTTTGCTTTCTAGCAACCAAATAGTTTGTTCTATCATGGCCTCTCCCCTCTTTTTGTATTGATAGGTTTATGTCTTTTCTTGTTACTGTAGATTTAATATCATTTTAGGAGGTTTGGAGAGGAAGTTCAGCTGTGTATGTTCAATCTGTTGTCTTTAAACGAATCCCCACCCTCTTGGATTTTCTTTCCTTTCTAAGCCCTTTAAAAAAATCAGTTTCTTCCCACTTGCCCCTTGTGCACTGACAGATCTGAATGATGTCCTCTTAATGTAAGGTTTGGTGGAATCAGAGCAATTTTTATAGAATCAATACAATTTTGAGATCTAATAACTTTGTCACCTATTGAAGATTTATATAAAATCCAATACTAAAAATAATATCTTTTTGGAAACAAACAAAAAGAATCTCAAACCTGTATTCCCCCTAGGGAAGTTGAAAAGCGAAGAGACATTTAACAGAACACAGATTTTTTAATTTAAATAAAGGAAACCCCCTACTTTTTTGCTCTGTAAAGAGCACAGAGGTTTTCAGTTTTAAGCAGGAAATTTAAGGTCAGATGTCAAAACTCAATATCTGATTACAGTCAAGTGTTATCCTTTCCTTAGCTCCATATTTTACACTCAGTATATATATAACTTTAATCTTTCCTCACTTTTTGGAGAAGAGCCAGACTTAAAATGCATGTTTTCAAAGGACTTGAATAGAATCTTGTCTAAAATGCAAAACACGGTTTCATTTTTAACATCTGTGGTATACTTTAATATTTTTCCCTATGTCTTCATGGTTTTGTTGGCTTTTTGAGGAGGGGTGGAGAAAACCAAGTGCAAGAAAAAAAAAATAGAGGAGGAGAGAAAGAGAGAAGAGAGAAAAGGGTAGATATAAAAATCACCAATAACAGTCACTTTTCTTAAATGTAAACCAAGTCTTCTTAAATCCTTTCCAGATTGAGTCTTGGTCTTCTCTATAATTTTTTAAGATCAACGCAAATTTTGTTCTAGGAAGACATTTGTCTTTATTTTGGCCCCAATCACGGGTGTTATGAAGTCACCATTAATCTGTTTCAAGAATTCTTTTAAGAAAAGATACTTGATTTTAAAATAGAAGTGTGTTTCATGGAAGCCTTCAATCATAAATTGTAAATTTTACAGAAAACAGAATTTGCAATGAGACCAACCCTAAGTTACTCTTAAGGTCACTCTGCCACTGGAGCCAATAGTCCTTGGAGTAAATGATGATATAGTCATTGTTATAAAAAACATGACACTTTCCAAGGAAAAATTCTTATGACAAACCTAACAATTTGCATGCAAGGATAGTCAGTAACTTGACAAAATAAATATATGCAAGGAGTGAAGAGAGGAGATACAGAAGGAGTAGTGGAAAATTTTTGATTATATTGTTGAAGGGTAAAATTAAGGCATTATAAATTTCCTTCCTTCAACAGTAACCAAAAATGCTGAACAATATTTTCTAAATTTGGCATATTACCAGATCTCCATGGAAAATATCCTCTGAGCTCAGTCTGAGAATAAAAGGAGAGAAAAAATAAACAAACATTACCACCAATTGACAAATTATCTGTGAGCTTTCACAGATGACAATTACTAGAATTTGAGAGAGGCTAATAAAGCCCTGCCTTGTATATGTATTGCATAGAACTTCAATCTGCCATTTTTGCATAACTAAGAAAGTAAGAGTTGGACATGATTAGTTGACAAGGTGATAATGAGAAAATATTCTGACATATTCATAGCCTATTCAAAACACATTGATCAGAGGATGAACACATCTGGACATACTCTAATTTAAGGGTACAGCTATTGCGTCACTTTCCATTTTAGCCTGGGTTCAGTGTAAGGCTACTACCTAATGGATTTAAAATTAAACTTTGTCTCTGCTAACAAGATGACGTTACTCTAAGCAGTAGTGTGAGTCACAAAAGTACTTTACAAGTTATTTTGATGGGGTCTTTCTCTGACATTGCCAAGTGTGAATTGTGAGTCACAGAACTTTAAAACTGGGCACGCGGTGCAGACGGGCAACCACACAGTGGTGGTCAAAACCTGACGTATTGCTTCTTAGAAATCAGTTGACATTGGATCAGACCTGGAATTCTGTTACCAAGAACTTGGATTATGAGATCAGAAGAAATTCTGGCACAGTTCAAACCATCCCTGACGTGGGAGGAGTTGTTGGAAGCTGCAGAAATGTTGGGAGTACCATGACAAGTCAGGCAGCCTCCATGAGCAAATGGACTATGTCTAGCCAGAGGAGAGGGACGTTAGACAAAATTAGGAAACATGAGGAAATATTGAAGAAACTGGGGTTAGATTAAAGAGGCTCATGACAGCATTTACAAATGTCTGAAAAGCTGAATGTAAGCAAAGAGAAAAAATGCAAAAAACTAAATTAATATTCTCTTTTGGAGACTTATTCTGGTTGGACCTAAAAGACAGAGCTAGAATCAAAGTAAGATATTTATAGGGAGATATAATATGGTCAAAACAAGGAATAACTTTCTAAGAATTTGGGTCTCTAAAAACCAAGTGGCCTATATCAGGAGAAACATCAATGGTTTACAGTTTCAGTGAGAGCATTGAAGCAGAGTCTAGGATTGGAGTAAGATGAATTTCATGACTTCAAAAGTCCTTCCACCTCTTTGAGTTAGTAAATGGTCTGGCTTGGTCTGACTATCCTGGACACACACTGAACCCAATCATTGGGCTGTGCCTGCATTATGTGTCACTATTCCTCAAACCATCATTTTCTCTGGACTTTGGCAATGGAGATTAAATACGGCTTCGTTTGATTAGTATATTTACTAAAAACAATGCTATCACCACTCACAAGTTGACATTGCTTTTCTAGGTATATGTCTATAAGAATCTCAACAGGAAATAGGTACAACCTAATTCATCAGCTATTTTTATCAAATATTACAGGTATCAGATTAATAAAATGTAGAATTTAGATTTTGTGGATGCCATGGGATTTCTAGTTCGTTGTTCATTTGAATCTCCAAAGAATCTTTAAAATAGCTGGCTACTGAGTTTTGATTTGGGCCATGGCCTAGATACTGGGGTGCACTTCAGTATCACACAGCCTTGCCTCCCTGTCCTTCCTGCTCCATCCAGCATAGGACGTTCTTATGAGGCTGGTAGGGAGCGGGGATTTGGCACACTTAGGATGGTGCTGTAAGCATCCAATCTACGTGGATTGCCTTCCTGGGCTTTGAACCAGGGTAATCCACATGCCACATGGCCTCCACCGGTAAGGGTACGGTCTTCTTTTGCCATTCTGGACTCTTCAAGGCAAAAGTCTTAAATTCTGTTGCTTCATTACAGCCTCCGTTTCTATCTATTCATATTCCACTCCTGCTGTTATGTGGCTGCTTACTTTTAGTTTCCTCTGTTGACTCAGGTTCATCCCTCATTCTTTGGTCTTAACTCTGAATATTTTTCAGGGTCAGAATCTGCATGTTGTCTCAGGCACTCTTGCTGTGAGTTGTTCATCTACTTGATCAGCACCCGGTTTGGGTCACCATCCCATTTTATCAGTCCCTGGATCTATTTCTAGGCTCACCTTAAACACTCATGAGGATAGACATAATAGCGGTCTCCTTCCAAATTCAGAAGTTCAGAGATGGTGTTTCTAAATGTCAAATAACAATAGGTCATATTTGCACAATTTGGATTCTTTTATTTGAGTGTGATAGCCTGGGTCCCATTATCCACCAGGGTGATGTCTTACTCTATGATAATTTGGAGACCTTCACCATGTTTTGACTGAGTCTGGAGAGACTATGAACAAGAGCAATGATATGACTAGCTTAATTATGAAGTCGGTCACTTATCTAAACCAAGTACATAAAGCAGGGTTAGTTTTTGGACCTGATTCACAGGTTTATGAGAAAATCTAAATGGGTACCAATGTATTTGAAACTCTGTCAGCAAATGCTTAAGCACAATATTCTTCTTGCAAAAATAGTTTAAGATTATTGATATAAAAAGAATTCAATGAAAATTAAGTAAAATAAAAAAAATCTTAATTTAAACATTTAGACCAGTTATAGGAAAATTACCACACAGAAAAGGCAATCAAAAAATGAAGATAAGGAAAACAGGAATGTACTTCAGTGCCATGCTGTATAGAGGATGCATTTGTTTTGGGACAGGTTTAGAGATCTCTCTAACCTTCTGTCTTCTAAATTTCCAATTAAAATATGAGCACAGGGAGTAGGGGAATGTGTTTGTTTACACTTGGCAAAAACCGATTTCCTGTTTCTAAGAAAAAAAGCTTTTCAAAGCTTTTTTGGACTTCAAATAGCTCTTGCAAAACAATGTTTTGATGAGCTAAGTGTAAATGAATCAGGAACATATGGATTGGATTTCCATTGAGATACACATGGGTTTAAACATAAGCTGAAGAGAATGACTGGTAAGTTATACTTAGAACTGATAAAAACCAAAATGTAATACGTTTTTCAAAACTTGTTTTGAAACACCTTATGTCCCATCCCCCAGCTCAAATACTGGAAGTTTATTCTCTCTTCTTAGGAAATCTTTTATGAAAGGTGGATATTACTTGTTCTTAAATGAAAAAGAGTCAAGTTTTAACAAGTAGGCTTCAAAATGATGTTATTACACCCATTTACCTATCAGAAGAAGTGAAGAAACCCCTAGGGGTAACAATACAAATAAATTCTCATTCCAATAATTTTCCTCGTCCTTGCTCCTTTCTGTTCCACTTCCCTGCCCTCAGGACAGACACATCTAAGGGTGGGAGGATAGAGAATGAAATCCTCTATTTGCTAAAACATGCATGCCCAGATGTATCTATCTTTGTGTCCCATAAAGGTGGCTTTACAATAGTTCTAAAAATGTTTTGTTTAATGTGAATAATTTCAGAAATATGCCATCCTCTGTTCTGGGTGATATTTAAAATCACACTGGGAACTGTCTTGATAGAGGATGTTATGGTGCTAAATAATTTCGGATTAGAAATTCTTACCCATAGGAGAGATGATTACATGGTTAATGCTGTTTATATAGCCTAATCCTTTTAAGAGGGTCTGGGGTTTGGGAAACAACAATATAAGAGATATCTCTCTTAGCCACTCACCAGCAAACTAGCACCAGATGTCGTTATGGGCTGATTTGTGTCCTGCTAGAATTCATATGCTTATATCCTAACCCCAGTACCTCAGAATGTGGCTGTATTTGGAGGGAGGGCCCTTAAAGACGTAATGAACTTAAAGTAAGACCCTTAGGGTGGGCTCTAATCCAAGATGACTGGTGTCCTCATAAGAAGAGGAGATTAAGACACAGACAAGTATAGAGTTAAGACCAGGCGAAGGCACTGGGAGAAAATAGCTATTTACAGGCCTCAGAAGAAACCAACCGTGACAACACCTTCCTTTCGGACTTTTAGTCTGCAGAATTGTGAGAAAATAAATTTGTATTAAGCCATCCAGTCTCTGGTACTTTGTTATGGCAGCCCTAGCGCACTAATATAGTGGTAAAGATATTTATTCTCCACCATTTACAAATAATTATGACTGTTAACTACAGGCCAGAATCTAGTGTTACCATTTTTCAAACCTGGAAGATATCGTCCTAGATCCTAAGATTTCGAACATAATGGAAATCACTAGCCTTAAATGCCAGGGCCTCTGTAATCAGTATACATGAAGACAGGCACTTCCACTAAAGCACAAGTCCAATTCTCCTGGTCACGGTGGAATCTGTTCTTGGCATCCCTCTGACAGAACCCGGATCTTGTTCCTTTCCATCACCAGATTCTGTTCTTTGCCCATTTCCCTTAGGCTTGATTTATATTAGATTTCCAGATTCTATGCTTTTCTGCCAAAGTTAGGCCTATTTTCTCAACTATGGCCTGGCACCTGTGTTCTGTTGTCACAGTCAAGCAACTGATTCATGGTAAGGCATGTTTGCCTCTGGTTATATTAATCGAGGACTCTGGTGGCATTCTTTCCATGTGATGGCTTGACTGCTACACTTTGTAGGCACGCATCCCCCTCTTCCTTTATTAGCGTGGCCCTGTCTGTCCATTCAGGTCTGCTGTCTTCTCTAAACTGAGCTGGATTTCCCTGCCAGCTAATTGTTCCGGACTGCATAAGCCAACGATAACCTGGGCCCCTGGTTCTGGTATCAGAGTCCCTGTGTACTTATTTGGCCTCTTCCATAATAACTATGTGCCAAAATTCCTTCATCTAAAAATAGAGATGATAATAATAGCATCTATTCCATAAGGTTGTTGGAGGACTTAAATTGGATGTATTTAACAGGGTTTAGAATCTTGTAATTGTTCAAGAAATGTAAGATAAATTGTTAAGAATGATGATGACTGTCCTAAAATGTGAAGATGTATTTGATCATTACAACAATCTTATAACGAGAGAACTATCTCTTTTAGAGACAAAAAGACTTTGCAGAACCTGACTGGGTTCAAAAACCATGTTTTTTATGCTTTTTCTGGAATAATTCTACCTTAGAACAGAAAGCTAAGGGAAATGAGCCAAATATAATGACTCACTATTCCCTAAGTATATCATGGCTTCATCAGGAGCCACTGGGGAGAACGACTCACTTTGGAGAGGGGATTAACATGATTATAACCAAGAAGATAGAGACACTTTTAGATCTTTCTCAAGAAGAGAGCTGGACCAAGTCCCCAGTAGTTAGAAGTAAACTCATTATATGCTCCAGAAGTCTGCTCCAAAGGTCTAAATCCAATGTTTTGACTCATGGATCTAAAAGAAAACATCATTTATATCCATATTATGCACTGAGTAAATTGTCCAGGAAACTGAGGATGGGTTGATGACTTTGAGTCCTAGGGAGCTGGATGATCTCATGACCACAGCATTCCAGAGAGGTGCATTAGTGCACTTTCATTTCCTATGTGAGAGCCTTGACACAGAGAAACAAACATGACAGTACATCCAAGTCTCCAGGCAAACCCGTGGATTTGGGTTCATGCTTCTTGCTCCCTCCTCATGGTGTCTGGCTGACCACAGCATTGTCTCTGTATGGAGTGGACATGGAGGCAGGGAGCCACAAAGAGCGTCAGCAGGAGTTGATGCTTCATGGGGGTTATCTTGATTGGAGCTTTGCCTTCATGCAATTTCTTACACTGTTGTCTGTCACTTGTTTTACACAGGGCTAATACACAAAATCATTTGAAAACTCCATCAGAGACATGTAGCATTATGTCATCTGAGGCCATGAGATTGAGGGACTATATTCTCAAGAGTCAAGTGCAGGAAAATACAAAGCTGATTTTAAACATCTTCCTCTATTTTCATCTTTTAATTGATTTTACTTATTCTCTAAAATTATGAGTAGCACAGTTGTTAGCAATTTCTGCACATTTTTCTAAGAAGGACACTGACGCGAGCACACACAATAAAAATCTGCATGGTATCAGGCTGTCAACATTATATTACCAAGTATGGGTGATAGATACATACAGCCAAATAGACAATGATACTGGTCATTTCATTTCTTCAGTTAAAAAAACTCACGTTAAACAAATAAATAAATATATGATCTCAAAATGTGATAAATTCTATAAATGAAAAGAGAAAGGTAATATGAAAGATAATATTGATGAGCATTACTTTAGATTGGGTAGTCAGATAAAAAATATTGGAGAAATGTCATTTAAGTTGAGCTTAAGAAGATAAGAACAAGACCTCATGTAAACAGTGGCAAGGAGTGAATTCCATGTATGAAGAACAGCGTATGACTCCCAGGGCAGCAAGAGCTTGGCTCCTTTGAGAAACTGAAAGTAGGTCCATGTAGGTGGGAGTTTAGTGGACATAATGTAGGAATATGGCAGAAAAGGAAGGTTGACAGAGCCCATGTGCAGCCATTTTGACCCATACCAGACCCTAACCACCCTGAACAATGAAGATGCCCGCAAGTCACCACCCAGGACCACACGAGGATGGATGAATTACTAAGCCAGATGCCTTACAAACTGTGCTTAACTTTCTGTGATAGCAGCTTATGATTAATCTTTATGGCCTAATCACAAGACAATTTGGGTCACCCACAGGGTTTTGAACATTTAAATATGTTACATTGCCCCATAAGGGGACCCCTCCTGTTAGGGAAAAGAACCCTATTCTGTCTGTGGATTAGGATCTGTAGTCTGTCTCTGTTTCAATAAAATCTTCCTATAGCTAGTTGGCTTGCTCTCAAATTCCTTCCTGCATGAAGCCAAGAACCCACTTGGAGAGTTCAGGGGGCTTTCCTCCCTTCATTGAGATACCCCCTTCATTGGACAATGAGCAGTCATGGTTGGAGTTAAGTCTGAAGAGTTAAGAAGTGCCCTATGGGAGCATGTTGGAGCATGGTAACTAAAACATAGTCTTTAAAACAATTCATTATCTGATTTCAATGTGTGTTTTGTTTCTACTCCACCAATTTCACACCCTCTGTCCCTTTTCATATCTCTCAGATGGCTCTGTCTTCATGGCTGCATTGTGGTAGGTCTCCTTTCTTCCAGGAGCCTGTCATTTTATGTGAATTAGTAACTGAGTGCTGATTATGCCTAAAGGAATGTTGCTATCCAAACAATGCCATTTTCATCGATCTGTTGCCATTTATATTTTGGAAATCTAGGGAGGATGTTAAAGAGAACATGAGTGGGTGAGAAAGAAATGCTACAGGGCAAAGAACATCAATTCCTGAATATCATAACAAATGATAAAAGTTGGTATGTTGTTGATTTCAAGCATACATAAGCCAGACTTTTAATTTGGTTGATTTACTTCATTGTGTGTCAGAATTTTTAAATGATTACTGCTCTTAATTTTATAGTTTCATCTCTTCTATTTGCCTATATTTTAATGTGACTCTTTTTAAAAGCTTCTTCAGCCATAACTTAGATGATTTATTAACCATTTTACTTTCTAAATATTGACATTTGTAACTGTAAATTTCTTATAAGTACAAACTTACTTGCATCTGATAGATTTTGATATGTTACTTTATTTTTGTTACCTACATTAAAATATACATTTTAAAATCTTTCTTGGTAATGTCTTCTTTGGCCTGTGGGAAATTTTTTAGATATCATATTGTTCTTGATTTCTAATTTAATACTTTTTTGGACTCTATATGATTTAAATCTTTTTAAATATACTAAGATACGTATTTGATTTGGTTTGGTTTTTTGGCCTAGCATATCACTTCCCTTGTGACTATGTCACATGCACCTGAAAGGATGATTCTTCTATAGTTGATGTCTGTAGTATTCTTTAAATATGTCAGGTCAATTCAGTTGCTAGTATCATTTGCCTATTTTACATTTGTGTTGAGTTTTTGTCTACTTGTTCTATCAATTTTTGAGAGAAACATACTAAAAACCCTTAAGCATAATTGTGGATTTGTTTTTATTTTGTCAATGTTCAAAAATGAACATCAAAATGAACATCATGTTAACATATGATAAAGTTCTATTATTAATATTATTACTGTACTGTACAAATTGAAAATTTTTATGTGTTATTGACAAATTTACCCTTTTGTCATTATGAAATGTCCTTTTGTATATCTAGGTATATTTCTTATCTTATATTCTACTTTGATAGTAATTCAATAAAGTCAACATTTGATGTTTAGTGTTTACCTACTATACATTTTTCACTCTTTCAATTAGTTTGTATCTTTATATTTACGGGGAATCTATTTTAAAGGGCATATAATTGGGTTCTGGTTTTTTAAATTCAGACTGAAAGTCTTTGCCTTTTAATTGGATATTTGGTTAAATTACATTTTAAGTATTATTGATATGTTTGGCTTAAGACTAACATGTTGGCATCTGTTTTCCAATTGTCCCATCTGTTTTTTTTTTTTATTTCAGCTTATTATGGGGGTACAAAAGTTTAGGTTACATACGTTGCCCATGTACTGCCTATCCCCCTGAGTCAGAGCTCCAAGCGTGCCCATTCCCCAGACAGTGCGCATTGCACTCATCATGCAGGTATACACCCATCCCATACTCTGGTTTCTCTTCAGATGGTATAAATCTGCCCATCTGTTCTTGATCCTTTCTTTCTCCTTTTCTTATGTCTTTCATCTTAAGAAACTAGAAAAATAAGAGTAACACAACACAAAAAATAAAAGGAAAGAAATTTTTAAAAAAGCAGATGTCAGGAAACAGAAAAACAAAATAAAGAAATACAGAAAAATCAATAAAACCAAAAGCTGGGAATTTGAAAAAGATCAGCAAAATTGATAAAATCCTAGCCATACTAATAAAAAAATTAAATAGAGAAAACACACATTATCACTTCTAAAATTGAAGGAGGGGAATCACTATAGATCCTACAAACATTAAAAAGATAAAAAGAGAATATTATGAACAAAGTTATTCCAATGAATTTGTAATTTTGGATGACATGCAGAAATTACTTGAAAGGTAAAAATCACCAAAATTGATTACAGAAGAAATAAAAAACACAGTCAACTTTATCAATTAAATATGGAATTTGTGACAACAACAAAGAAAAAGCCTTCTCATAAAAAATTCCCAATTCACTGGTGAATTCTATCAAACATTTTAAAAAGTAATAATGCTAATTCTATGCAAACTATTTTAGAAAATGGAGGAGAAAACTCTTCCTAATTAATTTAATATCAAATCCAGACAATGACATCACTAAAAAGGAAATGAGTAAAACAATATCTCTCATGTATATAGAGGCAGAAAACCCTAATAAAATATTAGCCAATCGAATCCAATAATACACAAAAAGGATAACACACAAAGAACAAGCCCCTTTTATCTCAGGAACTCAAGGTTAATTTGACACTTAACAGTCAATCAATAAAAGTCAATTTATCATCAATAAATAATAAAAATAACGTTTAAATATATGCAAATGTTTTTGTAAAATCTTAAAGAAAACTAATGAGTTCCCTGATAGATGAGTTCGAGAGAGGACCTGGGCATGTGGAGTAAAGGACAGAAGATACCTACCTGCAGAAAGCATGCATTCTCCCCTTTTCTTCCATGCCAAGTATTTCATCTGAGCAATTTTACCTTGGTCCAACACTATAATGGCAGAGTAGACACATAAGCCAAATTCTGGAGTTCGGTATGAGGCCCTTTGGCTTTCTCCAATTTAGACTTTATGTCTTGTAAACCTGTTTCTTGCTTGTTTGTCAAAACACTTGAAAAAGAAAGAAAATCTATATGAGTGATGTTATATTTATTTATACTTATGGAAATTATCCATAACAACTTATTTCTGAGTTTTGTATATATTCTTATGAAAAATGTTTCTGATACATAGAAAAATTTTATCCATTCTGCACTAATTCCAATTAGAACTTTAGCTGATTTTTTGATAATAGCCATCCTAATAGGTGTGAGGTGATAGATATTTCACTGTGGTTTTGATTTGCATTTTCCTGATGATTAGTATTGCTGAGCACCATTTCATACATCTGTTGGTCAGTTGTATGTTGTCTGTGTATTTCTTTTGAACTCCTTTGCCCATTTTTAAAATCAGGTTAGTTTTATTGGTATTGAGTTGTAGGAATTCCATATATACTTTGGATATTGGCCCTTTATCAAATATATGGTTTGCAAATATTATCCCCCATTTTATAGTTTGCCTTTCATTTTGTTGATTGTTTCTTTTGTTGTGCAGAGCTTTTTATTTTTATGGAATCCCACTTGTCTATTTCTGGTTTTGTTGCTTTTGCTTTTGGTAGAAATCATAGCCAAGGCCAATGTCAATAAGCTTTTTCTCTATTTTTTTCTTAGAGTTTTCTTTTTTCATATTTTGTGTTTTTAATTAATCTAATTTGAGTTGTTTTTTTTGTGTGTGTGGTGTTACATAGGGTCCAATTTCATTCTTTTGCATGTGGATATCCAGTTTTTCCAGCACCATTTATTGAAGAGACTCCTTTCTCCATTGTGTAGTCTTGGCGTCCTTCTCAAAAATCAGTTAACAGTATATGCCTGGGTTTATTTCAGGGCTTTCTATTTTGTTATATTGTTGTATATGTTTGTTTTTATGCCAATACCATACTGCTTTTTTAATTTAATTTTTAAATATGTTCTGAAATTAGGAATGGTGATACCTCCAGCTTTGTTCTTGTTCAAAATTGCTTTGGCTATATGGGGTCTTTTATGGTTCCATGTGAATTTTGGGATTATTTTCTATTTCTGTAAAACAATGCCATTGGGATTTTGGTAGGGATTGTATTAAATTTGTAGATCACTTTGAGTAGCATAGACATTTTAACAATATTAATTTTGCCAATCTATGAACACAGATGTCTTTCCATTTATTTGTGTCTGATTTAATCTCTTTCATCAGTGTTGTATATTTTTCAATATACAAGTCTTTTACCTCCTTGGTTAAGTTTATTCCTAAGTTTTTTTTATGCTATTATAAATGTATAAATGGATTGTGTTCTTAACTTCCTTTTCAGATAGTTCACTCAGTGTATAGAAACACAACTGAATTTTGCATGTTGATTTTTTGATCCTGCAACTTTATTAAATTTCTTCGTAAGTTCTATCAGAACTTATTTTGGGGTGTGTGTGTATGTCCAGTCTTAAGGATTTTCTCCATATAAGATCATGTCATCTGCAAACAAAAATAATCAATACTGACAAGGATGTGGAGAAAAAGGAACCCTTGTACACTGTTGGTGGAGTGTTAATTGGTATAGCTACTATGGAAAACAGTATACTGTTCCTCAGAAAATTAAAAATAGAACCGTCATATGATCCAAAAATTTCATGTCTGGGTATATATGCAAAGGAAATGAAACCAGGATCTCAAAGAGATATCTGCATTCCTATGTCCATGGCAACATTATTCACAATAGCCAAAATACAGAAGCAACTTAAGTGTCCATCAGTGGATGAATGAAGTAAATGTGGTATATACCTAACAATGGGATATTATTAAACCAAAAAAAGAAGGAAATCCTGCCATTTACAATAAAGATGAATCTTGTGGACATTATGCTAAGTGAAATAAGCTATCTTCTATCAAAACTATTCATTGAGTTTTTTATTTCAAATATTATAAGTTGTGATTTACAGAGCTTCTATTTGTTATTTGGTAATATAATTTTTCCATTTTCACATTTTAAATGTCTTAGATTATTTCTTTTACATCTCCAATACCAGATAACTTGCAAACTGTGTCTAATATTCTAATATGCAAACCTCTGCAGATCTATGTCAGCTATTTCTGTTATTTCTTCTGCTCTCCCATGATGCCTAATTTCCCTAATTGTTTTGTGGTTTTTGACTGTGAGCTGCTCATTTTCCTGGCAACTTTATCTACGAGAATTATTTGAAGACTGGGATAAGGAGAGTTTTCTAAAGTGATACACATTTGCCTCTTTCAGTAACCTGGCCTGTGCTCACAGTCTGGACTTCTTTAAACTAATTTTTAAATGACCCAAGTGGTTAAGAATGTGGCTGGACATCTGCATGAATCTTAGCTTGTAAAGATAAATTATCAGGGCGATTCTGTATGTTTGTTTCAAAATCAAAGTAAAACGTATGAGAAAGAACATGCAAGATATATCAGAACTCTTAATTAAATTTATTTTACTCTTCTGAGCTATTTATGATTTTATTCTTATAATGTGTATAAGACATTACATATGTGCACATGCCTCTGTGTGTTTACATATGCACCCATGTGCACACATTTGGGTAGGGTGTGTGCTAAAGATTTTTTTCCTTTAGTGGAAGAAGTTATTCCTCAAAATTTGTGAGTGCTGTAGCAATGGTAAGCTACTGTAAGGTAAAAAATAACATTCAGCTTTGCTTTTTAGAAACATGATAGCTAGTACTGTGAAAGGGGGCAGAAAAGCAGTAAGAAATTAGGAAGGTATGATAACAAGTTATGCAAGATTTGAATCAGGGCTGAATTAAACGTATAATGGTTAGAATGGAGAAGAGGGAATTCATGTAAGAACTGTGCTTGGAGCAGCCTAGCTTCCCTAGAAGATTTTTATCAGTGAAAATACTTGATCAGTGCTATCCTTTATTATTCCTGTCTCATTCTGTGCAATGAAGGAACTCTGTAAAAAGTGTGAATGATTTAGAGAGACATTTGATCACACTCTGGAATTCATAACTCCAAGAAAAAATTCTATATAGTTAATTATATTATTTATGTGTTTTAGATCTGAAAGTTCCTGTAAATTGACATGTTTCCAAGAAAATCCAAGTTTATTACTTGTAAGGAATAAAGAAAGAAGTGCAGGTGGTGAATTTATGTATTGTGATTGTGAAAATTATTGATATATGCTCTCAAAAAAAGACTTACAAGGATTTGGCTCACAAGATTATGGAGGCTGAGAGCTCCCAAGACCGCAATCAAGACACCAGAGACACAGGAGAAACGATGGTGTAATTCTAATCTAAAATCCAAAAGTTGGCAGAGGCTGGAGACCACCATGAACAGCCCATATTTCAATTCAATTCTGAAGGTAAGAAAAGACCAATGCCCTGGCTCATGTAGTCAGGCAGGAAGCATTTCCTTTCGTTTGTGAGAGGGTCAGCCTTTTTTGTTGTATTCATCCAATCAGGCCTTCCACTGATTGGATGAGGGTTACCCACATTAGGGAGGGCAATCTGCTTTATTCAGTCTAGTTATTCAAATATTGATCTTCTCCAAAAAGACCCTCACAGACACACCCAGAGTAATGTTTGACAAAATATCTAAGCACCTCATGGTCCAGTCAAGTTGACACATAAAATTAACCATCATGCATCCTTTGTAAATTGTAGTTCAAAATTTTTGAGTGAGATGTACATGTGAGTGTGTGAATACTTTTACATACATGCATATATAGTTATATTATGTTCATACTTATAAATATTACACCCACACCTTAAGGGTAAGCTTTCCATCTACAGTAAATTCTAACCATTTGAGGCATATGGTCATATTTTTTTCTGAAAAAAAATTGAGAATCAGAAAAGCCAGCCATTAAACACACTAGATAAGTGTTTAATGATTTCTTAATATAGTGTTGAATAAAACACAAGTGCAAAGATATAGTCCTTGGTTTCAAGAGACTTGTGTGTCACAGAAAATAAGCTTTACACTAGCATCGCAAATGTTAAATCATACAAAACCATTTAGTAGCATTTTTCTCCTCAAGCGATAATGTTTGCCTCATAGAAATTTGATCATTTTCTGCCTTTTTCTCCTGAAAGATTATTCACTATATAATATGCATAGTAGACAGATTGTTCACCAAGATCCCCTTCAGAAAAGGACTGGTACTTACCACATCATCTCTAGCTGTCAGCTCCTTCAGAATCTTCCCCAGCAACAGAGCTCACCTGGCTGAGGTCACGCCCTTTCCACAGCAGCCCATATCCAGTGACTGACCTCTAGGGGGTGCCAAAGCCCAGTCATTTTGACTCCCTGAGGGACAAGTCTGACAGGCCATATTGGTCCCCAGAGCTCCCCACTCACTTGGTCAAGGATTTGCTGGGCTTGTCTCAAAGTTTGGCTTCTCTCTCTGCCTAATCTTCCTGCTGGTCCCTCCCATCCCCAAGTGTTGATCCCTGATAAATATCCTTCACATCAAACTCTCTTCACTTTCTGCTTCTAAAGCCCACGACCTGTGACCATATAAAAATCTGAAGTGGATAAATGGTTACAAAATGGGAAAAGAAGTGGTGTATTTTTGATATTTGGTTTTCTTTTTCTAATGTGATGGAGTTGTTGATTATTTTTTTAAAGTCTGATCAACACTTAAGTGCACATATGGTAATAACATTCATTGGGTGTCCGGCAGATGGGGGAGAGGAGGGGATGGGTATATACACACCTAATGGGTGTGGTGCGCACCGTCTGGGGGATGGACACACTTGAACTCTGACTCGGGTGGAGCAAAATCAATATAGGTAACCTAAACATTTGTACCCCTGTAATATGCTTAAATAAAAAAATTAAAAAAAATAAAGTCTATGTTATGCTTTCCAATTTCTTCAATGCTACACAATTGAGTATAACTTCTCTAGCTTCTGCAGCCCCACGTGCAAATTTGAAAGTGATATTTCAGAACCTTTTGCTATTTTTTTAACCTTTTCTCCAGTGAATCAGAATAAATGGGAGATGGGTACAACCTCTGTGGCAGTTAAGTTGGCACTGCTGGTACACATGGTATTATCTTCTTTGAAATTCTTGCAGGGAGAAGATCAAAGGTAGTTTAAGATCTTCATCTTAAACCATAGATTATGAGTCAACCAGGGTTGGCCCAAGACAAATATCTGATGTGTGGTTAGTCATATGGTGAGTCAGCGTTCTAATCAGGGGCAGAGTTAATCAGTTGGGGTTACTTACTCACCATGTCAAACTTTGAAGCACTCCTTCCAGAGAGAGTATATATGCATTCTTTTGGCATAGTTGGTTTTGCTGGTATATCATTATGTTTCTCCTCCCACTACCGCAAAACAAAGATATTAATTGCAGTTAAAAATAAAGTTATAAACATCTGGCAAGCTAAAATTGAGCACAAGTCATCAAAATGATGTCTGCCTGTGTGCTTTTAGAGGTAGAATAGGTCTTTCATAGCTAAGGAAGGAGAGAAACAGGGAGATAAAGTAGTTCACTTCAGATCACAAAATAAGCTGGTGGCAAAGCTTGAGTAGAATCCAGATGTAATTGCCAACTTTTAACCACATCATATACATCCCATTCAGACTTTCTTGGTTGACTAGTATTGATGTAACCAAAAAGACATCTATTCAAAATTAAATATTCCACTAGTATTTATTGAGAACCTACTATGTGCCTGGTACTTACTCTTTTTTTGTCACAACATATATGGCAGTGAATCAAATAGACACGTTTTTGTTGTCAAGAAGTTTACTTTCCGGCAAAAATCAATTTTTTTTTATTTTCTGCTAGAGACTACTTATAGCATATCAATAGCAAGATAAGTGCTTAAACACACAAGGTAATAAAAAAAGACAGCTTTGATTGCTCTTCCTGTGATTTAATCACCAGTGACATTTCTCTTTGGGCACTGACTTCATCAGGCTAGTATAGGAACTTGCTGTTAAATACACCGTTAGCAATGGTACAGCATACCCAAATATTGGTTTGGTTTTTTTTTTTTTTTTTTTTTTTTGGTTAACTATGCTTAAAGGTGCCATACCATTCAATTGCAAACAGAGTGTTTATATTAAATAAGATTTTCAGTTGGAAGAATGGCAATGGACTTAGCCGTATGTTTCTAAATTAATGTAACATTTGTATAATAATATTTAAAAGTAATTGCCTGGACCATATTTTTCTTTGCAAATGAACTAGCAGATAAATCATCAGAACATCTGTTCAATTCCCAAATCATAATGTCTTGTCAATGGTGAAAGGAGCTTAGAGAAAGAGACTCAAAGAATCATGGACTTCACAGAGTGTATAGTACAATGAGTTCTCAACAACACATTCGTTGACAGATACTGCTCTTCTCATTTTATAGCATCCTGTGCATCTCCTTCATGTCACTTATTATAATTAGAATTAATCATCTCCATCCATTACTTATGGAGAAGCATAATGGTTAAGTGGCTAAGAGCACAGACTCAGAAGCCAGTCTATCAGGGCTTATTCCTGCTTTCACCACCTACTAGCGATGTAGCTTGTAGGACACATCACTAAATCCCTCTGCGTCAATTTTTTTGTGTGTAAAATAAGAATAACATATTATAGAGTTTTTATGATACCTAAATTATTCAATATTTGGAAAGTACTTTTGACATTACAGCAGCCTTAAAATGTTAAGTATCAAATCTCCACATCATAGATTAGGCAACTGAAGTTGGAAGAGGTTCCGTAATTTACCAAAAGTTTGGACAGAACCTGGGATCAAATCCAGGTCCCTCTGAGGCCAAAGGTTGTGTTCTTCCATGCCTCACAGTCTTACATCAAAAGAGTGTGCTTGCTGACATCATGTAGGAAAGACTGAAATCCAGAAGGGGAAATTTACGGAGGTAGAAGAAAAACAATGTCACAGGATGTGCTGTATAAGGATTTGTCTTTCAAAAGACATCTCTCCTGGTTTTCCTTTCAGGCAAATGTTAAGCCCAATGATTTTAGCAATATTTCACAACGCCTACTGACATCTTCGACTGATGTCAATTTGTTACAAAACTAAACCCTATGTCTGAGGTCATTGTAGTTCAGTCCCTAAAAGATACTTAAGCAAGCTATTAGTATTTTTAAAGTACAGGACTAACAACAAATGCATATGAAATCTTTTACCAACGATAAATTAAAGAGAAGACCACCTTAATTTGATGTGCCTTGAATGCAATGAAACAGATTCAAAAATCATTACATCCTTAATCATAAACCATAGTGTATAAACCATAATCTATAAGCCATATGATCAGGTCTATGAGTTTGGAAAGTGAAAGAGAATGAGTAGAAGATTCTGGACAACAGTTGGAAGTGGTGCAAAGCTACCCAAGTAATCCTGTATTAGGGCTAGGAATTCACTGTGTCTGCAGAAATCGAGTAGCAACATTTCAGGAGTGATGGAATTGACTTGCATGGGCACATCTAATCTGTTCTTCCCGAGTTGAGCCTTGTGCAACGTCAGATTGCATTTTCCTGGAATGTCTTATAATTGGACTGTTTTATAGCATATTCAGCTGAGAGAGATTATAAGTGTGATACAGCATAATCATAAAGAATTGCTTTTGAAAAGCACAAGAAAGCTGCTCTTATTTCTAACCAAGACCCAGGGCATAGAGATACACAATGATTTTGAGAAAGATCAGTATGTTAGCTTATGGTGGGCACCCGATTCACTTATTACTTCATTAAATAGCTACAATCAACTCTTTATCATTTTAAAAAAATCTCTAAGACATTAATGTTGTATTTAGCTGATAATACCTGGAGTTTGAATGCATTCTCCTCTGCTTAAAAGCATTGCTTTGAATTCCTTTTTAGGTCATTATCACTTCCTCAGATCTAAAACAAACAGAGATACTACCAGGGGCAAAACCACACGCCTCTTGTTCTTGTCTTATTTACGATTGGATCTAGTTTTTGTCCTATTTGTGAAAGTAAAAGTGGGTTCTTAGAAGTCATAAATTGTATTCCAAGCAAGCAAACAAGCAAAAACAAACAGACAACCAGACTCTAACTCACAATTTCATCAAAAGGCAGCAAAACTGTCTTTCACAGTAAGAAGAGTGCATACTTCAGCCTTCTGGAAACTCCTCTGAACCAACAAAAGGACGTGTGAGCTCTCTGTGACCGAATAGTGTGGCCGAGATGGAATGCTGTGGCAATATAAATTACAGAGAAGATGCATGGCTTTTCATCTCCTGCCCTCACCCGCAGATGTCTGTGGGATGAAAGTAGAGGTCCCTGCCAGCCACCCCAGTCCTGCAGTTCTGACACCCTGTAATCGTTTTCCAGATTCATAACCTCCCTCTTCATCCCACCAAGCCTCCTCTTAGGGGGACTTTATTGTACACATTTCACTGTAAAATATTAAGTCACATCACAATTAATTTCGCCTTGAGAATTTCACAACATCCTTTGAGATCACAATAACCCTGAGGATATTGTGCAACTGGGGTTGGGAACGTCTTGCCTAAGTTATAACTTTGTTAAAGAAAGTGGGTGAAAGTGGGGGAATTGATCTTGCTTAAAACAATTGAGTGAGCTTTAAGTAAACCACACAGGAGAAAGTTTAAAAGTGACTAGGAAATCTGGTAAAACTTTTTATCATTCAAGTCCTCGTATTTAATGTTCATATCTTTTTGCAGTGTTTCTCCAGGCAGTATACTTTTGCTTTCCTTAAGCAAAAGATCGTGCTCGTTTGTGTTTTTCTCTGGGACATGCCTTCTGTATGCTAATCTGACTCATCATTGTTCATCTTAAATGATATAAAAAAACAAATACATGACTCAATAAATGTGATGAGTAAGGAGAAATTCGTGTTTGGCTAGCCAACCTAGTCTTACATTTTAATTAAAAAGCATGTCTCACATACCATCAATAAGTTTTCAAGTGACCTGTCATGACCAGTTCTAATCACAAGCATGTCATTCACTCTTTCATAATAAATTGGCAGATTATGCTAATATAAGAAAGGGAAGCCATCAATTTTATGTGCTCCAGTCAAGCTATGCCATTGATTTTATAATTTATGATATGCACTTAGGAGACGGAGATGGCTAAGGAAAGGGTTTCACAAATAGAATAAAATGTTACAGGAGAATAATCAATTAAATTATTTGACAAATAGGTGGAGCAAAACGTTGCAAAATATTACACTTTCCTAATGGTCAAACACCCAAGGATTCAGTGTCGTATTATATCTGTACTAATCCTATAACAAAAAGTTCTGTGATAATAGCAGCCACATGTTAATTATTAAGATTGGTTAATTGACATTTTCTTATTAGTATAAGGCAGGAAAAGTCATAAAGATTTAGTTGATTGGGAATAGAAATTTCTTTGTTCAAGAGATAAAGAAAACAACATAAATAGGGTACTATTAGTATTAAGTGTACCAATAAAGTTTTAAAAATTACTACATGGCTTCTTGTATTTTGTTATTTCCCGATGTTCTTCTATGGAAAAATCATTTGGGTTAGTGCAGAGTCTTATAAAAAATGAGAGTTTGCAATGGAAGTGGGAATTTGGGGGCTTGTAGAAAAATCTGGGGTAGAATTGGGATAAGACAAGATTAGAGCTAAATATGCACAAATACACATTGTCTTACATTTATAATCAAAAAGAGTTGTTCGTTTTTAGTTAAAAGATTAGATTTTGTTTTGAAGTAAACTTTCGGTATTTTAATGCTTTTATCAAATCCTTTTTTTCCACATAGAAATACCTTTAATAAAACAAGAAAAATAAAGTATATTTATGCTTCATTATTTTTGAATATGAGCAAAAATCATCAATTTGTCTATAGGTTTTGCTCACTGATCTAAAAACAAAAATATATAGCAGATAAAAACAAAACAAATTATTTTAAAACTTATACTTGCACTCAACAATCTTTATCTCACGTAGAGTTAATGCACATACACATACATATTCGCACGTGAGCACACACACACAACACACACACACACGCAAACACAAGCACATTCATAACACCCAAACAAAAGGTAATACCCAAAATATAACAGATCATCAATTCCTTCTAGAGGTTTCTGAAAATCTCTATTATACTGATGTTTATCATATTTGATAAGTGCTTGTCTTCTAACACTAAGGAAAGTAGTGGAGCCAATAAAAGGCTGCTATTGGGGATTTGGTTTTGCTATTGGATTTTTTCTGCAGTCATCATATGGTTGGCCACCATTCCAACATAGTGAAAAGATACATTTACTTATAACAAATGGTCTTATTTGAGTAATTCCAAGAACATTAAATGCCACTTGTTCCTAAGTATTAGATCTCAGTTAATGTTGAGCTGACATGATTTTTATATGCTATAAAATGACTCCATAATTAATTTTTTATAAATATAATTCCTAGATAAGTTTTTCAAATAAACCAATAATTGGTTGTTTTTCAAATAAAATTGATAATTTTTAAAACATTCTAAAATAATAAAATAAGATCATTTAAAAGTAGTCCAATTTATTTTTTTTTAAGAATCTTTTGCTGAATATTTGTGAAACTTGGGTGTTAAGTAATTTTTGCAAGCATAGAATCCACTCATGTTCCAGGGTATTCTTTCTTGCTGTAGCTTTCATCTCACTATAACCGTCAAAAAAATTAGTTTCAAATTTGAAGTGTTACTTGTTTTGCATACACAAACCTGTGGCAATCAGCATGGCTAAGGATGGGTAGTATTGCTCCATCCATCATCAAATTAATTTCCTCAACTTCTTCTATCATAAGCAAAACAACAGTTATAAATAAAATGCAAGTCTACAATACTTTATCTGTAACAATGACCACATAGATTCACATTCCCAGTAGCAGCCTCTTATTGGCTCCACCAGTTTCCTAGTGGGCACATTTGTGATTCTGGATCAAAGGACTTTCTGTGGAAGAATCATCAGTAAGTGCTTTACAAAGCCACTTTTCCTATTCAGAGTTAGTCCATCGAAACACATCCTGGCAGCACAACGCTCTTTAACGCTGTCTCGTGTTTTGATGCTTTAAGCAACTCCCTCCAGATACAGCTAAAGCCTAAAATTAAGTATGGTTTTTCTCTCTTCTTTTTTTTTAAACCTCTAAAAAGTAAGTAATATTACGAACTGGTCTGAAATATGCTCCTTTAGGAAATATGCAGCATTAGCATAATTCTACAGTGCAAAAGTACAAAGAAGACTAAAAGAATAAGGGCAAAGGAGAGCAATCATTTGCTCAGGCCTTGCATTATATTGAACTTCAGTGGAATGGATCCAAGAGGGAATTAAATCCAAATGTTTCCTGTTTTTTTTACATCTTAATAGCCTCATATTTCCTTCCACTTCATCTCATCCACCGTTTTCACATTTAAAATTGTCATCTCTGAAAACATTGAACATATTTATGGCATGTCTGTTTCCGATACATATTCCAGTCTATTGCATTATTATAGTTACTAGACAACAAAAGAGATTTCTGATTTATATATGAAACAGGAATTCAAATTGGGGGGGGGAATGTGACTATATCATGCCAACTTCACAGTAAATCTTCCCTCTGACTCTAAAACATATGACAATATTTGTCAAGCTATTTTGCCCTACCTTCATAATATTTTTACCTGTTAAATTGCAGAAACCAATCAAATAGTCCAAGTTCATGGATGAAAGCAATAAAAATGCAGGATAAAAACACAAAAATAGAATAGAGGAAAATATTATGCCTATAATAATAAAAAATAACATGTAAGGCCTGTTTCTATAGCTAATAACCATGTTAAGAGCTTTATTTATACTACCTCATTTAAATGTTCCATAACATGATGAGATGGGTACTCCCCGTGCCCACAGGTTGTAGATGTTAAGTACCTGCCCCGAGGTCACGTAGCCCTTAAGTAATAGAATCAGAATTAAATTCAAACAAAAGGATCCCCCAAATCACATTTTTCCTTTCTTCTTTAAGTAATCTCTGCAAATGTTATACTCAATGCCGTTGCAAAAGAAGAAGATGAAGATGACAAGGCATGGAAGGGGGAGGAGGAGGAGGCAGTCAGTTGGCGTGATTTAACATTGGCCACCCTCTCTGTGCACCTTCTCACTATTCGAATCAAGTCAGATGCGCATTTTCTGATCCAGTCTCCATGATTTCGATTACCTAGCTCTCAGCAGTTTTCTGTACAAAAAAGAAAAAGAAGTAGAAGAGAAAGAAGGAAGAGGAGGAAAACAGAAAACAGAGGAAGGAGGAGGAAGAGGAAGAGGAGGAGAGAAATGACCATTCTCTCTAAATACACAAGTCTACCTAAATCAGACATGAGCAGGAGGATGTTTTATGACCTCAGCCCATTTCTTTTACTGCCTGGTAAAGACACTTGACTGTCTCTTCCCTCTGAAATTCAAATGTCAGTGTATTGGCCAGCCCATGTGAACAGGCTTTGTCTTCCAGGGATGAGCCAGCCAAACAATAAAATTTAAGTGAAGAAATAAAAGCTTTATGATGCTCCTTTGCAGTACTTTGAATCATTCCACCTGCTCCAACAGATGACTTACACAGTTGGGAGAGCAAGAAATCAACTGATTGGGTACAATGTTCTCATACTCTTTCCTTTGTCTTGATGTGAGTTCTCCCCTTCACCTTGTCTCCTCATGTCAACTCAACCACTTCTCAAATCTTTCAAGAAGAAACTGTCTATGACTTGGAATTACGTTTTCCCCCCATGAGAAGTAACAATTACTTTTGTACTTGCCTCTGCAGTAATGGAACTTTTGAGTGCTTTGAGAAGAATTCTGGCAGATGAGAAGGGTATCTTCCTGTCAAAAGTAAAATACTAATCCAAGACAGGTAAAATGGATAGGGACCTGGTTCAACAGAATTAGCCCATATTTTCAGACTTTAAATCAATCCCTCTTTTTCTGTCAGCCATTGTTCAGGAGAATAAAGACTCCAGCAGTTGAGTTTTTCCAGCAGAACTCTGTTATAATAGTGTATGAGTTCAAATACTCTATGAAACTACACCCCAGTAAATATGTGGGAAAATAGAGACTTTCTTTTACAGGGAAATTATCACATTTCATCTTACTTTTGAAGATTACTTACCAAAGATAATATACGGAGTCATTCGCTAAATGATTAAAAATGAAAATTATGCAAACATTAATTGAAAAATAGTTTTTCCAGAGGAATAAAATATGTTAGTCTAGTAATCTATCACCAGGTTTAGACGGAGATTTTTCATCTCTATCATGATAATTCCTTTATTGACATAACATTTTCTTAGCCACTGTGTTTGATCTATATATCTCCTCTATTGCTTTTGTCACTCCTAGGAATACACAAACTTCTATTTGAATGTTAATCTTCACTTTGTAATAAAATTATATTTATACCAGACCTTGAAAAATCTGTATGATTCAAAGATAATTAAAGAAGTAAAACTATGTGTTTGAATCCCAAAGCCTTCCTGGGATATTTCCAGCTGTGTTCAAGCCTTTGCTACTATGAGAAAAATGTGGTCAATATTACTCCTTTGCAGGAGAGCAGTGTCGCTACGTTGTTACTACATCTTCCTTCCCATTTCATGGATTGTGACAAAGTTTTCCCTCAGTTCCAAAGCTACTTAACTTCAAACGTCTGGTGGAAATTCCACCACTTCCTTAAACATCCAGAAAACCCCTCTGTGTCTGAGAAATCTTTTCATTGCAGGAATGGCAGGGGGTGAATGACATTCAGATTAGATCTAAAGAGACCTGTCCTGTCCCACAGGCCTTGTTGGAGGGAGAGGGTGTTACAGATGTTGGACCGGGGCCCTGGGTCGAATTCATCAGCCCTCATAGTCTTCTTTTCTCTTCCTGAGAAGAATGTTCCAGATGGTATATATTAATGTGTATTTGTAATGCTTTTGGCACAGGGTAGTGGCAAGATAAGAAAATGTGAAGTAAACAGAGATGAAAAAGCAAGTTACCAATGAAACAAAACTGGAAGCATCTAAGTTTCTAAGTAAGGGATTTCAGAGAATTAGATTATAAAAAAGGCCAATTAATTTATCTGTAGTTTCGTCTCCCAGCTGGAGAGGAGAGAGAAAGAGACAGAGAGAGAGAGAGCGATCATAAGACCCAGTCTTCTACTTTTTCTAGTAGAGTTGTTTGAAGATTATTATTTTCCAAAGTTGGTAAATTTAATCTGGTAAAGTTTGCAATTATATATTTCTATTGTTACTAACATTAATCATTTTCATCATTTTATTTCTATAGTATATCTGATATAACTTAGCTACACATGTTGTATATGGTATGCTAAATAGCCAGGCAATTGCTAAAGATCTACGTATCTCTCAAACCTGAGCATAGAGCTATTCATTTCTGGTCATGGGCTTTTAAGTAGTTAGCTTTGGCCTTAGTTCCATGGTAACTTACTGTCCCATTGGAAGCCATAGCAATAGAAACTAAATTCAGTTATCAGAAGCTCTTTATATGAATTATTCAATTTATTGAATATAAACATGATTCATACCTGTTCCAGCCTTCTTCAAAACTCAAGAATTTGCCAATTTTGTCTTCATATTTTCTATCCTTTTCTCTTTCTGGACATTTATTTAAACTATTCTTCTTGCTTAAAATATCATAGTCCAGCTTATTGAGAGACAATTCTCTATGGGTCTTTTGCACTCCTACCCACCTATGAGCAGAGACACAGACTGCTTCTGTTCCAGACTATCTTTTAAGGATGTTTGTAGAGCAAACAGCCTAGAAAGAAATGTTTCCCTCTGGACCAAAGCTTGGGTTTCTTCTGTAACATAATCCACCACTTGTGCGGGCATTATGTGGCTCTCTTGTATCATACCACTCTATGTGAATTGGGGCTAAGGAATGGGCAGAAGAAAATTCTGACACTCTTGCTACTGCTATTTCTGTGAGTACTAAACTCTCCTTTGTCTCTGACTCAAAGTCTTGTAGTTTCTGCCAGCATCCATGGATCTATGAACGTTAACTTGCTAAACTTGCAAGTAGGGTAAAATCTCAGACTTTTAGTAGTTCTTGATACAGCTTCAATTCTTTTTTCTCACACGCTTTCTTTGACTCATCCTGGTGTATGTATTAAATATGGTAGTATTTGTAACAATAGTGTGACCCATTAATTCCAAAACCTTCCCTGAAAATAAAGCTCTCCTAGAGTATGGGTTAAATAAATAGATTATTAAAGCTATCTCCTAGAAAATCTCATTCATAGGTCTGAATTCGGACATGGAAATGTTTATTTTTTTTTTTTAAACAGAGCTCCAGATAATTATTATCTCTGAGGATACACATGTATCATCACTCCAGGTAAACAGTAAACACAATAAATTACTGCTATCATTGGAGTCTTCAAAAAAGTCTTCAATAAACACTAACACTTTTCCCCACCTCACATCTGAAGAGGTTAGAAAAAAGAAAGATACCAAAATATCACTTTAATTTCTTATAAAGTTCAGATTAGAGAACACAGTTTTGGTCTATTGCCCAGGCTTGTGGGCCTGCTAGTTAAACCCCCAAATTAAATAGATTAACCGTTTGGTCTCAGGCAGAACTGAACTAGGACAGAGCTTCCAATATGGAATGTTTCATCCAGGTAAAATTAAAATACAGTGTAGAAGATTTTGAAAGCTTTATTATGAGTTTTGGCTTATAAAATGGAGAATCATAGGAAAATATGGGTATAAGTGAGAATTATGGATTGTTTAAAGTAAGAAATGAAAAATAATCTGATAACATAGCCGGTATTTGTCTTTCACCTTGATAAGTACTTTAGGTTTTAAAATTTCCTCTTCAGATTATCTTATGACTCACAGAAGTTAAGAAATCTGTTAAAGATCCCATGGTTAAAATATGTTACAGACAAAATTCAAACGTCCTACTCTAAAACCATACTACAATATTACTAAGGAGTGATAAGTGTTAGACTAGAGGAGGGAGAGCCATGGAAAAGTGGTCAAAAGTTGCTTCTGTAATGGAGATGAGAAAGAACAGATCCTATATTGAGGTTCAGTCAGTAGTATAAAAATGAAACAATTTGATTCCAGAGAAAATTTGATTTTCATCCTTTTTCATTTTGATATATTGAGATCACACCAAACCCTTCCCCTGTGGTATACACTGGAGTAAAAATACAATAGGACCTACATCTGGTATTGAAAGGTTTTATAATTTAGTGAGGGATTTAAGCCAATATAAGACCACAATAAACTCGGTCGTTGTCATCCCAGAGTGGAACATTAAGTAGACAGTGAGGACCCCTAGGAGCAATCACTTATGCAGACCTGGGAGAGAAGCATCGGAATCAGAAGAAGCTTTTCCAGAAATAGTTACCAGGGATTAGCAAGTTACTCAATTTACAAGATCCTGTTCTAACACAGAATTAATATCCTTTAACATTTAATAATGATGTATTGTAATTTTTTAAAATCAGAAAAGGAGATAAAATTAAGTTAGATTCCTATAAATCACCAGAAACATTTCCTAATCCTTTGATGGCTATCATCAACCTATCATCAATAGATTTTGCCAAACTATTTTTCCATGCAATAATGCACCTTAAATGAGACGCATTGGGTTAATTGCGCAACCATACCTTTGGGTATGAATGAACCTTCTCAGGGACTTTGAATTTTCCACAAGCCATCAGCCACTATCAAATGGATAAAATCTGTACAAGTTTTCATTCATTAATTCATTTATTCAACAAACATTGCACCCTTCCAATGTCCAGGTGCCAAGCCGGCTACTCAGAGAACAGGATCCAGGTCTAGTAAGGGACCATCCAGTAACATAAGGGATAATCAGTCTCATGAGGGAAAGTCCAGGAAATTCTTGTATGTGGAGTGTACATCCCAGGAGATATTAGAGTTTGTACCAAGGAAAAGGTTTACCATGGTTGCAAACTTCCCAGAATTGAATGTTTAAAAATAGAAAGTGTGTGAGTACACTCTCCCAGCAAGACGGTCTATAATTTTATTGTCTCTCTTTGTGGGATGAACCTTCTCTCAGTATTTCCATGACTAACTTCTCTTTTAAGCCTCAGCTCCAATGCCTCTCCCTCCTCAGAAAGGCCATTGGTAATCATCCTGTTTAAAGAAGCACCTGTTAACCAAATAAATCACTCTATAATGTCATTCTATTTATTTCCTTCAGGGGATTAATTATAATCTAACTGTATTTATCTGTTTACTATCTATTACTGGGCTATGCCACTAGAATATAAACCACTGAGTGTGGAGGCCTTATTTATTTTCTTCACAGCTATATGCTTAGCATTTAAAACCTCACATAATAATCACTTAAGGCACAATTTCCTGAGTAAACTAGTCATACTCTCAATGTTTGCACCAGCAGGTATCATACCAGTTACATCATTTAGGAAGCTTTAAGCTACAAAAAATTGAAACCCAAGCCGAGTGGTTTAAATAGTCCCAAGCCTGCATTATCTTACAAGAAGTTCAGAGGTTAGGATGCACCACAATGCACTTGACAGCTCACTGATGTCAGCTAAGAAGCCAGGTTCGTTCTGTCTTTCAGCTTTGTCATATTTAGGAAGTTGGCTCTTCCACGGGCCAGCTCATTTTGTATTTGCAGGGTTCTGTGGCATTTCTGGGTTCTCATATCAATATGAAAACATACAGAGTGATTCCTGCAATCTATGAACACTTTCATGGATGACACTTAGCAAATTTCTCATCAAAGCTCAGTGTTCAAAATTTTGTTCCACATCTATAAATAAGCCAATGATAAGGGAAACAGGCCCATGATGCCTGGCTTGCAACAAAGGTTTTCAAACTCTTTGATTGAGACCCACAATAGAAATATTTTTACATTGAGACCCAGTACATAGGTATACATAATTGTTTTTTAAAAGCAATATTTACAAGATTTTTTCTTGCTCTTACTCTATTTATATGCAACACTCTGATATTTCCTATTCTGTGTACTTTGAAAAACAATAATATGACCCACTAATTTTTATGATCCACTAAGTGACCCGCAGTTGGAATAGTACTGTCCTAGCCTAGTGAGAATCTACTTCTAAAGCTAAGCTCTCAATCAAATGAAGGAAGAAGAGTAGACGTCCAAACTAAATTATGGTCAGGGGAAAAGAAGGAAATGGCCTTAGCAGAGACAAATAGCATCTGCTAAGTTTTTAGTTATTTTTAATTTATATTGTTAATTGGAATTTTCATATTACATGGTTGTATTATAGGATACGTTAAATATTAATTGCAAGAAAGCTTCTAAGTACATGCAGCTATCGAAGACAATATATTAAGAATTAAATTAATTCCTATAGTCACATCCAAAGTAAAAGTATGTAAGGATTTGTTTTGTTCATTTTTTTGTTTATTTGTTTAGAAAAGGTTACTTGAAACGGTAGAAAGTACAACTTACATACTGGGCCCTCTTAAAACGCCAAGTAAGTGGGAACTTCTCACTGCCTTTGAAAGTAATCATAAGCCATGCTGCCTTCCCCAGGAGGTCTCTGAATTCCCTCCAATTGGCTCTCTTGCTGATAATGAGGGTGCCCTACATTGATGTTCTCTGTCTAAGGTATGCTCCTGAAAATACCACAGAAAAGGGCCACCTCCCTAATGTCTCTGAAATACACAAACTCAAGTCTCACTGGCTGTTTCTGTGAGCTGAGTTGCATCCTTAAATCCACTCTTTCAATCTTCTCTTCAGTTTCACTTCTTGAATATGTATCCCTATTTTCCTCTAATGATGTCTTTTTAAAAAAAAAAATCTCATTATTTCTATACGTACAGTAGACATTTTAATTCAATTACAATATTCTCTCATTTATCTGTTATAGCATAGAATCAAAGTGTGCCACAAAATTGGATTTTCCAGATAACCGAATATAACCACTTCAATCCCCAACATTTTATTTAATTTTAATCATTTCTATGAAACATATTCTAAACTATATTATAAAACTACCCGTCTTAATAAAATATACTAAGGATTTAAACTTTTGTTGACTCAAGATGATTAGCACAGACAGAATTTCTTTCTTTCTACTTCAATACAGAGATCTTGCATGTGTTTTACCAAAAACAAACAAAAAAATTGATAAATAACATAAGAAAATGAATGCAGTACTCAGGACAAAAAAATAAAAAAAAGTGTGGCCAGGGAAGGAGGAAATAGAGGGAAAAACAAAGAAGCTGCAGAGGGAAATTTGCAGGATTGGGGCTGTACCAAGGAGAGCTAGGATTTCTAAATTTCTCATACACTGATTGTTTCCAGTCTCAAGCAAGCCGTATATGTAGCAGTCTATCTACAGACATGTGTTCATGTGTAATGTCCCTGCATAGGTTTTCACCATTCTCTTGCAACCTACACTGTAAAATGGGTAAGCTGAGGCATGACATAGTTAAATGATAATAGCTTAGAGCCAGGGACAGATTGGGAGTTCAAATCAGTGTCTTGTATCCAAACCTACTTTCTGTGACCTCATATGTTCCCTATGAATCAGGCCTAAGAATAGAATTGACACCACCGAGAGCACCCTCCCTGCCCACGTGATAACCAGGGCAAGGAAAAGCCAGGCTCACCTTGAGAGGAATGTGGCTCTGCACCAAGCATTTCAGGGTCACTCAGCAGGGTTATTTTTGTTATTCTTCTGGCCTTTTCTCCCTGGCCATGGCCCAGAACACTCCGGGCTTCGTCATCGTTTTGTGCTGCACAGAGCAGCCCATTGACCTTAATACCTGAAGCTGCAGCTGCCACGATCAACCTGAGGGTTCATAAGGCCTTTTCCTCTATGCCTTCCATACGAGGTTAAAGAAGGCACCATCACGTCGCATTCAGCTTTTGAGAAAAGTAAACTTCATAAACGATGTAACAATCTCTATCAGAGCTCAAGAAAGCAATGAGTCAGACAATCAGAAATGGGCTGCCCAATTTTTCAAAAAGGAAATAGAGAGATATATCCTAGTAAATCTAACCTTAGGGGGACAAGGGAACATGGTATTATTTATCACTCCATTCTACAGCACCAGCAATTTGAGCTTTGCATTGTTCTCTTATCTCATCAGAAGAGACTTTAGTAAATGCAGATGGATACTAAAACAGTACATATTCAGGATCACAAAAAGTAATGCAATAATATTAATATGAACAGGCGTGGACCACACATAAGAGTCATAAGCTCACAGTGCCCAGCCTTTCCCGTACTTCATGAAGAACAGCATCCTTGGCACATTTTCAGGGCGGGCACTGCAAATCTTCAAATTACAAAATTCTCCTGTATTATGATGTTTCTTTTATAACTGGAGAAAAATAATTTGAGGTCAGAAAAGTTCAATTTTAATCCTAGCCTTGTCATTTGTAATTGTTGACCTACATAACAGACTGAGAAAGACTCTGCAAAAGAAAATGATCTTTATTCAGAAATGGGCATTGCAATGGGAATATGCCTGCCATACTAAACCATGTGCATATTCACAGAGGTAAAGGAAGACAAAGGTTTTTAAAGGAACAAGGAAGAGAATTATATAATTGTTTTGAGATAATTATCTTTGGCTGCAGGGATCAATAACAAGGTGGTGCCAGTTGGAGGTTGGACAGGCAGCTGATGAGCAGATGATCTGGCAGAAGCTGGTTGTTTGATGTTTTGTTTGTTTGGGGTTTTTGTTGTTATTTTCCTTTCATTAAGGTTGCAGTAGCCTTTGTGCAAGGTTGCAGTTTTTGCAGAGTCTTCTGTGATAGTTCTTGTTATCGGGCCTCCATGCATGAGAGCACTCTCTCCATGGCCTTCCCCGGCTCTGTTTGTCAGGGTTGTTAGCACAAGTGGCTCCATTTTGATTCTGACAACTTTCAGATTAGCTATCTGACCTTTGGCAAATCATTTCTCTTTCTTGGCTCTTCAGTATTTTCACTACAAAATGAGAAAGAAGAGGATTCTCACTACATGATCCAGGATGTCCCTTCTAGCTCTGAAATGTTTTGATGCATATGTAACCCATTAAGGCTTCAGTCATACGTACACTAACATAGCAGTTACATAGGTTTAGGAGACTTCACCTGCTGAACTGCAGGCCCTCAGCACCCGTATTATTTTCTCCAAAGTCAGCCACAGCTAATTCTGGGTAAGGTAGTGTAGTAAGCATTGGTGGAGTTCTATCCTGATTTTTTCAAGTTTCTTTTACTATTTCTGTGTGCCCACCCCCAGCGTCTGAGGGCTTTGCTTCTAAGGGCTTACACCGACAGCTTTCTTCAGGGGCCCGACTGTCCTTGGGCCAGCAGAGCTGTCCTGCCTGCTCAGCAGGTGCCCAGAGGCCCTGAGACAACGGCTGACTTGACAGATTAGCCAGGGATTCTCGGCCCAACTCCCTTGCCTCAAGGCTCCTTTCCTGAGATCTCACACTTTTCTGTCCTGCTTCTCCCACTCCCTGGGATATCACACGCATGCTTAGGAAAAATCCCCCTCATGCTCTTCTGAGCTGGCTGCCTTTTGGGTGTTTACTGCTTGCCAGCCACTTGAGGGATGTGCCTTGCCAGGACACAATTGGAGGTGATCTCATTGGGCACACTGCTCCCTTGCCAGGGACGCGGTCTCCCAGGGCATCCCCAAACTGCAAATACGCAAGATGCCAAGGGGCACTGCCCTCCTGTCGGTTCTCTTTGCACCACCTGAATCTTGGTGAGCTCTAATCAGAAATAAGGAAATGTGTTTCCCTCCAACCGTGTTGAGCTTTGCTACCCATACCCAGGGCTGAGCTGCCGGTGCTCTGTGTTTTTAGAAAGCATCGTGTGCAGCCCAGATCTGGCTCTTTATTGTAGCCCTTGTCATGGTCAAGCTTGGTCACTGAGATAAGGCAGGTAAAAGAAACATCGTCCTGGTTTCTCCATCTCTGTCCCTCACATGTCAAGTTTTACAACAGATTCCCAGAGATCTACTGCCATCATGTTCAACCAAAATTCTTGTTGCTGGCGTTTGGAATCATTTACTAGATATAGATAGATCAGAACTGAAAATCTAGCATTTCATGGTCTCTCTCATCACCAAGCCAACTTAACTTAATAAAAATGGCCCAACCAAAACAAATAAATGGCAGAACTACATCATTTTTTGGATAGCTATATTAAAAAAAAATCTGCTAATAAAAAATAATGGGTAACTTGTTTTTATAGATTTTACCTAAAATCCCCATCCAGATGTCCATTTCCCTCTTTATTACCTTCTTCAAGAATCCTGCAAATAATAATATTGGTAAATTTTCATATTTTTTATTTGATATTCACCAGCAAATGTGTCATTTCATTTCTCCGGGAGAAAGGAGATTTTGATTAATCTAGTAGTAAAATCGTACCAATGGTCCTATTTGTGCTGGGACTCCTCAGGACAGGTAGAAGATGCTGAGGTCAGTGGACAAAATCTAGAATAGGAACAGCATCATTGAAACATGGCATGCACAGAACTCATGACTTAATATCTCCATACCTGAGCCTCTATTTTTGAGTTTTTAAATTTTGCTCTTAACTTTATTATATTTTCTTTTTTTAAAATTTCAGAATATTACGGGGATACAAATGCTTAGGTTACATATATTGCCTTTCCCCTGCCTGACTCATAGCTACAAGTGTGTCCCTGCCCCAGCTAGCACATAAGCCACTCTATGTAGGGATAAAAGAATCATTCTATTCATCTCTTGCTTTTATGTACATTTATCACGTTAAGATTGGCTTCCTTATTTAAATCAATAACATCCGTTCTTTCCTCTCCTCTTTCGTTTTGTCTTCCTACATCTAACATAATTACGTATGTCAAAGTTTATTAACCAGGCAGTGGAATAGAAAATACAATTTTTATTTCCAGATTTTCATTGACTCCTGCGTGAACTGGATTAGACATTTTGTCAGCAGGAACCAATCACATTTTTTATGCTCCATCTTTCAAAGAATCTGGTTTTAGGTATTCTGATCAAAAAAAAAAAAAAAAAAAGAAGAAGAAGTTTTCCAAGGCATGGTTTTCATTCTAATTGAGTTTATACGCTAAGAAAACAGCATGGAAGCAGACAGAACAGGCATTGTTTGAACATACAATACATTTTTTTAAAACACATTCTTCATATGAATTTTATAAAATCTTCCTTTGGTAATAACTTTTAAGGAGGAAAAAAGAAATGGCAAGAACAAGATTAAATCAAAATGCCCCAAATAATATGGCCAAAGTGACTTTAGAGAAGCAGTTCTTAAACTTTTGGGAAGTCATCAATCCTAGAAAAACACGTGTGTGTGTAAATACTGGAGTTCGGTAGGAAATCTTAAGGGATTCACAGACTTCTGTGAAACTCCGTTTTGAAACCTCAAGTTAAGAACCCCAACTTGAGTATTTTCCAAACACTTTATGAAATGTTCAATCTACCTAAAACAGAAGAACATATACTCAAACTGTGTGACCTCCCCCGTCTTTTTTCCTTTTCCTTTCCCCCCCACTTCTCTCTCCCTACACAATCTCTCTCTCTCCCCTCTGTCTTTGTCTCTGTCTCTGTTTCTCTCTCCATCTCTCTCTTTCTCTCTCTCTCCTCTATCTTTTTCTCTCTGTCTCTCTCTGTCTCTGTCTCTCTCCTCCTCCCTCTCTCTCTCCTCCTGTTCTCTGTGAGCGAGCCAGCATTGCTCTTCCTGGTCATTCAGGACCCAGCAGGGCAGAGGGAGAAACAGAGAGGGTACAGGTGGCCCATCTGTGCCTTAGCCCATAGTCCTGGAAGCGCCACATGTCATTCCCACATGCGTGCTACTGGCGAGAACTGGTCACAGGGCGCCACACAGAAGTGAAGAGGTGAAGGCAGAGCCGGAAAACCTACTCTCTGTCTTGGCAGCTGCTTCCAGAGCCAACCCCACGCTGGATCACCATGGACTTCTGTGGGCTGCCAGCCGTCTTTGCCTCAGCGCCTTTTTGACAAGCAGAGTGTCTGTCACCCTGCTGTGCTTGGGAATCACCCACAGGCACCGTTAGCTATCTGTTGCTGTGAAAAATAACTTCCAAAATGCAGTGGCTTAAAACAGCAAACACACTGTACCTTGTGTTTTCTGTGGGTCAGGAATAGGGGAGTGGCCCAGGGCCTCTCATAGGTTCCCACAAGCTCTGCAGGGGGGACCTGCTTCCAAGATCCCGCTCGTGGACACTTGCAGGCCCCCCTTCTTCACTGGGAGAGCGCGGCCTCTCCCCACGGCTTGGCAGCTTCCTTCCTTCCTAGCAGGCCAGCAAGAGCGCGACAGGGGAACCTCAAGACAGAAGTCACCGTTTTTTGGTAGACTGATCTTGGTAGTTCCGTCCCATCGCTGTTGTCCTATTTCATCATTTGGAGCAAGTCGCAGGTGGAACCCACGCTCAATGAAAGTGAAATACACAAGGGTGTGAGTAACAGGAGGGAACTCAGGAGGGTCTGGCTTTGGGGCTGCCTACCCCCCCCCACCCCTGGTGAGGACAGAAGGGAGGGGCAGCAGGCTCTCACCTGTAGTCTCTCGCATTTAAAAACATATAAACATCTCTGCACTTGCTTTGGCAATAGGGGTGTACGGAGGTGGCTAGACGTCACATTTCTGTCCCAAAATAGAGCAGGGAAAAGAGCCCGCGTGGTGGGAAGTGGCGGGTCCGGCCAGCCTGGAGCCCTGCAGAGCGGGAGGCCCTCCGGGAACATGGAACACGGTGGAGGCTGGCTTTCCTTGTCGCTCCCCTGCGTGTCACAGGCTCATGCATTTATTTTATTTAATTAAGCCTATTTATTTTTGCTTTTTATTACTTTGTTCTTCTTTTTACTCACTTCAACTTTGACAACGAAAATTTTAAGATTCAATAAATGTACGCAGAGAGGAGTTAATCGGTAAAATATTTTATATCCAACATGATTAGACCAGTTGAAAGCTGTGTTCTTTTAAGTGAGTATTAACAATTGACCTAGACAAAAATGTTTTAAAACACCATAACTGCTTTTAAACTCTATTTTAAAATCTTCATTTTTTAAAAAAATATTTTTTATTCCAGTAAAAGAGATACAACCTAAGCTTTCCATTTTAACCATTGTTTAGCATACAGGTCTCTGACGTTACATACATTCACACTGCTGGGCAACCGTCACCACCATCCGTCCCTAGAACTTTTCCATCTTCCCCCGCTGACACTCTGCACCCTCGCTGATTTTTGTATTAATGACACACTCCCAATCACTAAACTGTTATTTTCTTCTCTCTCCTTAGAAATTTTATTGACTTTTATTCTTTTCCTAATTTATATCTTTTGGCTTCCTATCGAAAAGGCAAGCCATTCATTCTTTAAAATAACCCAGAAATTAGTTCTATTCAGTTTTATTCAAGGAGTGAAGATGCTGTGAGTTTCATTCATCTATATTCAAGAAGCTCAGGTGGCTTAGCTCCCTGGCTTCTCACAGCTCCTTAAAAATCCCCAGCTGGCTTTATTTCAATGACACCTGCAGATTTAGCTTACCCTGGCCTGTGGGACCTTATTAGGCCCCTAAAATTAGTAAATAATAAGAACCTACACATTTAGCTGTGTTAGTGTTCATCTCCTTTGTAGCAAATCTAGGTTTTCCTTTTCATCCGGGTTCCAGTATATGGACCCTTGCTTTATTCTTGGCATCACATACTAGTGTTCTAGCAGCCAGGCATTTTCTTCTAGAACTAACTCTTCTCTTGTGTTGCAGGATCCACAGAAATCCACATTTCTGTGCACGTGAAGCCACGGCTCCATGCCTTTCCCTCTCCTTCTTGCTGTCAGAGCCCTTTCCTAGTCTCACAGCTGGATCTATCACGATCACCTATCATGTCCAAATGGGGCTCCCTTATCTCTGGGTCCTAACTATCTTCTTTCTTTGTCTATCCTGCTGAAACCCAAACCTTTGCTCTGTTACTTTCCCTCTTTCACATGCTTTTGGGACAGTGCGACCCTTTTGAATTTACACTACTCAAGACTGAATGTCTCTAGAAGGAAGAGAAAGAAAAATATCCATTCATTAAGTCTCCAAAGCAGGTGGTTTTGCCCAATTTTGATGCAGGTGTCTAAATCCTAATTCTGTATGTCCAACAGAGACTGTTACTTATCCAACCAAAATCTGTTCTGCTTCTTTTAGAGTAATAGGGTATAGCCATGTGCACAGCTGCTCAGGGATAGCACAGCTGCTCAGGTGCGCTCCATCTTCCTACACCTTAGTAGCTAGGTGTGGCCACACTTCTAAGTTCTCATTAATGGAGTATGAGCAGAAGTACAACGTGCAACTTCTGCTTCACTTACTTAGAAAACACTTGCTCTGAAACCACTCCTCACATATTTTTCTGCTAGCTAAGAATGAGAACAAGAGGGTTTCCTTGGAAGCTACATATTGAAGATGACAGAGCTTCCCTACTCTTCAGGGCATAACTTCTTGAAACGGAAATCACCTTCCTTCTCTGTGCCGTGGAAAGACACAAAACAAACTTTTATTTTGCTGAGCCATTATCTTTGGGTCTCCTCATTACATCAACTCAGACTTAACTCTAAGAAATGTAATTAATAAAAAATTTTAGATTATTTTTAAAAAAACATACCCAAATGGTTCTTATTCTTCTATAGGTTTAAATAGCTTATTGAAGGCCATATACATTTAAATAAGAAATAATTAAAATATTAGATATGTTAGAAATCAGTCGCACTTCTGTGTGGCCACTTGCCCCACTTTGGAGCTTCTTTTTCAGCAGAAGGGAAACCTTAGGTGACACCTCTGCTTCATCAGTTGGAAAAACCATGGGTTGCGGTCAATTTTGTTGAAGGAGTCTGACCGTATTGCATTTGCATGGATGGCAGTGCGTCTGTAACATTCACAGCCGACAGTGGATGAAACTAAACAAGCCAATGTCTAAGGCACAAAGTCATCTGAGACAATTATTTCTTTAAAAGTTTCATGATTTTTTGAAATTATGTTCATAGAAAAAAAATAAGGAGAGTCTCTATTAATGGTTCCCCATCTGTTTAGGGCCACCAGGCTGTCCTGGGAAGTTGATGAAACTTTGAGTCCCTTTCCTGGGAAAGTCTGTAACGTGGCTCATTTTGTATACAATGTAAGATGACTCACAAACAGCCTTCAGCACAAGCACATCCATGGGTCACAGACTAAGAACATACTTTTATAGAGGAAAAGTCAAAGAATAAATCCATTCTAATTTCAAATTCTAAGTTCAAAAAATAAGTTTCCAGAATCCATTAATAAAATGAAATATTTAAAAATCTGCACTATTTTTTTTCTGCATAAACTGAAAGTCTGCATAAAATCTCTATAATATATATGTCTAATATTTGGGGAGTATTGTCAAGTTCTGTTAACATGCTGATATAGCTAAATAAGGCATGAATGATGCAGCGTAAAATATAGGACAAACAGTCTTTTCTCTTTTAAATTTGCACTCTCAGACCTGCTGAGATATTCCTTCTAATGTCACTGTGCAGTTTCAGAAGTTATCATGGAAATTATATAGGTTTCTGTTTATCAAACCAACCACCTCATGACAAATACTTCTAGACTTCCACTCATTTAACTCACAGTTTGGGTTTTAGACCAAACACACTATGCCCACACTGTTAGATGTACATTCACACTTCCAATGAGGAAACAAACAGTAGTTGATCCAGTCACTTTCCATTGACAGACCGCCATCATTCTGGTACACATAGAGATATACATTGCAGAAGCTCATGGCATATTTCCTCCTTGACTCAGGTTCCTTGTTTATTACCACATGAACATTTCTCTGGTATATTTTTAGTACAATGTGTTATCCTAGACTGATCATATGTTCACAGATTGTGGGGAGCCTGTGAAAGACTTTCTGCTGTATTTGCTATTGGGCAAAATCCCGTCTGCTACCTGGTACTCATGCAGAGTAAACTGCAATGTAGAGACAGATGGTATGACCAAGTGGGAGAGAGACTCGTTTGCAGAATTGGGAGAGCTCTGCTCTGGCAGGGGTGGGAGAGGAATGAACAAGTCCACCCCAGCATGCAAATATAAAATGTCAGTGTTGAAGGTTACTCCTTTTGATTTTGCCAGTATCTCAGAACCATGTGAGCCTGGGAACATTCCCAAGAAGGCAAAAACTCCAGGTTCTCCACATGGTGAGTGGGGCCTAACTGTTGAAACTGCAGGGGCTGAATACACGATAGGTTGCATGAGGTAATTTGACAAACTCAAGGACATGGTGACCAATATATTCCTTTCTGTGAAAGTAGAAATGTTTTCACTGGAGGTTATTTGTCAAATGATAGATGAAACATGTTTAGCGTTTTATACTTTGTGTAACAACACATGATCTCATTTTCAACCAATCACTAAAATTAAGATCAAATTCATTTTTTTTGTTTTGAATTAGAAAAATGAAATCAGTTTTTTCTTCACAGTCCAGAGTCCTTACTGTGGTTTAGCACCTTCTGTGGGGTGAGAAGAAATTAGCTAAATTGGAATTTGTTTACTTTTCCCAGGTGAACTGCTACCCCTAGGAACTGCTCTCCGGAATATTTACTTACTTTTACAGCTCTAATGTACATGCTTATGCTTATAAAACAGGCATGTTAATTGGATTTTAAAACATAAAAACACCTGATTGAAACCAGCTCAGTTTCAGGAAAGTCTCTGATATATTTAATCATGCATCTACTGTTCTCCCAATTATATGCCCATGTCACTAACTCGACTAAATTTGGGTCATCTCGCCAAGTTACTCTGTCAATGGCTGCAAAATGAATCAAGTATCAGAAACAATGTTTGCTTTAGTTATATAGGTCATTATAAGTGAATGCTTATTGCTGAATTTATACTTAATTAAATGTTATATCTTACACTATCCAATGGCATTCTTCTTGTCAACAGGAGGCTGCTAAAATTTCAAATTTGGCCAGTGACTGATGCTCCTAGAACAGTCACGGCTCTAGGTAAGCAGCTCCTGGATTCCTGGAGCAGCCCTCCCCAGCCCCACAGTCGTCCTGGAAGCCACTTCGGTGGATGCTGGTTCTACTCATGCTACCTTCACCTGTGAGCCCCTAAAGATCTTGCAATGTGACTTATATAAATAGAGTAGGCATTAAATAAACATATGTATTCTGACTGCATGCAGCAGGTTGTAAGTGCAGTAAAATTACAACATTAAGATGAAACAAATTTATAGATTCAGGGCATCATTGGCTTATGTTTTTCTGTGCAAGTTAGTTGAATGGTCTGGTTATTTGGAAATCAACTGTGCTCTCCCTTGCTTAGTTCTGTAGTTCTGGACATTTCTATTTTCAATAGTTTGTTCAGGCCATCAAATGGCCACTTATGATTTGTATATTTTATTGTATGTAAATATTACCTAAAAAGAAGAAAAACTAAAGAAATACTCTACTGAACTCTAGTTAGTAATATGCATGCTGAAGTATTTAGAATGGCATACTAAAATCTGCAATTTATTTTGAAATGCATTTTTTTAAAAATTCTGAATAAATAGATGTGTGATAAAAACAAGCATAGTAAAATGTCAGTTGTAGAGTCTAGTTGCTGTATATTTCTGTGTTCATTCCGAAATACTTTCAACTTTTCTATACATTTGCAAATTTTCATCATAAAATGGGATGGAGAGGAGGAATAAGACAGAGGAACTATTCCTACTTTTTTTGTGTGGACGCTATAACAGGTTGGAATTGAGGACAGGAGCCAAATATAAAGAAGTGTTTTATATATTATTAATAAAAATTTTTGATACTTTTAAGGTGTATACTAGTTCAGTTTTTTATGTAGTTAGAGCTATCAATCTTTGAATTGGGATGTGTGAACATAATATATGAATAATTTCAAAAGTAATTAAATTCTTGACAATAATAATCAGCTTTCTATCCAGGAACAAATAATCTTTTACCATTCATTATGATTTTTTTATTAGTTCATTTTGTAGGTCATTTCATTTTTTACCCACATATTTTTTCTTATGTATATTTTTTAGGACTGTGAGTATAAATGGTTTCCCTGTATTTCTTACATGTTACTGTTGGTAAATATAATAAGAAAGCTATTAGTTTTATATATATATGTGTGTGTGTGTGTGTGTGTGTGTGTCCAGAATTGTTTTTAGTGACCTCAGCTTTTGATACTTTCAGATTATTTTTGGAATAATTTCATCAGATATTTACATTTCTGTTTTTATTAGAATTTCCTAAATTATTGTTTGATAATTATATATTACTGTCAGACAACATAATTTTTCATATATTTAAGTCTTTTAATATTTCAAACTAAATGTTGTTTGGTTTGGTTCTTATAGGCCACATGTTTTTCAGTAAAATGTACTTTTTTCCTAAGCAATTAGTTTTATTAGTAGAATCACTTTCCATCATATCTTCAAACTGGTTACGACTGGGAAATGAGTTCTATTTTTTAGATTTTATTTATTTTTTTTTTATTTCAGGATATTATGGGAGTACAAACACTTTGGTTACATAAGTTACTTTTGTATAGTTTGAATCAAAGTTATTGTACCTGCTAGGTGTGAATTTACCCCTCTCCTCCTTCACCCTCCCACCTGCTTGATTTCTTTTCTATTTAAAAAAAAATTTTTTTTATTTCAGCATGTTACGGGGGTACAAATGTTTAGGTTACGCATATCGCCTTTGCCCCACCCAAGTCAGAGCTTCAACTGGGTCCATTCCCCAGACGGTGGGCACTGCACCCATTAGGTGTGTATATGCCTATCCCTTCCTTCCCTCCTCCCATCTGCCCGACACCCGATGAATGTTATTACTATATGTGCACTTAAGTGTTGATCAGTTAAAACCAATTTGATGGGCCGGGTGCAGTGGCTCACGCCTGTAATCCTAGCACTCTGGGAGGCCGAGGCAGGCGGATCGTTTGAGCTCAGGAGTTCGAGACCAGCCTGCACAAGAGCGAGACCCTGTCTCTACTAAAAAAAATAGAAAGAAATTATCTGGACAACTGAAAATATATAGAAAAAATTAGCCAGGCATGGTGGCACATGCCTGTAGTCCCAGCTACTTGGGAGGCTGAGGCAGAAGGATCACTTGAGCCCAGGAGTTTGAGGTTGCTGTGAGCTAGGCTGACACCACAGCACTCTAGCCTGGGCAACAGAGTGAGATTCTGTCTCAAGAAAAAAAAAAAAAATAAACAATTTGCTGGTGAGTATATGTGGTGCTTGTTTTTCCATTCTTAGGATACTTCACTTGGTAGAATGGGTTCCAGCTTTATCCAGGATAACATGGCAAAATTCAACACCCTTTTATGATAAGCATGCTTAACAAAATAGGCATAGATGGGACTTACCTAAAAATAATATGAGCCATATATGACAAACCCACAGCCAACGTCATACTGAATGGTGAAAAATTGAAAGCGTTCCCACTTAGAACTGGAACCAGACAAGGTCGCCCTCTATCACCGCTTCTATTCAACATAGTGCTGGAAGTCCCAGCCAGAGCAATTAGACAAGAGAAGCAAATCAAGGGCACCCAAATGGGGGCAGAAGAGGTCAAACTATCTCTCTTTGCTGACGATACGATCTTATATCTAGAAAAGCCCAAAGATTCTGCCATGAGACTACTGGAATTGATAAACAAATTCAGCAAAGTCTCAGGTTACAAAATTAATGTCCAGAAATCAGTAGCATTCCTATACGCCAACAATAGTCAAACTGAGAACCCAATCAAATATTCAATTCCCTTCACAATAGCAACAAAGAAAATAAAGTGCCTAGGAATATATTTAACTAAGGAGGTAAAGATTTTATTTTAAACTAAGATTTTTAAAAAATTTCCAGGTTTTTAAATTTTAATGTCCCCTGGTTATCTCATATCTACCCATGTTTGCTTCATAATTTCTTGTTCATTGACCACTGTTAACTTCTTTATTCACTACAGAATTTGAAATACACTTATTTTAAAATGATTTTTGTATGTTCTATTATATACATTTTCCTTGGGCTAACTTAATCTCCCAATGGCCAGTTGTATTTCTTGGTATTAGTTTGCTTTCTATGTTTTAATATTTTAGATTGCAGGCTGACATTGCATGAAAGTTTCACTTCTCCTCTTTCTCCATGCTCTCTCCACACTCTTCTGTTCCTCCCATCTAACAAAGTTTTACAGTTGCCTGAAGTGGAATAGTGTCTGAAATGGGATAGTGGTCTGGGGCTAGATCTTATGCTGGCCGTTCAAACTTTTCCCATGGTGATGCTGAGAACAATGTCCGTTAACTCATGAAACCAGAGGGCAGCTTGACCAAAGTTGTGGTTGCTAGGTGATGTCTGTCTGCTTCTTTGACTCCCCTGGTATATAATTATAACTACAGCACAGCTTCAGCCTGCAGTTAGACTCAGTTTATTTTTTCTACCTCTTTTCAAGGAGATGGAGTTCCTCAGCCCTCAGAGTTAAGTACTGAGACTGCCGCCAGGAAACAACATTCATCCTGATAATGCCACACAAATCATTCCAGTATCTTAGCATAGCTGGAGCTTTAAGTTCAATTTTTCTTTTTTAATCCACAGAAATATTTAACTTCTACTTGAGCCTGATAATCCATCATCATTTCTTCTTTTCATATTTTATCATCATACTATATGTCTGGAGCAGATGGGGCCCTTAAAGATATGAAATGACATTATCCAAACTAGATGGCTCTTGGCTTCTGGTTCAAAGAATAAACTAATACTCAACTACTTTTATATTCTATTTAAAGGTGTTATTTTTAGTAACATGTGAATGGAATTATATCAACTGTCTTGAAAGTGACACTTAAGAATTTTTTCTTAGCTTATTTAAGTATATTTTTATATTATCCAATATTGTTTTATAGTTGCATTCTTGTCATAAACTCTCTTTTCTGGTGATAAATATTCATGTTTCATAATGCTATATTTAATATTTTAAATAAAATATTGGTACAAATATTAAAATGGAAATTAGTCTCCACCTTTTTACTATAGTTATCAAATTTCGTTTTTTAAAAATTTATAAAATAAATTATTTCATTCAAAATATTTTTTTAGTTCTTGAAAAATTTATTTTATATTCATTAATTCCAACGATTTAAAGATTTAGTGAATAAGCCTATCATTCAATCTGGTTTGGAGCTCTTTGGAGAATTTACTCCTTTGAAACTATCTCAATGTTCTGGCTAACTATTCTAGGATTCTTAGACCACAATTATCTTTACCAAGTTAGTTATTCAAATATATTTTTCATATTTTATAATATCCACTATTCATTGATTTCTTTTTTAATCTCAATATTTCCCATTAGACGGTTTATATAGTAAACATTCTGTGGTCTTTTATTCTATGATAACACAATACACACACTCTTAAATGATAATTTGCTGGAAATAAAAATGGATCAAATTTTCTTTTCTTCAGAATTTAAAAAATATTTCTATGTTACTTTCTTATATTCAGCATTGATGTTGAAAGTTTGGCATCAGTCCAATCCTTATTTTGTTGTCTACGTGATCTACCTTCCTCTATAGACACTTTTAGAATACTGTTTTTTCCTCTGATGTTTTAAAATATTGCTATAATATGTGTAGATATATATTTTTATGCTCTCTCATTTGATACTCTATGAGCCTTTTCAATGCAAAGTATGTAATCTTTCCAAATTTTTGAAAATATGTTTTCATTATTTCTAAAAATATTTTCTCTTCTCTATTTTTCCTTCCTCTTCTGACACTCCCATTACTGCATCCTGACACTTTCACTTTTCATCTCTTAACATGACCTTAGTCTGGCTTATTTATTTTATTCTTCTTCATCAATTTCTGTTCATATAAGGAGAATTAGTCAATATTACTTTCCAGCTTACTAATTCCCAGCTTTTCCTTTAACTGTATCCATCCTGGTATGTGCTTCTTCCATTGTGTTCTTTAAGTATTATATTTTTATTTTTAATAAAGTCAGAGGAAGATATGTGTGTGTGTGTGTGTGTGTTTTCTTATCTCTTTATGTGTATTTGTTATATTTCTTGGTCTACCTGTTCTAAAATTCTGCTCTACGATATATATTTGCATATTTATCTTTCTATTTAATGATCGTACTCCACAGGTGTCTATTAATTTCGGCATTTGAGTACCAGCTGCACTTCCTGGTAATGTATATTGGAGTAGGCCCAAAGGCTAGGGAGGCTTTTGTCTGTCTCTCCATTGCATTTATGGAAAGAGGGAGAAGTGCCCAAGGGCAGACAGACCCAAGCCCCACAGAATCATGTTAGCCACTCTACAAGTCTTCTAGTCAAAGATTCGTTTTTACATTACTTTAAATAAGCAGTTTGGGAAGAGCCTCTTGTTCAGTCTGCGGGAGCTGGATGAAGAGGACTAAAGAAGCAAAGGCACAAGGTGCTCCAGACAGATCATCAACTGCAAACCCATGGCTCAATAACATCAGTGGCCTGGATGGTCTTAACATTTTTCATGGCAAGAGAACAGACAATGATTGATTATGCCAAGGCTATGCATGGAAAGGTAAAAGCAGAACTAACAAGTTTTCCTCCAACCTATTCACCTTGAGTGGCCTTCTATCATCCTGCACCCCTGGCTGCAGACACACCAAGGCCCTCCCCACACGGGGACTGATTCCTTGTGGTCTTCGTTCTTAACTTGCTTTTGTCCTCAATTTTTGTCATTTTCCTTGACCTATACTTTCCTTGAGCTTCTGTAGTCTCTCTAGGATGGATTCAGAAGAATAGAGCCAGCAGTCCACCATCATAATGGGTACTAGAAACTTCTATCATGGCATTCTATGTCTGGTTATTTAGATTAAATTTTTTTTGCATATAATTTATTTTTTAAACTAAAATGTACAATATTTGCAAAACAATTTATAAATAAATAATCTAGGGTTTATTAAACTCAGTATTTCTCTTTTTAAAAAAATAACATTTTTACTTGTATCCTTACAATCACTTCAATCACTTTTCCTTTTCACCTTTAAGATGTTGAGAGGATTCTTAGGTTACAGGTTTATTTCACATACTTTCTATTTTTCTGTATGGGTAGTTCAATTTATACAGAATTTGGCACTATGAATTTTCCTCTGAATACTTCTTTGGACAGATTTCCTAGGTTTTCATATGTGTTATTTCCTTTATCAAAAATAATGTGTTATTTTTATTACTGATTTTCTTCATTCCTCAAAAAAAAAAATAAAATATTTTGGTGATTAAGAAAACAAATTTCCAAGGCACTTATAGCTAGAACACTAGCTCTTATATAAAAACTCAGAAACTACCAATATTTTAAGCATAACTAGGAAAAGAAATTCACACCTGCGGAGTTGAAACCGCCCAACTAAATAATTTTCTAAACAGCTAATTTTCTCTCCTAACTCACCTTTCCTATTTTAGCACAATAAGCAGGTTTTCATAAGAGATCTGCAGTGTTGTATGCCAAGAAGCAAGGCTGTAGGGCACACTTCCCCTCTGGTAGCCACGTGTCAATCATTTCGTGTAATTAATTTCTTAATGATTCTGAAACATTTGCTTTATATCTGAATGATCTCATTCTAGCACCAGGCAATTTTCTGGAACATTTAAAATGTGAAATTTATAGGTAAGTCCAAGCAAATGCATTTGTAGACAATGGGTGGATGAAAAGCTCAGGATCAAACCTTTTGCCAATGCAGTATATAACATTTTCTTTGACAGAAGCAAAGTGATATATAGCATGTCACAGCTAAGCTGTAAAAATACCATGACCTTTCATCAGTCTCAATTATTAGAAGTAATAGCCTCAGGCTGAAACTACTTGGGAATCTCTGACGATATTAAACACAGAAAAACTAGAGAAGCTTATGCAAAGTGCATGGCCAAACTGTGCTGGGATAGGGTTGCCTAGTGGTCCATTCATCATTTTTTTTTTCTGCTTACTCTGGGGCTGACATCTACTTATTAAGTCTTTCCCTGGGTCATTTCACACTGCTGAAGAGGCAAAGTAGAAATCCCACCAGGAGGCCTGCATTTCCAGAGGGATGGGAGGTATTTGATTTTTGGTGCCATCATCATCTTATTAGGCAAAAAGAAAACCATCAGTCCCGCTAGGCCCCTTCCTGCTGTTTCAAAAGTCATATCCAGTGTGGATGAGTGCCCCGATGTGCACGAACGTTCTAAGAAAAAATAAACTGCTGTCCTGTGAAATGGTAATATTTTTCAGTAGCTGGGGACCACGCCTTGCTGGTGAGGGAAGCCAGGCTGAGCACTATAAACAGACCGACAGTCTACCAGGGGAAAGAAGGGATGGGAAGAATCAAGAGAAGGGGTGATTGAAGGAAAGCGTACATATTTCACAGAATTCTACGGGATAAACCTCAGTGGAGGACTAGTAATATTTCACTGAAACAGGTACTGACAGTAGGCAAACAGATTGCTTTTGATCAGGGATGGAATTCAGAAACATTTAGTTCCCCTATTCTCTGAAATTTAGCACTTTACTTAATTAGGAATTTATGAAACAAACTGTGGCAGTATTCACAATACCTCTGACTGTGTCGTCAACAGAAACCACATGGGTGATATTACATACTACATTTCAATTGTAGCAGATTATTAGGAAAGGAAGGTTAAGAGCCAGGTTTTATTTATTTATTTATTTATTTATTTTTATAGTGATCTCTGAGCTGCTGGTGAGCTCCCTCCCATGAATAAGTATCCTACATCATAGTCATGAACAACTAGGTGAGTGAGAGACCAACAGGGAGAGTCTGTGCGGGGTGGGCAGTCACGAGGGGGGAAGTGGAAGGGAATGGTCTGCAGCATGGCAGCATACACACGTGTTTTCCATGGGAACCTCTGCATAACCCAGGTAGATGCGAGGCAAGATGCAGCTTGCACCACCTACCAGCCCCAGAGAGCACAACTCTACCTTACAGCTACGCTGCTCAAGCGATATCTACCTTCTATCTTCATTTCCACCCTCAGTTCCCACCATCCACCTGATGCTGGGGTGGACCAGATCCCAGTCTCAGTAAGACGAGGGAGAGACATGGAGGTAATCAAGACCATGCTCCCACCACCCCTGGCTTTCTGTCTGCAGCAGGCCCCAACTGAGGAAGGTGAGAAAATTTAACTTTAAAGCAAGTTTGGAGTTTTATGTATTAAATGCATCTGGACATTCTAATTTCTGAGCCAAGATTCTGTTTGGTAACTTAGGGATCCACAGAACTTATTAGCACAGTAGTCTCACTGCCCAAGATACAGCTCAGGCAGAGAAAGAAATCCCCCCAGTGAATTTTAAAGGGGAAGTAGAATACAAAATTAAGTAGCTTTTTGGTTACACCCCATGAGTCCTGTATGTGCAGAACAGAGTTTATATTGATTGTTTGTGTTTTTCCTCAAATGCATAAAAGTTCTACTTCAGCTAATTTGCTTTATTCCAGAGCCCCAGTCAGATCCTGCTGTTCCTTCTAAGGTTTGTTCTTGTCCAGAAATCCTCCTCATTTCATCTAGTGCACTAATAAGTCTGCCCATCCATCTGGTCTGGCTCAAACCCATTGCTTCAGTGATATTTTATTTAAATGCACAACCCACATTGGTTCTCTTCTAATTTCTATTGCCTTTGCAGTACTATTTATTTGACTTACAATTACCATATTCTATTTTTATGTAATTTTGCACCTTTATGTCATCAATGAATTGAGAGCAGCCATGAAGTTGTGTGTCCTTAAGCTATACATCAGGTACTTATTATATATTAAATTGAATTTTAATATCTCACTGGATATCTTACATATGAATACCATTCTGCAAAGCAATTATTGTTCATTTTTTTTCACTTTAAAGAAAAACCCTTTTAATACAAAAGTCTTTTTATTCTTTTTTATTTGCTTGGCTTTTAACACAGACAGAATTGTTTTCAATCTTTTTCTAAAATTAACAATACATCATATTTTTCTTGATTTCTTTTTTGAAACTGCACAACTTTTGGTCTTAGAAAATCTGGAGGTCCATTTGTTATCATTTCAAGTATAAGTGTAAATAAAAACCTTATTCGCAATCATTTCTGTATATGCAGGACATAAATCTGGGAATATTATCTGTTTATATGTAAATATTCTAGGCTTGTTCTTTAAAGAGATCTTGGTTTTATTTAAAATACATGCAAGGTTGGAGGCAGCAAAAAAGGTGTCTCAAGGGTCTTGTGTATTTTAGAGAGGAATGTCAAGAATGTGTGCTTCCCAGCTTGTAAAACAATAACTTCTTTGATCGGATATTCAGTTGTGCTTTGCCTGGCATTTTCTGTTTTTAAATCCAAAGGTAAATTTAACTTAGGGAGGAGATATTTCTGTTTGTCAGTTTCAAAAGCAATTTGTTTTCATTTTGTTCTTCTTTTTTTTTTTTTTTTTGTAAGCAGTAAATCTTTTGAAATTTGAACTCTACACTTGTTTTCCACTGTGGTTATTTCTTTAGAGGTTAAAGTTTGTAACCATAGCCCCTTCTCTGTCCCTGAAAGGTGGGAGACGGGAAGAGACCATTTGGGAAATTCTGTTGGTAAAATTATTCCCAATAATCCTATTTAAGGCAGATTATGCTGTTCAAAACATGACACTAATCCATATTTTCTTGATGTCATAATAAAAGTAGCTGCTATCAATAAAATAGCCCCCTGTTTTTTGAATAAACCATCCACCAAAAGAATATTTCCTGTTTGTACTCATATAAGAAAAATTTCCATAGTTTTATGCCTTTCTCAAATACTTATTAACCAACATTAACAACTAATAGCTTCTTGGTATCACCTCTTATTTTTGCACATTTTAATACATAGTATTTTAATACTATACATAGACCATTTTCAAATGATTCGTTGATTAGCAAAGAAGTAAAAACCAGGTATAGGAAAATAACTTTTTGGTTTATTGAGAGACTGAGGACCCTAGGAGGCTGGGCTTGCCTTTAAGATCACAGTAGACCAACTACAGCCCTTGGGCCAAATTGATCTACCACCTGTTTTTGTGTTTAAGCCAAGAACAACGCTTTCTACGTTTTAAAATGATTGAACAAAATAAAAAAAAAAAACTCAAAAGAAAATAGTATTTCATGAACTACAAGACATGAAATTAAACTCTTAGTGTTCACAAATAAAGTTTCTTTGGAGCACAGCCATGCTCATTCATTTACATATCGTCTATTGCTACATTCACAAAACAGTGGCAGAGGAGAATAATTGCAACAGAGACTGTATGACCCGCAAAGCCTGACATATTTACTCTCTGGTCCTTTACAGGGAAAGTTTAAGATTATGTCTGGTTTCTGGAACAAGTGCACTGATACCGGCACAGATGCCTGTGGAACATTTAAGTTGTGATTAAACAGGATTCCCACAAATCAACTCTTGAAATATCGCCTGCCTATTCTTCCAGGAGTGATGACTTCAGCAGTTCTTTGGCACACTAAATGGTGATTGATTCTAATGCTCTTGTTCAGTTTCCCTTTGAGCAACCAAATATTTGTTTTCAAAACAAATAAGCAAAACTATAAAATACATCCTTGATTATGGCAAAACACACGCCTTACCATAGTATCCTTGGCTTCATGCACTGACATACCCACTGACGTGCCTTTTGGCCAGAATACAGACCAAAACTTGATATGATACCTACCAAAATTTAATACATACCTAAATTTGTACTCCAAAGACGTATTCTTATTTATTTCACTTAATTTCTCTCTTCAAACAGACCTACTAGAAAAATTCCTGATAAATTTCCCAAATATATGCTGTTAGGATTTCAAGAAGAGCTTTAATGCAATGCTATAATACTTTTTTTCCAAAATGAGAGATACACATTATTTATTCAGAACTCAATCAATTGTAAGAAAATAAACTCAGACTGAAAAAAAAAGATAATTGGCTTGTGTTATTAAGAAATCTGTGGGTTAAAACAATGCTAATGGGGACTAGATTTCTTTCTCTTTCTCTTTGGGTCTAACTTGTCTTTGCTCTGCCACAAAAATTGCCTTCATTCTTAGACTACAAGAGGTGGGAAAAAGCTAGCAGTAGCTTTCTACATGCATTCTCCTAAATTCAAGTCCAACAGTGTAAGAGCTTATCTATTCCTAGTAAATGCAGCGCAAAACAGATCGGCTATGACTGAATCATAGCAAACAACCTAAACAAAGTACTTGCTGTGACTAAGATGGATTTGGAGCTCAGATTGGTCAAGCCCTGGTGCTATGTCCTACCCTGATCGTGGCTGCCATCTCAGCCAGCAAGTGGCTCCAAAAACTGGGAAGAATGGGTCCCCAAAAGAAAGTTGAGGTTTTCTTGTCAGAATAACAGAGAAGAAGCAGAAAACCAGGAAAAATACTATTTGAATTCAATTATTCTTACCTTGTTCAGAACTTTCATAAATATTGAACATGATTTTTCTATCGCTGACTCATTTTTATTTTTCACAAAGAAAGCTTTTAAAACGTTATACGTTAGGTGGGACTGAGAAAAGAAAAAATAGAGGAGTTTGGAAGAGGCTTTTGACTTAGGCCTTCCCCTTAAATCATTCACAAACATGAGGCCAGTCCACAGAAACAATTGTTATTTATCTACTTATTGTATGTTGCCACCAGTCATCCTCTGAAGTGCCTTGATAATCCTAGTTCCTTCTGCAACACACCAGGCCAGTGAAATGCAGCCCAGTGGGCTCTTGAAGGGAAACCATAGCCACATGCCTGGGCTTGAGCAAGCTGATCCCAGAAACAGAGTTTAATGGGATCTAAGATCAACCCAGGACAAATTGGTTGACTTATGGATAAAATTCCGCTTCCATCTGCTCTTTAGGGCCTCGTCAATTATCATGATCCTTTTCCTGTAGAGCTCCATCTGTTAAAGCAGAACAACCACACAAAAGAGAACCTTCTGTTTCTTTGGGACTTAAGTAACATCCATGGTCTTCTGTCCAAACTCAGTGTGCTGTGTCCACAAGTTCTCTGAGCTTATATGGGTCTCCTGACATCATTCCAGACATGGACATCTGGTTTTTTTTTTTTTCAACAAAAGTTTTGAGAATATAATCTGTATGTTTTGTTTTGAAATGTAATTTTAGTAGGGAAAAATATGAAATAAGATACCATAAATATATACCTATTTTTAAAAGATTAGAAATACCTTGATCCACAAATTTAGGCAACCATTGTTTTTTAAAAAATAATAGGCCAAAAAGCAGGATATTTTTATTATTATCAAAGATGTTAGCATTTTAAGATAAAAGACATATTTTACTTAACACTCTGTGAAGTGAAATAATTGCTTAATCTATGTTTCCTGCATATGCTGTCGGTCATAATCCAATTGCTCTAAGGGAATCAGACTGCAAAATGTAATCTTTTGTGCCTAGAAAGAAAACAAAAAGACTTTGAGAACCACCCAGCATTGTCTCTGCTATAGAAAATAAGGAAACGCTCTCTGGGAGAGGTACAAATTCATCAGGTCTAAAAAAGATTACATTAGCACATTTCTTCTGTGGCCTTCGGATTCTAATGGCACTTTCAGGAACAAAAATGTCTGGTACTGTCTTCCTATTGACTGTAGGATGTGAGATGACGGTTCTGACTCCGAAAGTGTGAGCCATCTGTAGCAGCACCACTCCTAGAACCACCGCGGAGGCTGTCAGCTACAGCTGACAGTAGTAGTGACTGATGGAAACCTGACACAATCGCTCTGTTCTGTCATAAACCGTCTGCAGGTAATCAATTCCACCACACAGTGTGAGCTGTAATCGTGTTGAATCAGGTTTGCTTCTGAATACACAGATACATCCGTAATCACCCTCAGCCTCTAAAGTTCCTGCTTTCCCTGCCTGTGCCATGTGTATTATGTATTTGGAATTATTCGATATATACATGGTATACCTGGATGGATAGATAGACAGAAAAATAAAACAAATGATTTAATGAAATAGCAACTGGGGAGCCACAGGACAGCACTCCACACTTTGCAAGGACATTTTCAATTCACTGTTTTTTGTTTCTTGTTTTTACTGCAAAGGATTTACCAGGATTAGAGATCGAATGAGCAGTGAAATTTGATAAAATGCCTCAATGTAACTATGTAGAATTGTGAAATGTGTATCAGTGGGATTACTCCCGTCTTGTCTAATTATCTTACTATCACTGCATCTGGGTAATAAATATTTAGAAGGTTCCATTTAAATATTTTTCATTAAATACTAAGAGGCACAGTCTATTGATAAACTCCTACTGAATGAATACTCCAAAATAATAAACAGTGTCATCTCGGGAAAGAGAAGAATGGAATTTTGGAACTTGAGCTAAAACTGCCTAAAAAAGCAGTTTAAGGTTTCAGATAAGCTGTAGTTATTTGCATAAATTGGTAGAAATTAATTTTGGAAAAATTACTAAATCTAAACAAAGATTAGTCCTGGTGCATAAAATTACCTGTTAGGAAAATTCTACAGAGGTGTTCACAACGAATGCATAAACAAATTTTGCCAGCCACAATATAAGAGATTTTTGGAAACTTGTCTTCCTTTGGCAAAATAAACTTCTTGGTTCTTCTCAATTGCCTTGTATTGGGTGCTAAAATTGAAGGTGTAGGAGCATGATGGTGTATTCCTCTTTCTAATTTCTTTATCATTTTTTGTTTATTTCTCGATCAATTAGTACTTTCAAAGCACTTCTTTTGGTGCTAAATTTTAAAACTGCTGCTTGTAACATGCTGCCTGTATTAAAAAATGCAAAACAGGAGTGTGTGTAATTGTAGGAAAAAGTGAGGTATAGTGGGTAAGATCACTGGTACAATAATAGTAAGACTGCTTGGCAAAGCTTAACTCTGCCACCTTGCTGGGCTCCAGTGGGCAGATTATCTGCACCTAGGCTCATAATTTATAATATAAGAATAATATTAGTTTTCACTGTTCAAGTGAAGTGAGAATTAAATGAGATAGATCATCTATTTAAAATATTGGCTATAATATGTGGCAAGAAGTCAGTCCTCAGTAACTGTTAGCTCTCTTTATTTCATAAAATATATTCAAACATGACTCCAAAGTGATCTGGAGACGCTCAGTGTCTGATAAAGCACACGTGCATGACTCCTTCCTGCTAGACTTGTGTTAGAATCGGCTCCACTTTCCACGAACCTAGTTATGAAACATTCTTTAGAGAAATGTAGAAGACACAACATTCATATTATCATGAATAGTCTAAGTCCTAAATATTTACTAATGAGTCTATTAAAACATTTCAGGAATAAACAAGGCTTCAGACAATATCCACAAAGATTATTTGACACATTTTGTCTTAAATTTTCCACACGATCCTTTCAATTTTTAACCCACTGAAATTTTGTTTCCATCTGGACCACCACTTTAAAAAATTAATCAGTAAGATGCCCGGTGATCACCATTGTGCTAAGTGGACATTTCTGAACTCATATCTAACTTGATCTTCTTGGTCTTATTAGTCCTTTGTGTCACCAAGTCCACTGAACTTAATAAGTAGTCATGGGCCTCCAATTCTGTGTCAGGTGCACTGAGTCTTAAACTTTTTAATTCTGATCTCTCCTAGTGTCTTTCCTACCTCTCTGAACCTAGCATTCCAGCCTTCTTTAAGATGTCTCTTCCTTTGAGTGCTCTTTAAATACATTTTTCATACATGTGCTCCAATATCTTCTTTTCTTTTCACTCTAGGTGCCTTTTTATCTAAGACCGTGATTTATTACAGGACCATTTACCAAGCAGTCTCCATTATACATAACTACCCCAGATCTTTCTATTGAGCTTCTTTCTTACATGTCCTTGAGTATCCACCTGCAAAGTTCTTTTGGCCCACAATTTCAACAAATCTCAACCTGAATCAATTCTCTTTCCTCCAGGGTAGCTCCTCTTCCATTATTTCTTATTTTGATTAATGGTAACATCATCAACCCCATCACTCAAGTCAGAAACCTGGGAGCTCTCTAAGCATCTTTCTCTTACTCACTTTCTCTCTGCAATCCATCAAAAGTTCATATTGATTTTCATTCCCAAATATTTGCTCATTTCAGTTTCCACTCTTTTTCTCTAACACCACTGACATAGTTCATTGTGTTTCACTAATATTACTACGACAGCCTTATAGCTGGTTTTCTGCCATCCATTTGCCTTTAGTTAATCCAGTTGCTGTGATAATTCATAGTATTTTATTTTAAATAGAAATGTGATCCCTTCAACAGCTGTTTTCAAACCTTTCATCATATCCCCAGTCTTTCAGGTGAGGCTTTGAGTACACGGAGCCATGATACTGTGGCTTGACCCTCTCTAGCCTTGTCCCTGACGACTCTTTCCCATGGATCTTCCAACCTTGCTCTCCTCGGAGCTTCATCTCTTTCAGCCTCACCTGAAAAAACAGGGCAAAACAATGTTTTCATCCTGCTTGGATCTTTACTGCCTTAGTATTCATGCTGTCCACAGCCCAACCTTTCTAAAAGAGTTGTAAACATTTACTTTTGTCTAGTTCTATTAACTTTTCTTCTACTGACTATTAAGTTCACCATAAAATGTGGCTGCTCTCACCAGGATCATAAATGGCCTGCCCATTGTCCAGTTTGGTAGTGAGCCCTCAGCGTTGGTGTCGTTTGACTTGCTAGTATCTAACGCTGTTGACCACTATTGCTTCTTGAACCTTTCAAGACCCACAGTTTTAAAGATATTTCTGTGGTTTTTGCTTTGTTTCTGTGTCTTCTCTGCATCTTGGAGTGATACATTTTAATCTCCTTACCAAGTTTCTCTTTGCAGACCAACTCTTAAAAATGTTTCCTTTGCCAGGGTTCTTTCCTTGGTCTTCATGTACCATTTCAATCCCAGTGGTTCTCAAGCTTATTTCAGCCCCAGAACACTGAGGACCCCAATGTCCAGCAGCAACTGTGGCTCAGTACATTTGTAAAACTAAGTCGGAGAAGGGAGATTGAGCCTAATTTTAAAAAGCACCTTAATGGTTATGACGTTGTCCTTTTCTGGTCAAGATTCTTACTCTTTCTAGCTGACCTCATCCCTTCCCTGTCCCTCACTACTATCTATGTCCACTCGATTCACATATTTATTTTTACCTCTAGTTCTTACCTATTTTCTAAGTTCCAAATCCATATATTTAACTGGCCCTTACCACCTCCAGTGATGGGTCCTACCATCATTTTTGACTCAAATTGTCCAAGTTAAATTCATTATTTTGTTTTCTCAAAACTGCTTATCATACACCATTCCTCTATCTATAATGATCCAAGCAAAAATCCTAGGGTTCCATTTGTCTTCTTTCCCCACCATTATTCATGTCCAGTAGTCCCACAGTCTTGTCATTTTTTTTCTTTCTCCGTCACACTCATTACTTTCCACGTCTTTCTCTTCTCACTGTTACTGTCATTGTGTAGTCTTCTGTCTAGCTACTATTATCATTTCCTAACTAATTATCATGCTACAGCTCACTTTCTGCAATCAATCTTTCATTCAGCTCCAGAGTAAATTTTCAAAATACAATTCTTATCATGTCAACGGTCTGGATTACAACTCTTTTGAACTCCCACCATCTGCAGGATAAAGTCCAAATTCCTCAGCCTGATGTTAGATCTCCACTGTCAACTGAGCAGGAACAGAGTTCACTGACCCAGTTTCATTTATTTATTCAACAAATATTTATTGAGTATCACCAGGCAATATTCTAGACACCAGGGACACTGAAGGGAAAAGACAGGAAAGCTTCTAACACTAATGGAGTTTACATTCTAGGTCAGGGAGAAAAATAAAATAAAATAAACAAAAACAAACACAAAGTGGTAAATTGTACATGAAAAAATAAAATATAACCATGTACTTGATATTAATATTAACTAGAAAGCTGCTCCCCTTTATGGCTTTGTATGTTTCTGCTGTAGTACAAACTGTTAGAGCTGTTTATTTAAACAGCTGTATCTTACACTAGACTCTCAATGCCTTAGACACAAACAACAACAAGTCTCATTAAGTTTTGCAGCCTCGCTACTTAGTGATGCCAGCACAGAGTGGAGGTTCCATCAATGTTAGTTGAACATACTCACTCAGGAGCATTTGCAAATGTCAGTGTTGACTGGCTTTGGAATGGGTAAGATACCAGGTGAGGTAGTGGAGAAAGAAAAGAGAGAAGGGAAGGTATGTTTTACCATGCAGTTCTGCTAAATAGATCAGGATACAGTAGGAGTTTCAATGTCAAAATATACAAAACATATATATATCGATCCCTAATTTTATCGTTTAAGGAACAAATCTCAAATTGAACAATTGACATAGCACTTTTTTTGTCCAGTTGAATCTGTACATCTGCAGAAAGCAGGCCTTAATATTTCATGTGTTTGTTTCATGTTCTATCTAGTTCTCTACTTATCTTTGACTACCTGGTTATAATTTTATATACTTATTATTCAGAGTGTATAACATCAGCTACCTGATATACACCCCCCCCCAAATCTGAGCATTTTAACAAATCACAGATTTATTTCTTGATCAAGTCCAATGTGTATTAGCAGGCAACTTAGTTTTGTGTAGTCATTCCAAAGCCAGTATTCTTTAATTGTATGGCTCCCCCAGCTTTTAAAGCCTTATAATTTTCCACTAGATCTCCCACAGTCAGCAGATATTGAGCAAAGGGGGAAGAATGCCCAAGAATTTGTAGAAATCAGATCTAGAATTGGTGCCCACATTCTACTGTCCACATTCTCTTGGCCAAAACTCAGTGATGGGGCCACAGCTAATTTTACGGAGCCTGGGAAATAGAGTATGATTGTGCATCCAGAAAGAAGAGGAAAATCATGGCTATTGATGGTAAGATTCCAGAGAGAAGGGGTAACTTGCAAAGGTGATTTCTTGCAGATTAGCCACTTGCAAAGTGTCATGGATACTATCTACAGTCAAATGTGTAAGACCCTCAATACTGGAAGAATTCTGAGCTGATGAATTAGGTTATCCATCCACTACATCATGTGAATTATGCCCACAAGGCTTGTTTCCAGCCCACTGATTATACCACAGTAGGAGCTGGAGCTGCTGTGACCAGGCATGCTGAGCCAGTGGAATTAGGCTGGAACCAAAGTTCTGCCACATGATCTGATGTTGATCCCAACTCTGATCACATCAGGAGAGGGACCCATGCTCAAATACTTCACAGCCCAAACTTTGGGATCCCTTTCTTGGAGTCTGATGCTGGTCCTGCTAGTTGTAAGATTATTACAGAGGATCCATACTCCTGCTAATACTCTTGTTTCTTTTATTTTACCCGAGTAAACCAGACCTGCAGAATGATGCCTAGCCTTTTGCCTTTGTTTACACAACACTGGCATTCTCTGCCACAATATTTATGTTTCGTCTTTGGCTTCCATATAGTTTCTGGCTAAAGCTGCCTTCCTGTGTCTGTCTGTGTCCAGCCAGGTCTGCTCAACCTACACTTTCCTCTCATATCTAGTCTCCAACCAGCCTCATCCCAACTCTGTATGGCCCCCCTGGTTACAGACACTTCCCCCACCACAGCCATCCTTGTCCACCCAGAGAGGCACTAAGATCTCAAACATAAGTGAATCAGGTTTTATGCACACATGTCAACCAGTGATTGAGATTGCTTTGACATCTTGCAATTTATGATATATTGTTTTGAGCTTAAAGATTAGAATGCCTGGTAGTTGAAAATCATTTAAAAGATTATGCCTTTCACTGTATTGCTGGTGCTAAAATGCACTAATGCCACATCAGCGTTATTAAAAATGATGTCCAATGTTTATAAATTTAACCATTTTATTCATTTTTATAACCAATATTTAATGTGTATTTATAATGCACCAGGTACTGGGAGAGTACTTGGGACACAGCCATAAATTAAATAGACTAGTCTCTAGCCTAATAGATTCTCTAGTAGGAGAACTAAAATCTGAACAATTTTTAAAAGTTAACTTATAAATAGAAGTGCCACTAAAGCAAACTTAAGGGTATTTTGGAAGATAATAACGAGGTACAGATAGTTTAGATGGGTTAGCTAAGGAAGATCTTTTTGACGAAGGTATGTATGTAAGTGACAACATGAAAGATAAATGTGAGTTTGCCAAAGAGCAGAGGAGAGAGTATCCTAGACATAGATAAGAACATGTCAAAGGCTGTTTGGAGAATCGGAAGAATCAAATGATGACCCGTGGCCAACCCAGGTGCATGGGTCTGGTGCATGAAGGGTTGATTCAAGATGAAGCTGGAGAAATGGCAGGACTTGAAAAATGTTGTAAGTCATATTTTTAGAATTTGGATTTAATCTTAAGGAAAAAAGAGGTCTTTGAAGGGTTTTAAACAAGGGCCTCAAATGAGCGAACACCATAGCTGCTGCAGGGAGAATGGATTGGCAAGGGAAAGTGTGGCAAGGGTTATGGGGCCGTTGCAGTGGCTTGGGTGACTGACGGCATGATGTGCGCTAGGGCTATTGCGGTGAAGATGATGAGCTGTCCACATAGTTGAGATATTTTCTGGTTATGAAATGGGCCATAATTAATGGAAATCTGTCATGTGAATCCTCAAGAAGTAAGCCACCATTAGGAATAAATTTAAGCAGTCATGAAAGTAATTATATTAGAGACACATAAAAACATTGTGGCCCTGCATACCTGCACTATGGTCTTTTGGTTTTACCATCATTCTCCTTAACTAGGAATAGTCAACAATTCTTATGTCAAGAAAACTGAATAAAGCACTGTTTCAAAAAAAAAAAATCATAGTGTCAGATCTTACATTGTATTTCAAAGAAATACAATGAATGGATCTCTCAGAATGTTACACTCCCGTACAAATGCTTCCTGTGGTTGGAAGTCTGAACGAAAATTCAATCATCCGGGCTTGAAATTTGAATCTGTGTTTTCAGTGACACCTGAAGGTGAAACTCTCCGCTGAAACTAGAGAAATTACAGATGCTTATGAGAGGTGCTTCAGTGGTTTCATTTAGTGGTTATTGCAAAAGTTGTCCAGGTAAGTCCTCTGATAGCCTCACGGGGTCCTTTGAAGGATCAGTCAGTCCACAGGATCAGAGGAAAGTACTTCGCCCTGGGCACATTCAGAATTTCAGGGACGGAAAATAATGTATCATCTTAGCTTGGTACATCAGAATCCCAACCCCTTCAATTCCCATGTTACCATATGCTTTCTTACTTTATTTTTCTATTTTTTTTTTTTGGTGGTGAGTGCTATTCCATAGGAAACTTCTCCCCGCTGGTGTTTTGCTTATATGCATTGAGTCTGGGTTATAATAGGCTGCAGGTGTCTGTTTCCTATTAATGTAATCTTTGACTTTCTAGCTCACTTTGCCTCCAGGTTTGAGCCCTAGACTCTGATTCCAGGAAAATAGGAAAAATCCTATTCAAAATCCCATAAAGATGAACAGGCTACACAATTTTTGAGATAAAACCACTGTTAGATTTTTTAATACAAAGATGTTCTGAATTTGAGAGACCCTTCAGTTGCATGAACGGTCCTGGCAGGACACCGAAGGCTCCCAAAAGCCCTGACTCCAATTAAATCAAACGATACCTTACTGGTATTGTCAGAGCATCTTCTACTTTTTGTCCCTCAGAAAGTTAGCTCATGGGTGTATTTGGCTCCCATTTTCTGAAACCACATGAAAAAAAGCTGCTATCAGTTTGAAGTGATTACTCCACATAGCACTTTTATGTTAGTATTCCCATGAGGAAAGCAACACTGCATCTTACCTGGAGAAAGTAAGCAAAGGGGGGAGGAGATGCTATCTAATGTCTCTGAGCTGGTTCTCTGTTGACCAGATAGATAGATGCCAAGAAATTTGAGCACCAGATTGGGGTGGCCATTTTAAAATTGTGGAAATAACTCAAGTGTCCATTGATTCATAAGTGAATTAACAAAATGTGGTATATGTATATGGTGGAATACTACTCAGCCATGAAAAAGGATGACTTAATGCCTTTTGCAACAATTTGGATGGAACTGGTGATCATTATCCTAAGTGAAGTATCTAAAGAATGGAAAAACAATCACCACATGTACTCACTATTAAATTGGAACTAACTGATGGGCACAGAGGGGAAAGTAAATCTCAAAGGAAATCAAACAAGATGACGGGGGAGGTGGGGATGGGAGAAAACCTACCTGACAGATACAATGAACATTATCTGGGCGACAGGCACACTTTTAATTCTGACTCAAGCATTACAAAAGCGATCCATGTAACCAAAAATATTTGTACCCCCGTAATACTTTGAAATTTAAATAAATAAATAAAAGTTCCACAGTAGTCTTGGGCATGGTTTCCACATGTTTATCTAACCAAGTCCTTCAGGTTTTAGGACATTTGGGATTTTTATAGAGCATAAAAAGTAATGTTATCCTGGAAGGTTAGGAAAAGCTAATGTCAATAATTAACCTTAAAAATACCAATTAACACCTCAGTCCAAATGAGTTTATAACATGTTCTTTAATAATGCATGAATGAGTGGTTATTACATTTTCTGAGTTGCTAGTGCTAAAACCTGGGGTGCCTCTAAGAAGCTGAAAGAGCACATTCTGCCCTTCCCCCTACCCGTCCTCTCCCAATTCAACCACCATGTTCAGTTGTTCTGACCAGCATCTCAATATGTAGTATGAATCCTCAGCTCTTGCAAAAATGTGTTTCCACATTGATCAAAATGTGTTAGAAAAACTGTTGTACTGTTTTTATGTATTTCTTCAGATTCCAATGAAAGAACTAGAATAAACTGGAAACACCTCTAGGGCAGAAAACTCTTTGTCACCTTCTGCCACCGGAACTTTCCACAGTCTTTAGCACAAGGGAGATACTTAACACGATGGGTGCAATGCACACTATCTGAGGAACAGACACGCCTGGAGCTCTGACTTGGGGGGAAAGGCGGTACATGGGCAACATATGTAACCTGCAATTCTGTATCCCCCATAACAGTAAGATGAAATAAAAACAAACAAACAATTGTCTTTGGTGTGAGAGTCTTGTGATAGATAAGTTTAATGGAGAGAAAAGGCTCAGAAATGCAAAAGACGAGAGGAAACCAGATGCACCCCAAGCCCCACCCCCCACGCCCTTTCCCCTTTGCAGATTTCCAGCCAGAAGCAGGTCCAAACTGGGAAGGAAGAAGATTTGGTATTTGATGTCACAACAAGCTTCAGTTTTGATTAATATCTTGGACAGGACATTCTGTTTTCTAAATTGAGACAGTGTCATATAAAGTGACCATAAGGACCAAAAGTGAGTAGCAAATTCATGGACCTCTCGGATTTTTCAGTTAGGGCATGATGACATTACCACCAGTGACTAATTTTTTTTTTAATACAGGTGAACAACTAACTAAATAAATAGATAAATAAAAAGTAAAACTGCATTTTCCAAATTGCATTTTATGACATCCTGAGCTATGTTCAAGTCAGCTCATCTCGTAGCACCATACTCTGGCTGGTGCAAATCACATTTGATATTATCATGGTTACCGCTTCCTCTCACCTTGTTGTGGCTTATGCTCCTCCATCTACTTCTTAAAGGGGAGTTGACACAACTCATTTGGGTGTTGCATTAGAATCACTGTTTTGGAAAAGCCAAGCACAGCGTGGGTTTCTGATCTCAGATGTGAATATAAGAGATGAAACCTTTTCATTTTCTGCAAATGAAAACACAGTTTCATCCATCCCCTCTCCCTCACATGCACTACAGCCCTGTCTTCTGAGGCAGGGCTGCCTTCTCATAGCAGACGAGACCGGGAATGTCATGTTGTCAACCACCAGCGAGGAGCATGAGCCGAGACCCCCAGCAGCAGAGGCTGCTAGCCCTTGCTTCTGAATCAGGATTTAATTACATCCTCCCTGCCAGGAAAGGAAGTTGGATTTGCTTCAGTGGAGCTGTCTTTCCTGAGTTCAGGTGATTTGTCTGTCCTATAAACCACTCCCCAGTATGCTACTGGAATGCTAGGAACTATTTCCTTAGAAACCTGGGTGGCTCATTCAGACCAAAGGCTACTCATGTCGCTGTGTTTACATTTCTGCCTTTCAGAGCCTGGTGTGCTGAGAGGACTCTGCGGAAGCACAGCAGAGTCCTCAGGGGAGAGCACTCAAGGTTAGTGCTGTAAATTCTGCTCTCTAGCTCTGCTGCTTCACCTTCTACGATATTCCTTAATTCCTGCCTCACTGGGGTGGAGCATACTGTCTTTCTGCCCAGTACCTCCCACCACACACGATTCCCGTGTGACCCCTCTTGCCCTGTCACATTCTTTGGGGTGCAAGGCTGATGCACTGACAACCTCAGTCATGACCTCCTCTACCTTCTGACAAAAACCTGCCCCCAGAAGTGAGAATTTCATGGATGAGTTGTGTGCGTGCAGTATTTTCTTTAAACAGCACTCTGTGTTAAAGATGTTGTCAATCAGACTACCTTAAGATTTAACAAATGCTAAAGTAGGCGAGGGGTCCTTGGTTCAGTGCTTCAGGAATTTGCCTGGAAGCAAATCAAAGAAGGAGTTGTCAGACTTGACAAAACCAAGAGGGAAAAAAGTGGACAGTTTAGACCTCGTTTTTAAAGAACAGCTTTATGGATAATTTTGTGCTCAAATGTACCCTATTTCTATAGCACCTGGAAAACATTTGTTTTGAATGTAAATTATACATGCATATTTGACATCACATCTTTAGGGATTTCAAAATATCCTCAAATTTTAGAGGTTCCAGACACAAGGGTATAGACCCAAGCTATGCACATGTGTGTTTACAAAGGGGGAGGATTTCTGCCCTAGTCCCAGCCACTGTTTCTGGTGGAAGCTATGACATCCTCCTACCTCCTCTCCTTGGTTCTATCTTTTGCCACCATCAGTGCCTTCCAGTGGTGCTCAACCAGGGATGATTCTGCCCCCATTGGCAATGTCTGGAATCCATTTTGGCTGCTATAACTGCAGGGGATGGCATACGGGTGGTGGCACAGCTTTTCTAGGTAGAAACCAGGGATGATGCTGGTAAGTCTCCTACAATGCATAGGAAAACCCCCACAACAAAGAATCATCCAGCCCAAATGTCAGTAGTACTGAGAATCCCTGGTATATTCCCACATCTCAGGAGGAATGATTGTTTTAAAATACACAGCAGATAATGTTACTCCTCTGCTCAGAATCTTCCAGCGGTTTCCAATTTCCCTTGGAGCATATGCCAGAGTTTCTCATGGCTTGGGAAGGCCAAGATGACCTGCTCCTGCTCCTCCCTGGCCTCACCTCCTGCTGCTGGCTTTATTCACTCTTCCCCAACCCAGGAAGGAAAGCTCTCCTTTGTCTTCTGGCCATTCCCTCAATCAATTCATGTCTCTGCTCTAATGTCATTTCCTTAGAGAGGACTTCCCTGACAACTTTATCAGAAACAAACAAAAAACAGCTACCCCATAACTCTCTCCAACTCCAAACCCCAGGAGCACAGAATTAGATTAGTTATAATCTGTGGTTCATGACATACATTCATGTTAACTCATGAAATGCCCCTCTTTCCTTCTTTCCCTCCCTCCCTTCCTTCCTTCCTTTATATATTTTAACACATATATTTGTATTCGTTTAAAAGTATATGTCTGGGTTGTATGTGTTTGGCTTTATGAAAAAATTTATCATGATGTTTTTAATATCTAAGAACTTATTTTTCACCCCTATTTCTATTGTTATTCTTCATCACCAATGTCACATGTAGTGGTGGTCACTCATTTTCATTGCTGTATAATATTCTCTGATTGAATATGTCATAATTTGATTCTACTCTATGGGCATGTGTTTGTTTCTAGGTGTTAGCCATCATGAACTTTGGAGCATTTTCCAAAGTTTCTTTTGAGTTTCTCTAGAGAGAACTTGTCACCACCTGATATTTTATGTATACACTGGCTTATTTGTCTCTTGTCAGCCTCTCTCAGTAGAATGCAAATCCTATGGGAATAGAGCCTCTGTTTCCCCTATATCCATAAAGCTTAATGCGGTGCCTAGTATACAGTAGGAACGCCACTTATATCTACTATCTCCATCTTTCCTCTTTGGCCTCTTGCCTGGCTTGTTATAGTAACCTGTCTGGCCACTTCTCCCCTTGTTGTCCTTGACTCTCAACATAACAGAGTGATCTTGTTAAAAGGTATGCAGGCTTCTGTCACTATTTTGTTCAATAATCTCTAATGGCTTCCCAGATCTTAAAGTAGGCCCAAGTCCTTATATTATAGTAAACTATGACTTTATACGATCTGGCTCCCTTCACTCCTCTGAACTTACCTCCTAACAGCTGCCCCATCACACTCTGCATTCCAGGCCACTGGCCTTTTCAGTGCTCTTTGAACACACTAGGGTCACAAACCCACAGGACCTTTGAACTTGCCGTGCCCTTTGCCTGGACGGTTCTCCCCTCAAATATCCGTAGCTTATACCCCACCTCCTTCCAGCATGTGCTCAACAGTCACTATGATTGAGGTCTTCTCTTCTACCCTATGTAAAATTGTAACTCACTTACCAATTTCTGTCTCCTTACAGTACTTTTTCTTCTTAGATCTTATCGATATTTAACTTTTTTATTTATATATTTTGTCTGTTTCCTCCTGCTAAACTATAACCTACATGAGTCTGAGATTTTTGTCTGTTTTGTTCACTGTTGAATCTTTGGTCCCTAGAATATTCCCGGGACATACGAAGTGTTCAATTAATATTTGATGAATGAAGGAATGAGCATATCAAGGAATGTGAACAGTTATTTATCATACAACTACTTATCTTGACATTTATCAGATCGTACTTATGTTTTTGATGGTCTGGTGGATATCAAAAGGACTCAAAGCTTTAAAAATGAAATATTCTCAAAGCTACTGATGCAACCGTGTGAAGAAATAGGCTATAATGTAAGATACACACATGGATTAGAGTCATACCACTAATTCTGAAGATCCTAATTTCCAAAGCTAGCTTTAGAATATTAAATGTCATTTTTGCTTTACCTAAAGCAAGAAACAATGGCTTCCTGAAGGGTAAAATCAGGTGGAGACGTGTGTGTTGCATTCATTGAGGAGTGAGGCGCAGACACCCTTCGCTGTAGCTGGTCACACAAGGCGCCTCTCAAGACTCCAGAGGAACAAAGGTGCTTCTTTGCTGGTGGTGGCGCTGCTGTGGCTCTTGAGGAAAGCAACTGTTTTGCCAAAGTTATTACAAGAATTTAGAAATCATTCAATTCTAAGTTTACATCTGCATGTTTTAAATTTTTTACTCTGGCATAATAAAATTTCCAAAGAAATCTGTAAGAACAAATCAAGACCCCCAAAGGGGGCTAGATAAGAGAGGTTGAGGAGATAGGTGATTTTCTGACTTCATGTTGTCATTAACTATTATTAAAGATAATACACAAGTAATAAAATTAATGTCCCTAAAAGATATGTATACATTTTAGCATCAAAGGATTTTGAGCCCAGAACATATATTTTATAAATAAATCTTAAATCATAAGCATCTATAAAATGGCAAGATGAGGCAAATCCACTTTGCAATCATAGTTTGTCATGTTGTCAACTTCTCTGAATGTTGAGTGTTCACGTAAAGAAAGCATAACCTCTGCTGTCATCCTTCTGATCAAATTAGCTCTTTCCATCCACACACAGGGATTTGACTTCGTATTTATTTCTTGCTACAACTGCTGCTTAGCCATTTAAAAATAAATAAATAAATAAAAGTCTAAAAATGAAATATTCTAATGAGTTGGAAAAGTTTTGCTTTAAAAGTGATCCCCTTAGAGTGATGCCCAGGGCCACTGAGGGAGACACAAAGGTGGAGATTCCAGGGAGGGTATATTTTATCCATAAGCGAAGTGATAACGTGCACGAGCGCATGTCTGACCTGGGCCTGGGAGCTGAGCATGGCTAAAGCAAAGGATGTCTCCTTGCTATCATCTGAGCCCCTACTCAATCCCAGCCATCAAAGTGGAACATTCACATGCTCGGAAAGAATGAATTAACATAAGTGTAAACCTCTTCAGATATTTGTTTTAAAAAATCCTTTGAGAGCACATTGAGTTTGGATCATCAAAGCAAAGCCCAATTTGTACTTTTGATTTTTCCCAGTTTCACAGTAAGAAAAAAAAAAATGTTTTCACCACCTCCATGTGCAGAAGGCGATGAGCTTGCTTTGTTTCCCAACTGACCTATTCATATCAAGTTAGTTACACCCACTTAAGTCTCCCCACCACCTTTTTGGCCAATTCCACAGAGCCCTCCTAGGGAGCTGAGAACTGATATAGAAATTTTGTTTTTGATGGAGAATTCAATCACTTAAATGCCCCAGGACACCCTTTCTTCTTAAAACGAGAACAAAATGCATGGAAGTTATTAAAAACAATTCATTTTCCATTAGTAAAAGTTACATGATTGGAAAAAGAGAAGAGCACATTGCTGTAATTACCGGTACATTAAGCAGGGGATGAACAGCTGCGTGAACTTGGAGGCAGTAGAATAACAGCCACTGAGCCAGCTTCCCCATATGGTCCAAGGGAGGAGGTGGGGCTTCTAGCTGCCTGGGGGTTGGGGAGAGGTGAGGAGGGGGCAAACTGGAATCCCATTCAAGTAGGAAACTTGTGCCAAGAAATGTCTGGCTTCCCAGTCCAAACCCAGCTTCCTCTGTGCTGCAGTGGGAAAATCCCCCTGGCCTCCATAACAAAAACCTCTAAAATCAATGTTGTTTTTTCCTAAAGAGAGCAAAATGTGAGCGTTTTCAGACTTTTGGCTACGTTGCTACTAGTAGAAAAGACGACCTCAGAAAGACTGAGTCACTTCCTCAGCTTCTTGGGGTGTGGCTGTGACTTGGAATGATTGGTATCACTCCATAAACACTGTGTTTGATCTAGCGTTTGCCTTCTCTCCCAATTAAGAATAGGGTTTGGCCAACAACGACAGGTCCCCACCACCAGGTACTGGCCTCAATCTGTTTCAGTGAAAGGCATTATCGCCTTCTAATTGGCATTCCCTTCAGAATTTGGCAAATTTGGTAAAAGCAGACCAGCACTATAGTAACCTTTCATTATCAATGCAAATCCTAACAGAAAAGAATTCCATTCTTCTTACATTGTATGTCATAAATTAAACACAATAAATTTTATTGTGAAACCTCCTAGGAAGACATTCCTGAATAGACGAGGCAGAAAATGCTTGCATTATACTAAACAGAGCTAAAATCTGATAGTTGCTGGAAGGGTTGGCTATAAGGCATCTAGCTATTTACAGGGGAAATACCAAATAGGCTACATCATTTGCAAGATGTTTTTGTACGTACCATGTCTAAAATCGTTTGGGTTTCAACTATATGAAGATTATTATCACAGAGAATGGTGACCAGCTGTTCCTCATTGCCACTGAAAACAGAATGAGGGGGGAAAAAAAAAAACAGCATCAAAATGGAATTGGAGGAATTCAAGCTTCCTAAAAATCTGAGTTAGTTAACAGGAGAGGGATTCACACCAGGCAGTTATATAATAGATGCCTTTCATTTGCCACTGCATTTTTTTTTTTTAAGAAAAAGAGATATTTTTAAGAGAGTTCCAGTACAGTTTTGTCCATCAGCAAAATGACAAATTTGATAATCTTACAAATTTTTCCTACTAGAAAAAAATGGAAAACAATTTAAGAACTGTGACTATAGGAAATTAAGCTACGTATGGAGGGTAATTTACTCAGTCACACTATGGTGCATGGACCCTCATAAAATGAGAGTGTTATTAGAGGTATCCCACAAGAAATTGATACATTTCACACCATAGATTTAGATAGGCATATTCCAAGAAGGAGTATAAGTTTTCTATAACTTAATATTGATTGTCTTCAGAAATATCTATTTTTAAAAAAAAAAAAGAAAAACAATAGTTTTCTACTCAAACTAGGCAATTTTCAAATCTCTTAGAAAATTACTAGATATGGTAGGTAGATAGCTCTAAATACATCATTTGGTGGGTATTCGGATTTCCATTGGTATTTTATTTGAGGGCTTTCCATGCCAGGAATTTACAACCATATCCAAACAGGTACTGAGATATTACTATAAATTGCAGGACTTTCTTAATAAACCAACTGTGAGAAGGACACTCGTTCCCAGACTTTCACACACAGGGTAAATTCATCATTGCCAGACTTCTGTTTTCCATGGAATACTCACTTTTATGTTTTCCATTTCAACTTGAATGAAAATTTCTACTAGATCTCATTCCAGCTCCCCCGATGGGACACGGCTACCTTTCAGCAATCAGTACTTTATGAAGGGCCGCACTCAAATTTGAACTTCTTGGTAGACAGGGAATCAGAAATGAGGGATTACTGAATTTCACTCTGAAATATTTTTTTCTCAGAGTCCATAATAAAAGAGCATCCTCATCTCAGATGATTTGCAGCTTCTCTGACATGTTTATCTTTGTGATCCTTGCTTTCTAGGGAAATAAATGCAATTTGTAGACAGTTTTAGACTTTGAAATTTTTTTTCCAAGCAGGAAGGAAAGGGTAAAACAACGACAAAATATGGTTTCACTATACAAACACACCTTGACTTAAAGTTCTCGGGCATTTAGGCCATATGCCACGGCCCCCTGCATGCATTAAGTGGAGTCAGAGATTTCTGCCAAGTTGCAGAGCTGGTTACTTACTTCAGGAAATATTCAGTTATTTCATTTGAGGTACAAATTGCATGGCCAATCAAAAGTTTACCAAGGTCTGAAACTACAAGTGAAATTATTATTTTTCTCTTCTCTTTATCTTTTTATGGAGCAGTTTCAGAAGATCCTTTGCATCAGCTGCCCAGTTTTCATCCCTATAAATGATTTTTCCTTCCTAGGATATAGAGTCAGCTTCAGAGGAAGAGACAGTTTATCACGGTGGTTAAGACACAGACTCTGGCCCAAACTGACTGGGCTCTAATTTCAGCTTTGCCCCTTAATATATGCCCTTTGGATAAGTTACTTAACCTCTCTGAACCCCAGTTTCTTCCCCTGTAAAACTGGTATTTAATAGCATCTTTCTTACATGGTTATTTCAAGGATTTTAAAAAGTGTTCAGAACCTTAACCAGGACTATTTGCCTATAGCTCTGTAAGATGAGCAGAGGTTCGGGATAGAAGGAATGAAACAGACTAGCACACTAAGACCAAAGGATCAAAAATCACCACTTCCCACACAGTGAGACAAACACCATGATCTTTGATATTTATCTATGGTCCACCAATGTATTGAACCCTATTTTATTTTGAAGCCAAAGTAAAACTTCTTTTACTGGGATAAAATGTCTCATGGTCACCAGGTGCTGGGGATGGGGCAGGATGCCATTCTAGGAATTTCACACAATGCCTTGCTTATCATGTGCTCCTCCTGACCAGAGTAGTAATAAATAGATGGGAAAGAAAAATTAAAGTGAATGTTGTAATCAGTCCATTTTAGGCAATTAGTGCTATGTCTCCTAAAGTTTGGAACCTCCTCCCACCATATTCTTCATTCACTGTCTCCTTCGTAGAGTTTAGAGGCCGCCTTCATCCTCCCAAATCTTTCCAGACTAATTATAAGTATGGTTTTATCCACTCCCATACTCATTCATTTATTAATTTAATCAACATTATTTGAGCACCTACAGAGTCTGGGACTAGAGAGAAGTATGAGAGAAAGGCTGGGAGAGGGGGATGAGAAGAAAGCCCTAGATGCACAAAGATAAATAACATACAGTCCTCACCTTCAAGGAACTCATGGTCTACATGTAAAGCAAATGATCAGAAAGCAGACAAGGATCAGAACAAAGACCACATGATGCATGATAAAGTGAGGTGTGGGCAAGAGACCCAGAGAGAAGGAAGTGGCCAGTTCTGCTTAGGAAAGGCAGGAAGTGATCTCAAATGAGAAGGTACTTGGTTTTAGGGCTACAACAAAAGTAGGAATTAACCCAGTGACAAATGGGAAAAGAAGGCATAGGGAAACAGCTCATGCAGAGGAAATGCCACACACAAAGGCACCAAGGCCTAGAACACAGAAAGCTTAGTGCACACCTGGACATGTTTGTGGTTGGCACATAGGGCATGTTGGGGCAGCATGGGGTTTGTCAGCATAGCAACAACCCAGGTATCTCCAAAAGGCCACAAGTGACAATGTGGTAGGAGACTACTTACGAAGTCTTGCTGTCATCCAGGCTTGTCTGACTTCCTGCCTGAAAGAAAAGAGGAAGAGTCCAAAGATGACGACAGCATTCAGGCATTTAAATCAGGAATATATCACTTTCCTTAAGAACCAGCTTCCAAGAATTCTGGAAGACAGAGAGCAGGATACTGTCTCCTGCGTGGCCCATGTCTCATCCAAATATCTTAGAAGAGACAATTCTTAATATCACAAAGAAATTATAGTAACTAATAGTTACCCTGTTAATCTCATAGTTTCACTGGATGTTTACACATGATCCCAATCAAATAAAGTAATCCATTATGCTAAAGACTTATAATATAAATTTGTATTAAACAGCTTTTAGTCTAATTCTGAAAAATACTACTACTCACACCAAATCCTATCAGTCAACTATCCTAAAAGAGAGACATTAGAATAAAATAATAAAACCAGACTTTAGTACTTGTGAAGTCTGTTAAACTGAATGCACGAGTATGTCTCCAGAGCTGGAAAATTATATCATTTATTTAATAAACATTTACTATTGTGAGTGGTAACACAAGGGTGGGTCAGAAGACCCTTTTCCTGTCCTCTTGGAGTTTATAGGGTAATGGATTTAAATAAAAAGTACTGAGAGGAAAATTTTAAAAAGCCCCTTAAACAGATTTTGCTGAATGGGAAGCTCCCATCTGAGCAGGCGTGTAGGAGGCCCTGACTTGAAGAGGAAAAGATGGAAACATGTCCAAGGGTAGAAATATCAGAGTGACCCAAGCCTATGTGAGCAGGCTCAGAGGGTGGGACACGTAGCTTGTGAAACACTGTTGAGGCTACTAAACACTAAAGAGGGATTTTTACAGCTAAGTTTCGGATCAGGAAGAGAAACAAACGCATGCAACTTAGAAGAGTTGCCATATTAGGAGAGGGAATGGCAGATCATGATGGTCTACACCAGACAGGCCACTTATTAGACTCTCACTCAGTCTACAAGTTCATTCTCCAGTGAAAATTATAAGACTTTCCAAAAACATATTTGAAACAACAGCAGAGTCTGTAGTAAACACTATGATATTTAATCTTTTTCATCTATATAATAGGGCTGTAAAAATTGACCCGGGTTAGCCCCACCAACGTGAAATTTGATAGGGCTCCATCAGTGCAGGTTTTCGTGGCTCTGCTCTATGGATGTGAAAAGAACAATTATCATAGCATTTACTTTACTTCTCTGGTTTCTCGGAAAACAGCGTGAGCCAGCCTTCTTCAAAGCGCAAAGATGGAATCCAGCTCAGTAAGCACATTGTGTGGGGGACTTCTGAGCTGCACGATGCTGCTTCTTGCCCATTAATAGCGGGCAAATGAAAACAACAACAAAAATATGCGTACTCAATCTGGATGTATTGTTTGTGAAGCTAAACTACCAAGCAGGTGAAGCATTTTAATCCCAAACTCTACCCCCTCTAAAAGCTGCCCAGAGCCTTCAGCATTTGCGAACAACCCTGTAAGGAATTCTTAAGACAAATAAATGGGGGCGGTGTAAATTAAAGGAGAATAACACCTGTCTCTGCAGCTGGACAACAGACCTCGCTTTAATGTGCTGTCTACTGGGAAACGGAGGCGGCTCATGTTACCCGGAGGCCTTGGCCTTCCCTGGAGTCTGCAGAAAGGAATTCTATAACCAGAAGATGTGAGGCTTGGTCTGTGGCCAAAAACAATGGTGAAAGGTACAAAATGAAAAGTTCTGTCAGGACAAAAGCACTCGATCACAAAACAATACACCACTTGGCCGTTTGAAGAAATGAACCCAAAACCAAAGTCACAACTGGATTAACAACTGGTCGATCCCCTTTTACCTTCTAATGCTTCTCTGGCTGCCGATGCCTTGTTGAAATCGGAATGAAGAGAGTGCAGCCGCCAGCAGCGTACAGTGTCTTCATTTAGGGCTGGCTCCGGCTGGTCACGGAAAAGCAACTTGCAAGATTTATGCTCCTCTGCCTTCCATCCATATTTTTTTCCATTAAAGGGGAAATTTAGAGCAAAGTTACCAATGTAACTCCAGCCCAGTGCTGGAGAAGTCCTCGCTGACTTGCAAAATAACTGTGGCTTCAGGAGAATTGCATGCCCAATAGCAACAGAGGTGAAGCCCATAAAAATTGTGCACACGTATTTTTTAAAAACAGGAGAAAAGACCCTGTAGATGGGTCCACATTGTATCTAGTGGTTGGTTTGCTCCATAGGGCACACCTAAGCTCGAATAACGGCAACAAATACAATCAAAGAGGGGAGAGAGAGAAAGAGAGAGAGAGAGACTTTTATGCAATATGTAGGCAACAGAAAGGCTAAAAGTTAAAGAAGAAAATAGCTGCTGCTGGTCTTAGGTCACAGGGCCTGAATGTCCATCGCATGCCTGGGAGTGAGGACAGTCTTGTGTGGTTAAAGCATGAGCCCATGACTTCTGAGGGCCAGGAAGAGACCATTGCTTTCTCCTTTGCACATTGACGTCTAGAAATCCTCTAACTGGAGACAGAGCCATTCATGTCCCCATCAGAGCTTGGATAAAACGTGAAGATATTGGCAAAGTACCAGTAAGGGAAAATTCACAATTAGCCCTAGTGACCGAAATCTCTTTGAAGTGCAGTGAAGGGCGGTACAGGAAATCAAGAACGCCTCAGCCTCTTGAAAGGATGGCGCTTTCGAGGGGCACTTCAGAGTGAGGTCAGTGAAGCAGGAAGTGAAGCCGTGGACACCAACACCGAGATTTTTTCTCTTTCACTGTGGCCGGATGTGGGTTCTGACTATTGCAGATGGAATGTGTTGGGTCAACCGCATGTGAAATGAGAAGGAGGCCAGCGTCCAAGGAGGAAGTAAGTGCCCCCAGGTGCCCAGTCCCGATATTTTGGCAGTGAATTTAGACACAGGAGAAAAAAATTATTTGTTCATGGAAAACTCTCAATGAACTTCTTTAAAAATGCCAAAATATCTATTGCTATTTTCCATTGTAAACAGATAGAAGCAATGTTTCATTGTTAGCTGGAAAAGATGAAATTTTGCTTCCTATTTTGCTGAAGGCATTAATGACAGGAAACCCATTCATCAAAATACATGATCATAACTCTAGCACAAAGAAGAAGTATTTGTTTTCCAATGACATTCTCTTCCTTGTGTAACACTGGAGATTATTTAAGCCATGTTAGTATCTCTCTCTCTCTCTCTCTCTCTCACACACACATACACACATGCACACTCTATAATACAGAACACAAATTTAATTCATGTCTCCTTTTGCATTTGTGAGCATAACGTACCCCACCACTATAAGAAACAACTGGAGTCTAGTCCTTATTCTGCATCACTAAATATACTTACACAGAGAAAAACATTCCATTATATTAGCACTGACTCTACTGAATGAGATGTCAATCATCTCGGGCACTTCCATGGAGTTTGAAAATGCACCCTTATGCATCTTCCTAACTCCAGTGAATTATGAGCATGCATTTGACACATGCCATTTGCTATATGCTCTGTCTGGTGGGACGAGGAGTGGAATCAAATAGCAATTAAAGCACGGGCACATTTCAAGAGTTCTTAGCACCTTCCAGTATTACTTATTTTCAAGTCTTCTGCCAAGTATCAATTTGCTCACAGCAAGGCAATATTTTGTATAAAACGAAAAAAATCAGAAATTCATGACTTCTTTAAGGCTAAGGCTACATTATGAAGTCACAAATTTCTAGTTGATATTCAGATTTTATTACATTTATGGACATTGAGAATTCATTTGAAACTTGAAAATTGATACATATTTCAAATGATGTTCTACACAGAGAAACCATGTCACAAATTCAACATTGCCTTGGTAATCAGCTTAAAGTACGAAGCATAACTCATCCAGGTCTGAGGCCATACAAATAAAATTATATTTTTTAAAGGCAGAAAATTGCCAGGAAACATAAACTTCATTTAGTCACAAGTTTAGAATTTTTTTCCTCAGGAACACGATTTTGCAACTTATTCAGCTCCAATATGTTCTTGAAGGTAAAGATTACAAAGTAGACAATCACCCCTAGTAGCAAGTCCCTTATTTGTCATATGGTTATTAGCTGCCTATCCAAAGCAAAGCCAATTTATAGGCAGACCCAAGATTACTGTGCATTTTTCAGAATGCTGTTCACAGACTATAGTAACAAAATATTATGTATTGAGTCTAACTTTCTCCTACGCATGCATGAAAGTATTAGCTAAGTCCTTCTCAGACACAAAAACTAGGACTTTACTTTCAGAGTCATTTCTGAACTATATCCGAAGGTAGCAGCATTCATAATAGAAAAAGGAGCAACTGTCTCATATAGGTTTTACTTTTTCCTCTCTCTATGAAAATATAGTTCTCTCTCTTGAAAAACTAAGTCTGGACTTTCAAAATATTTTTTTTGTGATTAAACAATGGCATATGCATTTCAATTCAATTCCAGAAACAAGAATTAAATACCTCAATTCACTAGGTAAAGTCTAGGGTATAAAGATAAATAAGGTAATACCGTGATCCCAAGAGAGGGAAACAGACCTACATATATAATTATTTTATGAAGCAGAATGTTTAAAATGCTTTTTGAATTTATATACAAAATCCTCTGAGAACACAGAAGAAAGCAATAATTCTCTGGTGAAGCAAGGATGTTTTTAGCAGGAAGTAACATTTGACCTGTCTCTTGTACTTGGATGGAATTTCAACAAAGAGGAAACGGCAGGTAGGTCTGCCTTTAGAAGGGTGTGAGGTCTGGACCAGACTGCTGTAGAAGGAGCCCAGGATCACTACACTTGAAAGGAGACCTTGCGGCTTCCATCTTCCATAGGCTACTCGGCACCTTAATAGAGATAGAAATGTCAAAGTTAACTTGCAATCATGCTCAAAAGAGGAATAAAGTGTAGTGGTCTGTGGTCTCTGCCCCTCCCCACCGACAGCACCAAGTGCAGCACTGTGGCTGCTGCCCAGCTGGCCTATCCAAGAGATGAGCCTAGGGTAGGTGAATGAGGAAAGCAATGTTGCTTCCATCTCCATCCTCTACTGAAAGTGCTCTCACCAAACTCAGTAATGATACCCTGCTATATCCAATTCAAAAAATGCATAACTCTCATTTCCACCATTGGCTGCATTTGACATTTCTGACTTCTTCCTTATGGAAACAGCTTCTTTGACTTTCCTAGGGCCACATAGCCCTCTTCTTTTATTATAACTAACCTTAAAATATTGGCATTCCTGCAAGTCCTGTCTTAGTTACTATATTCACTCTCCACATCCTCTCTGAGTGATCTCATCTGCTTCCATGACTTTAAATCTATATGCTAATGAATCTCAAATCTGTATCTCTACCCCTGATGCCTTTCCTGAGCTCCAGACTTATGCAGTATATCCCCTGCCCACCGGCCATGATACATTCCACTTAATCTGGTACTATCAACAATGAAGCAATCACAAAATCCTGCTTTTATTGCTCTCAACTGTTTTCTAAATCATTCCACTTTTCTCTGTCCATATAACAAAGAATCCAGTAAGGCCAAAGTGGTTGCTCTTAAGAATTTCAGCAACTGCTCCTAAACACTTCTAATTCCTCTGATCCTGTCCTTGCTTTTTACTGCAGCCAGAATAATTCTTCCCAAAGCAAATGTGATTCTCTCACTCTCCTATCTAAAACAGACTTCCAATTGCTTGTTGTGTAAGACCCAAAGTACTTGTGCTGGTTTACAAATATCTTCATTATCTGGTGTTTTCTTACCCTATTCGTTTTACCATAGTCAGCATTCTCCCATTCATACTCTGGGCAATCGCTACATTGAACATCTTTAATTTTTATATTATCCGTGGGCAATTTTCTCTTGACTAGAACCAGCCCGCTCACCCGTCTTTCCCTTCTTTAATTGGCTCAACTTAGATAGTGTCTCCTTCTGTAATTAGTTGTCCTGCCCAACATACCAACACCATCATGAGCATGTGTAAGGTGTCTTATTGCATACACTTTAGGATCTTATATTTCCTCTGGCATAGCACACAGCACATTTTATTTTACTTTACTCATTTTCATTCTTTTATTTGTACTAAGACTGTGATGCCTATGAATATTAAGGGAAGTTTTTGTCTTATTCACCATTGTATTAAGATCTTTGGTACAGAGCATAGAATATGGCATATGGCAAGTGTATAATTATTATTTTTAAATATCTAAATATCATGGAAATGTGAAGATCAAGTTATAGAACAACCAGTGTTTTAATAATTTTGAGGTATGATTAGAAAAATGAAGTCTGGAAAAAGAGATTGTTCTAAATGATGAAAAATGTATCTATAAGCCTTTGTAATTGATTAGAGATTTTGGAAACTTGAGGAATCAAGGAAAATTTCAAGTTTCTATTTTGGATTATTGGACAGAATTTGGTTTCCAATACCAAAGAAACAGAGGTGTAAATCAAATCTTAGAGGCCAAAGATGAGTTCAGTTTTGAGCATGTTGGATTGGAGGTCATTGTTAGACTTTTGGATGAAGAAGTTTAATAGTTTCTTGGGTTTATAGGTCTAAGATTTATGAAAGTGGGTAAGATTATGGAGGTAAGTAAGGTGGTAGGTAAAGAATATATTCCAAGAAACATCAAAAATTAAGGAGAGCAGACAGAGGGAGGTTAGACAGAAGATTGGTTAGAGAGAGGGAGGGAAATCAGAATAGTATGGGGGTCTAACAACCAAATGGTGTGGAGAAGAAAGCTCCCAGATGAAGACACAATCCATAGCATCCAATACAGCAGCTGTGCCAAGTAAGCTAAGCTCCAAAAAACGTCCACTGAATTTGGCAAATTGAAGGTCATTTGGGGTTTGAACAAGAGAAGTTTCAGAGGAATAGTGAAAGTACAAGTAAGAATACAGTAGGCTGAGAAGTAAATGAGACATAAGAAAAGGACATAGTGGGACAATAAAATTACACTGTCTGGGGGAGTGGATTCTGTATGTGGGGAGTCATCCACAAGAAGACGAAGCCTGAGTAGCCTTTTGGGATTCAATAGCTGCTAGCTGGACTTGAGAGGAGGCTTTACAGGGAAGAACAGATGCAGAACACAGAGACATGGAACAGCTTGGTTTCCTTAGAAAACACAAGAAGTTTAGCAATTGTCAAGGCATTAAAGCAAATGGAATGGTTGGGTAGAGCAAGAGATACAATGTGAAACAGACAGGAGTCAGATCAGAGAAGTTTTTCAAGCCATGCTAAAGAAAACAAATTTTATCCTGAGGCAGTAGGGAGTCACTGAAAGACTTTAATCATTCTATTTGTAATTTACTCCAGCAGAATAAGGAGTGAGACAAGGCTGGAGGCAGGCTGAGCAGAGAAAGAAGGCAGATTTTACAACAGTAGATGATAATAGCAGAGAGATGACTGCATAAATAGAAGACATGGGATAGGGTAAGAATTACCAAGAGTTGGTGACAAAGTTTTATAGAGAATGAAGAACAGAAATGGGAATAGTGGGAATCAAGGAAAAGACCAGTGTTTCTGTTTTAGATTGGGGATAGGGGCATTATCTCCAATAACAGATATGAATAGACAGGAAGATTGGGTTTGGAGGGTGATAAATCGTCATTTCAGATTGGAACATTTTGCATTTGAGATTTCTCTTAATGTCCAAGTGGAATAATCCAGGCAAGTGCTTGGACCTAGCATACCTAGTGTACTGGACAGGTCATGGAAATTTACAGCCTGAGATAATAGAGAATTGGGAATCACAGAGGGTCCGGAATGAAAATCACAGCCTTGAGAAGCTTCCCAGAAAAATAGGATGGCAGTCCTTAACTATTCTGACACAAGCCAAGTTAGTTCAAATTCTCCCTCTGCAGGGCAGAAGTGGTTCTGGCAACTGAACTTTCAGTTGAGGGGAGAGGGTGGGGTAGAATAAGATCAACTAGGGGTTGGAGTAATTGAGAGACTTGGAATCAAATAAGACCTGATTAATCCTTAAAATCCCTCCTTTTATGTTCCCTGTGGCTACTTCCAGCAAGGGTGTAGAAATTGGATTGTTGACCTGAACCCAGAACCTTTGAGAACTCCATAGAAACAGAGGATTGAGGGGTACCTTGGGGAGGTGACCAGTAGAGAAGATCTCATCTTCCCACCATATTGCCAAAGCAGCCTGAGACAAGAGTTGACCTGCCATCACCAAGGCCAAGCAGGTTATTCTGCCCTTGCATTTCCAAAGAGCCTCCTTATGCTACTTTGTGAACCTGATAGTCATATTAACCTGATTTCAACTGCACACTCATTTTGGGAATGGAAGACGCATGTCATGAATTGGCTTTTACACCACATCTCTCTTTCCCTTTGGCTTTGATCCTCGTAGACAGAATTGCTTCCAGGTCGATGTGAACCCTGCAGTGACTCTTCAGACAGAGGGTATAATTCATCTGGAGCATAGCTATTGAGCAAGGAAGCAATCTCTTTCTCCATGTCAAACACAAATGTTATTTTCCTCCAGAATAACTCAAGGCAGTTCTCATGTATTTTCTTCTAAGCACCCTCCTATCTTTCCCCCCGCCCAGTAGCATTTCCAGTGGGAATTTCGGAGGCTCTATGCTGCAGTCAGAGAGTAATTTTTCATTTAGAAGGATGATAATCACTGAAAGGTAACAAACAAGGGTCATCTAACTGAAGTAAAAATTTCCCAGGGACATGTTTCTGCTCTCTGAGCAGAATGAACGAACTTCATTCCAGGTTTAAGCTTTTACCTCATCCTTGTACTGCCTTTATCATCAAAATAATAATCAGAAAAGAAATCAAGACAAAGATATTTTCAGAATATGTTAACAAGTTGATGAAACCAAATTCATCCATGCTTGTGCATGTTTTAATGTGAAATTTAACTTATGTATCCAAAGTACATCATCATTATTTTATACTAAGCATGACAATATGAAATTTTACAAACTTAAAGCACAATAACTATAATTCTGGCAAGGGCTAAAATTTATCATTGCCAAATACTTTCCACTCTAACCTCATTTCTTCTTGGTTGAAATCTGTACAAATGCTTTCCCTCTAAGGGGCAGGGGTTTTTCTGCCCAGAGGTGAGATGACTGTCGAAAAAGATAATTGTAAGTCTTCTGAGCCACTTTTTAGTCATAAGCACAAAAAGCAGTCACCCCTATTGAACTTTTAAATGTCAAAATTCTTGAACTTTAAACACAAAGATCAATAGTATGGAGATTAATTTATTTTTCAGGAAAAAATTTAAAAGTTTTAAAAATAGCTCAAAATTATGTTAGCATATTAGATATAGTTATGATAGCTGAGTTTAATTTTTAAAAGTTTATAGAGATTTATGTATACATATATTTAGCAAAAAATCCTGTATGAAACAGATATTTTAGTAGATAAAATTTTGATCAAGTTAAAAATAAAAATACTAAATTAGACTGTCATCTTTTATTAAGTTATTTTATACATGAACAGAATATTTCATGTCAAATTACTTTTGGAACCTTATCCAGAATTCAGAAGTCTAGTTGAGTTCATTTTTATCTTCCATGCTGCTCACTAGAAGTAACTGCTGACAGTTCTTTAAGCAGTTTATTCTGGTATCCACTTCCCTGATTCTAAAAATAATACTTTTCCTGTTACCTCTTGATTTATAATTTTAAGCATCGTCTATTGACTTTCTATTAGAAAACAAGTAGTGTTCTCATATCCCAGATGCCTCGAATCCCTTTCTTCCCATCCTCCAATGCAGTTACACCATACTTTATGATGGCCATTTAAAGCATGATTTACTTCATTTTTCTTGCAGCTAATAATCATATCTTTTTTGTTTGCTTTCATGATCTTTTGCTATTATCATTAATGCTTCCTAAGCTCTCCAAGTGAATTAAGAAGACCCTTGAATGCACTTTGTCACATGGCCGAGCACATCAGGAAAGCTAAACAATTCAATTGTTTTTGTTTTTTTCTTGCAGCTTCTTCCTGGCCCTCTGTCTTTGTCCAATCGGGACATTGCTCTCTATGTCTGCTTCTCAGTTGCTGTCCTGCAGGGTCACTTATCTGAGATCCTCTTATGTCTGGTATTTTCCTCCCTCTTCCTTTGCATCCCTGTTTTAGTGGAGGACATCCTCTGATACAGTGCCATTGAGAGCAGAGTCCGCTAACCATTCCTGGTCTGCAGACTATCATTGTTCTGTGATGAGATAAGAACAGAAATCCACAGAACCATTTAAATGCTTTTATAATAATTTGATATTGCTACTCCATGGACACATTTGATACAGCTATAGACCAGTTCAGTGTCACTGAACTAGCATGATAAGGTGAAATAATAGACAGGTTCAGTAGGACCACGTCACACAGTGTGACATTTTCAGATTTGTCAGTGGTGACCCAAAAGTATATAAAAATTGGGGGAACAAAGTGAACATTCCTTTTAAGTTGTGAATTTACCATAATTTTAATTTTAGTAAGCCTTGTATAAATGAACAGCTTATCACTTAAAGAAGGATGGTTTAATTTTCATCATTTATTTTCAACTCTGAAATATCCATCACAAGACTTCTTGTAAGGAAGAGGCATAGTTTTCTGAATGTGGCAATGGTAACTATCCACAAGACGATGAAGAAAGGGAGCCCCAAAGAAATTAAGACCGAAGTGTTGATGCTAATGTGTGTATGGTATATATTAAGTTTATTCTTTTTTAAACAATAACTGATGGTGAAGTGCTAACACCACATTGTTGTTTACAAAGTACCAGCTAATGAAGTAATGAAGCCCTCAACAATAAAGCAAATTTACATACAAAAATACAAAGAAATATGCTCAAAACTAAATATTGGGTGAAAAAAGATAAAGAAGTTCAATCAAGGGTCACTTTCCAATCACACCGTGGCTCAATATATTTAGGAACTTAGCATATAGCAAATTCCAACTCAGAACAAATCAAGCCAGCAGGTATTTTTTTCTTTTACCAAAAGTTGACAAATGATCATATGTTGCTAATGTGGTAAATCTTTAGAATATGTGAAATTTGACTATGGTGGAGGTATGAGGGAAGCTTTTTTCATAGCAGAAAATAATATACGTATGTCTGGAGTCCAGCATATAAACTATAAAAGATTATATTGTCTATCAATGTATCTATAAATGTCACAGCATTCTTTACCCTAAAAGTGTTACTACCAAAAATTAAAAAAAGCTATCAGCTCTAAGGTTAATACATTAAATTTTAGCTGATTCTACTAATTATAGAATAATATTCAAACTAATTACAAATAGCTTCTTTTCAAGTTACTAAAGTACAATAGTTATCAAGGGGCAAAACTCTGTCTAGACTAATTGAAATAGGGAATTATTTCCGGTGTACCTGAAAAATAATAAATTAGTTGGGTCCCAAAATTTAAAGATATAAATTGTATAGTTAGATTTGCTCTTTTGTTTATATCATTCATTTTTTTCATTATCTTAGTACTCCTATGTGAAGAAGGAATGCAGCATACTATTCAATGGCAGATGAGATTAAAGGGCAAAGGGAAAATTTACAAGCAAAAGAATTTTTACAGGTTGTTGTGACATATTTCACAATTACCAATGACATAGGGGTAATTATACATTGTATATATGGGAAAAATTATCACTGAAAATGTCACAGATTTGATAGACTATTTTAATTTTTATTTTATATCACAAAAGAGATTCAACAATAGGACATTCATGAGTGCAGAAGCTTTTTCTTTCACTGAAAAATAATTAAACAATTAAAAATTTACAGAATAGATTATTATAACTTCCTACTGGTGAAAGATTGAAGACAAATGTTGAAAATATAGCATCATTTTCTTCATTTTAAATAGAAGCTAAAAGTGAATACCCTGAGTATGCTGAAATTGTTTTGAAATCTCTTCTATTTCTATCACAGATTTTGGAAGACTTGTTTTTCTATTACGAATGTTATTAAAACAAAAGATAGAAATAGTTTAGATACATTATACCCTGGAGTACTATTGTCACCAATCCCACTTAAAATAGATAAATTAACAAGCAAAAGGCAGCAAATCTGTGACATTAAAAACATGAAATATTAATATACAGTGTTTGCTAAATTATACATATAGATGTTTAAAATAGAGAATTACTACTTCAGTAGTAATTTTTTATTAAATTACAAATGTAGAACAACTTAAATTTCCAAGTTTAATAACCAGGAAGTGTGATGCCTTTAGCTTTGTTCCTTCTCAAAATAGCTTTGGCTACTCATGGTCTTTTGTGGTTCCACACAAATTTTAGGTTTTTTCTATTTCTGAGAAAAACACCATTGGAATTTTAATAGGGATTGCATTGTGTAGTATAGACATTTTAACAATATTAGTTTTTCTAATCCATGAACATGAGATCTCTTTTCATTTATTTGTGTCTTCTTCAATATATTTCATCAATGTCTTGGTTTTCAGTGTACAGACGTCTCATCTTCTTAGTTTAATTTATTCCTAAGTATTTTATTATTTTTGATGCTATTGTTAATGGAATTGTTTTCTTTATTTCTTTTTCAGATAGTTTGTTCTTAGCGTAGGGAAATGCAACTTATTTTTGTATGCTGTTTTTGTGTCCTCTAACTGTACTGAATGTTTTTTTTATGGAGTCTTTAGGTTTTTATATATATATATATATATATATATATATATATATGACCATGTCATCTGTGAACAGAGATAATTTTACTTTTTCTTTTCTGATTTAAATGCTTTTTATTTCTTTCTTGCCTATCCGGTTGCTCTGGGTAGGACTTCTAGTACTATGTTGAATCAAAGTGGTGAGAATAGGCATCCTTGCCTTTTTCCTAGTCTTAGAAAAAAAGCTTTTAGTTGAGTATGATATTAGTTGTGGGCTTGTCATATAAGATTTTTATTATGTTGTGGTACATTCTTTCCATAGCTAATTTTCTGAGAGTTTTTGTCATGAAAGGATATTGCATTCCAATGTTTTCTCTGTCTTTATTAAAATGATCATATGACTTTTATCATTCATTCTGCTAATACGCAGCATCACATTTATTGATTTGTGTACATTTAATCATCATTGTAAACCAGGAATAAATTCCATTTGATCATGGTGTATTATCCTTTTGATGTGCTGTTGAATTCAGTTTGCTAGCATTTTGTTGAGGGATTTTTACAGCTATGTTCATTAGAGATATTGGCCTGTGATTTTCTTTTCTTGTGGTGTCCTTGTCTGGCCTTGTACCAGGCTAATGCTAGCTTCATAAAATGAGTTTGGAAGTGCTCCCTTCTCTTCAGTTTTTTGGAAGTGTTTGAGAAGGATTGGTGTTAATTCTTCTTTAAGTATTGGGTACAATTCACCAGTAAAGCCATCTGGTCCTGGGGGCTTGGGGGCGGGGGGTTTTGATTACTGATTCCATCTCTTGTTATTGTGCTATTCAGATTTTCTATTTCTTCGTGATTGAGACTTGGTAGGTTGTATGTTTCTAGACATTTTTCTATTTCTTCTAGGTTACTCAAGCTGTTGATACATAGCTGTTCATAGTAGTATCTTATGCTCCTTTGTATTTTTGTAGTATCAGTTGTAATGTTTCCTCTTCCGTTTATAATTTTATTTATTTGAGTCCTTTCTCTTTTTTTCTTGATGATTTCAGCTAGCTAAAGATTTGTTAATTTTGTTTATTCTTTCAAAGAACCAGCTATTAGTTTTTTGATCTTTTTTATTGTTTTTCTATTCTCTATTTCATTTATGTTTTAATCTTTATTATTATTAACTTCTTTTTGCTAACTTTGAACTTAGTTTGTTCTTCTTTTTCTAGTTTTCTGAAGTGAAAAGTTAGATTGTTTATTTGATATTTTCTTTTTGCTTAACATAAGCATTTATAGCTACACACTCTCCTTTTAAAGCTGCTTTCGCTTCATCTTACAACACGTTTTAATTTGTTGTATTTTCATTTTTATTTCTCTCAAGACTTTTTTATTTCCCTTTTGATTTCATCTTTTCCAATTCTTGGTTGTCCAAGAGTGTGTTTAATTTCCATGTATATGTGAATTTTCCAATTTTCCTCCTGTTATTGATTTACACTCACTTTCAATGAATAACATGTATGGATTTTGTAATTTTTTTAAATGTTATGTTTGTTTGGAACATATATATTGGAATGTGATTTAATGTGTGTTGAATCTAATAATAAATATTTGGGCTCATATTTTTATAAATTATTCATTTTTCTAATAATTTTTAATTGTACTTCACAAAAGAATATTGTATTTGAGACACTGCTGTAATGATTTTGGAGGAAGGGAGGGAGAGTACATAGCTATCTTGAGAAGATGGATGGATGGCAGGTGAGATCAAAGGGGATTGAGTGAATTTTGGGAGACTTTGCATGTCTGAAAATATCTCTATTCTACCCTCATGCTTTCTTGATATTTGTCTAGGTATAGAATTCTAGGAGAGAATGATTTTCCTTCAGGATTTTAAGGTGATTGTCCTTTCTTTCATTCTTTCGTTCTTTCTTTCCTTTTCTTTTCTTTTTTTTTTTTTTTGTTTTTATTTCCTGTGATGCTGTTAAGATATCCAAAGACAATCTGATTTTGAGCTTATATATGCCCTTGTTGATTGATTTTTTTTTCTTTTCTTTGTAAATATTTAAAATCTTCTCAATTCTATAATTTCACAACAATGTGCATTGGAATGGGCGTTTTATAATTCACTGTGCAAATCAATCAGTGAATCTTTTCAATTTGGAAATGAATGTTCTTCACTTATGGGGATTTTTTTTTTTTTTTTTTTTTGCCTGTTTGAATCTGTTACATTTCAAACTTCCCATTAGTATGTCTGATGATCTTTGGCTATTAAGTTATATTTGAGAAGTAGAGAGTTTTAAACAGCTGATCAGATGGTTTAAAACACTCGGTAGATACCAGCTTCTCATCTTGGCCCATCTTGAAGTCCACTGGCCAGTGAGGAGTGCAGATAGCATGGCATGAATCTAGTGCAGCACAACAGTCTCTCCTGCCTCTGATAAATGATACTGATAAGCCTCAAGAAGCTATTTTTAGTGGAATTGGCCACCTCTGCAATGTGAAACTTGTCACTTATCAAACAGCAAAATGGAAAATTGTTAGAAGGTGACAGGATATTTTATAGAACCAAATGTTCCAATTTTCAACACATTTCACAGAGTGCTTTGTTCATGAGTTTTCATTTCCTTTTTTATGAGTATAAGGTTGTTGTTTTTTGTTTTGTTTTGTTTTATATGTCCTCTGCCACTCTTGCTCTGGCTTAGACTTCAGAGCCTCACGGCTTCCTCTTCTGACCTCCTAGTGACAGCGTCATGGTTGTTCCTGAGAATGTGATTAGGACTCGTGATGGCTGCATGACAAACCTTCCCAGGGGAGGGAGGCTCACTTGTTCCAGAGCATTTGTTTTACTTCAGTGAACACGACCAAGAATGACTGCAGAGCAGACCTGACCATTACCTTGAAGTGCTGACTTTCATTTAAATGGGGGAAAAAAGGAGAGCTTTTATTCCCTGAAACACTAAGTTAATAATTTAAACCCAACACATGAAAATCTTCTGTATACAGATGAGTCTGAGGCATTTGCTGGAGATGTAAAGATCATAAAATCATAAAATTTAAAGGTTGCACATGACTTTAAGAAATTTCCAGTTCAAGGTTGCAAACGCAACTGCCTATGGGAGCCAAACACGTGAGTGAAGCTGACTGTGACAATCACAGCTTTCTGGGGATAGTTGCACACACAGTGTCTAGCACAGCCGCCTTCTTTGTTAACAGAAGCGATGTTTATTCAGAATAGCAATTTGCCCAGTTGAAATGCTTATCTTGTAGAATCCCTGGGTGGTCATGTGACATAGTAGTGACCAATGAGATGGAAGTAGGCCTCAACACGGTGGAACCACTCAGAAAATTGTGGTTTTCCAGGAAGACAAGACAACCCAAAGAGGCACGTGGCTTTTTTCCTTTTGCCCCTTTTCTGTCTAGAACAAGGTTATGATGCCTAGAAATGGAGCAGCTATCTTGTAGACTTTGGGAGAAAACTCAGATGCTAAAGATGATGAGGCAGAAACAAACTCAGTCATCAAATATTTCTCAGTATTTACTATGCGGTAAGCACTAAGGAAACAGCAGGGCTTTACTCCTATGGGCCTCACATTCTAAGGGGCCGTGAGAAACATATAGTAAGAATGCCAGCTACTGTTTGGGTGATGGGTACACCAAAAACCCAGACATCAGCACTGTACCACTCATCCATATAACCAAAAACCACTTGTACCCCTAAATCTATCAACATTTTTTTAAAAATAAGTTTTTGCTAGAGATTGGGAGAAAAAGGGAGGGAAGGGATAAATAGATGGAGCACAGGGCACTTTTAAGGTAGTGAAACTATTCTATACAATACTGTAATGGTGGATATATGTCTTCATATATTTGTCAAAACCCATAGAATGTACAACACAAAGAGTAAACCCTAATGTAAACCATGGACTTTAGTTAATAACAATGTACCCGTACTGGTTCATCATGGTAACAAATGTATCACACTAAAGCAAGATTTTAATAATAAGGAGAGGTAGGGCAGACATGGGGGACATCTAGGAACTCTGATTTCTGCTTAATTTTCTGTAAACCTAAAACTTCTCAAAAATAGTCTATGAAGAATAATTTTCAAAGAATGCCAGATACCAATATGTTCTTTGAAGAAATGAAAGTCAAGCGAAAGGGTAGAAATGGATGTGGGTGTGATGTTAAGTTAGATGGGGTAGTGAGGGAAAATCTCTCTGCCAGGGTGACGTCTGAAGCAGAGACTCCTTTTGATGTGAAAAAGAGTCACAGGTGTGTTACTGCCAACTCTGAAGAAAGCAGGGATCCATGGCTCCCTAGGTTGGAGAAACCCTGAACAAAATACCCTTCACTTGGGGAGTCATAGTGTACACTAGTATGTTAAAGACTCTAACTAGTCCTGAGATTAAAAAAAATTAACTTTGTTTAATCCAAAATTTCCCAGATTCATTTGACCCTAGGACTCTGTGTTGAGGTTAGGCCTATAAATCACCTCTGGAAAAGTTCCACGTCATAGTCTTCGGGAAATGCTGAATGTCATTACCCCAGGAGGGAAACAATTAACCATTGCTGAAGCCCTCTTGGGAACTAACTGAAGCTGACCTATTTATTTTAAGCTCTCATAAATAAACACGTTTATTCAAATAACATTAGGGTCCCAGAACATGGGGTTCTGCTATTTAGAAAACAAACATAAGCAAGCTAAGAAGAAAAAAAAACGAATAAGAGCTAGTGACACTGCAGTAAATATAATAAATGTAGAGAGTTAATCATGATTAAATAATACTACTAAAAATATCTGATATTTCAGGGAGAATTATGCTTCTCCCTAATTGTCACCAAATATCTTGCATTTATTTTCTCCACTGAATTTCTCTATTGTTCCAGCTTTCAATGAAGGGCCAAGATTGAGAGATCTGACTCCATAACAATTAAATTTCTCTATGATGAAATGCACTATAAGTAAAGTCAATGGATGGTAGCAGGGAACATTTGCAACATGTGTGAACAACAAAGGCCTAATACCCTTAGTATGTAAAGATATTTTTAGAAATCAATTTTTAAAAAATGTAAGCCCAGATTAGAAAGAAAAATGGCTTAAAAATATAAATAAACAATTTACACAGGAAAATACAAGTAGCCCATAAACATAAGTCAAAATTTGAATCTCACTATTAATTAAACAAACAATTTAAAAAGAGTTACTAACTTTTGTCCATCAGATTGCCATCAATGAAAAATGAAGGATAATATTCTAGGGTTAGTGAAGGTATATATTTTTTAATTTGTCTCTAAGTGTGTTTTACTTGTATATATTGCTTTAAAATATCTAAAATTATAAACTATGTAAATAGTATTGAAATGTATGGATTTTTTTTCTTTTTTTAGAGATGGAGTCTTGCTCTAGAGTACAGTGGCTTGATCATAGCTCACTGTAACCTCAAACTCTTGGACTCAAGTGATCCTCCTGCCTCAACCTCCTGAATAGCTGATACTACAGGCATGCACCACTGCACCCAGCTAATTTTTTTTTTTTTTTTTTTAAGACAAGATCTTGCTATGTTGCCCAGGCTGCTTTCAAACTCCTGGCCTCAAGGGATCCTCCTGCCTGGGTTTCCCAAAGTGCTGGGATTACAGGTATGAGCCACTGCAACTGGCCCTGAAATGTGTGGATTTTTATAGGAAATGGGAAATAAAAATTAGCACCATTGAGATTAAACAGTGTTGTTTGTTTGCATTTATATACTATCCATCCATATAAAAAAAGATTATTAAGTATAATAGTAAGAACTGTAAATTTTCCAATGAACATTGGTTGCTTATGTAGCCACAGGGTAGTGAGTATGAAGTAACTAAAAATCATGCCCAGGAAATGATGTTTCTATTTTATGTGTACTAAGGAATCACAATAATGGTATAAAATTGAGTTTAAATTTCCCAATTTCTTTATATTTACTCTAGTATCAGACTCTTCTGAATACTATGGCTTTTCATTGCATTTTAATATCCCCTTCAATACTCATGTTTTTCAGATGTCTGCCTATAATTAGATATTTATTTTTCCAAATCAACTTTAGAATCATTTGATCATGTCCTAGAAAGGCAACAAAACAGCATTTAATTTTTGTTAGGATTGAATTATCATATATTAATTCAAAGAAATTGACATCCTTGGAAAAACAACTCTGTGCATTCCAAATCTTATTTTATGTGCTTCCAGTAAATTTTTAGAGTTTTATTCATAAAAGTCTCATATATTTCTTATTATTCTTAGACATTTTTTTTGTTTCTATAATATTTCAACTAATTATTGTCAAAATAAAATAAGAATAGAAAGTTTGGTAAATTAATTTTTAAATATTTCCCTGCTGAACTCTGAGTAGTTCTAACAGCCCTCCCTCCATCCAATTGGTTATTTTGGGGTCTACAGATAGATATACAATCAAAAATTCAAATACTGACAATTTTTCCTTCTTTTTACCATTCTTACACCACTTCCTTTTTAAAAATTCTTTTCTAATGGACTGGTGAACTTTTGAAGGATGATATTAGACAGTCATAGTGATAGTAGAATTCACATTTTTTCATTTTAATGATAATCCTTCTAGTGTGATGTAAGACATTAGCTGAATTTGATTATTCTTATCCTCTTAAGAAAATACACATGACCACTTTAATAAGAAGTTTTAACTAGAATGGTTATGAGATTTTATCAAATGTCTTTAATGTCTACTCAGTGAGTTGCATATTTTTCTTCCTTAACCTATTAATATGATGAGTTATGTAGGTAGATAAGATTTCCTAGTATTAAAACATTTTTACATTCTTGAATGAACTTTGCATAGTCATAGTTTATGCTATTTTAGTGTAATACTGTATTATAATTTCTATAGGTGCTGATCTTAGTATACATGTGCTTTGCATTGTTTCCTTTATATAGCACCATGTTTAAGTGCTCAGGATGTTCCATGGAATTTCAAATGATTTTTGATGACACTTGTAATGAAACTATTGAGGCATTGAAAAATTTTCCCTGGTAAGACCATAAATTGGCAGTAGCACCTTTTTCTATCAGCAAGTTCCTATAAGTATTGGTTCATTCCTTTGCTCTCTGACTACACATTTCTGATGGTGGAGTGCCCATGACACACGCTAATCATGTATTTAGAATAATGAGATATATCCCAGATACAGATGTACTATTCTATTGATATTGATCATTTTCCTTCCCAAATTATCTTAGTAGCTGCCAGCAATATTTTAAAGAACACACTAGTGCCAGTATTCAATATTGACTTATATAAATGCTTTTATAAACTATCCTGAACAATGAAGAAAAGAAAATTGGCAAACAACCAAGGCATTGTGTTCCAGAGCCAAGAATGTGATTCTGGAACATTTCCATTGTGGTTTTCATTTCAGAGTAACTTGTACAATTTGGAAAGCAGACCATAAAACTCTGTGTGGGAACGGGTTATCCAAGGTAACGCCGCTGTCAAAGGAAAAACAATATTAATTATCAAAGACTGATAGGAAGTCATGTGTTACCAGTTATTAAAGCTAGTAAGGAAGACAGAAGTTCATTTCATATTTCTGTGTGTGTATTTGTGTGTTTTATGTACATGTGTATGCATATGTGTGTATATATCTGTATATTATTTGTATGTATAATAATGATGTATTATTCAGTGGGCACAAAGACATCTTATTCATGTATGCTTAAAATACCCAGCTATTAGTATGCTAATGGTGTGGGCAAAGAATAAATAGCAACTCAGCCTCACCTAAAAACTTGTTTTAATAGAAGCACTAACTGTTCATATTCAGATTCTACTGTGGAAAACCTACGAAAGGAATAATGAACAGAGTTTATATGAGAGATGAGGTCTTCAATAAGGAAATTTACAATTCTATCAATCTGGGACTGCACTTTGTCACCCTGGATTCTCAGGGCCCAACAGTTTGTTATCGGATATTAGGTAACCGGCAATTAGAAGGTTGAGGTGAGGTTAAAATGTAGGCTGAAAAACTGTGAACCAGTCAGGTGACAATGAGTGACGGCTTCTGCCAAAACTGTGTTCAGCAAAATTGTAAAGCACGTAAGTGTGTCTGTACTGAGTGCTTGCCTTCTCCTTCTGTGCCCATGGACCTCTCCAGGGGCACCACCACCTGTGCTTCAGGTAGTTAAATCCTCTTCCTGAAACTTTCACCGCCTTATCAAAACCTTCTCCCAGATTCTCCATTCAGAAAGTGACAACGGGAGTCCATCTTAACGAGGCTACAACCTCGGCAAGCAAATCTGGGCCAGACAACACGTGAAGCTGCCGTTAATCATGATCACAATCTGCAGTAACTGTGGTGCTACCTCTGCAAAGTGAATACATTCTTTTCTTGCAAAATAAGAAAAGAGATGCTCTTGCATTTTAACGGGACTTAAAACCATAAATTAGAAAAATGTAACTCAAGTGAGGAAATAGGGGGTCAACCCAACATGTAGACATGGTCCCAAGTAGGGAGGGGTGGAGAGAGTTTGGAGAAGGGGGACAGGAATCAAAACCTTCTAGAATCCTTCAAAATCCATCACATGTTGATGACTTTACCTATCTATTTTCAAGAGTTTAGATTATTATACAAATATGTTTATTTTCTTTCATTTTTTCAAGTGTGATAAAGATATAGGTCTTTCAGGAACAAAATAACAACCATAGTTCAAGTTAAACTTCTAAAACTGATAGGAATTTTTTTCCTTTCATAAGTAGACGTAGCTAACACTTCTGAATATCCCAGAAACAAATGATGTACTCAGGACTAGAAGGAGAAAGCTAATACATTTTTGCTGCTTTATTTCATAGAGAAAGATGACCAAATATTTCATATCAATACTTTTTTAATATATCTTATGAAGAAATAATTACATTTTTCTAACATTGTGACAATTTTGCCACTCTCAAAAAAATTGAAAGACATAACAAAAGGTGATGTCTTAAAATTATATAATCAAGCTTTTCAGCTCAAAAAGGTACAACACTCTGCCTTTTTTTTTCTCCCCAATAACAGTGGAAGTAAATATTCTTCCCACTTGCAAAGTACCAGAAACTATTAACAAATACAGAATGCAGAATGGGGAAGGGAGCCCTTGTAAAGACATAATGGACTCAAACTAGTATGGGGAGGTGGGGAGGAAGAGGGAGGACACTTTAAGAGACTTAGATAACGTTAAGAAGCTTAGATGGGGACTGCGAGAATAGTTTTCAAAGACTCATTAGAACTTGCTTTAGGAAAAGTTGATTACCAGTCCAGCTGAAGGATTATGGAAAAGAAATTTAGGATGAAGCTGAAAATAAAAAAGATCATGAAGTATAGAAAAATCAATTTAAGAATTCCAAACATTTTCAAATATAATTATTACCCAAATAACACATTATTCATAAATTGATATTTGAGGTTGCACCACAAACAAATTTGATGTTTCATCTGAAAACACAGTATAATTTCTATAGCACTCATCTTAATTCCCACTCTGCCTTCCAACCTCATTTTTTAATTTTTATCTTTATTTGATCAACCTGACATTTGTGTGGCCTGTTGTTCCAAATGGATGAATGCTACAAACATCTCTGATTGGCTTAAGAATAATGAGAAGGGAAGAACTGAATCTAGTTTGGGATCTCTGGATAAAATGTCATTTTTGTGGCATTTGTCGTCCAAGAGCTTTTAGGGAGAACAATCTATCCTCAGCATAATACTAACCGGTTGTTCTGTCAGTAGAATTCTTCAGGAATAAGATTTGGATATTGAAGAAGACAGACACACTGCCTAGTGTTCTCATGAGATCTTAAAGAAAAAGCAATTTCATTTTGTGGTGAGAGAAACCAAGAATAAATTTTCCTAGATGCCTAAGTGTTAATTACTAAGGTTTGGAGGATATGATTGCTATCACAATAGTGAACTTGGAAGGAGGGAGTGTGAGAAAAGAGCAGGAGCTGGCCTCAATAAGTAGGCAGGGGATTTTTACAAAGGATATTCTAGCCTAAGACAAATATGGTTTCCTCAAACAAAGCTAAATCTGTATGCAAACCATGAGAAAGTTGAGAAAATGTCCCAAGTGGGGACTGCAGGGAAAAAAGTGTGTTGGCTAGAAAGGGAGAATACAGCTGGACTTCTTTCATTTATTTAGTTATTTTTCTTTTTTTCCCATTTCATTGCATTTTGGGTTACAATTGGGATTTTCCCTTATACTGCATACTCAAGAGGAATTTTCTAAAATGGAAAGTATGTTTTAGATGTGCTATTCTTAAAGCTAAGTAAGTTCTTAGGGCCAAGTGGGAAGCCATGCTGCAGAATAGAAGGAAAATTATCAAAGGGCATGCCCCATTGAGATAGCACTGATGATTCCTCAGGAAATAGGCTCCAATGTCCTTTTCATTTTTTCCTTCTTCATGTTCTGAAATCAAACAAGAATTTCAGTAAGATTTTTTTTCTTTCCTTAATGCAAATGTCAGCTGACAGTGTTAAAGAGAGTAATTTCTATATCATGACATCCAGCATAGTTAATCCAGTGGGCTGAGGAGCAGACAGACCTGAAGAATCCAACCTCTACTCTTTACCAGCTGTGTGACTTTGGACAAATTACTCAACATCTCTCTGCTACAGCAACTCATCTGTAAAGTGAGAATAATGGTGCTTCTCACATATGGCTGTGGTGAGTGTCAAGTAAAATGACCTGTAGACAAAAGCGTGCCACAGAAGTTGGCATATCCCAAGTGATCAATAAATGTAAGCTATCATTATTACTACTATGAAATTTATATGTGGTTTTGATTATTAGAGTCACTAACACTAGAATGAGAAATAGTTTCCCAAATCTTAATTCCCTATTATTTTATGGCTTACCTTTTTTCAAGGAACTTAGAATATTTCTGCAATAGAAATTTCTTAATCCTAAGTGGTTTTTATTTAATTATGAAATATGGACTTGTTTTTCTCTAGTAGAACATAATTAAAATTCACTTTAGAAACATATTTTTTTTGTCCAGGACTTAATAAAAATCTTCCTAGTGTTATAAATCTCACCTTGGAATTTCAAGTTCCAATTTGCACAAACTAATCAAAAAGCAATTATCATAAACAGCCAATCAAAAGTATGAACGCAAATGAATCATCTATCACTCAGTTATAAGTGGGAGATATATGATTTAGTCTAAAAAAGTCTTACATTTATTTTTATCATTCTGTTATAAGATAGAGCAGTTACAACCACACTTAGAATGTACAGATTTGTAAAATCATTATTTTTTTTAAAAAAAGATCATTATTGAAGATCTAAAGTCCATTCAGGATACAGATAAACATGCAGACATTTATAAGTATTTTTCTAATATTCACTAAAATAATAAAGAAGCACATTGATATTTCTTACATGCTTCATTTGTAGTGATAGCTAGTTCTCAATTATTTTTAATATACCATCTTTAGATTGCTAGAATCTTTCCAAAATTTTATGCCCAGGATTATCAATAAGAGCTTTTATACGACTGAGACGTATAGCTCAATATATTTTCCTTGTCCGAAACATAGAAGGAACATCCTAAATGTTTATTAAGGAAACAAATAAGCGAATGAGTGGATGGATGAATGGATTAATGACTGCTCTCCTCCAAATGTTCAAGGCCTGTTTAAGCTTCAAAATTGTCAACTTATTGCCTCTTGTCCAAAGTGGTCCCAGAGACATAAAAAGTTTCCATGATCCAGAAAAAAAGAATGGAGAAACTTATTTTTTTTTTTTTTTTGGTAATTTACTCAGATCTGCATTGCCAGTGCTCTTCAGAACGTAGCCATCCTCTGAGGCCACCTTTGCCCACCTGGTTACATCGCCCCCACCTGCGGGCCTCAGCTGAGCGGGGCTGCCTCCCTTTCCTTCATCTTCCTCAAGGGGGCGCTCCAGACTCTCGTCGGCCCAGCTTCCACTTACCACCTTACAACACCCTGAGTCCTCGTTTAATTACCCTATCTGGAATGACCCCAGAAATCTATATACACAACCCGGAAGTCGTACACCATGGAGGGAAACCTTCAGAAGCAAATAGATGATAAAATTTGGCACGAGGTGAATGGCAGTGTGTAGGGGTGTCGGGGGTGGATTATAATACAGCCAGCATTTCTCAGTGTCTCTCTGCGGTATTTACGCAGTGTGTTCAATTTTCTTCACGTATGTATATATTCCATCCCATAACTAGTTGTTGTCGTTATCCGTATTTTATTTTTCCGTTTAGATAAAGGGTAGGATGGCAAGGCTGATATTTCTAGTAATAACAATGAAAGGGTGGGGTCTTGGTACTTCACTCCAGGTGGTCTCTGGAGGTCCCTGACACAAAGGACAAAAATGGCCAAGTGGAAAAGGAAGTCCATTTAACTGATCGTTACCACACACTCGACACGACACCTCTCTTCATGCAGGGTTCTTTACACTGTTGGGTTACCAGACTCAGGCTGAATTTCAAAGGGATGTTGCTCTCAACCTCTCTGTGCATAAAGAGCTAAAGAGCGGCTGGCCTGTGGGTGAGGCTCTGCGTCCAGTCACGCAGCCGATCACTTGGGGAAAGAGGCCAGGCTGGCTGGGCCTGTGCTCTGCCCCAGGGCACCTGTGGCAGGGAGGGGGAGAAGCAGAGGGCACCTACCTCTTGGATGCTAGAAAGAGCGAGAGTCTTGCCTGACGTAACTCCTGACATTTACGGCACCATAGTACTTCCAAAAACCTGGGTTTGGGCCCATAAAACTTTCTCTACAGGCAAAAACAGCTGGATGGGATTGGAGAGAAGCATTCTTCACCCCCCTCCCCCCAAGCTCACAATTGCTGACTGCCTACTAAGTGTCAAGCACTGTTCTAATCGATTTATCTGCATTGCTTCATTTAATCTTCCTAACAACCTCATAGATAAATACTACTATCATGACCATTTCACAGATGCAGAAGTTGAGGTGTAGGGGAGTTAAATAACTTGACCAAGATCACAAAGCTGATAATGAGCAGAACTGGGTTTCTACTCCTAGTGTGACTGGCCGTGTCACTGTTTCTAAACGTTGTGCTATGCACACTGTTTGGTAAATGGTTGTCAGGTGACTGTGGTGCATGAGAACTCATTTTGAAAACTTCCACTGTGTCCACGCTGGCAAATCTGCTACTATATTTCATCATCCCACAAATAAATTTATTAAGAACCTCTTATTTGCCAATTATCGTGTGAGGCCCTGGGGAACCAAGATTGAGCAAGGGACAAAAGGGCCCTGTCCTCACTGAAACATGTCTGGGAAGAAGACAGAAAAATCGATCAAATAAAAAACTAGCGTCTAATAATACTTCTCCTTATACTGAGAAAGCGCAGTATCATCAGGTGCTTAGCAATCGCCTCTGCATCAGTCTACAGTGCTTGGAATTGATAATTCTTAAGATGCATTCTTAAGAATATTGTTTTCATAAACACTTGGATAATTATGCTAGGTACTGAGATGATAGAGAAACTGAGAGGAAAGAGAAATACAGTGTAACAGCATCATGACAGAAATATTAGATTATTAAATATGGAATGTCCGGTATTTCTTAAGCACTAAGTTTGACAGTTGATATCTCTGAAATTTCACATTGACACTTGTTTTTTTGTTTGTTTGTTTCTTTTTTTTAATCATGAAGGTACATCCTCATTCTTTCAAATGCACAGTTTGACTTGTGATTATCTTTCAATTTTTTTTAGAGCAATTTTTGTGAAAACATGGATAAGTCAAAATTCGTGTTATTTTTTAATATGAGTTCCATTGTGGAACCAATGCAGCACTGACAGCTCGAAATATCAACGAAGTGTTTGGGAAGGACGTGGCTAATGAATGCACAGTATGTGGATAATTTGAGAAGTTCCATTCTGGTGATTTTAATCTTGAAAATGAGCCACATGGGTGACCTGAGACCAAGGTGGATGGATAATGATGGGCTGAAACCTGCAGCAGAAGTGAATCCAGCTCAACCTATGGATAAATTAGCAGCACGGTTTGACGTTACTAGTCCAACAATGTTGGACCATTTGAAACAAATTGGCGAGGTAAAGAAGCTACATAGATGAGTTCCACATGAATTAAATGAGCATCAGAAGAGAAATCATCTTGAAGCTTGCCTTTCTTTGCTATCATGACATAAAGATGAATCATATCTACACTGTATTGTTATGTGTGATGAAAAATTGAATCTTTTTGACAATCACAAGTGTTTGGTATGATGGTTAGAGATGAAGTGCCGAAACACAGTCCAAAACCAAATATTCATCAAAAAAAGCTAGAACCATAGAACCAAATCTTGGAAACAAATAAATGCAATATTAACCCAATAAGACCTTACTGGTTCTGAATATAGAACCTGAAATAATGTGCCTGAAAATCATTTAATGAACCCAATATGGGGAATGAAACCAGCAAATGTATTCTTCCCCTTTACAACAAACAAACAAAAACAGAGTCTTATACCAATTCACAAGACAGTTAGGCCACATAAAATGTTTTACAAAGAAATTAATACTGCTCTTCAGTTTGTTGGCTCTGCTGCTTCCTCATCAAGCTGTGTAAGCATCACTAACGAGAGCATCATTTCCACAAGCAAACATTTTTCATGGGAACACAATTTTAGCAGTACAATGAGTTCCTTCTATCAAAATGATTGGTTTCACTTGTGGAAGTTTCCCAAATACAAGCATTTCTTTTCATCATTGGGGCTGAAACAAGTATTTTGTTAGCTAACATGCATGTAATATGAGAATGTATTTGCTTGTTTCTTCTAATGGGAAAGCAGTGTGCCCTCAACATGTCTGTACGAAGTCAGCGAACTTTTAAGGTGGTAGAAACCATTCTAAATCATTGTTTTAACTATCAACTTCCAGCTATTTCTCTGTCAGCCCTTCCGAGAGGACATGGCTGTATGCTGGAAAAATAGTCTCATTGGTACCAGCCTGTTCTGCTAATTATAGGGAGATCTATTTCAAGAGGGGTGTGATTTCATCTCTCTGATAGAGCAGTGAGCTTGCCAGGATTCATGGGCCAAGAAACAGATAGCAAAGGAGTCAATGAAAAACTTACTTTTGATGAGAGACACAAGCAGTGACCTTATCTAAAACATCTTTAACCTCTATTTAAATATCAAAGTCTACGTAGTGTACCTGTTTTTAGATTCCTGACAGTATCACAAATTTTGATTCTATTATGTTATGATTTAGCCTAAGTACAGGTACTTCCACCTTATACCTAAAATGTAATTCTGACATGACTGATCATAACTAGTAAGTTAGCAGAGCTGATCTCCAAGAAATCTGTGAAAGATTGAGGACCTCCTGGGAGGCTTCTTACACTTAGGTAAGAAGGAACTACCTAGGAGGAATTTGAATTAGTAAGGAAGCCCTTGGCGGTGGGAGAAGGATTCATCCTCAGTATAGCATGACGTCGGGCACTTCAACCTCAGCACCACCTAGACTGACCAGAGTATTATACATAAAAGCTGCAAGAACTGTCCTCCAAACCCCTGCTTGATCTAGGCCCTGTCTTCTTTTCTGGCCTATGTTTCCTCATCCCCAACCTCCCAAGCCCCATTCTTTAGGCTCTACCTACGTCAGCAGTTCCCAACCTTTCTGGCACTAGTGACTGGTTTCATGGAAGACAATTTTTCCACAGGCTGGGAGGGCCAGGGCGGGGGGATGATTTTGGGATGATTCAAGTGCATTACATTTATTGTGCAGTCAAACCTCTCTGCCAATAATAATCTGTCTTTCAGCCACTCCCCAGCACTAACATCATTGCCTCAGGTCCACCTCAGATTATTGGACATTAGATTCTCATAAGGCGTGTGCAACCTAGATCCCTCACAAGTGCAGTTTACAGTAGGGTTCACGCTTTTATTTGAATCTAATGCCGCCACTTATCCGACAGGAGGCAGAGCTCAGGCAGTGATGTGAGCGATGGGGAGTGGCTTTAAATACAGATGAAGCTTTTCACCTGCTGCTCACCTAACAGGCAGGGACACTGTTCTGTGGCCCCGGGGGACCACAGACCTACATCATTTCTCAATGCACCACCCTCCATCAAATAATGGAATCTTACTCCTGCTGTTGACATCACCAAAACCTCTTTGCCTGAACCTTGCCCAATTGCCTCCCCAGCCCTAAGTACACTCTCTAGGGGTACTCAGAAACACTTTGGTGGAGAGGAAGACTGCTGTTCAAGAAGATAATGAGATTCTGGGTCAGCCAGTAAAGAAAGAGCCTGTAAAACTTGAGTTACTCTGTGCCTCTGACCCCCAACTGGCCCCCCAAGTAGGTAAGGTCTGGCAAACTGGTGTTGTATTCTTAGAAAACTAGGGTTATGATTTTTGTATAAAAATATATATTACTTAGGACTCTCACTCCCCTTTCCTCCCTTTCTCCTTCCATCTCTATCAGAAAGCTGTATAGAAGACTTATAACTAAAACACTTCTCATCTAAGTTATACCCCCCCAAACTAGTTCCCTTCATAAAAAAAAATGATATAGAATCATTGCATTTTGCAGGCTTAAGCATGCAAGAAAAACTCATGTGCCAGGAGGCCAAGTGCTTTCTCAGAGTTACAAATCCTGTTGCTGGAACTCAGGTTGACATTCAAAGGTTAGTTCATTGCACTGTTAGCTTTCACTTTAAAGGAAGAAAGAAGGGTGAAGTTTCATATGACTTATAATTAAAAATCAAAGTCGTGCCACCCAGACTATCTACTCTGTTTAACATTCATGACTATCACAAGTGTAACTCATAAATTACAATTATTTCTTCGGCCCTAGAAATCAATTTGGTAGAGAGATGCACCATTTATATACAGAACCCTTCTTTTACATTTATCTCGGGATTGGGTGTGAAGGGCAGGGTTGAATACAGCTAAAGGGCGTATATTGAGGGAAATGAATTACATATGGTATTACATATCTTACTTTTATATCAACAATAATCTTTCATTATTCAAGCATATTGCATATAAAGTGAGCATTATGAACTCCGTGCACCACAAGCAAACAACAGAAGCTTATCATAGAACAAATGATTAATGCTTCCACCTCCAGGTTACCTTGGGCACAGCCAGGATGCATCTCATAGATGTGTTAAATATCTATCAACACTTTTTGCAGTGATTGCTATAAAAAGAAGATAATGATGAAGGCACTAAACTTGTCTTTCTTCACGGTTAGATTTATAGGTCAAGGGGAGAGGAAAGGGTTAGATTCATAGGAAAACAATAATTAGCAAGAATTTCTGATAAATTAGGTAACTTTTGACACTAGTAAACTCATTCATTCATGTTTTCATGCATTCATAGATCAAATGTTTGTAAGGAAAAAGCATTTATAGCATGCCAGGTACTCATCTGGGTTTTAGATACAGAGCAAGATCCAGAACAAAGCCTTGCCTTTTAAAGGAGTTTATGTTCTTCTGGAGAAGTTAGAGGCATGAATTCAAGATGTCAGTTGGTGACACCCACCACGGAGGTGAAAAACAGGTAAAGGGACCTAGTGAAGGGTTTATGAGAGAGCAGAAAGAAGGGAGCGTGGCTCTGAGCCTCTGTGCTAGTCAAGTCACTTACAGGGGAAGGCAGCTTGGCTCAGGGAGTAGGGACTGATAAGAAGGCATTTCTGCAGAGCAGTAAAGATGAGGAGTTGAGGAGATGAGGGACTGAGCCATACAGATGTCTAGAGACAGACATCTCTAGGCAGAAGGAATAGCATGTGCAATGACCCTGATGGAGGAGTGTGGTTAGCTTTGGCATGTTCAAATGCCAGCAAGTAGGCGGTGTGGCTGAATAGTGTGTGTGAATGTGGAAGGAGAGGAAGTAAAAAAGAAACAAGAGAAGAGAGATTATTTAGGGACTTGTAAACTGAGGTTAAAAATACCTTACCACTGTGTGAAAAAATATAAAACTTGCCAAAGTGACTTGATTTGTAGAAAAATACAAATTTTGGCCGGGCGCGGTGGCTCACGCCTGTAATACTAGCACTCTGGGAGGCCGAGGTGGGCGGATTGTTTGAGCTCAGGAGTTCGAGACCAGCCTGAGCAAGAGCGAGACCCCACCTCTACTAAAAATAGAAAGAAATTATATGGACAGCTAAAAATATATATAGAAAAAATTAGCCGGGCATGGTGGCACATGCCTGTAGTCCCAGCTACTCGGGAGGCTGAGACAGGAGGATCGCTTGAGCCCAGGAGTTTGAGGTTGCTGTGAGCTAGGCTGACGCCACGGCACTCACTCTAGCCTGGGCAACAGAGTGAGACTCTGTCTCAAAAAAAAAAAAAAAAAAAAAAAAAAGAAAAATACAAATTTATAACCTTTACTATACAAGACTTCACAAAGCACCAGCATCATTTTCTTGTAAAATTTTCTGAAAACATTGTAATCAGTAATCATAATATATTAATTTAATTTCATGGAAATATATTATTGAATTAGACATCCTTACTATCTGTCTGGCTTTGGTTAATTATTTAAACTCTCTATACCTCGGTTTCCAAATCTGTAGTATACAGATCATAATAGAACCTAACAGCAATCTTTCTTGTGAGCATAAATGAAAATATATGTATATAATACTAAATTAAATGATAGCAATCAAATTCAAAATAATATATTTTTAAAATTAAGTTTATTTAAGAAAAGCAAGGTTAATTAATATTCAAAATAATGCATGTGATTTACTGTATTATCATAAAAATAAAGAAGTCATATGATTATCTCCATATTTGCAGGAAAATCAAACAATAATTAATTTAAAAAAAACTTAGCAAACAAGGAATCGAAGACAAAAAGTTTTCTTAACCTGATAAAGAGAAACTACAAAAAAAAAAACAAAAAAACAGCAAACATTATGGATGAGACAAGACTGTCCATTATCATCACATTTAGTCAACATTGTGCTGGAGGCCCTGAACAATACATGAAGGAAATTTAAAACATAAAACTTATAAGAATTAGAAAAGAGGGAATTAAAGGGCCATTATTTTCATATAGCTTACTTGAGTACATAAAAATCCAACAGATTCAATGAGTAGTTAAATGTAGAAAATTATAAAAGATCTACATAAAAATTTCTACAACACTAAAACAATTCAAATTGAAAATTTTTAAATATTCCATTTACAATAGCATCAAAATTATCAAGTACATAAGACTAGATCTAACTAACAACATGTGCATGACTTCTGGACAGAAAACTATAAAACTCTACTGAGAGAAATTAGAGAATGTATAAATAAATGGAGAGATACACCATGCTCATAGATTGGAAGACTCAATGCTGTAAAGATGTCAATTCTCAACAGATTGTTTCATAGATTTAATGCACCCCAATTAAAACCTCAACAGGAATTTTTGTGACAATTAACAAGTGAATTCTAAAACATATATGGAAAGACTAAAGGCCAAAATCACAAAGACATAAATTTCGGATGACTTGCACTACTAGCCACCGACACTTATCATTAAAGTACAATAATTATGCTCTAGTCCAAGCCCTATGCAGTCACCTGTTGTACTACAATCGTGCCAGAGCAATATGATGGAGGGAAGGATATTCTTTTTAATAAATGATGCTGAATCAAACAGGTATCAATATTGGAAAAGTGACTATGTTAAGCCACATATAAAATTCCACTCCAGATAGATTGTAGACCTATTCTGAATTTGAATAATAAACCATAAATCTTCTTTAAGATAAAATAAAAAAATCTTCATGATTATGAGGTAGTATCCGGAAGGCAAAGTAAAGTAATAGTCATTATAATATCGTATACTCTGAACCACCTTAGGGTACTAGGCTCTGGAGCAGCTCATGTATATTGTCACTAATCTGCCAGTTCACCGGGCTGGCATGGGGCAGCAACCAGACCCTCAGCTCCTTCTGCTCACACCAGGTCTCCTCTGTTAGTTTCTTAGAGGTATGAACCATGTACATGTGAGTTCCATGACAAATGCAGCAGAAAAGTCCAGATGAAAGCCTGTGAAACTGCAAAATAATAAACCCAAAGCAAACAACATATTCTTGGAGGGATTTCAGAGATAAGTGCCACCAACTAGGTTTTAAAAGATGCAGTATGGTGATACTACTATATCCCCATTCAACTGGATTTTTTGGCCTGTACAGAAGACAGATGGGACTTAGAAAATGACAGTGCATTAGCGTAAACTTAATCAGGTGGTGAAATCCAATTGCAGCTGCTGATCCAGATGTAGTATCATAGCTGGAACAAATCAACACATCTCCTGGCATCTGCAATCTGACAATGCTTCTCTTGCAATCTTCCTCTGCAATCTGACAAAGCCTCACTCTCTTTCATATCTCTCAGTAAAAAACCTTCAGAAACAATTTTCTTTTCTCTAACAGGGCCAGCAATTCAGGACCATATTAAACCTCCAGTCCTATGCCATAATCTATTCCACAGAGACCTCTATGGAATCTTCATTCCACAGGACTCATAGAGAATCATTACATTGAAAATCCATTACATTCATGATATGCTGATTAGATCAGATGAGCAGAAAGTAGCAACTGCTACTGACATTTAGTGCCCAAGTTTTCAGGAGACTGGTTCTAAAAGGAAGGATTCACTAAGTACCTGTTTTAGCCCCAGGCAGCATCATCTCATATTCACTGCTGGTGGGACTGCAAACTAGTACAACCTCTATGGAAAGTAGTACGGAGATACCTCCAAGAACTAAAAGCAGAACCACCATTTGATCCAGGAATCCCACTACTGGGTATTTACCCAAAGGAAAAAAAGACATTCTATAAAAAAGACACCTGCATGCGAATGTTTATAGCAGCACAAATCACAATTGCAAAGATGTGGAAACAACCCAAGTGCCCACCAAGACATGAGTAGATTAATAAAATGTGGCATATGTATACTATGGAGTACTACTCAACCATAAAAAAATGGTTATATGGTATCTTTTGTAACAACCTGAATGGAACTGGAGACCATTCTTCTAAATGAAGTATCACAAGAATGGAAAAACAAACACCATGTGTACTCACCATTAAATTGGAACTAATCAATCAACAGTTATCTGTTCACATGGAAATAACATTTATCAGAAATCAAGCTATGGTGAGAGGAGGAGAGGATGGGTAAATTCATACCAAACAGGTACAATGCACACTGTCTGGGTGATGTCTTATAACTTTGACTCAAAACGCACAAAAGCAATTTAGGTAATCAAAACATTCGTACTCCTGTAATATTCTGGAAAAAAGAAAACGAAAGAAACAGAGAGTAGAATGGTGGCTACAGAGGCTGGGGGCTGAGGGGAATGGGGCAATGGTGGTCAAAGAGCACAAAATTTCAGGTGGACAGGAGGATAGCATATTTGAGGTTCTGTGAGGGATGGTTGTATTATGTTAGGTAGAGGCATCATTTTGCTTTTTTTCTTTTTTTAAAAGAAGTTGTGGACAGTTGAAAGAAGTATGTGTACACATCCAAGTGAGAAGGCTGGAATAGGGCAGCTTTGTCCTTTGTCTACTCAACAACAACTGGAACTACATTTCACAGTTCTTTCCCCCGTACGATTCTCTGCTAGCACTGGCTGGAAGAGACACTCTGTGTGAGGTTTGGAAGGTGGCTCTCCAGCGTCTCCTCAGCTTTCCCTTGGTTTCCTCCTTCAGTTTCTCTAAGGCTTGCGCCAAATGCACATGCAGCTCCATGGCAAAGGATGCCAGCTCCCCCTGCAGAAGCCCACAGCATCAAGGTCAGTGGCCGTGAGCAGCAAATGCAGTTTTTGGCTTTTCCTAACAAAGTAGAGTTTTTTTTTTTAAGGGTTTAGGGTTTGCTTCAAGGGCTCTAGTTCTTCCTTGAGAGTTCCATTTTGTTATTCTCTCTTCTAAATCAACTGTTCTTTCCAGTTACTGGACCGATTGACTTAGAATGATTTGAGCTTCAATACTAGACATGGTGGCAGCATCCTCCACACTCTGCTCCACCAATTTCCACAACGGAGTAAAGTCTAACGACTGTAATGAATCCCTTAATATATATTATTTTTAGTGGTTTGATGTCTCTGATGACATCTCAGCTGATAGAAAATTTTTGTTAATATGGACTACAGCTGAACATATGCATGCCCTATAAATCAGCAACTATATTCCTAAATATCCTCCCACAGAAACAAGTACCTATGTGCACAAAAATATATGGGGAAAAAAAGTGCTTCTGGCTCTTTATTCATCATGGCCCCAAACTGGAAACAACCCAAATGTTTATGAACAATGGAAAGAATAAATCTGCAATGATACAGCCACACATTGGAATGTTATACATCAATAAAACGGAGCAAACTTCTGCTTCATGCACCAATATGAATGAATCTCAAAGCATAACACTGAGAAAATAAGCCTAATACAAAAGAATGAATATTCATATGAAGTTCACTATTCAATTATAATGAAAGTCAGAAAAGTGGTTGCCTTTGGGAGAGGGTAATGACTAGAGTTAGTACAACGGTGTTTTCTGGGAACTGCTAATGTTTTATCTGGTGGAATTACACAGGTGTATTCACTTCGTAAAATGTATTAAGTTGTAAACTTAAGATTTGTGCACTCTACTACTTGTGTATTATGCTTGCACAAATGATTAAAAGTAATATCTACCCATATCATAATCTGTGATGATTAAATGACATAACTCATGCTTAGCATAGTAAGCATATAATAAATTTTATGTAGCATTATTTTGTTCTTACAAAAACCAGTAAATGGAATGGGAAAGAAACATATCTACCCGGCAACATTACCACTGAGAATAATCATCATTTTACAGCAGGGGAAGAGCTGGACCCAAAGCCATAACATCAGAGGTACAATGTTGGTTGTTTATATATCACAACCTCACATTCTAATTTTACAGGGTATTTTACAACAAACACAGGAAGAGAAACTTGAGATTTATGCAGAAGGACGTCTCTCTGCCTAATCTCCATAGTTCTCATTCATAGCTCTCTCTAGATTTCCTTCCCAAACTCTTAAAAAAAACTTTTAGGCATATTTATTATATGACTTGTCCCATCAGTAGGTAAGCTCCATGAGGACATGTATCTTCTCTGTTTTCTCTGTTTTTTGTCAATACTAATAACAGTGACTGGCACACAGTATGTTCTCAATATATATGTATTAAAAGTGATACAGAGAGCATAAACTGAACATGAAGAGTTGGCGGCTGTGGCATGTAGGCCACACATCTTGCTACAGGTGGCATTCCTACCTGACCTCTGCTCCAGTTCCTGTCTTGTCGAAAGCCTGCCTGTCATCGTTAAGGTTTAGCTCTGTGGAGTTTTAAGGGTGCTTGTTTCAAGGTCACCAATTTCTGAATACTTGACATTCCCGATACGGTTGCCCTTGCACTTTTTGCAACGAAATGACAACAGCACAAATCCTCCAAAACGAAGTGGAAAATGAAGGTGAATAAATAAATAACTAATGAAGGGACCACAGACGAACTAATTATGATCACACTATCAGAAGGTTCATGTTAATAAGAAGTTTGTGTCATTTTGCTTTGCATTTATTCCTAATCTGGCAAATAGTGACAGGAATTCCTTGTGTCATCAAAAATTTTTCTCTAATAATCAATGAGACATAACCACTATAAATAATTTAAATGCTATCAAACAAAAACAAAGATTTAACTGAGTTCTGCCAACTAGACTTGGGGCACTTAGACTTCCCCACAGCAGATGGGAACTGTCAAAGTGCATAAACATTCAAAATTGTAAGACACGACTTTCAGATGACAGAAACCAGACGAATTCATGCAAATCAAGGAGCCCAACACACCTTATTTAAAGAGAGTGCTTGACAGGAGACTGTTTTGAAGCTTTGCCTTTGGAGATATCCCAGGTTTTAATTATCAAATGTCACCATTCCCTAAAAGCAGATTTTTCTGCAGATTACCCTTTTAAAAATCCATTTAAAAACAGCTTTTATTCTACTGATCTCAGTGCTAATGCTATGCCAAATTATGCTTTTTTCATCATTCAAAACTTCACTTCAATGATATATTCAATGACAGAATAAGGCGACTAAAAAATATCTCTCTAATAGATGTGGCCAATTTAATTTTGAGCTAATCTGTTTGTCATGGGTTTTGATTGCTATATTCTTGTGGCTATAAGAATCTTGACCATTAAGATGGTGGTGTCTCCAGAATTCCTTTATAGAGGGAACAAAAACATTTGGAATTAGAGGCTCAGGGTGTATGACAATGTATTTGCATAGCAGGGTACTATTTTTCCTTGGTTTATACAACCATTTGGTGATGATTGTTGAAAGATGCTGATAGAACTTTAGAGGAAGTGGCAACTCAACCACCACGACCAGCAAAGGAGATTTCCACTGAAAACATGGTCAATAAAATACCTGACATACATATGTCACTTCCTCAATTCAGAAAATGCTTTTGTATACATGATCTAAATTGTGCCTGAAGTTAAACTAGGGAGAAGGATAAGGATATTTTTATTAACCTCTTTTACAATTGAAGAAACTGAGTGTCAGGGAAGGTTGAGAAACTCATTACGTATCATATTCACAGCTAACACAGGATGTAAGGACCAGAACCTTTCAACTCCAAATGTTGCTCCTTCCCACACACCATATTGAAGGCAGAATCAAATCCATCTTCTGAAAATAGCATAATGTTTAAAAAGAACCTGCATGATATTCATCATTACATTTTCAGGGTACACCTGCTGTACTTGTATAGAAGTGATGCCCATGAGAAAGAGAGACACGATTTCTATTCTGTATCCATGCAGACAGGCAATTTGTACTGTTCACTGTAAGAGTGATACAATACGGTTCCCAGAAAAAATGGATGTCTCAGCCCAGACCTCAGATTTGAGTAGGATTTGGCCAGGAAAAGGGGCAGGATGTTCTGAGGCATGGGGAATAGCAAGTATTAACACATAGGTGCAGAGACAAGAGAGCGTAACATAACCAAGTAACTGAAATAAATTCCAGTTTGCCCTGAGCATACTGAGATGCTGGGGAATCATGACAGATGTGACCAGTGGAACAAACAAGAGCCCGATCATAGAGGACTTTATAAATCATTTTCAGAGTTTAGACTCTAAGAGCAATGGGGAGCTTTTTAAGAAGTTTGAGCATTTCATGTGCATTGACAGCATATTTTTAAATTTTATTTGCAATCCTAAATATAAGGGAGGATCTCTTTTGGAGCATGTTGGATCTTCTTTGCAAGCCTGCCAATGAGTAAAATTGCAAATGGCCAGATGGACCTTAGAAAGAATAAGATTTCTGCTCCAAACTGACATAAATGATATTCTTGAGGTAATATCAGTGCACACAGGACATAATTGGCTCTAAGAATTAATGATTAACAAACCCACAGGTTTTTATAATATAGTTAATTTATTTCATCTTGAGATAGAATCTATCTTTTTTTTTTCCCTCTACTTGGTTTTACAGACTAAATCGTCTTGGTTATTGTAAATAACTTTAAATAATCTCCGAAACCTGTGCAAGATCCCCTGGGCAATTAGAAGATGAGGTATTTGCATGCCAAACTGCAGGCTTCAGCATATGGTCTCTAATATTTGCATAAAAAAATCTTAAGGAAGCATTTTCAATGAGGTGCCTTTTATATTTGTCTCTCATCTGCAACACCCAAATGGTATTTCTTTCATAAAGAGATTTTTTTATACATTTTTCCTAATATAATAGTTTGTTTATGTGATTTTTTTCTTATAAAACAATACATATTTAATGTTGAAAATAGCAATAAACAAAAGAAACAGAATGTCATATATTAGGCAAATATTTTATTTTGTTGATTATTCTACAAGAATAATTATATCCCATATCCTGATTTGTAGGGGTTTTTGTTTATTTTTCCATTTAATCATATCTCATTAACCTTTTTAATGTGTTATTCATCTGGACATATTTTAATGAATGCTGTACCCCATTTTATGAATAAAACTTTCTTAACCAATCTTGTATTTCTGGACATTTATGTTTTTTTTAATTATAAGCATCACTATAATTTATGATTCATGATTAAATAACATCTAGTGGCATAATAAAAGTTAAAAATATGCTAGCTACCAAATATATTTTTCAACCCCAAACCTATTCCACATTAATATGACCAAAGCAAAGAGGTATCTTTTTGGCTGTCATAAGCCCCAATTGAGGAATTAATATCAGAAATCTAACTAGCTTAAGAAATTGTATTTATCCACACTCCAAGATCATTGAGCAACTTGACAAAACTCTGCAAGTCTGTGTAAATTTCCATGGCTGCCATAAACAATCAATACAAGCAAAGTAACCTTTAACCTTGCTTATGGAGCTAAATAAATAGTCAAATAGTCTCAAGAAAGAAATTTTCTCTCTCTCTTTTTTTTTTTAATGGTCACTTAGTTCCCAGCATAGAACATCTTGAGCTTCAGGGAAGATAAGAAATTTTTCCAAAAAGACTCCCCTGAAACCACAGCTAGAGGAGTAATCCAACAGTCTGAATTTGATCTAACTGGATGTCCTCATTCTTGGCTGGAGTTTATACTAGCCTCTCCCAGTAGAGACACTCAGCCAATGGTCACAATGACACACATGTGCAGGCCATTGTGGTAATTCAGAAATACTGGTTTCCCACCTGCAAAATTATAGTATTTAGTCTTAATGACCTTGATCAAATTTAGTGCTCAGGTTCAGAGTCCTGTCTCTGAAATCAGACCACCTGCATTTCAATCAGACCTCCACCTCAAACTATCTGTTTGAATTTTTGAACACATTCTTTGGACCTCAGTTTCCACAGGAGACTCTAAGCATTTTTTTGGGAGACTTGAATAAAATAATTCATATAAAGCACTTAGTTCAGTATCTGGCTCACAGAACATACTTGATTTCTTGAATTTGTAAACCTAAGGAGGGTTGGGGAACAAATGCCCACTCCCTATCCATACCACTTCTCATTTCTGTCACTTGTTACCCAGTTCAAAACGGGAGTGAAGACAAGATCTTAAAACAGTGTAGTATGTCAAAACTTACTTAAAGGTGGAGGAGAAAGGAGAAAGATAATATGCATTTTTGAACATTCTTTTATTGACGAACATTTAAACTGCTTTTTTGAATTTTCCTTATTAAAACCAATGTTGTATGAAAATTCATGTACATAGAGACTTCTGCCCGTATTTTTCCTTCCAGCTTTATTGACATATAATTTATATAAAATTACGTAAATTTAAGTTGCACAATGTGATGCTTTGATATACATATATGTTGTAAAATGATTACCACAATCAAGTTAGTTAATACATCTATCATCTCACCTAGTTACCTTTTTTTTTGTGATGAGAACATTTAAGATCTACTCCCTAACAAAGTGAGACTCTGTCTCAAAAAAAAAAAAAAAAGATCTACTCCCTGAGCAACTATAATCACTATGCTGCACATTAAATCCCCAGAACTTATCTGTCTTATAACTGAAAGACTATACCTTTGACCAGCATCTCCCATTGTCCCCCAACCCCCAGCTTCTAGCATTCTACTTTCTATTTCTATGAGTTCGACTTTTTTAGATTCCACATGTAAATGAAATCATATATTTTTTTCCTGACTTATTTTACTTAGCATGAAAACCTCAAGGTTCATCAATATTGCCACAAATGGCAGGATTTCCTTCTTTTGTATGGCAGAATAATAAATAATCCATTGTGTAGGTATATACATATAAACAAATATATATGTCACTATATATACATAGGAAATAGGGTCATTGTAGATATAATTATTAAGATGAGGTCATAGTGGAGCAGGATGGGCCCCTAATTCGTTATGACTGGTGTCTTTATAAAAAGAAGAAATTTGAACACAAATGTGCACACAGGGAGAATGGCATGTGAAGACGAAGCCAAAGTTTGGAGTGATACTTCTAGAAACCAAGTAACAACACAATTCACCAGAAGCTAGGCGAGAGGCATTTAACAGACTCTTTTTCGCAGACCTCAGAAAGAGCTGGCCCTGCTAACACCATGATCTTAGACTTCCAGCTTCTAAAACTATGAAGAAATACATTTTTGTTGTTTAAGCCACACAGTTTTTGTTATTTTGTTATGGCAGCCCTAGCAAACTAACGCAAGTTTCTTCCATGTCGTTGCATACATCAATAGTTTACTTCTTTTTGTTATTGAGTTTCATTCCCTTGTATAGATGTGCTCTTCATTTATTCACCAATGGAAGGGCATTTCAGTTGCTTCCCGTTTGGGGTGATCACAAATATAGCTATGATAAACATTGAAGTACAGATTATGTGAACATAATTTTTTACTTTCTTTAAACAACAAGGAGTAAGATTTCTGGTGCATATGATAAGTGCATGTTTAGAATATAAGAAATTAGCAAAGTGTTTACTAAATACTTTTCCTCACTTTGCATTCCTACCAGCAGCATATGAATATTTTACTTACTGTGCATTTTTGCCAGAATTTGGCATTATCATTTCATTTTGTTTTTTTACATCATTATATATGTCGAAGAATAACCCCTTGTGGTTTTGATTTGCTTTCTATAATTATTAATGATGTCATGCATCTTTTCCTATGCTTATTTGTCATTCCTGCATTTTCTTTGCTGAAGGATTTGTTTACATCTCTTGCCCATTATTTTATTTGGTTATTTGCTTTCTTATTGTTGAATTTTGAAAGTTCATTATGTTTTCTGAATATAAGTCCTCTATTAGATGTACTATTTTCAAATATTTTCACACAGTGTGTGGTATGTCTTTTCATTTTCTTAACAATGTCTCAAAAATGTGGAAACAACCCAAATGCCCATCCATACGTGAGTGGATTAATAAAATGTGGTATATGTATACCATGGAGTTCTACTCAGCCATAAAAAACAATGGTGATCTAGCACATCTTGTATTATCTTGGATGGTGCTGGAGCCCATTCTAAGTGAATTATCACAAGAATAGAAAAACAAGCACCACATGTACTCACCATCAAATTGGTATTAATCGATCAACACTTGTGTGCACATGTAGTAATATTCATCAGGTGTTGGGCAGGTGGTAGGGGGGAGAAGGGGATGAGTATATTCACACCTAATGGGTGCTGTGCGCACCATCTGGGGGATGAACATGCTTGAAGCTCTGACTCGGGTGAGGCAAAGGCAATATATGTAACCTAAGCATTTGTACCCCCATAATATGCTGAAATAAAAAAGAAAACTAGTCATAACTTTCATCAACTTTGCGAAAAGGAAAGAAAGAATTGAGGAAAAAGGAGAAAAAATAAGAGCAGATGTTCTTAGCTGTTGTCATGGAATCTTCCAAATAAGGTGTTTAAATGCCTTAAATAAACAATGCAAAGGGGAAAATTACATCAAAGTCATTGTCAAAACATTAAAAAGATAAGTTCATAATAAAAAAAGAAGACATTGTTATTACTTTAATAAAGTTCAGTTTAACAATTTTTCTTTTATGGACCATACTTTTGGTCTTAAATCTAAGATATCTTTGACTAATTTAAAATCACAAAGATTTTCTAATGTGCTTTCTTACAGAAATTTTATAATTTTTAGCATTATATTTATGAATATGATCCATTTATGAATATGATCCCTTAATTTTTATATGATGAAAGATGAATTTTTAATTTAAAAAATTTTTTTTTGCTTGGGTTTTGTTTTTTTTGGCATATAAATATCCAATTGTTTCAGCACTATTTTTTTGATTTGCTAAATTTTGATTTGCTGCAGTTTCCTTTTAATGCCTTTATCTGGTTGTGATAAGTTGGGAAGTGTTCCCTCCTCTTTAACTTTTTGGAAAAGTTTCTGTAAAATTGGCATTATCTCTTCTTAAGTGTTTGGAAAAGTTCAGTAATGCTATATGAACCTGAAGTTTACTTTGTGGGAAGGTTTTTAACAACAAATTCAGTTTCTTTAATAGATACCTTTTATATTCTATCTGTCATCTATATATCTTTACCTACATCTTTTTTAGGAGCTTTAGTAGTTTTTGTCTTTCAAAGAATTTTGTCCATTTCACCTAAGTTGTAGAATAAATTGATATAAATTTGTCTACAGTATCTCCTTATTATAGTTTTTCCACTTGTGTAAGTTCCACAGAGGTCTGTCTCCTCTCTGTCATTCTTGATATTGGCAATTCGTGTCTTATCTTTTTTTCCTGACCAGTCTGACTAAAGATTTATAAATTTTTTTGATTACATCAGAGAACCAGAACTTAGTTTTATTGGTTTTCTCTATTGCTATTTGATTTTGTATTTCATTATTTTCTGTTCTTATGTTTATTATTTCCTTTGTTATGCTTACCTTAGATTGAATGTGCTCTTAATTTCCTAGTTTTGAAAGGTGCTGCAAAGTTTCTGGGGTTTATGTTACTATACATTCCCCTCTAAGCAGTCTTTTGGTTGCATAACACAATTTTTTCTGTATTATTTTCATTTTTATTTAGGTCAAAATACTTTCTAATATTCCTTTTGATTTCTTCTTTAACTTTGCTATAAGTTATTTAATTCCTAAACTTTGGAGAACTTTGAAAGATATCTTTCTGTTATTGATTGATAATTTGTTTGCATTATAGTCAGAAAATATGTTTGTATTATTGGAATAAAGTAGCCCCCATATCTGCAGTTTTGCTTTCCACAGTTTCAGTTACCCAAGGTCAATCATGGTCTGAAAATAGTACAATATTTTGAAAGAAAGAGACTGTATTCACATAACTTTTATTACAGTATATTGTTATAGTTGTTCATTTTTATTATTAGTTGTTGTTGTTAATCTCTTACTGTGTTTAATTTATAAATTAAACTTTATCATAGGTATGTATATATAGGAAAAAGTATATACATATGTATATGCAGTATATATAGAGTTTGGTACTATCTGCATGTTTAGGCATTTCTGGGGGTATTGGAATGTATCCTCCACAAATAAGGAAGAACTAGCATACTCTGAAATTTGTTGAAACTTGTTTTATGACCTAGAATACAGTCTGCATTGGAAAATGTTCTGATTGCACTTGAAAAATATGTGTACCCTGCTGTGATAGTCTCTAAAAGTCAATTAGGTGAAGTAAGTGATGATATTGTTCAACACTTCTGTATGTTTACCAACACATTTTTTGGTGGATATTTTCTATGGATGATTGAGAGAGTGGTATTATTTTTTGCTATAATTGTGAATTAATTTATTTGTCATTTCAGTTCTGACAATATTTGCTTCATGTATTTGGTAGTTATTAGGTATATAATTGTTCATTATCAGTATGTCTTCATGATTAATTAACCACTTTATCCTCCTGAAATGTCTTTCTTTATCCTTAGTAAACTGTTTGCTTTGAAATCTACGTTGTATAATATTGTATAAGCATTCTAACTTTTCATTAGTGTTACTTGTAACTTATTTGTGGCATTAATTTAAAGGCCATTTCTTTTAGGCAGCAAATAGTTATCTTGCTTTTTTATCCAATCTGACAAATTGACAATCTCTGTCATTTAACTGGGGTATTTAGGTCATTTATATACGGTGTGATTATTGAGGTGATTGGCTTTAAATCTACCATCCTCTTATTTGGGGTTTTTTTCCTTTGCTCCATCTGTTCTTTGTTTTTTCTCTTTTACTATACTCTTTAGGGTTAATCGAGTATCTTCTATAATTTTATTATATCTTGATGTTGGTTTATTAGTTCTAACTTCCTGTGTGTGTGTGTGTATGTGTGTGTGTGTTTAGTGCTTGCTTTGAGTGTTTCTAGTATAAATATATAAAAACTTATTGTGGTTTACCTTCACATAATATTACATCACTTTATATACAACTGAATATTTCCATTTCACCTATCCCAGTCTTTCTGATATTATAAATTTTACTTCTGCATTGTGATAAGCCCTACAATGCATTGTTTTTTATTAAATCATTATTCTTCAAATTAATTTCAAAAATAAATAATTTGTATGTACTCATAGACTTACTAATTCGATTGCTCTTTTTTTCTTTTGTGTAGATCCAGATATCCATCTAGTATACTTTTTCTTCTGCTTAAAAGACTTTGACACTCTTACAGTACACGTATACTATAATTAACTTTTTCCTTTTTTTGTATCCAGGAATTATATTTTATTTTGTCTTAGTTTTTGAAAGGCTTTATATTTCATATAAAATTCTAGGTTGATAATTTTATTTCCTTTCAGAATTTTCATAATATTATTTCACTGTCTTCTGATTTGCATTGCTTCCTAAGAGAAAGTTTTTGTCATCCTGATCTTTGTTCCTCTGTATGTAATGTCTTTTTTCTCTAGCTGCTTTTAAAATTTTTCCCTTTATCATTCTAATTAAGCAATTTGATTTGGTATGCCTCTCTTAGTTGTCTTAGTTTTCTTTTACTCATTGAGCTTCCTGGGTCAGTGTATTTAGGCTCATCATCAAATTTGGGAATTTTTTTTTTCTTTTCTTGAGCTTCTTTTTTTTTCTGGGACCCTCAAGTCATGTGTAAATAATTTCATATTTTTGGAGCTTGCATCTAAGCCTTGCTAGCTGGGACCAGAAATGTCTTTAGTCCAGGGCTAGTTTTTCCCCACTGCTAAGGCAATACCATTTTCTAACACTCCGCCCAATGCTCCATGTTTTACAAGGGTTTTCCATCCGGCTATTGAGAGCAACAACTCTTAAAGGCTTAGTGTAAGTAAGCCCAGGATTTTTCTACCTGCTCTGTAAAGCAGGCAGTTCTTGGCAGATAGTTCTTTGCCTGGCCTTGGTAGTTTCCTCAAATGCCTGTGCAAATTGTGTTAAGCTGAAGACTTAGAGGAGGGCACCCTTGGCAGATCTTAGGAGCTCATTTTCTCTCCATGCAACTTTCTCCTCATCACTCTGTCGTGAGAACCTAGGTTCTTGTCCTTCCCAACCTTTCATCTCTGTCTCCAAAATGCAGGGTAACCAGCAAATTTTTGCCTGCATTCTCCTCTATGTACTATAGCCTGGAAACTCTCAAAGTAGTGAGTGGGAACAATTGTAGGACCCAGCTTGCTTCTTTCATCTTTCTCCAGCATTATTGAACTTTACCGCCTGTTCTCCAGTATCTGAAAACCATTATTTCAGATAGTTTTTTCCTAAGCAACTAAAAATTTCTTAAGAATGGTGAGTAAATCTGACCTCTTTTATGTCAGCTAGATATTTGCTTTAAAAATACTTTACTGCATCCTCTAGAATCTATAATGTAGAAACTAAGGAGCTTTAACAATTGATTGTATACACAATAGGTGTGTAAATGAGACCACACCAAAAAAAAAAAAAATTTGGTTTCTTTTCTTAAATATTTTTTGTGTTTAAGAAATACATTCAAAAAAGTTTAGTGACCAAAAACATTTAATTGAGTAAGTCTGTAAACACTCTTCATGTTGAACATCTGTTTGGATTTTAGTACAATCTTTGAGTCCCCAGGCTTGAAATTAAAAAATGAGATTATGTTGTCATTTGCAATTCAAATAAAATTAATATTACTTACAGGAACAAAGTCTGAAATCATCTGAATTGAATGAATTAATATAATCTTTTATGAATGCAAAGCAATAAAACCATAGGGAAAATTAGCTCACATTTAAGCACAAATAGTGTCTCTGCCTACAAATCACTTACATGTATGCCAAATGTCTTTTATGTGTGCCCCAAATTATACAGAATGTACAGTCGAGAATTTATTTAGGACATTGGAAAACACATAGACCCACAAGTATTTTTCTGGTGCATTTTTTCACCTTTTGATTAATAGTTTTCAGACTGCTAAATTAATTTTGTAAATTGAGTGATTATGGAGTTTCAGAACTTTTGTATAGGGGGTTCTTAGCTCATTCGTTCTAAGAAAAGTTTGAGACAAATAAGTGAAGCCAGGTTCTGGATGGGGGAAAAAAAGGCAATTTAATCTAAATCTGGCATATTCTGAAGATGTCTTGGGTTTGTTGAAAGGGAGATTAAGATATGTATATTTGGTTCTGAGCTGCATCATGTCAAGATTTCCTTGCTTGGACACAAACTTCTTTGGTCTATCCTAAAAGTCTGTTTAGGACAACATTCCACATTGCTATAAAAAAAAAAAATGTTTTGCCACAATGAATGGTGAAAACTCTATAGTCAGTGGGTGCTGAGTTTATCCAGGCACAGCTATGTGGATTGTGTTTGCTGATTCAGTGGTGGGCAACACACTGGGTTGAAACTGAGTCAGAACCATCATAAACTAGCTATGCCCCATAGAGCAAATAGAGTGAATAAGTGAAAATTATCTATTAAAAAGTTACCAACAAAACCAGAGGTTAACTTAGGAATCATAATATTGCAAGAGCATCTATTTCCACTTAGGGAATTAAGAATTGTAAGAACTACAAGTGATATGATAGTGAACTTTAGTTAATAATGCCATTCATGGTAGCCAAGGTTGGCAAATGAATGTTTGCTGTCAAAAGTATTTGATAATATGTCCTCTGTGTTTGCCTGTTTCCCAGCTAGAACTGAATAGTCAATATGACTAATGCCTCCTTCAAAAGAAAAAAAAAAAAGGACAGACTTGGGAATATTTATTACCTTCTTCAAGAATGTAGAAAACACTTAATGATAACATTTCTGTTAGCTGTGGTGGTAGAATTATGTATTTACATCTAACACTTTTTTTTCTGTATAAACGGGATTACTTAATTACAGAGTACTCATATCCAAGGAAATTAAAGTTATTTTAAAGTATAAAGAACATTTTTGAGTGAAAGTTTTATTTACTGCTTGAGAAACATATATTAAGTCAGAATTACCAACTTTTTGATTAAGAATTGTGAATATGTCTCATATGCAGTTTAGATTTGTGTGTGTGTATATCTGTAGTAATTTTACCTTTAAAATCTAATAAATGGATAACTTGTAAGGCAAATATGAAAAGTATAGTTCTAAGACAGTGAACTGTTTAGTTCCAATAACTCACGATCTGTTACAGCTATAATTACAACAGTGGAAAATAGCAGCCTTTAAGCCATGGCCCTAACGTGAGCTGGTATAAATAATTACATGTTTATATAGCCCAATTTAACAAGGCAACTGTGGCAAGGCCATTTAAAAATACAAAATTAAAAATTAAAACTCTAAGTATACTCAAGCAACTACAGTAATTAATTCAGTAATTAAAATCCACATTAATCACAAATGATTCAGAAATATTCTTAAAGAGCAAACCAGTAGGATGACTACATGTCAGTGTCCTTTTAGACATGTATGGATAATAATATTTGAAATCACAAGTACGTTTATTAATCTCAGCCACTCCTTAAATTTATGAGATTATATGGCATTTTTGACTATTGTTAAATAATTGTATGTGCTAATTTATTTATGTATGTTTCAATGTTGCTATACATTTTATAGTGCTGTAGAATTTACATACCAGTTTCCTATAGATTTTCTCACAGTTCCTCTCATTCAGTTGCTTAACAAGTCTGCAAAGCCGGCTGTTAGCTTCGTTATTGCTGTGCCATTTTCCAGGTGAGGAAACTGAGAGTGTGAGACGCTGTGCCTGCCACAGATTGTTGGGATCATAAATGGCAGCGGTTAGTCAGAATTCAGTCATCTAAGCCTATTATTTAATTAAGGAAATAAGATATTTCAGACAAAATCGATAATTATATGGTTGTAATTATCTAAACAGTACTGGACTGAATGAAAGAGAGGAGAGACACTGCTTTTGTGAACGATTTTGAAGAAGTCCATGTTACAAGGAATTTGTCCATAATTTTCTGGTTATGTCCTCATTACCCAATTGGAAAACTGACCTGAATTATAAAACAAATTTCCCTTTGATATGTAGTGTATATTTTGCAATAATAAAAAAAAAGCAAACATGTTTTAAAATGTCAGGCACGGCCTTTAATCCAGGTATAAACAAAACAAAAATATCAATGAGCAACCCAGCAATAAGTTAGAGTATTTTTTAAATGAAGCTGCTTTATATTCTGACACATCCGGCAGAAAGAGCAAAACAATTGGGTTAAACAAGTATGATGTGTCCTTTGTTTCCTTCTCTGAGCTTTACCATTTGAATTTGCCTTTCTTTTATGTACATACAACTCCAGACACGTGCTAAGACACAACCTTCTGACATTTTGCCAGAAACATGCAAATTGAAGACCTGAAATCTAATATGCAATAAATCGAAAATAAATGTGTCAAGGGATTCAGCACCAGCAGCCCATAAGGAGACACCTTCTTTTCTTAATCTGTAAAAGGCAAATGTCACTGTCAGTGCATCTACCAAAGTGCCATGGACAATGTGTTCACTCCAGATGCTGCGCCAGTAGCACCAGGGTTGTCAGCAGAGGAATTAGGATGGGGATACCCAATTTTTAAATCCTTCTTGGGAAAGAAATAAAGGGAACTTTCTCGGGACACACCCACAGGGTAAGTGAAAAAGGCTTTGGGAGATTTAAAAATAAAAAACTGAAATCCCCAGAAAATGCCTCCCTGAGAATTGCCAAAGACATCCAAACCTAGAGGCTTAGAGAGCCCTGAAGATGTATTGCTTATGCTGAAATTAAAACCTAGGGGCTACTAAAAGGATTATCAGAATAAAACAGTGCTTAGCAAAGTATGAGACAGGTTCCACTGGTGGAGTATTACTTTAAGTGGTGCACAGAAAGACTTCATCACTTGTTTGTTTTATTTTACTTGATAAAAATTTGATTACGCATTGAACGAATACCTATGAAAATATAACAAGCATATTAAATTTCTGTTTGAGGAATTCTAGGATAAAAAAATTAAGTTTCAACGAGTTAATTTGTGGCAAATAGTGGAAATAATACTTCAGATGATATTTGGACAAAAATTTGGATGAAAGTTTTAAAGATGATGCTCAAAGGTTTTTGCGTTGCTGGTGCAGACAGTGCTAGCATTTAGTAAAGCAACTGCCCCTCCTTCCCTCTGTTTCCTTTCCCTGACGATGGCAGGTATAGACCTTCCTTTGCCTTAATTCAGCTATTGTCCTTTGCCTGGAGTGGCTCTTATCCCTCACCCCATCCTCACCTCCACTGGAATGTAAGCTCCAGAAGGACAGATAGTGCATCCCAGGAATTTAGTGCCTACGAAATAATTAGTACTTAATAGATGTTAAGAATGGATGAATAACTGCTTTATGCCCACACACCTCTGGCCCTGATACCGCTCACTGCTCACGGTATTGGTATTAACCCTTCCCTTGAGATCAAAGTATTTCTTCCCCAAGTGACTTTTACCTTACTTTTGAGAGAGCACTTTATGTTTCTTTTCCTTTAGATTTACAACCTGATGCGCAAAAGCCCACTGTGGAATAAAGAAGAATTCCAGAGCTACTTAACATGGTGTGTTGTGGTCTCCCTACTAGTCCCCTCTTTATTATATAGTGATGCAATTTGAAAAATATTTTTCATTCGGCAGGGTTGGCCTGATTAGCCTACAATTAAGCAAACCTTATCACCTTTTGCACAGAGACTCAATAGGGATGGGAAGGTCTATGGCACTGAGCAAAGGACATTTTTCTTCCTGCAAAGGTTAGTTCAGGACTAGGAGTGATCCAACTGCCAAATGCCAAAGGAGATGAGGGGGAATGTTTGCTTGAGATTGCTGAGAGATAAAATAACTCCCACTTATGAGAATTCTTCCGGAAACAGTCACTCATTTCTCACCAGATCTAGATGGCTTTAGATAGGAGGCTGGGTGGCGGGGTTGCCAGCCCAGGGGTGGAGTCGCATAGCACACTCAGTAGGGCAGCGTCAGAGTCCAGTGGAGAGCAGGAAGTGCAGGTTTGATCTCAGCCCCTGTTCCTACCTGGAGCTGGGCCCTCTGATCACAGCCTTGCCTTCAGTGAGGTCATGATTTCCATTTGTTCTGACATTTTAAAAAGTGTTGTTTTTTTTTTTCTTAAACTTGTGAAAATATATTAATTTATACAGATTACGAATCCATATTTTCTGTTGACTCACTGATAAAATTCCCAAACAGAAGAAAGTTATCCCACCGTTTATTTAGTCTTGTTTATGCATTGCTTTCTACATTTCCTCACTACACTGAGAAACAAAACAATAGCAACAATAGTAATGACTATCCCTTATTGAACACTTGCTTTGTGTCAAACAATCTGCTAAATGCCTTATGGATGTCACCACATGTAATCCTCCCAAGAACCTTTTGAATTGAGTCTGTCTTAGTCTGCTCTTGTTGCTATAAAGGAATTCCTGGGGCTAGGTAATGTTAAAAGAAAATAGGGTTGTTTTGGTTTTTTGTTTTTGGCTCACAGTTCTGCAGGCTGTACGAGAACCATGGCGTCAGCATCTGCCTCAAGAAGCTTCCACTTTTGGCAGAAGGCAAAAGGGAGCAGGCATCACATGGCAAGAGAGAAGGGAAGAGAGAGAGGAGGGAGGGGCCAGACTCTTTTAAACAATCAGATCTCACAGGAACCCCTAGAGAAAGCAGGAACTCACTCCTTAGAGGGTGGAGGGCACTGCCTTGCATGAGGGATCCGCCCCCATGACCCAAGCACCTCCCACCAGGCACAATCTCCAACATTGGTGATCAAATGTCAACATAAGATTTGGGAGGAGGCCGGGCGCGGTGGCTCACGCCTGTAATCCTAGCACTCTGGGAGGCCGAGGCGGGCGGATCGCTCGAGGTCAGGAGTTTGAGACCAGCCTGAGCGAGAGCGAAACCCCGTCTCTACTAAAAATAGAAAGAAATTATCTGGCCAACTAAAATATATATAGAAAAAATTAGCCGGGCATGGTGGCACATGCCTGTAGTCCCAGCTATCCGGGAGGCTGAGGCAGTAGGTTCGCTTAAGCCCAGGAGTTTGAGGTTGCTGTGAGCTAGGCTGACGCCACGGCACTCACTCTAGCCCGAGCAACAAAGCGAGACTCTGTCTCAAAAATAAAAAAAAAAAAAAAAAAAAAAGATTTGGGAGGGACAAATACCCAAACTATATCAAGGTCCCAAATTGATTCCCATCTTATAGATGAGAAAACTAAGAATCAGAGTGTTTAAATAATTTATGGTGTCAGGTTGAACATCATTGATGTGGCCAGGGCATCTTCATGTTTATTAACTGTGACCAACTTACTAAGATAAACCCTATGACATTATCTATTAAAACACGTATTTATAATTTCCCAGCATGAATCGCTGTTCAGTTTTATTTGCTTGTTGCCTACTTGCCTACCACTAGCACTGGAATTTTTGCAAGAAGATGCTTGCTAGTTTGTTTCGGTGCCTCGGCCAGTGTCTAACTGTTGAATGTTGTGATATTCCACACAAGCGTGCAAGCTGGGTAGTCCTGCTCTGTGCTAAGCACTTCCACCAAAATGACATCTGCGTTTTTATTAAGTGCACAGATACTTCTTATATTAAAGACCCAGAGCCACAGTCTGAATCTTCACAATAGAGAAAACGTACAGCAGCTGGAAGTAAAGACTGTTCAAAAGTTCAGATAGTTAAGTTCCCTTTCTTGTGGATTCATGCTTCCTCCATTTTTCAGTTTTCTAGATCAATGCCTTCAAATTAGCTACAATTAATACAATTGTAACCCTACACCTTCCACCTGTATAATACTTTTCCGCTTCTAAAGCACATTTGTATGTACTCTTTCATCTAAGCCCATAACAACGCCCTGAGTCCTGAAAAACAGATACCAATTTACGTGCAAGGAGGGGAAGAATCTGGGGCTTGACATGACTTGGTTATTAGCACAGAGAAAGTAGTTGCTCAGCTGTCCAGAGAGCCTGCTTCTTTCTCTTGTCTTATTTTTGGCAGCTTCTCCAGTTCCATCAAGGGTTGGAAAAATATCCCGTAAGCCAAATCTTTGAGACCACCTGCCCTGAGCAAATGTTGAGCTGACATCTGAGAAGTAAACCTGAGCAGAGGTAGGCATTAGTGTAGTAGCTGCTTCTGATTCATGTTTGGCTGTAACGTCAGATGCATTGCTTTCACCTAAAATTCTCCTCTAGGAAAAAACGTTGGAGCCACGTGATGTAGAGAGGGATGCCTGCCCAGGCAGTGAGGGAGGCTTTGTTCCCGTCCTTTATCATCGCTTGGCAAATAAATGACCCAGGTCAGCGTCACCTGCCATCTCTAGTCAACTAAAGGGTGCAGCCAATTTAGGAAATATGTAAACTCCCCAACACTCTGGGATATAATTCCTGCCATTATATTGATTTCAAGTTTGCTCTAGGCTTATTCTTTTTTTCCTCTTTTTCTTTTCTTTCTTCCTCTCTCTCTCTTTTTCCTTCATTATTTCCTTCCTTTCTTTCTTCCTTTCCTTTCCTTTCATTTATTTTCATTCTTTCTTTCTTATAGTGGAGCTCACTTTTAATGGAACAAGTTTCTGAAATGTACTAATTAATAGTTTATAAAATTAAGGACAGTCTATTCACTTCTACATTTCTATTTATTTAAGGCTCAGAAACATACAAAATAAAACACTGCATTTTATTAGGGTGGAAAATTGGTTTATTTTGGAAGTTATTTTAGATAGTACTTTTTATAGAAAATTAAACATTAATTTAAAAACAAATCATTTACCTTATGAATTATTATAAGACTAAATATAAACATGTCTTTAGATAAAAATACAATATATAATACCAGTGGGAGAAAGTTTTTACTAAAAAAGGTTCTATACATGTTCTTATTAAGTCTTTAACACATGAAAATTATTATTTTTTTCCAATAATAAACAAGTGGTTAGAGGTCCTCAGAATTGGAGGTTTGAAAAAAACTGTGCAAAGCTTGTTCTAATTAACACTCTTGACTCCTGCTAAATTTGATAGAAGTTAAAATGTGAAAATTGAATGGGAGAATATATCCATAGAGCATTCTTATAAATAGCGAAAGTGCCAAAGAAGAAATAGTAGCTATACTATTTTTTATTTTTTAAAATATAGTAGGCAGATTTGTTATTCCCCATCAGCACAGAACTGGACTACATTCAAAATGCTTAATGAAAAGATGGGTCTATGTGTTGTATTAACAAAAGAACTGTGTACAAGCATGTACTATAGACGAGATAAACCAATTACTTTCAGAAAGTGCTATGTCAAGGAGATTAATTCTGGCACAGATGGACATGTGGGCACTAGCTATAATACATGCATTGTATATTTCTTTCAAAATTACTAGCATTCTACCAAATAAGTGAATGCCATTTTAAAAAAACTAAGTACTTTGAGTAAGAGAAAAATTTGAATATTTCTAGCATAAAGAAATTATTTAAAGTGGTAGATATCCCAATTACACAGATTTGATCTTTACAAATTATATGAATGTGTTAAATTATAGCATGCACCCAGAAAATATGTATGTCTGTTATGTATCAATAAAAATAAATAATAATAATAAACACCAGAAACCAAGGATGCATGTGTTTATCTGGTTGTTTATTTCAAAAGTTGTAGGTTAACGTGTATTTATATATTAGTGGTACTATTCTCTTACTGTTTTTATAGGCCAGAATGGGCAATTATCAGCATTTCATATGGTTCAGCCTAGTAGACCATCTATTATCAAGTGACACCAATCTTGATTAATTATTCAAGTAACATCAATGACATAAGACACCCTCAGAGATCCAAACTGTAAAATAATATGACATGTGAACTACAACTTTTAAATGGGTTCCAAGATAGAGTCAAATCTTATACTCTAGTTACAAATTCTTTTGCTGGCTATTATACACTCCTATTGATTTTGTGCCTGTTACCAGATTGCCTTATCCAAATCAATTTTATTTTTGGCTTCAAATGTTTACAGGCATCCATGTGATGTCATAGACCCAATGTTAACTTGCTTTCGGTTATGATGGTGCCAGTTGCATATTGGTCTTGTCTTCATAAAAACTTCTTTCTGTACCTTATTCAAATGATGATCTGAAAAATATGTCCATGGAGAAAGTTTCTTTATATAGCTTATGCTTTTTATAAAATATTCTTATTTAGTGATCTTATCTCCCTACTGCGGTGTGATATGGAAAGAATCTAAGGAAGAACTATTAAGGATCATACTAGAAATGAGGGAACTAAATCCTAATGTTAGGCTATCTGGAACAGATAAAACAACAGACATGAAAAAAAGAATTGTAAGATAGGAAGCCATCTTTTCACAATATGATGGAGCGAGGAGTTGAGCTGGATGGTCCCTAAAGCCCCATCACCAACCCAAACTCTACCTCTCTTCCATTGTCCTCTGGTTTCCTGTTGGGTTAGACCAATGGCAGGGCAAAGGTGAGGCGTTACACACCTTGCTGCTAGTCCCTTCCAGTCTCACTGCGCTTGGGTGGAGTTGGTTTTCCTCTGTGTCCCAGCTTCAGGTGAGTGGCCCCTCTTCCATGACTTTATCTCACACCAGGTTTCAGTAACACTCTTCCTTCTCTTTCTCCCCTCAGCCCTAATGATGATAATGGCATCACTCTATTGCTAGTCCCTGAGTGTGTCACCGTCTCTTGTTGGTTTCTTTACCCCTGCTCATATCTCTGTAATTTGGATTCTTTTCAGTTAAACTGTTTGGTGATGCTGTTCGTTTATTTACAAGATCTTGACAATCCCAGAAGCACATCACTTTTTATTTGCTTGGTATTAGTTTTCGATACTGTTTGCAATATTTGTAACTAAGCAGGCAAATGAACACAAAATGTATACATTAAAAAATGGACTTTACAAATAGTTATTAAGAGCTCTGGAAATTCCTTCATCTACCTCCTGGGAAGAGCTTAAAAGCAGTATTTTTATTGTATTTGCTCTCAGGGTGATTTTTTAATAATAAGATAAATCAAGAAGTTATTACAAAAGAGCAATTTGATTGGAGTATCTTCATGCATTCAACAAACTAATGATGCAGCCATAAATAAGGCAGATAATGCCTGGCCTCAGCTGTAAATAAGGCAGATAATGCCTGGCCTCATGTTGCTAGCAATAAAGTCTTTAAACAAATAATTACACAAGGAATTACATATATGGCAATTGTTGTTAAGAATTATGAAAGAGAAATCTAGTGAGACTAATCCGGTTCAAAGGAAAAGACTTATAAGTGGAAAACTGAAGAATGAGTTAGCAAGGGGAGAAGCAGGTGAAAAGCTTCCCAAACAGGGCAAGTCAGGTGTGCGTGAAGGCTCTGTGTGCAAAGGAGCACAGAGCAAGAGAAAAATTGCAAGGAGTCCAAGGTGACTATATCACAGAGAATAAGGTGGGGAATGGCGAGAAATGAGGCTGGAGAGAACATCACAAGTGATAGAATTTCAACACCTGTGGTCCATGTTAAGGAATTTAAAGGCTTTCCAGGAGGAATGAGGAGCCACTGATGCATATTAGAAGAGGAATGACACGATAAAAGTTTGTATTTGTACAAACGAATTACAATTTGTTTCAAATTGCAGTTGAATTTGAGAGATGGGAGGATAAAACGTTGCCTAGAAAGAGCGCTAGAGAAGGATCAGGCTGGGGAGGGAAATGTCAGCATTCAAGGACTGCGTGGACAAGGAAGAGAAATCAAAGGAGACTGCCGGGAATGACTAGTGTGGTAAACAAAATCAGAACTGTCTGCATCCATGAAGTCAAAGCAAGATACTGTGTCAAGGAAAATCAAATGCCCGGAATGTTAACTGGGATAATAATGGAAGAGCACCTTTTGGATTTTGTGTTACTGAGGCTGTTGGTGACATTAGCATGGTCAGTTTTGAAGTAGAAAAGTGAGGGCAATAAGTAGGAAAAACTCATAAGATGTTTGGAAAAGAGGAGTAAAGGGCAGGAATGGAAAGAGATTTAAATAGAGAGAGAGTCTTCTCGTTTTAAGAAGAGAGAAGCACATTTAGCTGAGATAAGAAAGCTCAAGTAGAGAGTGATTAGTTGAAGGCACAAAAGACAGGAGGTCATATAAGGTGCAAGATTTCCAAAATAGGAGGAAGAGAAGAGCTTGAGCAAAGGTGCTTCCACATGGGACCAAGGAACTGAACTTGGATGGAAGTGCACCACTTCCATTGAGCAGGCGGGCAAATTTGGTCTCAGAAATTGAAAGCCCTTTCTCTCTGATGACTTACACTTTGTGAAGCAAGAAGCAATCATCTACTAAAAGTGAAAAGGGTGGAAAGCTAGAGATTTGACAATACTGAAATATTGAAATAGACATTATGTTTTTTTTTTTTTTTTTTTTTTTTTTTTTGAGACAGAGTCTCACTCTGTTGCCCAGGCTAGAGTGAGTGCCGTGGCATCAGCCTAGCTCACAGCAACCTCAAACTCCTGAGCTCAAGCAATCCTCCTGTCTCAGCCTCCCGAGTAGCTGGGACTACAGGCATGCGCCACCATGCCCGGCTAATTTTTTTTTTTTATATATATATATTTTAGCTGTCCATATAATTTCTTTCTATTTTTAGTAGAGATGGGGTCTCGCTCTTGCTCAGGCTGGTCTCGAACTCCTGAGCTCAAACGATCCGCCCACCTCGGCCTCCCAGAGTGCTAGGATTACAGGCGTGAGCCACCGCGCCCGGCCTGAAATAGACATTATGTTAACTTGAACAGTGAGTCAGTTAGGAAAAAGCAGCAGAATCGACAAGCCATTTTGAAGGTTCCAGTAATACTGCAGATCATAAATTTAGAGGTGTCAATCTGATAAGTTTTGTATAATGCCTTTTCAACCAAGGACAGTTGCTCAATTGTTGCCTGGATGAGAGAGAACATCTCACCTCTTGCTACATCTTCAGGGAATTTTGTGTATAGCCCTGTGTCTTAGTCAGTTTGGGCTGCTAGAACAAATTACCTTAAACTGGGTAATTTATAAGTGACAGAAATTTATCACTCACAGTTTAGGGAAGTCCAAGATCAAGGTGCCAGCAGATTTGGTGTCTGGTAAGGGACTGTTCCTCACATACGGCATCTTCTATGTGTTCTTCCATGGCAGAAGGGAAAAGGGCTAATGAGCTCGCTTGGGGCTTTTTTATAAGGGCCTTAACCACCTTCCAAAGGCCACACATCTTAATACCATCACGTTGAGGCTTAGATTTCAACATGTGAATTGGGTGGACATGGCTACATACCTTCAGACCATAGCACCCTGTATATTTTCATGTCTGTCCATGCACCCATGCACTGGCACCACATGGAGGTAAGCCCCAAATGTTCTTATGGTATTCTCAAACCTAGTCTTGAAGCCACTTTCCCTAACCCATTTCATGTTCACAATCCTTTCCTGCTTCTCAGGGTCATTTTGTGTTTACAGCCATGGCTCACCTCCCAAACACTAAATTTCCATTGTATTCACCTCTGATGATCATAGACTATCTCATGTTACCATAAAGAAATAATTTTCATTTGAAAATAGAAGTTACTGACTTAAGCACATAATTAGGGTGAATAACTCAGTTATACTATCTACTCAACCTATAGCAGAGTTGTCTATCTTCTTCCAACACAACCTCTGTACAACAATTTTAATCACTGTTTCTAACAAAGCCCTGGCACAAATGCCCTATCACACACAGATTTTCTATCTCCTAAAGTGAAATTCTGACCAACACAAAGCTTGGTTTAATATTGGGTGAGGGAGGGAGACTCTCTAGAGGATTTAAATCAAGTTATTCTGATGCAATCCTAGGGAACTCCACTCATTCAACCCGAGGATTAAAAGGAATCAGAGAAGGGGAGGGTAGTTATACCTAACCACAAGTAGGTCTGAATTGTTACCAATGATAACTTTTCAAGCCTCCTCCGGTAAGTGGGTCTAGAACATATGGAACCATAGTCTAATTTTGGAATCTGATGAAATCTACGAATATTGTTTCTGAATCATTCATACACAAACACATGCATATGAATTTTTATTGCAGTTTTAAGAGTGAGAAAATTGCTATCATCTGGAAGGTGGTTTTCTTATAGCTAGCCTTATGCATTGTATTCTGGATGTGTTGATCCTTGCCATTTTCCCAAAGAGTTTCACAGATAACCTGGATTATCCTGCATGAGCTTTGATTCATTGAACTCCAAGTAAGTAATCACTGCAGACAGTGAAATCAGCATATTCTGATACCTTTGTGATATCTTCTAGAATGATATTCATTCTAGACCCCACCCCTGAGAACTATTCAGAATTAAATTTGTCACAAGGGTTGTGAGTGTGAAAAATAATCACCATTACACACTTAATAGTACCTGTCCCAATAAGGTAGCATGTATCAATTAATCTAGAACTAAAAACTTTAAACTTTTACATTCTTAAGATTGTGTTTTTAAAATTATCATAATTCAGGCATTACTCAATGGAAAAGAAGTTACAAATCTGAAAAACTGATTAGAGAATCACATGACCCAGGCTGGAGATGCAGACTTGGGGTGTGGGTACCCACCATCCTGGTTTGCCGGGGTCAAATGAGGTTTCCAGGGATACAGGGCTTTCAGCACTAAAATGGAAAAAGTGCTAAGAAGTTGAAACAGTTTGGTCATCCAAATAAGCAGATAACTTTGTTCACTCTTAACCAACATAATCCAAAAAACTAGCCTCTGTCTGCATAGTGAAATTTATGCTGAGGAAAAATTACAAGTAATAATGACTGAAATTTGGTGTGAGCTGACTTTGTGATAGGAAGAGAGATTAACACTGCTACGTGAACTAACACACTTTTTTAAGAGATGGAGTCTGGCTCTGCTGCCCAGGCTAGAGTGCGCTGGCACGCTCATAGCTCCCTGCAGCCTACAACTAACTCCTGGGTTCAAGCGATCTTTCTGCCTCAGCCTCCCAAGTAGCTGGGACTACAGATATGAGCCACTGTATCCAGTGAAATATCACATTTAAATCTAACTTTGTTTTAAAAATCTTTGAGAACACGTGAGTATAATTGGGGGTTGCTGAAGACTGAATAGTTTAAATCAGCAGTCCCTAACCCTTTTTAGCACCAGGGACTGGTTTCATGAACAATTTTTCCCCAGACTTGGGGATGGGGGCAGGGGAAGAGATTGTGTGCCCAGTTTCTGACAGACCAAAAACCAGTATGCCCAGTATGGGTCCTTGGCCTAGGGGTTGGGGACTGCAGGTTTAAATGACAAAGACAAAGGTATTCACCTCAGTGGAGATGGTAGAAGGTATCCTTTTTCTTTCTAATTAATTCTTGTCCCTTTTTAAGTTTTCTTCAATCAAACACAGCATGGTTCTCATGTATATTTTGAAAGACATGCTATTAGTGTTCAAGTGTAAACTGGACAACCACCTATTGGGTTGCTGTGTAGTAGATTTATACAGTGGGCAAGTGTACGGATTGATGACCACTCATACGCTTTCCAGTTAGATTTTCTGTAAGTCTGTTCATTTTTACACTTACATAAACTCTAAATTTTAAAAGCATCATTTCCAATTCTATACATAATTTAAGCCCAGAATTAAGCCCTACTGGCATTTATGAATCAGGCTAAGGTATTGCATTTTTTCTGCAGCAGCAAGTATTTGAAGTGTTGGGAAGGCTTGGGAAATCTGTGAGATGAGAGGAGCTTGTTTTCACTCCAGATAAAACATAAATTTTCTTTTAAAGTAAGATCAGCCAAAAGGATGCAGCATCTGTAAAATTTTAAAATCAGGTATTCATCACTGTGCTTTGAAAAGCATAAAGGCAACATAGATGGGTGATTTATTGGGACAGCTTCACTGAAGGCAATCTGGTCTAGTATTGAGTACTCCTGTTGGAGGAAAGGAGTGGAAAAAATTTTGCATTTCAATATTATCCAGGAATATTACAATAAAAATATTTGGGGACTTCTTTCCAAATAGTCCAAATTGACAAAAGATGAATGGCTTGATTCCATTTCATTTTGCTTTGTAGGATGCGTCCACCCGGATATGGTCAAATAGACTATTTCAGCTGCAATATTTCATTCAAATGGTATGATTCCTACATAAAAGCAAATGAAGGGCTAAAATGTTTTTGACTTAATCATTCAAATATTAAACTCATCAATCACCCAGTGGCATCAGTCTTTTAGGTATGCAAATGTAGCTTTTATTTCTAAAATTCTCAAAGAGAATTGGGTTTACATGAGGGAAAAGGATAGGCCACGTTGATTAAGCATAGTCAAGAAAAATATAACTTCTGAAATGAGAAATGAGCAAAATTATTAGGAGTAGGAGCTGGGAAAGGGGGAAATGAGAAATTGATTTTAACTTCTGACTCTGACTTACTCTCCTTTTTGGTCACTCCTCACTATTTCTCACAACTGTTTCCTCTCCCTATTATATGAAAATTAGAAGGAAAAGACAACTGGGACAGTAGGAGCCAAAATGACAAGGTACTTCAGCGAAAGAAGGAGAAATAAAGTTGGAGACTTGTCCAGGAGCCCTCTCCCGACAGAGACTCTGAAGGAGCGATATTGTCTCCAAGGAAATGGGGCATTTCCTCAGCTTGTTCCTCCCCCTTATTTTTGCTGCTAGCACTTTAATCACCACTGACACCATCTGGAGTCGGTCCAAAGTGTGGTTCCTTCCCAGAATCCACTAAGCTATTGTGATCTTCACCAGCGTGGCTCAACCTCCTCCCTCCACCTTGGGTGTAGACCATTTGGGAAGCTGTGATAGAATTGCATTCTTAGTTTTGTTCCTGATCATTCTTTAAATTAGAGTTTACCAGCAGTTTCATCTCCTTTCCTTGTTTCAGAGTATTGCAAAAATGTCACATTTTCAGGGAGATCTTCTCTGACTGAACCATTTATTAATAAAGCAGCAGCACCATCCTGCACTCCTTGTTCTCTCACTCTGTTGTTTCCTTCTCTTGCTCGTCATTATTGAACACACCATGTAGTTTATATATTTTATTTTACCTATTACCTGTCTCTTCTTACCCTACCCATTTCCATGAAAACCAACGAGGCAAGGATTTTCGGCTGTTTTGTTCATTGTTAAATCACTGTGCCTGGCACATAGTGGACACTCAGTAAATACCTATTGCTTGTGTTAATACGTTGTCTTGACCACCACATCTGGGTCACATCAAAGTGACTTCTATCTGATTGCTTCTATTTCTTTGAGGACAGCAGATAATATAATGGTTAATTTAATGTTCATGTGTGACACAGGGATTTAGTGTGGATTTTGGAGCCTGGACACATGGCTTTGTACCATGACCTCATTACAACCAGAGCTTTGGACACTGAGCTAAAGTTTCCACTCTTATAAAATAAGAATTAAAACAATACCCACTTTTCAGTGTTATTGTAAATATCAAAAAACTTATGTGAAAAAATACACAGTTGACCGTTAAACAACATGGGCTTGAACTGTGAAGGTTACTTATACGTGGATTTTCTTCCACCTCTGCCACCCCCGAGACAAGAAGACCAACCCTCTTCTTCATCCTTTTCCTCAACCCACTTAACACGAAGACCTTTAGGATGATCCACTTCCACATAATGAATGGTAAATATATTTTCTCTTCCTTATTAATTTATTAATAACATTTTCTTTTCTCTAGCTTACCTTATGTAAGAATACAATATATAATAAATGCAACACACATAAAATACGTGTTAATCAACAGCTTATGTTATCGATAAGTTTTCTAGTCAACATTAGGGTATTAGTAATAAAGTTTTGGGGAGCATCAAAAGTTATATGCAGACTTTTGACTGTTCAGGAAGTTGGTGCCCGTGGCCCTGCATTGTTCAAGGTCAACTGTACATAGTAAAATATTATGGAGTTATTTTTTATTACTGCTTAATAAGAAAATCTGGCTGATTTATCTGAATTAGTAAGGAGCAGATTGGAGCCTGGACACCATATTAAGACTTTGATACTACCTGAATATAATCTATGATACTAACTGGCTGGACACATGAAAGCATTTAAAGAATTTACCAATATTCCCAAGTAGTTTTGTCTTTCTTGAGTCTCTAAGTTTGGATGATACTTAGTTGGTCATTGCAGCCGAGGTATAAAAGCATCTATCTTTTCTACATAATGTTATGATGAACTGTAATAATCAGAACTTTATATGCAGCATGCATTTTTCATATCATATAACCTATTCTTTAGCAAATGCACTTACCTTTAAAACTTGAAGAAGGAAATCATTCTTCTCTTCTGTGTGTTTATTGTCACTTGGGAAAATTGGTGTGGTAAGCTTATTGTCTGGAGAGAAAATTGTTATTTGACTCTGTAAAATAGCCTGCTTTTCATACCATTGGTATAGCACTTCATTTTAGAAATGTGTTTTTTTTTTTTTAACATTATAGGAGCATGAAAAGGAGGCAATTTCAGTAACCACTTAGGAATCATGAGCTCAAAGGACATCTAAGAAGTCTTTAAGGAACAGAAGAGGTGAAAATGAGAGCGGAATGGCTGGATTTTTTCCCCTCTTATTTGAAGTCCTTCTGATTTCATTTATTTCTTGATTTATATTCATTGCATAGTATTAATTCTATGGCTAAACAGAAATCTTTAGGCTACAGGAGAAGCTACAACAAGCTGTGAAGCAGGTAGGATAATATATGTATACTCTTATACCCCAGGAATAATTCAGCGCCATTTATTTTTAATTAATCATGGTGATTCCTCTGTAAGTTACTCTCTCAAAACCAGACACAAACCAAGAGTGCCTTGCTGGAGCTGTTATCTCTGCCAATGACTGAGTGTATTCTTGCTTGATTATTGCTATTATTTTAGCCACTCTTCTTGCTCCAGCATCCCCTTTCGTCAAGCTGATGGAGGCTTCGAATTCCACCTACTTGTATTAATCTGAATGGATGTAGAATAGTTGACAGAAAAACAACCATAGCTGATGTTGGTAGGGTATACGGAGGTCAACTGAACTAATCAGCTCACTTTACAAAAAAGGAAACTAGGATTCAAGAAGGATGAGTGGTTGGTTGGGAGAGTGGGAAATGAGGATGAAATGCAGAGTGAAGTCTGTGTCAAGTTTAAAGACCTTCCCGTGCATTATTCTTTACCTAGAGTGTTCTTTTTGACCTACTTGAATATTTTTAAATATTAGATTATAGTGACAAACCAATTCATTATCTACCCATTAAATAAAGAAAGGACAAACCACAGAACTGAGCAATTAAGGCAGGTGTTTATTCCTTAAATGGGAAATTACACAGGAAGTGATCAATCGCTGGCATTTACTGATTACCTAGTGAATGATAATCAACATATATTTATCAGACATTAAGATTCCCCGAGTAACAAAATCAGAAGTGTTTTTGAACTCTTGTACAGTTAGATAACACGAATCATTTATGTACCTGCATATTAGCACTTGTGACATTGGATAATCTATGTAATTTCTGCAACTCACTTTCCTCAGCTATGAAAAGGGAAAGCCAATTTTAACCCCCAGTGTTGTGCAATAACTGGAATTTCATAGATGCTCATAAATGGTGGTTTTCATTATTAGAATCTCTAGCATGCTCATCATGAAAGCAGCTGACTCACCTTTGAGAAGCTGAGATAAGCTGAGACTGGCTACCCTCTGGCTTCCCACTCCCTCCTAGCACAGTAAAAGATTCCATTTTCCTGTCCCTCCTCAGGTGAGGCTTGGCCATGGAACTGTCTCTAGCCACTGACATCTGAGCAGAAGTGGCACATGTTATTCTTAGGTGGGAGCACTTAAGAGTCACCGCATGATTCTTTACCCTCCCTTTCTTCAGAAGCGTTGACAGCATCCTGTGTGTTCACAGCTCACGTCAGCCTGGGACCCTCAGCAAGAACCACATGGAGTGGGGCACCCTTGTTGTTTCTGCCTCTGAAATTTGGGGTTTTTTTCTTACTACAATATAACCTGGGCTATCCTGATTAACACAAGAAGAAATTTCAAGGATAAATTTTCATAACTATCCACCCAATAGCATGCATGTAAATCCTTCCTAGTATTGAACTTTTCTGACAACTATTCCATATAACATAAATTTTGTCCCTTATATGAATAAACAGATTCATTCAGTAATATTCTCTGAGAGTACCTGTGATACAGCACTTCATATTCCCTAATTTCTAAGACAATGAATCTAATAGCCATCCAGTAGATGATTATCACACCAAATTGTTGAACTGAAGTAGATCATGTTGTGACTCCGTCAAAGACCACATATTATTCTGTTTCTTTTAGGATAAGTATTCACCAATATGCAACTTGAGATCTGGAAGAACGAGACAGATATCTACCAGCCTAAAATGCTTAGGCACAGTTTCACCTCTAAGTGGGAAGGTGTCACTGATGGCATCAGGATTCCCCTTTGTCAACTTTGAGTTCTATATAGGATCAGGATGAATGTCAAGTAAACATAGAAAATTATGTAAGGCAGGTAAACCTTAGGCCAAAATTTTAACTTTATGTTTAACTCTTTTCTACCCCTCTAATGTCATTTTCTATCTTTCTAGTCCTCCCCAAACTCTAGACATTTATGTAATGGATTTTATCTGCCTGTTAGCCATATGGTACTCCAGTTTTCCTCACCCCTGATCCTCGGTACTAATCCGTGTATTAATAGTTCAGTCCCAGCATTGGCCAAACAAAGGTGTCTATCAATGTGACCTACGTGGCTGGTTCAGAAGTGTTTAACTCAACCAGAGCCAATCAGTCCTGGGGGTTCTGCTATAACAATTAGGAGAATGAAATTCTCTTTCTGCTGGGGGGCTGAAGCCTAAGGCTTCTGTTGGCATCTCGCCACGGTGACATATAAGCTTGCCTAACAAGTCAACTAATGCATGGAAATTCGAGGGGGTGGTTGGGGGAACAGAAAGAGATAGAGAGAGGGAGAGAGGAGAGAGGGAGGGGAGGGAGAGGGAGAGAAGGACAGGGAGAGAGAGATGGAAGAAGGGAGGGAGGAGAGGGAGAGAGGAGGGAGAGCAAGAGGGAGGACAGGGAGGAGAGGGATGGAGAGAGGAGGGAGAGGGAAAGGAAGAGAGGAGGGAGAGGGGAAAAGATAGGGAGAGAGAGTTAATTCTGAATGCAACCTAAAATTCTATTCTGGTAATTATTGCGTGGCATAATGAGTCATGGAATGAAAACTCTTGAGAGAGACTCATTCTCATTATCTTCCCAATAGGCCGGAGCAGCTGAATTCAGCACCAAAGACCCCAAGTCCTAACCATGATTATTTTATTACCAGTAAATAGGTAAGATTGGTTGATTGATTGATTTCTTTAAAATTTTGAGGTATTTTACAAGAATAAATACAATAAACTCATAATAAAAATTAACAACCCTATGAAATGCACTTAATAACTAGGGTTTCTCAGAGTGCTACACTGGTTAAAGGAGAGAACTTCTGAACCTGGGCTTTGCATTATAAAGCAATAAAACATTTAACGCATTATGAGTTTGAGAAAAAAATCATTTTTTGAAGAAACAAGTCTGAGTGACTTCAGACCAGGTAAGAGGACCCCAAATCTAGTATGAGTACCCAGTTTGTGTGTAACTATTGTGAGTTTAACAAATGGCCTGGCCTCTCTGTTTGCTGAAAGGCTGAGTGAAACAAGCTGAGATCAGCCAACCTGTAGGAACAGCTGGAGGAGAAAATGCAATGTGAACAAACAGAAGCCAGAAAATGAGTGTCTCTTTGGTGGATGATATTTTTATATTATTGAAGTTCATGAGAATGATAGAGGCTCCCTCAATCTCTATAGTATCAACTCAGTTTTTTTTTTTTTATTTTTTTAATTTAAGGAAACGCTTATTAACCTGATATATAAATATATAACAAATTACATATGTTTAAAAAATGCCATCGTAACATTGGTCTTCATGATGGACGTATCCCACCCTCAGTCACCCGTTCATACCCCCAAGCCCATGATTTCATTATCTCGGGTCAAATGCACCTGTGACTTTTCTGGCATTTGGCATAGAACTTACCTGATCTGAGTCTATTTTTAAATGACACATTTCCCCTTGGCTCCTTTTCTCTTGAAGTATCTTTTTAGGAAAACTGAAGAATACATCTAGATATGCAAGAAAGCGCTTTGCCATGAAAGACCGGCCGAGATCTGTACATGTGTGATCACTGCCAGCACCTTCCTCCAGCAAACACATGCAAATGGGAGTTGGAGGAACACAGAGCAATAAAGTTTTCCGCTGTGCTGGGCTACTGGGCATCGCAATTATAGGCACATCTGCAGTAAATCATATTTTCTCAGAATCTAATAAAAAGTCTTTTATTTCATTTTTCTACCTGCACCGAAAACCAGATATTGCTACTTCATACATTTCAGTATCCTGGTTTTAGGTCTTTCAATTCTGGTGACAAGGTGACTTCCTATTTTGACAGACCCCCTCCCCCAGTCATGGCCAGCAAGCACTTACTTAGATCATCAACCCGCTCTTCGCAGATTCTAAGAAAATCTGCTGACGGGAGGATATTTCTTCAACACTAGGCTGATGACCATAAAAAATGGATGGGAATAATGAAATAAAGCATACAGGAACTGGCCAGCAGCAGTCTGGCTAACAGAAAAGGGTTTGCTAGTTAATAAATTGAGGTTGAACATGGCAGAATTGAAATGTAACCTTTACAAGTAGAATCCACAGGAATTCAAATTTGAAATGCTGGAAAATACAATGACAGAGCTGCCTTTGTTTAATGGCAACCCCAAAGTTTTAAGGAGAATTGTAAATTCTAGTGAAAGTGGAAGAGAGAGAAAGAAAAAAAAAGCCAAAAGTACCTTTTCAATATTTTGTAGAATAAAACAGATTCTAAAAATATTTGTGAGAATTCTCAAATAAATGAACAAGATATATATATATATATATATATATGTCTACCTTGAACTTATTTCAATAAAATGATTTGGGAAATTTGTCCAACTCAAATATCTTTTGGTAGATCTGCCTACATTTCCAGATGAAAAATTCTTACATACTAAGGTACAGTATGACTTTGAATTACAGAAGTGACTCTTCAGCCAGCTTCTCTTATGTGCTTTCTGTTGATTTTAAATTTGCAATTTTTGTAGACATTTTTCTACCTTCCTCAGTAGGTCATAAAGGATTAGAACAAGATTTCTTAGGTAACTTCCCCTTTTTACAAATGGAAGAATATGTTAATTTATAATAGCCCATTAGGGCATTCTACAAAATCCCTGCATATATTGTCTCAAGTGTAAAATCTGATGTTGGTATCAGAACTACAGAAACATAGAATTTAATCTGAAAAAAATTAGAATCTATAACCTAACACTTTCATTTAAAATAGGGAAACTCAAAACTCAAGAAGGATAATTGTTGCAATTTAAACATTTAAACTACGTTTAAACAAAATGTACTTCCCACCACAGCTGTTCCAGAGGCCTGTTCAGGTTTTATATGTTTTACTTAAGGACTGAAAAAAGTAAAGAAATCTTAGTGTCTCAGAGACAGGAGGCCAATTAAAGAACAACTGATCTTACTGATTAATATTAATAGATGAAGACAGTAATACAATAGTTTCAAACACAAGAAACTTCTTCGTTCAGGCTACATAATTAGTTGACTGGTTAATGATGGAGTTAATGACATTTTACCCTCCACATAGTTCATCTACAATAGATAGAATTCAGTATGAGTGTAACGAACTTTGGGAAGTGTACTTACTATTCTTAAGGACTTACCCACTGAAACTATAAGATCAAAATGTTTTATTCTGTAAAAAAATGTGTGAGACAAAGTTTTCTACGTAACAGCTTTTTGAATAACCCAAAACTATCCAAGGTAAATCCCGCTTCCTCACACATACAGGTAAGGCCTGAATTCCCCAATATTGCAATGAAGAGAGATGCTTCACTGAGTGCACTCAATTCCTTCTTTGAGTTAAATGCTTACCCGATTACTCTCAACTCCTGCCATGCCCAGGTCTGCAGTGTCTCTGCACTGCTATTCTCATATTAAAACCTCTCAGAAAAAAAAAGGCTGTTATCATTTATAGCTTAATGGACATTTGAATCAGGATCCAACCTCTTCTGAAGGAATTTGCATTTTAAGTTATATATGTATTTGTAAAAAGAAAGGTTTTTTTGTCTCCTAGTAAAACCAGCAGCAAGTAGGTAGGAGAGACATTTGGGAACACATACAAAGTTTTTCCTGCCATCCTTGAAATAACACCATATGGCTGGCTTCCTTTGTTGCTTTTGAGTAAGTCAAAATCTGGTCCCACACTGCCTGTTTGCTCACCAAGGCACAGTCATACATTTGCAGAGCATACCTTCTCTTAGGTGTGGCTGAAGGTCATCTGTTTTAATGCCCTTCCCAGAATTCCCTTTGTGAATATGTAATAAGTGACTGATTAGCATTGAAGGATTTGTAAGACTGCACAATTTAGTTCAAATTTGCTCTTATAATATCACTGAAGCAAGAGTCTAATTGAGGTGGTTGCCTCAAATTGTAATATAATCACTTTGTGTATAGTAATAGTCTTATTGTTTAGAAGTATCACCTGGAATGATACTAAGTGTTAATTGTTCATTGCTGTATTAAATATATAAAAGAGAATGCCAGAGAAGCAGTGTCACCATCTGATTCTAGCTTTGCAATTCATTCATCCATCCATTCATTCATTCACGCATTCATTCAACAAACCTATGTTGAGCTCAGACTATGTCCTAGGTACTCTTCTAAGTTCCTGTAATTCATCTTTGAACAAAACAAAGAGCTTCACCCTGCAGAATTGACATTCTAATAGTAGGTGAGGCAGACAACCGGCATAATAAATAAGTAAAATATAATTTATGTTAGAAGGCAATTCATGCTATAGAAAAGTAGGGGGAAATATCCTATTATCAAGTTTAGAGGAATGGGAAGAATTGGAGGTTGCTTAGATGAAAGTCAAAATTGCAATAACTGGGAAGAAATATTTGTGTAAGGTAGACCTTAGGGATTAAACTTGAGCTACGCCTACAAAGCCCTGAGTTTTCTCATTTTTGAAATGAGAACATAACTTAAGTTTAAATGATGGCTGAAAGAAGGATTTAGAATTAACGTCTATCCACATAAACCTTTTTATAAAAAGGGAAAAATGTAGATTTTCATCTTCACAGCCCTTACCTCATATACCAATTCATTTATTGTCTCCAAAACTTGTCAACAGCCTCACAATTGGTCCCTTCTCTTTTATTTATTTATTTTTTTTGTTGTTGTTGTTGTTCCTTTTCTTCCCCTTTCAGTTTGTTCTGTACTCAGTGGCTAGATTTATGCTCTTGAAACCTGACTCTGAAAGTGATCTGCACATCTTCAAAATGCTTCTATTGCTACGTCTTTCCTACAGAAGTTCAAAATTTTGAGTTAATGTGTAGCTTTTCTGAATTGTGACCAAAAGAACTCTGCCAGATATGTTTCCCATGACATTTTCACATTCTGTCCCATTTGGACTGGTCTCATTTTTATACTCGTTGTGGATTTCCTTCCACATAATTTAGTCCATATCCCCCACCTAGCATAAATCTCAGCTCAAATACTGCCTTCTCCTAGTAATCTTTTCTGATTTCCTTTGTTCTTAAAACCGAAGAATATTCTTCTTTCTATGAATTTTGTTCCATTCCTAGACTATTAACCATATTTGGGTGTGTAAAATAATATGTGTTTGTGCATGGATGCATCTTTTATCTCTCCTAGAGTAAAAAATTAAAAATCAGGCCACATTTTCCCAAAGCATCACTTTTCAAACTAAGGCTTATAGTATTCCCTAGAATGTAATACAGGGACCATCGATTACATGACATATTCCAGGAAGAAAATATGCATCTATGGTTAAATATGTTTAGGAAATAGATAGATTAAAAATTTTAGGTCTTATTATTTAAATATGTACACTGTTTACCCTTTTTAATATACAGTAGGATACAAAAAGTTCTGAGTGAAGAGTCTTGCTTAAATTTGTATGTTCCCAAACTCATCAGATCATGGAACCCTTTTTCTGGCCTTACTCCCATGAACATATTTTGAAATTGATGTTCAGAGAAACAGTTTTTGAGAAATGCGTAGGTAAAATGTATGAACTGGGAACCTGCACCTCCCATCTCCTTGTGTCTGTTACTTAATTTCTGAAATTATAATTAAATGAAAATTTAAAACCAAGCTGTCTTGAAACTCTGTGTTTCAGGGTGATGTCAGGGAGACACTCTGTTTGTCACGAGTAAGGGTTTATCACTGAAATGAAAGAAGTAAGCGTAAAAGCAGAGAGCAGGGATAAGAGAAGACGAGTTTCAAATATCTCATCTTTACATCAGCAGCTCCCACACCGGGCAATATTGTCCCCCGGAGACACATAGAAATGTCTGCAGAGATTTTTGCTTGTTGCACTGGGATGGAGTGAGGTGGGGGTCCTATTGGCATCTGTTTGTAAAGTCAAGAATGTCACTTATCCTACAATGCACACGACAGGCCCCCACAAATAAAAAGAATATTCTGTCTCACAGTGCAAATAATGCTGCTGTTGAGAATCCCTCGTCTATACTGAGTTCATTATTTTTTCATTTGTACAAACAAAGCACAAGTTGTCAACTGAGGTATTTTCACGTGATGGCAAAGCCATATGGCATTCCTTCACGAGATGTATGAAGACTTTCCATGTGTTTTGGATCAGTGTTTCTACATGGCATTTTTTTTTTTTTTATATGAGGAGGCTTCTTCTCCAAAGGAGTCATCATTAGAGACAGCACCACCAAGCCTAAGAACAAACATGCATAAAATAGCTAAAACCGTGACATACAAACAAGCGATGCCATCAGATTCTCATGGTGATAAATCACAGCCTAGATGAGAAGCTTTAAATGCTCTGTGAGGATTTCACAAGTAAATCTCTTGATTTATTGCCCCTCCCTCGTGTTGTCTCCTAAAAGATTTTTGAAAATGTCTGTAAATAATCTTACTGCAAATAAAATATATTTTCTTAATGTCCATGAAAGATCTGAATAACAAGGAACCCGCTATTTTCAGTATTCTGGGTTTATGTGGCTGCATGTGTGCATACACGTATATATATGCTACCCTTGAAAATATTTTACCCCTTTTCTTGAGTTTTCTAAATCAAATTTGATGGTTGAAGCAAAAATTATAACAACATCTGAAGTAGTTCTAAATGCATATGGAGGAAATATTTGTGAAAATTATACAATAAATGGGGGAGATAAAGGGATGAGGTAAGGGCTCTATACTTCACTTGAACTAGGAATGTGACAACAGCAGGAGACTGATAAAACATACACACACTGTATATGCACACACTCCTTTGTATGTACGTTCCCTTATATATACATATTTAAAGTTATTCTTAGAACACGGGTGGGGAACCTGCAGTCTTAAGGCCACATGTGCCCTTCTAAGTCCTTAAGTGGGGACTTGTGACTGAATCCAAATTTTAGAGAACAAATCCTTTTATTTTTATTAATACGTCTTTGTTTATTTTTTATATTTTTGTTTTCAAAAAGGAACATATTTAAAATGCCAAAGAAAAAAAAATAAGTTTAAATGAGATAATCCTCCCAGATTGACTGGCACAATTAGAACATTAGTAAGTCATAAAGGCTAAACTGACAGCTGCTACACTCATGAGTTAGTTCTAACTTCCCCCTCCTTACTGGTCCCACTACTGCATGAGGCTGGTTGGTGAGAGTTTATGGGGGTTGAGTGTGCCAGTCTGTTATCAGCTGTGTTTCTAAAGTGTGATTTGTGAACAGTTGCACAGCTGGACAATATTTTTTAATTCTGTCTGCTTAGCCCATCGTGTCAAAGAAGACCAAGAGAATGCTGAAGGAAGAAAACAGATTTTTTAATGAGGATTGGGAATTGGCAATATTGTCTTGTTTCTACTAAAGATAAGATGGTTTGTTTGCTTTATGTTGTTTATTGCTTTGCAATGTCAACCTTAAAGCAATTCAATGTTCATCAGCATTATAATACTCATAAGGACCAGAAATATTTTAAATTAGAGGGAGAGGCATGAAAGGTTGTATTGCAGAAATTAAAAGATGAAATGCAAAATAAAAGATAATTCTTTCAAGCAGCAATAAAGCCTGGAAATAATGTCACTGAAGCAACTTATAAAGTAGTTTATATACTCAGGGAAAAAGGGAATCCATTCAGTGATGTAGAATTTGTAAAAGAATGCATTGTCAAAGAAGTTGTAGGATGCTTAGATCCCAATAACATTGCAAAGTACAAACAACTGCCTCTTTCAAGGAGAACAATAACTTATCAACAGCATGAATTAGGCTTCAACTTAATAGAACAATTTCATGCAATACTTCAAATGGAAAATATATATTATTCAATCACTTTGGATGAATCAACTGATACTACTGACTCCATGCAGGTGTTAGACTTCTTTCGGGTCATAACAGAAGATTTTCTTTGCTATAAAGAATTACTGGGAAATAGATATCTTCAACAACTTTCAAGAAAAATGTCATGAAGTTGGACTGAATTTGGTAAATTTAGTAAGGCTATGGACAGACATTGCACCTTCCATCACAGGAAAACATGAAGGGTTTATTGTACAGATTGAAAAAAAGGTATTAACAGATCCAGATGCTTTCATTTCTGTTCATTGTACCTTGAATCAGCAAACTTTCTGTGTTAAAGCTACTATTTTAAGGACATTTTGATACAAGCTACAGTATTGTTAACTATATTTGCGCAAACGGAACACAGCATTGTCAGTTTCGTAACATGCTAAAGTTGAATAATGAGGTATTCAGGGTGGATTTGCCGTACCATTCTAATGTGTATTGGCTATCGCAAGGACAGGTGTTAGCGAAAATTTTATCTCTGTGAGAACAGATAGTTAAATTTTGTGAAGAACAGAATCAGCAATATGAATTCTTGAAAGATTTCTCTAGGAGTACAATATTTCTGTGTGATATTATGTCAAATCAAAAGGACCTAAATATTTCTTTGCAAGGTAAAACTAAGTCTATATATGATATGTAGCAAAAAATGCAAGTATTTTTTAAAAAGCTATCTTTTTTCAAAACAATTCTGCTTCAAAAAGAAATTTAAGATGGTCATTTTCCCCAGTTAGCAAAGGTCATTGATAAGCAGGATTATATATGTGAATCATTTGAAGAATATGCAGCTGTTATAGACCTATTAATTGGAGAATACAATGAAAGGTTCACTTACTTTGAGAATCATGTCAGCACACTCAAATTAGCATTTCAGCCTTACCTCGTTGGTATCATCAAGGCACCTAAAGAACTACAGATGCAATTGATGGAGCTCTCAGTAGATGACATTTTAAAGTCATTATTTGATGTGAAGAAAAATGCAATTGAAATACGGAAAAATACAGAATACTCACGCCTTTGGCAACATGTCCAAAAAATGCTTTCTTGCTTTTCAACCACTTACTGCTATGAATCTACATTTTCCTACCTAACCCAAATCAAGATGCCCTTAAAGTCACAATTGACTTATACCCCTCTAGATGATCAACTGAAATTGTGAACCTCCATGCTGCAACCAAATATTCAAATGTTTTCCAACAAAAGGAAAACAGACCAGAGTAGTTAAATAACGTACATTTTAAGTATATCTAATTGAAGTTTCTTAAATGTGGCCTTATTTGATTACAGCTAAATTAATGCAGCCTTCCCACATGAAAAGATTTCCCACCCCTGCCTTAGGACAATCATTATATTAATAAAAGCTCTATGTCTTAGTCCATTAAGGCTGCTATAACATAACACCACAGACTGGGTGGCTTAAAAACAACAGAAATTTATTTCTCAGAGTTCAAGGGTCTCAGAAATCTAAGATCAAGTTGCCAGCAGATTCAGTGTCTGGTGAGGTCTCGCTTCCTGGTTCACTGACAGCTGTCTTTTCACTGTGTGCTCACATAGACGAAGGGGCAAGGGAGGTCTCTGGGGGTTTCTTTTATAAGAGCACTAGTCCCACTCATGCCCTCATGACCTTAATAGTTAACTTGAGGAGTACTAGGAGGTGGGGTCTAATACTCCTTGTGTTATGTATTAAGATTTCAACATATGAATTTGGAGAAAACACACTCAGTTTATAGCATTCTATCACTAGTCCTACAGCCCTGATGCTTTTCAATAATCCATGGTCAATGAGGAAGTCCCAAAGGATATAAAAATATATACACTGAACTGAATGAAAATGAAAATACAACATATTAAAATTAATGAGACATAGCTAACGCAGTGCTGAGAGGGAAATTTGTAGCACTAAATGCACACATGAGAAAAGAGGAAAAGTTTGAAATCAGTCATTTACTCTGTCACTTCAAAAACCAAGAAAAAAAAGAGCAGAAAAAAATAAAAGTAAATAGAAGAAAGAAAATAACAAAGAATAGAAATCAATGAAATTAAACACAGAAAAATAATAGGGACTATCAATAAAACAAAGAGCTGAAAAAGTCAACAAAATTGCAAACTTCTAGAAAGACTGACAAAGAAAAAAGAGAGAGAATGTGCATGTTATCAATATTAGGGGGAAAAAAAACCCAGAGGATACAACAACAACCCTGAAGATATCAAAGGATACTCCCCATATAAATTTGAAATTTTAGAAGAAATGGCTCACTTTCTCAAAAAACAAAAACAGCCATAACTTACCCACTATGAAATAGGTAATTTAAGTGGCCATAAAGCTTAAAGAAATGAATTCATAATTTTAAAACTTCTAAAACAGAAATCTACAGGTATTGGTGTTTCACCTCATAATGCTAGCTATACAGTTTTCGTAGATGTTCTTTATAAAGCTAAAGAAGTTCTCCTCTATTCTTAGATTTGCTTTCTAAAGATCCTGTTAAAAGGATCAAAAGACAAGCTACAGAGTGGGAGAAAATATTTGAAAACTGCATACATAAATGACCATAATGTCTAGAATATATAAAGAACTCTCCAAACTCAACAGCAAAAGAAACCAAACAATTCAATTAGAAAATGGTCTAGACATAAAGAAAGAGTTCACTGAAGAGGATATTCAGATTATAAGTAAGCATTTGAAAAGATATTCGATATATTAATAATTATCCATTAGGGAAATGCACTATGAGATATCAGTACAAACCTATTAGAATGGCTAAAGTAAAATATATTGACAACACCAAATGCTCTGAAGGGTGTGGGAAAACTGTTAATACATTACTCATCCATTGCTGGTGAAAATGTGAAATGGTACAGCCACTCTGGAAAATAGTTTAGCAGTTTCTTAAAAATCTATCATGCAACTATTTTATGATCCAGCAATTGCACTTTTAGGCATTTATCCCAGAGAAATGAAAACTTATGTTCACACAAATTCTGTACGCAAATGTTTATAGAGGCTTATTCATAATAGCCCCAAACTGGAAACAATCCAATTGTTCCTTGGTGGGTGAATGATTAAATCAGCTGTGGTACAATCCTATCATGGAATACTATTCACAAACAAAAGAGAATGGAATACTGATATACAAACAACCTGAATGAACCTCTGGAGGATTATGCTGAGCAAAAAATACTAATTCTAAGTTTTATACTGTATCATTCCATTTATATAATATGCTTAATATAATACAAATTATAGAAATGGAGAACAGGTCAGTGGTTGCCATGGGTAAGGAAGGGTGCAGATGGGGAGGAGGTGGATCCCTGGGTGATAGAAATGTTCTCTGTCTTACTTGTATCAATATCAAGATCTCAGTTGTGACATTGTACCATAGTTTTGCAAGATGTTTCCACTGTTGAAAACTAGGTGAAGGGTATATGGGATTTCTGTGTACCATTTCTTCCATTTCTTACAACTGTTTATGAATCTATATTTATCCCAAAATAAAAATTCAATTTAACAAAATGCTACATTTGTTCTCTTATAGGTCTAAATTCTATCAACGCAATGAATACTTACTTACCAGACTTTGACTATCAATTTCCACTCCTAAGAGACAGTTCAGTGCCCAAAGAGCAAGCATTTCTAATCTCCCAAGCCACATGGTCAGTTACTGGTGTCTGCCCAGAGTATTTGTTGAACTGGATTGTGAGTCCATACATAGGTTAACTGGGAGAGAGTGATCACAGATCATCTCTCCAATGAGTTGGGAAATAAGGAGTGGCAGATGATACCTTAATCTGTTGAGCAGCATAAACACATGAAGAGAAAACTACAAACCAGGAGGATAAATAATAATAAAGAGAGGTAATAAGTAATCCACCTCATGTTGTAGGTAAGATACCAAAAGCTGTTTTTAAAAACACATAAAGAAAGAGAAAGGACTTTCCATAGAGACGAAAACATGTGCATGGGACATTATCGTCTTAAAGATTATTTTTTTTTGAGAATTATATAGCCTACATGTCTTTATCTGAGCCTTCACCATAGCCTTCACTGTATCATCTACTAATATCTCAGAGGACTAGTCTTATGCAGAAAATATTGCAAGAGTAATATTGTATTAATTCCTTTCTATGCTCAGTTACATTTCCAATTTCAAGCTCTCCAAAATAGTGAACATCTCCCATCATTACAGATAAAGACTTTTGTTTGTTTGTTTTAAGGCATGATTTAGACTCATGAGTAAAGGGTGGCCCTTGCAGATTTTCTGACCCTGGAAATCCCTAAATGTAGACTGAAAAAGCACCTGTGTTTGATGGTTTAGGTGTCCATTCACTTGAGCCCATGGCGATAACTCCCCTGGACATACTCCATGATGGCTGATTCCAGGAAAACCGGCAGGGCTTAAAATCACAAGGCCTAAATCTATAGCAAGCATAAACAGATGAAAAAGCTATATATGCTGCTTTCATACAAAATGTTTGCAATCGATATGTTAAATATTTCTGCATGGTGTATTTACTAAAAATTGAGGAAAGCAATATTGTATTCACGTTCAGAGGGGTCTCAAACAAATTTTAGCATTCAAAAATCTAAAAATACAAACGAATTTATTTTACTTTATCCTGCTCCACACTCCAGTGAGATAAAACTATAACTATTTAACAACAAAAGTTGAGTCTACCATTTGCATAAAAAAATATTGGAAACTATTTACTAAGGTAGCAATCTACACAGATAACTTGCAAACCCAAGGACCTAAGAACAAACAAATAAAAGAGGAAAGCAACAACAACAAAAGCATTCACTTACTTATTCACTCAGGTAGTCATGAAGTGTGATATTTAAAGTAACAAAGCAAGTACTCTTGGTTTAAATGCCTAAATAAAATTTTACTAAGCCCCCCCTTTTTTTTTTTGAGACGGAGTCTCACTTTGTTGCCCAGGCTAGAGTGCTGTGGCATCAGCCTAGCTCACAGCAACCTCAAACTCCTGGGCTCAAGCAATCCTTCTGCCTCAGCCTCCCAAGTAGCTGGGACTACAGGCATGCACCACCATGCCTGGCTAATTTTTTCTATATATATTTTTTTAGTTGTTTGGCTAATTTCTTTCTATTTTTAGTACCTACGGGGTCTCGCTCTTGCTCAGGCTGGTCTCGAACTCCTGAGCTCAAACGATCCACTGACCTCGGCCTCCCAGAGTGCTAGGATTACAGGCGTGAGCCACCGTGCCGACCTAAGCCTCTAATATGTTCATAGTCTTAAATGTGGTGGTGTGAGCTTATATTATAGCAAAGATTTGCAGATAGTACACACTTAATTATTTATTCTCTGGCTTTAAAACATTGTACATAAACTGCAAGGAATGTTGATTTTAAAATCCAACAATAACATGCTACAAAGCATAAGAACTTTTTGATGATTCCAAATACCTTGGACCATCTAGTTTTATACTGTATGGTGGTAAAGTGAGTTCTTCATTCATATTTTTATTGCACACATATTTTTTTAGCAACTGTATTTCTTAGGTATTGTTCTAGGCACCACAGATGGAGCAGTAAGCAAAGTAGACAAAAATCCCTGCCTTAATAAAGATTGCATTGTAGTAAGGCAGATAGACATCAATTAGAATAAATAAGAAATATATGTAACATAATATAATAAAAGGCAACAAATACTACTGGTGCAAATATTAATACAGAACAAAGTAAGTTAAAGCTGGAGTTTAGAAAGGGGAACAATTAGGTATTTAAATTAGACAGAAAGGAACTCACTGGGAAAATTATGTCTTCTCAAATAAAATACCTGAAGGAGGTGAAGGAGCAAACCAAGCAAATATCTCTGGGAGATAATTCTCCAAACAGAAAAAATGTAGTGCAAAGGAGATTGTGTGAAGGCTCAAAGAACAACCAACACACCACTCTGGCCTCATCAAGTGAAAAATGTAACAGAAAGTGAGAGAGAGAATGGGAGCAAGATCCAGTGTAGCCTTTTCAGTAACTTTGATTTTTACTTGAATCATTTAGAAGCCCTTGAATACTTTTGAGCAGGGTCATGACGTGATCCATCTTACATTTTAACAGAATAAATCTGCTTACTACAATAGAAAAAACAATGAGGTCCAAAGAGACCAGCTCTACAATTTCTGCTATAATCAAATAGCAAGACAACAGCCACTTTGACTAGGGCAGTGCCTGTGGAGGCAAGAAGAAGCCATGAGATTCTAGCAAATTTGAACATAGAGCCAAAACCAAAATCATGGGCCATGAGATTTCAGCAGTCTTGAAAATAGTGCCAACTGTTTGGATGTGGAGTGGGAAAGAAGTACTCAAGGGTGATGCTGGAACATCAAGTAGTTAAAGCCTCCTGCCTGACCTTTGCAGAGATGGAGTTGTCATTACCCAGGATAAGGGAGACCACTGAAGGAGAAGATTTAGAGTAGATACAATGAGTTTAGTTTTGGACATTCTGTTGGTTTGCCAGAGCTGCCAATACGAAGTGCTACAAACAGAGTGGCTCAAGCAACAGAAATTTTGTCGTACAGTTCTGGAGGCTAAAAGTCCAAAGTCAAGATATCAGCAGGGTTATTTTCTTCTGAAGGCTGTGAGAGAAGTATCTGTTCTAGGTCTCTCTCTTTGGTATATAGATAGCCATCTTTTCCCTATATCTCTTCACATGATATTCCCTCTTTGCATATCTCTGTATCCAAAGTTCTCCTTTTGTAAGGACACCAGTCATAGCAAAAGGGGAGCCACCCTAATGACTTCACTTCAACTTTATTACTTCTGTAAAGATGCTATCTTCAAAATATGGTCACATTCTGAGGTTCTAGGGGTAAGGACTTATATGAATTTGTGGGGATACAATTCAATCCATTATCTTACTATGGTAAGATCAAGTTGACAAAATGCTTTGTTATCTTGGTCTACTCTAGGCTGAAGAGTATTTTGAGGACACAATGTCAATTCTAGAAAGAGAATTTCTCCAATAATATTGAAATGCATTTCTTAAGGCCAAAATTTGTCATTCTTTTTGTTTGGTTGGTTGGTTTGTGATTCCACACACTTTTTAATACAGTGTCTTGTATGTAGTAGAAAATATTATCTGGGAAATTTTTTAGCTACAATGTTAGAAAACATTGGTAACAGAGACTTTTCCTATAAGGAATTTAACCCTCCGTAACAAGAAGTATGAAGTCAGGTAGACACAAGATTAATGAATTCATCCACACGGTTATCTCACCACAAACTTCATTTTTCACTTCTGCCATTCACAGAGTTTTGTCATCCTCTGGCTGTCTACTTATCGCCCCAAGATGCCTGCCACAGCTCCAGGTGCTTATGTTCATTCAACCATGGCCAAAAAGAAGGAGAGTTTCTTTTGTACTATGGAGTCAAAACTTTCCCAGAAGTCTCATATCCAGGACTCTTGCAGTCTTCTTTTCAAGAAGTCAGGATTGTCTTGGATGCCAGTGGAGATGAGGAATTGTCTTGTAGTTTCTACCTTTTACAAGGGAGAGAGAAACTACTCTCAAAATTACAAGGAGGATGGAAAGGACAATGTCTTCCAAAGTAAACCCTCCATAAATGTTTAATGGATAGACAATACATAATCATGGTGCTAGAAAGGCAGTGATACCAGTGATTACTCACAATTTTCTTAGAGCTAACTGTAGACTCCATGAGACATCTCTTTCTTTAATATTAATATTATATATTTGATGTTATAATTTCCAATCAAACAAGTAGCATTAAGCACTACCTCCAATTTATTTTGCTTGGAATCTCAATTTAGAATTGCTGGGGAAAAAACAGCCTAGGCAGAGAATCAAGAATGAGGCAAGACAATGTACGACAAATAAAAAATTTGATTAGAGGTACAAGTACTATGATTTTTCTAATTACTCACTGCCATTCGAGAGATCATTTCTAGTCACTGGTCATCTGCTTTGTAGTGTTAATGATTTAACTGTCTAATATGTATACTATTACTTTTCCCGCCGATCAGAAAAATCTCTGAGGAAAAAGGATGGATCTTTTACAATAGCATCTCCATCAGAGGTGATTTTTCCCCTTGGGAGGCATTTAGAAAAGTCTGGAGACATTTTTGGTTCATCACAACTCAAGGATAGGGAGTGCTATGGGCATATAATGTGTATAGACAGAGGATGTTAATAAACATCCTTCAAAACACAGGATAACTCCCATCACCCCAAGCACCATAAGGTCAATAGGACTGAGGTTGAGAAACTCTCTTTCACAGTACTCTTCAAAATTCATCAGTTAACATTATATGCCTTTGAATTTTGCCAGTTCTTATAATTAAGTATTCAGCTGTGAATAGCCATTAATATTTCCTTTTAACACTTCATTGATATGAACTATTCAGGCTCAACAGATTTCTCTATTTCAGTGCACCCCAAGAATGAAAAGACCTTCTGCCTAACCCAGTTCTAAGCTGACTGTGGATGTTCTGGAAATATTAGCGGAACAGAATTAAAATTAATTTGATGTTCAGTCTAAGAAAATAATCTTTGGTTCCTTGTAAATATCTCTGCAACTGGTTCAACCTAGTTGAAAGGGTTTGAACTGCATGCAAAACTATGTTGTGAGGTTCTAACAGAAGTGATTTTAAAACTGTTAAATGATTGCAGATGACACATCTATTTCAGCTTCAGCGAGAACATCTCAGAGAGATATCAAAGTGGTTTGAAGCAATTCCCACCAACAATTTGAGAAAATTAGAAAAGATGCCAGAAAGCCATACTGCAGCAGAGAGAGAAGAAATGCATGGCTTCCCTGAAAGACCAGGAAAGGGAAAGTGTGCTGATCTCTCACTGTTCTGAAGCCCCTGTCAATGATCAACTCTTCATCTTGTAAATTCCATGGAAATAGTATTTAGACTCCTCATTCAGACCAAGTACCACCTGGCTTCTTTCAATTCCCAGTGGAGGGTGATAAGAAGGATATATTTTATGTGAGTAGGTGTTCTGTGTTACACTTTCTGGCAAGTTGCTTCATTTGTTTGCAATTTTCTTAAAATGTGAAAGAAAAGGAGGGGGGAGGAGATAGGAGTAGGGCTTTTCTCCATTATGTTCAAGTGTTTGGCCAGAAGCTCCCCTGAGATTTTGTGATAGCTCATTTATAATATGGTGCAATTGGATCATCATTACACTTACATACCATCTGTTCCCTACTCTCTTTTACCCACTTGTTTCAATTTTAACTATTTTCATCTGAAGTGATACACATTTGCTAAGAAAATCCAAAGCATATTTGATGTAGGAGGACTTCTGGACAAGTGGCTTTCAGAGTATTGGAAAATAGCATTTCATTTAGCCTACATTTATCTATTTCATTTAGAACTGATTTTTTTTGAGTCCTTGTATTTGGGAAGTTCATTAATGCACACTTCACAGTTTTGCTGTTCTTTTCTCTTTAACGATGCTATTTGGATGCAAGCACACATTCGGGAGAGTTGGAATGGAGCCAGTTTGTAAAATTTGGTATCTGAATTTTTAATCATATAGATTATGAATTCCACACCACACATCACATTCTATCCCCTGATACACGTATTCTGTCATTGCCAAGCCCCTCTGCCACAGACTGATCTTTCTCTCAACCACCTTTCAAATAAAAACATAAACCTAGGAAGTATTGCTACCTGGTCATGCCTTCTAGTGTAAATCCTTTCTGCCACCCCCACAAGAAAGTCACTGGTGTAGCTGTATTTTCCAGTTGAGGTTAGTATTTCATTCTCTTGCATTCAACAGTACAGTTGAAGAACTCCAATATTAAGCATTAAATCAAGTGTATTACCTGACCATTGATCAAATAACAAGCATGGTAGATTTATACAAGTATGGGGCTTCTACATGGTTGATATTATGCCAAGCACTTTACAAGCGTTCCCTGGTTTGTGCACACAAGAACTTTAGGAGGTAGTTATTAGTATTTTAATGATTTTTTCAAAAAAGAATAGTAAGGTTTAGTGATAATAAGCAAATCACCAAGTTTCACAGCTAGTAAAGTCTGCAGCTAGAGTCAAAACCAGATTTTTCTGTCCTCAAAACCATTTTCCCAGCAACCAAGTAAATTCTAATTATCTCATGTAATGCAAGGTTTTCTATTAGTAGCAATAATGTCGCTATCTTAGGGAATCTTCCCCACAAGGTGAGACTAGCTTGGTCTCTTTCTTTCCCATAACGAATAAGGACAAGCACGTCATTGAGAGTGAAAGAGAGCAAGATGCTATGAGGGCAAGTCCTTAAGTCAAGAGCTGACTTAAATAAGTCAGATGCTTAACCACATATGTGAGTGAAAACACCCCGAATTCAAAATGCTGAGGTTGTGAATTCATCTTCAGAAGAACTACTAGGTCCCACAGTGAATCCTCAAATTTTATACTTCCTTTGCCTGAAGCAATGTGTTACATCAGATTAAAAGTTACTGGACACAAAATTAGTGTGTTCCTATACACTAACAATGAACACTCTGAAAAAAAAATTAAGAAAACAATTACATTTACAATAGCATCAGAAAGAATAAAATAATTAGAAATAAATTTAATCAAGGAGGTGAAAGATTTGTACACTGAAAACTATAAAACTTTGCAGAAATAAATTAAAGAAGACACAAATAATGGAAAGTCATCCAGTGTTCATGGATTGGAAGACTTAATATTGTTAATATGTGACTACTATCCAAAGCAATCTACAAACTTAATTAATACCTATCAAAATCCCAATAGTATTTTTAGCACAACTAGAAAAATTCATCTTAAAATTCAATGAAATCTCAAGGGACTAAAAATAGCTAAAACAATCTTGAAAAAGAACAAAGTTGGTGGTCTCACATGTCCTGATTTCACAACTTGCTACAAAGCTATGGTTATCAAAACAGTATGGTACTAGTATAAAGGCAGACATATAGACCAATGGAATAGAATACAGAGCCTAGAAGTAAACCCTTACATACATGGTCAAAAGATTTTCAACAAAGGTGCCAAGGCCATTCAATGGGGAAAAAATAGTCTTTTCAACAAATAACTATGGGAAAATTAGATATCCACGTGAAAAGAATGAACTTAGACCCTTAACTTGTACTGTATACAAAAACTAAGTGGATCAAAGAGATAAACATAAGAGCTAAAACCATGAAACTCTTAGAAGAAAACATAGATTACGACATTGGATTTAATAATTATATATTGTATATGATACCAAAAGCATAGGCAACAAAAGTAAAAATGGATAAATCAGACTACATCAACATTAAAAACTACCATATATCAAAATATACAATAACAGAGTAAAAAGGCAACCTACAGAATGGCACAAATATTTGAAAATCATATCTCTGATAAGTTGTTTATATACAGAATTTGTAAGGAACTACTGCAACCCAACAACAACAAATAACCTGATTAAAAAATGAGCAAAGGACTTGAATAGACATTTCTCCAAGAAAAATATATAGATATTCAGTAAGCATATGAAAAGGTGCTCAACATCATAAGTAATTATGGAAATGTAAATCAAAATCACAATGAGCTATCACTTTACACCCACTAGAATGGCTACCATCAAAAACAAGTAGGCCGGGCATGGTGGCTCACGCTTGTAATCCTAGCACTCTGGGAGGCCGAGGCGGGCAGATTGCTCGAGGGCAGGAGTTTGAGACCAGCCTGAGCAAGAGGGAGACCCCGTCTCTACTAAAAATAGAAATTATCTGGCCAACTAAAAATATATATAGAAAAAATTAGCTGGGCATGGTGGCGCATGCCTGTAGTCCCAGCTACTCGGGAGCCTGAGGCAGTAGGATCGCTTAAGCCCAGCAGTTTGAGGTTGCTGTGAGCTAGGCTGATGCCACGGCACTCACTCTAGCCCGGGCAACAGAGCGAGACTCTGTCTCAAAAAAAAAAAAAAAAAAAAAACAAGTAAACAACCACCACAACAAAAAAAAAACAGAAAATAGTAAGTGTTGGAGAGCATGTGGAGAAATTAGAACCTGTGTGCACTGTTGGCGGGAATAAAAATGGTATAGCTGCTGTAGAAATCAGTATGGCAGTTTCTCAAAAAATTAAAATTAAATCACATGATTCAGCAATTCCACTTCTGTGTATATATCCAAAGGAGGAATTAAAGCAGGATCTTGAGGAGTCATTTGTACACTCATATTCATATCAGGGTTATTCCCAATAGCCAAAAGGGAGAAGCAACCCAAACATCCATCAATGGATGAATGGATGAATGGATGAATGGATAAAAAAAATGCAGTGCATACATACTGTACAAGGGAATATTATTCACCCTTAAAAAGAAAGAAAATTCTGACAAATACCACAACGTAAATGAATCTTTAAAGCATTGTGCTTAGTGAAAGAAGCCAGTCACAAAAAGACAAACACTGCATCATTCCACTTATATGGTGTACCTAGAGTAAACTTACAGAAACAGAAGGTGGAATGACAGTTGCCAGGAGCTGCAGAGAGGGGGATAAAAGGAGTTGTTGAACTCACCTATGGTGAGTTGTATCATTATTTCATTATACATTACGATATAATAATAATAGAAGTAAAGTCCACAATAAATGTAATGTGCTTGAATCATCTCAAAACCGTTCCCTACCCCACCCCCAGTCCACAGAAAAATTGTCTTTCATGAAAATAGTCTCTGGTGCCAAAAAGGTTTAATGAGTGTAGAGTATCAGTTTTGCAATATGAAAAATTCTGGCATATGGTTGCACAACAGTGTGAACATACTTTAAGTGTACTGAACTGTACACTTAAATACAGTTAAAACAGTAAATTTTATGTTATGTATATTTTTTCACAATTAAAAAAGTTATTGGATTTGCTAAAGTGCTCTCCTGCCCAAAAAGCAAAATAAAAATGTCCCACAGTGATGGGGATATGTCAAAGGGATACAACAACCAACTAGAAGAGTTCAATTTGGAACAATTGGAGCAACAAAATAAATAAAATAGGTAATGGACTGTAACTCAAAGTATAAAATAAATATTCATGAGTCCATTGAGAGGATGGAATATCTACATAAATTATTTGAAATTCTTCTGCACAGGAGATGAGTCTATTCTCCTTCATTTATTTAATTATGTTGTTTTGATGACCCTGGCAGTTTTGAGGCATACTGGTCTGGTATTTTGTAGAAGGAACCTTTAATTGGTATTGTCTGATATTTTTCTCATTATTAGGTTGGGGTATGGGTTTTGAAGAGGAAAATCATAGCTGTAAAGTGCAAATCTCATTATATTATATCAAGGTACATACTATTAACATGACATCACTGATGATGTTGACCTTGATCTTCTCACGGTGGTAGTGATTTTGAGGTTTCTCCACTGTAAAATTACTCTTTATAAGTACGGACAGTCTATACAGTACCTCAATACTGTCAAGGTCATCAAAAACAAGGAGAGTCTGAGAAACTCTCACAGCCAAGAGAAACCTAAGGAGACCCGAGGACTATATCTAATATGGTAGCTTGAATGGAATCTGGGGACAGAAAAAAGGACATTAAATAAAAACTAAGAAAACCTGTATGAACTATGGACTTCAGCTAGTAATTATGTATCACTAATGTGTAATTAATCATGACAAATATTCCATACTATTGTAGGGTATTAATAGTAAGGGAAACTGGATATGGGGTATACAGTACTTTCTTCACAACAGTTCTGTAAATCTAAAACTGTTCTAAAACAAAGCTTATTTTAAAATCTGGGAAAAAATGTAGCTGGGAGTTAAATGTGAGAAAAAGACAAACATTATTGTTGTGCTTAAATACTATGCACTCATCTCGAGCCTTCTTTCCCAACATTTTGTCTACCCATCTGCCACAAGATTTAGATTAAAGGACCTTTGACGGAGAATGAAAAAAAGGCAGTACAAGAAATAGGACTTGATATTTTAAAAAGGAACAAAAATAAACTAAAAATGAAATAATCTATATTTAAAGGCCATGGTGGAAGAACAATTATGAATATGTTTAAATCATCTTTGGGCATGAGTCAAAGCCTCGCTGAGTTAATGAGTGAGGAAGAGAAAGAGATAGCCATCCCTGCTGTATAGTACTGTTTGATGAAAATCAGCATGTTCAGCAGCATTTACACATGATTTCAGCTTAACGAGGAAGTCAAGCAAAAGTCAAGTGTAAGCCTTGTGGCTCTAGACAATCTGTACAGTTTAGAACTCTGTGAAAAACAAGCTGAAGCAGTTCATTTCCTCCCTCTGGCAACCCTCTAGAACAACCCATAATACACTTGCATTCTACAAGCTGTAAGGTTATAAGATTTTGTATCAGATTATCAACCACCTCTACCATCCAGCTGCCAATCTTTAGTATCCCAAAGGGATGTCAAACACACTACCTACCACCAAAACAATTTCAAGTTCAGCTAACGGTCCGTCAGTTTGCAAAAACCGTAAGGACTGTATCAATCGCCATTTCTTTTCTCCTCAGCTCAAGAAACAGCTGCTTTCCCATTTGCCTGGAAGCTTGCCAAAGAAACAAGACAGTTAGTTAACACAGAGCTGTCAATAATCCATAGTAGCTAGACTTGATAAAGTAATCAGTAGGGGATATCATTTAATCAAGGTCTTTGGAACATGGAGAAGAAATTGGGATTGCTAATCAGGTAATTGCAGGGGGAATTGCTCAGAAATAATTTGTATTGAACTGATGGAACAGCAAGTCCAGCCTACAATGGAGAGCAAGAATTTGTCATGCTAGTGTCATCCTTAGTATGATTGCTAATCTTTGTACAGTGTGCAAATGAGATGAGAATCCATTCTTCCATGGTGCTCCGCTCCCTAAATGTCACATTTCTGGCTTGTGCAAGTCACAGATATTGACTAGACTGTCTCTGGAGAAAATAGACTTTGCTGAACCTTTGAAAGAAAATATGGACACAGTGGATCACATTCAAAGTCACTTACATATTGACTTGATTGTATCCAAATATGTGATTATGAATAACATGAGCTTCTATTCCAACAGGGATTGACATGCTGTAGACTTTTCTCAGAAATTCTGAGGAAGTGTCTTAAGTGCATACCTCTTTTTTTTTATTTCATCTTATTATTATGGGGGATACAGAATTTCAGGTTACATATGTTGCCCATGTACCGCCTGTCCCCCCAAGTCAAAGCTCCAGGCGTGTCCGTTCCCCAGACAGTGCGCAATGTACTCATTATGTAGGCATACACCCATCCCCTCCCCCCACCCCCTACCTCAGTCTGATATCCAATTGGTGTCGTTCACAGATGTGTATTTAGGTGATGATCAGGGAAAACAATTTTCTGGTGAGTACATGTGATCCTTGTTTTTCCATTCTTGGGATACTTCACTTAATATAATGGGCTCTAACTCTCTCCAGGAGAACCATAGAGATGTCGTATCTTCAGTATTTCTTATAGCTGAGTAATATTCCATGGTATACATATACCACAGCTTACTAATCCAATCACGTACTGATGGGCATTTGGGTTGTTTCCACATCTTTGCAATTGTGAAGTGTGCTGCTATAAACATTCGGGTACATGTGTCTTTGTTAATAGAATGACCTTTTTTCCTTTGGGTATATGCCCAGTAATGGGATTGCTGGATCAAATGGCAGGTCTACTTGAATCTGTTTAAGATACTTCCATAATGCTTTCCACAGGGGTTGCACTAGTTTGAAGTCCCACCAGCAGTGTATGAGTGTTCCTGTCTCTCCACATCCACGCCAACATGTGTTGTTTTGGGATTTTTTGATAAAGGCCATTCTCACTGGGGTTAAGTGATATCTCATTGTGGTTTTGATTTGCATTTCCCTGATTATTAGGGATGTTGAGCATTTTTTCATATGTTTGTTAGCCATTCTTATATCTTCTTTTGGAAATTTCTATTCATGTCATTTGCCCACTTTTTGATAGGGTTGTTTGATTTTTTTCTTGCTGATTTTCCTGAGTTCTAAATAGATTCTTGTTATCAGTCCTTTATCGATGTGTAGTATGCAAAAATATTTTCCCATTCTGTAGGTGGTCTGTTTATTCTCGTGACTGTTTCTTTGGCTGTGCAGAAGCTGTTTAATTTAATCAGGTCCCATTTATTTATTTTTGTTGTTGCTGTGATTGCCTTAGGGGTCTTCCTCATAAATTCTTTGCCTAGGCCAATGTCTGTAAGAGTCTTTCCTACATTTTCTTCTAGAATTCTAATCGTTTCACACCTAAGGTTTAAGTCTGTTATCCACCGTGATTTGATTTTTGTGAGAGGTGAAAGCTGTGGGTCCTGTTTCAGTCTTCTCCATGTGGCTAACCAATTCTCCCAGCACCATTTATTGAATAGGGATTCTTGTCCCCAGAGTATGTTCTTTCCTGCTTTGTCAAAAATTAGGTGTCTATATAAGGATGGTTTTATATTTGGATTTTCTGTTGTGTTCCACTGGTGCATACCTCTTGATTCATGTCACTCACAATACTCCTCCATAATATGAAAATTAGAAATAACACGACAACAAACATATTCTGATTTATTATTAACTCACATGATTCAAGACTGCATATAATTATGTCCCCTTCATCACTGCAAAGATAATTTAAGAGAGTTTCCAATGCTTCATAAAATATAGCAAGATAAAATCAACTCAAAATCAGCTAGAAAATGAAATAAAACAAGTTAACAGTACTAAAGATTAAGGAAACTTGTCATTTCATTTGTTTATTCATTTCACAGAAAACTATCGAACATTTGCTCTGTAACTAGGAAGAGTACATACAGTTATTTTCCACTGATTTTTTTGTGGACATTTCACAATAGTTACTTTTACTCTTCCATTTTCCTAATTTGACAATATTCTGGCAATTTTGTTGTATATTAGAAAATTGTAAATATGGTGTCAGAAACTCTGCAATGGAAGACTAATTCACTACTTGCTAGTTATCTGTTTTGGGGAAAGTTGATTAAAGTTCTGACTAATTGTTTCCTCCTTGAAAAACTGGGATAAAAATGAATACTGACACAAAGGTTGGTTGTTGTTTTAGGATATAAAGCACTTGACCTCACTGCATGGAATATAATAATCAGTTAATAAGCAATAGCTATTAATATCTCATTCTAGCTTTTATTTGCCTTATTGACTTCTAAGATGTACTTGAGAAAAGTAAAAGTATTTCCTTAAATAAAAGATGAGTATAATTTTTAATGCCTTCTTCCTTTGACAGATGCCGGTCCAATTCCATAATTTGATATGACCTAAATAGAATTCTATTAATCTGTACAAATGTGACAGGGACAAAATTATTTAATATGGAATTACTCTCCGCCTTGAACTATCTTAGCCCAGCAATCCCACCTGTCAAAGAGAATCTAGTATTTGCCCACTGCACTCCTTCCTCCCACCCTGAATCTTTATTCTCTAATGAAGAGTCCTACAGGGTTTGAATATAAAATCATGTGATGCAAACTTGGAAGCATAGAAGGGACTAGGAATGAAGAATGAAAATAAAATAGTAAGAAAAGAGGAGACAGGCGTTATGCAAGCAAAAATATCAGTGAAAAAAAAATTATTGATGGAGAATGAGAATTATGAATAGTGAAGAAACCCTGGAGAAATCTCTGGGTTTTAGAGAATAGATGAACAAAGGAAAAGCAATGTTAAGAAGTTGTGTTTGGGATTATTTCTTGAATCACTTCAATATTCTTTGAAAAATAAGTAAAGGTTGAAATTAATTTTCAATAATATTGATCATTAGACAGTGTTTCTTTTAGAACACCACACTGCCAATATTGGACCATGTGGTATCCTGGATTTTATTTGGGTTACATGAAACCCCCCATTCATTATTTTCTTTTCTATTAATACTTAAACTGGTGTCATCAAAAGGAGCTACTGATCTCAAAGAGAACTATAAGACTAGCTCCTAATGGGTGCTCTAGAAGGGAGGTGGGAAGTTGAAAGGTTTTGTTATCAGGCAAACTGAGTGTTAATAATATTCTGTGTTATTCTGTGATACATAGGCACAAAGTCTTTGAAAACAAATATTGTTATTATGCTGGATTAAATGTACTGTTCTCCTAGGATCCTGACTGCCATAGATTTAAAGAGGGACAGGTTTTAATTCCCTCTTCAAAGACTCCATCCATTAGTAACAGAGAGTCACAGAGAGTTATCCATTTATTCATCTACAAATATTTATTAACAATTTTTTAGTGACAGTAGTGAAACTTTAGGAGGTGTATAAAATTAAAAGATAGCTTTCTTTTTAAAAAATCTCTAAACATACCAGAAATAAAAACTTACGTGACTTGCGTTCTCCTTCAGACTGAATATTTATCTAAAAAAAGGTAATTTACCATTGAAAGTTTATATTTCCCTATAAGAACTTCCCTATAATATCTCAGAAAACCGTATAGGACATTAAAGTCTCTATGTCAAAATAATGCACGTTACTTTTGTTGCCCATATACTTATACATACCTAGATTGACAAAAGGATCTGAAATTTTATCTGAAGACTAAATACGAAAATAGCCAAGAGCATTTAGAGAAAAGGAATATAATGACAGGGACTTTAGTAGCTATCTATGATTTACACAATAAGATATTAAAGTATATAATAAATCCACGGTAATTTTAAAAGTATAGTTACTGCACAGAAATAGACAATACAGAAAGAACAGAAGCAAACTCTATTGTATAAGAATGTTGACATTTGAAATCAGTGAGGAAAGAGAAAAGAGTAGATAAACGGTGTTGAAAATAACTGAGTAAATACTGGCAAAAAGTTAGTTCCATTCTCGTGCCTTTCATCACAAATAACTCTTGATGAAAAACAAAGTAAGATACACATGTATTTTAAAAGAAAATGGTTTTCTTTCAGAATTGAAACCATAAAGGAAAATACTGATAAATTTAACTACATAAAAATAGAGTTGATTTATTTTGAACGGCATTTTTTTTTTATTGGTACTAACTGATCAACACTTACATGCACATATGGTAGTAACATTCATCGGGTGCAGAGCAGGTGGGAGGGGGTGGGGATGAGTAAATTCACAACTAATGGGTGCGGAGCACACTGTCTGGGCAATGGACATGCTTGTAGCTCTGGCTTGGGTGGTGCAAAGGCAATATATGTAACCAAAATGTTTGTACCCCCATGATATTCTGAAATTTAAAAATAAATTTAAAATAAAGAAAGAGGAAAGAAGAAGATAATTACTGACATGTCATAATAAAGCAGAACAAATGGATGGTTATTCTAAAAAAAAATGAAAGACATTTTGAATTAATGAGACAATAATGGCTTATTAATTAAGTTGTAATGATACAAGTGGCTAGCCATGTCAGGGGAAACATGCAGCTAATGCTTACCTCACTCCTTGTCACAGTAAACTTCCCAAATGGATCAAAAATGTAACTGTAAAAATGAAGGTATTAAAGTAACTAGATAACATATCAATTTATATGTCATAGTCTTGTACAGGGAAAGAATTTCTATTTATAATATTAAAGCAAGATTCAGCAAAGAACATATTTATTTCTAAAAATAATATTTTCTAGAATATATTTTATACTATAAGACTACTTAAAGGATCAGAAGAGAAATGACAAGCTGAGGAAAGTATTTGCAATGTATGTTCAAATGGTCAATATTAATATTAATACATAAAGCACTTTTATAAATTAGAAAGAAAAAACAATACTCTAATAAATGGACATAAACCTTTTTGCAGAAGAAACATACTCAACAAATTTACAGAAAGATGTTAAATCATATTGATCATTGATTAAATTCTTATTAAAACAATTTGATATTATATTTGCTTTTAAGTTTAACCAAAAAATGAAAATTAAAGCAGAATACTCAGTGTTGGAAATGGTGTAAATAAATGCTTCTATCATATATATTGTTGGTGGAAATGAAATTGGTACAATTTTTCTAGTGGGCAGTTTAGTAGTCCAACTTTAGATGCTCATATTCATTGCCTTAGCAGTTCCACTTTTAGAAATTTATTACAAGAAGATAGTGGAATAAATATACAAATAAATATACAAGTATATTTAAAACATAGTCACAATCCATAGGAATGTGTGTTTACACAAATATATGAAATATTTTTAGTTTGAAAATTTTTCCCTTTCTCTTCTCCCAGATAGTGAAGGAGGAAAAGAATCAGAAATGGCACAGAACAATTCTACTCACATCCCATGGGTTAGAATCAATGCCCACGGCTGCACCTAACTGGAAGGGAGTTTGGGAAAAGTGGTCTAATTGTGTGTCCAAGATAGGAACATGGCTCTTGGGGGCAGGGAGGAGCAGACTCTGAACCTGTTTGGCTAGATTTGGTGTCCCACCGGATTGTGAATCCCCACAGTGGTTAGGTATCCTAGCACACCCTAACAGTACTTCTCCTAGGGCCTGAAGAATGGCTAATATTTTTAAATCTTACATATTAAACTCATTATAGAATGAACGGTGTGAGCTGCTGTGATCTGGACCCGCTCAAGACCTGAAATGTTAGGCTAGAACTCAGAGACCTGGCTCTTCGTTTTCAGTCTGTGATAGTGTTGTTTAATCTTTCTGAGTTTCGGTTGCTTTAAATATAAAGAGTGATAATAATGACTACTTTTTTAAATAGAACTAGTCTGAAGATCAAATAAGATATGTATGTAACAGATTTTAGCACTGTAAAGGAATTGTGAAGAAATTCTTATGCTATCATAACATTTCTAATAATGGACATAATATATTCTAGCCACATTAGTAGAAGAACTTCTTTGACCCTATTAACTAATCTTTGAATACCAAATTATGAAAAGGTACTTAATATACATTACTATAGCAATCATCTGGCAGGGCTTAAACTAAACTTCTTATGTTACATTTAGCATTTGGAGGACCTGTAGTGTTTGTTGAGAGAACAAGATGAACTAATCCATACAAAATCTTTAGAACAGCACCTGCAATAATAAGTGCTGGATAAATATTACTATTATGGTTAGGAGAACTATTAATAACATGTGTTGAAAATGCATTATGCCCCAAGCACAATACTAAGAATTTTCTATATTATTTTACTTAATTTCACAGCAACTCTATGGTGTAGGTATTATCCTTCCATTTTCTAGATTAGGATAACTGAGACTCAAGTAGGTTAAATAACCAAAACTCAGATTCTGAACTCCAAATAAATACCTATACCTCTTTATTCTGTCACTGCTTATAAGCAAATATTTTTCACAAACCAACAACCAATCCAACTAAATCCACTTGGATTCCATAATGACATATCACTGTTTTGCACTCTGATCTCTTTATAGTTTAGATTGTGATGAAAACAATTCACTAGATGCTCATTATGGATTATTTTTCCATTACTTCTCCTAATTAAAGACCTTTATCTTTCTTGGCACAGGTCTCCTGGAGCAACAGATGGAGGGCACGGAAGACTCAAGGAGGTGCCAAATAGCTGGGAGAGACTGAAAGTTCTGTGGATGACAGTGCTTTCCTAGGTTTCTTAGTGTCTGTGGTTTTGTGTCCATCATGTGAAAGTCAGGAGGCTAATAGTGATTTTCCTCCTGCCTAACTCATCAGCACAAAAATTATACTCATCCTAGGCAGAGTCTTCCTGATCTCTTTATTTTTAATGTATGTATGTGTGTATATGCATATACATGTATTTATGTATGTAAGTATTTATTTACTATTTTTCTATTATTAAAGAGAAGCCATAGTTCTTGGTGGCATAAAAAATTTTAATTTCTGTTCAGTGATCCACTTGTCTTCTTTTGTTGTGATGCCACGTGACACAAATGTTGAAAGTACCAAATGTGCAAATATTTGGTTAAATTGGTACAACACATTTAGAAAGAGGGAAAAAACTGCCTGTGGACATTCATGAATTCACCTTGGCGTTTATCATCAAGACTCTACTGTTTTCCACTTACCTATGTATTCTGTGGGTCCAGATTGGATGCTTTTGTTAAAAAGGTGTTTAGGTAATTCAGAATGAAACTAAACTTTTAGAAGACATAGGTTACTTTGATAAGAATCATGGTCAACAGCAATTGGCTGTTCACAAAATAGTCATCTCTGTTTATTTTAATACTTCTTCATTAAAATAATAAATTGGTTTGCAATAAACTGATTTATCTAGTAACCCAAAACAAAATATCCACTTGTTTAATAAATAGTCATTGAGAGTCTCCTACTTCTAAGGCCCTGTGTGAATCCATGATAGCATTAATATTACATATATACATGATACAAGCATATAATATTAAACATACATACATAAATATTATACATATAAACCCCACAGAAATAACAGCAAATGATGGGACTGATGAACTCAGCAATGTCAGCAACATGCAGCGGAGCACAGAGGATGAAACAGTGACTTCTGGTTGAGACATAAGGAAATGCTTGCTGGTGTCTCCTGAAGACACTGACGGGGGCCCTGTCACTTGCACCAATTCAATACGTGGAAACTCCAAGAAAGGCATTTCAGGGTGGGAGCACCATGAGGAAAGGCAAAGAAAATGCCTACTGCAATGGAATACTGGCAGTAGTAAGGTATAGACAGTGAGTTGAAAAGGAGAATTTGTAGGATATTAGACTGGAAAAGCAACCTAGGAAGAGATTGTTGAAGACAATATGAGTAAGTCCCCAGATGGCAACTTTCCATCTCTTGATAAGTCTAAAGATAGGGAACCTGTTAAATGGTATATTGTCTTTACGCTGGCCCACATGACCCTCCCACACAATCGTATATGTAGATCTATTGATAACGTAAGCATTATCTCTAGTAACATTGTTAAAATGTTAATGTAGGCACTTCACCTGGGGAGAAAAAAAATCGCCTGTACAGAAAGAAGACTAAAGAAGAATCTCAGAAGCTCTTGGATGTCAATGAAGGATACCAGAGGTACAATTTGCATGAAACACACTCAGCAGCTTGGAAAGAATACTCCCAGTAGTCCATGCAGTAGGCATTTCCTTTGCCTTTTCTCGTGGTGTTCCCACCCTCAAATGCCTTTCTTGGATTTTCCATGTATTGAATTGGTGCAAATGACAGGGCTCCAGGCAGTGTCTTCAGCAGACATGACCAAGCATCCCTTATGTCTTGGAAAGAGTAATGTTCCATTAAAGATTCAATGCAAAGGAGAGAAACTGAAGGTTGTCTTTCAGCTCCTCGGGAGGGTCCTGGGGAAGCAGGGACACAGAGAAGACAAGATGGATGTGTACACAGCTGTGGGGCACAGGGTGTGTGCCATGGAGAGCAGCATGCAGGGGAGCTGCCCCCAATCCCTGCCGGATGTGCTCCTTTGTCGAACGACCTCATCTGAGAGAGCTCTAAACCAGATATAGCAAGGCTACCTTTTTTAGGATTGACGGGGTCATATGAGTTGAACCAAAAAAAAAAAAAAACCACCATCTTGAGAGAGATAATTCTTTCTCATGATAGAAGTTCTTTTTGACAGAAGCGTAGCAACCATTTCATGAGATTTGGCGATGTGAGCAAAAAGTGAAATATGGATTGAAAACTGTTGGTAGGAAATTGGAATCCCCAGGACAAGAGAAATGTGGTCATAGACCTGGAGGAGGTGTAATAAATTATCCTAGAGACCCAAAGATCCTAGGTCCATGCCATCCTTCCCTGTGGAACACAGAGAGGACAAAGTATTTATTTCCTTAGTGCTTGGAGTAGGAAGAGCTGCAACCAGAAAGCCTGGGAGAGATGGAATTCTCATAAAACCGGTTGGAGAGTTGATGGAAAGCCAGGCCTCTATTTTTCCCCTCTCTAATGTAGTCTAGAAATCAAGGCCTACTAATATTAAACATGCTATTTTTTTAGTCCTCCAAAAAAATCTACAGAATGAAGTGCCAAATTATTATATTTTGGAAAAACTGCCATTTGCAACATATGGGTAAACAATTACAAACTCAAAAACTGATGTTAACTCTATCAGCTGCAGTGCATACGTTTGTTAGGATCAACATTGATATATATTTATTTTAATCTTTCAGCACCACTGTATAAATATAGCCTGTCAATGTTACGACACACTATGCTGAATACCAACTAAAGCCCGACCTTTAGTTTGCTGACTGCATGAACCATGAATGCACCACAGCGTTCCAAAGGACATAAGGATGTTAAATCTCCCCTACATTTTAAAGTTTAGATGGATTTAACTTCCCCCTCAACTTGTATTCATTCCAGCCATGCAGATTCTGCACAACCCGATGGAATGTGTGAGGAAAAGGGTCAGAGAGAGTGCATCATGGTTAAAAAAAAAAAAAAAAAAAGCACTGACGATACTGCAAGTTTCCAGAAGCAAATTTTACCTTTTGTATTACCATTTGGGTTAACTCAGGCAATCCTGACTTCTGGGAATTATTGTCTTTATTTATAAAGTGACAAAGGTATACCCAACCAGTGGGTTAAAATTAATTTTGATGGTCTAACTTCTCTAGAAAACAAAAGTATGGGGGTGGGAGACAAAAGAAAGATGGAAGGAGCTGAATTCTAATTGCTATAGCAGAAGTAAGCCGGAGTAGACATCAAACATGTGTTCCACCAGTTTGCAGAACACACTGGGTTAGCTAATTCCAAAGGTAATCCTATAACCAGAGGATTATAAATTTCTAAGTCACTGGCTCATGAATTTTCCTGGTAACATAGGAACAGATCTTTACTGCAAAAAGATTGTGTCCTTCATTTTGTCTGTTTGTTTTTTTTTAAAAAAATCTATACATTCAATGCCTAAAATAATATACAACATTGTGAAGTGGCTCTTTATAAAAGAGGACTTGGGGCCCTCACAATATCATACTTTCCCCATTTGCCCATAAATTCGACATCTACATTCATTTCTTTCACATCTACTAGTTGCACACCAGACACTGAGCTTCGTGCTAGAGATGCAATAGTTCACAAAATACAGAACACATGTCCTTGGCCCCCAAAAAATATGCAGCCCAGTAAGCAAAGCCAGAAAGCAGGCAATGACACCAAACTATGATGAGTACCAGGAAAATGAAACCAGAATGTAATGGGCACCTGGAGGAGAGTTACCCAACCTTTTCTTAGTGGAGCTAAGTATATCTTCCAAAGGAGATGATTCCTAAAATGAGAACTAAGGAAAATTTAATTTGCTGGGAGTGGAAGAAGCCTTCATAGAAAGACCCAAGACTGAGATAATGTGTTACTCAGAAATGTAAGTACAATTTTGAGAAAAGCATAGTGTTTGGAATATAGGGGAGAAAAGGATGAGATAGATTGATGAGATTAGAGCCTAACTAAAATAGGGCCATTTAGATATGAGCACATATGATCAGTTATACATTAGAGAGATTCCATGATGGTTCCAGAGGGTTCCATGAGGCCATTCAGCTCATATTCAATATCAGTTATATACTGCCACGATAATGCCAAGCAAACTACTGTCCCAACGCTTCCTGTCTTTAAAACAGTGAGTGTTTATTTGGATCAGGAGGCTTCAGTTGGGTGATTTAGACTGGACTAAACCATTCTCATGGTCCCAGCTGGGCTCACTGACGTGTCTGGGGGTCTGCCGGCTGTGAATCGGCTGGTCTAGGCTGGCTCTGGCTGGATTAAATCAGCTCCGCTTCACATGTCTTCACTCTGTCCAGTCATGTTCTCATGGGAGGGTAGAGGGACAAGAAGAGAAGTGCAAATGTGCAAGAGCTTTTTCAAGTTTCTACAAAGGAGTCATGTCTGGTAACATTCTTTTGTCCAAAGAAAGATGCTTGGCTAACTCATAACAAAGGGAGGGGAAACAGACACCATCAAATCCAGGAGAGGCACTGCATAGTCACGGTGAGGCATGGTCACAGGGCTGGCTGAAGGATCATGGCCAATACCACCATCAATCGATCGCACTTACAATTCCTGCCAGGTGCTAGATTCTGTGCTTCCTAAGGTGACGACTAATCTAAAAGACGATGATGATTTTATCGGATGGAATCATTACCTAAATGGATCACTCACCTACGCTCCACCACCAGCACACACATGACATGTTGTGTCTTCAGTTTTCTGAGACAGTGGCCTTTCAGCTCCTGAAAGAATGAAGGTAAGGGTTGTGCTTTGGGGGTAAAATAGGGAAGAAAAGGGAAAAAAAATAAGATATAAGCAGAAGGGAAATGTCCATACAAAGAGATTTGTTTTAGCAAACTTTAGGAAAGGATTTCATGTAATTAAATCTAAATAATTGTGCATTCATTGAGTATAAATAATGTGCCAAACACTGTGCTGTGCTAAGTACTTTTAGATAAATTATCTCAGCTCTCACTTGCTCACCCTCTCTCTTTTTCTCTCTCTCTCTCTCTCCTACACACACACGCACACACACACACACACACACCAGATAAATGCTGTTATCACATTATCCTCCCAATTTTATTCTTGAGAAAACTGAGGCTTAGTGAGGTTATATAACAAGTAAGCACCTGCATCTGAAACCCAGCAGTTTGATTCCAGAACCAATTTGCTTAAATAATGTACATCAAATTGTCTTATCTCAAAATGTTCTAAATCCTGCCCTTAAGAAAAGACTGTTTGAAAAGATACCACCAAAGGCTATCTCTTTATTATATCATATATTTTTCCTAAAAGTAAATGCCAAGACCCATGAACACTTTCTATAAATGAATAATGCAGTGAAAACCTCACAAATGTATAGACTGGTGTCATGGAAAGTCTGCTTTCCTAACTAGTCTATCTTTGATCGGTGATTCATTTACATAGATTCTGTCTATGCGTCAATCCTGGTGATTTGTGGCACTGCATATTTTAGAACTTGACATATGTACTCTTTTCACAAGCCGCGTTTCACAGGAACATCCATTGTCTATGATAATGAAGAAAGCACGTCAGTAATCGAGAGAGCCCAGTTGCTTTCCAGACTGAGTTAGGGCAGACACTCAGACAAGCTTAACAATCACTCTACCCTGTGTGTGCACCAGCCTGCCAAGCTGACTGTCCTTTTCCCTGTGGATAAGATGCTCATTTATTCAAACACATATCTATTGAGCTTCCATTCTGTGTCACACACTGTGTTGAGTATAAGAGATATAATGGGGAAGAAGTCACAAATGTATGGTTAAGTGGGAAAAACAAACAAACAAAATCAACTAAGCAAATAACTAAGAATAATTTTGAATTAAAATAGAACCCAGAGGGAACAATCTCTACTGTACACCCATACCTATACGCCTGTAACAACCTTACCTTTATAGAATGCTCAGGAAGTGGAAACCATGGTGCTCGCTCTGACACATTGAGAAGAATAAAATGTGTTCAAGGAGTTGTCTTTTAATCAAAATGCTCAGGGAATGGAGGACCTGGGTGATTCAAGTGTTCTGAAAATTGAGAGTTGAACAGGAAGCACTCTTGTTTTCTCCTTTATTGTTAAAATTAATAGCCCCCTTTCCGGAATCGGTTACATATGCTCAATCAAGATGCATTGTGTTCTGGTTAATTGGAACTCCACGATGCCCAGCGTCATTGTTCCCACTTTCAGTCTGGGCTTCATGACATCTTTCAGTTTGAAAGAACCTCCAAAGTGACAGGGCCTTCCTCCCCTCCAAGGCTGGACTCAGGCACAGACTTACAGACATAACAGACACAGGTGAGCAAGGGTTCATCCTGGACCAGGCTGTAGAAACTGTCAGGGTTTCAAAAATCTATTTTTAATATAGGCTTCTTAAAAAATAGCTTCTTTCTCATAAATTTTGAGTATATTTTTAAAGCCACTTGACAATTCTGTTTACTTGATTTTGAGTTAATTTAATAGGCATGATAAAATAAATATAAACATGTACACTGATCAAATTTTTAACAGTTAAATTTTTTTTACTAGTAACTAAAGGGACTTTGTTTAGATTTGGGTTTTTCTTTCACATTGACCCAAGGATTTACAAAAGTCCATCCTAACCTTTACCAGATTTTCCCACTCACTGCAGTATAGCTAGATGGGTATTCAGTAACAGAGAACACCAATCCCATGAAAAGGTAAAGAACAAGTGGCAGGAAACAATTATCTAATTTTCATTTTTTACCCAAATTTTAATTTGTCTATAAGGCTATTTTTTAATTTTATCTATTTTTATGTAGTGCTAAAATATTCTAACTTGAACAAGTTAACTCTTTGCTTTAATCTGTATAATTTTATGAACAGGTTTTAGTTGATAATGATGCTATACAACAAACATACATGTCAACCAAAGAAAAAGAGAGAAATGCAGTTTTCAGAATGTCATTGATAAGCTATGCATAGGCTTGCTGAGAAGGTACAAATGTCACTTTGACTGCTCCCGTTTGCACCTCCACATCCTCTCAACCACTGTGCACCTTGCTGTCTGCCCTGGGATATTGGCCTGCAGGGAACGGCTTCTGGTTGGGTTTCGCCAGTTGAAAACATCAACAGAAGATAAGAGGGAAGAAGGAGGTTGAAGGGGAGATATTTGTTCCCCACCTTAAAACTTCTCCAACCACAGGGATTGATTCATGGGTGGGCCTGTTACCCAAGCAAGGCCAAATCAGTGTGGATCCTGGCACCAAACAGCAATGACAAAAAAGGACATTAGTGGGGAAACTGGTGAAAACTGGATGAAGTCTGGAGTTTAGTTGCTACTCATGTATCAATGTTAATTTGTTAGTTTTGACAAATGCACCGCAGTAATGTAAAATGCAAACATGAAGGGAAACTGGGCAAAGGTTACCCAGGAATCATCTGTACTGTTTTATATTTGCAAACTTTTCTATAAATCTAAAAGTATTCCATAATTTTCTGTTAAAAAAATAAAACAGCAGCAGCAACAATAAAAAGGTAGAGTGACTAAAGGAATAAAAAAAGTTAAGGAGTTTTTTTTTTTATCCTAAGGAGAATAGAAAGCTAGTAAAGAGGTTTAAGCATGGCGGGTGGTGAGGAGGAGGAGGAGAGTTGTAGGATCTGTGTTTGGACAAGGCCTCTCTGGCTGCAGGTGGGGAACACTTTGGAGGGGAGCCCGAGTGACTGCAGCAGAAGCAGTCAGGGGCCACCTTCGTAGCCCAGGAAGCAATGACAGCATCTTGTGCCAGGAGATGAAGAGAATGGAGAGGTGCAGGGCCATTTTGAGGATGAACTAAACAGTAGTTTTTGAAGTGTTGCATGTCGGGTGAAGGAGAGGGATCAGTGCTAGTTTTCTGTACATTTGGTGATGATCAGGGATCTCATGGAACCACACACAGGACCCTGCTGTGAGCAGGCCATCTGGGGTGGGGGGAAAGGTTGGATAGATCCCAGTATGAAACTGAGGGGCAAGAGGACAGCAATCAACCCCCTACGAGAACTGGCAACAGCCAGGCAGTGGTTCAGGGTAAGCCCCACCAGAGCATCAAGTGGCTGACCACGATCGCCTATCAGGTCCACAGAATAAAGCCAGGGCCCAGAGGAGTTAAGTCAAAATCTTGTTCCTCAAATGGGAATCCAAAGCCACAACAGAATTCGCCACCCACAGAAGCTGTGTTCAATTTAATGATGAGTCCCGATCTGTTAGTCTCCTTCAGAGCTCCTAATCGTGGCCCAGGATCAACCTACACATCCAGCAAGAAGAGAGGCAAACTTGCCGGGAGGAGGTTATGTGAACAGAGGCATAGCCTTGTGGTTGAGAGACTTTGGAGACCCCCCAGACCTCTAGGACAGGACCCCAGAACCTCTGGCACATAGTTGACACTCAATATCAGTTGAAGGAAAGAGGGAATGGATGAACCACACTGAGCATCAATCCCCTCACCTGTGAAATCAGCCCAGTAATAAATAACTGACAGAGCTGTGTAGGGCTTGCAGCAGACCATGGCGTTGAGTGCGCCTCCGCCCCTGAAAAGCACCAGGGAAGCCAGAGCCATGATGAAGGGCGAAGGCCCAGGAAAAATCTAAGTTATTCATGCTTATTTATCTGCAGTGACCAGGACATTGCCCTTACGTAGCAATCGAATTATATGTTGGCACATTAAAAATGCATACATGGGGTATGAAGATTTTATTCCTTCTGGACAAGGCCACAAGTATATTATTCACTGTGGTGTCTCCAGCACCTTAAGCCACTATGTGCTCAATAAATATCTGACATATAATTTGTTTATTAAATTCCTCCCTGCAGCCTACAGAGTATCTTTCTTCAGGAAGGTGACCTCTGTAGTTCTTTCCCCCACCCCACCCCCGCTTGGCTGAAGCGATGTTTTCCACTCCAATTATAGTGAAAGTGAGTGGGAAGCATTGGGTCTCTCTGTCCTCAAAAGGAATTCGCTTACTTTGCTGCCATGATCTGTCAGTGACCCAACTGTGCGTTGTAAGTGCCACACTTTCCCCAAGCACTGGGAATGGATGAGTTAGGCTTTGGGTGGGTTGTGCCTAAAGCCTGCCGGTTCTGGGAATAGCCTTCGCTTCAGGAGAAGCAGTGGCAGGTGTGGGTGGCTTTCGGTAACTTGGCTTGGATGGTAAGGAAGACTCAGAGGCATAAATTCTGAGTCTGGTTTTAGAGCCAGTTAAGCTCCTGAAGGGGAAGTCCGGTGGAGGGAACGGGCCGTGATGGTTGCTGCCTGGTTGGAATATGAGTCGGCCTCCTTGGAAGCTGCAACCCTGCTTAATTTACCTGTCAAGTAGCCTGATGGATTTGTTCATAGAGTTTCTAAATAGAAGATAAAGCTCTTCGCGGTGTGAGGCTTTACCCCTCAGTGGGGAACATATCCATCACTTGCCTGGATCAATGTGGCTAGTTCAGGGCTCTCCAGCCCCACCCTGTTGAGCGCTCTATCTCTGCTGTGTAACTACATTTATTTGGAATGGAGTTTAAAAGATTGCCCATTGTGTGCCCAGGGGCAGAAGCCTGGCACCGTGGCCCATCAAAGATGGCCTGACTTGGAGACCCTGAGGAGCTCAGGAGGCAAGGAGAGCACAAGTGGTGTAGTGCTCAGCCACACACTGTGACTTTAATCATTGTTCAACCCTCTTTGTCCCACTCCCCAATGGTTCTATATGTCATTCTCGTCCTTTCTTTAGCATACACAGGCCTATAGGCCAGTCCAAGGCCTTTGCCTTTCACTGGAAGTAAGATGAGTGGCCGGCCCCTGGGAGGTTCTGAGCAGAGGAACAGAACCTGACTCTGTTCTGAAAGATGCACTCTGGCTGCTGGAACTGTGGGAGGCAAGGGTGAAACAGCAGGCAGTTTCCAGAATTCAAGTGAGAGGTGATGGCGGAGGGGGCAGGTGTAGCAGTGGAGGTGATAAGAATCAGGTCTATTCTGATAAGAAAGAGTTATGTTTGAAAACAAAGTTTTCTATCAGAGTAGATGTAGAGTCAAAAATAATGATTATATATAATAGTATACATCAATAATATGCATAATATAAATAATAAATAAGAAGAAACATATCTCGTATTATACATTTATAGCCTAACATATCAAAGATGGTTTTGGGGTTTGCCATATTCCATGAATCAATAATGTATAAGTCCCTTAACGAACATGTTAATAATTGTGTTCTGTCCATGCTTCCACTCCGTGGTTTGATATTTCCTGCACTCAATCTTAGGGCTTCCTCCCAGATGGCACGTTTTGCCCTGTCATTTGGTCTTGAGGCTCCAGCAAACCAACCAGTGGACTAAGAGCAACTTTCCCAGAAAGAACAAAGCTGTGAGGTGCAAAGAGATCTTATTAGTGTTAAACTGTTCAGTTCCCAGAATGGGAAAGCTCCGTGATGCAAAAAGCATGTTTTCTGCAAAGTGTTTCTAAATAAACCAATAACCTAGATATTCTATTTTAATATGCAGAAAGGCACGTATACGTAATTTCAATAAACCATGTATTTGTCCATCGAGCACTCAACTGAGGCTAATGGATCTATCCTTGTCTTAAGGACTGTATTAGAAAATTCTCTCTTATTACCCTTATTATCAGCAATGGAACCTGCACTTTTTTCAATTACTATTTTTATAAAAGAAATTAAAATGTAGGAAAATATTTTGTTACATAAATAGACACTGCTATATGCACAAAAATGAAAATGGTCCTGAAATTGAACTGTAAACATACATTTGGCACCACCGTACTATAGTTGAAAATGTTCATTGACCACCTGAAAAATGAAAGTCTCAATGAGGTATATGAAGGTGATCTGAGGAGACAGCGTGAAATGTACAAAAGTATACGCAAGGAAGACGCACAGATGTTGAGGATGGTTTATGTAAAGGTCAGAGAGAAGTTCATCTCTAATGATGCCAGGTGATTCTTAGTTCCTCCTCCTGGCATTGTTACCTCCCCTTCCTTGGGCCTGACAAATTATGAGTCACAAATGCACACTTCCCAGGGGTATTTTAATACTTGCCACTTTAACACAAAGAAATTAAGTTGTTTACATAATTTGCATGTTTTGGAAATGGGGGTAATAACGACCAGTTTTTAAATCATTATAAGGATTCAGTGACTTAATATATATATAAAGTATTTAACACTATCTCTGGTACGTGTTCAACAAATGTCTATTATCAACAATTATTTGTGATATTTAGGGTACTTGAGAAGTCTTCAAAAGGCTTTCAAAATACCTCATAGACAAGAACAAAATCCTCATTACAAGAGTCTCCTTTACATAAGCCACCTCCTCTTGTCTGGCTGTGCAATGATGCAGGTTGGCTCCTGTCATCACAGGAACAGTAACATAAGAGATGATTGTTAAGACATTATGACTATGGTCACCATCTCTATTTCTGAAAGTCCTGATTTCAGACTTCGTCTTTGCTTGTTTACATATACCATATTTTAATGTTAAACAAGCATTTCCCAGCTTGCCTCTGACACTCTGCATTAGCATAAAACATCTTTGTCAGATCATATGCTCCAATTTTTAATTGTCAAAGAATTTTCTGCAATAATATTAATGACTGCACATCAAGTCAAGTCGCCTGACAAATCTGCATTCCGCGTGACACCCCACTGTCTCTGCAGCGCAGGAGTGGGCTCCCAGGAAGAAAGGAAATCAGCCGTATGTCTGAGTGTCCAGTCCACAGGCAGAGAGGCAGCTCAGTGAAACAGGAAAGGCAGGGTGTTACTCACAGCCTAGAGCAATCGGTGCAAATCTATGCCACAGCGAGAAGGTGTTTTAATTCCAATAATAGAAATCCTGTGATTGATGAATTTTTCACAGCTGTTTGCTATGTAGCTGCTTCATTCACGCCTGCTGGCAGAGGTGGCTGCTGGCTTCAGCAAGTTCCCGACCCCAGAGTGTAGGGCATGACCTCTAGCAGGTTGAAAGTTGGTGAACTCATGAAAGTTGGTGTGAAGTTAGCACATGATGTAATAATTCCAATTCCATCAGGTTCCTAATAACACCAACCAACTGACACTGACAAATAGAGCACTAGTCAGCGACTGATTCCGTGGTGGTTTCTGTCTTGCCTTTGAGGTGGTCACCTGGAAATGCCTCCCCCGTGACTACAGATTAATCCCATGGAAAAGCCTTGTCAAGAACTTCAAACTTCCTGGCCTTGAATAATATCATAACCACATCCCTGGGAGATTGTGTTTTCTTTTAAACGACTGTCATTTGCCTGTGAGTTTATTTGGGAACCGCCCCGTATCCCAGATGGGAGAAAAGGTTAATACAGCCATTCTGAAAAAACAAATTTAAAAATGCATATGGCATAAGCATCAAAAATCTCAATTCTTGCTATTACATCAGAGGAAATATAGCACAAATTCACAGGAAACATATATACCATTCCTTGCTAGAAGATTGTTTATATTGTAAAACTTAACAGCAACAAAAAATGAGAAACAATTTAGATGCTAATCAATGAAGGAATAATAAAATTGTGGTATAACTATATCGTAGAATACTATGTTGCAGTTAAAAGAATCAAGTTACATTTATCATCATAAATATCAGAAAGATAGGCTAAATGAAAAAAAAATCAAGTTGAAGCGTATATAGTCCATACCAAATAATCTATTTGTGTTAATTTTAAAATTATATTCTAACCAATACTTTATATGTTTATTTTATACGTATTTTTAGCCCCTGATGGAAGATGGATTGTCAGTCTACACACTGGGGGCCAGTGCCCAGGAAGGGGAGAGAACTGGGAAAAGGGACAAAAGAAGACAGCAGTAGTCGTGGGGTTATGATTTGAACAATAATGACATTGTGCCAGTAACAGGGAACATGATTGATTGAGGCAATTTGATTCTGTGCACCTAAGGTCCCGCATGGAGATCAAAATTTAAGGAATGTTTTGTGAAAAGTGTGGCCTTCAGGACTAAAGCAGTAGAAGGAACTCAAGCGCTGCCTAGGCTAGTCCAACCAGCGTCCCTCCTGTGCCGGCTGCAATGTGTCCTCAGGAAAGGGAGCTGGCGGCTCAGACTTTACACACCGTTCAGGCATGGGCCTTTCTGAGGACGCTGCCAACGAAGACTCCAGTTTCAAGGACAATTTGGTGATAGGGTCACTGCATGCTGCAAATACATCACAACAATCCCCTCTCTACCTACCCTGCCCCCACCGAAGACATGTCAGGGACTATTGCACTGGACCCAGGCGCTGCCTTACTAATCCATCACACTTTCCCATCTGCCGTAATGCTCTCCTCTCTGGCTCCTCAAAAAAAGAGAACAAGAAAAATGAATGAAAGGGGGAAAAAAGGTGTTTCAACTTGCTTCAATTAAACTAGTAACAGAAATGTTTCTAAAAACAACCGTAGTGGTTTAGCAGCTGGTTTTATTCACCTTTTCAGCAATGCAGACTAAATACAGCCAACATTCACGTTGAGATGATTGGAGTGTAAATTACTTTCTTTCCTAAAATAGGGAAGGGTCTGTCCTTCATATTTGGAGATGACATTCATTATGGTTGTCCATAAGGCAATGTGGTGAAATGACTGTAAAGCACTAGTTAGAGTTTTGTTGGAGTGTGTCTTTAACAGCTATCTTCTTATAAAAGATAAAATGGGTTGAACTCTAGGCCCTTTGATGAAAATTTGTTTGCCTCCAAACTAAATTTGTAAAGCAGAACAGTCATAGTACAACAATGGTAAAACTTTCCCAATTTTGCTCAATGCAACCTTACTTAAAACAGCTTCAGGTGGTTCGCTCTGTTCTCTACTCCCCTGGAGTGACGTCCGGGTAACTTATTCCTGTTGGCCATCAGCAAGCATGTGGAACTGTGCTTGAACAATCTAAAATGATCGGCCACACAGAATCAGGAATTCCCTAATCCTTTCCAGTTAGGTCCATAAAATTGAAAAATTCCCAAAATGGGTCATAACTTGTATTGTCCTAGGGCTAATTTGTTTTAAAATCATCTCCAAACAAAGAAATGCCTATAATTCTGTGTATGTTACAGAACTTTCCCATCTGCTTTGTCTAGGACAGGCATAGATCAGATAATGTTAATTTTTATTAGTGCATTAATTATGAATGACATTTAATCATTTTAATAAAGGTCCTTATGAATTATTGAATGTGTATAATCCTCCAATAAGTTGTAAAGAGGTTGGATGATGCTAACCAGAGGGCATTTTGCTAAGTACCGTAATAAATTATGAGAGACAAGTTCTAAGTATGACGGGTGAGGAATTTGGAGAACTTCAGAAATACCTGAGAGCAAGAGGTTGTATTTAGGGGATCTGGGTGCTTTATGGAAGGAAAGATGAAGAGGGACAAGAGGAAGTTGAGAGAAGAAAAAAAGAAAAGGCCAATATATGAACTTTTCTAAGTTCTAAATTATTTATGAGACAACCCACTCCTCTGCTTTTTTAGTACATCTTCAGTAGATTCTACATTGACCAATGCTTGCTTTTCTCTTATTAAAATGAGGGAGGACATGAACAGATAGTTTCAAGAGGATGCTGACAGGACAGCTGATACCTGGGTCAACAACTATGGTGTGTTTCACTCGTTCAGCCACATACCATGGATGGTATTGAGCCTACTTTCCAGTAGATACTCAAAATTCATTAATAGCTGAATACGTTTTTCTCATCCATTGTCTTGCATTGACCAACTAGAACCTTTTACATATTCACTCAACAAATATCTGTTGAACACCAACTCTTTAGGGGACCCTTAACTAGGTCTTTGAGGTGGGCAGAGTTGAATCAGATGCTCATCTTACCTTTAAAAGGAGCTCAGTCCAATAAAGATAGCAAGACCTGGTCACTGGTAACTATAATACAGTGTAGAAAGGGAGAGATATTGTAAGGATGAAAGATTAAAAGATTGCTCCAGCGGAAAGGGATTAAGAAAGCAAATGCTGACTGGGCGTGGTGGCTCACGCCTGTAAACCTAGCACTTTGGGATACCATGGCAGGAGGATTGCTTGAGGTGAGGAGTTTGAGACCAGCCTGAGCAAGAGCAAGACCCCATCTCTATAAAAAATAGAACAGTCAGGTGTGGTGGTGTGCACCTGTAGTCCCAGCTATTCAGGAGACTGAGGCAGGAGAGGATTGCCTGAGCCCAGGAGTTTGAGGTTGTGGTGAGCTAGAATGATGCCATTGTACTCTAGCCAGTGTGACAGAGTAATACCTTATCTCACAAAAAAAAAAAAAAAGAAAAGAAAAGAAAGAAAAGAAAAGAGTATATGTGAAGGGATTAGGGCTTCAGTTGATTTGGAGAAGAAACTTAAAATCAACCAAAATCAATGAGTCAGATGTTAAAAAAAAAACCTGTGATCCACAACCCAAAATTTTCTTGTGCTGATGATTACTGTTCAAGACTCAGAATCCAAAGAATAAGATTTGGGTAGCAGAACAAATCCGTACGTAATCCACTCTCCTACCTGTAGGAACCAGGTGTGACATGAAGAATAACAAGAAGAAAACCCATGTATTTGGGAGACTTTAAATGCAATGCATAATCTGGAATTCTTTGATATTTTTTTCTTTCTAAAGAATGAAGGGGTAGCCAAATTGTTGCTGGGCCATTCATGATTTAGTCTTCATCTCCACCCCTAGAAAGAGAGACTCTGTGGGTCAGATCAGCCCTGCTATATCTTAAGTAGCCACAGAGCCCCTGTGGCCCTATTAACTTATTTCTTTAAAAATACCCATTCTCTGTGATCATCTAAAATGTGAGGTCTCCTCTTTTCAAAACCATGGCATTGCTCTTCAAAATGGCGAACAGAGACTTGTAGAAGCTGAAGCCTGGTAACTTTGCCCCCCAAATATAAAGGATGATAATTCTACAATGAAATTTTTAAAGTTCTATCTTTATCATTTGAATTATAAAATAACAAAAAGAATTAGATTATGCAGAAATACACAAACTCTAATTTAAAATACAAATGTAATGAGGGAGAAAGCAGATTTCTTAAAAATATATTACCTTTGCCCCATACCCACTAGTGAGGATATCATTTAGTTTCCTTTATCTCAGCTTAATCGGGTACTGCTTTATAGAAGCGTTCGTATCTCTGCTGAGTTCTGAGCCATAACCACCAGCACATTCAACCACAGCTAAATTTAATTGTTGAATATTAATGAATTTATTGTAAGAGGAGCTACTGAGTTTTCACACATTCCCTTATTCAAAGCTGCCTCGATTTCAGCAGAACTCTTCCACCATCTGTCTTAATACCAAATACATCGTTAGATCGTTAGATAAATACATGATTGAAGAATTTGTCCAATTAATTCCTTGTGGGCTTTCCATATCGCAAGAGTTAAATCAAGCCAATGTTAGTTTGCTACTATCTCTGGCTTTTTATTGTTCTCACTGCCACTGTGTTTCTGATAATTATATGTTCCCTAATATTGTTACATCTAATTTTGTGTTTATAAGTCACGCATCCCAAACTACAATTAAAGCCATTGACGGTCATGCAGAAGTGTCTCACATAATATTTATTATAGATAAATTAGAACTGATTATTGAATCCTGGTTTCTTCCTCCCTGCCCCACCCTCTAAAATAGACACACACTCAGGCTCACGCACACACCCAAGCAGACACACTCTAATTACTCACTATATATTTGGTCATGCTAAATAAAATAAACAACTGAGCCAATAAAATTTAAGCCCATTATTGCTCTGGATGCGACCTAGGAGTAAATGGTACAATGAAGGATAAGCCTGACCATGGGAATATTTGCATGGGGACCTCATACAAGGTCACCCCCATTCACTGGACTACATTTAGCTATCATACCATGGGCCTCATCCTGTGACGCTGCTAGTTTTTACTGATGTTGTTGAGAACATTTTTCATGATATGACACAAAGGTCTCTCTGTGAGGAACCACTGGAGGATTTTTTCTCATTCTCAATTCCAACAATAGATGTATTTCTTATAAGTTACTAGCTTTGTTTTTTACCCTATGGGTGATGTGAGTTCTGGGATTGATCGTGTTTCCCTTTTTATATTTATCACAATGAAATCCAACCCCAGACAAGTCCATGATCCATATCTTCCAGAAATAACCTCAGAAATGCCTCAGGCACAAGAATCAAGGAGTCACTTTCAGGAAGCCTCCCTTGGCTCACACCCTTCTGGCCTGGTAGCCTGGCAGGTGCACCACGGGTACTAACTTAACCCTTAGTTCGTCTTATTTTTTCTTAATTCATGATTTCCTCACTTATGTGTATTGTTGTCTTGCATGTAGTTTTAATAGATTGATCATTAATCTGAAGGGTATAAAGTAAATCATTTAAAGCTATAGAAAATTATGCACTAATCAAAATTGCTCAATATAATTTATTTGCTGTATTGGGACTTTCAGAGAGACCATGAGTCTACCACTGGTATTCGTATCATGTTTGCAGGTTTGTGTACCTTAGCTTAGCTGACAAGAGAGAATGGATGTTGTTTAAACATTCAGGTTCTAGAGCCGGTTTACTGGAGTTCAACTTCCAGCTCTGTCATTTAATAGTTGTGAGACCAAAGGAAAGTAACTGAACTTCTCTGTGCCTTGGTGTCCTCATCTCATAAAATGAGAATGAGAGTAGTAACTACTTTATACGGTTGTTATAAAGATTAAATGAATTAAAAGAAAAGATTTACATAGTGCCTGGCAGCCAGTAAATAATATAAAAGCATTTGTGTCACTGGTATATTAAATGTGACTTCTTCCTTGTGTTTGATCTCCCGCATTTAAAACAATTTTTTAAAATGTTTGGCTACTATGTAAGTATTAAACATCATTGTGAATAATTCAGAGAAGAAAGTAATCTGCACAGAAAATGAAACAATCAACAAAATTAAAAGGCAGCCTATGGAATGAGAGAAAGTATTTGGTTTAAGGAGATGCCTTTGGGTGCAAGTAGACAAGGGTGGATTTGTGAACTTAATTTTAGGTGTCCACTTGACTGGATTAAGGAATACCTAGGAACCTGGTAAGGCATTATTTTGGGTGTGTCTGTGAGGGCGTCTCCAGAGGAGACTAGAGTATGAGTCTGAGCAAGCTAGATGGGGAAGATCTGCCTTCAGTGTTGGTGGGCACCATCTAATCAGCCGGCGCTGGAGAGAACAAACACAGAAGGCGAAATGATCTCCCTCTGAGAGCTGGAACAGACTGTTCTGCTGCCTTGGACGTCAGAAACGTGATTCCATGAAAATGCATTATCACAACGTTGACTTTGTGTGTAAGTATTATGTTCATGTGTGTAAAAACGTTGAAACTTTCTCAGAAAATGAAGAGATGTCCTCTTTGTACAAATTCATTTGTGAAAGATGAAATTTCTTGAGATATCTGTTTTCGAACAACTGCATATGTGCTGGTGACTTACAGTGGTTTTTGATCAGTTTCATTAAAAAACTTAGGTTGCTCATTACAGTATTTCAGATGACCATAGTTATAAAGTTAGGTGCACACAATTACGAACCATAGTGATATGCATTTATATATTTCTCTTTTTGACCAGTTTTTTGTAGATATATTTCATCTGCTCATAACTGTTATACCCATGTGAGTGTCATTAGTATACCTGAGTATTTATGCTTACAAAAATATGTATGTTATTATTGCATATTTTATTGTGTAAAGTGGCCTACAGAGTGTTCTGTCCTGTTTTTATTAATATATGTTTCTTGAATAAGTCACTTTTTAAAGTGTAAATGAATGTCTTTTAAAGAAGTTTTCTTTTTATTATTTTTTCCAGAATTATATTTTTAGGATTTTCATCTTTCAGAATTTCAACATTCAGGATTATGGTATTTGGGATTATGTCTTTTGGGATTATGATCAGCTCCATAAAAACCAGGATGTTCTATCTCAATAATCTTATTAAATGCCTTACTGAAAGTCTTAACTATTATAATAAGAAAATAAAAGGAAATGAAAAATATACAGATTGGAAAGGAAGAAATGAGCCTGTCTTTATTTGCAGATGACATGACTCTCTATGTAGAAAATCCCAATGAATCCAGAAAAATATGCTAGAACAAATAAGTGATTATAACAAGATCACCATATAAGAGGTTAAGATAGAAACATTAAGTATTTTCTTATATACCAGCAAGAAACAATTGGAAGCTGAATTTTTTAAAAAATGCCATTTACATTAATACCAAAAGGAAATGAAATACTTAGGTACAAATCTAACAATATATGTACAAAACCTATATGAGGAAAACTATAAAACTCTGATTTAAAATTAAAAATCTAAATAATAGGAGACATAACTGGTTTTCATGGATCAAAAAACTCAGTGAGATATCATTTATTCTCAATTTGATCTATAGATTCAATGCAATCCCGATCAAAGTCCCAACAACCTATTTTGTATATATTGGCAAACTGATTCTAAAGTTTACATTGTAGGCTAAAAACCTAAAATACCCAAAGCAAGACCGAAGGAGAAAAACAAACTTGAAAGACTGATTCCAAGACTTACTATAAAGCTACCTACAATAATCAAGGCAATGCGGTGTTGGCAAAAGGACAGACACACAGATCAATGAAATAGAATAGAACATACAGAATTGGACCCATGCAAATATGGTCAACTGATCTCTGACAAAGGAATAAGGAAAAGCAAAGGGGAAAGGATGGTTTTTTTCAGCAAATGGTGCTGGAAAACTTCAAATAAATTCCAACTGAGGGACTTTCTACAAAATCCTGACCAGTGCTCCTCATGGCTATCAAGGTCGTCAAAAACAAGGAAAGTCTGAAAAACTCTCACAGCCTGAGGAAACATGTTACTAAATGTAATGTGGTCTCCTGGGTGAGATCCTGGAAAAGAAAATGGAAATTAGTTTAAAACTAAGAAAATCCAAATAAAGTATGAATTTTATTTAATAATAAAATTAAAATATTCATATTAGTTCATCTGTTGTAACAAATGTGCTATACAAATGTAACATGTTAACAGTAGAGAAAACTGATATATATATGGGAACTTTCTATACTGTCTTTGTAATTTTTCTATAAATTTAACGTTGTTCTAAAAGGAAAAGTTTACTAAAATATTAGTAACATATGCTCTAATAATCAGTAAATCACCTTTAACATTTTAACATATATATATGATTTGCCTATATATAAATATATTTATGTCCACAAAATGTGTCTTTTTATATGTACGACTTCATGTTCATGTTTTTCACACTCAATACATTATAAATATCCTTAATTTTAATAATTATAGTTATTAATTAGCATTCCATTGTATTATTATACCATAATTATTTATCTCACTGCTCTTTGACATTTCTGTTTTTATCAGTTATTTGCTAGAAAAACAACTGTAATTTATTCCTAAAATTTTTAGCATGTCACAATTAACTCTCTAGGAACATTTCTAGAAGGAAAATTGTTGGGTCAAAGTTTGAAATACATCTCTGCATTTGAAGATGGGGCCATGGCTGGGACTCATTGTCTTCCCCTCCCACTGTCTATTTAAAGTTTCCTTCATCCTCTGCTATCATCTCAGCATATCTTAATGACTTACCTGGTATTGTGGCCCAAATATTTATTCCCTGGGGGTCTGAACACTTGGTCATCATGCCATTCTGTAATTATTGTTATATGTCTCTTATGAATGCAAACCATTCCTGACACTCTCTTCTGACTGGAATAGGAACTATTACATTCACCAGATCAGTGGCCACATGTCATGTACTTTGACTGCAGTCATTCTTCAGGATCCATCCAGTTTCTTCAGGGGCAAGACTGGTGAATTATGTAATAATATAATGGGGACCACCACGCCTGCATCTTTTATGTATTTAATGGTAGCATTAAGCTCTGCCGTTCCCCTGGACTGCAATCTAGATCAATCTAAATTTATGTATCAATCCATGCATCTCTCCCTATATTAAAATATGTAATATATCATCATATACAAGTAGGATTTATCATGAGAATTCAAAGATATTTATTCACATTAGAAGACATTTTGGTGAAATTCACCAAACTACCAATTAGGGGTAGTGGATATATGAGCAAATCAAAAGATGGCAACAGTTTTCATTCTCTTTGGTACTTTTCTATATATTTTAAATTTTTAACATGCAAACCTTTTACAATTGCATAAAAAAGATTTCACAGTTATTTTGAAAGAGAATTATTAAGACACTTATCTGCTGATTCTTAGCATCTAGAAATAATGCTTTCAGAACCTGCTGATGGTGAAAATCTGGACCATTTTAAGAGCTTTGGCCAATCGGACCAATGAAGTCTCCCAGTCCTGGTTCTGTCCAATGCCACCACATGCGCAATAAATGGCATGCCTGCCACTGGGCTACTTTCATCTGCATCACCTCTGTAGCATACCATCTGTTATGGATGATATGGAACATTTCCAAAGGCCCCAGCATGATCTCTTTCCCTCCAAGCAACAATAATAAATAGTATCAAGCAATAGTCACCTGCTTTGAATAGCTAGGAACACCACAATCCAGAACAATATTGCCTTCACATTAGCAATAAAAAATACTTTATAGGTTTATTTTAATGTTCTGGAGTATAGCAAACAATTTCCCTTAGAATAAGCTTTCTCTAAACATGATAGCTCAGGCAACTTGCAGATATATGAACTAAGAGGACGTGGAACATTCAACAAGCTGAGCCACAAGACCAAACTAAGCACAAATTAAAAATAACAATAAGGATAAGAAGGATAATAATTATAATCTCCCCAGTGGGAGAGAAGGTCACTGTGACCACCAGACGCAATGCCAAGTATCTTGTTGGCATTATTCTTCCTTGGCCCTTGTGCATTTGGAAGCCCAGAGCCAGGCCACAGGCAGGCACCAGCCCCAGCTTTCACTTGCTTCAAGTGACTGCCAATGGCTTAGGTTGCAAATTTGTTTATATTTAGAAGAACAGGTGTATGGCCCAGTTCAAAACCAAGTCAGTGCCCTGCTGGTGTCATCTTGATGCGCTTCACGTAGCTGAAATGATTTAATATGGAAAAGGGCAACACATCTACCCTGACTTGTGCTTAGGGCTGCACCCAGCTTGTGGGAATTTCGTATCATCATTTCTGTTCTCTTCAGATTCTGTTCATTGCTCCCTCTTTGCAGAAACCTGCAAGGTTTTCTGTACTGGTTGGTAGTTTCCAGTGAGAAAAGGTGTCAGAAGCCCTGGATTCTAATGTGGCCTCATAAGAAGAGCAGGTTACCCCTTACTTCTTACGTTTGCAACCTCGGGATATTTTATAATCACTGATCTTTAGTTGGCCACCTCTTTAATACGCCAAGATTGTTGTGAAACTCATTCACCATGTGGGTGAATGTGCCTCGTAATCATTGAAGTACTGCACAAATGCAAACTACTATGATACACATAAAAGATCTTTAGGAAGCTAAATATGCCTTATAAATGCAAACTATTAGAATGGATTGAAATGTACTGTAAGCAATGTTATGAATGTCAGATGCATGACAGAATCCAAGACCAGGAGTTCTCGAAGACAGCAGCTTTGCAGCCACCTCCTTCAATTGCCATTTCATTAATAATTCCCAGGAAAATATAACTCTAAGGATATGAGACACTTGGTTATACTGTAACATTATTCTGCTAATGATTTTAGCTCTGACACTTATCCAGGCTTCTCTTAATTCTGTTCAGCATACCACGTGACTCAGATAGACTATGTATATCATTTTGTAACATCCCTAAATGAAGTAGATACCAAGTAGAAGGACTTTCAGTGGAAAAAGGAAAAGGAAACTTTGTTTCTATGTAGATTTCCCTTCTGTTTGCATTTTAATGGGAGGATTATGTGACATTAAAAGCTATGTAAGCAATGGTAAAATGTTTTATAGGATAACTAATCCTGACTTTTCATGAAGTAGCTTCACCATAAGTACCTCTTAATACAAAGCTTCCTGTCTACCAACTGAATCTTTTGCCCATATTATAGTGGACCTTCCACTACATAAGTGAACAAATACACAAGAATATCAGCCTTCCCAAGCACTCATGATGGCATGAGCACTTGGAAAGCACCTGAACTTTTTCTTGGTCATTTCCTCCTCACTAGTGTTTAAAGTCTCCCTAGTTGCTCTGGAATATAGGCAAGAAAAGAGACAAGTGTCATTGCAAATATGCCAACCTAAAAGACACAGGAATCCTACCATCATAAAGTCCCAGAAGAGGGTGAGCCCTAGTCCGCCTCCTCTTCCAGGACACGAAATCACCCTGCAATGTGCCTGGCCGCAGCGGTCGTCCAAGTCCAGCCTCCACTCAGCCAGCCAGACCCTGCTCAGTCAGTGCTCGGAACTGCCTGGCGCAGACAGCCCCATAGACTTGTGCACTGACCAATTTCCTGACTCCGCATTTGAGTGAAGCTCAAACTGCAGGGGCTCATCTATCAGACCCCACAGAAGTCCTAACTCCTCCTCTCTCTTTCCTGCTTCAGGGATAGGGAGCCCTGGATGTTTTACACTAGTGGACAGGAATAGGCCTTTGTTTGTTACTGCTCCACAAATAAAAACATCCAACTGGTGCAATGACATTTATAAAATAGTTTAAACTAGTTTTAAGGGCTTTGTTTTCAAAGAAGTAAAACATTTCCCTTTCCTACTTCTACTTGTTTTGTCAAACTAGAGATAAAAAAAATTTTAGATTATTTTAAAAGAGTGAATAATGAAATATGCATTTTAAACAGATCATAACAAGTTGAGGAAGGATACTAATGAGACTGATGGGGATGGATGGAAGACTGTAGGAAAAAATAGGAGTGGGGAGATTGAAAGTAGATGAGTGGAGAAGACAGAGTGATGGAGAGAGAGGGGTAAAAGGAAACAGAAAGAATCACAGAGAGAAGGGGAAGAGAGAGAGGGAAAAAGGAAGGGAGGAAGGAAAAAGGCAGGCAGGCAAGCAACAGGTTTGAGGTGAGTGAACTGGTCAGAGGTAAATGACTCATTAGAGCTCAGTTTGCCTGCACACTGTGACCATACCCACTATAATTAATAATAATTATTAATAATAACATTTACTGAATGTTTACTATCTCTCAGACACTATGCTAATTACTTTGTATGTAATCCTCAGCATAACCTTATGAATTTGATTCAATTATTATAAGAATAGTCATCACCCGCAGACACGAGAAATCTGTACCCTAGAGCTCGTAGGTGATGATTGGCAGAGCTGGAATTCACACTCAGGTAGGCTGGCTCTGCACCATTTGGCCACCTGCCTCTAGTCACCTGCAACTGCCTCTTATTCTCCAAGGTGAACTTTAACCAATTTCACTATCCCTTCAGGTTTCTATGAGCCTTACAGAAGTTGAAAGCAATCCTATATCTAGTTGTGTTTAGCAGATTGCAAAGTCTGTTGTAGAATTTATTTTCTTCTGTGATATTTCAAGCTATACTTTAGAAATTTACAGATGCTTGGGAATTTTCTGGCTTTGTTTCAAGCTCCTGATCTAACACATTCCAAAATTTTTAATTACCTTATTGTTTTGTTTAGAGTGATCAGAGTTGCTTTATTCCTTGTTAACTGAGGTTTTAATTAAAACCAGCACTTATTTCTGCTTCAGATCAAATTTTTGTTTTGTAGTCTAGTTAAGACTAAGTAGGAAATAATATTAATAAAAGAAGAAAATTCTTCAAAAAAATGGGAATAAATATTGCATCAATAAATGCTTAATGAATAAATGAAATTGATTGATCATTTATTGATAACAGCTTTTAAACACCTCTGGTGGTTTAAAAAAAAAAAAAAAACTCCTAAAACCCCTTCCAAAAGTACTTGCCAAGAGAAGAATGATTTCTAATGATTAAGATCAAAGAAATATCATTTATTTTTCTATGAGTCTGCTGAAATTAAACTTAGCATCCATCCGGGAAAATTGAGTTATTTTAGGTACTTTAAACACAGGGGCATTAATATAAGAAATCAATTATTTAATTATTTAAAGAGGTGTTTAGCAAACATGAGATGGAGAGAGACGGAGGGGCAAAAAGGAAACAGGACTGATACCAAGAGAGTGAGAACAGAAGACTGCTTCTGCCCCTGGGCTGCAGTTCACAGCCAACATGTGCTGCTGAGCTGTTAGAGATGCTGTCAGCTTCCAGAAAGCAAGCGTAGAAGGGTAACTGTGGAGCTGTTTAGATCTCATTTGTATAGACGGTGCCCAGACAAGTGGTACTATAGTAAAAGCATATATATATGCACACACATACACACACACACACATCACCCTGTCCATTTACCTAAAACCCCTTGGTTTGACCTTCTAAGCAGCCTGTACAAACCAACTGTTCTACCAAAAAACAGAATAAATGCAGGAACTTGGCTACAAGCATTCTGATAATTATCTAAGTACTTAAAAACAAAAATAGAGAGCATTGTCCACTGCCTATAGAAGTTTTTAAACATCTCTTTATTTTCTTCTCTTGTATGTTGAAATTTTAATGCTGTCATTATTATTATATTTTTGCCTAACTTTAACAACCACTTTTCAAATTTGGCGATTTCCCCTATTTTCTTTGGATTATACATACAGATCAAAATACTTACCTGCCCTTTAAATGGATTATGAAATTAATTATTGAGGGAGGTGTGTTAAGCTGTTTAAAATGAGTTTATTAAAGAACAATTCCAATTGTAAAGTGCCACCAGGACTCTAAGAATATCATACTAAGTCACTTAAGATGATGTTCACACGTTTTATTGTAGCTCTTACAGATAGCAGTTATTTCAAGGAGATTGCTTTATCCCGAAGCCTGCAGTCGATTTTGAGGTTGATGGCACTTAATTTTATGTATGTATTCAGAGAGAAATGAAATGGCTTGATGGTGACATACATTTCAGGATTTTTCTTTTATGGGATTGAAAAAGCAGGTACTTAGACTTGCATTACTTATTTGAAGCAAAAAAAAAAAAAAAAACACTCATGATGGGTCCAAGTTTTATGTTAAGAAAGACAGCGACATTTTGGAAATTAATTAATCTTATCTGGAACCGCAGCTGCATTACATTAAATTTGATCAAATGCTGGATGTCATCTGCAGCCAAGCTAATTTCACTAAGGTCCAAGACGATGGTGTTACATTTAGGCGGGGCTACTCAAGTAAATCTTGTCCATCAGCACAGTGGGGAATCTGCTGAGCTCATAGATTTAAAACCCTCAAAACAACTTCCATCTCCTTAGAGGTTTTCCTAAGTGCACGCAGATTCATGCTGAGATTCCTTGCTCCGGATCCAGAAGAGGGACTTTTCCTCTCCTCATTGACACTTCTCAACCTGTACATCAAAGACACACAAGAAAATGTGATGTGAAGGGTTATGTTAGGTCATGGATGACATTTAAGAGCAATTTCAAGGGTGTTTCACCCTTGAAAGGTTGAATTTAGGAATCACTTTCACATGTGAGATAAATACTGAGTAGCAATCAGGAAGTAGGCAACATTGGTAAGATTATTTTTAAAACAAACCGGTCTCTAAAATATTTGTATATTTAGGGTTAAGTTTCAGTGAATTCTTAGAAATTCCTTCAAAGTGGCATAGCATCATGGTTGGAAACATGGGATCTAGACACAAGTAGCTTGGGTTTACATCCTGACTCTATCATTTAGTAAATGTAAGATCCGGGGCAAATTACTTAACCATGCTGGGGCTCAGTTTTCTTACCTTACAAACTGAATATAATAACAGTACAAATGTCATAGGGTTATTGCAAGGATTAAATGAGCTAAAATCTGTACAGAGCTTAGAATGGTGCTTGGCACACAGTAAGCACTACATACGTGTGTGTTAAATAAACACATTCCTTTCTTGAGACAGGGACGTCACTCCTAGCTCTGTACACACAACGCACACAAGCTCCAATGCTGAAGCAATATATCCTTCTGAGAAAGAAAATCACAGATCCCAGAGCCTTATTTTCAGAATCGCTCATGTTGCTTCCAGACATTGGCTATTTAATCCTTCCAGAGCAACCCAGAGAGAATTTACACAAATAAACTTCTCCTTTTACAGAAGAGAATGCTGCTGTCCAGAAAGATCAAGTGTTTTCCTTGAGACGACCCAAGGAACTCAACCCCTTCTCTATGTCTCCTCCCTTGCTAAACACACTTGCTATTAGGCATAAGGCAATGCTAAGTTGACGTAAAATAAAAAACTTAAAAATGGGAAATTCAAACCAATTTAAAAAGTTGGTGTATCTACAGAGAAATGAATCCACTTGTGATAGTCATGCAACTTTTCAGAACCTGGATGTTTCCTTCTAATTATTATAGGAAACTAACAAAGTATGTACCAATGAATGGAATTACGTTTCCATTCAGATTTCCTAAGTGAGAAAAGAACTAAAACACACAGCTGGCTTTTAATAAAAATGACCTGCAAGTTACATCTAAATTCATACAGATGGGATCTGACTCTGCCTTATTATTAAGGTGAGTCTGGAAATGTGAACACCTGCGAGGCCCCTCATTATGGAGGGATGTATCACCTGGTTGAGGTATAAAAAAAAGGCAGAAATAGATGTAAAAGGAGGTTTTGGTGTGGATGACAGACATGTTTAACTTTTCCCTCCTTATAGCTCCTTGTTGAGTTTTGAAAAACAATCTTTGTTCATAAAAGTTTCCCCATGCCAGCTCCTGTTTGTGCAAGAATCCTTGAACTTTACCCAGTCCAACAAAGTGTGTTGCAGGAAGGAGAGAGGAAGGGAGGGAGAGGAGAGGGAAGGAAGGAAAAGGGAAGAGGAGAAGAGAGAGAGAAAAAAAGGAGAATTTCAGTTATTTCCATGTTGAGGTACAGTTTGAAAAAAAATTGGTAACTTCTAATGCTTATATTTTTCCCTGATACCAAAGCAATATATACTCATTGCACAAAATTAGGAAATTAAAAAAAAAACACAGAAGGAAATCAAGCTCACTATAATTATTGTGTTCCACTATGAGCGTGTGAGTGTCTTGGGCTATATCATTAGCACCTTCCCCCCAACACAGACACACACACACACACACACACACATTCCCTATGGCTATGAATCCATATGGATTTTTTTTCAATCAAATTAGTATCTAAGAATAATCTCTTTAGCTTAGTTTCACTTTATTATATCGAGTCATTTCCTATATCTTTAAATATTCTCCATAGATTTTGTTTGCAGGTCTCTGCCATGATTTATGTAATTAGTTACATAAGTCATCCAATCCATGACATACAAATGGATGTTGCTTCTACTATTTTCCTAAAATAAATAATACTTGTACTTGTGAATCTTTATGCAATTCTGTGCTTATTTCCTTAGGAAAATTTTTTAGAAGTGGAAATCCTGAATCAAAGTGCATGAGTATTCTAAAGCCTTTAACATATAATATTATGTTTTGTGTTTTCTCTGGTTCTTTTTTTCATAGATTTAATTATTAATCTCTTTCCCCAACATAAAAATGTGCTCAGTTTATAAGGTCAACTGTTTTTCTCTTTAGTTTATAATTTTTGCTTTAATTTGCATTATACTCTTTCTTACTCTTACCTCTGAGTAATTTTTTATTGTTATCAATGCCTTTTTGAAAGATTAAGTGTTTCATTTTTATTTTGTTTCTATAGAAACAGTACTAAACACTTTAAATTAAATATCTCACTTAAACCTAGCAAGAACTCCGTAGATATTATTATTAGCTCCATTTTATAGATGAGGAAATGGATTTAAATAAAACAACTTCCAAAGTTCACATAGCAAATTGATGGTGAAATCTAGTCTTACCTTCCCCATATAATGCAGGAATTGAAAGACAGTGGGACCTTCATAACCTGTGAGCACAAATCTGAGGAACATTTCAGGAGATGGACAAGTCCTGTTCTATTCCGATCTCATCTTAATGAGAAGGAGAATTTGAGTGTTCTACATAGGACAGTGTTTTCTGCTTTATTTTGCCTTAAAGTGTCCAAATGACAGCATATTTGAATTGAAAATTTAATATTAATTTCTAATATTATTATATGAGAAAATTTATCAAGGAGCTTTCTGATGAAAATTTATGAGAGTTTTCATAAGAATGCTATTTTTTAATGATTCTTAGGAACACTATAGGGATATTTGGAAAGATGCATTCCCTACTTACACAATGGGACGTCCACTATATATAAGAAAAGTTGAATTAATTAAATTTTATTCAGATTTCTTTATCTTTTAATTTTTACTTATTTGAGTGATTTTTTAGTTTTACTCACTTTCAATTATTTTCTTATACTTGTTTTTTTGCAGCCTGAAAGTAATATGATGTCTCCCATTCCATGCTTCTTACCTTTAATTCTCCTGTGTATATATTAACAATGCCTTCTCTACTCTCTGTTTGCCTAACTTATCTTTGCCTTTTCTTTCCTGTCATTTGATTTTTTGTGAGAATCCCATATATACTACTATTTGGATCTGAGATCTTTTTCTTTTTCATATTCAAGATTAATCCATGCATGTTTATTCTGTTAACTAACGTGCTTGGTTTTTACTTTTATTCTGCTATTTTAGGCTTCAGGTTTCAATGATTTCTTTTGGTTTTCTTTTTCTTTTTCTCTTCATGTTTCTCAAATGATACAATTTAAGATTTTATTTACATCACTTACAGAAGAAAGACCCAGATCTTTACCTTGGTGTCTGTCTTAGTCTATCTGTGCTGTTACAGCAGAATACCTGAAACTGGGCCATTTATGAAGAACAGAAATGTATTTTCTCACAGTTCTGGAGGCTGAGAAGTCCAAGACCAAGGCACCGGCATCTGGTGACAGACTTCCTGCTGTGTCATCATGTGGCAGAAAGCAGAAGGCAAGAGCACAAGAGAAAAATGAACCCTCTCCTGGGAACCTTTTTTGTTATTTATTTTTATTTCAGGATATTATGAGGATGCAAACATTTTGCTCACATTTTATGACTTTGCCTCACCCAAGCAAGGATTAGAGCCATGCCCGCCCCCTCTACAAAGCTCACGGTGTCCATTAGTTGTGAGTTTACCCTCCCCAGCCCCTTAATCCCTGGAGAATATTACTACTGTGTGAGCACCATAGTGTTGATCAGTTAGTGACAATTTGATGGCAAGTACATGTGGAGCCTATTCTTTCATTTGTGTGATACCTCACTTTAGAAGATGGGCTCAAGCTCTATCCAGGAAAATATAAGAGGTGCTGGATCACATGAACCCTTTTATAACAGCATTAATCCATTCATGAAAATGGAGCCCTCATGACCCAAACATTGGGCCCCATCTCCCAACACTGTTGCATTGGGGATCAAGTTTCCAGCACGTGAATTTCTGGAGAGTACATTCCAACAACAGCAGTATCCACAGGTTTCTGAGATCTGGTCCAGGCACCGCCCCCAGCCCCATGACTTCCAGTGCACCTGAACTGCTTTATGTTCTCGAATACATGATGCTGCTTCATCCTCTGGCACTTTTTGTTATTGTCATTCCCTTTGTCTGTAATGATCTTGCTGTATTTTTTCACTTGGCTAAATTTTATTGCCTTTTCCAGAATCATTCTGCCGTCATCGCCTCCAGAAGCCTTCTCTGAAATACCCTCTCCACCTTCTAATGTGTGCTCATAGCACCCAGCTTGCTTCTCCCTGGGAGTTCTATCAGAATACCTTTTGCCAGAGGAAGTTTGTAAATTATAAATAAATGAATGTCAGGGAGCCTTCTGTTTATAATTGCATTATTTCTTCATGAGAGATTTAGCAATTTACTAATGGAAATGTGGAGCTTTCCTTTAAACTAAAAAACAGCTGCTATTATATGAGCTTACAAGCTAAACGGTTCTATTAATTTCAGATGGGAGACATGATCATAATAAAAACCATGAATACAGTTTAGCAGTGATAGCCACGTCCGTGCAAGTATACGGAACATCATCTCATGTTCATGGGAATGGATTTGGATTTGGAAGGCCACCTGTCTGTTGAAACAATATAGTCAGGTCCTTAAACGTGGCAGTCTACCTTATTGTCAAATAGGTTCATTTCACTTAGCAATCGCTCTAACAGTCACCCAGCCACTGTGTCAGAGGTGGGCAGCAAGAAATTACATCTATGACCAAAGCTCAGCTCCAGGATAAACAAGGAAGCCCTGAGAAGCTCTCTTTTAATTTTTCTTTCTTAATTCAGCTATGGCTTAGATCACAGCCTTAGCTCAACAAATCACATTTCTCAAAGCAGAGGCAGGGAGCTGTAGCAAAAATGACAGATGACACTGGGTCTTCACAAAAGACCCACTTGTGACCTAGGCTGCTTCAGGCGGGTGCTGTCTGCACACAAGGCAGGCTCACCTGTCTGTATACATTGACTTCTTTATAGCATAAGTAAAATAGACCTGCACAAAGGTGAAGGGAAGTAATTTGAAGGGTCCTGCCAACTCGGCAAGCAGATCTCACAAAGGTGCTGACAGCTATCACCTCTCTCAGCAGGATTGCCACTCTACAGAGCAACAGTGAAAAACATTTGCAACTTTTGAAAGAGGAAGAGCAACTGTCAAAGCAGGCACAAAAAAGAGCAGGAAGATGGTTCAAGTATCAGAAAACAGCAAGGACTAGACCCAATCCATCAGAGCTCAGGGTGGGGGAAACACGGGGATCAAAAAAATAAATAGACACATTGTGTGGCCTCTGTGCAGAAAGCAGAAGATGGGATTAACTTTACACACTGTGGCCAAGTTTGCATTCACAGAAACCAATCAGAGGACTCTGCTGTCCTCTCATTTAGGGGCGAAATTTCTGCTTCCTCCATTCAACTTACTTAGTGAGGATTTTTTCGGTTGCAAGTAACAGAAACTACAATTCAAACTTGCTCAAGCCAAGAAAAGCAAAGGAAAGAGAAGGAGGGGGGTGGGGGAAGGGTGAACAGAGGGAGGGAGGAAAGGAAAGAAAGAAGAAAGGAAAGGGAGAGGGAAGGGAAGGAGGGAGGAGGAAAGGAAGGAGAGAAGGGAGGAAGAAAGGAAGGAAGGGAGGGGGCTCACTCAACTAAAAAGCACAGTATTGGGGACAGATCAGGGACACAAATGACAACACCACCGTTCAGTCTTGCTCTCCTCATCCCTGGACCAAGATTTCATCTGTGTGGGCTTCCCTCCCAGTCAGGCTTCTCATTTTGTGTAGAAACAACACTTTCAAGAATTATACCCTATATTCTTGCTATATTCTTAGCAACCTCCAAAACAGTAGTACTTTTCCTCCAATCTGCCCAAGATACTGGAAGCTCCTTGGTTTGAATTTGTCTGGCTGGGGTCTCCCGTGTATCCCTCGTGAATGTAAAGAAGGTTCCCCATGGAATAAGGAGGCATTGATACCAGAGAAGGAGGTGGATTCTCGGAAGGCAAAAAACCAAAACCTTTTTGTCAGGTCACTGTGATTTGAGGGTGAGCTGACATGATGAGTTCAGCGGAAATTGGCCTGGTTGTCTGCCCAGCATCCCTTCTCCATCTCCTGGGAACAACACCATCTTTATTTGTGGGACTTCCTTACCTCACATGGTTTAGTGGAACTGCCAATCACAGGACGCTGACCACACAGATGAACATGTGACTCAAGTTAGCCAATCAGATTTGCTGTCCTGGAAAAGGTAATCTTTAACTCTGAGACACAAAAAGTGGTTGGAGCTGGGTCATCCAATGGCAGAGCCCCAAAGGGAGGCCAAGAGAGCCTGTTTCTAAGATACCAAATGCCAATGGTGCCTCAGTTGCTGCCTTTCCCTAAGTGTAGCTGCACATCTCTTCCTTCAATTCTGTGGTTTACTCAGTGCATACACATATGTGTCCTTTTATTGCTTACATTAGTCAGGGCCAGATTCTGTCGAGTGCAGAAAAACTGGGCTAGTTTCAGAGTGTCTCAGAATAGTCCACATTACCTTAGATGTTCAGGACTGAAGTTAGGTTTTTGTCAAAATCCATGCCTGGCCATGAATGGAAATAAATGAAGAGCATTGCTATTTCTATTATAGAAAGAGGACAATGAGAGGCCTTAGTCTCTAAATATACAGTTTACTGAGTGACTTAAAACCTGGACTTGTGCCAGGTACTCCTTCTCAGACATTTATTCCCTAGTGTGTTGGAAAGGAAAATTAACTAGTCAGAGGTAGGGCAAAGCTCCCACTCATTTTTCCGTTCATACAGTCATATCTTCATTAGTTAGAAGATGATTTATTTATTAAGCACCTACACTGGGAAAGGTAGTAGAGACACTATACTAGGCAAAAAGTAGTCACATCGCTTAACTCGATGAGCTTGACAGGGGAGTCCAAAACATTTTTTTAAAAGTGTACACCTTGTATTAGTTTCCTAGGGCTACCATGATAATGTACCACAAACTATGTAATTGAAAACAACAGAAATGTATTCTCTCACAGTTCTAGGGGGCAGAAGTCTGAAATTAAGATTCAGGCATGGCCATGCTACCTCTGAAGTTTCTAAGGGAGAATCCTTCCTTGCCTCTTCCAGTTTTGCAATTCATTGGCTTATAGAGACTTCACTCCAATCTCTGTCTCTATTTTTATATCATCTTCTTCTCCATGTGTCTCTGTATCTTCTCGTCTTCTTATAAGGACATCAGTTACTGGATTTAGAGCCCCTGCTAAATCCAGGATGATTTCATCTCAAGATCCTTACCTAACTATATCTTCAAAAGCCCTATTTCCAAACAAGATCACATTCTGATCACCACATAGTTCCCAGTGGCCATGAATTTTTGGTCAACACTATTCAACCCACCTCACAGCTTAATACATAATCACAAATTAAATGAAAGTAACAACAAAAAAAGAATATGATCTATGAGTGTATAAGAAAGGAGTGTGATCTAGCCTGTGGGTATAATAGTTTTCTCTTGCTTTGCACCAAACTACTGCAAACTTAGAAGCTTAAACCAATATCCAACTATTATCTCAAACTTCTGTAGGTCAGAACACTGGGAGCAGTGTGACTGGATTTTCTAACCAGGACCTCAGAGGCTAAAATCAAGGTTTTGGTCAGACTGAGTTCTAATCTGGAGGCTGTGGAGGAGAATCCACTTCTAAACTCCATTTAGATCACTGAAAGAAATAACTTTCTATGGCTATGGGACTGAGGTCCCTGTTTCCCAGGTGGATGTAATGGACTGAATTGTGTTCCCCCTAAATTCATATATTGAAACCTCCAATATGACTGTACCTGGACCTTTAGAAGATAATTAAGGATGTGGAGCCCTAATCCAATGGGATTGATGGCCTTAAAGGAAGAGGAAAAGAGATTCTTTCTCCACATTCAAGCATAGAGGAAAGGCCATGTGAGGACACAGTGAGAAGGTAGCTAACCCCAAGCCAGGAAGAAAGATCTCACCAGAAACTGACCCTGCCAAACCTCTATCTGAAACTTCCAGCCTCCAGAACTGTGAGAAAATAAATGCCTGCTGTGTAAGCCACCCAGTCTGTGGTATTTTGTTATGGCAGCCACGCAGACTGATACACTGGCTGCCTGCTGGGGAGTGTGATCCACTCCTAGAAACCACCCATATTTCTTGTTACATGGTTTTCTCCATCTTCAAAGCTAGCAACAGAGAATCTCCATCACATTGAATTCTTTTGTGATTTGAATCTCTTTCTTCCAGAAAATCCCAGAACTTTTGGGGGGCTTATCTGATTGGGTGAGGTTCACCAGAGATAATCTCCTCATCTTAAGGCCAACTGATCTGGGACCTTAATTATACCTACAAAATCTCTTCACAGCAGTCCCTAGGTTAGTGTCATTAATAACTAGAAGATGTGTGTGTATCAGGGGTCCGAGGTCTTAGGAACCATCTTAGAATTGTGCTCCCACACCGGGTCAGGGAAAGCTTGCCTAAGGAAGTGATGATGGGGCTAGAACCTATAGGGTGTCTTAGCTAGCTGAGTAGGAAGAAGGAACATTATAGGCGGATTAAGGGTGAATGGGAAAGAGCTGCTCTCACGAAACTGGAAGGAGGCCCCCACAGCAAGAGCACAGAGGATGAGGGCAAGACTGCTGAGAGGTGTGGATGGATAGGCTGGGCCAGGTCCTCAGAGCCATGCCAGCCACAAGAGGACCCTGGACCATAAACAGTTGAGTCCTCCCCTCTGCAGGGGGTGGTGAAAGCCACAGGATGCAGGAGACTCACTCTCAGCCACCTAGGAAATTTGTGACTCTGGAAAAGGCCAAGCCAACAGGAGTAATATTCAAAATATTTAATAGCTGATTACACAAGGACACCAGTCTTCATGTCGAGCCATGCTCTCTCCTGTAGGCCATGACTGTGTGGGCATTAACCTTCTGCCAACTAGTCGCTAGTTTGTAGAGAGGTCCGGGGGTTTAAGGGAGGCAACAGTGAAAGGCCTTTGGTAGGATGACCAAATATAATTTATCACACATCCTGGAACCATTTTGAGAATGGTAGGGATCACTGTATTAGTTACCCTGGGACATCAGGTGTAAACCAGGACTTTCCCACCCAAAGTGAAAATTACGATCACCTCAGTCTTTTGGAACTCAAAGCAGTGACTATTCACCAAAGAAAATTTTTAAAAATATGTTTTAACAAAGTCTCATTTGTGCATATTGACTGTATATCAGCACCACATACTCAACGTTAATAGCCTTGAGTTTATTTTTTTTTTTTTTTTTTTTTTTTTTTTTTTTTTTGAGACAGAGTCTCACTCTGTTGCCCAGGCTAGAGTGAGTGCCGTGGCGTCAGCCTAGCTCACAGCAACCTCAAACTCCTGGGCTCAAGCGATCCTCCTGCCTCAGCCTCCCGAGTAGCTGGGACTACAGGCATGCGCCACCATGCCCGGCTAATTTTTTCTATATATATTTTTAGCTGTCCATATAATTTCTTTCTATTTTTAGTAGAGATGGGGTCTCGCTCTTGCTCAGGCGGGTCTCGAACTCCTGAGCTCAAACGATCCGCCCACCTCGGCCTCCCAGAGTGCTAGGATTACAGGCGTGAGCCACCGCGCCCGGCCAGCCTTGAGTTTAGTAACTAATCTGGCATTAATTGTCACTCTGGGAAATTGTTCTCACACCTCAATTTCCCTATCTTGAAAGTGAGCTTATTGCTATTTCTACCTTAATTCATTCCATGTGAATTTCATTGAAACAGATTTATGAATAAGCATTTCTTTCTTTGTCCATGTGTAAATTGCAAAATGTCTCCTGTGGCTTTACATTGTAATAGCACCGGGGAGAAATTTGATAAGACAAATAAAAATTCCTGAATGAACAATAGTGAGAATTGCCCTGAGAGTCTCCATATCTTTAAAGTCTGAGGTTGTTTAATCCTAGAGTATAAAGCCTGGACCGTGTCTTCAATCCTCATGTACAAAGGCTGGTCTCTGTAGGAAGTCAGCCAGCTGTCTCTTAGCTCTGTTCTAGAGAAGAGAAAATCTCCACTGATTTCACAGGGGTGCTTATTCTCATCATCTTTGGGAATCTCTGGCTCATGACGCCAGCTGGTGAGTCTCCCTCAAGTTACACATTATAATGCCTTTTGTGTGCATCACATGATGGGTATTTTATCACAAAATACCCTGTTCAGTAAGTACCAGTGTTTTACAACGTCTCATTTTTTGGGACTTCCCGCAACCAAATCCTCAAGCATAACAAATTGGGCTAATCAGCTTGAGCCCCTCAGTTTGGGGGGCCCTCTCTGCTGCTGGGACCAGGTGGCTAAAGTTTCGTGTGGCAGGGAGGAAGGGAAAGGCTCCCAGCTGCTCAGAAAGCAGATCTGAGGCGGGTGTACACTCAGTCAGCAAATTGTAAGGACCCTGAAGACAGCAGCCAAGTGACAACATGCCCTGCCCCTTCCGCATGCACTATTCGAACACATGCTTTCTCCTTTCCGCCCCTAAACCTACTCTTGAAGTTCATCTTCACCTCAATATTTCCTAAAGAATGAAGGGAGACCTACTCATCATGGTCTACCCTAGGCCTGTAAGTCTTTAGAACACCTCTAAGTACTGCACCCTCCACCTGTCTAAAGCAAGGGTTGGTAAATTTTTTCTGTAAATGGACAGATGGTTGATATCTTAGATTTGCAGGGCACATGTTCTCTGTAGCACTTACTCAATTCTGCCATTATGGTGGGAAATCACCATAGATAACATTTAAACCAATGAGCACGGTGTTCTCCAACACAACCTTATTGACAACAAACAGATGGTGGGCTGAATTGGAACCATGGGCCATAGTTTATCAATCCCTGGTCTAAGCTCAATTTAACATATAGCATCCTACCAGTACGTAAGCATATGAATTACAAACTGCCTGATTCATAAAATGCTTTAATTTTGTTATTTCTCAATCCTTTTCTTTCCTCCCTACGATAGGTTCTTAGTCTTTCAATAACAATAACTATAAATTGTTTTACAGGATGTCTTGTAAGTCCAGCCTCATAGGAAAAAGGTATACTTGTCTATTTATAATTCACAGGTTCCTATTTCTACAAACCTTAATGTGTTGTATGAAGGAAGAAGTAATAAAAAATATTTTCAATTTCTGGAGCCATTTGAAAATAGAAACATATGTAGAGAAAATTGCTAGTTTTGAGCAGTTGTTGCAGCACATTAGTGAGGGACATAACCTCATTACTGCTGACCTGATTCGCCATGTGTTTGTTGACTTATCACATAAGAATTTGTGTGAATGAGAGCATTTGTTTTGCTGTATTTTTTATAGCATTTTTCCTATGATGCTGGACTTATGGAACAATCTGAATTTCCTTTTCATTGAAGTGACTAGCATGGTTTCTAGATTTCAGTAAGTTCTTACCACTAGATTAATAGAAAACTGTTGGATTTCTGCTGGAACTCCATGGAGCTGGAGAGCTTTCATGCTTCTCCTCTCTTAATGAGAGTATAGGAATCAGTGTGAGTGAATTGCTGAGTTTCCACAAAAGCCTTTTATGATTTTCTTTTTTTCTCCATCAGCCTGAATGACTCAAGTATCAATCTTGGGGAGATTTGTTTACAAGCAAGTGAAGAGTTTCCAGGATTGCTTTTCTGTAAACCTGGTGACTGTGTCCTCTTTATCCACTGTCAGCCAGGTTACCATCACCCTATTGATTTGCACGTTTCATCCCTTTATGTTTTTCTTGTGTAGACGACCTCTTTTAACTCCCTATTTCAAGCATTTTTTTCCCCTCGAGTTAGCCAATCGCTTTCTCCCTACTCCAAGACAGTGTTCCTCCACTTTAAGAATCTTTTCTCAAAATTCTGGCTGTACTTCAACTACAGTGCTTTAGAATTTTTATCATAATTGCACATATGTTAAAATTCTCTACAATGACTAACAGTGAAGGCTGGAACAGAATTTATGGAGGAAGAGCATGAGCCCCTGAGCTACATGTTGATGTGACAGCTGAGGAACTGCACAGAGAATCTACTTGTCACTACCTTACTCCCTGCACTGGCCCTCACTGTGGGGGCTGCTTAGTCCCAAGGTCAAAGGTGAGACATTGAAGTCACCCCTGCTTTGATAATCCATACATATCTTCCTGCTGGTGGGCAGGCCAAGTACAGAACCTAAAATCAGCAACAACAGCACTTCAAACATGAAGCATGAAGTCCAAACCACTCCACACTCCCTATGGGAAGAAGTGTTAGTGAGGTCAGATGGGTTTTCTTTTGGACCCAGAGAACCTTAAGCTTTCTTGAGAGACATACAAGAAGAGGATTTATAAAAGTACAAAGAGGATTGTGTAAATAACAGTTATTAAAATGCCAGAGAATAGTCAAATGATAGTCATACAAAACAGAGCCCTTATTTAAATTTTAAAACAAGCCATCCTCACCTTAATAGAAAACACATGTGTTTGTTAAACCCATAGGCCCAATTCTGCTTTCAGTGAAAACCTAGATTTACATTAAACTCAATGAAGCCTGTATGTGATTGTGTGTGTGTGTGTGTGTGCACGTGCACATGTATGTGTGTGGCAGGTGTTCTCAGGCTAACGGGGAAGATAGGGATGGACTGAGGTGTAAAGTAATGCTTCAGGGAAAGGTTAGAAGCTGAAATGAGGACCAACCTGTGTTCAGCAAGCACCCGCCACACCAGTATGACCATATACCACTCATTGAAAGACAGGATCCATGCTGATTGGTCAATGCTTATGCATTACACTCATTACCTATTTTTAATATCGCACCCAAACAAGGGGTGTCCTAATGTTTCTCAGCACCTTAATGCCTAATTAGTCTACCTATTTAAATTTTCTGGAGAAGGTCTCAAAAACAATTCATTAAAGGGAGTTCTTAATACTAATTTATTTCGCTTATATCCTTTTTGAATCATAGACCCATGATGTCTTTCACATGTTCACTTGTTATCAATCAAGAAAAAACTATGGAGTGTTGTATGGTTAAATGCCAACAAACATACAAAAATTTACTTGTATTATTTCAAATGAAGAAAGTTTAGAGTGGAGTCATTAGGGATAATTATTATTATATCAACCTATGCAGTGAAAATATACATTTTTAAGAACTAAACTATTCTAAGGATGAGGAATATATGCAGTCAAATATTCAGAGTTAGTGCTACAAAGTACCTAATTTTGTAAGTAACTGAGTCATAAAAGGGGCTTGATGATTTCACATAGTCAGATACTAGAAAAACAGAGGTCCTCTGAAACAGTGGTCCCCAACCTTTTTGGCACCAGGAACTGGTTTCATGGAAAACAATTTTTCCACAGACTGGGGGTTGAGGGAAAGGGATGATTTCAGGATGATTTAAGCACATTCCATTTATTGTGCAGTCAAACCTCTCTGCTAGTGATAATCTGTATTTGCAGCCTCTCCCCAGCACTAGCATCACTGCCTCAGCTCCACCTCAGATCATCAGGCATTAGATTCTCATAAGAAGCTACAACCTAAATCCCTCACATGTGCAGTTTACAGTAGGGTTCGTGCCCTTATGAGAATCTAATGCCGCTGCTGATCTGATAGGAGAAGAGCTTATGTGATGATGTGAGCATGGGGAGTGGCTGTAAATACAGATGAAGCTCGCTGGCCCGCTGCTCACCTCCTGCTATCCAGCCTGGTTCCTAACAGGCCATGGATGAGTGCCCATTTGCGGCCTGGGGATTGGGGACCGCAGCTCTAAACTAAGATATGACAAGGATTCAACTTCTATAACACAGTCAGGCCCACTCTTCTCTCTCCAAATATCATCTCTATATCTCTTTGCAGGTGGATCTCTGTTCTCATGTCTCTCAGTTTGGTGGGGGGTGTGACTACTGACAGTTCTAAAGTCACACCTCTACAGCTTCAGCCAAAGAGCAAATATGGCTCTTTCTTTCCCAGCTTCAATTTTTAATATCCAGGGAAAGGATGGGGATTGGTCTGCATATTCTCTCATTTCAGGTGCTACATTTGAAGGGCCCTAAGAAGAAAGTTTTCTGCCTTAACATGGGGTATTTAATCACTTTATTCATTAAGACTTTGAGCTTTGACAGGTCTGAATCTATTGGCAAACATCCGTGACTTAAATAATACAGCTACTATGATGGCTAAGACTGCAATGGAACAGAAGATAGGTCCGGAGAGGAAAACAGTTGAGTGGTTATGGTGAGTGTGCTCTGGAGCCAGATGTCCTGTTTTGAAAGGAGCTTTGCTGCTCAATGAGTATCTGACTCTGAGACAGGTGTTTAACCTCTCCAAGCCCCAATACCTATAGATATTGGGCAATGATGCTAGTTGACCCAGAAAAGGTTTATAAGTATTAAATCTCAGACCAGTACATGATACTTCATAAAACATACATCAAAATATCACATTTAATCAACCCTCTTCTTTAGTGTTAAATCATTGGTCTTAAAGGAGCTATCCCAGGGCAATAAAAACATTCCCGTCCAGGATAAATTTTAGCAATCCTTAATGGGCATAAAATATCCATTGTTTTCTGATCCATCTCATTAGTAGACCTTCTCTGAACCAGACCTGTGTTGACTTCAAGCCTCTGGGCTTTTGCACTTAAGGTTCCTCCACCTGCAATGTCCTGTCATGCCCAACACATGCCCATGCATCCTGGAAGTCCTGGCTCCTGTCACTTCCTCTGGCTTCCCAAAGGAAGTGCAAATTGATTTCTTTTGCATTATCTACATCAATTATGAGAAACACTGTCTTGCATTACAATTGTTCAGAATTTTTTTCATTCTACTAGAATGTAAAAGAAGACAGCATCTCATTTCATTTTCATTTTATTCCTAGAGCCAACAATGACCAGAATATAGCAGAGGTTCAAGAAATGCTGTTGAAAAAAGGGAGAGATTTGTTTTCTTTTATTTCAAACCTTGCTGCATTGAAGCATGAACAGTGACTGCATTTTTCTTAGAAAAAAAATATCATAAGATTGCCAGATCCAAATTTATTTGAGCATGGAGGTGTTCTTAGACAATAGATGTTACCATCAGTTACCCTCTGAAAGTCATAGCTCTTTCTAGAGGTTCATTTCTAAGGACTTAGCACACAGTTCTGCCAGTCCCAAAGGCAATATACTCTCATCTAAGAGAAATTCCCCCCTTGTTTTAACAAGTGTGATCAGCCCCTGGAAATATTTGGAAATCTCAATCAGAAAGAGAATTTGTTATACCACACAAACTGCCACATGCATGCTATCTCTTGTAGTAGTAAGGAAATATTATAGGGCTGACCAGCTCAAACATCTCTACACTAATATGTCCAACAGATGTTAGAAACTTCCCTCTTTCCATAATGTGATTTAGATGAATGTGTTAAATAAAAAGAAGTTTTAAACTTTCAAATACATCTATGTATATTTGTCTTGCATACGATTTTTGCTAAACTAATATTTTGACACTGCTGCTCCTTGCTTTGTTTGGTTTTTGTCTGTCCACACTCACAACCTAGGATTAAATGTGAGATCTTTCAAATAATTGTTCTAAGAATACTTTTAAGTTTCATTTACTCTAGGCAATTTGAGAACTTAGCATCTTTATAAGGTAAGCCTACGATCTTGTAACATTTGCCTAATCAGGATCAAGCAGAGAAGAATAAACAGTCCACTGCATTTTTAGAGTGTTTTAAAACAATTTTCCTCTTCAACAACTCCAGAGCAATTATACCTGAAATATCACTAACCTCACAGAGTAGGCATTATGCAAAAATCCTTAAGAAAAAAAGCCTTAAAACTATAATACACCAAATTGACTACATACAATTTTTATTGTATGTGATACTGAATCCATTCTCCAAGACTTACAAAAATAAAATTTTTTTTCTTACAAATCAGGCTTTGTTTCTAAAAGTAGTATAATGGTAATTTTATGATTAAAAAATGAAACTTTAGCTATTTTTTCACATACACGCAAAAATAATTTTAACGAAAATGTTTTAAAATGCATCATTTCATTCATACAACTACTTGATTTTGTACCAGAGTTATTATAAGACCCCATGACAGATACTGCATTATGGTTAAAATATACAATCTACAACATACAGTTAAGGCTTTCAAAAAATTACAATTAAAGAGCAAATATAAGACATGTCCAAAGATAACGATAAGACAAAACTTTGTAAGAGTCTAATGAGAGGCCTGAGCAACAAGTGCTACTGGTGGTGCTCAGAAGAGGCCAGCAGACTGGAGCAAGAAAGACTCTTTGGGGGCCCCTGCACGGGGCACCGAGGGTGACCAAGATTTCTGATAGAATGAGATGGCAACAGAGTATTCTACACAAAAGGAGGAATATAAACATAGGTGCATAGTTGAGAACGTAAATCATATTTAGTATTGAGACAAGAAGTCTCAAAATGGCATTTCATAGATCAGATCCAGCCCATAGATATATTCTTTTTATTATGCTACATATTAATTTTTGCAATCAGTTGACAACATTTGAAAATGGATAAATTTAACATACACAAACCAAATGCTTAACTTTTCATTAAAAAATGAACCAGCAATGGTCAGCAAACATTTTCCCATGAACACAATTGGCAGGAGCTTAGTAGAAGTATTTAGACACTCTCCTACTTACCAGGGTCTTCACTTCTCCTTGTCATCTCAGGGCTCCCAGGGCACTCATTTCTTACCCAAATGGCCCCATAGGTACTGCTTGAATGGATGACCTCATATAAAAACCAATTCACCAGAAGAGAGGATATGTTTAGGAAAATAGTGAAAGATTATGCTTGAAAGTAAAAAATAATACAAGTTACAGAGAACATCTAACATCATGCTAAAGAATTTGGATCTAGTTAACAGAAATCAGAAAAAAAGACCATAGGAGTAACATGATCAAAGCGGTGTTTTAAGGAATTCCATCTGGGGACCAGGGCAGGATGTCTTGGAATGCAGAGAAAAGAAGCCAGTAACAACAATAACAAAAGCTGTCATTTACTAAGTTCTACTAATATTTTCAGAAACTATTAAAATTTAGTGTACATCATACTCCTCAAGAGTTCAAATCCTAACTCCACCATCTACTAGCTGTGTGACTTTGGACAAATTCTTTAACCTCTCTCAGCCTTAGTTTGCCACCAGTGAAATAGTGCATAACATAAATGTATTTGAGAGCATTAAATGAGTTCACACGTTTAAAGTGCAAAGAACAGTACCTGGCATTTAGAAACAGCTTAATTAATCACCATTATGATTTTTTTTCTTTTCATCCTCAGATTTGGGTCCAGCATGGTGGCTCATGCCTATAATTCCAGCACTCTGAGAGGCTGAAGCAAGAGAATCACTTGAGCCCAGGAATCTGAGACCAGCCTGGACAACATAGTGAGACCCCATCTCAACAAAAAATTTAAAAAATAAAAATTAGCCAGGAGTGGCACCTGTAGTCCTAACTATTCAAGGGGCTAAGGCAAGAGGATCGCTGAGCCCAAGAGCTCGAAGCTTACAGTAAGGTATGATCATGCCACTGCACCCAGCCTGGGTGACAGAATGAGATTCTGTCTCAAAAAAGAAAATTGTAAGATATTAATATTCCCATTTCATAGGAGAGGAAAATGATATTCATTAACATTAAATATTTTGCCCAAAGCAAATAGCTATGACATACAGAAGAGCCTTAGGTCCAAAGCATGCCATAACCTGGGCTCTTTGCTGTATTATATGAATATACTGGTCTTCCCTACATTTTGTGGATTCACTTCCTATTGAAGAAGCTTTGGGAAATGTCCTTGGCCACTCTGAGTCTCATTTTCAAATCAGGTAGGTTGAACCAGTTTATTGAATAATCTGGAAGGTCCATTTTTCACCCTCATGCTCTGGGTATGATTTTTTCCAGGAATTGGCACATTCTGGATCATAGAATAAGAAGAGGAGGGAGATAAACTGGCCCACCACTGCAATTAGATGGTATGTTTTCTCAGGTCCACCTCCCATCAGCCCCTCCCTTGACACTCTAAATGCCACTGCCCTATTGCAGATCTTTATTAGCAATCATGGAATCTAAGAAAAATAAAATCAGAACACTCTTTCTTCTTAAACACTTTAAATGCTTCTCCATTTATTATATAGAATAAAATCTAAACTTTTAAGCATGATACTGAAGTCCACCTACAGTCTTGCCCAATCAGTAATGTACATACACTTAACTGGGTTCTTCCTCGCTTCAACGTTCATGACTTCGTCCATCCTGCCTCATTTATCGGTAGTGCCGTTTCCTTCATATCATCTATCAGAATGTTGCCCTTCCTTCAAGAACTCACACCCAATACGAGTCCTTCAAGACCCACCCAAACGCCACCACCTCTCCTCTCTCTCCTGCTGTCCACAGCATCCCATCAGAACAGCCACAACACTCTGTGCAGCTGAGACATATGTACAACCCCACTGGCCCACCACTAGTCTGTGTGCACATTAATGATGGAGACGAGGTGCCAGTTATCTCTATTTCCTGACAATCTTAGCGCACTTCATTGCATATACCCAGTGTGCAAAAGTAAAATTATCAGTGGAATGCCACTGACCACAGGATAGCAAAAAAGAAGGACTATTTTGGGGCAGCAGAAGTGAAAAGACAATTCCAGATTTTATAAATCTTTTTCCCACTAATATTTAAGCAGATATTTAAATACTTTTTAGATCCCTAAATAGATTGTGAAAGCCACCGATAATTACCTTGCAAGTTTTAATAACAAAGGATAAGACCTAATAAAAAATGCATGTGTGACCTGTGATACCTATTTCATTTCAGTGGAATCCACACACCTTATCTACATGAGGAAAGGGTTTGTGTGTGTGTATGTGTGTTTGCACAGTGATAGAGAAAATATTTGTTATGACTCACATAGAGAAAAGCACACCTATGAGCAAACTGGCTGGATCAGGGACATGGATAAATATTTTAAAAGGCATTTTCAACCCTGTCTTAGAAGAAACACACTGAGAGTTTATCAGTAGCCATCTATCTTTCAAAGCAAATCTGGAGGTGGGGTCACAGGAAGGAAAAAAATAACCTATCAGGGTAAATAAATGGAAGAGTCAAAATTCAGTTTTGATTTCAAAGAGTCTAAATAGAAAACAGAGTTACAGGGTGGTTAAAATTATTTCTCTGGTACTTATAACCACCTCCTCGATTCCCAGTCCATGATGGACAGGATTACCAGTTTACAAAATGGGTGGTTCCACATATTCAGTCCTAAACCCAAGTATTACATGGATCCTTAAAGAGAAAGGTTTTTGTTAATGTGTATGTGTTTATATTATAATGTAAAAAACATGCATTTTGGCCAGTTTTTATGGAGCCCATTTTTCTTACATACATGGAGCTCATTTTGACATGCAAGCTAGGCAGTGGCCAAATTTGTCTTTCCAAAATAGAATCTGGCTCTGAAATCTAACATGGCAGCAATTAACACAAACTGCACATCAAATAACCTTGTCTGGTCATAAATCTCTGTCATTTGCTTTAGAAAGCAACAACTGATAGCTAATAAAACTGGATATGGACCTAGCTGTAAACATTAGTTGTTTATCGTGCTATCAATAGCCCTCTTTCCTGCAGCTACATCATCTGGGACTCACAGTCTTCATTGGCCTTATCTTCAGATACACTAGGCCAGCTACAAGTCTCACTTTTTATCCCCAAATTGTCTCCACACCTCTTATGTATCTATAATGAAGGATAGAAAAATTTTTTTTCTCATATCACTTGGCAATGATGATTATCTGCTTCCTAGAATGCTTAGTGTCCTGTGGTTTCCTTCCTCACTACTCCCATTGCCTAGCTCAGTGTATTCCATGAAACTCTGTTATTTCATAAATTATGTTCTCCATGGAATGCTCCACTGGACGTCACTCTAGTGACTTTGGGAATTGCTGAACATTGAACGTTCTTATAGAGAACATTGTTATAGGGAAGAATCTGAGAAGTTCTACCATACCAAAAAAAACTGGATTCCGTTGGGTTTATCAGATATCTTTCAAGCATATTTGACCATACAGCTCTCTCTTTATCATTTTAATTAATCAATCAATTATTTAATTACTATTTTTCTTCTTGCCATTATTTTTTGGTAGCACCTGTTGACATCCTGGTGAAATCTGTGTTTCTCAGACAGAAGGAGGGGCAACGTAGTTATTGAGCTACTTTCTCCTGATTTGGGGTGATGTCTCAGATAGAAGGTTTATACTTTTGTATATAATTCCAAACTTTGACAGTATATTTACAGCAACAGATTGCCAGGTGAAAAAAGTTATGGGTAACAACTACAACAGTGAGGACTGACAAGGCAACATTGACTATCACCTGGTACACAACCTTTGATACAGGGATGGACTAGAATGAGACACAGGACCTCTGAGTGCAGAGCTACTTGCACTCTGTAGGTGATCTGAGATACCGGCTTCTGTAAATTCAGAAATCATTCACAGCACTGACCAAGGTTTAGGATGACAAATACAAATACAGATCACCAGAAGAGGTGATAGCCCAGGGAAATCCTCACTAAGGAGTTGTCTCTCCATCCTATAGACAGAACAAAATATAATCAAAGAAAGATTAGCAAAAAATGTCAACATTTTCATTTTTTCCTTTCCTTAAACTGTTACTTTATATCGTCTAAAGGCTGGCTCCTCTACTGGGGGCTTGGATCTTCGTCTTCCATGGGACACGTCTTTACTCTGGTGTGATGAACCCAAGGTTTCATTTCTGACACTTCAACAAGGTGTGAGCTGTTAGAGGCCCTTCATAGGGTTTCTTCTACTTCTTTGTTTCCAACTGAGGTGGAAACCTGAAAGAGGAAAACTCATGCATAGTGGTTAGTACCTTAGTACCTGACCTCATCTGGCATATTGCTTTACCCTGCTTTATACTCATGGTTGTATTACCATACTTACCTCGGGGTGCTAGAAAGGGTCTCTCATAAACTATTTCTTAGGGGCTTAACTTAAGCCTGCTTCTGAGGGCTATCCTTATTCAGAGGGGAACAAACGGCAATACCCTATTCTACTTTTTGACTTGCTGGGTTATCTCTGACTCAGAAGCATGTCCATAATTGCTGTGTCTGGAGGAGGGGAGCCTATGGACATCTAGACCTGTGGGATCATTGAGTCCACTGTGTCACCAGGTTTCCACTGAGGCTCCACTCGAAGTTCATGGGCGACCACAGGACATTGTGCAGTAGATCCAGGTGCAGCCCACAGGAAGCAACACCATGAGTCACCTTGTGAAATGTCCAGGGCTCCTTGGGCTCCTGGGCCCTGTTGACAATGGGGCTGTCTGAGCCTCCTCGGTGTCCAGCTCCCTTCCTTCTTGGCTGTGGAGCTTGTTGACATCCTCACTGTAGAAGGAGGAGTGACTGAGCTGTCCCTGCAGCTGCCTGTCCACGGTGTCCATCACCAGCATGCCGTTTTATATTGGTTTGGCCTCTTTCTCTGGACTGCTGATGTCGGTCACCCCGCTGTCCTCCGAGACTCGCTCCTGCTCTGCTGGCGTACACACACAGGAACTCGGCAAAGGCCCTGTAAAAGTGACCATTTCTAATTCAAGTTAATCACGTTCTTATAATTTGCTCTTTTCTTGTTCCTCTCATGAAGTTCATTCACCTATTTTGTAACAAGAATTTTCCTCAAGGATGGTGGCTTAACATTGAATATAAAACAGTCTCTGTCCTTAATTCACAATCAAATAAAAGTATCCAAAAAATCACAACAAAGTACAGGTTGAACCGCCAGCAAGTGCAGATGTTCAACCATTTCTTAACCTACAAAAACAGCAAACTTCAATGGCTTAGCCTAATAGGAGTGTTTGTTTTATATCTCTATATCTTTCTAATCAAGATATATAAAAAGTCCTGGGTGCTGTAGGGAATGGGGTGATTGGTCACCTTTAAAAAGTTCTGGAAAGCCTTTTCCTAAGAAGACACACTTCAGCTATTTCGTGACGGATGAGGGAGGAGAGGCCACTCCAGGAATGAAAACCATCAGGTGTGTACGCATGACACGGTGAAACCACAGGGTTCATTCCAGCGTGGCTGGAAAACGGGGTGAGCAGGGAGCCAGTGAGAAATGCAGCCACAGAGGTAAGCAAAGCGTGGCGTTTGAGAGAGCTGCATTCCACAAAAAGGAGTCTGAACTTTACTCCAACAGGAAATAGGAAGTCATTCAAGAGCTTAAATCAAGTGGGATTTAAGAGGGTGGACCAGCAGGATTTACTGACTAATCAGGGATGGAGGCAGGAGAGAAAGGAACATGGGAAGGCAAGAAAAGCATCAAAGATGATTCCCAGGAAGGACAGATACATAATTTGTGGGACCCAGTGCAAAATAATATTATTCAGAAATTATTAGGAATTTCAAGTTGGAGACAGCTGAGAATAAGCCAAGCACAGGGTCTTTCTGAGCATGGCACCTGGGGACTGCACAGGTCACACGTCTATGAGGCTGGCCCAGATCCTGACTAAAGTGCCCAAGTGGGTGGTGGGACCACTAAGTAGGATCCAGAACATAGGAGAAAGTGTAGATGTGGGAGGAATAAAATGAGATTCTGTTGGGCACGTTGATTTTGAAGTTCTTGTGGACTATCTCAGTGGGAAGTTAGTATGAGGTGGTGATCAAAAGCAAAGACATTGCAGTCAGATAGATCTGGGTTTAGGTCCCAGCTGTTGTAAGCCACGAGATCTTGGCTGAGTTACCTAAATGTAACATGCCTTGCTTTCCTCCTCTGTAAACCTCACAGGGTTAAGAGGATCAAATAAAATCATGTTATAAAGTTCTTAGTCTAGTGTCTGATATGTGGTATATATAAACCATTCATAAGTGGCATTTATTATTTTTATTACTATTATTACATCCAATAGACTGGTGGTTAAGTCTAGAACAAAGTTTGGAGAATCATAAATACAGGTGGTTCAAGATGGCAGCAGCAAAAGAAAATACCAGGCACAAGAATAGAAGCCTGAGGTGAAGATGTTAGCACTGAAGAACATTTGATGGGGAAAGGAGGAAAGAAAAGGAAAGGGGGACAAAAATGAGTTCAGGACCCTACATAAGCACAAAGCTTAAACAAAGAACTGAATTGCTAATAGTGGAATTTCACAAGAGAAAGAGGCTTAAAATGGGCCTGTGAGGAAATGTTTGGGGACAGGATCTCCTGATTAGGCAATCATTTACTCTCTCAGTAGGTCTCTTAGGCCCTGATCCCCAGATATATGCTACAAAGGTTCCAGATGTTTCTTTTTCCCTCAAGTCATTTCTCTGCAATTCTCCAGCACAGTTTACTAAATTATAAAAATCTGCCTCTGCTTCTAAGAGAAAATGGTATCTGATTAGTTTTGCAGCACTCCATAATCCCAACTGCCCAGGGAGAGTTGTCCACTTTCCCTTTCATCAAGAGTATCAAGTGGTGACTCTTACATATCACATTGAACAAGTATCACTATTTAAAGGTTGCCTCACTTTTTTGACAATATAACTTCTAATATAATCTTTAAACTACAAGATACACTTTTAATTTGTTTTTCTGAATCACCTTAGTGACTTATAAATATATTCATTTGTTCTAAGTAAAGGAAAATGAAACAAAAATCTTCAAATGCTCTGCTAACTCCCTTAAATTTATTTAAAAACATAACTTGGGACTCTATTCTATAACTGAAATATCTTTTCTGCTTGAGTTCTTCAATTATGCAAGTTCATAGTTTGCTGGGTCCTTTAGTGATTTAGCATCTGGTTTTCAAGTTATGTGATTTTTTTTCCCATGAATAATAAAAAAATTAAGTTAGGTATCAGTTCACAGAATTCACAAACTTAACAGGCACACTTTGATAGGAATCAAGTAATGTTTTCCACTCAATGACTGCAACAGACAGTGGCTGGGTGAAGTATGGCCAAAAATAATATGCAAATTAAAAGCACATTGTTAGATCTTCCGTGTGGGGTGAAAAAAGACATTTTCATTGATATTATTGACAGTAATATTTCCATTTCCTACAGTGGACTACCTCTCCTTCAAATCCACAGCTCAAACCCTCTTCCATGCTCCTCATCCTCAGCACATGATTTTTCCAAGGCAACAAATGTCATCAAGAATGAACTTCAACTTTTCTCCCCCACCTCCACAGTCATCTGATAGCCACTCATCAGTAGGACCAGCCCCTCCTTCAATGTCCTTTTCTCACTAGGATGTCCCTGGCCACCTTATCTGAAATTAACAACCCTACTACCACCAACCTGTGCCACTGACACTTTGTATTCTCCGCTCTGCTTTCTTTTTCTCTCTAGCACTTGCCATTCTGTACCATGCTATGTATGTCATTTATTTACTGCCTGTCCCCACTAACAGAATGTAAGCTTCATAAGACCAGTTATTCTATCTATTTTTCTCTTTGCTGAATTCTTAACACCTAGAACAGTGCTGGGCAAAAAGTGGGTACTCAGTAAACATAGTTGGATAAATGAATGTCAGGCCTTCAGAATCAAAGAAAAACTTACATGAATTTTTTTCTCAAGGCCTAACATGATGCGCAGGCCCTAGATCCCAGTTTTTCTTTCAGTCTTTGGAAATTGCATTATTTTTTTTTATTTCAAAACAGTATGGAGGTACAAATGTTTTTGGTTACATGTATTGATTTTGTTATGCTTGAGTCAAGATTATAAGTGTGCCCATCACCCAGAAAATATTCATTGTACTTGTTAGGTAAGTTTTTGCCCACCCCATTGCTCTGCTTGATTTCGGTGAAGTTTTACTTCCGTCTGTGCACATGTGTGCTCATCAGTTAGTTCCAATTTAATAGCAAGTACATGTGGTGTTTGTTTTCCCATTCTTTAGATACTTCACTTAGGATAATGATTTCCAGTTCCATCCAAATTGCTGCAAAAGGCCTTCATTCATCCTTCTTTGTGGCTGAGTAGTACTCCATAGTATACATATATCACATTTTGTTAATCCACTCATGAATTGATGGACACTTGGGCTGATTTCACATCTTTACAATTGTGAATTGCCAATAAACATTTGAGTGCAGGCGTCTTTTTCATAAAGTGACTAATTTTCTTTGGGTAGATGCCCAGTAGTGGGATTGCTGGATCAAATGGTAGGTCTACTTTTAGTTCTTTGAGAAATCTCCATATTGTTTTCCGTGGAGGTTGTACTACTCTGCAGTCCCACCAAGCAGTGTATAAGCATTCCTTTCTCTCTGCTTCCACACCAGCACCTATTGTTTTTGGACTCTTTACTAAAAGCCTTTCTGACTGGGATAAGGTGATATCTCATTGTGGTTTTAATTTGCATTTCCATGATGATTAGTGACTTTGAGCATTTTTTCACACGTTTATTGGCCATTCGTCTATCTTCGTTTGCAAAGCTTTTGTTCATGTCTTTTGCCCACTATTTAATGGGGTTGTCTGTTTTTTTTCCTGATGATTCTCTGGAGTTCTTTGTAGATTCTGGTTATTTGCCCTGTATTGGGGGTATAGCTTGCGAATATTTTCTCCCATTCTGTAAGTTGTCTATTTGCTCTGTTGATTTGGAAATTGCATTATTGATGACTTCCATCTCTCCCCATCAACAATCTTTTTCTCATTAGCAGAATTTATCTTCACAAATATATTCCACTCTCCACTCTCTTAACCTAAAGAAAGAAAAAGAAATCCTTCTCTTAACCCTACCACTTTACCATAGTCTAATCTTCCCTCCCTTCCCTCTTACTGTTCCCATTTGTATATCTCCCATTAACATCTAATTTCTTGTAGCAATTTGTGATTTTTCCTATAACCCACTAGACCTTCTTCTTGAAGGTCGTCTCCAGAGCCCACTCCCTAGCATTCTGGTTTCTCTTGTTTCTCTTCTACACATCCTTCAGGGCTTCCATTCATCTTCCATAAGTACTTCCCTGCCCCCCCCCTCAGTTTGCTATTCTGTAACGTCAGTGCTATACTATTGAACTTTCTGCTATGATGGAAATTTTCCATCTGTGCTTTTGAATATTGTAACCACATGTCTATCAAGTACTTGAAATGAGGCTAATGTGACTGAGGAACTGAATTTTTAAATTATATTTAACTGTAATTACATTAAATTTAAGTTTAAATATCCACATGTGCTGGGGGCTACCATATTGGTCAGCACCACTCTAGACAATCTCACTGACAATCTCATCTACCCTCACAGCCTCCATCCCCTAAAGTCACTGTCAACTCTTCCTTCTTTCAGCAAACCTATGTGGGTATCTGGCACTGTGCCAGTCAATACGAAGGCAGACATAAGCAAAGAGCTCCCAGTCTAGTGGAGCAGTCAGACTGATGTTATGAGATACCTACTGTCATTGCTGATAGGACGCTCACAGGTAAGAATAGAGAAAAAGCATGTACATACACCTGACAGAATTAGGGGAAGGTACTAGTTATTCAGGTGAACAAAGAAGGACAAATGCCCCAGACATAGGACACTGGCATGAAAGAACACAGCATATTCAACATCATGCATTCATAGACCACCTCCCTCCAGCCACTATATTTGAATCTTCCAATGTACTTGATTAGCTATCTTCACAGAGACCATTGTCTGACCTCATTGAAGCCCCTAATTCATCAGTCCTACCTTCTCTATCCCCAGTCCCTTTTCTTCCCTTCTTTCCCTTCTTGTTCAGATTAAATTCTGTGGCCATCACAATGATGCCCTAGTAACTACTGCAGCTTCCCTAACCCCTCAACCTCCACACACTGGCATAATATATACATAATCTCAAATGAACCCAATAATTTGCCTTCTTAAATATTTGAATTGTTTAAGCAAATCTTTGCTGGAGAGAATCATACATGTAATCCAATTGGTATCAAATTTATGATGGTCAATTGCAAATGGACATTCAAGAATTATGCTTCTTTTCTATGAAAAGTTGTCTCTCTCCCCCACCATTAAAAAGCTATTTCACTTTTTTCTCACTGCTCTAGGCTCTCACTTTTCCTTCTCAAAACATTCATTTGATGAATTTGCCTCTTTCCATTGGACAGGGTCCCCTCACCTCCCCTAAGTGGTTCTACACTAACTTGATTGCATCAATGGCCCAGTTCCTCACCAGTCCCTGCATTCACACTCTCTGTAACTTTGCCTTACACTCTGACTCTGACCTCAACCATGAGACCTGTTTTGCCAGTGGGCTATTAGCCAATATGATACACGTGAAATGTTTGAGTAATTGGACTCTTGTTCTCACCGTTTTCCACTCCATGAGAAGATGCCTGAACAAGCCTGCTGGAGGATGAGACACATGATCTGTCTCCCTCGACTGTCAAGCATGCGAATGAGCCCAGCTGAGAGCAGAAAGAATGCCCCATGGAACACAGCCTGCAGCTGCTCCCATCTTTTGCTTCTTCCCACAACAGACAAAGTGTTCTCTCAGAGTGTTTTTCCTTCACTCCTGTCTTGTCCCTTTGGCTGTCTTTGCTCTCTTCTGCATCACTGTAGCTACCTTTCTATTCAATCACCAGAATATATACAAACATATTCTACTTTCTTTAGTATTGAAACAAAAGAAAAAGTTTCCTTTGAACGAACATACCTAAAGACATTACCTCTTTTCTCAGCTCCCTTTCAGACCCACAATTCTCACCTCCCACAATGCATTCTTCCCCTCTTTCCAGTCTGATTATACCCTCATCACTCCTCTCCTCTGAACCTGCTGCTGTCCCTATCCCCAGAGAGTTACTTGTTCAGTAAACACTTTTCTGCCCTCATCTTATAATTCTGAGAAGCTCTGGAGAACACCCTCTCCTTCTTAGAACACTTTCTTCTCTTTGGCTTTTCTCCTGCTCCCTTGTTCACAATTGGTTTCATCCTTCTTGGCTGTTGCCTTCAGTTCAACCCAAAATCTAAGAATTGTGTTAATTAGTCCCTTGCTTTCATCTCTACACTTGTTTTTTTGAGTGATCACACACATTCCCATGGCTTTAAACAATGCACTTGCAATGATAATTCCCAAGTTCATATCCCTACCCTGAATTTCTCTTCAGAAGTCCAGACTTGAGTTTTCAAATGTTTACTATGTATGTCCACTTGAATGCTTCAAAGGCATCTCAAAATTAACATGTGCACAAAAGGATTCTTGATTCCCCATTTAAAAATGTCCACCCAACCCTACCCTACCCAGCCTGCCCCTATAGGCTAGAGGTAAAACTACCCATTTAGTGGATCGGGGATGGGGAGAGAAAGTGGAAGGAATCCTTAGTAACCCCTCTCTCTCTTCCTGCACCCCATCTCATCCACCGGGCTATGCTTCCTATCTGCAAAATGCATTTCAAATCTTTCATTTCTCACTATTTCCAAAGTCACCACCTCACTCCAAGATATCCTCATCTCTTACAGGGTTTTTAATAGATTTTTAACAAGCCTTCTTGCTTTCTCTACTGTTGTAAGAATAATCTCTTACAAATGTGAATTAAAACATATCAACCTCCTGCTTGGAAAATGTTTCTCCTCGCACTTCTGGGGCAACCCAAGGCCTCACTTTGGCCCACAAGGCCTCCAAAGGATTAAAGATCTTCTTAGCTCTCCATTTTCCTTCAAATACCACTCTTCTGCCTGTGTCCAAGCCACAGGGTTTTGCTCAAGTTTCTCAAATGAGAAGTATTTTCTCCACCTTAGAGTTGATGTTCATGTTGCTCCTTCCACTTGCAACATTTTCTCTTCATATTCTTTAGTTTATGTTTACAAAGTAGTTTAATCTTTAGTGAGGCCTCTTCTGGCCATCCTGTCTAAAGTAGGCCTCTTCTAATCTGTTAGCTTTTATCTTGGTATCTTGCTTATTTCTTTCTTAATTCTGTGTGCTAAAATCACTTCTTTCTTTTATTCATTTATTCAACACATATTTATTAAATGCCCACTGCGGGCCTGGTAATGTGATAAGCACTTGAGAAATAACAAGAACAAGTCAGGCAAAATTTCCTGCACACATGCAACACAAATTCTGAGGGATATTGATAATACACAACAATAATAAGTATATATAAGTAACTTACATGGAATGACACAAGTTTATAAGTGCAATGGAAAAAACAGAGCAGGTTAAGGAGGAGTCAGGAGTACCAAGGTGGGGAGATGGAAAGAGTTGCATTTAAATAGGGTGGTTAGAGAAATCTCAGAAAGGTGATAAGTAAGGCTTGATGGTGGAGATAGAGTTAGCCAGAATACCTGGGGAAATGTGCTCCAGGCAGAAGGAACAGCCAGTGCAAAAGTGCTCAGGCGGGAGCGTGGCTTCTATAATCAAGGAATCAATCCAAGGATGCCAGTGTGGATGGGATGAAATGAGAGAATGAGAGATGGGGAGATGCAGAAAATGAGCTCAGAGAGTTATGAGGTCAGGGAAAGATTCTGCAGGACCTTGTAGGCCCTCATGAAAACTTTGGCTTTTATGCTGAATTACATGGGGAGCCATTAGAAGTTTTTGAGCAAGGAAGTAGCATAATCTGATTTACGTTTACAATGTCGATTTACTTGTTTATTTTTTGTCTCCTTCATTATATGATGCCTCTTAAACTCACCACTGTTTTCAATGACTATCATGGTAGCTAGTACATAAATAAGTATTAAGTAAAAAAATAAACGCATGACATTACCATACAGTGTTTGTCATGTCTATAGAAGAGACAGTATATTTGGAAGAAGATGAAAGAAGAGACTGAAATGGAATTTGGGGATAATATTTTAATGAGCACTGTATGTAAAATGAGAATATGTATTCAGGTATGTTAAAGCATATTAAAAATTTCCTAAAATGTATTAACTTGCAACAACCAGAAAATCTTCAGAAGTATTATACATAAATAATATGTGATGGTTAATTTTATGTGTTAATTTGGCTGGGCTACCAGCTACCAGATATCTGGCCAAACATTATTCTGGGTGTTTCTGTGAGAATATTTCTGAATGACATTAACATTTAAATCAGAGGACTTTGAATAAAGCAGATTGTCCCTCATAATGTGTGTGGGCCTCATCCAATCAGTTGAAGGCCTAAATAGAACAAAAAGCCTGGCCTCCCCTGAGGGTCAGAGAATTCTCCAACAGACTGCCTTAACACTTCAACATTGGCTCTTCCTGATTGCACAGCAGATGCCCTTCAGGCTTGGACTGGAACATGAGCTCCTGGGTCTACAGACTGCCAACCTTCAGACTAGAATGGCTCTCTTGGTCTCCAGATTTCTGGCCCACCCTACAGATTTTGGATTTGCCAACTTCTATAATTCTGTGAGTAAATTCTTCACAATATGCAAATCTATCTGTATATATACACACACACATGCACACACACACACACACACACATCCTATTGGTTCTGTTTCCCTAGAGAATTCTGCCTGACACAATGTATATATTTTCTCCATCAACTGGATAATAGATCTAGCTGGGTAAACTCAGAAAAGGTTTAATTTTTTTGTAGAATGAATCCAAATCTAAATATCTCTGTTAAACTTATTTGCTAAGGATTCATTTGAAGACTGAAAAATTAAAAGCCAGTGTAGAGAGTTCTGCTTCCAGTCATTATAGGATAAGTGGTACCGCATTCTCTATATGTAAATAAGTTTTTAAATTGGACAAAAAAGAAGAGGTAATTGTTTTTAGGCACTGGTCTACAGGCATCTCAGGACCTAAATAAAGGATCCCTAATCCCTAAATAAAGGAAATGCCATGACTCTTAAAGGAAGGAAATGTGGTAAGCCCCATATTTTTGTAGCCTTTCTGTCTAGGGCAATAGTGCAGAAAACAAAAGCATAATGAGAGAGCAGTGACCTTCCTAAGCTGGAGAGGCAGAGAGGAGTGTTCGGGGTTGCTGAAGCATCTGGAATCTGTGGGCAATGTGTAAAAAAAAACAAAGAAGAATACTTAGACTCAGAAACCTAAGTCTAGAATTTCTAAGATTCTTACCTGAGAGCTGGGATACACATATTCAGGGCAAAACTATGCGTGACCCAGCACGGAATGACTGGTGTGCATGGAGAACTGAACTAACATAACAGAGGTCATCCGGAGCCAGGAGACTGTGGACGTCTCCATCCAGCCAGTGTAGAGAGACTTGCCGAGCCTGGATAGGCCACAACTAAGAGTAAGAACCATGCCTGAGAGCAAAGGCCTAAGACTAGAGAGAACATTTAAGTTGACCTGCCCTGCCTACTTCTGCATCTGGAAAGATGGAGTAGACGCAATTTCCCCTATTCTTCTCCCTAAATAAAGCTTAAAACCCTAAATGTTATATATAAGTAAACATAAACATTGAGAGGTAGAAAAGAGAAGGCAGACTGGCTGGCAACCTTGGGACCCAAGAAACAGCGTGGCAGTGACTTCCTTAGGTTTTCTCCTCATCTCACACAGCCAGAGCTGGTTGCTGGAGAAACCAACGGTATGGAATTGCTAATGGACACAGACTAAAAAAGTCTGCTCTCAGTGGTTAAAAGAAAGGAAAGGAAAGGAGCAGTCTGGTAAGACAGAAAACTTTTAGGCAATAATCACTCTAATCCAGGCACATACCACAGAATAAGAAACTGCAAGCTCAGACCCACCCCTATCAGCCAAAGTTGAATGGGGAGCCTAGACTGACATGCCCACCTGTCTGCAATAAAGTGTCCCTACCCCTCCTCACTGAGGTGGTATCAGAACAGTATTGAGGCCAACCCTCTGTGGTGTCACAGAAGCCACATAGAGAGCAATGAAAAGTCATCACTGCCTATCCCAGCCCGGGTAGTGTCAGGGGAGACTAATAAGGACCCTGACACTACCCATGAAGTTCAACAACAGCAAAACTAACCTACAGTGATACAAATCAGAACATTGGTTGCCCACCAGGTGTGGAGGTAGTGACCGACTGGTATGAGACCCAAGGGGACTTTATAAGGGCATGGAAATAGTCTATGTGTTGACTGGGGTCTTAATTTCAGTAAAATTTTACATTTGTCAAAACATCAAATTGTGCACATTAGATCTACACATTTCAACACAGGCAAATTTCACCTCAGTAGAAAAACCTTATTTTTTTCACTATCATAACCATTTCACAATGTATATGTGTATCAAAACATCACGCTGTACACTGTAAATACACACAATTAAAAAAGATTCACTACATTGTGGAAATAAAAAATCACATGTCGGGCAAGAAATGATGACAGCAATGGACCAGCTTATTATGAAGCTTAAAATAAAAGCGTTTCACTGGCAACAAAGGATTAGACTTTGGAAAGATTGAGACTATGTGTCAAAATCAGAGAAGCCACACAAAAAACAAATGGAAGAAAGAAGAAACCTAACACAAAAAATGGAAAATCCAGATGGTTTCATGTTTGAGATTTTAAAAAGCAGCACTTAATGGGGATAGAATATGTGAGTTTTACTTTGATTTGGCTTGGGGCTAACAGAGCTACTTCTTAACATATATTAAAGAAATGTAAATTGTATATTTCTTCTTCCTGTGTAAAGTACCTAAGGCATAATGCAGGTAGAAGATGGTTTTTTTTTTTTTTTTTGGAAATAGTTTTATAACTATTGCTGTTATTATTTGCAAAATAGTAAATAAAATAAAACCTGGACAAAGGGAAAGTGACAGTAATGCTTGATAAGCATGTCCTTTCCTTTATTTATCTTTTTTAAAGTTATGCTGCACTTTTTTATTTGATTTTTATTCAGAATTTGAGAAAATTTTCCAGTGGTAACATATTTCTAATTGTATATTTTAATCAATGAAAATATTTTATAATTAAGGAATTTACTTGAAAGTTTTTTTTAAAAGCCAGCATAATTCTGATTTCTAACTATAGTTATTAATACATACTAGGGGGAAAAAATGAACCTTATGTTGATTTCAACTCAGGTCCTACCTGGGAAAAATACAAATATCATTGTCATGCTTCCTTAAATTTGTATGTGTGTGTATCTGTGTGTACAAATGTGGCCCTTTGTTGAATGCCTTTTGTGTGTAAGGTACTGTTCCAAGTTCTAAACCATATTATCCCATTTAATTCTTGTGAACGCTGAAAGATAGACATTTTATCCTCATTTAACGTATCGGGAAACTGAAGCTTGGATAATTTAAGCAACACACGTCTAAAGTCGTAGAACTGATAGCATTTGAAGCTCAGATTTGAATCTGGTTTTGTCTGATTTCTGCTCTCTTTGCTCGAAATTTTCCAATTCTTTTCACATGCATAATTTCATTGGAATCTCCCAAGAACAATATGAAGCAGTAAGAAAAACAAAATACAATTCCCATCGACATGTGTGTACACACCCATACACATCCACACATCTACACACACAAATACTGAGGCTCGATGAGCTTAAGTGCCCAAGACTTGGTTTCAACCCAGATCTTCTTAATCCCAAAACATTTTTATTTTATTAAATACTTCAGAAATTAGAGATTCTTTTATAACAAAACCTACACTAAGTGAAATCAAACTCCACTGGAGTATATAATTTTTATTCCTTTAGACCATCCGTGAACCTATTGTTTTCCCTACGTCCAAGATATATCCTACCTTATGGAAAAGACAACTTCCCAATGTAGAGTCTCAGAATGCCAGCTGCTCTGAAAGCTGGGACACAGACTCGTGACCTAGGCTCCTCCAATCAGACGTACCTTTTCTAAAATTTGAATCTCAAGCTGAAGAGGCAAGAAAACACAGACCACACAGAATCCATTGCAGTGAACTGGAATGGGCTGGGAGCAGCAGAATCAGCACCTGCATCCAGTTTGTAGGGACAGAAATGCTCAGCTCTGGTTCTGGTAGTACGGGCCACTCTGGTTGTGTCCAGCGGTAATGACATAATATCTTTATGTGTAGCTCTGGGAAATGACCTGAGGCATTGTTCCTGCTTGCATGTCCCCCAAGCTAGTTCTCTGGTCCTCTTAGAGATGCTGAGCTACTAACTAAATTAGTTCATTTCTGTTGCTTGCAATTAATAACACTGTCTGATAAAACCCATTATTGCAATAGATATTTTTTATGGAGAGCATATTTAAACAGGTGTAATTTCTGAGGTTAAATATGCTTCAGAGAACTTTTTTTTTTTTTTTTTTTTGATGAAGAAAATGCTTTTGTCACAAGGAACTACAATAAGCCAGCAGGAGAAAGGAGTAAACATACCACAAAGCAACCAAGTCTTTGAATCTCACAGATCTTCTGCAGATGTCTAATAAACTTTCCCTTCATTAATTTTGTAGTATTGTCCTGGCAAATATGTTATGTCTCTGGGGAAAACTTTAGGCATGAATGATTGAAATGACTACAGGATTTTATGACATCTTGAAAAAAATAACAACTGAAAACAAGAGTATTTTGAAGTTAACAGTAACATACAGTCACCCTCAGGGATGTCTGTTTCTTTAATCATCCACCTTCAAAATTATGTCCTTTAATGGTCTGCTTTTTATATATGGGTGTGTGTTCCTTTGACATGAGTGTTTAATCCACTTAAGGAATGCATCTGGAAATCTGGAATTTTCTCTCTTGATGCTGTTGACATTTTAATTAGAAGCTGTATTTTCCAGAATGTCTAAGCCTAAAAAAACATTTTTACAAAAATTTGTCAGAAAAAAATTTAAATATTTCATCAGGGAAATTAATCGTTATTTTGTTGATGAACAGTAATATACATATTGCTTTTCTTTAATGAATTATTAGAAGACTCTGAAGCGTTTCATTGGCTACTAATTACCTTTATCTTCCTCAATATTTTAGCCTGAAATCCTGAAAGATAAAATTTATTTTAGTTTTTTCCCCCTGTTTTGTTTAGAAAAATAAAGAAAGGATAATGAAGGAGCATAAGGTGCCAATCAGAGTTGGGTAAACTCTCTCGTAAAGGTACCACCAGAAGTCCTAGGAAAGTTTCTGTTCATCTTTTGGCAGGACACTGATATCCATAAGACCTTCCTTATTCCACTATCCTCCATATCTATGTCGTACCTACCTCCCCTGTCCCTACAGGACCATGGGTTTTGCTCTACCACCTTCCTACTGTTTATCTTCGCCATGGCTATGTTAAATCAAATGAACCTCCCAGTACCTGCACACTTGCACTTGGCCTAGGGACTCACATTCTCCCTAACTCCCTTCCAGAACGAATAGCTGTTTATTCATTTTCACATTCATTCTTTTGTTCAACAAAAATTGAAAGTTTCTCATCCACCCAGTGTGGGCCAAGCATCCTGCTGGGTGTTCTTCATCCGATGGTGGGTGGAATGAACAGGGTCTTCACTATTACAGAATTTCTAATACCACAAAGAAGACTTTCCAGTAAAACAACACATAAACGATAATATAAATATCAGTACCTTCTTTGAAGGAAAAGAACAGAGAGCCAAAGAAAAGCTGGGAAAGATAGAATAACAGAGGAAGATTAACTTACGTTGAAAGACTAGTGAGGACCTATTGGAAAATGTCACATTTAAGCTAAAAACTGAAGGATGAAAAAGAGCCAGCATGTTGTGAGCTAGAAAGTCTAGGCAGGATCCTTCAATGAGCCACAAGTTTGGTGGTTTGGGGAACTGAGATAAGTCCATCAGCTGGAGTAGTGAAAGAAAAGAGAGTTCATATTGAAGTTCTAGCATAGAGCAGAGGCCACAGCCCCTGGGGTCTGGTAGACTAGTTAAGAGTATAAAATGCTATAAGGTACAATCATAAGCTACAGAAGAATTTTGAACAAACAAGTCATACTATCCAATTAATGTTCAAAGACTATTCATAATGTGGAGAATATGTTTTGAGGGGGTCTATCTATGAACCCAAAATTTAGTAAGTATTATGAGAAATTTTACTCACCTCGAGGATTTATCTTCCCTAACTGTTCCCAGGGGAAACCATGCAGCAGGCTGTGATGCTGGTGCCAGCTTATCTCATAGAGTCATCTCCAATGTCATTTAGTCACAGGAAACTCTTGTTGAAGCTGTAATAGCATTTTGAGACACAAGTGCCAGTGTGTCAAAAGTAGGCATTGTGGGAGTGTTGGCCACCTCGTCCCATCAGGACAAGCTTGAGTCCTGTCCCATCAATTCAACTTCCACTTGGTGAGGGAGTGCCCATGGGAACACTTGACCTCATGGCTCAGACAATAGGATGACTCTGACATAATGATGGAGATAGCTTGGATAGCTAAGAGGTAAATTTGTGTTTAGTCTCTATGAGGTCTCAGTAACAAGCCAGGGTCTCCTTCGTAAAAATTAAAAAAAAAAAAAAAATACTTGCTGAGAAAATACAGCTTTGCTCCAGCTATGGAACTTGCCACAAGATCAAAACAACAAACATAACTTCCACAGACACTATATCAGTTAGGTAAGACCCTTGCTGTAGTAAACAATTCCTGATTCTTACTAGTTTAACATAATCAAGATTCATTGTTTATGTCCCATGGCAATGTGGGTTATTTGGGGGGGCTGTGGGAGAAGAAAACTCTCTGCTCTAAGCTCTTCCATCTCTGTCTCCACCAGGTCCTCAGAGACCTCCCCATTCAGAAAGTTTTTGTGGACTAGGCCCATAAATGATATATATCATTTCCATCAATCCTGTTGGGTGGGACTCAGTAGCCTGACCACACCTAACTGTAGGGAAGACTGAAAAATGTCATCTAGACATGTGATGAGGAAGAAGAGAATATGAACATGGACAAGCACAAGCAGGGATTTGGCAAATATCTGAGTGCATTAGATCCAATGAGTCATAAAGGAATTGGTGACAACATCTTGATGAGGTTCCAATAACATTATCCTTTTTATACAACTCTGAGCTTTGCCAAGTCAAAAGACATCATTTTATCAAGGTTCTATTTGTAATGATGAGCAAAGGCTGCAGACTGCTAACCTGGCCACATACAAAATAACATTCTTCCTTGGGCTCGGGGTTCTGTTGGTACAAAAACAACTTTACATCGAAGTTCCATTCCAAACCTTTAGACCTTTCAGTGCCACTATCTCTCTCGTCCTTGCAATTTTTGACTTCTATCCTAAAAGCAAGTCCTATTATAGCCCATTTTCTCCCAGACTCACATTCAAATCCCATGTCATCAACTCATAATCCCTTTGGTCTACTACAAGGCAGGTCTGATATCTGTGCATGAATGGGAAGATAGCTGGGTAGGAAGAGTCTCATAGTGAGGTTCTGAAAAAGTCTTGGTCAAGCTAATAGGTAACCCCTAAGGAAAGGATGCCCACGAGAGGACTCCCATGTCTAGCAGAACTGGTGTGGAGCCAGTGCAGACATTATTCTTAGTCATTAGCTGTGAACAGCCAGGGAGAAGGGTACACTCAGTGTGAATGCCTCAATACATCCCACAGCTGTGGCAGCTAGAGGCCATTAGGACCTCTCTTCCCTGCAACAATTCTCATGGCTACCACATGGGTCTTTACAAACTTTTGTAACTGTTCAGCTTGTCTGTAATAACAGTCAACACAGATCCCTGCTTCTGCCTCACACCTACCCCACGTTTATCATGTTACAGCTAAAGTGCTGCTGATGCTGCTTATGATACCAGCTAAGACCAACAGCCAATGTTCTCTCACCTAAAACCCTGTCTATACTTGGCCAATGATGCATGTCTCCACAAGGATCAGATCAGTCTTTTGGAATTAGAGAATGGCTGCTTTGATTGTTAGTTGCCTTCCTTCTATCTTGAAGGCAGAATACAGAAGATCCTCAATGCTCTAGAGATCAAAAGTGTGATTCAAAGGGAATTCCCACTTGAGGCCAAAGCCCCCAGTGTTTCAGGGGTCCCTTCTCCTTGCCTAGCTGAAGGTCAGTCTAAGATGCCAGAGGATATGGTAAAACTCATATATAGATCCCAAACTACTACCCTGAATTTTAGACAGAAACATTCCAACCCTCCTGAGCATGCCCACTTCTCCCTGCTTGCCTTATCCTAGACAATGATCACACCATTCATTCCCGATTGCCCAGACTAAAAACCCAGAGACCACTCAAGATTCTACCCTTTCACTCCTTTCCCACCCTCAATCAAAACTTCACCAAATCAAACAGATTCCACCTTTCACATCTCTTCTCTCCACCCTCCTCTCAAGCTATCATCGTAATTCACCTGGATTAGTAGAAAAGGCTTCTCCCCACTCCGGCCTCCAGCATGGACAGTTTTCCTTTACTGTACTTCCACAGTGATTTTTTCAAATTGCAAATCTGAAAATAGAAGTGCTATAAATCCTTCAGTGACTCCCTACTGATTTTAGGATCAAGTTCCAACACTCCAGGTGAATGCCCAAGGCAATAGTGGTCTAGACTTTCCTATATCCCTAATCTTATTTCTTCCTGCTCTCTCTTGAGTCCCTCATTCTGGGCATACTATATACTTTAGTCCCTTAAGCACAACATAATGGTTCTTGTCTGCATCCCTTTGAACACGCTGAGCCCTTGGACAGGACACCTTCCACACACCACTGCTGTGCTGAGTCTCACTCTTCTCTGAATCTCAGATCAAGTCTCACCTCCTCTGGGAAGTCTGGTTTGAAGACTCTTCTCTTTCCTCTGATAGCACCCACCTGTCATCAGACTTACCCCATGACATGTTATAAAAAAGCGTAAAGGTCTGTCTGCAAGCATGCTTAACTCTTGAGGAAGTTAACTTGGTTTATTCATCTCTTTGTCACAATACAGGCAGACAATGGGTTAAAAAATGTCTGTATGAACTTCTTTGCTTGAGTCATCACCACAACCCCTTCTGCTGAAATTGTCAGTCATAGGCCTTCCAAAATTTCTAAAATTATCAAGCACATAATATTAACATGCCTGGAGAACTAAAAATGGATCAAATTGATTATTTGAGCCAGGGTCAGAAGCCAAAATATTTACTATAGTCTAGTTGTTTTAAAAAAAATCCAAATTCAATAATTATTCAGTAACTCTTAAGGATCTCTAAGTTTTTAAAATCATTTCATCTTCTCTTAGACATAGGGTTTTCATTGACTTTTACTATCAATAACAACAGACACATCAAGCATGCATATATTTTAAGTGCAGCAAAAGCAGAATGTAAATACCTTGTGTTTTGTGATAATTTATATTGCACAAAAGTTCATTTGCAGATTACAAATACTTAATCTTAAAATACTGAATCTTTAAAATCATCTGAAGAGTACATCCTTAATCTTATTGTATAAATGAAGATACCAAGACCAGAGAAATCAAATTTGTGCAAAGTGAAGTGCCTGTTAAGGATAAAGTGCTACTTTTCATGCCTATTTCCTTCATTTTTCCACTGATCATGATTCTATATATAATTCTCTGTCATTCATTAAGTTTTTCTCAACACAAAGCTAATTTAATAGGAGTACTCCAACTGGATTCTTAATTATTAAAAGCAATAGAATGCAATGGTTAATAGCATAAACTCTGCAGAAAGCTGAGGCGTAAAGCCCAGCTCTGCTACTCAGTACCTGTAGGACCTTGACCTTAACCTCCCGTGCCTCAGTTTCCTTACCTGCAAAACGGTGATGATCCATAGTACTTTCCTCAAAGAGTTGTTCTGATTATTGAATAAAATGATATATATCTAACACTTAGCATGAGGCCTGTACAAAGTAAATGTTAATTTTTATTATATTTATGTAATATAAAAATTAATGATTTTACAGAAATAAAAACCTATGAAATTAAGTTGCATCACACACACTCAAAAAATATGCTTATAGGGTACAATTTTCTTCCAACTAAACAATACTACTTATCTGTACATTCCAAGCTAATCAGACCATCATTTAATTATGTTTAAATATGGATACAAATGGGATCACTTAAAAACCTCATTTTAGATGTGATTGACATCTACTAGTTTCATAAACATAAAGTTTTTAAAGCTCTTTGTTTACATTTTGAGAAAGTATCATTTTCCTTTTCCTAGCTAAATTAACAGGCTGTACTCTGTTTCAAATAAGTTAGGTGTTTATAAAACAAAGTGAAAATACAAATGTTCCATTTATGGAAATTAATGCTTTCGGACATAAGTAATAATTTTCATAATTTAACTTTAATATTTGATAAATATTATAAACAGAAAAATAAAAGGTTCTACATAATTTTTCCTCTTTGTCACCTCAAAAGTGTATGCCAATAAGCTATGGGTAGAGATTAATATTAAATTTTATTAAATATAATTTTGATGGTGTTATACTAATTCAGAAATATGTATTAAGTCCAATTTAATTTCATTATAAAATAATAGGATGTATTGTTATAAAAATAGGAAGAATTATTAATAGTACTTCCACATAATAAAATACTTCTATTGCAAACTTGAAACTCAAATGATTGTACATCTACTTAAAATATTAAGCAAGAATAATCAGATTTTGAAGTTTTATTTAATTTTATAGTATCTACCATAGTGAGTAAAGATAAGGATTAAGAAAAATGCATAACAGATCATGGATTTTGGCATGGGCAAGTCTGAACTCCTTTGGGGGAGGATGGGAAAGGAGGGTGATGGGAACAAGGTGAAGGCAGCTGAGAAGGAGTGAGAGGTCAGAGAGCAGACAAATATCTGTTTGAAAAGAACATATGAGTTGTCCTAACTGTACAAATATTTCTACCAAGCAACCGAAGAATTCCCACGAAGTCATGGCCAAAACACCCAGGAGGTAGAACAAAGAGAAATGAGAGATATTAATCAAGCCATTTCACCACCAGTGATGGGGAAACAGCAGTATTTAACCCACAAGAGGACCAGCCATCATGAATAGCCATCCTGGACATGCTTGCAGGACGTTCAGGCTATTTAACCGGCCAGTCAGTGGACACATTTCCTCACCATAGTGATTCAAACAAATGACTCCTGTAGAAAATATTTCTCCCCAGCACTCTGCTGTTAGTCATCTGTCTTTGGGTATGGGAGACTCTAGTTGAGCTAGACAAGAAAAGCAGTCATATAATTGTTTAAAAAAAAATTAAGGTTAACATTCAGGATAATGGCGTAAAAACCTTTCTCAAAAACCAAGAAAATCCTACACGTTTTTCACCTGCTCTTTTTCATCTCAATTACTTTGAAAAAGTCATTTCCTTTTACTCAATATGTTCTTTCCACATTGTCTTGCTGAAAAATCCTCCTTATTCTTTAAAACGTGGCTCAAATGTCACTCTCTGACAAAAGCCTTCTCTCAATTCTGCAGGCAGAGTTAACCAAATCCTTTTCTGTGCCTTGCGCACATTTTTATTAGGAGATTTGTCATATCACTGTAATTATTTCCAGGTTAGTCTGTCCAGCACATGATGAGTCCCCGGGATGAATAAATGAGTGAGTGAGTGAATGAATGGAATGAATGTATTTCAGAAGGAGGAATTATTGCTTTTGCCTCATTTAACTGCAAAAACAGCTTTCCATTATTTGGGATTTCTAAAGCTTTGGGTTTATTATTTTTTTAATTAAATAATTGGGGACAACAGGTGGTTTCAGTTTAACTAACCTAAAATTCACTCTTCCGAATCCATGTATTCATTTTTCTTTCTTCTTGGTGTCAATAGCATGCTTTGGATCAGTGACCCTTTCCCGCAGAAAGGAAAGGTCATTCAGATTTTTATTAAGTCCTGGCAATTTGCTCTTTAGCTCTCTTTGTTGTTCTGCTTACTAAAGTCTAGTGAATAGCGAATACCATATTCTTCTGGGAAAAAAAAAAAACTTCACAGAGCTCCCTAACCTGCTTGAAATGTTGAACAACTCTTAATTTGATTTACTGGAAAGAAATGCCGCTCCATGTGCACTTCCTCCTGAGTTAAATCTGGTTAAAGAAGGGGAAGGGAAAGAGTGCTTGGCACCCCAAAAGCTCAAATCATCCTGAAAAATCAAATTTATGGGAATTTTAATTCATGTAAAAACCAAACCAAACCTTTTTGTCCTACTTCATAGGCAAGACACAAAGAAGTATGGTAGTCAAAAGAATATAAACAATTTCTTTCCTCTTCCTTAATGAGGAATTGTAAAACTAGAAAGGCTTGTAGGTGGGATCATTACGTTGTATACATGGAAACATAATGTCTTTTTAAACACACTCTCTAATTCATCAGAATCACAAAGTTGACTTTTTGCATTCAAACTAATTTAAATATCTCCTTATGGATTTTTGCTTTATTCTCATTCCAAAGTAAAATTCTAGCATACAGATAGGGTGTACACATAATGTCAAAATGAAGTTCTAAAATAGTTACTGGTTTATTTTTGTTGAATTGTAATTTACCCATGGATTCCCACCTTAATAGTATAGATGATAAGAAGTCATCGGGATTGGACCTGCTTTATCGGCAATAGATTAAATAAGAAGAATTATCTAGAAATTATGCCTGAAAATACACATTTATTCATTCAAATATTTATTATTGTATTTCTACTATGTGACAGACACATAGTAGACACACAGACATTGGTGCTAGAGACTCAGCAGGGAATAAAGATGGAAAAAACATTTGTCACAAAACTTACAACCTTCTGGCAAGAAATAGGAAATGAAGATCAACAAATAAATCGAGTGTGTATTTATGTGATGTTAGACAGTGATAAATTGATAAGTTCCAAGGAGAAAAGTAACATGAGAGAGAACAAGAAGGGCTAGATTTCTTATCTATTTTAAACAATGTTATTAAAATCATTTATAGCTTAAGGATGTGCATGTACAGATACAGTTTGTTCAAAAAAATAGAAGGAGAAAAAGTCAATTGTTGCCATCTATTTTAGCCACTTGAAATCTGGGCGTTGAACTTGAATTATGGAAAAAATGAAGAGCAGACATTAATGAGTGATTCCAAAGGCCATTGATTGCACAGAGTGAACTGGAGATTCAGTTACATCCCTCAAGCCTAACTTCAGTAGCACTAAGCCAAATCTGATTAGGTCCTGACCATGTGCAGCCTGAGATAGGTGTCATTTTAAACACTGACCTTTCTGCTTCAGAGCATGATGTCAAGTCAAAGTTATAACAAAAAGGAAGTATTCACTAGAGAAAAAAATATAAATCAGGACAATCATCTCTCAAAAGCAAATTAAAACAGTAAGTAAACTAAAATATACTTACAAATGTCCATTGTCAAAGTGACACAATCTAATGGGTTTTCTTACTATAAATAATACTAATTTAATGGAATTTTCCAAGTGAAAGGTACACCACTTTATTATAATTATTTCAAAATATTAAGCGGGTACAAATGTTTTTATTACATGGATAGCTTCTATAATGCTTAAGTTAGGGCATTTGTTATGCCCGTCACCAAAATAATGTTCATTGTACCCCACAGGTAAATTTTTATCCCACACCCACCCTCCCCCCTCCTTGGTTTCTCATGTCCTTTATGTCACTTTGTGCCCATGTATACCCATTGTTTAACTCCCACTTATTAGTGAGAACACACGGTGTTTGGTTTTCCATTCCTGAGATACTTCACTTAGGATAATGATTTCCAGTTCCCTCCACGTTGCTGCAGATGACATTATTTCATTCCTTTCAATGGCTGAGTAGTATTCCATGGTATACATATACTACATTTTCTTTATCCACTCATGAATTGAAGGACACTTAGATCTTTGCCTAAATTCTTTGCCTAGGCCAATGTCCAATAAGTTTTTCCTACATTATATTCTAGAATTTTTATGTTCATGCCTTATGTTTAAGTCTTTAATCCATCTTGAATTAATAATAATTTTTTGTATATGGCAAGAGATAGGGATCCTATTTCATTTTTTTGCATGTGGCTATCCAATTTTCCCAGTACCATTTATTGAATAGGACTTCTTTTCCCCAGTGTATGTTTTTGTCTGCTCTGTTCAAGATCTCCAGTTGTTTGTAAGTAGATGGTTTTATTTCTGTGTTCTCTACTCTGTTCCATTCTCTCTACTTTTATACAAATGCTATGCTGTTTTGGTTACTATAGCCTTGTAGTATAATTTGAAGTCAGGAAATGTGATACCTCAAGATTTGTTCTTTTTACTTAAGATTGCTTTAGCTATTCAGGCTCTTTTTTGGTTCCAAATGAAGCTTAGGATTATTTTTTCTAGATCTGTGGAATATGATGCCGGTATTTTGATGTGGATTGCATTGAATCTGTAAATGACTTTGGGAAGTATGGACATTTTAACAATGTTGATTCTACCAATCCATGAACAGGGAATGTTTTTGCATTTGCTTGTGTCATCTGCCAATTCTTTCATCAGTGTTTTGTAGTTCTCCTTGTAGAGGTCCTTAACTTCCTTTGTTAAGTACATTCCTGGGTATTTTATTTTTGTTGTAGCTATTGTGAATGGTGAGTCATTGGTTTGACTCTCTGCATGACTGTTATTAGTATATAGAAATGCTACCAATTTGTGTAAATTGATTTTATATCCTGAGAACTTGCTGAATTTATCTATCAGTTCCAGGAGTCTTTTGGTGGAGTCTTTGGGTTTTTTTAGGCACAAGATCATATCATCAGCAAACAGGGATAGTCTGACCTCCTCTTTCCCAGTATGGACGCACTTTATTTCCTTCTGTTGCCAGATTGCTCTGGCTAGGACTTCCAGTACTATGTTGAATAGAAGTGGTGACAGTGGGCATCCTTACTGAATGGGGAAAACCTGAAAGCATTCCCCTTAAGAACTGGAACAAGACAAAGGCATAGCACTTTTCTACCTTAAAGCAACCTTTTAAATCACAATGCTCAATTCTATTTTCTTCTCTTTTTAAAAAATTTTTAATTATTATGGGCACATAATGGTTGTATATCTTTATCAGGTACATGTGATGTTTTGATACAGCCCTACAATGTGAATTGATCAAATCAAGGTAATTGGGTATTCTTCACTGCCGGCAGTTATTTCTTTGCTAAACTCTATTTTTCAAAGGAAGAAATAAGATAAGTGGGATTAGATAATATGCTCAAGATTATACAAACAGTAAGCTGTAGGAGGGAAAGCTATTTCTAACTTCAATTCATTTATTTATTGAATTTATTCAAGTACTTGGTGAGTTCCACATACTGAGTCCTGCACTGTGCTGTGAAGATACACCTGAAAACAAGGAAGTAAAGTCTCTGCTCTCACAGAGGTTTCCTTCTACTAAGAGGATACAGATGATGAAAAAGGAAATAGATAAGTCAGATGATTTCAGATATTGATTGAAAACAAGATAATGTGACAGAAAACAAAGGCAGGGGACAACCTTAGAAAGGCCTCTTGAAATGAGGAAATGATGTTGGAAGTGAAGTGTGAATGACAGAAAGGACCCTAGGAAGTAATGACTTAGGGGCAAATCATTCTAGGAAGATTCTTAAAAGAAGAGAGACCCTAACCTGTAACTTCTCAAAGCAATATTTAGAACACTAACTTCCTAATTATTCAGAATAAGAGAGAATGAGCTACTTTATTGTCAGCATTTCAAAAGAAAACAGCAGTCTTTGAGTTAAGTGATTCTGATTCAAAATATCATAAAGAGTTTTTTAAGGGGGGGGAGGGGAGGAATAGTGAAATGCCATAAATTTGAGGCTCACCTGTCTTCTAGTAACCCTACGTCCAAAATAATATTTCTAAACCACATTTCTAAAAGAAAGAGAAATAATATACATATAACCATTGCATCAAGATTTCCTAAAAAGGAAACACAAAGAATAGGAGCAAAAAAAAAAAAAAAAGCTTAAAGGTTAGCAGATCTGAAGTCTTTGGTATCCAGACATGATTTATGTTACAAACAAAAGCAGTAAGCTTGGGCCACAATACAAAAGTGGAAGCCAGATGAACTCGGAGCATTGTGACTTCCCCAATAAATCACAATTACCAAAACACCAATGATAAATAGCTAGAATCTCAGAGCATTCAATAGCTTTTACCATTTGTTGGTTTCTTGACTATTTGGTTCTTTCCTTCAAAAATTGGTGTTTTGTAGCTCATCCCTGATGCGTTAATATTTAATTGTGAACCTTTGGAGACACCAGATACCAGTTACGAAATTTCAAAAGAATTTACTACTTATAAACAAGACTGGAGCACTGAAGAAAATTCTCTCCCATGAATCTATCTTACATTTTAGGAGAGGAGAAAGGCTCCAAGATATATGTAGATCAAAAGAAAAAAAAAAGTTGTTTAAAAACTGAAAGAAGAACTTATATACTTAAGGAGGGAACATAGCTGGTTTTCAATTTTCAATCAGAATATCTCCTAAACAGCAGCTAAATAAGTTATGGATGTATCAGAGAAACAGAACTCAAAAGAATAGGTAAAAATATTAGAGTTATCAAGAAATCCAGTCAAAATGTTTTTACATAGACATAAATACCATTTCTAAAATTTTAATATTCTATCCTTGCAGAATGATTACAATAACATGTATGTTGTTTCTTCTAGTATTATCATGAACCAGCATTGGTATCTCCATGTCTGAGTTGATAACAACTGAGGCACTGAGTTATAGAGGATGAAAATAAAATGAAGAAATGCCAGAATCAGAATTATATCTAAAAATCTTTGTTTTTAATATTTTCTTTATAATTACTTAACTAAAATATTTCTCTTTACATTGCTAACACATGTGGTTGACCATAATGTTAGCACTGGCTTGATATAGCAGCATCTGAATATAAATCTATATTCCAGCAGTATTTATTTCCAGTTCTTCCAAAAGTTGAGCCCAACACTTATTTACAGTCAATGCTGCTTCCATAACTTACACAAATCAATCCTTCAGTTATCACGAATGGGATTCCATTCACAGGAAGAGCCTGCTCACCATCACCCTGAAATTTCTTTCTGTTTTTGTCCCCAGCGACTTCAGTGAACGCTAAAGGCAGGAGAAAGATTTTTAATGAATCATGAATGGGTGTTGTAAGCTACTGTGATTTTATGTAAAAATAAAAAAAAAAATGTTTCAGACAAAACTAGTCTTGAGCAGAGATGTGAACTACAAACGTTTCTCCTTATCACTGTTGTCTCTGTCCCTCCTTTCTGGTTTGTTTTGCTAGGTTTGGTTAAATCCGTGAGTTGATGTGTTGGTGGTTTTAAACCCAAACATTGTTGACACCAACTAGGAAAAAACACAAGTAGGAAGAGCCCTATCCCAAAGCTATTACCACATGAAACTGACTTCACCGTTGCACGTAGGAGAAGTGTGTTCATCCTCCAGGTTTGCTCCTGAATTTTAACCACACTGCTAAATGTAGGGAGAGTCAAAGATCCACATAGCCCCACAGTGTGTGGCTTTTGATTCATTTCAGTTCTCCAAGGAAATATATCACTATCCTAATCACCTCACACATTTGCTTCTATGAGTTCAAGTTTCAACTTACAAACTAAACAGAAATTATGGATCATGCATATTTGAAACAACTAGTTAAAATGTTTCCTTCTGTGACCTAAGATGACTGCTCACCAGATCCCCTACCCTTTCCAAGACACATAACCCCCTTTACCGGCACATAAACCCCCCCAGCAACACATTCTTTTAAAAATATGCATCTTTGATTTTTTCCATAAGAAATACACAGCCTAAAGGTATACATAAAAGTCTTCCTTCCACCCTGTTCTCCTTTCTGCCCAGTTTTCCAATATTACGACTATTACCACTAACCAAGCAACCACTACTATATATTCTTGTGGATCCTTCCAGAAGTTCTAAGGGGTGTGAACACACACACATACACACCCACACACATATGTGTATCTCCGCAGAACTGTACACTTTTCATTTTACGTGAGTGCTAAGACACTATACCCATGTGTAGCTTATACTATTTCTTCTCCCAGAAAGTTTTCCCCAAACCTTGACCTCCACTCACTATTCTCAGTTATCCCATATATAACCACTGAGCATATTCTGTGCAGCAGCCACTGAGCCAGGTCTCATGGACGTCTAAGGCAAGTAAGATATACAAAGTCCCACCACTTCTAGAAATCCTATCAGATCCTTCTAGCTGTTAAGAATGTCTCCTTCCTTTGTGTGCTAGTCTTCCAGTATTTGTTGTGCCTTGACTTCAGAAATGTGCACATATTCCCTATTTATTCACTAAATGATAAGCCTCTGAGGGGAAGATACTAGTTTCATTCAGCCCTGTATTCATCCAGTACCCTGAAAAGAGGCATATTTATAGATGATTTTTATAGAATTAGTTAATTATCCCATTATCACATTGGAAAGCCAAGCGTGGGGTCTAGAATTGATGGCAAATAATATTAACCAACATTTTTACTCCACTTATTTCGTTCCAAACACCTTGCATACATGAATCCAGTTTTTCCTCACAACAGCCCTATGAAATAGGTGTTATTCATTTATATAGATGAGGAAACTGGGTCTAATAGATGTTAAATAATTTGCCCAAGGTCATACCATCAGTGAGAGGAAAGCCAAGCCATCAAAGCTTACTACAGTGAAGGAATGGGCGGGAATGTTTTGCCTCACAGGATGCGTTCTAACTTAATTTTCTCACACTTTCTTAGAAGGGCAGAGACCCAGGGGCATCCCAGACACACCAACCACATTGTTAGAAGGGGGAGTTTCCCTGAACAAAAGGATGAATAAATCAAAATTACTGAGCTACAGTACAAAGAGCCCTTAACTAGGATTCAAAGGACTTGAGGCTTTACCCTGGGTTTGCCACTTCCGAAGTGGGTAATTTTGGATAAGTGACCCCATTATCTTCACTTTTCTCATCGCGAGATGGGATAATAATGCCTACTTTGTAGGACCATTAGGAAGATCAAATAAGAAAGTAAACAAGAAAGTGTTTGACATTAGCAGATCATTGTATAAATTAAAGAAATTGTTTTTTCACAGTCTTATAGCAGAACTGACTCTGGCTGGTAGAGTTAATAGACAGGGAGTTTGTTGAGAAGTCCTAGGGAGGAATCTGTAGTGACAGAGATTTAGTGCAAGGCCCAAGCCGCTTCCATGATTTGCATGGAATTCAGCTTTTCTTATGTTGAGACAGCAGAGGGGAGAGCAAACGGGGTCTATTTACCTCCAGACATTTTGAATTGAAAGAGTTTTCCCCCTCATTTTTAGTACTAATGAAAACTTGTTCCAGTAAATAAAATGACTTTAATCTATATTTAAAATCCAAGTTCTTTCTTAACTTGCAAGACTTGGGAATCACAGGCCAGAGCTGACAATATTCAATGTTCTAAGTAAGGATCTTCATAGAGAATGTGGAAACCTCTGTAGTAACTAATTCCAGTTCTTTATATTGAAGCTGAATCCCTCTAGCTGCAGCCCCTGTTCCTCTGGCTCGTTTTAGGAGAGAACAGCTGGTCTGCAATCTCCATACAATATCCATTCTTGGATGTATGAAATCGTCATGCATATTATCTGTGTTACGTATTCTGGAAAGTAGCAGGCTCTTAGCATTACCAGCAGTCATTTTTCAGTCTTGTGCAAAATATACCCCTGGGAGCTCTTAGCAGATGTTTGGTAAAATTATTGAAAGAAACAAGAAAAAAGGCTTTCCCCTGTTTTGAATCCACAGTGAGTGTATCATTCAAAAACAGCCACAAGGCATCTCAAAGTCTCAAAAATTAGAAAATGCACACTTTTTTGTGAGTATCCTTGTCCAAGCAAAATGACACACCACAATTAAATTCCAAACAAATATGCCATTTTACACAGGAGAACATGTTCATATTATACCCATTATATCTTCTACATGTTATAATATTGTTTTTAAATCTAAAGATTTTGTGTATTTTCACCTCTAAAGGAATAAGCAGGGTCAGACTTTATGTAACAAACCAAATCAGGAAGCAAAGAAAGAAGGGTGGGGGAAGAGAGAAGGGGCAGAAGGAAAGGGAGAAGAGACAGAGAGATGAAGGAAAAGAAAAATAATTTTTCTTGTTACTATGGCTTAAATATGTCCCTTCTAAAATTCAGGTGTTGCCAATGTGATAGTATTAAGAAGTGGGGCCTTTAAGAGGTGATTAGGCCATGAGGGCCCCTCCTTGTGAAGGGGATTAAAGCCCTTATAGGTGAGGCTTCATGCAGCTTTTGCTTGGCTTGCCCTTCTGCCTTCTGCCCTGTGGGGACACAGACTTTCTCCCACTGGGGGATGCAGCAATAAGGTGCCATCGCGGAAGCAGAGAGCAGCGCTCACCAGACAACTGAATTTGCCAGCACCTTGATCTTGGACTTCACAGCCTCCACAACTGTAAGAAAATAAATTTCTGTTCTTTATACATTATGCAGTCAGTGGTATTTTGTTATAGCAGCACAAACAGACTAAGACACCTGTATTCAGAGAAAACATATGGCAATTTCATAGCATCTTTTATTTTCTGTATCATACATTTTAATGCCTGTGCTAGGAGAAAACGTGGAAGGAGTGAATCAAAATGAAAGGGGCATATAGAACCAGATGAAGACAAACATTTCCTTGAAGAAATACTAATCACTGCGTACTTGCATTGTGTTTATCACTGCACAGGTTCTATTCATAATAACTAATAATTCCTTTTCTAATTTTGTAGACACAGAAACCATGGCCTTGCTACTGTTTTTCTGAAAGTAGACATTTTTTCCTGCCATCCAGTGATGTTCAAATTCATTTCTCATAAATATCTTCCTAGGTGTAAGTCACAATTCATGCTACAGCAATTGAGAAAAGCTATATGGCTCTATAATTATTTGCTTTGCTTAGAGCTTAACATGTGTGCTGTTTCTGAGAAGAGAAGGAAGTTTCTAAACTAGTCACTGTCATAAGCATTTTCGTAAGTAACCATCAAGGAATAAGAAAACAGATCAATTCCCATTGGCACCCTACAAAAGTAGAGATTGAACTTTAATACTCTACCCACAATACATACAGCCAAAGAAACCCGGGACTGAGATTTTGAGTATAGGACAAAGAATGGTGGGCACTTAATGGAAACGAACTTCAGTGGATATGTTCCTCATCGCATGGTACTGTGTACATACAGGATATTTTCTGTCTCACATAAAGGCATCAATGTTGTCACCAAAGACAAATATTCCTTATATAAGAGTACTTCTGTTCTTTGATAATTACAAGTAATTCATAGCCATGGAGGGAAATTTTGAAAGTACAGAAATTATAAAGACAAAATTGAAACTCTTCTTAACTCTTTGGTACATTTTCATCCTGGATTTTTTTTTTTTTCCTTTAACAACAGAAATGTGCTGTCTCACAGTTCTGGAGGCTAGAAGTCCATGATCAAAGTGTTGTCAGGGTTGGTTCCTTCTGGAATTTTTTTTTTACACCTATAAACGTTATTTTTTTCTTACAAAATTTGGATTACTCTGTAAATGCCATACTTTTCACTCAATATAATATCATAAGCCCCTGCTGTGTCATTAAATGTTGTTCAAAAATTTGGATTTATGCATATTATTCTATTGTATAGCTATGAACCCATTTGTTCAACCATCTTTCTACTGCTAGACATCTAAGTTGGTTCTAATTTTCCAATATTATAAATAAATATTCAATAGGCAATCTTGTACATAAATTTTTGCCTCATCTCTGATGGTGTCCTTAGGATAAATGCCTGAATATGAAATTACTAGGTCAAAGGGAAAACACATATTTTAAGGCTCTTGTCTCAAATTATCAATTAGCCTTTGGAAAGACTGGGCCAATTTAGTCCCACCAGCTGAATGAAGAGCATTTGTTTCCTGTACCCATGGAAACCACTGTTCTGTTTATCTTTGACGATTTAGGAGTCATAACGTGGTACCTCATTGTTAGTTTTATGTGCATTTCCTTAACAATTCCATGATTGAACAGTATGATTTCTATTGATCAAATATTCCCTTCTAGTGATAAAGTCAAACTGTTGTCACCTTGAATCCACTTGTCATCTTCCTTACTCATCTCAGGGACAGGTAGAAAGAGAGAAGGTGTTATTCTTGAATCCTGGATTTGGTTTGCTTCCTCTCTTTGGTAACCCTTTCGTTCATGGTACCAGCTTCACTCATGAAATATCATTAACTAACGAGGAATTAAGGTATTTACTTATAAGTGTTGACTACAGTGAATCATCAAAGCATATGAGCATTATAAATAGATTATTGTGGATGCCAAGGAAAATGTTTATTAATTTCAAAATATAAAAGGAAACCTCAGTCAGTCAACTGTGAGAATATTGCAAATCCCCATCACTATGGCTTGTGTGGTCAGTGTTGAGTTCTAAGAGTCTAATGTCAATGTTTATATTGTAAATTGTGCATTTTATTATTTTGTGTCTTTAACAATTTCATTAACAAGAACAGCAATAACAACAAACAATTGCTAACACCTCACACACAGAACAGTGCATTAGATCCCAGATTTTTAAAAATAAATGAATAAATAAAAAGACATTTTGCTGTTGCTTAATAGGATTGTGGAGGGCAAATACATCTCCACTACAATAGAGTGCTAGATGTAATGAGAATACATTTTCGAAATATCACATTAACTGATATTTTAGAGATATTTCTGAGTACAAGAGCTCTCCTTTATCCACAGACGATGTGTTCCAAGGCCCCCAGAGGATGCTTGAAACTGCACATAGTACTGAATATTGTATATACTATGTTTTTTCCTTTACCTTTGATAAAGTTTAATTTATAAGTAAGGACAATACTCTTGTGCTTTAGGGCTATTACAAAGTAAAATAAGGGTTTCTTGAAATCAAACACCTCAGATACCACGACAGTCAATCTGACAACCAAGGCAGGTTAACCTACAGTGTGGATGTTCTGGACAAGGTGGGGACAGAGCGGAATGGCATGAGACCAGAGCAGCAGATAATCTAAAACTTATAAATTGTTTATTTTTGATATTTTTTATTTGATATTTTCAGGCCATATTTGACCACGAGTACCTGAAACCACAGAAGGCGGAACCTCAGCTAAGCGGTTCTGTCTTCCACCTTTCACCCTTTGCCGCATCCAACCAGCCTCATTCTGGCCTCAGGGGAGGGCGACTGCCAGACAAGAGCAAAAGTGCTGAAGAACACCCACTCTCTTTTCTGTTTTGAAATTCTATACCTTAAGGGATTAGAGACATTTCTGATTTTAATCAATCTGAAGGTTTGAGAAGTGAATTTTTCTGCCAAAACTTTCCTCTGGACAAGGAGAAGGAAGGCAACAGGGGGATGGTGGTGAGAAGAGAGAAGCAAGTACATAGATGCTCATTGTGAAGGCCCATTCTCATGCCCTGCTATGGCACAGAGCAGCAGAATTCCCCTGTGCTCAAACCTAAGGGGCCATGCAGATGGGAACAAGGGCATTGTCACAGTTCCACGGGGGAGTGGTAACTGACAACCAGAACCAGACAGCGGAATGGGCATCATTTGGTAGATAACATCATGGACTTGAAGGCTTTATACATCCTTCACTGAGAGTAGTTTGGCACATCTTAGGTCAGATTCCCTAGCAAATGAGCTCTGAGGTAGAGACTAGGGCAGGAGCCATATTGGGAAGAACATTCCCCCAATAGAGAAGTGAGGGAAGCTGACTGGACAGAGAGAAGTTGAGCTAAGATGCAATTACCATGGAGGCCTCAGCACATTGAGGCCAGAAGGACAGACCTTGGAAACTCTCTTCATTCAGTCTTTGGACATGGGCTGCCTTTGGGGTTGGGAAGGCCACAGCCAGAAGCCAATGTTCCCAGCAACTTGGAGAATGAGTCAATCTGTTCCCTTCATGACTCTGAAAAGTATAATGGTATTCACTGTAGTCCACCCCTTCTGCCACTTAGATCTACTTATTTCTTACAGTAATACATTTGGAGAAAACTTCTCCAGGGTTCTGGTTGGTCTTATTCCTTGGGAAAGCATGCAAAAAGAAGCTTATGAGATAAACTATAGCCCTTGCCCCTGAAGCTGGTCTCAGGGCTGCAGTTAATACTCCTGGTTTCCCTCTATTACCCATTGTAGATCCCTTCACCTCTGGTTAGTAACATGATGGTCAAGGAGGCTCACCTGGAAGAGTGATACTGATGCTCTTACCTGAGGGATCTGAGCATCTCATCACCTTGCCATCCCCATACCATGAATGATGCACTGGTGCATTTCACACCAAATTACACAGGAGAATCCCAAGAGTGGCTCGAGCAGACCACTTGTGTGTCAAGCTTGTGTCTCTCTAGCCCTACTGGATGACAGCTGCCTATCTCCTCTTAAAGGTTAGGATCAATTACCCCTGCCTGTCTTTTCCTTGTCTTTTGGTTTCTTGGGCAAGTTCTATGGCAACCATAACTTAAAGTTCAATGAGAGTCTAAATGTGGTTCCTGGTGAAAACATTTTCTCTCTGGGAATCAGGATCTTGAGACAAACAAATTATAAAGTTATCAGAAAGAGAAGCACACAAATTCCCACAGTGGGGCACTGGTTGTGATGGTTAGTGAGGCCAGCTCTAAAACTACCTCTTGGTTCCCAGACCCATGTATTCTACCTACTGGGAAAAAGCACCATAAGTTTTTCATTGATTTAGGGCATCTACCACATCCTGGAGAATGAAGCCCCATTTCCAAACAGTATCATCTCCAAGCTGGTTCCTCAGATGTACCTGGGAAGCCTGGTCCATATCTCAGGCCAGCAGCTTCTGGGTGGGGTGACATGTGATACAGCCAGGAGATTCCATGGTCATGGGCCCACTGCTGTACCTCCTTTCCCCTTTCCATTCCTTGGTCTGAGGCAATGTCATGCAGGATCCTCTGTCAGTGGATGAAATATTCTTTAAGCCCTCAGAAAGTGATGCTAAATGAGGTCTTCTGGGCAGGAAAGGCAACTTACAACCAGAATATTCTGCGAACCCAGTCAAGATGAATTGCTACTCCATGCAGGGTGGAAGAAGTCCAATGCAATCAGCTTGCCGTCAAGTGGCAGGTTGGTCTCCTTAAGGGATGTTGCTGATTCAGAAGCTCATTGTTGATCTCAGTAGCAAGATCAGCCTTAGTAAGCAGGAGCCTGATCCTTACCAGCACAGTTATAGCATTCAGGAGCCCATTGTGCCAGCTCCAGATGGCTGATAACAGAGGTTGGCTGACATCAGCTGGATAGTTACTCTATCTACTTGGTAGTTTAGGCCATCTTGCCTCATGGGTGCTGTAAGGTGGGCATTAACACAGAACACAGAGCTCCATGCATTGTGGTCAACCCCAGAAACCCATCCATAAACCTCTTCACTCTTGACATTCTAGTCTTTCTCCTTCCAGGCTACTGACAAACTAGTCACGTTGCTCTGCTCATAAAATCATGTTTATTCCTAATTTGACCCATTTATCTTTCTTTACCATTGAGAGAATTTACTCTCACTACTAGCTTTCAGAACTACCCGTGAATGGGACTATAGTATATAGCACAGTCCATTTTCAGCTCGTACTCACAAACCAAGCTGGCCATCTGTAAATGAAGCATGGTTTGTTGATGACATTAGCTGTCATATGGGACTTCCCAGGAAACCGTCAGTGTGAGGTGAGGGAGAGGCAGCAGTGCAGCATTGTAGGCAAAGTGGGAATTGTGGCAACCTTTCCTTCAGCTCACTTTTGTCCTCTGGCCCTTCTTATATATAGTCCAAGAGGTAGCACTACCATTTTAGGATGCGCTGCTGCTGGGTCCACCCAATCTTACAAAGCGGTGGTTCTGAAACAATGTGGATTGTGATGTGTTTTGGCCACAAAGTCACATGATATCTCTACCTGAGCCCAGCTGATGAAGCCAGCAGGGCACAGTCCTCTGCTGCAGATGCCATGGCCTAGCTCTAGAGCCTTTTGAGTCTTTGTTGTAATTCCTTTATTGAGTTTTGCAATAAACTCCACAGTGTCTTTTTCCCTCTGGTGCCACAGGGTGTGCTCACCCAAGTGACAGGCTCCTTGCACAGCAACCTGGACTTGCTACAGGACCGTTTCCTACTCTGGGGCCTACTCAAAGCTGTCAGTTCCATTTCCCCCAGTAAATGGATCAGAACAGCATATCCAAGTGTGTTATATGCTGGTAGAAGATGATACCTAGTAAATACTGTGCATCTCCCTTAATGGTAGGAGATACGAGATGCAATACTGCATCCTTTTCTTTGCAAGGGAATTCACAGCATATTCTAGACCAATAAATCCCTAAAACTTTACTGAGGTGGTAGCCTTTTGAGACTTGGTAGAGTTTCTGTCCCACCCTCTGGAACATATGCACTTTATTAAGGACTCCTAGTCCTTGCCATTGATTACTTACTCAGTCCAATTAACATGATCTCATCAGTATAGTGGTCAAGGTTTGTAAAATGTCCAGGTCTCTTTGAATGATAACTAAATTTGGGAGAGCTAACTATCCCTGAGAAAAGACAATAAGTGTATACTGTTGTTTGTCTCATATGAATGCAATTGCTTCGGATCCTACTTCCTTATAGAAATGGGCAGAGCGGAGGGATGCATTCACCAGATTAATAGCTGCAGACTATGCACTGAGGCTGTTAATCTGCTTTAGTAAAGTGACTGATCTGGTCCAGCAACTATAATTGGGGTTAGCACTTGGTATAAGGCTGTCTGAGTTGAAATCCAAACTTCATAATTAAGTACTTAGGGTAAGTTATTTAATCTTTCTAGGCCAATTTCTATACACATCAAATGAAGATTATTATTGTAACTAAATTATAGGATTGTTGTGAGGATTAAAATTAGAAAAGTCATACAAAGTATTTAGCACTGGGTCTGGCACACAGTAATCACTCAGTAAATATCAACCTTCATACATCTGTTTTGCCATCACAGAGTTAAAATGCAGTTTGATTTATTAGAATTCAACAAACATGCAGTTTTCTCTTACATAAAGCATTTGAAATGAAGTGAATCTGGCCTACATTTAGATTGGGGTGCAATCCTGCATAAATATGAGACAGGGTTAATTTTGATACCACCAACACTGCCATTGGTCATAAATTATTAATGACATTTACAAATCAAATACATAATTATTAAGGTAGAACATTTGCTCAGCTACTGTTGATCTAAATTGTGTGCCACTTGCAGCAGTTGTGCTATCAAGAATTTAGTAATCAGGCATATAGGATGGCTTCCTCAATATTTGTTTTTAACTCTTGTTCCAGAGAACAAGAACTAACCCATTCCAGTATGTATGTACCTGCATAGGTTTGGCAAGTTTCTCCATCCAGAATCTCATTTATCACTACATTTTCCCCACTATGCTGGAAATCCAACAGTTATATGGAATGAGAAATCATATGAAGGAAATGAGACTTCCTTTTGCCCATCATGGAGAAAAGAAACTACCTCCACCGTAAGTTCCATGACCTGTTGGCCACAAAGCAACGGCGCACCGCCCGGTCTGCACTTTGTGAGATCACGGGGATTGGCTTAGCAGGGGAAACAAAGCAGAAGCGTAGATCAGCATTTCACATTAATGCAATAGTCTCGCTACCTGCAAGACAGATGGGGAGGGTTGTGTGAGAGTTATACAGTCAGCCTCCTGGCTCCCTGGGTGATGGCAGAATGCTGATCACACACTGGTGGTGAACATGCAGCTTCCAGAGGAACTAGCTCACTGCCACAGAGCCTTAGCACCTGGCTGCGTTTTGAGCTGGCAGGGGCAGTCTCCAGATTCTGTGCTGCAAAATCACAGGAAGGGCTGTTTATAAACCCGTGAAAAGAGGAAGTTTCTTTCAAAGGAAAAGGCTTGAGAGGAACTCCAGCTGCCTGGCACTTAGTGGGCTTCCCCTGCTTTCATCTCCCTGCGGCTCCTGCAGTAAGTAATGCAGAAATGACCATTGTGTGGATAAAGCACTACAGGGTGAGAGGGAGAGAGTTCTCAGGAGGTGAAATAATACAGCCAATTTACTAGCGCCTTCATTTGGGGTCTGATGGGCACATTTCCTCCTAAATTGCTGAATATCTAGACTCTATGTGAAAGTTACCAGATGAATATTCTTTAACCCCATTTCATTTGCAGTCTTTGAGCACACTGCAGGCATTTCAGTGCTTAATAAAACATGCCAGTAAGGCAAAAGGAAGGTCTGTGCTGGGTTTCCTAGGAAGCTCTAAGTCAAACGTTTACAGCAACTTCAGGTGGATGAGACAGAACTCAATCACTGCTCCACTCCACAGTCATCAAACACCTTGTTGATTTCATGCAATTTATCAACAAGACAAAGAGCTGTCACACTGCAGTGCAACTCTTCAGCATACAGAAAATCTAGTGAAACCACTGGGAAAATTAGTTTTAATAGTAGCATCTAACTGTAGCTGGTCACAAGTTTAATCTGTTTTCCAGTTTTTCTATTGTTTTGTTTTACAGAGCTTAGGGTGCATCTGAATTATTGCCAAAAATGACCATGGTTTTAAATTATACTAAACACACACACACACACACACACACACACACAAACATACTTCATTTGAAGAACACATCAACAGATTTTACTTCCAGAAACCTGATAGAATGAAAGACACAGAAAGAAAGAGAGGAGAAAGTGCAAAGATTCACTCCTTACATTCTGTGTTTAAATAGGTTTTTTCCCCACCCCTGTTTTCTCAAGTGTTGAGAATATTATTTGGGAATGTTGCTGAAGGAATCCAAAGATTATTGCCACTGTATTTGAGAATCACACATAGAATTACAATCTCCATTCCAAGCTGAGCATGAATCTGAGCCCTAGGAAATGCCTTGTTCCTGCCATTGGTAATGCGGACCCCACTAATAAACACCTAACATGGAAGTCATTGCAGATTCGAAGGAATCAGACACAAAGCTGTGCCCCTTTTCTTCCTTTAATTTCTCTCTGTGAGTCACTTCTAAAAAAACTTGTCTTACCTACCTCAGTCTCCTCTAGACGCTTAATCCCAACCTACAATATTGAACATTCCTGACTCCTACATTCCACTGACCCTCTAATCCTTTAAACCTCTCCCCTCAGTCCCCTTTTCTACATTCCTTAGACTTATCAAACTTTTGTAATTCAGGATTAGTTTGCATATTTATCTTGGGTCACTCTGGGATACGCAAAGCTATTCTAGTGTTCAGGGTCTTTGTGTTCCCTGAAGCTGGAGGTAGGTGACATAGAAACCCAGATACTGGGACACTGTGAAGTGTCCTAAATGCTGAATTTAGGGTGCCAAATTTAGCAAATAAAAATATAGGACATACAATTAAATTTGAATTTCAGACAAACAACATCTTATCTGTAAGTATATCCCAGGCAACATTTGAGACATACCTATTCCAAAAGTATTTGTTGTTTATCCGAAATTCAAATTTAATTGGTTGCCTTGTATTTCGTCAGGCACTCTTAGATGTATGTGAACAGGGTGAGGAGGAAACCAAAGCTTAATTATCAATGACATCCCAGAAGGATACCTCAACGTGGGTCTATGGGGTGATAAAGGACCCATGTTCTGTCTCAAGAGTTTAGGAGAAAAGAGCCTGTAGCAGAAAGAGCAAAACAAGGCACGCAGCTGCCCTTTGCTTTCCAAGCCCACAGCCGGCATCCTTAATCAATCAAGACACCCTTTCTGGCTTCAACACAGCCACTCAGGCATCCATTACTAATCAATCAGACTTGGCTTGTGAGATGAAACCTTTTAGCTCTCCCTGGCCTAGACAGGACTAAGTGTGGAAATATGTAGAATTGCCCAGGCTTAGTTCCCAGGCAAATCTCAATGGGTTTTCCTGAATTCTCCAGAAATCAGAAAATAAAATTAAAAAGAAAAAAAAATAATAAAGCTATCACCTTAAAAAGCTATGGAATTCTAAAGTTGTCTCTAGACACCTCAGTTGGGACCTTGATAACTAATGAGCCTCTAGCAGTGGTGCTGAAAGTATGGATTATAGTCCACATTGGACCTCCTGACAAGGCACACTCCTCCTTTGGTTCTTTTGGCTAAATGATTCATAATTCATAGATTGTCATTTTTACATACATTCAAAGGTTATACATTGGCCACCTACTAAATAAATGATTAAAAGTTACTAAATATCGTATGCACAAAATTTGACTCTTGCAAAGTTAGTAAAGATTACTGATGGTTCTAATTCAGGGCCCTACATGACAAGGTAATGCTGGCAAGGTTGCGCAAAACTCATGGAATTCCTGCCACTTTCAGGAAGCACACTTGATTATCAATGTGGTTTTAACTTGGTCATGGTTCCCAGATGCCTTCTACTTATGAATTACTTTTGCCTTAGCTTCTTCATTTACTCTGGACTTTGTTGTGGATTGTTTGGTTAACCCCAGAGTGTGTAGTGATATATGTTTCCATCAACGGCATTTGAAGACTGTAATTTTGCAATCACTAGACTTTAAGGCATGTATACATTATGATTCAAACACGAGTCATCTCTACCACTTTGCTAAGGCAAACCACAAAAATTTGCTTACACAGTGACACGTTCCCTCTTATTATATATTTTTTCCCTCAGTAGCAGGGGAATGGGTCGGGTAAGTGGGCTGTTAGGTCTTTTACCTTGCCAATCTACACTATGGTCAAAAATAGTTTGAGAAATACTTTTCTAGAGCAATGATTCTCAATCCTGATCAGGTGATATTGAATGTTAATACCTTTAATGCATTTATTGATATCATATGATCAAACTTTTCTCACATTGAGAAATATTTCATATCAAGAAACATTATTTTGTGATACATAAAATTTCAATCAAAAGCATGTCACTATTTTTTTTTTATTTTTAAGCTAAGCATGATTGACTCTTTGCAATTATTTTTCCATGAATATTTGTTTCCTTTTCCTTTATTTTTGATTACACTTATTAGTACTCAGCTGCTAACAACCAACTAGACCTTTAAAAAATGTGGAGATAAAATATCTTCAGATAGACAAGTTGTTTTCCATTTATTTTATTTCTCCTGCAAAGTGGGAAAATATTTCCAGAATTCCACTGTAGAGCTATGTCACTTTGGTTTTTTAGGAGCATAAACTACATGTTTTGAACTATTAGAGAATTATGAAATCAGTGTAGTGAGTCTTGACTCGTATTCTCTTTCTAAAGAATAGCATAGAGAAGAGACCGTATATGTTTTGCCTCCTGAAAAGTTTGCTTCAGTTGTGTGTGTCTGTGTGTCTATGTGTCTCCTCTGACTGTCTGCCACAATGTAAAATGTCTTTCTTTCCAGGGAGGGTCTTGGTTAAAAGTTTGAAAAACACTGCTCTTCAGCAGTGTTTCTCCATGTTCAACATGCATAAAAATAACATAAGAATCTCATTAAAATCAATTTCTGACTCAGTAGGTATAGGGCAGGATCTTACATTCTTCATTTCAATAACACTTCATGGTGATTCTGATGATGCTATTCCCAGGGACCACACTTGGAGTTGTGAGGGCCTAGTGGAAAGAGCCACAGCCAGGAGCAGAGGACCACTAGCCCTAGAGGAATGGCAAGTACAACTCTATACTCGGGATACCGTGGCTGCAAGAGGCACCTCCAGCCACAGCATCTGCCTAGGGCAGGTCTTTCCACCCCACTCACCTTCTCTCCTCTATCAAAGCCTTTCCTCCTTCTCTTCCTAGTGTAAATCATCAAAAAGTGGGCAAAGATGGTTGGCCACATATCACAGGCAGCAAAGAGCTAGAAACAAGTATAGATGATCCAGAGATACAGAGTTGATGATTTTATCTGGACTAAAATCACCCCAATATTTATTTTCCACCCTGCCATTTGAGTGATCTATTCAAAACACATGTCCGTGTCTCACCTCTCCTTAAAACTCTTCAGTGGTTCCTCCTTGTCTGCAGATGAAGACCCAGCTCTAGTTTTCTAGACTCGGGACGTGCTCTGCTTCCCTCCAGCCTGATTTTCCTCTATCCCCAGTTCCCAGAACCCAGTGTGTCTTTTCAGATTGTGCATTGTTCTTACATGTCCGAGTGTGAATTCTCCATCTGGATAACATCCATGCGTTCTTCAAGATGCTCCTTCAAGAACTTTCCTGACTACTCCCTGTCCTAGTTTGGGCTGCTATGACAAAGTAGCATAGACTGGGTGGTTTATAAACAATAGAACTTTATTTCTCATAGTTCTGGAGGCTGGAAGCCTGAGATCAAGGTGTCAGCGTAGTAGAGGTGTGGTGAGAGGCCTCTTCCAGGTTGCAGACAGCCAACTTCTCATTGAATCATAACATGGAGGCAAGTGAGCAAGAGAGTCTCTTTGGTAAGGGTGCTAATCCCACTCATGAAGACTCTACCTTCCTGACTTAATTACCTCTTATAGGGCCCATTTCTTAATACCATCACATTGGGGCTCAGGATTTCAACATATAAATTTGGAGGGGGAACACAAACATTTAGTCCATAACACTTTCCCTACATGCTTGTGTGCCCCCCACCACCCCCACACACATATACCTGGTTAGATTAGAGCAGTGGTTCCCAATCCTGGCTACATATCAACAACACCATTGTGTGTGGCTTTTTAAAAATACTGATTAAAAATATTGATACCTGAGCCCCACCCTTAAAGATCTCATTGGACCAAAAGGGATGTGGAAGGTGTGTGTGTGTGTGTGTGTGTGTGTGCACATCTATGTGAATGTGTTTCCCCCAGGGGTGGCTCCGTTCCTTGGTAAAACAGAATTGCAAGTCCCCATGTTAATTATTAACTACCTCCATAGAGTTGGCCTCATGCTCTGGTACTTTAAATATGCTTAACACTCTAGAATTTTCAGTTGACAGCAAGTATTGGTCAGCTGTATTTCTATTTTATTGACCAATCTTAGCTTGTATTTGTCCTTCAAAGAATTTTCCAGCTAAACATCATGCCCTTTTCAGTGAATGATTGATTTACCTTTGAACAGAACTGCTATGTGCTGCCTTTAATGGCTGTCCTACAAACATGTGCCCTCTGGATATGAGGCTTTCGGTGTTTCCAAAGCCATCTCGCTTACTTGGCTCTATCTGAGCCAAGTACAGAGATAGTCTGGAAGTGGTATGATTAGTATATATATTATTTAGAAATAGCTGAAGAGCAATTATAAATGCAATGTGGTATGTCAGACATCCAAAGCATATTTTCTCCTTTGCTAATATTGTATACCCTTTTTATCTGCTATTGTTAGAGAATGATGTATTCTACATAAAATAGCTTTCCGGGCAGCAGAAGCTTCCCTCTTGTATGTATTTCATTAAGTAGATACTCCAATGCTTTTTTTAAAAAAGGGTGTGACATTTCAATTTTAATCATTTTAGATGAAATATTTCCAAGCCATATTACATACAGCCTAACTTTATTAAACAAGGAATTCTAAACTTAATCTACCCTTTTCTAGATTCTGTTAGCATTATAGCTATTGATTTTTATAACAAAAATGAGTAGAATTTTTGTTTTGTATTTTGCTGTTGGCTATTTTTAAGCAAATGGCTTATCTGTTTTCTTCAGATGTTCTTCCCCTTATGCACTCCTCTTTTCAATGCATTTTAGTCAAGATTAAGATGACCAAGTCATTAGAATTGATGAGAAAGGAATGCAACTCAGCAACAGGCCGTAAATCAGAAAGCCTGGGTTCTAGCCCCAGACCTTATTTGAAGCTCTAATTTTGGATTATATGCCTCTCCTGGGTATTCTCATAACATCTCTACCCTTCGTCATGTGCTCTGTGTACTTCCCTGTCTCCTTTCACCAGGCTGTGGACACTGGAGGGAAGGGGCTTGCCTCATTACCCCACAGCCCAGCACAGGTCCTGGCATGTAACATGGGTGGGCTATGGGAGGGGGCTTAATGAGAGTCAACACCTTCATTCATTCAGGGGGTCAACAAGCTCAAATGACCACCATGGAGCTCCTTTAAAGCATGATGCAATAATTTGGAGCAATAGCTTTTTTTTTTTTTTTTTTTTTTTTTGCTCTGTTCTACTAGGGCTAAAGTTGCTAGAAATTTTCTCTGGATAAGCTTCTTCTTCGGATAAGTTTCTCTAGATAAGTTATTCTTCTACACAAGTAAAAATGTCTTCATTTTGTTGTAATTCTTCCAAAAATGCAAGGTGAGGTCTCATGTGTTTCTTTCCTTTCATTTCCATTTTGGGGTATTCTGATTCATGGGGAGGTGTAAATAGAAGTGACCTCAGAGTGTGTGGAGTCCACCTTGACCCTAATGTCTCCCCCAGACCTTGCCTTGTCCCATCTCATGATCCTTCTCCCAGGCATAGAGTCCTTCTCTGCTCCTTCACCCTTTAGAAGTAAAAGGAGAGAAAAACACCAAAAAGAGATCCCTTTGGCTAGAGTTCTGCCAATAACTCCGGGGCACATGGGCTGGTCATTTTATGAGAACTTCTCTCCTTTTACATCTGAACCTTCTACAGATGTAGGAACCCACTATTCTGGATTCATCTGCAATAGGATGAGAGGCATCCAGATACATTTCATAGCATGACAAGCGTAGTTACTTCTAAAATCAATTTTCATATATTCTTCTTTGACACAGATTGTTTCTGAACTTGATTGTTTGAATGCTGTTTATTTCTCTTTTCTTAAAGTGCTTAGAAGTAGCTAAATGTTAATTGTGTATTATTAGGAGACCCTTAATTCAATTTTAATTGACCTTTCTTAGGACATACCACCTCCAATAAAAGACATGAGATTAGTACATTTCCCCTTTGTCTACTAGCATACTTTATTTCTTTGTCCTTGGATTCTTCTGGGTTCATCAACTCTAAAATATTTTGCCTTAGGATGAGCTTACCTGCCAAGTAGTTAAGTTCATTGTTTTTATGTGGAAGCTAATTTAGTTAGGTGATGAAAATCCTATCAATCTGTTTCCCTTAATATTCTATAAATATATATGAGAAGGAGTTTGATTTCATCAAGTTCTCAGTGATCACAAAATAGTATTTGCCCTAAATGCCAAATATGACTTATAAACATTCCTCAAAGACTCACTGTATCCCTGTTGGGCACCACTGAGTTCTTGGTTTCACAACAAAAAGAGCTAGCAGGAAGAAAAATGGAATAGAAAGAAAAATGAGGTTAACAAAAAAGCTTTTCCAATTGTACATTTTAGACATATCAGTAATGAGCAATATTGAAAAGACATAGTTTTGTAGTAATTTGTTTTACAGAATAAAACTCTAAGAATTGAGTTATCATTAGGTTTTGTTGTTGTCAACATTTTGTAAAAGATGTTTCCACACGTATATGGAGACAGGCAGCTTCCCGTATTAAAATTGTGCAATTGTTCCCTCACTGCAGAAATTTCATTATCTATATATGAATGCTAATTAACGTAGCCCAGAGCTGTTATTAGTGCTTGATTTACATACCTACCCCGGGGAACTATTTACCCACATTCCGTCTGCTACTCAACTGCATACTTGTCCTGGTGTCACATGGGAGAAATTCAAGAGGAATTTGGGACTTTTGCCAAATTCTCTAAATTCTTGAATTCGAACATTTTAAACAATATGAAACAGGAAATCCAAAGAAGGGGATTCTCTGAGCAAGAGAGCATCCGGCTAGTTAAAGGAAGGTGATAACAGAATGCTGCCTTATTTCAGGACACTTGACTGAGCTGGGAGAATGCTGGGTGGTTACAAAAAATTCTTCCACAAAGCAGTAGGAGAGGACTTTGAGTGTCGGTTTCCATCTCATGACTCAGCAAAGATGTTTGTTTGTCCACAGTGTAGAACTAAATGAACTCCTATCAAAGAATCTGCATCAGTCCCTTATTCAAAGTTTGGGGACTGGGGCTGGTCTTCAAGCTGTTTGTTACCTGTCCATAAAGATGTAAGTGTGGAAATAGAAAGAAAATAATTAGAAACATTTTAAGGATTGCCTCAATGTCCAAGTGTGTGATCAGCAGACTGATGTTTTCGTGTCTTTTCTTTCTTTGCATGTTTTTAGCAATTCATTTTTATTATCTCTTACAAAACCATCAGTCTTTGACAGATTGGAAATAAAGAATAAAACCTGGTCTTTCCCCATATGTAGTGTGAAAAGCCTTGATGCAGGTGTTACTGAGGCTCTTCTAGATCGCAGCCCTCAAAGGTGTCCCTGGTGAGGGGCAACTATGAAAAAGAGCTATTCATACAAAAGTGATGGCTGCCTGGGCCACCCCCAGTGTTTCAAGTCCTATTCCCAGAGTGAGTTGCCCACGAGGGAGAAGAGACACCCCCATTACTGCCCAGGAAGTATCAGGAAGAATGTTGGAGACTTTTTTTTTTTTTTACATTACATTTCATGGAAAAAGAGAAAATAATTCTGACTAGGAAATGGTACTCGATCCCACCTTTACCCCAAATTAGATAGTTCAAGATAATTTGGAAAAAAAGCAAAACAAAACTCTAAACTGGTATCTGACCTTCACAGTTTCAGCTGGGAGGGAGTAGAATAGTTGGAAAATATGTTTTATTTTTCAGGTTCATTATCCAAAGAAATTATAAATAGGATTGAGAACACAGTGGGTTAAAGTATCTGTTATTTCACCAAAAAAAAATTAGATGAACGTAGACTATTTAAAGAATTTTCAGACAACCATCCTTAATTAAAGGATCAGGGGGTATCAGAATTACTGCTCAGGAATATTTCTTACAAGTCCCATTCCCTTCTTGATGATATAAGAGAAAATTCACAAAAGAATATGTATGAGCTAGAAGTGTCCAAACATATTAACAAAGGCAAGCCATGCCAGCATGGTCTGTGACTGGCAAAGTCTATGTTTGCTGAAAGCCAAGCAGTTTCCAATATTCACTTGTCAGTAAATACTATATGACATTGTCAGAGAAAACTAAAAAAGATTTCCATTTTGCCTTACAGGACAATTTTCTATTTAGAATGATACTCCCAAGCGACTTTAAGTATACCTTAAAGTGCATCTTATATCCATTTATTTTACTTTTTTTTTAAACAATCAGAGCTGCCCAAAGGTGAACATTTTGCTGCTTGAAATCCTCCATCATTTCCTTAAGCATCTGAAAAGGAAGATGACCCTAAATGTCAAACCTGCTCAGGTGATTGGCCCTAGTTGCCTGAAGATCTGAAAACTTACCATAGAATTAAATATCTAGAATTTTTATGGGCAATGACTTTCTATTTTAAAAAATAGAACATTAATAAGTGAGCTTTATTCTAAAGATTTTATTTAGCTGTATACTCGGGGCTCCACTGACCACATTTCTAGGATCTATGAGAGAAATATTTCGTATTCTGCAGCTTCCCACCAAGGTGGGCCTTTCAGAGACTCCGTGAAACACTCTGAGAGTCCCATTGCCGCTTGCTCCTCATCAGGGAGTTGAATAGCACCCTACCAAATTTGCCAGGGACATACCTAAAACAATAGCCAAAATAGCATTTCAGAATTTACTCCCAGTTTTGGATGTTTGGCTGGGAGCCCAGACTGAACACTGACGTGTGTTCTAGCATTACCTGTGAAGAGTAGGATAGTGAAGTTCCTACGTGACGTGCCAGGAAGCTAAGGAAATAAAATTCTACTTCTCTTGCTTGTCTTTGTCTATAGACATAACCAGTGCTGAGTAGAAAGAGCCACATAATGAAATGAGGGCACATTGTCCAGAATATTAAAAAGACATTTGTTAGCTTCATAAACTGGATCCATTCAGAAAGCCTAAAACAGCAAACAAATGAAAAGCTATTCCCTATCAAGTGCTGGAAAAATTCAGAGCCCCTGCTAAACAATTTACAGTACCTTTTACCAATGAGGAAAATGGTGAGACAAATAACAAAAAGGCGTCTAGCTTTATAGATGGGTCGAAAACTTTTAGCCTACAACAGGACAAATCCCCTTATCCCAAATTCAAAAGGTCAGTGGTACTTTGTAGTGCAGTGACACTGATGAAAAAGAAGTCATCTTTGATTAGATTACCAAACCATCTCTCTGCTAATGTTAGAGACAAGCCCCAGGCCAAAGAAGGCCACCTCCCATTAATGTGCTAACCTGTTATTCAAATGCAGTTATGGCTGAGCCTGAACTATTTCAAGTATTTTCTTATCTTAGAAGGAAGGCAATAATAGAAAGAAAGAAATGTTGTAATATTTCAGTTTTGCCAGGAGACAGCTTCTCCTTCAGCAATTATTTGGGGAAAACAATATTTTTTGCCTCCTGTTCCTCCTTCTCCATCTCCTTCTCCTCTTCTTTCTCCTCCTCCCTCCCTCTCGCTCGCTCTCTCTCTCTCTCTTCCTTTTCCTTCTTCTCCTGCTTCTATATCATTTTCACTTTGAAAAGTTGTCAGAGCCAGCAGTAGCAGCCCCACAATCTTCTCAGGGGAGGTCTGCTGAATATTTTACTCCTAGAAAATAAAAGTGCATATTCAGTGACCATTGTGAACTGTCCCCGAACAACACAGAATCTTCAGAATCCCCCTGTTGGACCCCTAGTGCCGATGGCTGGCTTCTGAGGAAGTCTTGGCAGCCCCCTCCCTTCCAGTGACTTCCTAAGCAATCACGGGCACTGGCAGCAGTAGACCCACGACAAGCTTCCTCCCCTCCTCTCCTCCTGCTGCCCTCTGTTCAATAACAAAGTCTCCATCCACCAAAAAGAGGAAGAAATTAGACAAATATTGTGCTTTAAACCGATGTCATTTCCTTCTACATGTAGATTTATAAATGTCGGAGAAGGCATTGGATTCCAAGGAAGGCCAAGAAGAAGGGAGAAACAAACAAAGCAAAAAAAAAAAAAAAAAGGCAATGAAGCTGAAATTTTAAACATGAATTTCGAAATGCTCTCTGTTTCTGAACTTGAATCACTTCATTGAACCTCCCTGCTTGCATTTTACCACCCAGATTGGAGGGACTAATTCAAAACAGAGCTAATCTGAGAACCCCACTGAGGTTAGTGTTTCTAAAATGCTTCACACTGTACAAAAAGGCGATCTAGGGGCCAAACGCTATTACTGTCCACTCCTGCCATGTTTCAATTGACCTCTAACCTTTGGTACAATGCAGTGTGAAACCAGCTTTAAGATCTATGTAATGCCAAACTGGCTGCAAGAGAAAATTTGAAAAAGTAAGCCTGGCTGAGTTAAGCTCCAGCATACCACAGTTTCACAGTTGAACCAAAAGTAGTACAAATTCAAATTGTAGGGTGTAGAGAGCCTAAACTTTGAAGTCAATCCCCTGGAAAATGGAAGCAGGAGACTATTTACATTTGCAAATTAACCCTTGGGTAGGGCAAGATCAGGCAGCAGAACTCCAGCTATTACTTTACCCGTGTCTCCCAAGTTATTGAGTCCAACTGACCATAATAATATTAAAAATGATAATTATTGCAGCTAACTTTTAGTGATCACTGCTACATGCCCTGCATGTGCTAAATATTTCATGTGTTGCTTGCATACACCTCAAAACTACGCAGTGAGGGAGAGTCTATTAGTACTCCTATTTTCACAGAAGGTACATAGAGGCTAAGTACATCGTCAGGGTTAATTGGGAGAGTAATCAGGGAAGCCAACACCCAAATGCATGCCCTCAGATCCCATGGAGCACAAACCACTACAAAATGTTTATTCTGGGGCAAAAGTATTTGGTTGGCAACCAGAAAATGTCCAACAGGATGCCTCAGATACAGTACTTTTCTTACTTACTTCACTCTGTGACCATTCACCTTTCAACAATCTTGACTCTTTAGAGCTGGAGCTTTGGGTTTTTATTGGAATGCAGAGGTCGCAAATGATTCTCTGGCCCTCCTCATATCTTCCCTGTAAAATTCTCATTGAAGTCTGTCATACTCTCAGCCAGGTCCCTTTCCAGTTGTTAAGGGTCTCTCTGAAGAATTTTATTATATCAGAGTGCCCCAGGCCGTATCTCCACTGTCCTCTCTCAACCTTGTTGTTGTCTCGTAGGTAAAGGAAGGAGGAGGATTTTGTTTTTCCCTGAGGAGGATGACTAGTTTCTGAGTAACTCTGGCCGTTGAGCACTGACCATGGCTGGCTGAGTAAGCCCAGCGTTCCTCGTTCTGCTGCGGGAGACACAGTCATTGTAGCTCCTGGGGCCCCAAACTGTCCCGAACACTGTTGACAATTGAGAAAAAGATCACAAAGAAACACAACACTCTACTTTTCTTTTTTTTACAAACTCTTTGTAGTCAGTAAATATTAAGCCCTCCTTTTTAGGAATACTATACTTGTATTTGACAAGTATAGTCAAATGACAGTCTTCAGGAAATCTTATGGACCAAAGGTTTCCATTCTGATCTGATTTTGCAGAGAGCACTCATGAAAAAAGATGCTCAGGCTTGGAATGAGGCTCCTGAGCATTTATCCAAGAAATATCATTTTCACTTCTGCCAAGATCTGCTGACCTTAGCTAATCCTGTTGAGGAACAACAACCTCCATCTCTCAGGAATTGAATCTGAGACAAGGGGGTGTGATAGACAGAAGAATGGCCTCCCAAAGATGTCCACACTCTAATCCCCAGTACACATGATTATGTTACACAGCAAAGGAGAATTAAGGTTGCAGACGGAATTACGTTTGCTAATCAGCTGACCTTGAGATGGGAAAATTATTCTGGATGATTTGGGTAGTCCTGATGTGATCACAGGGGTCTTTTAAGACAGTGCACATCACACTCATCATGTAGGTGTGCACCCATCCCCTCCCCCCACCCCATCCCCCCCAGTCAGAACTTAAAGCGTGTCCATTCCCCAGGCAGTGTGTATCACACTCATCAAGTAGGTATACACCCATCTCTTCCACCCAGCCCCAACCTCTGTCCGATATCCAATTGGTGTTATTCCCAAATGTGCACTCAGGGAAACCAGTTTGCTGGTGAGTACATGTGATGCTTATTTTTCCATTCTTGGGATACTTCACTTAATAGAATGGGTTCCAACTCTCTCCAGGAGAACCAAAGAGATGCCATATCACCATTATTTCTAATAGCTGAGTAATATTACATGGTATACATATACCACATTTTGCTAATCCATTCATGGATTGATGGGCATTTGGGTTGTTTCCACATCTTTGCGATTGTGAATTGTACTGCTATAAACATTCAGGTGCAAGTGTCTTTTTTATAGAATGACTTTTGTTCTTCTGGGTAGATGCCCAATAATGGGATTGTTGGATCAAATTTGAAGCTCAGACTCGGGGGGATGGGGAGGCATGGGCAATATATATAGCCTGAACTTTTGTACCCCCATAATGAGCTGAAAAACAAAAACAAAAAATGAAAAAAAAAAGTGGAAGAAGGAGGCAGAAGAGGAGCCAACATCAGAAAAGATGATGTGATGATGGAAGCAGAGGTTGGAGTGATACAAGGTGAGAAGGATTCAACCCATTGCTCCATTGCTGGCTTTGAAAATGGAACAGAGCCATGAAGTAAGAAACGCCACAACCTCTAGAAGCTGAAAAAGACAAGGTAACAGATTCTCCCTTACAACCTCCAAAGAGGAGTGCAGACCTGCCAACACCCTGATGTTAGTCCAGTGAGACCCATTATGGACTTCTGACCTGTAGAAATGGAAAATAATAAATTTACATTGTTTTAAGCCACTAAATGTGTGGTTATTTATTAAGCTTCTATAGAAAACTAATATAAGGAGTTTCCAAAAGGTTCTGAGCCATCAACCAAGCATGCATACGCAGGACAGGAGGGGTCTGCTGTGCAAAGGGAGTTTCCCATACTGAAGAGAAAGATTGCAATTGCTGTCTTCCCACGTGTATCAGGTGACTAGGTCGGGGCCACCCTTTTGAGTAGAAGGAGTGAGTTGCTATGTAACACAGCAGTAAAGAGTCTAGGTTGAGAAGTCGTACAAAACCAGTTAACAGTATTGCCCATGTATAATTATCCAGAAGTGATTATCTATGCTCTCTATTCTGGCTGTGGATTGCTTGAGGAATGCAACTTTTCTCTCTCTTCATTTTTGTTCTCCACTTCTGAGACATAAGAAGGGGGATAATGGACCTTCTTTTTTTTTTTTTTAAATTCAGACTCATACCTCTCACCTCTAATTCTAAGAAGCAAAGAATTCTAGATGGAAGATGACATTGCTACTATTTTTTAAAAATTCTCCCATTGTTTGGTCAAAGAGTCAAGTAATCCAAACCCTCTAAAACAGAGAGAAATGTCACTATCCTCAACTCATACAGAAACACATGTATTAAATGTTACTTCTGATATTAAAGAGCCCTGCTTCTAGAGTCATGTATAAAGAACACAGATCATTTCCTTTGCTAGTTTAACTGCTGGAAGCAAAAGTAGAGGTGGGGATGATCCGTCTAAGCGAACTGTGATGGAACCCAGTTCTCTCTGTCTGCTTCCAACCTACAAGCATTTGAAAGACATTTTTCTTAACTAAACATTGATCAATTCTACTAACCAAAAATCCCCTTTCTATTATATAAGTCAACTCTTTTCTTCCAAAGAAATACAGAACAAAGGAGGTGGAAATATATTTCAGAAAAAAAGGTGAAAAAAAAAAGTAGAAGAATATTCATAAGAAAGGAAGATCATGGTGCCACGTAAGCTGCATAAGGCCCTTTTGTAACCCAAGGGCATCTGGGGAAGCCACATGTGCATGTTGCAATGTCATTGCGTCATTTCTCTGAATCTGAGGGGAGGGGTTTGCTCTACATAAATTGTGGTCACAGAAGCTAACTAAGTTCACTTCTGTTGCATTTGTGGCCAAGAGAAGAATTGCACGTAATTACGCATCTTTGTTGGCCGTGCATGGAAGCAAACCCTGAAAATAAAACCAACTGTTCTATCAAGTTCTCCACGCACACATCCATCAAATTTACAAGACCGCAAGCGTATGAGTTTGGAAACTAAAGAACTGTGCTTCTCCTGAAATGATTCTCCAAGGTGTGTGGGTCAACGGAGAATGGATCCTTCACAGTGTGTCAGGCAGCCAGCAGATAGTATCTTGGTATAACATCATAAATGAAAGACTGCTTCAATCACCTAGTACATCTGCAACAACTGTTCTGGCACTCAGTTATCAAGTCCACAAAGGAGTAATTTAACAGTGCAAATAGACAACATGTTGTGTGGATCTGTGTATGTTTTTTATGACCTACATACAGGCTACTATTTTATAGTGGCTTCCAGCAGAGAGAGGGAAAAACAAGATTCAACTATAGAAGCTGTCTATATTTAATAGTTCTGTTAGTTTTCTGTCTGCCAGTCTGGCAGATTGGCCCAATTGGAAAAACAACATCTATGATTGCTGAAACAGTTCCTGGCTACATTTGGCACTCTTAATCACTGAATGACACAGAAATCCCTGTCTGCAAATCTAAGGCAAAAGAGGCCAGCCTTTGTATATCACCAAGACTTATCTGTTTGTCTTTATTTCAAAGTCCAAATTCTAATGTCATTACTCAATTCAATAGCATAGCAGTGCACAACATTTCACAAAAACAATGAAAACTCTATGCAAACCCTTGGGTAACTGATGTCATCAGTCTCATGTCACTATAAAAAATGAATCTGTCTCCTGTTTTCTGTTTTGTTTTGTTTTGTGTTTCTAGGTCAAGAAAAAAGAAAAAAAAAAACCTTTCATTCACTTCACTCAAACTCTATTTTTACCATTAATAGAATTAAATATTTTTTTATGTATTGATAGATAACAAATAAGCAAAAAAATCATTGGCACCATGTGCTTTTGATCACTGTCTGGTTTACAAAATTCCTAAACACGGTGAACAAATTTTAAAAGTAGTGGACCTGAAATTGGAAGTGCCAAGTTTGAAACCTGGTCTGACTCTTAGTTGCTGGGTGAGATTTGACAACTCACTCAACCCTCTGAGTCACTCAATCTCACATTATTGGGAGATCAAATAGAATTCCATGTGATAAAGTTGCTGGTAAAAGACAAAGTGTTATTCAAATGTAACATATTATGCTAAAAAAAGAAGAGAGAACATCATAGCCTGTAGGTAGTATTTAAATCAAAGTTTAACATTGAATAAATATATAATTCTTAAAGAAGGATATGAAAAAGGCTTAAAATCCTATTCCCAGCCTCCTTCTTCAGTGTTCATTTATACTTTTGTTGAACAAAGAAACTGCAGTATTTGCTCCTACATTTAATTAGGTTCTGAAAACTAAGCAGAACTTGAATGGAAGTTTTGTTTCTATGCAAGAAATCCTGGCAACATGAACATCTTTTTTTTCCCCAACACATCAACATTCCATACCACAAATTACTTGCATAAACTGCCTGCAAGGCCAGGTACCTTACCTTTAGCCCTTTGGCGGCCCGTGATGGGAAGTGCACATTCTCAACAAAGATGCTATGACCCTGGGGACAGGTGCGGGGGAAGAATGATAACACTATGGAATGAAGTTTTGTATTGGTTATGAGAGTAAAGCATGATCTTTGAAATCAGACTGTTGTAATTGCAGTCTTGGATCTGCTTTTTCCTTTTCCCATCTGTAGACTGGCATACTAACAATCTGCAACATGGGATTGTTGCTGTGAGGCTTAATAGGATCTTAGCACTAGAAAATGCTCAATAAAGGCTGGTCATTATTCTTATCAACTGTGAGCTAATGTTCGGGAATGTTTTAATGCCCACCCAAATTTCAATGCCTAAAAAGCTGTTGGTACAAAACAAGTGAGCAGGTGAAAAATAAAACATTGTCTTATAATAGGATATTTGCATATGTTTGTCTTAGAATAAACGTATTTTTGCAATAGAAAAGAGCCTCACTCCTCTCCCTCACAAGCACAGTAGCTGAAGTTGTTAACACCACACTCTAACCAACTGAGCAAGCAGCCTGTTCATCTGAACTCAACTTCTCACCTCCTTTCTCTCACCAGTCTTTAAACCCTGGCGATCCCATCCCCAGAGCCCTCCTCAGAGCATCCATCCCTGCCCTCTGCCCTGCCTCTGCTCCACTCTGGACCTGGTCACTGCTTTCTTCAACAGCTTCATGATATCTCAATTTGACTCACTGTCTACACTGCCACCCATTACTGGGTTAAAAAAGTGATCTGACCCATGGATGCCATGGAGAATAAACTTCCAATGGTGTCTCATTGATCAAAAGTTTGAATTTCTTACAGCAACACACAGTTCACTTCGCAAATGAGTCCCAGGCAACCTCTCAGTCTCACACCAGGCATTCTCTCCTCGTCACCAGTAGACACCTGAGAACAGTCATGTGCTGCATGTTCAGTCAACGGCCGACAGTATATACGATGGTGGTCCTGGAAGATTATAATACCATATTTTTACTGTGTCTTTTCTACATTTAGATATGTTTAGATACACAAATACATAATATTGTTTTACAGCATTCAGTATAATAACAAGCTGTACCGGTGCGTAGTCTGGGAGCCATAGGCTATCCCACGTAGCATAGGTGTGCATTAGGCTACATCATCTGGGTTTGTGTTAGCACATTCTATGATGTTCGCACAATAACGAAATCACCAAGGACACGTTTCTCAGACCACATCTCCATTGTTAATAAACATGACTGTGTGTGCGGCAGGATGTTCCAGTGAGATCTGCTCCCACCTCAACAGGCACCAGATGCCAAAGTGAGTATGTGGCTGAAGTGGATTAGCAGAAAGCAGAGATAGCTGAAGGAAACAATCAACCTGAGCTTCTTGAACCACTTCCCCCTCTTTGAATAAATAAAAACGGGCCTGAGTGTGAAGAGAGAGAACTTTTGGAATATCTGCACTTTGAAGAGGGCTGCTGCCACGTAGAGTCTAACTCATGCCTCTGAGAGGAGAGCGTGGGGGTCCCACCTTCTAAACTGCCCCATCAAGGAAGGACTTGTCGCCCCAGCTACTAGGAGTGCTGGCGGCACCCACCTTCCACTGCCAGCCCTGCAGAGATTCCCTCAGGTGCAGAGGACAGCCTTCCTCCACTTCCTTGCCCTGGCAGGCCAGCTCAGATCCAGGGAAGGTGCAAGTGGTATATAAGGCCAAGCCATTGCAGCCTATCACGTCAACTCTGATGGCCATTTAGTGCCAGAGTTCCCAGTGCAGCCAGCTGATGCTCTCTCAGGCCTACCTCGCAGTTCGACTCCTCCCCCTACCCAGTCCTATACCAACCCCTTTCCTTCAACAGGGATTAGTCCCAAGGGCCCTCCCCCAAAACATTTTACATATTAAACTTCGCTGGAGAGTCAGCTTCCAGGGGAATCAAACCTGCAATAAGGAGTTCTAGTTGTTTGCTTTCAGCTATATCTGCCTCCTAGGCTGTAAGTTCCTTGAGGGTAGAGATGGATCTTAACACATCTTTGCATTGCTGAGAACTGGCACAGCGTACAGACTTCCAGTTCATATAAGAAGTCAAAACTGAGACAAAAAAGTTAAACATGAAATTTCAAACACAATTTTTCAATGCAAGGGGGTCTTTCAGATGGGGAGTTTCTCATTGTAAAAAAGAAATGCTTATTTCCTGCTCCTCCTGTTGCCATGAGAAGAGATTTTTTCCAAAACCCTCCTGGCCTATTGCTCCAACCTCACTCCTCCCTATAGAGCTGTTACCTACCTGGTCACCGGTAACCACATGTCTTATCCATTTGCATTTGCATATATGGAGAGACCTTTTCAGGGGAAAGGTCCTGGCATCTCTGCAACCCTCATGCTTCCTCAGTCGAGGAGAAACTGACTTATCAGCAGGTAAGTTTGGAAAAAGAAATTGAGCCAGTATAGCTTGATCCATTCTTCTCTTAACTGATTTGGAATCTACCTGCCCAACAGAAGCATATTCTTTTCTCTTCTCCTACCCGCTGCAAGCTTTACAGAGGCAGTCCCCCAAGAAGGAGATATGTGGTTGTTCAGCACCACCGGAGAATGGAGCGGGGTACATCTGTCTACTTCTTTAGGGAAGAATATTAGCAAATTCACTTGGCAAACACACCTGTATTAGTTAGCTATTGTTTAGGAACAATTTGTCCAAAACATAGCAGCTAAAACACATGCATTTATTATCTCACAGTTTCTGTATGTCAGGAATCTTGACAAGGCTTAGTCAAATCCTCTGCTCGAGGGTTTCTCACAAGGCTGTGCTCAAGATGTCAGCAAGTGCTGAGATTTCATCTGGAGGCTCAACTGGAGAAATATCTGCTTCTAAACTTATGTGGTATGGACAGGATCAGTTCCTTGCATGGCATGGGAATGAGGGTCCCAGCTCTTTACAGGCTGATGGTCAGAGAGACTCCTCAATGTCTTGCCACTTGCATGTCTCCACAACGAGGTCTGTTTCTTCAAAGTCAGGCAGGGAGAGAGTCAATAAACAATGCGATAGCAAGATGGAGGCTACATTCTTATGTGTGACATAGTCACAGAAGCGACAGCCCATCACTGTTGCCATAATAGATTGGTTAGAAGCAAATTACTAGGCCTCACCCACACTCCAGGGGAAGGGATTACACATGGGTGTAAATACCAGGAGGTAGGCGTCATTGGGAGCCACGTCAGAAGCTGCCTTCTACAACACATAAGGCCCTTGTTTACCAGGTTTACCAAAAATCATAAATGCAATATTGCTATACCCAGGACTCCAGTGCCCCCTCCTCCATTGGTTCCAATCTCAGGAGGAGAAGAAGGATCTATTTATCAGGCCCCTCAAATAACCAATACCCATCACTTAGATTATTTGGCTTCCAGCTGGACAGCCTCTGGGTGAAATTGAAGCACTAGTTGATCTCTAAGCCCCTTCTTTGACTATGCATTTATCCAGCGTGAGGATCTTGCTAAGGATATTAACCTTAACCTGCAGCCATAATGCACTGAACTTATCCTTACAGAAACCCGAGAGAATTCAGCTCATGTCCTCATCCAGGCCAGTGATCTCACATAACCACATGCTGAGGCCAAATGTGTACTTACGCCAACTCTCAGGAGACAAAAATAATAAAGGCTCATGTGACTCTGGAGAAATGGCACTGGAGACCATGTGACACCAATATCCAAGCTGTATCTTGGTCACAGAGAAGCACTGAGAAGTGTGCCACATGTTAGTCACCACAAAAGTCCTGTCCATGTTAAAGAGAATCCAAAGGGCAGGATTGACTGAATTACGCAAGTCCTCTTGTGCTCAGGAAGCATGCTCAAGTGCCATGCGTAAGACAGTGACATTTACACACTGGTAAAGGGCTCTGAAGCTAAACTGGAAGCAGCTAAGCATCACTTGGGACATTTGTATACTCTGCCCTCCACGATATTGAAATTAATAGATTATAATAAAACAAGAGCTAATCATGTGTAAAGTTAAAGCTACCTAAGTCCACCATGAAGGTAATGACTAGGTTATTCACTTGTCACCAGGACCTATATATTGTCATACACATAGGATGTTTTATGGATATATGTTTAGTTGTTTGATTGGTAGCTAAGTTTTTGTTGTTTGGCTTTTCACCACCTTTTTAAATGCTTTGCTTTTGCTTTTGTTACCACATATATGATTGCCACATAGGAGTTCTAGATAGATAAGGAACTACTCTATAGTTTTATTTTTTAATTTTTTAATCCAGAATAGGTAATCAGGAGTACCAAAATGAGAACTGAAGCCAACAATGAAATGAAGGACTACCTTATGTGTATGTGTCTTGCTAAGCTGTGCTGATGGCAGTAGGTATTATATAATGTGTACAAATAGGAAAAGAACGTCTCAAGAGAAATATGTAGTTTGGATTAAACCATGCTTAGTAAATGCTCGATCCCTTGGTTATGAACATTCTGAATATTCAGACCATTTTTCTGGCAAATGGTGTTATCTCAAAATTTCCAGAAAAAAAAAAATGTCCCTTTGACAGCATTATACTCAATCTAGAGTTGGACTGTCCATCCTCTGTGGAAATATTCTAGTCTGTGCTGCCCAATCCTTTAGCCAAAAGGCATGAGTGGCTATTGAGTAGTTGAAATGTGGCTAGTGAGACTGAGGAACTGAATTTTTAAATTTCATTTAATTTAAATAGCCACATGTGGCTGGTGGCTACTATATCAGACAACACACTACTGGAGATTTCCTAGTCAAAATGTGGTATGGAGACCAGCAGCTTCTGCACCACCTGCCAAAATATCACCTGCTCGATTTCTTTTAGAAATGAAGAATCACAGATCTGCAAACAAAATCTACATTTTAACAAGATTCCCAAGTGATTTGCATACATATCAGAATTTGCGATGTGCTACTCTAACATCTTTCTTGATAAGGCTGATTAGTTCCTGACTATCCAAAGGAATAAAACCCCAGAGTTGATTTTTTTCAATATAGAAACTAGAGATTACAATATTAGTCCAGTAATCTTCCTAGGGAGATACCAAGATGGACGGATAAGTCCAGAATTCATTCTTTTGGAGTCCTCTTAAATATGATCTGTATTCAACCTTACTCAACTGAGACCCTCTTTCTTCCCCATTAGAGACAGCTTTACACATAAATTTTGTAAGCATATTCCGTAAAAGATCTTGACTGGTGCTGGAAAGAGGCCTCTGTACTGCACCTGATGGCTCCACTAACCTTCTTGCTGATATTGAAGTTGGTTTTCCAATTGTTTCCATCATTAGAGATAAAGCTTCAAAAGCATATCTCCTGGAAAAGGGTATATAAAATTTGCACTAGGCTGGCAGAAACAGTCAGTTACCTGAGTACTAAATGAGATGAGGAAAGGGTAAGAAAGGACACCCCTCTGGGAACTTAGAGTGGAAGGGAAGGGAGACGGCAGAGGTGAAGGGAAAGCTGACATTCCACAGGGCATGCTAGGCAGGCTCTGATTCTAAGAAAGCCATCGTGGTCTGGAATCATATCCTACAGAGAGCCACTGTGGTAAAGTGAATTCTGGGACTATTAGGTTCATGATGGGAAAGGTGTGAGTGCCTCCCGCTGACATCTGCGTTCAATCATTCTTCTTCACAGCCATTTGTCCCACAGCCTGAATTGTCACTGGTAGGAACACCAGTATTCCTTCTTGTAGTGGATATCTTTGTTTGCTTGTTTTCGGGGCCTGCACACACTTTCTGTCTTTCCAATATTAGTTCCAGAATTTTATTTGGGGATTTACCTTCTGCTCACTCTCACGTCAGGTAGGGAACTACATCCGCTCAAAAGTGGAAAAGATGGTCAGTGCCAACCATTAACCTGGTGACAGTAATTGGTTCAGAGAAGCGCTCAGAAGTTGATTAAAACCAAACAGAAACATGGACTTTGGCTGGGACTTGTGAGAAAGACACTCTTGTTCCGTGTGGTTGGACTGGAAACTAGAAGTCACAGAGTTGTGGCAGCCACTTTGACACGACCAGGAGAGAACCTGTGTGAGAATGAATCCAGGTGGGATGTGAGTCAGTGATGGAAAGAAAAAAAGAGTCCTCTGCGCATCTGAGGATCCTGATCTGAATCCAGCCCTACACACTATGCATTTCGTGAGTCAAAAGATAACCCCTTTTGCCTAAGAAAGCTTGGGTTCAACATGTATCTCTTAGAACCAAATGAGTCCTAACAGATAAACATACTCTGGAAAGAATGCCCTAAGAGGAAAAAGAAAAGAGTTGGCTGAAATGCAATGAAGAAATGGTGAATGCAGAGCTCTTAGTATAATGTGGCATAAGAGTTCTCCTGTGAAGACTAAGTTTTCCTACTTTCTTTCTTTTCTACTACATACAGATTTCTGTAAATACATATATAGGCCAGAAATAAACTTAAATAATAAGCTCTATAGTAAACAAAATGTAAAAATTAACTCAGAAGCATAAACACTCTGTTGTTCCCATTCATTTATGACAGCAATTACATTAGTCACCACTTGGGTGAAAAGTCACAAGATTTCCAAATGGGCAATTTAACTACTTATTATATCTAGGTTTTATAGAGTAAGCAAAATTTAATTCTATTATACAAAGAACAATAGAAGTTGGAGTACATGCTCCTGGCTATCTTGTCTTATTGTTGAAATCTGACTTCTATAGGGAAAGCTATGAAATCAGAAGAAATAAAGAAAAAAAATTAGAAGGGGTTCTCTAAAATGTTGGAAACAAAATTTAGTAATGCTGACTATAATTATTCTAAGGCATGTGTTAATATGCCTGGGTCATTTCCTATTAGTAACATAATGTTGGGAACTGAGTTGGAGTCTATTTCACATAAGATATTAAGTCGTGTAAAACACGTAAGTAACAATAATAAATCAGTGTCAGGATTTCTGACAGTGCATAATGTAATACCAAGCATAGAGTGGCATTCTATCTTCAGACACTCGCACCCCTAAAGGAAATGCCAGTCACGTGTGCTAAATCAGAAGTTTCCACAACACCAGAGACTTCCAGCATGTCATTGCTCTTTGGAGATTATGTACAAAAAGGCATCTGCTCATGGATTCATTTTAACATGGATCCTTTTTTAAAGGAAGCTAAGTGTTCTGTATCAAATCAGGAATGAAAGTTGCAGCCAATGAAGATGGAAAAAAAAAAGATAGCTTATCCTTTACTGCTGGCAAAGCCAATTAGGCATATCTTTGTTTCATGACAGCTATATAAAGAATTGAGGAGTTGAGAGTGTGGGCATTTGATATGGATGTGCAAAGCAATTCTTTCTGTTGGCTCACATAAACAACATTTAGTGGAATATCCGGTAGATGTTTTTTTGGTCTCATTTCCCCAAACCATGTAAGGCAACACAATTTAATACATGCAGTGGTTTTCTGTCTTGTATCCCAAAAAATACAAGAGCTTCCTCAAATACAGAAATTAAGAGGAGCTGAGATGTCAATACTGATTCACTGGATTATTCAATTTGAAACTAAAATTAAGCTCACATTTGCATTATGTGCTTGATGTCTTTGACTTTCTGACTTTGTCATGTACTAGCAATACAGTAACTGTTCAACATAAAAATGCAGCATCAACATAAATTTTTACTGTAATTTAATTTATTTGATTGCATTTAACCTTTTGCAATTTATTTACTGATAAGTCTTTTCCACTAGATTGTGACCTCCTATAGAGCAAAAGTTTCATTTGTGTCTACTTTGTCAGCTCTATACGCATACTGGGAGCTCAGTTGTTGATGAAATAAATTTAGTATTGATTTCTGCAAGGAAGTATTAAGGATTTAAGTTGGTATTTTATTATGGAAGTCCCACAAGTCAAGTAGAATTCTTCTGGCCAGCAGACATCCTTATTTTGCAAACATATATTTTTGGAAGTTCCCTTAAGCACAAGACCTATAACAGTAATATCCAGCTTTCCTGACTGCTTTCTCTGAGTCAGGCAAAATACTAAGCACTCTGAATCCATAATTTCTTTTCTGTTCACAACTACCCTGTGCAGTATTATTATTACTATCAAAATAATCACAAATAAGGTAACTAATGTTTATAGGACTTAATTATGTGCCCAAGGTCATACAACCTGACACTTGGAGTCCTTGTTCCTAACTATTGCACTATGCTCTAAGCCAATAGATTCTGCACATTGATGACTATGAGAAGCTGTAGAAAACTACCAAGCCTATGGGAGCAGTAAGTAGGCAATTAACTTTACTGTAAACTCTAATCTTTCTTGTTTCTTGTTTCTTAGTTTCAAAAATGAGATCTACCACATGAATTCACTCAATCCCAAGGGTACATATGGGAATGGATTATATGTGATCTTAAATCAGGTAATTGATTGGTTCGAGGAGGTTGGCACAAGCACCACTGAAAAACACAGTTTGCTATATGCTCAAGGACACAGGTGTGCAGAGGGGGATGAATCAAAAAACTGATTGCTGGTCTGCAAAGTTAGTTTAGCACGGGACACCAGCCATTCCCTGTGACGTCAGCAACTCCTACGTGTTTCAAGAGATGAGAAAATGACACAGGGCGAAAAAATTACAAGCATTTTCTATGACAATTGGAGATGCTTGGCTGCACAGCTGTTACCCTGAATAGGCAAATAGTTGATAGTGACTAATGTTCATTTGAACACCATGTTACTTACTTGATATTTTTATGTAAATGTTATAATAACTGTATTAGCTTTGGGGATTTTTTTGTAATATAAAAGAGAAAAAAATGATCTCTCTAAATTAACACTAGGAAAAAAGCAACTTTTAAATGGGGTTAAATCATTTTATTTGTTTTACAAATAATCTATATTGAATTGAAGAGTTACCAAACAGGATATGAGATCAATTAGGGGAATAGCAAAGGGTTTGTGCATTATGAAAATATTCTAAAACTCCCCATCTATTTTCCTGAGGTCTCTTTAATAGATCCATGGGGAAATAAATGGATATGTGAAACTGACTACTGGTCAGAACAGGAAGAAAGTTAAGGTCAGCTTTCAAAAAGTCAAGCCAGGCACAGTGGCTCGTGCCTGTAATCCCAGCTACTCAGAAGGCTGAGGCAGGAGTTCAGGGACATTCTGGGCAACATAGTGAGACCCTATCTCTATTTTTAAAACAGTAGGAAGTATCTCACTCACCAAAACTAAATCTTTGCCTAATAGAAGAAAAAACTCCTCTTCCCCAGTCATTTTTAACTTTTCAAACATTTTTTTTCCTGCGAAAGCCCCCCGTCAAAAATAAGAGAATGGCAATCATAAAAACCACTGGTTCTGACATTTGGGGGGAGTGGGTGGTTGTACAGTCAGGTAAAAAGATAACTGATTTCTTTTTCTCATGGTGGGGAAAGAAAGGGGATTAGGTAGACCTATTTGATTTATTTACGGGCTTTAACTTAGTCCCTCCATTTTTCACCCCTTTCTTGTTCAATCGTTCATCATCCTTGCAGTCTCTAAGACCTGAATTCCTTGTTGGCTGCATCCTTCTCTGAGAGTATTCAAGTCTATGCCTATTCTCTTATTCTATGTTCTATACTTCATCATCTAAGAAATTTTTTGAAATATTTTGTTTTGTTAATTTTTCTCCTAGCTATGATTTTTCTAGCATCATACTTGGTTTTTATTTGTTACTGTCATTTTTACTCTGTCTCTGGAGCCAGAAGAAATAAATTCATGTACTCACTTCACCATTTTCAATGGGAAGACTGTTTATGCTTAAGAATTGAGAATTTACTTAATCAACCATTCATTCTGTATTTAACAAACATTTACCATTATTTTCTAACGGACAAAGAAGGTCCTAAAAGTCTAATAAGTATATTATGCATTCATTTAATATTGTTTTAAAGCATGCATCTTCTTTTGCACCAGGCATTGTGAAGAAATTCATGATTTGGTATCTCAAGATACCAAAGTAAACAACCATGAGGAGATCTAAATTCTCTGTCCTCACAAAAGTTAAAGATGAAGAAGGATTTTTTTTTCTTTTAGAGGTCTGAGTGAAATGGCTTCTAGGGTCTTTTTTAACTCAAGAATTCTGAGAAATGCAATCTATACGGAGGTTAAATGACCTGTATCGCCAGCTTAGATAGTGAAGTGAAGATCACTAACTGTCCCCTTTATCAACTCTCTTCTTTTTGATGATAATAGAGTTTCTTCCTCTAGTTTTGGCTGGAAACATGGGCAACCTACTAGAGATAACATTTTCAGCTTCCTCTGCAATGAAATGTGAATGGCAATAACCCATGCACAACTTTCCCAGCTGTTTATTTAAAATAAAATGGACTGTCCCAGGCCTCCTCTCTTTCCTCTTATCAAGAGCTATAAATATAGATAAATCGATGCCCAACTTTGATCATGCAGAAGCAGACAGTGACTCAATGGGTGGAAGAATTGATGGAAGCCAAGTCCCTTTACGACCCCAGGGAGCAGAGATTCCCCGCCAGGCTAGACCAGGCAGATGGTTTCATGAGAAATCAAAAACTTCTTTCTCATTTAAGCCACTATATTATAGGGGCCTTTTGTGACAACATCTTAATAGTTGCCTGAAATAACACAATAGTATTATTTTACCAAATAATTGTCAACTATCAGTTTCCCCACATATATTAAAATTATTTTTAAAATGGTGTCTGCTTAATTTCCAAATACTCAAATTGTATTCAAATAAAATTTCAGGAGCTACATTTCTAAATAAACATTCAGTAAGCAAATACACAGAGTAGCAATTACTCTTGGGCAAAGAGAAAGAACAATGGCTGAATCATACAATGGCTCATGAAGGCTTTGCTCAGACATCACACACAGTCACTTCTACATACGTTGCATTAGCTTAAGTAAGTCAATGACAAAGCCTGACTCAACAGAGTGGGGATGCATAACCCCCGCCCCATGAAAGGCACCATGGCTGTCATAACAATGAGTAGGAATATGCAATCCTTTTACAAAAAGGGAACCAAATAACTGGGCACAGTTATAGCATAGCCTCTACCGCAACCAAATAAAACAAACTTTAAATAACTTCCAGCTATAAGTCAAATAATTTAAATGGACTTCAATCTTATTCATATGTCTTCATCTCCTCTGTGCCACTGGGTTCTCATCACTGAAAAAGGATGTAGTGTGTTATATAAGACAGACTTTAAAAAACCTTTTGACAATAATGTTCTGGTCTTATTGCTTTTTGTAAACAGAACCTATGGTCAGATATCAAAGCATTCACACCTTACTTCCTGATATTCTTAAATCCTTTGCCTCTATACAGCAAATAAAAACATACTTGCTACAGAAAGGATCTCTATAATGTTAGATCAAATTTATCTGTGGCTATAGTAAAGGCAACCTCAATCAATTCATAAATTCCATCTATTAGAATTCAAAATGGCAATTTCCATTCTATCATAAAATGGAGATTAAGTATAAAGACTTAGAAAATATTCCCATATCATTCTAACAAGCTTTGTTTTTTTCTCCTCTTAGTTTTTACTAATGTGCAATTAAAGCAGCTTTCACTCAGAATTTTCTTGTCCTAGAGAGGGGAAAAAACTACTTTTATTTTATTGTTAGTAGGATTTCGATTCATGACTGTATAAACCATATATTACTAATCAGGGAAAAAAGAGAGAAGACCCAAGGAAACAAAATCAGAAAAGAAAAAGGAGACATTATAACCAATACCATGGAAATAGAAAAGATCATCAGAAACTATTCCACAAAACTATATGTTAACTGGAAAACCTGAAGGAAAGGGTGAAATGCTTCCAAATCATCCTTGACTTCTTTTTTATCTCTCACATCTCACATCTAATCTATCTACAATCCTGTAGACTCTGACTTCAAAATATACCTCAAAGCTGATCACCTTTACTGATATCACAAAGCTCAAACCATATCATTTTTCTCCTGGATTATTAAGACAGTTTCCCAAAATTATCTCCTCCTCTTTTAGTCTAATATTAACTAAACAGAGTAGTCATTTAAAAACATGTATCAGATTATGGCACAGAACTCTGCAATGTCTTCCCATTGTATCTAGTCCAATATCCAAAGTCCTTCCAGTGATCTACAATGCTTTACAGGTTTGACTTGCTTTCCATTGTCTCACCAACTTACTGCCTGCTGTTATCCCTTTAATAATCCTGCTTCAGTCATGTTTGTCTCCTTGCTGTTCACAGAGCATGCCAGGCACTCTCTTACCTCAGGGCCTTTGCACTTACTGGGAGGAATGACTCGGTCGCTCACCTCATTTAAGTTTCCACCAAAGTATCATCTTCTCTGTGAGGCTTACCTTTCCACTCCTTTTCTAGTAGTGGTTATCTCCCTCCTTTGCCTTATTTCTCTCCATAATTCCTATCTCCTTCAAAAATGCTACATACTTTACAAGATGATGAGCTCCCTGAAGGTAGAATGGCCTGTTCTATTTGTTTGATTGTTTGTTGTATTGTTGAATTTCAGTTAGTGCTGGAACAGTGTAGTCATCAGTAAGTTGCTTTTGAATGAAAGAATGAATGAGCTAGATCTTTAAAGATGAACAATAAAACAGATATCATGCTTGCTGTAGAGCAGAATGGGCCCAGAAACTCATGCTGTCATGCATCAAGACTTATGCCTACTTCAGAGCATTTTTAAGCAAATTAAAACCAATAATTGTTGCTTTTGCATGGCAATAAATTCGAAAATTTTTGCTCCCACCTGAGCCAGTTTTGCAATCAAAGAAGATGTACAAAATAGATCATTTTTAACCTAGAAAATGCAAAATGTTTTTGCCCTAAATAATGCTACAGAGGCTATCAATAAGACAAACTAGTTTAATGATTTCTTAAAACTTCAACCATTTACACTCCAGCTCTTGGCATCTGAGATGGCTCTCCCCTACCCTCAGTATTAAGATCAGTCTCTTTACCCCTTAGAGAACAACTCCAGGCTCCTAAATTTTAACTCCTAAAATTTAACTTCTCTTTCTCTGTTTTGTCATCATATGACACACAAAAAAATTAAACTATTTCCTAAAAAAGACACAGACATTTAGGTCATGAATCCAATGCCTATATATGAGAGCAGCTCCGTAGAACTAGGACAAAAAGCAAGATTTCTTAGGCACTCCATATCAGCCGTCTCCAGACATTTTCTGTAAAGGACCAGATAGTAAATATTTTAGGCTTTGTGAGTCATATGGTCTCTGCTACCACTACTCAACTCTGCTACTGTAGAGCAAAAACAACCATAGACAATATGTAAATAAAGGAGTGTGGCTGCATTCCAACACATCAAGTGGCAGGCCAGACCCACTGCTGGACTGGAGTTCCCTGGCTCCTGCCCTGTGTCTCCTCTATACAGCCAATCGGTTACTAGGGGCGACACTGCTTCTTGGGTGAATAAAGCTATCTACATATGTTGTATCCAGAGCAATTTGTTGACAGTTAAAATGATATTGTTTCAGAGTTTATGAGTTCCGAGTTGTACTCAAACCCCTTAACTTGCTTTCCCAGAGAGAGTGCTGAGGACATTAGGGAGAGTGCGTGGGAAGACAGTAAGAATTCCATCCACCAGCTCTTACAAGGAAACTGTAATGAGTACACTTGTACAAACATATATTTTTTTTTTTACCTAAAAAGTGGGTTTGTTTTTTTTGTTAATTTGTAGAGTGTTCAGAAATGTGTCTTCATATCTTTTGATAGTTTTCTGTGACTATAATCATTGAGACCTGGTGGTTAAAACACCCAGGAGGATCAAATTTGCAGCCATTAGAAAAGTTGTAAAAAATGTCCTGGGTGGATAGAAATAGTAAAGGTAGCTTTAGTCATCATAAACAAAGATAAGTTAAAATAGATTTGGGGACTAGGTAATACTGTTACACCCACTGACCTTGACCTCTTTAACTTTCACCGGGATATGTGGTATGACAGAAAGTGGTATGAAGGAAAATATAGCAGAACCAGACATAAAGAGCATTCTGTGAGTCCAATGCAGTAGCTTCAAGAAGTAACTTTTTTTGTTGGTGATGAGAGAATAAATGTGAGAAAACAGATTGGTAAATTGAGGGGTGACAACAATAATAGACGACACTTAATCAGCACTTGCTACATGCCAGGCAATGTCCTACGTGCTTTATATATATTAATATATATGAACTCATTTAATCTTTACAGCAACTCAATGACGCAAATACAGCTATTATGTCCCAAATTTCCAGATGAAGAACAGATATTTTAAGTAATTTGCCTAACGTCTCCAGCTGATTGGACAAACTGGGATTTGAACTTAGAAAATGTGGCTCTGTGGCTTATGCTTTTATCCACTTCACTATACACTGCCTCTTAGCAATGAACAGGTTAAGAGGGAATTTTTTTAATTAGGAAAATGTTAGCCCACTAGAAAGCAAAATTTTGAAAGCTAGTAGAAAATGTTAAGAGAAGAAAGTAGATAAAGCAAAATTTCTAAAAAGGTGGGAAAGGAATTCAGGTGTGATTTTAATCTTGGAGGAGAAAAAGAGACATTTTAAAGTACAACAGAAGGAAAGACATGCTGGGATATGAAGATCAGGGAAGCTACAGTTGCTCACACCCAAGTAGAAGTGGAGAAATCATTGGCTGGCCAGTGGACACAGGTCAGGCGCCTAAAGCACGTGGAAAGAGCGTCAAGTGTCTCCCGTGCAAAACTCAACAGGGTCCTCAAAGAGCTCAATCAGGACCAACAGGGCCCAGTTGGGGCCAGGTGGCACAGATTTATCATGGGCCCAAACAATTAGCATATTCTGATGCTTGTAAAATGTGCCAATTAGAAATCAATTATCTATTCATTAAGGCAATTGCTCTAGTGACCTGTTAATTTCAGTTATTTTGACAATTACAATTCAAAAGTTACAAACTATATCCCTTTTTAAAAGATTCTACACATCTGAGTTATCACTGGTGCAGACTGACCTTCTCCCTAGTTTTAGGCCAAATCTTTGATATTTTCTCTGCTTACTATATTTTGTCTATAAGACACAGATTTGTTTCAGATTTTGACATCTCATGTATCAAGTTATATCTTACCCTTGGTGATGAAATTGGGAGCATTTGTCCCTAGTGGTAAATAAAAGGATGATGTATCTGACAATCTGTGGCATCTTAGATTAGATGAACCACATCACTTACTTTGCCTCCAAGTAACATGAACACTTCCAGGCCAAGAAAAGACCAGACACTTCACTTCAACACTACTCAGTATTTCTATAGCATCTTGTCCTACCTAACATATTTCTACATGTTATTTTATACTTACACCAATCTATAGATAGATGTTTATTATCACTTCCTTTCTTTCACAGATGAGAAATCGGAGGTTCAGAGAAGTTAATTCCCCTGCACAAGGCCATTGACTCACAGAGCCAGCAAGCTGATGCCGGTCTCCTGGCACCAGCCTCTGCCCATCTGACTACACACTGTGATTACTCCAAGGCTTCTGCTCTATTTGAATAAAAGTTTGACTACTCTACATTTTAACTCAGGTTAAAATGAAACTGAAAACTACCTGTACAACTTTGATTGTAACTGACAATCTCTCACTCAGCAATGTAGAGAAAAAGCACTTGTAAGAATCTTACCCAACATCACCTTTTACTCATGAACAGTAAGAGGCATAGAAACCACTTTCTATGGCTGCAAAACCACTTTCTATCCTTTTGGAATCCTTTATATTTTGCAAGTCACAGACATCATCAAAATTCCAGGGTCTTTATGCTAACATACAGAAGCTTTCTTATGTGCAAGAAAAGAAAAAAATTTTTGAAAAGGAGCATGCATAAAAACGCTCTGAAGAATTGGGGCAATATCTTGAGCTGATGAAATGAATAAAGATAGCCAATATCAATCAACAGCCAGTGGAAAAATAACCCTCAACTTCAGATGCCTTTGAAGAGTACCAGAAAGACAGAGTGAAACATAACACAAAACTGATACAAAAGTCTGTTATTTGCAGAGAATTCAACCAAATGTGTCAGATGACCCATAAAATTATAATAGTCAACCTTTTCTTTGCAGGCATCACAAGATGGTGTTCACCTCACATTACCCACAAATGGGCTGCTTGCAGATGCTGGTGAACTGCCCTCGCGTTAGCTGGCAGCCAAGCCAGTTTGGATGTTCATTCGATCAAAACAATCCAACTTCCAAATTACCGGTCTGGCTGAAGAATCAGAATTATTTTGAGAGTTTGGCAACTAAAACAAATGGACTTGAGGGTTTGCAGGGTGTAGCTGGGATGAGGGTCTGACTGCGGCCAAAGGGAGGGGAAGGGCCAAGGGCGATGCTACAGAGAGAGGAGCTAGTAAGTGGATTTTTCAATATGCTCAGTGACGTGGAGACTTAACCAAGTGCTATTCCAGTCCCGCACTAGTGGACACTCAAATGTATTGCTAAGGAATAGTAAACAAAACAGTATGGCACTAAGGCAGGAATAGATTCACACAAGCAGAATATGGTAATTTAACCAAACCAATGGGGAAAACACGGATTAGGGAATAATTGGTTTTGAAACAATTGACCAATTTACCTGGAAAACCAGGTAAAACTGGATTATCACTTCTTTCCTTAAAACAAATTACAAATGAACTGGAAATCAAAATGCAAAAATCGAAACCATAAGAATGCTAGAATACATACAAAAATATTTTTATAATCTTAGGAAAAAAGACTTTTTAATAATATCAAAAAGCAAACACAAAGCAAATGTCATACAGGAAGTGACCAAAACATTTAACTCCATAAAACTGTAAGGTTTCTATACAGAAAAATATCTCCACAAACTGAAGGATAAATGACAACATGGAAAAGCAATAGTTTAAAATATATGTCCAAAAAATTAAAATACCTATTTTTTTAAAGTTCTTACAAATTTTTCTAAAAAATTTTAAATAAAAAGGCAATAGACATTAAAAAGATACTTCACAAAGGAAAAACAAAAACAAATGACCCTGCATGAAGAATCTCAGTTGGGTGATAAAAATGTTCTAAAACTGATCTATTATGGTAGTTGTACAACTTAGTAAACTTACTTTAAAAGAAGCAATCATTGAATCATACACTTGAAATGGGTGAATTATAGAAAATGTTAAATATGCCTCAATAAAGTTCTAATAAATGACCAATACAAACTAAAATAGATGTTCTTGCTCATTAATATTTAAAGAAATACTAATGACATTTCTTGCAATGCTCTCCTCTCTAAGCTTCAAGGACACCCTATTGTCCTGGTTTTCTTCCTACGTCTCTGATAGCTCCTTAGCATCCTTTGTTTGTTCTTCCACTTCTAGAGATGGCCATTCCTTAGGATTCTCTGCTGAACCTTAACGTTTTGCCCCATTCCCTCCCTAAAAGTTATCACCTGCAAACAGGGCTCTGAATCAGTAATAACAACTTGATAAAATAACATTCCAGGCCTCTTTGTGAACTCCAGAATTGTGTATCTAACTTTCTTCTTGGCATCCTACCTGGTTGAATCACCAACATACTCTTCAATCCCATTCTTGCTCCTGCCTACAATTCTCAAGAACGCCTTTCTCTGTAAATATCTCTATTCTCCCACTTGCACATGCGAAAACTCAGATTCATCCTTGGTATCTTTCTCTCCCTTCATTTCCTCATCCAATCCATCCCCTATTCCTATCAGGTGTATGTCAAAAATATCTTTTGATTCCATTCACTTCCTTATAACTTTACAGTTCAAACCATCACCATCTTCCATTGAACAATTCCAAGAACACTCTAACTGGTTTCCCACTCCTACTCTTGTCCCTCTCTAATCCATTCACCCAAAACTGTAAGCATGATTTTTATTAGACAGAGTCTTGCTCTATCACCCTAGGTAGAGTGCCATTGTGTCATTGTACCTCACTGCAACCTCAAACTCCTGGGCGCAAGCGATCCTCCTGCCTCAGCCTCCTGAGTAGCTGGTACTACAAGCATGACTCACAATGCCCAGCTAACTTCACTATTTGTAGTAGAGGTGGGGTCTCGCTCTTGCTCAGGCTGGTCTGGAACTCCTGAGCTCAAGCGATCCTCCTGCTTGGGCCTCCCAGAGTGGTAGGATTACAGGCGTGAGCCACCACACCTGACCTGAGCATGATTTTTTTTAATGCAGCTAAGCTTATCGAGTCAGACACCAAGACGCACTACTCAGGTTCCACTTCAATGAAGACTTGTTGTCCAGAGACAGGAAGGGATGTAAGTCCCTCTGGGTTGTCTTGACTGCAAAGAATTGCCTTGTCCTAGCTCACAGCCCATCCTGGGGAGGCCTGCATCCAGTGACTGTTCAATGTGGAGATATAAAAGCCCAACCATCTCAGCCCAACTGGGGACCACTCTGGAGAATAATTCTAGTTCCACTGCTCCCTGTGGAGTCAGCCAAGGCTATCACTGGGCCCAAACCCCAGAATACCCTTTCTCTGCCCAAACCTTCTTTCTTCTCCTCCTTCCACGGTTGTTAATTCAAGAGTACTCCTTAATAAACATCTTTCCCACTAAAGGCTATCTCAGATTGCATCCCTCAGAATACCATCTGCAACAGTCTTTTGCTTCCCTGCTAGAAATCCTGTGATGGCATTATTTAGGTCCTACCGATGCAGACATATTCTTCTCTTGTCACTCTCCTACTATAGTCTGCTGCACCTCTGTCTTCAAATATACCAAACTTCTGCAGGCGTCAGAATTACTGCACTTGGTGGATCCAAAATAAGGTTTCCTCCTGATGATGGTATCCAATCTAACATTGGATACCATCCAGTCTATTCTAGACTGTGGAATACAGATCACTCATAGATATTAATCTATTTCTTCACTTTACAAGCTTCTTATAGGGATGGTTCTGTCTCAGAAGATTGACACTGTCTATTGCACCTGGCACAGAGCTTTGCTCACAGAAGACACACAATAAATAAAATGCATATGAGTTAGGTTACTTGGCAACAAATACTCCGTTGCAGTACCAAATCACTATCAACAAGAGCACCCTCAAAAAAAGCTTTTCTACTAAAACAAGAGCCAAACTCCAGTGGAGAAAGGGGATGGAGAGACAGGAGACAATTGCTATATAAAATTTACAATTGTCTTATAAGGTTGAGATCAGAAACTCTTTCAAGGCGAACTAAAGCACAACCTCAGCAATGACTCATACCCAAAATATTTGAGGAAGTAGCAAGAGGGACATTGGGCTATCTTTTTTCAACTCATGTTTATCACATCTCAGAAACTCCTTTCAGGAAAGGTTTCCTCTTGAATAATTCCATACTCAATCTTTCCTTTTCTGCTGTTGAATCTTTGTTTAAATAGATTCAAAGACAAATAATTACTTTTTACCTATTCATGATATATCCTTTCTCTCTAATCCCAAGGCCCTTTATTTAATGCCATTTTTCTTTCCATTTGGGATCACTGTCAACAAACCCCTATGATTCCAGCTTATTAGTGAGTGTTTATAGTTAATTAAGATGAACTATACATTCCTGAAGCTAACAACTGTGGCCCCTTGAAAAAGAACCTCCTTCTTAGAAGACAACTGAAAAGTAAATATAGTAATTTAAATAACTAAAAATTCCAAAAAAGCAAATAATCCATTTACACTCCAAAAATCTCCAAGAGAGTGCTACCATGACCATACAGGCAAAATAATTTCTCCTTAACCATGAGAGAATCCATTTGTCTTTGGATTTTAGTACTGATAGATAAACAGATAGCTTATATTTTTAAAATCATTATTAAAAAGCTCTTAAAGATGTGAAGAACCTGGACCAAAAAAAAAAAAAAAAACAGGTATTAGAAATTGGTGAGAGAAAAGAAATAACAGATCACCCCTCAACAAGCCAAAAATTTAATTATCACCTTTACTCAAATCCAAACACCCAGTTTCTTGTCTCAAGGAGACCTACTCACAGAATGTTTTTCATGACTAACCTTATGTTTGCGACTGAAGATTAAAAACTAAATATTATTTGACAAGTTTTTATATGACGACATAAAGAGCAGCTAGAGCCTGCTGTTGACTCAGACGTTTCTGCCAACCTCCTCTGCCTGCCAAAATATAGCTTCAATAAGCACACATAAATTTTATTTTTAATAAATAACCACAAAATGGTTTCATAAACAGACTAAACTGTGGATAATTGTAGCTTACAATGAATATGTGTTACAGTTTCAGTAAATAGAAGTTCCACAGTCTGAAGCTGGCACACACTATCCCCATCGTATGGATTGATGTCAAACCAGCTCATGTTGGAACACCCTGGTGATTTTCTTGGGAAGAGGCCTACGTGCTAACTACTTGGGCTCCTGCCTTCTTGCAGTATCCCTCCTGTTTGTCTACGCAGACATTAGGTTTCAGAGTCCTGAGAATTTAAAAGGATAGCTGAGGTCTCTACTTGGTGTCCCAAAAAGGTCTTTGTGGTAAGAAAAGTTCCTTATGCCCTGACTACCATGTAGACACCTATGATGGTTTAAAATGAATAAATAAAGGGCATCTGGGGGAAATAAATACTGATGTGCTGAGAAGGAACCAGTGAGAATAAACTGTTCTTTCTAACTAACTTTTCTTGGAATTTACGTGTTCCTTCTACTCAAAGGATCCTTTTGGAAGAGTGCATTGCCTTTTCCTCTGTTTTCTTTTTCTTTTTTCCTTTCCTTTTTTTTTTTGATTCCTTAAGAAAAAAGCAGCTTATTGAAAACTTAATGAAATTTTTTTCTCCGTTAGAAATCAGCTTTATTTTTAAGCTTCTTTGACCACACGTGTGCCTGGATGAACTTCCCTCCCACTCATGGAAAAGAGTTCCACGTTCCTCACACTTCCAGCTCTGATTTTCCAAATTCCCCTTCACTTCCCATTGACCCCGGGAGGCTTAGAGGGAGAAAAGTCAAAGGGGGATTTTTTTTTTTTTCCCCAATGTGCTCAGCTTCTTTTTGAAGATGAGGAAAGAGAGTTTTATCTCTAGTAAAAACAGGCCCTTTTGTGGGAAAGAAGTGACGATTGATCAAACGGCATTCGGAATTCCAGGCATGCCAAGATACCGCTAGGTTAAATGGTGGAGATGACCCGAAGCCCCTGTGCTGTCTTAAAATAAATAAAATTACTCTGGCAACATGTTCTGCATTCCTGTTTGTACTTGGCAATTTACGTGTTTTACATTCTACCTGTGGTGACCTTTCACTCGTTTCTGAGCTCACAGTTGAATTCAGTTAGCCAGAATTTACTGAAAATCTCCCTATGGGATGTAGGAAACTGGGCCCCGGGATGGACAAGGCAGTCCAATGTGGTAAGGAAGGGGATGGAGCAAGAGGGTGGCTCTGACACCACGCGGCACCCAGCCCGAGGACATGGAATACAGCAGAGCTATGGATTAAGTTCTTTGTGCGCACAGGGAGCCAGTGACTCAGACTGCCGGAGGTTGACCTCCACCAGGAGGAATGCCTTATGGTGTTTTGCGACCTATGAAACGTTGGCAGCCTACAGTGCCGCCTCGCAATTCTGTTATGCTTTTCAGCATTGCCAAGGTTAGATTTCTCATCTTAACCTCAGTTCTCCTCCAGTCTGTACCCTTTGCAACCCTGCACAACCCGCAGCAATATTTCTCCAAGCAAATCCTCCCTGACTGCAGTCAGTTTTTCTATTTATTCCTCACTCCAAATGAAATTGAACTCTCTCTCTATTTCTTGTTCAACAGCTACATGTAGAAAGCTATAGCACATACAGAGATACAGGATCCTATACATCACAAAGCTTATAACCCAGCAGAAGAGTTAGACATCTAAAAATTTAATTTAAAAAATAATGTTGTAATAGAGGTGTGCGTAAAATGCTGTGAGCACTTAGACAAAGTAGTGGTGAGTTTTGGTTCAGTGGGATTGTAGTTTTCACAAAGGTTCTGGCATGTAAACTGAACCAAGAGGTGTGGGTACCTTTTCTAGGGTTCCAAGGAAGAGCGAGAGCAAAAGACTGAAGATGCCTGGGTAGGTGGCCAAGAGTGCTAGTATTTGAGTGTGGCCAGAGCACAGGATACTTACAGAAATAGAATAAGAGCTAGAAAGGTTGGTTTGGGCCAACTCAAATCCAAATCAACAAGAATAAATGTTACCCTGTGGGTGATGGGGAGCAATTGATGTTTTCTGAGAAAAATAATGGCTTGCACTGACATGTGTTTTAGAATGGCAACTCTGGAAGCAGTGAGAAAGATTGATTAGACCAAGTCAGGAGCTGGAATGAACCCCTGTCGACGAGCCAGTTACGGCGGGAACAGAAGGCTGTTAGATGAGAGGCCCCGTACAGGCTGATATAAACGTTTTCCCAGTGTAGACAGGACTCCACTATCATATCTCAACCTCTTTGCCACCCCTCCTTTTTTAACAATCAGGCAGCTGACCAAAGAAATCAGATGCTAATAGAATGAAAGGGCTATAGAGCAGTGCTGTCCAGTAGAACCTTTCGCAGTAAAGGACACTGAGCACTTGACATGTGACCACTGTGACCGAAGAGCTAGATTTTTCATTTTGTTTAACTTTAATTAATTTTAATTTTCACTGCACCATCTTGGACAGTGCAGCTCTAGAGAACAAAATTTTACTAACTCAGAAGATCCAACACATTTCTGAAAATTTTACGTAATTCCTCTACCAATCATCAGACTTCGGTGGCTTTGCTGGATTTGGAAATGGTGCTATCAAAGCCCTCCGTTAACATATGGTAAGATGCAGTGCCTGTAGTTAGCTCAGGCATAACAAAACTCCAAAAACATTTTCACTTCCCAGAGAGATCCTTTGCGTTATTCAAAAGGACCATCTCGTCTCTGGGTCTACTCAGGATGGCCTATCAATGGTCAATGAGATCACGCAGGTCAGGAAGAGGTTGACCAGTTCTCTCTGACTGCACAGGCAAGGGTCTGCATCCTGACTATCTGTTTTCCAATGAAAGCTTCCCAGTGAGTCATTGGCCCATTGTAACTGAAGCACAGCGGAATGATCATGGTGTGTCTTTAAGTGTTTTTGTAAGTTGATTTGTGGTGTTAACTTTCTGGATCACAGAAATGATGTCGTTCAATATTTTTTCCCTCTGTGGTTTGTAGTCAAGAATTATGACCAGTTGCTGAGACTTCAACTTTTGAGTTCTCCAGGTAGTTATGTCAAGAATATCCTTTTGCAATTTTCTTGGAAACTGATTCTTTGTTACATGAATTCAGATACATATGTCATCACTACGGGTCAGCTATCAGCACATCTGACCTTTTTGGGACTTCATTTCTTATAATCTCTTATAGAATACTGTAGCGGACTAAATAAAAATAGAATTAGATAACATGTTACTTGCTAATCCCTCTAACAAAATTTATAAGAGAAATACTGGAAGAAATTTAGCAACAAGAGGCTATTGAAATAACATTGAATTTATACATTGGTTATCTCTAGTAGAACAAGTATTTTGAAGAGGGCTGTAATAATATAAATCTCTGAAACCTTTAAAAACAGAACAGATTGCTTTCAAGCCATAATAAAAGAAATAGATGTGCCTGAAGCCATAAAGATGAAATAGTGTTTTTCAAATCGTGGGTCATGACCAACTAGGTTTTGAAATCAATTTAGTGGGTCAGAATCAAATTTTAAAAATTAGAATAGAATAGAATAGAAAAAATATCAGTGTATTTCCCACATATTAAAGGATAGAAATTCTAGATTTTAAAACTATCAGTTGTGTTAGGGTCAGTGTATTCTGAGTCATGATATAAAATAAGTATTTTTTATAGAACATTACTGCACAGACAACTTGAAAGCCACTGATTGCCAAATGACAGGACTTGAAGTTTTCTGCTGAATGGAATGTTCCTTATGACAAATATTAAGTATTTGTTATATGCTTGACATTGTATTCAATTATAAGATGAACACATGGCTACTTCCTTCAAATAATTTATCATCTCCAAACAAATAATTATAATACAATGGTTACTGCAATAGACATGAAGAGGTATGTTGGGAACATGACTCTACTTGTGCATGTGTCAGAGAACAGAAAGGAGGCATGGGGAAGGCTTCATAGGGACAGTGGCATTTGATGTCATCCATGAAAAGTAAGTGACCTGGAAGGACAGAGAGAAGGCCATTCCAAGAAGACAAAGTACCTTCTATAAAGGCTGAGCTATGACTTGTGCTACGCCTAGAATCTAGAGTGCTACTCCAATTTTATTACACATCCTGGTCATTTAATACAGCCTTCAAACCTAGAGGTATGGTGAAAGTTGAGAGACTTTATTTTCATGACTTTTGAATTGTTAATACTATGGTGGTATTTGATTCACATCTTAAAACCATCACTTTTTTTTTCATTATTTATTTAGAGACAGGGTCTCGCTCTTGTTCAGGCTGGTCTAGAACTCCTGACCTCAAGCAATCCTCCTGCCTCAACCTCCCAGAGTGCTAGGATTACAGGCGTGCACCACCGCGCCCGGCCAAAACCATCACTTTTAATAGCAAAGTTTGTCAGATAGAAGAGTTTATATCAAATGGGTCAAAAGTTAAATTTCCTGGGGTCTTCCCAGGAATGAAACAAAAGTCATTTGCATAATCACAGGACTTAGAAAATCATATCTCAAACTCCTTTTTTTTGGTGATTTGAAAAAAACAAATATTTTTTTAGAAAACAAAATAGTACACTGTAAAAGAACCAACAAAATTAGGTCATGCTTTGTATACATAAAACTATTATAGGACATACATCATTTAGTTTAATTTCACACTTATAAAATTTATATTATATGGGGTGGAGGGTACAAATTGAGGCCCAGAACATCAGGTATGTGTGTCATTAATAATCATAAAAGGCTTTGGAGCCAATTTAAGCACTATGTGTGTGATTTATAAGCATGAAATTATAGAGTTGAAAGCTCTACTTCAAAATAAAACTTTTCACAATTGTTTTTTTCTTGGTATCCTTTACATTTGAGCATGAATATATTTGGTATTTATTTCAAATCATTCCTCTTCCTTTACTTTTCCATGGTTCCTAACAGAAGAGCTTTTCCAACAGAATTTCAATTCACAGGCACCAAACGATCCAGCATAATCTAAGCGAACTTTATATAGTAAGCAGGGCAATTGGTAAAAAGAAATAATAAATTATTGAAGACTAGGTAAATAATCGTTCTTCTAAGTGTGATATGTGTGTGTGTGCATTCTTGGTTTGTGATGGGGAAAAAAATAATTCCAATTACTATTCAAATAATCTCAAAGAGTGAAAATGACCCTTCTATTTTAGATTTCATATATTCCAGGAGAATTGCTACTGTAAAGATTTTGACATGGCCTAGATGTATAATCTTACTCCCCCAAAATGATTTGTCTTTTAGAATAATGACCTCGATTTGAAATGAGAAAATAAATAATAATATTTTCAAGCTTTACCCTAACACAGTTTTGAAACAAATATTAAACCCTCCTGCTCAGGTACCCATTAAATTTTTCATTTCTTGGAAAGGAGAAACACAGTAATTATAATTGCAGACTCTATGCAAGACTTAAAAGTCAAGCAAACCCAAAAGAATCATAACTTTTTAAGGCAGTTCTTAAGAGTTTTCAGAATAAGAAAAGTGATTATGAGTCAGTTTGGGTTTGGGTTTGATTTTTATCCTGCGGGAGTGAACATTAGACCAAAAATACATATATCTTGGAGTGAAATTCCTTTCCCCAACTGCCTGAATGCTGTAATGTCAGATTTTTCAAATTCTTCTCTACCTTAGAGGAATCAGATATTTCCAGGAACACCAGGATGGGTGCTTTTCTTTTCAGCAAGACGTCAATTGTCTACCTGTTTATATAGCAGAAGCTATGTAATTTAATCTCCACCACAAAAGACAATCATTATGATTAAATCAGGAGCTGGTTTAACAAGGTACACCTAATAGGCACTTCTGCTCATCAGATCTTGCACAAACAACATTCTTTCATTGTGCAACATGTAAAATAACTCAATGTTTTCGTCCTGTTGCAGATTCCGACACCAGGCACAGCGGGCTACCTCTTGACTGACTTTTCAGGGGAAAGCAGAAGAGATATCACTCTGTTCCATAGACTGGGGCCTCAGTTCACGTAGCCTGTATGAAAGCAGAAAAGGGAGGCATTTTTTCCACTGTTTATACTCACGGCGGGTTTTTGGTATACCACACGGCTGAGGACACGTCTCTCAAAGCACGTGGTGAAAAGAATGTGCCTCAGAGAACATAACTTTTTCCAAACTCAACTGGTTTCCCCAGCTTATAAATTTCCCCTCCCTTATACTCTTATTCAAACAGACTCATGTATACACACACACACACACGTACACATGCACACGTGCACACACAATTTGAAGAAAGCAAGGGAAAACCAAAAGGGTCTTGTGAAGCAAGCAAAAGCACATGAAAGGAAGACAAAGCTTTAAAAAGAGAAAGAGAAATAAATGTGAAAAAGGAACACAACCCAGGGTAAGAAAGAACCCTAAGAAAGGGGAAAACAAAATATTTTTGAGTACTATAAAAAGGAAAATATTTCCAAAGAGGGAGAAAACACCCAGCAGAATTGCAGGTCATGAGTGAATTTATGAACTATCATTTCCTTTCAAGCCCAAAGGTGGAACATGTGGATCAGCCTCCCCTACCTCTACCCAGTGTCTTGGCTGTTTCTGTGTTTCTGTCACCATATCTCACATTTTTCTCCTTTTGTTGTTTTCTTATAAATCTCCCTCCTTCTCAGGAGGTGAATGGAAGGTGGCCCCTCTATAAGTGACTATTATCCCTTCTGGGGTGAGGAATGTGGAAGAACCATGTGAGGAATTCTAAGCAGCCCAGCAGCCCAGCTCAGGCAGAGCTGTCTGTGGCGGGAACAGTGAGAGAGCCTGGACACAGGAACAATGGTGCTAATGTCCTCAGAAATCATCGCCGTGTATATTTCCCATTTAGAGACAATTCAGGGTTGAAAAAGAAACCAATATCGTCGCAAAGAAACACTATGGGCTTCTAGTTTGTCACTTATCTAGAGAACTTTTTTTGGTGTGTTCCGTCCCTCCATTTCAAGCTTTGGGACGGGAGAAGCAGCAACATCCCAGGATCTTTTAAATCCTGTCTTATGTGACAAATCTCACAGCTGCACCTACCCCGTATCATGCCCTAATGAGGTAGGTCACATAGGAATACATTCCTTCCCAAGAATCATTTTGCTGCTGTTTCTAGAGTAGAAAGGAATTATGTTTAAAGATATGACACAGATCCCCAAATTTTATATTAGAAAAGAAAAACCAGAAACCAGACTAAGCTATTTTTAGTGTGTGTGTGTGTGTGTGTGTGTATGTGTGTGATAGATAGAATATGTGCATATATATCTAGAAGAAGAGCAAGGATATATATGAACATGCATATATATACATATATGTAACTCATTGCCCCATCTTGCCTTTTTAAAGCCCTAAGACTATTTTCGTGTGCATATTTTTTTTTTTTCTTAAAGGTGATATTTATGACTCACCACCAAAATGTTACACAAAAAATTACCTTGGTACTAATACGGATTTTCAAGACCAAATCATGATCCAACTTTTGGTTTTGTCCTGAAGGATTACATGTAGGTAGCCCTTCATCAAGGAATAGCAAGTAAATCCACAGTTTAGACCGTTATATAATGCAAACCTCACTTGAATGTGGTCCTCAACTTTTAGAGTTCATGTGCACTGATGTGAAATCTCCTCTTATTCCCTTCCTCAAATTCTAACACTCCCTCCCCTGGCTTAATTATCAGAGCCGCTGTCTTTCATGAAATGATGATGGTGCTGATGCAGTTAATAATGGAGATGATGATGATGGTGGGGGAGGCAGTGGTGGCAGTGAGGGTGATGGCAATAATGACAGCCAACAGCTACTGAAAGTTAGAATTTGGCAGGCGTTAAGCTAAGCAGGTTTCAGGGATTATCTCATTCAGTTTTCAAACAACCCCATGAGGTAAGACCAGTCCCCATTTACCAGGTGCAGCAACTGAGCACCGTAGTGTTAGGTAAATATCATACTCAAGGCCACACACTGGTAAGTGACAGAGCCCAAGCATGAACGCAGAAGGTCCCCCTCAGATCTTGTGCTGTTCATCCCCACCATCCCCTGCATGACATCCATGCAGGTCCTGAGCCACTGAGAGCGTGGGCTCCTCCACAGATGCTCAGGCCGGGAGCTGGGGCTTTGGGTGTGCAGGCGTCCAAGGTTGAATATGGATTCGGCTCACTACATTTGGGCAAATTCAGAGCCAACTGCTACACAATTGATTGGGCTATGAAAGGATCCAAAAATGTAAGGGGCCAAAACAAGCAAACTGTTTCACAGTCTGGCTATGCCTTTCACACAAAGTCAGAATCCCTATGCGCAAGGCCAGCCCCATGGCAATGCAGAGAGCACCCTGAGTGGATTCGTCACTGCCCTCCTGACTCACACACTCCCAGTGCCCACCAAAGACACATGTGTTCTGACACCCTGTCTGAGACCTGGAATAAAACACAAATATTCTACAATATGCAAACCCAAGATCACACTAGATAATAGGGAACTGAAGCAAGAGGGAGAAATGTTTTGATATTAAAGAGTTCTAGAAAGATCTAAGGTTCACAGTACCCCCAACCCAATCTCTTCACTACCGCTACCACACACACACACACACACACACACACACACCCTACAATGTGCCATCAAAATGGCAGACAAAAACAATCAGAGAGCAATAGGCAAAATGAATAGGAAGTGCTTCAAATGGGCAATGAAAATAAAAGAGGGAAAAATCCTTTATTCTATACTGTAATCATTTATTCAATAAATTTTAATTGAATATCAAGCCTTATGGATATAAGTTGAGGAACTGCCAGTCTAGTGTAAGAGACACAAATGACCAAGTACAGAAAATACACCATCCTTTTCTATCAGCCTTTCATTGTGAATGGCTGTGTGTTGTCTACATACACATAAATTTTTGAATAGATTTGAAACAACCTGTCTTATGCAGGGATTAGCTTTTGTTTGGGGGTTCTACATATGTTTCCTCCCCTTCATTAGTGGGTGGTTGACTTTTAAATATGGTTAATTTTGAGTATCAATAAATCTTGGCTTCACATTTAATTTCTTTACCTAATTTTTGGCTCGATTTCTGAATTTCAGGTTACCCATAACCTGACTTCAAATATACTTTTAAGTAACTTCAATTAACATACACTGGTGTGGTATAAGAGGACTAAGTTACAATACGGACATAGACCTCTCTCAAAAGGGACTTTACAATTGATTATGGTAATTAGATATACAAATAACTTTACCACAAAAGTGACAGAAATTGTTGTGAGTGTGAGAAAGATAGGTACAAAAGTTTACATTTAGTTGAAGGAATTTAGAGTTTTTTTCTTAATTTGACTACAAACTTTCAGACAAGGTGTCTTTTTTAAAAAAAAATGAAAATTCAAATCATTACAGCTCAAAAACCTTTATAAAGATAATATTCAATATCCTTTATGTCTGAAAACCTCAGCATTTGCCTGTGTTTGAGATGTTTAAGCAGCTGATGGACTTAGCCAGGGCCTACTGGGGGGTTGTGCGTTTTCCCACACTTGGTAATGCCCACACTTGCAACACGCATGAAAGGAACTCTAGGTTCAGGTATGGCTTGATTCAGGAACTCAGAGGCATTAGAATAAAACTTTCTCCAGCTCTTTATTCTGCCTCCTATGGTGATGAGTTCATTTTCAGTCTCCTGTGTTGACTCCTGACAACTCCGGGCTTATACTCTCCCATGTTCAATCTAACAGAGAAGAGAAAGTGTTTCTTCCCAGGAGCTCCTGGACCTAGACATTCCCTGGATTCACTTCTTCCCATCTCTGAAACAGTCACTGTGGTTCTGGGGCTTTGACGCATTGAATAGCCAAGCTTGGGTCACAGACTCCATTCCTAGCGTCAAGCATGACAGCCTACTCGCACCAAAGGGACCATGAGTGGAAGAAGATGGTGCTTCAAAGAGAAGGAAAGGGCATCTGATGTTGGGTGTTTCAAACAAATATTTCTACACATACTTCATTCTTCTGAGGGAGATCATACACATGAACCTTATATTCCAGTTATACATGGAGCAGTGTCAATGAGGAATATACAGAGAAAGCAGAAGTATAATTGTGGTTTTTGAACTGAAGTTGCTGCCTAAATAATTGATTCTTAAATCTATGTTTGACTTTCAGTAAATGGTTCCACAGTACCTTGAATCCTGTTCTTCTCTGGTGTAGACTCTGGGAACCCTCCTGCTGAGCTCAGTCCTGCATTCTGTTCCCCTTCTTCCCAGGCCTCCCCTTCCATTGATGTGGGAGGGTCTCTGAAGAGAAAATTAGTGTTGAGTCTATTCAATCAAATATGTGTTCAAGAATGAGGAGAAACAGCATCCCTCAACCTCATCAACACATTGAAGCTAAACAGGAGAAATTCATGCAAAAGCAGGAAACCACCAGACCACACTTTGGGTGTTTGTCCACAAGCCCTGCTCTGTCTGTTTTCAAAGCAATTTCTCACCGCAGAGACTTTCTGCCCAAATGTCAAAAAGGTATAATGGCTCTGAGAGCACTGTTTAGGATAAGGAGTATGAAGAAGGAGGAAGGACCATAAGTGCGTATTAATAAATGTATCCCAGGGCAAATCATGCATTTAGCTAACATAATAGCAAACCAAGACCAACAGTCTGAAATCATAGCTATTAAACACATTCAACATCTGCCTTTTCAGATAATTATCATTATACTTCCAGAACAAGTTTTTTTTGTACAAGTGTCTTATTTTAAGTTGCTTCAAATTGTCTTTAAAAGTAAGTGAAGTTATATACGAACCACAGCTCATTATCAGGAAAATACTAGGTCCTTAATAAATGTCTTATTGGCTGAATTGTAATGACGGTTAATGCAGTACACATGCTCCACTTGGGTAAAATGTCATAATTTTAACAAGGGCCTGCAGGAGCCCTTCTGAAGATGACACTGTGACTCAAAGGAATGACTAATAGCAGGAATTCCAAACACCATGGTCGATGCAAATAGAGGAATTGTTTTAGCTCGTGCCCTATTTGGGGACTTCCCAGTTTTGCTATTTATCTTGCCAATAAGTAGAATGAGTTTCATCTGCATTAAATATACTTATGCTAAAGTAGCAACCTCTGAAATAAGTCTTGCTTTATTCACCAGCCTCATTCGAATTAGATTGATTTTCTAAATACAGTTAGTTTTTTGGCAAGACTATTTCACTCATAAGAAATGATACGTGAGAAATCATATATGATAACGAAGCTTTAAAAGAATCTTTAAAGTGTGCCTGATGAAATTATACATTTATACGATGACTGCTCTGACATATTCAAATATAAATAAATGCCCAGCACTACACATTGCACAACTCCAGGGGGGCTCCATTCACATTGCATTCCGAGTGAGTGTCCCTGGAAAGAGGGAAATTGGAGCAGTCCAGTATATGTGTCGTTTGCTTAAAATGCAGTGTGTTTGTGTATGTGTGTACATAGATACACACACGTCCTATATCTACATCTACATCTCAGAGTAGATTTGGTCTTTCAGAAATTTTCCTCTACTCAACAGGTAGTAAATTGGCTTGGAATTTACCAATACATTTGTAATATGGAAGCTACCTCTAAGCTATTCATATCCCCCTTCCACCATTCAGATTTTGATGAACTATAAATTATAACTGAATTATCCAGCCATGTATGCCTTGTCCATAATTGTATTTAAGTTATCCATAGGGTTTCTTTCTTCCCATAGAATTTATGTGTGTTTGTGTATGTGTGTGTCTACACATACATATATACATACATATAAACATACACACACACCTATATACCGAGACGTGTGTTTGTGTTTGGAGAGAGAGAGAGTGTAAAGTTTCCATTTATCTCAAAACCATGGCAACTATGAATAAAGTTCTTCTCTACAAATCAGGAGAGCAGGTTGTCCTGCACATATCAGGAACTAACTACATGAGCATAAGCAGGTCACTCCCTCTTCTGAATCTTTCTTTAATTTGAAAATTGCACATTTAATTTAAAAAGAGTGATAATTTATTAGTTGGCAAAGGTCTACTTAGTGGGCTCAGAAATATACAGACTCTATGTTCCCTGGATTCAACAGCAAAAGCAAGCTGTATTTTGCTGTCAAGACTTACAAGAAGTCATAAGCTTAAAAGAAAATTGAGAAATCTGACAGAAGGTGTAACTTTTTTAGGTGAATTTAATGTGAGTTAATTGTATAAAACTTCCCGATTCCAAAAATGAAAACCAAGCTGTACTATAACAGGAATAACACTTAGCTAATCTATTCAAACTGGATCTCAACCAAGTTTCCAGGGTAGAAAAGACTTATGACTGGTCACCAGCTCCCAGTACAAGTTTCAGTTTTCAAAATATTTCCTTTGAAAGAAAAAAAAGAAAAGGGCAGAATATCAATTTTGAACTTTAAAGAAAAATACCATTGCCACATATATTCCTGGAATTCTGCTTAGCGTTGTCTCACTTTTTCCCCTTACCTTAACATTTCTATAGAAAGGGGCATTGTCCAATTAACATGATCCTTTCTTTGGACAGAGCCACCATCATTTACTACCCTGGAGAAAGGAGTGAGCAAAGCATCTGTAACAACATTGCCTTTCACATACTAATCCTTACACTAAGGTAATCCATTTATTCTTCCCTTATTTCCTCCTATAAAGATTTTTCTGTAAAATGTATATTCACACTCTCTGCTGATTTATATCTATGGGAAATCAATGTCCCTCTTAATGCTCCAGAGACTTAAAGAAATAACCCATTCTCAGCAGCAATAAGATTATGTTCGTGGAGAGAATTTGCCTGTGAAATATTACCCCGCAGCCTTTTGAACCTCTTATCATCATTTTGCTCTGTGGTGCATTTTGTCTTTTCTGATCAGACAGTGTTTGTAAACAAAATATTTCCACTGGTAAACCAGGTGAGGAAGTAGTCTGGTGCTTGCTAAGACAGTGAAAACTAGAGGTATCCTATGCATTTGTGTCAAATTCAACTCCTCCTACTTCTCTAAAACTGATTATTTTGGAGATGAGCAAGTCGATGTTTGACACCAAGTCAGCCAAGAGCCTTCTTACTGCTCTTAAGATCTCAGAGGTCCATACGAGTGGGAGATATTGATCCTGGATGAATCCACCTGCTATAACCTTCTTGTTATATGGAGAATAGCGCTGATATCCAAAGTGTTTAAGGAACATTTCCAACAAACCACAGGTAGTTAGTGCCCATATCAAAACAATAGCCCACCTCCTAAGTCTCAGGCTGGTGTTCCTGGTTTTCAAGCAATCCAGTAACATGTTGACATGTAAGTAACTTCAGAATGGCTATATTCCTCATTGTGATATGCATATAGGATAAAATTCCGCTTCAGAGGTTAATGTGGCAAAATCATCAATAGTTTACCAAGAGAAAGAGAAGAACTTTTCCCTCTGCCTTGTGAACATCTCCTGCAAATACATCCACAGAATAGGGATGCCCCTCACACAGAGCAGGCAGAGGGATTGCTCTATCTCTCTAAACTGCATCTTACTGCAAACGTCTTTCTTGGTGGACTGATCCTGGAAAAGAGGCAGTATACTCTGCGTGGCTTTTCTATGGGCATGGCAGGGAAACCCTTAGAGGTACTCTGAGAAAAGGAGCTCACCTAAAGCCCATCTTGAGACCCTCTAATTCCGATGAACCAAATCCCGTTCTGGCCCATAAAACTGGCTCTTCTACTACCTCCTCTGCTTTCCCAAGGAGGGGCCAGGGAGAAGTCCTACTTCTCTCCCCAGTACCCATCCTGTCATCCATGAGGAGGAAGATGGCAAGGGCCTCCCTGTGGGAGTTGTTGAGGTAATGCATCTCTGCTCATGGAAATCTCTTGGGAAAAAATGTGCCTTGTGGAGCAAGCACTTTCTTCCTGTTCTCTGTCCACCTGCCTTGAGAAAGTCTTTTCTCCCCCGACTATGACTGGTAGTCAGGTAGTCAGAGTTACCTTTTAGCATTGGGTCCCAGCTGCGTCCTCCTTACATTCATAAACAGAACTCATAACTCTCTCTTGACCCTCAGAGACCATTTCTGAGTTGGTTTCAAGTCCGGTGGGGGGAAATACGTAGATGGGATCAACTGGCCCCCTTGGAGGTTTATGTGAGGAGGGGCGGGAGGGTGAAAGATCCCATGTAAAGTCAACATTAAATTGGAATGTTAGCTAAAGAAATTGAAGCCAGAACCAAAGCCTTGGTCTTATTTGCCTTGGGCCAAGACTAAGTGGACATTTCATCAAATTTCAGCAGGGAAGAAATAGAGTGTTATTGGCCCTACTCTAATTAAGCTGTTAATAGATGCATGAAAGAGGTCAAAATTTTACCAGGTATTTGGAGACAAGCAGGGGAGATTGTTGCTGGAGCTGGGGAGGAGAAGCTGGGCTGGAGGTGATTTAGCATGGTGTGCAGAGCCCAGAACCAGGACCTACACCTGGTTCTAATGTAGGCTCTGCCTCCTACTAACACCATGACCTTAGGAATTCTTTCCCAGCTGGTTTTTCGTGAGATGAGAATAATCGTTTTTTTTATATGGTTGTCTTTATGACAATGCATGTGAAGCTTTTAGAAAACTGTGAAGAACCATAAAAAAGATTATTATGTGAGAAAAAAAAAAACCTGGGAAACGATTAAAAGAGGTAGATAAATGAGCACTGTAGTATTTTCAAGTTGGTGAGTCTGAAATGAAGAGATAACTATGACTTGGATAGGGGAGAAGAAGGAAGAGAACTTTCCCAGGGCAGGACACCAAAACAGAGGGACAGCGTCAAGAGACCCAAGTTCAGCTCAAGGCCACCTTTAACTTTCTCCTTGCAAACTAGGAAATGACATCCCTGCCTGAGGCTAGACAAGCCCCATGCCAAGCCACAGTTTGGTGAATTGGACTAGGTTTGCACTTCGGCCTCCATTTGTCCTCTCAGCCAGCAACCCTGTACCCGAGTAACCTGCCCGACTTGCCCAGCTGCACCTGCAGCCCTGGGGCAGCTCCTGGCTTTAGGTGAACTTGGGTACCTGCATTTCTCTGCCTTCTGGTTTCTTCCCCTGGAAAGCTGAAATTGTAATCATACTTGCCATTCTCACCTTGTTTTCAGGTTTACATGATATACATACATGAAAGCACTTTGGGAAAGGTATACAGTGACAGAGAGCATTACAGGGCAGCGTAGCCCGAGCCTCTGCAGCCAGGCAGGAGGGAGGAGGGAGACTGAGAGGCTCAGCACGCGGCTGCGACTGAGCTTTAGGACTCACTGCGTTTGGTACAAAGAACAGCAGCATATCAGGAGACACGTGCTCCACAGCACCGTGAGGAATGTCACTGCTTCCCTCTTGTTATTCTTCTAGCTGTGGGAGTTCACCGTTGTATTTGTGTTTTGTACAATTACCCAGAGGCAATGGTGACATTTTTGCATTTTTAATTAATGTAAGAACCAAAAACCTGAGACTGCGTGCATATCACCTCTATGAAATCTCTTCACTCACATCTATTCATTCATCCTCCCCCTCACAAGGCTCACAGCCCTTCATTGCTTTTCTCACACATTTCTGTAATTTATTCATCTCAAGATGCACTCCTGTCTTGTTTAATCATTTAAACAGACCTTTGGTGCCTATTTAATTGATTCTTCGTGCATTTTAATTTGCATCTTTGACTTTGCCATCCTGGTTTCTTTGACTGTCCCTAGCTCTGCGTGACATATGTTTATGCTTTAACAGGTTTCCAATATTCTGGAAGACTTCAGAGGCCAAGGTTGGGGGGAATAAATGCTATTTAAAACAAAATCCTATTTGATTGGCCAGGCAACTGAGCCAAGCCAAGAGTAAACACCCTGTGGCTTCAGGAGACAGACAAGCAGGGTCATCCTTGAATGCCCAGCTGCCCAGAGCCAACCTGGCTGGCTCCTGGTTCAGCCGGGGCCCACGTGTACCGCGGAGGGCCCTGCCAGCATGGGGAGCCGGGCACATTGAACAGAAAAGCTTAGGATCTCCTGTGAAGCATTTCGACTTGGTTTTACCTCTGTGTAATTTAGGGGCCTAATATTTGCCTCTCCTATATTTGGATTTGCTTTTGGTTTGGAGGAAGAGGCAGATGATCGGCATGGGGAAAACACACTTGAGTTAATACACTGATATGTTTGGGAAAGCAGGAAGCAGACACATTATTCAACAACAGTGTATTACATGATGCCCATGGAGAGCAAAATTTGTGTTTTTAATTCTGTGTAGATTACATGTAAATGGAATTGCATAAAGATTCATATAAATTAATATCATGCATGGAAGTCCTCATGACAAGAAGAGAGGGAGGGAGGGAAGATGTCCATATTGTAGATGATCCAATAAGCCTTCCTTAACTCCCCAGAGAGAGACCTAACCCTGGGCTTGGGTTTCATAAGTGATTGAATTTTTATTGGGATTCTGCCACTGACCTGATAAAATTTTTCTATTTTCATTTTCTCATTGATATAATGGGAGTCACAAGATGGAAATGATTCCTCAGCCATATTATGCAAAAGAGTTAATATTTTTAAGCACCCAGAAATTCTACCATATGACAGAGAAATACTGAATATTATGGGTGCCACATGCATTTATTATGTTCTTCAAAGGAAAAAAATTACTCAAGTTTTAATCACAAGCATAGAATCATTAAACTTGCAATGTGGATATGTAATTTCTGCCAAAAAAAAAAAAAAAGAAAGAAAAACATTCCAAGTCTTTCATTTGTTTTAATGAGCTTCAGAACCAGTTATTGGCACCCAATTTTCTAATCAGTCCAATGGCTTTAATATGCATCCACTTTCTTATTGCTATATTTAAACACTCCTTCATGAAAAGTGGTAAATTTATTTTAAATGTACAACTTTTTTTTAAAAAAAAAAACCAAGACCTTCTTATAAGGAATAGGCTGTCTTAATATTTTCTCTTACATCGTAAGACTTAGATTCTGAGTGTACATGTGTAATGTTATCAGTAATATCAACACTTCCTTTATGTTTTTTATGAAATCTCAACCACTTGTGGGTATTTAAATAGTATATGTGAACTGGACCCAATCTGTCAATATATTCTTCTTTATTTTATTTTATTTTACACTTTGGTCGTAGACATAAAATTTTCCATCCATGATTCTGGGAACTCTGGCACCATCAACATGACTAAATGGCAATTTCAGTTGCTCTGTGATTATTCCTGAATCCACCATTGTGGTTAACTTGGTGGCACAGAGCTAAGAAGCCTGGATCTAGATATTCAGGAGATAAACATTTATAGAGATTTTTTGTTTTTTTAAAAATATGAGGCCCAGAATCATGCAGTAGGGAAAGGAAAGAGACCCAGACACAGGGCTGTTCCATTCTGTAGTTAGTTTACTGCACTAAGATAGCAGGTAGAACAACTGAGTGGGGGACCTCACTCCACTTGTCACTCACCACTCATCATGGAGTGTGCAGGAGCATGGCTGCATCCACCCAGAAGAGGTATCTTTTTCAATCACACCAAGAATACTAAATCCACATTTGGAAGATGGTGGCTACATTCCAGTCTCGAACCCTGAGGTTCATGGGGAAAACTATTCTAGGAGTGTTGATGTTGATTCCAGGTGAGGAACTATTTCAACAGCACAGCAGGTGTTGTGCTTCAATGGGTACTAGTGACTGCTGGCCCCAGAGCTCCAGGGATGAAACTGGAAGGGAAAGAGAAAAATGGAGAGTGGTAAGAGCAGGATGCCTTGATTGCACAAAACTAGAGGCAATGCCAAAATACACAGGTATATCCTGAGAACTAGGACAAGGCAGTTAAATGAGGCTCACATACAGAGGAGATGTCAAACTGTATTTGAGAGAATATCCATGCAAGAAAATCTTGGTAGTCTAGCCACAAGAACATCTGTTCTTCCTAAATCCTCTAATTCTATTTAATCTCTCAAAGGGCTCCTGATAAGGTGAAAGTGCATAATACTCAGAAGTAGCACCCATTAGAGCACTACCCTTGCTGTGCTGTTCAACTGTTTCCTCAACTGGAGTCAACACCCCTGAAGTCTTCCCCAGGAGCCTCAGGGTTTAAGACTGGAATGTGGCTACCTTCTTCCAGCATGATGCATCTACAAGGAGAGAGAGAAGGGCAGGACTGGAAGGTCCAGGTACCGTCAATTAAATAAAAGGGAGGCATATGCTTACAGAGAAACATGAAAGCCAAGGTGAGCTGCTGTCCTGGAACCCTTTTCTTCCCCTTTCTATGGGCAACATTAATTCATAAGTAGATAGCTAACAAGCAGAAACTGTAGGAGTTTGGAAGGAGCAGAAACTGCTAATGTGAAGGATGTTCTCAGTTTCAATGGTTCATTCATATAGGATCAGGGAGTCAATTGCCAATTTTTGAGAAGAAGCAGATAGTGGCAAGAAAGGGAAGATGGAAGAAACAAGTAACCAATTGCAAAAAGTAAGCCCTTTGGATAGAATCTATCATACAAATATTTGCAGGCAATTCTAGAAGGTATAGGGAGAGGGATTAACATAGCCATTATTACTCAGTTAAAAAATAAGTAAACATTCACCAGATATTCTTATACCCTGGTATTCAATTTTTTCATGTACATACACTCACACATAATGAAATATGATAATTTATCATATAATTAAATATAAAAGTAAAATATCATACATGATAATAAAATAACTGATTCCCTAATGTTGCCAATTAAAATTTCATGCCCTTCTGGACAACAATGTGCTCTGATACAGCCCCATGTATCCCCAGAAAGATGTTGAAGTCCTAACCCCTCAGTACCTGTGAATGTGACCTTATTTGGAAACAGGGTCTTTGCAAATGATCAAGTGAAGGTGAGGTCATCAGGGCAGGCCCTAATTTAGCATGACTGGAGTCTTTATGATAAGGGGACATTTGAACACAGAGATGCAAATAAACAAGGAGAATGCCAGGTGATGATGACAGCAGGGATTAATGTGATACATCTACAAGGAGAGCCAAAGATTGCCAGCAAATCACCACAAACTAGGGGAGAGAGAGAGAGAGATGGAACAAATTCTTCTCATGGCTTTCAGAAAAAAACAACCCTGCCAACCCCTTGATCTTGGACGTTTAGCCTCCAGAATGTGAGAAAATAAATGTCAGAAACTAATACATTAGGATTCCCTTTACTACCATATCCTCAAATGTCTAATTTCCCATAATAATCCAATACCCCTGGCCATTCCATCACCTCCACAAATACCTTTAGATATGAAAATTCCCTAACAAAAATTTAAACACCAAATCTCATGCATAGATCTATTCATATTCATTCACACATAGCCAAGAAAAACTTAAGTCCACTCAGAGTATTATACAAATATTAAAATAACCATGTTTTAGAGAATGAAGCTCAAAATCATTAGGTTGGCATTCAGAAGCCCCTGCCTGCTTCCCAAGTCTAGCTCCATAATTGATGGACTATGTTACCTCAAGTAAATAAAAGCTCTTGCATTTAATTTTCTTATAAATATGAGAATAATACATTGTGTTGTGAAGTTCAAACTGACATGTAGGTGAAAATGCTTTGTAAGGGCCAAAATACTGCATAAATATAGGTTGTTAATATTCCCCCTTTGCATAAACTTCATTTGCTTCCTACCTTAATATAAGTAACTTGTCATTCCCAGCTGCACACTTTCTGCTATGCCATTTTTCTCTTTTCTTCCTTCCAAACCTTGCCTTTTCATCAGGGCTTAGATTATATTCCTTCTCCTTCATAAAATAACATGTAGGAATTTTCATTTCCAACTATAATAAATAATCTGTAGAACAACAACACCTCACCAACAGCAACTATTCAGATAAGATGCACAAAATAAAAAAATGTTTTTAAGTCATTGGAGAGCTATTGAGGAAGCCAGAACATGAGGAACCAAGATCCTAGAGAAAATGGAAGTTGATTGAAGTAAATTCAACATTCTGTTCTGATTTTTCCACATAAAACATCTTCTGATACTTAAGAGGCATAGGATGAAGGGAGAAGCTGGACAAAAACCAGCAGAAAAACCAAGCTGAAACCAACAACTAAGTAGAGCTTTTAGCAATGTTAGAGGATTGGGGAGACAAAAAAACTGGACTTTGCACCTTCTGAGTCAACAATGTTGTGGGGAGTCAAAATAACCACACACATTGCTGTCAAAGAAATTATAAGACTGACAGCTTACTTGTCAACAAAAAAGAATGGAAGCCAAAAACCAATGGAAGAATACCTCTAAAATGCTAGATGGGAAAAAGTGTGATGTTAACTTAGAATTCTATATTCAGAGAAAAATACCCTTCAAAAGTGAATGCAATATAAAGACATTTACAGGAAAACAAAAATTTATCAAATTTATTAACAGCCATACCACACTAAAATAAACACAAGAGTGGGATTTTTTTTTGACCAAAAAAAATTATTCTAGAGAGATATAAAGAAATTCAAAAAGGGATGAAGGATTTTTAGTTATTAATCTAAATTAATACTGATTTAGTAAAGCAATTATAATAATATCTGTGGTAATTTAAATGTAAGTATAATTAAAATGTAACAGTATCTCAAATAGATCATGGGGTTCTAAGATTTTAGCATTGTCTAGAAAAGGGCAAAATATTCAAATATTCATGTTACAGTCTAATAATACATGTTGTAATATAATCTCTAGGGTAATCATGTAAAGAACGTATGTATGTATATAAATTCATATATAAATTACTTTTATATAATTATATATAAACCAAGCTTGAAGACAGAGAGAATAAAATAACTTAAAACTTATTCAAAATAAAGCAAGAGACTAGACCATATATTAGGCCGCAAGTTTCAAATTTTAAAATATCCACATCATATCATGTATCTTTTCAGACCACAATAGTATAAAACTAAAAATCAATAACAAGAGGAATTTTGGAAACTGTAAAAATATGTGGAAATTAAAACAATAACCAATGTGTCAGTGAAGAAGTTAAAAAGAAAATTAAAAAAGTCTTAAAACAAATGAACATGGAAACACAATATATCAAAACCTAAGGGATACAGAAAAAGCAGTGCTAAAAGGGATTTTTGTAGCAATAAGCACCTACATCAAAAAGTAGAAAGATTTCCAATAAACAACCTAACAATGCACCTCAAGGAATTAGAAAAGCAGGAACAAATCAAGCCCAAAATTAGTTAGAAGGAAAAAAAATAAAGAGGCAAAATAAAAAACACAAAAGATCACCAACCAATTGAAAATTTGGTTTTTTTGAAAAGAAAAACAAAATCAGCAAACCACTAGCTAGATTAAGTAAGAAAAATGAAGGGAAGACTGATATAAAATCAAAAATTGAAAGAAAGATATTACAACTAATCCACAGAAATACAAATGATCATTAGAGACTATTATGAACAACTATATGTCAACAAATTGGAAACCCTAGAGGAAATGAATAAATTTCTAGACACATATAATCTGCCAAGATTGAACAAGGAAGAAACAGAAAATCTGAATAAACAAATAATGAGTAATGAGATTGAATCAATAATAAAAAGTCTCCCAACAAAGAAAATTTCAGGATTGATGGTTTTGTTGCTGAATTCTACCAAACTTTTAAAGAATTAACACCAATTCTTCTCAAACTATTCCAAACAAATGAAGAGGAAAGAATTCTTCTTAATGTCAGCATTAACCTGATACCAAAACCAGAAAAGGACACAACAAAACAGAAAACTACAGGACAATATCCCTGATAAATTTAGATGCAAAAATCCTTAACAAAATACTAGCAAACCAAATGCAACAGCATATCAAAAAGATTATACACTGTGAGCAAGGGGGATGTGTCCCAGAGATGCAAGAATGGTTCAAAATACACAAAACAATAAATGTGATACATCACAGCAATAGAATGAAAAACAAAAATCATATGATCATCTCAATAGACACAGGAAAAGCATTTGATAAAATTCAACATCCCTTCATGACAAGAGCTCTCAACAAATTAGGAAAATATTAATACCTTAACACAATAAAGAACATATAGGACAAACCCACAGCTAATGTACTGATATTATCAATGTAAGAACTGGAGCAAGACAAGGATGCCCACTCTCACCAGTCTTAATCAACATAGTACTAGAAGTTCTAGCCAGAGCAATCAGGCTACAGAAAGAAAGAAAGAAAGAGAAGGCATCCAAAATAGAAAAGAGGAAGTCAAATTGTCCTTCTTTGCATATGACATGATTTTTTATATAGAAAAACCTATAGACTCCATGAAAAAACTTTTAGATCTGATAAACAAATGTAGTATGGTTGCAGGATACAAAATTAAATACAAAAAAATTGTATTTCTATACACCAATAACAAACTAGCTGAAAAAGAAATCAAGAAAGTGATCCCATTTGCAACAGCTACAAAAATAAAATAAAATACCTAGGAATAAATTTAACCAAGGAGGTGAAAGATCTCCACAATGATAACTACAAGCCCAGGTATGGTGGCTCACACCTGTACTCCCAGCACTTGGGAAGGCCAAGGCAGGAGGATTGCTTGAGGCCAGGAGTTCCAGACGAGCCTGGGTAACATAGCAAGACCACATCTATACAAAAAAATCAATTAAAAATTAGCCAGGCACAGTGGCATGTGCCTGCAGTCCCAGACAGTCAGGAGGCTGAGGCAGGAGGATCACTTGAGCCCAGGAGTTTGAGGCTACAGTGACCTATGATCATACCACTGCAATCCAACCTGGGTGACAGAGCAAGACCCTATCTCAAAAAAAAAAAGAAAGAAAGAAAAGAGAGAGAGAAACAAATTACAAAACAAAATTGAAGAGGACACATCAAATGGAAAGACATCCCATGGTCATGGATTAGAAGACTTGAAGAATTAATACTGTTAAAATGATTGTACTACCCAAAGTAATCTACAAATTTAATGTAATACTTATCAAAATACCAATGACATTCTTCACAGAAATAGAAAAAACAATCTGAAAACTTGTATGAAACCAAACAAAGAACACGAACAGCCAAAGCAATCCTGAGCAGAAAAGAATGAAGCTGGAGGCATCATATTACCTGACTTCAAAATATACTACAAAGTTATTGTAACCAAAACAGCATGGTACTGGCAAAGAGAAAAAGAAAGAGAGACAGACAGGCAGACAGACATAGGCCAATGTATTATAACAGAAAAAAGAACCCAGAAATAAATCCCCTTATTTATAGTCAACTGATTTTCAACAAAGTCACCAAGAACATATATTGGAGAAAGAACAGACTCTTCAACAATAAATGGTGCTGAGAGAAACTAGATAGCCACATGCCAAAGAATGAAACTAGATTCCTATCTTTCACCATATACAAAAATCAACTCAATTTCTATTAAAAACTTAAATGTAAGATCCAAAACTATAAAACTACTGGAAGAAAACATAGGGGAAATGCTTTAGCATATTGTTCTGGAAAAAGATTTTATGGGTAAGACGTCAAAAGCACAGGCAACAAAAGCAAATATAGAATATCAATAAGGGATTGATATTCAGAATATAAAGGGAACCCAACCAACTCAATAACAAAAAATCAAATAATCTGATTTTTGAAATGGGCAAATGATCTGAATAGACATTTCTCAAAAGAAGACATAAATATAGCTAACAAATACATTTTAAAATGCTCAGCATCACTAATCATTAGGGAAATCCAAATCAAAACCACAATGAGATATCATCTCACCCCAGTTAGAATGGCTATTATCAAAAAAGCAAAAAATAACAGATCCTAGTGAGGATGCAGAGTAAAGGGAACTCTTATACACTGTTGGTGGCAATGTAGTATAGCCATTACGGAAAACAGTACGAAGGTTCCTCAAAAAACTAAAAATAGAACTACCATATGATCCAGCAATCCTAGTACTGGGCATTTGTCCAAAGGAAAGAAAATCAGTATGTCAAAGAAATATCAGCACTATCATGTTTATTGCAGCACTATTCTCAATAGCCAAGCTATGGAATCATCCTAAATTTCCATTCACAGATGAATGGATAAAGAAAAGGCAGTGTGTGTGTATATATCTACACACAATGTAACACTACTCAGCCATAAAAATGAATGAAATCCTGTTACTCATGGAAAAATGGATGAGCCTGGAGGACATTGTGTTAAGTGAAAAAATCAGGCACAGAAAGATAAATTCTGCATGTTCTCATTCAAATGTAGGAGTTTAAAAAGTTGAGCTCATAAAAGTAGAGAGTAGAATTATGGTTATTAGAGTCTGGAACAGAGAGAATAGGGAGAGGTTGGTTAATGGACACAAAATTACAGCTAGATGGAGGGAATAAATTCTAGTGCTCTATAACACTGTAGGGTGACTCTAGTTAACAATTACTTATTGTCTATTTTCAAGTAGCTAGAAGAAAAGATTTGAATGTTCCTAACATAAAGAAACGGTAAATGTTTGAGATAATAGATATGCTGATTTGATTATTACACATTGTATGTATGTGTCAAAATATCACTCTGTACTCCATAAATATGTACAATTATTATGTGTCAATTAAAAATAAAATTTTTTGAAAATCAAAAAACTAAGGCAAGAAAGGAGAGAAAAGGAAATATAAAACAAGTAGTACAAATAATAAGATGGTATATATAAACCCAAATATATTGGTAATTATATGATTATAAATAGATTAAATACTCAAGTTAAAATAGAAAAATTTTCAGAGAGAAAAACATATATGTATTCTGTTTACAAGATACCATTGAAACATAAGGCTTCAGAAATGTTAAAATTAAGGGGATAAAGATATACAATACAAATACTAACAACAAAAAAGGTATAGCTATATTAATATCATACAAAATGAAAGAATGATATATAACAATCTTAAATGTGTATGTCTCTAGTAGTATAGCTCAAAATAAATAAAGCAGAAATTGATAAATTAAAAGGAAATATAGGCAAATACACAAACATAATAAAATCTTTAACATATTTCTCCTGGTGACTCTCAGAAAACAAACCAAAAATTTATAAGGCTACTGAAGATTTGAATAAATTGAGCATATAAAAAATTATGCCTAGAAACTGTAGAATATGTATTATTTTCAAGTGCATATGGAACATTTACTAAAATTGACCATATGCGAGGCCCTAAAACAAGATTCACTAACATCAAGAAATTGAAATGATTTGGCGTTATGCTCTCTGAACACTGTAGAATTAAGCTAGAAATGAGAAGCAAAAAAAGAGGTAGAAAATTCACAAATGTTAGAAACTAATATACATTTCAATGATTTTTGAGTCAAAATATTATAATAAAAAATTAAATAGATGTATACATTATGACTACATTAAGTTCATTCTAGGAATGCAAGGTTAATTTAAAGCTCAAAAAATCAGTGTAATTTTGCCTCAGGATAAAAATATCCTTTAGGATAAAAATAATCTGATCATCCATATTATCCTTTACCCAGGGCTATAAGAAAAAAAAAAATTAGGATGGTAAGGGGGAAAATACTGTCCTTATTTTCAGATAACATAACAGTATACATGGAGAATCCAAAAGAATCTACAGAATTAATAAGTTTATTTACCAAGGATGACATTGCAAAGTAACTATTCAAAAATCATTTGAACTTCTATATACTGGCAATAAAAATTAGAAAGCAAAATTTTAAAAGGATGGTATTCACAATGATATTAAAAATATCAATTGCCTAGAAATATAATAAATCTAATAAAAATGTTTTTCCATTTACATGAAAACATTTTACATTAAGAATTACAATTACTTTTACATTAAGAATGACAAAATATCACTAAGAAAAATTACAGGAAACCTAAACATACTGCAGAGCTATACCATACCATAGATCAGAAAAATCCCATAAATTGAATAATTCAATATTGAGGCATCCATTCTCCTCAGATTGATGTATTGATTTAATAAAATCCCAAACTAAATCCCAGCATTAGTTTTTTTTGAATGGAAATTGACAAACTGAGTCCAAAATCCTGTGGAAATGCAAATGAATTAGAGGAGCCAAAATATTCTTGATAGAAAGAGAATAAAACTAGAGGATTTAGTTTATCTAATTTCAAGACATATTATGAAGCTATAATAACCAAGACAAGGTGATGCTGACCTGAGGATAGACAATAAATAAAACATAAAATAAGAGTCTAGAAACAGAACCTACATATATATCAGTCACCTGTTTTTTACAAAGGTAACACTGCAGGACAGATAGGGGGACTGCTCTTCTCAATAAATGGCACTAGACCAATTGGATACCCATAGGAGGAAAAATGTATCTGACCCCTCTTTAATACCATACACAAAAATCAATATCTGATAGAGTGTAGATCAAAATATAAAAAGTGAAATAACAAAACTTTAAAAATTAAGATAGGAGAATATCTTTATGAATAGGAAGTAGGCAAAGATATCTTACACATGACACAAAAAAGAACTAACAAACCAATAAATTGTACTACATTAATGTTAGGAATAATTATTTACGAAAACTGAATTGACTTGAGCTAATCAATTAATTAAGAGGTGCAAAGGCAACCTACATTGAGGGAAAAGTTTTATGCAACATAAAAATATAACAAATGGCTGTGTCTAAATATTTGTTTTAAAAATCTATAATTAATAAGAAAAATTTAACACCCCAATAGAAATATGAGCAAAAGGCCTGAACAAGCATTTTACACAATAGACAATCCAAAAGCTTAATAAACATATGAAAGGATGCTAAAGACCATTAGCCATGATGGAAATGCAAATTAAAACTACAGTGAGATATTACCACATACCCACCAGAAAGGGTGAAATTAAGAAAGATGACCATGCCACGTTTGTCAAAATGTGTGGAAACTGGAACATTCGAATATTGATGGTGGAAATACAAATTGATAAGACTAGTTTAGAAAATAACATCTACTAAACCTGGAGATATGCATATCCTAAAACCTACCAAGCCAACTCCTAGCAATATACCTGTAAGAAATGCATGCATATGTGCATCAAAAGACTGGTACAAGAATGATCATAGCATCTCCATTCATAATAGCCCAAACAGAAAACAATACCAATGACCACTAACAGTAGAATAAATAAATAAATGTTAATATATTTAAACAATAGAATACCGTACAGCAATGGAAAAGAACAAACTACTGCTACTCACAACAGCATAGATGAACTTCACAAATATAATGTTGAGCAAAAGAAACCAGGTACAAAGAAATACATATTGATGATTCCACTTAGACAAAGTTCAGAAACAGACAAAACTAATCTATAGTGGTAGAAGTCCAGAATATTTGTTACCTTTAGGGAAAAGTGCATATTGAATGGGCAGAGCCCAAGGAATACTTCTTGATTGTCAGAAATATTCTATTTCTTGATCCAGATAGTAGGTACATGAGTGTGTTCACCTTGGAAATTCATTGAAACATCTACTTCTGGTATGTGAACTTTTTGGAAAATATGATATATATCAAGTAAAAAAAAAGTTTTCTTTAAGAAAAATTATATAACCATTCTAGCCTCCACTAGCACTGAAAATATTACCACACATGTTTTATATTTAATGTGCTTATCACCTTACATTTATTTAGCATTTTACAACCTCCTTGAGGACAAATCCATACTATGCATTTCTGTATCTCTAGCACCACACACACCCAAAGAAGTACTCATAAACATTCAATGATAATGAAACACCCAGAAATTGACAAGCACAGATAGATACGAGAGAGCCATTAACATATCTGTGCATAGAAAAAAACATACTTGCAGATATTCAAGGCATTTCCTAAACCACACACTAATCCTTCCTTCCAAAGGTTAAGAGAAAGAAAAGAACATTTATTGTGTTCACTATGCTCCATCAGACCTAACACACATTAATGCATACTCTAAACAAGCTTTTGAATTACATACTATCATTACAGATGAGAAAACTGAGGAACAAATGATTTGAATTAACTTGCCCAAGATAACGTAAGGACCAACACTCAAAGCCAGAATGGCGTTGTAAATTAACTGATAAATGAGCAAAGATAGTATGCATTTCCCTTCCCCACCTTCTTCACTGGATACCGTTTGGGGGGTCTCTGTCAAGCAAAGTCTACAACCCATCCTCAGCCTCCTCTGTGTGACCCAAACTGGGCAGATCAGACTGTCTGCCTGAGAGTTGATTCTTGAGCAAAAGGCACAAAGGCTGGATTCAGCCTGGGGCAGGGGAGGGGCAGTCTTCCTTTTGTACATTCTAGGCTCCCAAAGTTAACCGGGTTCCTTCAGCATTCTCCTGGATTCTGTAAACTACCCCACGCCTTTCCAGTAAATTGCTCTTCTGCCTAAGTAGGCACAATTGGATGCCAGGGTTGTGAGCCAAGTACCCCATCTGAATCACCAAGGAACATTAGAGGGACGAGAGCAAGACCCAGAGCAGACAAGCAACTTGCTCAAGCTTCTTTGTGGCAGGCCAGGTCCCCCACCACTGCTCCTTTCTCCACTCTATTTTTGTTGCCAAGGGATAGCTTTGTTACTGAGTTGTTGAAACATAACCGTGGCTGCGTGCAGGGTCCCCTTCACAACACCTCAGCTTTTTAGGCTTTTCTTCAAGCTGCCGCTGACATTGCCAAGTACTGTGATCAATTGGCCAGTACGCTCCAAATGCAACTTCCATGGCGTTTTGGCAGTTAATCGCCAGTGGCTTTGCATTGTTCTCTGTTTCAGGAACCATTTCTCCCATTTGTTTGTTTGCTCCTCTTTCTTTATACACATGCTGCTCTGCATAAGGCCAGCACTCTGAGGTTGATCTGAAAGCACAAAGAATAGCTGCCTTCTGTTTTCCAATTTTGTAATTTCAGTAGTCATTGGGCTAAGGAAAAGGAACCCCTTGTTGACAGTTCCTGTGGGGCAAAAGCATTCTCCAACCTTTTCTGCCATCCCCTGCCCGTCACAAACAGATCCATTTCGTAAGGGCACAGAGCAAAGGGGTCCTACCTGGCTTTCATAAACGCCAGCTGCCGTATATCTCAATTAGCTCAGTTTGACATTCCAAAGCCACCCTAAAATGTTCGTGTTCAAAACTATATTAAATATCTTCAACCATCTATTCTTCATCCCTGTTGTTAGCTTTTATATTTAATATTCTGAAGGTTGAAACGAGGCTTATGTCTAATCCCAATCAGGAAGAAAATTCATTTATGTTTGCATCTTGAACTTTATGCCAAAATGTATATCACTGACTAGAACCCAAGCAGCATTCTTACATTCTGCTTTCTGTGCTGGGAATCCCTCAAACACTATCAGACACTCAAAAACTAGCATGCAGCCACCCAAGGGTTTAAATAACAAAGTTGAAAAAGGACAGCCAAAAACAATAAATTGGCCTCCCTGGTCTGAGCCAGACTCAGCCATGTATAACTACTGAGCTGGAATAAATAAGACCTCTGTTTTAAATGGTAATAAGAGTATCCGAAACACTCAAAGAATAAAATAAAAAAAAAAAAAAGCCCACTAAAGTTAGTTCTAAAACTCCCAAAATACAATATTTCTAAAATACCGAAGCATCAGTTTAATTAATGGTATGGTGAGCCATGTGGAACAAAATTAAATGCTGATATAAATAAGAAAAAGATCTTTTTGATCCAGCCTGAGAGCACCTGACATTGAGATAGAATATCTGCATAGACGAGTGTTTTTCAAAAGTTTCTCCATAAGCACCATAAAAGCAAAGGGATTGGGAGACACAGCAAAAAGTAGCACACTTAAAGCATTAAGTGTCGTTTAAGTTTTGTATTAAAAAACCATTATGGTAATTTTGAGTTATACTTTAATACATATTTATATGAATATTAAAATAATGTAACTTACTTAAGGAAGTTTCTGAAATTTATTTTTTATTGAGTAAAGTCAATAGTTAGAGAAGATATGTCATATTGACCCTATGGGTTCTTGAACTCTCTGGCATGCTACCACTTATCCATAGGGCACAAATAGCCCAGGTCAATAAACATAATTTTAGAAGAATTTGTATATTTCCCAACCTATTGGCAAGCAACTACTAAATGAGTAAATGTATATAACATTAGGAAGCATCTTTCAGACATGCATATTCCTGAAGGATTAGTTAAGGAAATGAATTGGCTCCTATAACAGAGAGACCCAAAGTAGTAATGGTTTAAATAAGATGTTTCATTTTTTCTTATACAAAAGTCTCGGGTAATATGGCGGCCCATGTTGGGAGCCAGGCTCCATATGTCTTGTCCTGCCATCCTCAACATGGTCCAAAGTCACTCTTCTAGCCCCTTCCACTGTGACCACATCCAAGAGCAGGTAGCTGTCCTTCTCTAGAAGTTGCATGTGTCATTTCCACTTACATTCCAAATGCCTAGAATTTAGTCACATGGCCATACCAGTTACAAAAGAAAATGAGAAATGTAGTACTTAACAAAGTAGCATTACTCTCTCTCCTGTAAAAAAGAATCTATAACTAAACAATAAAGAGGAAATAGATATTGGAAAGCAACTAGCAATTTCTGCCACATTCAGCTAAAGTTATCAGCATTATAGAACTATGTGTTCAATATTCAGGAAAAGAATAACAAATCATCTTCTAGATATTCCATTGACTAAATAGGCACTTGTATTGACTAATATTCTGTAGAGCTATCAGACAATTAGAAATGTAATTTAATAAAAAGAAGCTCAAATAAATTTTAAAATAAGAGTGTTTGATAATTGAAATCAATGGAGCAAAACATTATACACAAACATTGTAACCCAGGTGGCATTATCGGTGAACCTTCAAACTCTGTAAGCCATGAGCACTGGAGAAAAATGTTTTCATGAAAAGCAGGAAGATGTATTAAAAACTTATTTAATTTCCAGAGTCAAATAAAAACTTCTTTACTGGAGTACTTTCCTGAGGTAAAAATTCATGTTAAAAAATAACCTGTGTTAGCAAGATCCTGCAAGTTAGGTTCCACAGGAAACAGACTAGTAGATGGAGCTTAGCGTGCAGCAGGTTGATTAAGGCCTGCCCTTGAAATCACACCTGTGGAAGGGAAAGGAAGGAAGGAGAATTGAGCGCAAGGAGAAGGTGAGCTGCAGTGCAGTCCCAACCAAGGCCTCAGCCAATGCCATGGAGTGAAGATGACACCACATCAATCAGTCATTGAACATGAGCTGTCCCTAGAAGGAGACATGATTCGGTAGGGAAGGTTTTCTTCGGCAGAGACAAATTCTAAAGAAGACTGACATTGGATGGCTGTCTGCTAACAGCACTTACAGCACCTGGAGGAATAAATCTTTGAACTGTTGCAGGTTAGTTTCCCTTAGAAACAACACTGAAACGTAGGTTAACATAAAAGACATTCAGGAAGTGTTCTTGAGCACTTGTTAAAAGGAGGGGATGAAAGCAGGATACAATATCATTGAAGAATTCAGCAAACCCTGTGGGAAGCTCTGGAACTTGGACCTTCAGATTTGTTCCCTGCAGGGGAGAGAGGGGTCAGGTTTTTACACCCTGTATTGATCAGTCACTGGATGTGGGCCATCCAGAAGGGGCCATGATCTTGGGTGAGGCAAATTTCTTCAGCCAAGGCAATCTCCACAGTAGGATGACAGCGAGAGTGTTTCCTGGCAGTGTTCCCAGCAGCTGGGGAAATAGGTTCTTCCGTCCAGAGGAGGAGCTGGATGCACATTGCATTGTCCACCACACGAGATATACTTAGTATTTTCATTTTATGGCCAAATGAAAAGCATTCTTTACATGGAGAGCAGATTCAGTAATTTATCCCTGTGAAACTAAAGGCACTTGTTACCTTGCCTTTTTTGTTCCAAAGCATATTTGGTAAAAGTCACATAAATTAAATGCAGGGCTGATGTATGAGGATCTACTATATAAATATTTCTATTCTTCTCACTCCTCCATTCTATTCTTGCCAGCAAATCCCTGCCCCTATTTTCCTTAAAAAAAAAAAACAAAACAAAAACGAGGCCATCAGACATTAGCTCCCTCACCTACATTCCTTTAGACCCTGTTCCCAAACTCTACAAAATAAATTCCAGCCTTCACCAAGGTAAAGAAGGCTCCACCTGGGTCCTCCCTTCCTATCTGTGCACAGCTCATGTACTCACACCATCATCCCCCAGCCATCTTCAAAAGCTCTATGTCTGACTTCACGTTTGCCCATTTTGAAAATGTCTTTGCTTGCCCCTTGTGTTTTCCCTAATTACAGCCATGCCCCTGTCCCTTGCCCTGACAAATTTCTTAGATTGGCAAGATGCAATCATTAACTCATTTCTACAACCCCCGGTCATTCCCACTGCCCTGCAGTCTCACTTCAGTTGGCCCCTCCCCCCAAGGCTAAATCATTCTCTTCTTGGAAAATCAAAGGTGTTTTCACAGTCCTCAGACTTGACCTTTAAGCACCATGGGGCAGTGAACACCTGTTGTTTCTGACCCTGTACTTGACTGACACTGTTTTTTTTTTTTTTTTCTGTCTCCCACCACTCATTTCTACTTTTTCCTCTTCCTCCCAGCCACTAACAGGGCAAATTCTCCAAAGCTGTCTTTAGCCCTTTATCTGAAGCATCAGAACTTTATCGTTACAGTTTCTCTTTATTTTACTCATTGCTCCTTTGCTGATTGTTCAGGTCTGTGTCTCTGTTCTGTCTTCTTGGGTAATTCTAGTTTGGATCTCTGGCTGCCTCAGGGACATTTCTATTTGGACAACCAAACTCCCCCAAATCAACATGACCATCCTCACAAAAGAAGTCTTCCACCTCACCCTCTCTAGCACCATCATTCTTCTAAGAGCTCCATGCAAGAAAAAAAAAATGAAGACATCTAAGAACACGGGTATGAAGGACAAGAAAATGGGAAAGTCCATCTCCATCACCTCCATCCACTTCCACAACCGTAACCATGGTATTGTCACTTCTGGAGTGCACCACATGTACTCTCTCTGCCTTTGCTCCCCCTATATTCCTAGAGATCTTACATGTGGTTTCCAAATTTGAATAAGTTATAACATTTCCTCCCTTTTGAAACAGTTCATCCTTAGAGTGGAAAAGCTAGAATCCAAACTCACAAGCTTGGAGCTCACAACCCTCCTGTGCTGGCCACCCTTCATGGCCAGCTCCACAGCCCAAGCTTTCTGTGCTATGCCCACTCTCAACTCAAAATCTTTGCTCATACTGTTTCCTTAGTGGAAATGACCTTCACCTCTTCATTTATTTTTTAAACCTCTTCTCAGGATCCATTTCAGGTTTAAACCATAAGGCACACTCAGTCTCTTCCAGCCTGCTGGGATAGTCCTCTTTTCCACATTTCTACAGCAAATCTCAACTGCCCACTTTAATAGCTTGTCATACATTGCTTTGTGGGGACATAGATTTATTCTACATGAATATGTCTTGTCTTTTATGTTATAAGTTCTTAGAACACTTCAGTAACATATTATGCACATAAAAACAATTCAGGACATACTTTCTGAATTCAGAGTAGTTTTCATCCCATCTATGTACTTGTATTATAAGAATAATGTAACAGGGATGCAGAATTTCTGGTCCAAAGTTTCCAAAAAGTAGAAACAAATTAACATCTATGTATTACTAAATGGTGAGAGATAAAGTACTAAGGTATTATAAATAAAAATGTTCACAAAAATTAAAATTATTTCCTTACTATTGTGTGATTTTCATTTTTTCTAAATGAAAGAAGGTAAAGTTGTAATTAAATAGCTAGAACAGGAGATAGTAAAAAGAAATATTTTCTTGCTTTTTCTCACCTAGAACTCACCTACCTTTCATAGATTATTCTTAGTGCTAGGTAAACTGCTTGTATGAGCATATATTTTTCCCATGAAAAAATTCTAGTTAGTTTTTTATACATAATTTTTATTAAACAAGACCACACAAATGAGTAGAAAAGAAAACATTTTGTCATCCTTAGGCTTGGACACTTACGCTAAAATATTTTTGCCAGGAAGAAATAGACTAAACATATATCAAGCCAAATGGAGACGCTTACTTTAGTGACTAGAGGTACTTCTTATGATTTAAGACATTAGACCATAATTTGAGAATGTTTGGAAAGAGTATGCAATGGCTTTATGTTTCTGACAATAACTGTACAAAAATCTGTATATCCAAAAGATTGTGCAAACACATATGGACAGTTAATACTATTGTTTTAAGTTATGTTTTAGTTTTTTAAACTAACTTTATAAACATTTTTGAGGGTAGCCTCAATTTCTATTGCTGTTGATTGTTTTTTGCTTTTTTTACTAAATTATAATTAAAATAAATTGTGATTTTTCTTCTTGATCATCTCTGTCTTAGCATTTGTCATCTCAGGGTTTGAGTACAATAAAAAGCATTTCTTTGACACATACAGTTACTGTCAGTCATGACTCATTTACCTGGTCCGAATTTTTCAAAAGGACTAGTTTCTACTGCTAAGGACTAGTGTTTCTTCTCAGGCAGGAATGCCTTTTTGGGTATGGTGTGGGAGTGGATTGAGACAATGGTAACCTTTATTCATTCATTTGATACATATTTTTCGAACAGTTACTAGGAGCAGCCCTATGTTAGGCGCTGGAGATACAGCAATGAAAGAGACAGATACACTCCTTATCTTCGTTGAATTTGCATTAGAAGGAATAGGTGGACATTAAACAATTAGTTACACAATAATTTAATCACAATTGTGATAAGTGCTATAAGAGAAAAATAGCTTGGTAACTGGGAGACCCTGTAGAATTAGCCCTGCCCCCTTTTTTTAACCATGGCTGTTCTGTCCTTTGTCCCCATCATTTATTCCTAGGGCAGATTTTATTTAAACTACTTGTAATTAACAAACTCCAGACTGTCTCTACCGAATGACTCAGCATGATCCTGCAAACTTTTCCAAGAGATCAGAGTACAAGATTTTGAAATACAGCCAACATGTTTTGACCAAACTTAACCTATGAAACTCAACCAGGATCAGTTAAATATAAACAGGTATCTTGAGGAGTAAACATACATGAGACAAGTGAACAGTTCCCAGCATAGCCTCCCCCAACTTCTCTTTAAATACAAATGAACACTTGGCAAAAAAGGACACACTGACAACACACAGAAAAACTATGATTGATAGTCAACCTAAAACCAAAATCTAGGCGCAATTGGCATTCATTATAAGAAAGCTGGATCTAGATTGTGAAAAATATATCAGGGCTTAAACACATGACATAGTGAATGGACAGAGACTCCTTGACAAAGAGGCTTTCCACCTCTGACATCATCACTGCACAGATTCAAGTATGCAGAGATCCTACTGAGCAGAGAGCAGGCAGGTGGCGCCGGGACCCCTGGAAATTGCTCTGAAGGGCTAGAATCGACTTCCTGGCACAGATAATTCCAGAGTAAGCAGAGAAAATACGATGGAAGAGGCAGAGATGAGCCAGACTTTGGAGCAGTATTAAGAACCATATTTTTTGTTTTATGTTTAATACTATTATCAAAAATAGTGGAGTAAGGAAGATACCACCACAGTAGTCTAAGGATACACTAAAACACTAAATAAAAGGCTTCTAGAAATAAAGTCATATGTAAGACAGCCTGTACCCCATCTGAAAATTCGAGAAAGATATTAGACCATTATACGAGGTTCAGAGTAGGAGCAAAGACAAATAATTCAGCCTTCTACTGAAAACCCTAAGTCTTGACTAGTCCTGCATTGTGAAAGTATGAGATAAAAGACAAAGTGGGGGGAAAAAAGAACCCGTTGTAATAGAGCAGTATCTGTGAAGCTTGGAGGAAGAATATGCTTTGATTATGGGGGTTGGATGTAAGGGTCTACCTGATACTGAAACATAAGTTGTATTTCTATTAAAGTTAGAAAGAAAGCAAGGCAGCTTATTCTCACCTTGATAAGATAATTTTTGAAAGGACTAGCTAATACAATTAGCCATGTAAATGAAATAAGGTATATAAATACTTGAAAAGAAGAGACAAAATTCATCCTTTTCAATAGAATCAACATAAAACAAAATAAAATTAATACTAACATATTAGTAATTACCATTTAAAAAAAATAACAGGTAAAAGATCTTCTTCTAAATAAAAACATTTTAAATATTTCCAAGTAAACTTAAACATAAATGTTAAAAGCCCACATTTAGGGAAAAAAAAAACTTAAAACTTTACTCATGGACTCAAAATACTTTCATATATGAAGACTCATATAATGAATGGGTCCGCCCATATGGGAAGTTTCAGTATTCTAAGGATGTCAATTCCCTTCCAACTGTAAATATCAAACCCTCCAAATAAAAATTAGGAAATTTGGGTTGTGGAGATGGAGGTGGAGAGTTGGGACTTAACAAAAGATCCAAAATTCATTGAAAGAATAAGCATGGGTATAAAGACAAAATAATTTAGAAAACCAAGAGTAATAAATAGATATGTTCCGAATGAGAAAATATGTTATAAAATTACATGATTGATACACTTTTCAAGTACATATCACTCAAGTGAAAAGGAAGAAAAACACACAGAGGAGCTTTGTGAGGACAATAAGAGTAAGTACATTAAGAACTGAAGTAGCATAAAACCCAGACCTTCCTTCACTCCAGGTCCCAGCACTGCCAAGAGCAGAAAGTGCACAGGCTGTAGGTGGAAAGAGCACAGACTGGTCCAAAGGACCCATCTTCTCCAGTAGCACCCAACATTCCCGCTTCCCCAAGTCAGTGACTGATAGGGCCAGTCTCTCCCTATCCTAGACAAATTGTCCCTATGGACAGACTTTCATACCTAATCACTCCAGGGGTCTTTTGGCCTCTTTCATGCCCATACTATGGTTACCACTGACAGGTGTTTAATGCAAAGTCCAACAAGCAATGACTATATTAACAGAGTTAGTTTTTCTTGGCACATCTATCAAGTTTATGAAGAAAGAAGTGCTATCTTCGTACAACAAATACCAACAACGTACAACAAAATGTAGAAAGCTGTATTCTCCTCGCTATGAAAGCTTAGCCAAAATAAATTCTAAGTAATCACAAATGTAAATGTCATAGGTGAAACTGTTAATTGTTTAATTAAAGGTACAATTGTAACCATTCTAAAAATATTTCCAAAAGTAGAAACTGTAACAAAAATGAGAGATTTGAATAAATTAAAAATTAAAGTTTCTAGGTAGGGGAGGGAGGGATGAATAGGCAGAGCACAGGAGATTTTTAGGGAAGTAAAACTAGTCTGTATGTTTCTATAATCGTGGAAACCTACCATTATGCATTTGTCAAAACCCATGGAAAGTACAGTACATGCGTCAACCATGAACCCTAATGTAATCTACGGACTTTGGGTGATAATGATGTGTCAGTGTAGGTTCATCCATTGTGACAAATGTACCACTGTGGTGTGGGATGAGGATAGTGGGGGAAGATGTGCATATGTGGGAACAGGGGATATAATGGAAAATTTCTGTACTTTCCTCTCAATTTTTCTGTGAATCTAAAACTTCTCCAAAAAATTAAGTTTATTAATTTTAAAAAGAAAACCACAGGAGAAAAAAAATTAATTCTATGGAGATATACAAACATAAACAAAATTTTTAAGTAAAAAATTAAGGGGAAAATATTTATCATAAACACAATAAGAAAATGGTTAATAGTCTTATATACAAATTGTAGTCAGTAAAAAAACTCTGTAACTACACTATGTTAATTTCCTAGAGCTGCCATAACAAATTGCCATAAACCTGGTAGCTTAAAACGACAGAAATGTATTCTCTCACAGTCCTTGAGGCCGGAAGTCCAAAATCAAATTGTATCAGGGTGTCAGCAGGGCCATGCTCCCTCCGAAGGCTCTAGGGGAGGACACTTCCATGCCTCTTCCAGCTTCCAGTGTAGCTCCAGGAGTCCTTTGTCTTGTGGCTGCAACACTTCGATCTTTGCTCTGTCTTTATCTTGCTTTCTCCTCTGTGCCTGTGTCTTCTACTCTTATGTCTCTTATACGAACATTTTTCATTGGATTTCGGGCCCATCCAAATAACCCAGGATCTCATCTTGAGATCCTTAATTAGAGTTATAAAGGCCCTTTTTCCAATTAAGTTCACATTCACAGTTTCCAGGGGTTAGTATATGGACTTATCTTTTTGAGGACCACTGTTAGAGCCACTACAAACACCAATAAAAAATGGCCAAAACCTATGAACAGGCAATTCTCAAATAAAGAAATATTAATAAACCTTTTGAAAAGTCATCGATCTTAGCAGAAATCAAACAAATGAAAACATAAATGATATCAAGATATCATTTTTCACTCTCAGATGTTGAAAAAATATTTAAATAATAAATTTCAGTGCTGGTCAAGGTAAGGGGATAGAAATCTATGAATGCATAGCTGGTATAATAGTAGAATAAATTAACACAAAATCTTCAAAGACCAATTTTCCAATATAAATTAAAAGTATTGAAAATATGTAAACCCATTAATTCAGCAATTACTACTCTATGAATTTAGTCTAAGGAAATAATCACATAATTTCCCAAAGATACACATATACATACATATATGTTTACATATTTATACACAGATATTTGTTGCAGAATTGCTTCTAATAAAAAAAAAATGGAAATAACTCCAACTTCCAAAAATAAGGGATTGACTTAATAAACTATAGTTACATTATAAAATGTAATGTTGAACAGTCACATAAAAATGTAGACATATATTTACACAGCAAAAGATATTCACAGTACATTAAGTACAAATTCAGTTTATGAAACATTATACATACATTTACTCCATTTTTGTAAACATATATACCTATGTATACATTAAAAAATCTGGAACAATACAAATCAAGATGATAATGGGTTGAGATTATAAGCAAATATTTTTCCTCATGGCTTCTTTGTAATTTTCTCAATTTTTAAAATTTTCAGTTTAACCCATAATACTTGCATAATTAAAAAAAAAGAGTGAAAGGAAAAAAGGAGAAAGAAAAATTTGTAAAGAGATAAAGTTAGAGTCAGGAATGAATCTAAAAGTATAATATCACAACTTCCTCTAGGCAGGACAAAAATTCAGCTCCAAGTTTTATAATAACCAAGTGGGAGGGAAAAGGAAAACTTACTATTTCCACTACTGAACTGCCTAAAGGTCAAAATAATTCAATTTCCCAGGAAAACAAAAACTCTTGGTAATAAGTGTGACATAAGGAGGTCACAGCACTGTAAGGCACATCACTCACCACATACTTCCAACAGATGAATGATAAGGTTCCCAGGGCTCTTCTGATAACAACTCACATATACATGGATGTCTTCAATCAGACAGTAAGTTAGGAAGAGAAATTGGACAGTGACACAATATGATAAAGTCAAAAAAATAAGCTCTGGTTATATAGCTAAGTTCTGAAGTTTATTTTGAATATCTGAAAAAGTTGCCTCTTTAAGAAATTATTTCCATTTAATTCTGATTTGCTCTATGGTTCTCCTGGAGAGAGTTGGAACCCATCATATTAAGTGAAGTATCCCAAGAATGGAAAAACAAGCATCACATGTACTCACCAGAAAATTGGTTTCCCTGAACATCACCTAAATACACATCTAGGAACGACACCAATCGGATATCAGACTGAGGTGGGGGTAGGGGAGGGGATAGGGGTATGCCTACACAATGAGTGCATTGCGCACCGTTTGGGGAATGGTAACACTTGAAGGTGCTGACTCGGGAAGGGGGGGTGGGGGGGAGGGACATATACCTACATGATGGGTGCAACGCGCACTACCTGGGGAACGGACACACCTGGAGCTCTGACTTGGGGGGAAAGGCGGTATATGGGCAACGTATGTAACCTGCAATTCTGTATCCCCCATAACAATAAGATGAAATAAAAAAAAAAAAAAAAGAAAGAAATTATTTCCTTCCCGTGACCCTCAGGTAGACCATTTAGTGTGCCAGCATAATAATACACATAGCTGGAATTTCCAATTTTGATTTAGTAAGAACTAAATAATATGATTTTGTACTCTATGTTTCACTTCCAGGATTTCTACCTGAAGAACCAAAAAAATAAAATTATCCTGCATATTGCTTTTCCCATTAAACGTATATCTCAGAAATTAGATAGGAACTTGGATACATCTTTAAATATGAAAAGCAAGCTTACTCTTAAGTCTTCTTATAAAACAAAAAATCTTTTTGTAAGGGGGATAACAATTTCCTAATTCAATGGTTTTGTTAAATTATAAATCTGGCCTGAATATACCTTATCTTGGGAGTTGGGAATGTATGTTGGTACAACCACCTTAGAAAACAATATCTACTAACAATGCACATATGCGAACACTATAACCCTAATCTACACCTGAGCATAATATATTCAACAAAAGTGTGTGTATAGTGTCAGATAGTATCTATTCACCAAATAATATTCATAGCAGCACTATTCATAACAGCCAAACACTGGAAACAATGCCCATCAAATTGTAGTATGAGCAAACAAATTGTGGCCTATCTATACAACAGAATACTCTGCTGCAATTAAAATGAACAAACTACTACTTCACAGAATGACATGGATAAATTTTACAAAATAGAGTTTTAAAAGCCAAAAACAAAGAGTATATATTGTATGATTCCATTTATATAAAGTCACAAACAAGTAAAACTAACATATGAGAGAGGTTCCCATTGTCAAGGGTAATGCCCCAAAGGGACACCTGCTAGGATGTTGGAATTGTTGCTTCTTAATCTAGGCAGTAGTTCTATGGATGCATTTACTTTGTGAAGATTTTTTGAACTGACTACTTATGATTTGTATACTTTTCTGTAGGTAGTGTGCATACAGAAACTCTGACCAACTATTTCTTCTTAGCCTCTTTTCCTTGCACAGCACACAAACTGACAAATGTCCTAAAGAAAAAAACAGCAGAGAATGCCCAGTTCCGTGAAACATGTTTTCCTTCTCTCTAAGATCTCAGCCCATCAAATTGCAATATAAGGACGATTCTAATACCAGCTATTCTGTCATAGACAATGGCAGAAATCACGTAGGTTTATTTGTTTGGTTGCTTAGGATTAAATGAGATAACACATATCAAATACTTAACACAGAGCCAGATACACAGAAAGTGTATCTAAATTAAATTAATCATATAATTTATCATCCAAAACAGGACATTTTTGAGAGTTGAAGAGATTGCTATTAATACTCGTACTAGACCACAAATATACATTAGTATGTCCACAGGTATGGTCAAAGTAAAGCCAGAAAGATAATAACATTTATAATTATTATATCAGAGCTATTTTTATCACTAGATACTATATTAATAGACAATGTTTTTTAAAATTATAAATATAGGAAAAGAATACATTTGAGCAAGGCAATTATAGGTCAGTTGTGAAACATACATCTCTGTAGACTATTGTGCAACTACTCTTGCACTCAAGAGAAGAATAATCTGATGAAGGGACCAGGCTCAGCCCATCGCCAGGCTCATCAGCACAAATTGGGAGATAATTTTGAGTGCTAAAGCTTTTTCTAGCTCTGTAGACTAATGTTTAAGAACTGAATATGAGTGATTGAAAACCAAAGTTCCCTCATGTCTTCTGGAGAATATAATCTGTATTACTTACTGCTACAGACTGTACACCTATGTCCTTCCCAAAATTCATATGCTAAAACCGAATCCCCGTGTGATAGTACATAGAGGTGGGGCCTTTAGAGGGTGAATAAATCATGAGGGCTCTGCTTCATGGGGTTAGTGCCCTTACAAAAGGGACCCCAGAGAGCTCCCCAACTCTTTCTGCCATGTGAGGACACTGTGGAAAGCAGCCATCTGTGAATCAGGAGCCTGGCCCTCCCCAGACCCTGAATCTGCTGGCACTTTGATCTTGGATTTCCCAGCCCCCAGAACTGTGAGAAATAAATTTCTGTTGTTTCTAAGCCCCCAGTCTATGGTATTCTGTTATAGAAGCCTGAATGGACTAAGACACTCATAACATTTCATCGTATTAAGTATCTTCATACTTAATTTAAATTTTTATTTATAAACTGGAAGCCAAAGAGTTTCAGTAGCATGGCTTTATACAAGCATATTGTTTTAAATTCCATTGCATATTACTGAGAAATGCCTGGGATCTCATTAGCTATAATTTAACACATTTAACATAAATTTTCACATTTGCACCTAACTACAATTGCATCTTTTCTTGCTGACACCAAGATCCCCTGGGTGGGGCCTCCAACGTTGGAGAGACTGGGTGGCCAACTGTAGCCAAACAGTAAAGGACTGGGGAATACAACAAAGCCAAGTTTGGGTTCCACATGTTGTGTTCATTTCCTTGATGAATGTTGGAAATGCTTGGGTTTTATTTCCTTTCTGTGTATAAACACGTTTTTTCCATTGTATTCAAGATGATAAAATAAATCAACAACAGGAAAAATCCTTTTTTTTCCCCAAATCAAAAGAGAGGTTTATGTTATTCCATACCCCCCTCTACTCAGTTCAATGTTATTTTGTAAAATAGCTCTTTATATAAGAAAGTCTTGTATGAAGCCAAGTGTAGAGATAATTGGACAAGTTCATTTCTGTTAAGTGTTCTTTCTCTCATCCTTCATGGTATCTGGTTGCTAAAGGCATTTAGAAAGTCCCTGTCTCCCAGTAATGCTCTAGAGTTCAATCCAAATAGATCATTTCACTTTTCACACTTTGTTAAGTGCTATTCTCCCACATTCAACTGCTAAAATAGGTTTGACTTCTAAAACCTGTTTAATTTGCCATCCTTCTCCTGTCCCTGTTGCTACTTGTTTACTTCTCAGACTGGATGCTCCATGAGGGGAAAATGTTGTCTGTTTTCCCTTCCCAGCCACCCAGGCAATACATATTTATTGAATGAAGGAGTAAATGAACAAGGACTCAGCAGCACCAGCCAGACGCCAGACCTGAGACACAGGTTAGCTCTATGCACACGAGGCACAGCTTTCCCTGGAGTCTCAGACATATCCCTGTGGCCTTGCTGACAGCCAAACTGGATAAAGGGAGGGTTTGGGGAAGAGATGATAGCTTAAAGTATGTTCCTTTCCTATTTCTGCGTTAGCCCAATGAGCAAAGAGCAGTCTGGAAGAGTCCAGGAGTGAAGGGTGAGCACAGGGAGGTCATGGTGTTAACTTACAACCTAGGAACCAGAGGCAGAGGAAAGGTTTGCCACTTCCTGAAGCCTACTAAATAGCATATAGCATGTGAATCCATTTTGTATAACAAAATCTCTATGTACCAGAGGATTTACTTGTACTGCACACAAATATGAAAAAAAGTACTTTCTTTATTAATTTCTGAGAAATAAAATCTGATCTATAATCTGATCATTTGTGACATTCATCTGATGGGTAGCAAGGGGGAAAACACTTGGTTTGAAGCAATACTCTCAACAATTTCTGGAGATAAATACTCTCCTGGATCCTCTTCTTCTCTAAGAAGGCCTCTGGCTGCCTGAGGCAGGGGCATGGCCAACAGCACCTTAGGATAGAGAGGAAGAGGTGGAGTCCTGGAATGTACATGGTGCTCTTTGTGTAGACCTGGGCTCTGCCACTGAATGGCTGGCCCAGACTCCCCACATGGTCCCTGCTGCTCTGTTCCTGGCCCCAATCCCTGCCCGTCTAACTGCTGCCTATTGCTGGAGTTACAGATGGTGGGACTCAGGGCGTGGGTCTCTCCCAGCTTGGGTGTGGCCCAGGGTGCATTCTGGTTGACTTGGCTCTGTTTGCCTCTCAGTTTTGCTGAAGCATCCCCCATGTCCTCTGGCCAACCCAGCACCCTTCAACCTCATCACTAAGAGCATCTGATCCCATTGTTATAAACAGTTAAATCTACATTAATCTCCTTTGTACCCATCTATCAAGATGTTAATGTTTCTAATAAGAAATTCTCTCACCTGCCCCCCCTTAAATCAGTGTAACTTACTTTGTTTTCTTTCTCCTACTACTCACATTCTGACATTAAGACCAAAGCACGTTACATATACCAATCGCATCCCTCCTAGATTTTCTGGGTATGCTTTTCCAGAAACAGTGTTCCAGGAATAAGGCTTCTTAATTTCCTCCCAACCTTTTGAGTTTCTAATATCACTGAGTACTTTTCTCAATTCAAGAAGATTAGTTCGCTAATGTAATCATTCTTCTTGATGCATCCAGGAAATCATGAGGTTAATCCTTCCACAGGTCCTTCCTCATCCCTCAAACTAGTTCAAAATAAGACAAGAAGAAATAGATATGAGGCAGCTCATTTTGTGCTACTTATTCATGACAAATACTAAGTATTAATGAAAAGTTGAAAGCTCATGCACAAGTTCTCTGAGATCCACTGGAAACTTACCTGCCTTTACAAATTTAAAGTCCCAGCTAAAAAAAAAAGTTAAAGATAAAAACAAATAAGTCATTTCCCCACCAGTGCCTAAACAGTCTATACAACATATTGTCTGTTTTAAGGTAAGACTTAACTAGAATTAAAAATTTCCCTTTCCAAACCCTTGTACACTGTTGGTAGGAATGTAAATTGGTGCGGCCATTATGGAAAACAGTATGGAGGTTCCTCAAAAAATTAAAAATAGAACTACCATATGATCCAGCAATTCCATTTCTGGGTATGTATCCATAGGAAATGAATTTAGTATCTCAGAGAGATATCTGCACTCCCATCTCCATTGCAGCATTATTCACAATAACCAAGATATTGAAATAACGTAAGTATCCATCAGCAGATGAATGGATAAACAAAATGTGATATATATACGCACATACACACATGCACACGCACATATATACACATACATATACAATGAAATATTATTCAGCCATAAAAAGGAGGAAATCCTGCCATTTGCAACAACATGGATGAACCTAGAGCACATCAGGCTAAGTGAAATTAGCCATATGCAGAAAGAGGAATACTGCATGATTTCACTTATATTTGAAATCTAAAAAGTCAAACCTGTAGAAGCAGAGAGTAGAGTGGTATTGCCAGGGGCTGAGGGTGGGTGTGGGAAAGGAAATGAGAGATGTTGATCAAAGGGCACAAACTTTCAGTTGTAAAAATGAATAAGTTCTGGCAATCTAATATATAGCAACATGACTATAGTTAAAGTTATTAACACTGTATTCTACACTTGAAATTTGTTAAGAGAGTAAATCTTAATTCTCACCACCAAAGAAAATGGTAATTATGTGAAGCGATGGATTTGTTAATTATCTTGATTGTGGTGAACATTTCACAATGTGTATGTACCAAATCATCACGTTATACACCTTAAATACAATTTTTATTTGTCAATTATACCTTAGTGAAGCTGAAAAAGTCTCCCTTACCAGACGTGACCAAAGCATGCCTCCTTTGGTCAACATCAGCTGCGGAGGGCCCTGAAGCCGTGCTTGCTAACACCTGAGCTACGCCATCTGCATGCCTACTTGGACACCAGCCACCATAGCCAACGCAAGCAGCTGAGCATCTCCAGGTGTAATCCTGGTCACCAAATGCCAGCCTGCCCATGTCTTTCTGGAAGTTTTCAGTCCCATGCACCACCTGTGAAGATTTCTGGAGGAAAGAGCACAGGAGATCAAAATATCAGCTTTAAAGATAGTATGGCTAGCTTGGAGAAAGAGGTTTGAACACAAGACCCAGAGAGCTTCTCCCTCCTTTCTTACCAAAATAAATAACCCTCTGGTCACAGGCAGATCAGCCATCAGGGAGACAGAGTTTACTCAGATTAGAGCTCCACTTGAAGGACAGAAGAGTGGGTGAAACCTATGGACAGCCCCGCTCCAGAAGAGCTGATGGCCATTCACGCCTGTCTAAGTTTCCTGGGACTTCCATAACAAAGTACCACAAACTGGGGAGCTTAAAATAACAAAAATTTATTATCTCGCAGTTCTGGAGCTAGAAGTCCAAACTCAAGATGTTAGTAGGAACCGTGCTCCCTCCACAACCTCTCTGAGAGGATCCTTCCTTGTCTCTCTCAGTTTCTGGTAGCCCGAGACACCTCTTGACTAGTGGCTACACAACTTCCATCTCTGCCTTCATCTTCACAGGGCCATCTCCGAGATCTCTGCCTTCGTTTCTTATAAGAATAACAGTCATACTGGATTAAAGCCCACATTAATGACCTCATCTTAACCTGATTACATCTGCAAAGACCCTATTTCTAAATAAGGTCCCATTCTCAAGTACCAGGGTTTAGCATTTCAACATAACTTTGCGGGGCGCACACAATTTAACCCATAACAATGCCTGTGATCTTTAGTATATTTATCTCACCAGTTAGAAAATCCGGATAACGGGATGTCAGAATTTTTCCTTCCAGTAAATCAAATAAAAGCATCCCTTCCATAGGGAGGATCCAGTGAGGGAGAAATGGAGAACAGAAATCTTCAGAAATATTCTTATTTTATGAGCAAGACTCAAAGGCAGCAAGATTAGAAAAGAAACAGTTTATTTCACCATTACAGGGGATGAACAGAGACATGCAGGGACAATTTCAGTAGCACCTCCGTGTTAATCTAACACTTTATGTGTTAATCTAACTATAAATATAAGCCATTTAATGTGCTAAAACTAAATTTGCATGTTTCTCTCATTAAATTATGCCCACATGAAGGAAATGGCTGGTTTACGGCTAGCAATTAAACATAAGAAAAAGAAAATATGATCAAGCTCCATAATAATCAATCAAAAATGTGAGTTCAAAAAAGTGTTTTGAAATTGCTTTTACCCATCAAATTGGATGTTGTTTTTGCCAATCACATTGGCAAAGATTTCTAAAACCTCATTGTACGCATTGTTAGCAAGGATATGGATAAAGACACCCTTGTTTACACCATTAGTGAGAATATAAATTACAACTCTCCGGACAGTAATTTGGCAATGCATATCGAGTACTTTATAAAGATTTTCCATTTGACTAGGAAATTCTAATTCTGGGAAATTATCTTGAGAAAAATCTAGTGGCCTATGTTCCAACGTACAAAGTTTTAGTTATAAGTTTCATCACAATATTGTTCCTAAGCCTACACAAACTAAATAAAGACTTATAATTAAATAATATTTTGGCAATGTGACAAACTACTATTGGTATCATTTGAAAACATGATGCCATGAAATAAGGCAAACCATAGCTCCCAAGCTAAATCTGACTCATTGCCTATTTTGTAAATAAAGTTCTATTGGAACACAATCACACCCATGCATTTAGGTATTGTGTATGGCCACTTTCTCAGAGTTAAGTAGTTGCAACAAAGATTGTATTGCCCAAAAATCATAAGCTTTTTACCAACTGGCCCTTTACAGGAAGAGTTTGGTCCTCCTTGATACTAAAAAATACATAATGATAGGGAAGAACTTGCCATTACACTTACAAAAAAAGAAAGTTACAAAATATATGTGGATGTATTTATTTAAATATTTATGTATATAGGTCTATAGACCAAAAAGTAACAGTCACTATCTCAGGGAAATAGCATTCTGAGTAATCTTTTTTCTCTTTTTTCAATATCTTATCTTTTCCAAAATGTGTGCAATGAATATGTGTGTTTATGTATTATGTATATACTTTTTAAAATTACTACTCTTAATCCAAAATTAAATTATTTAATTTTGAGCAAGTTACTTAACTTCTGAGATTTAGTTTTAGCCTCTGTTTAATGAAGTCAATGATAGTACTTACTCCATTCTCTTGTTGTGATTAACTAAGAGATAATATATATAAATTGTGCATAAGAGTGCCTGGCACATTCTATTTATTGATACAGAATCCTTGAAGAGTCCTGATGAAGATGTTTAATGCAGTAGATACATCTGCAAAATCAACTCTAGAAAAAATATAAAGAAGTACTCACATCTGGCAGAGTAGATCAAAGTGGACTTTAATTTTTATTTTAGCAACTGATCTCACTTAGAGTACCTTGAGGGGCTTTTCGCAGGAATGAAGCCTCGTTTGGGTGAAAACGTTCAGATATTGTGTTTGGACATGTGTCACCTAGATCTCACAACACAAATATAAAATATTTAGTCAACTTTGGCTCAAATGGTTATAAGAATCTTAAAACTATAATTCATCTGTCTTTGCAAAGATGAATTATGCGCAAAGATAGTACTTTATTCTCTATTAATCTTTTATTTCTTTAAAACCAAAAAACAGAATCACTGCAAGTGAGAAAACAGCATCCACTTTGTACTCATGTGCTAGGCAGGCCCCACAAAAACATCATAAAAGAGTAAGGTGTAAGATGTTATTCCAAAATTCTTCAGTTGTTTTCTGTCATATATTTAGAGCAATAAATGTTGTTTTTCTATTTTGAGGTTTGATTTCTCTACTAGAAAATATAATATTTCATTAAACCAGTCTGTGTTCAGGGTTTCTTTTCATCTGTTTTTAAATCTCCTCTAGTCATTAAGTTGCCCAGAAGCCTTTCCAGATAAGAATGCAAAGGATATTTGAAAATAACATAAAACCAGACCAAATTCCTATGGATTCAAAAGCCTAAGAATGCATAAATTATATAAATTGTGTGTTCTTGTTACACACAGTTAACATTACTGTCAGTGCCAGCTGTCTTGACATCAAAGAAGATATTTTGATCTCTGCTGAGCACTAGCTGTGTAATTATTTAACATTGTTCTTTAACTCTCTCAACTTCCATTCATCAGTAGGTAACATCCAAGTTGCCATCTAGAGAAAAGTAAAACAGTCAAGTCAATTTTGTTTCTCTGATTTATTTATTAACACTTTCATATTCGTGTTCAAAAGTCTTATACCATATTCAAAACCATTTTAAATCTATGGGTTATATTAATAGAAATTAGAACCAAAATGAGATGTACGCAAACTGAGTAAGAGTACAACTAGGGCAGTGGTGTGTATTATTTAGGCTGAAGTCGATTTTGTAGGAAGCCAAAACATCCAGCTGATTTAATTAAAGAAAAGAGAAATTCAGTCAATCCAGATGTCTGGCATCATAAAAACCAAACACAGGGATGATTGATTGAATCATTGACGTGATTCACCAGATGTTTTAGCCTCTTGGAGACAGACTAAAAGGAAAAGATTCGGATGGGTTTCAAATTCCTTCATTTCTCCCTGGGTACTCAGTGTGAATCTTCTTTGTTTCCGATTTAGTTACCTTCTCCAACTAATCCCCAGCGCCCTTTGGTAACAGTATCTCACATTTTCTTTCAGATTGAATCTTGGGATATTTCGATCAAGTAACAAATTGAGAATGAAGTGGTAATGTATAAATAATTTTGTTTCCTTTCTCCCTAGAGAAAGGCTTCATGATACCTTTTCTTTTTTTCTTTCTTCTGGAAAGACCACAGTGCGTGCAAGGTCTCGGGAGCAGAATGGGAAGGATACTGGTGATGCCTATACACACAAAATCCAACAGGATGAGCTGAGATGATAGATACAGGAGAAACATAGTAGACCCTGGAACACCACACATTAGAACTTCTCAGGTCCATTTATACATGAATTTTCTTTCACCTCTGCCACCTCTGAGACAGCAAGACCAACACCTCCTCTCCCTCCTCCTCCTCAACTTACTCAATGTGAAGACTATGAGGACGAAGACGTTTACGATCATCCACTTCCACTTAATGAACTGTAAATACATTTTTTTCTTCCTTATGATTTTCTTAATAACATCTTCTGTTTCTCTAGCTTGCTTTATTACAAGAATACAGTATGTAACACAGATAACATACAAAATATGTGTTAACTATGTTATCGGTAAGGCTTCCAGTCAACAGTGGGCTATTAGTTAAATTTTAGGGGAGTCAGAAGTTATACACAGATTTTCAAGTGCACAGGGGGGTTGCACCCCAAATCCCCAGGTTGTTCAAAGGTCAACTGTAATCTCAAAAAGTATGATTAGCTGGATTTCTCTACAGTGTGAACATTCGCTGTTCAGATTGCCTATAATCAGCTTACCCCGTATTAAGCCACTAATGAGTTGACGGTGAGATAAACTCTCAGAGGAAATAAATTAGAGACTGACAATTACAGAAACAAAGAGAAGTGAGTGTAGTGGGTCCCTGTATAGAACCACTCGTGGGGATCAGCAGATTTGCCTGAATTCTGAATTATAAAAACCCAACTTTTGTTTTAGAGCACACTAAATGGCAGAGGCCATCCTGGGTGTAGGCAGAAGAGATTCCACCCTGTTTGGTATAATTTGAAAGAAACAAAATTGATGATTGCATTATATCTCCACCTTTGGCCTGAATTTCCTGTCCCCGAGAATGATGTGATTACAATGATCATCTTTCGTATCTGGGTACAGCTTCACATGCATTATCTCAGTTGATGGGCTTAACAATTATTTAAGAAAATGTATTCCTATGCCAATTTTCCTCAAGAGGCTAAAGGGTTTGCCTAAGAACACACAACAGTGAGCAGCAATCCAGAACACAGATATTCTAACTCAGTACCACAGCTGACTCTGCAAACGCGTTAGAAAAGAAATATTGAGACCACTTATTCCAGAAAGATACTGGGGAAAATGCACCCCCAAGGGTTTTATTCATCAGAGTAGTCAGTTGATACCTTCAAGTTCAAAGGGGGTGGAAAAACAGAAACAGCCCATTTGGGGTCCAAAAACTACTATGCAATCTCACGTATCTGAGGACAGACTTCACAGAGCCAAACTTACTAACTCAAATTTTCTGGAAAACTAATTTTAGATCACTTCTGCCCCAAAGAACAATAGAACTGAGGGAAAAGTCCATTATGTGTCTTCTTTCTGTCTGAATTTCTAAAAGTCTCATTATCCACTTATGTTTCCACGTTCCAGTATATAACGTCTGTTCCTAAAGGGCATGCTGTCTGAAGATATATTTTGGTGTCTAAAATCTTATTGCCAACAGTAACAGCAATGCAGGAGATAGCAACATGTAACCTGCAGGTGCTATCCTGCCTGAGAGGGACCCAAATCCAAGGCTGTAACACTCATTTCATCTGCTTTCTCTGTCAACACTTTTTTTAACTGCTATATCCTCAACCCACCGCCAAACTTCTCAGCTGCTTCACCCACAATCGACCCATCTCAAAAGTCATCACCATCCCTGAAGCTTTGAGAAGAAAAATACCCTCTGTCTGGTGAAGACTTTTATTTACCCATCAGTCCCTTTTAGCAACTGTTGCTCCTCCCCCCGGGTGGGTTGCCCGTGATTGGACGCCACTCACCTCTCCTGGCATAAGGCTGAGCACGTGGCTAAAGCTGACCAATCAGAGAACAGTGTTCCCCAAGTCAAGCAATTGGTTTTGTCAAGGGACTTGATCCAAACTGAGCCAATGAGTGTCAGTGCAAGGGCTTTTGCCGGCACCACCAAGAGAGAAGAGTTTCTCTTTTCTCTGGTATTAATAACTGTAAGAAAAATATGTATCTAGAGAACCACATGTAAAACCACACGTGAAAACAGAGTTGAAGATGGAAAAAGGGGCATCGTCTGCTCTCCCAGCCCATCTATCCCTAAAAGATACCCTATTACCACCTCTGGATCTTCAATTATAAACATGAAACCATAAACTCCTTTTTTTTTTTTTTTTCAGGTGCCATGAGTTGGGTTTCAGATGCTTACAACCAAGAGTTCTGCCCAACACACTCCTCAACTTAACCTCTAAACATGCCCTGTACTAGGCTTTCTGAACACTTTAAATTATCATGAGGCCAACTTTGTTTTAAGAGAAGGAGTTTTGGAATCACAGGACTTTTAATTGATGTGACAGCCATGAACATGTGCCTCTCGGATCTCTCACAATAAAGAAAATACTTGACTGATGTCACCAGCTGCTATGCTTAGAATGCTTCACCACTTTTGATCTAAGGCCACGCTTCTCGCAGGCTGCTCCAAGCAAATGACCGAACGACACAGGCATAATAGAGAAACCTTCTCTTATGAGATGGGGGACAGCTCTGAAGGGTGACACTGGCTGGAGGACTCACTGTCAGGCTTACCAAAACTTTCTTATAACTGCACACAGTCCAATATTCTTCTACCCAACAGTCCTTCTTTTCTTCTCTCCTATACAAGGGTCAGGGCTATATCATGGTCTGAAAATTGTCCAAGGCTACCCCAGTGTTCTCCCTATTTCCCTTCACAGGTGTTTTACCAAGAATTCTGGAGCGTCTGAGACTTTTACCCTGCTTGCAAGCTAGCAAGTTAGCCTGCCATCATATCATGGATACTGCCAGAACACAAGAGACTCTTGGGTCAGAGACAAAGGATAGATTTTTGCCCACAGCAACAGCAGTAGCCATGGTATCAGCATTTGCCCTGGTTATTCAAGCCCCAAACCCCACAGGATGACATGAAGAGAGCCAGGTTGTCACCTGCATGCAGTGGAAGAAGGAGAGTTATTTTTGGTTTTGGTTTTATGGGAGAGGTTCTCCAAGCTTAGGGAACCTGAGTCTTTCATAATGAGCAGTAGGCCTACCAGATCTCTGCCTTGAATGAAGACATCATTTTTATTATCCTGGACAGTAAACAACCTGCTCTGTACTCTGGATAAAGACACGATCTCTATTTCCCAAGGCTCTTCACTATAAGCTTTCACGGGCAGACAGTCTGGAGCAAAGGCAGTTCTGCTCACATGACGTGCAAAAATTCAAGGAATCCACAATAAATTTCTTGCACATCTCATCCCATCTTGGCTTCTACTTCTAGGATACCCAGACGAACACAAACGGGGTTAGTACTAGTTAGATTGTATGGCCTTTAAGAGTAAAAATAATGCTATGCCTTCATTTTCAGCCTCCACAGCCCTTAGCTTGGCAAGTACATGTTGGTAGACTGAGCCATGGAATTGAGATTAACAGTCTAGTTAATGAACAGAAGACTTGGGCTTTGAAAAGGGGTAAAGCATTCTTAAAACATGTCTCCTAATAAAGACTCTGTTTCTTTGTCCATACTGACTGACCAGGGACTACTGCTGGACACTCATGTTATTTAGCCATTTATTTGTGTTTGCATGTTCCAGACAGCCCTAACTTCCCATGCTGATGACTCTCACATAGAAGCTTGGTCCATTCAGTGCTGAGTCAAGTGAGATCCTCAGGAATCCCTAAGACCTGGAAAATAGAGTCTAATAGAAGTACTCTTGTCCCCTGCCTACTTGCTACATAAATAAGGCCGTGTGTCTTAAAATGTATCCACAGGATGATAATTTATGGGGGTGACTGAATGACAACATGAAGAAGCCAATGCCATTGAAAGAAGAATCTTATTACCCACATTTCCCAAGAGGAGGGGGCAGGGCCATGTGGGGAGGCATCAGTTTTTATTAGATCACTCAAGGAGCAAGGAGAAAGCCTGGGCCAGAGCCTTTTGGTGGGTCTCCACAGGAACAATGAGACAGGACAGGGTAAACAGTTTAGAGTGGCTAGTTTGAATAATTCTGGTGGGCTTGAGGGTATAGGCACTATCACCAATTCATTCCTGGCCCTGGATTGATTTTGGACAGGGTAATATTGACTTAGTGTGTGAGAGTTCGATAAAGCAGATGGTTGGGGAGGTAAGCTCTGGGTTGGTTGGTTTACATCTGAAAGGCAGGCTCTCACACTTTGCTATGTCTACAATTTGGCTGGTCCTAGGAGGGGCAGTCTCTCACCAGTGGGCAATATCACAAATGCCAGAGCATTAAGGATACAGAAAAATATTAATACTAATATAAAGTTAATTTGATTGGCCCTGTGATAAATGTATGCTAACTAAACAAATACAGAATCTAAAAAAAACACAGTTAGAACATGGTGCCTCCCTATCGGACACCCCCACTGATCGGACAGACACCAGAACCCATCAGCCAGGCTACTGATCCTGTGGATTTGGTTGACTGCAGGGAATGACTCAAGGAATGAACCATATCTGCTTTCACAGTCACCTTTGCCAACCTTGCTCCATACCTGCCTCACCTTTGTTTTATTCCCTACTCACAACAGGCAAAACCAATGTATCACCCTCATTTAAGACAATCATTTTGAGCTACCATTGTTTCACTACATGTGTCAAAAAGAAGCTACCAATCATGACTTTTGTGGAATACTAAACATAGCACTTTTATTTTATCCCTACCATGAGATCATGTTTTATGTGAGGGTATATCATAATAAGGTCCAGTTAGTAATGCAATGCCCTTAGGATGAATTAATCAGATAAAATTGAATGTTCAAATAATTCCGTTCTGCAGTGGATATAATAGTGCACATCATAGGAAATGAAAAGAAGTGACAAAGGATTACTACAAATCAGTAAACTTCAAGTAGCCCTATAGGTACATGACCCTTTATTTATGCTCAATTTTAGCTCTAATCATGACTAACCTTTGAAATTACCTGGGATGAGACAACACAATTGAGTATCAATTTTATCCATTTTGGAGGTATAATCTGTCCTACCCTAACCTTGGTTTTTTGGTTTTGTTGGTAAATAGTCATATTGGTTTCTATTACATAGAGTTACAGATTGTGTTTTCCACCAGAAAATGGCAATGCTATTCTGAAAGCAAAATAGATCAAAACGTAAGGACTAATCAAGGCCCATTTGTTTTTATCTCAAAGGGCTCAGTGCCAAAATGCAAGGAGGAGGAGAGAACTACTACAGCTATTGTGCAAGGGGTGAAAACTACTTCTGCTCTTTTCCTTTCTTCTTGCCTTCATTTTTTTCCACTTCATCTGGTGTGGGGAGCAGGTTCAAGCCACATGTGAAGAGGTAGTAAACGTCATTCCAGAACATGCTTCCAAAGAAGGCTTCATTTAATGAATATTCACATGTGCAAGATACATAGACTTCACCTTACCCTATAGAAATGCTTTGCATTCCACATTTATATTCTTAATGGAACAAATGGAACCTTGTAATGAAAATTACACACATGTGAATGAACTGCTATATTGATATACTATAGTAATTATACAATTCTAGGTTATCTCAAGTAATCCAGCTGTTTCCATAATTTTTAGCATAAGTTAAGCAAGGTCTGCCTATAATTCCATGTGTATTTTGAGAACTGAATTTCCTTTTTAAAAAGATGGCATTTTCCTATCCAATCTTTCATTTTTATAGCTTCAAAACTACCTAAGCATAGATAACCAACATAAATGCTTTATTCTTTAGAGGGAAAAAATGGGATGGAAATTTATATTGGGCCCCAAAACTAAAATGTGTTTTTCTAGAAAGTAAATTCAATGAGAAATCTTTGTCAGTTGAAGTTTTTCTTGTTTATGTGAAAATAGATAAGATACTTGTTAGATGCTTCAGTATAAAAACACTTTTTCCTCCCTATAGTCCCAAAATGTAGGGAGGTAAACCCATAGTCACACACAACCAACTTGATAGTTCTATTTATGAGCAAAATACAGATTGTCATTTGATATAACAAAGAACATCCCAGCCTGCCTTGTCTTTTGGTTTTTTATGAGTATGTTCACTAAGCATATAATAAACTCAACACATTTGTTGTCATGAATTAACACATCTATTATGAGCTAGTAGTGAGTTCCCATTGAATCAAAAATAAAATCCAACCTCACAGGTTTTATGGGAATGTTATCTATGGGAGTAGGGACTCCGCACAGAATATTCCATAATCTGCTTGAAGACTGAAAACACTGAAAAATACTGATGCTTTCAAAAGCTTTCTGAGATTCCAAGCATGGATTTAAATAAATAAATAAACAAATGCTCATTAAAATATAAGCTTTCACAATGACATCTAATTTGGCATAAATTTTTTTTAAAAAAAAAAGCATCTGGAAGAATTTAAATCAAAATTGGAGTTACATGGGCTCTGTTGCTTTTATGCTGCTGAAAGCACTGGTCTTTAAAAACACCCCCAAAATGCCCCTACATGATGAGGCAGTATTAGCGATGTAGTAAGCTGCACTGTATAAAGTAATAGATTTTTACAAGTGCAATGACAAAACATAACAAACCATATTGTTCCTAAATTGTTGGTGAGCTCCACTGACCTATGTATGAAACGGCTCCATAATTACTGGTGTTCGTTCAGAGACTTCACTGCCTTGCAATGCCAAAAGACCTCTTCTTTTCATTTATGGGAGTCAATGATTCATAGGGTGCACTGAGAAATCTTTTATCAATTAGGTATGAAGGATCACATTCCCATCTTGATTTGTATCAGCCCTGGGTGGAAACCGCTTTTGCCAAGCACCATAGTTCATCAAGATGTGCTATTTTTTTTCATAACCACACTCAATTCTAGCTCCGTTTCCCAAGACAAAGTACTCCTGTAAGTGGAATTCAAGAAAACAAGGTGGTTCTAACTTGCAATAGATTCTACTGGGGAAAATAAATCCTGTGCTCTGTTACTGTGTTAAGATTAAAGAACATCAAAACCAGGGGAAAATATACACTGTGTCTAGCTGGAATCCATTACTGCCACACATGATAAAATATGACTCAAAGTAAATATGCTTTATTTGGCTTGTATATATGGGATTTTGGCTTTGCTACACAGAATCTTTTAACTTTTAGGCAATTGTCATGCAGGTTACACAGATGTAAGTGTAATAAAACTAGCATCATGTACAATTTCAGAAAAACAGAAATATTTCCAAACATGCCAGGGCATGACATAGATGCGATATTCCAGGACTGTTTTTTATGTAACCCTGTTTACCAAGCTTGATTTTCAAAATGGCAAACTGCTTCTCAAACTAGCAATTCTTCCTTTTCCCACTAATTGATGTCTATAGTAACACATTCTCCTTCATTTGTGGAGAAGATGCTGAGGATTTGCCATTTTCTCTGCTCCAGTAGGTAGATCATGAGTGAGACTGTCACTGGCAGGGGTACTTTTGCACTTGTCTGTGGCTATTTCCCCCTTGTCCTCAACCTTTTGACCATCAGCACAGAGCTGTAAGACAGCTGGGTGGGAATGGGGGTGCAGGCAGAGGTCATGCTTTTGGACTTGTGGGTCCACCTACGACCTTGACCTTGTGAAAGCCCAGAAGACAACATCCACAAGTCACCAAATACTGCAGAACTGGAGGACACAGCTATCCCTCTCCCATCAACCATTCAAAACATGACATTACCATATATTTCATGTCCTCCACCAAGTTCACTTAAAAAAAATAGTATGTATACAGAGGATGAAAGTTGCTTGACATTTTCTCAGACTTAGAATAATCTCAATTACCTGTTAAGACACTTTATAACAGTTTCAAATATACTGAGGCAGCTATGTCAAGATAGTAGGAAAAGGAAAACATCAAGGCACCCTGAAAAAATCAGCTCATAGGTGATTACCAAACATACACTACCAAGATACATATACATACATATCCACTTCCCCAAATATTGGGCGCCAGGAAATAAATATAAAAATAGCTACTTTTGAATCCTTGCTGAAGTATAATACAAATGAGCTAGTACAAAGGATTTCTAAAATTAATGTCACTGCACGGCAATAAATCTATTGCTAATGAAACACACATCAAGAATCAATACTTCAATGAGAAGCTCCCCACAATACTCTGTTATATCCAGGATTGTGTGTGCACTGATTTTTAGAAATGCTTTTAATTGTAAAAACCATATTATAAGACAGGAAAACACTCTAGTGATATATTAGCAGCTATTTACACTTTTATTATACCCTTCAAGTCCTAAAGATCATTATCTAGGCGTCATTTTATGATTCTTCTGTGAACACAGACACATTAATTTTGTTCTTTTGTGGGATGGTAACTACTAGTTTGAAGAAAGAAAAAAATCAAATAAACTAAACAGAAAAGGGAAAATTGATCATTGAGAAAGATATAGCACTGTAAAAATATAAGATTTTATACCAACAAAAATACACTTGCAAGGAAAATATTTTGAACCCTTGGACAGGCTAAAGGAGGCTTCTCTAGGAAACATGAAATACTGAAGCATTTTTTAAAATGTTCTGGAAAAACCTATTTCCCATGAAAATTACAAAATTTACCCCAGGATAGATCTAGATTTTGTGGCACCTTTAAAAAACAGAACACAAAATTACAGAAACAAAATTAAGTATGAAAGTGAATATGTATTTATAATGAGAAAATAAATCAAAGGCAATCATAAAGTTTTAAAATCTGACAAATGTTACAAAATCTAGAAAAACAGCAATAAATTTTTTAAAATCAAACCCCTGATATGCCTCGACAAGACTTTGTGCCTCCATTTTTCATTGCATACTCTTCCACGGCCTCTTCATATGCAAATGGTGCTATATCATTTTTCATAGAGAGAAGAGAAAAAATGCAGCCTTTCTTCTAGGATGGATCAATAAAATTTATTTCTTATTACTGATAGGTTGTAAAATTTCTTTGCAGTTTCATGACTTGTTTGTTGTACTGTCTTGTAAGTTTTTGAGTTATTGTCACATTTGGGAAAACTTCTTGCTCAAGGTGCTCTCTCATGAGAACAAACTCAATGTTTATCACACTGAAACACTTCTGTTCATCTTGATAAACTCCATAAGATTATCAAGAGAAAAGTCACATTTAGTTCAGGCTTACATTCTTCTAAGTATTCTGAAACACTTTGCAGGTGATCAAACTAATCACAAATGAATGTGCTATTCTGAAAGAAATTGATAGTGAAATCCACTTTCGTTTCTGTCCTTCATGTTTCTCTTGAATGATCTATTGAATCCATTGATCATGTCTATTTTAAAATTACTAAAATTACCTACTTCCATAATAAAATCAACAAGTTAATGACTTTTGAAGCTGAAAATTTTTTCTTAACCTTGTAAAGTAAAAATCATAATATATTTTAATGAGAACACATGGTAAAACTGAATAAAATGAAATACAATATGGCAAGTTTGAACTCATTCAAACCTAATGTTCAAATAGTTCAAAGTAAGGAGGAAGTTAACACATTTCTGACATTAAAATTAATCCAGTTAACATCACATGTATTTCAAGATTATATACCATTTGACTTTTTTATTTGTATAAATGTGTGGGGTACTATGTAACACGTACATTTATTACATGCACAGATTGTGTAGTGGTAAAGTCAGGACTTTTAGTGTATCCATCACCCAAAAAGCATACATTGTACCCCTTAAGTAATTTCTCATCTCCTACCTCCTACCCTTCTGAGTCTCCATTGTCCATCATTCCACACTCTGCTTCCATGTGTACATGTCATTTAGCTCCCACTTACAACTGAAAACACGCACTATTTGTCTTTCTGTGTCTGATTTGTTTCACTTAAGATAATGGACTCCAGTTCCATCCATGATGCTGCAAAAGAGATGATTTCATTCTTCTTATGGCTGAATAGTATTCCATTGTGTATTATGCTACATTTTCTTTATCCAGTCATCCACTGGTAGGCACTTAGGTTGATTTCACATCTTTGCTGTTGCGAATAGTGCTGTGATACACATACAAGTGCAGAAATTTTGGGGGTAGATATCCGATAGTGAGATTGCTGGATTGAATGGCAGTTTTATTTTTAGTTCTTTGAGAAATCTATATACTGTTTTCCATAGAGGTTGCACTAATTTACATTCCCACCAATAGCATTTAAGAGTTCCCTTTTCTCTATATCCTTGCCCACATGTGTTATTTTTTTTTTAAGTAATAGCCATTTTGACTGCTGATCTAAAAGCACAATATAATTTAGTGAATATAATTACAATGATAAAAGTTATTACAGTACTTATGCTGGGTGTTTTGTAAGTAACTGCAACAACTCCTATTACCTTGTAACATTTTGCAAAAGATGTCATTATTTAGTTGCACGAGGTAGTTTCAAATCTGAAGACTTCGTTTTGCCTGCTAATTCAGGTCAAATCAGATTGCTAAGCATTCTCATCCAAAACTCAGGGATCTTTAACCTCCTGGGGGTAAAAGTCATGGCTGATAAATATTTATAGAACTCCTCAGCAAAGCTTCTGTTTGTTACAATTTTCTCCAAGAATGACATGACCTCAGAATTTCCTGGAATCATGTTCCTGTTGTTATCTATATGGTTCAGAGGCCTTTGCTTTATTTAAATACAAAGCCCAAGGGAAGATCTTTCAAAATTAAATTAATTTTTGATTTTTGACATTCATTTCACATTGGAGCCACATTTGTTTTGTTTTTTCTTTTTATAAACTGATAAGCTAAAAATTTACATGAGATAATATATTATAGGATATAAATATTAAAGTAATCAAGACTGACAATTTTAATAATGTCAAAAATGTTGCTGATCTTTTGAATTTCTATTGTGTTATCTCTTTTCCCCTAAGTTCCTCCCAGTCTCCCCTTCCTCACCTACATACTTCCATGCATACTCTTACCTCTTTCCATTTAGGTTGGTTTTTTTGGGGGGTTTTTTTTTTGTTTGTTTTTCTTTTTCTAAAATTTTCTTTTTTTTATTTCAGCATATTATGGGGGTACAAATGTTTAGGTTACATATATTGCCCTTGCCCCCCACCTCTAGTCAGAGCTTCAAGCATGTCCATCCCCCAGACTGTGCACATCACCCTCATTATGTATGTATATACCCATCCCCTCCTCCGCCTCCCATCTGCCCGACACCTGATAAATGTTATTCCTAAATGTGCACTTAGGTGTTCAGTGAAACCAATTTGATGGTGAGTACATGTGGTGCTTATTTTTCCATTCTTTGGGTACTTCAATTAGTAGAATGGGTTCCAGCTCTATCCAGGAAAATACAAGAGGTGCTATACCACCATTGTTCCTTATAGCTGAATAGTACTCCACGGTATGCATATACCACATTTTATTAATCCACTCATGTATTGATGGGCACTTGGGTTGTTTCCACATCTTTGCAATTGTGAATTTTGCTGCTATAATCATTCGAATGCCGATGTCTTTTTTATAGAATGTCTTTTGTTCTTTTGGGTAGATGCCCAGTAATGGGATTGCTGGATCAAATGGCAGATCCATTTAGTTTTGAAGGAAAAATCTCTTTCTCCTTGTTTAAAGCTAATTTGAGACTTATCAATAGGCCCTATGCCCTCCTGCCCTTGTCCAGAACCTTGACCCATACTTAGCCTTCCTCTACTTAATTTTCAATTTCTCCTTCTCTATGAGTTTCATTTCCTTAGTCACTAAATACGTTCAAATCTCTCCCATTTTCAAGCTCCTGCTTGTCATCTGTTGTCCCTCCCTCTCTTTCTCATTCCATCAGGATCAAGCATCTAGGACATGTCATCTTCAGTTGTCATCTCGATTAATATAGTTTCTCCTTCATCCTCAGCACACACTAAGGAGGCTTCCACCCCTACCAATGCACTGGAGCAGCTCTCATCAATATCACAAAAGCCTTCTACATTGCAAGACCCAAAGGACATAAGCTATATCTTATGTCAGCTTCCCATGACATCTCCTAACCACTTCATTCCTCCTGAAATTCCTCTTTGATTCCTAACACTACTCTCTCCTGGTGCTCTCTCTATGATTCTCTGACCATTTATTCAGTCTCTTTTGATGTGATCTGATAGTGGAATGCCCTATATTTCTCCCCATCTTCTCTCTCCGCCACCTCGTTCATCTTTGTAATGTCAACTCCAACCTATGTGCTGATGGCTTTCCAAACTTTATCTCCACCCTAGGTCTCTCCTATATATCCAGCTATACTTCCTCCTTCATAACAGGTATCTTACCTATAATTATTGTTTGAAGCTTTCCTTTCCCACTCTCAGTAAGCTCCACAAGGACAGAAACTACCCTTGTCTTGTTCATTGCTGAAGCTCCAGTACCAAGCCCAGGGTGGGCATCTGATGGGACTCAATCAAAATTTGCTGAATTGAATACACTGATGTTCCATAGACACATTGCACCCAACATGCCAAACATTGAACCCCTAATCTTAAGACAATAGCCACCCCCTGAAACTGGTTTTCCTTCTACATCAGCTAATTCAATTTTTAAAATATGTCTTGAATCTGAATCTACTCTTTTCTATATTGTCATAGAATCTTAGCAGCATCCAGTTAACTAGATGTTTCCATCTAGTCTTTCTTCCCTTTCACTTCTCCATGACTACCTCAGGGCTCTTTATAAAATACAAATCTGGTCACATCACTTCCTGGCTGAAAGCTTTTCAGTGGTTACCCAACAGGTTTAAATGCCTTAGTCCTTTGGAATATGTATGTATGTGTGTGTCCACATGCATGCAAATGTGTATGTGTGTATATGCATGTGTGTATTTATGTATATGTGTGTGTGCAGGTGCAGGTGTATGTGCATGTCAGCCCTTCCTGACCTGGCCCCTACCTACTCGTCCAGCCTTACTTCCTACTTGCTCCCTACTGCTTCCAGTTTTGCTCAAGCAATACCAGATAATTTACAGTTCCCCAAACCATGCATGTTTCTGGAACATGTCTATCTGCCAAGTTTGTCTTCATCCTCATAATTCAGTTCAGATCCATTTCTCAAAGGTCTTCCCTCATTCTTCCCATATTCCATAATTAATTGTTCCCTCTTCCATGATGTCCCACTTCTTGGTATTTACTTCTGCCGTTGCTTTGAGGACTCTGAATGCTATTAAGTGGATCATCTACCAATCCCAAGCATTAGATGCTTAGTATCCTCCAGAGAGAATCTTTTTTCTAAGTAGTCTTTAGTTTCAGATCTCTTTTATGTTCACAGCAAAATTGAACAGAAAGTAGAGAGATTTCCCTTATCCTCCCCTTCCCCAATATATAGCCTCCTCCACAGTCAATATCCTACTCCAGAGTGGTACATTTGTTAAAAGTGATAAACTAACATTTATATATCATCACCCAAAGTCCATAAGTTACATTAGGATTTGGTGTGTGTATTCTGTAACTTTTGACAAATGTACAAAGACATGTATCTACCATTACAGTACCATACAGAGTAGCCTAGCTTCACTGCCCTAAAAATTCTCTGTGCTCTCCAATTCATCCCTTTCTCTCCTTAACCCTGACAAAACTGATCTTTTTACTGTCTCTGTAGTTCAGCCTTTTCCAGAATGTCATATAATTAGAATCATACAGTATGTAGCCTTTTCAGATTGTCTTCTTTCACTTAGTAATATGTATTTAAGTTTCCTCCATGGAGTTGGTGGCTTTTTATATTTGATGTCCTCTTACCTAAGATATTTTTGGTCAAGAGAACAGGTACTAAATAATTTTAGTTGGATTAAATCCATAATTTGTTGCAATTGTATAATTATTTACATTTGCCTTTCCTTTAAAATATATTATTCTGTAATTCTTTGACTTTTATCTCTTATTTTAAAAGAAAAAAAAAAGTATCAGAGTATCAAGCAAACAAAAGACTTTAAAAATCTGATTGACTCTTTTAGGCTTTTATGCACAATTCTAAAAGATGAGGAATAGTATTTTCCAGGTATAATCCTGAAATTTGCAAATACACATTTGTGCTTTCCTTTGAATTAGTAACAGCATGTGTCCATTAACGACTAAGTTTTTTGTTTCCTTAAAACCTTAATTTCAATTGCATTTACTTCCTTCTATCCTGACTATCTTTCCCTGGCCATGCCTTCCATTCAGAACCAAAGATAGCCTTGAGTTGAGTTGACAAAGTAAGCTTTTATCAACAGCAGTTATCTTGCCATTCTTGATAGTATTTTCTGAATTCATTTCAATCACGGCAAGTCAAATGACTGTTCCACTCCCTTTCAAAAATAAGAGTATTTTGACCTTAGATAAACAGGAATGCTTGGCTAATCCTACTTATTAACACGGATGATTTGTGTCATCACATTTCATTGTCATGTGAATCCACCTCAATTACCTGGATCTATTATTTCTGTAATGTTGGTGAACATCAGAATCAAGTGATCCTTAAGGTTAATATTCCCTGGCCCCAGCCCAGTAGACCTCCAACAGGAACCAGCACCATGTGGCTCTCACAAGTGATGCTGATAGGATGCAGTGTGGGCATCTGCTTTCCAAAATGCTGTACTTCATATAAAAATAACATGCAAACTGGTGGCTACCAGCTACTAGAAATCTCTCAGTGAAAGTAATGAGATTGATCATCTGTTAAATTTAATGCTCTATTCTAAATGAAAATTGCAGAAGCAAACCTAATTGATTTTCATGCATTAATTAACAGGGGGAAAATGATCAAAATGTCTCTAAAACCCCAATCTGCAGGATGGTTTGTACTTAAAGAGAAAATGATATTGTTTTATCAATATGGTTAGTCTCCAGGTGAGGATAATTTTCAAGAGTTTGAAACTCAAGAAAATTGTTTCCTCTAGAAGTAGATTGGAAATTTTGATAATTTGCTCAAATCTGGAAAGTTCTGATATGTTATTTTTCCCACAAGACTGGAAATATACTTACTTTGTCAGAAAATCCACAAGTACATTTAAGTCTCCATTAGTACCTGAAAAGTTCATATACCTGGGACCAATTAACTAAAAGCCAAGTGACAAAGCCATTTTGTTCCCTCCTTTGCCAACCTCATTCCCTTGCTCATCACAAGCTCAGGCACATATAAGTGACTTCATTCTTACTGTTTTACCAAATAGTTATGCCAGTGAGATAATCTTGATACACTTGCTCTCTACTCTTGTTTAAACTGATAGATAATAAAATTATGTCCTCAATTAAAGGAAAATAATGGGTAATTTATTAGCTCATAATGGGATTAGTTAAAGCCCATTGTGACTTTGAGGTGAAAGCACATCATTATCAAGGGTTCTTACTAATGAGGACCAGGAACAAGCAGAGGGTCCCAGGGCTTTCTGAAAGTACAACGAATGGCTGTTTTTCTTCTTGGATATAATAATCCTAGTGGAATCTTTGAAAATGCTTCATCAATGAGAAACGAAAAAATCAGAAAACTCCCATGATACAGGAATGAAACCAAGACCAATGTAGACCAACTATAGAGCTGGCCAAATATACAGGAAAGTGAAAGCATTGAACATTGATCTACCAAGCAGAGACATTTCATTTCAATGATAGTTAACAGTTTAAAATAGGCATCTGACTAATAGGAAAGTCAGGAATATTTTTAGCAGATGAACTTCAGACATTTGTGTGGTGGTTGGGAACACTGCTATCTTTAATCACGTGCCAACCAATTATGTTGCCGGGTCAAAAACAAACTTCTCCCTCAGGAAGGCCCTTCCTCTTATCACTGTTCTCTCTCAAAATGTCTGCTACATGTGAGCCTCCCAAAGAAAGGAAAATATAGAGAGGTGAGAAAACTGTGCATTATTTGTTTTCCAATTGCATAGTTATTAAGTATTTTAGAAGGAGACACAAAAGAAAAAAAAATAGTTTAGAAGTCTTTCCAGGACTATTTTATATTTTAATAATTCCTGATTCATCACCAGTAACCTCTTCCCTGTGACCTGAGTTGAATATGTAGGTGTATCCCCAGTAGAGTGACATCTTTTATCAGATTGATCTCCACAAAAACATCTTGTCACCTTCGATCTTCATGCAGCTGGGCAGTACATAGTTAATGAGCACCTAACATCTGTAGGAAACTATGCCAGCCCTGCTCAGATTTTTAAAATAGTCAAGAATAGTCTCTATCCTTATAGAATTTGGATGTTCTAGTAGGGGGAGAAGGCAAAAAGTACAAAGGCTCACCGTGGTAAAAACAAAGTGCTAGGTTGGTTACAAGGAGATACGCCTCACGTGTGTTTAGGAGAAGTTAAGCCAACTTTTCTCTGATAAGGTGGCACTAAAGTTAGGGGCAAAAGAACAAAAGAAACATTCCGAGTGATGAAGATGAGGAGGAAGGCAATCCGGATTGAGGAGCTTATTGAAGGAAAAGCAGAGTTGTAGGAAAATAAAGTAGAGAGTATTGAGTAGGTATTTTGGTAGGTAGAGTATGCAAAAAGAGAGAGTGAGATAAAGCTGGTATGTTAGAGAGCAGTTAAATAGATTGAGTGTCTTCAAATCCAGGCTAAACTGGGCATAGGAAGGACGTGGAAATGCGGAGGGACGTAACCATTTCTGAGCATCTGTGATGCGCCAGGTAATGAGCTGGAGGCTGTGCGAAGGTTACATCACTGAACGTCAACAGTCCCTCTTTTGCACCCTTCCTCTTGCTCTCCCTTTGCTGTGACAATGGGTCCAGTCACCATCAGTGGTGTATGTATCATGCTCTGTAACCCTGTATCTTGCTCTTGTCCTATAATCGTATTTTTCTCTTCTTAATAAACCTCATTTTCATGTGCGCCTTAAAAACAAATAAATAAATAAACATCAACAGGGAATGAGAATTGTACTTGAAAACATTAGCATAAGGCCAAGGACATTCTGAATATGAATATGTTCTATATTGTTAGAATATAGAACACTTGGAGGATTTCCAAAGGAAAAAGTATTCTCCAGAGCATACTCCTTAAGCCACCTTAATTATTTGATCAATTTTATAGAAAGAATAAACTATTCCTAATTTTTCCGTTTTTATTCTAATTTCACTGAAATTATCTTAAGATAAATTCTTTTTCCTAGAGATATTTACAAACCAATAATTGATTTATCAACCAGTGTATGTGTGTGTTTGTGTGTGTCTTGTTTTATTTTCAATAACAAATTTTAGCTTTTTATGTTCTATTAATGGGAGTGTATTTATCAGCCAGGGTTCTCCAGAGAAACAGAACCAATAGGAGATTTATATAATGCATAATGAGATGCATTATAAAGAATTGGCTCATGTGATTACGGAAGCTGGAGAGTCCCACAATCCGCCATCTGCAAGCTGCAAGTCATGCAGAGCCTAAGGAGGAAAAAAATTTCTAAAGGAGAGAAATGGCCCACAGTAACAAGCATGGAATCCATCCTTTATTCATTTAACAGTAATCACAGCTATGATGGGAATTTTGACAGTTACTGGAAAGAGATAGTTTCTGCCCTCAATAAACTCAAGAGAACATACAATTAAATACAGGAAGATGAGTGTCATTATATAGAAACACAGAGAAGTTCAGGATTATCAAATAATTTACAAGCCTGTGGACTATAAGATGCTATGCATACAAGATATTTTTATTAAGAATAAAACTGAGAAAAAGTTTATGGATTTGAATTTGGGGAGACAGATCATCACTGGCTTTCAAATGATAAGATTTCAGTTGAATGGTGTCTTTTTCCATGCCTACTTTGCTTTTAGTAAACCACAGAACATCTGAATTGCACTATACCAAAAGAATAAATGAGTCTGTTAGAGCTCATCTAAATTAGTGATCCTTGTCTTGAAGATTAAGAACCATAGTACCCAGTCATGAGATTAACTAAATGCTTGATCCCAAAATGATTGGTTTTGACATAGCTTCCAAATGTAGAAGTTCTGCCCCTGATGACACAGTTCTAGCCCTTTAATATTCTTTCTCAAGGAAATGCTACAGAACACTAATAATTACTAATTGGAAGAAACAGTAAGAGCTCTATTGAACCATTTCTCAAAGGAAAATATCTAATGAGTACATTAATAAAAATAGACTTCAAGTGTTTATGTAAAATAGCTCCTTTGCATTTTGTAAAATGAACTTTTCATTACTATGTTGGGCATGCTCTTCTAAATTATTTTTGGTGACTTCAATTTTTGAGCTTTGGCTGCTGAAAGATAGGCAGGATTCAGGTTGGGACTGTTGTTCTGGTCCAATTAGAATGGATAGAATAAGAAGCAGGAGAGTGAGCAATGGGTAGATGCCAGCAAAGTCCAAGGTTTGCTAAGAGCAAGAACCACAGCCTAGGAAGAGCGCAGGGCAGGTCAGTAGCACACTGCATCACACTAGCTGGGTAAGTGGTTCTGAGAAAGCAGGAGAGACTCAAGCAGAGGTGGTCGTAGGACCAAGGACAGTTCCACCTAAGTCAATGTTTTTTCTTGCTGAATGGAAAGTTTCATCCTGGGGACCTGGGTGCTCTCACATCTAGCATTGTTGCCTTAAATGAGAATTTCCTGGCGAAAAGTAAAGTGCTTACAGTTTAAATCCCAGGCTTCCTGAGATAATCATTGTACGCCTCCTTAAATAGAACTCCATGTAATCCTTCCAAAAATAGTCCAAGCCTACATACAGCCTTGAGGTTCCGCCTGGAGGTCCTCAGTCTTCATGGAGTTGGTGGGATGAACTTCAATCTCTCTATGAGCAGAAATCTCATTCACGAGATGGAAGCACCCTTTGAAGCCAGGATGGGGTCCCCTGCAATGATGGTCTTTGCAAATCTTGGTCATTTTTTCCATTAGTCATTGGCCCATTAATTATTTTTTAACATCATATTATATACTGCATTTTTATTTACCTTCTGGCTCTTTTACTATTATTTTACTTTGTATATTGGTCTTATCAATATAATCAGGGATAATGCCTTACCTTAAACACCTTTACCTTCCTTTTTGTGTGTGGTGTTCCAGGGCTTTGCACATGTTGATATTCCAATGAAATTAGTTGATTTCATTTTAAATCACTAATATACATAAAAGAAATCTTCATGTTCTCTCCTGATTCTGAACCTGGTTTAGTGAGTATGAAATGACTGGATCTCAACACATCTTATAGTTTTCCTTTCACTTGTAATCCTGGTAAATATTAATGACATAAATACATAGTTTTTAATTACAGTGAAGACACTATGGGATTTACTATTTCAGCCAATCAGCCAAAGATCACAAGCTGATTCTGACTCAGTAAAAGGTGGAAGTTTCTACCAATCACAACAATGAAACAGATTACATTGTAAGCTGTAAGCTTCCTATTTTTTCATTCCTTTATTCAGCAAACTATTAAGCACCTACTAAGTGACCTACAGAGTATGTTAAAACTGTCCTCTCTTCTACTTCCTACTTGAGGAGGATAGTTCAAGCACAAACTCTTAGGGAACAAAAGGAAAATATATTAGTTTCCTACTGTGACTGTAACAAATTACCCCAAATTCAGTGGCTTAAAACAACACAAATTTATCATCTTACAGCTCTGGAGGTCAGATGTCTGAAATGAGTCTCACTGGACTAGAATCAAGGTGTTGGCAGGGCGAGCTCTTTCTGGAGGCTCTAGGGGAGAATTCATTCCATGAGATTTGTTCCAAAGAATCTTACTGCCCACATTCCTTATCCTCTGGCCCCCTTCCATCTTCAAAGCCAGCAAAGGCAGAGTGAATCCCTCCCGTATCAAACCATTCTGACTTCTGCTTCCGTCATCACATCTCCTTCTCTGACTTTCACTCCTCTTCTGCCTCTCTCTTCCGCTTTTTAAAGACACTGAGCCACCCAGATAATCTAAGATAATCTCTCCATCTCAAGAACAGCACATTTGGGAATAACACCAATTGGGTATCGGACAGAGGTGGGGGCTGGGGGGAAGGGATGGGTGTATACCTACTTGATGAGTGCGATGTGCACTGCCTGGGGAATGGACACGCTTGAAGTTCTGACTTGGGGGGATGGGGTGGGGGGAGGGGATGGGTGCATACCTACATGATGAGTGCGATGTGCACTGTCTGGGGAATGGGCACGCTTGAAGTTCTGACTTGGGGGGATGGGGTGGGGGGAGGGGATGGGTGCATACCTACATGATGAGTGCAATGTGCACTGTCTAGGGAAGGGACACACTTGAAGCTCAGACTCGGGGGGATGGGGAGGCATGGGCAATATATATAACCTGAACTTTTGTACCCCCATAATGAGCTGAAATAAAAAAAAAAAAAAGAACAGCCAATTAGCAACCATAATTTCATCTGCAAACTTAATTCTCTCTTGCCATTTTCACAAAAAAAAATATTCAAAGCTTCCAGGGATTAGGACATGGACATCTGAGGGATCATTGTGCTGCCTACCAGAAGAAAAAAGAAAAACTTACATTTATTGCATCCCAGTTGTATCAGGCACTATGCCAGGTGTTTTCAAATTCATTTCATATCTAAACAACCGAGGAAAGAGGTATTCTCATTTCCATTTTTGCAGATGAAACTGGAGTGTACTGAGATAAAGTCACTTGCCATGGATCACAAGAAAAGTAACAGAACTTGTATTAAAACCAAGGTCCATTTGACTCGGGGATCCATGTTGTTGACCCCATACCAGAGTCATGTAAGGAACTCGATATCTATCATAAATATTGCCAATAATCCATATTCTATATTGCACAGCAGGCTCTATTAAATGACTTACAGCTGAATTCTGAGTCATTGACTTATTTATAATTAGGTATAAATATAGCTTCTACCTTCAAAGAAAGTACAATCTGGATTAGAAACTGTGTAACATTAGAAGAAAATCAGTAGTACAAAAGAGTAAATAAGAAATGTTAACACAAATGCTAAGGGCTTGAGGATTTCAGAGGGAAAAGAGTCTACTTGAAACAGAAATTTTGCTCACGGATGATTTAACCTTGGTTTGGAACCCTGGGAAGAATTTGGGTAGCTGGGTTAGGAGGGTATAGACGGAGGGTGAGAAAAGGCAGGGTAAGCCCAACGACACACACAGGGGTTCGAACAGACCAGTCACTCATCAAGGAAGAGTCACTGAACAACTACAAATGTGCCAGGAACTGACCAGAAAGGAAAGAGAGAAAACTAAAATGGCAAGCAGAAATCTAAAGGCAAAAGAGTGAACAGGGAAGGAATATATTGAAAATAGTATTTCAATAAGTGGCTCAGAGATAGCATGTGCAATCTGGAAGAGAGATGAGCTAAGATGCTTTTGCAACAAGCCAGGAATGACATGGCAGTGAGGGCCTGGACAAGAGTGGAAGAACAGAGAGGCAAGCTACCTTGGGCAGAAGGATGAGACAGGGCAGAGGGAGGCATTGGAGATGGAGCTCAGTGACGAGTCCAGCTCTTGAGCCTGGGAGAGTGCTGAGAAGAGCCCATTAACCTCAAAAGTCAGGCAGTTGAATGACCTGCCGTGATGTGTGATGATGCATTTGACCTAAAGTACCAGAATGGCATCAGATGAAAGGTTCCGGCTGCAAACAGACACACAGGATTAGAACCAGGTTGAAGCTCAGGCTATTTAATCCTTTTGGCTATATGCATCAAGGTAGATGCCCATCAGGGTTTCAAAACCTCAGTGTTTTGCATCAGATAATTGTTTGTTGTGGGATGCTGTCCTGTGCATTGTAGAATGTTCAACAACACCATCAGCGTCTGCTACTAGATGCTTTAGCAACTCTGCCTTCAGTTGGACAACCAAAACTGGCTTCAGATACTGCCAAAGGTCCCCGGGGACAAAATCACCCTTAGTTGGGAACCTGGATGAATGTGAGCGCTAACGGAATGGAAAGAGAAACAGTGAAGGGGGAGAGAATTACAGGAGGCAGCATCTTCTGGGGAGGGCAGCTGGTATGTCAATATTCTAGGAATCAAAAGCCCAAATGTCTCAGCAGCCAGGCTGAGAAGTGGTCAATTACGGGAGAAAAGTGGGCTGGCAGGACAGAGGGACTGCAGGGAGGCACCACCAGTGGGGCTCAGCCAGGTGCTCTCCTGTGTATATGAAAATCCAATGTTCTCAGGTCTTCCAGCTTTGGGAGAAAAGCCAGAAATTGAGACATTTATGTGAAATATCAAGATCTGAGTTTTAATCTTGGCCACTAATTAAACTTCTCAAACACAGTGTGAGTCAAAACAAACCTGGCCGTGGGACAGAGCTGATCTGAGAGGGACCACGTGGGGACACAGTGAGAAGGTGCCATCTGCAAGCCAGGGACAGAGGCCTCAGAACACACCAAACCTGCCAACATCTTGATCTTGGACTTCCAGCCTCCAGAACTGTCAGAAACAAATTTCTGTTGTTTAAGCCTCCTGCTCTGTGGTACTTGTTACAGCAGCCATAGAAGACTAATGCAGGGAGCACCAACCAAGCGACTCTGGCTTTCACCAAGCTGAGAAGGATTGCCCCTACACAGGGCATTAAGGAGAGTGGGCATTACAAGGAGGAAGTGAAAGGCACAGTCAATTCATTCAACAAATGTGATGACCAGAGGAAACAGAAATAGCACACTAACCTATGCTCACTGACTCACACATATACAGACCTCATTTCTGTAGCCCATAAAAACAAACCGGAAAGGTTACCTGTCCACTTAGGCAGTCTCTCAGGGAAGCTGCATACCCTCCCACCTTCATAAATACTGCTTTGTTTGCAATTGGGTTCAGCTCCTTGGTTCTCTTCATTTTCTGTCTCTGGTGCCTCCTGGATTTGCAGCTGCTTCTAACTCTTCTCCTGGCATTTGGGGCTCAGCTCTCCTGAGACGCTCCTGAGTCTTCCAGCAACAGCGATTCCCTTATCTTGCATAAGGGCTTCTTGGCCAGTCTCTGGTCCAGCCCCATGGCCAGTTAAGCCAGTCCAGGTTCCACATCCCAAACAAGGCTGGACAGTTCCAGAACTTAGAGGAGGAGCATTTAAAGGAAGAGCGTCTGAGTGTGTGAGTGTGTGTGTGTGTGTGTGTGTGTGTGTCATGGGGACCCCCGGTATGCTTGAAGAACAAGCTGCATTGGAGTGAGAACTCCAAAAGGGAATGGGTTGGGAGAGGTCAAGGGTGCAGGTGAAAGAAGATGAAGGAGAGTGTGGAGAACAGGCTACATGGGAGATTCAGCTCTGCCTGGCAGGATCCAGGCTTGTCACTGAAGGCCGAGGGCATTTGCTATGAGTCAGCTGACAGTGGAGGGACCAGGAGGAAGTAGGTGGAGGCGGCAAGGAGAGCTGCAAAGAGTGCTCCAGGCACGTGTCCAAGTCTAGACGGGGCAAGGAATCAAGCATAGCAGGAGGGAGGCAGGGGAAGGTAGTTCCTAAACAGGGTCAGAGGTCAGGTTGTCCAAAAGACTATGACAACTGGCAGTCAACAGCTGTGCTTTAGCTTCTGTGACAAAAAGCCAGAAATGTCCTGCCCAGGCCCCCTCTCCCTACACCAGCCGTGTCACATTTTATCACAGCAGCAAATACTAATACCTTTACAGAGTTAAAAAAAAAAAGAATCACAGGTACATTTATGGAACACCTACAATTAAACACACAACCAAGAGATATTACAAAAGAGGGTCTTTATTGTAAGGATACTGATGCTTTTTGCTAAACTGAGAAGTTGTTCTAAACATACTTCCCTCACTGCCGGCATTCAAATCCCAACCCGGATTTCTTCGATCCACTTAACAGGGGAAGCATTGGACCCTGAAGCAGAACAAACAGCAGAGCTACGAATCCTAGAGACCCCTGAACACACCCCTTGGAGAAATTTTAAAGCTTTCTTATTTTAATACAGCGTACCTGGAACTGCTGTTGTCAAAAGCCAATTCTCTGCCTTATTAACAAGCTACAATTATATAGATAAAACCATTATTACATAGTGATTTGGTAAATATCACCATCTCTGTTAAGTTTTATTTTGGCCCTATATTGTACAAGGGCACTAAGTATTAATAAGCCCAATCACAGACTTTTTAAATTGTTAAATAATTAAGTTAAAAGATGCCACTTCTCTTTTCAAAGGACTCTTTTTGAAAACTTTTAAAAAATGATACATTTATCAAAAATATTAAAATTGCAAAAAAATCTAACTGCGCACTATTATTGAGAAACTGTTAATACATCTACCATAGAAAATAAGGTAGTGCACTCAGAAGATTACATAAAGATTACTCTGACAGCTTACACTTGTCCCTGCTCTCCACTTTCCTTCCTTAAATCGGATCATCTGCCTTTGTAAAAAGAACCAGAAAATAACATCCATGTCTGAGTATCAGTGAGAAGATTTATCCATTCCTTGGGCATAATCCACTCTCCTCTAATTGAGTCAGCATCTGGCAAACTGGCTGGAGGGATTTGGTGCGAGGACACATCCCCAGACAAGGTTTCCTGATTCTCAAATGCGGTGACCCACAGACAAGTCGGGGTCACAGCTCCACTCCTGACAGCGAAACCCTTGGTTTCAGGCAAATGATCTCATCTCCAAAGCAAATGCACTTAATGTTTTTATTTCTGCATTTTATGTTTCCCCACCAGATAAATAACAATTCGCCATTTCCTAAAGGCTCTTTGTTCTACTCAGAGTTAGAGCAACCTTTTCTCCAAAATGTGTAGAGGTTTTTGCATGCTTGCTAAGAAATAGAACATTTCAGAGAAGGACACTTGTTTGTTTGTTTGTTTGTTTGTGTCTGTCGTTTGTTTTGATCTTAATTTGCTTAATCGGTACAACATGTTAGAACTTCTAGTTCCAACCTAAGCATAGTTATTTAGAAAAACTGCTTCCTTGCACCTGGGCAGCAAAGCAAGAACAGGTTTGTCAAAGTACAGGGTGTGGGAAGGATTCCTGCTGTCCAGTGGGGCTCTGGGTCCAACTCCACCGGCATTTCTCTCCCACCAAGCATCCCCTCGCCCTTTGCTGTGAGGGAGGCTGTGGAGGAGGGGGGTCCGCTGCTGCAGGTGCAGCCGCCTGTCTAGAACCTCAAAAGCAAAACCATCTGGGTTGTAAACATTTTTCAGACAAGGCAGGGCTGCCCCCTTCTTTTTTTCTTTGAACACTGAAGATATGCTAAGGCTTCTCACTGGGCTGTGATGCTTTATGACATGCTCTATAAAAAGCAAAACATTTTTTAATTCAACCAGGTGATACGCAGAAGAGACGTGGTTTCTGAACACGAGCCAGTGGCGGTTCAAAGGTTTTTCCTTTTCCTTTATCACACATCTAATGCCCAAACTGAAAAAAAAGTAAGACGAATCTTCCTTGTGAAAGCTGAGATGTCCCCAGTTACAGGAAACTACTAATTTAAAAAAAAAAAAAACTTCCATACAGTTAAAAATTCATTTACTTCTGTTCCATTTTACTTCTTAACAGATTGCTACCACTGGTCGAAACTAACTTCCTAGAACCTCCTTATATTCAAAGATTCTAGGAAACTTTTTTGCCTGATTTTTATCACTGTTCTTAGAAACTGCAAAGAAAACATCTTTGTGGCAATTGAGACACTCCCACGCTTCTGATGGGCACAGCAGTGGTCGGCTGAAACCAAGCAGGAATATATCGAGCTGCTAACTTAAAGGAAATTTAGTGTAGACATTAAGAGAATGGGCTGTGGAAATAACCAGACCGAAGACCCTTTTTGAACGTATTTGTGCACCTATTTAACCTCCCAAAACCACAGTTGTCCTATTTGTAAAAGGGTGATTAAAAATAGTGCCTGATTCTTATTTTTATTGGAAGGATTTGATAAGACAATTCATGTAAATGAAGCACTTAGCTCAGTGCCTGGCACACAATAAGCTTTCTTTATAATTTTAGCTAATCATTATTAGAAATCAGAGCCCCAGACAGTTACCATGTGGGGTGGCTTTTATAATTATCCCACATCTAGAAAAATAGTGACCTTAATAAAACTTATGTGAAAATGATACTAGTAACAATGCACATCTAATTGGATACTAAATTAAAATCCTAAAATGCTTAAGTAGGGGAGACTGAAGTCGTGCCCATTAACACACAAAAAATTCCAAATTTAAAAATACCGAAACAACTAGAGAGCTTGATTTCAACGTAAGCAGTACATTGATGGTATCGTGGAACAAAAAACAATATTCAGAAGAAATAAGATAATGAACAAAAATCTTGGTTAAAAAAAACACGCATCTCAAAATATGCTTTATAAGATACTTACAAACCATGCTTACATGCCTGGGTTTCTCCAAAAGTGAAATGTTCAATTATTGACATGGAACACATGGTCCAGGACTTGGCCACTAAAACCATAGAGGTTTGGTTAGAATGAGCTGTGGCATTATGGCACAGACATAAGAATGTTTTCAAAGAGCCATGCCACATTCTCGATCATGGGATAAAGAACAAAAGAGCAAAGGGAAGGTTTAAGGGTAAAAATAAAAAATTTAAAGCTCCAAACCAGTACAGTAACATTATCCCATCACTGCAAAACTTCAGCCATTTAGTAAAGACTAATTCTAGTTCTCCCACTAGGGTAAAGCAGACGCAGGCTGTTTGATTCCATGGTCACGTTCAATGTGAACGTGTGGTACTACAGAGAGTTACTTCCCTTCCATGAACACCACAAAGACAGTTTGAACGCATCTATTCCTTCGCGGCCATAGTTGGGGACAGATTAATGAAGGAAATAGGAATGATAAAAATGGAACAGATCTGAGTAAATATTGTGCCCCAGACCTCCTTGTCTCCCTTCTCTCTCTCTCTTTGCACTTTTTAAGGACAAAGTATTTTATAAAAGGAAAATCAAACAGAGCCCTGGAATCACCAATGTAACCAAGATGAGGGTAAAAACGTGTCTGCTTCCATGAACTCTTAAATGGGTTCATTGTCATCACCGTCCTGGATACTAATAAAATTCAAGTTCAGGTAATATAAAGTGGTAGAACTAGAACTAATGGCTTCAATTGTACAGTCCATTCTTGTTACAATAAGTGTGGAATTATAATAAATATCTATAATTTACATTATATTTATATAATAGCTATAATCTAGTTTAAGGTTTAAATGACAATTTTTTTCTTTAAATTTTAGTGATATAAGCTCATTAAGTAAAATTCTGTAAACTAGAGAAACACAGAAAGAAAAAATTCACCAAAATGCAAAGAATACACAAATTTACTTATGCATATTTCCTGTTTCACATGGCGCATATATATATATATATATTCATATATATACACACACACATATGTTGCTTCTTTTAGTGACAGGTGTGTCAGGCACTGTTCTGAGTACCTTAAATATGTTGACTTCTTTAACCTTCACAAAAGTTCCATGTAGGAAAGTCTACCATATTTCCATTTTACAGATGAGAAAACTGAGGCCCCAAGAGAGTAAATAATTTGCTCAAGAAGAGGTGGGGAGTGATGTGGGGAGTAATTGATGGAGCAAGGAGTAGTATCCAGGTAACCTCACTCCAGCACCCACATGCAGTGGCAAATTTCATCCACAACAAACTTTTTCAGATGAACCTGTGGCTAGTTCAAAAGATACCCTCAAAACAATGAGCAACCATTTACAATGAAAGTATTTATTTTTAGGCTCCATCCAGATGACATTGTGAAAAGAGGCAGAAATTCTTTCAGGTTCTAGTAGCTTTTGAAACATGGCCAGTTAAAACACATTTGCTAGTATGACAATTTGCTTCCTGACTTGGGTAGTAAATTGCATTTTTGCCTTTCTCTTGAACCGCAGGGCATTGTGGCAGTCATGTTGTACCTTGGCTTAACTCTTCTTGAATTTCATATATTAAAATATGTCACTACCAGGTAATTTTTCAGAAAAATTAGATGGTTGGCATATTTTTAGTATATCCGTAAGTGTCTTATTATTATTTTTTTAAGACAGGGTCTTGCTGTGTTGCCCAGGCTGGTCTCAAACTTCTGGCCTTAAGCAATCCTCCCACCTCAGCCTCCCGATTAGTGGGGACTACAGGTGTGAGCCATCATTCCCGACATGTCTTACTTCTAATTAACAGATATTTTTTAAACTTGGCTAAATATAAAATGATCATGTAATAACTCTTTCCTTCAAAATTCTATAGACATAGCTCTATTGTGTCTAAGAGAAAAGTCAGTCTAAGGCCAGCCTAGCTTTGTTCTTTTGTTTTTTGCCTATTTTTTCTGCATGAATGCTTATAGTCTTTTCTTCTTCATCCCTGTAATTTAAAGGTAGCAAAGTTCTCTTTTCATTTAATTTGCTTTGAACATGGTGAGCTCTTTTGATCTGCTTGCTCATTCTTTTTCAACTCAGGAAATTTTTATTTAATGATATATTTGAAGAATTGCTTCTGTTCTACTTGTTATTTATTTTTCTCCTGGAACACCTATAATTCTCAAATTGGCTCTCCGTTCTCTGTCCTCCATATGTATCATTTTTTTGTATTGTTTTTCAACCCTTGATTTTTTTCCCCTCTGTATCCTGGTAGAATTTCTCAAGTTTTTCTTTTTGATTGTTTATAACATCTATTTGATTGTTTATAACCCCATTTCTTCTCTGCACTACTTTAATCCTGTTAGGGCATCTTTATTTCATCAACAATAGATTTCTAATTTTACCCACCTACACTTTCATCCACTATGGATTCCTGATCTTATTTTATGCTAACTCTGCCTGTCTTTTTTCTTTTTTCTATATACCATAGATGATGCCAGTTCTCTAGATTTTTTTTTCCCTCTTTCCTATAGTAAATCTTTTTCAGAGATATCTTCGTTGATATCTTCCGGATGATGTTCTACTTCCCTTGTTCTACTATGTGGATATATTTTTTCCTTTAAATAAGGGATCTTCCCAGACCCGGTATCCAAAAGATAGGATGCATTATTAACTTTGGCTTTCTCCTTTGTCCAGTTGGGTCTCCATCAGATTTCTTTTTTGGAACTACGTGTGGATGGCAGATGGGTATGTGCAGAGATGCTGGGCTAATTCCCTGCTCCAGCAGACGTAACCCCCTTCGGTAAGATGGCATCTTCCAGCCCCACTGTTTAGCTCTCTGACTCTGTGCAAGTGGATTATGTAAAGGAAAAAAAAAAAAAATACAATACAGCCAGGAATCTTCCTATCTCTGTTTTCATCCTTTCATCTACTGTCATCCTGTTCTAGCCCCCACCTCTTTTCCTTTATATCAAGTTGCTATCTAAGAGTTTTAGTTTGAAGTAAACAGAGAACAAAAGGATTGGGGAACCCTTATGACACCAGCGCAGCTGCTGAGTTTTCTGATTGATAAAGGTTTCAAGCTCCACGGTGATAGAAGACAGAGGGGGATGGTTAAAAGGCATCATGCCACATTCAGGACCACGAACAATAGGTTCAGACTCATTCAACCAGCCTTCGATACTTAGTGTAACTGCTCTAGTTTCTCACAATCAGTAAACGGTCAGTTTTAGGTGTGGGTCGGAGTATCATTTTTTACCTTTTCTATAGGAAGACTTTGTTTTGGGGCCCTCTAAACTAAATGCCATTTTTAAACCAGAAGTTCTGAAGTGGATACCCAGGAAGGAGATTTCCTCTGTCCTCATTGCATGGTTACTGATGACAAGGTAGACATGGCCATGCATTGGCCAGAGCCACGAGACACTCACATTCCTTTTCTGACAGTGCTATGGGGAATGATAAAAACTCAGACACCTGAATGCTGTAGCAGCACATCACGGAGCTGACAAGGAATGAGACATGGCATCTACCACAGAATGGGAACAGCGCCTTTTGGCTTTGAAGTGTCAGGGGTGGCCTGGGAACAGTTTTTTAGCACTGGTCCAGGGTGATTCAACTACTGTTCTGGAGAAAATTCAAGAAAAAAAACAGCTTTTTTAATCTTCAAGATTAAGAAATTAGGATCAAAAGTTTTGACACAAAATTATTAAATAAAAAAATCACCTAAGTGCACATTTGGGAATAACACCAATTGGGTATCTGACTGAGGTGGGGGGTGGGGAGAGGGGATGGTGTATACCTACATGATGAGTGCAACGCGCACTGTCTGGGGTATGGACACGCTTGAAGTTCTGACTTGGGGGGATGGGCGGGACATGGGCAGTGTATGTGGCCTGAACCTTTGTACCCTCATGATGATAAGCTGAAATGAAATTAAAAAAAAACTGATTTAAGAAGCAAGACCAAATACTTAGAAATTCGATTAAGTGATAAGTATCAACTGATATTAAATGTTCAATTATGCAGTTTGTTGTGACAGTCTATAATTTCCTTCAGAAAAATTCTAGGATTCTCCAGTTTTAGATTATATGTATATATATTAATTAGATCAGGTTGGCAAGCATGGTTGCTGTAGGTTATAGCTTATTTTTTAGTAATTTCATGCATCTACATACTGTACTAGCAATAATACAACTCTGGATATTTCAATAACATTTCTAGATATAAAAATGGCCTAACAGCTTCAAATGGAAACTGATATATTTGGGGGACAGAGCTATTCTCTGTGAAAATTGAAACAAGGTAAACACACACACACACACACACACACACACACGCCCTTCTCAGAGGAACTTCCATTGTCATAAATTCGGTGCTGTGGACCCTGTCACCTAAGCAGATTCGGACTCAGCTTCCTTTCCTCATTTAACTTTGATTTCTAGTATCAGCAAAACTAAGCATACGCTGTAATTAAGAGAATAATGCAGGAACTGAGGAGACAAAATAGAAATTGAAAATTAATTAAGATTAAGTAAAATTAGTTTCGCTTAATAGACACACACTAGCCTGCGACAGTAAGCTTATTAGTTCTGATGTGAATTCATAAGGGCTTAAAAGGTCTATATTAAGATTCTGTCTTTGAAAATGTTTCTCATTATCAACCCAATTGATTGATGAAACATGCTAGAGGAAAGTCATGCTTATATTGACTTATGAGTCTTTGAACTCCATGATCATCTCCCAACATGTACACACATGGGGTGGTTCCGGGAAAGGTGAACCGCCATGTGCACTCGAAGATGCCACAGCAAACATTGTCTCATCTCCCCGTCCCCAAGACAGCCCAGCCCATGACAATTCCACGTGGTTAAAGTATAAGGACCTTGTGAAACTTTTAAACTTTAATGACTCAGGTTTTAGATATGATAGGAACAAGCTGTAATCTTTCTCATAATGAATGATAAATTTTTTCTCAAGGCTGAAATAGATGCCTACTCTGTCATGCATTTGAGTAGAGTCTGCACTCTCATCTAAAATAAGCATTTTTGTTCTTCACAAGAGCTGAGATACAAAATAAAATCCATGTAACTGAGTAATGTAATCATCTTACAGTCTAACATACTGACTTTTAACTGCTTGTTCACTGTGCTTTTTTTTTTCTTGAGACAGGGTCTTGCTCTGTTGTCCCAGCTAGAGTGCAGTGGTGGCATCATAGCTCACTGCAACCTCAAACTCCTGGACTCAAACAATTCTCCTGTCTCAGCCTCCTGAGTAGCCAGGACTACAAGCACGTGCCACTGAACCCAGCTAATCTTTCTGTTTTTTGTAGAGATGGGATCTCTCTATGTTGCTCAGGCTGGCCTCCAGCAATCCTCCTGCCTCAGCCTCTCAAGATGCTGGGATTAGAGGCATGAGCCCTGCCCATTTTTTAAAAATGTGCGCAAATTCTATAAAGACTTCATATTTGTCAACACACATAAAATCCAGGATATTTTCAGAAAAAAAGAAATAAAATTTTATTTAAAATGCACCACTTATTTGTAAATCAGTTCCTTGAAAAAGAAAAGCATGTTCGTCAGCTTATATTTTAACTGTAAGTCACTCTTTACAGCGATTTGTAGGATAAATCATTTTTCTTCATGTCTAATAGGTAGCAGGTATCTAAAACACAATCTGATGAGAGAGATTGTGTTGTTCAGGTCATGAATTTCACTGTAGCTCTCTCTGACACTGCACACCCTGGCTTGGTCATCTACTCTTAGGTACAGAGTGTTCTAGGAAAGTCTTCATGGCCTCAAGCTCATGTGTGATTGCATTTACTCCGGATGGTAATAAGAATCTAGCTTGTCTTGGGTTACCTAGAACCACCCCCAGATCTTCATATAATCTCTACACACCACCAAGTTGAGGATTTGGCTGTGAGCAGTCTCTTTAGGAGATTTGGAACAATGCCAAACATGAAAGACTAGAAGCAAATGCTCCCCACAAAGCCCTAATAGACCAAACAATCTTTAGGGCAGAAGCTTAATATTTTAAAGTTAACTGATTGTGGAGGTAGGTCTGAGGGAACAAGCTGCTGGCCAGCTTCTCCCGTTTCTGCTCCCATGTCTCCGATACTAAACCCTTCCACTCTACGGGTGGGGACTCACTGCCAGGAGCAACCAGTTAAGATCGACTGCATATGTACAGTTGTAGCAGGACTGACCCTCAGGCCCCAACTCAGATGTACAAGAAATAAACTTTCTGCATTGTTACGTTAAACTTAATTGTTTGATTTGGACTTCCCATTTCGCTGGATGAGGATGACCAAGCCAGAAACATAGTCTCACACGATTCAGGGTCATCCCCAGAGATGGCCCTTGGGCTCCCATGAGCAGGCCCAGACCAAGACCCAGAAGTGCAAGAACATCTCCTGTCCATGCACCAGCTGAGGTATCTGTGGGGTTTGAGCTTTTCAGTGGCTTTGAGTTACAGAGACACTTGCTATGAGGTCTCTTTCCCTGTTGCAGGACTTCCTTTGGTCCACCTCTGAGCCCCTGAAGAACTCACAGGAAATCTCTGACTGGGAGTGAAGAAACTATTGTGTCTAAATATCTCTACTCAAAGCACTCCCTGCCATGGACAGGGCCTTATACACTAGGAAAATTGTCATGTCTAAGAGCTGTTCCCAGGAAACCATAAAGAGTATTGAGCCATATACGCCATCAGAGATAATAAAGGATGTTCCAAAATACTTCTCTCACTTCATCAGTGTCATATTGATATGTGCATACCTTCACTTTTAAAGCTTAAAAAACCAGCTATGAGCCAGCATGGTGGTGTGCACCTGTACTCCCAGCTACTCAGGGGCTGACGCAGGAGGATGGCATGAGCCCAGGAGTCTGGGTCTGCAGTGCGCTGTGATCAAAGCTGTGAATGGCCACTGCTACTCACAGTCATCAATAGCCTGGGCAACATGCCTCTTAAAAAAAAAAGAAAACTAGCCAAGAATTTGGTTCTTCATCCTACTTTAACAATTGCCATGAGGCATTTCTTGATATTTATTGGTTATTATCCCAGACGATCATCCAACTGCATAAGCACATGGTAAAATGGTGAGAGTGCCTGCCTTTAAGAGTAGGGAAGTTCTAGCAAAGTGTGCATGGCCTGCAATCCTGTGTTTCACTTACATTTCAGACTTTCCCATTTAAGGCTGATGAGCCTTCCTGAAAGACGGATGCACATAACACATGTGGCTTCTTTCAGCCGCTTCACAAGCCCACATGCTGATGGCCTTATATTCATAAGTGCTCCTAATAATCAGGGTGACTATTTCTTAATTCTCTGGATCTTCCAATAGTGGCTTGGTTACTATATGCTCAGAAAAAATTCTAGGTTTCTATGGCTTCCTTAACTGCAAGGCAATAAAACCATTAAGGCGTGAGATACATTATTTTCAATAAATAAGAGAACAGCTTGTTAACAATACTCAACCATATGTGCAAATGGTAGAAATAAATATAACGGACTCATTTTTGAATACACAACTTTGAAATGACCAATCAATAAGTGTACTAGTCTGCTAGGGCTGCCATAACAAAATACCACAGATGGGCGGCTTACCCAGCAGAAATCCATTGCTCACAGTTCTGACAGCTGGATGGCCAAGGGTTGGTTTCTCCTGAGGCCTCTCTCCTTGGCTTGCAGAGGGCACCCTTTTGCTGTGTCCTTAAATGGCCTTTTCTGGGTGCATGTACAGAGACACAGAGAAAACGTCTTCTCCTCTCCTTCGTGTTCCTCCTCCTCCTCTTCTTCACCAGTCCTGTTGGATCGGGGCTCCACCCTTATAATCTCACTGAATCTTAACTGTCCCTTCAAAGTTCCTCTCTCCAAATACAGTCCCACTGGAGGTTAGGGCTCCAACATATGAATTTCCGTTAGGGATACAATTAAGTCCATAGCAGTCCTAGTACAGATAGCAATGACTCTATTTGATAAGAAGAACCTGAAATCTAAATAATGTGATGTTCCTGCTTTTGCCACACAGCATAAAAATAAAATCTTTCAAATTTTGTTTTCTCATTCAAACACTAACAATTTGAGTTGCTCCCCTTCTACCAACTCAGAAACTGACTCAGCACCCAGCTGGATGCGAGGCTGCTCCGTAGTAAGCCTTGAAAGCCCAGGGCAGAGAGCTGTCCGAGAGGGATGTGGGCGCGTCCGCAGACAATTCACAAGGCGAGGGACCCCATGCGTGTCCACATCACTGCCAGGCTCTCCTCCCACCCACCAAGAACAGTCTTCCCTCCGACACGGAGCAGCCCCTGTTCATCTTCCTGGAACATCGCCGAGTCATGCATTAAAAGCTCACATTTGCCCCAACACTTGTTTGTCATGAATCCTATTTCACCACTTGCCTCAATGAAGTTTGAAGATTAGGAGTGTCCTCAGTTGCATTTTACCCATCATAAAGATCAAAAGGCACGGGTGGTTAGGACAAACAGAAGTGAAAGACTTCCTCTGGAAAGAAAAAACAACCCTCTTAGAAAATATTAGTAATACTATAGAATCCAAAATGGTAAGATTCCTTGTCTGGCAGAATTGAACACAGAGTAGATTTAGAAAATCATTAGATCTTAAAGGAATTTAAATAAGCCTAAACTGAGAAAGTTATTAGTGTCTGTAATTTATCTGCCTTTTCTTTTTTTTTTTTTTTTCTGAAGAATCCTGGTACACTGAAGCCACAGAAAATTAAAGTAAAACAAATACCTCAATGAAGCAACTGACTATTACTTCAATGCTAATGTAACTACCTATGAAGCTATATTTATTTAATAAAGTCTTTAATACAACACCTACAATTCTCTGCAGATTTATCTTTTGTGACGTTTGTAAACTTTTGTCCTTTTTTTGTGGTTTGATTGAAGCCTAAGACACTATGCACACACACGTACACACACAGTATGGAGCAGACACTGGAGGCACAGATTGGTGACTCTATCTTTTTATATAAAGAGCATGTTAATTTACAACTTAAGTAAACAGTCAATTGCTTGACTTCCTAGCAAATTTAATATCTACCATGAGTTTTAACCCTAAGGCTATCTAATCTCACCTTTCAAAATTAGGTACTTGGAATTTATTTCCTCTGTGGATAAAGAACAAAGAAAAATGCAGCCAAAGGCCTTTTTTTGTTGTTGTTATTCAGTTATATGTATTTTTAATGATATCTGTGGTAATAAAATTATGATTTTCGGCTTTTTGGTTTAATCAACTGAAAGGTATTACTTCTTGGCTATAGAAGGTGATGAAACACAGGAAAATGTTCTAGGTTATGGAGGGAGAAAATACACACGAAAAAGAGGCTGAGAATGCATATGGGTATCATTCTATGTTATTGTTTTTAAAATATGGAGAGAAAAATGATTGACCCTTAGACGTTGGTCTAGAATTATTTCTTGTGTCCAAGCACAAGAGAGAAATTCCCTCACATGCCCACAAAAAAGTGATATGACGATTCGAATGCTGTAAACTCCAGGTAGAATTTTAATTTATAAGTTTCACATTATCCTTTGTATACAGGAAAAGACAACCCACAACCCCCTCATGTAGAAATAGTAGATTATTGTAAAAGGTCTCATCCACAAACCATCTCCCTTCCATGAACTCAGAGCACACACAAAGGGGTGTTGCCACTGCTCCCAGGAGGAAAAAAAACCTGAAGAAATGTGGAGATTTTAAAGTCTTAACAAGCTTAGAACTTAAACAGAGGGAACAGTGTGGAAATGTGAAAATGAGGAGTGGAACAACGTGCTCCCCTGGCCTCAGGCTCCCAGGTGGGACGAGCTCCCCTCTATTGATTCCTGGTGTTTACTAAAAAAATAAGTAAATAGGCTGGGCGCGGTGGCTCACGCCTGTAATCCTAGCTCTCTGGGAGGCCGAGGTGGGCGGATCGTTTGAGCTCAGGAGTTCGAGACCAGCCTGAGCAAGAGCGAGACCCCATCTCTACTAAAAAATAGAAAGAATGATCTGGACAGCTAAAAATATATATAGAAAAAATTAGCCGGGCATGGTGGTGCATGCCTGTAGTCCCAGCTACTCGGGAGGCTGAGACAGGAGGATCCCTTGAGCCCAGGAGTTTGAGGTTGCTGTGAGCTAGGCTGACGCCACGGCACTCACTCTAGCCCGGGCAATAGAGTGAGACTCTGTCTCAAAAAAAAAAAAAAAAAAAATAAGTAAATAAATAACAAGGAGGGAGGATGGCAAAGCCCTGCATTAGGAAGGAAGGAACTCTTTTCTCGTAATATACTTGTGGCCCCTCTCAAATTAAACACGTAGCTCCTATACCTTTAAGATAAAGAAAAAATGTGTGATTCATTCTGAAAATTGTACCTATGGGAAAACACATTTAAAATTCAAAACCAGAAAGCAATCAACCTGTCTCGAGGTCTATGAGCAGTGACTGCATAATGAGCACTTAGGAAGCACTTTGTGTGCATTGTCTCACCTGCCCCATTGCCCCCCACAGCTCCATATTTCCATATTGCAGCAGGAAAACTGAGGCTGAGAGAGGCTGAGAAGCTCGTGTGCTTGGGAAACAGGATGTGATCCAAGCATCAACTCTGCAGCCTGGGCTCTCATTTATTCCATCATATAATTACCTTGTCACTATATCCATCACCACTGCCATCTTCCCCTCCTGAGTACAGATGATCAGTTTCTTTTCTTTTTGAAGTGACTTATTTTGATCTCTCATTTTCTTGAGGTTAGAAAGATGCAAGCCCTGTTTAAGGCTAGACCATCAATTCCTTGAAGCCAAATGACTATAATTTACATGTCTCTGCATCCCAAACCACACCTATCAAAGTAGCCTACAGGTAGTAGGGGGCTTATTGATTTTATTTAATTTGATTTGACTTGATTTGATATACAGTGTGGCCTGAGGTGTTGAGATGACTTAAGCCTTTCCATTTATATAATTTGGCAAAACAATGATAAGTGGGCTTGCAAACAGAGCCAATAGCTGATGTCCAAACCAGAAATTGCACCCTTCTTAAGCCCAGAATGCTTTATGTTTTAATATCTAGAAGTTCTGAGGAAAGTAGACAACACTAAAAAAGAATGCAATTTTATTGAATCATAAAGTGTGAAGCATTGATGCATAATGTAGAAAGCAATAAGCTTTCATGATTTTGGATGGAGTCCCTGGGCTGAGTGTGTTTTGTAATCCCTTGGAAATCCATGAAGAACACCCAAGAAATTCCAGGAATTTCCACACAGCTGTATAAGATGGCCCTTCTCAAGTGCTGTGACAAGTTTTTTGGACATGATGTGCACTAGAGTGGCTGAGAAGTCGGGGCCACAGTGGGTAGCAGTAAGAGGAGGCAGAGAACTAAACAGGACACTCAAGAGAGGAAGTCTTCACCTTGGGGATGGGAAGCAGGTGAGGGCCTGGAAAGACTCACCTTAGCCCTCTGTCCTTTAATGGAAGATCCATGTTTCCTTCAAGTTCATTCTAGCTCTTCCCTTCTGAAGTTTTCTCCCCCACCTTTTAGCTGTAGCTATTAGTCACAGTTATTTTAAGTGCTTATGTCATGCCTACTACCTACAAATTAAGGACCATTCTTGTAATATTTCTATTTCTATTTATTTATTCATTTATTTAGTAGACATAGTTTTACTCTTTAGAATGCAGTGGCCTCACCATAGCTCACAGCATCCTCAAACTCCTGGACTCAAGAGGTTGTCCTGCCTCAGCTTCCCTAGTAGCTAGGACTACGGGAGTGCAGCATCACACCCAGCTAATTTTTCTATTTTTTATAGAGAGGGGGACTCACTCTTTCTCAGGCTGGTCTCAAACTCCTGGCCTCAGGGGATCCTCTCACCTCGGCCTCCCAAAGTGCTAGGATTATAGGCGTGAGCCACTGCACCTGGCCGATATTTCTTTAAATGGTACATTTTACAAAGAACATCTCATAGAATCATAGTTTTGGCAAAGAAACAGCATAATCTATCTGAGTGTTCTCTCTCTCACCATGGTGTACATGAGTGTGCATTTGTATGCATGTGTCTGTGTGCATGTCAGGTGGGTAGGATGGTGTATTTGTCTACTCAGGCTGCTGTAATAAAATGCCACAGACTAGATGACTTAAATAATAGAAATTTATTTCCCACAGTTCTAGAGGCTGGAAGTCCAAGATCAAGGTACCACGGGGGTCAGTTTCTGGTGAGGCCTCTCCTCCCGGCTTGCGGGGGCACCTTCTCACTGCATCCTCACATGGCCTTTTCTGTGTCCACACACATCCCTGGGGTCTCCTCCTCTTTTTATAAGGACGTCAGTCATATCGGATTAGGGCCCCACCTGTATGACTTCATTTAACCTTAATTACCTCTTTAAAGGCCCTTTCTCCAAATACAGTCACATTGGGGGTTAGGGCTTCAACGTACGAATTTGGACGGGACACAGATGGAACCTAAAGAATTTCTTTGAAGTACGGTGACTATAGTTAATAATAATGCATTGTATAGTTCAAAATTGCTAAAACATATTTTAAATGTTCTCACCACAAAAGTATGTGAGGTGATGGATACACTATTTATCTTGATTTAATCATCACACGATGTAACCATATATCAAAATATCACATTGTATCCAAAAATATATATAATCAGTATATTTGTCAATTAGAACTGAAATTTTTTAAGAAAAGAATTTTTTGAGGAAATCAGACAAGCAGTGAGCTAGCTCCTCTCTATAAAGGTTCTTGGTGTGAAACCACTATGTTACACCTGGTATATGGTCTAAATTGGGGCTAATACCAAAGACAAAAGAGAGACAGCATTCAGATGATTGCAAGAATGATGTCTAGTAACATTGTGATATGGCTGCTAAAAACAAAAACAGAAAACCTCATCCAATCTTAGGCTATATTATAAAAGCATAACATTTGGGCTGGGGAAGGGGCTACATAGTATCACAGTACTAGCCAGACCACACAAAATATATTCATGTTTAATTTGGGAGTTAGCTTTGAAGAAAGAGCTACAGTTTCTCCAGAGCTGAGACGGAGTGTGGCAAATTGCATTATTCCCAATTGTTTACTACCACTTCCTGAGAGGGGATTACATATCCCTACAGCGTTGACATCAGGCTTGGCAGTGTGCCTGTGCTTACCAACAACATGTGAGCAGAAGTGATGCAGACCAGCTCTGAGCAGAAGCTTAAACAGCCTTGGTTCCTCCACAGCTCTGTGCTCTTGGCCTCATACCAACAATGTCCCAAAGGGGCCATCCTTCAGCCTGGGTCCCACGATGATGAGTAAGAAACCAACCTGCACAAATGCAAGTCACTGAGATTCGGGGGTTGCTTGCTAATGCAGATATGGAAAGCTGACTGGTAACAGAGTATGAAATTGGGGAAGCTTAAAAGAATCTCAATCGCTCCCGTAGGTTTTTGTACATACGTAGGTATTCGCTGAATATCTATTAAAGTAGCACAGGCACCTCTATTTGGAGTCCTTTAACAAAGTTCTATTACCTTGGTTTTCATATTATCAAGAGTCCAGACATTTCAAAGAAATAGAAAGGTGGTAAGAACCTTTTTTCTCCACTGTAAACTCAAGAGGTGACATTATTGGATTATCTCATGTAAGAAAGTAAAACAAAACAAAACAAAAATGCTTATCAATAACTAAAACACTCCTAAACCTGGCAGTAGACATTCGTTACTTTAGCAGGTGCAAAACACTTTTGCACTGCCTTCCTACAGTCTGGTAATTTCTTATACAATTAGTCCAGAAACTTTGCAATCTCTAACTCCTTTATGGCTAAAGGCCCAAGTTCTTCCTTGTGACATAGGTTCTCCAAACGAAATGCACCTGTGTGACGTGGGACTCTGAAGTGAGCCGTGTGGGGCAGGGGTGTGGACGGTGGATCTCTGGCAGATGTATATTGGCCCTACACACACGCACACACACACACACACACACACACACCAGGTCTGTCAGGAAAGTACCCAGCCATTGTTAATATAACAAGAACCGTATGAAACACATTGATGTAACCCGGCAGCCAAGGGGAGTTTTCTGGAATGCACATGCGTGAACAGTGTCACCTTCACTGTACCAGTCAGTGGGGCACTAGACACCAGTGAGTGGGCATGTGTACTGAGTGGCTGCCACATTCAAAATGACTGAGTGAGTAGAGCAACAGATCTGCATCAAATTTTGTGTTAAGCTTGAACATTTTTCTTTGGAAACTATTCGGATGATTCAGAAGGCTTTCAGGGACGATGCAATGAGTGCAGCGCAAATAAAAATGTGGCATAAATGCTTTGAAGATGGTCGAGAATCTTTTGAAAGTGATCCACGTTCTGGAAGGCCTGCAATAAGCAGAACACCTGAGAATGTTGAACGTGAATGGGTTAGGGTAAGAGATGCTGGGAGAACTGTGTGAGGTCCCAAGGTGCCTACTTTGAAGGGGACTGAGGCATCATTGTGCTATATACAATGTTTCTTGTGTCTTGTATCTTCTTCAATAAATGACTCTATTTTTCATATTACATGGCTGGATAGTTTCCAGACAGCCCTTGTGCATATATATATATATATATATATATATGTATATTTCCATCTGCTCTACAAGTACTTTCCACCTTAATGAGGCCAAACTTGATTGCAACACACACACAGACTAATCGTGCCCCCTTCCTTTTCTCATATTGTAGTATTTCCACTCTCTGCCTCTTCCCCATAGCAGGAAAGCCCCCCTGCTCCTCTCAAGAATCCTGATTCTATGTATCTTTTACAAGTTCTGCTTAGATCCTGCAACCACAGAACCTCTAATCACTCCAACCTTTAATAATCTATATTCTGACCCTTCTACAGTGCTATTTGCCATTTAATTACTTCCTAATGATTTGATATATTAATTTTGACTGCTTCCAACTAAAATTACTCCAAGAGTGTATATTTGCTTTTGTATTGATTGCTGGCAAGAGCCACGTGACAAGGTCTTCACAGAGCTTGCCGTTCTGTCAATTTGCAATAATTGCCCATGGATAAAAATTCAAGGAGTAAAAAGAATTTATTAAACTCAAAAAACTTTGGCATGTTTTAGACTGTGCATGGTAATAGATTGGACTCATTTTTCATCTTTTCTGCCTTTTTATGTAACTTACACTTTTATCTCTACTGCTGTTACTTATTAATAATATTTTCTAAAATGAGTTTTTAAAATAGGATTGAGTTTAAAGAAAACTAAATATGCTAAAATATAACAATTTAATAAAATTGGTGACAAAATATTATGCACTTGGCAAAAATGATTTATAAAGTTTATAATAATTTAGAAAACAGGTTATAATGTTGAATGGAAAAAGCAAGAAATGGCATGTATCCTATATAATCACACCTCTAATAGTGTCAACATTAGCTACCCTATTAATATTAGTTAAAACATAATAATGTAACTTTCACACATAAGCTCATTGAATTCTTCCAGCCACCATACAATATTAATATTTTTATCTTTGTTTCATGTAAGAGAAAAGAGACTCAGCAAAATAGGTACTTGCGCAGGTTCACACAGCTGCTAGATAGGAAAATAGGTACTTGAGTTGAGATCCACCTGATTCCAAAGATATGATAGTCTTGACTACTATAGTCTACATACATATGGGAAACAACAAAGACTGAAACAAGAGACACAGACATTAACAAACACTTTCTTTGGTTAATGGAATTCTTTTCTTTCTTCCTATTAGCATTTTTCAAATTTTTCATAATATGTGTAAATAAATAAAGAACTGTGATTTTAGTAAGTCAACAAATGGGAATTCCAGTATTATTCCCCAAGACTGGAGTTAAAGGCAAGATTGGCTGATCAAATGCTCCTGGGAGCCATGAGATATGACCTGACCCTTACATACACAAATATAAACAAAACTTATTTTAGGAGGTCAAGATATTAGATGAAAAGGCATTACACAAACTAGTTGTTTCCTTCCTCTCTCCCCCACCCCACCCCCATGGCCCATCCCACTGCCTGGATCTCTGCCCTTGTTCTTCTTAAATTTCTTTCCTGAGAAATTCAACAGAAAGGAAAGGAAGGGTACATCGTGATCAAATAGCTCCCCTTCAGCAGATGAATGTACATCTATATCCTGCCAAATGGCAGCCTTGCAGGGATCTGTTTTGTTTTTTCCAATGTTACACTTTTCTCACCTTTAATATACATTTGTTAATATGTTGTATTTCTACTTTTTGGTAGAAACAGAAAATTCATAAATGCCTACTATGTTTCTATCATCCATCCCTGTAGAGATATCTGAGAAAGAATTCCAGGTAGGCACCTGAGAATAATGCCTCCTTAAACAGGGCCACACGCCTGCAATCCCAGCACTTTGGAAGGCCAAGGTGGGATGATGGCTTGAGGCCAGGAAGTTTGAGAACTGCCTGGGCAATGAAGCAAGACCCCATCTCTACAAAAAATAAAAATAAAAATTAGCTGGCATGGTGGTGTACACCTGTAGTCCCAGCTACTTGGGAGGCTGAGGCAGGATGATCGTTTGAGCCCTAGAGTTCAGGATCACAGTGAGCTGTGGATCTTGCCACTTCACTCCAGCCTGGGCAACAGAGCAAAACTCTGTCCCAAACAAAGAAACAAACAAACAAACAAAAATATCTAAACTTGGATTTAGATTAGGGCTTGGAGTTCTCAGACTCAGGTCACTGTTCCCAGCCTAATCCTGTTTTACCCTACAAGAAAAGTTCTCTCAACTCTCTTATGGAAAGTAAGAAAATATGACTTTGTCTGAACATCCTTGACAGACACATGTGGCTGCCTCTGTTGAGACAAGTTGCCAAGGATCACAGGGCTCTCCCTTCAGCAAAGCTGCCTGGCTTCTGTGGCCCAGGGGCCTACCTGAAAGCTCACGGTCATGGTGCACACACCTTGCTCAGGTGCAACCAGCCTCCAAGTGACACATGATGGCTGTTTCTTGAAATAGACAAATTAATAAACTACTGACTATAACAGTAGTCTGAATCCATTGAACATAAACAGCAAAATTTTGGCACCTCAAAATGAACTACTGATAAAACCTTTCCTTGACAACACACCCATCTCTCAGTTGTTTCTATAATTTTCATTTTTCTTCTCCCCTTTCAATCAGAAGCACCACCAACTAAATTCCCTGTTTGTTCACACTGTGCTGCTGTTTTATCATATTACTTTGGAAGAGGGTAAATAATTGATTTGATCCATTACCTCTAATTCCTATCTTCCATTAGATATGGTCTGATAAGATTACACATAAGCACTAGACAGGCTGCATTATATACCCAGATTCTCAGGTAACCTAACCATGGCATTCTTTGAAAAAATTCAAATGATCAGTGTAGAGGTACAGAGAAAAATGGGGACAATAAATCAACGTATGATAACGAGGTCCTTGATGGCACACAAGTGAACATAGAAGTATTTAGAATGTTTCCCACAAAATAACATCTTCTTACAGCAGCTGAAAAACCTGCCCCTTCTTTGTAGGTTCTCAAAATCAGAGATTTTCATTCTCACTCTCCTTTATTATGTAAGTGGCTATCAATAGGTTTAAAAGTTAGCTATTGTGTTAAGTGAAGAGTATCCAGGAAAAGATACTTTCCTGATGGCAGCAGTAACAACAGGAGCATTAACCTGAGTTACAAATCCAGATAAAAACCAAGTCAACCCATATGCTTGATGAATGATTATCCAGAATACACTGAGGGGGTGGGGTTTGAAGCTGCAAGTTCAGACTGCACAACAGCTTCTTGAAGTTCAATGTCTTCTCTCTTTGTGGCTTCTGGCTGGCTACATTTGGGCGTGAGAGGATGGTTTCAGTGGAAAACATCAGTGATTACTTTAGTCAAAGCAACTGGGGCTCAAGGACTCCAATTCTGACATGGGTATAGAAGTTTGGTATAAATGTAAGCAAAGGTTACCCTCCAAAATGCAAAGAGAAAAGGAACCTGTAAACAACCTGGATATCCAGAAATAAAAGAATAATTAATAGGTGATGATGTCACCATTTGATATAATAGTATGTGCATTCAAAATCAGGTTTCTGAATATCTAATGACATTGAACATATTAAGGCATTCTATTAAATGGAAGAGGCAGGATTCAAAACAATATATAGTTAGGATCCAAACTTTAGAAAAAGAAAATGTGTGTGTGTGTGTGTGTGTGTGTGTGCATGTGTACGTATGCTTTTGTGTGTGTAAAACTGGAAGGAGAGATGTCAAAATCTTAGAAAATACCTCTTCTGGGAGTACAAGAATTTTTTTTTCTTCTTTATGTCTTTGCCAAATTTTCTACCATAAGTGTGTATTGCTTTTTATAGTAATAAAAGAACATCCTAAGAACCTTTGGGGAAAAAAAACATCAGTATGGAATAGATCTTATTTCTTCCCTGGCTTTCCCAGTGCTAGTCTGTTTCCCAGAGATTTCTCAGGCAATCCTTCCTCTGCTTTATGCTTCGTGGTGCCAGCAGATTTTTCTTTCCAAAATACAAATGCGATTTTATCACTGTCTTTTTAAAAACTTTCAGTGATATCCCATTTCCTAAAGAGAAGGGCCCGGTTTCTTTTGTCTGCTTTATAAAGCATTCCCACCCTCCCATCGGCCCCCTCCCTGGACCCCCATCTCCAGCCCCAACATGAGTCGGCCACTGGGAACTTGTGCATCGTGTTCTTTCCTTACTGGGTTTCCTCTGCCCAAGTATCTTGCTCCAGTTTGCTACCTGTCAAACTCCTACTCACCTTTCAGTAAGTACATTATTTAATCTGTGCCTCAATCTCTAGAATAGGAATAATAATAACATCTACTTTGTGGAATTGTTGAGGGGACTTAATGTGTTAAGACACACTTGAAACAGTCCCTGGCAGGTAGCAATTGCTCATAAATGTTAGCTACTGGAACTTGAAATGTCCTGCTGTCACCCCTGCAGCTTCTGCTAGGTCCTTCCACCTGCGCGTCAACAGCACGTGATGCGAGACTTGGCTATAGCCTTCCCTACGATGTACACATTAGCGTAATTTATTGTCGTGCCTGTCTTCTCTGCAAGACTGTGAACACATCCACGTCAGGGACTAAATGATAATACATTGCTTCCTGTTGCCCCTACTCCAGGCCCATAATTGGTACTCAGTAATTCTTACCAAATTGAAGGGCTTAAAATAAAACAGCCACACGATTGGATCCTGATTCCAGAAACCAAATAAAATTAGGCATTTTCAAATCACGGATTGGGATTAGATGACATTAAATAATTGTGTTAATTTCACCAGGGGTGATGATAGTGTTATGATTTTTTTTTAAGTCCTTATCTGTTCTCTGAAGCATTTATAAGTGAAATGTCCATGGTACCTAGGATTTGCTTTAAAATATTCCAGCAAGCAAAAATCAAAAAGAAAACAGGTGGTTGGTGGTGGATGAAATGAAATTGGCAAAAATGTAGCTTACTGTTGAAGGTGAATGTGAGTGCCTGTTCTCATTATACTGTTCTCTCTGCTTTTGTGAATGTTTGAAAATTTCTGTAGCAAAAGTTAACCAAACATGCCAGCAACAAATGAACTAAAGGGTTTCCATAACAACACTGAAAGAAATCTCAAAATACTAGTGAGTATTTTCACAAAAGAAAACCTATATAGAAATTCATTCAATAAGCAGATGATTACCTACCCTGTGTAAGGAAAGGCCTTATTCACGTGCTTGGATGAGTTACAATAAATAGCCCAACCCTACTTGATTTGGCAACACACTGTCTTCAGAAACCTGCTTCAGCTGCACAATAGAGACCAGAGAACCCACCTTTCAGGATAACTAAAAACAATAAATAATTAATGGCAATGAGCGCCCTGCTAATATAAATGCAAATCATGGTCTGCCTGCCTGCTCGATTTACATGCAAATGTCTTTTTTCAAAATCTATCAATAGTAAAAAATCAATAGTGTTGGTGATGGGACAGTGATTTCCAAAGGTTTTTTTTTTTTTTTTTTTTTTTGAATGTTTAAAAAAAAATCAGTAAAGCACAGTTTTACTGGTTACCCAGAACCCCTGAGGACTGAGCCCAGGCATAGGAATCGGAATCTCCAAGTAGAAGCTGTTTCACTCTGTGACCTCAGGCAATGCATCTGTGTCCCTTTTCCCTTGAAAAGGAGTGAAGAACATCTAGGGGTGGGGCTATCCAGAGGTCATCTAAACCTGAGCAGATGGGCCCATTCGGTGCCAAGTGGCTTCCAGGGAAAAGATCCCATAATCTCCATTCACACCGTCACATCCCAAGTTCTTATACTCACCCAGTTCTCTCTGGCTCCAAGCAAAAGCCTGTTTTCTTTGTCCCAGGATAACAGACAATAGCCAATAGCCATCTACCAAAAGGGACCTCTGTGTGTATTCATCAGTTTATATCACTTTATATAAACAAAAAGGGTCAGGTCAGGGTATATTCTGGCTCGTGGCTGTTAGATACTGAGACTGGAATTATGAAGCATTAACTGGGTGGCGTGTTCAGTGATAAGCTGTGCCTTTATTGCATGATGAGGACAAAGTGGCTATTATGGTTTCATTTGTATTAAGCATTGCAAAGTGTTAGGCACCCCATAACACCAGTAAAAGCCATAGCCTTCCTCTAAAGCACTCTTCACTTGAAAGACACTTTAGAACTCGAATACTGAGAATCTCCCATGACTAAAGGGCTGAAAGTAACTTCCCATTTTTATAAGAAATAATATTGAATTCTAATTCAAGAGAAAGAAGTATAAATATATAAACCGACTCATAATTAAACTCACATTCATTTTTGGAAATGAAGACAATTTGCTATGAAATCAGTTATTAAGTGCAAAAAGGTCAATCTATACAATAAAATGAAATTTCTTTTTATGACCGCATCATGTGAAACTGATGATTTGAGCTTTCCCAAATGTGGAGAGTATGTTTGCAGCTGACTGGAAATCCACAAGACATCACAAAAAAATAGACAGTCACCTCTAGAGCCGCTGAAATAAAGGCCCTGCTCATCTACCAGTTCGAAAGGGATATTGGGGCTGGTCTGTCTTAAAACAGAGTTTATATGACATTCACAAAAACTCACCATCAGGGACCCGACCAAGGGGTTACTGCAAAGACGTGTAAGGAGATCCTACGGGGCAACTGAAACACCCCACAAGGAGTAGCTACGGGTCTGCCATTTGGACGTGGCTGCCATCTGTGTCAATGTGGAGTGCAGAGAGGAAAACAAATGGTGATGTCCAATGTGAATTCTTCCCCTTGTCCTCCCTATCCAATCAGTCCAAAGTTAGAAAGACAGAAGCTCCAGACTACACTGTGGGCTGCTTGTCAAACGGGCAATTCTGGATGGCTTGTGAGCTGCATCACAGGAGGGAGATGAGGGTGAGGCAAGGAGACGCTCAATCTCAGGGCAGAGCGACTGCCTCCTTAAATATGGCACTGTGCATGCCTCTCCCGCATGCAGAATCCTAGCCCTGATCCTGTGCTGCAGGGTGTTTGCTTACTGATGATGCTCCATGGTCTCCCACAGTGCTCCCTGGAAGGCCAGCTAAGGATATGCATTCTGTAGACTCTTATGCCAGTGCTCTGTGGGGTAGGAATTATGTCAGGACTTGAGTGGCAAGCTTTCCCTCAAACAGCAGAGGCATGTTGGAGACTCCCCTCCTGCTATAAGGTCCAGCCTTATACTCCTAAATCATAACTTCAGGGTAGGAGACCGTTGGAAGTGCCCTGACTCCCCCAGTCCTCTCCAGATGGGGTCACTGGGAGACCCTGAGCTATTCAGTGTCTTAGCTCCTGCCAAGATAGGACACTCACACGAAGCCCTGGTTCCAGCTCATGGGACACGGAGTTAATCAGCCTGCATGAAGCATGCCTGGTAGTAAACCAAAGCACCTCTCCCAAGCAAGTCCCTCAGCCTCCCCATTGGAGGACATCCTATTTCTCCCTCTCGGCTGCACATTGGAATCATCTAGGCCACATCCCAGATGTATTAAATCAGATTATCAGGGGGAAAAGTCCAAGCAATGGTAAGTTTGAAGCTCTCCAGGTGATTACAGCAGGTAGCCAAAATTGAGAACAACTGGTTAGTATGAATGAAATTATACGGACTGCTATAGGTCCCTAATGAACCAGACCCAGTGCAGAACACCAGGGATTTCATGAGGTCTTGATGGCCTCACACTCATTAACTCCCCCTCCTCTACGCAGTAGTGGGAACTATTAGACGTGATTGGAATAGACATGCACCCACGCTGCCTTGGGAGATGAAGAGACAAAGTGGACACTATTGTGGCTAAAATAAGATGGAGGTATTCAGATAGGTGGGACTTGGGTCCGATGCCATCCTCTCGTTGCTCCGCCTGGTCTACGGTGACCAACCATTCCAGTTTGAACCAGCTTCAGCACTGACAGCTCCCTGTCCCAGGAAACTCCTCAGACTCAGGCAAACTAGAATTGTTGCCAACCCATGATCCACTCTCCACCTGTCTCTGCAGTGGCAGGAGGCCAGTCTGCCTAGAAGCATCCAGGGCTCCCTTCTCTTGGCTTCCAGCTGGATTTGGCCAATGGGAGGCACTTACATGAAACATAAAAAGACTGAGGTTATAGTGTTTACTACCTTCTGGTATTAATATTTACCTTCTGTGGGTTTCCCTGAATCATCCCTCTTCTAAACGCCTCGGCTACTGTCCATTGGCCCCTCCATCGGCTGTTTCTCCAGGGCCTGGTAACCATTTCCTCCCCTTGTCTTTCAGGATCAGAAGTAGCAATAGTGCCCCACTTTTCCTAGCCCCAAAGTACTGCATTATCTCTTGTTTGTTTCTGTAACCCTGCCCCTGAAATGTATAAACACTCCGATTATTAAATTGTCCTCATATTACCCAGTTTGAGGGTGCCATCTGTCTCCCGCCAGGACGATGATGGATGATGGATACAGCCTGTTTTCAGGACAGGCTGGGGACCCTGCTTTGGAAGCTACTGGAGGCACATGGGATGGAGGAGGCGCAGTTCCCAAAGGGAAAGGGATGCTGAACAACAGGCGTCCAGGACAGACAGAGAAGGCCAGAGGGTGCGGTCTAAGCCAGTGCTCCTCAAACTGTCACCGATGGACCGGTGCATGGTGGGCAACTGCTGATCAGTGATGGGAGAAGAAGATAAAGTGAGAGGAAGCATTTAGAAACTTACAGCAATTTCATATTGCTGAAAAATTTAAGTCTTTCACAAAATAAGCAGTTGCTGGCATATTAGAAATGAAAATCTTTAAAAACTGTTTCATCACAACAGCTAGTTTGAGAAGTCCTGATCAAAACCAAGATGCTATATTAATATGAGATGTTATGGGTAAATATTAACACATCCTCTTCCATTGAAAAGCTTACTCAGAAGCACATGTTTTTAGATAATACAAGTAAAAATTAATAAACACTGTGGGCTTACTATGGGCCAGCTGCTGTATTAAACATGTATTATTATTATTATATTGACATGTAATCCTTATAATTAACCTATGGCGCAGGTCCTATTATTATCCCCATCCTAAGGATGAGAAAACTGAATCACAGAGAAAAAGAAACCTGTCCAGGCCATAGCCCAGTGTGGGGCAGCATCAAGATTCATGCCAGGATGCAAGCCTGGGGACTTGGGAACCCTCCAGAACCCTCCAGAACAATGCCTCGCCGTACCAACAATTTAATTTGTGTTTTCCACGATACAAATATAACCAAAATGGATATGACCTTTACATTTTTCTTTCTATTTTCCATCCTTCTCTGGTCCTATTTTGAGCTGGATTAGAAGGAGTGTGTAAATCTCTTTTATCTTTGACTGAATCCCCTGTTGTTTTCTTCAAACCCTTCCAGAACAGCTAGTTATATAACTTGAAACACTCTGACACTGTCTATAAAGAGGGAAATATATCTTGTTCTGGCAAAAATCATTCAGAGTTTAATGGTATATATAGCCCAACCCATTCATTCAGCTTCTCATATCATCTGCAGAAATTTCATCTACAGTGTCAGAACTAAGTGTCTCCTTACGCAGCCTCCAGTTATGTGCTATAAACTAGAGACTCACCAATGATCCATAAATGTCTATTCCATTCAAGGCTATAATGGAAGATAAGAGCAAAGTTGCTACAGAAATAAAATCGAGACCCGAATGTCAACTGATCTTTCAGGTTCTGTTGACTTTTGTAGTTAGGCCACTTCTATCTTTACTGACTGAAGGAGAAACACGTAAGAAGCTTCTCTGCCTTCATTTCTGAGTAGACAAAACACACAAAAGAATGAACCGTGACTTTTGAAACCAAAGCATAAACACTTCAGCCAACTAGCCATAGTCCAGGACACCACACAGCTTTCATACCATTCTAATGATTTAGACAACACCAAAATCCATCACCTTTCTAGATTCATGAATTAGGCATTTTCATTATCCCTCTTTAATGAGGAGGTTGAAGTCCATTAAGTGATTTGCCCAAGGTCTTATAGTGTGTAGCTGGGACTATAACCCAAGCCTTTATTAGACCCCATGTTTTCCACACACATAGAAATATTTGGGTTTTATTATTCCATAGTCTATTTTACTTGCCAGATATCACGGCTAACCTGGGTTACAATATGGAAACTTGGGGTGGGTGTCCTCTCACCACTTTAAATTTATTAACCTTCCTGGGCTCTCTTTGTCCATTTGTAGGACAACATGGAGAGAAAAGCGGATGGATCAGTGGTTAAGCACAGTCTCTGGAGCCAGTTTGCCTGGGTTAAATCATGGCTTTATAACTCCCAGCCACAAAACCTTGGTGTGTTGCTTCACCTCTATATTCCTCAGTAGCCTTGTCTGTAAAATGAAAATGATAAAACTTGCCTTTAGGGTTTCAGTGAGAATTGATCATTGCACATAAAATTCTTAAAACAGTGCCTAACACATGCTAAGTGCTAGATAAATGTTAGCTAGTCGAAAGCATCCCCAAGACCCCTTCCAGCAGAAAATTGCTATGCTTTTCTGAAACTAAAGCATCAAGTTTGTCTCTTAGAAAGACAATTATGTAAAATTGGAGGGACTATGGCATTTCCTTTAGGATAGGAACATGGAATAAGCTGGTAGGCATAGATAAAACACGTGGCCACTTAAATAATACGATCCAGTTGGGTGACCATACTCTGTATTGAAGAAATTGGTACCCTTTGACAGTGGAAGGGGAAGTGGCACCATTAATAATTTCAGTGGAACAATAGTGATCTGAGACTGTCTAAGGTCAACTAGGATGTGCTGTCTGACCTCTCTATGGAGCATTAGAGAACTCCCACCTGCCCTGTAAATACCTCACTCACTAATGTACTGAGGTTGTCCTCTTTCCTCATACTAAGTTTGAATTTCCCAAAATTTAAGATTCCCAATATTATAGTCATCCCCCAAATTAGAAATAAAACCCAGATACTTTTTTCAAAATTTGCATACTTTCTGCTTTGTTAATCCCACTCCTATTCTAAATGAGAGATTCTACTAAATTTTTAAAAGTTGCATGATCTTTACCTACACCTCATACCTTATACAAAAATTAATTTCAAATAGATCAGAGACTAAAATATATACTGTAAAGCTATAAAATTTTAGAAAAAAATAGGGGAAAATCTTCCAGACTTAGTACTAGGCAAAGAGTTCTCAGATTTGACACCAATAAAAGGGAAAAAAGATAAGTTGGACATCATCAAAATTTAAAAATTTTTTCTCTGCGACAGAGCTTGTTAAGAGAATAAAACAACAAATTACAGATTGGAAGCAATGTTTGCAAATCACGTATCCAAATTGTATCTTAACAACTCTTCAAAAATCAACACTAAAAAACAATCCAATTTAAAAAGTGGGCAAAAGCCTTAGACAGTTCACTGGAAAGGATACACAGATGACAAATAAGCACATGAAATATGTTCAACATCATCAGCCATAAGGGAGGTGCAAATTAAAACCACAAAGAGATTTAACTGTAGTGAGTATGGGCAAAGCAGGTGGCGGCCCCTATAACATGCTCTAGTGCAGTCAGTGACCATAGACTGTATCAAAACCGGTAACCTTTGAGGGTGAAAGGAACACTATTGATAATTTCAATAGAACAAGAGGCTTGATCTGAGACTATTGCAGATGAGCCTATTGGAATGAGTAAGATAAAAAATAGTGATTATGACAAATTCCAAATGCTGATGACGATGTGGAGAAACTAGATCACACACGCATTGCTAGTGGGAATGTAAAACGGTACAGCCACTCTGGAAAATAGTTTGGCAATTTCCTTTAGAACTAAAAATAGATTTATCATATAGTCCAACAATTTCACTGTTGGGCATTTATCCTAGAGAACAGAAAACTTATTTTCATGAAGAAAATTGTTAAATATAGTGCCACTAACACAATGGAATATTAATGGGTCATTAAAGTGAATAATTATGACGGTTGAAAAGAAATAGATTTAAATGATCCTGAAATAATATTAAGTTTAAAAATGCAGAAATCAAAACTACGTAGTAGAATAAAGACTTGCCAGGAATGAGCAGGAAGGAAGCAGCTATTGTAAGCGTGGGGGAGTTGGTCAGGATGCTCATTTCAATTTTTTTTCAGAAGATTCTTTGCCGTTATTTTTATGTCTTGCATTTTTAAAACATAAAACTAAAACTGGAAAATCATTAACAGAAAACAACAGTTTACAAAGAGACTCTTCCCGGAAAGGAGGGTTTGGACTGAAGGGCCTCCTGCTGCTGTGGTCTCCCCCGTGGAGAGCGTTCACCAGAATATTCTTTATCAGATTAGCTGGGGTTGGTGCCAAGAGTCTGAGGGTCAGGACCCAAGAGAAAGGTATCAAGAGAGGCAGAAGAAAGCCAGAAACAACACAACAACTGCCTGGGCTGCATGATTAATTGAGGAGATAAAGAGAGAGACCTTCAAGGAAAAGGGGGGAAAGATGAATAGGAAGAGAAACAGGAGTTTCCAACCAGGAAGGGCAAAGTAGACCCAGGTGTTATTAGTCGGAACCCTGAGACAGCAGCATGGTGGAAAAATTCATCTGGAGCCCACATAGGAGACCCAAAGAATGCAGCTCCAGGAAGATGACAAGTAAAGGGGAGGAAGGGACACCAAAGTGGGACAGGACGAGCATGTAGATGAGCAATTCCTATTTTCGGCATTACAGGATAATCATAGCGAATCTTTCACTCAAGTTTCTAGCAACATAAATACTTAGAAGAGATAATAATATCCTTTGTTAACACAATTCATTATTCTTTTAGTTACTTTGATTTCCATGAGCAGCCTGCAAACCCGTGGGGGGCCTTTTTAAAACCAAACTATTAATTACTCCTTCCAAAGGAGGGAAGGAATAAAAGCACACATTCAGAAACAAAGAGCATCATTTCGATGAGATGATCTGTCCAAACACACCATGGGCCACTATTTCAACTATGCCCCCATGAACACCCCAGATTTACTTACCGAATGGTGGGGTAGCTTGATATTTAGATGATCTGAGGAAGAATTGGTCTCAGTTGTTCATTGCGAAGTTAATCTCTCTGAACTTTGGTTTCTTCCTATGAAAGTTGAAAGGATAAGTGAGATTGAAGTACACACATACTAAGGCATACACAGAACGTCCCCTACATCCTAGGCACTCAGTCCCTCACGCTTTCCTTTATTCACTCTTCTGCTTGCCCATTTCCATCCCTAATTGTAGCAGACCCTGCCCACCCTGCTCTGCACTCACCACGAGCACCAACAGCCTCCTATCGTACACGCTTTCTTTTTGCACTTTCACAGGCCAGGCCAGGTCGGAGGTGCCAGGGGTTGGCACTCTGAGAACAACCCTCAGTCAATACAAATAAGCCTGGGAGGACAAACACTTGCGTTTCCTTACCACTCAGAAAGGGCACGTCTAAGGCATATTTCACGTGGTCTCCCAGATGTCTCCAGCAGGAATGGACCCCAACTGCCCACAGCAGTAATTTGTCCATTAACATCCTGTATTGATTTTTTCCTTCTCTGTCTCAAGTCCTCCATTCTTCTATTGGTTCTTCCTGGCATCACCTTCCAAATAAACTTCTTCTCCTCAAATCCTTGCCTGAGTCTGCTTTTGGTGGAATGTTATCTAAGACACCAAGTAACCCAGCCAAGTGCCTCCTCCTGCTTGTGAGTGGATAAGATACGCTTGAGATTTCACCTGAGATTGGTGTGAGTAGTGCTCATTCTCTGGCCCCAGCATATCAACGTGAAATCATTCCATTGCCCTCCGCAGCGTGGCTGCAACTCTCACTACTCTTCAGAAGCCACTTTCTCAGATGTTTCCAACAGTCTCAATACTTACAAATTCACAGTCTTTAGATCCTTGTCACCTCTGCAGAACTCAACACTGTTGTCAACTTTTACTGGAAACTCTCTTCTGTCTTGTTTATTGTGAAATTCAGTCTCTGGTTCTTCTGTCTTTTTTTTTTTTTCCAGAAACTTCTCTGGATCCCCTTTGACTGGCTGTGCTTTAAACGTAGACTTTCACAAGATTCTCTATCCAGAATTTCCTCCTGACTTTATACTCTCCTCCTCGACACTCTCATGCACTTTGATATCTCAAACGATCCCCTTTCGACAGGTGGCTCCTAAACCGACATCTTTAACTCAGACGTCTCTCTTTTCTGCTGAATCCTCCTTCTCAGCTGTGGAATGATTGAAGCTTGAGATTTAAGGGGCCACTCTCCAAGCAGCTCCTCTCACACACGTCAGCTCCTTTTAATTATCTTTAGTTCAGAGTTTCATAATCTCTCATCGAGAATAATATAGTTGCTTCCTAACTGCATTGATGTAGCCACTCACCATTCACCATACATTTCATGAATCACATCACAAAAATCCCACGTGGTGGGTATTACCATCAACCTCATTTCACAGGTGAAGACACTGAAGCTCAAAGGGGTTAAGAAGCCTGTTTAGTATCACCTAAACAGACTAGAAAAACAACCAGAAAAATTCTGAAGATTTTCCATCATGCCAGATGACCCTTTGGTATGGATTGTAAAGTCCTTCATGCATTTTATGCATCAAAGGAAAATAAACTTTCTACTGCTGCAGTAAACATAGTCTTCAAAAGGGCAGAATATCAGTTGGAGCATGGACTCTAGACATGAACTCTGGACTCACTCTGGCCTGGGTTTAGATCTCAGTTTTGCAACTTATAAGCTCCATGACCTTGGACAAATTACTAACCTCTCTCAGCCTTCATTTGCCTATCTATAAAACAGGAGTACCCAAATATACTTCAGAGAACTGTAATGAGAACTAAATGAAATAGTGGAGGAAAAGCATCTATGATGTGCCCTGAATGTTGCAGGTGCTCTATAAAGAGTAATTATCATGATAATCATTCTATAAAGCTACTCTAAACCAAAGGAGAAAGCAGAAGTAAAATATAGTGGGGTGATGTAAAGAGATGAGAAATAAATTGCTTCTTTTCACACAACATTTTAGAGCAAATAAAACGTGCAGGCAAAATCTCAAACCCAAACACTCACTTAGCAATCCCAAACTAAGGAGTCGTTTTCATAAAGGCAGACTGCACTAAAGCAATACTTTATTTGGCTGCATATCTATTTACAAATCTTCGCCACTGTCTCTGAAAATGAAGAAATATAGCCTTCATTTGGTTTGGATTCTACATGTCTTTGCAATTTTCACAAAAATTTCTCTATCCTTCCACTTACAAAGAGGCATTTCAGGTCAATCAAAACGGGCAGTGACAGATCGGGACAGTGATAGATCGCTGAGGCCTTGAGGCTTTTCTCAGCACTTACTGGTGGGAAACAGCAAGACTCCACCGCACTGTCAGTAGAAAAGCCAGGCTCACGTGACACTCCAGAGTGGAGTCTGTGGCTGCATCTGCATGTCAAGGAAAGCCGCATTCCAGAGCCCATCATGAGCAATCCATTTTCTGGGTAGCCTGTTGGTATGAGAAGAGGCATTCAAACGGGAAAAATGTTGACACAATAATGTTCTCTATGTGGTTTAAGGAAGAAGTGACCAGAGACGTTATTGTAAAGATGTGAGATTGCAGTGAGACAGAAAAGTGTGGCGAGAACCACAGTGAGAAGATATGCCAATCTCAGGGGACAGTGACAGAGGCCAAGATTCCGGTCAGCCGGGGGCAAGGGTGGTGGGGAGGTATTACCAAAGAGGACTAACTGAACATTGTCTTATCGTGGCAAGGGCATTCTTATATCCTCCAAAGGTTTGGAATACAAATCCATTACTCATATACAATGCTCGCCTCCTCAAGCAAACAACAAAAAATCTAAAGTTAAGTAAGCAGTTTGACCTAAAATGGGCTGGCTATGCTTTGGCAAGTCCAGGAAAAAAAAGAAATGCTTCCATTGGGTCTATTTCATTCTCCACCACAAAACCTAGGCCTCTTTCTTTGAAAGTCCAGCAGACTAACCCCACAAGTCCAAACAGAGTCTCTGCCTGGGGGTGGAGGGTGAGGAGGGCCTCTATGTAGTAACATCCAGAGCCAGCGGAAGCCTGGAGATGTGGTGGCACTAACAAAGCACTTTCATCTTCAAAGCTCTTTATAAGTGTTAATTAATTCATCCTTCCCACACCCCTATAAGGCAGTAAGGAGAGATCAAAGAGTCTCTGGACAGAACTTGGCAGGGCGAGCTCAGAGAGGCATGCAGCTCACATACTGAAAATGAGGGAGTAAGGAAGCACTTAGTGAGAGCTCTTCCCCCTACACCCCACCTCCGCCTCGCCCCCCCCAAAAACATTACACTGAAGAGATACTCTGGAGGAGAGAGATAATGTAGTATTAGGGAAGAAACATTTGCTGACCCTATGCCACATTCTAAAAATATAATTAGAGAAGATAAATCAGCTTTAATCCAAGTAATCCTCATTGTTCCTGAGTCTATTAATACCACATCTGTTAGTAAGAAAAATAAGAATTGACTACACCAGAAATCACCAGAGGACCAAGGAGAAAACAGGGTTCAACAGAAAAACAGGATTCCGATTGTGTGGTCAAAACTACACATATTATTAATGAAACTGCTTAGTTCATTGCTCTGATTTATTTATATTTTATTTATTTATTTATTTATTTTGAGACAGGGTCTCTCTGTGTCACCCGGCTAGAGGGCAGTGGCACCACCACAGCTCACAGCAACCTCAAGCTCCTGGACTCAAGCAATCCTCCTGCCTCAGCCTCCCGATTAGCTGGGACTACAGGTGCACGCCACCACACCCAGCTAATTTTTTCTATTTTTGGTAGAGACGGGGTCTTGCTCTTGGTCAGGCTGGTCTCAAACTCCTGACCTCAAGTGATCCTCCCGCCTTGGCCTCCCAGAGTGCTAGGATTAGAGGCGTGAGCCTCCTCGCCCCACCCTGTTGCTCTAATTTTGTTTGTTTATTTATTTACAAATATGTGGAAATAGATCTGGTTATTTCCAGAAGATTTAGAAACTGATCTGGAAAACATAATTCTTTTGTTCCAGGAGAACCTGACAGAACATTCAAATCATTTAAGAACATTCTTTTAAAATATTTTAAAATTTCAAAACTAGATACCAAGTATTAAAAAGAGTTGCACAAAACTACCATATTTATTAATGTCCCTTTTCAGAAGTTAACTTCTACCATTTTTTAAATAAGTGAGTTAGAAGAACACCATCAATTCTCAATAAAGTGTAAAAAAATTAAATTAATAAATATTGGCCAAGAGTGACAATCTATTCCCTTTTGATAATATCTCTAACCAAATTCAAGGCTTGGGCCTTTTCAGGAGTGATAGGGAGCAGTTAGGAGGGAAAGGGGATGGAAAATAGACATATATTTTGGAAGAACCTTCTTTGCAAAAGGTACTGAAATTCACACAACTTTTCAGGGCTGCTCATATTTTTGGAGGCTGGGGGACACGTGATCATTTCTCCAACTTCCCATAAGTCATTCAAAGAACCAGATGAGTCTTAAAGTACCAGTTTTATAAATGGTCGTGCCTGTTCTGAACCTTGACCTTGAACTCACCCTCCTCAATCACCCCACCCCCTACTCCTGGCCCAGACACTGAGCCATCACACTGCCTGTTTCTGGGAACAGCAGACTTTCCTGTGGGAGCCACCATTCTCCTCCTCCGTGTCCAGGCTGGTTCTGTAGCATAAGGGCCTCCCATCTCCCTCTATACCTGGGGATGGGCACACTTCCCAATCCGACCAATGACTCTATCTCATTCCCTTGATCATGGCGACTGGGTGAGGAACAGGCATAGGACACAAGTTGTCCTGGGGTTTGAGAACAAAGCCCTCTTTCCACTAGTGTCTGCTGTGTTTTCCCTGAGAATGGAGATGCAGACGCAAGCAGACACAATATACATCTTAGCTGCAAACCAATTGACAGAAGTCCCTTGAAAACAACCTACATGGCTCACATTTTTGTGTTAGGTATATGTTCCATATTTCAACAATGATTTTACTGAGAAACAGGGTAATGTGTGAAGTAAATATATGTTACAAAATCAACACAGATGTCAAAAAGCTTAACGAGAAGAGATAGTAAATACAATCATTGGTTGGCGATCTACCTCTGTACTTGGCACTGAAGTGACGGCACCAGGACATCGGTTATTCTTCCCAGCTGGGAATCACACCCACCTTCTCTTTGGTTTGAATGAAATGAAAATTGCTGAAAGCAGCTTCCTCCACATCACTTGTGGCTAGAAACAGCATACCAGGTCAACAGAAAAAGTGATGAGGTGGACTATTTTTTCCCTAATAGAAGGCTTCATTAAGTACTTCAACATTGTGGGCTTAGAAATTATGATTAAATGGGAAGACAATAGGCAATTGGGGTTTGGCGGTATGTTTCCAAGTACTTGTTATATCATCTAATAAAAACTTTAATGGTGTTTAACCCCAAATCCTCTTCCTTTGGTTATTTGAACATACATGGATGACAAATAAAATGTAATTAGTGCTTTCTTGCACATTTTCCTCAAAAAGAGATGTTTATAAGAGACATTAATAATAACCATATAATCATGGTATGTTCTATTTTGAACTGAGAGTGAATTTTTGCCAAAGATAAACCAAAAAGGAATGTCAAAGATATGGTCAAAACCACAGCGAAGTTCCTGAGTTAAAATAGAGCCAGTCTATGGGAAAGGGCAAGTGGGAACCTTCTGGGTACCAGAAAAGTTGTGCATCTTGGCCTGAGTGGTGGTTACACAGCGTTATTTGTCTAAATATTCATCAAGATTTAAATATATTCATTGCACTTCCTAATATTTCAACTAAAAAGTTAAAAAGGAGGCCACTCTAGCTCTCTCTATATAGCAATTCCAACCCAAAGAGGTAAAAAATTCATAAAAACATTGAAAATTTAAAATAACAGAAATTTTTTCTAGAATCTATGCATTGAGAGAATTGAGAAACACAATCCATTGCCTACATACACTCCACCCTTTGAATGCAATAGAAACCAGCTAGTAAAATGTAGTTCAAAAAGGTATGAATATAAAGATCCTCTTTCTTAAACAAGAACACAAATGTCCTCTTCAAAATAGACATCTTTATTTGAACTCTCCAGAGAATTCAAGGCTCTCAAATATTACTCTCATTTTCAATGACATTAATTCTCAAAGTCTAGTCCCCTCTGTACACATATACATAATAACTGCTATGAACAAGGGAAACCAATGACTCTCTTTATAGCATCTTCACACAAAATCTTCAAACCATTTGTTCAAATGACTGATCTCAGCAAAGTGGGTGAAGGGCATTAATAGACATTTGGAAATCCCTGTAAATCCATCATCCTGAAAGACGGCACCGTGCCCACGGTGACTCCAAAGGGAGTGAAATGAAATACGCCATCGACTCTCTGGAGGTTAATCGATCATATTTCTGGTGCTACTTGGTTTGACATAACCAAATTTGCACTGAAAATCAAGTCATCTATCTTTGTTCTGGTCAACTTAAAAAATTTAATCCTATTTGACCTTTCCTGAGGTGCAATCAAAGAAAAACAGATTCTTTTTTGAGCTGGGCGACCCCCTTTTATCTCTATTACAGTCACCTGAGTGGTTCCATCTCTGCCCTAATTCAAGAGCACTGAGTGGCCTGTGACAAATCTAGTCACTGGCTTTTTGGCCCCCAATGGCAGGAATACTGGGAGATTTTATTTGTCTTACTTTGAGATGATAAAGGAAATTTATTTTAAGGAAGATTAAAGCCAGAGAAGGCAAGAGAGAAAGAGCGACATGAGGCTCTGATTCGCCAAATGACTGAAGCAGAAATAAATCCAGAGAAATCATTAGGTTCCCACAATCAACCGATTTTCTCATGGAAACTGTCACCACAGCCTGACTCTTACTGTGGCCTCCAGAAAGCAGACTTGGCCCTCTGCTTCAATTTGTTTTTATTAACTTAATTTAGAATTTACTGGAGGGATGCTACTTTTTATACATAGAGACTCTCTTCCCAGAAACATAAGAGTATTTGAAGTTGTATTTCAATGACTCTTTACAAAGGGATTTTTCTTTCTCTTCTCTCTCTCTCTCTCTCTCTCTCTCACGCCTCCCCTCTCTCTCTCTCTCTAGAGCACACTCTCGTTCTCATTCTCTCTCTCTTACCAAATATTGCTCTCTGTTTCCTTTGTTGGATATTTAAAACCTCTCATGTTCATCATTGTCCCGGAGTGTCCCTTGTTATAGGAGAACTTCTTCCCAGGAAAGAAAAGCCGCCCTCGTCTCTGAAGATAATGGGAGAACTTGATATGTTTAAAGCTGAGCTAAATTTCCGCAGCAACTATTCAAGGGGAAAAGCAAGTCAAACTGACAACAAAGAACACGTGTGTCCATTCACTTTGGTCACTGGAAGGCTAACCAAGCAGAGAAGAACGGGTATCTGGAACCAAAAAGCTTAGCCTGCAAAAAAAGGCCATTTGAATGTGACACCGTAACGTCTATCTCACCCATCATCTTCGAGGAGCTCATCATATACGTGACACATGAGTAGGTAGTGGCAAAAAAAATGTTGTTCTATTTAATATTTGATTCTCACACTTGATTCTTCCTCCATGTGTGGGGGGCAGAGTCTAAATCAAGCCCTTGGTTCTATTAACAGAGACAGGAAAAGGCAGATAGACGGGGTTAGAATTTCCTGTCCTTTGTTTCAAGGGTTTTTTTTTTTTTAATATTATTAAATAAGAAAAGGTATTTATTTGTATCACTACTAATAGATATTGTCTTAAGTTTTCATTTAGAAATAATTCAAAATGTCAAGCCAATGCTTTTAAAAAAAGAAGCAAAAGCTTTGAAGAAAGAAGCGAATCAATCAAACCCCTTCTCCTTTAATCCATAGTGACCTGGGTGGATGGTGGCTTCTCTCACATCAGCCCCGCATCACAGGGTAGTCACTTGAGTATCTGTGGAGGGAGCAGCACAAACGCTGGTGATTTAAAATCCAAGCAAGCATCTGCTTTAGAAAATCAGTCCTGTATGTATTCTATGACGCATAGGACAGCATTATTATCTGCCAAACAAGTGCTAGCAAATTCTGCACTGGAACTCTCGGAGTCTCTGACATGTCATCTTTATCTTGAACCACTCAAGAACAGAATCATACTATATATATAATTATAATAATAGAAAAATGTGTATTATATGAATAGCATAATATAAAAACTTGTGTTAAACTTTTATACCAGGTAAGGGTCATCTAAAACAGAAACACTGATCAAGCACTAATGAAAATGAATGCTAATATTTATTTATGTTCTTTGTGCACTTACCATGTACCAGGCACTGTTTTAAACCCTTTATATGTTTAACTCATTAGCTTTAATGAGCACCCTGAGAAGCAGCTACTGTTATTTCCTTCATTTTCCAGATGAGGAAATAAAGGTGCAGAGAGTTGAAGAGAACTGTAAACTTAGCGCTATTGTAATAATAGCAAACATTCACTGAGGGTGCACTGCAGGGCAGAACTGTGCTAAGCAGTTTAACATGCATTATATTTCTCAAATTAAAAAAGAATCCTATGGGGCAGGTACTGTTCTTAGTCCTAACTTATAGAAATATGAAGAACAAGTAGACTAACTGACCCCCAAATATCAAGTCGTATCGCAGCTCTCAAGCTCCCAGAGGCCTACCGTAAAAATGAAACTCTGTCCTGACCCTTTCTATGGGGTATTCCATTATCTGAAGAGGAAGAAAGGCAGAAGTGCCCGTCTGCTGTGACTCTCTCTGTGACGGGAATTGGGTGTTCTCCTTTATGTACATTCTCTTGCCGAATGCTCCCAAGAACCTGGTATGCGGGAATTATTAGTCCCATTTTATAGATGAGGAAATAGTTTCAGTAATATTGTTCAAGACTCCACAGCTACTGAGGGGTGAAAACGGGATTCAAACCCAAGTCCTTCCAAGACCAAAGTCCACATGTGGCCACTCCATGGTTCTCCTCTCCAGGCTTTTCATCTAGAACTGCGGTCCCCAACCCCCCACCTCTCGGTCTGTTAGGAACTGGCCCACACAGCAGGAGGTGAGCAGTGGCTGAGCCAGCAGAGCTTGATCCGTATTTACAGCCGCTCCCCATCGCTGGCATCACCACTGAGCTCCACCTCCAGTCAGATCAGCAGCGGCATTAGATTCTGCATTATGGTGAGTTGTGTAATTATTTCATTATATATTGCAATGTAATAGCAATAGAAATAAATGACACAATAAATGTAATGCACTTGAATCATGCCAAAATCATCCCCCCACCCCCCACCACCCAGTCTGTAGAAAAATGGTCTTCCTTGAAACTGGTCCCTGGTGCCAAAAAGGTCAGGGACCGCTGATCTAGAAGGATGCTGAAGATCCTGTGGCACTTTCTGTGAGCATCGCTACCCTCTGTGTGCCTCAGGGTGGAGGGGATAGAACTGACGAGGAGGAGGGGGATTATCCACACTGTCCCCATCTGCATTTTAGTGGTCATGCATGAACTGAAGCTAAGCATGTGATGGTGTGAACTAAACAGGGCATTATGATGGACTCTAGCAAGCCAAAATAAATGAGGTTTTATATATGTCACATATGTGACAAATGGGACAATACCTCTGTGGTAGACAACCTTCTAAAATGTCTCCCAATATTCCCACTTCCTGGTCTTCACACCCTCACATGGTTCCCTCCCCTTGAATACGGGCTGCACCTGGGCACTTGCTTCTAATGAATATGAATATGGAATATGGTAAAAGTGATGGGATGTCATCTCTGAGATTGGGTGATAAAGGACTGTTACTTGTGTCTTGCTAGCATTCTCTCTCTCTCTCTCTCTCTCTTGCCTTCTCAGCTTGCTGGCTTTGATAAAGCAAGCTGTCATGTTGAAGTGGCCCATGGGGCAAGGTACTGAGGGTGGCCCCCAGCCAACAGCCAGCGAGGAACTAAGGCCCTGAGTCTACCAGCCCACAAAGTACTGAATTCTGCCAACAACCATGTGAGTGAGCTTAGAAGTGGATCCTCCCAAGCAAGCCTTTCGATAAGGCCACAGTCGTGGCCAACGCCTGAATTGTGAGAACACAGCTAGGATATTCCCAGATTCCTACCCCACAGAAACTGTGAGATAATAAATGTGTTTTGTTTTAAGCTGTTAAGTTTTAGGGAAATTGGTTATGAAGTGATAGAGACTATATAACCTCCTCCTCCCATAAAAAGCTCTCTCAGAAAAATATTGCTGTCGTTTTAAATTTAGCATGATGCATTCACATCTACAGAGGATGGAGAACACTGATGTCATAAATCTCAAGAGAAAGGGGTAGCCATCCTGTTTTGTTCACCTCATTATTGCTGGAAACGTCTATAGGTGGTGGTTATAGTGAACAGAACACTGGACTTAAGAGTCAAAATACCCGATTCTGTCATAAACTCAGTTAGTTAATCTCTCTGGGACTTGCATTGTTCTTTGATAAAATGGGGTGGAGGTGCTAGCTAGAAATTACTTCTGAAATTTCTTCAAGCATGATGTATTAATGAGAGAGGACTATTAGAGGTGTTACTGTTCACTGATAACCAACTGTATTAGCTGCTTATCCAAAAAAAAAAAAAATCTCAGGAATTGTTGCTGCCTAATCAGTATGAAAGATTGGCCTTTCCCCCTTAAAATGGATCAAAACCCAAATTAGGGCCCAATGAACCGTATCATCGAGTTAACACCTTGCTAGGGTCTGGCCAATTCGATTCTAACAACGACCCAGTGGGATGTCTGTAAGTCAGAATGGATGTCCTTGCCACCCCAATCTCCAAGCCTGGAGACAATCTCTTCATCAGGGAGTTTGTTTAACCCTCCAAGACATAGTGATATGTATATAAAATGTCCTCAGTTCATAAGTTACATGCTGTGCTACAAATCACATTTTCAGGCTGAATCAGGGCTGACAGAAAAAGAACTAACTCACTAGAAAACCAGGTATTGCCCAGAAGTAAAACATCTAAAAGGCCCTAAGTTTTTGAACAGTTTTATGTCTGCAGACACAGACTATAGTTTTGTGGTGAATCACAGGCACTTCGATAATTTTGAGAAGTCTAATGCTGCGATTCTGAGTGACAGGAAAATGCCACCTAAAACAGTAACCTTAAATGACCACATTCTTTTTAAGGTGGGGAATGATTTGGGAGAGATTTAGGGAGATCTGTAAACTATTTCTAATCTATCTAGGGAAAATCTAATAAAAAGCCCAATTTAGTTCATCTTAATGGTTTTCACAGGCTCACCACTGTAGAGTCATCCAGTGATTCACCGCGAGGGAGTGGTGATTGGCTTTTGTTTCTGTGTCTGAACATGTGCCTTTTCAATCAAGAAACAGCTTGGCCTGTGATTTGGAGGCTCCATATCTGTGAAGCATTTCAATTGTATTGTTTTGGCAGGAGTTGGTTCAATTGTCTTATTAAATCTGACTAGTTCTACAGTGGAAATAAAAACGCACACATACATATACAAGCAAACACACACACACACAAACCATGTCTACGTTGGTTCTTAAGTGAACAACATCCTTTCATCTTGCAAGTGTTTAGCAATTATAAAATGGATCCAATCAATATAGACAGCCAACACAAATAAGTCAGACATAACTGATTTTGTATGAATTAATAAGTATGTAATGAGCCTTTACTGCTTGTTAGCATGAATTCTGCAGATAATTGGTTCCATTCTCCATGTCCCTATTGTGTCTAGAAGCAGCTCAAAACAGTAGCCAAAAGAAAAAGATATGGCAAGCACGGTTTGGTTGGTGACCATTCATTCCAGAGACTGTTAAAGAAATAATTTGGGTCGTGGTATTTTCCACAGTCCTGCTCCACAGCTCCAGCTTGTATGTCCCCTCTAGTGCATAAGTCTCGAGTATTTAAAACCTTGGAATCCGTGGTTCCTGGTTCTGGAATCTTTGAGTGTTCATTTGTCAGTCTTTCCTTCCTTGAGGCATGAATGTTTCTTATATGTAATCACTCTCTGAGACACAAGCAAGTGGTTGCAGTATTAGGACAAATTCATGGGATCAAAACTGCCTGGAAATATGCTGAAGAGTCTGATCTTGTTCCAGAAACTAATGCTTTGTTGAAATTCAATGCCACATATTTTACCAGTATATGTTTAATGTTCAACAGTGGAAAGGGTTTGAAATAGCACATTTTAATGCTAATCCATAAGGTGCTATTTGCAGACACTGCTTATGGGATCTTTTTAAAACTGGCCTAAATTCCCATGATCGTAAACACTACCAACAATAGTAGTAACATTCCTTACAACACCTTTGAATCTGCAAAGTCCTTTTATATGGGTATAAAAGACCTACGAGACATATAGGACAAGCCTGATGATTTCCAATCTGCAGATGAGGGACTGGAGCCTGGGAAGGGTGAAATAACTGGCTTACAAGTAGCAAGAAGCAGAAATGGAATTAGAGTCCCCGCCCTAGAGCAAGCGGATCCAGCATCCTTTATAACATAGGAAGACCAGGTTTAACCAAATATATAAAGGTAAAATAGCAATAATAATCATGTTGACATTTTTATCATAACTGGGCAAGACTAAAATAGAACATGGGTAACATTTAGAAGTAGCAACTGAGAGGAGATAAGGTTCATTTGGAAATACGAGGAGAGGTTTTCTGTCTAAAAAAAGAACTGAGACTTATCTACGGACCTGTTGGTCCTCTCAGTTTCCGTTAGCTGCAAAGGAGCCAGCTACCTGAAGTCACCAACAAGCATCTCCCAGCAAGATAGACCAGGCCGATGTCTTCATTTTAGAAGGGCTTCATCTTTAGTGATCACCGTCCCTGAAATGTGTACAGTTCATTAAGACCAACCCAGCACTGCTTCACAGGCTGCTGTATTCAGCTCCCACCACAACCTTATGAATGGGCCAGAGCAGATGTCATCCTCCCCATTTACCGCAGAGGACTCTAACTTAGCACTCAAGAGTTAGTAAATCCTGGGTGGCGGGGTTAGAATTTGAGATTGCTGATATCCTGCCTGAAGCTGATCTCTCTGTAACGAGCCCAATCTTATTAATCACTATATCAGTGAGAGTCCAGCCAGGGGTCAGCTAGCAGAGAGAGTTTAGTATAAAAATTATTAACTGGGTAAACAATGAAGACATCAGCCTCACCTGTCTCGCTAAGAGATGCTTATGGTAACACCAGGTTACCTTGCTGGTTCCTCTGCAGCTCATGGAAGCTGAAAGGACCAACAGGTCCGTGAACAAGTCTCAGTTCTTTTTTCAGATAGAAAATCTCTACTCATATTTCCAAATGAACCTCATCTCCTTGATACTCCTCATCCACCTACATTACTGGAAAGCCAGAAAGAGAGCGCTAAAGCATCACAGGGGCAGCAATTGCAGAAAACAGCTACCACCCAAGGGCTGAGAGGAACAAAGGTTAGAATTAGAATATAAAATTACTAAATTTCACTAGATACTGTCAAAGTGAATATTCTACTAGAGACAAAAGAACACAAAAGATCATTTTTTACTTTAAAAAAAAAAAGACAGTAATCAAAGCCAATCTGAAAAGGCTACATAGTGTATAATTCTCACTATATGACATTCTGGAAAAGGCAAAACTGTGGAGATAGTAAAAAGATCAGTGGCTGGAAGGAGCTGGAAGGAGAGAAGAATAAACAGGCAGAGCACAGAGGATTTTTAGGCAGTGAAACATTCTGCATGATACCATGTTGATGGATACATGTCATTATATACTTGTTAAAATCCTTAGAATGTACAACACCAAGAGTGAGCCCTAATGTAAACTATGGCCTGTGAGTGATAATGACATGTCAGTGTAGGTTCCTTAATGGTAACAGACATGCCACTCTGTCGCAGGATGTTAACAGTCGGGGAGGCAGGAGGTGTATGGGAAATCTCTGTATTTCCTGCTCAGTTTTGCTGTAAACCTAAAACTGCTCTAAAAAATAAAGTCTATTTTTTAAAACGACATTACTGTGATTGAAGAAAAATCAAGAATTTTGCCAAGGGAGACATGCTCTATTCATTCTAAAGAAATGATAGAAAGGGGAGATCAGACAGTAAAGGAGAAGCAAGAAAATCGACAAATTTGAAAGAAATTGATGCAAACTGGTGCCATTGCAACAGCCCTGGAGTTCTCTGGCTGGCTGCTTCACCCTGCCATTACCCTCTTCAATCCATACCCCCCTCACTACTCACCTCCATTACTTCCCCTTGTTACCTGTAACCCTGGCAGCTGGGATAGCCCCTTTGATCCATGCCATTCCGACTCTTCAATAGCATTCCCAGGCAGTGCTGCTGAAGAGAGAGCATTCCCAAAAGCTGCTAGAGGCTACTATCCTTTGCATCTGTGGTTTAGATGTTTTGAGGTTAATTTTGTATTTACATATGTACTCCCTACTATTAATATTTGCAGAGAAGCATAGAGCCTAGTTCTCTGATCCTCAGTTTAAGTGTTAGATCCCTACAACTCTGCAGAAATGGTGAGCCCTGGGAACGAGACATTCAGAGAAAATCACAAGGTGGGAAGGGAGTGAGTGAGACCGAGAGGGTGTATAGGAGCTTCTGCTCCCTCCAGGCTTCAGGGAAGATGCTGTGGACTCAGAATTTCCACTTCCATCTAGTGCCAGAGACCAAGGCCCTTCCCAGAGCCTCCCACACCCCTTCTTCTTACAGCTGGCCACATGCAGAAAGCCAACTCCGATGGCGATGGAAGGGCCATGCCTGCATTTGATAAAAACACTCAGGGACAGACCAGAAAGTTGATCCCACCCCTGCTTTAAATCCCTGCTGCCGACTTTCCAGCTCCCTCACTTTCTTATCGCACACTCTTTACCCAGCTTGTTGCAATATCTTCTCATAATGCCTGGAAAATAGTAGACTCTGATTAAATGTTTATTGAACAGGTGGATAAATGCATGGATGGATCACTGTAACATGTCTCCCTGCCTCAGTTTCTTTCCTTTCTAATCCATTTATCCCAATATCAGAGAAACCATCTTAAATATGTATTGTATTATATTTCACCCAGCGACACATTCAACCCCACAAACAAACAACAGACCTTCACCAGCTCCCCTGATTTCCAGGATACTAAATTAAACTCCCTAGCGTGGAATTAAAACCTGAGCCTACACCACCTTCCACTGTGTGCCTCCTTGAGCTCCAGCCACCAGCTAGGATGCCCTGGGAAGTCACCTAACTTTATGAGCCTCTGTTTCCCAACGCTTCGTACACAGGGTTGAAAGAGCTGATCACACATCTCCTCCCACCCTTCCTCCTTCCCCACCCCTGACCACTACTCCACTCTCACTACTTTCATCATTTAGAAATAATCATTGCTTTTTTTTGGGGGGGAGGGCTACCACACAGTAGTTTGTATATGTTTTTATCCATCATTTATTCCATCAGATGTCATTTCTTACCTCTTCTATTGGACAGTGAGCTCACTGGGGGCTAGGACGGGTTTCAGCCACTGCATCCTTCACCACACCTGGCTTTGTGCTGGAACAATGACTCCTCTAAAGGATTGACTATGAAAGGCACAGACACTTTCCTAACAGGATATTATCAGAGGGAAAGTGAGAAGTCAACGTGTTCTCTCCCCTTCCCTCAACTCTAAATTCTTTCACAATGAATTAATTACTTATTAAAAGAAAAAAAAAAAACGCCATCCCAGAATCATTCCTTTAGTTTAAAATCTTGTCTTTTAAGACATAAAATGGATATCCTTTTTGGAGAACAATATCCCTCTTTCGGAGGTTATACTTCTAAGTAAGAACATGTGTATCTGATCTTTTCTGGGAAGTGGATTGTCACAGAAAAGTGGAGAGTCTGGTGCTAACTGGGACATGAAACAGATTGAAAGACACAAAGATGGGAGGCTGGAAACACCAAGATAAACTCCAACCGCTTCATAATCTTGCCCAGACCAATCCTGACTGGTGGTCCCCAAGTGCCTCCTAGGTGGTCCATAGACAGATTTCTGGAGGAATTCGTGTTTATAATACCACTATGTCTTTGTTTTTGTTTCTGGAATGAATTAATCATTTAGTTAGGATAGTAAATGAGGATCAGACGCCGCCTTCCAACAAATGCAATTCCTTTTGTCTCATTAGTACTTGAGAAAATGTGTGACACGGAATGTGAGTAGGTGAAATTTGTCGATTACGAGGTCTTTTCCCCTGATCAAGTGGTACAAAAGGAAGAACAGTGTGGGATCCATGTTATTGTTCCTCCTAATTTTACACAGTTTCTCACCAGACCATCAGATTGAACTCTCATCAATATTAGGTTATCAGCTCACTTGAGAATGTCACATCATTTCTGGCCTCCATGTCATCTTTGGGGCTGTTCATTCCATCTAAAAGACTCTTTCTCCCTCATCTTCCCAAAAACATTTTTATTCTTCAAAGTTCAAAAAAAAGTACCATTTCTCCATGGAAGACTTTTCTGATTCCTTCATTTAAGGGTAGATACCCCCTATGTTCTCAATTTATTTATAGCCAATATAACAGTAAACTTAACTTGCACATTTATTTGTCTTTCTGTTTTAGTTATTTATTACTGCATAACATACCATCCCAAAACTTACTAACTTAAAGCAACAGCACTTTTTTTTATTTCTCATGAATTTATGGGCCAACTGGGTTCAGTGGGGCAGTTCTTTGGCTCCATGAGTATTGTAGTAACTGAGGTCACTTGTGCAGCTGCATTCAGGTGGGAGTACGCTGAGAGCTGGAATAGTTCAGATAACATGTCACTCTCCAAGGCCTTTCTCCACATGGTGGTTAATCATTCAGTAGAAGCTTGGGCTTCTTATGGCACAGTAGCTGCACAAGAGAAGAAAACGTGGAAGTTGCCAGGCTTCTTAAAGGTTGAACCTAGAACTTGTACACACCACTACCTTCAGTTTCTTTGAGAAAAGCAGGTCACAAAGCCATCCTAGATCAAGGGCAGGGCAGTAAGACTGTAACTCTGGGTGGGAGGAGTAGCCCAGTATCAATGCTCTTCTTTAACCTACCCTTCTTCCCCACCACACAGTGAGCTTTTCTGGCTAGAATACTGAAAGTTTCTAAAAGAATACTGAAAGAACAGATTTCTTTGGGGATAGTCATCTTGGAGGAATTAGGAAGAATGTTTAAAGATGTGTCAAAGGGAATTTAAACTAAAAAGCCAGAAAAGAGGTTCTGTAACCCACATCCTGAACTTTCAAAAAATTCTGGCTTCCACAATGTCCAAGAGGAGGAGGGAGAGTAGTCACCATTGTCACCTGTTTTCTCACCAGATGCCTAAGAAAACAAAGGTTTTTGTAGACAGAACTACTATGAATACACAAACTCCTTAGAGCTCCTTAGTCCTCCAAAATCCTCCATGCTCCATCACAATCCAAAATTCCAACCAACATGAGGTTAACCTGACATCAGAACTCAGGCCACTTGATACAATTAAATAAATTTTTGATAATAGTTTTATCTAATCACTATTACACATGAACTAGTAGGACCTAACCACTGAAATTCCAGGTGTTCAGTCTGAATGTGAAATATTGTACTTCTTTTGCTAAAGGCATGGTTCATGCAATGAAAGGAAAATAGAAGATATAACAACTGATCCAGTTGCATCATTTATCAGAAGAATGTTACATAGTAAGGACTTGATTACTCGTAAATTTGGGGGCAAAATCTTTCTGGAATAAAATTTGACAACATATATAGCAAAAGTGTTGAAATTTTTGCATATCCTTTGGCTTGTAAATTCTCCTAAGAATTTTTCCTAGAGGAAATAGTCATGGATGGGCACAAAGATATCATCGTGAGATGTTTTCTGTAGCATTATTTATAACAGTGAAAACACTGATGCCAATCTATATTCAAGCAAATGAGATTAATTATATAAATTACAGCACATCTGTGGGATGGGATTGTAGGTAGCCATTAAAATTATGCTATAGAAATATGTTTAATAATATGAAAAGGTAATTTCTGATAAATATAAAAAGCAAAATGTATAACAGTTATAGAGGAGCTACACAGATGAAAATCTGGAAAGCAACACCTCAGATAATTGGCAGTGGTTAGCAATGATTATCTCTGGGTAGTGGGGTTTTATTATTTCTGATTAGTTGTATTCTCCATAAGGAACATATATCTGTAATAAACAGTAAAACTGTGTACTTAAAGATTGTTATTTTTCTTTTACTTGTGCATCACCAATTTATGGGCTGCTTAGAGGGCGTTAAAGTAGAGCAGTTTAGTTTAATAGATTCAGGTGACTAGATCATGGAAAGTGTTATTTACTAAGCTACTTCCTCAGATCAAAAAGTTCTTTGTCTAATGAAAAGCCATGAAATATGCAATATGTGAGACCCACCATACTACACAACAACTTGTGTGTTCTCATTGATGCGTCGTGACTTCAGAACATACTGAATCTGAAATGGCTATGAGATTCAGGGCTAAGAAGTGGAACTATACTTCTAGACTGCAAATTCCATGAAAGTAGGGGTTTTGTCGGTTTCATCAAACAAATATGTTTTGAATGAATGAATGATGAGATCTCATGAATCATTAATCTCCTATGAGCTAGTCCTTCAAGATAGCGTCCTAGATGACCTGAGGTTACATAATTACGTCCTCTGCTGTGGCTGCCACAAATAGCCCACATCCCAGTGACTTCCAAGGACAAGTTTTAACAGGCAGTTTTAAATATATAAGAGAGAGAGACAGATAAAGAAGGTCCTGGTATATACCTGGAAGCTGAAACTATGAGGGGAAAAATCATCCAAGGAGAGTTAGGAGAGAATGGCCGAGGACAGACTTTAGAGAAATAAAGATCTGTGATGAGCTTAACTGTCTTCTTTGCCCCCATGTCCCTCTGTCTCTAGACGTGGGATTTCACAGCTGCCACAGCAGACTGAACTTCACCCTGGGGTCCAAAGAGCACAAAATCAGGGCTCAGCTGCAGGAACTCCCTGCCCAGCCAGAGAGAGACCCTGCCTTGTGCCTGGTCAATTTATCCAATTGTCCCATATTTGACTTTTGTTCTTAGTGTCTTACCCTCTACTTCAAGTTTTTTAAGACAAAGTGTCCTTGCTTTATTTGAGTCAGAGCCCTCGATTCTGGAGTCCTGTATTCTGTCTCTCCAGGCCCACTTGCCTCTCTCCACCTCCGCCATTTGCCTATTGCCAACTTCCAGTTACTTCACTCACCACCCAGATTCCCACTTCTTACCCACTGCTGGACTTTGTCAGACTGTTTGCCTTGGCAGAACTTGCTAGTCTCTGCACAGTGGATGTCCTTGACCTTCCAGCCTTTCATTGACCAAGCCTGGGATCTGATGGGTAGAGGGAACATTTCCATAGGCGACCCCCAATTTATGCTTCCTTCTTTTGAAGCTAGAGCCATTTAACTCCTATTATATGTATGGAATTGGAAGAACTCTAGGTCAACTATTTACTGCCTCAGTGTTGAGTCATTCTTGGTATTTTAATTCTAGATTCATGACTTTTTCCCCTCACTGAAGTTCTTTTCCTTAGAGGGGAAAAGAAACACAGGTCTTGCTGGGTGTTTGACCAGCCTTCTGAAACCTCAGCCTTTCCTTATCTCATGCATCTTATTCACACACAGGACTTGGGCTTAATTTTGGACATTTGCTGAAGGTACTTGTGGTACATTCTGTTTGCTCAGACCCATCTTCAGGACTGAAGCTCTCAGATTAGAACAAATCCACTGGATGTATATCCCAAGTGTCTCTCCTTACAATATCTCTTTCCTTTTTTCTCTCTATGAATTTTTCAAGACTATCAAAGCTGGACCTTCCAAATGATTTCTCTTGCTCCCATCTATGACCTGACCAGAAAGGTCCTCATGAATAAATATCTCTAACTGCAGTAAGTTTCCAGTGGGTATTCAGGAGCAGGATTGATGATAAATTCTTGACTTTTCTTCTAGTACGTTAAAATTCCTCTCCTTCCAAGTCTGCCCTTTTATTTCGGTTCTCTCAACAGGCTGTTCTTCTTCCTTCTCCTTTTTCTTCACATCAAAATCCTGAATAAAAACACTCACTGGGCCACAGGTTAAGATATAGTACTGGTCAGATTACTGGATCCCACCCTCAAGGCCACTGATATACCCAGCAATGCAGCTGTCTTGTCTCTCTCGTGTCAATACATCAGTCAATCTGTACTCCTTAAGAGAACATTAATAAAGCAACTATGCTCAGATCTTCTGAGGTTTTATGTTTTTTGTTTTCCTATATTTTTTTCTTGGTAAATTACATCTATCAGCCATCCTAGAGTAACCCAAACACACAGGAAAATAGTAACAAAAATTTGAAATATTACATGAACTCAAAATAATATTCCTTACCAATAATTTGCATTAAGGCTAATGGTATTCAATATGTAGAATATAAAGTTCTTACCCAACTGGTTTAGAGCTGCCAACTTGGTTACAATAGAAATGTTGTACCGTTTTTAAAGCTACAAGTCAAAGATTTTATTTGCTATTTTATGGAATAGCCAATACTATCTTGTTTCACTTGTCCTGTATTTTCTAAAGGTATTATACCCTGAGACACAGGATAATTAGTGGCTGGTAGATAAGCCACCAACACACGCACACGCGCGCGCGCGCACACACACACACACACTCACAGATACACATGATTTTTCTATTGAGTTATAGAAATTCTGTGCCCAAATTAACAAGTACTTAATGCTTCTCTGTTCTATCTGGATTGAGAAAAGTATTTATTGTCTCCTATAAGTAAAAATTTCATGGCTGATGCTCAATTGTACATGACAGGACTTAGGGCCTATATTATGCCATCAGATTCCCGTTTCCTCCATCTCTGACTCAGTCTTTCAACTCAATGTGGAGGTAGGACGGCAGCAGAAGCTCCTGCCCCCATCTCCTCTCAGGCTTAAGACCCAGTAGAAAAACTCAAACAAAATTTCCAGGATTGGGTCATATTCATCCTGATAGTCATGACTTTGGTTATGCGGCTATAAGAAATCAATCCCGATAGCCAGTGGGATGGACTGTGCTGATTGGTTTGGGCCATGTATGCACGTGCTTCAAAGCTGAAATCTGGTGGCTATTTGCAAACAAAAAACAAAAGAGAGAAAGAGAGAAATAATAATTGTCGGCAAGGATGTGGAGAAAAAGAAACTCTTGTACATTGTTGGTGGGAATGCAAATTGATGCAGCCATTGTGGAAAAGAGTTTTGAGTGGAGATTCCTCAGAAAACTAAAAATAGAACTACCATATGAGCTAGCAATCCCACTTCTAGGTCTATATTTGAAGGAAATGAAATCAGTAGTTTGAAGAGATATTTGCACTCCCATATTCGTTAAAACATTATTCATATAGCCACAGCATGGACACTAACAAGTGTTTATGGATGAATGAATGAATGAAGAAATTGTAGTGCATGCGGTGTGTATGCACGTGTGTGCGCGCGCGCACACACACACACACACACACACACACACAGAGTACAGAATATTATGCAGCCATCAAAAAGTAGGAAGTAGAGGTCATTATTCTAAGTGAAATAAGCTAGAAACAGAAAGACAAATATTCTATGATCTTACCATTATGTGGAATCTAAGAAAGTCAAACTCATAGAAACAGAGAGTAGAATGGGGGCTGAGGGTGGGAGAGATGGAGAGATGCTGATAAAAGAGCACAAACTTTCAACTGTAAGAGGAACAAGTTCTGGGGATCCAATGTACAGCATGGGTTGTGATGGATGTGTTAATTTGATTGGATATCATTACACAATGTATATTTATCTCAAATCATCACATTGTATACCTTGAATATATATGATCTTTACTCATCAAGTAAACATTTAAAATTTTTAAAATATATATATATATTTTTGAAGTTCAGAGTGGCATCTGCTTCCCTGAAAATAAATGGGCAGAGGAAGGTTGGGGACTTTCTAGAGGACTATTAGGGTAGGTGCCACATGGCACAAAAATAGCACCTCATCCAACAGGCAATGTCTTGCCCTCAAGGAGCTCACATTCTAGAAAGAGACAATGAGCAAAATACTTAATAAGATAATGCCAACTGGTGTTAAGTACTCCAAAGAAAATAAATAGTAGGAAGAGGGACTTGCAAGTGTAATAAACTAGACAAGATGGTTAGAAGAAGCCTATCCAAGGAGGCAGCTTCTCCATATAGGATTATATTCAGACAAGCATGGCTTTGATTTTATGTAATTCTTTAGTAAATCTGAATGATTTCAGGTTGCTTAGCTCAAGTGTTTCTTAAGCATTGTTCAGTTTATTGGAGACATTTCATACAGATTTTCACCAGATGCTGGCAAATCGAAATATTTGTTCAGTTCTTAAGGTTGTTTGCTGAGGGCAGTATTTTTAGATAATTGCATTTGTTTGCATGTGACCTTAGTTTGTTGCAACCAATTGTCTGATGCTTTCAAATTTGTCTGAGATCAGTACAGTGAGAACTCTTTTGTTGTCTTTCCAATCTTAATTATTTCCTTCATCTGATAATTACCATTGTCTAAAGGATTGCAAAAGGGGCCACCCTAAGAAAAGATATACATGGGGATATTTTTTAAAAACTAATTTGGGTGACTAATTGAATTATCCCATCAAGTGAGTGTCCCCAGTCCCCGACTGCCCCTCGAGCTGGAGGCAGCTTCTTTCCAAACCACATCTGTGAGCACAGGGGCACAGCCACATTTTGCATTTCAGCACCAGGAAGCAGTTGAGTGTTCACAGGTCACGCAAGGACCATATGGAAAATAGCTCAAGTGTTTACACCTTGGTTCCAGAGAAAAACCCTGTGTGATTACTACTGTCCTACAGCTGCGGAGACTGATGCACACACTGGCAAGCAAACTGCTTTAGGGACGATTGGCAAACAGGATTAAGACAGAACTGGCCTCTGCTGAGCCCTGCACTTGGGTGAGCCTGTCTCCCAGACAGCACTGTCTAGCTCCCAGCCATGATCCCAGCAACGAGCAGAGCTCCTGGGACGCAGTACATACTTGTATTAGTTTTCTACTGTCACAGTAACAAATTACCACAAATTTGGCAGCTTAAAACAACATTTCCTATCTCGCAGTTCCTCAGATCCAAGGTCCAGGAACATCACGGCTCAGCGAGAGCCCTGTGCTCCGAGGCTCTGGGGTCAAGGGTCGGCAGGGCGGTGTTCCTTCCGGGAGGCCGCGCGGAGGGATCCACTGTCAAGTTTACTCAGGTTGTTGGCCAAATTTAGCTCCTTGTGATTGAAAGACTGAGGTCCCTGTTTGCCGGATGTAAACGGAGGACCATTCCAACCTTCAAGAGGCCACCTGCGTTCCCCTCTCGCAACCTCCTTCATCTCGAAAGCCAGCAACGGCGGGTGGAGCCCTGTCATGCTCTCACTCCCTCTTGCTCTTCTTCCGCCACGTTTCTCTGAGCTTCTGCCCTCCTCCTCCATTTTTCATTGTCCGTGTGATTATGTTGGGCCCACCAGGATGATCCAGGATGATCTCCCTATTTTAAAGTAATCTGCGAGGTCCCTTTGCCAGGCAATGGAGCATATTCACAAGCTCTGGGGGTTAGGACATGGACATCTTTGGAGGTCCATTCATCTGCATACCACACATTCAATTAGTATTTTTTAATAAATGAAGGATTTACCTAACAGCAGACAGTAATAATATTGTCTCCGCCGTGCAGCAATATACCTGAAGAGTGGATCCGCTGGATGGGGCCTTGTGCAGATGTAGGAGGGGAAAAGAAAACATTACTGCACGTGCATTCTGCACCTGGCCTAGACCTAGGTGCCTTCCCATCAAAGTCTTCTTTGAACATGGGCTTTGTGAGCAGACACGTCTCTATCTTCCAATGAAGACATGGAGACTCAAATTAATTAAGTGACTTGTCCAGTAGCAGAGCCCCCTAAATCCCAGGCCATGTAATTTTTCTATTATGCACAGTTTCATTGTGCTTAGATATGTATGCATGTACCCATATATAGTTGTGCTTAAGTGCACAGACTCTGAAGCAAGATTTCTTGGGCTCAAACCCACGTCTGGGACATACCAATTGTGTGACCTTGGGCTAAATGCTTAACATCTCTGTGCGTTCATTTTTCTCGTTTGTTAAAAATGGAGATGATAATTTTACCAAGTTTATAGAGTTATTATGAGGATTACATGGGTCCGTATAATCAAAGCTCATAGAACAGTGCCTGGCATCACTCTATGTGTGCTAGCTATTACTATCACTATGTCAGAGCAATCGGATTTCAACCACATGTGTTACCTTTTAAGTAGTATTTTTTAATATCTCACCCACGAATAGGTTTTACCATCTCTAGCCCATTTGCATTTGCACTGCCATGTTCGTTGTTATTTTTTTCTCCATAAGCCCTACGGAATGATAGGGTTAAGATAATACTTTTGAAATGACTGTACCTAAATAATAAGTTAGGAAGAGTATGTGGTGAGGGGTCTACCAGACACCAGAAAGTCTCGCCAGGCATGGCAGAAGGAGACACAAAGCCAAGAGCGGTCAGTGGAGCCCAGATGAGATGGCTGGACGAGCAGAAACCGCAGAGGTCGGAGTGGTGTTGGTGTCTAGACACCAACTGGCCTCCATTGCCCGGCACCCTTACACTCAAGCACAGGCCGGCCGGGCTCCATGTGCAGAGCACAGTACAGGACCTGCACTCTGGAACTATGGGTGGTGCCCGTGGATGACCTCCTGTGACAGCCCCAGACACTACCCATGGATCACTGAGCATACTCGTCCATTACCCTCTTTCTTTTTTCTTTCTCCTTCTCTTCCTACCCTTCTTCCTAACCCTCCTTTTTTGGTACCGAGATTATGAGAGCACCACTTTTCATAGCAAGGCTGACCACTATCAAGGTCACGAGACCCCCAGTAAGCATCCAGACACTACCTGAGCCCACCGCTGTTCTCAATCATTTCACAAGTGACACAGACACGACTTTTTTCTCATCTTTGGACATCAGAGAGGAAAAAAATCATTACTAATCTGATCTGAGTGCCAAGTAATTACCATCAACATGAAGCAGAAACATGAGTCCCAGTGGAAATCCACTACTGATCACTATAACCTAATGAACACCAGAATTGAATCCACATGGAGACATTTATTCTTTCACTCACAATAAGTGAGATTTCCCTATATTGAACCAGCACTAAGAACAGCATTTAAAGAAAGAAATATGCAAGGAAAGTGAAATATTTTCATGCTGTCAGTAGTGTGTGAACATTCATTTGATCATTCCATTCTGTGATCTCTTCATAGCAACTGTTGGATCATATAACTGTCCAGCAAACAAGTCTCTTCCATGAATTCTATTTCCCTCTTGGGCCATTTGCCAAGAATAACAGATTGAACTTTAACTCCAAGTCTGAAAAGTTTCCCTTTACTGACTAGAGTTCAACCCCAGTCTATTATCCTAAACTAACTGATAAAACAATCCTTTGATGCTGTCCTTTGAACAAGTTGTGTAAGCTAAAACTTAGTGAGAAAGAAAAAAGCAGCGTATAAAGGAAGCTTTTGAGTTAGCAGCTATCCTAATTCTTAATTTCAGACACAGTACAAACATTTCACACCTTAGGGTTGCAATAACAAGACCTACAAAACTTCAAAAGTACAGGCGGATATTTCTGAGTTCGTTCCTTCATCTCACACAAAAACCTAAGCGGCCATATGTTACCTTATTTTGTGTGAAAGCTGTGATTTATGTACATTCCATTTTGCCCTGAATCTGGAAATAATTTCCCCTGAATATAAATGTGAAGGCGAAAGAAGAGGGAGGGTGGGAAGTGCTGTGTTCACACAGAGCTGCATTTATATCCCGGGAACGCTGAACGCACTTCTATTATGGGGTTGCAATTATTTATTCAAATCTGCTTACCTGTCTATCGCTTCCATGAACCACAGGCTAAATCACCAACAGGAAACTGTGCTTGGGTGTTTAGCAAAAGAGAGGCAATAAAAAGAAGAAGAAGAAATAGAAATATTTGAATTATCGATATTTAACAAAATTATTGAAATTATCACTATACAAAACAACTTAGTACTTTGTTGGACTTCATTATACTTCTTTTATAGTTTAGTGCCATTTGGGTCTGAATTGTATTTAGGTTAGAGAAGGACCACCATAATCCTTCCAGTGCCTAGAGCTTTTCAAAAAATTTACCTGGCATTCTCTCTGAGTTCCTAAAAATAAGGGAACCTCCAAAATTCATCTTGAACAAAGACATTCAAGGATGGATTCCAACCCAAAGCAGTGCCTGGCACATAGTAGGGCTCAATTGTATTAGTTAAATGGGTGAACAGGTAGAAATTGGTATTCCCAGTACTTAACACATGCTCTACTCCTTAGTAAGGTTTTAATCAATATTTGTTGACCTATGACAATGTGGCAAAGTTAAACTTCTCTCCTAGAAAATGGAGTGAACACCCAAATAATTGAAGTATTTGTGGATAAATATATCAGGTTACAAGCATGGACATGTACACACACACACACGCACACACACTCAGCAACATGACTTATAACCAGATCCTCCTGGAGCCACAGAGCTAGAGCCTCTGCTTTGCTTTATACTAGTAGGATGTCTTATTTTCTCCTCCACATGTTTTGTTTGATTGCATTTGTTGTATCTAATAACTGGGCCAGATTGAAGAATGATAGCTGTGAGCTTGCATAGTTAAAGGTGCCTGTAAGGTGAACTAGTTGTGTTCCCTGAGGTGGTGCATGAATTGAGGTGAGGGTCAGGGAGGAATCCAGTGGCAGCACTTGTCAAGTGGAGGGCAGGTCCTGACCAAGCAGCAACAAGCAGAAGATAGAAACACCACAAACAGCGAACACGAGGGAGGTCCAGGAAGGGATTGCAGACTACTGACAGGTCAGAGAGCTTGAAAACAGGGACCTAGGACCAGACAATATTTAGGCACTCAGAAAAGTGGCCAAGGTGTCTAATAGTAAAGAATAAAGCTCATCATAGGTGCATGAAGCTCAAAGGTGCGTGAAGAGTATGGAATACAGGCAAGATAAATTTTGCTGACAAGAACCTGGAGGGCCCCTGTCACGAGGGCCTGACAGCACAACTAGGTTAAAAAGACAGGAATTTAGACACAAGAGGATTAACAGATTTACTAAAACTAGAGTCTGGAAATAGGGACTCTGTGCCATGAACAGGATGGAAGCCCAAATCAGAACACCTTACGTGTACACCTTACGTGCAATCCCCCCACTGCCAAATTACAGCCCGGAGTGAGACTGACCAGAAGTGGAGATGTAAGAGCTGCAGCACACCTTCATTCATTCATTCATTCATTCATTCTGTTCCAGGCACCGAGAGCCAGTGGCAATGAAGATGACATAGCCCTGCAGAGAAAGAGGAGAGAGAGCACATTTCTAAGCTCCAGGTGCACTGCAAGGAAGCACAGCAGGGGACGGAGGCAACCAAAAGGAGGAGCTGAGAGATGTAGAAAGAAGGAAAAAGGCAGGTCAAAACATTTTCTGAGTTACACTATGTTTTCTCCACAATTTAGGTTTTCCTTTGCACATGATACTCCTTCATTTGATCTTTAATGAGGGTGAACTTACACCCTGCAAAAAGTTGTCCTTTCACTAATTACACTGTGTTTATTTGTATCAAACTCTAGAGACCATCCCAAGGGTGAAACTAATGAAGCCAAACAATGCATGTGATTTTGCCCCCAAACCTGTTTCTCTCCACTTCCCCACTCCTGCAATGGTACCAACCATCCACTGTTTCAACAAAACAGAAACCTAGGAGTCATCCTTGATTTCTCTCTTGGCCTCATCACTTCTGCCTCCAATAGCCAACCCATCAGCATATTCTATTCAAAGGCTACTTCCAAAATATGCCCTGAATCCATTCACTTCTCTCCATCTCTGCACCACTCCCTAGCCCAGGCCACTAACCTCTCACCTCTGGCATCTCATTAACCTCCTAACTTGTCTCCCTGCTTCCATGCCTGCTGCTCCTAAATCTACTCTCTGCCAGTGTAGTCATTTCAGTACCTGCCTGGAGACACCCAGAGGCGCCCGGCCCCACTTAAAGAGCTTGCTTGGACCTACCTGTTCCCCGTGTTCTGGTCGCTAACACTCATCACCCCATGCCTGTCCCTGCTTATCCACTGTATCCCAGCCATACTGCCTGCTGCTTGTTCCTCAGTCACCCATCCATTCCCACCTCAGGGTATCTGCACCTCCTGATTACTCTGCCTAGAATGTTCATGTCCAATCTTTGCATGGCTGGTTTCAACTCAAATTTCCCCTCCTCAGAGAGGATTGTTCCTTAAATGTTAAATCTTAAAGTGTGATCATAAAAACAGCCCTCTTTATTACCGAATTTTAAAATCCCCCTCTATTGTTGTATATATCATTCTAAGGATGGTGTCTACTTTTTCCAGTTAAAAATAAACATAAAGAACAGTGACCACATTGAAATCTTTCACATTAGCAAACTCTTAGATTCGGTGGCCAAAACAAGGGCATTTTAACCTCAGATGTCTTTGGTAGACTAATTTTGCAAATTTCCACCAGCTAGAGTTACTCTGGTGGGTGAGGTCACCAGGAGCTTCGCTGAGTTCCAACAGAGCCTATCTGGTAGACCTAGTCATTTATTTTTTAAATGACAGACATCTGAAGCAGCACATTGGAGCAAAATAGAGTACTGCAGTTCGATTTTGCCTATCACTGCATGTTGAGCTACAACTTTTCTGATTAGTATGTGATAGCAAATTTAACATTTCAATGCTTAGAGCAAATCACAGACTTGAATATGCTATTTCTCCCTTTGGGGCCACAGAACAAGCAGAGAATATAGGTTAAATTCTATGGCACTATTATATTAGAGGTCTTTATGACAGAATATTTCACTCCCCTTGGAGATAATTCCTGCCTTCTTAAAGAGAATGAACTTCTGGCTAACAAATCTAAACTTGAGTGTTCAAGATAATAGAAAGCACACTTTTGGGGGGCCAGAAAGCACTCTAAGTATTTCACATCCATCATCTCTAACTCTCACAGCCAATGAAAAGGTTAGCCTTCCTTTTTATACTAGGAAACTGAGGCTGGAAGGCCACACAGCGAGGTGGGGGAAGAGCCGATATTCAAGCTCTGGTCCATCAAGCTCCACGCCCTGTGCCATTCCTACCGAGAACATGGCGGCCTCCAGTTTCTTTGACTAATTGGGCTAAAAGAATTGAGGCTCACATAACACTTTTATAGAATAAAATGAATCTCAGAATAGGAAGGAAGTGAAACAAAAGAGAATAAAAAGAGAAAGGGGGCAGAGATCGTAATGAAGGAGAAAAATTGGCACAAACCGTTATTATTCTTTGAGGTGGAGAGAGTTTATTGGATTTCTAGCAAAATGCACTTTATCTTCTCAATTCAATCAGATTGATAAACCCTCTGAAGATTTATACCATGCTGTCATTGTTTTTCTGACCCATCTGGTGAGTGTGATCATGTTCAAACATTAAATGGGGAGAAAATAAATGTGCATTCTTTCTGAAATGACAGACACATATGTTCTCAGCCTGACAAGTCGGATTCGGCTGAAGAAGACACACACCAAAAAATGGATGTGCTTAAATGGGAGTGGGCTCAAATCAGGTCCCAAGCAGCTGCTTTATTTTGAGCAAAGCTGCATGTAATATTAGATGGGATTAAATCTCTCTTTTTCTGATGAGAAGCCAGCCAAATGTTTCCTAGTTTCTAAGTTTGTCTCCCTGTTGGATCCCAAAGAGGAACTGAGAGGACCTTCCAAGATATCCTCTGTTGGATGTGTCATTCAAGATTCTCCCTCGCCAGACCTTCGGTAATTGGAGAAAAATGTCTCTAGGTGAATTGTCCGGGAATAAATCACTTCACTCTGCAGAGATCTTTCTTTATTTAAGTACCCAGGGGCTTTCACAAAATCCTTTATTTTTTTTTTTCCAGCCAGGTACTGATATTTATTGTGGTTTTTTAATGGTATGCCAAAAAAGATATTCTCTCTCCCTCTTTCTCTTCCTCTCTCTCTCTCTCTCTCGGCACTAATTAGCTGGAGTGAAATTCTTTCTTTTGCAAAAGAGAATCACAAGAATGTTTTGTTTTAAAAAAGCATAGATATCTTAGGCAAAAAAAAAAATCATTTTACAGGAGGTAGCCTAATAATTTCATGGAAAATTCCTGTGAGTCATTTAAGAGACATACAGCCTTTTGTGCCCACTTCACAAATAAGAAACTAATCCAGGGAGGCATAAAATGGCTTTATGAGATGGTAAATCCTACGTCTCTGAGACTAAGCCAGACTATCAGCTGACAAGGTCTAAAAAACTACATTTCCTTCCTTAGGTATGTTTTATAACCTTTTTTTTGTTTTTTGTTTTTTTTTTGAGATTACTCTGTTTGTCTAAATGCCCTATTTAGCATATCCTACTGGAAATGACCAAGCATTTAATTTTATTTTTGTATTAGTCTTTGATTTCATGAGGTAACATTCGCTTTTTACTTGTGATCTCAAATTTTGTTTTGTGTGGTTTTCTCAAACTTCCTGCGGATAAAAAGTGTTTGTGATTGAACTTCCGTGGGTGAGAGGGGAGGTAGATACATGACGGTATGTGGGGCAGGTGCTGCTTTGGAAGGGGTCAGTGGGCCAGGGTGCCCTTGGTCCTCCTTGTCACCGGCCCCTCTGCTTATTCTTGTATTCTCATGTGTATTCTCATACAAAAGTTCCAAGTACCTTTGGAACTTGGAGCTGAGTTTGAGAACAGTTACCTGAAACTTTGGACATTGAGCATGCATCTAGTCAGAGAAAAAATATGGAAAACAACGTCATTATTCCATCAGATGTGGAGTCTCACTGACAAGTGCATCTGAGGAAGAGGCACAGAAATCCTTTGGAATCAAGTATTTAACCTCCTGACAATGTTTCCCAAGTGCAGGTTTTGAATTATCTGCAATAAAATCACTTGCAGTAGGTGGGTGGGGAGGAAACAATGGCCTTAAAATGCAGATTCCTTGGCCCCATCCCAGCCATAGTGGATCAGAATTCTAGGGCAGAGCCTGGAAATCTGCATTTCCCAAGGTGACTCTAGTGCATTGCAATTTTTAAAGAACAGTTGTTTTAAAAAGTAAATGATCTCCCCCTGCTCGTGGTGTCACTGACAACTGCCTACAATCCTCCTCCCCTCAGGAGGATCGCACAGGCCCACATTACCTGCCCTGAGAAGTGCTAACTTGCTCTCTCACCTCACGCTCTGTCCATCTCTGCCCACGTCACTCTCACTGCATTTCTGATTCCTGTTTTTAAATAAATAAGAAATATAATCAAACCAAAAAAAAAAGGAAATGATCCTACAAGAAAACTCCATCTTGGGTTGAAAATCAAAGTGTGGTGGGAGATGAAGAGCACATGCTGAGACATTTCTTGGCCACTGTGACAATATTCTGTAAAGCACTAAAATATTAGAAAATATCTCTGGGCAGAGATCAATTTTGTGGCTTGGAAACAGACACCTTCCGTTTGTTCCAGCATGGCTCTTTGTTTATCAGTGCTGTAGAAATACACAAGCTTACCTTTTGAAAAGGTAGCTTATTAATATATCATCTTCTCTGGTTATGTTTTTATGGGTCACCTTCGCCAAGGCTTGCTGCTTCAAAAACCTGGGCTGATGGGAATTTTGTTTGCCTTGTTGGTAGATTGATAGGTTAACATACATTGTTTCTACATTACAGTTGCTATGTATATTACAAATGATTCCTGAATAGTACCATGGTCTTATTGCTTACACAAGTATGGTTTTGTATGCTTATCAACTGGAATTTGTTGGCAGTTATTTTGTTTAGCTTTTATTTATAAAGCAAATAAAGGGATTTTTAATCATTGTCCCAGACATTTAATGGAGAAGAAGAGAAATTAAGCAGAGGGGAAAGGAAGGTAAAGCTGGCTTTTAGCAAGAGGAAGTAGGCTGGTATCACATGAGGGGAAGCAGTGGGAGTAGAATGCATAACTTGCTTTTTAGTCCAGGTCCAATCTGCCTTCCCTGGTGGAGGAAGGAGGATTAGATTAGCCTAATTAAGGGGTTCCCAAAGCCAGGCCTGGAGGACAAAATCTCTTCCCTGAGGGTGTTAGAGATGCCAAAAGAGGTCAAAACCAAAAATTGCACAAGGCCTGAGGCCCAAGAAGCCAAGGAGTTCTGTGATTGAAGATGCTAAGCCAGGAAGTGGACTGCCAGGAAGTACTAATGCCCATTGAGTAAAGCCAGAAAGCCTTGGACCTACTCACTGGAAGTAACTTTATGTTCTACAGCCAGATTTTGTGTGCTAGCTGCCACGTGGGGGGCGAGAGGGCCCACCATGGGTCAGAGCTAGGGATAGCAAGGACTGCAAATTCTAGATGAGTGTTTTCAAACCGCAGGTCTCTGCACATTAGAGGGTCATGAAATAATTTATTGGAGAGCAAAAGATGTTTGTTATTTTCATGAAGTAATAGAATGTGATAGAATAGATAGAATAAAACAGAATAAAGTGCATGTGCATTGAACATGGTAAAGAACGTATTTTCATTTTAGGAAACTCTGTGTAAGGGGGGTGAGTATCATGCTATAATGTAGTTTGTATTTCTTAGTGTGTGTCAAGGTCATAAAAAGTTTGAGAAACACAAATAGTGCTTCAGATAGACCCTGACTGCCAGCCCTAATCCTGATCATGGCAGGAACTGAACAGGCAACTTTCAGTCGTAGCTACATAGCTACGTCTGCATGCTGAGTTTGTCTTGGCTCAGTAGGAGGTCAACGGCAGTACCACCATCCCACCCCAGTCCTGCTATGCATGGAGCTAGAATTGGCTGTGTTGCCTTAAGCCCAGTCAACGTCAGCTTACTGGGAATCCTCATACCTTCAGCTTCACCCTTTCCTGTGAGCCCAGTGCATGTATCAGGCCTTTAACGAGACTTCTATCCTAATTGGCACTCAAACTCCCAGCCACTTTTGGGAACCTTGGTCTTAAAACCCAGAGCACTTGGCGAAAGCCCTACTAACCTCCGAATTATTGCTTTGATGTGTCTTCCCAAGGATACGATCCCTGACATTTTACCCCACACACAAGCTAGAGTCTTGTGTTCACCCATATGCTTGCTCTTGTAATTCTTTGCGCTCCTGTGCCGTAATTAGGACCATCACTACCGTTGGAAACTCTGGCTACTGATGTCCCCAGGGGCAGCCTCAACACAACTCTCGGCTGAACCATGGATCATAATTGCTCACTCAGAGCTTAGCTTTGGGATTGGTCTAGAGATGTATTTCTCCAAGTGTAGTCCCAGATGAGCAGCATCAACACCTCTCAGGAACTTGCTAGAAATGCAAATTATTGGGCCCACCATAGACCTACCGAATTAGAAATCCTGGGGGTAGGGCCCAGTCATCTGGATTTTTAACAAGCCCTTTAAAGTTTGCATATTAAAGTTTTCAAGAACACTGTTCTAAGCAAAGGCAAATGTACTAGAAAAATCTATGGCTCCCTGATAACCAAGACAGAACGTCTTTTTTCTTCTATTCCCTCACACAGATTGTTATGTGATGGGGCCATGCTCAAATGAAACATGTTCATTTAATAACAGCTTAATATTTTATATGGTAATCTTTTCACTGCTATCTTTGTTCTTATGGTTTTACTCAATTGAAGTATGAGGACATTTCATAATTATATAAAAATTGGGCAGATAATAGCAGAACTGTTTTGAGGTTTGCAAGTTTCCATAATGCTATAGAAACCTAATTATATAAAAATTGGGCAGATAATAGCAGAACTGTTTTGAGGTTTGCAAGTTTCCATAATGCTAAAAAATTTTCCACTTGTTCAATTTCACTTGCTAAATTTCTTTCTTCTAGCTGGGACTATCAGCAAGACATATGAACCTCATGAGGCATCTTTTTGCTCATGAAAACACAAACAAGTGTTTGCTTTTTTGTTTTGTTTTATTCATGAAAACACAAACTAGCATGTGGTTTTTTGTTTTGTTTTGTTTTATAAATTATTTTTGTTGCTATAATAGAATACTACAAACTGCATAATTTTTATACAAAGACATTTATTTCTTGCAGTTCTGGAGACTGGAAACTCCAAGGCTGAGGCACCACATCTGGTGAGGACCTTCACCCTGTGCAGTAACATGGCCAAAGGCATCACAGGGTGAGAAGGGCAAGAGAGAAAGCCAAACTGCTTTTATGATAGACCTACCCTCAAGATAACTCACCCACTCCCTTAAAAAACCATTAATCCATTAATCCGTGAATGGATTAATCCATTTACTTAATCATCTTTTAAAAGGCCCACCTAGCCCCACCTCTTAATACCATCACAATGGCAATTAAGTTCCAACATGAGTTTTGGAGACACTCAAACCATAGCAATGATTTTTTTCCCTTTACACTTAAATCATTCAGATAAAACTCCAGACATCAAGTTCCTTATCTCAAGTATGCATTTCTTAGTTTGCCCATCAGCCATGACCTTAAATTTCAGATTATTGCTGCCTTTTTAATAGTACTGTAATTCAAATGTAATCACCTTGAGACAACAGCATGATCAAATTCTCTCAACATTTTTGGTCTTAACAGGGAGCAAACTCTCTCAATAATTTTTGGTCTATGATCCATGTATAAACTTCTTCATAAAGTGACAGCTCCTCAAAAAAATGGATTCTCCCTAGAACCTCCAGAAAGGAACACAAGCCCTACTGACACCTCGATTTTAGCCCAGAAAGTCCCATTTCAGATTTCTGAACAACAGAACTGCAAGGTAATAAATCTGTGCTCTTTTAAATCTCAAAATAAAGAAATAAATAAAAGAGAGACAGCTCCTTCCAGGCATTAGCCCACTTCTTCGTTAATCCTTAGCCTTCCAAACCAAGCACAGATGTGTACACTGACTTTTAAACACTTACATATCCACCATCTCTGGTGTTTTTGGTTCACAGACAGGACACACTGATTAGAAAGAGAATAGAAACTAAGAATCAATCAATACAAATAAACATGGAGCAGGTAATTTGTAGCCCTGTCAGTGATTAGTGTAGTGGGTGGGTATTTTTCTGATCTGTCCAGTATCCCTTCCTATGAGGAGGGATGCCTCCACCTGTCCACATGGACCCCTCCCTAGACCTCGTGGTGCAGGTGGGATTGATATCACCTCCCTGCTGAGGGAGCCACCATGACCCAGGCTAGATCACTCAGAGAACTGAGCCCATCTCCCTGGGCACAGTGACTGGATCAGGAAAAGGCCCCTTCCCCAAACTGAACCAATCGTAATGTTCCCAAAATTGTTGTGAGAGACAGTTGGTCTTTCTCTATAACCATGAACACTGAAGGCCACATGCATGTGGGGGACTCCTGGGGGCCATTGTGCCACCTTCAAGGGAGAGGATGAAAGGAAAGCCAGGCAGAGGGAAGTGTATCCAAGAAGACTGAAGCCACAGATGCCCAAGGTCAAGTGCACCTCCTTGGCTCCCTAGTTACCTGTGTCAATCAATTCTCCTTTTTTACAAAATTTAGTTTTAGGTGGGTTTTGGTCATTTACAATCAAGAGCCTCACACTGGTGGCCTAATATGCCTATAAATGGGTTTTCTATTGTACTAAACAAATGACCAAATCATTCTCAATGACCTTTTTCCAGATCTATGATTCTAGAAAGTATTCTGTTCCCTAACTTGGGCAGGTTCCTAATAGAGCAACGAATTTATCTATTCCTGGGCCAGTTCTCTGTTATTTAAATGAAACTGAATTTGTCTTCCCTTGATTTTCTGTGAAGATGAATTACCAAAATTTACGGATGCTGTGAAGAGCAGGTCCTGCTCTGGCCTGCTGCAAAACAATACACTGGCTGGTGCGTAGGCATTGGAGTCTGCAAGCACGGCTGTGTAAGGTTCTCCGTCTTCTTGCCATTGACCTTGTTTTGTAACTGGTACATCAGCCCCTTATTTGGTTCTGGTGAGAATCCAAACAAAGAACCATGGCAAAGTGCATCGATCATATTTGCTGACACAGTGTGAGCAGTTACAGTGTAAGAACCAAAGCACTGACGGCCCCGATAAACCCGAGTGGACACAAGAAAAGGTTACATTGCTCTATAAACAGTTTTTATATATAAATGTCACATAAAAGGCAGTGGGATTAAAGATTTATGCCGTGGGGTTGCCTGGAAAACATCACTCGAGCACTGTTGTTCCTTTGGCAATAGCTGTAGTGGTGCTTACTTCTTGTTTAATCTGGACCTCTCTCTCTTAGAACTCTACACTGTCAAAATAGTTCTTTGTTCTTAGTTTATATGTGTAAAATTTTATTAAAAAGAATTGAGGCCATTTTATTTCTTTTATAAAAAACAAAATACCAGAGGCAAATATGAGAAAAGGCTAACAAAGTATACTTCTGGGTATTGGGAACACCGGTGTTTTTTTGTATTTAAAAAAGTACTTGGGACTCCATTGGTTGCACCAAATTATCGCCTATAAATAACAAGACTCCAGGAGGATCCATAAATTTATTCTCTGTCCTGATAGTAGCAGTTAAAAAAAAAGTTCCCATAAAATATCATTTCATTACTTTGACCCCAGAGATGAAAAATGAACCATGTTTAGATGACACTACCTGAAAACAGCTCGGAACAGCAAAGTTGCCAAACCTGGAATCTACCTCCAAACCTGTTTGGGTGACACAGAGCAAAAACTCAATCCACCATTGATTAAAGCAGTTTCTTCACCTTTAAGATGAGAATGGGGGTTTGGGCTGAGGACTGAAACTTCTGCAGAGGAATGCTGTGGAAGGCAATAAAGAAATTTTATGTGCAGAGGAAGTTGCCACATACATATAAACTGTACAGTTATTTTGCAGATAATATGGATTTTTATTGCTTTAGTATTATTTGTCATTTTCATTATTCCTTGCCATTGCTTAATACCAGGAAATGGGGCTTTTTGTAGCATAAAAGCAATAGCTTTGTTCACACAAGCATATTTATTCAACCAATGTTATTAATATTAACACAGCACTTACTCAAGAAATGTAATAATTATACACCAATGAAATTTTTGAGACAAACTTTCCTTTCATGCCATTTCATATGTCAATTACTGGACAATATTATTTATTCATGGAATCTGGCATTATAGCCACCCAAAATATTTTGTTCTAAGCACAGCCTGCTTCGGAGAGATGTTGAGACTCAAATATTCCAAATCTCTCATACTGATTATTAGATGTGCTCAAAGAAAAGGCCTCTGGCCTTTCAGTAGAATATGAGCAAATAAACATGCATTTAAATATTAAAGGTAAGTACTATTTTTGTGTGACTCCCCAAAGTAAACTGGCTCTTTAATCTAGGGAACTAATTAACAATCACAATACTTAGTTCAGCAAAGACTTACTATAACATCATAATTTATATTTATTGTTTTTCATTTTTATAATCAACCTATAGGCATAGAAAAGTATGAGAGGCTTAATTATATTTACAGAACATGTAAAATTTGGAAAAAACTAGTCTTAATTTTTATTGGCAAAAGATAAAGACGGCCAAACCAACTTTTTTTATTCTTAAAGTTATTTTGTTTATAGTATTAGAACAGTAATCCTATTTTTAACCCTGTAAATTTTGGTGGTTTGGGAATAGAAAGTTAAGAACTGAACCAAAGTAAAACCAAGGCGTAATAGACCCCATTTCAGCCGACTTTAACTTTTGGCTTTCCTTGTGTTTCAACATCTTCTCTTTAGTTTCAAAGACCTCATTAGAAGTGTTGTTATTTCATCTGTCTCTAATTCTGGGTTTCCTACTCTAACTTTGTTTCCTGATATTTCTCATATGCCATGTGACTATCTGTCTGCATCACTGATACTTGCCTCTTATTATTGCAAACCTCATGTGTTTCTAGTCCACTAACAGTTGTAATAATCTCCACTCATTCCTGGCTTAGAAGGGAAACATCTAAAATTTCATTCTAATTTACATACCATTGTATTAGAATTTCTGTTTTTTTTTATTGTGCATGTTCTCAGGGCAGATTTTCACAAGGTGACTATCTAGGTTTTAGTTGCTTAGTGACTTTGAGTTTATAAAAAAAAAAGTTCCTTTTTAAAATTTTTAAAACCATTTTTAAATGAATAAATGTCTGCCATTCTTGCATATTGTTAGTTATTGCTGTCTATTTCATATTCCAAGGACACAGCCACCATTATTTTTGAGGCACACCTCCCTCTTAGACTTCATTCCTGGAAGTGGAACATTAGGCTGCTGGGACCACAGACACCCTTGAGCTTTCTAGGACACCTTTTTTGTCCTTCTGAAAGGGTGTTCTAGTGGAATGGGCATTCCATTTTATTCCTTCTACAGGTCTTTAATAGTTGTCACAGCCAAACCCATGCTTTGGTCTTTAAGTCTTGGAGCAAAGTTTAGAGTGAAAGGCCATGTCTTGCTGGAGTCCCTGAACTTGACCTATGTGCTCAGGCTATATCTTAATTTAAGACTCTCCTACTGAATGGAAAGATGGTCTAAGAAACTAATTTTTTTTCCTAAACCAGCAAGTTCTGGGTTCTCTATAGTCCCCTTGACATTCTATTTGCAAACCAACTAGTTATTTTCTGAGCTTATCATATGTAGCTAAAAGAAACCTGCTAATACTTCAACATTCTCATAAGAACTGTCTTGCCCAAGTCTACAAGTTCATTGGTTACATTTCTATCTTCTAGTTTACTAGAGAGGACAGTTATACCAAATGGTTCATGATTACATAACAGCAGTCTCCATTTTTTGCAGGCTGCTACGATGGTTTCTTCAGTATCTTACCAACCTATACCCTCCACCCAGTCCCACATATTTTAGGTTTTTCTTATAGCCAGCACACCACTGATTAATACAAATTTCTGTGTTGGTTTAAAATTGATCCAAAATTCTCACATAATAAACAGCCAAAAAAATATCAGTAGTATGCAACAATAAACAGTTATTTAACTCACATTATTTGTGGGTTGGCTGGGTGGGGATGGGGGGTTCACTTATGTAGGCTGGGGCAGCTTGGCTGGGTGGCTTGCACAAGGTGTCTTTGCTCTTCCTTCTGCAACCTGTGGACGAATCTGGTTGTGCTCTTTTCATGGCAACAGCAGAGGTGCAAGAACCCAAGACTTATCCTGCAGGAGGATTTCCAGCCTTTGTTAAGTCTCAACTACTAACATCCCATTGGCCAAAGCAAATAATATTCTAAACCTAAAATCAAGGAGTGGGGATGTACTCTCTGCCTACTCTGAAGCCAAAGCAAGTCACGTGGCCAAGTCCAACATTAATGGAGTGGGGAAATATCTTCCTTTGGTGAAAGTGAGAAGGGAGGGAATGTGTCTGACAAGAGTTAAATCTGCCACACACATGCAAAAGAAACCTTATTTCTACTTTTCTTCCATAATTTCTATATGTTAGGCACCTGTGGGTGTATGCAACTAATATTAGTCTGGCTAAACTAATCACAAAAGAATTCATTGGAAGAGTATGGGGGAATCAAAGAAAAATCTGATCACACAGACCTCAGAAAGGATCAAAACCAGAACCAGAGAAGCTCGAAAGATCTGGGTGGCAGAAACTACTAGACAGTCTCTGGAGGATTCTACTATGGAATGGGGAAATTTGTCCATCCTCAAGTCACTTTGCTGAAAATTCAAATTCTCAAGACAGAGTCTACTTGAGCAATTCTGCTCAGCCCTAGACTAGTGAGGACCCAGGGCACTGTCCTACCAAATCCACATATAACAGGGAAAATTTGGTCCCAAAGGAAAATCAGTGTTTTGTTATCAGAAGTTGAGGGGGCTGCATGCTGAGCAGTTAAACACAACTGGTGTGCACACTAGCTACCTTATAAACCAATCTATGAGACCTTTAAGGGCATTAAACCTATCAAAAATAGTATAGTGTGCAAAACCACTGACATATGTTTATCCAATAAAAACTTGAATGAAGAAATAAACCTATGTAATTCTAGTAAGCATCGTTTGTCAGAGATCTTAGTCCAAAGTTCCAAGTCTACCATTTACTTAAGTAGATTTGGCCAAGTCACTGAACCACAATCTTTTCATCATAAAACAGGAAAAACCTGCCTTATCTATTTTAGTACATTGTTATGATGCTCAAATGAATTAACATGTACATATGCAAAAGCGCTCTAAAACCTGTAAAATGGCTCCACCTGACAGTGACTCTTATGTGTCTCATGACACCGGTACCAGTTTAAAATTTCTTACAATGACCAAGCCTCATCACCCCACATGTGCCTGTTTGTTGTTTCATCTATAAATGAGGGCAGGTCAGAAAACCTTTTCCCATTGAATTATTTATTATTATAGGAAGAAGACACTCTGAATGTAGTGTCCCCAAAGACCAAAGGGACGAAGGGATGGTTATTTACATGCCAGGGTGGGAACACGATCTTAGTGGGGCCCAAGGCTGGGGTCTGTTACTGGAAAGGCCAGTGTTCCATCGTCGTAAGAGGTACGAGGTTGGGAAAATATTCAGTAGTTGTACAAGGTGAAATGGCAGGGGCAGACAGAGACAGACAGACAAAAAGGCAAAGAAATCCTTTTTTGCATTGAAAAGTCAAGCTCAGAGTTGCCCGATGAACAGCAGTGACTGTGCATATGCTGGATGGCACATTATTTAATTTCATAATGCCTTTCGCCCTTTTGGATCTTTGCGATTGGAAAAGAATTGTGAAGGAAACAGAAAATAGCAGAATATCCAAAGGACCTTCCTGTGATCAGCTGAGGGGGGCATAAACATACAAAAGTGGCTCAGCCACGCAGCCCTTAGAAGAGTCGCCCTGGCTGGGGCAACACAGCCTCACTGTGGATGGCAGCGTACAGCTGAGGACTAGGTGAAGACTGTGACAGTGGAGCGGATGTCAGCACCCTGGAGGCCCCATGCAGAAGCATCCTCACAGGTCGTGGGTGCTGGCCTGGCCACGCCCACGCAAGCGGGAGAAGCGCTGTCCCCCCTGGCTGAAGAGGGCACCTCGCGTGCTGCTCCTTCACAGGTGACTTGCTCATTCACGGCTACTGCACAAGTAAATGGTAGTGAAATCTGGAGTAAAACTGATTATGTTGCCGTTCAGACAAAGTTCTTAGAGCTGGCATTACACTGCCCAGGGGTTAGAGAAATATCAGGGAGCTCAGGAGAGAAACGTGGTGAAATTGTCAGTAGCTCAGCACATGAGGTCCTCATTAAGTTGTGAGTGGCATGATTAAAAGAGACCATGTAATGTCTCTCCTGCCACACCTGGAATCTCCAACATAATATGCTTAATTTACGCAACACAGTGCGACATTTAGACAGTGGTAAAGAAATGCACATATTAAATGCATGCAAAATGGAATTAGCATTATAATTGCTTCACAGCAATGTGGCCAGTTTGGGGTGACTGTCACAAGGCAGAGATAACCTTGGCATCCATCTGCTATTACAAGGTGACCTTGGCTTTCCCTGAACAGCCCAGGTTGACCACTGTTGAGCCTACATAATCATTAATAGCTGCCCCTTTCACTTTCAAATGTGTCCCCATTTGGACAACTTGTATAGTCACTTTATTTCTGATTGACTTTCATTTCCGCACAAACCGCATTGTTTGCCAACGTGCTGATTGTGCTGGGATTCCTGCCACGTAAGGAGAAGAGTGACGAACACAGATCCGAGTGTCCCCTGATCAGGGAAATCATGGAATAAATCAATAGTAACAATAGCACCACCTTAGGTCTCCGCCATGAATACCTGAAAAGACTTATAAATTTTTTGAAATTTCTAATTAATTTCTTACACAGGGACAAATGCTGTCGTTATCACCACATGACAAATGATGAAGCCGAAATAAAGAAAATTTAGTTAAAAAGTATCTCACCACCTGCTACTAGGTGAGGGGCATGACTATAGGTGATTTGGCATAAAGACACCTAAAAAATAAAATATATTGTTCTATCCTCCAGGTGTTTGGAATCTATTGTGGGAAAGCACAAGCTAATGAAAAAAAGTAAAAAACACTAAAGGATAGATAGAAACTATTATGCCCAAGTGTTGAAAGATCCCTGTCAAGGTTACATAATAAATATGTGTCAGAGTTAAAAATAGATGGAGTAGAAAGAAAATAAACATTTACATGCCCATACTTACTAGCTTTATGTCTTATCTCACTTCATTCTGATTACCAGCCCTGTAAAGGCAATAGTACTTCTCTTTGGCAGATAAGGCAACAGAGCTCAAGAGAAGTAACTTGCCTGAGGTCACACGGGGTCCACTCCTGACCCACTGAGGCCAAAGCCTATGTCCTCTTCCCTGTACCATATTAATTGCCTTCATTTTTCATATTCCAGGGCAGAAATTAGCCAATAACAAGAATCCATCAATTGTCTAGACTCAGGAGAAATAAATTCAAATATTGAAATAAATTCAAAATTGTACAAAATATAATGCTAAAAAAATTTAAAATGAGATTAAAAAAGAACTCTAAAAAAATGAAAGAAGACTGCTGCTCCACGTTTCCCTTATCCAATTTCAAAAGCAAATTCCCACGCAGTTGTGTATGATAAGGGAGAGGGGGGAAAAAAAGGAATTGTGTAAAAATACATAGTGATAAAAAAAGAGAGAGATTATGTAAAAATACATAGTGATCCAAAAAAGAGATTTTGTAAAAACACAACAGTGATCTGAAAAAAAGGGATTGTATAAAAATACAAATTGATCAAAAAAAAAAAGGATTTTGTAAAAATACATAGTGATCCAAAAAGTATCTGTTGAGTTGATCACGGTGAATTCTCTAGGAAAACTACCCTGCAGCATTCATGAATCTCTTCCTGCCTTTCTCCGAGTGCTGGTGGTTACAGAATCCCCGATTCGGTGCTGCTGTCTTTGTGTAGTAGGGAAAGGAACTGCTGAGCCACAGATGAAGGCTTCAAACCATGAATGCTTTGTCTGATTCAATCCCCCCCAATTTATCAAATACTTCGGAGTTCCAAAGCAAAGCTGGACAGAGAAAGGGGGATGGGGAGAGTTAAGACACGATTCCCAACCCCTGATACTTTACAATCCAGTAAGAAAGGAACAGGTGTATTCACAAGATGACAGGTCACAACACACAACGGGTGACCCAAAAGTGAAGCAACAACAAAGAGCTATGAAGACACTAGTGCCCAGTAACGAGGAACTCTCATCTCCCTTCCCTCCCACAGACGAGCTTCAGGGTTATCACTGAAACAGGGCTCCCAATACCTTCCACGACTTCTTCACTGGTTTGCAATAAGCATGTGATTGTAAAAAATAAAATCACTGAAAACACATCTTGAAAAGTCTACTTTACTATGCAAATGAAAGGTATTACTTTAAAAGAAAAACGGGGCCTTGTTTACATGTTTAATGTAATGCAGCCCAGCTGAGACCCTCTCTCACACTGAACTGTCGTCTCTGATGAGCTCATGCACACTTATGCTTCTATTCTCTGTTGACCCAAAGTTATGCCTCCAGCCCAGATGTCTCTGAACTCCAGGCTCATATGTCTGCCTGCCCAGCGGAGATTTCCACTTGGCTGTCTCTAAAGCCTGTCCAAAAGGAGCTCACTGTCTTCCTCCTCCTCCAAAGAATGCATCCACTTCCCTCGTTCCCAGTCTCGGTGAATGTCAATCACCACTTACCGGTTACCCAAACCATGACCTGAGTGTCTACTTGGCACATCCCTCCTCTCCTTTGTGTACCCAGCACTCTACCCTTCACTTTGCTTGCTCAGGATATATAACACAGGAGGGCGGGAAGTTGGAAATGATGCTTCTTATACATACTTACTCATCATGTTACCACGTGGTTAAATGTTGTCCATTTCTGACTTCAGTATTCTGAGGGTCCCTTTTGTTTCTATAAAGAGAACAAAGAATGTTAAAATCTGTATAGACTAGCATTTTCCTCACTAGGGTCCATGAAATGTTATTTCCAAGAGATTTTAAAAGAGGTGTTTCTTTAAAAAATAAAAAAAATTAATAAAAAGGTAGCAATGGTTCCAACATGTGAAAGATGGTGTATTGATTGTGGTTCTAAGACCTCCCCACTTCACCCCTGACCCCCAGGGTTTGGACTTCTAGACAAAGGCTATATATGTATCCTGTAATGAGGATTTTCACTCTGGCCCCAAGATGATTCCATCTGCTTATCATAAATGTTGTAGCTTCACTCCTGTCTGATGAGTCTGAACTCTCCGAGAAAGGCCAACTGGGTTGAAGGAAAAGCACCCATCCTGCGTTCCTCCTTTGGAACTAGAAGTTAGTACTTAACCAAACTGAAGCACAGGGTAACCCTACACACCCGAGCCTCTTTACAAAGCCGCAGCACTCCACTGCACAGCCGTGTCTCTGAGAAGTTCTACAGCAAAGGAACCTGCTTGCTTTCCTGAAACCTAATTTCCCAAACTCTTTTGAGCATGGAACACCACTTTCAGACAACCCACCTTTTGAGGACACATGTTGATAAAGGCAAAAAGCCCTGGAAAATTTGGAAGAAGCTCATGCAGTGGGATGTTCTGGGTGAGCCCAGGCTGATCTCAGCTTTCAGCTGGGTCTGAACAGATGGGCTAGGAGGCATCAGCTGTGTTGCCTGACACGTGATGAGCTGCAGCTGAGTGGCAGGGAAGTAGGTAGAGTTGGTGCAGGAGAACCTGAAGGAAGGAAGGGGACAGGGAGTGAAGAGGCCAGAGGGAACAGCATGGACTCTGCCTCCTCCTGCCACCCTCACCTTTCCTACCCACCCTCTCTGGCCTGCAGCTTGAGCCCCAGAGCAGAGAAGGCCGAGAGCAGCTCAGGAAGCAATGGCAGGGCAGTGAGAGGGAACCAAGCAATCCCGAGCCCAGGAGAGAATCATTCTTGCCACTCCCTTCTTAGGCCCCAGCTTCTGCCACAAGCTACAGCATAACTTTGGCCCCAGAGCAGCTGAGGAATAGGCAAAGGGCCCGGTCAAGGTGGCCAGCGGGGAAGAGAGGGATAGGGCACTGTCCTTGGGCCTCACTGCACCTGTGATTACAGCCAGAGGCTGGGGCGCCCCAGGCACTGTGATGCTGCTTCCCATGCATTAACCTTCTGGTTTCCTCCTTCCCTTTTGCCCCAGGCCACACTTTCCCCACCCTCCCCGTCCCTCCAGCAATGAGATCCAAGAAGGAGGTAGCTGACAGGCAGAGCCTTTTGTATTTCACTCAGGCGACTCAGTGGGTGGTGGTGTCAAGGCCCCCCAGGGGTTACTGGACATGAAACAGGTCCATAAAACAAATGGTCAAACTCGGGTCGAGGTTGTTGCTAGTAAAGGGAGTTCCCGTTGTCTTAAATCACCCGGGATTGTTTACTGCAAAAGGCAGCCGGCTAATCTGAAACACAGACAGAAATAACTGCAGCCGTGCGCCTTTGCATGTCTTGGCTGGGCCCAACTTTTGCATTCTAAGCACTGTAAGTACCAAGTGGTCGGGATGGCTGGAAGCCAGACAGTAATGTTTCCTTTTGCTGTTGTTGAGAAAGGCATTCAGGAAAACAATTGAGCACAATAAGGACCTTCCTGTTCCGGCAGGCAGGCAGGCGTGTGAACCACCCAGCAAACGCAGAGTGAGTCATCTTAGCGAACTGTGCGCTTCCTTCTCCTTTGTCAAGGAGCTCTCTCCAGGCAGCTGCAAGGAGCATGCACAACAAGGCCCAGGCAGGCTGCAACGCTGAGGGCCCGCTCCACTGGATTAGCATTTTCAGAATCCATTTCTCTCACCTCTCCAGGCACTGCAGGATTTCCCCACTAACCAAAGTCGATATTTGCACAGGGAAATGTCACAAACACATTTTGGTTGCGAAAGACCTTGGCTGTGCATTTCCCTCCAGCCAGGAAGTCAGTTCTGCAAGGGAGGCCCACTGACGCTTGCTCTTGGAAGGTTCAAAGTGCCTAAATTTCATGGGCTTTTCATTACATGGGGTCCGCAGACTGTTGACTAACACGCACTTGGCTAACTGCAGGTGCCCATGGAAGGCAAATGATTGAGTTCAAAGGAAACCAGTTGTGCACAAAATTAATTAGAATGAGACCAGAAAGAGACCACACCTTAAAATGTGTTTGACCCTTAGTTTTTCAGGCAATGAAACTGCAATACTAAGCTGGCGCTGACACTGACATGTCCTGGACCCACGAAAAAGAACCTGGAGAGAGGTAGGACTGTCAGTGCTTTCTTGGTAGTGGGAAGGATGGTTCTCTCTCATTCCCTCTCTCCGTCTCTCCCCCTCTCTGTGTGTCTCTCTCTCCTCTACCTCTAGGGTATTCTATTCTGCCGTGAGTGGAATCTAGAGTCTAAAATCTTCTTTCGCGGATGGTAAACATGACCTCATTCCCCATCCTCTATTTGTTCTAGGAGCCAACATACAACGCTGCTTAACCAAAAGTTAAAATGATGGATGTTAAGTTTTAAGCATCCAATTTGCCTACTCAAAAACAGTTGCCACTAATCATTCGTGTTTTGGTAAAATAAGATGATCTATTTAGATAAGAGACCTCATGCTTCAGAATGGCTGTGGGTTTTGAGTCAAACTTCTGTTTCCAGCGGTACCACCTGCACAAATCATCTGACTTCTCTGTGCCTCAGTTTCCTCATCTTAAAATTCATCCACTCCACAGGATTGTTGCAAGGATTAAGGGAGATGACCTACACAGCTAATTTTACTTAGTGTCTTACCCGGTGCTCAATAAATGTAATTACTATTACTACTACAAATACTAATAAACTAATCGAATAGCCATTGGACTAATTATTTTAATTGGAGGTCTAGTAAACTGGGCTTGGCTGAGCTAAAAGCATAATGTCACCCCTTAGGAAGGTACAGCCTCTCTCCTCTGCCAAACTAAAGCTAGGCTTCTAAGGGGAAGATTTTTTCGATGAAGGATGGAAGTTAATTTGTCAGTTGAGGAGTAGTATCTTTTCTCAATCATAATAAAAAATGTTTTAATAACATGCAGGTGGTAGGAGGGTAAAGCCACCAGATTTCTCCAACAAATTTGTTAATCACTGCAATTGATACAAAGTTCCTAGAAATTCACATTTAGGACTCTTAAACTATTATAAACAAATCAGGTAAAGTAAATGAAAACACTAATTTGTGTTACACCAAAACATCTGCCAGATTTATACACTAACTGGACTAGGCTTATAATTAGAAGAAATTCTGGGACACATTTTCTCTTCTCTCAATATGAGGCAATCTAAAAAAAAAAAAATTACTGAACCAAACACATTCCAAAATCTATTCTTAAAAGTCAGGTGGCAATCACTTGTACCTCTCCATCAGTCCATAAGAAAACATTTAACACTGAGCTCTCGTGAAGAATCTCAGGCAACTTTAAGTTAGAGCCCACCTCATTTCCCAGTAACAATCTGCATCCTTAAGACAGACTCAGCTTTGATCCCAACAGTTCCACTCAGTCAGAAAAGCTTAAACTTCAGCAAGATTTTGGCAGTGTGGCCAGAAACTTCAGCATAATTCTGGTTAACATACCCAAAGTTTTTACGAATGGTCTTCTTGGTGGGCACAATTCATTTTCAGCTCAGTCAGGTCTTTTGGAAATTGAACCACAGGAACGGCGCAGACGCGGAATAAATCAGATACATCCTGTGGTTTTGTGCTTCAAAGGTAGCCACAAATTCTTAAGGTATGATTCATAGTCATCAAAATCTATGAATCTCCTCTGAAATTGTTCTTTCACTTCCACTAAATGACTCTGTAATTCTTCAAATCTGTGACACCATTAAGGTCAAAGAAGTTCAGTGGTAGATTATGAATGAAGTAGGAAATGAGTGTAGTTATCAACTGCTCAGACCACTTGGCCAGTTAAAACCTGCATTTACTTGAACAAGGATAAGAGGGAAGTCAAGACCCACGCTTTCTTACTCTTTAGGGGTTCATGGAAGAGCTGCTTAGACAGATAGTCAAAGCCCACTCACTGGCTTATGTCATCTGTGCCTCTATGCTAAAATTTGAACATCCTACTACCAAACTCTATTCTATACATATATGCCAAGTGTGAGGGTTTAGCAGCTATGCTATTAAATCAGAATATATATCAGAAAAATGCTAGGGAGAAGAAACCTATTGATTTTGCCAGAAGAAATACCCTGTTAATTTTTTACTCCAAAACAGGGAGCCACAAAAATGCTCATGGAAACCATATATAGAAGGGCACCCCAGGCATAAAATGATAACTGTATTGGTTAGGTTTTACTATGTAACAAACCACTCCAGAACTTAGTGGCTTAAAACAATGGCCATTTATTTAGCTCACAGTTCTGCAAGTTGGCGATGGGGCTGTGATCAATGATCATCTGGGTTGCTCTTCTGGTTTTGGCTGTGTTTATTAATGTACCTGCGCTTGGCTGCTAAAAGAGCCTGGTCTAGAAGAGTGTCATGTATGATGGCTAATCACTGATCCATGCAGTCTCTCATCCTCCAACAGGTCAGCCTGTCCTTGTTCAGAAGTTATCTGAGCAGGGTTCCAAAAGAGAACATGGAGGCGTGCAAGGCCTTTGAAGCCGAGGCTCAAAATGAACACACTGTCATTCCCATTGCATTCCATCACCAAAGTGAGTTGCAGGGGCCACCTACATCCAAGAAGTAGGGAAATAAATTCCACCTATGGATGAAAGCAACTTCAGAGTCAAATGCAGGCATGAAAAATTGTGGCCATTTTTGCAATCTGCCACAACCCTCTCACCCACGTGCTCCTTAATGCTCCACTAACTAAACCCCAAAAAACAGATTATTGTCAACATTGCCTGAGTACAGCTTTCCTGTTTAGGACAAATCAGAGCAGCAACAAGGATGCCTGATGTTCCTTCGTGGCAACCCCTCCAGCCATTTGGTATTCCCAAGATGGGGGACGTGGTCCTTTTTGCATGAGTAGCAGACAGCTAGGCAGTCGTCCCAGCTAACTTTGCCTGTAGTAAAGCTCAACTTTGTGTCTCTGGAAAATAACTGGAAATGGAGGCTTGAAGGGAAACATAGTTGAAACACCCTGAGTTAAGAAAGCCAGAGGAAAAGCAGAAATCCTGAGAAGAGAGGATTAGCACCCCTCCAGGGAACTGGGGTTTTCTTTCACACTTGCTATAAACTTGGCTAATTTTATGCATAAACCTCACTGGGCTACAGAGTACCTAGATATTTGGTCGAACATTATTCTAAGCATTTCTGTAAGGGTGTTTTGGGGTGAGTTTAACATTTAAATCAGAGTAAAGCGTATTGTACTTCCTAGTGTGCGTGAGCCTCATCCAATCAGTCAAAGACCTACATAGAACAAAAGGCTAGCTAATTCTCCCCCAAATAAGAAGGAAATTCTTACCTGATTAACTGCCTTCAAGCTGGGACATTAGCTGTTTCCTGCCTTTGGACTCAAACTGAAGCATCAGCTGTCCCTGAGTCTCAAGCCCGCCAGCCTGCAGACCCGCCAGCCTTCAGACCAAAATTATACCATCAGCTCTCCTATGTCTCCCGCTTGCAGATCTTGAGACTTGATATCCTTCGTAATCTCACGAACCACTTCCTTATAGTACACACACACATGCATACACACACAAAACATCCTATTGATTCTGTTTCTCTAGAGAATCCTAATACAACTACTTATTGGGTTATTGTGCCAGGTACAAGGGCAAAGCAGTATTGAATGCCTGGTTAAAGGTATACATGGTTGATTGGCTATCCCTTGGTTCTTTCACTGTTAGCAAATAATTCTAATCATTGACGGAAGAATAAAAATCTTAGACAAATGAATCCCTAGGGTTGCCATTGATCTTGTTATGCTGTTGTTGCCACAGTTGTTCCCTTTTATTTGGTTGGGCTGTTTTTGCATTGTTTTGCTTTTGCCTAAAATGGTTAAACACCTCAAGTTGACCTGTGAGATGTGCACCCATGCCAGCTACCAGCAAACATTCCTCATGTGGAACTTCTCTGGGAATCATCCAGAAATCCAATCCATGAGAGCTAGTGTGCAAAGAAGCTCTGTCCTTGGAACCTGATGGCAGAAATGCTAGGAGTAAACTCATGGTGACCAATCAGTTTTCCAGTTTGCTCAACCATCTCTTGCAGTGGCTAGAAGGTTTAAACAGGTGCCAGAGAAAGACATTTCAGTGATGGGCTTTGGTTTGTCATTATGATGGATTTGTGATTTTTCCATTGGGCTCAGTTGAACTATAATCCCCAGAATTCCCTTTCTAGTATGTAGAGTGGACTACAAAGAATACCCTGTCTTGGGAGGAGGAGAGGGGAAAGGAGGCAGCAGCTATATTGTAGCACATACTTCTTCCAGCAGTTCAGCAAACTCTAATCCAGATGCTGATGTCACGGGATCTTGCAGATGTAATTACGGTCCCTAATCAGTTGACTTTAATTTCCATTACTTTGTGTGAATTTGAGAGTTTCTCTTGGAATTGATTTCCAGTTTTATTCCACTGTGGTCTGAGAAGATACATGGTCTGATTTTGCTCTTTCTGAATTTTCTGAGACTTCTTTTGTGGCCCCATATATGATTAATCTTCCTGAACAGTTAACTTTAAGTTAATCAACAGAGAAGCAATCTGGGTAGACGTGACTTAATCAACTAGAAGTCCTTTAAAAGAGACCCTAGACCCTCCCTGAGTTGAGAGATTCCATGTTTCAGCTCATATTTTTGGAATTCTGGCATGCTGACAACTTCTCTTCCTGACCACATGCCCTACGGGCCCCAGTCCCGCTCAAGGCCCCACAAGTGCATAAGCCGATTCCTTGTGATAAATCTCACACTAGTTCTGTTTCTCTGGTTGAACCCTGACTGATATAGTTATCATGTGAAAACATGAACGTATTTAAGCTTGCCATTTGCATCTTCCCCAAAGAGATGGATGCCTACCAAGCATAGCAGGCAGAGCACAGACTCAGGACCACACGGCCTGGACCTTCTCCCAGGATCCTCCTTCACCAGCCAAGTGACTGGGCGACCAATTCTCACAACTTCTCTGAGTACTGTTCCTTTATTTGTAAATACCTTTAATACTAAGCCCAAGCCTACCAACTTCCCAGGGTTATTTGGAAAACTCAAAGGAGATAATGTATGTGGCAGTATTTTATAACCTGCCATGCAAATGAGAGATGTTTGGTTTTAAAAACACCTAGCCTAACATTTTTTGTTAGGGGAGGCAGAGAAAGAATAAACATTTATTACAGGCCTACTGTTTGCAGGAAATGTGAATATATTCTCCTATGCAATCCTGTAGACTTTCTTATGAGGCAGGCAGTATTTGCCCCATATCAAAGATGAGAAAATTGAGTCTCTGTGAAGGTGACCAACTTGCCTAGGTCACAGAATATGATTTGGAGTCCATTGTGAAACTGGTTCTGATGACACCAAAGTCCAGGCTCTCACCATGCCATCCTCCCTCAAGAAAGAAAGACATTTCTTTTTCATGTGACACCATGATATGCATTCTAATGCCCAGAAGACTTGTGAGAAATACTTTCAGGTTATCTGCTATTCTTTGGGTCCTGCTACCTGAGGAGCAAACAATCTGTTTTCGTTAGTATAGAAGTTGTTCTGTCTGATATACACTTGAGAAATCAACATTTGAGTCACAACACTTGAGAAATCAATAAAAAATAAAACCTTTTCCGCTTCTTTGCTAACTGGCAAATTTTCTGCCCTTAATTTACAATACAACTATTCCTGTAGAATAATGAAAGTGAAACTTCATTATTTACTTATTTTGCTTGTTCCCATCTTTAAATACTCAGAAAAGACATTTTACTATGTTTATGCCCACAGGGAAATTACTGTGGTTAGAGGTTAAAGTTATTCAATAAAAAAAAAAAAAAAAAAAAAATTTTTTTCAGTGAGTCTTTTCCTCAAAAATTTAAGGCAGCCAGGATAATTTACAGGTTAGAGGTCAGGCATTTCCTGAGAGTTAATGATCAACTATCTGAAAAGTCCTTGAGACAGTTAGTTTGTAATGGCCAGGAAGGCCCTTTCCCTGGACACTGGAGATTTGTAGACATTTGTTATGCCAAAGTAGAACCTTAAATGAATAAGCAAATATATATTCATAGAACACTGTGTTTTTTCAGATCACTACATTACAGATAAAGTTAATTCTACTCAAATTAACTTTAAAAATACAGGAAGGATTCAAAAAACACATCTTTAAAATACCCACCAAATATTATGTTTGGCATTTTAAAGTACTTTTCTCTTAATTCTCACAAGATTTTCCTGTTTATTAACCCCATTTTAATGTTGAGGAAACTGGAAGTCTGAGAGGTCCTGTAACTAGTGAGACCAGAGCCGGTTTCAAACCTAGTACAAGTCAAAGGGCATAACTATTTCTGCTTTTTGCAATTCTGTAGCCTTTAATTTAAGTGAGTACCTATTCTCATCATAATTTGAGAAAGAGTTCTATTTTAAGAAATACATTAAATAAATATATCAACCTTACCACCTTGACTCAAAAATAAAATTGAAGCCAACGTGCAAAAAAATTCAATTAATGCTATTTAAAGTTTTGTGAAGCTAATTAATCATAGAGTTTAAATTCTCATTACCTCTTAAGTGAGGGCCAGAGAATTTTAAGTCCTTCTAATTTCATGGGCTTCTCCTACTCCAATCCCTGATGGCAGGGACCTTGTTTTACCCAATATTAGATATTAAACTTGGATGAAACTGTGGATGCCAGCACACAGTAAGTGCTCAATAATTATTTGTTGACTGAATGCAATCTTATGTACGCCTGGTGCTTTGAAACTTACAAATCACTTTCAATCATATTATTGTTTGTGATCTCCACAATAATGCTGTGTGCGACTCAGGGCCAATTATTATTGGCCTCACTTTGTAGGTAAGAAAACTGAAACTCAAAATTAATTGAGTAATCTGCTCAAAACTTCTTGGATTTGACTGCAAATCAAGGTCTCTTGAACACAAAAAACAAAGTTTTTTTGTTTGTTTGTTTTTTCCTGCTACAAATACTCTCTCATTAAGGAATATCAATTTACATTAATGTTTGGCAAAATTATGCCTCCTATTTAAACAAAACACTGAAATGGACAGACTTAGATGATACCAAACCATATGTTCAAGTGTGAGGTCACAGTTTATCTGAAGTATCTGGAGGTGGTCTCATCACACCGCCCATCTTATAAACCAGATCAGCAGTTGTTAACCACGATGCTGGGTCAGCACAGCGTTGACGCATCTGAGATCAATACGTAAGAAGGGAGAGCGTTTGCAGCTGGAAATTTCGATATTATCCAAGCAGCATGAACTACCATTACCAACAGGAAGGTTAGCCGTAAGCAGCATCAGTGGGGAAAATATGGTGGGGAACCAGAGACATAGAATGATTATCAAAAGCCCAAAACAAAGAAAAGATAAGTGATGGTGGTGATGGATATCCCAATTACCCTGATTTGCTAATTACATATGATATACATGTATCAAAATATATACATGTATCCAAATACCACATGTACCCCCCAAAATGTACAACCATCATGTATCTAAAAAACGCCCAGACAGTAAGGATCACATCTACTTGGTTAGCTATGTGTTGATACAGTGGTTTTTTTTTTTTTGAGATTTTTATATTTAGATCATTTTGATCCAATTGGATCATTTTTACAAAAAACTTCTATGTGCTTATATAAAGTCAGGTTTGGAAAACTACAGTTGTAGCAAAAGCAAGACAAGCCAAAAAATAAATGTGTGAGTGTGTGTGTGGATCTCTTATAACATGAAGTTAATTGAAATTAAAATGTTTAAAGGGATTCATTTTCACTGGAGCTATCTCCATGTGTGAAAATAAACACATTTTATTCTCAATTACCTGTGGCCTTATTGGCTCTCCACTAACACTTGAAGAACATGACTAAGCCAAGTTGTGCATTACTCAATGCTTTTTAGCAGTATCTCTTGAACTTTTTTACCCCGGTCTAATCCCTGGTCACAGCCTCTGGGAAACTCAACACTACGCAGAAAGGGCCTTGTGCTTTACAGTCTTATGTAAAAGAACCTATCACCCAAAAGTCATGGGATATGTTGCTGACTCAACCTACAGAAGGGTTTCAGGTTGGATCAGCAACATATCCCAAGAGTCAAGGCCGCCAAACTTCCTCTTCAGGCCAAGTCACAGCAAGTTTACTGAGAAGACTACGTGGATACCCGTAGCGACTGCTGGAACCCACTCCAAAACCAACATCTATAAAAAGAAACTTCTCTTCGATCTCCCCACCAAATCAGAAAACCTGTGTAGTCGCCTAGTAGGAAACAGAGAAGAAACCACTTCTCCTAGTCACGCTGGCCTCTCTTGGGAAAGAATCCAACCTCTGGATATTCAGTAAGAGGATGTGTCTGGTGGTTTTATCCATTAAAAGGCAGGTATCTTCACGTGGCAATGTAGGCACCTCTGTAAGTCCCCAAGAGGTAGGAAACGGGGAGAGAATGACCACCTGTGCGATCGCTGCCGCTCTCCAGGCGCTGTTTCTGTTACCTGGCTGCCAGGCTGCAAACAGTCCGTCCGTACCTGTGCACCATTTGGGGACCAGCAGGTGATTAAGTGACACTCAGTTTGAGATATTTCTCCTATATCTATTTGAATACATCCCCAGTCCCCCATACCAGCCTGGGAGTTAAAATATCATCACAAAACAGCCATGACTCTATTCTTCAACTGTCACCTCCCCTTACGTCATCTCAAGCCCCTTCAAAGTTCTATCTGCTCGTTAGAAGGAGTGTCCCCAGGGCTGACCTCAGGTGCAGCAGGGACAAGCTCCTTCCTCCCTGCATCCATCTTCTACCATCCTTCTGCCAGGCCTCTGTAGGGCCTCAGGGACGGCCTCATCTCCTGCCCTGTTCCAGGCCCTGCAACAAGAAAAGTGCTCTCCCTGCCACAGCGTGTGTCCTCTGTGGTGCTCCTGAAGCTCTATGGTGGCTCCAGCCACCTTCCACTGTCACCCCTACACCCAGACCTACCACCCCAGTTGCCACCCAAGGCAGTGGTCACAGAAGTCCCTGGATTCGGTGCCAAGGTGGGAGAATGAACGCCTATTGTTCCTGGACACTCCAGAGAAACAGAACCAACAGGATGTGTGTGTACACACAGAGAGTAAGAGAGAGAGGTGTGTGTGTGTGTGTGTGTATAGGGAGAGAGAGAGCATATAAGAGAACAAGAACCAAAAGGATATATAGGCCGGGCGCGGTGGCTCACGCCTGTAATCCTAGCACTCTGGGAGGCCGAGGTGGGCGGATCGTTTGAGCTCAGGAGTTCGAGACCAGCCTGAGCAAGAGCGAGACCCCATCTCTACTAAAAATAGAAAGAAATTATATGGACAGCTAAAAATATATATTAAAAAAATTAGCCGGGCATGGTGGTGCATGCCTGTAGTCCCAGCTACTCGGGAGGCTGAGACAGGAGGATCGCTTGAGCTCAGGAGTTTGAGGTTGCTGTGAGCTAGGTTGACGCCACGGCACTCACTCTAGCCTGGGCAACAGAGTGAGACTCTGTCTCAAAAAAAAAAAAAAAAAAAAAAAAAAAAAAAAAAAAAAAAAAAAAGGATATATATGTGTATGTGTGTGTGTATATATATATATATATAGAAAGATTGTGTGTCTGTATGTATATATATACACACATATATATTCAGAGAAACAGAACCAAGAGGATGTGTATGTGCGTGTATATATACACATATATGTGTGTGTCTGTGTATATATGTGTGTGTGTATATATATATATATATATATATATATGGAGAGAGAGAGAGAGAGAGAGAGATTTTAGGGAATTGGCTCATGCAACTGTAGCTGTCAAGTCCAAAATCTACAGGGTAGATGAGCAGGCTGGAAGACCCAGGGAAGAGCGGATGTTGCAGAGCCCAAAGGCAGTCCACTGACAGGATTCTGTCTTTTGCGGGGAACTCAGTCTTTTCTCTTAAAGCCTTCTGCTATTTGGATGAAGCCCACCCACATTATGGAAGGCAATCTGCTGTATGCAAAGCCTACCGATTTAAATGTTCATCTCATCTAAAAAATACCTTCACAGAAACATCCAGGATAATGTTTGACCAAATATCTAGGTATGGTGGCCTAGCCAAATAGACATAAAAAATTACCCTTAGCCTCTTTTGTTTGACATTCTGGTAGCTATCCTTGGGGTCCCACTTTCCTTTTGGTGGGCTTACAGCTCTAAACCAGTCACTCTCAACTTTCCCAGGACATTTATCACAACTGGGCAGAACTACTGGCATCTAGTGGGTAGAGGCCAGGGATGCTGCAAAACATCCTCTAACACAGCAGTTGGCACCAGGGACCATTTTCATGGAAGACAATTTTTCCACCGACTAGGGAGAGAGGGGATGGTTTCAGGATGATTCAAGCACATTACATTTATTGTGCATTTAATATCTATTATTATTACATTGTAATATATAATGAAATAATTATTCAACTCACCATAGACTGGGGACTCCTGCTCTAATAAACAGCACAACCCCCAACGACAGAATCTTCCAGTCCCAAATGCCAATAGTAGCACTGCAGTTGAGAAACCCTGCTCCAAATGGCCTGTTCACCTCCTGTCTCTCCAAGCCTGTTCATTATTGCTTCATCCTCTCTGGCCTCCCCTCGGGTCACAGGATGTGCCAATTCCTTCCCATCTCAGGGGCTTTGCAGTTGTCATTCTCACTGCCCAAAGCGCCCTGCTTCTTGCATGGCTGATTCCTAGTCATCTTTCAAGTCTCACCAAGAAATCCCGCCCCCTAATCCTTCTCAATTTCATTAATCTGATTATTTCTTCATCACCTGCTGATATTTGCTTATTTTACCTCATACATCAGGGGTCTGGGTCCCCTCAAATGTACACAGGATGGGTAGCCATCACTATACCCCAGTGACAAGTACCGGACCTGGCACATAGTAAGTGCTCAACAAATACTGTGGAATTAAGGAAGAAAGGAATGTCTTAGACATTTTTGACAAATGCAGTTCTCCCCATGTGCTTGATTTTATACACATACACACACACTCCCCCACATACCCCACCAGCTTATAGGATCTGTTTCCAAAGAGTCACCATGACAATAGTTTCCATACACAGGCCCTGCCCCCAGAACACATGAGCCCAGATCTTTTCCCAAGGACATCCTTCTCCCAAGACATGACTTGGTCCCTCACGACAACATATGTGAGCTCTACCCCATTAGTCTTCTAAACATGCAGTGATAGATTCAAAGTGAGACCCTTGCTATAGATCTAGTAACCTAAGAGAGACCAACCACAAAATATGCTTAGTTTGAGAAAACTAAGCAGGTACCATTAAAACAATTCACTTTAAAAATACAATGAATTGTACTATCTGTGACCACAGATTCCTCCTTACAGAAATGGGGCCAAGGTCAACTGGCCAGGCCCATCTAGCAGGGCATCTCTCTCTCCACCTGTCCATCCCAACTCCTTCCCCACTTCCTCTTCTGTTACATTCTGCCACATCCTGATGGTGGCAGCTAAGAATTTAGAGATGCCTCTGAAGTGACTCAGTGTGTGGGTATGACTGTTTATTTTTAGTCCTTTGCTTTTGCCCCTATAAATACTTATAAATGCCATTTCTCACCACCTTGCCCCCTCCAGGGCACACGATATGCTCCTGATGACGTCCTCTCCCTCGATCCTTCTGTTCTCAGTTCTGCCCACCATGGAACTGACCGCCTCTGCCATCTCTAAATGTGGACTCAATCCTCTTCTTGACTAAATATTGATCAGGTGGGCAGGAAAGTTATTTCCTTCGGCATACTCACTGTTCAGGAAGAGAGCTTGAGATCTTTGAGACAGGGCCACCTGGGAAACTGTCCACCAGGGAAACAGCTCTGACGCTGGACTTCCTTGGTACCTTCATTCAAAACACCCCTGTCCAGGCAGGAGTCTGGCTGCTGAGCCGTCTGAGTCTGCAGGTGCAGAAGCAGTGAAGAGCCAGCTGTGTTTGCCCTCCACACTGCGTGTGGATGACCGCAAGGCTCTGGGTGTGCTCCCTCCACGGCCGTAGCTGGGGTTCCCAGCATAGTGGAAGACAGTGCCAGAACAGGTGGCAGCAGTGCGTGTTTCCCACGACACTTGTAAAAATGAGGGGGCGGAAGGACCCCCTGAAGTGCCACTCAGCCTACATAGGAAAGAGTAGAATCTGTCCAGTTTAATTTTTTATCGTTCTATGACCAAATAATTGGAAACCATCTAAACCCGTTTTCTCATTGCACCAAGGAGGCAAGGCCCAGAATGGGCGAGTGGCGTGCCCAAAGCTGCACACACAAGTTACGGGAAAGCCAGGTCTGGCTTAGTCGGTTTTCTCTTGCTATAACTGAATACCTGAGAAAAATATTTTTTATAGTTCTAGAGGTTAGGAAGTTCAAGGTCAAGGAGCTACATCTGGTGAGGGCCTTCTTGCTGGTGGGGACTCTCTGCAGAGACCCGACCTGGTGCAGGACGACGTCACAAGGTGAAGGTGTCATGAGAGATGCCCAAACAGGCTTTTATAACAGACCCACTCTCATGATAACTAACCCACTTCCCCAATAACCTGTTAGTTCATTAATCTATTAATCCATTCAGGAGCCAATCACCTCCCAAAGGCCCCACCTACCAACACTACCACATCGTGGACCAGGTATCCAACACAGGAACTTTTGCAGGACACATTCAAACCATGGCAGATGCCCTGACTCCTAGTGCATGATCCCATAACAACTGCCCTATGTCGTCCTTTTTTTGCCCTCCTGTCCCATTTCTCTTCATTATAGAAACTATCCTATCCCCATTCCATGGGTTTCTGCTGGGGGTCAAGAATCCCCACCCTCCCCCCAAGCTCCTGGAAACTGATTAGTCCAGTGGATGGTCAAATGGCCCCAACTGAAATAATGGGAATTATTGTTGAAAATTGATATGGCCGTATAGGTCACGAGAGGCATATTAGTCAGGGTAGGCTAACTGCTGTGACAAACAACATCGCGATTGCAGTGGCTTCACACTATATGGGCTTTGTTTGTTTGTCTGTTTTTGCTCACTTAATGGTGCAATGTGCGTGTTTGCCAAATGGCCCTCCGTGCGGTAAATTAGGAACCCACGCTCCCTCCCTCCCCCGGGTCACATAGTCCTCGCTGTGCCCCCGCAGCCTGCTGGCGGCCGGAGACGAGAGAGGCAGGGCGGTTCGGCGAAGACGCATGAGGGAGGACCCCGCGCTGCTGCCCACGTGCCGTTAGTCAGAAGCCGTCACGTGCTCACACCTAATTGCAACGGGGGAGTGGGACAAGTGACAAGTGGGAGTTACAAGAATTCGTCATGTGCAAAAGAAGCCTGCTGGAAAATGAATCCAAATCCTAGCAAAGCCGAGAAACAGCAGAGAAGAAGAGAGATTCAGAAAACATTATCTGAACCCCTAGAGAGAGGCGTGTCTGACGCTGGACCAACTCCTGCAGGTATCATTTCAAAGAAAGCATTCCTCTGTTCACCAAAATGTATTCAGCAGGATAATAATTCCACGGGTTGGCGGGTAACAAGAAGTTTGAAACCCTAAGTAGGTGTCTGGAGCGGCCCGCACTGGAGCACGATTCTGGAATCCTCACGGGTCCACCTCTTCCTCCGGCCACTGCAGTGGAGCCCAGCGCCGCGACGCTTGGCGGGCTCACCCAAGGCGCCCGCGGCCACTGCCTCGCCTTGGCCCAACGCTGGGGCCTCTGCTTCCTGCCGCGGGGCTTCTCTGACGCTGCAGCCCGATTCTTGCAGGGAACAGCTCAGCAGTCTCGCAGGGGCAGCCCCGAGGGGCAGGGAGTCGGTGCACCCGGGAGCCCCCCTTGACCAGGGCAGGTCAGGAGAGGATGGATAAATGCTCCACCTTTCGTCTCCTGGGGGACAATTCTGAGACACACCGGATAGGGCTCTAGTCAGAGGCTCCCGATATCCCGCTCTCTCTTTCCAAAATTTTTGCCCTGCTTTACCATGTTTTGGTTTTATTTGCCAGCAGTAAGTCCCGCGAAGTCAAGCACCAGGTGACCTGCATGGCGGCCGACTCAGCCACACGTCCTTGTGCTGGCTCCCCTCCTTCCCTTCCTCGCTCCCCTTGGCTTCTTGCCCCTGCCCTCCGGTTCACGCTTCCTAATAAACACCCCCCACACAGTCTTTGGCAGGCTCCGCTTTTGAGAGAACCCAGGCTGAGACAGTATTTTTGCTGAAAGAAAGGAACTTGAATACGCCAATATGCACCGTGATTCTCCCAGAAGTAGCAGAATACAGAACTTCCTAAAGGTATTGACTGGGCCACTCATTTTTTTTTTTCTTCTTCTTTCTAGAAACCTGTACAACTACAATAAACTGCCGCTCTATTGATTTTGCTTCTTGATTATAGGCTATCTAATTCTCTAATTTTTTATGTCCCCAACCAGATCACAAGCGCTGAGGGAGCAAAGATTGATCCATTGAGCCATTGATCAGCCCCCACCAGCACCCAGCACTAAGTCAGACACACAATGAATACTCAGTAGACACTTGCAATGTGTTTCCAAGTGAGAAAGTAAGAAAGGGTTTAGGAGCAGTAATTGATGGTCAGCCCATCTTGGATTTGGGGATGTAGTTAACGGTGGAGTCCTTGTAAATTCTCCTAATTTTCCCACTTATTAGTGGCTAGCAAATTGCGAATGTCAATCAAAATCAAAATATGTGTGCTGTCTCCTTGAACCCCGGGTGTTAGGAGTTTTTCCTATTTATTTAACACCTATTTGTTTATTCACAGAGAAAAGGAGCTTTGAAATGGGTAGCATGTAATAAATTTATTATTACTGAGAGCCACCACCTATTAAAAGACAATTATTTCACTCCTTATCTAATCTTTTAGATACATCTTTGTGTCTAATTTTAGTTTCACCAGGGTCCTGGAAGATAGGGATTGCTATCCACACCTTAGGGAGATTAAGGAACTGACCCACCTTCACAGGTGGCACAGGTAGGATCAGACTCACACTCATCTGAATTCAAAACCACTGCCCCCTAAATAAATATCCATTTGACTGATATGAGAAAAATCAGAGATTAGAAAGGTTAAATGACACAATATATGTGGCTCGTACTGTCCATAGCACATAATAAATTCTCCAAAATGATTGCTGGTAGGATTATTATGATTATCATTATTATTGTCATTATTTCTACTAGTATTATTGTCATTATTCAAAGACTCTGACACTTCATACCTCCTAATTTCTAGGACTTAGAATGGTGTTAAAACTTTAAGTACAACTTTAAATGCCCTACGCCAATGACAGAAGGTAAAATAACAGGAATCTGACAAGTCAATAAACACACTATCAAAATGCAGAATACATGAATGAATTTAAATAACACCTATCTCTAAAGGGCTTGTAATTATCTACAGATTTTTACCTCTTTAATTGATTTTTTTCATGAGCTACCTCAATGAGAAGTATATTTATTCCAATTGAACAGAAAATGTTGAAGACGGAGCCTTGCGTGAGTAAGCTATGGGAGGGGCAAGCTGGTGACAAGGTTCTGGGACCTAAGGGAGGAGTGTTTCTTAGTGTGCAAATCAAAGACCATATTCCAGCTTCAGGATGGACGTGTCCCAAACTGATGTTTACACCAAAATGTCAGGGAGATTGGTGAGGAAGGAAATCAACTTCTGCGAACTACTAGCACTGAGTCACTTTACCTAGAAAGATTGTGTAACTTTCCTTCTCTAGGAGTACAGTTTCCAACGTATAATCTGTGTTCCAAAAGCAAGTCAGCTACTTGGTATCTGTTGCTCAGAACTCTTTTTCCCACATTCACCTGGTGCAGTCAGGTCCTGGGGCCAACCCAGAGACGTCTGTTATTAACACATGAATAATACAAGCAGGGCACCGTAATCACAGTGACCTGCACACCGTAGACAACAATAGGAAAGTGCTGCTGGGATTCCAACCCAGGATGGCAAGAGTGTGTCTTCCACCCTGCAGCCCTGCCTCTTACTTGCTAGCCAGGAAGAAGGAGCAGAGACCCCACTGCATCTCTGAGGCAGGGGACAGTGGCTGTGTTGGAGAACTAGAGCCCCACTAGAGCCCCACTCTTAGGTGGGGCTCTAGAACATGGCATGAGGATGGCCTCAGGTGACTCCAGCCCTGGTAATGGGCCGCTAGTGGTTCCTCAGCTTTCTGTCCACTGTTCCTCCATGTTTAGGTTACAACACGCCCAATTCCTTTGCAGAAATCACCCCCTTCCCATCAGTGGGACCACACATGAAGGTGTTCTGCCCTCCTCTGACCGAGGGATAGGGCTGAGATCCTAGCCAGGCTTAATCCTTCCTGGTACATGGATTCTTGGGCAGAGTGTCACAGAATGGGGGAGGGGGAAGTGTCACCTTGGAAAAGCTATCACTCATGCCTGCATTTATTCAATAAATACTACTGAACACCATTTCAGGAGCTAGAGACTTCAGAGTGAACAAATCAGACAAAACCCCCTACCCCTGTGAAGCTGACATTTAGTGGGAGGGGCGAGGGGCAAACAATAAAAAGTAAAATAAACAAAATGTGTAATAGTGTAATAAAAACCCTAGAAAAAAGTAGGGCAAGGAAGGGGGACAGGGAGGAAGCTGGATGAAGCTGCGATTGCAAACAGTTCTCACCCATATGGCAGCAGAGGAGCCATGAAGCCTCACGGGGAGGTGGTTGCTGGCAGAGGACACAGCTGCACAGACCTGAGTGGAGGGGGCCCAGCAAAGTCAAGAGCAAGCAAAGAAGCCACGCTGAATGCAGGGAGAGAGAGAGAGTAGTAGTAGGGAGGGGTTAGGGCAATTACGGGGACAGAATGTGCAGGGCTTTGTAGGCCATTGGAAGCACTTTGCCTTCCCCTCTAAGCCTGTCTCAATCAGCTATTGCTTTGAAACAAACCCCCGCAGACTCTCTGTGGCACACAGCTGTTAATATAAGCAATTCTCTTCCTCACGTGCATGCAGGTCGGCGTAGAGCCAGCCCATCCAGACTGAGCTCAACCAGGCTGCTCTAAGTGACAAGTGAGGTCCTTTCTGCTGCACGTGTCTCCCACCTTCCTGGACCAATTGAGCTCACTCACAGCGTCGGCAGGGTGCAGAAGGCAAGTGGGAGCGCATGACAACTTTTAAGGCCTAAACTCACAACGGGGATGCCGTCATCTCTGACCACCTCTCCCCACTTCTGTCCACTTGCTCAAAGCAAGTACATGGCCAAGCTGAACTCAAGAAATGGGGAAGCAGACTTCACCTCTCGTGGGAGGGACAGTGAAGTCATATGGCGAAGGGACGGGTGGAGAAGTAGGACTAACACCAGAGAGCCATGGAATGTTCTAAGCAGACGAGTGACCTAATCCAACTTCCATTTAACATCAGTCTGGTTGGTGTGTTGAAAATAGACTGTACGAGAACAAAGGTGGGATGTGGGAGCCCACTTAGAAGCTGTTGCATGATTCCCTGTGAAACATCGTGGTGGCACAGATCAGCAGGAGAGCAGAGGCGTTAGTGAGAAGTGGTAAATTCTGGAAATGTTTTGAAACTATGGATGGAAATAAATCATGATTCGAAGGTTCTGAGTCAGGCAACTGTAAAGAGAGAGTTAACATTTTTGAGACAAACGGACTGTGGGAAGAGTGAGTTGGAGGCAAGGGAAGGCGAGAGCCCAGTTTGGGACATGTTAAGTTGCAATGTGCATTCATTCAGTGTCCAAGCAGAGATACCAAATAGGCAGTTGGACATCAGGCTGCAGTTCAGGAGAGAGGTCCGGACTGGAAATACAAATTTTAGAGTCATCAGCAAGGAGATGGTCTGTTAATTTTTTATTGCCATGTAACAAATTACCACAAACTGAGCTTCTTAAAACAGTACCCATCGTCTCACATTCTGCAGGTCAGAAGTCTGGACACAGTGCAGCTGGGGTCTCTGCCGGGGCTCTCACGGGCTGAAATCAGGGTGGCAGCCGCAGGGAGTCTTTGGTCCTTTTCCAAGCACACTGGTTGACGGCGGAGTTCAGTTCCTTGTGTCTGTAGGATTGAGGTCCCCATTTTCCTGCCGCCTATTGGTCAGGGGTCATGCTCAGCTCCCCAAAGCCGTCCACACAGTTCCCTGTCTTGTGGCCCCTCTATGACCTGGCAATTTTCCTCTTCAAAGCCAGCAGAGAATCTCTTTCTCTTAGAATCTTTCACTCCAGCAAAGGCCTCGTCCCTCTTTTCGGAGCTCAGGTGATCGGATGAGGCAAACCCAGGATAATCACCCTTTTGATCAACTGAAAGTCAGCTGATCAATGCCTGATCACAGAAGTGATGCCCTGTCACATCCGCAGTCTTGCCACAGTCAAGGGGAGGGGACAATGCAGGGGGGGGATGTTGAGGCCCATCTTAGAGTTCTGACTACTACAAATAGTTATTTAAAACCGTGGGATTTGATGAGATCACCAAGTTGAGTGCAGAGAGAAAAGAATATTAGTTCCTCGTACCTAGACCTCTAGAGCTGCCCAAATCTTCGTCAGTTACATACCAGAGCAGATTTCTGTTACAACCAACAAACACCAATGGATTCATCTCCAGATAAGTCTTATTCACACCAAGGTTTGAGACCCATTAGCTCAGAACAACAGAGTAAGACTGAGATGCAGAAAAATGCTGAGTCTTTTGTACCCAAAATTCAGAAATAAGATTTGTCTACATTTCCAAGGAAATCCCATCTAAATGACTCTCTTGATATTTACTTACTGGAAAGAGAGGAACCTCTGAGTATAGAATATGGAAACATGGCTAAATAGTGTTCTATGGTTCACTCTAGAAGACAAACTTATTTCTACTTCTAAATCAGTGACAACTATTAATAGTTTGTGACAATTCTTTTGGTTCCATCCATTGTTTTCCTCTTGGGTGTGGTGGGTAAAGAAGCAAAGGGGAACATGCAACAAGGGAGTGAGAATGTGACAAATGTAGGAAAACTCATGTAACCAGTGGCCTCTCTCTCATCCTACCTTCCCAAACCTTTGCTTTCATAAAGGCAGCAGAGCACGGGAACAAAAGCACAGGCGTTAGCGAGAGATGAATCTGGGTTTAAATTCTAACAGCTTCCATTCACCAGCTGTGCCACTTTTAGCTCATAGCCTGACTTTTTCTGCATTTCTTTTTTCTCATCTGTCAAATGCAATAATATTACCTTCCTCCCCGGGTTCTTAAAAGAATTAAAGGCAATAATGGATGTAGGCGCGTTTACATCGCAGGGTAAGTAATGGCCATGGTGACTATTGCTGTGGCTATTGTGCCTGTTACGGTCTTTGAAACAGGAACTGGGAGGATGACCTCCCTTTGTCTCTTAGTGTTGGCAAACACACAGATCGGAAACCTTAAGAGAGAAAAGCTGTAAATAGCATGAGGCAGCAGCAGCAGCACGGCCTGTTCACACCCTTTGCCCTGATCATGACTTGCTATTATTATCTGGTTCTCATCTAAGCTTAGCTTTGGATTGGACAGAATAGTAATAGGTGCGGGGGGCAGGGACAAAACAACCAACCCTGGTCGGTTGAGCACACCAAGGCAATGATGTAGGTATCGTGAAGTACAGGAAAAGTAAAAGCAAAGTAGAACATTAAAAATCCTTTTTAGAGTGAATGCAAACTCTGAATGATTGAACCATTTATGACTTTGGTCCCTGAATCAATATGGGGAAACATCACTTAAGATGTGCATGCCATGGTGTCTGTTCTCTTGAACATTTTTAACTACACAACTATACAGTATAACAACTGAATGTTACGTGGTTAAACTTGTTAAACTTGTAGATGTTTTTCCACACTTATCTACGCTATAATTCTCTTTTCTGATACATTTAAAATCCCTATACTACCTTTTGCATGTTAATAATTAAGATTTATGCCAGATTCAACTATTAATTTTTCTCAATAAATCTCACAGTTCTACTAGTGAAACTAATGGCACGCTCCCACCATTACATGATTTGTTTTAACATTCCTTGATTCCAAGGATTATCTTCATCCTAAAAGTAAAGATAAAGATGAGTCAAATGTTCCCTCTTGGAGCTCCTCTTACTCACCAATGCTTTAAACAAATCAGCTGCCACCTGGTTATAAATGACAAGGTCTAAGTATACGTGAATCTCACCCTGTCATTTTTCTTGGGTATAGATGCCCTTGCACCAAAATGTCTCCCATTCCAAGGGATTTGATGGCATCACAAGCAACAGAAAAGGGCCAGAGGTCAACGGCAAACATAATTGAAAGTTCTCTTGACCTAATAGTCCCGGGTCGACATGTTCTTATCCTCATCCAAGTTTCACCTTAGCTAAATTATAGTAATAATATTTTAAGTCAGAATATAAAACAATTGTATGTTTAGCTAAAGTGGGAGAGAGGGATTTTGACAATAAAAAATGCAAATATGTACTAGGACAAATGATTAAAACAGTATTTGACCTATGGATGCCTATGTTATACTTCCCATTTTGATTTGTAAGGCCTTAGGGGAAGAAGGAAAAGTAAACAATTTATAGGAAGGGATCAAGACTATTTTGTAATGTATCCATATTCTGTACATGAGATTCAACAAACAAATATAATAGGTATTTGGGGTCCAACTAAACTGGGTTTGTGAGTCTGTAGGTTATTGATTTCACCTGCCATTTTGTCAGCTGCTAACTCAGTGTGAGGGCACCACATGAATTCCCAATTTAATGCCTTGGTGGAATAGCTAATTGCACTTACTAAGCAATGCCTAAATTAACTTAAAGATGGAAGAAAATCTTTAGAGGTCAGAAAATTACTACACATATGTACTCTTTGACTCCCAATATTTGCATATATACTCATTTCTTTCCCTCTCTCCTTTTTCTCCTACTTTTTCACCTCTTCATTTTCCCTCCCTTTTTTCTTTCTTCCATATTTATGGTGAGACATCAGTAGTCTCACAGGTGTTATTTAAAACCAAAGAGCTTATTCACTCTTAGCTCATATTATTTAGGATTACCAATACCTGTTCTATAGTTTCATCACATTTCCTGGGAATTATTTAAGATCCACTAAGTTCACCATTGTGTAGAATTCATTCAATTGAGTTTCCTTTGAATCAAATGCAGAAATTGACTCCAGTTGTCGATACAGGGTGTTCATAACTCAAAACCAACAGGAAGTCTAGTGAGGTAATGAAGAAGAGGGAAGGGGATTAGATACCAAGAAATGAAGCCCTTTTCATGGTAAGAGAAATCTGGCAACCACAAACCGATAAGGAAGGCCCTGGGGCTGCCTTCCAAAGAGACGCCAATAAAGAGAGCTGATTCTGAATTCAGAGGAAGCAGCTGCCTGCCAGGGAAGGGTGAGGCCAACTGGAAGGGCAGAGAGGCAGTGGGGGTGGTGGAGGCAGCGAAAACCCCCAGTCAGAACTCCAGTGTCGGTCTTGGATTTGATGCTACAAGCTGCATGGCTCTGTGCCGTTCATTTCATCTCCCTGAGTCTTAGTTCCCTCGTCTGTATGATGTAGATCATAAAAACTCACTGCAGAGAATTGTTCTAAGGCTCAACTGAAATCAGGTAGTGGCAGCCCCTTATAAAGTGGAAAGTGATTATAAATGTTAATGTTAGCCCTTATTATTAGTGCTAGATTTGTGGCCCAATCTTATGATCTTTGCAACACAGAACGTGTCTCTGCCTCCATTCAATACAAGTTGGAGGGTTTCAAAGAAAATTTCAAAAAAGGAGCCTTTATTCCTGAGGAATGGGAAAAAATAATCCTAACTCTCAGCTACTTAGATGGAGTGCTGGCTCTCAGGCACATTTGGAAGTATGAAAAGTTAATTTTCTTGTATTTATAACTCCCTTTCTCTATCCAATCTTACCCTACCCAATCCTTCTCTAGGAAATATTTTCCTTTTCCTTCCTTCTTTGTACTATTTATTCTCCTCTTCTCAAACCTGGTCCCAGAAAGAATACTAAAAAACCCATTGTATTAGTTACATTAGGTTTTTAATCTAAGAGTTTTAAACAATGCGAAATGTATGACTCACTTATCTGGAAGTCTTGATAAGGGATGAATGATCCAGAGATTGGACAATGTCATGAAACACTCGAGTACATTCTCTCTTTCTCTGCTCTGTTAAACACGACGTCAGTTTCATCCTAAGGTTGTTTTCCGTGTGGTTATAGGATGGTGGCATGTATCAAATTAGGGCCCTATGCTTCATGTCCAAAGAGTGGCAAGTGACAGAGGAGAGGGAAAGGAGGGAGGAAGAAGATGCTTTCCCCCAGCCACTGAATCAAAGCCTTCCCTTCTGTCTAACGGGACCAACATATCTTGTTTGCCCCAGGCTGTCAAACGTGGAATGCCATGCTCTGTCTGAGTTCTTGAACCAGTTACTAAGAAAAGGAAGATTACCATGATTGGCTGAGAGTAATCAGGTTCTCTCCTTCCCTAACGGTGGGTTAATCTTCCAACCCCCATTGCTGCTATACGCAGGGTGGCTAGTAGAAGGGATAGTGTGGCGTTAACCACAATACCTAGTACACCCCAAAGGCAAACGTTATTGATGAGACTTCTTGTGTCACTTCTCCCAGAGACATCTGCATTTTATCAAAGGGAGAAACAAGACAAAGGAATGAATCACTGACAACTTATATTTCAAAGACCTGATTGGGAAAGACTCTCTTAATGACTCTAATATTGCATCCTCAAGATGATAGGCCAGATTTGGGAGGCAAAGAGTCTTCTCAAAGTCAGTGAGAAGGAATGAAGAGTCTGGGAATACAGGCCCATTCAGGAGGACTTTTACCTTAAGAATTTCTGTCAGGTGTGCACGGCCCAAAAGGAGGTATGATACCTTGGGGTGGGGGTAGGAGGACTTAGATCGAGGCTGGGAAATGGCAAATTGAAGACCCGTTGAAGGTATTAGTGTTAATCAAGCATAGAAGTTGAGGGCAGCTAGCAAGGTCAGAAAGTTTGGGAATTAAATCAGAAAGAACTGAGTATGAGGTCCTTCAGAGAAAGCCTAGTGGTAGTGACATATTCTCAGAGGAGTCACTGAGAAGACATGGTCAGTTCCGAGGTAGTATTTATTAACTACTAGGTGAGAAAGGAAGATGTTCTCTTTGGCTTTGATGTCAGTGGGCTTTTATTGCTTTCTGTATTACTTTTTAAGCATGTTTGGCTCAACAAACTGAATGAATTCTCTCTACCAAGAGGGTATCCTATATAAAGATATAGTCTCTAAATGAAGCAGAAATCATGTAGAAATATGGTGTAAAACTGTCTTTAGGTCTCTAATAGCATTTATCAGTATATTTTGTTCAATTAGCAGGGCTATCTTCCAAACTGTATCTTTCATCTTAATAGAACAGACCCCTGTTTGGGTGAGATTTGTAAGCATTAATTACATTTAGTCTTTCTAATCAAAATAAGCCTGCTTTGGATGTTGCCTAAACAAACAAGTAACTGTCTGTATTAACCATGACACTTTGGGCTTTAAATGATGAAAACTCAATTCAAACTAGTTCTTGCACATAAGGCAATTGCTTATTTCTGGAATGTCTAGAAATAACACTATCTTCAGACACAACTGGTGTTGGGATCAAAATGATGTCTCCAGGACTCAGTTTCCCCATTCTTCATCTCTCTTGACCTAGCTTGGCTTCATTCTTCAAACTGTGTCTCTCCAAGATGACCTCCAGTGGCTGCCACCCAAATCCTCTCAGCATAGCAATTCCAGCAGAAAAAAATGGTTAATTGCAAGTTTAAAAAAAATTTGTGAAGCATTTTTAGATATTTATTAAAATTATAACTCAAAGCAAAGGTGCCATCAATAATATCATATGGATATTTACCAATTTAATATGCAATGTTAAAAGCATGGTATAGCAATTCTAAATGGATAGCAGATCTACTTAGAATAATTACAAAATAAACTTTAAAAAAAAACACAGAGGAGAAAATCTTCATGACTTTTAGTTGGGGTTCTCCAGAGAGATAGAACCAAGAGAAGATATATACATACACACACACACACACACACACACACACTAGTTGTGAGTCAATTTCTTAAAAGAAACCTATACATATATATAGTATATACAATGGTATAATATTTATTCATTTAGTCATTTTAAGGAACTGACTCACAGAATAAGCTGAGAACTCCCAGACCTGCAATCAACATGCTGGAGACCCGGGAGAGCTAGTGTGTAGCTCTAGTCTGAATCCAAAGTCCAAAACCCAGGAAAGCCAATGGTGTAAGTTTCATCCAGGGGCAAGAGAAGACCAATGTCACAGCTTTACAGTCAGGCAGGTCGAAAGTTAAAACTTTTAGGGGCTGCCACAATTGACTCAAATTGGCTCATATGCCCATCTATGAACCATGACCACAGCCGTGCACAAGGGGTGCTCTGAGTCAGGTGCCTCGCTCCTTTGGTCAGGGGAAGGCAGGCCACTGTGATCTCCGGCCCCACCAAGTTCACCTGGAACGGACAGGGTTAGCACCAAAAGGAGAACAAAGGGCAGTTCTCAGAAGGACCCTGAAAAATCATGGCGGGCAGGGAGAGGCCACGGTTACCACAGTCCCACCCACTCTCTGGGTCTTGCTCTTTCCTCCATGACTTCCCAGCAGGTAATTCAAACATGTTCAGTGCCCCACCTTGAATATGAAATCATGATAATTCCCATCCACCCGCATCAGCGTGATATTTAAAAATCGCCTAATAGATTAAGAGTTCAGCAAATTTAATATAATGAAATGTTTAATAATACACATGACAGAGGAGACGAAGAATACTACCGTGATGAAAGTGTTTACTAACCTCCAGTGGACTCTGGCCTAATTAGATGGTAATCACAGTTAGCTAGTACACAGTGTTCCTACATAAGAAACAGGCACAATGAATGTTTGATCTGAGTACGGATAATCCCGGCCGGGTTCTGCTTTTAGAACCTAAGTCTTCAAAGGAGGAAACTTTTACCTAAATATTTTTGTATGTGCTTTGCTCCTTTATGATTAGCTTTGAAGGATTAAAAAAAAAAAAAAAAATTCCACCAAATCACCTGGGCAGAGATGTGTTGCGGCGTGCCTAAATGTCTCTTACATCACTCTCCATTAGAATTCTGCTTTCAGCACTTTAACAAGTGCGCTGAGCTCGGGAGGCGGCACAGTATTTGTTTTATTGACAGATTCTACTGCTATCTGTTATCCTGCTGTGGGTTTTGTTTGTAGTTTATAACAGGACAATTAAAGACATTGCTCCTTAGATACATGGTGAGATTGTTTATGTGAAAGTCATTTTGCTAATTAGAAATTATTACGTTAATATGCATCACTCTTTAAAACTAGTCTACCACTCCAAACACTAACTCCTCACTAGCATCTCTGAGAAACTTCCATAATCAAAAATATCTAAACACGAAGTCTGCAGGATAGTTCACGTGTAATGTATTTACCTAGTAATATGGAGCAGTTACATTGCCCTTACTAAGAAAAGAACTGCTTACTTAGATGCAAGAGTGGACCACACGTATAAAAATCTACTTTACAAAGTGGTTGCGAAACTTAGCAAAAACAACAAAAACTCTACTTACCTTAAAGAATTGTAAAATTCAAACAGTTTACATTAATAAAATTATTTGTTATAACTACAAAAAAAAAAAAAACCAAGGCTTTTGGGGATTTGTTTGTTTGTTTGTTTTGACAAATGAATATCATCGTATAATTCCTCCTGAATAACACTGGCCCCAAAAGAAAGTAAGATGCAAATTGCAACCTATTTATGGGGCAGTGACAGCAAGGAGCTGCCTTTTCTGTAACTGTCTGTGCCCTCAGGAATGCCATGCCTTGCTTATCTGAGCATGAGCTTGCTGCTGCGTTCAGTCTGGACCTCTCCATGTCTGCACTCCTGGGCTGCTAAACTAAGCAGGCCTCTCCACGCAGGTGGCCTCGCTTGCCTGCTTGTTTTGTGGCCCAGTGACAACCACTTGGCATTATCATGGGTGTTCCACACCAAAGTCCATAGAGACACGGGAGAAGTCAATTGGTCTAACGTCACAAGGGAAAAATAGGCACAGGCCTCCTGGACCCTTTTATTTCAGTGTTTCTGTGAGCCTTCTCTTTTATATTAATGTATGTATATTGGGGTTAAGGTAGGGGTAGAAGAATAATGATCACAATTCTTTATTTGGAGGAGGGGATTTTTACAGTGGAACAAATACATCTAGTTCTTATTCCATACAAATTTGTACTTGCGTACGTGATCCTACAAAAAAAAATTAAAAACTAGCAAACAACCTCACTTAAAAGTCATGCTTCATAGAGAAAAAGGTCTAGAGTTAAGCGTAGCTGCTTAGGAACAGTGTCTCTGTGAGGGTAGTGACGGTGTCCTGCTTACTATTCTGTCTCCACTGCCTAGGACATGCCTGGCACATAAATATCTGCCCTGTGGATGATCTCAACGCTAGTTCTCAGAAGCATTTGATTCATCACAGGAGCTCAGTTCGTGTTTATCTCCACGAAACCTCTTCCTCCTACTGCTCCAATCTTTTGAAGAGGGAAGTTGTAATCTGTGTGCGCCATAAAGAAAGGAGCCTGTGTGACCCAGCCACCACCAGGCCGCAGACTCCTCTGTCTCGTGAGGCTTTAAGAAGGACGTGGCATTTTGGCTGAGTCGTACGTTTCCCCAGTGAATGGGGGAAGGGAAAGGTACTCTAGCAGGGGGAAAACGTACTCAAAAAGCAGAGGTGAAAAACCCCACGGGATGATCTGTTGGAGAAGAAACTAGGAAACAGAGCCAAACCCTAGTGGTTCTTAAATGCCAAAATAATATTTCTTTCCTGTTCTACTCTCCTGAGTTAGCTCGGCTGTCAGATGGGTTGTGTGCGTGAGATGGCCTACCGCAGTGCCAGGAAGTAACCTTATAGCATGATCCCCAGGTTCAGTCTGTTTCCCCCTGCCGGGGACAGGGACTTCACAACCCTACCAGGCTGTGCTCAGCTGGTGGGCATTTGGAGCCGCACGCCTGCTGGTAATCCTTTTAGAGCCTCCGCTAAATCAGTCCTCACTTTATGCTTCTCCTAAGAGAACCAGACGTTAAGTCTTACGTGTCTGAAAGCTGAGATAATTAGACTTATAGACACAGGGCAAAAGTGTTTGAGAAATGTTGTGGATGCCTTGATGTTTCAAAGTAGGCCTTGAATTCTACTTTCTTTAAAGTGATTGCTTAGGAACACGGAAGTCCAAATCATAAGTTGAAGGCCGTATGCAGTCTTAACATCTAGCACAAGTCATCACATACGCTATAAATAATACACTCCTAGAAACCTTTCCCTTAATAACAAAAGGGCACCAAGCGGCCTCAGCATTACAGTCAGATCCTGGGGACCCTTTTGGTTGGAGAGGTCCAGAAAATCTTCGGGGAGTCCCTTAGGGACTGAGAGGCAATAGCTACTCAACAATCAGTATGGAGGTACTAGGTTAAATCACATGAAATTACTGATACCTACTGATACTGATCATTTTTGGTCTACAAACCTGTCAATTTCATAGGGTTCTGCCTAATGCTTCACTGTTTTCATAACCAGCTCAGCCATATCAGTATATACATCCCAAAGACAAAGCAGGAGTTATGTCTCCCTAAAAATGGACAAAGTTCAACTCTTTGGTTGTACTTAGCCAACACGAGTAGGTACGATCTGCCAGGTGTCTAGTTCACTCCATCCATGCAGACAACCAGCTATTTTAAATCACAAGGAGAAGTTGCTGGAGTTGGGAGCTTAATCAATACCTTTTCTCCAACCCCATTCAAAATCATAACAGCTAACATTTATTGAGCACACCCAAGCATCTCACCCCAGATTTCCGTTCAAGCTCCACCCTCAGCACGGCACAAGTGCAAGGTGGGGGTTCTTCCCAGAGAAACTGCTGAGAAACTCCTGCCACCAGTAACAAGGAATGCTTTATCTCTAATGGATAAAAAATAGATTCGAAATTCTTGCCCTGGATACCACCTTTCTATTTGAACCACGTGTTTCCAAAAGGAAAATTTTCTCCCGCAAGGCTGAGTTTGAGTCTCTCCCAGAGGATGGCCCACCTCCTTGTAGACGTCTTGGTGGGGACCAGACACGGCTTTGCCCTGAAGATAAAGGACCAAGTGGAGTTTGTGCTTCCTTCCTCTTAGCATAATTTCTCATTGTCCAACCAGGCAATTGAAATTATCAGAGAGAGAGAGAGAGAGAGAGAGAGAGAGAGAAGGAAAAAAATAAATAAAACCTGATGATTTAATGCTGACCTAATCTTAAATCTTCAATTAGACTTTATTGGTCTTCTACTAGCTTATTTTTTGGGAATTTCTTTCTTTCTTTTTTTTTTTTTCAATTTAAGTAATAGGCCAAATATTTGCTCCTAAGATTCAAGTCTTTATCCCTCTTTCAATCATATCATGACACCCAATTCACTTCGTTCATTTATGTGGCTATTTTGAAAGCCTTTAGAATATCAGGATCTCTCTCCTGAAACTCTGCTTTGAGAAAAAAAATATGTAAATGGTGTCCTTCCCTATCTCTGCCAAATATAAACCATTAGTACGAGACCCCTAGCAAGAGTGGTGTTGTGCTCGTGTTCCATGGAAGGAGCCTCATGCAAGCACACTCTGGGAGGAGAACCAGTTATCTGGTCAGCCTCCTCGGAGGATCTGAATCTCATACGAATTTATTAGCAGTGGGTTCCACCTGGTACCGGTATGTGTATAAAAATATCTGAACAAGTTCGTAATTCAAGACTTCTTAAAGAATCCATCGAAAGTGATGAAATAAAAAACTAAAGAGAGGCTACTAATTAACATAAGCATGTACACACACATCACACACACACCCCTCAACAGTAGCAGAACCACAGCTACCACCACCATGCCAAGAAAACAAACTGCAAATACTGTGCTATAAAGTTCTAGCATTTATTTCTCATCCCTTCTTACTAAGGAATTGGTAAAAAAGAAAAATAAATTAGCCAGGTGGGGCTAAGGATACTGCCTCTGGCCTAGCCTGTCTCCCCATCCTCTCTTGCTATCATAGACTCAGTTCTGCTGCCTGAAAACCCATTTCTAGGGATTCTAAATCTATTTGCACCATTGGGCTGCTTCTTTTTGGCATATTAGCTGCAAATGATTCTTAGTCTGCAATTGCTTTAAGTGGCCATTTTAAGTACACAGACTTTATCAACCACATTCCTACTGTGACTGCTTTCATTCAGTGCCTTGCGAAATGCTGGCCACCCGTGGATGGGGCTTGGTGGCCGTGCTTGCAAGCAGCCCTCTGCCTTTATTCTGCACCTTGAGTGACTCCACCACCGAAGCCCTGTCCAGCCTTCTCCCAGGCTGCAGCATTTTGGAGGGTTGTAAAAGCAACTGACTTCAATTTCCAGATTTTATCCAAACTGAAAGAGGTCTCTTAGACATGTGGAATTCGTGGACCTCTTGATAGGCCCTGAACAGCCCCTTCAAACTGCTGTCTTTGGCCACCAAAGCTGGGAGACAGGGGCTCTATCTTCAGGTGTCAGCTGGAACAAATAGCAAATTCTTTTGGTGTCCAGTTTTCTCAGGGAGACACTTTAAGGGGTACTAGGTCATTCTAGGGATGTGGCTTGAGCCACTAGAAACTGTGTTAGTGTTTGTTCAAGTCTGTGTGGGCCAAGGTCGAGACCTACTTGAGAACTGGGCTCTGAGAAGCCTAGCTGGAGTTTGGTCAAGGAGAGAATTGCTGTCTGTGCCACATGTAGATGTCAATAACTATAGTAGTAACGTGTGTATGTAGAGGTGGAAGAGGGTGTCTCAGGGAATGCCTGAGCCACTACTGACCAATTTTGCAATCACTCTGGGCTATACCAACCTAGAAATATCCATTCTAAGTATGATCATCAGAAATTGCCAATATTTGATAGTTTGTGACCCACAAAAGCAGCAATTTCATACAGTTCAATGCAATATTATTCACACTGCATTAAATCAACCTGGGAGACAGACGGACAGACATCATCAATCCTGCCCAGTGGGTCTGCAGACAGGGGGAGGAGGCAGCCCACAGTGGTTTTACTTTGTTCCTTTTTGTTTCATGCCAATTTTAACCAAGAGGATTGCAACAATATACAGGTTATAAGTGCTTTCTTGTTTTTACTCCTATTTGGGTAGCTACATCTGAGAATAGCAGTGGGATTTCTTTCTCAGCTCTGGAACCTTCATCGCTACAAAAAAGTGTATCAGTAGAATTTCAGAATAATTGGCCTAAATCCTATAGAAACAGAAAGCTATTGTTTCAAAATTTCTGAGGAAACATCTAATACAGAGGAATGAATTATCCTTTTACTTGAATTTCTCTGGTTGAGTTTCCCCATCAGTAACAGGGTACTATCATACCTGCACAATATATTGACCTGGTAATACAAATAAAAATGAGATAATGTGTGAGGTATTTAAAGGAATGATTCTATTATTTTTTAAATTTATATTCTATTTTAATTTTTCAAGTTAATCTGAATATTGTTTCAAGGGGAGCATTAATCAAATACATTACAGATAAACTTTACTATGCTGGAATCCTCCTTTATGTATTTACCTGTATGTATGGAACCAGGTCATCCTCCATGGCCAAGATCAGAGCAATTATGATTTCAAAACAAAGATGTGGCCATAAGTAGTCTAAACCTTGGCAGCCTTGATCTTCCTCTTTTTAGTACTTAATTGCCACAAAGTCAGAAATCCTCAGCACTTCAGGTCTTGCCTATTAATTAAAAATCTTAAATCTATGCATTGTGGAAATGCCTTAAAGATCTTGTCAAGTGCAGGCCAATTAGGGTCAGAGGATGTATCAGGAGATATCTTTACCTGTTGACATTTCCAAAAGATTCCAGTCTTTGATAAGGGAGGAAAAAAGACTGAGGGTAGAAGCAAAATGTTTAATCAGCCATTCCTTGATTACTGAGCCATAACCACACGCTTTGTTTTCAACACGATAGTTGCTATGCAGGTTGTATCAGTCTGTTCAGGCTGCTCTAACAAAATGTCACAGAACAAGCAGCTAAAACAGAAGACATTTATTTCACACCATTCTGGAGGCTGGAAGTCCAATATCCAGGTGCTGGCAACTTGCTTCTTGGTGACGTCCATCTTCCTGGCTTGCAGACAACTATCTTCTCTCTGTGTCCTCACGTGGTGGTGAGATAGAGTGAGAGAGAATATTCTGGTGTCTCTTTGGCTTCCTACAAGAGCACTAATCCCATCATGAGAACCCAAATTTCATGACCTCATCTAAACCTAATCATCTCCTAAAGGCCCCATCTCCAAACACCATCACTTTGGGGGTTAAGGCTTCACCATATGCACTTGGAGGGTGGCCACAATTCAGTCCATGGCACTGACTGACAATAACAACAACACAATCTCAAAAGTTCTAGGTCATCTTAGAAAGCAGCTTTCTAGATATCTCAATTTAACAAATATTGATAAAATACAGAGACAGCCATTTTAAAACTAAGGTCCTCAATGTTCTTCTGAACATAATCTTGCATCTTTATACACTATGGCCACACTCCAGAAAGCTTACATTATCTATTTCTTTGAGCGTGTATATTTCCTTTCTTTTGACTTATTCCCCCCAGCCATTTTTTTAAACAATTTGGCTTAGTGTGCTAAAAATAGACTGTATGCACTGTTTTTCCTCTTAGCTTTATTGTTGCACACTGATTTTTAATTGTCTTGGAGACTAGGAAAATCTCCTGTGAATGTAATCAGCTCACTTGATGGAAGCTCACGAGCGGATTAACACAACCCTAGATGTGGGGCCAGGATTCTTTCCAACTGCTTCAGCACCACCACTCCTTAATCAGGCACCCCTTTTGGAATTTATTTCTGCCCATGCAGAATCTGGGTATTAAATGCTCTGAGTTGCTATAGTTAGACAGACTCTATTTTTAGTAACAAACTGTTTCCCTGAGATACATACAGCTGCTCATTAACACTGGAAGCCTTTTCCACAAAGCTTGTATTCTCTTCCTTCCTTTTTAATGCTCAATAGGCTGAGGAGGGAAAATACAAACACAGGTTATATTTAGTTTTCTATTCAGCCATGTCAAGCCCTAAATCCAGAGGAAGTTATAAATACACTACAAGGAAAATGTTTCCTTTTAAGTAGCATGTTAATACCCAGCAGTATTGTGGTATAAAGGGTAGAGAGGAGCCTGTAACCCTAATAAGAGAGTCACTAAATTAAAATTTGACTTTTTGAAGACATTGTCCATCAAGTGGAGCTGATGTTCACATCGTGTGTGTTGAAGACATCCCAGGACATAGCAGATGCTCATTAAATCTTTGTGGAAGGTAGAAGGGTTGATATTATAATTTGTAGCAGGTACCCAACAAACGTTGAGTGCTTGAATGAATATGTCATTTTGTACAGTTTACTCTTGGAAAGCAGAGAGAACTCCTTCTGAAGCAAATTCCCTGAAAAGGTGAGCATTGCAAAACCACAAACTGTTCAACCTATTCCCAGAAATGGGTCCAACAGTCAGCGTTTGCAAGTGTCTCAACTCCTTCCTCTGTGGCAATGAGCTTTCATTAACACCAAGGCAACAAGAGGCATTCCCTGCCTTTGCAACTCCTGGCTTGTTAAAACTTGGACACCTGCTACCAGCCAATTGTCCTTTGATCAGTCCCATCTCACTCCTAACCAGCCCTTCCTCATTTTCTATGCCCTCTTGGGGGCCTGGTGACAAACACCAGGAACCCACCCACCACTCCTCTTCACACCTCTTTTCATCCTTCTCAGAAGGCTTCTACACGCCATGACCACCTACCTTTCCATTGCTCCCCATGCTCAGGGTAGCACAGGGTCTATTCTAATGGAAAGGGCAGGGGCTCTGGCGGTCAACAGGCTTGCGTGTAAATCCACCCATCTACTTTTACCTGGAGTGGGTGAGAGTGTACCTTGCATGAATTGTTTAATCTCTAAACTTTGGGTTCTCCATCTGAGGGATGGAGGAAAAAGACATACCTACTTCAGAAAGTTGTCATGAGAATTACCAGAAATAATTAATGTAAATAATCTAGTCCAGTTCTTGGTGGTGGGTAGAAATGCTCTATAAATGGGATAATTATTGTTATTCACAACTCTGTGAATTTCACCTCCAGCAATCATCCTAAACCTTGACATCTTCCTTTTTGCTTTCTTTCAACTTCTGTCCATCATACACCAGTCCCTTTCCCCTTCGCAATTTATCTTTCTCTCCCTTTCTTTGTTCCACTCACAAATCAAAACAAGGCTACTTATTAAGTGTAAGAACAGCATTACTCATACACTCACAGATAAGAAAAGGGAATCCATCAATTTTGAGATGAAATATTTGGAGTGAACTATGGGGCTAGGGTAAATAAATGGAAACACCCTTAAAAAGAAGCCCAGATATGCAAGAACATATCTTATTTTGTGATCAGCCTTGCAGCTTCATGAGATAAATAAATGGAAACTCACAGACTTTAAAAACATACCCTGGATATTGTCTCCACAATTTTAAATTTTGTTCGTATCCCTGCTGCCATTTCTCTAGAACTGCATTGTCCAATATAGAATCCACCAAACATATTTGGCTACGTAAAATGAATTAAAAATAAGTAAAACCAAATATTCAGTTTCTCAGTTTCAGTGGCCACATGTGGCTTGTAGCTACCACATTGGACAGTGTACATATAGAACATTTCCTTCATTGTGGAAAGTTTTTGTTCTGTTTTGTTTTGGGTTTTTTGTTTGTTTGTTTTCTTTGGTTTTTGTGGGGTTTTTTGTTTTGTTTTGTTTTTTGAGACAGTGTCATTCTGTCACCCCAGCTAGAGTGCAGTGGTGTCATCATAGCTCACAGCAACCTCAAACTCCTGTGCTCAAGCAATCCTCCTGCCTCAGCCTCCTGAGTAGCTGGGACTACAGGCATGTGCCACCACACTGGGCTAATTTTTCTATTTTTGTAGAGACAGGGTCTTGCTCTTGCTCATGCTGGTCTCAAACTCCTGGCCTCAAGTAATCCTCCTGCTTCAGCCTCCCAGAGTGCTAGGATTGCAGGCATGAGCCACCATTCCCAGCCCATTGTGGAAAGTTTTATTGAACTACACTGCTGTGGAATATGGATTTTTCATGGTAAAACAAAGATGAAGATCTACACTGCACCCAGATGATGTACTTTTGGAGGGAATCTTTACTGATCTGGACCAGTGTTTAATAAAGACTTCGTTATTTCACCACATGACTCTTCTGAATGTTTCAGTATGTAGCACAAGAAAGCCATCTCTCTGCTCTTCTGACGTAGTAGCTTGTGGCTTCAGAAAGATGTAAAATCACAGATTCAGACTTCTCTCTTGCACAATTCTGCAGGCAATGAGCAGCCAGGGAGTCAACCTTTGTTCTAAGCCACTTTGTTAGCAAGCAAATTGGGTGAGGATAACAATTTAGTCATCATGTTCTCCCTAAATGCAACAGGGATTATAAGTATACAGCCAAGGTCATCACGCAGTTCTGGGAATAAAGCTTCCCCAGTTTCCTGTATAGCATTTATGACACTTATCAAAATGATACTTGACATTTGCAAAAACTTCAGCACATGGACCACCTGCTCAGGAAAGGAAGTCAGATAACAGAAAACTATTTCCACGGACGACTGGGCCAGTCTTCTTCAGTAGCCATCTCAGTTGAAGCATGTGAAATATTCTCCTGACCTACTTTCCTTTATTATTTGGACACTAATTTCCACCTTCTAAAATGCATCTATTGCATTTGGTATCCCAGTAAGTACTTTATTAAATAGAGGTTGAGCAGCCTTTCACTTAACTCTGCCATGAGCTTATTAAATTAAATAAAAATTGTAAAAAAGATCAAAGTTCTTTCTTTTAATTCCTTTGGATCCTTTAGGGAAACCACTGTTTATCTCTGTAAAGTTCAAGTCTGCATAACTACAAGTCAGCCAAATGTGACATCCAACCACGGAATCTTGCGGAGGCCATTTCCTCCTCCCCTCTCAGTCTTCATTTTCTCGTTCCCTGCCCAGACTACAGTTGGGAAGTTGCTGAATGAATTCACAAGTACTGCCATTTGCGCTTTCTCACACTGTTTAAAGGCAGAAGTATCAGATTTCATAGCACTGTGAAGAAGTTGGCAACCACTTCAAAGCAATTTTGAAGCATCTATTACTTTATTAAGCAAGGACAATAATGATCTGCAAAGTGCCAACTAGCTCATGTGTTCCTGTTCTTCCTGCATTTCATTGCAAATACCACAGTCTCTCCTTCTCCGCTTAAACACCAGTTAGTACATCACCTTTAAAATTATAGATCTGATAGCAATCACAAATAAAGGGCTAAAACCACAAGTTAAATGGCTTACATAGCAATGAGAGATACGGAGGGGCAGAAAGTCTGCTGTAAAATAATTTGTCTCTTGTTGCTTTGCCTGTAACAGTATATACTTTGTTACCCCACCCCCTTCATTTCTGCCCTTTATGTATTTCTCCAGATACTGTGAGACTCAATAGCCCATCACAAATGGTTAGTCCCTGCAGTAACGCGGAAGATATTTAACTCAGTGTTTCCAACCAGTTTAACACTCACTAACCCAAGTAGAGATGGTATAAGTACAAATATTCTGTGCTATATTCAAGGAATATATACAATCTAGTCTTCGAGACAAGTCTAACCCACATTAAGCAACAATGACAACTGCAAGATTAATTATGAATTTGGGAAAGTAAATTAGCCTCCCTGGCCCCCTTTCTAGTTTACTGTCTTATGAATACTAGGACAGTAAAACTAGGGGGCTTCGTTATGTCTTACAAGCTGTAAGTCTGCAGATGTTAAGAGCCAAGGTGACAATTGAGCTGCCATTCCTGAAACTTGACCTTGTCACTTTTAACAAGGCTTGTTCTTACCAAGTGATCCCTTGCACTTAGAATCTATTTGTCAGCAGCCAGTGAAACTCTACGCTAGTTGATATCCACACTCACCTCTCCCCTCTCTGGCGGTCCACACTGGGTGAGATACATGGAGTGGATGACTTTCAAAGCCATAGTTCAGCCAAGTTCACCTTTTTAATGTTATCCATTGATATTTGGTCCTGTCAAAATCTTCTTCAAGTTCCTATAAAGGAAATAATTCCATGGATTCCAAGTGTTAAATATGATTATTGATCTTTCCATTTACATGAACATAGTAACAGTTTAGCAGTTATAATTTCTATACCACTGAAAAGATCAAATACCGAAGAACTTGGAAATGGTGTCTACCTACAAAAGCCAAAGCAAAGTTTAGAGATTATCTACGAACATAGCCAGACATATGAGTATTTGAGAACTCAGGCCCGAGGCCAAGGTCCATTTAAGGAGCATAGCTGGGTATGGCAGACCATAAGGGCACAGGAGAAATGGAATGGGTCACTGGGTGTCCCCAAATCTCCTGTTCACATGATAGAACCACTGCCCTGCTCTTCCCTTTGATTCAGGTCAAAGTCAAAGTTAAATACCTCCTTTGACCAAACCAATAAAGCTCATCTAATAATTAAATAATGACTAGTAAAACTACAATTATGTTTTATCAAACATTGGGGTTAAAGAGATGAATTTTTGTTCTTTGTCCTACATTGTTCTTGAATCACAGAAATCATTTCTCACGGTAAACTAAACTGAATTTGCATGTGTTGTGCAGGGCAAGAGAGGGAGTTCTAATAAATATAGAAGCAGGCCGGGCGCGGTGGCTCACGCCTGTAATCCTAGCACTCTGGGAGGCCGAGGTGGGCGGATCGTTTGAGCTCAGGAGTTCGAGACCAGCCTGAGCAAGAGCGAGACCCCACCTCTACCAAAAAATAGAAAGAAATTATATGGACAGCTAAAAATATATATAGAAAAAATTAGCCAGGCATGGTGGCGCATGCCTGTAGTCCCAGCTACTCGGGAGGCTGAGACAGGAGGATCGCTTGAGCTCAGGAGTTTGAGGTTGCTGTGAGCTAGGCTGACGCCACGGCACTCACTCTAGCCTGGGCAACAGAGTGAGACTCTGTCTCAAAAAAAAAAAAAAAAAATATAGAAGCAGAAACACGTTTCTGTATGCAAACGGCCAGTAATAGGAACTGAGAGAAATGAGAAACCATAGTGTGAGGCCCAGAACAGTATAGCCTGGCTTGCTCAGTCACTTTATGAACCCAGCTTGACCCTGAACTGCTGGTGACTTTTCTGAAAGTATCATATATGTTCTCCAGTGATGAAGGATTCCAGCAGCAAAAAAATTCAAAAACCAAGTCACAGCCTTTGAAGATCATTCCCAAAGGGCCATTTCAGAATGGTTGGAGCAAAGATAATATTGCTCGTATGAGTTTACAGCTTCCCAAAGAACGTCTCTGCAGAACCCCCATGTAAACGCCTAAGAGCACCCCCCAGCGCACAGCTCTGTGCAGTCTTCTCCGTAAGTGACGTGCCCTCAGCCACAGTCCTCCCCTACGTCACTGTCCCCGCCCCAGGGTCTCAGCTCTTTCTCCCTAAATCCTGTGCCCGGGGTTAAGTTCTATGTTTTCCAGAGAACTCTTCCAGATCAAGTAGTCTACCCTTAATCAACTCATAGCCAAGGTTGCCTACGTGTTTGTTATGGACCAAATGTTTGTGGCCACCCCCCTACAAATTCATATGTTGAACTTCTAACCCCAATGTGATGGTATAACGAGGTGGGCCTTTGGGAAGTAATTTAGCTCGTGCGGGTGAAGCCCTCACGAACGGGATTAGTACTTTCACAAAAGAGACCCCAGAGAGCTAACCCTCTTTCCACCACATGAGAATATGACAAGAAGTCAGAAATCTGCAACCCAGAAGAAGGCTCTCATGAGCACCCAATTAACTGGCACTTGAATTTCCAGCCTCTAGACCTGTAAGAAATAAAGTTCTATTGTTTACCAGCCACCCAATCTGTGATACGTTTGTTATAGCAGCCCAGACAGACTAAGACAATGTTCCTGTAGCTTGTCCTTTTTCTACTTGAGCTATCTCAATTATTTTCTTATACTGGTCCTCAAACTCTATATTATTTATCTTCCCATATATTGTTCCATATCTTCTTCCTCAATTAAACTGTAAGATATTTGAAGGCAAAGATGTCTCTTGGGTTTTGTTATATTTACCATGACTTCTAACACTGTGCCTAGTATATAGTAGGCACTCAATAAATATTTGTTAACTTCTTAATTGCAAGATAGTTTCCATGTAACTTTTATCTAATATTTTCTTCTTGAAATTTTTTTTTGGTTACGTAAAGAATAGAATTAAAACATATAGGCCATTAGATTTATTCTTAAATTTGTGCAAATGATAAAACTCCTCATCTTTGCTTCCAGTCAACAAATATATATTGATCACCTCCTCTGGGGCAGCCACTATTCCAGGTGCTGAGAATACAACTATTAAAGAATGGAGCTTATATCTTAAGTGAGAGAGAGAGGGAGATAATTGCTTAACATAAATAGTAACAAATAAAAAGTAAACTATATATTATTTCAGTTGGTGGCAGGTGCTAGGGAGAAAGAAATAAAGCATGGAAAACTATTAGGGAATATGGAGTGGAGGTCCAGGCAGAGAGTATAATTTTAAACAGGATGCTTAGTGAAGACCCTAGTAGGAAGGTGATATTTGAGAAAACACTTGAAGATAATGGGATATCAGACTCTGCAACATTTCGAGAGCACTTGGGATGCTCAAAGAAACAAGGGTCTGTATAGGTAACTGTAGAAGTCCTCAACATTTCAATGGCTTATTTTCTGGGCTGACAGTCCCTTTCTAGAGCCCCTAAGTAGCTCCATATCCCCCCTGTGCTTTACTTACACCTAGATATGAATCACAGTGTGACATTAGTGTTCTATTGTATGTCTCCCTCAAGAGACTGTGAGTTATCTGAAGGCAGGGATTATCTGATTTATCAAACCCAAACCTCATAGGATTTTCCTGGCCAATGGTGCAAAATCCATAAATGTTTCTTGGATATTGAATAAATCTGCATTCAGGTAAACAATTCATCTCGTCTGAATTCAAAACAGGACTTATACTAATTTGAGTCAAATGGTGTTTGTTGCAGATACATTTATTTTTTAATGTAAACACTTGGTAAACTTCTTTTGAAATAAAGAATTAAGTTTCCTACAAAAAGTCAAGTAAAACTGGCCCCGTTACCTCTTTTGGCACTTCTGTCTGCACTGTGGAGAACTCACCAAATATGGATTTGAAACTGGGTAGCACATTGCTGCTGTTCGATAAAGGAGGGACAGCTAGGACAAGAAGAGATGATACAGGTTCCCACAGGAAATTTTTAAACTAGCATACACAGTACTAATTTAGCCCTAGAGTTGTTAACACGAGGAAGGAGTAAAGTTCAAGCCATTCAAACGCACAAGGACAAATGAGGTGACTTCACAGTCTCCTTGGCATAATCATGGCTGTGTAGACACAACTTTCTTGCTGGCTTTCAAGTGGGGGGAGGGGATTTGAGGAATGCCACTTTCTTCTAACAATGATCACATCTCATGGAAGGGAAGTTTTCTTTCTCTTTCAACTTATCTTTAGTTGTCCCCCTTATTAACATTAGAGCCCCCAGGCCAGAGAAGTCTAGCAGTCTGTCATCCTGGCCATCTGTCCAGCATGGCTAGAGAAAGGCGATGCATCGGGTGGCCCCGAAGGCCGACATCACCTCCCCTGTGGATGAGCTCTCTGACAACAAAGTATCATAAGGAAGTTTATTCCAATCAAGTGAAATCTATTGTAATTATACTTTACACAACAGGCCAAAGTCATTTGATATCACTCAATACCCAACTGTTAGCATTCCATGGTGTCTCTTGAAGTGCTTAGGGAAAACACAGATGACTCAGGGCCCCACCATATGCCCCTTGTCCATGAGCTGGTGGGGTAGTTCCAGTAAGATCTGCTGCTGGTTTCCAGCCAGTCGGGATCCTGCTTGCTAGTACTGGTCCAGTCAGTTAATAGCTGGCCAGGTACAGTTGTTGCTCTTAATGGTAACTCTCTGCCATGCCCAGAGGTGACCTGGTGCCTGTAAAAGGCTGCTCTAGCCATTCTCACTGCTCACATTCCACCCCACTTCCACTCCTAACACTCGCCACTCATCTGGTTTCCCTCCTGTTAACCGGACTCTCTTTCTGTGCCTGGTTCCTTCTGATTGACAAACTAGATGAATGGTTTTATTTGATTTTATTTCAGCTTCTACCCCCAGATACTACCTCTCAGGGATGTTCCTTCAGTGCCTGAGCATTAGCACCAAGGGCATGGCTTGGCCATCCCTGGACACCTGGGTACCAACCAACAAGTGTCCTAGGCTATTGCTTATCGAGGAGGGGACATAGATGGAGCATCATCTATGGTTCCCCACCACAAAATAAATATAAAACGAATGAAATAAAGGGAATGTATTCAAAATCTCTGCAACAATAGGAATCTGTTGTTCTGTGATTCCAAGGCACGTTTTAAGCCAAGGAGCATTGTAGAGAGAATCAATTATGTGTTCCTAGATTCTCTGGGCTGTGAGTTTGGCCAACACATCAGAGAGAAAAGGATATGTTGTCCAGACTAGGTGGGCACAAAGTGGATGGGGGCACAACTTTGCCAACTTATTATAAAGAAAAATAATTTGAAAAAGGTAACCATGGGCTAGCCCAGGAAGATTCTTAAGTCTTATGTTTGTCTACAAACATAAAGTTCTTCCTTTTGGGAGCAGTGACTATTATGATATAGCCTGGAGATCACCTTGAAACCAGTAGCAGAGACCCCTGAAGTTAGATTTTAAAGAAGGTTAGAGCTGGGTTTGAAATTTTAATTATTTTATAGATGAAAAACCAAGGCCTTGGGAAGTTAACTGATGAACCCCGAGACTTCTGCTGGAGCTTCTCTACTCAGACTATTCAGACTTCTGTCCCTAACTCTTTAATTGAGTCCATACATTTCTCACTTTAACTCTCATCTCTCTCCGAACGCTATCTAATGATGTTGTATATCCCTTCCCTGAGAGAAGAAACATGAAGTGTGCGAAACAAGCAAATTGCATACAGTTTCCCCCAATTGACTCAAGAAAATGAGCCCTGAGGTCTTCCTCTGACCCAACACCCCCAGATGGTGCTCTGACTCAGCTATGAGCCCCATAAAGGCAGAGACAGTCCTCATCATGGTTTCCCAGGGTTCAGCACATGATTCGTTATTAGCACTCAATATGTATTTATTGAATAAATGAATGAATCCTCCTAGTGTTAACTGTAGGGCAGTCAACATTGGGACACATTGACTTAGCTATTACCTATTATAATATTTCTGACCAGTAAGCTCTCTTGGTTAAATTATGTCAGCAAAGTCATAGTTTGATTATCTTATTAACTAGTTATCTATGTTCTGATCATTGAGATTATTTTGATCGATAATCTACTCATTTTATTGAAGCCGGCCATTATAATTGAAAAACATTTTTCATCAAGGGCCATAAAACTATTTGCGTTGTTTGACTTAGTAATTATACTTTCAGGAAATAACCACCAAAGCAGGTGATTTGTAAATGTGCCCAAAAGTATTCATAGCAATATAATTTATTTAAAAATTGTCCATGATTAAAGAGTAAATAAGTAAATGAAAGCACATTCATTAATACACAGAATCATTTGGTTACTATCTGTTAAGTGCCTGCTGTGTCCAGGCACGACCCTAGGCATCTGCTAGACATTGTAAGCAAAATAAACATCTGTGCCATCTCAGAGTTTGCACAGTTAAAAAAATTATGTCCTTAAGAGTATTCCATGACATAGAGAAATGCTTAACAATTACATTAAGTAAAAAAGACAGGATACAAAATCATGTATTCATGACCTTCACATATTTATATATCTACAGAGAATTATTAAAAGATAATAAGTCAAAATGTGAATAGAAGTTGTCTGAGTGTTGAAATTGAGTTATTGTTATTTTTCTTTATGCCTCCCTATACTTCAATATTTTAGAAATTTTTTTTCAATAAGCAACTTTTATAATCAGATAAACAATGGAGTAGGTAGGACAGTGAGTAATACACTCACCTGAGCCACAGGAATCTGGAGCTCTCTACACCTACTCTATGTTCCTTAGAGGTAATATAAATTTTTTAAAGTATAGGTTTCCCAATCTACAAAGCCCCTCCTTAGCATTCCTTCATCTGGCAGCTGGGAATAGCAAGCAATAACCTGCCATGAACAATTGCTCAGTGTTAAATGTGTTTGGAGCTGATAAGTTAATGAGTTGATGGGTAAGTGTAAACTGTGTTTTGAGATATTACATATTCTAATATCCATGGAAGTATTTATACAATGCTACTTGTATACAAAGTAGATTGAGCATCTGTGAGCATAATACACATACACACACACACACACACACACTCAACAAAGGGTAACAATACAATAGGGAGGCACTGAAGATGTTCTAAAACAGTCCTAATGCCATATAATTTTATTATCAATTTAGGTAACACTTAAACTAAATATTCTTTACCTTTTATCCCTTTTTAAGACTTTGAGCAAATAGGCACTTAAACACTAGGAAAATATTAATAATTCTTTATCAGACCACGTGTCCTAATTTTTGTTTCAGGATCTAAGATTACCTAAAAGAAGAGGGATGTATCAATGTTCATGAAGTAACATGAAGAGAGTCCCAAAGAGAAGAGATTAGTCCCCAGAAGAAGAGATTACCAAGTGTGTACAAACATGTCTAATTGCTCTGTTGTCATTTGCCTATATATCTGTGTGTTCTAAACCCACACATGTAAAAATTAATTTGAGAAGGAAACTAAGCTGAGAAGGACAAGGGTGCCTTGAAGGCATAATAAATTAGGTGAAAATGAATAATTGGAACAATGACATAAGGATCAGAAATCGTATAGCATCTCAGTTCTGGACAGTGGGATCAGGGAAGGGAGGAACACAGGGTAAAGGCAGAGTTGGGTATCAGGTTTTTCTGAAGTGTATGGAACTAATCAATCAATACCTTTGAAGGGACCAAGAAGCCTCAAATACTTGATTAATACCCAAAGTAGAAAAAGTTCAAGATTATTTATCTAAGCTTTCAGGGCAAGGCTAATGACTACAGGAAAGGAAAGAACAGCAGGTTAAAACTTACTGTCGTTGGTACAACTAACAATTGTTGTACAATAAGCAGCTGCAATTTATTGCCGCCCTCTCAACTAGATGACTTGCAGAAAGAGGTCACTATGGAAGGATAGGAAGGGAATACAAAAGACTGTTCGAATTTTGCTCTAAATGGGCAGCTAAGAGAAAAGCAATCTCGTTTCACCCCGAAGACCAAGGAGTTTACTGACATGTGAACAACCCGGGCTTAGAAAAACATTGTGGGGTCAGAAAGTCTGCAAAGCAGATGCCAGGGAGGCCTCAATTCAGAGGAGACAGCTGGTAGGAAGAGGGCTGCTTTCCCTGGGGAGTATGTATAGATTCCATTCCCTAAATAGCTTCCCCCTGTTCCCTGCAAGGAACACCGCACAAGGGGAAGGGATAAGGATGCATTATTTTTTTTCTGTTGCTGTGTTCATTTTTTGTATTGACAAATATAAATTTTTGGATTGACAAATACAGATTGTTTTCTTGTGTTTGTTCCCTAATATAACAGTGATACATATTCATACATGTTTATTATAGGAAATGTGTAGATGCAGAACACAAAAATAGAAGTTAATACCACCTATAATTTCATCACTCAAAGATACTAAACTTTAACATTCCGACATATATCCATCCAGCTGTTATTTTTTTTTACAATGCATAACTTTTGTATTAAATTGGGGATCATTATGAACATACTTTTTTGAATTAATAACTTGCCTTCTAAATTTTAAATAATATCATGATTACTTGGCAATGTCATTAAATATTCTTTTAAAACATGATTTTTAATGGCTGCATGGAATGCTGTCATATGAATGCCTTTTAATTTATGTAACTATTACCATACTCATATTTCAACCGATTTTGACCTATACAGAACTTTATCATGCATATCCTTGTAGATAAGACTTTAACAAATCTCTTTTTTGTTTTTCTTCTAGATAACTTCCTAAAGGTGAAACTGGATAAATGCCTATCCATAATTTTTTCAGGCGTTTGAAAGCTGATGTCAAATTGTTCTCCAGGAAAGTCTACTGATTTTACCAGCCGTGTACAAGACTGCCTATTCTCTCATATCCTCAATAACATTAAATATATCTCTAAAAAGAATCTGTTGGGTTGATAGTTAAATATGATTATTACATTATAGTTTTAATTTCAATTTTTAAAATTATTAATGAGGGTTCCCTTATATGTATTCACTTGTCACATTTTAACATGCAAAATAAAAGGCAATTTTCTACATCTTCCTACACAAAAGTAGACAGAGTACACACTCTTCTCCACTCCCTCCTGACTCTTGAGTTACCATGTCCCTCACTTAGCACTGTGCTAAGAGCTTGACTCAGATTATCTTGTTCAATCTTGGCAGCAACCCTAGAAGCTAGAAACTGCAATTGTCCCCATTTTGTAGATGAGGAAACTTAGGCTTCCAAAGGTTTTATGACTTGCCCAAGATCAGATGGTCCAGATTGACATCCAGGCAGTCGAACGCCAGAGCCCGGGGCTTAAACATTAATCTGGCTCTTTTCCTGACATCATCTGGAATTCACAGTGTCCAGCTACATGCCTCACTCACCCCTCCTCCGTACAGCATCCCTAGCGCAAACTCCCAGGTTAAATCTAAAGACTTGTGCCGTAACGTCTGAGAGGGAATTCAGTGGTCAGTGTCATGGATGGGGCGCTGAATTGACAAACGGAAAGCGGCCAAGCCCACAGTCTCACACCTCATTCTTCCAGAAGGATCAGCCAATAGGGCTTCTAGTCAGTGCTCCTGGGAGGTGATTAGACTTGCATTTGGAAAAGTGACAAGCACGAGAAAAAAGAAAGGCATCATCCATAGTCTTTCTTCACCTTGCCTCCATATCTGCACAAACTCGGGCAAATATAGCCCACTGCAGATAGTAGTGCAAAGTGAATATAAAACAGAGGTAGTAGCTGTTATGCATAAAAATCTAACCTGGCTCCAATCCCTTCCTTGGGTGTAAATTATGCCTTTGGGAATGTAGATGAACTCCTAGAAGCCTCTAGGATCCCACAGCATACGGGCGTAGTGATTGTACCAATGGCCCTGTAGAAATAATTATGCCCCAAAAGAGGGGCTCAGATGTACCCATGAGGAAGCTGATTGATCTTGCAGGTGGTGATTGACTGAATAGTAGCCCCCAAAGATGTTGAGGATGTAATCCTGGGAACCTGTGAATGTTACTTCACACGGTAAAAGAGATTTTGCAGGTGTGATTAAATTAAGAATCTTGAGATGCGGAGATTATTACCTGGGTGGGACCTAAATGTAATCAAAAAGTATCCTTGCAAGGGAGATGCAGAGAAATATTAGACTAAAGAAATGAAGGCAATATGAAGACTGAGGTAAGACACCCTGCTGCTGGCTTTGATGAGGAGGAAGGATCCACAAGATAACGAATGCAAGGAATACTCTAGAAGCTAGAAAAGGAAAGGAAACAGATTCTCCCCTAGAGACTTGGACGGGACAGTATGTCTTGCTGACATCTTGATTTTGGCCCAGTGAAACTGATTCCAGACTTCTGACCTCCAGAACTACAAGAGAATAGAGGAGTGTTGTTTTAAGCCACCAAGTTTGTTACAGCTGCCATAGGAAACTATCGACAATACACAGACTCAAACCTAACAACCACTTTATTCTGCATTCATTTAGTAGCCCCATTTTCTCTTTATGAAATGAGTAGTAAACCTCACCATCAGGTGCTCTGTGAACAAAGAAGATCAACGGCTGGTCAATCAGGTACCACTGCTAGCTGCTAGAAGACTTGCTTCTCATTTCTTCTGACCCTGGGTGTATTGGCTTGGAGGAAGCTGGAAGTATAAGGCAGGCTTCCCTAGGATCCACACATCCCAAAGCTCATTAAGATCTTCCGGTTTTCCTCACCAACAGCTAGCAAGGCAAAACACTGAAACTCACCTGTCATGATCCTGCAGTCCTAGACCACTTCTCTACATCCCCGTCCCATGTAGGTGGAGACAGGCTGGAGTCACAGTGTTGCGGTGACGTCCGCAGATCAAGGACAACGTAGAAAGTTCTTCTCACTCATCCTTAACAGGAGGACAACAAAGAGTCACCACTGTAACTCAATTCCTGTTGTTTGGGTCGAGTTGACTTTGAGCGAGAGCTTTGAGAAATTGTTCAAGGCATTTGATAAGTAGTGTGTGGCCACATTGCGGGTACTTTGGCAGCATTGAGTAGTAGAAGGTAGGCTGGTCTTAGAATTAGATGAACTCACCTTTGACATCTCACATGTGGCCCTCAGTGTCCTCACCTGTAAGATGAGAGGGTTGGATTAGATTGGTGTTTGCACACAAGAATTTCTTATTTACTGATTTCATTGGCCTCGTTGTCAAAATAGTTTGAACATAATTGTTCAATGTATAGCTTAGAAATAGTGCTGTTTTTTTAGAACATGAATGCAATGAAAATTATTTTTCCTTTTATAGATAAAAATGTGTAGAATAAGCATCCTTTTGCATTCTAAATAGAGACGACTATTTTTTGAAGAGAGTATTTCAAGAGAACAACCAAAATAATGCCAGCTGGTACTACAATTATCTATCATATTTATGACAGTGAAGTCTTATGATATTTAACCAAATATTTAACCAAGTATCATATTTATTTCTAAGCCCCTCCTTTGACCCTATGTATAAACCCAAGTCTGCAGTATTGGATCTTTTGCTGAACTTTAATGAATGGTATAAATTTTAGGAGCTATCACAACATACATTTTGTCTTTAAATACCTCCTGAAATAAACTTACAAAGTCTCTAAGATCAACGGCGCTCTGCAGGAAAGTGCTGATCACTACTTGTTAAAGAAATTAATTTATGCAGTATCATAGGTGCCATAGGTGAGAAAGTGCTTATCGGTGAATATTTCTACAATCATAAACCTGCTAAGAAAATGCATTTGCAGCTCCTCAAGCTGTTAACTTTGTGTTATTTACTTTGCAAGGGCTTCATCTTTCTCTTTCATCTTCGTAGAGGAAAGTGTTTAATTTGCTGGAAGGCAGAGCTGGAAGGTTGGAAAGACCCTCCGTACAAATGAACATTTCCCAGAAAGCTTGGAGATTGGAGTGATTCCCTGGGCTGCGCAGAGCTGGGCGTCCTCCCTGCTCTCTTACCACAAGTGCTCTTCCTTCTGTACTATTCATACATTATTGCCCTGCCTTCTGACTGCCCTAACTTAACTACTAGGAATCAAAAATGTCAATGTCTGCTGAGGAAAAGTCCATCTTGTCTCTCAGGACAGCAACCTGGCTAAGGGCTCTGAAATAGGATCCCAGCCCCACCAGCAACCAGTTCAGTGACCTTGAACAGGCCACTCAATCTCCCTAAGTCTTGGCTGGGACCACTCTAAATGGGGTGTCAGGTGATCCTCATTCTCTCTTCCCCCTGAGGGCCTCCCTGATTCTGCAATTGCTGCTTCTGGCCTTGACAAAATCTAAGCAGGGCAAGAGGAGAGGTAACCAGGCAAAAAATTCTGACATGCATAGTAATGTCATAAAGTGGTCCTGTGCACTCTGGAACTAAGAGATGTTTCAAGATGACACTTTCTCTCATGGGTGCCTTTGTGGGTTCTTTGGAGACCTGCTCCTGGGATACGCTGTGCACATTAACTTTGTCAGGAGCAGAGCTTCCTACATCTGCCAGCCTCCATTCCCACAGACACTCCACAGCTGGGATCCCCTGGTTTGCTTAGATTTATGTCAGGCACCTGAACACTCTGCCCTACAACTGCTGTAGGACACAACTCTTTGAGTGGGATAGACCTAGCTCAAAAAGTACCCCCAAATCCCAGCCCTTGGAGAAGTTGGGTCTTCCAGCAAAGCTCTCTACAAACTCCTCCAGACAAATCATCTGCTAATTTCCATGTTCTTGACATTTTTATATCCTTCGTGTAGGTGAAAGTCACTTGGAGCAGATAACCAAGAGATACAGAACTGGTTCTAGAATATATCTTTTGAAAATGTGCATATGGATAACCTTCTCATAGATAAATTTAGCATCTGATATTTATAGCACCTTTTTAAAAAATTGTGATATAATTCATAAACCATAAAATTCACTTGCTTAAAGTGAACAATTCTGTGGGTTTTAGTATATTCATGAGATTATGCAACCATCGCCACTGTATAGTTCCAGAACATTACCAACATCCCAAAAAGAAACCTCGTACCCATTAATAGTCACTCCCCATTCTTCCCTCCCCACAGCCCCTGGTAACTACTAATTTACTTTCCATCTCTATGGATTTACTTATTCTGGACATTTCACAGGAATGGAATCATACAATATGCGATTTATTTACTTAGCATCATGTTTTCAAGGTTCATCCGTGTTATAGCATGTATCATAACTTCATTCCTTTTTATGGTCCAATAGTACCGTGGTATAGATATGTCACATTTTGTTTATCCATTTATCAGTTGATGGACATTTGGGTTGTTTTCTTTGGGGTGCTATTATGAATAACATGTACAAGTTTTTGTGTGAATATACATTTTCAATTCTCTTAGATATATACCTAGGAGTAGCATTACTAGATGATGTGGTAACTCTATATTGAACTTTTTGAGGAACTTCCAGGCTATTTCTTAAATGGCAGCACCATTTTACAACCCCACATGTATGAAGGTTCTGATTTCTCTATATCCTTGTCAACTCTTTTTATTGTGTATCTTTTTTATTATAGCCATCCATCTGGGTGTGAAGCAGAAACTCATTATTTCAATTGGCATTTCTCTAATGACTAATCATGAGCATCCTTTCATATAATTATTGGCCATTTGTATATCTTCTTTAGAGAAATTTCTATTCAAATTCTTGGCTCATTTTTTTAATTGGGTAATTTGTCTTTTTATTGTTGAATTGTAAGAGTTCTTTAAATATTTTGAACACTAGACACATCAGATGCATGATTTGCAAATACATTCTCTCTGTGGGTTGTCTTTTCACTTTATTTACAATGTTCTTTGAAGCATAAGAGTTTTTAATTTTGATGATGTCCAATTTATCTATTTTTTCTTTTTGTGCCTCAGGTGTCATATCTAAGAAACCATTGCCTAATCCAAGGTCACAAAGATTTAAACCTATGTTTTCTTCTAAGGGTTTTATCGTTTTAGCTATTACATGAAGGTATTTGTTCCATTTTGAGTTAATTTTTTTATGCAGTGTGAGCGTTTACTGCATTAAAATCTCCAAGTCAGCATCCTGTTACATAAATAAATCAATTATATTTTTGTAAATAAGAGGTGGAAAAAAAATCTATACCACTAAAGTATTTTAAGCACTTTAAAATAGCTTTTAGTTATTAAAATTAAAATATTTATTTGTATGTACATTGCAAATCATCCTTATGTATTTTTTTTTGTTGTTGTTTTTGTTTTTTGAGACAGAGTCTTGTTCTGTTGCCAGGGCTAGAGTGAATGCCGTGGCGTCAGCCTAGCTCACAGCAACCTCAAACTCCTGGGCTTAAGCGATCCTACTGCCTCAGCCTCCCGAGTAGCTGGGACTACAGGCATGTGCCACCATGCCCGGCTAATTTTTTTCTAAATATATTTTTAGTTGGCCAGATAATTTCTTTCTATTTTAGTAGAGACGAGGGTCTCGCTCTTGCTCAGGCTGGTCCCAAACTCCTGACTTTGAGCAATCCACCCGCCCCGGCCTCCCAGAGTGCTAGGATTACAGGCGTGAGCCACCGCGCCCGGCCTTATCCTTATGTATTAAAAGAGATCCCCTAAGGTCTTTATTAGGCAACAAATTATTGACTCTATTTGACTTACTGTTTTTACTTGAAAATAATGCAAGTGGTATTTATTTAAAAAGTCATAATGCATAAAAGCATAAATATCTTCTAATATATTTTAGTTATTCCAATATTCAGTAACTAATTTCTCTAAGAAAAAAATCTATATAAATGAGCATATTACTATTACAGCTATAACTACATTAGGCACATGTTAAGAAATATATCTTTACTCAAAATTGTTTTTGCCAATATTTGGGTACCTGGCAAAGAGAAATCACCTTAGAGCATTCTGATTTTTTCTTCATGAAGTCTTGGATGAAATGAAATGTCAAGGAATAGGACTGTTGGTAGACTGCCATTAGAACTCATTGCATTTGGAAATTTACAAAAGCACAAAGAAATTTCTAACTCAGTAGGTGTGAGAGGAGAAAAGGGGAAGGAAAGTAGTACCTGAGATGGAAAAAGAAAAAAAAATCATATGACAGAGGCAGTTGAGAAACAACGAAGGATGTGCTTTTGGAGTTAGACTTTCTACCTCTGCGACTCAGTTCCACTACTGGGCAGTTCTGTGAACCTGAGGAAGTTAACTTCTGTAAGCCTCAGTTTCTCCCTCTGTAAAATGGGTTCCATGATAGTATCTGTCTTGTAGGATTGTTGACACGAGTTAATGCATGCACGGCACCTAGCACAGTTCCTTGCTTATAGACAGAGCCCAAAAATGTTAGCTTTATTATTTAGTAGTGTTCTAAAAAACAGAATGTTTGTACAGGGCTTCCAAATCACCAAAAATTCTTGGCTTTAGGAGTTAACTTACTGTTCCTTTGAAGGAGTTATATGTTACACAACTTCAGGGTAAGACACCAAGCAAAATGTATACAGGTACATTTGGTTGTCATTCTAGTCTTCGGTCATGAATTTCAAGAATCTAGTTCTGCACTCGGAGAAAAAGAGCTTGGGAGACCCATGGAGTAGTTATTACACAATAAATACCGAGAAACAACCACCTAAATAAAAACAGGGGAGCCAAAATGGCCTAAAATGAATTGTATGAATCTGGTGTAGCAGTAGGAAAATGCAAGACACCTGAGTTCTAGCCCAGCTCTGATGGTAGGTAAGACAGACCACTTCACTTCTCTGGGTTTCACTGTTCTCACTTGGCAAATGAGATTTGTGATTCCATCAGATGATCATTAAAATCAACCCCAGAAAAAAAGCCCTATTTTTACAACCCCAAAATGATCGTGTCCCTTCACTGATCTTCAATTCAATGCAATATTGTCCCAGGAAACATTTGAAGGATTATCACTCATAGTGAGAACATGTATAACCACATTAGCACAGAATTTATAACTTCTTTGGCAAGTTATCTATTTAATGTTTTGACTAGGTAAAGCATTCATGTGATTCAAACAAGAAAATGTCCAAAAGGGTACACTGTCAAAAACCTTCTTTCGTCCACAATTCCAATTCCTCTGGCACCACCCAAAACACGTAGACACACCAGTAGCCGTGATTTCACTTTCCTACCATTCCTCTGGATATTTGTATAAATTTACACATGCAAGGCAACAGAAACATATTTTTTCTTCCTCCTTTTCTACATACTGATAATACACAATGTATTCTCTTCTGCGCCTGGCTGCGTTTTTCACTTAATGACAGATTTTGGAGATCTTTCTGCATCAGTAACAAAGATTTCCCTCATTCGCTCTTATAGGGACAGAACAGTTCATTATGTGAAGGTATCATGATTTACATAACTAGTCCCCACCGTTGACTATACACTGGTTTCCAGTCCTTCACCATTACAAGCAACACTGCAGTGAAAAATCTTGCACACACTCCCGCTGGCGAGTAAATCTATCGAGAAAAACGCATGAGGCAGAATTGCTGAATCAAAGGTATATCTATTTGTAACTTTGATACCTAATGCCAAACCGCCCCCTTTATGGTGCCAATTTACAGTTTCTTCAGCACAGAAGAGTACCTGCTGCCTATATCATTGCCAACACGTTGTGTTGCCAAAACTTTTTTTATTTTTGCCAATCTTATAGGTGACAAACCACTTATGGAGTAAACCATATGTTCCCCACTGGTTTGAAATGCCCTCTCATTCAAAAACAAAATTTACATATATGTGTTTTAATATTTTCATGATTAGCCCTCCCTCCATTATTCATTTTTGACAGAAATTTCTTGACTAATTTTGCTCACATACTTTTCCATGTAAACGTTAGAAAATAAACTTTGGAAAACAAATTTCCTACATAGGAAAACAAACCAACTGGTGTTTTTACTGGGACAGTGTTATTGACACCACTATGAGGCTGTGCCTTCCTAACCAAAAACATGGTGTGTCTTTTCATACATTCAAGTCTTAATGCTGTCTTCCTCAGAACATTTGGTTTTCTCACATTCAACTTGTATATTACTTGCTAAATTTACTCAGTTTATCTTTTTAGAAGCTATTTAAAATGGTATCTTTTCTTTCATTATACTTTCAGACTGGTTTTGAATTTACATACAAAGTTTACTGATTCCTCTAATATAAGTTATATCCTATTACATGTATTATAATCTTATTTATAAGATGTGATGATATCTTTCCATCTTTACTGGAATTCTTCTAGTGTTTCTCCAGTAAGAACAATAATGGCTTGTGTGTGTGTGTGTGTGTGTGTGTGTGTGTATAGGCAAGCTCTATCAATTTCTATTAAGGGACGCTTTTCATTTAAAAAATGGATGTTGAATATTATCAAAAGCCTTTTTTGTGTATATTGGGACAAATGACCTCCATAGTTTCAGCTACTGATTTGCTAAATTATATTAATCTTCCTATATTTAAATCATTCTTATGTTCCTGAGATAAACCCCACTTGATCATGGTGAGTGATTCTTTTAATGTGTTGAAGTCTATTTGCTAATATTTTATTTAGGATTTTCGCACTGATAGCCATGTAGTATTGTGTATGTCTCTCTTTTTGTGCACTTTTTGTCACATTGTGAGATCAATGGCATCCCAGCCTCACAAAAAAGCATTTAGCAGGTTTTCTCTTTTTCTGTTCTGACACAGCCTGGGTAGCATTGGCGTTATCTGCTCTGTAAAGGTTTGGTAGAACTTCGTGAAACCATCTGGGCCTGGGGCTTTCCAAAGTTTCACTTTCACAGACATTTTCATTTTGTTTATAGCATCAGGCCTTTTTTTATTTTAGTTTAGTTTTGTTTTTAAACCTGGGGACAGAAGTTTGGGTTTATCATACATGCTCCTCAATTTTCATAAGGCTCCTCTTGTTTATTTTTTTAAAATATCTATTCCTTTTTATCTTCCCACTATGCCCTCCCATTCTCTTTCCCCCTCATACAGTCAACCATTCTAATATGTTGAATGCATATCTTTTTTAAAAATATATTCCTGTAAACTGTACCTTGTGCATGCATTCTTTTGTTTACATAAATGCTGTTGTGTTATAGATCTCATTCCATTTGTTACCTTTTCCCTTAAGCACTGTGTTGGAACAGCCATCCACTTCCCTTTGTGAACATCTAACACTGCTGCTAAGTGGTGCTGTCAACTCCAAGTGCACTCATTTGATTTTACCTCGCCACTCTTCCTGTGACGAGCACCCAGGTGGTCCTAACCTCTCTGCCACAAGTGGCTCTGCAACTAATACCTTCGTACACAGCTTCCTAGGAATCCACATGAGAATTCATCGGGCAGAATTGCTAGTTCCCAGCCTATGTGCCTATTTCGTCTGACCAAGTAATGCCAGATCGTACTCTGGAATGAGGCTGATCAGTCTACACTCCCACCAGCGGTATGGAAGCATTTCCATTCCCCACACTCCACTGATTATTTAGTTCTCTAATTGTCAGTCCAGTAGGTGCACACCAATATACCACTGTTATTTCAATTTTGAATCCTGTTCCAATACTGGTTAGCTTTTGAGGTGTCCTCACAGGTATCCTACCTGTTCATGTCCTTTGCCCACTTTTCTAATAGAGTTGCTCTATTTTTCTCTTTGATTTCCAAGAGTTTCTTGATTAATCTAGATATTAATTTTTAGCTTTAGATATTGTAAAGACCTGTCATTCTGCCATTAAATATATCCACTCCAGTCATGATGTCCATTGTTGACTGGAAATCCTTAATTTTGATGTCATCAAATTTCTCAGATTTCTAGTTTATAATCTTGCTTTGGAAGTTTTATTTTTAAAATCTTTCCCTGCTCTACGTAACAAAGATATTCTTCTGTATTTTCTTCTGGAATATTAACTGAAGAGCTTTTCTTTCAAATTTAACTATCTGATTAAATATATTCAAAGTCCTCCTTTATTTGAGATATCAAGGAGGGATTCATTTGTATTTTCTCCAAGTTTTCCTAATACCACCTTACTTGGATGGGTACTTATGATGGTTAACTTTATGTGTCAACTTTTTGAGTTGAAATTATAGGTAAATTTGTCCCATCCAAGAACATGGATATTTCTCTGAACATCTTTTATGTCTTTTATTAATATTTTCTCCATAAAGGTCTTGTGAATTCTTGGTTAGGCTAGATCCTAGAAACTTTATACTTTTGTTGTTATTGTGAATGGGATATTATCTTTATTATATTTTCAAGTTGTTGTGAAATACTATTGATTTTCATAGAATGATTTTATATCCAGCAGTCTTGTTAAATTCTCCTACTAGTTCTAAAAATTTGTCTCCTTTTTTATTTTTCCAGATTGGTGACCATATCATCAACAAATAATAATTTTATCTCTTTCTTTTCTGTATATACATCTTTGTTTTTGTTTTTATTTTGTTCCTTATGACATTGGCAAGAACTTCTAGTTCTATATTAAGCAGAAGCTGTAGATGTCCTTGTCTTGCTCCCAATGTTAAGGAAAATGCACCTAAAGTTTGTCTATTTGTTATGTTTGCAGTAAATTTTTAATATACTACTTTTTTCAGTTTAAAGAAATGTAGGGCTTTCTTTTCTAATTCTGGAGGACTGTTATTTTACGGTTAATGGGTGTTAACATGTATCAAAAGTTTTCTTTGCATCTCTTGAGATAATCACATGATTTTTCTCCTTTTTTCTATTAATGTAATGAATTACATTTATAAATTTCTCAGTGGCAAACCATCCTTGAATTCCTGGCATAAAATTTCCTTGATTATATTGTATTTTGTTTTAAATACATTATTGGATACAGATATTCCTATTTTATTTAGGACCTTTGCATTAACATTATTTAATGAAATAGCTTATTGCTTTATTGGGGGTGTGTATGTGTGTATGTATTATTGTTATCTGGTTTTGGAATTTAGATTGTTTTAGTCACATAAAATGAGTTGGGCAGATTTTGCCCATTTTCTTTGTTTCTTTCTTTATTTTTCTTTGCTTATTTTAAACTAACTCTGTAAGACAAAAATTAACTACTACTTAAAATTTTGGTAAAACTCATATGTAACCACCTAGGCCAAGGGTTTTGGGAGAAAATTGAGATTTTTTTCACTATCTTTTTAATTTTTTAAACACTTACTGATCTATTCAAGCTATTTATCGTGTCTTTCATCAGTTTTAACATTTGATATTTTTGCATAAATGTATGCATTTCACCTGGACTTTCAAACTTATTAGCAAATAAATATGTATTATAATTATTTTTTTAAAAAATCCCCTCCATGTCTTAAGTTATTTTCCCTTTTGTTCTCTGAATTCTGTTTATTTGTATCTGCACTCTTTTTTTTTTATCTTTAGCCATCTTGCCAAGGGTCTTTTTTTATCTTCTTAATATTTTCTAAGAGCCAGATTTTGCTATTGTTAATCTTTACTATTATTTTGTCATTAATGCTGTTTCCTTTCCTCTTGTTTCTCTGGATTTGCTCTGTTGCTCTCTTTCCCACTCCTTGAGTTGATTAGCATTCTTTTTTTTTTTTTTTTTTTTTTTTTTACCTTTTTTGTTTCCAAAGAAATGTATTTAAAGATCTTGGCAAATGCCAACCAGGCTTCAACGCAGGGGGACCAAATAGAACCGGTCACATAGCTCCTTTTCTTCCACTTCTTTTGTGCCACTGGGTCAGGAGACAAGAACTGGGATGGTGGTGGATAAAATGCACCATGTGAGCAGCTAGCAAGGGCCAGACAACGTGGGTTCGCAGGGCAGCCCTCTGTCCCTTCAGGGGTGGCCAGGCCCCACAGGGTGCAGGTGCACAACCCCCCCCCCCCCCCACACACCATGGTAACCTCTGATGGTTTTCCTCGAAATGCCCTGCCATTTCACGTTCCACCCCCAACTGTCCAAATCCCCCCACCATGGCCCAGAAAAACAAAACCACCTTGTCACAAACCCTTTCCTGTTGCCCTTCCCCGGAGGCCGCTTCTTCCTTCTTTGAATTCCCGTGATGTTTTATCTGCACCTCTCCTGCAGCTTATCTCCTTCTGCCTCGCATCAGAGCTGTTTACGTGTGTTCCACGTCACGGTCAAGAGGAAAGAAAGTCTGCTGGCTTCAGGGTCAGACCTGTCTGAGGATGGATCCCAGGTCTGTGCCACACTCGGTGGGTGGCCTTGGGAAAATACCAACTCTTGGGAGCCTCCGTTTGTTGTTTTGGCAAAAATATTTAATGTAAAATTATACTCTTTCTCATAATTGTTTTGAGGATGGTGCTGCATAAAATGCAAAAAGAAAAACAACTCAGTCATTATTATTGCTGTCATTATTGGTGATGTTATTTTTATTTCTTATGTCCCCTACTAACATAAGTGTTTATCCATTCATTCAACAGATTTTTTTATTGAGGACAAACTATGTGTCAGGTACTGGGGACCACATGGAGAAAAAGACAAGAGTTTCCAGAATAAAGGCAGAAAATACACAAGCAAACAAATACAGAGATAGTGTCAAATGGAGAGAGCACTGTGAAGACATTGAAACAAGATAGGCAACAGGGAATGATAAAGGCAGGGAAGATAAGCCAAGGGCTCTCTGGGAAGAGAGGCTTCGGGCTGGGACCAGGATGAGAGGGAAGCCCCTTTGAGAAGTTCGGAGGCCAGAGCATCCCAGAAGGAGGGGACGGCAAACTCAAAGACTGAGCCAGGAATGAGCTGACAGTTGAGTGATCAAAGGAAAGCGTGGTGAGGGGACATGAAGATACAGGCAGGGCCAGTCCCTGCAGGGCCCAGTTGGAGGATAAGGAGCATGGATTTCATTCTCCATGTGATTGGGAACCTCCTGGAAGACATGGTTCGCTGGGTTGTACTCAGTGTTATATCTGCCACTCTGCCTCCTGTAGAGATGGTACCCAGCAGCCAGGCCACCACGTTTTGCAAGAGGTAGAGAAGGTGGGAAGGAAGGCAGGAAAGAAAGAAGAGAAGGAAGGAGAGGGGAAGGGAGCAAGGTAGGAGACAGGGAGGGACTACCACAGCAGACATCATGCAGACAGATCTGATGGTTTTCTCCATTGTTAGGGACTTGTCCAGACTGAGGCCGGAGAAATTTTCCATCCTCCCGTGAACATTTGGTGTCACATTGGTCCCGTTTCTCGGGTGGTCCCAGATGGCGGTGGGGGCTGGGGAGCTGGGAGGTCTTGCAGAAGAACAAGTCATCGCTGCCTCTGGCACTCATCGCTGGCAGCTCTGTTCGCAGGTCACAGATAACAACTGTCAGATGGTCTCACTGTGAAGCAATAAGCTTCCCCAAAACAAGGAGGCAGGCCGAGCTCCAGAAAAGCTGCAGTCTGGACAAAACACACAAGCCTGGAAAGAATTAAAAGTTCATGTGCAACTGAACAAAGCACCTCGGGGAAATGCAAGGGGTTAAACGTAGCACACAATGTTCCCGACGCCCTTGAACACACAAGCAGGAAAATAATCGCACATCCTTGGTAAAGGGAAAAAGAAGTGGGGAGAGACACGAGTGGGAGTTCCCACGTGAGAACTAAAAATAAGACCGTGAAAGGTTGGCCCAGCCCAACAATGGAGGGATGGAGAAATGAAAGGCAGAAGGAGAAGGAAAGAAACAAGCTAGGAGGAAGGAGCAGAGGGCAAGGCCTGCCGGGCACAGCCCAGCTCAGGGCCCTCGGCTCCTTTGTCTTGGGAAGGGCACCGCCTGCATCCGGGTCGCAGGGCCTGGCTGGGCAGGGTTTCTCTGGACACCCCCCCACCTCATCTCCCTCTTGTGAAAGTGCTGTGGAGGGGGGAACCTAGACCACGAATGAAGGAGACGTAACAGCCTCTTCTTAAATATATATATATCTTTTAATTTGGGGCCTAAATATTAAATTTCGAACTTGAACCTGGCCAACCCCAGGGCCAAATGGTATGGGGGGGACGGCTATTTGCTAATGGACTAGCATCTCCGAAAGAATGCTTGTGGTTCAGAACAAAATGACAGCATTTGGATGAGCAAAAAGTGTGAGAGCGCGAGACTCTGGAACCACACGTGAATCCAACTTAAAGGTTAGCACGTCTGGATCGGGTGGGAGTTTCCAGCTGCAGCTCCTGTCTTGAGGAAGTGACACAGTAGTTGGAATTCAAGGTAGAACTAGCTGGCTTGTTCCTTATTCTTGACATCCGTTTCCTCGCTGGGCCAGTCTTGTGCTGAGAAAGCCGCAGGAATGGTGTCTGAGAAGCAGTGCCCTGATCACAAAATCCCATCCTTGGCGTCCTCCAATCAGCTCTCTTTGAGCACAGGCCTTTCCTACCCAAAAGATAAGATAAGGACTTCAAAGGAGGAGTGACTCCTGTCTAAGGCCTTTTAAACGTCACAGTTACAAAAAGGTGGAGCAAACTGTTTTGGCATGAAGGAAGAGATTTTGTCCCAATATTGTAAAGATGTTCAGAATTAAAATTATGATGATATATAATGTCTACAACATCCTAGGGGTCAGCTATGGATGAGGCGCTATTCCAAATGCTTTGCATATGGCAGGGTTGCCTGTAATCCTTCCCAGACCCCTGCAAATCATCATCATCCCCACGTTACAGATGGTAACACTATAGCTCTGAGAAGTTAAGCAATTTTCCCATGGCCTCTCAGCTAGTTAGTGGACAGCCTAGGACTGTCTAATTCCAATGTCAAAGCCATTTTCTAGGTAAAACCTCACTTCTCCCTGACCAGTAAATAAATACATGGCAGATTTCAATGGTATGGTCACCTTGGTGAAAATCTTTGATAGTTGTTTATGTTTCCGTCGAGGGCTCAATGTTTTTATGGAACATGCACACAGTGAGCAGTCTTCTTACCTGGAATATTGTAGTCTAGTTTCTCAGAGAAGATATTTTGAGTTTATAATCTCCAAAGAGTAACATACTTTTAAAATTTGGGGCTGAGGGTTTCTTTGTGTCGTGAAGATCAACTCCTTTGCTGGGGGACAGAAGAGTAAAAATAGATTTCTCATTAGTAGCAACAAGTAGGAGTTGTTTGTCAGCCAGCAGGAAATGCTTTAGTTCTTTTCCTGCTTTAGTATTTTTCTTTTCTACCAACCTAACTAAGCAGGCTGGAGTGGGTCAGAACCCACTTCAAGTACGGGTGGAACATGCAGGCAGCTGCAGAGATGCTTCGGAGACGTGAGAGGGAGGATGCTCAACCCAGGCAGGACTTGGGAGCACCAGCCAGGCAGGGACCTCTGGCCCCTCCAGACAAAGGAGCAAGTTTCCCTTTGATAAATTCATCCAGAATTAAAATTATTCTGAAAATCTAGAGAAAAAAGCTATTTAAAAAAAAATAGCTATTTTCATTTAGCAAACAGGCAAGTTTTGTATCATGTTCAAAGTTTTATTTTTAATTACATATAGGAGAAAGAGACCACCTCATATCGTTTGCAAGTCTCAGTGCCTGTCAAGTGCTAAACCTGCCCCAACTCTCCCACTAATATATCCTCCCACACTGAAATCTAAAATTCCTCAGTTAGCAATCAGTTCCCTTTTGCTAAAGCGTTCTCTTCCCTTAGGGTAGGTTTTCTTTTTTTTTTTTTTTTTTTTTTTTTGAGACAGAGTCTCACTCTGGTGCCCGGGCTAGAGTGAGTGCCGTGGCGTCAGTCTAGCTCACAGCAACCTCAAACTCCTGGGCTCAAGCGATCCTCCTGCCTCAGCCTCCCGAGTAGCTGGGACTACAGGCATGCGCCACCATGCCCGGCTAATTTTTTTTTTGTATATATATATTTTAGTTGTCCATATAATTTCTTTCTATTTTTAGTAGAGACAGGGTCTCACTCTTGCTCAGGCTGGTCTCGAACTCCTGACCTCGAGCGATCCACCCGCCTCGGCCTCCCAGAGTGCTAGGATTACAGGCGTGAGCCACCGCGCCCGGCCTAGGTTTTCTTTTTGAGGCAAAAGCCCAGGGAGCTAATACATTAATGTCATATACCTCTGGGAAAAAATAATTAGCTTATCAGATGTGTCCTCTCTCTTCCAGAAAGATGGGGGGTCCCATGAAAGCGTTCGGCAAGGGGAAATGCACACCCTCAACCATTATGTAGCATTAAGGGGAAAAATAATAGGAACACACTTCACTGACCTGTTATTTTTTGCCCTAGGTCAGTTCCTAGTTCTATAAAATTTGCCAGGGAATCATAAAAATCATGAAACATTTTTTGACCCAAACACAGAATTTTATTACAACTATGAGCAACAAAAACCAACCACGGCCTTCTTTCTCTAATAAACATGTCTGGGGAAGCTCAAACCAACAACCTAAAGAAATAAATAAGTGACCTAACGTACTCCCTGCTTGTACCTGTGGCCTCTCTCTGCCTGTCCCTGTGCCTGCTGTCCACGGGAGGATGACTTTTTACTCCACTTGTTGTCTGGGTTGACCCCTCAGGAAGCATGGCTGAAAGTTCAGCATCAAATGGCAAAATCATGAAGTTTTCTGCTCTTAAGAAATCATTTCTGTGCAATCACAGAGCATTTAGTGAAATCACTGGACGTCACAGTCTCTTTTCCCCAGGAATAAAAGATGCACACAGCCACACCCACGAAAAACACTGCATTCGATTTGAGAGCGTTGAAAACCATTCTGAGCTCCAGGTTAGGATCGGATAACCCTCCTATTTTATAAACACAGAGCTGGAGAGCCCAGAGAAGTGCTTTGCTCAGTCACAGTCAGTTCGTGGCAAGACAAAGATGAGAACTGAAGTTTTCACACGGTCATTAAAAGAAATACTCCCCATCAGATTCCCATCTGTCAAACATTTCAGCAAACAGAAATAGGAGGGATGCTTTCTTCAGGAAGAAGTTTGTTTAGCTCAGCCAAACTTATTTTATTTTGCAACAGACGAAGTAAACCAAACTCAGAACTCTACATTTTTTCCCCCCCACATATGGGACATGGGACCCTGCTAACTGGAATAGTTGGTGTGTGGTGGGGACAAGAAGAGGACATATAATTAAATGAAATATTTGAATCTAAACCAGAAACATGCCGCTGACGTAAAAAAAATTGGCTGTTTTAGACATATTATTAACATTTCCTCCTTGAATTGTGTGTGATGTGTGTATGCATGAGCAGGATGGTGTGTGTGTACATCTGTGTAAGGATGGGTTGAGGGGTGTGTGTGTGCACGTGTGTGTATTTGGCTTTGGTCTTCTGTGAAAAGCAAATGAGTAGCTGCATTTAACCTAGTGGGGCAGGGAAAAACCCTTAATTAAGAGTCGAGTTTTGGCTGGGTGAGGTGGCTCACGCCTATAATCCTAGCACTCTGGGAGGCTGAAGCGGGCGGATTGTTTGAGCTCAGGAGTTCGAGACCAGCCTGAGCAAGAGCGAGACCCCCGTCTCTACTAAAAATAGAAAGAAATTATCTGGCCAACTAAAATACATATAGAAAAAATTAGCCAGGCATGGTGGTGCATGCCTGTAGTCCCAGCTACTCGGGAGGCTGAGGCAGGAGGATTGCTTAAGCCCAGGAGTTTGAAGTTGCTGTGAGCTAGGCTGACGCCATGGCACTCACTCTAGCCAGGGCAACAAAGCGAGACTCTGTCTCAAAAAAAAAAAAAAAAAAAAAGAGTCAAGTGTCAAGACGTTAGTAAGAAGACAGCTGAGGAGGCTGTCCATCCTGACTTAACCAGAAGTCTTCAAAAGCACTAGAGAAGGAAGCCGGCCTGGAGACTGGAGCCCTGGGAAAGGGGACAGGTTGTGTCAAGAGTATCTAAACTGCAATCCAGAGATTCCACATGGCATTTTCTGACAAAATATGTATCAGGATTGTAAAGGACATGGCTTCTGTTTGTTTGTTTCCGTGTCTGCCTATTACTAATGGGACTAAGTTGGAATCCCAACTGGGTGATCTTGGACAAGGCCCCCTCTAGACCATAGCTCTTTTACTCTGCAAAATCCTGTCATAATACCAACCAACCTTTGGGATGAAGGGTTGTGTGGGGACCACATGAGCTGAACTCATGGGTGAGACCCTGGGGACTGCAGTTTCTTGACTTTCTGGGAGAATAAGGAATTGTATCAAATGATACCTAAAGGGTTCCACCCAGCAGTAACAAACACTTTCTGGTTTCATGATGCTTTCTGGCCTGTTCGAGAAAGTCTAATTTGGGAACCTTTCCCCACCTGCCTGCTCAGCTTCTCCTGGTTCAGCTTTCTAGTCCTTTCTCTGTTCCATTCGAGCACCGCACCTCTCTCCCAGCCTCCAGCTGGCTGGCTCTGCAGGGCAATGCCAGCAACCTCGTGGGGCATGACTCCCCACATCAGTGCACCAGCTGCACATGCTGAAGACTGGGCCTGGGAGAGTACCCCAAAACTGGCTGGGAGGAGGATGTTTGGAATCCATTTTAATCAACCTGGTATAATATGATTTTAAAACAAGTCATGTTAAATGGGGGTGGAATGGAAATCCAACTTCCTTTTCTATAAAACAAGTAGTCCAGACAAATTGAAATCTGAGATGACTTCCAGAACTGATATGGGAACTTCAAAGAGGCAAGAATTTTGTCTTATGCCACAACGCACTCCTAGCATGTAATAGTTCCTCAACCATACTGAGGGTGTGATGAGTGAATATTGGAATTTTATGATAAAAAGGACAAAGAATTACCTTCCTATTTTATCAATGACTTAATGTAGAACAATGATTCATTTAGAAAAAAATCCAACAATCCTCAAATATTTTATGTTCATCTCATAGGTTACCAGGTATTGTCTTCCTGGCTAGAGTTCACACCCCTAGGACTCATTTCCATTCTCAGCACTGCAGTTGATCACAAGCTGTAAAAGAGAATGGAAAAGAAATGCCTGTTTATTGTCCCTTCTAGGAGTTAAGCTCTTGCTGTTTTGGATATACCAATCTACTTTGAACTTCCCTTTGGACTCTCTCAAGGAAAACCAACCTCTATTTGAAAAAGACAACCCTTAACTGATTTCTACTTTTCTTTTCGTTGTTTTCGATCTGGAAAAACTGTCAACAACAAAACAGTATCATCGTAGCTCTACTCTTATTCAGCTCTACTTGCCTAATTGTAACATAGTATTTTAGTGTTTGCAGATAAAACTCTTTTAAAGAAGTCCCGGCAGCACTTCAACAACCAACTGCATAGGGGTTCAGAGATGATCATAAACTGTGTCCAAGAGCACTGGGATCATGGCAGCCAAGTTCCAACATTCACCATGACAGATTTTTTAACAGGTCCAGGAGAATTTCCGAAGCCCACGGCAAGGGACTGTGCCTTAGATCCCAATTCTGCCTCTTGAAAACATCTATGGCAGAGGACAACGTTTTTTATAGAAGGCCAGACAGTAAGTATTTTACTTTTCAGACCATTCAGTCTTTGTCACAACTATTCAATTTCTGCTGTTGTAGTGACATGGGTGTGTAAATGAGTGAGCACAGTTATACTTCAATAAAACTTTACAGAAAATAAGCCGGAGGCTGGATAATGCTGTACATGCAAATTTTCATACTATTTCTTACATAAGTTTAGACTAATTTTACTAATTTCTACTCTGTGAATCATTTGTCTTTCGGGAGCAGTGAGGAACTCCAGCTACATTGTTTCTTCTCTAATATTTACAATTAGAGGACTTTGGTCCTTGAAATTTGGAGCAGTGTGCGTAGAGAGGAGAGAAGACAGGCTATTGCCTAATGAACTCACATAACATTTCCTTCAAGGTCGGGGTGTACAACGATCCTGGAGAGAGGAGTGTGTGTGTGTGTGTGTGTGTGTGTGTGTATGGGAAACCAACTTGCTATTAATATAGTTTCCCAAGGCCCTTGTTAAAATCCGTATTCTTATGAGCCCTTTAGAAAACTGATATAGGTGGGCCACAGTCTAAGCTTTGAGAAGCACTGAGTGTCTATCAGAGAAGGGATTTCTGTACTGTGGAGGAGTTTCGACCATTGATTCAGTTCAGGTGAAGACTCATTTCCAGTTCAGAAGATACTCTGGCATCCACCTCCCCATTTTTTCTGTTGTCAATGTTGGTCATTTTTCTAATCATCAGTATCCCTAACAGAGCATATTAGAAGTTCTGATATAAAAGATTTTACAGGCGGTAATAGGTAAAACGTGATGCCTAAACACACAGCTGTTTGGATTTCATGTGGCTTTCACATTTAACCTACTGTCCTTGTGTGTTCCTAGAATAAAGTCAGATATTTCTATGCTATTGCTGAAAAGAGATGTACTTAGGAAAATAGTAAGGACCCAGAAAATAACTTTTGACACAAATTAAGCAAGACACAAAGACAAAAAAATGAAACAAATGGAACAAGGCCCTGTTACCTTGTGGGGTGAAAGTTATCAGGTGAACAGAGTTTTGCTTTCAGGTTCATGTGAGATCATATCAGTTCAGTAAATTTGTAACACAAGGCAGCCAGAGTAATAGTGTTTCTAATGTACAGATTTTTTTTTTTTTAAGTACTTGGAAACCAGAGACTTGCAGTGGTGTCAGTGGGAATATAAACTTTGCCATGAAGCAGTCCCAGTGTGAAAGGATGTTCCACCCGTCAGTAGCCTGTGATCACAGACACATCCCTTGCCTACTTCTGGGTTGTTGGAAAGATAAAATAAGATAACTGATGGAAATGCTAGTAGCTAACTTAGAATGAATGCAGAATAAATGTTGCTATTGTTTATAATAGAATCAGTGAGGTAATTACAAATTCTCCTAGGCTATTAATTCTCAAAGGCCTTTTATTGACAACGTTTTACTTGCTATAGTTTCCGTATATCTGTAAAGGTAATAAAACAATCATAGTATAATTTGAACCATTAATTCATTCCAACTATATGTCCCTCAAATTGATACGAATTAGGGATATATACGTGTACATCAATAGGGACTAGAGTGATGTTTGCTTTGCAATACCACTGGGAGGGAAAAAACTCAGTGTTTATTTTTCTAAGTATCAGTAGAGGAGGCTAATATAAAGTGAAGATCAAATAATGACTTCAAGCATTTATTACATCATGTTGTGTACTGCCTCCTTGTAACAATGAAAACAACATTTATGCTGCCAGGGAGAAGGAAGATCCCTCTAGCCCTTGTGTACGAAGTAAAGGTTGAAAAGTCAGTTTTTATACCCTCGGTGGAACATCATGCTCATAAAAAATTTTTTTTTCAGTTAAATTAAAAAATTAATCTTGAATCTGTTTCAAAAATGTCCAATAATTTGAGTTTGCTGTAACAACATAGAACACATCACTCATCTGCTTTAAGTTGTTTAAGCAAGAAAGCTTAAAGAAGGGCAGGGGAGGGCTTGGCTGCTTCTATATTGGCAACCAGGTTTACTGTTTTCACAAACTGCAGGTGTTACCAGGATTCTAGTGGTGAAATGATCCACAAAGCTCCACTGGTACAGAAATCAAGGTTTGCTAATCTTGCCAACCAGAGGAGTCACTTGCTTAAAAATACCCATTCCTAGACCACTCCAGGGGATTGGAATTTCTAATAAGCAGCTCAAGTAATCAGACAAGTTGGGGCAACACTTCCCAGCAGTGGTTCTCAGCCCTGATCACTTGCTAGAATCTCCTGGGAAGCGTAAAAGGCAGTAGCAGCAGCAGCAGGAGCGCCACCACCACCACCTGATGCCCAGGCCCCACCTCAGGCCAATTAAATCAGCATCTCCTAAGTTGGCCTGACCATTGGTGTGTTTTTAAAGCTGCCCAGATGATGCCAATATGTAACCAGGGCTAAGCAATACCACTGCTTCACCTCGACACTCAGTGGCATCAGCAGAGCAGGACTTGTAGCACTGGCCTTGTCTGGGAGCTGGTTAAAAATGCAGGGTCTCAGGCCTGGCCCCAGACCCCGAATGGCAACCTGCTTTTGCAAACTGAAGGCGGACAAGGCTGTTCTAGTGCATATCCAGGGAATGCAAATCTTTCCACCAAAAGCATAGATTTTTACTCACCTCTCCCTCTTCCCTTTGCACCACCATCAACAAAAGCAGCTTAAAATCTTGACAGAGATCTTTTTCTTTATACACTTGGCCACTGAAAGCCAACTGAAGAGGGACAGGGGGAGGCAAACCTATCTGTTCCAAAATCATTTCTCAAAGTATGTTAAGCAGCACACACTGCTCTTACCCAATCAAATGCCCCGGCAGACTTTAATTGGCAGTTTCTGTTTCATGTTCCATAATCAAAGACATTAAGGATCACTAACATTCACATGCGTGAATTCATTTAGACAGTTTTCTTTAATTAAGGATGAAGACACTACAGTTCTAAGTACCAGACAGAATCAGGAAAAAAAAAAAATTGAAAATAAGCATAACACTATAAAGAAAACTTGGAAAAGTGAAACACTTCCAAATAAAAAATATATACCTTGCCTGGTACCCATTACATATATACATAATACATGTTAAACACATATATACAATAAATGTTTTGGTAGCAATACAGACCATGCATTGGTCTTTTTGTACACAGATGAAGTAGCACCATAAGCAGCACCACCATCTTAAGATGATAAACCAAACTGCACATACAGTAAATGAAAATATATATGTATTTAATTTGGCCCACCCTGCAGCCAAGAGGTGTAAGGAAAGTACTGAAAAATTGTTCCGGGAACTATGTTCTTAAGCCAATGGGAAAAGTCTAAAAAGTAAAACAAAACAAAACAAAACAAAGACAAAAACCAGCACTAAAGATGTCTACGCAAGTACAGACAGGTTCTTCTGTTTACTGAATTTGTCCTATCATATGGTATGTTGGTTAACACTGGAAAAATTAACAGCATAAGCAAAGAGATTTAAAGGTGAATGGCAAAAGTCTAAAACACCAGATCTCTTGGCGTGTACATCAAAAATGGCAAGTCATCAACAAACTAGGAAAGGAAGATAATACTCTCCATCTAAGTCATATGTTTTCTAATATTTGTTAATTGTAAGCTCTTTATTAATGATAAATTCCTTAAGAGTAGGGATGAACACCTCCAATATCATTCTTCCTCCTCCTGCACCCAATTTGATGCTCTAGTTACAAGCAGTGAGAGATACCAACAGGCCATCTGACCCACACATTCTCTACCCACACGTAGTTGACTGACTTACAGAACTATGGAAGGAGCTCAAAGATCTTCCCTGGCTTGGACTTAGACATGACCAAAGGCATCAGTGTTTACCGCTGATGTTCTACTGACTGCAAGAAGGCTACTTTTGCTCTCCATAGCTGAACTCACAGGCTAGAGGTCTTTCTCTTAGTCCTGGCAAGGTCATATTTCCTCGTGTCCCCAGAAGAGCTTGTTTCTTCCTCTCAAGTTTCCCAGAAGCCCATAGATATAAATATAGCATTACCTCTCACTAACATTCATGGCACCCCAGGAACATTAACTTCCCTGTCAGGTCACTGCAAAGAAGCAGTTTCATGTCTGGCTTCCACTCATCCTCCTTCCCGTGCCTCCCAAAGAGTCCCATCTCTCCCCAGTCAAGCTCTTACTTCCCAGTGTCTGGTTTCAGGGCCTCCTTGTGCAAGGGACTGACCTACGGAACTCTGCCAAAGCTGCCTGAGACCCAGGACCAGATCCCAGTCACCGGCAGTCAGAGCTCTTCACATCAATACTATTTTTCTGGGCTTTTGTGGTCTGTGGATGATGAGTTCCCTTCCCTCCTTTTTTAACCACCTGCAGTAATAAATGAATGCAACTACACGGTATATTGCATTCAGGATGTGAGATTGAATAAAACAGGGCTTGAGTATTATAAAATACTGTTTCTTATAGTACAGTAGAATAGTTTCTTAACACTTTAAATGTCTCAAATTTAAAAGACAGCTAGAAGACAAAAGCCAGAGAAGAAAAGGTTAAAAATCTCTACTTCTGGCTAGATGATTATTTTTAATAGATCCATTTTTGCAGTCACTACATCAGTCAAGAGAGTCCCTGACCTTTGAAAGTTAGTGAGACATATCTGCAGATGTAACATCAGTACTGATTTGTCATTATTGACTCAGGTGGTTGATCATTAATGGATTCTCCTCACTTCTAGGAGGTTCTAGGGCCTTTCTTTTGCCCAGAATGAAGATATCATCAAAGCCATGAAACACATTTGTCTTTTTCACAAAGGAGAATGTTAAAACTCTGCCTAAGTCTCTAAGAAAGGATGCCGTGAGAGGTTGGTCTCATGAAGAAAAAGCCACTAACTTCTAGGTTAACCAGAGGCCACTAGGAGCCCCATTAATGGAAGCCCTTGGCTGGCCCACAAGTACTTTGAAATGGATAAAAGCCAACTCCCTTCAATAGGAACTGAACACAAGGACTTAGCAGCTGATGTTGCTCAGAGTAAACCCTTCATGTAGCCAGAGTATGAGTTTTTGGCTTGAATACTGGCAACTTCCAGTTTTAAATTGGTAAAGTTTTATGCCACCATCAAACCCAGTTCAGGTATCATCAGAAGCACCTTAAATAAGAATTTCTATCTTTATGTCATTTTACTAAAAAAAAAAAAAAAAGTCAGAGAAATAGAAACCAAGAGATGGATATTCCAGTCTGTTCATTTCTGTTCTCATCCAAATTATGTTAATCATTCCACATGCAGACGTATCTCAGTAACATATATTCGAAGTTTAGGTTCCTTGAGAAATAGTAACCAGCTTTACAGGAAAATGGTTGGGACTGACTTTATTCATTGATTTTTCTTTATTTAAGTCCTCAGTGGAAGAGAACAGGGCAGCTTGCTTTCCTCTTCCACTAGCAAAAGTATGAATCAGAATACTTGAAAAATGAAAAGTTAGTTTGACCAAGAAAGCCTTTTTTTTGTACAAAAGAGTAAAACCCAACTTTCATATCAGATTTTCAAAATTGGTAGTGTTCTCTACTAATAGGAAATGATGTAATTCAGCAAGTTCCTTGGAAACAATGGATTCTTATGACTACAGACCTATTTATCTTAGAAACTGATGAGCATGCAAATGATTAAAATCTGCAACAATGAACATTGTACAACAGTCTGGGAGGTACATGCCATCCGGTTGAATTAACAGTAACATGGGCCTCAGCAGTGTGAGGGGTTCCATTAATCTCCACTCCCTTTTGAGTAGAGTGAGGGTCCCCAACCAATTGATCAGGGGGCAGCAGCCACTGCAAGGCCCTCCAACCCTGGCCCTTTCCTTGTCTACCCACCCCACACCCAGGGAGATCAACACTTCAGAGAAAAAAAGAGGTTGCTCTTCCCAACAACAGGGCTGGGAATTCCTGATGCAGAGTTTGTGCTGACTAGGAGGGAGCCTGATATTTGCATTAATTCACTTAACCTTTAGGAAGTTTCCTGGTAAAAAAAAAAAAAAGATTAGAAATTCTATCGGCAATATCTTTAAGGGCATGGCATTGCCATTTCTTTTTCACAAGGAAAAATTTCAAGATGTGTATACTTTCCAAACAAGAAAAGGATTAACATTTTCACTGCTGGCTAGATGTTTCGATAGCAGGTCATTATGCTTTTGTGTGCTCTCTGGACATGGTGTTTCATCAGCTAATCACTAACAGGCCAGCACCCACCAAGGCAAAGGGGCCAATTGCATTCAGTTAAATAACGTAACACTGGAAGTTCTCAGACAACAAGAGACAAGGGTCTTAAGGAAAAGTGACATGTAGCCCTGATCATGATTAAAAAAAAAACAAAAACAAAACAAAACAAAAAAACCACACTTTCTGGAATTTTAATGTCTGGTTAGCAAGCACTCACTTGTCTATCTCAAGACAATGCAGGAAATGAAATATCATAATGTGTGCACAGAAAAAGATGGTGGGAATAGAGCAGGAAGCTTACAGAAGTGGAGGGGAGGGGAGAGAAGAAAAGATCAACAGTATCTAGTTTATTATGAATAGAAAGACATTTCCAGAATTTACAAACACCCACATTGTTCATTCCAAAGAGAGCTTTTGATTTGAAGGAATCACCCATGTCTCCTTCGCTTTACAGTATTTACAATGGAAGACTTTGATTTCCTTTTCTTGTAATTTTGCTTCCATTCCATCGCCAATTTTAAGGTGACAGTTGAAAACACCCAGCAGAATACACCCTTCTTCAGTTTAATTAACATGGCCTATTGTCTTACAGGAAAAATACAAAATTAAGATTAATTCTTATAAGGAACTCAGCTCAATATCAGCTTTATATTATAAGAGATAGTATCAGCAAATATAACTATACAACTGAGAACCATCTATGGCACTATGATTCTTATTATATTATTTTTCTGAGTTACAATCTTAAAACAAGGATCATACCCTAATTCTACTCTTTTTAGCCTTGTTTTAAGCATTTGCTCCATTCTTTACAACAGAACATTGTATACCTCAGTCCCACATCCAAAAAAAAGATGTGCTGTAAGAAAAGTTACAATTTTCATTAAAAAATTACACATATAAATCAAAACCTATGTTAAATATTTAATACTCTCTCCACCCAACGTGAACAATCTTGTATGAAATAATTTACAATGATGCTTTGTCATACACAGTTTCAGCAGCAGATGAAATGTATCTTGCAGATGCAATGAGAGTAAACCCATTCTCTCGTGGCATGGTGGTGGGCACATCAGCTCACTGTGGCCAGCTAAGTCCTTACGGTTGAAGATGAATTTTTGCAGATTCATTGTTCTGGTGTCACAGTGCTTTTTTGCTTGGCACAATATAGAACGTGCAGTTCAGTCAACAAACTCCTGAGGCTTGTATAAAGTAAACAAACTGAAATGGATGCATCGTACCATCTACTGAGGAGAAAGACATGAGGTCCTAGTTGTGAATCATGAAATACTTAGAGTCTGGGTACCCATGAGTTAGAGGAGGATTTGCTGAGGTCATTTAGGTCTTCATTCTGAAAAGGAAAATGAAAGAATTCATCACCACAGGCATCTCGAAACTCACCAACACTATTTTAGAACTCTTCTTTTAAAGAACCCTTCTTTTTAAAGTGTCAGATAAACTGAAGTTACAGGCACAAACAGTACTGTGTACCTAAATAAAAATCAACAAACCGTAAACTTTTTATCTCTTTCCAAATGCAAGAGTCTAAAGCAATCACAAACTAAAAGTAGTCAATATTCAATCAGTAAACAAATCAACATGATCTAGACCTTTCAGAGGTCTAGATGCAAAAATGCAAAATTCTTTGGTGTTATGATTGAAACAAAAAAAATACGGGAGGTTCCATTGTGTAATGGTTAGCACTCTAGACTCTGAAACAAAAAAAATACATTATAGTTATTTTGTAAAATAACTATAAAATATGGTGAGCAGGTTACGTTCAGTCTTTTCTTGGTTAAAAGTCAACTACAGATTTTAGAATTTGGAGTTGCAGAGCTTAATGTTACAAAACCTGAAATCAATTTTTAATGTGACACTGTTTGACATGAGCATTTTAGATGCAAAAGGAGACCCAAGCAAAACAGATCTAGTTAATCATTAAATAAGAAAAAAGAGGGATTCAGATTTAGGCCTAATAGAAATATGGTGCTTAGGCAGAAGCACAGCATTTCTTCCATGCAACTCAAGAAGGCAAATCTCAAAGGGGCATTATTTATAATTCCCCTTCAGAGGGAAGACCCTTTCAACCTCATAAAGCATCTTTTACTCTCAAGAATTATATTAGAGAGTCCTTCGGACGTCCATATTTTTCATGCATACCCAATGTATCTATAAACATCAATACTTACAGAGTACCCTGAAGAGTAGTCAGCACAGAGTAGATAATCAATATATACTTGCTGAATGAGTAAACGGTTGAATTAAGTACTATGGAGCTATGAAGGTGAATTCTACCACAAGCCCTGCCTTTTAGCAAATCCAGAAAGGAAGGCAAGCTATGTTCATAAATAAATAAAATGCAAAGTAGATAGCAGTAAATTTTTTGACAGACACATAGGGGAGGAAAAAAGCTCTAGACACATGGAGGAGGGAGAGAATATTTCCTGCTAGGAGTATAAGGGAAGTACCTCGCTGACACATTTGGCTTGGTCTGGAAGAAAAGGAACACAATTTGGGGATATGGAAGCCGGGGTGTGTCTATGCTGTTTCAGTGTTGTATCTCCAGAACATAGCACGTGGCATGCCACAGAGCAGGCGCTCAGTAAATAGGAGATGGATGAAGGACAGAGAAGAAGACACTTCCCATTGAGGGCACAGGACAGAACGAGAGCCGGGGGGGGGGGGGGGGGGTAAAGGCGATGCCAAGAGCAGGCTAAGTGAAGCATGTGGCTTTGCTGGACCACAAAGCAGTGGAGGAGGGGTAGAAGGAGTTACGTCTACAAGTGTAGGTTGAGGTAGAGGGTGAAGGACCTCGAATCGCAAGCCAGCAAGAAGGTCTTTATCTCATTACAGGGACAACAAGGGCATGTGCTGTGATACTCGAGATGCAGCAGTAATAATCCCTATCAGCTACAAGGATAGCGAGAACGTCTAAAATTCACATGACGTAAGTGCTGACCAGTCACTTCCTCGCTCGCTCCGCTTGGAGGGAAGGGCAGTGGCCGGGATCAGCCATTGTTCCCTATGTACGTAACAGCTTCCAGGTAAGCTGAAGTTTACCAAGTAAGGACTCTCGGTTTAGGAGGAGACTTCTGTTTATTTTAAAATATTAACTCCGCCTCTAAAAGACAGGTAAACAGACCATTTTTTAACTGACTAATAAAGACTTGGCATGGAGACACTAATGTAAAAACAAACAAAAGCAGCAGCATTCCAGGCTTATCCTTGTAAGTGCCAGAGAAACAGGGTTCACTTCGTGTGGTCTCTACAAGCGCAAGGAAAGCCCGTCCCTTCAGAGGCCCAGTGGTTCGCTGGGAACCTCTCCCGATCTCTTATTTACAGTTGAGTTTCTCCTAAACTCACACTGGAATGTTCCTACCAGAATGGCTCCATACAGCTTCACACAGCTTCATGGCTCTGGGCCTAAAATCAGGCAGGAAGTCCACACTTGATTAAAGGACCTGTGACTGACAAAGAAACTGCTGAATATATTAATAAAACAGGGGAAAAGCAAAGAGCACACGGCATGTTTTTCATGTCACATCTGGCTCTCCTCTGGAAGGGGTGAACGAACGGCCTAGCACAGGAACAAACTGTACCCAGTTTTATCATCACACGAGCCAACCTGCACGGTGAGGCAGGGAGGGACTGGGGTCCTTGTCAGGGGGAAAAGTGTGGCTTCACTGCACCCTGAAATCTATTACTCTGGGCCACTTGGAAGCCATCCCTGTCATTGTCCACAAGTACATTCAAAGAGCAGGAAATAAAAGGACGTATCAATTCCATTGTATATCTTCCTTCCAAAGTCTTAGCATACTACTTTTCAAAACCCTTAATAATAAAAAAAAAAAAAAAAAAAATCCTGATCAACGCTTACATCAGCCAGCCACAAATGCTACCTGTTGGTGCCATTGGCTTAGGAATCTATGAAAAAGTGAAAGCAAGTGGTAAAGTGTGAGGCAATGCTGACTTGGGGGCCGGGTGGGAACAGAACTAGAAGGCTACCCACAGACAACAGAGGGCAGGAAAAATTCACAGGGAAGGTCTGAAGTTCACACCTGTTTGACTTTGCACAGGGTGTGTGTATGTGTGTGCACACAAAGTTTATCCACCAAGTAATGACATGGACATCCCTCAGTGAGAACTGCCCTTCACAGCGGCCACCTTGGGGGCTGCATCCTTATTCCAATCATGCAGCCATTGTTCGAAGTATTTTTGGAATGCCTGTTCAAGTTCCCATTTCTTTTTTGCAACTGCCTTCTCAGCCTTGGGCATATTCTTTTGAATGGTCTCTATAGCAGCCAGTCTTAGCCCTTTGAGGGCACGTTTGATCTTTGGAGACAGCCAAAAAGCTTTGAGAGCCAAACATGGTGAATAATGGGACTGATTAAGCTGGGTAATGGTTCCCAGCGAGGTATTATCTAAAGCCAAAGAGCTCCAAAACTGAAGTTCCAAAAGCATAGTTGTTCACGACATTTGCTCTGATGAGTTTGTTGGAAAGGAAGTCTCAGAACTTTATAGACAGACCTTAGCATATGCTTTATGAGACTAAAGTTCATCTGCCCATATCCCTACCTGTACATGTTTGCAATCAAGAAAGACTGAGCTTGAATAAAGCACCGGCTTGCACAAGGCAAACACGTATATATGTATATTTGTGTAGCTTAGGAATATGTTTAAAAAATAAAAAAAGCAATGCCTTGCAATCATTCAATCCAACAAACATCTGTTGAGTGACAAATACAAATGCAATGATAAAGACTGGAATAAGCACTGAAAAAGACCTAGGCATACATAAATTTAAAGTACTTTATATTCACAACTTCAATAGGCTAATGCCAACCACATGTAACAAATATTGCTACAATGTTTTACAAATACAAAAACTCACTTGTAACAGGCATACACTGGAAACAAAAAAGCAGAATATTTCCTTAAGAGAAGACACTGTGCAAATATCAAGTGGTGATATTCCTAGGTACATTCTCTCTAGTTACATCATTGGGGGATAACTTCTGAACCCAGAAATATGATGCACCTGTCATGAGATTTAGTAGCAGGAAATTACATTTTGACAAAATTTCATTACCACATCAGTATCTACTGTACCCTTTTGTGTGTATCTTCTTGTAAGAGAAAACCCACCTAATCCTGTTGCCAGTAATGAAAAATGTGATTTTTAAAGCATTATCAAATAAGTCAACACTTGAGCAATGCCACTTGAAACCTATGGATTATTGCATTATTGCATCCAGTAGGAATTTACATCTTCTGGACTCTACCCACTTAATCTATGCCTACTCTAGCTGAAAAGCAAATAATGCTTTTGCTTCCTTTCACACTGTCTCGGCCTACTGCTCAGTTTTCACCATGAAAGTAGCTGAAAACAGCACAGGTTACAATATAAGCACGATGGAAGGATCCATACCCTTTCAGCAGTGCATTTTTGGTTAAAACTATTGACAAGTGTTTTTATCTTGTATTTACATGTTTTGAAAGTTCTTGCCAATTTGTTGAGTCAAGTGCAACATAGTAATAAAAATCTGGGTAGGGCATTACTAGCAGTTTCTACTTTTGCTACGGAAATAGGAATAATATAACTTGCTTGGCTATTGTCATATACTAAAATGTAGCCAGAAAGTAACCCTTCTTCATCTAATTGTATTTTAAAAAAGGACTGTAGTGATAAATTTTCTTCAATGGAGACCATTGTTTAAAATCTTATATTGTAGACTCAATTAGAAAAATTCATATATATAAAATTCCTCCACTTAAAGAAATGTGTCAAAACAGCATATTTCTTTTTCAGTTAACATAAACAGCTGTGATTTAAAAAAAAATCTTAATTTTAATACAGAAAATATATAAAATACAGGAAAATGTAAAGAAGGAATAAACATTACTTGTAATTCCCATCACCCAAAAAAAAAAAGCCGCTATTGAGCTGTGGGTCTAATTTCACTATTTACTTACAGGACTTGAGATAATTTTCCTTTCTAAGTAAGAGAGGAAAATAATGTTTTAATCTTACTTAGATCTTTCCCATTCCTAAAAATCTATGATGAGAAAATATTTGAAATGTTAACCAATTTTTTAAACCTTCCCGGTGTTCTATCCATTTCTTATTCTCCCTACTCATTGTATGTGGGGAGAATATGACAGTTTGAAAGTAGGAAAAGCCTCTAGCTTCCTGGCTTTGGATTCCAAAAGCCTAAGTCCTTAAGGGAATGGCACAGGCAAAAGATTTGGAAGACTCAGAAGAGAAGAGGGCCTCTTCCAGGGGAGAGAAATATTAACTTCCTGAGAGTACAGAGGTTGGTGGGCAGCTCTGCACCTTGCAAAATCCAGACAACGATGCCTGCGACATATTCCTCTTTCTTCCCAGGTCTGCTGATTTCTTATTTCACACAATCACCTTCGATTGCAAACCATCCTACCAGTTCTTCAGCTACCTCACAGATGCTGATGCAATTAATTCATAGTATCACTGATTTAAAGTAGAGCCTGTCTTCTAGAATGTTTACATATTAATAAAGACCCTTATAAAACACTGCAAAAGTACCTTTTTTTTTTTTTTTTTTAGCATACTTGAATCTGGCATATGAGCCCAGTAAATTAAAAAAAAAAAAAAAATCAAATACCTTCCTGGTTTTGCTAGTGGATGAGTGTTCCTCGTTTTAACACTTACACTATAACACCTCAGATGAGTAAATGAGCCCACTGATCTGTGTGATAAGACTGTGAAACCCTTATTGAAGGAATTTCCCGAGTAGGTTCTGGGCTCTGCCACCCGAGTGAGATGGTAGCATCAAGGCAGGAAAGCCACATGCTCCTGGTCCCACTCTATTAGCTATGGTCACCACGCACATGAAAGGAAAACCTAAATCCAGAGAGCATCAAAAGATTGGGACATGGGAAAGTTTGCTCTTTACAAGGTGTAGCTGCAAAGTGTGGGGGCACGCTGAAGCTTTGGAAAAGGATGGAACTGAATGGTGAAAAAGCATTCTCAGTTTTAAAGCCTTTGGACCATGATCGTGTACACACACGCACACACACACACACACACACACACAATCAAGTGAGAATTGAGCTAAAGTTAGAGGAAAGACCAAGATGTTTGCTACTCGCTGTTGAAAGGAGAAAGTCATTTTAGCTAAAGAAAGGAAACCAACTTCTTTTAAAACGGGCCAGGATTGAGCTGGAAATACTTGGTTTTGTGGTCTTAAATGGCAAAGGGTAGCTGACCGGCTTTAACGGAGCTGCTTAAATAGCACTTTTGCCTGGTGCAAGTCACATGGGAGAGGGCTGGTGAAAATAACAAGGTTGCTGGCCAGACCTCCTAGTGCACAGGGTTGCCAAGGAAGAAAATTCAGGGAGAGCTGCCAGCATGTGAGAGGCCATCTCGCTCCAGTTCCCCCTTTGTCCCCGTGAAAGACCTTCTGGCAGCGCTGGTGACTTCAGGAGACCACCAAGGAAGAAACGCACACGTATTATGAAAGGGAAAGAAGGAGGAGAGGCGACCATGAAGCCTGTCAGCTCCCACTGTGGCCTCCCAGGCTGAACTCTGTCAAACACTGTGGATTTCTCCCTCCTCAGCTACAAAAGGCAGACGGAGGTTCTGGAAACTTTTCAAGATGGTGAGGGGGTGATGGAGAAGGTAGACTAAAACAAACAACAACATAGAGTTCTCGATAGTTATTAAAGTCTTCTGTCAATGACATAGTAAGGAAATCTGCATAAACATTCAGAAATCTTTTTAAGCCAAAAATATCCATTTCAGTTATTTCCCATCCTTTTTATTAACAGGGAGCAGGCAGAAAAAGCGAATGGGGTCAACCGCGCAACAGCTGCCCCCGAAATGTAAATCAACATGTCTCCAGCCTCTCTTCTACCAATATTATAATGTGTCCCAAATCCACGACAGTGTCAAGGTAGGAGGACCCAGAAAAAAAAAATCCCTGCACATTTCAAGTCAGACCACAGGTAATGTGGGCAGGAAGCTTTAATTTTAACAGAACTCAACCAAAATAAACCTGTTACAAACAGACATGAAAGTAACATGATAGACTCTTCCCCACCTGAGTAAGAAAGTCATAAAAGTCAGTTTTTCTTCTGCTTGCCAGGGAGCTTTTTCTGCAGCATATTCTCCCTCACACGAACCACATTCCAGAGTTCTGAGGTTTCTTTTGTAATTCCACGTCACTTTTGCATTTTTGGTTTTGTTCGCAATGGTCAGAAAACAGGTTTTATAGGTCTGGGTTTGCTACAAGCCAGCAGATTTAAATTACATTATAATCAACTTCATTTACAACGTAGTGTATAGATAGTAGAAAGTGCAGGCAATACTGTTTCTGTAATTAGACTAAAGGGAATCAGACAGACCCATTTTCACTGCCTTTACTTTTTCTGTTAAACGCTAAATAGATTTCTCATTCTTTGCCCTCTCCCTGGAGTCATATTGCTTCAAGAAAGCAAGTGCCTGATTTTGCATTTGAGTAATTGTCTGACTATCCAATTGTTTCTCAACCATCATCACTTTTTCCATAACAGTGCAGGATCGGGGACAGAACAAGCATTTACAGTCAGCCCTGGTCTGCACTGGATGGAGGTAAAGATCATTAACACCACTGACATCACTTTTGGCAGCTGGAGAATGGGAAAACCTGTGTTTAATCTATTTCCTACTCACCACAAGATTTAGCCGGAGTCCCCGATAATATGGGTTGTGGTTGACTTTATGGAAGAACTTGGTAATGTAAGAAAAATCTACTGAACTGAGCAAGCATCTTTAAAAGGAACCATGAAGTACATCAGCTGTGTGGCCCTGATCTTCCCATAGGATTTTTTTGATCGTTAAACAGACCTATCAGAGGACAATACCACTCCCAACAGTTCCTAGCAAGGGCAAGGGCAAGTTCAATAGAAGACTTTCCCTACAACACACATCTAATTAACATCTCCAGGAAGCCATCATCTTAAATCACCAGCAAAAAAGTTTAATCTTTGCCTTCCTTCTTGCTTTGAGGAAACTATCAAGGGAAAAGTGTTGGGAGGAATTTGATCTGGGATTCTTTGAAGTTAACTGGTTTTTTTTTTCCCCCTTTAATGGTTTAACTAATGAAAAAAACACTTCCTGTCTGAAACCAATTGAAACTGATCATAAATATCAGTATATGGCAGCATATCTCAAATGGATTCAACCCTTAATTCTCATTTGTTTTACCTTAAGAATTCTTGTTAAGGAAATTCGAGTCATAAAGATTTCTGGGCCATGATAGTGATTTTTAAACAAAAGTTAATATGAGAGAGCATGGAAAACTACACCATTCATCTTAGAATACAGAAGGCCACAGGCAGGACCAATGGTAATTAGGTCATGTTAAAGATAAGCTGTAACTGTTGCTTGCAATAAAGTAATAATGCAATAAACATGTGCTTCCCTTGAGTTGCCACAACCTGAGTGGTAAGTGAGTAAACTGTGTGCAATTTTGAATTCTAAAATGTAATTTAGAGAATTCAACCCCCAAAAGGTTATTTTGAGAATGAAGATGGAGCTATATACATGGCCAACATGCTTTTTAAAGACTGATAATTTTGTTTAACTCAAAACTTATTCCTGAATTAAAATCTAAAATGAAAGTGAGACAACTTCCCTTATCCCTTCTCTGACTGTTGTTTTCTCTGTGATTTTAGGCATCCTCCTAAGTCTCAATGTTTTTATCTGTAATACAGAATAGTAATGCCCATTTCATAGGGTTGTTATTGAGATTAAATGAGGTAATACGTGACAAGTTCTTAACAAGCCCTCACTCATTAGCTCTTACTGTAACTACTGTTATTAAGAGCCAGAAATCCTTGGATCTCACATCTTCTCCTGGTACCTGAAAACACACCAGCCAAAAACAACCTGGTGGAACTCCCAAGCAAGAATGAATCCAGAGACCAAATGTCAGCCAGAGACTGAAGCTGAAGCCAAAATCAGGATGCATCTTGGGAAGAGCGACCAAGTTATTTCAGAGAAGAGATGACATAGGAAAATCCCAGGACAAAAAAAAAAAGGTAGAGGAAGTAGTAGTAGTAGTAAAGCTAAAAATATGACGTGTGAGTCAATTTTATACAAAGACCTGTGTACCTACACAGGGACCGGCAGGAGCTCAATATTAAGACAGTAGCATTCACATATCTTTGACAAGATCTCGAATTAATGCTATCTACAGAAACACCGTTGAAAGGCCACTTTTTTTTTATTTTTTTGCCCAGACTAGAGTCCAGTGGCATCATCACAGCTCACCGCAACCTCAAACTCCTGGGCTCAAGCGATCCTCCTGCCTCAGCCTTGCAATAGGCCACTTTTATTGCTTGAAAAAATTAGAAGCTTGAAGCCCCCCGCTACCCTTTCTAAGTTTGCTAATGAAAGACTTACAAAACAACGTGAAAACATTTACAAAGAAGTCACACGAATAGGCTTGAATGGATATTCAGTGAGATTCTTACACACTATTTCCAGGTTCTAAGCATGGTGGGGATTAGGGGTAGGGAATTGGGTGGCTTATTTTCCCTAAATTCTTCTCTGCAATCTTTCCTCTGAAGGAAATGGACAGGAGTATGATCCAGCAGTCAATGTTGCCTGCATCACTTGACAAAATATTGAAATTGCTACCAGATACATGTCTAATCATTGGCAGCTGGGGGAGGAGCAATTGGCAAGATACCTAAGATAATCGATAATGCACACATTGCTTGCAACTCTAAGGTCATTGAGGCAGATGATGGTGAAGATTTCTGACTGACTGAAAACACTTCTTTATTGTCCCACATAAAGGGTTAGGGTAGGGCAACTACCTTAGGGTTGAACTTTCACCCGCTGACCCAAAAGCTCCTGGTCTTTTACTTTCATCTTTCAAGTCTTACTTCCACGTTGCTTCTGTTCCTCTCTGTTATGTCCATTACCTCACATTATGACCTCTTACTTTTTAATTTGGAAAATACCATTGGCTTAAAAGTTCCCTAACAGCATTGGAAAGTTAAACTGCACCATGTTACCGTGGTGCTGAGCTGCATGCCTGGCTGAACTACAAGCACCTGTGGAGCTGTTGCCTTTAGCTGAGGAAATGGAAGAAGCCCCAAAACATGGCTCGTTAATTGTTCCTGGGGTTCTCACTAGCTTTAGGCAAGAGCATGAGGGAAGAGGTGTCTGTACTCACAGTTACCTTCAAGGGCCACCCTATGTTTCTGTGACTGCCATGCCATGGCTTCAGGGTCCCAACAGGTCCTCCCCCACGCCCATGACCTTTCCAAAATTATTATTCCTGATTGAAACTTACCTCTGCTGTGTTCCCAAACCCTCACAACCTTTTTACTAGAGGACAGGTAGTTAATCTCAATAACCAGGCTGGGCCCATGTTTTCCTATGTTTCTCCTCCAAAGAAAAACAGAAACCTCCCGGATGCAATGCTATAGCAAAAGCATCGGCTACAGAGCAGAGACTATCAGGCATTATCGAGGCCCAAGCAACAGTCTGGGGGCAACCAGCAGGGTGTGATGCTGCCCCACCTACTCTGACCATGCAACAGAGACCAACCCCCCCTAGGAAACATATGTATCACTCCTATGTTTGCATTTTTGCCCAACTTAGCCAGTACTTTCTATCTGATCTTGGACAAGTCACTTGATCTCCCTTTGCCTCCACAATTTAATAAAATGGAGAAAATATCTGGTCCTCACAATCATTTTTAAACTCAGGGAGATAACGAGAGAAGGCCCTGGTGAACAAGGTGACACATTACTTATGTTACTTGTGACTATTAGTCATGCTCATTGCCCTCAAATCTCTGAGAGTCAAAAAACAAACAAACAAAACCCTAAGGATTAGTTCCCCTATGTTCCAGAATTAGCCAACTTTTTAAAATAAATCCACTAACTTTGCTCTCTAAGAGGCTACTCCCAAATTAGAATACTGTTTCCTAGAAGTTTTTTTTTCCACTTTATCAAATAAAGACCCGCCTTAGAAGATGATTTATTGCCACAAAATCCAAGAAACAAACAGTCAAGAATTCCAGTTGCTGTTTCTGTGTACAAGATATCCTCCTAGGAAGATGCTTTGGGGTCTGTTTTCCTGAAATTTAACCTTGAACGAAAATAGCAAAGGGGGTGAGGTGGGTAGGCACATACACCACCATCAGTGAGAGTACACAGGGTTCAAAATTCTAAAATGAGGACAATGAGCAGAAAGAACAAGTTGATTTCCAGGCAGTTAAATACTAAGATTTTCCAACTGAACCCTAAGGTAATGGTAACATGAACAAATCCTCCTTAAACACAGCCACAGGAGCTGCTGTGGTCCTGGAGTGCACCAAGGGAACAAGAGCTTCTATTCTTTCTAGACTGCAGCCTGAGATGCTGACAAAATGCCTTCAAAATAAAAGTGAACCACACAACCAAACACCAACAGGGTATAATTAACACTTAATTAACAGTCCTCTGATGAGCTCTGCTTAATTCTGCTCAAAAATTGGCTGAAGTTTTTTCCATAAAACCATGTAACAAGTGGGCAATGGCCAACCTGTTCACTTGGAGTCTCTGTGACAGCTGAGGAAGAGTGACCAGGCTGTGTCCACGGCAGGCCTTATCCTCCAATGATGGTCCTCTTTCTTCCTGAACTCTCGTCACTCCCAACCATCAGCAGTGCCCAGCTGGGCCCCTAAACACAGCCACTGACTTGCCCCAGATCATTTCCTTTGGGATCCTCTCAAGGGAATTTCCAGTAGAAACCAAGACCTTCCTGGAGGTGGGAGGATTATTAAATCCTTGCTAATTTCCCACCTCTCCTGCACAGCTAGAGAAAGTCAATAGGAAGTTGATTTGAGAACCACTTGCCATAAGTGAATAAGCTGAGACCCTTCCCATGGCATCCCCCTCCCTCTGCCTTTGACCCATTAGTGGTTGGCTGGCACTTCCCCAGGAACAGATCCAAGAAATAAAAGGAAAACTTAACAAACATTCAACTCAGCCCATTCTTCTCACTGGAGAGTTCTGAGAGTGGTAAGGAGGGTGGTACAATGACTAACCAAAATACACATGTGGATGACAGTTATCCCAGTGCTTGTTTTAAATGCCCTGTTCTCATTTCTACAGGCGATGTCTACTTTGTGACCAAGCCACCATACAAGAGTTTATCGATTAATATGCACAGAACAATCAAAACAGTTCCAGGCCTGGTATTACAAGGACTTCATTGATTGTGTGGTGTTGTTAAGAGCTAGAATCCTTAAATGAGTCACCCAAGTTCATAAGCCTGGTTAGTCACAGCACTGGGGTGAGACCAAGGGGTCTCCTGGCTCCCACAGCAACGCTCTTTTTAACCACCCCATGAGTCATTAAAATCTTAACAGTGCATCTAGTTAGAAAAAGCAAAATGATTCTAATGGAAGAGGGAAAACAGGACAATGTTCAATGTAAGTGCAAAGCAAGATTCCTAGCAGCCAAATAATTTAACTACAAAATGGGAACTTTGACAGGTAAAGAGAAACAGCAGAAAAAAAGACCAAAAAAATTCTTTGAAGACTACACATTTATTCTAAAGGAAGAATACACATCAATTTAGTTTGAAATATTTTAATATCATGGGTACTAAATTAACAGGGATCTGAGGTACCTAAATACTTGCTAATTTTTTCACTATACTTGGTAATAGCTAAGACATTATTACAGTACCAAGTCTAGCTTTGGCTTCCACTGTTAAGCCATCATAGAGAAAAACACAGAGAAAGTAGCCAAATTATAAAGATATAGAATAAAGCAGCTCTTCTCAAACTTTACTGTACTTAGGATCTCCTAGGGATTTGGTTAAAATGCAGACTCTGGTTTGGGGTGGGGTCGAAAATTGTGCGTTTCTAACTAGCTCTCAAGCAACCTGATGATCCTGCTGGTCTGAGGACCACACTCTGAGTAGCAAAGGAGTCAAGAACCTAAGAGGAAAGAGGAAACCTACTACTTAATTTCCATACAAGAATAACAAGAGAGCTTAGCTGGAGGACTAATAAGGAGGCCTACACCATACGCCATCTGTCCTCCATCTTCATATGATAAAATGGGCCTCAAGTGCAGAAATCATTTTGAATGGAAACATGTAGAAACATTTCCAGGTGGAAAAGGTTCTGGAAGAGTTAACTGGAGAAGAATGAGAAACTTCTGCCCCTGGGGCTCTTGAACAACAGATTTGGGTGACTGGGGAAGACAATAGTTAGAATTCTTTAAAAGACTCTACACTTTTTTTTTTTTTTTTCTTCCCTGCTTAGGGTTCAGGCTAAGGAGAAAGGCCCAGAGACTGAAATAGCTGACCTGAAGAAAGGGGTATGAAAAGTGCGACCCAATACATTTCTATCTCTTTCCAAAGCAAATGCAGATTACTCTGCCATCTGAGGGTTTCTGTCAGCAGGAACTGGAGGTAGGGCTCTATGCCTTAGCTCAAAGATGACAGAACCAAAAATAAACAGGCATTTCCCACAACTGAGTGAAATACAGCACACTGCCCTGCAGCCATCTTTAATAAATAAATAGACCACAAGGCACAAATGGGAGGCCAGTATGCAACTCCAAACTCCACATCTTTATTATTTGAGGGGACTGCAGGTAGTAAAAGCCACCAAACTGCCACTCAGATCTCATCTCAAATAAATGGGCAGAACTGATACAACTAAATGACTACATCTGCAGCTTTGAAATATCAGAAGTACTGATATCAAGACATGTATGCTCCCATTTTCTGCTGAGTATTAATTCAGCCTCCAGAATTTTCCTTAAAAACAAGGATGATTCCTTGAGCAGACAGTTCACCCACGGAACCACAGATGCTTGCAGAGGGAGACCCTGAAGTAGGACATTTTGTAATACTTTTCTTTTAGAAAAGACTGAAAAAGGATAGTCTGTGTGTGCTAATAACTTCCACTCGGGCCAGCAGACAGCAGCAAACTGGTCCCAGTTTCTACAGGAAGGCAGACAGGCCCCGAATCGCCAGCACGTCCTCCGGTCCTATTTAGTAAAAACTCAGTCCCAGGATTCTGCTTTCCAGCCAGTGAAGTTTCACAGCAGTGGCCAGGCCTGGGTCAGTAAGAGAAGCTCCGGCAAGGTAAGCACAGGCTTCCAATGGCTTTAGGAAAATGGTAGGAAGGTGATGAGGCAGCCAGAGATATCTCCCAAGAGCTAATTTCAAAACCACTGCTGGGCAGTTTCCCTAACCAATCGGGACAGTGAGAACACATTTCACCAAGGGCTATGACACATGATTCGCCTGCAAGGCACTTCCTGCTGGACCCATGTCCCCCGCCCCCCACAACAGGAGACCCCAGTACTGGGTGGGGCCTCAGGGCACGTGCAAACTCACTGAGCTGCAGCTTCCTGGTAAAATGGTGACAAAAATACCTCACTCATTAAGTTGTTGAGAGGATTAAATGAGATGGTGACCGTAAAGCGTCCGGCACAAATCTCGACAACCAAGCAATTATAGGACAATTAATTCACTCTACTCAGTAGCAGGAAGCTACCGGAAACCAAAATGGGAGGGTGATGGCAGAAAGAGGAACTGAAAAGGGACAGAAGGGACTTGCCACGGAAGCTCTGCCTCTTTGCAGTTTTGTGTTTGCGGAGCAGAGGACCTCAAAAAATCGTATCATTGAAACCCCGACAGTTATACTCATCGTGTAATTTAAATAAGGAGACATTGCCAAGTTACCACTCTTTCATCACTGGGTATGAAGGTGCTTCCTATTTTGCTTTAAACTTATAATTTTAATCATTGAATCATTATTTGAAATGGATTGCCCTTAACTAAAAGGGCAGTTCTAAAGCACCCTAAGCTTTTGTAACCTGCATTTTTATACCTCATTAGCTGAAAGGTAAAATTATGTCTAGGCATGGTAGAATCATCCCATATTCCAAATATGCCATGAAATGTAATTTTCTAAGACTGTGAACAACCTTACATTTGATTAACATCCTTTACTAAATTGCTTTTGAGGTTTCTTATCTCCAACTCTCTACCTGATTGATCACGCTGTTTTAGACCTAACTGGTAAGTCAATAAATAAATGTGCATACTGTCTAAGAAAGGATCTATAAGAAAATCACAGGCCGGGCGCGGTGGCTCACGCCTGTAATCCTAGCACTCTGGGAGGCCGAGGTGGGCGGATCGTTTGAGCTCAGGAGTTCGAGACCAGCCTGAGCAAGAGCGAGACCCCATCTCTACTAAAAATAGAAAGAAATTATATGGACAGCTAAAAATATATATAGAAAAAATTAGCCGGGCATGGTGGTGCATGCCTGTAGTCCCAGCTACTCGGGAGGCTGAGACAGGAGGATCGCTTGAGCTCAGGAGTTTGAGGTTGCTGTGAGCTAGGCTGATGCCACGGCACTCACTCTAGCCTGGGCAACAGAGTGAGACTCTGTCTCAAAAAAAAAAAAAAAAAGAAAGAAAATCACAAGTACTCATACACCTATTCTGAGGTCCATATGACTTGATTCAGGATAAGTAATTTCAGCCAAAGCAAAGATAATGGATGCTGACGTTTTTGTGAAGAGATCCTCACATTGGGCAGTGATTAAAGAATAGGTTTGTTAACCTTTTAAAAGTGTTATCTCCTTTTGATAATATAAAAAAAAAATCTCAGCCTATCTTTTAATGCTACATCCTAAATATCATGACTAAGAAAATAAAGCAATTTTAGTATTGATGATAACTGTTTTCAAGCTATACTTGTATCCTCCTCCCTGTCTGGACATTTTAGTAAACCATTCCTGGGCTTAGGGTGGGATGTGTAAACTAACCCAACTCACAAACACACACTCAGCAATTTAGAGTCTCTATCAACAATACAGCCAACATGTTAAGGATCTTAATATGCATTATTTCATTTAGTCCTCACCATGGTCCTGAGATTGTATTACCATTGCTGTTTTAAACACAAGGACACCGAGGTCTAGAAAGGATGAGTAAATAAATTACTCAAGATCTCAAAGCTGGTAAATGGGGCAACCAGGATTCAAAATTTCAACCACAATTTTATAGACAACGCTATAAAAAGCATGGGTGGAAGTGTTGTCAAGGCTTTCATCTAAATAGAGTCCACTGGAATATACAAAGTTATTTTTATAAAAGGAAACAGGGTAAGCTTCGTGTTTACAAAGGATAATGAGAAATTACATACTGAAATGCCATTCTGATAAATCCAAACTAAATCAGCTAAAACAACATTTCACATAATAGGCACCTGGGTATCAGAAATACCTTCACTTCTGGAAAACAGCTTGCAAAAGAGATTACCATCATAAAATCACACTTTTATCCCTTATTATGTGTCCTCCTGCAAAAACACTAAATATGAAATCTCTCATTTCTAAAAGAGTCTAGACAGTGGTAGACACAAGAAACTGGGTGTGACTAATAGATCTTGACAAGCAAACACAAACAGAGCCCAAAGGTAAAGCGTGAGACCTGACATTTATTGCCCTGTAAAATGGAAACCCTCTTTACTGGAAGGACTGTATCTCTCCCGTATCCTGCTGCTTCTAGCACAAGACCTGGTAGACGCAGGGATATTTTTATCTGACAACTTTCCTTCAGTTCTTCCATCCTTTATTTAGAAAGCCAAAAGAAAAACCAGAAAAAGCATACTTATAAAAGTCATAAGCCATTCACTATAAGAGGCAAATAAAAGTCCTTTGACATTAGAAGCCACAGAAGAACAGAAGATTAAAAAGTAAATCATAAACAGCTGCATCTCTCCTCCCAATTGTTTACATTCTTAGGCATCCACTTTTTAAAAATATTCCCTATGTAGATCAAAACATGCTGTACTTTGAGAAGGGGAAAACAATGACGTGAACTTTAAAATATTATACGGTTTACATATAAACAGAGCTAAGTTTATGCACATTATTCTAGTTGGCAGCAACTGATCTGAATGGCTCAAAATGGAGAGCTATAATTAAGTGTGTTAATTGTGTCTGTCTACAAAAAAATCTAAAATATGTATGTAACCTTTAAAATGGTATCTAGTTTGAGTGTGTGTTCCCTATTATGTAATATAGAAACGCATCTGGTTTAACAAATCAAAATAATCCAAAAAGCCTTTCAAGTTGAACTCGGGTGCCCTAGGCCTGGATGAAACTAGGTACGATCATTGAGGGCACTCTGCCTCCTTATCCCCTTCTTTCTCCTTCACCTGCCCACAACTTTTTATTCCTTTCCCATAATACCTTCTGCCTTTCAACCAGTGCCACCCATAAAGACTGCTCAGCTCATTGTTAACACTCAGAAAACTGGGTGGCCCATACCACCAAACATTTTTTTATTGCCTTCAAGCACTAAAACACTAATCCAACAAAAAGCTATCCATAAGAACATGCATCTCCCCCACCCCAAGTCGTGCATGTAGGTGGTAGAGGCGCAAAAAGAGCCACATCTTTAAAATCCTAATTCGTTACATATTTAAGAGATAAGCAGTTGGCAAAAAGTCTTCAAAACACAATGTCCATTCAGGCAGACTTTATGGACTCACTTTCCATTATAAGAGGAAATTCTTCATCCTAAGTAGGATCTAAGTTTTAACATAATACAAGCCAACTTCCATAAGGAGCAGCAACTTATTATCAGTGAGAAGAGAGCCAGTAAGCTCAGGCAGATAAAAGATTTGGCTGCCCTGAACTATCATTAAGAAAGCATTTATCTTATACCCACACATCTAAGGTACAAGCCAGGGTGAATTACCAACTCATCCTACTGAGAAAGTTCTGATGTTAAAATCTGGTATCACAGACCTCACTGAATCAAAACATATGCTTCACTGAAGGTGGTGAAACAACCGTTGTCAGTGAATCACCGTCTCTCAAAAATCCCCAAGGATTATATGTAAACACGAGCCCTGCAACTACAAGAGAAAGTCTTGACATCCAAAGAAGTGGCTCTAGTGTTAACGCACGTCCAAGGTTTAATGAGGATGAAAAAAAGAAAAAAATCCATATTTTTCCTTTAGAATATAAGTAGGGAAGATGATTTTGTTTTGTTTTTAAATCAGATGACTTACTGACCAACTATAACATGCTTCTTGATGCATAATAATAGCAATATGAAGTCACACTCAGTGATTCAGTCCTCAACTGGGATAGAATTATAAGGAAGAACAGAATTGTCTCCTTTATAACAAAACGGCTCCTTTCCTTAACAGGCCATATATGGCCAAAGAGAGGTCTAACTGCTGTGAGCTTGCTTTCAATCATGAAGTGCATGTATGAGAAGCACAAATATACTTGACTATTTATAAAGTACTGCAATTAATAAGTTATGACAATGACTCCAAGTCATACAACACTGGGGCATGCCTATGATATACAGAGTAGGAAGCGTCACTACTACAGGTTGGTATGGTTTGGCCTCACCCGGAGACCTGGTCCCGGGCATTCAGTAGGCCAGCAGTTCCAAAGCACGTTCTATAGAACATGAGCTCCATGAGAAAGAAAGTTCTGTGGCCAAAGACATTTAGGAAATATCTCCCTCTTGACATCTCTCATCTCATATTAGAGCTTTGATATATTGTTTAGCCATGTGTTTCCTAAACTTATAGTCAGAAAATATGTGGGTTTTATTTCACACCTGTTACTAACTACTCTAATATCCTGTAAAATATACTTTGGAAAATGCTGCATTGAAATTTTTTTCCAAACAAGCATTTTCCCTTGAACTTTGCTATTCAAAAAGCATTCCAACAAAATATTAGACAAAATATACATAGGCCTAAGCAAATAAAATATGTTTTAGGATAGAAAAGTTGGTAATGAAAAATTAACTAGATGCAAAAATATGCTTTGTTTTTTTTATTATCAAATTCCTCCTATGATTTGTAGTCAATAAGAAAGATAAGAAAGTGTCAATAATTTACCATTTGGTGTAACATTTATGTCAAAAGAATTCTTTTGCTGCTCTGATTTTGAAGGAAATGAAAATGAGAGCAGCAGAGAGAGAAAAAGAGAGAAAATAAATTGAAAAGTAGAGAAAGAGCTTCCTCCCCTAATTATTTATTGACTCAATTTGAATTCAGCAAACTAATTTCATGTTTCAGGACTCATGTATGAAAGCTGTTTTACTTTTACCTCTATGACATTGGTGAATGAATGCCATATAAATGAAGAAGTTTATTACAGCACAAATAATTTTATTATATAATACTTGAAGAACTAGAGTCAAAAGCAATTTTTTACATTGCTAGAAAACCACCTCCACCATGAGTCTACTCCGATGACCAAACACATAGGATGAGTACTTATAAAATCACATAAAACACTATAAATGAAAACCTAATACTTTTATTTTCTAAAATATTAAATAGGATGTTATATTACCTTTTAGCCTAAATACTTGCCCAATATACTGTTGTCTATATTGGGAAAATGTAAAGTTTTAATGTCTAAATGTGAACATTTAGACTTAGGTAGAAATTTTACCCTTATTAAGAGGTTTTACTTTCATATGGTACAGAAATAATTATAATGAATCTAACTACTACTTTGATACTCTCTTTGGTTTCTAAGAGGCTGTGATGATATATACTATTTTCTAAGATATCTTTATATGCCTAAATTATATACTGCCAGAAATGTGGAAATGAAACAGAAAGGCATCTTATTTATAGGGAGTTTTTTTTAAAAAAGACATCAGAGAAAGGATGAGGTTAAATGATCAGATGCAAATGGAAACAACCTCACAATTTGCCAGATAGGACACACCTAAGACTCCTAAAATGTCTAAGGAGGTAAAATTTTTGAGGCTTTACAGATAGATATGGAGGCTGTTTTTAAAGACACTTTTGTAAATTCCTTTAACAAAGATGCTCATTGCACATTACAAATTATTTTGTCCAGTAATTGTGGAATAAGAGAGGCTGTGCAATCATACATTCACTTCTTACTGTGCCCAGAGGATGACTCAGAGAGGCCCAATGGGGGATAATGAAAAAATAAGCCCTAGTATCCAAAACTGCCTGTTTCTGGGGGGAAAAATACACAAGGCTTAAAGCACAAACAAAAGCCACAACTTGCAAGAAATATTCATTAGGCGCTAACGTGGTTTTGAAAGACAATTCCAAGAGCTTATTTAGATAAATATGAGATACGGTTGCTAGATTTTTACAATGCCATGTTGGTAAATAGAAAAGTTCTTGCTACAAAACAAAACATTTTGTCCAGAGAAAAAGTTTATGGAGGTTTACAGCAAATAGATCTCTAAATATAGTACCTGCATTTAATAAAAGGACAGATAAGTACTGGGTTCTTGAGCCTGAAGTTTCCAGGTTTGATGTAGCCCCAGTGAACTATGGCAGAACCATGGCAGCTGGCAAGTGTCCTGCCTGAACCATTAACCACCAAACAGCTGCTGAAGCAAGTCACATTCCAAAACTCTGTGGCACTTCCTATAATATAGTAAATGTTGGTATGTGGTGAAATTTATTCCTTCACTAAAGCTGAATGAAGATCATGCAAGCAGAGAAAAGTTTTATGATCAAAGCAGATACACATTTTCGGATGTATTGTAAAAATGAATGAAAAACACCACAGACAATTCTTTTTCAAAATTCACGCAAAGACAAAAAGCATTTTGGGGATAGATTTTAAAACATGGCAGTTTCTTCACAGTAGAGAAAACCCAAGAGAATCAGAAGTCCCAATAAAATGCAAATATGCCATGAATAACAAAGCCATGAAAATACATTGAAATGTTTTGTTTCCTAGCACTCTGTTAGAACATGTACGTAGGCTTAGTTGAGAAAGAAGAGTCATGCATGGAATAAACCCACCCACCAAACAAGTCTGTTAATTTATGTGCATAAATTAAAATTTTTCACATTACGTTGGTTTTGTTTGTTTTTTGCCTTTTGAAAAGATTAAAAATTAATTTTAAAACCAAGATTCAAGAAGCAGCTTTCCTAAAATGTTGCCTGAAATATTATTTTGACAAAAGTTGGCATTAAGAATCTCCTTTCTACTCCTCAGAGAGAGTTGAAAATACCCAATTATTTTATAAAATGTCAACAGAAGAGGATCTCACAGATAGCAAATCTAATAGTGTCCAGTCCACACTTCCCTACAAATATATGCAGTTCATGCTTTTTTTCCTCCCCTCTTAATCTGCTGTGGCTCCATTAGTAAGCCCCTAAAAATGCAACCTGGCATTTACACTCTTGTCCATCTGGAATGTCTCTACGTCAAAGGAAAACCCTCACCCCCTGCGAAAGAGGAACAAGTACACAGCTGGTAGAAATCTGGGCACGTATGAGGGCAACCACCATGTGCATGCAGACACACAACTAAATGTTTCATCCCTCCAGCACGCTCTTCTACCCCTTTTCAGATGCTGCTAGGAAAGACATGAGTCGTTGTTTTTAATATAATCCTTTACTATAATCAGATGCCAAACAATTCATTGTTGAAAAGATATTGCAAGAACAAAGCTTGAAAACTTGCCATCAAAGCTGTCTGAAGTCCAAGCTGCTGTCTTTTCCTGTCACTAGAAGCCCTGGACTTCTAAGGCCAATCTTGTGAAAGTATCATTGTGAAACCTAACCCTATAACTCCGTCCTCAGAGCAGCAGACTCACATATGTGCATTTCAGCAGAGACTCAGGAATTGCTGAGGTTTTCCATGCTGCTTCCATGAAAACCAATACTTCTAGGTTTCACTGCTGGCTCATGAGGTGAAGCTAAACTTAGAAATCAAACCGGGTTCTGTATCAAGCTACACCACCTAACTAGCCGTGGGCAGGAATGTGACTATATAGACAATTCCAATTCTTAAATATTGGTTTCTTAACTATTGGGTTTTAATAAGTAAAGCAGACCAGTAAAATTCAACTCTCCAGATAATTTGGCAACAACCTAATTGCTTTTGAATGTGTTTTGGCATTAAATGTGGCTATTGTAACTGAGATTTTAACAGTACAACTACAGGGAACACTATTTGCACCATTGTGTGTGTGAAAAAGTCCCATGGAGTTATACCATACATGGCCCAGGTGACTTCAGGTTTTATTAAGTCATTCTAAACCAGTTTCTAAGAGCTCAATCTCAGAAAAAGCTGGAAAATTATCTGTTGTATCCCTAATACTTTCTTAGTTTTCTATATTCCTATATTCCTTTCCTGCCACCTTCTCCACTCTGGTCAACAACTGTCACTCATAATGACAGTTTTGTTTCTTATCAAACTTTAAACTGAATAAAAGCTAGCTGAAGTTTCAAAGAGCTTTTCTCGTCCCACAAATAATCCCAATAGTTGATTCAGGTTCCAAAATTTGGACAAAACTAGGATTTTATAAGTACCTCAATAAACATGAAATTCCTTGGATCCAAAACCTGTCCAAGGCAGAGTTGTCTGATTTCGTTGTGGATCTTGAAACTTATGTGACTGTTTCATGATTGTAATTTGGAAATCATGACAGAGCAACAAGCATGGTCATGAAAAACAGAAGGCGCCAAGTGGCATTCTGTTCCATCACAAATTATAGAAAAATGAAAGTTTCTCATTATTTTTAGCCAAGACTCCAGGTTTCTGGGCTGCACCGGCACTTCATTGCAGTTACACGAAAAGCTAGCAAGAGAGAGCTAAAGCGGCTGAGCTGTAGGCTTAAATCAACACACACAGTCCTTGCTCTTTACAGAAGCACTAAGTACAAATTAGAAGGCACCCTAAGGTTCACTTTGTTCCAACAACTGACAATTGTTATTTTCTAAAAAACTTAGAGGTGAATTTGGTTTGATTTATTAATTTACTTACTGAAAATCTTGTTCTGAGTGAATATAAATATGCTCTATCACCATTCCAGGGTGGCATCCGGATTTGGAATCACCGCCCAGAATTCTTTGGGAAGGCATTATATGTTATGTCTTACTGTGCTGACAATTAAACAAAGACAGCTCACATCTCCTGAGATATTACTATCTAAAATGCCACCAGAACATAGCAATCCAAAAACAAAAAGATAGAGAGAGCAAATCTTTAACTAAATATAAGCTTTATCTACCACAGGTAACATCAGAGAAGCATCTGCGTAACTTACACGTTGCCTAAGAGTTTTAACCAGTGAAGGGGTCAGCGAACTTTTTCTATACAGGGCTAGATGGTAAATATTTTGGGCTTTGTGGGCCACATATGGTCTCGATTGCAACAACTTGGCTATGCCACTGTAGCTCAAAAACAACCACAGACAATACATGAAGAAACGGGTGTTCCAATAAAACTTTATAGAAACAGGTGGCAACTGGATGTGGCCCACGGGCTCCAGTTTGCCAGCTCCTGATGGCGCGTAAAGTCAGCAAAACTACATAGTTCATTGCCAATCAGAAGTAAGAATCCAAAAGGAGCTGCACATACGCACGAAAGCAGCTCAGAGGAACAACCTTGCAAATAGAAAATACCTTTCCAACGAAAGAAATCAGGTAAATAAAATAGCTAAAAAGTGGTCCACCAAAGTATAAAGAGGAGCACGTTTGTTATGTTTACAAAATATGATCCTACTACTGTGATCATCCAGAAGAAAACAAAACTAATTCTGTGTCATTATCTTCCTTTAAATGCTTCTGTACGAAAGGATGTACAGAAGGAAAAGTGGCAAGACAACCCCTCCCCAGGCAAGAAGGGACGACGTGGTGTCAGGAGTACAGCAACAGGAGAGGATGCATTGCTTAGGGCCTTCTGCTGCCAGAGGCGCTTGTTAGTTTTAATTTACCGTTCCCTAAACATTTCCCATACCATCCTATTTTTGGTTCCTTTTTATTCAAATTACTACATTTTTGGGGTTTTTCTTTTTATATCATGTTATGGTTTCTACAGTCCTGAAATTATACAAGATTTGGAGAGTCCTGCATTAAGGCTCTCTGGGAAGGCTACTGTCCACATTTCTGATAAAAATATTACAAACAAAATCCACAAAAATTCTCATACATGCCACATCTCAGATCCTGGTGGTTACCCCCCCTTTGAATGCCAACATGAGAATGAAATGAGCAGTCCAGAGAGCTTGAATTTCGTGGGTATTTTTTTAAAGACGCCATCTGCCTTTCTAAAAGCAAAACAGAAGCAGAAATAGTGATCTCCTTGTCTAGCACCAGCAATCCAAAATATTAGATCGTAGTCAATGCATCTGATCACCAATGGCCAAGGTGTCCACATTTTTGTGGTCTTTCTCTCTCGGTTTCTGTGACAGCAGTCAAGTTTTATTCCAACTGGAATTATTCACTAACTTTACAATAATTCCAAATCATCTTTAAACCCCATCATAAAAAGACCCTGCATAAGTCCTCTAGTCTCAAAAACTTCGACTTTTGAATCCAATTTCTCTTTAGCAATATCCAAGCTATTCTTTTCTTAATTGTGAATACCTACAATGAATCTCAGGGTATTAACATATCCTACTCAATATGATAATCTTTGGGCCACTTAGTAATCAGAGTTTCAAAACTCATTTGTATCAATGTTATATAGTAAATGAACTTCAAATCTGAATAAATGAAAATCCCCACACATGAACTCTGTAGTTTGTGCCAAATGATGAAGAGTGGAGCACAGATAAACTTGAACAGCACACACTCCAAGAACCACTTCCATTCAGTCTGAAAATAAGTTTTATGATTTCTCCCCATAGATTTTCTAAATGATATTTTGCTTTTGCTTTTACTGCACTAATAGAAGTATGTGCTCCTTTACTAATATCAAAGGATCACTAAAGAAACGTGGCAAAGGATTGGGTTTAAAAATATAGATTTTTAAATTGTTATGTAAAGTATCCCAGAAGTCTAAGGCAGATGTCATCGGTCTCAATGAAGACCAGGAAAGAGAGAGAGAATGAATGAGGATGACATCCTCAATCTTACCAAAAGGAGTTAAGCAGATCACAGGGATGGAGAGCCACAGCATCATCTCTGTGAGTCACAGTACAATTTACCTTATGTTGCAGTTGTCAAGTCTGATTGCTCATGTATACGTGAGCAGATCAGAAACTGATCAGCTGCCTAGCTGGTTTTTCTATGAGATTATGTACCACAAGACACTAATCAATTGCTCCTTAAAGACAATGGTACACAAGTACATTTAACTGGTGGTTACAGAAATGCTGTCAAGACTGAACTTAGCAGTCTACTGCACAAACTTCGTTTCTTGCTACTTGTCTTCAGAGCCAAGAAAATCTGCTAACACTTCCATTTCCCTCCCCCTGAATTCTATCCCTGCCTCTCCCAACCTCACACTTTAACTTCACCAACAGCTTCACCAATTCATATGCTTTTTTAAAATATCAATTCTTATTTTTTTTTCTTTTCTTTTTTAAGAGACAGGGTCTTCCTATGTTGCTCAGGCTGGATTCAAACTCCTGAGCTCAAGCAATCCTCCTCTCTCAGCCTCCTACGTAGCTAGGCCTACAGGCACACACCACTGCTCCCAGCTCACCAATGCATGTTCTTTTATTAGAAAAAAATCTGCTCAGACTCACCTCCCTCAGAAAATACACTTAACTTAAAATGAGAATTAGACACAAGATAATGCCTTTAAATTTTTGTTGACTAGCAAGTAGTAAACTCTTAAGGAATGGCTATTGTTGTCAGATAAACTTCTTTGGAGGGCAGCCTCTGTGAAGCCTTCTCCAGGACTAGTCCATATCCAGCTATGAGGACCAGGAAGAACTTTTATTGGGACCCTACAGGAAATTGACAACTTACTTGGGCTTTCTACAGAGTTGGCTAATATCACTCCCTGCCCCAGTGAGTTCTCTAGAACAACCCCATGAGCACTAATGGCCTTTCTCAGGCTCAGAGGAATGAAGTATCCAGGGAGCTTTGCCACCTTCCTACTCAACAGCTGGCCTCATAGCTTTACAGCAACGTGAAACTCTAGTCACTGCTTTGCAAACTTTGGGGAGGAGCAGGCAAGGCCTTTCCATGACTGTGTTCTGCCTCTTCCATAAAATAATTAAGTAGGATGTCTCTTCATCAGCTGAAAATAACAGGAACCAGAAAGAAGCCATTTTAAAAAGTAAATCTGCTGAAAACATGGACCCAATTTTTATAGTAAAATGGATGTAACTGAAATTTTATATTGGGAAATAAAACTGAAATATATAAAAAAAAAAAGCTATTTTACCTTATGTCTAACAAAATATGTTTTAATTGCCTCTACCGGAAAATTCTTAGAATGAACAAGGTTTGATTAACTGCTCAGTTTTGTTAGTACTTTTCCTTCATTTTTGGCTTCTTGTTTGGTTTTCATAGAATAATCATAAAAAGAATAATTTCTGTAGAAATAGTCAAAGACTATCAATTTTCCCAAACTTCCCTTAATCCTATAAGGTTTTGATCACGTACTTTAGAAGTACTAAAGTAGTCATTATCTTTGACTTGTTTCTTCAACAGCTGACTCATTTAATTCTGTTAGAGCTTTACTTGTCATTGACTACTTGTGAAGCCAGCATTTCTCTAATGTCACTTTCATTGACTTACTGAAATCCTGCCTCTTTTGCAAAATGTATACTTTCACATTGAATAAAACTGATGAAGAAACAGTCACTGGTGTTAAGCATAAAGAGATAATAAACCAAGGAGAGGTTTGGAAGTGGTTCATTCATTAGTGACTATTTTTATATCTTCTACTTCCCTAATAAATCCTTACCATTGCAGGAACTTAGATGATGAAGCTCACTCTCTCATCACCTCCCCATACAGTGGGATTTGGTTTCATTAACCCACTATCATGCCTCCGCAAAACCACTACAGCCAGCTGTCCAGAGCAGCTCAAAACAAGAATGATCACAGCATTAACACCTAAAAGCAAATAGTATAATCAAAAACATCATTAAAAGTTAACTCCACTAACATAATTTTCTAGCAAGTAGAAAAAAATCATGTTTCAAAAAAAAAAAGCAATAAAAGTCAAAGCTAACTCACTCTACCTGATTAGTGCCATATGTGGTTTTCAATGTTATGGAAAAAATGCTCTGAAATGTAGGTGTTAGAGTGGATCGGTATCTAGCATACAGGAAGATTAAAGGATTAAAACAAACTAATACTGTACTTCCTAAAACATACAGGTTTCCACACAGTGTCAGTCAACTGGCAGCCAAGTGTTATCAGCGAGGCTAAATTTGGATTGCGTAACCTAAAAACCACTTAAGATAAAAAGGAGTGCTGAAATAAGTGCAAGTCATAAAAAGGGCCAATATGTGAACAGGTCACGTCAGGTGAGATGGTTTCCAAACCAAAAAGGACCAACTGAAGATACATAAAAACCAGGTTAAATTATTGGTAGCTGCTTAAAACTAGGATCCTACCCCACAAAAAAAAGGGCCCTTAGTCATTCTCTATAGAAAAATTGAGATCCTGCTTTACAAAACCAGAGCAGGCATGTCTTGTAAGGAATGTGTCAACGATCATCACATGGGTGGCCAAGCATCTAGACAGGCCTACAACTAGAACTAAACTAAAGGCCTGGTTTGGCCAACCAGCATCTCATGGACTAGGGCAATATGTCACGTGACAAGACTAAAGATAAAACCTCCTTGAGGCAGCCCTAGAATACACCTGGGTGATGCTGGAAATGAATATATGAACATCGAGATCAGAGGTGGCTTTACTTCCTATCTAAGAGGTCCCAGCTGATTGGCACTATCGAAATCAAAGGCATGGGGAGTAACTGATCACACAGAATAACTCCACATCCCTCCAGTATAAACTTAGTAGGCATGGCAGGTCGTCCTGGCACATATGCTAAGCTTGATAATCGGCTTCCCATCATACTTTGAATGACATCCAAACGACTTCCCATGGCCTATCAAGCCCTCCAAGATCTAGCCCTAGCCTACTGCTGTCATCGCATCTCCTACCTCTGTCCTTGCTGCTGCAGATGTACAGGTACATGCCAGCATTGTTCCCATCGTGGGGGTTTGCAGCTGCTGCTCCTACTGGGAGCACTTGTCACCAGCATACAGTCAGTCGCAAGACTCTCGCCCTCACTGCATTCATTTGTTTGCTCAGACATTGCCTCCTTTCCTGACTACTCTTATTAAAACTAGCCCACTCTGCCCCTTCTTCTCTATTCTTTTACACTATTTCACTTTCTCTGTGGCTCTTACTCTCTGAAGTTACTTTACTTTTGTTTACTTGGTTATCATAGGTCTCTACCATTGGAATTATATAAACCCATGAACACAGAAACCTATTACTCTGCCTAATTCACCAGAGTCTCTGCTTTCCAAAACTGTACCTGGGCACATAGTAAGCCTCAATGAGTGCATATTTGTGGAATTAATGAATGGACCTATACTTGCTGCGTTATTATAAATATATTTTATGAAATAATGAACTATAAAGAAAATAATAAACACATAATCATAGATAAGACTAAAATAAACTAAACTAAAGCCAAAGGATTAATCAAAGACTTGGATGTTTGTGTGCCTCCTAACGTACCAGGAGCTGCTTGGTAAAACCACCTGAAATACTTCCCTATATTTACCAACCTTAAAATTCATTTGAAACTAGGCTCTGGCTGTTACTAAATCAACTTGGATGCCCTCAGAAGTTCACCAAGCCCTCAATTCTTCTTTAAAGTCATCGGAGCTGACTGAAGCAAGAGACAGCACCCTCCATGACCCATTCTTGACCAACACGGAAAAGGAAGCTTAAGCAAGACCGCCTGGAGTGTCTTTCGGAAGCAATTAAGTCTCAGTAAAACTAGGACAAAGCAATGCAGGCCTCCAGCTCCCTATGAAACCACAGAGCCATTTCTGAGCCACACTTCCAGCCACCCAGTCCGTGCATGGATGGAAGACCTGGACATGAAGGAGACGTCATTTTATGTTTCTTAAGAGTGTTGTGGGAGGCTTAGAAACTTAACTTCCATCTGAAAAGCAACAATTATCAACCCATCATAGAACATAAAAGTAGTTTAACAAAGCTGTCCTTTTAGTGGAAACAGGACAGATGATGGGGGAGGACTCCTCTGGTCATTATCTCTAGATAACCTCATACCTATGTCTCCAGGAAAACAGGTATATATAAAAACAGGTATATATAAAATAAATCATAAGCCAATGGAATGGAGTCCTCCAACTTTTATGAACAAACCCAGGCCATTTACTGGTCACAAGCATACACAGTCATCTTAGTTAAGACACATCATCCGTTGATTGCCTTATAAGGTATGGCCTTTCAAGTCTTACAAAAAGTAGGCATCACAGTTTCACTGCTTCCCAATCTGATAAGCAGTGAAGGTGCTGGGAAATCTGTTCCACTCCCAGAAAGAAGATAGGAGGTTGAAAAAAAAAAGAGCACTAATAAAGTCCTAGTAGTCATAAAATGCATGTTTAAAACTTTATGATTAGGGTTGACTAAGTCATAGATACAGGCAGTTAATTACCAGTGTTCAGAAATTATTTTTAAGCAGGACTAATAATCAAACATTCTACATATAAAAGAGGAAACTTCATTTAACAAACTACCTTTTAAAGCCTTTAATCATTCTCATAAATCATGATTTTCTTTCCCTAAACATATGTTTGAATCTCTGAATGGCTTCTTGCCCAACAGAACTTTTCAAAAGAAATTCAAAAATGATACATTAAAACTAAATATGAGTGTGGTCCACTTAGCTTCTTTGATAAATCTATGATCACACATTTGTCCACAAACTCCTACCCTGCTTGATATTTCCTAAGAGTGTTTACCACTATCTGAAACAATTTTATCTGTTTATTGTCTGTTTCTCACACTAGAATATAAACTCCAGACGAGGAGAAACCAAGTCTTATTCCCAGCATACTCCCAGCACCCAAAACAGTGCCTAGCGTTATAAACATTTGAGGATCAAAGGAATGAACAATAAAATCTACATCATACAATCTCTGGACACAAATATTTGAATGTGTACCATATATGTGCAATATATTATATAGAGAGATATAACATAGACAAAGCATTATGTACAGTTATATCTTTATGTACTACAGCATGACAGAAAATATCAAGCTGGAGATAGAGCATCAAGGTTTTTTGGCTGGTTTTTTTTTTTTTTTTTGCTGACTCTACTATGAAACAGCTGTATCATCTTGAGCAAGTTACTTAAAGTCTCTGGTCCTAAGTCTATTTATCTGTACAAAGAACATTTTGAGCTTTATTATCTTTAAGGATAACTTCCACTCTAGTATTTTTCTTAATAAATTCAAGAGACACAACAATTTACATAATCCACTCTACAAGGACAGCAAAATAACTAAAATTCTAACTCTTGGCCCCTGGGTAATTACAATCCACTAACAAACCGTGATCGATGCCTATCTATAAAACTGTCCTCCGCCCTACCGCTTTGTTCTTCTCATTTTCTATTTTCCTTTTCCTTGACTGGTGGAACCAAATGCTCCGGAGTAATTTTGGAACACAAAGGAGCCTACTGAGCCGTTGGATAGCTGGCTAACACCATGCACTTGAGCACAGGAAAAGGGCCCCAGCTATGATAACTCCTCGGCAGGCAGCCGTGCTCTATGCCTTAAACATCATGATCCTTCCCTAAAACCTTCTGATCTGGACAAACACAAGTCAGAACCAAGCATGAGCTCATACATGCCTACCCTCCCCCCATAAAAATAGGGCAACCTTTAAAATCACTAACACCGCAGCCAGCGCTACCAAAGTTATTCTGTAACAGTGAGAGTGAAATAGCAAGACAGCGTGGCTAGTTTTCACTCTCCAAAGGTTCCTTTCACTGGCACAAGTAAACTGCAATAAACTGCATCATTTACGTTCTGTGACCAACCTCAAAGAGCTGATCTAGTTTGCTCTCTAAGTAGGTGAGTCATGCTCTTGGCTTTCCTTTACCCATCTCTTTAAGATGGTCATCCCCTCTGCCTGGCACAGCACCTAACAGCCCAGCTCCCTGCCAAAGAGTGCTGAGATTCGAGAGGAGGGATATTTATCAAGAACTTTGTGGAAAGAAGCACACAACACGACCTAGTAATACTTTTATTTTTCATATTTTATATATAATTAAATCCACAAGAACTGTTATAAAAAATGCATGTACATACCTCCTTTTAAAATTTAATAAATATATTTCAGCCTTTAATCCTGATTTATACTTACAGCTTATAACATAATTTAGCCCACGTGTAGAACTGTGTTTTTTCTATGCCAAACTAATAAATACAACCCAGTTTCCTAGAATTTAACAATACAACATACTCATACTTCATAAAATAAATATCTGAACTAGAGAGTCAACATTGATGCATCTTTTCAGGCACTCAGTCATGATACACTCTTCCAGCCAAGAAATCTAGGAAGCTGACCGAATTTGAAAAATATGTTTAATAAGGAAGGAACATAAACCAAAAGCACCCTTATGTTCTAAGGGGGAAAAAGGAGTTAGTGGGCTATAACTCAAATCGCTACAAACCCTACGCACAAGAGGCAATTTATAGTTTACAACTATACTTTCATATATATTCTTTAATTTGATCCTCAAAACAATACTCTAAGACAGATTGGGGAAATATTACTAGCTCCAATTTTATGAACCAGAAAACCAGGTCAAAGAAAGACAGTTCCCAGAAGGTGGTAGAATCAGGAATAAAATTCACATCTTCTCTTTCCTCGTCCATACTGGTTCTATTCTTTCATTTGACTTTTCATGTATAATACTAAACCTATCCCTGCATTAAAATAAATATAGAATCAACATGATCCACACACAATAGATATAGCCAAAGAATGAGTGAACAGTAGTATATAATTTTTCTCTTAGCCAAGCAGATACTATGAGTGGTAGGAAATGAAAGAATCTTGTCAAGACAGGAAAAATGATGCTGGTAAATTCTCTCTTTTCCCCTCACATCAACTTTTTTTTTTTTTTTTTAATTTCTAATCCTCTTATGAAGATGATTACAAGAAAAGGAATCTTGGGATCACGAAGGCAGAACTGAAACCTAAAGCTTATCATACTGATAACGATACTTATACAGGAAGAAATAAGTTACCACTGCTTCCTGTTTTAAGTTATTCTTATCTGTGGGACACTAATTTTTTTTTTTTTTTTAACCACAGAACCTCACATTTAGGACACTTCCCAAAATAGCATCTTCTGATCTTCAGCTGTCAGCTAAAGTTGTTTCATAAATAGCCCAGCATATGTACTCCAGAGGATTGGTAACACTCTAAATGCAAATATAGTCCAGTAATACCAATTCCTTTTAGACTTTGGTGACAATATGAAATGTGCAAAATCAAGCAGTCACAGAAACTCTATAAAGGACACATAAACATCTGTAGTTAATGACCTATGAAACCATATTTGGACTATTTCTGGAAACTTTGAAACAAAGGCCATTCACAGATATGTATTCCTATTTTTAGTATATGTTCATAAAGGAACATGTGATTTGTTTCAGGTCAGTTAATATTTTAAACAGTTGTAAGCAACTTTTTGCAAGATTCATTTTGGTGAAAAGGATATAAATACAGAAAACCCTGGGTTCTCTATTTGAAGCTTTTCTGGAGGCTTTCACAGTCAACAAGTACAGACAGCAAACTGATTATAGGGAATGTGTTTGAAAAATTACACATGTAACTCCAGGTTAAATATATGGAGAAAACACACACACATACACACATAGAGGTATAAAAGACACCTAGCTGTAATCTGTATGATCTAGTATGTCAGGAATTCTATTGCCAGAATTACACAAGTTAAGACAATTTCAGAGAGAGAGAAAAAAAAATTAATGTTTGTGTTTTTAAGGAGGAAAAAAAAGAACTATGTAGAATGGGACTACGGTGAACAAATGGCCTGAGATTTTCTTATTTTCTTTTGTGTCCTGGTACTTAAATAAAACATGTGTGCCTTTGTGACCTCTCTCTCCCTGCCACCACAGCACATCCACCCCAGGGGTATAGAGAAGGGGTTTTGCCTTGGTTAATGGCAGCCACCCCAGGAGAGTAGCCTTAAGGCTGCTTGCATGCTATATGCAGTGAAGGTTCAAAAATAGTTGTTGAGTGTTGAAAGACTGTATAAATATGATCCTCAGGCCCCTTTTAGCCAAATGCTAAGTAGCTGCCTTTTCTCAGGCAAAGGTGATAAGCACTGATTTGCCAGATATGTCCCTCTTACAAGCCCAAGGATAATTCCCTGCCATATAGCAAGGAAAGCCCTGTCCCCAGACTACAAACCCCAACAGGGATGAACCCTGCAGCCACCCTGCATGAACCACTCTGTGCCTGGCCCAGGCAGGAGTGCTGGCTGGTTCCAGATTCCCACTGGATGTCCACGATGTCTGACAACCAAGCTCCAGCAAACTTGATTAACGTGATTCCCTAAGATGTGGGTGTCAATTACAGTAAGAAAGAATGAAAATATTGTAACTATCTATACTGAGCCAAAATCACAAAATGATGTTTCGAAAAAAGACCACTGGTAGATGGGTTCAAATAACTGTTTAAAAAATTCAAATAGCTTTGTGCTTCAAGGAAGAGAACTTAAGAAGGCTCTGGTGATCACAGTGGCTCCAAAGTGGTACATAAATCTATAAAGTTCTGCTGTCACTGAACAAATAAAACACTGGCATGGAGCAGATTAAAATGGGCAGAACATGGGGAAATCAAGAAGTAAATCTCTAACTGTGCCCTGGTTGGTCTGGAACACTGTACTACAGAATGTTGGACAATTCTGGGCAGAAACAAAATGTGGAAAACGTCATAGGTTTTGGAAAGAACCACAAAATTAATTGAAGGTTTGAAAAATAAGAATGATGAGTAAAACCTAAAAATGATTAATATTAAAGGAGAACTGAGAGCTGACTTTACAAAAGTCTTCAAACACATGGAGGGAAGCATCCCACAAAAGATCAGTTGCCTGGACAAATAAACTACAGTACATCCTTACAATGGTATTAATCAGCAATAAAAAAAAATGAGCTATCAAGACACAGAAAGACGTGGATGAATCTTGAGCACATATTGCTAAGTAAAAGAAGCCAGCCTGATAAAGACACATACTATAATGATTCCAATTAAGTGACATTCTAGAAAAGGACAGACTACAGAGACAATAAACAGAACAATGATTGCCAGAGGCTGGGGAAAGAAAGGGAAAGTTGAATAGGGGAAGCACAGAGAATTTTTAGGGCCCTGAAACTACTCTGCATAATGCTGTAGTAATGAATACAAGTCATTGAGCATTTGTCAATACCCACATAACTTTATAATACAAACAGTAAACCATAAGTTACGCAAACTAAAAAAAATCATTTAGGAGGTCAGTGATCCCAGGATGAAATACAAAATGTGACAAAAGAATTTACATGTATTACAAATGTAAGAAACAACCTCAGTGAAGGAGGTGGGGGAATGAGGTACTGACCTAAGTAACTATGGAAATGAAGGGAGCTTTTAAGACTAAAGGCAAAAGAAACTGTACATAAGCACTGTGCTCTAGTTGATAGAGTTGTTTCTCATAGGGGTGGGAGTTCACAATTCTGATACTGCTATGTATACATATGTAGTGGAATTGAACAAACAATTAAATAGATGAAGGATGGTGGCAGCCAGGTTTCTCGCTGTTGGTGTGGGAGGTGACAGATAAGCAAGGGGAAGAAGATTTGTATTTTTATTTTTTTAATGAACATATTTAAAATACCAAAGAATACAAAAATGTATTAATAAAAATAAAAGGATTTGTTCTGTAAAATTTGGATTCAGTCAAAAGGCCCCACATGTGGCAGGTTTCCCATCCCTGAATGATCCATGTGGAAATGAATTAGAGTTAGAGGCAGCAGCATGACCTCATGTACAGACACAGATGGTTACATATAGAAATATTTATAGATATGTGTGTATATGTAAGGGGTGGTATACACATATATATCCTTGCTCTATCAGCTAAGAGTGAAAAAGAAATGACACTCCAGTAGCAACGAACACACCTAGTGCCCAGATCTTGGTTTCTAGCACAGTAGTCTCTCAGTACCTGTTGGGGGGTTGGTTTCAGGACCGCCACGGATACTAAAATCCATGGATGCTCAAGTCCCTTATATAAAATGGCACAGTGTTTACATATAACCTACGCACACCTCCTGTATACTTTAAATTATCTCTAGATTACTTATAATTCCTAATATAATGTAAACACTCTATAAATAGTTTTACACTGTATTGTTTAGGAAATAATGACAGGAAAAAAAAAAGTCTATACATGTTCAGTACAGATACAACCAACCATCTTTTTCCTGAATATTTTCAATATTCGTGGTTGAATTGAATCCATGGATACAGAACCCAGGGATACAAAGGGTCAACTGTACAAATTTCCAATAAAAGGAACAAGAGCTCCTTGGATAAATGGATGATTCTAGAACTGAGGCAGGAAATAAACAATATGATCCCATACTATGCATCTTGTAGTGTTAGAAGGAAACATTTCAAAAAGTCAAAAACAAAAACCCACAATGATGGCAGTATGTCAAAGGGACACAGGAGCCAACTGAAAGAGCTAAAGCTGGAATAATTTGAGCAACAAAAAGTATTATTAGATTATAACCTGAAGTATAAAATAAACAGCCATTAGTCCATAGTGATATAAATATGATTAAAGAAATAGAAAATAAATAAGACAAAACTAATCTCCTGTGCAGAAAAGAATTCCCCCAAAATATGTAGACAACTGCGCACTCTGTAAGTGTGGGTTGTGTACTGTGACTTTCTACAAAGTACCTGACCGGTACGCCTCAAAACTGTCAAGGTCATCAAAAATGAGAAAAGTCTGAGAAACTAACACAACCAAGGAGTCTAAAGCGACATGAAACGTAATGTGGTATCCTGGATGGAACCCCAGAACAGAATTTTAAAACAGGACATTAGGGGAAAACTGAGGAACTTTGAATAAAGTATGGACTTTAGTTAAGGGCAAACTGGATGTGGGATACATAGTAACTCCCTATAAATTTGAAACTGTTCTAAAATAAAAAGTGTATCCTAAAAATGCTACTGAGTAAAAAAATCAGTGATAAAACAAGTTTAAGTAACTATATAAATATTTGTGGATTTTGTTTTCCAAGTGGTTTTCAAACCTCTTTAAATTTCCTAGCCACTTAAGGAATCCCAAATTGTAAATTGTATTTGATGAATTATTGTTTTTCATAAAAAAGTTAGATGATGTAACATTTCTTTCAGAGAAAATGGACCCTATAATTAAATTTCAGCAAATGAATATTTTTTATACTTGACACCCAGAAAATCATATTCAGTTATATTAGCATTCTCTGATCAATTATAAAATATTTTCTGTTTGTAAATATTTTCTTCTAAGAATTTCTCTTTAAATTCACTTCCAGCCTTACTTCCTCTTTTAGCAAACTGATTAGAGGCAGTACTAAAGTTGTTATGACTTTCCATTTTATCTTCTCTACATTTTTTTTTTTTTTTTTTTTTTTTTTTTGAGACAGAGTCTCACTCTGTTGCCCAGGCTAGAGTGAGTGCCGTGGCGTCAGCCTAGCTCACAGCAACCTCAAACTCCTGGGCTCAAGCAATCCTCCTGCCTCAGCCTCCCGAGTAGCTGGGACTACAGGCATGTGCCACCATGCCCGGCTAATTTTTTTTCTATATATATTTTTAGCTGTCCATATAATTTCTTTCTATTTTTAGTAGAGATGGGGTCTCGCTCTTGCTCAGGCTGGTCTCGAACTCCTGAGCTCAAACGATCCGCCCACCTCGGCCTCCCAGAGTGCTAGGATTACAGGCGTGAGCCACCACGCCCGGCCTTCTCTACATTTAAATGTACTCATTGTGTTTATTTTTGTTTTTAGAGCTTTACAGCACCTTAAGATTTTTTTATTGTATAATTTAGATCTTCTGATAAAAGTATAATTTATAGCCTCAATTTTAAAAAAGGTCACGGGCCATCACTCCTCACCACTACTATTAATAAAATCAGAATGAGGGAAATGCTCTCACATATGGATGAAGGATTTAAGTTAGCTATAAAGGAATTTCCTCACCATAAAAACTGTTATCCACTAGAAAAAGCAACCTCAAAATTGCGGGATTTCCTCTTGCGCTGTATGGGTTTAGCAGGAATATGCCTGAAGGTCTTTACTTGTAAAATACATAGTAATATCAAAATAGAAGCTTTTTATAGAAGAGCAGTTTCAAGATATTAGTCTTTCCTCCCAAACACTTTGTACAAAGAATAAATGTAGAGGAAAGCAAATGTATTAAATACTTTTCTAACAGACTTTTCAAACAAAATTTTGGAAATGAAGATTAGTATTAATATATACACATTATCAGTTTTACATAATAGCCTTCAAAAGAAACACTGGCAGTGAAAATTACTAACATCCAATGCTGCAACTTAAGCTAGGGTTCATGACCCGTGCTCCCTCTGCCCCTCACCCCCATATGCATGACCCAAAACACACTGGTGGCCACATTTGTGGCCAGCCCCAGTCTTTTCCAGGGCCTCCCAGAGACACCATATACTCCCAACAACCTTTTCCCAATTGTTACCTGTTCCAGATCTTGACTTTCACTTAAGATAACTCTCCCAAGCAGATACACATCAACTCTTACTTCCTTCTCTTTTATATCCTGCCCTATTACATCATAAAAATCTGACTTTGCATCATTTGTGAGTCACAAGCTAACCTTAACCATGACCAATAAACCCATAAGGTATGCCAATGACGTATTTACATCCAGGCAAAAGGGAGAGTCCTGATTTTTATAGGGAAATTGGATGTACAAATCAGTGTTGTCAATCCCTCAAGTCCATAAAAGGGCCCAGAAGTCCTTGTTATTTCTCTCAGAGGGTCTCATTTGTCCCCTGGAGAAGCAAGTCCTTTATAGCCTTCTCACTCCAACAGTCCTCAAGAAAGAAAGTTGAATTTTTGTCTGTTTTCTTCACAGTTATAATTCAAGAACTTAGGAATATGCCTGGTACTCAGTAGAAACTCACTAACTCCTTGTTGTACTACTTAACCAGAACATTTCCTCATGTCTGGTCTATAAACATCTCAGTATTCAGCAATTCTCCACCACTATCTTCATGACCAGTTATTATTTCTTCCAAATCCCTGATTCAGCAATTACTACAGCCTAATTATGCAATGAATGGAAAAATTTAAGACAATATTCAGTGCCCACCAAGTGTCAGGCAGTGCTAATGTGGTTAAGAAAAACTCTCTGTCTCCCTAAACAGAATATGATTCTGGTCTACAGATAAATGAGGTGCTGGTATATTTCCCACACTGTACTTTAAAAAAACATATGGTCCAACAGTCATTCATTCAGCATCTAGATACAACAAACATTAAGCATGCAAACCTAGTCAGCCAAGCTGGCAGAGAGAGATACAGCCTAGCTCAATACCAGAACTATTGGAAAACATTTTCAAGTTTTAGAAAGTAGCATACACATCAAATGGCTGTGAAGGGCCAATAAAACTGAAGTCCTGTTTAAAATAAAATAGAACGTTTATGTTACAAACCTTGGGGAGGTGAGGGTTTCATAGTCAAAGCAAAAAAAATCTTTTGCTACATGTAAAATTGTTTGGACCCTAAGTTTTTGCTCAATACCTGAAATGTCAAACGATATTTAAAAAGCGTTGCTATAATAGCTGACAAACTAGCTTAGAACATACATTCTATTACTTTGGCCATCACACCACTCCAGTCTCATTTGAGTATGGAAATGAAAACTCAGGGAATGCAGGTGAAAATTCTTAAATCTTAGTAATTAGATTAAATTTCCCAGACCAAGGTAACATTTGAGCAGAGTAGCTAACAAGTGCCACACTGGCAAAATGGACTCATTTAAATTTAATTCCTTTTCCCAGACCTTACCTATATTTTAGTAGAGGGGCTAATTAGCAACAATATACCCAAGAGGAAGAAAAAGAAGGAGCAAAGGGACATATAGAGGAAGCTCTATGAATCACCAACTTAATAACTGGCCTCTTTTTAAAAATAGAGGTAGCTATGACATAATACTTATTTTTCAAATCATTTTCTCATTGCTTTTGATATCTCCAACCTCAGTGAAAATGCTCTGCTATGACCTAGATCAGTAAGCTACAATTAACATCAGAAGAACTGTATTAGTAGAATAAAAGTTGATGAGCTACTATTGGAAGCAGAGAAATAAATCTTGTCAAAACAAAGGCAAGTTTCTGTCAATCTTCAAAAGAATGGTTTGGGGGAACAGACGAAGTATCCAAGATGTTAAGATAGACTGAGATTGCAGACATAGGAATGATGCAGTTGTGATTAATTTTATCCAGGTTTTCAGATCCAGTCATACCAGATTACAAGGACTCTTGTAATTTTTTTGACTATTTATAATATATGATATTGTTAAATCTGAATTTTTACAATATTTAACAAATGAAATGGTTAGAAGTAGTCAAAATATAGCCACATTATTGTTTTTGCTTGGGACTTTTCCAAAGCCATCTCCTCTCCCTTGATTCAAGACTCTTTCTTCCCTGAATTGTTGATATACATGTTTCCAATTTGGCAAATTTTGGTGAGCACCAACTTGAATAATGGAGTCATGAAATGAATAGTAAGTCTACTCTCGAATAGCTCATGACTTCTAGTAGGAAACAGTGCCATAAAACCAGTAACTGGAGCAAGGACAGGTGTTGTTATCATGATCCTTCAGGAAGGGGTAAACTTTCCGAACAAAAGAGAGACCAGGTGCTAGGTACACTTGAACCCAGCTAATAAAATATTTCAGATGTTTTCTTTGGTCATTTAAATGTACTGATTTTACGTTGCAAATGAAATTTTACTTATTTCTGCTAGAAATCCATTCAGAACTTTTCAGAGCTAAGAGCTGTTCCTACATACCTTTTGTCATTATTTTTTAAAAAATAATATTGCCCATGCCACACACACACACACACACACACACAAAAGGCTGAAGATTCCTTATCTGGTGAGTAATGGTAAATCCTATCAGTAGGAGAAAGCAGTGGAATGGGGCTCTATTCTTAGAGAAGAGACATTAATTAAAAATCCACCTGAAAGGAGCCAGTGAATTAGATCGAATTGGGTGGCATGGGGTTTTGTTGTATACTTGATAATGCAAAGACACTTTCCATGAGTCCATCTAACTAATACAGCGTGGTGTGAAGCAGGCTTTGAAGACACAATAACATTCCTCCAGCGAGTTTCAAGCTGTCGGCTAAAAGCACCAGCCATTCATTTTTCCTTCTTGAGACACATTCTTCACTCAGTTCAAAGGCCTGAGAAACAACAAGCCTGCACACTTTCTGAAGGTCGTCCCTTGTAGGGACTTGAGAGGGACCAAAGGCTTAGGATGCAAAATATTTTTAAAGACTGGGTTTTAGGAATATAACCTTTTTTATTGGACTGTAGTTTCCACCCCCTAACCTTCCTCCTCCCCTACACACACATGGGGGGGGGGGGGGCGTGTAGGCAAAAGGAAAAGTTTTAATTGTACTCTCAATGACTTCCAGGGTACCCTATTAATAGAAGTAAAATATTTTCTGAAATGAATTCATTACCCATTCTTTTAAAAATGTAATATTAATATTCCTTAATCTAACCAAAGGGAAAAGGATCCACTCTGAAAGGAAGTTATTGTTTAGCTGTGGTTCAAAGAGTGTGCTGGGATTGGGAAGGGGGGCAGAGGGGCACCGGAGGGGGAAGTCAGGGGGATGGAGCTGCCAAGAGCTCAATGTAAATACCACGGCAGGCATACAGCTTCAGGGCTCTCCCGCCCTCCCCGCACCATGACATGTCTGATACAGCGTCCCATTTTGTTGTGTTCTGTAACCTCAGGAATATTTAAGGCATCTGAGATTCTGGTAAAAGAAAACCATAAATACCGACAGGAAAGCAGAGCTGGGTAAAGAGGAAACAAAAGTACGGCCTTTACCTTGAGAGGGATGTGGCAAACCCCGTGCATTTGGTTTCTAACAATCAAAAACTGCATTACCCAAATCAAGATTTGTGCTCAGGTGGGAAAAGCCCCTTCAGACCATTCCACAGTCTTTGACTCCCTCTCAGCCCTTGCTGTCCACCTCTCCCCACAGAAAGTCTAGTTTTCTGAGCCACTTCCCATCTGGCCCAGCTTGTTGTGTTAGCGGGGACAGCCAGCCAGTCCCCTTCAGCGAAGGGTAAACCTCATCGCTGAAGGGACAGTGGGAAAGTGACTCCTGGCTCTGAGTTCCGTTCCTTTCCATCTCAGATCCTACAGGAGCCACCCGAGGACTGTCAGAAAGTGTAACCCTCTAGCCTAGCTCATAGCAGGTGTCCGGGACAAACATTATAAACATTTTCTCAAACAACCAGCAGCACTAAAAATCGACAGCAGCCTCTGCTACTAGAAACCTCAGTAGTCATTTTTTATGTTTTTCTTAGAAATAAACCTTCAGCCTTCACTTATCCAATAAGAGGAATTCTCAAGAGGGAAATCTAACAAAAGATGCCATCTCAAGACCTGAATCTATACTGGTCCACAGAACATGGGATAGAAAAATATTTGTTTCCCCTTCACAAACCTGAATGATAGAATTACATTATTTACTTTTTTCTCAAATTGTTTCCTGCCCCTACATTTAAGTGGTGCCCATTATTCTACTTCATAACACTTCTTCCTCATACTACATTTTGCCCTCTATGAAGTGCCACGAGGACAGGGACACACCTGTCTCAGTCTCCACTGCCTTACTCACGGTATAAATTCAATAAAGATTTATTTAAGGAAATATAAGCATTAATATTTTTCACAGAAAAAGTAAGATGGAAAAATGATACTATCCTCTTATGAAGGAAATTGCTTATACTTCATCCAAAGCAAACTGTTCATTAGAACATCTAAGAATAATTTTATTCTAAATGTTCAACATTCAATGGATAAATGTTTGTTAACCATGACAAAAATAACTACATTTGTAAATACATTTATATACAATTGTAAATAAGAAAAAGAATGGTTTCTCCCATGAAGAAGTAGTAACTATATTTTACCCCCTGAAACCGGGTGTTACTGCGTAACTTGCTTTGGGCAATGGGATAGTGGCAAAGCAGAGGCTTGAAAGCAGAGGCTTGAAAAGTACTTATGCATCCATTGCTTCCCCCTCTTGCTGCTGGGAACCCATCCAATACCATGTGAAGTCTGGGTTAGCCTGCTGGGGACACATGGCCTAGTCAACAGCAAGTACCAACTAACAGCCAGAATCATCCACCAGACATTTTTAGGAAGGGCATCCTAGATAGTCAGCCCTCAACCAAACCTCCAGTTGACTGAACAACATGAGTTTACTCAGGTAAGACAAGCAGAAGAACCACCAACTAAACCCAGCCCAAATCACTAACATGCAGAATTATGATCTAATAAATGATGTTTTAAAGCACTTAGTTTGTGGGTGGTTTGTTATACATCAAAAGCTAAATGACATGTATTTCTAAGAAACTAGATAGCTTCATATATAAAACTCTTTAATGGGTTTTTTAAAAGTTCCTTCCTGTTGATGAATTTCATTCCTCCTTACTCTAGATAATCTGGAAGAAAACCAATACTGTTGCTATTAGCATACCTTTATTGGCAAGTCCCCCAAAATGATCAAACACGGATAATTCTGATTTAAATATTATCTGTTATCATAATCTTGAAAGTTTCTATTTTGTAACAAGAGCTACCCCAACCTAATCATACTCTTCCTGGACCACAATCAGCAAGAACAGCAAGGCATCAGTCCTAAACATTTTTGACCATTGGAGAAGTTCCTCTTTGGTTCAAAGTAGAAATTATCTCAGCAATATACATTCTCCTTAGAAGGCAGGATAGATTCTCTAAATTCCACTCCTGTCCAGTGTTAGTAACTCTGCAGAAAATAAGTGAGAGAAGATCACTAGTGTAAAAAGATTTCTTTAATTATTTGTATGTAATTTTATGTCTAAATTTAACTGCTCCCAAAACTTGAAATGGTAAAAAGACCACTCCAATAAAAAGCATTGATTCTTTTGAGCTCTCAAAAATATGAGACATTGGTGTCCAGAAAGTCTTCAAAAGGATCCTTAACCTTTATACTTAATCCTACTACACTATATTAAGAACTAGTTATGCATTCAGTCTGGGGTGGAGGGAGGCAATGCCTGAGTACTACCATGAAAGTGAACAGGAAAAGAAAATAAAGTAATAAAGATTTAAAATGGTAATGTTTGAAAACTTAGATACCTTTCCCTTCTTAATTTGCGTAAACACTTCAAGCTTGGAAAAGTAGATCTTTGCTTAACCAATGCTTTTCCCCTTTCACTGGGTTGTACTATGTTAATCACTAGCAATTTTTTGAACCTGAGGATTCAAAAGAGCCATGGAAATTTAGGAGCAGTTCATCTCTGAAAGACAAACAAAAAACCAGCAGTGATGGTGGCCTAGGAGAAGCTGGGGACAAGGGAGGGAGGGAGCCTTATTTTTCACTCTGAATCTTTTTTTTTAAGCCATTTGAAATTTTTAGCATGTGCAGGTATTGCCTATACAAAACATACACACACACACACACACAAAGTATGAATAGATCCAGCAAGCTATTATTAAACTTGGTGGTCTAAACAAATATGATCACACATCCCCAAAACAGAGAGAGCAAGAGAGCAAGTGTGCTTAAGAAAGGGCAATGGCAAAATCTCACAGGAGACTATAGTTCTAGCCAGAAGCAAGCATAGGAACCAGAGTTCAAAGGGTTAGAGCCTTTCCTTACTAAAAATAAAAACCACCCACCAAAAGGGGGAAAGAAGTCTTGGATAATAAAATTGAGATCGTAAGAAAAGACTTTAAAACTTCTTTTATAGCCTCTCCTCTCACCCTATGTTCCCTACCACTGACCAGTCCATACCAAGTTGACATTCAACCATTGTTCATTTAATACGTGGACCCCACTTCTGGGCTGCTTCACTTGAACTAGAGATCCAAAGCAAAGATATCTTCTTCTTGTGTCTTGGTAGCATTAATATTACATTTGCAAGCTTAATATCCAAAAATGGGCCATTCTTCCAAATGAGTTTCAACAGCCTTATCAACTATTTAGTATGCTGGTGTTATTGTCAAGCTAGAAGCTATGGTTAGAATGATTAAGAAAAATACAATACCTCAAGGAAGATGGGCACTTTTGTCCTTTAAGTTATGAAAAAACTTTCATAGATTACATGTTATGAATCAAGACTTTCCCCCCCAGAAAATTTGTAGCCTAAGAAATTTGGAAACTACTTCAGTGATCTCCTCTTACTCCCATTTTTTTCTTCATTTCCGTAATCCTCCTTCATCATCTTTCAATAAAAAGTGTACTATTTGGAACATAATAGGTGCTCAATAGTGTTTATTGAAGAAAAGGAAGGAGAGAGGAAAACAAGAAAAAGTGGTTTGGGGCCTGTTTGGCCAAGGGCAGATAATTTATGTTGGGGCTGGGAGATGGGCAGCTTCTAATACTGCGCTGGAGACACCAAAGATCTTCTCACCTTCTGTTTGTTCCCACAACCCTAAAACCCAAGGGTAAGTAGCATTACTTTTCATGTCCACAGAGCCCTCCAAATAATTTTAAAATGAACAGGGAAGGGTGATCACTGGGGAAGATCAGATGAATGATAATTGACTACATAGTAACTATTGAATATTCTAGTGGACTTTGACTAATTGCTATGTTTTTATAAACGTCCTTTTTTTTTAAATAGTGCCTATCTCATTTAGATCATATCTTTCCCAAAAGTAAAAATCATGACTTTTCTGTGAAAAATATAATTTGTTTGCCATACTACATATACATGGAAAAAAAGATAATGCCTCTTTCATCACTCCAATGATTATAAAAAAACTTCTCAAGATTAAGTGATACTGTTCAGCAACATGACCTAAATATGTCAAAGATGATCAGAGAACCCATATCAAAGTATTCTTTGGTCAACAACAGAAAAAAAGGAGTGGGGAGAATGCATAAGTGTACATAGTTTTTAAAAAAACATGGAATGGTAAAAGCAAAACAATGGATACAACACAACTCAGCAAACTCAATAAAACATTCAGGATACTGTAATAAAACCACAAATCTCCTCTCTGCTTTAAGATAGATACAACTAAACTTGTAGTCTGACCCTCACATTCTGCCCTACCGCCACCGTGAATGAAAATACAGAAAAGGGGTTGAAAAAGAAAAGCAGCCCTTTCAACATAAACACATCATTTTTAAAAGCCCTATTATTCAAAGATCACTGACTCATTGAAGAAGCACAAATAACATTTACCCTACCAAATTTATTTTAACAAACAAATTATAGCAGAGCCTACAGCAAGAATATTATTAAAATGGAAAATGTTCCTTTTACCATAGATGACAGTACCTTGTACTTATCTAATCCATCTTTCCCCATTTTCTGTGAATTAAGAATGGGAGAGATACTACCATTTCCATAACGTAAGACACGAATAGAAGCAAACAGATGAATCTAGCTTATGATTTTAAAAAGCTTTATAACAACTTTTAGTAACTAGTTCACATTAGTTTGAAATTAGTATATTATTATTATACCATACTAACATTAAAATGTAATTGTTAAGTTAAAATTCAATGTGATTACACCTTGTGTACATGTTTCAATAACATTTTAAAAAGAGCTTTTAAAGTCTGCCACATAGCTATCCACTCATAAGGTAATAAAGTAACAAATCAATTACATAAGTATAAAGGTGACAGAGTATCTATCACTTTAAATGCAAAAAAAAAAGTACTGGTATGGAAAAAAGTTACAGACACTTTAGCGTGAAACTGACTTCAAACTGAATTCACAAGAAGCTATTTTCCTTCAATATAATTTCCAGTAACTCAGTAATATAAGGAAATAATTGAGGAAATGGCTTTCTTTAAAACAAAACAAAATCTTAGAATTGTGAAGTGTTCCATTATGCTAAATTACCAACCCATCAAAATAAAAGGAACCATTTATATACTATTCAGCTAAGAAATATATCTGATTATAGCAGGAGGATTAGAAAAGAAAGTCAGTGGAGTTCTGAATGAGTCAATAGACTATTCTAATGATTTATGAAATACATATAGAGGTGCAAAAAAAAGGTCGGAGCTTCTGAATATATTGGCAACTCAACAGCCAAGATAACTCTGGGTCAGTAAAGCACTGGTACAGCTCAACTAACTAATCAAAAATCCTAAAGCACAAAAAGGCTGGACAATACTAATTCTACCAGCAAGAGAAGTATTAAGTTGTTTCACACACCTAACAGAAAAATAAAACTAAACAAAAAATTGTGGAAGACTTCCTACAGTCCCCAATTGGCTTCTCCGATTTCCTTTCCATTCACTTAAGTGGATATCTCAGTGGAGAATGCTTATGGTACAAATGAGATACGTTATCCATAAACAGACCACCCACAAGAAGAGTGGATTTCCAACAAAATAGAATAATGTCACAGACATGCAGTGGTTAAAGCTTAACCTATACCATAGGATAGGGTAGGATGTTTCTGACGGTTGATCTTAGAATACAAGATGACTTGCATTCCCACACACATTTTATTTTTGTTTTATTTTTATTTCTGTTTTATTTTTATTTCTTTTTGAGACAGGGTCTTTGCTCTGTCACCCAGAGTCCAGTGGCATCATCATAGCTCACAGCAACCTCCAACTCCTGGGCTCCTGTGCTCCTCCAGCCTCACCCTCCAGAGTTGCTGGGATTACAGGCGAGCGCCACCATGCCTGAATAATTTTTCTATTTTTTGTAGATCTCGGGTCTTCCTCCTGCTCAGGCTGGTCTTGAACTCCTAAGCTCAAGCAATGTTCCCACCTCAGCCTCCCAGAGTGTTAGTTAGGATTACAGGCCTGAGCCACAGCATCTGGCCACATTTTATTTTTGAAAGGAAGTGGGGGGAGGAAGAGGAACCTAATTCAGCCTGGAGATGTTACCAGAAACTTAAGAGGTGCAGTCAAGAGAGTTGGTCCCAAGGTCTGTCATACCCTAAAAATGGCCCTCCAAACAAAAAAGTTTAAAATCAGGCCTGAACCAATTGAAATGTTTTCCATCCAGGTCCCGGTCTGGCCATAAAGAATGTCTGATATGAAAGCAAGAACTGGACAGAACAGGACATTCTAATATTTTATTATGATTTTGTCAACAGTTCCTTCAGAAAGAATCCTCATTACAACTGACCCATTAAAGAATATCAGTCATTTTCTCCAAAACATTCCTATGTTTAGAACTGCAAAAGAGGTTAGAATAATTTAGAACAAAATCCTCAAGTTACTGATGAGGAAATAGGTCCAGAGAAATTAAGTGACTTGCCCAAGGTCACCCAGCTGGTAAAGGGCACAGGCTGTGTTAGAGCCCAAGATCTCTGGCTCCAGGAGCTGTTTTTTCCATTGCATCATTCAAGATAGCACAAAGATATTTTCCAGGAATTTTGATAAACCAAAAAAAAAAAAAAAAAAAAAAAAGTGTACGCTCTTTTAGATCTCAAGTCCCTTCCTCTAAGGTAATACTGAAGATAGTATTTATTTAGGGGGCACTGGGATAAAGGACTACATGTGGAATTTTTTATGGATTTATTTTTTAACATAAAAAGCTACCTAAACAATGGCAGAAATTAAGAAGATTATTAGATGCTCAAAGTTTTCTGGAACAACAAGGAAACCCCCTCCCATTGCTCCTTCTTTGGTACATTTTTATCTGTGATATTTCAATCTGCACCACAGGAAAAGCGCTGTCTTTGAGGCTTGTGCTTCAGTGATGCAAGAGGGATGCTGGCTGGTGAGAGAGAAATGCTTATTTGGGAGGGAGTAAGAGATAATATTTCCATACCCCTTCTTTTTCTTATTTTCTCTTATTTTAGAAAGGACAAATCTGAGCACATTTTCCAACGCATGTAGTAACACAGCTCACATAATTTTGGTTATGGGAAGGTGCACAATACAAATTAGCAAGCTTTCAAAATCCATTCCCTCAGCCTGACCCTATGGGCGGTCACTTGAGCTGTCAATGCTCAAGGAAAAAAAAAAAAATCTGTGTTTGAGAACACAGCAGCATTTCTTCCAAACCTCGGTAAGGAACATAAGGCACACACTACCCAAGCCCGCCTGGTGAATCTCTAGATCATCAGGATTTGCAAACTGGAGCCCACGTTTTTCTTTCACTCTGAGCTCCCTCACAGTGTAGGAGGATCAGTGTTCCTTGATCTGATGTAGCTCAGGTGCTTTTGCAAACTGCAGGTGCTCAGTAAAGTGTAGAGAGCCTAAGGCACCTTCAAACCCAATGACCCCACGACAATGCCAGCCACACACAGCACCCTTATCTTCTTCCCCCTCCCATTAGTAAGAGGTAAATGTAAGAATCTCGAGCCAACCCCATCCATCCGGCAACCACGTGCGGTCGCTTCCCTCCTGCTCCCGGATTTGGAGACAGGAAAGAGGAACGTGGCCTCGTAGTAAACCGTAGTAAAGAGAGGACTGAAACAAAATGGGGCACGTCACATGGTCACAGCCTGGATTTTTCTCAATTAAAAATAAGAGGAAGTGTGTGTTTCCGGCCCCTGTCAGTGGGCCGGTTGGACTTTCTCATTCTTAATTCTGGTCTAGATACACGAACGTGGCCGAGTGCACAACACGCTCTGTCCGGGGGACGCGGTGCGGGGGGGGGTACTTGGCTCGGTTCTGCGGGCTGCAGACCGACCGGGGTGGGAGACAGCGGCCGAAGGACGCCCGGACCGTCACCGCCTGGGGCCCCGCGACCCAGGGCCCCGCGCCGAGGCCCCGCCCCGCGCCCGCCGCAACTGGGCGGTGACTCGCGCTGATTGGCTCTGGCGAGGGCCAATCAGCGCCCGCCCGCCCAGGGCCAGTAGCCGCAACGAGGTGCCCGAGGGGCGGGGGCTCGCCCGCCACCGCCGACCACGCGGCCCGGGAAGGGGCCCGGCTGCCCCGGACGACCCGGGGCCAGCGGGGGCGGGAGACCCGAAGGCGGGCTCGCTGCAGATTCCTCCACCCCCCCCCCCCCGCCCCAGCAACAGGGACTTGCAGGAAGGAGGGGGAGCCGACTGCCAAATAAAGAAGGAGGAATGCAGGAAGCGGAGGTGACCCGGAAAAGGGAAAGTGCCAGGGCCGAGAGGATTTGCGCCAGGCAGAAAGGCCACACAGCAAGGGAAGGGAAGGAGGGAGGGGAAGGTAGTCGTGGAGGTACGGTATCCCTGAAATCACAAAAAAAGAAATAGAATGAAAGAAAGAGAAATGGCCAGATTCTTTCTTTTCTTTTCTTTCTTTCTTTCTTTTTTTTTTTTTTTTAAGGGAGAAGGGCATAACAAAGAATGACAAAAAGCAAAAACTGAACCCAAAAGGGATGGCTTTGAGGAAGCCGGCTCTTTCTCCCCAGCTGCCGTTTCAAAACTAAAAGACAAACTGATTCTGGGTAAAGGTAGCGGGCTGCCCTGAGCCAGCCTGAGACGCCCCTTTTTGCCTTCCTTCTTGGGGCCTCAATTCTTCTCTGTGCAGAGAGCAGGCCACGAACACTGCGAAATTCTGAAGAGGAGCCAAAAAAGGCCAACGTCAGGAACAAACAAAGGGAGTGGGAGGGGGTAGTGCTGGAAAACTATTAATAGCAGGTCAGAACTAAGGTCGAGGAGACACAGATTGACAAGAGAAACGAGAAACAGAAAAGGTGCTGGACTGGATGTTAAGGGGAAGGGCATCCAACAAGTACTGGCTCCTGAGCTCAATGCTTCACACGTGTTGTCCTTTACTGAACAATGAGAAATACTAAACAAGCCGAGAGGTTAGGAGAAAGAGCACACCCCTCGTGGTACTTCTCTTCCTTTTACCATGTTTCAGGTTTTACCTGAGAAATAGGAAAGAGAGGCAAAGAGGGCAATTGCTGAGGAAGTAAGCAAAGCAATGTTTTCACAAACATACTCATTGGGAGCAGAAGCTGTTTGCCACTCACAGGTCTAACTTCTTTCTGTCTTCAGATGATAATTAACTATCAAATAACATCTTTAAACTCAACAGAATTGAGGATGTACACGTGCCAGTAGCATTTGGTGCCCCACTTAAAATACAGGCACATCAACATTTACATCTTACACATTGTAGAATTTTTCTGGGATGGTGCAAAGCATGGTCTATTGTTACTCCACAATTATTAGGGATATAGTTATATGATTATTTCAGAATGTTTTATTTTCCCAAAGAAACCTAAGAATAGAAAGTTGGGGTTTTGTTTTTTAATCTTTGACACAAGGAGAATTTTATTTTACAGCCCTTTTTAAAAACGAGAATTCTATTTGGTCATCAATTTTCTGTAGAGCAAACATCGTTTATTCTACTCTATAAAGAGAAACCTATACAAATTAAGAAAGCATGTGAGAAAAACTTATTGTTTCTTAGTCTCTTCTTTCATCTTTTTTAAAACCTAAATTTTAGTTCTGCTAGGTTTGTTTCCTTCAAATTCTCATTACTTTATCAATGAAGCACTTTATAATACAAATGGTTAAATGTTACAGCCCAACTCCCAAAAACATCATTTAAAATAACCAAAATTTGTACTGTTGACATTGATATCTACAGTTAAATCTCTGTTCTAGTTAATGATGAAAACAAATGTTGAAATAAATATTGATCAAATAAATTCTTTTTATAACAATCACCTAAAGTCTTAGTTTGTTCAAATACCTTTATCTTGTTCTACAAAATAGAGAATGATATGGGTCAAATATTAAAAACAGAATCAAGGAGACTATGACCACATAATAAATAAATATCTATCTATAAGAACCCAAGACACAATTTAATTTCTTATGAATGGACATATATTAAGAAAAATTAATGCTTTTCAAAGCTCATTCTGTGAAGCATATATAAAATTCACAACATAATCAGTTTGTCAGAATAAAGTGTTTCCAAATGCTGGAAACTTCTGCAATGCCAGCTCATCACATTATTTGCAAACTATACTCCTCTCTTCTACCCACAATTATGACCACCAGAAAACTGGCTCAACAGAACGAAGGGCAGGCTAATTTCCTATTACAAATGTTTTTCACTTTCAGTACAGCCTTAGCCACAGAAGACCTAAAGCCAACTTTCAGCATTTACTGAGGTGTCTACTCTTGAACTTAAAGGTGAACAACAAATATCCTTAAAGTGAAGAGTACATGATTTAGCCCTTACATCCAAGGCAAAACAAAACAAGACCTCCATGTTCCTGACTTATTATCCCTTCTTTTCAACATAAAAATGTTAAGGAATTTTACAGAAGATATACAGTAGCCCCAAATGATATGTGTGACGTCTCAGTGCAAGAGGAGACAACTATAAGCCAGACATCCTGGGATGAACTTCCATAACTCTTAACTAAGAATGGGTCCCAGATGCATGCAGAGTTGACTACATGCTCTAACTGTGGCCATGTTGTGGATGGTGGATCGGTCTGTGAATAATATTTCACAAATCCTGGTACAGGAACAAAAAGAAAATGTCACCCCTAATGACCTTCTTGAGAGACAATAGACAGATAGTCACTTCTCTTTAAATACGTAGGTCTTAAAAGCTCTTTCTCCTGAATCTTTTTAGGGCAGCACAAATAGAAATCAATGTTTCCCACTGCTGTTTACGTTGCCTTGGTATTGTGAAATCATAGAACAAAAGTACACAGAGTAACTCGATAAGATCACCCTTAAGGGGTCCGAGAAACTACCTTAAAGGAAGGGTTTTAGCTCCTGCATTAACATTTTTTTTTTTTGTAGAATTGTTCCTTCCAGGGGCTGACCTAAATATATAGTCAAAAGAAAACTTCCACATAGAGATTAAGGTTCTTATATATGAACTTTACAGACCTCAGAAATGGCATTATAGAATATAAGTTTTTAAAATACTACAAAAGTACTTCACTTGGGAATTCTCAAATGAAAAAGCTCTCCTGAGGCTGTTCCTACATGTTTATTTGACTCTCTGCCAGGTGCATTGTGGGGTGGGGATCTTGTGTGCCCTGAGGAAGCAGTGGGAAAGAGCTGGAAGGGGTGGAGGCAGAGAACAGAATTCATGCACAAGGTTAAAAGCAGTTTTGTCTTCTGACTTTGTCACCATGAAACGCACCTGCTGTGATGTCCAGTGAGCTACTGGCGGTCCTCTGGCTGCTTCTGGAAACTGATGCTGGCATAGGCGCTTAAATCCTCACTGGAGCGGCGGGGGGAGCTGCTCTCACCACTGCCCAGGGGCTGATGAGGGGGCGTTGGTGGGGGAGGCTGCGGTTGAGGGGGGCGCTCCTGAGGGCGCTGCTTGAAGTCCTTGACCAAATCCAGGTCTATGTAGTTAAGACCATTCTCCAAACCCCCAGCAGCAGCCCCACACACTTGGGCTGACTCCTTGGGGGCTTCCCCAAGCTCCCCAGGCTTCAGCCACACATTCTCAAAGGAAGCAGAGCTGTGGCGTTTCACATCCTCACTGCTGCTGCCGCCTCCGCTGCTAGCCCCTACTGCAGCGCCCCCTCCGAAGGGCACCGTGTTGCCCACCCGGGTGGCACTAGGTGTGGAGGAGAAGGTCTCGGAGCTATGCCTCCTCCGGCACCCTTGTGGGTCTGCACGGATCACTTTGGCACTCTGGTTGCGGTTGGGACTGAGGTTCACCCTGGTGAAGGCGCTCATGCCCCCGGGTCCCTGTGGGCCCCCTAGCAGGGATGATCGGGCAGCCAGCTCAGCTGTCCCTTGAGGTGCAGCAGGAGAAGCAGAGGCTGCTGAGGATGAGGAGGGAGCAGCCGTGGCAGCCCTGGGCAGGCTCACTTCCTGTGCAGCAATGCCTGTCCGCATGTCAGCATAGCTGACAGGGGCAACTGGGGAGGTGTCCACGTAGCTCTGACGGGGACAACCCATCTGCATGGTCATGTAGTCGCCCCGGCTGCTGGGTACTGCCCGGGTGGGCCTGCAAACGCTAGTAGCCCCGGGAGGTGCGGGGCCCACTCTGCCCATCTCAGCCCTGGAGCTCTCCTGCCAGGCTGCCCTCCGGCCCGGCCCCAGGTCCATTTTCATGTACTCCTCAGTGCCAGTCTCTTCCTCTCTGGGAGTTGGCTGGAGCTGGGATGGACACCTGACTGAAGGCGAGCTGTGGGAAGCCACGGGGCCAGATAAATAGCCAGGCTGATCACTCCCAAATTCAATATTCACATATTCCCCTGGGCTTTTGGGCTCCGGAGGGTGCAGCAGGGGCTGCTGCTGCTCTCGGGCCCGAGGTAAAGTGCTGGCCTTGGGATCCCCCAGGGATAGCCTCGTGGGCCGAGCCAGGCGGCTGTTGGTCTGGGCAGCTGTGTCCACTTTTCGAGGCAGATGGGCCTGCAGGATGTGATGGTGGGCATGCGGGAGACCAGGCTCCAGCCTGGCCCCACAGTATCCCCCACCAAGGCTGTCGCTGCTGGTGGAGGAAGAAGAATCTTCTGCTGTTGCGGCATAGAGAAGGCGACCAGAGCTAGAGGAAAGGCGGAGGTGCTGGTGCCGGCCACCCTCTTCCGGCTCCCCAGGACGCTGGGTGTGCTTAAAGGACCTTGGCAATGAGTAGTAGGAGAGCACTGGCTTGTGCTGGGGGTACTCAGGGCCATAGTAGCAGCCGGAGGGGCTGCTGGTATTGGAGTCCCCCACTGGCGACATGTTCATGTAGTCACCTGTGCAAGGCAAAAGCTTGCCACCACTGCTCTCCACGGGAGGCTTGGGGTGGGGCAGGGCGGGAGAGTGGTGGCCCCCTACGCCATTTGTCCAAAGCTTCCCATAGCTGCTCCCAGAGGGGGCAGCGCTGCTGCTGCTGCTGGGCCCACCTCCAAGGTCAGGGGAGCAGCTGCCGCTGGGGGACATCATCATGTAGCCATTGGGGTCCACTCTCTGGGGATGGCGTCTGATGGGGTTGATGATCTGCTGGGGGGCAGACACGCTCTTGGGGCTCATGGGCATATAGTCGCCACTGCCCTTTCTGCTGCCCGGCACGGGGGCTACCCCCGGGGACATGGGCATATAGCCATCGTCGGTGTGGAGGGTGGAGGTATCTGGGCGGTGGTGGCCCCCCTGAGGCTCCAAGGGGTGCATTTCCAGACCCTCCTCCGGGTAGGAGTGGGTGGGCACGAAGGCGGAGTGCCGGTGGCCCGGCAGTCGGCCTCCACTGCCACCTCCTGGTGGGTAAGCAGGCATCATCTCCGTATACTCCTCAATGGAAGCCACTGAGGACTGGGACGGGGTCTTCTGGTGGGAAATGGTAGGGGATGTGCCTGCCGAGTGAGTTCTCTTTCGGAACCGATTATCCAGATCTGAAGCACTGGCTGCTTCATCCCCAGCCAAGGCTGGACTGGTGCCCAAGCCAGCTCCCGGGATGTAGCGGTGGCCATTGCCACCCCGAGACAAAATGTAGTGACCGTTGGGGGCGGTCAGGGTGGAGGCCCCCTTGCCGCCCATGCAGATATAGTTGCTCAGCTCCTCTTCACCACGGGCTGGTGGGGTGTGGCCCAGGGAATCTGGAGTGACACTGCGGAAAGAACTTCGGAAATCGCAGGGACTGGAGCCATACTCATCCGAGGAGATGAAACCGCCGTCGCTGGGGGACCCGGACACAGAAGCACTAGACCGCCGTGGGAACAGACAATCCGAGGTGGAGCCATGGCCACTGGTGCTGCTGGACGACAGACTGACCGGGCTGGTGGCCGAAGGCGAGCAGCGAGAAGAAGGCATGGGGATAGAGCGGCTGTGATTGAGTGGGGGGTGCAGCCGGGCGCTGCCCCGATGCCGGTGGGCGTGGGTCCTATTGGTGCTGGGACTCACAGGGCTGCCATCCACCGAGGCTGGGCGGGACATGGTGCCTTCGCCATCGCTGGAGGCGCGGACGCGAAAGGAACCTGGCTTCCCGCCCACCATGCTGGCTGGGGAGGTGGCGGTGATGCTCTCGGTGCGCGAACGGCGGGTTAGCCCCACCTGGCTAGGCGGGGGGTTGTTGAGATGGTGCCTGCGCAGGGGGACGCTGATGGGGTTGGAGCAGTTGGATGAGGACTGGCTCTTGCTGCGAGGGCGGAACTCATCACTCATGGCCCGCATGGCCTCCAGGATGGTCTCGTGCATGTTCTGGGCCACCACTGAGTCATCCACCTGCATCCAGAACTCCCCGGGCCCCGTCACGGCGGAACGGCCCACCTCGATGAAGAAGAAGTTCTCCGAGTGGCCGCAGCGCCTGATGTTCATTAGCTGCAGCACCACTGCCGCTGCCTCAGAGTTCAGCTTCACGAAGCTGATGGTCTTGCTGGTCAGGCAGAGGCGGTAGATGCCAATCAAGTTCTTTGTCTGACCCAGGCCCTTGGGCTTCAGGATCACCTGCCAGACCTCTTTGAAGGCGGGTCCTGGGGGCGCATCCCCATAGCTCAAGTCCTCCCCAGCCTCGCCCAGGCCAGAGCTGCCGCTGCAGCTGCCCCCGCCTCCCACTCCGGGGGCTGAAGCCCCATCGTGGTGGCCCTTGGCACGGTTGTGCAGCTGCAGAAGAGCCTGGTACCAGCTGTCTTGCTCGGCCTCGCTGTCCGCCGCGATGGCAAAGTGCTCGTCCCGGGTATAGAGAGCTACCAGGTGCTTGTTCTTGGAGTCAGCCCGCTTGTTGATGTTGAAGCAGCTCTCAAGGGGGATAGAGCGTTTGGGGGCGCTCGACTTGTGCCGCCACTTCTTCTCGTTCTCGTAGTACTCCAGGCGCGCCGGGCCCCCAGCCTCGCTGGCCGCCCGTAGCACGAAGAAGCGCTTGTGCATGCTCTTGGGTTTGCGCAGGTAGCCAACCTTGCGCACATCCGAGAAGCCGTCGGTCTCCGAAGGGCTCGCCATGCTGCCGCCGCCACCGCCGCGGAGCAGAGGGAGGCGCCGAAAAACAACTGGGTGGGGGGCGGAGGCTCCTCGCCGCGGCCCCGCACATGCAAACAGGGCTGCAAGCCGCAGAAACCCCGACTCCGAAATCCACGCCGCCCCCCGCGCCGGGGAGGGACAGCCAGAGGAGGACGCAGCAGCTGCGCCGAGGAGATAGCCTGAGCGGAGTTCACGGGCGTTTCACGCCCGGGGGGGAGGCAGTGTGTCCGGGGTGAGTGTGGCCGCGATCCTCCGGGGGCCAAGTCTCCTCTCAGCCGCCGCGGTGGGGAAGGAGCGAAGATGCATCTCTCGCTGCCTCGGCTGGAGTCCAGCGCAGGGAGGCGGCGGTGGCCCGGGGTCCCTGCGTTGCCCCTTCAGGCGCGCGCGCCTTCCCTCCTGAGTTCCCCTCTGGAAGTAGCGATTCCCGAGGCAAATTAAATATCCTTGGGCAGGGGGAGGCGGGCTGCCAAGTCCCAACGTTGCACGGGGTTCTCCCTCCTCCTCCTTCGCCTCCTCCTCCGCCTCCTCCCACCCCCCAACCGTCCCCGCCGCCACCAGCCGCACAAATACCAGCTCAATCGCAGAGACCGCGGCGCTGCGGCTGTTGCTGCTGCTGCTGCTGCTGCTGCCGCCGCCCGCGGACGCGTCCTCTGCAGCCCCCATTCGGGCCCATCTCGGCGGGCGGAGAAAGTGGCTTTTCCACGCGAAACGCTACCGGGCAGCCAGGGGATCTGAGGACGGGCCGGAGGGACAGGCTCATCCCTGCCCCTCGCTCCAGTCGGCCGGGGAGGAGGGGAGGGGACAAGGGCGGGAGGCGAGGGGGGAGGTTTGGGAAGGATTCGGGGAATACGCCTGTTCCCCGCGAGGCGCTGCTGCTGCAGTTACTTCTCCCCTCCTCCTTCTCCTCCTCCTCCTCCTCCTCCTCGGAGAGTTGCTGAGAGCCCCAACCAAAACAAGCGGCGGCGTCTGGCTCTGCGCGCCGGCCCCCTCCGACCGCGCCGCCGTCTCACTCGGAGGAGAAAAACACGTGACGGAGCCTCAGCGCTCGGCAGCCGGGTCGCCGCCGCCGGGAGGCTCCCGCCCGGGTCTCTCCATTCCCGGCCGAGCCCGCCCCGCGCCCGCCCTTCTCCGCCCCTCGGCCGTGCCGCAGCAGCGCCCGCGCGGGCCCCGGCGCAGCGCTAGGACAGCGCCCCTGCGCGGCCGCCCTCCCGGGCGCAGCGCCTCCCGCTCCGCGCGCCACCCAGGGCGCCCCCGGCCCGCAGGAATCCCCGCGGCGGGCGCGGGCGGGGGTGTTTGGGTGGTTACCCGAAAGCACGAGGGGAGTCTGGGAAAACGGGAGGGGGGCGAGCTCGGGAAGACGCAGGAGTGAGGGTGGGGGACGACGGGGGGGCACTGCGGCGGCGGAGCCCCGAGTGGGAGGGCCGGGGAGGAGAGGGCGCGGGAGCTGGGCTGGATCTTACCTAGCAGGTAAGATCGACCTCTGGGAGGAGGTTTCTAGTCAAGGCTTTTTCTCCCAGGAAATATAAAAGCTGGATTTCGGTTTCAGGGTGATAGACCATAGTGAGGAGACCTATATTTTTGTAAGGAAGGGACCTCTGGGCCAGCCTTCCACCTTGGGATCCCCGGATTTGCTGCCGTGAGGCACCTCGAAAGAGCGGAGGGACACCCAAGGGCAATGATTGCGGGGAGTTACGGTCACTCCAAAAGGCGAACAGAGATCCCCAGGAAGCGTCTCACGTCCCGCGCAGTGGGATTAGCTCTTGATCAGTTAGGAAGAAAATGTAAATATCATTTTCGCCCTCTCCCGTTGCCCACCCGACCGAGAGGACATTCACACCTGAGGGCGAGGGCAGGTGGGGGAAGTGAGATGCCCCTTATCATATTCCGAAGTCTGCTTGTGATTTTAAAAAGATGTTAGGAACCTACATAGGGTTCATAACGCCAAAACCCTACTGTGCAACTACTGGCTGAAATGTTTGTTTCACACACAGCTTCCACACCCATTGAACCAGCCTATAAATTTTTAACCTTGACCACAAGGATAATCGGGAGAAAACAAGGATGGTGCCAGCTCAACTATACAGGAAAATGGGTACTTCATGAGCAGAACAGGTCAGCAGCCTGGGTCTTCTTGGAGAGCCTCTTACACGGTTAACTTGCAGTATCAGTCTCCCCACAAGCAAACGCTCCCCGAAGTTTTTTTTTTTTTTTTTAGCTGACCTATAAACAAGCAGTTTGTCCCTGCTTGCTCAGATGGCATTAAGGACCTACAAAGATGACGTTTGTCATTCTGTTTGATGCTATCTTATTTTACCACTCTATTCCTGGCCCGTGTGGGGTTTCTGCCACCTTTCTACGCCCGGGACCCTCCTCAGCCTCCAGCTCTCAAGCACTGCAGGATGCTGGCAGGGACACGCTGCAGTCCGGGCGCTGGGCATGCTCAATGGCCGGGACGCGCTGGGCTGCGGGGGAGCGCGCCTGGGCCTAATGCGGGTGAGGGGCGGGGCGAGTTTCCTGGAGAAGCCTGCTGATTGGTGGGGCTATCTGTCTTTCAAGCCTTGCAGTGCAGGAGGGGAGGTGGGGAGAGGGGGTTAGGGTACCAAGGTAGGTTGCAAAGCGTGGTACGGGAAAAAAAAAAAAAAAGAGAAGAGGAAGGAGAAAAAGAACCATAGGCGCCATTCAGAGGCGTGCGATACGTGAATTGGGGGATCGGGTATCTACACAGGGGCGACTTCCCACCGAAGCCTGGGAGCCTCTCATTTCTCCTCTCACCTTCCTGTTCCCTGCCATCCTGCAGCCTCATCTAAACCTGGTTAATCTATAATTTGAGTACAAATGTTGAAATGAAAGCCCTCCCTCCTTTTCCTCTGACAGCTTAGTGATGTGGGCACACGTGCCCACTACAAGGCTATAAATAGCAGATATTTGGAAATGGTAGCAAGGCAGCAATAACAGCGACTGAAATTCTGGGGTATAGAGTGCTTTATAGGGGGCGGGGCAGGGAGACGCGGAATAGAGACGCCTGAAGTTAGTGGAAAAGTGTAACTTGCGCCTGGTTTTACCCTAGGCAAGAAACAAGAAAGATAATAAAAGGGTTATTTACTAGTATATTCTAGATAAGGCCAAAGGGCTTTTTACTGGTTTGATGTTTAGCGCTGGAATGGGAGTGAGGGAGTACTTCACATTTTGTAGGAAAACAATTCAAATCCATAGATTTTTACTGTTCAAATGACCCCGTCCCTATCTCCCCCTCCACCCCAAAAAAAGCTAAATAAAGGGACTTTACCGCTATGGGAAACAAAATACCCTGTCCTTTCAGGAAACCAGATTGCTGTGACAAATTCTGTTCAGATCCATGGGTTTCCTAAGGAAGATAACCACTGATCATAGAATGTTATTGCCATTTTTTCTTACTTTCTGAAGTTTTACCACTGATGTTCAAGGTGATTAATATTTATTTTTAATTATACTATAGTAAGTTCAATTGTTCTCTACATTTTTTCTATTTATGGGTTGAGAAAACTCTGGAAATGCAAATTTACGTTTAGTTCATATAATACACAGAATAGAAAGAGGCTTTTGTGGAATCTAACTGAAGTAATGCTGAGCAGGTATGAGTATTATCCTGTCACCTTACGCTAAATTAGTCTTTTGGTGTATTGTAATGAAATACACTGTATGAAAAATTTACTCCTCACTGAAAATTCACAGGAATGAGAAAGCAACCTGTTACCAAAATATGTTGCTCAATGCTGCCATCTAAGGGACAATCGGAGCCGATTTGTGTAGCGGGGTAAGGTGCATTTTAAAAGAGGGCTGAAATGATTCATCAGAATATTGCTTGCTACACAGCTATGTCGATATTACAAATACAGTTATGATTCAAGGAGTTAAAATTTTACATGCCATGGGCGCACTTTTGGGCAACATGTCTATAATTCGCTTTAAAATGGAATTATTGGCCCATGTATGACACTAGCAAGAAAATTTTACAAGATGCAGGGGTGAGAAACCTGTGGCCTTCAGCCCACATGTGGCCTTCTAGGTCCTTAAGTGCAATTCAGTCAAAAGGCCACACTTAAGGACCTAGAAGGCCACATGTGGCCTGAAGGCTGCAGTTTCCCCACCCCTGAATAGGTTATTACATATATCCCTAAAGTGCTTGAGTTGGGTAAAGGTGTAACTAATCATGTGAAAGTGAGAAAGCATTTGTTCTGTCAAATAGATGCTTTCCTTAAGATGAATGGGTCAAGACGAAAGGAGCTGTTTAAACATTGGCATCTCTTAGATTTAGGCAATTTAGAACAATGCTCGGAGGAAAATCAAAACTAGTAGATTTTATCATTTTAAGGTCTATTTTTATTTTAAGATAACTCAATAGTAACAAATATTTGAATGCCTACTCTGCAAGGCAATATGAAGTATATAAAAAGAGACAGTGGCTTCTTATAGCTTTGATGGGGTAATAAGAGTGATAACATAAAATAACCATGATTGATGAGTAAAGTTGTGTGTGTTAAATGTCAAATAAGTGATATTTACTTAGAGCAGATGGACAGCATGGTAGACAAAATAACTAAAGAACTATTTATGGAGGAGAAGAGTCTTAAGCTTAAACTTGAAGCTATAACTCAGATAAGTGAGAGGCAGATTTTTTTTTCCCATTCAAGTTTTTTTGGAGAGTCTATTTGTGTTTTAGGCATTAGGCTAGGCACTGAGGATTTAGCTCTCTAAGGTATGATCCCATCCACAAGAAGATGAGTGAACACAAATACAGAGCGCTATGGTCTCTTTTATGGAAAAAGTAAGCAAAAGCAAATGAGGTCACGTAACAACCAGTTGCCTTCTGACTTAAAAATTATCTATCAGTCACAGACAGTACAATTTGATAGTCTGTAAGGTATTAATATCTCTTTTCTTAATAACTTTGTTTTCCCATGTAAGTAAAACCTTTCATCCTTTTAGATTGAAAAATGTGAAATGGTAGAATTAATAGTAAGCTGGAAAGCCACATTTGGCTTGAGGACTTGCTAGATCAGGACTGTTTAGACCTGAGGATCTTGTTAAAATGCAGGTTCTGATTCAGAAGGCTGAGAGCAGGCTGAGGTGCTGAATTTTAAACACACTGGAGGAGATGCTGATACTGGGTAAGTACCACCCTTTCAGTAGCACAGTTCTAATGACTGATGATTAATTGAAAGGCACAACGATACAGTGCTGTGAAATGCAAGCAGGGTACTTACAGTTTAGTATTATATACATACAAAAAGAACAACTGCAATAAAAATTCTATTAATTACTTAACTGAAGCATCACTGCATTTGGGGCTTCTCTCTTCTCAATCACAGGTATCAAATCTTTCTGACAAGTGTGAAAAGTTATTCTCTCTCTTAAATGTTTGCGTTAGTGTTTTTCAAGGTGTGATTAAAAATGCATATTTCTTACCTCATCCAAGTCCTACTGAACCAAAGTCTCTTAGGGAAGGATGGACTCCTAGTATTTGCATTTTAAGCAACATTGCAAGAGATTCTTATTTACACTAAAATTTAAGAATCATTGGCTAAAGCACAAAGGAAATTTTTCATTAGCTACTTCAACAAAGGCAAATGCACAACCTTAACCAGTAAATAAGGTCTCCACCTGTGGGTGGTTTAGAATAGGCAATGACCCGAGCTTGGGTAAGTTTCAGGGCCTTTAAGAAAAATCAACTACTGACAATCAGCTAATGAGAATCCAGTTCTACTCTCATCTTGATTTCACCCTTCATCTATCCTGGAGAACTTAGGGAAAATAAATGCACTGAGAACTAACACTGGATTTCAGAAAGACAGTAATGCCCTCAACTCATGATTTCAAAACATTTTCTGTTTGGGGTATAAAGAAAACATGAGATCAACGTGGATGAGTTTGGAGCAAAAGCAAAAGGTGAAAACCGCGTGCTACTATTTAATTTTTTCCATTTCAGAAATTCCAACTGGTGGTATTTTGAATAAGTCCATAGCTGATATTTGTCTGAAAGAATTGCTTTTTCTTTTTTGTTTTAATATTCTTGATTTCTTTAACTGCTATACTCTTATTTTCTTTTAGTCTTGTTTGATAAGGATTGGCGTCAATTTGTTATCTTAGATAATGCCACTAACTCTTATGGTCATCTAATCTAGAGAAAGAAGCCCCAACTCTTTCTTATATTCAAAGAGCCAAATGTTTTATCTAGATAAGTACATGCTTAGAAGGCTTTGCAGACTTTACAACATCTTTTGTTGATTTTTCCCCGTTCTTTATCTTAAAGTTATCTTTTTGGTTCAGTGTAGTCTAAAATTTGATAGCCAAAAAATGTTTTCACAATAATTCTTCAACTTCACTAGTCTATTTTTTAAAGGGAATTCCAGTAATGGTGAATGTCCCCTGCCCTTTACTTAGTAGCCAGGGCCTGGAGGTAAAACTAGTTATTTTTACTAATAAAGAATAGCTGGGCCACCCACACCCCTCTCATTTTTCTCATATCTCCTCCTCAATTGCAAGGTTAACAATCATATCTTTTTTTTTCTTTTCTTCTTCTTTTAAAATATAGTTCCTCAAATGGGGGCCCATCGCACCCAGGTTCTTCAGGTTAAAAAAACAAAACTGATCAGAAGCTTAGGAATATTAGCTTTGTGTGCATTGGGAAGACACAAGTTAATCTGAACTCAAGAAATTTGTAATTCCATCCCTACCTGTGGTGGTGTCTGGTGTGGCTCTACATGTGGGCAGAGGGTCACTCACATCAGAATCACCTGGGTGCTTGTTAAAGCTCCCTGCAACCTACCTCTAACCCTACTACATCAGATCCTCTGTAAGTCAACGTGCACTTCCATCATTGCCCACCCTATTCCCATGAGCTTTATGTAAGCTAAGATTTGAAAACCACTGATGGGCCTATCTCTAAAACTGTAGATTATTAATGAGGACATTAGGAGAGACATACAGGATTGACTGCCAGCAATTGTAACAAGTCTGGTCAATAGTTTTATTCTGAAATATTTTACTGCAGTGACTTTAAAACTTTTGACCATGACCTGTACTAAAAAATACATTTACAAACATATTGTACATCAAGCCCACACAAACATACACACAACTGAATACAACTTACCCTTACTATCTGCAAGGCACTGAGATGTTTCTACTTTCTTTCTCTTTCTTTTTTTTCTTCCTTTCTCTTTGTCTCTCTCCCTCTTTCCTTCGCCTCCCCCTCAATCTCATACTCTTTCTCTTTTAATACTTGCTAAGACCCACTAAATTAATTTCCCAATATGCTAAAGTGTCATGACCTATAATTTCAAAACATTGCCTCATTATAAGTATTTCTGAATTCAAAAGCAAAACAATGATTATCTCTATCCTTGGTTGCACCATTCATAAAACTCCTAAGGAGAAAATTCACAATGCTTCCAATGGATTCTAGTTCACATAAATAATATTATTTTTAGTACCAACCAAGAATGATTTTACCACTGCTTTTTTTCTTAAGCTGTAGCCAGTCTGTAACTACTAAGCAATGAAATCTGATGCACTTACAATCTTTCATGCAGCTTTACAATGGAAATCTGAAGACAGGTGAATGCAAATTAAGAACATTGAATGTAATTCAGTTACCGTTTTTCTTAAAATAGACACTTATTATCACTTCCCATTGTTATTTTACTGTAATATTGAACAAATGTCATTTACTTTATAAAGCATTTGAGGAAAAGAAGTGAGACATTATAAATGCATTTTAAATATATTCATGTAACTTTGTATGCATCAAGGGTTTTTTTTTTGTTGTTTGGGTTTTTTTTTTTTTTTTTTGCCTGCATAATTGATGTCCTGAAAGTATACATCAGTTTTGGATTGAGGCTAAAGGAGAAAGGAAATGTCCTCTTTTATAAAGAAGACAAATTTTATAAGAAGTATTACTTACTAGTAATTTAAATTATTGGTTGTAGGAATAACATTAATTTTATTAATAACATTAATTTCATTAAAATTAGTGATTTAAATTATTTTATTAACATTGATTTCATAATTTTAATTTCATTAAAATGTTGCCATTTTGTGTTTAATTTATCAAACATAAATTTATCTGATTTTGAGGAAATTAAATTTTAAGGGCTAATTTCCATTTTTTCATTCAGCAGATATTTATTGGGCATTCGTTATGTGTCAGTCACTGTTTAGAGGTGAACTAACCAGTCAACTGAAAAATGATGAAGAATGTTCCATGCAGAGGAAATAGCCAATGCAAAGGGCCTGAAATAGGAGCAAGTTGGCATATTCAGGGAGCATTAGGGAGATAAGTGTGGTGGAAGCAGAGTGAGAAAGGGGAGAATAGGAGGAAGGAAGCCTAGTGAGATAACAGTGGATAAAACTATAAAGGATCATGTGGGCCATTTTAAGTCCTTTGGTTTTTACTCTGAATAAGATGGGAAACCACTGGAGGGCGTTTAAGAGACATAATGTGACATATTTTAAAGACACTCTAGCAGCTCTGTTGGACACAGACTGTTGAGGGAGGGACAGGGATAAGGGCAGAAGCGGGTGAATCCATTAAAAGGCTGTTGCAGAAATATGGTCGAAAAATGATGGTCATCAGTACAAGGTGAGAAGTGGTCAAATTCTGAATGTATTTTGAAGGTGGCATCAGCAGGATTTGCAGGTGGTTTGGATGTGATGTGGAAGAAAAAGAAAGAAAGATGACCTGCATTTTTTTTACCTGTACAACTGGAAAGATAAAGTTCCCATCAACGGGGACAGTATGTAGTTTTCTTTTGCTGGGTTAACAAACTACTCCAAAGGAAGTATCAGAAAATCAACCATTTTATTACGGTTTAGGACCCTATTATGCCCTAGGATCCTGTGAGTCAGGAATTCAGACAGGGTATGGTGGGGATGGCTTAGCTCTCTGTTCCATGATGTTTGGGGCCCCAGATAGGGTGGTTAAAAATGGCTGGGGGTGACTTGAATGGTTGTAGCCTAGAATCATTTGGAACTTTCTTCACTGATGTGTCTGGCATCTGGGCCAGGATGACTGATGGCTAGATCAACCAGAATACTTACATCTGGTCTCTCCATGTGTCTTGAGTTTTTTACAGCATGGAGGCTGGATTCCAAAGGTGAGTGTCTGCAGAGAGACCATCTCAAGAGCAGACATGCCAAGAGGGCACTTCCAGAGAGTGGGTGTAACAAGAGAACCTGGAAGAAGTTGTGTAGCCTTTTATGATCTCACTTCAGAAGTCACAGAGCTTCATTTCTACTGTATGTATTCTATCAGTCAAAGTAGGCACAAGACTACCCAGATTAAAGGAGAGGGAACCTAGACCACCATTCTTAATGGGAGGAGTAAAAAATTTTTAGCCTTTCTTTGTTAAACTACCACAGATTGGAAGACTGTAGGTGAACAGGCATGCAGGAGATGGGGAAGAAGATCGGGAATTCTGCTCTAGACATGTTGAGTTTCAGGGGCTGGGGTCTGTTGAAGCTCTGAGTGGAGATAACAAATAGGCATTTGTATATATGTGACTGGAGTTGAAAAGATGAGTCTAGGATGAAAATGTAAGTGTTAAGTTTGTCAGCATAGAGTGGAATTTAAAGCCCATGATACTGGATAAAATCATCAAGGGAGAGAACATCAATAGAGAAAGGAATACAACCAAGATGCCAGCAAAGGAGACTGAGAAAAACAACCAGTAGTAAAGTTGCTCTTTTTTAGGCAAAGGGAGAAGAGAGTGAACAACTGGGTCATTCGCTGCTGATGGTCAAGTCAGAGGGAGACTTGGGATTGGCATGGGCTTTAGCATCATTGTGTTTGCATTATGTGTAAGACAGTTGGCATTGGTCTCACATGCACACAAAATGTTTAGGATATGATTGGATTCTTCAATGAAATCATAAGAGTTCAACACACTCCTCAGCTATATACAATAAATATATAGAGTTTATATGGATGATTATGGCAAAACATTTCATATTTCATAAATAACCTTAAATTGAAAAATATGCTGTGAAGATAGAGATACTAAAGTACATTGTATGTTATATTTAGTTAATTCTCACCATGCACTTTAGCATTCTTCCCTCTGATATTAGCCTTCTAGGCATTCTTAAAATTTTGAGAGAATATAAGAGAGGGAAAGGGAGATATTCATAGAAAAAATTACCAAGATGACATATTCTATTTTTATCAAAATTTTAATATTTTAGATAAAAGTTAAATTCTAGAAATCTATTTCTAGAATTATTAGATTTTACTGATTTAAAATTTTCCCAAATAAAAAATAATAGTTTTCCATTTTATTTTGAATTACTTTAAAAAATTTATGTAAGGAAATTTAATGCATTCAAAGAACAAATATTAATACCAATGCCCAGTTTTAAGTTGGAAAATATGGAATAAAATCTTATGTAAAATGCATCAATACCCAACATTATAATAATGTAAAATAAAAATTACTATATCATTGGCAGTGCACACAGTTTATGAAAGTGTAAAAACCATAACTCTTCCAATCTTTATAGAACTACAAAATACAGTTGGCTCTGGAACAATGAGGTAGTTACAGGGGCTGACGCCACAAAATAAAAAATCTGAATACAACTTTTGATTCCCTAAAAATTTAACTAATAACCTACTGTTGACTAGAAGCTTTACCAATAACATAAACCATTGATCAATACATATTTCATATGTTACATATATTATATTCTGTATTCGTACAATAAAGGAAGCCAGAGAAAAGAAAATCATAAGGAAGAGAATCTATTTACTTAATGTAAATGGATCATAATAAAGGTCTTCATTCTCATCATCTTCACATTGAGTAGGCCAAGGAAGAGGAGGAAGAGTCTTGCCATCTCAGGGGTGGCAGAGGTAGAAGAAAATCATATTCAAACCAGTGTTGGTCAAGGGTCAACTGTTTACTTAAACACAACTCTGTGTATTATGAAACTTAAGTTACTTTGTTTTAGTTTTGCAATTTTTTCATCATGGTTTATAAGCAAAAACAAAGCAAATGCATGCACAACTTGTCACACGTCAACTGAGAATGGCAGGTGACCCATCCCACCCCTGTCCTGTGGTGGTCTGCCCACTCCCCCAGGTGTCCCTGCTCATGCACATGGACATTTGCTCAGATTAACAGTGCTTCCCACAAAATTGCTTGCTCTCTTTCCATTTGTTCAAGATTGGTTGTGGTTTATTTGTTGGTAACTCAAAGCATTTAAAAATTGCCCAAACAAAAGCCATTTCTTTTCTCTCACAACAGACTTTTCACTTTTTCTATTCCGCGTTTTCCTTCCTACCACATTTCAACGGACTCTAAAACAGAACACAAGGAGTGGTTCAGGACCACGGAGAGCGTGAGGAAGGGGAATTACCAAAATGTTTTAGTCATGTAGACCGGGGGAAGAGATGACCTGGAATTGTTTCTGGACAACTTTCATTTCAAGAACATCATTATAAAGAATAACAGTGGAATTCTGACTCCCCAAAATTTTGGGGGAGTGATTTTTCTGGACATTCTAAACTTCTCCATCTAACGGCAGATGAGAGGACACTGAAAGTAGGAATAGCCGTAAGTTTGCAGTGCAAAATTTACAGTTTGCTACCATTTATGTAAAGTTTCACATTTTTGACAGTTATGGGACTCACCGGTCCACCACAAGAGAATTAAATCATATAGAAACAGCAGAGTTTAGAGGAGGTGAGTGGGGGAAATGCACGTGGGCTCCAGTTCCCGAGGTCTCTAGAACTGCCCCACAACCTGCAGCTCTTCTTTCAATTCTGTGAACTACCCAGAATCCTTCCAATAATTATCCCCCCCCGCCCCCCGCTTTTTAATTTTCCTTAAGTTAGTTTCCTTTGAGTTTTGTTACTTGCAACTGTGTGTGTCCTACAAATGCAGATAGATAGACAAAGAGAAGAAGGGGAAGGAGTACAACAAGATCATACTCCTAGAAGTCTAGGAGTACAACAAGATTACAGGCATGAGGGCAGGAACGTGGCATAGGGTTTTCTGGAACGCTGAAAAAACTAGCTTAAGACAATTGAGGGGTTTGTAAGGAAGATACTTAAACAACTTCTCTATACTACAATGGGGAAGAAGTATAAATTCCTTCAGCCTCTTCAGAGGGTGGTTGAACAGGAACTATAAAAATGTCAAACGCATATGCCATTTGAGCCAGCAATTCCACCTCCAGAAATGAATTCTACAGTAATAATCATACAAAGATATTTTCTGAAATGTTATTTTGTCATAGAACATGACTGAAAACAACATACATGCCCAAGAATAGAGAACTTGATAAATAATTTATAGTACCTTTACATATTAAAATACCACCTAGCCATTAAAGATAATTTAGTAGATTTATATGTGCCAATAAGGAATAATCCCCACAGGAAAAAAAGAAAGGTGCAGAATTGTATCATAAATGTTCTCATTTATGTATTTTTTAAAAAGCACACCTGGCCGGGCGCGGTGGCTCACGCCTGTAATCCTAGCACTCTGGGAGGCCGAGGCGGGTGGATTGCTCAAGGTCAGGAGTTCGAGACCAGCCTGAGCGAGACCCCGTCTCTACTAAAAATAGAAAGACATTATATGGACACCTAAAAATCTATATAGAAAAAATTAGCCGGGCATAGTGGCGCATGCCTGTAGTCCCAGCTACTCGGGAGGCTGAGGCAGTAGGATTGCTTAAGCCCAGGAGTTTGAGGTTGCTGTGAGCTAAGCTGACGCCACGGCACTCACTCTAGCCTGGGCAACAAAGTGAGACTCTGTCTCAACAAAAAAAAAAAATAAAAAAAAAAAAAATAAAAAGCACACGTATGCTTTCATATACATAGAAAAATTCTAGAAGGACAAACAAGAAATCTTAGCAGTGGTTTTCTCTGGGAGAAGGACCCTTTATTTTTTATATTCTCTCGTATTTCTTGTTTGGGTTTTTTTAACCATACTCATGTATTACTACCTGAGTTAAACCACTATAACTAAATATGATTAAAGTATAGAACAATGTTTTTAAACTACTATAACTAAATATAATTAATGTATAGAACAATGAAAACCTTAAAGATGTATATACATAGTTATCACTTGCTTAGGAACTGTGATGTAGGTACTGTTTCAAGCCCTCTACGTATATTATCCCACTCAATCCTCGCAGAGACTCTTTGAAGGAGATATTATCCTCAAATTGCAGATGAGGCTGCTGAAACTCAAAGAGTAAAGATGCTGTGATTCCATACTCTGCTCCAAAGCCCTAGTGTTTAATCATCCTTCCTTTCGCGACCCTGTGTGCTGAACTGACTTTGCTGTAATATCCCCAAGGAGAGATTTCCGTGGATAAAAAATAAATTTCCTTGCAGGTAGTCTATCAGTGACATCCAATAAAAGCTTCATAATGGCTAACAAAACAAGTCACTAAATAAACTTTTCACTCTGTATGAAGTGCTTAGATTGGGTGTAGTGTTTTCCTTAAACTGATGGTAAAAGATAAGCACCACCTCTTACCTTTCATCAGAGAGCAGTATACAACAAATGGTTTCTCTCTCCAGCAGTAGGAGCCATTGAATCAGGAAACGACGCAGTCAGACTTTCATGTTAGATCACTCTTTTTGGTTTTGGAGGATGGAAAAAGAGGAGATTGGAGGCAGAGAGGCTACTGATGTGGAAATTTGTTGGGCATCTACCCAGAATTCACTTTTTCATCTTTTGCCAGGGGTACCCTGATATCCTGAGTCAATTCACAGAATGGAAATCTGGACTGCCTTGGTTCACTCAGCTCTGCCACTTGATGTCATTGCAATGTAGACAACTTATTTAAGCTCCTTGGTGCCACAAGTATCAATACATGGGAATAATAATAGCATCTCATTGAATTGTTCTGGGGTTTTAAACATATAATACTTGTGTTATCAATGCTCAGTACATATTAGCCATCCTTCTCATTATCGTTGTTGCCCCCAACCATGTGTGTTTGAAGGGGTGGCATTAGTTGCACCAATCCTTGTGTCCCCACCCCTTAGTCCCCCAATCTACTGCGCAGCAGGGCTTAGCATCTAGTGGTGGGATCACAAATCTTCACAGAAATTCCATCTTTAAAGAAGAGACAGGAGTTGGCCAGCTTGACTTTCACCTTAACTTACTTTATGTTTCTTAAGTGTCACAATATCACCAGATACGCTTTATATTTATGTGTTCTCTAAGAGTATAGAAGGCCAGATCTGCGCCCTGCTGTCTTTGAGTTAAATAAAGGGGGCTGAAGAAAGTATTCTAGCGATGGGACCATATGAAGGATGGTAGAAAAGTCACAGAGAAAAGCAAGCATTCCGTGTGGAATGCAGTAAAGGGAAGCTGAGGTCATGTCCATAAGAGAGATCCTGCATTTAAAGCATTCAGTGTCCAGCGACCATCACCACAGCCATTATGAGAAGTGGTGACTACAAGGGGAAGGAGAGTGCCCTCTTCATCTGAGAAGCATTCAGAGCATCTAGTGCCACATTATAGCAGCCACTCGGTATTCAATTGCAGAATAGAATGTCATTAATAACCTTGTAGGCCTACATAGATGACTTTGAATACAGATCCAAAAGTCTGGACTTACTTTGTCAGTAATGAGGAGCCTTTGGTAAGACCAACAGGGGAAGCAACATCAGCAGATCCGGGAAAGAGACTAGAATGGCAACCTTGGGCAAGGGTAGGCTAGTTGGAAGTCTTTCAATAGGTCCAATGAGATCATGAGGGTTTCAGGATAGTATGGTGGAAATAGAGGGGAAGGAATGGGTGCAGGAAAAAATTCAGAAGACGAGATAATGGGTTGTAAAGACAGATTGGAAGTTTGGCACAATGGTAAGAGAACAGTCGAAGATGATTAATTTTAATCCTGAGTGACTGGTAGGCTGGTGAGATACGTACTCACCCCCTGACCCCAGAAACTTCATTACTCAGAAAAAACAGCCAGAAGTCAGTATGTTTATGCTAGTTCCCTACCCGCCCTAAGTCCACAAGGCTAATCCAGGTGTCAGGTGGATGCTGCACACCGAATGGACGGCAGTACAAGAGAGAGGAGTCCAGGGCCACAGGCCCAGCAAGCAGCAAATTGCAGGCACCTTGACCCACTTAGTTTCCTCTACAACGAGCTGCAGAAGCTGCTCAGTATCAGGGGGTGCATCTGCCTGCAGTCTGGCCACTCCGCAAGAATGTTCAGAGACTGAACTTTGTTGAGGCCTGTGATGGATACCTCTTCCAACACCCATTCTTTTAAAGTTCACACATCGGATGACTTTTCAGGTATAACTGGCCTGAATTTACTTTCTTTTCTTTGCCAAAACCTAATATAATTAATTTTTTCTTCCCATTCTCCTTATTCACGAACACTAATTGCTAGTAACTTTGAGAGCATTGGTTGTCTTAATGTCATTTTCCACCAGTAATTATGTGACAAGTTCAATTCTGTAATGAGCACATTGAAATTATTTTTCTATCTTCTAAAATAATATTTTGTCATGAACAGTTTCCTAGCATCTGCCATCTGTAATCTCACTTCTTATCTAGTTTGGGGATTCTTGTTTCTAAAATAAAGATTAGCACATACATAAAATAATATAGTTATTATACTTTTCATACGAACTTTAAAAAGGCACTATTTTACTTCTTAATTCCTCCAGGTAACATAGGAGTATTTTGGAAATTTTTATGTTTATTAATTGAAACATATCAAGGTTGATTGATTTCTAAAGACCATGAAATATACCTACATAACAGAAGACAAAGTAAAGATTAAAACTTGCAATTTTTTATTCCACTCCATGAATTCTAGCTTAGGCTATTTCTGGTATGTCTGCACTGTAGAAGGAAAAGGTTATTTGAAGAGTTGTTGCTATATTTGTTTCTAGCAAAACTAAAGTTTTTTATTCTAGTTTCTCAACAAATGAAAAATTGAATTTTCCAGGAGTTCTTCAAAGAACAAGTTTTAGGACTCTGGCTACCAAAGGTTAACTTTTATCTCTCTAAATTATCATATATTCATGGGTCCTTTAGACATTAAAATAAAGGTCAACAGTTTGGGGTGGAGGAATAGAAAATAAAAGAGGCCATTTATAGCTTTAGAAGTTTTTTTTTTTTTTTTAATTTTTAAATTGATTGCCCCCTGCTCTGTGTCTCTGAGTTTGTGACATGATGCTGATGACACATCTATTAGTATGTAGGTGAAGCTGCCTTTGTCAAAGCTTCTGGTTTCGGCTGGGAGCTGTATTCAGTAACATTATGCTGACTTGCAGGCTATAAAGCATCTGATTAAGGGTCATCACATCTGGGACTCGATTTGATGTCAGTAGCTGATGTTCTTTTCACCTTCTTCTCCATGAACTTCTTAACTTAGTATTTCTAAGGATATTATACAGTGCCATCTTGCTGACTTAGACTAGGCAGTGACAAATTTAATGTCACTTCACCGCTGCTAGGGTGAACTCAAGACCCATCACTGTGCCCAGAAACCCAATAGCATATTTGTGAATATTCTGAACTGCAAGCCTGGCTGCATTAACAAGAATAGTATGGAAATGGTGAAAAAAGACAAGCTGTGCAAAAAATTATCAATTCATCTTGAGGAGAAGGTTACCTTAGAGGTCATAAATTTCTTTTATCTAAAGATCCTTAGAATGGCTTAAGAAGCAGCCTATTCATGGTCTAGGACCTAGACTTTTTAATAAAAGGATTTGCTCTGTAAAATTTGAATGCAGTCAAAAGGCCGCACTTATGGATCTAGAAGTCCACAGATTCCCCACCCCTGGGCTAGGCTAAGGGAGAATAATCTTTTAAACTGTGCCTCATATCCAAGATTCTGTTGTTTACAGGTTATAAACAAAAGATAGAAAGCACAGGTCTAATGCCTTTTTCTGATCTCAATGTTTTTAAAGGACAACTTGCATTTTGGTTCATTTTTCACTGAAGCAAAATAACAATATACATTTCAATTGTGGTTTTCCCTAGACACACTAAAATGAACAGTTCTTTGAACATGTCAGCCTATCAGCATTTTACACAGCTAATTTTTCCAGTGTCTAAAATGGTGTGACATAACATCTATACCAGCTTCATGATACGTTTTTGTCCTGTGAAAGAGTGCATAATGAGCTACATACTCCCAGTAATAAGTTTACTCCCTGAGCTAAGAGCAGGAAATGTCAGAAGTTATTATATTAATTCTTTGGAGATGGGTTCATTTGGTCAATGTCCTCAAATAACTTTCTGAGAGCGAAAAATTAGTCCAGTTATTGGCTTAACTAAAATGCCTCGAGGGTTAAAGTAAATAATTGTTCGTTTCAGTCACAGACAGTTGATCTGGTAGGCTTAGTTGACGGTGTTCTAATTAATGCATTATAGTAGTAGTCAATCAAAAATTACTTACTGGGCACTGATCAGGTACATTACACTGATACTCAGTAGGGAGCCTAGAGGAAGTAACCCGCTATGGCATTAGCTAAATGAAGACATATGCTGAGCAACCATAAAACGGAAGCTAATGAGGTAAACATTTGTCATTATGAAGTATCAACCTGTAACTATGTAACTGAATGACCCAAATGCACAGATGTGTTCTGAATTGCCCAACCAAGCAGGGATCCAAAGGATCCAGAACTCACCCGTCTTTAAATTGGAGCTGTCTCTGCCTGGGGGACTAGAGAAGATACAGAGGTTAAGGCTGGCAGTTAAATGACATTGTAGACTTAACCTCTCTCGAAGGGAGACACTCCATTAATGTTTGCATTAGAAGCATCTGGGAACTGGGGTGTTCATACAAGTCAGATTTCTCAGACCCACAGGAGACCTAATACATGCAAATCCTGCATGGACCTTTTTAACAGCTCTTTAGTTAATTCTGAGGTAGGTGGTATACAGTTCACACATTGAGAAACACACTTTACAGTTTCACATATACCCCTAGGTCTTTCCTGTTTGTATTGGTAAAGTAGCAGGTTATATAAAGGCTAAGCTTTGAGGTATAAGAATTCAGAATGATGAAATAATTTTTGGGTATAATTTGTTATTGTTTGTCTTATTTCTTTAAATCAGAAATTGCACATTTCTGGCCTGCTGTCCAGATGTGGTTGGTCTGTGGAACATCTTTTTAATTGGTCCAAACAGTATTTTTAAAATTAATTGCTAACATTAAACATGAGCAGATGATACATCAAAGTCTGAAATTCTAACTTCTTTTTTAAATATCCAATGATCTGACAGCACCAGGCCCCGATTTCCATGTGGCCTCACATGGTCAGCTAAAATTGACAAGCAGCTGCCCCTTTCAAGGGCCAGTTTGCCATAATCCCCTGAGTCCAGATCATCTCCCTGACACCATGGCCAAATGTCAGTTGCCATTTGTCACCACGATGCTTCACATGCTTTCTTCCACCAGGCCCACTTGACTCATTTATATCACCTGCCTAGATCCTCGAGGCACTTGAGTTTATGACCCCTGTCTTAAGCGTACTTCAAAACCAATTGCTTTTGAACAGTATTTGATGATGAAGACAGATATTCCACATTCAGACTTGTTCTACTGCATTCCCCGGGGATACCCATACTATGCTCCTGGGCAGAATCGGGGCTAATTCATTTAAAGAGTACCCATTAATCAAAAGAAAGTCCATTCTAACTCAAGTCTTTCTAAGAGGCTACACAATTTGCCATGTCTAATTGATGTGCATATTTTATTTTGTGAGTATTTTCTACAGCAAAAGGAAAGATAACTGCTTAAGAGGCTGTTGTTTTACAGAAAACATGGTTGTTTACAGTATTGTGCCAAAAATTTAAATAATCACAATCATTTTAAAAAACACTCTGAAGAATTCATCCTTGTGTAATGATGATGTGTCAATGTGGGTTCATCAATTGTAACAAATATACGCTCTGGTGGGGATGTTGGTAATGGGGGAGGCTACATATGTGAAGGGGCAGGGGAAATGTGGGAAATCTCTCCTTTCCTCCTAATTTTGCCATGAACCTAAAACTACTCTAAAAAAAAATACTTAAATTTCATCTGAAATCAATCACATGTGCTTAATAGCCCAGAATATTCAATGGTCATCATGTCCTATGTTTCTACCATTCCATAAAAAATTAGTTAAAAACATTTCATATCATTTCTCAGTAAAACCTTGAAAACTGAACATGTTGACTTTTCCCAAGATCAAATACAGCTTGGCATTGGAAAAATAAGCCTTTTACCTCATTGTTTTCACTCCCTTGATTATGTGCACTGAAATAAGTCTCAAGAAAATTCAAGGTAACAATGTGTTAGTAAAATATTAAGTCGAGGTTTAAGTTTGAAAGCTACATGTTATGGTTATTATTTTTCTCCTGCAATTTGGATCTGTCTTTTAGCTAGGGCAGTTGAAGATCTGTGGATGAATTCATGGTGATTTAGGTTTGCATTTCAAGTCTCTCACTTTTTTGCAGTGTGAATTTGAACTAGTTACTTTGTTTCTGATTTTCTCTTTCCTAATCAGTAAAATGGGATAATAATACTACCTCATAAACTCATTAAGAGGATACATGTAGTTTGATGGCTGAAGTGCATCATGGCAGATTCAGTAAATGATAGCCTTTATTTTAATCAGTGAGAGCAAATTACTTCTGTACTGACTAAATAGTATTTTCATAAGACCTAAGAAAAAGTCCTTTAAAAAAGGAAGTAGTAAACACTTGTTTCAATTTTTCCTTTAAGCAGCTTTATTCACCCCAAAAAAGAAAAGGTAAATGAATTTCTTTTCCATGACAAAGTATTGTTTAGGCTAATAGCTAGGCATCGCTCCTACCTAAGACTTCGTCTTGCATCTTGCTCAGTCTTATATTGCATATGTGCAGACTCTAAAGAATTCCATAGAAAAGTAACTAGTGTTTTTTTTTTTTTAAATTAACTTTTACTTGTCAAAGTAAGATCTGAAAAGCTAGTAACACAGATCAAAAAAGAGTTGCCAGAAAGTTAGCTGGTGTGTCAAAGAATCGTGTTGAAGAAATGAGGCCTGTTTCATCATCAAATTGGTATTAATCGATCAACACTAAGTGCACATACAGTAATAACATGCATCGGGTGTTGGGCAGGTAGTGGGGGAAGAGGGGAAGGGTATATACATACCTAATGGGTGTGGTGCGCACCATCTGGGGGATGGACATGCTTGAAGCTCTGACTTGGGTGGGGCAAAAGCAATATATGCAACCTAAACATTTGTACCCCCGTAATATGCTGAAATAAAAAGAAATGGAGCTGTGACCGGTCGAGGAAGGTGAGCAAACAGCACCCCCAGCATCAGATATTTTCTCTCCTCCTCCAGGCTTCTGGCACCCCCATCCTCTTCCATCTCTGCCACTCCAGCTCCTGCTTTTCTCCCCAAAGCAGAAAATGGAATTTGAACGATGGCAAGCTTGATATTATAGTTGACTTTTTTTTAAGCCCTTACTGTGTGCCTGTCATTGAGCTATACATTTTATTTGCCTCACCTCAATTAATCCTGACAAAGATCCACAGAAAAAGGCACTATTGACCCATTTCAGAAGTTGGTCATATCACCTGGTCCCCAGGCTGGGGCTGGGACTGAAGCTTGGGTTTGTTATTCAAGCTACTTATAAATGCAATAGTGATTAGTAGTGTTTCATATGTTTTTTAAAAGCAGATAATGAACTTTTTATATTTTTCCTATTAAAAATAAATAACTTATTCTTTGCTTAAGTTGGTTCCACAATTATTGACTTTGTTTAGTTTTTTTTTTTTTTTCTTTTTTTCCCCCCTGTGACTTACTGGCTCTCAATGAATGGAAATGTTTTAAGCTTTTGCTCTGAATTGTTTTGCTGTTATAATTATGCATTATTCTATAATTTAGGAGTTTTCTTTGTCCAGAGCTGTGACTACCTCTTATAGACATCACAACACAAGACATCTTTATTAAGTAATTGTGAGGTATATTTAGTTTACTGACTACTTCTTGGTTCTAATTTCTTCATTCTGAAATATAGCAAAGCTGTATATTTTATTCTTTCCAATTTTCTACACTATCAAAGCTTTAATAAAATCAGTATGAATTTTTTAAATGTTAAAAATTATGGTTATTCTTTATCTGTATCTCAAAACTTTACATTTCCTTTGGCTCAGCAATTCTTACTTCTAGTCACATTTTAATATCTTATTGCCTTCTTTGGTTTTTCTCTACTCTAATATGCTATTTACTTTTTATTCTAGATCTTAGAATCTTAAAATACTTAAGCCAGAAGAGATCTCAGATATAATTTTATGTTATTCTGTCAACTTATAGCTGAGTAAATTATGTTATTCTGTCAACTTATAGCTGAGTTTCAGAGGATTTGAATGGCTTACTCAAGGCCACATAGCCAGTGGCAGAAATGAAAATTATATTCTATGAACCTTCCAATTTTCTATACTTTCTTGCTCATTGTGAGCCATAAACATTAGAAACAAAAACTTCTATTAGGCCCATCAATAGCTTTATAGCTTTATGTAACAATAATTTTTACTATAGCCTATTAGACCCATACCTCCCCCCACTCTCCCCTTCAACCCACTCAAAGATATCTTATCTCCTTTTGGCTTATATCATATTCATTCAATGAATTAATTTTAAGGTTCTAGGATATTATTTAGTCAAATGAAGTTAATTTTGTTGGGATGCTTGTTCTTTTGTGCACACAAAGAAAGGAATGTTTGAGTCAAATTGGCAGTTCAACTCAAAGGTCTGAATGTTTGCATCCCTCCAAAATTCGTATGTTGAAATCTAATCCCTGTTGTGTTATTATTAAGATGTGGGGCCTTTGGGAGATGACTAGGTCATGAGGGTAGAGCCTTGTAAATGGGATTGTGCCCTTATCAAGAGGCCTGAGGGAACCTGTCTTGCCCCCTTTTTGCCTTTCCATCATGGGAGGGTGTAGCAAGAAGGCACCATGTATAGTGCAAAGAGCCCTCACCAGAAACCAGATCTGCTGATGACTTGACCTTGGACTTCCTCAGCTTCCAGAACCTCGAGCTATAAATTTCTGTTGTTTATAAATTACCCAGTCTAACATATTTTGTTATAGCAGCCTGAATAGACTAAGACAGGGCCACTTTGTATTCTATTTTTTAAAATCTAGTTTGCATTCTACTTAATATTTGGATATACAGTCTAAAGTTGCTGTCAACATTTCCTCACAACTGAGAGCCCCAAGGCACTTGGATGTTGCCAACATAAAATAGTGCACTTTTTTAGATTTACCCTGGAAATTTATTTTTTTTCTTAAAAAACAAATCCTTGTTTTTCTAAAAGAAATGCATATTAAAGCAAAGGGGCATCTTGTCTGCAATGCATACCAAAATAACTCAGAAAAAAATGTGTGTGTATCTGTCTATAGGTGTATGAATTAGTCCATTTTATGCTGCTATAGCAGAATATCACAGACTGGGTAATTTATAATGAACAGAAACTTATGTGGCTTGTGGTTCTGGAAGCTGGAAGTCCAGGATGGAGGGGCTGCATCTGGTGAGGGCCTTCTTGCTGCATCATAACATGGTGGAAGGTATCAAATGGGTGAGAGTGAGAGAGGGCAAGAGGGGGATGAACTCAATTTTATAACAAACCCACTCCTGAGATAATCACTTTAATCCATTCACGAAGGGGGCCCTCGTGCCCTAAACACCTCCCATTAGGCCCCACTTCCAATACTGTTACATTGGGGGTTAAGTTTCTAACACACGACCTTTGGGGCCACATTCATACCACAGCGATACCTATCAGAACTGTAGATGATAAAGATACATACACATTATATATATGTATATATAAACTATATAAAATTTTATATCTATATGCATTACATATATATGAGAGAGAAAGAGAATATGATACAACAAATAACATCTACAACATTTTGTAAAGAGTACACAGGAATTCTCTATACTATTTTTGTAACTTTTCTACAAGTCTGTATTTATTTCTAAATAAATTTAAAAATAATTGCCAGCATAATTTGTATGATTGGACATCCATTTAAAGATTGGCATCCTCTTAACAAAAATAAACAAAATTCTAAAAAAACCTTATCCACTTATATATATTTAACATTCTTGGATAAATGACAACCTTTACTTATATAGTTAGCTCTTGCATAAGAAATCCCCTGAGAAAGAAATTATTTTGTTGAAAGTAACTTGTGTTAATTTAAAACGAAAAAAAAACTACATTATGTTAAATGGAGCTATCTGTGATTGTATTGGATGCCAAAAATTCCCCCCACACCCTGCTCTGCCCCATGGTTGCTATTTCTCCACATCCTACTGTAGTAATTTGTTTAGAACCTTAGCAATAACACTGCAAATTTTCAACTATGTCTTTTGTCCCAGGCTCCCACCACCCAAGATCCTCTGCCTCTAGTTAACCTCCAGTTGACACCCAGGGCTGCCATTTGCTGGTGGACAGATTGACCGACTGACCTTCAACTGAAATTCATCCTGTCTCAAATGTTCCTTCAAGGGCCTTATATTGTAAACATGTAGTGTCTAATTGTGGATGGGAAAGCCCTTTGAAGGGATTTTTAATTATCAGCAAGTAGTGGCAGAGATGCAGCTGTGTGTGCATCTGGGTTTGAATGTGCTCGCATATGCCCAAAGGGGGTCCTAAAATCATTCTCATGCCACAGGCAGACTGGAAAGCTAAGCCCAAATGCCTGAGTCATCTACTACTGCTATCATCACAGCCTGATTTCCCATATTTTAATGCAAGTTCCTTTTTGAACATTTTTTTCCTAGCAGAAGATTCAAAGCTCTTCCTTTTCTAAGAATTCATTATCTAAACTAGTTTTTCATAAAACACATATACAGTATTCATAAAACATTTTGCCAAATTTTAGAAGATGTGGTTTAGGAAGGCTCCTGTGAGGTTTCAAATGGATTATAAAAAATGTGATTTGGCAGTTAGAGTAAAATTATTCATTGTAGTCATGGAAGCATCAGAATTTTAGTTGATACAAAAACAGAAGTGGCAGTTGCAGATGTAAAAAAATATTTTTAAAGGAATGGTTATTAAAATAAACTGCTTACTTAGGATTTATTATTTGAAGAAAACAGGATCTCTCAAACAATATTCTACTATCATCCTATGAACTTAAGAACAATGGGACATCTGTAAACCCAATTTAATTTCTGGATAATAATCATAATGAGTTCAAACAAGATTAAGGAAGATTTATCCAAAACACTCAATAGACAAATACTTCCTAAAATAGAAAACTGTAGAAAATTGAAAGAAACACATCATTCAAAATAATTCTGGAATGTATGGTAAATAGTTATTTTCATTGTTATAGTTTAGATAATGAATGAAACAATGAAAACTTTATGCAAATATGCACAAGTAAAAACACAACTAGCTCTTATACCGGCAATGATGCATCCAGTCCCAGACATTTAATATTCAGAAATAAAGCATTAGAAAGTTTGAACCATTAATTCTTCTGCCCACTAGCTACATGAGCTTTGGCAAATTATTTAGACTCTCTGACCCTCTGTCTCCTCATTTGTAAAATGGAGAAGTGCCTGGCATGTAGTAGACACTCAACAAATCGTAGCTAATAGTAATTAAAATAACAGTTAACAAGTGTTGAGTGTTTATTGTGGGCCGGCACTTTGATAAAAGCTCTAAATGCATTATCTTACTTAGCTAGTAGAGGTCATGCTGTTGTTAACAGTGAGCTCTTATACGATGTTAGATAAAGGAGTGAAAAAAAATTCTAAAGTCTACTAAAATAATTTTGAGTTGTAAGAAAATCAAATTGGTATCTGAAGGTTTTAACAGGAGAGGAGGATCAATGGTTGTGTTAAAGTTCAGGATATTCTGAGTGTTCCCTAGCTGTTTCCCTTCCCTAGCTGCTTTGGGGGTTACCAAACCTCTTGCTCTCCCACTGCAGCACTGCCATTTCTGGTGCTGGCATGACTGTGACCACCAACCATATCTCTAGATCATCCTGAGTGCCCAAGTTCCAAGAGAGAGCCTTTGACTAACAGATTCTCATGTTGTATTTCTAATCTCTGGTGGTACCAGGGCAAGGAGAAGGAAGATCTGGTGTGTATCATCTTCTATGATGGGAGAAGACTACTCCCTACAAAAACATTAAGACAATGCATGAGAAGAGAATGAGGTTTCATTGGTTTAATGCCCCTAAACAGGAAATAAAATGATCTGTTCATGGTGTAATTGGAAATCAGGGAATGGCTGATTTAGGGCTAGGAGTTTAAGCATTAAATTGTATGTATTAAAATACTTGCAGAGCAATGCAAATTATTTTATTGTTATCACAGCTCTTTTCAGCTCCACTAGATTGAGAGTTGATTAATAAAAATTGATATGCAATTATAATAATGTCCATGATCATGTCAGGATAATTAACCTTGGCAGGTCTACTTGCAAATGCATTGCTCCTATTTGTAGTTTTGGGAAAACCTTATTACTGATAGGACTTTTCTCATTGGCTGTACAGCAACCCCAATCACAATAGATTCTTAATTCTACACAAAAAACCACTTGAGTTCTAAAGCACACATTTCCATATGAAGCCTCAAAGAAAAATCATTATAAGAATTTCTAAGACATGTGTCTTAGTCTGTTTTGTGTTGTTATAAAGGAATGCCTGAGGCTGGGTAATTTATAAAGAAAAGAGGTTCATTTGGCTCACATTTCTGCAGGCTGTACAAGAAGCATAGCACCAGAACCTGCTTCTGGTGAGGGCTTCAAGATGCTTCCACTCATGGAAGGAGATGAAGGGGAGCAGGCATCGCATAATGAGAGGAAAGAAGAAACAGAGAGAGAGGAGAGGGAGATGCCAAGCTCTTTTTAACAATCAGTTCTTGTGGGAATTAACAGAAAGAGAAATTACTACCACGAGGACGGCAGCACCAAGCCATTCATGAGGGGTTTGCTCTATGACACAAACATCTCCTGTTAGGCCCCACCTACAACTCTGGGGATCAAATTTCAACTTGGCAGGGCCAAAGAAACCATACCCAAACCATAGCAAATTGCTAATAGATTGCATTTTCGTTATTTAATGGTGTTCTTTAAAAGTAGGACTTAATATTCTTCATATTTTACATCCATAGTCTACAGTTAACCTTTCCATTATCCCAAATTCTCCATTCCATTTAGGTCAGTATCCACATTGTAATGCTCGAACCCCAAGAATACTGGACATGATGGCATATGCTTTTCATTCTTTACTATTGATCAAAATAAGACTCGGCTAAGATGCCATTTAAAACATAAATCATCCTAATGATTCCCCAAAATATTGTTCTCACTTCACTTTTGTTTGTTTGTTTGTTTGTTTATTTTTGGCCTGGAATGCTCTTCCATTCATCTCAATAGGTCCAATTCCACCCATGTACACATTAAGGACTATTCAAATATCAGCTCCACAAAGTATTCTCATCTCTCTAGCTCCAGCCCATATAATCTTCCTATAAACTCCCAAATTAATTTAACTTCATGTACAGCAGATAGCTATGTCTATCTGGTTTCGTTGATATTAATGTAGATCCCTTTGTTTCTTTACAAGACTAGCAGATTCTGGAGTAGGGGATCCATATCTGTTTGCACAAGAATAATGCCTGAGCGTAGCTGATGGATGGGTAGGCCCTGGGTAGAACAGCCCTGGTCACTCTTTACTAGGCCTTATGTGTCCACAGAATGGTTATCTTTTCCCTTTAAACAGCTTTAAGGTACAATTTATGCATCAAAAAAATTCACCCATTGTCTTGTATAGTGTGCCTGTGTGATTTTTATTGTAGAGTTGGGCAACCGTCATTGCAATCCAGTTTTAGAACATTTCCATCATTCCAAAAAGTTTCCTCATGCCCATTTATAGCTTATTGAGCTCCTACTCCTAGTCCCAAGCAATCACTGATCTGCTTTTTGTTTCTATAAATTTGCCTTTTCTGGACATTTCATATAAATGGAATCACACGGTATGTAGACTTTTGGGTTTGGTTTCTCCCAACATATTTTTGCGGTTCATCCAAGTTATAGGATGACTCAGTAGTTTGTCCCTTTTTTATTTGCTTTGTCTATTAACAGTTGATGAGCATTTGAATTGTTTACAGTTTTTGCCTATTATGAATAATACTGCCATAAAATTTGCAGGCAAGTCTTTTGTGGATGGACGTTTCGTTTCTCTTGGGCAGATTTCTAAGAATGGAATTGCTTGGTTGTATAGTAAGTGTATGTTTAAATTTTTAAGAAACTGCCTAACTATCTTCCAAAGTGGCCACACTATTTAACATTCCCACCAGCAATACATGAGCATCATATAATTAATAGTTTCTTCACATTATTGCCATAACTCTGTCTTTTTTTTATTATAGTCACTCCAGGGGGTATGGAATGGTACCTCATTGTGGTTTTAATTTGCATTTTCCTAATGACTAATGCTATTGAGAACATTTTCATATATCTATTATTAATAGTTATTCATACATCTTCTTTGGTGAAGTATGTATTCAAATCTTTTGCCCACTTTTTAATTGAATTGTTTATCTTGTTCTTCTTGAGTGGTAAGAGTACTTTAAATATTCCAGATGCAAATCCTTTATCAGATATAAAATTCGCAAATGTTTTCTTCCAATCTGTAATGTGATTTTCACTTTATTAATGATGTCTTTTAAGTAGCAATATTGTTTTTAATTTTGAGAAGGCCCAATTTATCAATTTTTTCTTCTGTGGATTGTGCTTTTGGCATCATATGTTGAACTCTTTGCTTAATCTAAGGTCACAAAGATTTTTTTTCTTGTTCTTTCTTCTAGAAATTTTACACTCTTAGCTGTTACACTTAGGCCTATGATCCACTTGGAATTAATTTTTGTGTGTTGTGTGGGTCCAGTGATCTTTTTCCATATAGACATCCAACTTTACCAACACTATTTGTTGAAAAGACTATCCTTGGCAATTTTGTTGAAAATCAACTGACCATATAAGGGGTTATTTCAATTCTCTTCTGTTGATCTATATGCCTTTTCTTACACCAGTAACACACAGGCAATGATAACTATAACTCTATAGTACATTTTAAAATTAGGTAGTGTAATTCCTCCATTTTATTCTTTTCCAAAATTGTTTTTGCTGTTCTAGATCTTTTATTCTAGATTTATAAGGACCAGCTTGTCAATTTGTACCAAAAAAAAAAAAAAAAAAAAGCCTGCTGAAATTTTGAGAAGGCTTGTGTGTTGAATCTACAGGTCGACTTGAGCAGCCATCACCTACCTTTTTTTGCAGTTGGAAGTGTTTTTATGGAAGATAATTTTTCCACAGACCAGGGAGGGAGGGATGGTTCTGGGATGAGTCAAGCGCATCACATTTACCGTGCACTTTATTTCTGTTATTATTACATTGTAATATGTAATAAAATAATTATACAATTCACCATAGGTTGGGGACCCCTGAACTTGAGAACTGCCATTTGAATAATATTGAAGCTTCCAGTTCATGAATATGGAATGTCAACTTCTTTCAGCCATGTTAAGTAGTTTTCAGTATTTAAGTCCTATACTTTTATTACATTAATTCCTAATATTACTAAACATTTTATCCTTTTGATGCTATCTGGAATGAAATTTTCTTAATTTTATTTTCAGAATGCAAATTTGTAGCATAGAGACATTTTTTGAAACAATTTTATATCCTGAGACTGTGCTAACTCATTTATCAATTTTAGTGGTTTTTGTATCTGGTTAAGATTTTCTACATATAGGATCAAGTCATTTGTCAATAAAGAGTTTTACTTCTTCCAATTCAATTTGATGCCTTTTATTTTTGTTTCCCTTATTACACTAGCTAAAATCTCCAGTACAATGTTGAATAGAAGTGGTCACAGCAGACATCCTTGCCTTTTCCTGATCTTAGGGAAAAAGCATTCAGTACCTTACTGTTATGTAAGATATTGGCTGTAGGTTTTTAATAGATGCCTTTTATTAGATTGAGGAAGTTCCCTTCTACTCCTACTCGTTGGAGAGCTTTTATCATAAACATGTGTTGGATTTAGAACAATGCTTTTCTACATCTGTGGAGATGATGCTATGGTTTGAATATCTGTGTCCCGCAAAATTCATGTTGAAATTTTAATCTCAGTTGCTGCGCATGAGGACGTAGACCCTCAGTAGACACTTAATCTGTCAATGCTTTGATTGAGACCTCTTCAGCCTCCAGAACTGTCAGAAATAAATTTGTTTATATAATAAGTCAATTTACAGAATTTTTGTTTTAGCAGCCAAAACAGACTAAGACAGATGATTATGTAGTTTTTGTCCTTAATTCTATTGATACGGTGTTAACTGAATTTAAGGGGGGTGTCTCACTATATTGTCCAGGCTGGAGGGCAGTAGCTATTCACACGTGTGATCATAGCACACTATAGCCTCAGATTCCTGGGCTCAAGAGATTCTTCTGCTTCAGCCTCCTGAGTAGCTGAGACTACAGGTGTACTATTGATATTCTGATGTAAAACCAAACTTGCACTCATAGTGTATAATCCATACTGCATACATATTGCTAGGTTTAGTTTGCTAATACCTTGTTGGGAATTTTCGTATGTTCATAAGGGATGTCAATCTGAGATTTTTTTCTTGTAATGTCTTTATTTGGATCTGGTATCAGGGTAATAACATCCTCATGCAGTAAGTTGAGAACTGTTCTCCTATTTTCAGATATTTGTGTATCACTGTATCATTTTTTCTTTAAATATTGGATTGGCTTTAACTCAACAGCAAATCCATCTAGGCCTGGGCTTTTCCTTGTGGGAAGATTTTAAAGTATTAGTTTAATTTCTTTACCTGTTATAGGTCTGTTATGGTTGAATTATGTCACCCAAAAAGACACATTGAAATCCTAACCCCAATACCTCAGAATATGTTCTTATTTGGAAATAGGGTCATTACCTATGTAATCATTAAGATGAAGTCATACTGGAGTAGGTGGGGCTCTTCAACCTCTATGACTGGTGTCCTTTTAAGAAGAGGAGACAGACATATGAAGGAAGAACACATGTGATGATGAAGGCAGAGACTGAAGTGCTGTAGCAGCAAGCCAAGGAACACCAAGGCAGGCCAAGGATTGCTGGCAAACCACCAGAAGCTGGAAAGAGGCAAGGAAGGATTCTTTCCTACAGGTTTCAGAGGGACGATGGCCCTGCCAACACTTTGATCTTGGACTTTAAGCCTCTAGAACTATGAGATAATAAATTTCTGCTGTTTTAAGCCACTCAGTTTGTGGTACTTTTGTTTTTTTTAACAGCAATCCTTAAAAATGAAGTCTTTTTAGATTTTCTGTTTTCTTGAGCCAGTTTTGGCAATTTGTATCTTTCTAGGAAATTTGTCCAGTTCACCTGCATTGTCTAATTTGTTGGCATAAAGTTATTTTACAGTCTCTTATAATCCTTTTAACTTTGGTAGGGTGAATATTGATGTACTTGCTTTTATTCATGATTTGGGTCATTTGCAGTTTTTTTTTTTTTTTTTGGCCAGCCTAATAAAAGTTCATTAACTTTATTGATATTTTCAAAGTGACAATTTTTGATTTTCATATATTTTCCATTTTTCTGTTATCTATTTCATTGATTTCCAGTGGAAAAATTATTTCCTACCTTTTACTTGCTATAGGTTTACCTTATTCTTCTTTTTCTAGTTTTTAAGGTGGAAGTATAGGTTATTAATTTGAGACCCTTTTTCTTTTCTAACATGGGTGTTTAAAGTAGTAAATACACTTCAGATCACTGTTTGTAGCTGCATCTCATAAATTTCAGTATGTTCAAAATAGTTCAGTTCAAAATAGTTTCTGATTTCCTTGTTACTTCTCTTTTGGCCCATAAGTAGCTTAATTTACAAATATTTGAGGACTTTCCAAATTTCTTTCTATTGTCAATTCCTAATTTAATTCCATTGTAACCAGAGAACATACTCTATATGATCCCAAACCTTTTAAATTTATTGAGACTTGTTTCATGGCCTACCATATGGGCTACCCTGGAGAATATACTTCTTAAAAAGAATACAAATTCTGCTGTCATTAAGTAAAGTGGTCTGTACATATCAGTTGGATTGAGAGTGTTGTTCAAGGCTTTCATATCTTTAGTGGTATTCTGATTAGTTGTTCTATCCATTATTGGGAGAAGGGTATTGAAATATCAAATGTATTGTCTATTTCTCCATTCAATTATATCAATTTTTGCTTCATAAATTTAGGGCTTTGTTGTTGGGTGTGTACACATTTATAATTGCTATATCTTCTTGATGTATCAACTCTCTTATCACTATGAAACGTCTCTGTTTCTAGAAATATTTGTCTTAAAGTCTATTTTACCTGATGTTAGTATATCCACTACAAATCTCTTATGGTTATTGTTTACATAGTCTATTGCTGTTAAGTATTGTTCATCTTATTATCCTAACACAGGATGCAATTTTGTATGTTTATAGTTCTTAGTTTTGAATCAATTTGCAAGCTTTTCCACAACAATAAAGCAGTAAATTCTTTGATAAGTTTATACACATTTTTGGGTACAGTTTTGGGTATTACCACAAAAAATACTTGAGTCATTAAAAGCAATTAGAAACTAAAACAAACCCTTCCCTTAAAAAGATAATCCAGTTGTATATTTGCTACATGGTATTGTTGCCTGATGTTCTCTCACCTTCAGGCTGGGTTTTAAAAGCTGAGAATACTTGTCTGCCTTTCTGCCAGTTCCAACCCTAGATTTGTGATTTGTACAAAAGCTGTTACCACAACTCCTGTTTTCATGCAAGCACCACATTTTAGGAACACTCATTTAAGTCAGATGGCTTAATCACAGGTATTGCCCCTCCTGCAAGCCTTAGATAAAATTAAAAAATTTATCTTAGGCCATCAGATGTTTCAAGTATTATGCACAGTGTCATAGTGCTGCCTTTTCTCATGATTATGATACACAAATACTTTAAAACCTTTAGAAATCATTATTGTACAAGGTAATGTAACACTTACATACCTTTTATGTTAAAGGACGTCTTCTGGCATTGATTCTTTGGTATTTTTAGCCTTGCTAGGTGAAAGGATGTTGCTGACCGCCCCTTATGTTAATGTTTAAGATATTCAATTATCATCCAAGTGATGTTTGTCAATTTGTATGGGATTTGAGCACATTACAACATGCTCATTTCAATAAAAACTTAAAAAAAAATTCAGTCTGCTGAACAAATCATATAGGACAAAAGAGAAGGTCAATTTTAAACAGGTAGATTTTTTTGTCCTCTTGTCTATGAAATTTTTCACTGATAATATCTGAAACAATATAATTACCTAAATATATTCTTAATCCCTATATATAATTACATTTTTATGACATTACTGTACTGAGACTTCTTCATTTGTGGCTCTCTTACAGTCACCTCTGTATTTGATATATTATGATTAGGACAAGAAAAATGATCCAATTATAGAAAGGTGTAAAGAGTGATCAAAAATAGAAGATAGGATTAGTATTAATTGAATGGATGCATATGATCATGGATCAGAAGGATAAATGAGAACACTTCCATTTGAGAAATTACATTTCCCTCCGGCCCAGGGAAATACATAAAATACCTCTATAGGTAATTTACTGTTTTTCCCCTGGTTCATTTGACTTTCCATTTCCAGAAATGCAGTTTCTCATTTTCAGCTGATTTTTCTGATAAGTATATCGTTTTTTATAAGAAAGGGATAACTTATAAAGCTCAAGAAACACACACTTAAAATTTGCTAAGACTCTTCTTTGTCATCTGAAAGGCATATGTGTACATAAATACACACACAAAGTATGAGCCAAATTTTCACTTCTGCCACACTAGGGGAAAAAAAAAATTTCCCTGGGGCCACGGTGTTTTATTACAAAAATAGAATAAAAACTTCGAAAACAAAAATGATCCTTTCTAATTTAATGAAAAATTTGTAATTTTTTATTGTTTTCTGTATGTAAGCCATATGCAACTCGAAAAATAGTTAACGGGGGCTCCCCAGGTAGAGATATGTGAGCTCGGTATGCTTCACCAGGCCCCTGGCTCCAAACTGACGTGAGTTAAATACAACTCACGTGACAGTTAATGTGTTAAATTTCAAACTCCCAAACATTCTTACGAAGAGTTCTTGCAGTACACAATGGCAAAAGATAAACGCTTCTGATTTCACTATTTTTTTTTAGCAGACAAAACACAGCTGCTACAATTTCCAATAAATAAACAGCAGCATAAAATCACCTGTATTCGGATTCCTCCTTGGAAAAAGTGTATCTTTCCCCTAGTTATTAGAAAATTCCATACCAAATAGTAAGATAGTTTTCTCAAATCATACAAAATAAATACATCATAACATTTATCTTAACCTGATTTCTAAAAATTGAACATGAACTTATTCCAAAGTAAAACTAGAAGACAAAATTGCATCAAATGACATATTGATCGAAATACTGAACACCCTAAAGCCCTTAAAATGGGCAAACAGACTTAGTAGCATAGCCTCAGACCTAAGCTCTTGGGAGTAAAATGTACACCCCTGACCCTGTTTTGCTGGCCTCCTTTGTAATACTAAGAGAAACAGCTCTCACGTTGTCAGTAGGTAACTCTTGAAGGTGGGAGTTTGCCGTTCCCACCATCCACTTCACACAGGCAGTATCTGCTCCTCCGCGTAGCAGCTCACCAGCTTGCGACTGTGCTGGGGCCCTGAAGGTCACAGTTTCTCAGCAGGGACAGAGCGCTGGGCAAAGACGCCCACGAGGCAAGTGGAGGAGACCCCTGCGCCGCCCCCAGATCGGGTCCCTCGAATGCAGGCCGTAGTTTACGCGTGGTAAGGAGCCAATAGTTTTTTACGGCAATAGGAATATTATTATCCACGGGAGCTTGGAGGATGAGTCGAGGGCACAAGCTCTCCTTACTGCGCTTTCCCGCGGCCCTAGTCCCGTTGTCCCGCTACGCCCTCGCAGCCCCTCCAAGCACCGCCGCAGCACGCGGACCGCAGGCCCAGCCCACCGCGACTAGAGCGTGGGCGCGCACAACTGAGCATGCGCCGCGGCCGAGCCGCCCGCTTTACAGCCCTCCCTTCCCCCACACGGCCCGCGCAGGACGCGTCGCAAAGCCGCCCACGCTTCCTCCCTCCTCCCCGCCAGCTGCGAGAACCAGGAGCGCGGAGATAGGACGCCTGTGCGTCATGACGCACGTGCGCTCGAATACGTGGGGACGCAGGCGGTCGTAGAGAGCGTGAGTTTCCGCGTCTGTTCGGCTCGGCTAGCGTCGCGGGCTCTGCGCGGCGTCTCTCGCCTTTTCTCAGGGCTGGGGTGTCGGCGGCTGGGGGAGAGCTTTGAGGCGGCAGTTGGCGCATCGGGGAGGGGAGCCAGGGCGAGGGCGGGGTTGGAGGCACAGTCGCCTCCTCCTGGGTGCCCTCCATAGGTCCGAGAGCATGGAGGGCGTTTCTTGCAGAGACTGTACCGGGGGTCCCATCCTCCTTGCCCCAACTCTGCTGGACGCTGGACCTCACGGGGAACCGTGTGCCCAGGATGGGGCTGGCTCTGAGGGAGTTTTAAAAGATTGCTTTTAGCAGCAGGAAGTTTACAGCGGTGTTGCATCAGCAGCACAGCTTAAGATTTCAGGTGCTCTCTGGACAGTAACTTTCTGTTTCTCTGAATGAGCCTATGGTAAACCCAGTCCTAACCTCAGTAGTTGTTTTAATAGGGGACAGAAAATTTACATAAGTGGATTTAACTCCTTTCTGCCCACACCTTAAAAACCTTTGGATAGATGCTTTCAAAAACGGATCTCATGCTTGTGTTTCCAAACTGAGCGTAAACTCTGAAAGACTCAGGATTACTATCAAAATGAATTATGGCCTGTTATGATTCAGTTTTCGAGGTGTGTAGATCCCTTTGCAGTACACTCTGTGACAGCCAGGCGTGGCTGTTTTTCTTTGAAATTGCTTTTTAAAAGTCTGTCTAATTTCACATATATGTGTCTTTTTGTTTGTTTTTGTTTTTTTTGCTGGTTCTAATACACTTTAAATGTTTGTAATTTGCCCTGGCCTGGCTTAGGAAAGCAAGTAATCTTTCAAAGGAGAATAGCAATGCATTGGTTTCTAAATTTTCCTTGGATTAGCAGCATCAGGAAATGCAAATTTCTGGATCTTACTGCAAACTTAACTGAATCAGAAATCTATTTTAACAAGCCTTCCAATTGATCCCAATGAAACTGGGTGCTAAAATTTGAGAATTACTGGCATAGTGATAAAGAACACCCATTGTGGAGTCACAGATAATGGAATTTGAGTTGAGGTGAAGTATTTCCTAGATGTAGAACCTTGGACAAGTTACAGGACTGGAAGTATTCCATGTGAAAATGCAGAAAAGTGTTTAACACCAACACATATAAAAGATGTTCAAAGATGAGATGTTATTAAATAACTTGTTAGAACTTCATAAAGTAACTACATAGGTTATTCTGGAAGTATTTTTTATGGGGATATATATAAGTTGTAGTAAATGCCCTCTGCTTAGAGGGCATTTTGTTTGTTTTACCTCTTGATCCTCAGTTTATATAGTCAAGGTTGTTGGATGCAGGTTTTTCAGTTAAAAATTGTAGCAATATGTACTGACTAATATCAGTGTGTTTGTGGCTGTAGTATTTTTATGAATACTGTTAGTCATTATGTTAAAGAGTTTTTAATTCTTTGGCCTTCTGATCTCTTCAGTTTAGTTATACTTTCTTTTGACCCAGACTTTGGTAAAGACCAGAGGTAAGCACTAGTTTTAGAGTTGAGAAGTATTGTGGTGGACTGACTTGCAAGCAAAAGCTAAGACTGAAGATGTTTCTGTCCTTATCTTTGTTTCCCATATGTCATACAGGTCCACCATAGCAAAGAAGGCCTCATATCCACCCTTCATACCTCCATTTTCTGGAAGGATCACAGGAGTGCCTTTAATCTCTTGTTTTTTTCAGATGTGGTATTTTTTCAGATGTATCATTTTCTTACAACTTTTCCTTTCCCTTTTCAGGGGATCATTATAGGGGGAGAAAGAGAAATATTCAGGATTTGAGGCAGCTTCCCTAACGCCTAGGCTCATTGCAGTGTTGAGAAGGGTCAGTGCCAAACCATGGCCTGTACAACACATGGCCTATACAACACATCCCTTTGGTGAGAGCACACTGCTCTTGAGGCCATGGTCCTGGACATCCTAGGTGAGATAGTTTTCAGATAAACATGAGTCACTTTGGTTTTCAATTCCTGCACATAATTTTGTTAACTCTACACCAAATTGTCACTCTCCCATCATGAAACGTTTATTCTTCAAAGGCCTCAAATATTTTTTTGTTCTTCACATCGGAGAGGCCGATCTATAGCAGTGGTTTTAGGTCAGGCAAACTCTGCTTTGAATCGTGCCTCTGCTATGTTGTGATTGTGTCTGTTAGACAAATGAACATCCTCCCAGCTTTCATGTCGTCTTCTGTAAAGTAGAAGTCACAGGGTGTGCTATTGAATTAAATGAAATAATGTGTAAAACATATCCATGTTTTAGGCATAGAAGGTCAATAAATGTTGCATGTTGGATGGGGGGAAAGGTATTTATCACCCCACACCTAACTTTATCCCATTCACTTCTTCATAATATTTTTATAAATGAGCTAATTTTGTTATTACCTGCCTGTACTGCTTTTTTCTTAAAGCAATAAAAGATAGTGAGTGAAGAGTCAAAGCTTTTACATTATTGTGAATGAGAGAGAAAACACTTGGAAAAAGTTAAAACTCTAAACGTGGTAGAAAAACAGTATCTTCAATTTTATCACCATAACAGGGCAACTTCCATCAATTGTTTTGGATGTTGATGGGAAAGTCAGGGTCAGGAGTTGAGTAATATTTAAATATCTTCGGTTAGTGGGGACAGTCAGCTATAGAAGGGGATGCTATGTTATGGGAGATGAGATCTCATTGAAGATGGGATAAGAAAATGCTATTGGCCCTGAAATAGCTAATATTTTTTTCAGATTGCTTAATGATAGCAAAGTGAAAAGTTTTATGTTCCATTTTTTAAAAGTGATTTAAAAATCTCATGTATTTTTGTGTACATATATCTATAAAATAGCATATGAATATATGAGCATGGAAAATACTTGACTCAATTTTATTTACTTGTTAGTATGTTGTAACATGGGTGTGGGATCCAACTATAAAAGGAAATAACATACATTTATGTAAAGTTAGATATGCATATATATGTAAAAACTATTAAAAAGATAGATTTCCTTTTATGTGTCAGTTACAGTCATTTAAGCAGTGGTCCTCCATTCATTCATTCATTCATGCATGCAGGGAACCTCTTAAACAGAATCTTATCTGTAAAACTCAAGAGCTGAGAGGCTTTAAGAGCAGTGAGGTTGAAGGGCACAAGCTCTTGATCCTTGGCAGTCATGCTCAGAGGCATGTCCAGGGAACCTAGGATTCTAGGGAACTGGATGTGAAACTCTTTATCTGTGAAATAGGAATCCTCAGGACATGAGCTATTACTAAAAAGTAATGACATTAAGAATTCTGGTGAGTGGGATTCACAGACTTGTTCTGAACACAATTTCCAGGTTTTTTAGCAGTGCCAACATATGTATGGCTTCTCATGAAGAGAAGTGAATGATTGTTTAAAAAAAAAAAAAAAACCTTCAATCTGACCTATATTTTACAAAACAGGATTCTGTGCACATTTTTTAGAAATCAGCTTTTTTTGAAAAGCAATTCTCCACGTTGTGACAGCTGTATTGCTATTAAAAGCTATTTTATATTTTAACTGACTGTTGTTTAGCATTACAAATGACTCGGAAAAAGAAACAAGGAGTCAAAGGAGATATATTACTTGTGTTTACAGTCCCATGTTTTTTTGTTGTCTGAAAGCAGCTGGTCTGCGTTTGTATGATAAAGTATTTTTTTTTTAAAGAGTTAATTTTTAGTTAATGAGCTTTCATAAGAAAAATAATTTCAAATGCTAAGTATTTGTTAGATTGTTATTAATAGTGGTAGTAGTAATATTACATTGTCTCTTTCACACATTGAGGAGGGTTTCCTGGTGACAGCTGGAGTGTGGGGGAGGGGGAGTCACTTTCAATCAACCAGCTGCTCTGTGCAACATCATGATGGTGATATTTCAAAGCCCATAGGTAATTTTGGCTGTATTCAGAAAAGAAGATGTATCAAATTTCTGGGACACAGCAGATAGTGTGCAAGAGCCCTTTGGGATCTAGATGATAGCCAACAAACAATGTATGTATTCAGGTTTGCATGTTGGTGTTATTTACTATCCAGTTTCTTGGACATTGTTACATGCACGTCATAATTACAAAGCAATAAAGTCTAGTTCCATGGGGGGAAAGACTCATTACTTTACGGAGAGGCAGGGAGAATGAAAAACAAACTTTGATGGTATGTTACATGCTTTCTTGTAATATGCTATTTCATTTATTCTTCACAATGTTTCTAGGATGTAAGTGGAATTTTTCTCGTTATGGGTAAAGAAACAGAAGCTCAGCTGGATTGGTTATATGATTTGCCCAAGGCCACATACCAGTACATGATGGCATCCATATTTGACCCCAGATCTTCTGGCTTTAGCTCCAGGAATGTTGTCATTACACCAACAGCTGTTTCTCCAGGGTGTTTACTTGCTTATGCATTTTTAATTCAAAGTCACAATATCAGGATATAATGAATGAAATTTATATAACTATTAAAATGACTTCAATATTATATAAATAATTTATAGGGGGGGTGTGTGTGTGTGTGTGTGTTAGCAGCTACACATAATTTAGGGGTTTTTTTCCTATAGTAAAAAGCCTCCTGGGCAAGGCTGTGAAAGAAATCCTGCTACCTTTTTATATGTTACCAGTACCAGCAATTTTGCAATTATGTGTGTTGTAATGAATTAGTTGTGATTATAAATTTGAATAAATGTAGGAATGAATATTGTGCACCTTGCTCATATTGTCCCTTCCTTCATTCATACCCCAACATATGAAGGAAATTTCCTTTTTTCTTTCAAGGCATATTAATTTTGCATTAATAAGGGACCCTTTAGCTTTCTAAATTTCAAGCTTGTAGCTATTATGTCAACCATGTGATGACTTAAAATATATCTTTTTATTTTTAGGAGATGGTTCCAATATTTTTGATGAGTTTTCCAGAGTCATTTCATCTTCTTTCCCATTGCCCACAGGTTAATGCCTACCCTCATATTATTCTTTCTCTCTCTTCTTCCACACCCTATATATTATAAAACTTTAAAACTTCTTTTTTCTTTTTTTTTTTCTTCTGAGACAGAATTTCACTCTGTTCCCCGGGCTCTCATGCCATGGTGTCAGCTTAGCTCACAGCAACCTCAAACTCCTAGGCTCAAGCAATCCTCCTACCTCAGCCTCCTGAGTAGCTGGGACTACAGGCACATACCACCACTCCTGGCTAATTTTTTCTATTTTTAGTAGAGATGGGGTCTCGCTCTTGCTCAGGTTGGTTTTGAAGTCCTGACCTCAAGTGATCCTCCTGTCTCAGCCTCCTGGAGTGCTGGGATTACAGGTGTGAGCCACCACCCCCAGCCTTTTTGCTTTTTTTCTGAATACTCCATGATTTATATATATACAGTGTAAGTCATGGAGTATCCTTTTATCACATGGTAATGTTGCTATTTGTGTCTTTGGTTCTTTCTCTAGGCTGTGGTTTCCTGAAAGAATAGTGCCTGTCACTTAGTAGTTGCTCAAATATTTAGTAAATGAAGCAGTATAGACAGATATAAAATCATATGCTTATTGCTATAGTTTCACACTTACTGATTTTCTTTTCTGGACTCATGATTGGAGAAATGTGATAATGTGTGTCTGTTAATGAATGATGGTGAAAAATGAAGGGGGAAATCTATCTGTAGAGAAATATACAGAGCACTTTCATATTCCTTTCTGAAAGCTGAGATTGAAGAAGACTGCTATTCAATTTTTTTCTTTTTCTTTTCTTTTTTTGTTGAATGAATCTAGATGATTCATTGTTCTAAAGTTCTAGTCAGAAGCTTTCATTAAATGATAACATTTTATTAAATTTGTAGACTAATCTTATTTTCAATGAAGAACAAAGGCAGGGAGTGTGTAGAAAATCACTTCAGTAATTAAAAGTATTCTGTAAAAACATCAACTTTGTTAATAGAAGACAAGTTTTAGACCATCTGTTTTTCCTTTTACGATAACATTCCTCATCCAGTGTTCAAGTTTATACACTAAGACTTTGAAGACTTTGAGAGGCCTTTACCTTATTTATGCAGAAGTTGCTCTTGTGCTCACATCCTTAGCTCTGTACACTCTTTCTTTAGGGATAGCATGTCTGTAGCAGACCTTTGAGTTAGGGGCAGTATAACCGCCATGTTTTGGTTCTCCTTTGTATTAGAATGTTGTATTCAGTAGAAAATGAAAGCTGGTGATGCTTGAAATAAACTAGCATCTGTTTGTCAGTCAGTTGCAAATGCCCTATATTCTGGGTAGGATTATTTGATTACAAACAGCAGAAGCTACATTATCTAATTTAACTAAGTTATCCAAATAACTTAAGAACAAGAAATTTATTGGAAGTGTATGGATAAGCTCAGAGAATCAACAGAAAAACCAAACCACCAGACTTGGTAAAGGTCAACAGCTAGGTGAGCTCTTGAAGTTTGAGTAGACTTGGAAAAGTCTTCAAGTTAATGCTCTTGAGTGTCAGCTCCACAAGTTGTTGATCCTAGTGTCTCTGCACAAGTTTTAAGTTCCAGGGAGAGTGTTATTATTCTAACTTTGGTCACTATCACCTTTGAGTCAGTATAGGAAAGGGCACCCTTGATTGATAATCCCCCCCCCGCCCCCCGCAAGACCATATCCAATGGGGTGGGGCATGGATTCCTGTTACTGAAAGAACGAGGTATTGATGCTCATTAAGACAGGTGAAAAACCCTAAGGTGTCCCCTATCACTAGTAATTTGTGGACATCCTGTGTGCTTTGTGCTAACATAACACATCTTTGAAGTCTGGTGTGCTTTTCCTCCTCTTGACTAGTTCTTGTGCAGGGAGGACTTCAGTTACATAAATAATTCACAGACAGTTCTTATATGGAAATTAATTCAAATGGAGGCGACAGTGGTGATTGTGGTAGCTATCACTTTTTCATTGACTTTAGGTAGACAAATCTAGCACGGAGCAAACATGAGAATAAAACTACTTAAATCCTCTTGAAGGGAGTGATCGTGGGATGCTGGCATTGCTGTTCCCTGTGTGCCTCCTGGTTTAAAAGCCTGGGTCTGAAGGGCTGTCAGTCGGAGAACTTTAATGAGCCCTCATTACACTAAAACTTGTGGTCTGTAAGAGAAGAAACTGGCTTGTGATTGATACTGGAAATCATAAGTGGTGATGGGTCAGAATTGGAGTTGGCACTAATTCCCCTAGCTGTGGAGCAAAAGTCAAGACTATATAGAAAATCTAGTAGTTTCACTTTTATAGCCATTATTTTTTATGTATAAATATAGTCTAATCATTTCTGTTAAGTCTATAACACTTTAAAAGGGAGGAGAAAGTAAAATTTTGCCTGCTGACATTTTGCCTCCTAAAATGGAGGCTCATTAAATTCTCAAAATCATCTCTGGTTTGAGATTTTACTATAAAATTTAATTTAATTTAAAAAATAATTTCAGCTTTTGGGTTTCTTCATAACCTACTGTACTGTTTAAAAAAAAATGTAAATAATTGAATCACATGGTGCAGCTTTAAACAGTAAGGATCATAGTCCTGAAAAATGGGAATTGGTTACTATGTTATAGAAAACACTTTAAAACGATTTTGAAGCTGTAATCTTAAACCTTATTTTAATTTATTTGTTTATATGGATAAAAACACTATCATGTCACAATTTTTGTTTTTATATACGTATAAAATCTCATGTAATCCTTATGAATCCAGGTGAGCCTTCATTATCTCCTTTTATAGGTGAGAAACACATGGCTGGGGTATTGCGAACTCTTACCAGGGGCCATGTCCTTAACTACTGTCCTGTACTGCACATGTTAACATTGCTGCCCCTGCATATAATTTTGACAAAAAGCATTGAGACATTTCTTTTCCCAGAGCCCATTGATTTACCCTCAGTTCCCTGACAACTTCTTTATGTTCCGAAGCTGTTAAAATGGGTTGTATTAACCATCATCTTGTGCTTCTGTTTGCTGTGAATGTGGCAACAGCTCCTATATTGCAGCACTGTGCCATGTGAAGCCTTTTGTCCTTTATGTCTTAGAGCAGTCTGACAGCCTTTCATGTTGAATTCAGCAAGATTGCTTTTCATTTAACAAAGCTGAATGTTGCTTTCTAGGTGAAAAATAATTAAATGCTTTTAAAGATGTATTTAATTAACAGGAAGCTGATCTGTGTAAATTAATTATAACTGTAATGATGTCATAGCCTTGTCTTTTGTTATTAACTAGGTAATTGACCAGAAGTTTAGAAGCTTATTGTAGCTGACAGCAGTTTGACCTTGTATGCTGTCTAGAAGTGCAACGTGCACAGTGAATGTAAATGCAGTTTGTTCACTGAGCTGCATTTGTTGTCAGAACATCTGATCTTGGGTTCTTATTTTTGTTCTTCCATTACTTCTTTGTTGAAATTGGTGGTCAGGATTATACACTCAAACTGAATATTATACTTATTTCTGTTACTAAAAGCATCTGGCCAAACACAAATGTTGTCTGTATCCTTGAATAGCTATAATCAAACATGAAACCCTGGTGCATTTAGGACATACACAGTCAAGTAAACACATGCCAAAATTAAATGAATCTTGTTTTTAAATTCTATTTGAAGGAAGGTAAAACAACTTTTAATAGAGAAGTCATAAAGGGGAAAAATAATGGTATATTTGATATAATTTATTCCCTTTTATTCTAATTCGTCCAAGAAAATTAAGAACATGTGGTATTTTGAAAATTTGAGTGATGGGAACCTCACTTTGGTGGGTTTTGTTAAAGAATGGGAATGTAAGAGTAAGATGTGGAGTAGAAGTAAGATAATGATGGCTAATGCCCGACCAGCACTCCAAGGTGTCGGGCTGTGTTCCCTTGCATGTGCTTTATTCTAGTGGTATGGTCAGCTCTGCTAGAATGTGGCATTGGCATTCCTAAAAACCACCACACTATGTGAAATCATTCAATAAAAACCAGAGAGCTTGGGAAAAAGGGTGTTAGGCACCTAAAAGTCAAAAACTTTGTCAGTGGCATGTTAAAACAAAAGATAGGAACCTAATAAAATGGTAGCACAGTTTTATACATGTTAAATGGTTAGGAAATACATAAGTACTGCAGTAAGTATGGCACTTTACATTCAAAAAGTCCTGACCTTTGCTTGTAGAAATAGTTGTCAGAAGGATTGCAGCTTGTGGTTTACTGTCAAGTGGTGGAAGAAGGGTTATCTGAAATTGGACGAAAGTTGAAACCACACATGTGGATGGGTATAATTCGTAATGTACTCTGTGAACTGAAGTACCTGATAGATGTTTGGGGTAGGTAAAGTGTACATTTTGTGAATTTCGATGCAGTTTGCTTCATCTGGGTGCAGTTTTCTGCATGCATCAAATGTGAAATTTGCATTGTACTCAAATTGTTCCCTCATATATCAGTTGCATTTGAGCAAATTTTGTCATTTCTAAACAAGCATTATAGCAGAACTGACCAGATTAATTACTTCTCCTTCTCTAAACATCGCTGTATTTCATGTCTCTACGCTAAGAGCACATGCAAGCCATTTCCTCTCTTTAAAATACCTTTCCTTCTTTTATCCACTTTTTATCTTTCAGACCCTGGCTCTGGTGAGGAAACTTCCGTAAGGTCTTCTCTGAATTGGATTGACTTAACATTTTCTGTATTGTCATATGTTGTACATTATCTGCCCATTTCCAAAAAGTGTGTGTTTTAGATGACATAAGACACAAGCTTGTAGTAAAGGGAAGAAAACAACAAATAATCCAATGGTTGAGTAGCACTCAGCAGGAGAAAGCATCTCCATTTATTAGGCAAACTCAAATTTTTTCTAGCTCTGATGGGATTTTGCACATGAAATATTTAAGTGTGAATGGTGCTTTTCAACAATGTGAACATGATTCCTTAGGTGAGATCTATGTCAAGTCCTCTAATAATATTAGATTACATTTCTGCAAAAATCGTTCTTCAAAGGCAAAATGATGTGATCTGACCATGCAGCTTTTGGAGATTTGGCAAAACTCAGGGATAAAATTTGTGATAGTAATCCTGTATACCAGTAATTCTTAAAAGGTGGAAAAGCAGTTTTTGCCTCTCTGTGGCTTCCCTCTCAGATGAAACCTTGCTTTGCAGGGTAGGGCCTGGGAGTGTAAAGTTTGAGAGCAGTACTACCAAAGATTAAGTAGTAGTGTGGGTGTGTATAACTTTTGGTCAGTGGTTTGACTTTTCTTTTTGACCTATATTTTAGAATGATTATAAATTAGTAGCGAAATGATTATAAATTAGTAAAAATGAGTATTTCTTTTCAGTCATTAAAACAATAGTTGTGATTTATTGAGTGTTTACTGTGTGCCTAGCATTCATTCTAAGCACTTTGAGGTTTTAAGTCATTTAGTTTTTATAAAAACTTTAGGATCAGGCTTAGCTATTAGTAATATTATTATTCCATTTTACAAAGTGGGAAACTAAACTCAGGTTAAGTGATTTGAGCAAGGTCACATAGCTCTTAATGCCAAAGCCAGTCAGCGGGACCAATTTAGACTCCAGAGCATGTGCTTTCAAACCCCAAGGTATACCTGAAACACACCATTTGGTGAGGGTAAAGGTCATCTGTTAGCATCCTGTTGGCGCTGGCAGAACTTATGTGCAGAAGATATTTGGGAGATTAGTGAGCACTGACGTGATCAGGGAACCTATCAGGAAGGTGGCAGACAGCAGCTGGCTTTGAGGGTTGGGAAGGAAGTGAATAGGTTGGTAGGGGGAGTGGGTCTCAGGCCAGGGCATGGTGGTAGCAGTGCCCTCAGGCCCTGCCCACATCCCCTTTCCCTTAGTGCATTCTGGCAGGCTTCTGGCCTTCTGCCCATGCAGTTCTTTGCCCAGGTGTTTTCTCTGACCTCTGATGCCTGCTTTCCCTGCTATGGCAAGGTAGAAATGGCAGGGAGTCAAGGCAGACTCCCTAACCTTTGGAGCGATGACACTGAGGCCAATCTCTATATGTACTAGCTCCCATGGTTCCCCAGTGAGGTTAAGCTCCAGTCACTCACAGTGACAGCACTCTTGATAATACATACATTTTTCCTGTCTTGTTTCCCCATTCCCCAACCCGTGTATGGGTCACCTCCCAAATAAATAACTTCCGCTGGGACCCTTGTCTCAGAGTTTGCTTCTGGGGGGAAGCCCAAACTGAAACAGTAATGTACAATAATATTACCAACAACAAAGAGTTGCATTCCTTAAGACTGTGCTAATTAAATCCTCCTACCAACCCCTTTTACAGATGGGGAAACAGATGTGGGTTGATGAGGTAATTTGCTCAAAGTAACTAACACAACTAATAGACCAGCCAAGTGGTCTTGAGTCAAGAATGGCTTGATTCAAGTTAGTCATCTTAACCACCCATTGGCACTGAGCAAACACCTAAAGGCCAACACGATCTGACGGAGAAACTAGTATTAGGAGTGTGATTAAAAAATAAGGTTAAGTATTCAGTGTTTCAAGGTTAGTTTCTGGGGCTTCAAAGAAGCCTTTTAGCAAGGGTCCTGGATTCTGCCATTATAAAGTTGCACAAAGGGTTTCGTTAAACAACTGATTGGGTTGGAGTTAAAGAATCAGAATGTCCCCACCTGGATTTTTGAACTTTGTTGTTTTTCCCAGAGTTAGGAGAGTGCAGAGAGGAACAAAACCTGGCTGCCCTTCCAAGGTGGCACCATCCTGGTCATGGACATGCATGATTCCAGGTGGGGTCCATAGGGTAGAGGACCTTCACACTGTCCTGCTTTCCTAATGTTCTAATCCTGAGGGAATCCAGGACAAGGTGACTTAAGAGGCCATGTGCCCATGTATGTTTTCCAAGGGTCCTCGCTGATTCCAGTGAGATTGTGTGAAATCCACCCAGCAAATGGTCAAAAGTGAATGAATAAAGGTATTTGTGTGCATAAAAGGACTCCTGTTTGCTACAAAATCTTCTGTCATACTTCTTTGGTAGCCATGATAAAAGGAAAGCTAGGCTAGTTCTGTACTACTACTTGACTTGTGTTTCTCTAAGTCTAAATCTTCCGTGACACTTTTGGAGTGAAGCATTGTTGCCTTTCTGATTGTGTGTAGGGCATAATCAGAGCAACTTCTTAACCTCTTTGGAACAAGGAACAATGCTGTGCTCTTTATCTTTTTTTCCCTTCTGAACCTAATACCTGTGGAAGATGGTTACTATGTTATTTGCTGACTGGTCCCATTGATGATCTTACTAAAATTTAGCCTCTTCCAGACAGGAATAAATTAAACTTTCTTGCGCCAGGAAAAATTGATAGATTCCTCTCTGTTTCTCTCTGTGGGTCTCTATGTCTTTCTCCACCTGTGTGTGTCTCTGTGCGATTGGAGGTGTGTGTGTATGGCGTGGGAGAACATTTCAATATTAAGACTAAACTTAGACTTTCTGAGGTCTGTGTGCTGCAAAGCAACTTAATGATCCAACTCAACTCAAAGAAACTGATCATTCAAGAGGTTGACGATCTTGGATCTCTAAGACCACAAAGCTAAGAGCCAAATCAGTAGGAGCAGACCCAAACCAAGACAGCTGGCAAAAGTAGAGGAGGAAGTACCTCCTTCCCTGGGGAATAGCCTCTCCAGTTCCTTTTTTTATTGTCTTTGCTTTTTTTTTAACCTCAAATTTCCAAATTGCCTGGTGACCCTTGCACATTGCTGACCACTACCAAGGTCTCATCGTTTTTTCCACTTTGACAAAAGTACCTAATCCCTTTAAATGAATGAATTGTGAATCTTAATTTCCTTTCCTCTATGTAATTTACTGTAACTGACATTAAACTGACACATGTACCCTTTTTTTATTGTTGTTACTGTTGTTGTTGAAACTAGTTTGTAGCATTTCCTAAATCTGCAATTCCTTACCTCTGCCTTTTGCCTTTACCTGGAACTAACAGGTAGTTCCTTGGGATTTTTTTACCCACAAGAGCCAGTCGTCAGTGTAGTAGAAAAGCTTGGTTGTGGAGGTGTTGGTGGTTTTTTGTTTGCTTGTTTTATCTTTTAATTCTTGGGCCATTTTACTCTCCTCCTCAGGGGCAAGGCCAGGGCAGAAGCTGAAGTTTTCTATTTAACTATATATACTTTCTACTGTGCCATAATTTCCTCTTAGGTGAAATTGATCTAACCTTTCCATAAACACTGTAAATCAGTCTTAACACTTCTTGAATTTTGTTGAATCCCTAGTATAGAACTGACTGATTATCAGGTCCTCACTTGATAGTTTACTTTGGTGATTCTATTTATTGCCCTGGACATGCATTTCTATGGCTTCTATGGCTTAGAAGGGATGATTGTATCATTTGAAGCTACTTTCTTATGTTTAGTTTAAATTTCCCTTTTTATAGCTACCATCTTAGTTTAACCTCCGTAATTTTTTGTGTTTACAAAAATAAATTTTATAAAAGTGTCTGCATGCAATGGCTTCAGAAATTCTGGCAATTCCGGAATACCCAATGTGATGGTATTAGGAGCGGAAGACTTTGGGAGGTTATTAGATCATGAGTGTAGAGCCCTCACGAATGGGATGAGTGCCCTTATGAAAGGGGCCTCACACAGCTCTCTTGCCTTCTTTCCACCACTTGAGGATACAGGAAAAAAAAAAACAGCAGTTGGCAACCTGTTAAGATGGCCCTCACCAGAGCCTGACCACCCTGATCTCACAGTTCAGCCTCCACAACTGTGAGAAATAAATTTCTATTGTTTATAAGCCATACAATCTATGGTACTTTGTTTTAGCAGCCTGAACGAAGACAATTGCCAAAAGCAATATCTAACGTAAAACATACTGCTCCACATTCTCTCTTTTGGTAAGGTATTATTTTTTATAGGGGAAGCTTTTTGCTAAATGGTAAGCATTAAAATCTTCATAGTTTTAATCACTTTTTTCTCACATTATTAAATTCTAATTAAATTTTACACTGTATATTACAGATAGAAGTTGAGCTAAAATGAAACATTGTTTTGGTCCTTTTTATAGTACTTTTAAAAAATTCTCTCAAGCTTCAGTTTATCTTCCAAGAAGCATTTATGTGAAAGAAAAGTAGCTGATATCTCTTCTAAGTGTTCCTAGTCTAGGACTTAGGTTATAAAATATTGGCCATGAAGCAGAACATATTTCCTGGCCTGCCTCTAGATCACAGCCTAGAATTTCAAAAGATTTTTATTTAACTTCCTACAGGCATTTTAGCTATTTGTTACATGCTATGAAAGTGCAGAATGTGCCATTTGGCTTTCTTGAGCAATGGGCAGGCTGGGCTGCTGGGGCCATTCACAGGCATGGACAGAAGCAGTAAGGGCTGCAGCTGGGAGAGACAGAGTTGAAGGGCTTGTCAGAGGAGCAGCACCTTGTGGTGGGATGAGTTGGAGTCCTCATTGTCCAGTAAGGGCATTGTCATCTTGGTGTCTTTATCTGTATACGAAAAATGGAATTTCTGTCTCTCTTTCAGGGTTTCATGCCAAAACTGCTGGAAGGTTTTTGACTAAACTGGGCACAAAATATAAGCTATGGGATGTGTGTTTGAAATTCACTTTGGTGACCTCTGGTGGTGGGAGAGCTCATGGGATGGCCCATCTATGGAGATGGCCTTGCTTATATTAAGCACCTTGGACAGAGGAATCTGAGGCCTGAAATTTTAACGTCTCCAGAAAGTCTTAAGGGCAGAAGCTTCATCAAGCTACTCCTCATATGGGCAACTTGATAGGCATGCCTAAGAGTGGTAAGACAGTTAAGTGATTTTCTGGGCAAGTGCTGGGTAGACCAGCTAGTGGATAAAATGGAACTAATTTTGACTTCACAGGATTGTGAGAATTAAATGAAATGAAACAAATTATACATAACTACTTTTAAACTATAATTGCATAAATTTAGTTATTATTGGAAGGCATGCAAATATTATAAGACCTTGATTCTTGGGCTGAATAGCTTAAAGTTGGTCAGATGATGATGATAATAATAAAAATTTAAAATCAGCTAGTACTTATTTAAAACGTGCTATGTTTCAGGGCTAAATGTTTTGCATGTGTTACCCATCAACTCTATGAAGTTCTTATTATTTAGTATATATTTTATAAATGAAGAAATGGAGGCATAGGTTGAATAAGAACTTACCTAAGGTCACACAGCTCCTAAGCAGTGAAGGCAGAATTTGAACCCAGGTCGTTTGGCTCCAGAGTCCATTCTGTTAACTGTGACACTGTTCAGTGTTTTAAGAAGGAAGTACAGAAAGCTATTTGATGGGTTGGTGTGGGGGGAATAACAGGATGAAATTGGATTTTAAGCAAATTGAGTCAGACATTGTATAAGTAGATTGAGGGAAGAGTGTAAGGTGACAAAGACCTGCCTTTGGTGGATTCTACTTGCCCTTATTAATGGTTGCTTACTTGTCTGGAATGTTCTTCTTAGGTCCGTTTAATGGTCTTAAATCCTAACTCCCTAGAGGTAATGTATTTTGCCTATGTATGCCTCCCACATGGATGGCATTTATACTTAAGGCGTGCTGTTATGAAAGACAATTGGACATTGTCCCACTAAGGAATCAGAAATTTTGTATTTGTGTTCACCTGGAGAGATTGTACAAGGAGTGCTTATGTCTTAAAAACTTTAGGCCTAATAACTTAAAATCAGAAAGATACCAGCCAGTTGGGATTAGAGAGATAAGTCTAATGGTTGTGTCAAGCGGAGTGAGACAGTTTCTTAATGTGGTTATAATGATGAAGTGTATGAGGTTGGAGAACCATTGTTTTAAAGGTCTCAGCAGCCTTCAAAAGGAGAAAATGCTTTCAATTCCCAATTTCTTCTGGAACAAAGTCCAAGTTGTAGATATTTCCATGAATAGATACTGGAATATAATTACTGAGAGTGTCACAATATTCATAAAGACTAGATTCCCATTACCTTCCTAATATAATTTGATTCCAGTTTCATTTTTTATTCATGAAGTCAGTTTTCATTCATTTGATTATCTTCATTTCTTTGTATCTCTGCCATTAATGTGAAATAAGAAAACAGAGAGTCCTACTCTGATTCTCTTTGATTTTATCGTCATAAAGCCATTTAACTGGTTTAGATAGCCAGAAAACTATGTCATTTATGTGCAACTTGTCATCAAATGATTCTACTATCTGATGAAAATTCCTCACTGTACCCCCAGGACTCCCTATTTACTAATCAATTCAGGTAGAAAATGCATTCTGGTAAATTGAACACGGTGTAATGATGTGAAGCCAAACCATCTGCTATTACATTTAATATTTAAATGTTAAGTTTTAAAAGCATAATTTGCATGTTATTCATACAACTATGTTTTGCATATAGCAAAGCTTTTTGAAATGCATTTATGTATTTGGAAAGAGGAAACAGATTACTTTGCAAGTGTTCAGTTAATCTTGTGTTTTTCATCAAATACAAATGTATATTACACTGTATCATTTTCTTATTTTCAGAAATATCTTGAAAATTCTGCATTTTGTAGTTGGGTTCTTTGGGGGGCCTAAGGAAGCTAATACTTTTTAGGAAAAATAAAATTATTCTAAGAAGTTTTATTGGAAGAACAAAGACTTTTATTGTTATTGTGCTGGACTAAAAAGTTCTCATCCATTGGCTCTACAGTAACAAGTATAGAAAACAATTACTTAAGTTTGGACTTAAAAGCCACAAATGAATAATATTCCTGAGAGAGTTACAGGAGTGAGAAGAAATGCTCCCCTTCAATTTATTCCTAGAGAAAGAAGATGGTACTGAAACAGAATAAGAGAAAAAAAATGCATCTAGTGTTTTGTGTATACTTTGAGTTAATGTGCTATTTGTGATACACTAATTTCCTATTGTAATTAAAAAAGCAGAGGGATTTTTTTTAGTATAAATAATTTCCCATTTTCATAGCATTTTTAGTTTGTTTGCAGTAATAAAGCACACTAACCCCCTGTTTCTTTCAAAATACAGTCGAATATGTTGGCTTAAGCCATGTCCTGCTATTGATACATTCGCATTCCCTTCCAGTATATCATACCACAGGGGGATATAGGAATACGGTCTTTGCATTTTAACCAGGATGGTTTCTTTGTGGTTTCACCTTTCTTTCTGAAGCTTTCACTTGGCCTGAGCTTTTTAAATAATTTCTTGTAGAGAAAGTGTGTGGGTCTATGTGTGCACACATGTATGTGCTTGTCTGTGTGTATGTGAACATGTGTGTGTTTGTATTGTATTTTAATCAATGAAAATTTAAGCATTTGCTCAATATCATTAGTCATTAGGGAAATGCAAATCCGTGCTGCTACATACCCACTGTGATGGCTATAATCAAAAAGATGGATAGAAACAAGTTGAGGATGTAGTGAAACTAGAACCCTTATACAGCTGGAGGGAATGTAAAATGGTGTAGAAATTTGGAAAACAGTTTGGCAGTTCCTCAAAAAGTTAAACATAGAGTTACCGTATGACCCAGCAATTTCACTGTTAGGTATATACCCCAGAGAACTGAAAACACATGTTTACACAAAAAATTGTACATGAATATTCATTATTCATTATAGCCAAAAAGTGAAAACAACTGAAATGTCCATCGACTGATGAATGGATAAACAAAATGTGGTATATCTATACAACGAAATGTTACTCAACTATAAAAAAATGAAGTATTGATATGTGCTACAACATGGATGGACTTTGAAAGCATTATGCCAAGGGAAAGAAACCAAGCACAGAAGACTACATGTTATATGATTTCATTTATATGAAGTTTCCAGAGTAGGCAAATTCATAGAGACAGTAGATTAGTGGTTTCCAGGCACTGGGAGGAGTTGGGGTGGGGAGTGACTGCTAATAGGTATGGAGTCTCTTTTTGAAGTCATGAAAATTCTAGAATTAGGTACTGGTGATGTTTGTACAACTTTCTGAATATTAAAAAAAACGACTGAATTGTCTACTTTAAGAGAGTGAATTTTATGCCAGTGACTGGAGCATACCTTTTCCCCTAGGATATTTAGAGCATATACTTAAAATATTTGAAACTGTTAAATGAAAGTTGCTAAAAGCTTAAGAATAGTAGTAATGACATAGCATTAATCTATCTCAAATAGCAATAAACCTTTTCTTGAAGGGAAGAAGAAAAGCCCACACAATTTAAGAAGATTTTAGTGAATAATTTTAAGAATTGTTGCACTTAGAATAACATGGAAGTTTCAATCTTCAGAACAGCATTTGATTACTCCCATTAAGACTCTGTGGTTCCCTTCTTGTGAAATTAATTTGGGTAGTATCAGACACCAGATTGTGAGTAGAATTTATAACTGGTATATATTTTTGCAATTTAGTGGGCTCAATTCTTATTGAACATTTAAATCTGAAAATTGAGATATATACTGCCCTGGTACATGATAATGATGAAATATTTTCTGCTTTGTAAGTAGAATTGAAAATCACTGTAATTAGTTTCTTTTCCATTTTTACTCCTTTCTCTCCCCCTTGAGACACATTGGTTTCCCAAGTTATGAATTCAGTTTCTTTTGTTTGTTCTAGCTGCTTAGTTTTTCTTATTATATACCTGTTTAATTTTTAATTTCTTATTAAAAGTAAATATGGCTAATTTTCCTATCAATATTTCAAGAAATCTCTCATTTCTGTCTGCCATGACCTTGATATAGTGCTATCTAGTGTGTATTACTACATAATTAAAATGCTATTTTTTTTGTCAGACAGTTCTAGCAAAATAACTTATCAATACATTTTAAATCAATCAGAGGTTTATTTTTATAAGGTAGGGATAAATGCTGTAAACACTATATGGAACTAAAAATACTAAGTGAAATAATAGGTATAGTGCTATGGGAAAAATTGTTACAATTGCAGGAAAAATACTTAAAGATGAACATATAGGTATTCAGACCTTCTTAATCAGTCTTCTCTATTGTATAATGAAGAAAGATACATTAAAAAAATACTAATTTTGAGTCACTTGGGAAATACAGTAAGCTGTCCATATCCACGGGTTCTACATCCATGGATTCAACCAACCACAGATTGAAAATATTTGGGAAAAAATATGGGTGGTTGCATCTGTACTGAACACATACAGACTTTTTTCCTTGTCATTATTCCCTAAAAATAAAGTATAACAATTATTAACATAGCATTTACATTGTATTAGGTATTATAAGTAGGCTAGAGATGATTTAGAGTATACTGGAGGATGTGCGTAGGTTACATGTGAATACTGCACCATTTTTTGGAAGGGGCTTAAGTATCCATGGATTTTGGTATCCAAGGGGGGTCCTGGAACCAATCCCCATGGATACTGAGGAACAACTATACTTGTTAAGCCTGGACCATATGCTAGTCACTGTGTATTTGTAGTGATCACATGGTGGCTCTGGGTATTCTTGGTGACTGAAAACAGGTAATTTTTGCCTTTGGCTATTATGCTACAATCCTGGAGCCTCTTATGTGGGAGAACCCATGTAGCTAGAGCATAGCAACTGAGCAGAGACTGGCGTGAGATGAGACCGATGAGACTGAAGGGGTGGGCAGGGCACTCGTGCTAACAGGCATATAGTTATGGGGAGGAGTCTGGGCTTTGTACTTGCTGCAAGAATAAACCATTGAAGGTTTACTGCCAGGGAGTCCAGCTTCAGTTTTCTGTAAGATTACTCTGAACAGTGATGGAAAATGGCTGGTGAATATCAAAGGAGAAACTGAGAATCCAGCTGGCTGGATTTTATTGTAACCAGGCAAGTTATGATGGTGGCCTAGACTAGAGGAGTGGCCCTAGAGCTAGAAAGAAGTAGATTGATAAAAACTGTTTGGAAGAGTTAACAAAACTTGATGGATAGGATTTGGGGGTAGCAGGGTGATGAGGACGAAAAACATGTCAAGGATGTTTCCTACACCTTTGACCTGAGCAACTGGATAGATGGAGATTCATGTCCTGAGAGGGGAACGTGAGAGGAGGAGCTGATTTGGAAGGGATAGTCCAGTGTTCAGTGTGGGCATGTTGAGTCTGTAAGGGAGGATGTGCTTATGAGTTAGGGGAGTGCAGGGACTGGGTTTCTCTTCCTTGAGCTCTGGTAACTGGCTTATGGTCTGGGTACAAGGCAGATACATGAACCACTTCCAAAACCAAACCGATCACATAGGTTTCCAGTTCATAGATAAGTTGCTATAACTAATGATACCTCTGTGGTCTCTCATACAGCACATAACTCCAAAACTTTCTGTGTATATGGTGGGTAGGAGATTATTCATTTTATAGTCAGCACTTACTTATTGTGATCTGTTTTCCTTGGTGTTCCTAGGTCTGTGCTTGCCTGACCCAAAAGGTCAAGTTACAGATTTGATCTTTACCTGGACCAGTTAGATTATTTTAGATTACCTTGTAACAGGCTGCATCCCTTACTTGTATGGCTTGCTGACTTGATAACTTATTAGGAAGGAAACTGGGCTATGTAATTGTTACAGAATAGGACAGCTTTATCTTTGCTACTTAAAACTCAAAACTATGTTCTACCTACAGTGTTAGTCTAGTGGTATTTGTTTTTGAAGTACAGTCCAAAAGATATTTATGCACTTTTCATGTTGGCTTTGGTTATATCTTCCTTCTCATTAAGGATACATTCATTAAGAAGTTGAACCACATAATTTTTCTTTTGATTTCCTACAGCCAATATTTTTATTTCCTTTCAACAAATAGAAATAGGACGTTTAGGGGCTGGAATTATAAATTTTTGTTCTTGGCTGTCACTCCAGTGCCTGGTACAGGGGCTGGCATGCATTTGGCACTTGATATTTATTAAATAGATGAGTGAAAGAAGAAGTGGCTGAATTATCATTCTGTGAGAAAGGATAATTCAGTTTTCAGAAACCAAGACATCGGGCAGACTGTATTCTTCCTATAAGATTATGTCTCTGAAACCTGCTAGGAAATCAAGGCTGAAAAATATATACTTGGAAATCATCCTAATGGAAAGAATTATAGAAACCATGAGAGCGGAAGTCCTTGAGTGTGTGCAGGGGAGAATAAAGATAGAGGAAGAGTGAACAGCAGAGAAAGGGGAGTTGGAAGGAGGGGGGAAGCCTCAGGAGAGCAAGGTGTTCCTTGGGAGCAGAGTAGTCAGCAGTGAGCAGGTGGAGCTGGGAGGAGAGAAGGGGTGCACATGGAAAGAGACCTTTGGATTTGGCCAGAAGTAAGGCAAAGTGTAACGTGAGCCTGGATGCATGCTGTGAAGTAAGACGGGGAAATTGTATCCTTTTGTTTATACTCTTCATCACTAATGATTCCAATTGAGGGGAAACTTTTTCTTAAAGATGTGATTAGTTTTTAGTTCCTGCTACATATAGCTCAGCATCATAGGACACCATTTGCACTGGTATTGAAGGGTTTATTTTGTGATTTCTTATAAGCTGAGGCCATATTTTTTCATTGCTCCTATTACAGGTAATGATGTTTGATATATATAATATACATATTTATGCATACATGTGTGTATACATATATATATATAGATATATATATAACAAGGGGAAGTGAAAAAAAGTCACAATAGGTGGAGAAATGAAAATTGACTTGAGTTCCAATGTGAAAAATATAGACCATTTCTCCAAAATTATTTGGGAGCATTTTCAGTTGAAATTTCATTAAATTCTCTAGTTCATAAGAATGCTACAGAGTGACAATAATAACAACCCATAGCAATAATGGGTTGTGCTATGGGGGTAGAATGTGTGTGCACGTATGTGTGTGTGTATGGTTAATTATATATGTGTGTGTATATATGCATATGGATACACATGTATATGTATGCATAATTTTTTTCAGGCATTACTTGGCTGCAGTGTTGATAAGAAGAATTCATATGGGGGTATAGGTAGTATATTTGAGCCTTATTAGGATGTACCATTTGCAAAGGATTTAATTTTCACATAAATGAGATTACTTTATAGAAATGAAAATAGTAGCTACCATTTATTCAGCACATCTTTTGTTCCAAGCATCTTACAGTAATCCTGGGAGAGAGGTGTTATCGTTCCTAATTTCAAGTGAAGAAATTGAAGTTCTGAAAGTTTAAGTGATTTTCTCTCCATTGCAGAGCTAGTCAGTAGGAGACTCCTGCCCTTTTTTACTCCAAAGCCCATGCAGTGTCCAGTGTGCTAAGTTAGAATCCTTAGAGAATCAGAGTGACTTACGTCTTTGATTGAGGGCCAAGAAATGTGCATACAGAACACAGAAACCACTAGATGAGAACTTTTTCAGCATCCTATCCCGTAATTTGCCTATTTACTCATATCTACCTGATACATTAAATATTTTTTCTTTCTGTTACAAAGGATCTTTCCTAAAAGCACTTGATTCTTTTTATCTCTTGTGTCTTTAGTCTGTGTCTCTGTCACCCTCTCTTTTATTATTAGCTTTTCCCTATGAGCATAAACCAGCCCCTCCCTGTCTTAATCCATTTAGTGTTGCTATAAAAGGAATATCCGAGGCTTTGTCATTTATTAAAAAAAAAAAAAAAAGGTTTGTTTAGCTCACAGTTCTGCTGGCTGTGAGTTTTACTTGATCTTAGCCAAAAGGCCGAGAAGCAATGCTGTAAGTTTCAAGACTGGGCATCTGGTGGGAGCCTCAGGTTGCGTCCACTCATGGTGGAAGGCACATGGGAACTGGCCCACACAGAAATCACATGGTGAGAGAGGTAGCAAGAGCCAGGAGGGAGGTGCCGGGCCCTTTTTAACATACCAGTTCTCATGGGAACTAATAAGAGTGAGAACTCATTTATTCCCTCCAACCCCTCTCTCCCCCCAAGGAGGGCATTAATGTTTTCATGAGGATCTGCCTCTGTGACCCAAACACCTCCCATTAGACCCAGCCTCCAGCTTCATGGATCATACTTCAGTGTGAGTTTGGGGGGACAAATATTCAAATGGCAGCACTCTCCAAAGCAGATACCTTGTTTATTAGTAATCGCAGCATAACAAACCACTCCAAAGCCTGGTGGAGTAAACCAAGTATCATTTCTTTAACTTACTGTCCTGTGGATCAGCAAACGAGGCTGGGCTCAGTTGCACAGCTTTGCTTCTGGGGCAGTAGCTGGCTAGTGGCCAGGACTATCGGGGTGACTAGAGTCTGTGTCTTTTTTTTCATCATCCAGCAGGCTGGCCCAGACTTGTCCACATGGTTATTGGCGAGGGTTTCAAGAGAGAAAAGTCTGCAGATCATCTTAAGGTCCAGTGTTGGAGCTCATGTAGTGTCACTTCCTCCACATTCCATCAGCCAAAGCGTGTCACAATGTCAGCCCAGGTCCAGGGGATGGAGAAGTAGACTGTTGAGCCATGGACTCCTCCTTGACTGTAACTCCAGTTCACCCTTTAAGACCATAACCATGTCACTACCTCGGGTTGAATCGAATGCCTGTGCTCTGGGTTCCCTCTCCCACTGGGTTTAGAACGTTGCGTGGCAGTTGTTGGTTTACTTCTTATGGGAAAGTGAGCTCCTTAAAAAATAAGGACTGTGTTTCAGTCCAGCATGTGGCACATAGTAGGTAACTTTTAAAAGGTAAAGTGTTCTCAAAATAAAATATTTAGGCAGTTGATATCCGGCAATGTGGAAATTGGAATAGAAGATAATGTATGCTTACATCTTTAAAACTTGCTTGTTTACATTTAAAAACTTTGGAGCAAACTCATTCTAATATATCGAAATTAAATGTTTCTTTAAAAAATGGAAGGGGTACAGAATCCTGGCCAGGAGTCTGAGTAGAAATCATTATTTAACATTTGTACACAATCATTATAGGTTTTTCATTAGGTTACAAGTTTGTTTATAACGAAGACAAATTATAATTTCATGACATGTTTTTCAGAGAAATCATACCTGTTTATTAACTGGTGCATTGGGATTTAGAATAAAATTTTTATTTTAGAATGTAAAATGAAGGAAGTGTGTCAGCCAGCATCCTGGAAGACGTTGAATATAAATATTTCTGTTAGAACAGGAAGTAGCATATACCTGGTGTGGTCTCATCTTTAACTGAATGTGTCTTACCATTTTGCTAATCCTTCATTGATAGGTTTTCACATGTATTTTTTGTTTTAGGTTCAGCTGTTTGTATACCTCTCCAGATACCTAAAACCTGATCATATTTTTCCTTGACCAGACTGATTTCCTGGTATCTAACCATGCAGCGGAGATCAAGAGGGATTAATACTGGGCTTATTCTGCTCCTGTCTCAAGTGTTCCACGTTGGGATCAACAATATTCCACCTGTCACCCTAGCAACTTTGGCTCTCAACATCTGGTTGTTCTTGAGTCCCCTGAAGCCGCTGCACAGCTCCTGCCTCAGCGTGGAGAAGTGTTACCAGTATAAAGACTGGCAGCGTTTGCTGCTTTCTCCCCTTCACCATGCCGACGACTGGCATTTGTACTTCAATATGGCGTCCATGCTCTGGAAAGGAATAAATCTGGAAAGAAGACTGGGAAGTAGATGGTTTGCCTGTGTCATCACCACATTTTCCATACTCACTGGGGTGGTGTACCTGCTCCTGCAGTTTGCTCTTGCTGAATTTATGGATGAGCCTGAGTTCAGAAGGAACTGTGCCGTAGGTTTCTCAGGTAAGGCAGACCAATCTCTGAGGCAGCATGCCTGAAGGCAGCGAGGGGGTGTGGCTGCTGTCATTTTATAAGATGTGATGAGGGGACTAAATTCTGAGTGGTTAAGGGCTGCTGGGGCTTGCATCTTGAAGAGGAGGCTGATTGGAGCGTAGGAGGGACTAGTTTTTGCTATTTTACATTACGCTGTATCATTCACTTTTGGACAGTCTGGACCAGGCCTGCTGAAAGGTGGTTTTGTAGGAGATGTAGTGCTGGAAACATGCAATGGCCCCATCATGGTAGGGCCACAGAGAGACCCAAAAGTGTATTTGTAATAGGGAGTTCTCCAAAATGATGAGTCTGCTTGTGAAGCAGGTTCACTGTGCACTGGGTACCAACTTGTCCGAGTCTGGGGAGACAGAGCACGCTCAATATGGAACAAGTTACATGAAGCAAATTTGTTACTTATAGGCAGCGAGAGACAACAGGAGCCTAGGATTCATTGTGAACCAGTCCCTCAAGGCTCAGAAAGCTGCCCAGGGCAGATGGAGTCTTGACTGTGTGTGCCCCACTTGCACTGCAGATAAGGGACCCTGAAAGGCAGCCTGCCCAAGCTTACAAACCTGAGGATGACCTGAATCACTGGGTGAAGCCTTGAGGGACATCCTATTCTAGAAGGGATCTGGGCTGTTTTGGCCAGCTCCCCCATTATCTCAGCATATTGCATTTCTCAGTTATTCTTGAGACCTACACGTGAGAAGGGGGGAGAACTACGTAGGTCCAAGGCCTCCCAGAGAGTTGTCCTGCACGTGCATCCCAGTAACTTCATTGAAGTAAGTGTACTACACCCTACTGTGGCATGCCCGCCATGTTTTAGGAGCCATGGGGGTAACTCTGCATAACTCATCCTGTTTAATTCATGCAACAGATCCATAGGGAGATGACATTGTCTTGATTTTATAGCGAGGAATCTAAGACCCAGAGAAGTTACACAGCTCGTAAGTGGTAGAGCTGGGATTTGAACACAGTCTGCATGACATTAACCATGTGATGCATTGTCTCTCACCTTTTTTCCTCACTAGTTCTTTTTTTTACAGATATTTCATGGGACTGAAATTGCCTTCAGGATTTAAATTAGGTGTTCTAAGTATTAGAATGTGAAGGGGAGGAGGGAAATAGTCCTGAAACAAGGAAATCAGATCCTTCCCTCTACCTTCTCTGCCGTCCTTCCCTCTTTCCTCTCAGATGCACCATTATGCATCTAATTGTGGGAGAAGGAAGAATATATGTCCTGCCTTCAACATGCCTTTCCATAGAGGTTAGAAAAATACATATTACTGGCATTTTTTATTGAGTTAAAATTTATATAGCATAAAATTAACTATTTTAAAGTGTACAATTTAGTGATATTTAGTACCATTGCTAGCGTTTCATTCCCATTTTATGTTATATGTTTAGTAGCATACTGAAAGTCAGTATGAATTTCCATGTCAAGAATCATTAAAGGAATGAGTGCCCTGAACATTGTCTTTTTACCAAATGCTGGGCTTTAAGGAATACAGTATGTTTTAGAGCAAAAAGCTGGATGTAATCGAATAATCTTTCACCTTTTAATTAGTTTTCTTTGTAAATGGTGATTCTCTCCACATTTGGATTGTTGATATTTGTATGCTCTTTATTCTCTTTTAGGAGTTTTGTTTGCTTTGAAAGTTCTTAACAACCATTATTGCCCTGGAGGCTTTGTCAACGTTGTGGGCTTTCCTGTACCCAACAGATTTGCTTGTTGGGCCGAACTTGTGGCTATTCATTTATTATCACCAGGGTAAGTGTTTATTCTTAGAGAATAAAAATGGAGAACCCAGTGTTTCATGGAGAAAGAATTGCAATAATAATGAGGTAACAAATTGCTTTTTACAGTGAAGTTTATTCTTCATAAGGACAGAATTGAGCTTAATAGTTTTAATGTCAGACATTCCTGGTTTGAATCCTGTCAGCCACTGAGCTGTGTAATTTTGGGGTACTTGTCTTACCTGAGTTGCAGTTTCCTCACCTTTTAAGTAGGAATACGAGAACCTAATCTACAGATTTGGGGATCAGTAGTAATCAGCCAGTCAGCTAGTTAATTCTAATAACAATAATCCAAAGAAGTACATAGAAAGCACATAAAGGTAAAAACCATAAGGTATGTTGGTCTAATGCTTTTAAGTCACTTTAGCTCTAAATTGTCTTGGTAATAGAACTCTTTAAACAAAAGGCTTTACTCAGAACCCAATATATTAACATATGATGGATCAACTCTGAACTGTTTTGGGTTGAGAGGAAGCTTGGGGCCCTTTCCTTTTCCTTGCTCCTGTGTGGCTGTGGCTGCCCAAGAGGCATGTCCACAAAATCCTAGGGCTCTGAGGAGTGCAGTTTCAAAACTGCAGATCTAGATGAATCCTTTTCTTCTCTGATGAGGACATGGGAATCCGGGATGTTAAGGGACTCCTCAGACAGCTTGTGGTGGATGCCGGACTGGTGAGAAGTCAGCCTCCTGATTCCTGCTGCACTTTCTCCCTTTGGTTCCTTTCTCTGCTTTTTGTTTAGAGAAAGGAATATGAATTGTGTTATTTTTCCACCTCTTCCACCAGGTTCACTTCCCTTAATCTGTATTGTGCAACTGGAAATGCATGGTTTGCTTATTTATTTTTACTGTGGGGACCAGGACACTGCAGATGGGGGAGATTCAGGAAGATTCAGAAAGGAAGAAGATTTTTTTTGTATTTTTTTTGCTACTGTTCTTTTCAGACAGGAATATTTGTTTTGGTTTTGATTTGTGTGACTGTGTTGCGTGTCTTACCTTATTTTAGAATATTTTCACTGGGCTGTGTGTCAGCCTGTAACCTCCAGTCTTTCTTTCATGCTAATCTCCCGTGGTGAGCAGCCATTGGTTGCAGGCCTTGTCATTGGCAGTGATGTGGCCCCTGCACACCACTCATTTACAATTGTATTGCTACTTGTGGCAGCTCCGTGCAGAAAGCCTAACAAAATCTTCAAAGTTTTCTTTGAAAATGGGTCCAGTAATGTCTGTCTCTTACTTGAACAGCCCTCTCCATACCTTGTCACTCACTGTCCCCCTGGCTTGCTCCACGTGACTTGGTTCTCTATGTAGATGGTGGGCTTTTGTATGTAACTGGCAACTTTAACATTCATATGAAAATCACTCCCTCTGGTACTTGAACTTGTATCTTGTGATGAATCCATTGAATAATGGTGCTTTTAATATTCTCAGGCAACTATTTCTGAAGAGCTCATCATGCATTTTATTTTTTTTTAGCATCCTCCCCCCACCTTACCTGGAAAAGGCATGGTTGCATTTTTGTGTAATATGCTTATTCTGTGTAGAGTGACCTGATATTCTCAGCCTGGGAATTAAGTGAGATTTCCTGTCTTTGATGTTTAAATGAATAAGTCTTTTGGTTTTTTAAGACTTGACTGCTTTGAATGAAAACTTCTAATTTCCGAGCATCTACTTATGCTCGGAAAGACTGAGCTAAACCCTGATCCAGGAAACCTGAGCAGTGAGTGCTTCTTTGGGATGGATCTTGGAAGAATGGCTGTAACTAGAGCTCTCTTTGCTCTGTATTGTTATTCTGTTCGTGGTTGTCAATTAGAATTTTCATTGGGAAAACACTGTAAATCTTTAGAACAAAGCCTGCTTTATTGCAGGACTATATGGGCTGTCCTTGGGGAGGAAAAACATCTGCCAAAGCAAACGGTTTAGTGGACCTCTGTGTTTTATGAAAGGCTTGGAATTAGTAATTTCCCGCAATTATGGAGTTTTATGAAGGAAGGCCACTCCAAACAGGCAGCTATTAGGCATTGTGCGGGGTGTGAGGGGTGTGGACTTGACCGCCAGGGTGAAGTCATCACACTCATTATGTGGTGCTTTTACTTTTCCCAGTTCTTGTGTGTATTATTTCAGTGGTTGTTCTGCCTCTCACCATCTGTCCATTTCCCTTCATGTTCTGGGACCCTGTGAGGTGGTTGTGTTTGAGGAAGAGTCCCTGCTCCAGAGGTGGCCCAGGAGGGAGACATGCCAGCCACTTCATGAGCTGCCTCCTTCACAGGTGGTGAAGACTCAGACTCAAAATGTCAACCCTGTGTGTCTGGGCCTTGGCATGGGTATCTCCCACCCTGGAATGCCTTTTACTCTTTTCTCCTTGTGAATTCCTGGTTATTCAAGACCCAGATCAAATAATATCTATTCTGTGCTGCTTTTCCTGATTCCTCCAGGCAGAGTTAATTACTTGTTTTTGTCCCTATAGTGTTTGTAGCTTTCTCGCTAATAAGCACTTTCTCCTTCATAATTTATCCATATTTTTCACTTTTTATGCTGTGAGCTTCATTAGGGACTGTTTCTTATTCATCTGTGTTTCTTACTCATCTGCCTGGTGCTTATAGTAGGACTTAGTAAATATTTGTGGTTAAATGGATATAAGTTAAAGAACATCAGTGAAAGGACCTGTCATTTTCATGAGCGCTTTTTGGCCTGAAATCTCTTGCTAGATTCCTTTATTGACCTCTGTCAGGTATTTTAATTTACCTCATTCTTTCAGTTATAAGGTGGGCTGATGTATCATTGTTTTAGAACTCAATATCAGAAATGGGGGGAGAGAGAAGCAGTAGAATATGTAAAATTTATATAGCCACTGAAATTGCTAGTTAAGAACTGTCAATGTGGACTGTTAACTCTTTGTACAAAGGAGAATGGCTACTTGTCTCATTGCTGTATTGACTGTAAAATCCGTGTCCCATATGGGACAGAATTCCTTAGGTGGCATGAAATTGCCATGCTACTTTGAGTTCTGTCTTTGCATCTGTGTACATTTTATGTTAAGGTGCTTCTGACATATTTGTCTAAAATACAACATAAAGGACAGTGTTTGAGGAGTTGGTGGAGAGTAGAGTGAAAAGAAAAGAAAGCAAAGGATAGAGTCTTGGGGACAAATACATACTGAGATGCTATGCTACTGTGAGTCGTAACATCACCTATCAAATAATAGGGTTTAAAGCAATCATTTTCAACTCTGAGTTCTAGCCCATTAAAAGGACATGAAATCAATGTAGTGTGTCACAACTGGCCTTCCAAAAACAAGAAAAGAAAGGAGACATAGAAGTATTAGTGTTGCATATAGTAAGGGTAAGTATTATTTCAAGGAACTTTGGTTTCAGCTCTTTTTATATATATGCTAGGTCAAGTCTAAAATGAGTTTTTATGTGGGACACAGTACAAAAATTTTGAGAGGTGTTGCTTTAACGCAGCTACTAGTTGCTTAAACTAGAGTTAAATATGTGTGTAGGGTCAGCATCATTTATTGCCTTCAGTGGAAGAGAGAATTAGATTGTCATGACTTTGGTGGCAATGAGAACAGGCTGTGATCACAGATTTCTACTAATTTATTATCTTTCATTAGAACAAGTACTATTTGTTCACGAGGCTTACTAATGACTGTGCCAACTCTCACAATAGTTGTCTGTATACAGAAATGTGTGCTAACAGATTTAGACTTCATGTAAACCAGAAAAGCTAATAACAGTTGTTCAGTTATAAACAAAGTTATTAATAAAACCCTTTGAAAATGCAAGAAGAAAGGGTTATCTAGAGCAAAGGAGGCAATGAGGTATAAAAGTTGATTAGTACATTTTCCCAAGTGAAAGTATAACATTCTTTTCTAAATTTTTTGAAATGTAAAAGTATTTCTGACACCTTGGTAGAAAATAAAAACCAGTGGACATAGGGTCGCAATATACCTTGGGAGTTAGTATAAACAAGCAAGTAACGAATATGTAAATCCAGAGATACCCAAATTTATCATTCTTGGGGGAGAAAACTCCTTTAACAAAAATGGCCTGATGGATGACAGCTCAAGAAGGAATTCTGGTCTTCTCAGGGTTTGGTCAGCATCTGTGGCAGCTCTTGAGAGGAGAGAAGGCTGCCGTCTGGGATTTAGGTTTTGTAAGGATGGCTTAAGCTATTTTTCAAGAAGTTATGCCAGTTTATAATGTCATTTTGTCAATTTTAGCAGAGATTGGACTGTGTGTGTATACAAACATTTGTTTATTATCCAGAGTGAGCCCCTTCTGAAAACATGGTTTTCTTTTTATGTTGTAGGATAACATCTTTTGTCTGTGTATCTACTGGGACTGTTGCATTTTTCCAATAAGCTTGGATGACAAATGTATATAGAATGATACTCACCCTCTGTTTTATTTCATGGAAACGTATTTTCCCAGCCTGTTAGAGATCAGTTTAAATCAACATTCCTGGACTATCCCAGGCTGAAGTAGGGGAAATTATTCTTCTGCATTCCTTGGATGTCCATTTATATATTTCCTCCCTTTCCTCTTCACAGCCTCCCATAAAGGAAAGTTATTTGAGTCATATCAAAGAGTTAGTTAATTTTTCCTGCCTCCCAGCAGGGCTTACAGTTGAACAGAACTCAAGGTAAAAGCAATACTTAACCCAAAATAATGATTCCCAAGAGTTAGATTTTATGAGATGAGAATGAGAAATTGAGGCAGGAGACTTCCTCCCACTACAGTTGGAACTCTTTGAGGGAAAGGGCGTGCATGAATCATCTCTCTGGCTATTGAGTCAATGTTGTGGAGAGAGAGAAGACCTAGCCCTGAACAGCTGGACAGAATGATCTGCCCATTCCCTGACCATCCTAGGAAGAACTTAGGGCTCATAGGAGGTGAATTAAGAACAGAAAAGATAATTTTATCTGACTGCTGAGTTTTCTTTAGTTATTCTTTCTTAAAAAATCCTGTATAACAATTTCTTTTAAAAATTTGTTCAATTCACATAAACAATTAAAACTGAAAAGAAAGCAGTGGCTAGATGAAAAGATAACCTTGTTTCCCAGCTCTGAATTGAAAGAATGACATATTCATTGCAGAAAAATTGAATATATATAAATGTATGATGAAAAAAACAAATTGCCAGTCTCTTACCTAGAGAAAATTACTATTATAATTGCATTGTACTCTCACATATTCCTACCCTTGTATACAATTCTATTTTCTATTTTTTCATTTAACATGTTATAAGCACAGGTCTTCAGAAGCCTTATTTTTAATGATTGCATAATGATTTCTATTAATGTATTCTCTCATTTACTAATTTTACATACTAATTTTACTACCTTATTCAGATTATAAGTGGGAATGTCTGTCAGAGCATTATTTGCAAATCTTGGCTCCCAAGTATGAATATGTCCTTGTAGTAGAGTCCAGAAAAACATTAAGGGTTTGAACTATTTTTATGACTCTTTATACATATTATCAACTTGCTTTATGTGAGTTTATTCTGGTTTATAGTGCACCAACAGCATATCAAAGTGTTCACTTTGCTACTTCCTGACCAGCCTGAATATTCTCTTTAAGTTTTTTGGAAGTTCGATACATAACAAAAATTTTTCCACTGCTGGTACTTACAATGCTTTTATTAGTGAAATGCGAGACTTTTTCATTTCTTTTTTATTCAGTTGTATTTCCTTGTCTGTGATTTGTCAGTTTGTGCCACCTGTGTATTTTCAAGAAGCTGTGATTATTCATTATTAATGAGTGGTGATAATAAATACCAAGTAGTTCTTCTTAGATCATATAGACTAACAGGCCTTAACTACATAGTATAATTTAAGGTTCTATAAGCAATAGCTTAGACAATATTTATGAGAAATTTCTTTTTTGCTGATGTTAATGGATAAAAGTTTATTCTAAACCATAGCTAAGATACTGAAAATAAAGAAATGATATGATGTGTAGTTTTGGAGGGAACATCAAAGACAGGCTTTATTTATGTAATTTAAGTAAATTTTATTTTTTACAATGGCTTTAGATTTACAGAAAAAATTATAAAGAAAGCTATACCGAAAGCTCCCATTACCCCACACACAATTTTACCTATTATTAACATCTTAACATTAGTATGATACTTTTTTTACAGTCAATGAAACAATATTTATATGTCATTATTTTCTAAAGTCCATACATTATGCAGATTTCCCTAATTTTTACCTAATTTCCTTTTTCTGTTCCATGACCCCAGCCAGGATAACGTTTAGTCCTCGTGTCTTCTTAGGCTCCTGTCTTAGTCAGCTTGGGCTGCCGTAACAAATACCATAGCCTGTGTGGCTTAAACAAAAGAAATTTATTTCTCACAGTTCTGGAGGCTGAAAGTCTGAGATCAAGGTGCCAGCATGGTTGGTCTTTGGCCTCTCTTCCTGGCCACCTTCTTACTGTGTCCTCACATGGCACAAGCTCTCTGGTGTCCCTTCATATAAGGGCCATCATGAGGGCCACACCCTCCTTACCGCATCTAACCCTCATCATCTCCCAAAGGCCCCTTCTTCAAATACCATCACATTGGGAGTTAGGGCTTCAACATACGAATTTTTGTAGGACACAGTTCAGTCCATAGCAGCTCCTTTTGGCTGTGACAGTTGGCTTTTTTAAATTGGTAATGAAAAGTTACTACATGTTTATGTGTATGAACATTAACTCTCATTTGCCCTCACGTGGTTCAGAAGCTATATTCTGTTAGCCACATGGCATTGTTTCTAAGCAAGTTTTAATTTAGGTGCATGAACACATATTGTCTTCTATGATTGTTCAGGCCTGGTGTGGTTCCATTTAAAAGTGTACACGTCTTACACAGAGGTGGAATTAAACCACATGGATATGAGAAATTTCCATACCAACCAGAGCACGCTAGCCATGGATGGCTCCTGCCATCTATAAATTACTCAGACCTTGTTTAGGGTCTGTTTTACCCAGTTGGCCAGCACAGAATAACAGAGAAAAGCAGTAGGTAGAAACAAGGAAGCAGCTGTTTTTCCAGTTGAACAGAGTTGTCTGGAATAAGGTTCACTACCCAGGTTGAAACTAATTGGCCATCATACTGTGATATAATTGTGGGTGTGTGGATGATAACACCTACCTAATCTGTACTTAACTAACTAGGCTTGTTAATGATCAATTTTGGTGACTTAGGGGACAGGTGCAAGACTTGGATGTACTGTGTTGGATGTCTCAGATAATGATGACTGGAGGTTATTTTTACAAGGTACAAAAATTGAAGAAAAGTCCTATGTCCTGGGTTAGTAGGTGATGTCAATAAATACATGTAATTAAATAGAAGAGCCCTGTGTAATGTGTTTTATAGAAAAAGGGTGGGTTTTCTTTAATATGAAAAGTTAATTGCAAATGTAGCAATTATTTTGGCTTGATTTTTTTTCTTACTAATATTTTTTCATTAAAAAATAATGAAAGCCTGTAAAGCACATTTATTTCCCTTTGGAGTATTTAAAATGTACACTTTGGCCTATTTGGAAATTTTTTTAGGAGATACTATTGGAGATAAATGTTATACAATTAAATATTCACTCTCAACTAATAAGATGATAAATCACATCTCTGGAGATTTCTGATCTGTTTACTTAATTCTTCCCATTTCAGTATAAGGAGGAATGTTTTAAAATAGAGAATTTTTTATATTTGCTAATTTCCCCTTCCTCTTCTGCAGTATTAAGTGATTTTTAGTTAAAAGTCATGGGAGTTAAATAGGCAAGAGTACTGTTTTCCATTTACATTCAGGTTTGGTTCAAATTATGCAAAATGAAGACAGTTGGTGCTATGAATTGAAATCATTAGTACATCAATTATTCTGTGATAACCAGCTGAGAACAGGCTGCATACTGCATAAATGTTCTTTTCATTTAAAGTTGGCTTCTCATTACCTTATATGAGAGAGAAAATAATTTGATTCTAATTTATCTCTCTTTCAATGGACATTGTTCCCCTCTGAATTCAAGAGGAGAGCATTTTAATTTTGTAGTCATTTATAATACACAGGTCAAATAAATAACAAGTTTTATTTCTAGCAATATATGTCACTTCTATAATTTATTTTACCATAGTTTCTTGATTCTAAGACACACATCTTTTTAGGCCATAGTAGGCCACAAACATGATAAAGATAACATCAAAAATCAGTAGGGAAAACAAGGGTTTCTTACAAATGATGCTTGAAGAAGTTTTAACCATTTGGAAGAAACTAAAGTTAGAGCTTTACCTCACTATACTCTTAAAACAAATTTCTGATGCTTAGCCTATATAATAAGCAAGATCTGAAAAATATCTAAGAAGATGTGAGGGAAATTTAAATTTCTAAGCATAAAAACAAGGAACACAATCTCAAAGACAAGAGTAACAAACTTTTTTGTCAAGTCCAAATATATTATATATTAAAATAAAGGACAAAAAATTAGAAATTAATTAGAAAAAAAGGATTACATTTTTGTGATGAACAATACTAATTGTAAGAAAAATACCGACAGGCAAACTGGCAAAAGATATCTATAAACAATTTATAGAAAAATATCAGTGGCTAACAAATGTATATCATAAAAGCTCATTATCATGAGAAAATTACAATAATCTATGTTGCTCATTAAATGAGCAAGATTAAAAAATTATCACTGTTTTATGAGGGTTTGGTGAAATGAGAGTTTACATAAACTTTTGATGGTACAAACTTTCTGGAAAGTAATTTGAGTATGAATATCAAGATCTGTAAAATTACCTTTACAAGAATCTGTCCAAATAACAAATAACCAGAAATACAGAAAAAGATTGATATCAGCATATTTATTGGCATGAGATATTGGAAAATGGGGAACCATTGAAAAGTTCTAATAGTAAGTAAATGATTCAGTAGATCATGATGTGATAGAATATTATATAGCCATTAAAATGGTATTGTCAGAGATTATTTTAATGGGATAGGGAAATACTCATGATAAAAATAAAGGTAGAAAGTAGAATACAAAGTATTACATATAATGTGATTTCAATAGTTTTTCAAAAGAAAAATAGTCATACAAAAAGGACTAGAGAGATACACCAAATATTAATAATGGTTAACTCAAGATTGTGGAATTATGGGCATTATTTATAATTTTTCTCTTTAAACTTTAGTTTTTTCCCCAAATTTGCTACAGTATATTATATCTAGTGGGAAAATTGAGTTATTAAGATATAAATGTATACAGTAGTCCTCCCTTATCTGCAGGGAATACGTACTTTCAACTCCTAGTGCTTGCTTGAAACTGTAGATAGTACCAAATCCCATATATGCTGTGTTTGTTTGATCTGATAACTGGGATGACAGGCAGAGTAGTAGTGTGGATCCAGTGGACAAAGGGATCATTCATGTCCCCAGTGGAACAGAGTGGGACAGAACGAGACGATGCAAGATTTCATCACCCCACTCAGAACACGGTACAATTTAAAAGTTATGAATTGTTTGTTTCCGGAACTTTCCATTTAATATTTTCAGGCCATGGTGACCATGTGTGACTGAAACTGTGGAAAGTGAAACAGTGGATAAGGGAGACAACTGTGGTAGCATATTTTCACCAACCTTAACTTATTTGTCCTGTCCCTTTCAAGTTCCAGAGGGCAGGGATATTGTTCTCTGCTTATATCACGGTTGGTGCATCATGGTTACTTAATAAATGTTTGTTGAATAAAGCCAGAGTTTGGGGTGGCTGGCTCAACCAAAGATAATAAGCAGAGTGTAGATGGCTGAGTTGGTGACCCAAGTCCAGAAGTCTAGAGTGGGCAGTAAGGAGAAGTGTCAGATCCAAAATCTGAGAGCCCAGTTGGAAGGCAAAGTCTGCAATTCAAACCGGAAAAGGTAAAACTGAGCATTTAGAAGACTTGAAAACACATCTAAACAACGGGAGCAGGACAGGTGAAGCGCCTCCCGGTGTTGCGCAGGGTATGGCCCGTGGGACCTGCCGTGCTCACACAGAGACCACAGGATTAGGCTACAAAGGCAGCTTCAGTCATCTCTATAAATACAGAAATTTTATAGGGCATATCCTCTGCTCACAGTTAATAATAATGGATTTTAAAAACCTAACCATGAAAAAAGGTAAACTAATACCAACAGTCAAATCACTTGGAAATTTAAATAACTCCCTAATTAAGAGGAATTAGAAAAAAGACTTTAGAAATAAACAGTGAGAACATTGTATATCAAACCTGTGGGCTTTGGAAAACTCAAGTGCTTTTTATTATATAGCAAGAAAGTTTTAAAAATAAATAACCTACATCTTTAAGAAGCTAGAAAAGGAACAAATAAAAGATTAGAGGAAGATGAAACTAATAATGATAAAGGCAAAATTTAATAAACTAAAAGGAAAAAATGATAGCATTGATAAATAAAGGGGTGTATCTTTGAAAAAACAAACCAAGTAGACAAGCCTGTGGCAGGTTTAATTAAGAAAATTAGAAAGAAAACTTGAAACAGTAGATTTGAAAAAGGAGATATAGCCATAGATACGGAGGAAGCTAGATCAGCTTCGAGAATGATGTATATTTTGAGAGGGAATAACTTTTCCTGTTTTAAGACTATTTTAGAAGAGTCATTATTGGTTTGGATTTTTTTTTTTTACATTTTTGAGTAATATTATTAAAACCTAATTTTTTAAACCTCATTGAGATTTTATGATCCAAACACTTTGATATACAATTTTTAAAAAGTCTTTGAGTTTCTCTGGTGTGTCTTAACTGCTGTATCACTATTGTGTCTGAAGTTGTAGATTTTATTCAAAGAGCTCTTACCCAGAGAACTCAATTAGAGTGTCAGTTTGTTGAGGGCTTATGATCCTATAACTTTTGACTGAGAATTCCTCAGTGTAACTGACATTGTGCAGATTTTGATGAACCAGTTAATTTACTTAGAGGATGGTATAAATTCACTATGTGATCTATACCATAATTGGAACTCTGAATAGAAGGTCACATTTTCTCCTGTTTCTCTCAAGCAATTTTGTGAAGTGTGATACACCAATGGGTAAAAATACTTCAGGACTTGCTAATGAAAGACAGTGTGTACAGAATCTGCTTTTCTAGCACATATTTTTATAGATGTTGAAAATGCTCTTGTCAAACAGCATTTTAAAAACTGTCAGGTGTGTGTGTGTTTTTCAAATGAGTTTTAAATAATTCAGTACTATGCAGGCAGCAGAAAAATGACTTTATAAACTTGCAGTGCTCTTTTGTATTGAATATACAAGTAGAGTCTATGAATTAAAAATGAATAGTATCCGATCCATCTTTTTACTAATAACTAGTGTAGTGTTGATGGAAATTTGCTGTTATTAATGTCGTTTTGGCATTTTTCCACCAAGTAATTGCCTTAAAGTCATTTCAACACAGATACTACGTGTGTACTGATGGTGAAGTAGGTTTCTATTAGAAGCCTTGTCTGATTTATTTGACTTGATGGCCAACCCGTGGTGGCCTCCTTCCCTTTTCTTCCAACCTCTGTGCTGCTGAATTGGAAGTGAGGATAGAGTAGACATGGAAGATGTCTACTTACTACTTACTTCAAGTGAGTGTTAGATTTCTCTGTGCTTTCCCATCCAGCCACTTAGTTGGTGAGCAGTATTGGTGGAATATTAAAAATTCCCGCTGTCAAAAGTTACAGGACCATAAGCCCTCAACAAACTGTCACTATAATTGAATGTTCCCTGGGTAAGGACTCCTTGAATAAAATCTACACCTTTGGATGCCATAGTGATACAGCAGTTACAACATGTCAGAGAAACTCAGTGACTTTTAAGATATTACATATTAAATACTGTTTGGGCCATGAAATCTCAGTGAGGTTTTCTTTTTTTTTCCCCTTCTCTCTCTTTCTTTCTTTTCTTTTCTTTTCTTTTCTCTTTTTTTTTCTTTTCTTTTCTTTTTTTTTTTTGAGATGGGATCTTGCTCTGTTGCCCGGGCTGGAGTACAGTGGTGGGATTCGTAGCTCACTGTAGTCTTGAACTCCTGGGCTCAAGCGATCCTCCTGCCTCAGCCTGCCAGAGTGCTGGGAGGTAGCCGGCCTGGTTTTAAAAAGAAAATTAGGTTTTAATAATATTAGTCAAAAACTAAAAAAAAAAAAGTCCAAATCAACAGTGACTCCTGGAAAATAGTCTGGAGTCTAATTGGGAGTAAAAAAGAAAGCATCAAAGATTATTGAGTCTTAGCCACATTTTTTATTGACTCCTTAGTCATGATTCTCATCTTTCTCCTGATCTTCCTGTCCCCAGTTTCTTTTTTTAAAGGTGTGACAAAGGAAAACTTGTTTTTGTTTTTTGTGTGTGAAAAGGCTAGGTGAAATGCTTAGTACTATATACATTTCTTCCTTCTGCTAAAGGGCAGTAAGGAACTGTGGTTTTTCTAAAAGCAGAAAAATTTTCTTCTTTATCATCATTAGTATTATGACTGTTTTGGTTTTGTTTTCCTCAGTCAGGTATTTTGCATGAATGATGATGGTATTATTCATTTCAGGAGTTATCACATCTCTAATCTGAGAATCTCCAAGTTAGGAATTGAGTAACTTTCATGGCAAAAGATTTAAGGTGTGTTTGCAGGGATTGGGAAATGAATGAAGTTGCAGCCACTGAGAGGGTTGTAGTTAGACACAGAAAGGGTGAAAACACCTGTCTTAGAACATTAAATTGAAAGATTTTTGCATGGTAGAAGTAATTTTAAAGATTTGCCCTAAGAAACTATAGAAGTTCATTTAAAATTCATAAATTCTACTCCAGTATCTCTCTGAGTATGCTGCATAGGATTGCTATGAAGTGTCTTGGGCATGCTGATGATATACGGTTCAATGTACATTGTTTGTAGTGGTATTTCATGTGCTGCAGAACTGTCTTGTCCTGCTTATTCAGTCTGAAAGGAGTCATCAGAGTTGCTGTCACCCATCCGGGTGGACTGTCCAATTAACGAGAGAGGTATTTTTTATGTGCTCCACATTATTCCAAGATCCTCCTCAGAGGTCTTTATTTTTAATGATGGCTCAAGGTCCCCTTTTGATCTGAATTTCATAGATTTTTACATGTTATAATTGAGTTTTCTTAAGGTTCAGCTAAGAATCAACAGTAAAACAAGGATTGGATGGGGAAAGGGCAGCAAAAGATCTTCGAAAATAGTAACAGAGATTAAACCACCTGGTGAAAGAAATCTTTTAGCAGACTTGAAGAAGGCATGTATTGTTTTTTGAAAGATTTTGTTGAGAAATGCAAATTAGAAATCAGAGTAGATGATTTGCGTTTCTGGAGGTATTTTGTAGGTCACAACATGATCCGTTGTGTGGTTAGAATTGTGTTACATGAACAATTATATGGCTTCTAGTCATACTTTTGGTTGTTCTCATGTTCCCCATTGCAGACTATAAATCCTAATTTACTTTTCCAGATGCACAGAAGCTGAGCAAAGGCCAGCAGAAGGCGTATACATCGGGGAGGGAGTACTGAGGAGGATTCATTACTGAATTCTCCTTTCAACACACCCTTACTGAGGGCCGCTCCCACTGCCTCCTGGTCCCCCACTTTGTAGCCCTGGGCCCTTGGTTTGATTACTTTTCTAAGTGTCAGTTCCTCATCTGTAAAATGGGACCAGTAGCAGTACCCATGTCATGGACTTGTTGGGAGGATTGAAAAACAACACAGGAAAAATGCAGAAATCAGTGTCTGGCTGATGGGAAGGCTGCTGCCACTTCAGTGTCCCTGAGTTGTCACCTGTGGGTACAAGTAGAGTGTCTGATAAAGTTCAAACCAGTCAGAGCATATCGAAGTCTTCCAGAACTATATAAACCATGTAATCCCCTTGAAAGTATTTGCTAACAATTTACCAAATAAAATATCTATGGATTTCCAAGAGGTCTTTAATAGAGATAATAAATGAGTACTTAAAAATAGTGTTTTTGTTTAAAAAAAAAGTGAGCTATTTGAATTTGGACTCACGTTTTAACACCTGCAATGTGTCAGGTATTATACAGGATACTTTTATATGTAATCTCTTTTAATTTTTGTAATATTATTTTTATTTTCTCTTGCTCGTGAAGAATGGAGGTATATTTTATACAAAGGTATAGTTTCTGGGAATTAATTCACTAACTCTGTCATCTGGGTTAATATTTCTTCAGTGTGGTAACATTCTTTTTGACTCTTATTATAATCATCAAGTCCTCCACTGCACCTGTAGTCTTAGCCTACACTGGAACTGAAATAATACTGTATAACAGAATTCTCTTTGAGGCTCCGAAGCCTGCTGATTCTATAATGCCTCTGTCATCTTTTGCCACCTTGGCCAGGATCCTTTTGGTTACAATTTAAAGAAAGCCCAACCACATGAACTTGATTAAAGAAAAGGATGTCTGTTGGCTTACATGATTAAAATTTCTAGTGGTGCACTTCAGGGTTTCAGGAAATTTAGATGTCATGAGATTCAGGGGCTCAAACAATGTCATCAGGATTCTGTTTCTACCAGGCTTGTTTTGGCTTCTATATTAGTTATCGATTACAAGGTAACAAATTATCTCAAACCCAACAGCTTAAAACAACACACATTTATTATCTCACGGTGTCTAGTACATCAGGAGTCTAGACATGACTTACCTGGGTCTTTGGCTTCAGGCACCCTCCGTCACAGGACTGCAACAAAGGTGTCAGTCAGCACTGAAGTCTCATCTGAAGGCTTAACTGGGTAAGGATCTGCTTCCAGCTTCTGTGGTTGTCGGAAGAATTCAGTCCTATGCGTTGTTGGACTAAAGGCCTCTCTGCAGCGGGAGGCTGCCCTGCTCTCAGTTCCTTGCTACTTGAATTTCTCCCTATGGCAGCCCACAATATGGCAGTTTCCTTCATGAGAGCCAGCGAAGAAGAGCCTGAAATCATGGTGGAAATTACAATCTTATGCCACATAATCATAGCAGTGATGTGCTGTATTCTGTTGGTTAGAAACAAGTCATGGGTCCAAGCTATGCTCATAGTAAAGGGCTTGTCAAAGACGTGAATATCAGGAATCATGATCACCAGGGGCCATGTTAAAGTCTGTGTGCCACAGCTTCATTCTCAGAAAAGCTGTCTCCACATGGTGACAGAGTTGACCACCAGCAGCTCCTGCCTCACATCATTCAACACTAACAATCCTAAAAGAAACAGAGCCATTGTCCCCTTGGCATCTGCACATGCACCTGTGTCCTACCCGTAGAATTCTTGGTTGGAAACCATAGAAATCAACTCTGGCAAACTTAATCACTAAAGGACTTATTGGAAGGATATCAGGTAGCTTCTAGAATTGTTGAGAATACTAAAGAACTAGGCTGGAAAAACCTGTAAGAACTGGCTGGACTCTTGTTGCCATTGGCCAGTACTTCATTGGCGTCTCATCACTGGACTCTCGGATTAGATAAAAGGGGTGTCTGACTGGCCAAGTGTAGATCACACACCTGTGCTTCAGCTGCCATCTTCCTTCCTTGTGACACCCCTTGGGTCTCCATTGGAGGTGGGACTTTGTTTCTTTGTGACACCGCTCTGAGATGAGCCCGTATGGGTCTTGTGGCTTCACTGGTGTTACTTTTGTCCACAGATGTTCAGCCTAGTAGGTTGCTTTGCATAAACAGATTCAGCCTGAATGGGCAGTTTTTAGACCTTTGTAGCTGGTGGTTCTGTGTTCTTCTTTAACATTTAACTGTGCCTTATGGACATACCAATACAGCTGCTGCAGAAGCAGTATCTGATGTTGATGGCATGTGCAGGTTTCTGAGTCATGTAGTAAATGGGACATTTCTATTTTTCATAGTCAGAATTTTGATTCATACCAGATTTAGCCATAGCAGAATTTACTTTTTCTAAAGTTATAGCTAACCACATCTTCCAGTTTTGTTTCCCAATCTTGATGTTGGCTCTAGGGATTCAGGGATTACCTTAACTTTTTACCGTTGTCATCTTTGGCCATGTGCATATGACTTTTTCGTACGTGTGGGTACACTGACTTGGGTTATCAGGTTTTTATAAGTCCAGAGAACTTGTAAATCTTTTGAAATAAGTTCATCTTTCCTTGCATGCGTTTGCAAAGCTGCACTTAGTCTCATGCAGCATTGTAGTAGAACAGAATAAGTAAGACCAACTACCAAGAAGGGAAACAGATGCCACCTCTATGCAGTAATTTGTGAGGTACAGAGTCTTGCCTACTCTCAAAATGTTTTTCTTATTGGCCCAATATGGCAGCTGAAATCTTACCACTAGAACTTTGGGTTAAGTTAAATGATCCTCAACCTGAACACATTAGAATAACCCGGGGAATTAAACACACCAAAACCGAAAAATAACTAAACAAAGACAACAATGTCAAAGTCCTATCCCAGAGCAGTTTTGTATAATTTCTGGGGGTGGGCCCCAATGAGCAGTAACTTTTAAAACCTCTTTAAGGGATTCTAAAGTGCAGCCAGGGTTAAGAACCAGCAGATCAAGACTGGAACCTGGGAAGGGCAGCCCACTCATTCATGTTACAGTATGTACAAGGGAAGTATAGAAGTCATTTCCACAGTTCCCGGTGAGACTGTTTCCTGCCCTCCATTCTTTTTTATGCATGTATGTGATGAACTCCAGTTAATGGACAGCAACTAAGTCATTCTCTTCCTCTTCCTGCAGCCTTAGAAAGTGCAACTACCATTGGCCCACAGAATTTCCAATTATGGCACTGCTTCTGACAATACCTCCAAACGGCTGAGCTTGCAGGAACATCTATTTGCTTCATAACAGTAGCACATGTTAAAATCAGGCTATAAACAATCCAACTTCTCTTTCATTTTATATTTACTTTCTGGAGGTGATGTGCAAATAATCATTCATGTGGAATCCAGAAATATTTTTATCTATAGTAATAGCAGATGGCAGAGCGTTTTTCACGTGCCAAGTTGCATTTATTCTACCACAGTGCAATGTGGAAGTGATTACGGCCTCTTTCAAATATTCTAACTCCCCATGTGCATTTCAGTTGTGGTGGGAAGTTTTCTTGCATATCAGTTCAATATGTTGTAGATTTACTTGGAATCCTTGGAATTTGTGCGTAGTGTAGTCACATGAAAAGTACTTTGAAAAGAAATATTTTTGAAGGCTCATGATTAAAGGTCATCAATCCAGCAAACATTTAATACGCATATTTTGTGTGCTAAGCCAGTGGTTTTCCATTGCGATAGGTGGTTTGGTCCCCAGGGGGGATTTTGGAAATTTGCAGGGTTGTTTTTAGTTATCATAATGATTAGCAGGGGTGCTACTGGCATTTGGTATGCAGGGGCCAAAGGCACTAGCTGTCTTACAGCTTGCAGGACTGTCCCCTACAACAGGAATGACACCCCCCACACCCACACCCAGTCTGTTGAAAGGACACTCATGTAGGTGAAAAACCTGTTTATGATTATCTGAGCCTCAGACCTAATTGTGCTTTTCATATAAACACAAAGATTTTTTTAGTATGGATTTAATATGTAATGACTTTTCCAGGAAAATTATAAATTAAATTTTAAATGTAAATTTAGGGAAAATCTTGTTTTATTTGGAATCAAGAGTTATTTACCTCCCATAAAATCACATCCCTGATAGAATCCTGCGTGTAGTATTTGAGGCACAAAAAGCCCATCTGTAACTGCCTGCATTTGTTATTTCCACTTTTATGAGGATTCCATACATAGGTGCAAGTGAAGGACTACTTTATATGTCTCCTGGTGGTGGTGTACCTGAGCATTTATAATTCATATTATTTTACTATGTTCCTTTTTATTTTTTCTTATTTTTATAGCTAAGGGCATTATGTTGAGTTGTGAGTATGCGTGTGTCTGTGTTTTTAAAAGTATGTGTGTAAGGTGTGTTATTTATAAATTTTGTTTCACGAAAATAGAGGGAGCATTACAAAATATTTAGGTTATAAGGGGGGCGTTGGGTATGACGGGGTTAAAAGCCCCTGGATTAAGCGGCAAGGCAGTGGCAGACACATGATCAGACAGGGAAAGGGTGGAATGCTGGAGGAACGGGAAGATACTGCTGGAGCCAGAGGAGAGCCCAGCATGATCAGGAAGGGTGTTTTATTAGGGCGTAGTGGGGGAAGTGGAGGGCAAAGAGAAGAGTGCATACAAAGTCTTGAGGGTGGAAGTGTGGCTTTGGCGAGGGGCTGGAGCTTGGGGTGGGGCAGGACTGGGCCGCTGGCCGGAGAGAGAGAGAAGGCTGGAGAACAGGCAGAAGCACAGGAAGAGCCTAACAAGCCTTGCTTGCATTTTATTCTGGAAACACTGAGGGGCTACCAGAGGGCTTCTGGATTAGGGTTGGGTTTGTATGTTAGACAGACATGCCTGTCACGGTGGTAAAAATGGGCAGGAGCAGGATACGGTTCCCTGAGCCAGGGAGAAGCCTGAACTGACACAGCGAGAGAGCTCCGAAAGGTTCATATTGACTCTGAAGGTGTCAGCCGCAGCGGTCTAACTCCAGTACCTGTGCTCTTGACCACTTCTCTAGATGATCCGGAGGATGGGGTGGGGTGGGGGGCTGCAGAGCAGATGGGGAAATTTTTGGCAAATGGAACCTACTGAACATTGAATATGGAAGGTGTGGGGCAGGGAACACTAGGAGTGTCTGGTTATGTGAAGTATCTGGGGAGGTACAGAGCACGAGCCTCACTTGGAGAATTTTCCTGACTCTTTACCCTCTGTGCCCAATTGAGGACATGGGCGGAGATTCTCCTTCATTTTATTTTGTGTGTCATTTTGCTTACCTATGGCTTTCATTTAATTTGGCAAAACCTGTGATTTTGTTTTGAAGGAGATTTGAATCACAGCACAGATTCTAAAGAAACTTAGTAATACTACAAAGCTAGTGGTTATGCTTTTAATCTAGAGCGCTATTTAGAAACACTTGCATGGGCCAAATGGGGGAAAGTGGTCTTAACAACTTACCCCAACAACAGCAAAACAATTTAGAAGTATCTATCACATTGATGAGGGTAATAATATTCTTAAAATGAGAGCCTTGCTTAGTTTCTCTTCCCTTTGCATTTTTAAAAAATAATAAAATTACTAGAATACTATCGTAAGAAGTTTGGAACATAGAAAGGAGAATGCTACCCTCCATACATGTTATCTGTTACTATTTTTACGTATTTCCTTTAAATTTTGTTTTTAGATATGTATTACATATATTTGTGTTTGTATGTATACAAATACTCTAGAAGTCAAATAACATGAAATATGGGAACAATATTTTGAATTGTTCTTCCTCTCAACTTCCAACTTGCTATCCAGCTGCCTACTTAATACCACATATCTGCATTTAGTTGTCTTGAAGACATCTTGAAGTAAACACATCAAAGCTGAGCCCGTGAATTGTCCCTCACCTTTTCTTTTCCCAATTTTCTGCATCTTGGTAAATGGTTTCATCATCTATTTAGTTTCACAAGCCAGAAGCCTGGATTTCTTCCTTTCCCTCACCCCCTACACTGAATCCATCAGCAAGTCCTTTAATCTCTGCCTCCAGAGCATATCCCAAATCCGTCCACTGCCCTCCACCACCCTTCCCTTATGGAAGCAATCCTACCAGGATCTTCCCTAATGGCATTAATGTTTCTGAAGTCCACTGCCACCACCCTGTTCCAAGCTGCCATCATCTTTTGCCAGGACTGCGTTAGTCTCTTCTGCTCTTCTGCTTAAGCTGCCCATTCTTACTTTCCTGGAGTCTGTTCTTCCCAGCAGGCAGAATTAATCACTCTTAAAAATTCTCCTGATTAAAATTCTCCAGTGGCCTTCCATTGTACTTAGAAAACAACTCAAATTCCTTACCGAGGCACGTAAGGCCTGAGTGATCTGACTTTCCAGATTCATCTCATGCAGTATCCCATGCCCATACTCCTCGCTCACCATGCTCCAGCCAGCCAATAGTCATTTCAGTGTTTTAAAAACGCTGAATTCTTCCCTGCCTCAGGCTGTTAAATATGTGCTTTTTCCTTTCTGAAGCTCTCATCCCCACCTCTGGGCATGGAAGCTCCAAATCCTACATCACTTTAAATGGCACCCCCTTGAGGAGCCATCCCAGACTACTCTGGATGGGTACCTTTAAGAAAGACTTGCTACCACAATTTGTAGTTAGAGTGTATCTGTCTTTCTGTCTTTCCCACTAGATTCAAGCTCCAGGTGCATTAACCATGTTTATCTTGTTTCTATAATAGTCAGGAAATATTTGATGAAAGAAAGAATGAATAAATGAATGAGTGAATGCTTCAGGGACTTGTCTTGTTGTCAGGCATAGGCCAAGGAATTGCTAGGCATCATCTATTATTTTGGAAGCTCTTTTATAAAGGAGGCTTCTCCCATCTTGCAATATCCTTGCTTTTGTCCAGGTTATGTTTGTCCGGGCCTCAAGGAAGTGGCAGGAGTCACCTTCCAGCCCTATGTCTGCAGTTGGTACCACGTTTAATAAACCTTCATGGATAGTAGAGGCTGCACTGCCAGTAGAGCTGCCTTTGGGGACATAATATTGGAAGGTGGCTAGTTTTTACTTCTGAGGACAAAGGTGGTGGGAGTGGGGGAGCAGGGGAGGCATGGTAAAGAAAGAGACCATATAGACCAAGTCCCCCCATATTGTCATTGCCAAAGACTCATGCTAGCATAGTGGTTGAAGAAGGCATCAAAGACAGAAAACAGTCAGTTTAAAAACCGTTTCCTTGGGAAGAAGCAATCCTGTCAAGATCTTTCCTAGTGCCATTAATGTTCAAAAACCTGAAAAATTCTTACCATATCTTGTTGCTATACTGTGAATCTGGGGCCATTTATTAAGATCCCCAAACCCCAGAGCTGCTGATCAGCTCAGTCCCCACCTGATATTAACTGCTTTTGCAGGAGGAAGTTGCGGAAAGTACAATAGGCCACTCCCAGCTGACTGCCTCTTACCTTTCCTTGTTCCTTTACCTTGTCCAACGCTGTGTCTCCAAGTTACATCCTTAATGAGGTCATTAGCTCTGCACACACCATGAGATTATGTCCTAGATTTATGCATGTTCTGCTTTCTGAGCTACGCTTCAGAGGACAGCCTCTTCAACTGTGGAAAGAATTTGCCATTTAATAGAGGAGGACCTTTATAGCTTGTCACAGCTTTCAATCATAGCTCTAGTTTTTGATTCTTTAATGGTAGCACATGAGAGCAGGAACATTTTACGTAACCACTTACTCAGCCATACGATAGCCTCGTAAAGGGGTGAGGATCAGTTTGTCCTGACTTGACAGGAAAGAACACTGTCTGTTGGTGTTAACAGCATCTACATATAGTTTGCATAGCAGAAATCCACAATAAGAATCTTAGCTTTGCTCTCAAATTGCCTTTCCACCATCACTATCCCTTGCAAATAATGTGCAACAACATTTGCTTTGAACTTTTTCATGTTATATATTTTAAATCTTTTTCTATAAACATATATGGAGCCCCCACTCCGTGTTGGGAAATGCACAAATATCGCATATCTGCAGGTCCATAGGACAAAATGTAAAGGCTGAGGACTTTCAGAATTGTAAAAACACATGAGACCTCATGTTGCAAAGTACAGCAAGTCTCAAGCAGGGTAAATAAAGCAAATCTACAACCAGGATGATTGTGGTATAATGATAGCATATCCAAAATGAAGAGAAAATCTTAAAAGCTTAGAGAAAAGATGGATTGTCGACAGGGGAATGACTATCTGATTGACAGTACCTTTATTACCATCAGCAGATCCTGTACCTATCATCAAAATAGGACACTGACATAAAAAGCTTTTAGGACATACAAAGACTAGGAGAGTTTTAACTCTCAAACATTAACTGAAAGAATTACTAAAAGTTGTAATTTAGCAAGAAGGAAACTGAACCCACAAATAGGTTACATGATAAGCAGTGGCACAACAAAGAATTTGGACAATATGTTAATGAACTTAATTGGGATAAATGGCTACCTCTGTGCTATGATTTGAGTACTAACAAAGTGTTTTTTTCCAGTTGAATATGTAACTACATTGGCTTGGTGCTGGTGTATGAAATTCTTCAGTTTGTGATGAATTATTTTCACCCCAGGCAAGGTTTTTAACAAGGGGTCCATGGTTGGAGTTCAGGCTATCTATGAACTTCTTAAAATTATAGGTGACATTTTGTGAATGCACAATTTTTATACAGACAGCCTTTATGGCTCTCATTGGACATTTAAAGGGGTTTAGAACTTCAACAAGTTTAAATACTACTGGATTAAGTTACTGTTCCCTATTAAAATAAAATTGCATTGATACCTACCTTGCTGTCAATGATCCAATTTGGATATTGGCTCTGTTGATTACCTTGTGGAACTATTGTGACCCTGGATAAATTATTTTCTTCTCATTGTAGCCTATCTGATTGTGCATTGCTGTGTGTGGTCGCACACAGCAGCAATGCACCTGGCCCCTGTGACTGTATCTTGGCATCAGGATATTTGGTTGTAGTTGTTATGATTTTTCTAAAGAGAGTCATTATTGAACTGTCAGAAGAAATAAAGCTTCTAAGTTACCAATTTTAGGATATAATAGGTTTAGTGCTATTGTTTTGTTAATTTAACATGTATTAATATTTTGTTTAATACATTATTCAAGTATATGTGGGGGGTGGACAGTGGTGGGCTGTGTTTAATCATTATCTCTACCAGTGAAATCTTGAACTAAAACAACTATTAACCAGTGCCAATGTGTAATTTGTGTTCCCCCCCCAGTTTTATTGAGATATAATTGACAAATAAATATTATATTTATTTAAGGTGTACAATGTGATGTTTTGATATATATTGTGAAATGATTAGCACAGTCAAGCTCATTAACATATCCATCACCTCAAGTAGTTACCTTTTTTTTTGTGGTAAGATCACTTTAAGATCTACTCTTTTAGCCAGTTTCAAGTATACAATACAGCATATTATTACTAACTTCTCACCATGCTGTACTTCAGATATCCAGAATTTATGCATCTTATAACTGAAAATTTGTACCTTTTGACCAAAATCCCCCATTTCTCCCACACCCCTATTCCCTGGCAGCCACTGTTTTACTCTGTTTCTATGAATTTGACTTATTTAGATTCCACATATAAGTGAGATCATGCAGTATTTGTCTTTCTGTGTCTAGCTTATTTCTCTTAGGACAATGTCACGTAGGTTCATCCATAGATGAAAGAAATGGCAGGATTTCTTTCATTTTTAAGGCTGAATAATATTCCATTACATATGTGTGTGTAGGTGTGTGTGTACACCACATTTCTTTATCCATTTGTTGATGGACCCTTAGGTTGTTTGCATATCTTGGTTATTGCAAATAATGCTATAATGAACATGGGAGTGCAGATCTCTCTTTGAAATACTCATTTCCTTTGGATACATACACAGAAGTGGAATTGCTGGATCATATGGTAGTTCTATTTTTTGAATTTTTGAGGAAACTCCATGGAGTTTTCCATAATGGCTGTACCAATTTCCATTCCCACCGCTCTAGTCAGGTTACCTTTTATCCACATCCTTGCCAACACTTAAATCACTTGACTTTTTGATGATAGTCATCCTTGCAGGTGTGAAGTGATAGCTCATTGTGGTTTTGATTTGCATTTCCCTGGTGATTAGTGCTGCTGAGCAGCTTTTCAACAGCTTTTTACATGTTGCACATTTATATCAAAGGAAACAACAAAATGAAAAGGCACCTTACAGAATAGAATATATTTGCAAACCATATATCCAATAGGGGACTAATGTCCATATATATATAAAGAATATATATATAAATATATATATTCTTTGTCTATATATATAAAGAATATATATAAATATATATAAAGAATATATAAAGAATTCATACAACTCAATAGCAATAAAACAAGTAACCCAATTAAAAACTAGGCAAAAGGACCTGAATAGACATTTTTCCAAAGAAGACATACAGATGTAACTTGTGTTTTTTAATACGATTGTTTTTTTAGATATGTGTATTTTTTGTGCAAATTCCACTTTTCCACTCATTCAGTAGTTACTTATTGAGGGCTAGTGTCAGGCCATTTGCTGCAGTTGGTGTGGTCATGGATAGAGTTGAATACAGTGGTGGTCTTGTCCCTGAGGAATTACTCTTAATGAGGATAGAGGGTGGCAGGTCACATAACTAAATCCTCAATCCTAGCCCGAAACCTAGTAAGGTCAAGTGGAAGTTGCCCCTAGGACCAAGGTTTTCCCCGAATGCTACTTAGGATGTCAGCTTCCACGTATAGCTAAGAACAGAATGAAGCCATGGGCCTACTCAGAGACCACAAACTTTAAAACTTCTGTTTAGCATGTTTAATTATGGTCATAACAATAAATCTGTTTTCAGTGCTGTTACATTTGAAGGTGGATCCCAGCCACTGATCAGAGCACTCAGATGTCTTCTTCCCCTAAAGGCCAGGGTTTCCTTCTGCCTCTGCAGTACCCCATAGAGTCAGATAAGCGTCCTAATCTTAGGTCTGGGGAGCTGCACTCCCAGTTCAATTCTCTCACCCTCTGCAGGTCCATTTTCCCTCTCAGGACTTGTCGAATGATTACCAACAGCATGGAGAAAGTTAATGTACCTCTTAAAATGAGTTATATTTCCTTTTACATTGGTGGGATTCTCTCCTTTTTGGTGTAATGTTGAGAGATTTTCAGTTTTGGTTGAATAAGATCATAATCTTATTTTAAAGAAGAACACCTTTATAGAGCTTAACTAAAATAACAAAAACCGCTAAATGTTTTGAGATGGAACTTTTGTAGAAAATGCTAGAAGATGATGCAATGTGTTCTTTAATCTGCCAGCCTCCTTTCCCTAGTTATTCACAATTATATTAGGGCAATCAGTTCATAACTCAAACTTCTGAAAACCATTTAGAGAGATAAGAAATTCATTTCACTGTACTGTACTCTAAATTGTAAGTGAGATTCAAGACTAATTGTCTAATAGGTTGAGGTTTTAAATTGAAATTTTCCTCCATGTTATTCTATATCTGTATGATTCACCATGAAGTTTGGTTTTAAAAGTTTAAAAAATGTTGATTTTTTTTTTACTCTTTTCATTTAAATTGCAGTTACTATTTTTTTTAAAAAATAGACCCTGGCCATTTCTTTGTATCTCTCAAACCACCCCTTCCTTTGCCTTTTTTAGAACTAGGTGTAGGGTTTTATTGAGCCTGAACATATTAATAGAGTAAAGTAAGCACAGTAGTTCCTCCCTTAGCCACAGTTTCACTTTTGACAGTTTCAGTTACCCACGTTCAACTGTAGTTCAAAAATATTAAATGGAAAATTCTGGAAATAAACAGTTCCTAAGTTTTAAATTGCACACCATTCTGAGTGACTTGATAAAATCTCACATGGTCCTGCCCTGTCCCTCCTGGGATGTAAATCATCCCTTTGTCTGGGATATCCACACTCCCCGCTCAGGAGTCACTGAGCCATCTCGGTTATCACGTCAAAGAAACATAGTACACCTAGGGTTGGTGCTATCCACAATTTTAGGCAGCCACTAGGAGGCTTGGAACGTGTAGGGGTAGGAAAGCTAAAGTAAAGCATACTTTACACAGAGACATAGTTTATACTATTCTTCCCAGGAAATGAGAAACCACGTGTCCAACCCCATATTCTTATTACCAGGTTGCACATACTGTGAAGTAGACGTATTTGATGAAAATGACAGCTCTCCTGGGGAAATGGTGTGTATGGGTGTGTGTGTGTGTGTGTGTGTGCACGCTGTGGCTTTCAGTATGTGTGGACATATGTGGGTGCTTGTTTGAGCAATTGGTCATTTAATCGGCTAATAGGAACAAGCAGCAGTGTTGTTCTGTCCACAAGGTTTCCGTTTGTCCCTTTCTTGCCAGTGTTCCGTCCTCACTGTTTATTCATTTCCTGAGAGCCAAGAAGTCTTTCCATAGCTCGGAGACAATGAAAATTACTCAGCACCATCCTACTTTTAGTGTTTCAGGACCTCCTTCCCCTGTAGGCTGCTGCTGTAGTTGGCAAAGTTTGGGTTTGACTCCGAGTCTCCCATGTAGGTTACTGAATGTCAGACTCTGAGCTCCGTCACAGCCGTGGCTCCGTGATCTCTGAGTTGAAGACTGAGCGATTTTAACTCGCTCTTGGTGGAACAATCCTGGCGCACTTGAGTCATCCATTGAATACATATTTGAGTGCCTGTCATGTGCCAGGCCCTGTCCCAGGTGTGGGGAATACATATGCAAAACCGCAAGAACCACTGTGCTCTTGGGGTTCACATTAGGCTCCTTGACAACTTTCAGTTGCTCCCCACCCCCTTTCTGGAGCGTGGGGTCACTCTTCTAGGCTGTGGGAATGTATTCATTTGCTTCACTTTTTTTTTTTTAGCTTCTAATATTGCATGATAAATAGATAAGACACCATTACTGCCCTCAGGGAATTTGTGAGAGAGAGAGACCGGCAGACAGGCAAACTGGATGCATGCTATAGTAAAGGTAGAAACAATAGCTCCAAGGGAAGGCAGTAGAAGGAAAGAACAAGTCTTCAACTGGGGCATGATTTTTATGACAGAGGTGCTGCTGGGCTTAGCCTTGTGGTCACCTGTGAAGATTTGGGATGTCTGACTGTGGGGTGTGTGGGAATGGGTGTTGCAGGCAATGAGGAAGGAGGAAGGAGGTGGGCAAAGTTCTGTGAGAGCCCATGGATTTCACAGGATAGCAATGACGTGACTTGCCCCAGTCTTAGGAGGATACCTGGTAGCAGTGTGTAGGCTGCTCTGGAGAACAAGAGCTGTCCGGCAGGGAGCCAGCTGGATAATTTTCGTCCGTTTATTCTTTTACTCATTTAACATATATGCATCTAGGGCTCACCTTGTGCCCAATGCTGGGCTTTTTCAAATAGTTCAGGAAAGAACCAGTGAGGGCTTGAAGAATAGCTGTGGGCGTAGGAATGGAAAGGCTGGGATAGGTATGAGCAGCGTGGCAAAGGGGACATGGGCATGTGACCCCAGAAAAGGCTGGTTTAAGGTGCAGATGGACGTTGTGTGCATGTGTCTAGATGGTGGCAGGCAGCTGGAAATTGAGGTCAGGTGCTTAGAGAAGAAATCATTGTACACGGACCCATCTTTGTGGTAAAATGAGAAGGTTGTCAAGAGAATGAATCTCCAGTAACTTCTTAAACTCGGGCTGGAAGGTTGTTCAGCCAGTGAACCCCACGGGGTGGTCCCCAGCCCCACAACCAGCCTGGAAGTACCACAGGCCCCTTAGGAGTGTTGCTACTTGGGTAGAAATGTACATTTGAAAATAAATTTTATAATCGATTGCCAATTTCAGATGCTAGTTTAAGAAGAGTGGAACCAATTTAATGACCTAACTCATCTTTCAAGTGTGAAGTTTACATTTTTGTTTCTTTTGCGGAGGGACTGAAAGATACATATGAAGGCAACTTTGTGGGGTGCATGTGGGCCCCTCAGTCTCTTTGCTGAGTTTCATTTGCTCTCTGCCTCCCTAGTCAGTGGGGTAGAAAACTGCAGCGGTCGGCCCTGCTGTGAGCACAGATAGCCATCATCCCTCACAATGGCTGGACAATTCCAGATTTAATTCCGAACAGAGAAAACTGATTTCATTTATGTTTTGTGATAAGAGGTACAAAGAAAAACTGGAAGCAATATAATGGCTTGTCTTGACAGAATGCTTCCGCCACTCTGGAGGAGACAACCCACTTCTCTTGGTCAGGGAGGGGCGCTGCATTTTGAGCCTGTGCTGGTTGTTATTCATTGTACTATTTTTTTTTAAGGTAGGAAATGTTGTTCTTTTGACTGAGTTAAATGCTGCTCAGCATAAAAGACGTGATGTGGAACAAAGCTTGCAGACTGTGACTAATTGACGTGCACTGGGCTAATGAGAAGACAGAATGTCTCTAATCAGCAGCAGAACAAACACTCACAAAGGGTCTCCTTCCCTCCTAGGACTTCCTTCGCCGGGCATCTGGCCGGGATTCTTGTTGGACTAATGTACACTCAAGGGCCTCTGAAGAAAATCATGGAAGCATGTGCAGGTACAGAACAAAACGCCTTTGGCATGACAACAAGTTGGAAGTTCATCTTAATTTTAATGTGAATAGACACAACCCCAAGTTTTCCTGTGGTTCAGCTTAGGAATGCCCTAATACACTTGTTTTTCTTTTTAAACCAAAAGGTAAAACAGCCGGTGCAGTTCCTCATGTTGCTCCACAAAAGAGGATGCAAACCCAAATTTTAAATCTGAGGCTTTCTTAGGGAACAAATACCAGTGTATACTTATTCCCTCAACTTAATGCTACTCACGGAAAACCACGATTTCCTCAAAAATGCAGAGAACTAAAATGGGTTTAAAATATTGCATTCTTCTGTAATATTCCATGAATTAATATATGTGAAAGGAAAAGTTAAAAAAGAAAACCAAACCTGGACTGAAGTGCAAGGTCAGTATTTTAAAGAATTCAGAATGACCACTGGGTTTGGTGGCGACATATATTCATGCATGGTCAAACCAAGTCTGTTACTGCTTGAAGCTTGGCATCTGCTTTTTATTTTTTTTTACTTTTGTTTTTCACTTCAAATTGAAGCTCAATGAAAATATTCTATTTAGAAATATATGGATTTTTTCGACCTCTTAATTTAAAATGCTGTACTGGTTTTGACTTGTAAGAAAACTATTTTGCAAACACTTGTTTTATAGTCCATGCGAGTTCCAATATTTCATCTTTTATTCATGGGAAATCTTCTGAGACTATTTTACCTTTTCTTGAACCATAAATAATTTGTTTTCACAGTTTGTGCTGATGACTGGTCTTCTTGAGAACCATATAATATTCATGATATTAGAAAGCTTTCCCGGCACCACACTGTTGCCTTTATTAGCAGGTTGTGTTCACTTTGGGTTGATTTTTGCAGGCTGTGTTGCATCTAAGCAGATTCCCATTTTCCTACATATGCTTATTACTGTGTTTCCAGTGTGTTTGCTTGGAGGAGGCAGTGGGAGCTTCATTTATTGAAAATACCCAGTTTTATTATATTTGCAATACAATCTAATACTTATTAGTACTGATAAATGCAAAGAAATGATTGGAGAAGTTTAGCGTTTTTTTCATTTTTCTGTGTCCCAAGATTAAGTGGTTAGTAAAGCTTTCTGCAGACATGTTATGAAATTTAGACAAGTGCTTTGTTTAATTGTTGAAGAGGATTTTCCCCACAATTATAACATTTAAACTCTTAGTTTTCCTCCTTTAAACCTTGCCTGTATTCCATGGAGACTTATTTTTACATCACTCTGTTTTCGAAGTAATACAACAGAAAATTAAATACAAAAATCAGAACACATTTGGTGTGAAAATCAAACAGCCTGCAATCTCTCTGCCTTTTTTCTGTGAACTGAGAATTGTAGTGACACAGGAACCCCATGGAAGGTGACCGAGCATCTGGAGGCTGCTGTCTGATGCCTCCTGGAAGAGGAGGGTCACACTGAGAGTACGTCCCTCCATTCAGCAGTGCCGAACTGACTGTCCTGCCTTCTGTAGGGACACGAAAGAGTAAAGTCCCTTAGGAAGCATAAGGAGCATGGCCCTCCTAACACAGTTGTTGAGGGAAGGTCCTCTCTTTAGCCAGAGCATCTCTACGTATACAGTGGCACCAAAGGCCAAGCTTGGTACCTTTGGAGGCAAAGTCCTGTCTAATGTCAACAGGAACCTCTAAGGAACTTCAGTGAGTCTAAATTAGGAAGTTCATTGTGCCCTCCCACACATTCTATTCCCTATAGGGCTGGCCCCCAAATAAAAGGGAGTTTATTTTAACAATTGTTTAGAAGTCATTTGAGATGACCCTGGGCTTTTTCATAAGGAACCTCCTACTAGTTGGAAAGATTAACATTTAAAGCTTTATGGCTACCATTAAAATGTTTACTTCTTTCATGTTTAGGCATTTTTTCCTCCAATACTGGTTATTCAGGACAGCAGTACTACTTTAATAGTTCAGGTAAGTACTTTATTTCATTTAATAAATTTTAACTTTTTAAAATTGTAGTGTTTGCTGCTATAGAGCTACTTTAAGATAACACTAGTTTATGCTGTGGTAGAGTAATTCACATGTTATGTAATTGTGCCTCTCACATTCCTGGAAGCTGGATGGGGGGTAACCCAGGCAGCATTTTTGGGTGGGTTGGTACGAAAGTCCAAGGAAGGAGGTAACTCTGGCATAAAAAAATTGTATGATTGGTATGAGGTCTCTCATGTGTGATGAGGTTCCTATTAGACCCTGGTCCTTTTATTGTCAGCCTAAGGCCATACTGCTAGCAAAGTGTTAAAAGTTGGTTTCAGGTATACCGTTCTCCACAGTCCACCCCACCTGTACCCTAAGATGCTAAGATAGGCATTGCTCTAATAAATACATGTGACTTAAAGAGGAGAATATATATTTTTTAGATGTCTGTGTAAACAGGTAGGCAGGACTTCCTGTGAAAAGCATAAGACCTATTTTAGGCTAAGGCCTTTATATTCCAGCTTGGAGCAGCTACCCTTTAGTACCTGGACCAGCACCAGGAGACAGATGTAAAGCCCACGGCCTGTGGAACCACTGGGTGTCTTCACACAATGGACTGAATGTGTTCCCCCAGATTCATAAGTTGAAATGCTAACCCCTAATGTGATGATTTTAGGAGGGATGGGGCTTTGGGGAAAAATTAGGTGATGAGGGTAGAGCCTTCATGAATGGGATTAGCACCCTTACAAAAGGGACCCCAGAGAACTCTCTAGACTTCTTAGTGCCATGTGAGGATACAAGGAGAAGTTGGCCCTCTGCAGCCCAGAAGGGGGCCCTCACCAGAACTGACCATGCCGGAACCCTGATCTCAGACCCCAGCCTCCAGAACCATGAAAAAGAAGTTTCTGTTGTTGAAGCCACCTAGCCTGCAGCTGTTTGTTACGGCAGCCCACGTGGAGTAAGATGTGGTTATATTGATACCAATTGGGAAATGCTATGGCCTAAATCTGGGATCAGCACCCTTTTCTTTTTTTTTTTTTTTTTTTTTTTTGTTGAGACAGAGTCTCACTTTGTTGCCCAGGCTAGAGTGAGTGCCGTGGCGTCAGCTTAGCTCACAGCAACCTCAAACTCCTGGGCTCAAGCGATCCTACTGCCTCAGCCTCCCGAGTAGCTGGGACTACAGGCATGCGCCACTATGCCCGGCTAATTTTTTCTATATAGATTTTTAGGTGTCCATATAATGTCTTTCTATTTTTAGTAGAGACGGGGTCTCGCTCAGGCTGGTCTCGAACTCCTGACCTTGAGCAATCCACCCGCCTCGGCCTCCCAGAGTGCTAGGATTACAGGCGTGAGCCACCGCGCCCGGCCTAGCACCCTTTTCTTTAAAGGGCCAGATAGCTAATGTTTTAGGCTTTAAGGGCTTTATTGGCCATATGGTCTCTGTTGCAACTAGACAGCCTGTCCTTGTAGCATGTAAGCTATAGACAATTCATAAACAAATGGGCATAGCTGTTTTCCAGTAAAATCTTATTTACAAAAATAGACAGTGGGTTGAAGTTGGACCATGAGTTGTAGTTTTTTGACCCTGATTTAAATAATATAGGTACAAAGAATTATTGTAATATGTATATTTATATATATATTTTATATTATCTATATATTTTTATATATATGGCTTTTGCTTTATTTTCCCATAGAATATTCTTAGCCACAGACTGGCTTCCCCAATAGCATCTTGTGAGCGGTCATATTGCGCAGAAAGCCAGACCAGCTATTGAGGGAGAGAAAAAAAGAGCTGCAGTCCCAGTCTCAAGAGTTTATGATCCGGGAGTGGGAATGTAGGTGCCGTACATTTGAAAAGATGAAACAACAGAAACTAATGGGACTGACAAGGGTGTAGGAAATAGATGCTGAACCACAATGTGGGATGGTCCAGGGTAGTAGGATGATCACTAATAATGCTGGTATTAGTTGAGTTTTTACTATGTCCCCTCCTGGTCAGTCCTCACCTCCCAGCTCTCCTCTGTGACTCTGCAGCTCAGGGAGCCTGCTGTGCTCTGCTCATGCTCCCTCCACCATCCTGCACCACAGTCTGGAAAGTGTCTGTAGGCTCATTTCCTTTATTTCCTTTCTCTCAAGGTTCAGAAGCCTGTACTACCTATTATATTAATACAGTGTCTGAAAATAGTTGTTTCATATATTTTCTCCAGTCTTCTACTTGATTTTGGTGGGAGAGCTAGTCCAGTCCCAGTTGCTTCTTCCTGGCAGAAGTAGGATGCCTAATCTAGCAACACTCATATAATGGGGTCAGTGCTTATCCTGGGATGGATGAGTGGGGTTGCGTTATGGGAGGTTATTCAGAGGCAGTAGAGTTCTGGGTCTTGATAGATGAGCAGAAGTTAAGAAAAGCAATGGGAGGAAAGCGCTTTCCAGGGACAGGAAATAGTACTTGAAAAGGCCTTTTTGAGATTATCCAGAATGTGTTGGAGAGCCACTGAAGGATTTAATCAGACTGATACTGTCAGAGTTATATTTAGGTTTTCTGTGTAGTTCTAAAGTCTTGGATCATGATTATCAATCCTGGCTGTATGTATGAATCACCTGAGGAGCTTTTACAACATACTCATGCCTTGAGTTTGCCCCAGACGAATGAAATCAGAATGGAGGTAGAGGCAGGGACTGGGGCTCTGTTTTAAAAGCTTCCTAGGTGATTTTAATGGGATCAGGAACAAAAACCATAGCCTTAGATGATTGGGGTTCCCTAGGCTTGGAGACCACCAAAATGAATTCTGCCACTGTTCTAAGAAGAGGCTTCACTTCTGAGGCTTTCACCTCTGTTTATTTAGATGCTTAAAATCCTAGAACTTGGTCTTGGTGCAAAGAACAGTTGTTTTATAGTGCCACGTCACCTGCTTCTACCTGTGGACTCACCTAAATTGAAGCTGTGATGAGTAGTTATGAACAAAGCTGATGATAACAGTCATTTGGAAGAACACTGCGTCCTTTGGGTTGTTGGTTATGGAGACCAGTTCACACTAAGGAGAACTTTACTGGCCCATGTGACTAGGAAGAGCGGGGTTGGACAGGAAGACCACCATGATTCTGTCTCCTTTTGTGGTTTCTCTCTTCCTTTTGATTTTATTCTTTCCACAGGGCAGGGGACATGGTGTCTAACAGCTTGAAGTTGCTAGATTGAAAAGGGCTTCTCTTCTGGGTTCAGTTTTTAAAATCCCCAAAAGAAACAGCAGTGCTCTTCTGGGCAAAGAGGATAGTAAAAACATACTTGGGCACAGACGTGACTTAAACTATCATAGATAACCTGGTCCTAACATCTTATGTGACAGCTAGGAAACTGAGGCTTAGCAAAGTTCAGTAATTTGGCTAAAATCACACAGGTAGTTAATGGAAGAACTAGAACAAAACTGCAATTCCCTGATTTCTAGCCCCTGCTTTTCCTATTGTCTGAGGATATGAGATGGGCATTCTGCCAATTTAACCTTACAAAATAGGGCAGTTCCACTTACTGTCTTTTCTCACTCTTTTTTTTTTTAACTCTATTTATTAAAAGAAAAAAAAGGGAAACCTCCTTTCCTCCTTCATATGGAAGAGGCATGGCCCCAGCAAACTCACAGACCACAGAATTAAAGGCAAAAATAAAAGCCCCTTTTACCTTTCTTACCCTCTGTGAGATTACCATATTTATATTCCTTCCTCTGAAGTGATCGGATTTCTTCAAAGGCAGAGCTACATAAGGCCAGGTGGCCATGCTAATGGTCATCTAGGGAACTTTTATGAGCACATATGTATCTCCTACACGTAATGATTTATTCTTAATATGGCTGTTCTTAGCTGGAAAAGTCTTTATAGGTCAAAGAACCTCATGAATGTTTAAAAAGCTGTTACCAATTTTTCTAATCTTGGTGGTGTTTCTTGATCTCCTTTGCCATGAAATCCTGGTATGTGTATAAGGAACAGATGGAGTAGTTAATAGAATAATGATAACCAGAGTTGCTCTTACGGCAGAGCCCAAGTGTATAGCTACAAAAAGAACGTTAAGTTAGCATTCATCGCAGGATATAATTTAAACTTATTTAAGTGTTTGATTGTTAGATTTTTCCAGGAATGTTTATTATGAAGATTTAAAAACATCTGATTGGACCAGTGAAACAGCTGTAGAAAATTTTTGGTCCTAGGAGACCTGTTCCCATTATAATAGATATTGATGGGGGTTTTTTGGTCTTGTTGGTGATTAATGATTGCTGATATGGAACCTTTAACCACACTAATCCTTTTGACTTAAGGCACCAAAAGTTTCCCATTCTCTCTCCCCACGTTTTGTCTGACAAGTACTAAATTAGGTTTTATAATAGTCAGATGTTTAGAGTTGTCGACTTTATTTCATTAAAGCACTGCTAGGTTGTTTTTAAGTAAGAAATAGCATGAAGAAAAAACGTTGCCTCAAATTACTGCACTTGTACCTGGCAATTAAAACTCTATGGATGTATATGGGATCTGTATAGATAAGTATTCAGAGACTTTGGATTATTTTGGATTCTGAATTAGCTGAGCATTTTGAGGGATGGATAGTAGAAATGCTGCCTAGACCTTCTTTAACAGAATGACATTCCACAGGGGTTTGAAAGTGATAATGAGCCATCTGGGAAATTACCCAGTATGCTTTTTGTGTTGCAATAAAATAATTGGCACTCTTAGGGAATTGGGTAGTTTCTCTATTCAGGGATTGCGGAAGCATCGCATGGCATTCAGTGACTTATCCATAAATATTCTATTAGTATTTTGGTGTGATTGCCCTTTCATTTGTTCTTTGTGATATAGACATATTGTGTTTTCACCCTCTGTCCTCATACAAGGTCTTTTTTTGATGAGGGGTGTCGAGAGCAAGATTTGTAGCACTACGACAGTCTCCTTTCCTCTCCAGATAAGAAACTTGCTGGTGGGTGTTCGCCAACACAGCAGTGGGAGCCGAATTTTTCTGATGGTTCTACTGGGTAGAGACCAATTTGAGAAGGGGTGTCCATATTTCAAATTGTATCCAGATCCCCCTTTGGTCCTAAACCAGTGTGAGGATTTTGAAAATTTACTTATCTCCTCCCATTTTAAATATCAATAATGTTAATATTCTGACATGAGAAACATGAGAGAGAATAGGGAAGTTGGGTTACTGGGAGTATTTAGTAACTCCCCACTAATTTTTACTGCATTGAGGCAAGGCTTTTCAGAATTAATCTCCAAAATCCTGAACAATTTTATTTAATGTTAATTTAAATTGTTCGTTTTTGTTATTTTCAAGGACATTCAGTAAAATATAACTAAGCAAGAGAGTATTATTAGTAAGAATGGGCAAAAGATCTGAACAGACCTATTTCTCCAAAGACGATATGGCTAATAAATGCATAAAAAAATCATTAGTCATCAAAGCTACAGGAAGATACCACTTTATACCCACTGGGATGACTGTAATTAGAAAGAGAGATAATAGCAAGTGTTGGTGAGGATGTAGAGAAATCAGAACCCTCATACACTGCTTGTAGAAACGTAAAATGGTGCAGCTGCTTTGGAAAACATTCTGGCAGGTCCTCAAATGGTTAAATAGAATTGTGACCAGCAGTTCCATGCCTACGTGTATATTCAAGAGAAATGAAAACATATGTCCACTAAAAACTTACTCAGAAATGTTTATAACAGCATTATTTCTAATAGTCAAAAGGCAAGATTAACCCAAATGTCCGTCAACTGATGCATACGTAAACAAAATATGGTATAGCCATACAATGGAATATTATTTGGCCATAAAAAGGAAGGAAATTCTGATACATGTCACAACATTGATGACCCATGGAAACATCATGCTAAGTAAAATAAGCCAGACACAAAATGCCACAAATTACTGATATGATTCTGTTTATCTGAATTGTCCAGAATAGGCATATCTATAAAGACAGAAAGTAGATTAGTGGTTCCTTAGAGCTGGGAGGGGTGGGAGTTTCAGGAGTGTTAACTAAAGGGTAGAGATTTCTTTTTTGAGGGATGATATAAGTGGTCAAAACTGATTGTGGTGGTGATGGTAGAACTCTAAAATATCCTAAAGACCTTTGAGTTGTACACTCTAAATTGGCAAATTGTTATATTGGTTATATCTCAATAAAGCTGTTCTAAAAACATCAACAGACACAAATTCTTCACATGACAAATATAAACACATAATTATATTAAGTTATCAGCTGAAACCAGATTAGTGTGTTTTATTATCATTTCATTGTTTATACAATGAAACAGAGACTATTAGAGTATTGAGAATTTTTTGCTCCCCTTTTAGTCTTGCATATTAGGAAAATCTTTTATTTGCAACCAATACAAAAGTAAATTTTAAAATTGCCTCAGGACCAATTATCAAAAATTCTGAATATGAAATCTCAGCTAACCAGATTCTGCCATACAGTGTTCCTCTTTTGGCCTGATTGTATTTTTTTTTGGTAGTCTTATTAAAGTTCTAACTCAGGCCCTGCAGTATGTGTAATGATACAGAGATTGGTGACACAAGACTCCCATAAAGGTTAAGAATCTTCGTCAACAACCAAAAACACATTATTTAAACATTTGAAGCATCATCTTCAAAGGGTATGATAATGAGAGGAAAGCAGGGGAAAAATTAAACAGACTATTACTTCTCCCTAATTGTGCCAGAATGAGATTGGTAACCTTCTGTGGGAATAAACATCTCTTCCAAACAAAATCTGTAACAGTTGGCAATTAGAGAAAAATATAAGGAGCAAATTCAAACTGACTGAAAAGATTGACGGAAATATCTTACAAAAGTGAACTGTGCTCTGTTATTGACCTTTTTGAATGGATATCTAAGTTTGGTGGCTAAAGCAGTATTTAATGACCATGTTATCTCTTCTCTCTTGTTTTATCTAGCAACCAGCCATTTTTTTTTAAGGAACTACAATAGGAACTACAATCTCTTATATACAAATATAATTACAGAGAAGTTGGTTCATATATCTCAATCTTAGTACTGTCTGAAATGTTCTGTAGTATCTCTGTTAAACACTGGTCTGCCTCTCGTTGCATGGAGCCACAAGATAGTAAGACTTTAGCAACTATTATTTCTACCATTCTCTTGACTCAGGTCAGGACTTCCTGAAAATAGTGCAAGTATTGAATAGTCACAAGTTGAAAATCCACTCCGTATGTCAATAGCCCATTCCAATTCCTTCTCCAGGGCCTCTGAGGGCCTTCTAAGTTAATGTCTCCTGTCCTCATTAGCATGTAAGACTCCTGCATGTCTGGCCCTGTGTCAAGCACTGTAAACACAACGATGACAAGACGGTCATTGCCTGCCCTCATGGAGGCCTTCTCCATTTGGAATGTTTTCTTATTTTAAAGGTGACTATTATGCTCAAAATAATAACGTGAATTATTTGCTTGTCTTTGCTTTAACAAAATAGGAAGTATGAAACAAAAGAACAGTCCATAGCTGTGTTCTATAACCTTTTCATTGTGCTTTTAGGCCATCCTGGATATGAGAATCACTATCCGTATGGCAGGCCAGGCTACTATGAAGAAGCACCCAGGAACTACGATGTGTACACAGCAGGACTGAGTGAGGAGGAACAGCTGGAGAGAGCATTAAGAGCCAGCCTTTGGGACCGAGGTAGGAGTCTTGCATCCTTCAGTTATATTAAAGCATACCTCATGTGCTGAGATGGTCTGAAAAAGGGCTATTTGTAGCAAATTAAACTTTACATAGTTTATAAAAAGGATGTGTAGATGAAAAATGTGTGCAGATTGTGATTACAAAGAATGGGGTGTGGTGCCATATTCCCAGCAACCTAAGCTAATAAGGTGCCAGACTGTGTATGTATTGTTAAAGTGGTTCTTTTTATAGGCCTGCTGCACTCGAAGCTTTGGCATTGAAGTCAAGAAACTTAAAATTCTTAGGTGCGTGATAAAAAAAAAGGGGGAGGACTTCATTTTGGAATTCATATCTGTAAAGCAGGTTCTGTGTCATTGTATATCAAAGTATTACTCGTAAACCTCCCACAAATCTCCCTCAAAATCACATGGGTTAAGAATTCAAACTCAGTTTTGAATTCTGCTGAACCAATCTCTCTGGAGGCAGAGCTTAGGAATTTGTATTTTTAACAGGCTTTCTTTCTGCATATCAGTTTTTAAAAAAGAAAAAAGAATTTCCTTTACAAACTGATATAGGAGAACCTCTGTGTTCTGCCATCTTCATTCTGGGTTTGGCTTGTGAGTTTGGGTATTATTGTTTTTATTGTTTTAGTAGTGACTAAAAATCTATTCATTCACATAGACGTTTAGTAAGGTTTTATTATGTTTTATGTACTATATTAGGTACAATAGGGAACATAGAGATTTGAAAGATGGTGCCTTCCCTCAAGAAGTTCACAATTTCTGTTTGGGCATATGCCTGCTAAATGCTCTAACACACAAGTAAACATAGTATCAGGGTCCTAAGAGAGACTCATGTTAAGTGCTAGAGGCAGGGAGAAAGGACTGAGCTTTTTCTTACCTAGAGCTAACAGATTTTCACAGTGGAGGTGGCATTTGAGTTGTACCTTCAAGAGTATACAGAATTTGCAGCGATGTGGAAGGGAGTTCTAGGCAGGAGGCTGAGTATCAGCATGCACAGAAGTAAGGGACGTATTCAGCCAGCCTTCACTTCTAAATGGAATGTTAAGAGAAGTAAGGGGAGAGAAGAATGGGAAACTGGGCTGAGGCCTGATCACTGAGCTCCTGGAATTAAATAGGCCAAGTGGAAAATGGATTCAGTGTATGTTGTAAATGCCAGTAGAGTTCTGCATGGGAGAGTGATGTGATCAGAGCTGTGGTGTATGAATCTGGTAGCAGTCATTATGCAAACAAGGATTGAGTACCTAGGGGGTAGCAAGCATTACACTAGATGATGAGAATACATAAATTATGACAATATAGTTTCTGATTTTAAGGAATGCAATCTTAGCAGTAGTGTGCATGGAGGTGGGGGATGACAATAAGTGGGAAGACAAGTTGAAAGACTTTATTGCCATTGTCTGAATAAGAAATGAAAGCCTAAATTATAAAGTTGGCAAGGGAAGTGGGGAGGAAGAGATAAATCAGTATTTCTTAGGTGAAGGGTATCAGAACTGTGATGCATCAGTAATCTATTTCTGTGCAACAAATCACCCTGAAACTTGTGGCTTAAAACAGTAGACATTTATTCTTGCTTATGAGTGTGTGGGGCAGCTAGGCCAGGCTTAGCTGATCTTGGCTGGTGAGCTAAGGCGTCTGCAGTGGTCCACTGGGGCTGGTTGCTCTAGGATGGTCTTATTTACATGTCTGACCAACTGTTGTCTGTTGGTCGTGATTGGGCAACGCGTCGCTCCTCATCCAGCAGGCTCTCCTGGGCTCATTCATGAGGCCGCAGCATGAGGTTTTAAAGAGAGTAAGGCTTGTAGTGGCACAAGGCCAGTTCCACTGTATTCTGTTACCAACGCAGGTAACAAGACCAGCTGAGATTCATGGGTTAGGGAAATAAACTTCACCTCTTGTAGGAGGAACAGCAAAGTCACATTGCAGTGGTTTTGGATAGAGGGAGAGGTGGAGTACTGAAGCATTTTTGTAATCACTGTATCACATGTAGTCAGTGGACTGGCAGTATCACCGCCGTTAGAAGCACACCTTAGCCATGGAATTACAAAATCTGGGGAAAAAGCCCCAGAGCCTGTGTTTTGACAAATTTTCATGGTTATTCCTCTGTGCACAGGGTTTTAATCACTACTGGACTGGACATGAAATACCATGAGGACAAGTAGAACAGGGCAAAACTTCTGAGCATGGACTTTGTGCAGCCCATCTCTGTCCTCTTCTAGGTGGACTTCAAATAAAATCCCAAGAGCCAAGGAACACAGCATGATAGGAAAGATTTAGACTTAGATTTTGAAAGACAGTATCCAGTTATTACCTCTGCTAAGAAATATGCAGTTTAAAGTGCTATAGCAAGGCTTCAAAAATGATCAAAGAGTGGTCAAAGATCAGAGGGAAAAATTAGGTAGCTTGAGTCAGAGTATTTGAAGGTGGGATATAGAAAATCTCCAATGCTCATGTAGTCAGAGAAGGGAAATGCGAGAAGACAAGCATACTTTTTGTGGTTTTATTTCTAAAGGTTTGTTATTTGCCCTTGTCAGTAGTTATATAAGGAGTTAGTAGTAGTAGTTGTAATAGTGGTAGTAATAGTAGTAGTACCAGGTGTCTTTTTCAGGAAGAGAAAGAAAATAATGACTTCCTTCAATGATTTTTGTCTTTGTATCTCTCAGAGACATGAGCATAGAAGGTCTGTTGATGAAAGCATCCTCTGATGGACCTGGTGACTTTGGAGCAGTTTTAGAGACTTGAATCTAGGTACAGGAGAAGGGTCTTACATTTTGTGGATCAGAGGAAGGTAGAGTAGATTTTTGAAACTTTTTCCTTAATAAAGAATATGTTTATTATTAGGTTAACATAAGTAGATAATTTTTCCTGCTTAGAAATAAATGGTATTAAAGGTTTTAGTAATAGGTTAAAAAAAAAATCAGACACACTCCCTTGAAAGATTTCAGAAACTAATCTGACAGTGATGTTGTTTTTTCATAAATTTAAATCTTACTCACTTGAAAAAACTTCATGTAAAAATAAATAAGAGTATCCTAAGTAGCAATAGAAATAATTTAAATTTTTCTATTACCTTTATTTTAAATAATCTTTTACGTTTTTTCATCTTATCCTTAAAACATTTCAGTCAAGTTAACAAAAGAATCATTGTTTAGCATTCTGTGTTACAGTGAATACCAGCTTGTCTAGTCTTTTTTATTTTATTGGATAGATAACTTGTATTGTGAGAAGATTGCGTATTGAATAAATTGTGTTGGGGAAAATTCAGTAGCTTGGAGAGGTGAGACTCAGGTTAGATCCTGACCACGTCATATAATCAAATTCTAAACTAATTGAATGAAATATAAAAATAAGTAAATATATATTTTAAAAATAAAAGAAACCATAAAAAGATGGTGAATAATTAATTGAGTTTTGGATACAGGACTTTCTAAATATAAAAACAATGAAAAAATTATTGAATAGAAGAGCAATGGGTTTTCTAACAAAAACTTTGGTGAAAAATTAATAACATTAACATGTAAAGAACCCATACAATGCAATAATTAACACTAATTCTTGTTAGGAAAATGGAAGATAATTTGAACATATAATTCGCAAAATGACATACAAATGAAAATAAAATTGAAATTAATGTAAACAATTTGTAAAATGACTTCCTTTGTTGTTGTTGGTTACTGTATAATGCACTTCAAGAAGTCCTTTTAGATCAGTTTTCTTGAAACTAGTTCCATATGCTGTTTAAAACATCCATTGAAAATAAAATTCTGTGGTCAAACAAGTTTGGAAAACATTAATTTAATAAATTGGTTTCTTAATTGCAGAACTAATTTGAATCATCAGTAGTATAGCAGTGTCATTGTGGATCTTCAAGGGGGTATAGTTTTCAATGTTTCACAAACATGTACAATTTGTGTGTTTGGTGAGGGGAGGGAGAGAGGAAAGAAGAGAGACATTAGAGTTGTTTTGGCTGAATCCTTTGAATGTAGGTTGCAGACGTTCTGTTATTTTGCCTCTAAGTCCTTCAATTTGTATCTCCCAAGAATCAGGAACATTCTGCTACTTATCCGTAGTACCATTGTCACATCAAAGAAAATTGGTAGTAATTCTCTAATAACATCAAATTTTTAGTATTAATAAATACTAAATTTAATACTCATATTAAATGTAATGTATTTAGTTCAAATATAAAATTCTCCAATTTTCTCAAAGAATGTCTTTTATAGCCATTTTTTTAAGGTCCCAATGCTGCATTTGATTGTTATTTGCTATTGATATAACATTATACCCTGCTTTTTTTTAATGATATTTTTCCCCAGGGCACCAGTCTCATTGAATTACAGAAATCCCACATTTTGTCTGGTTATTTCTTCATGGTGCTATTTAACTTATTCTTCTACCCCCTGTATTTCTGTACATTGGCACTTACATTTGAGGACTTAATTAGATTCAGGTTAAACATTTTTGGCAAGCGTGTGTCATAGACGATGCTGTGTTCTTCATATTGCCTCATATCAGGAGATACACAGTGTCAGGCCATCCCGCTAATACTGCTAAGTTTGATCACTGGGTTCAGGTGGTGACTGACAAATCTCTGGTGCAAAAGTATGCTTTTCCCCTTTAGCCTTTGCCCATTCTATTTGAGGTGGTATCATTATATTACTCTGTGAATATCCCATTTCCCAACAACCTTTTAACTAATGGTTGTTGTAGTCGTTGCTGATTTTTGCAAGACTGTCCATTTTATCACTGGATTTCTTGTTTATTTTTTACCTACCTCTTTAAATTTCTTTATAGTAAAATTTACTCCTTGTGATATACAGTTATGTGAGTTTAAGGAGAACAGTGGTTTTTGCCCTTCTTCCAAGTATTTAAGGCTTTTGTTCCAGAGGGACAGAAGGGAGAAGGATCTAGGCAGCCTTTCATACCTTTCTTGTAGCAGCTGCTGTTCTTTCCCCCCAGGGCTGTACCATAATGACCAAGGATGCTTTCTCTGGACTCTTACCAGTCTCTTTTGTTACACCAGGTCCTGAGAAGAGCCTGGAAGTGGTGTGAATTCCTTTATATCACAGGCCCCAGGGGTTCTGGGTCCTCTTCCTAGCTCACACTCAGCCTTTACCAATCTGTTCACAATTTTGGCTGAATGCTTTTTGCTAGTATCTAGCGGAGCCTATCCTACATAAGCAAGTGCTCATGCACCATTTTAGATTTATGTTTGTTTAGTTGGTTGCCCCTACCATCTCAGCTTTTTGTTGAGTTCAAGAAAAGTTATTAATTTTCAGATTGTTCAGCATTCATTTTTACTGTAAGGATGGGAGTGATGATGCACTTTCCAGATTTCTACATCCAAAGTGGAAACTGGGAGCATTGATTATTCTTCCTGGGGTTTGAATCTATCATTCCTTGCACATTTATTTACCAGACCTTTTTTTTTTTTTTTTTTAAATAGGATCTATCCCTCATGAAATGGGTAGAAACTGTATTTTCTTCTACAAAGCCTGGGTAAACACTTATTTCTGTCTTGGATTCCCAGTTTTCATACTAAGGGGTTAGTATAAGAGTTATAATAATACTGAGTTTTGAAAAGGCCAACTAACAAAAATTTATTTGGTGGAAAGAATTCCAGTCCTGCAAGAAACATCCAGCACCAATTATAGTCATGCACCACATAACAACGTTTGGTCAATGATGGACCGCATATACGATTACCGTAAGAGTATAAAACTGTATTTTTACTGTACCTTTCTATGTTTAGATATGATTAGGTACACAAATACTTACCACTGTGTTGCAATTTCCCATAGTATTCAGTACAGAACATGATGTACAGGCTTATAGCCTAGGTGCAACAGGCTACATCTTATAGCCTAGATGTGTAGTAGGCTGTGGTTATACCATCTAGGTTTGTGTAAGTACACGCTATGATATTTGCACAAGTACAAAATCACCTGATGACATATTTCTCAGAACATATCCCCATTGTTAAATGGCACATAATTGTAGTTTCAAACTGTTCCTTAGTTAAATATATTGTAATGGTTAATTAAAAGATCAAGGTAGCAACTTTTTATCCTCAGAATTTGCTATTATGTTTCTTAATAGTATCTGGCCATAATTACAAGTCCTAAAGACTATGCCAAGAATAATAATATCTAAGTAGCCTTTGTAGAAGAAATATTGAAATCCCTATTATTCAAGGGGCTTGCACATTTACTACTAATAACAGAAATCTTGTCTTGTTCTGTTGGCAGTCTCAGCTTTTATAAACAAGTCCAAGAGGCAGCTGATACCACAATAATAGAAAATTTTGGAAAAAAGCCATCTTTTTTCTTTGAGTCAAAAGGCAGATGCCAACTAGAAACATTAGCTCATTCCATTTTTTCTTCTTCCCCTTCCCCCACATCCCTCCATGTATAATTTGTGCCTTTTTTTTTTTTTTTCTTAATAGCCTAACACCAAGTTCAGCTGGCACTGGGTACAAAGCTCTGTCCTTTTCAATTTCTGTCTGCCAGCCTGGAGCATGTGTACTGGGTAAAGCTGGAAATCCTTACTGACATGCGGAGTAACTTGTGCTTCTTTTCTTAGACTCTTCTGAAAGGCACATGGCCACAATCACACTTTGGCTGTCTTGCGAAAATCAAGCAGAATTGTTATCCCCCACCCTGCACTGTGCAGTTGGGGTTGCTGGGTAGCCATATGTGAAACTGTAGTAGAATATACTACAAAGGTCTTGGCTTGAGAATGAAACTCATTGCTGCTTTGTCTCTTAGACTTTAGATGAAAAATTACCAGGGAAGACATATTGGAAGAAAATGTTTCAAATTAATATCTAGTGTTTTTGTTGTTATCAGATCATTTGATAATATTTTCAATTCCTGTTTTTAAGCATCATTTGTTCATAGGGACCAACTGGGTACATTTTAAGTAGAAGAAAAAGAGAATTTGTTTTAAGTTGTACATTTTTCTTTTTACTGAAGCAACATCAAAGTATGTAAGAGTAGAACTTGTCTTATTATTGTATGGAAATTTTTGAGAAAAACAGAATAAATCATGTTCGTGTTCTTTTAATCTTTGATGGTGTGATACAAAAAGAAAAGGACAGGAACTTCAGTGGCCTGAGTGTCAGTCCTGACATAACCATCAACTAATTTTACTTGAAGTGTGAGTCAGTGAATCTGATCAGATCTCAGTTTTATTGTTATTTTTTATAATGAAGGAGTTGAATTGGGTACTCTTCGAAGTCTCCTCCAGCTCCATTATTCTATGATAATGGATTGAGTGGTGGGGAAGGATGTAGCTAAAAGGAGATAAGAGTATCAAGAACATTGGTGTTTGACATGTAGGTTTCAGGGCTTACAGATGAAACATCTCTGGAAGGTAAATTCACATAACTATACAAGGCATATCTAAATTGATAAATACATGCATTAGGTGGTAGTATCTTATTCAGTTGCATGATTATATGACCTTTCATTGGCCCAGTGCAGGCATAATGCAGTTGGCAATTTTTTAAATATGCAAATTTCCACTGCTGTCTTGCTTGGCTTAGCAGGAGTGTTACAGCTGGGACAGAGATGTACAGTTAATTCTGTGTGACCACTTAACTTTTTTTTTTTTTTTTAAGTAATTTGGTGTGTTTTCCCCTAGGAAAACTTTCTATGTAATAAAAAGTACCATCTGCCAGATTTTCTAAAAGCAATTTCAATGCGAAACAATGCTTGCTTTGGACTACTGGTTCTTACTTGCTGCTTTGTATGTTGAAGGTATTCATTTCAGTGAATAAAGTTTGATATTCATGACTGTGTCTAGATGTGAAATTGTGCACTTAAAGAAATATAAGTACATACTTTTCTCAAATCTGTGAAACAATATGTAGATATCCTAGCCAAGAAGAGGAATAATAAAGTGAGTGGACCAGAGTTTGTTTAGGTCCCTGTTGGGAAGTAACAGGCTTCTGTTTAGGTTCCATATTTAAAAATATGAACTCTAGCACAGTCATTGCTTTAAAAAAAGAGGTGGGCAGAGAGGCGATACATGAAATTTAAATGTTTGGGAAATTGACATTAATAGTTATATATGAATTAATTATAATCTTTCCACGCCTCTTCTACCTATCCCCATGATCATCATTTATTGAAAGACATTATTCAGATGCTAATGAGTAGATTTAACAACAAAAGTATAAATAAAACTCTAATGAATTAATTCTACCTGCCTGTGCTCCCACCTCTGCACACAGAGACTACGTTTTGGGCCACCAAATTTTAATGGTTTCAGAACTCTTACCTTGCATTGTTCGTGATGTTGTTCATTCTGTTATTTGGCATAACCTTATATGAGCCCCTCATATGTGTTAGCATTGTAGGCTGTTAAGCCTTGTAGGCTATAGAAATGAATGAATATTCTTTACTATCAAGGTAAAAATACTCTTCTTTCTGCCAAATGACAGGACATTGAAGTGCCCTATTTCAGTTGAACTAACTGATAATTAGATTTAGGAAAGAGTTATAGTAACTTTTGACTTCACGTGAGATGATCACTTTACTTACCAGTCTATGACTTTCTGTACTTGAGCAACCATGATTCCCTAAGTTATGTAAGAATTTATAGAAAATATAGTTTACTAATACAATGATTTGCATACTCAAGTTATTTATATAATTTTTAATATCAGAATTTATTGATGCGTATATTCATGTTTCATAAGATCAGATTTAATTGGAGAAAGCTTTTACTATAGACCTGATTCAGAAACTCTTGTCATTTCTATAAAAACATATTAATTTAGAAAAGAGATATCAGATAGTACTTTAAAATTGCAATGGATCTTACATTCTTATTGACCAAAAAGTTAACAGTGTGAAGTTTTTATACTATGTATCTGTACTAAAAAATGAAACAAAACAGTACCCTTTTTTTGAGCTGAGGGCAATAAAATTTGTTTTATAAACTCAATAGTTGATATTTTCAGTGAATAAAATTCCATTCTCTTTTAATTTGAGCCTTTTGAATTCCTTCCTAAGCATTGTAAGTACACATCAAAAATGTACATAACATTTTGCAAGGTTGTGTCTTAACATTTTATCTTCAACTGTAAGTTGTCTCTTTAGTTGTTCATAAAGACCCACATTGTTAAGGGTATTAAGTGTATAACTGCCATTTCAGTCTTGGGGAGGGATATATTACTGTGATCCTTTGCTTCATTTATAAATGATATATATGCATTTATCATATATCGTAACATCCTTGTGTACCCCATAGTTATATATAACTATAATTTGTCAAAAAATTTTAATTAAAATATTTAAATTATTCCTAAAGTATATGATGGAAAACAAGATAACAGCATTTTCAAATAGAACTATAATATACTAGCATCGTATCTGACATGTTGTAAACAATGTCAACAATGAGGAAACAGATCTAGAGACATCAAGAGGCTTAATACTCCATCACAGTCCATGTGTTTGTTAACTATGGCTTGGATTACCGTTGACAATGTCCCACCCTGGGGATGCAGGTGTGAAGTAGGTTGCTGGGCTGTGACGAGCCCAAGAGTCCACTCTCTGGAAGGTGCTAGATTGGACTCACATTTTCTAGGGCTCCAGTGAATCTCCCTAGAGCTGAATCCCTGCATGAACTTCTGCATCAGCCTTCAGCCTTCTGGGCTTGACTGTAAATGGCCTCTCAGTCTTTCCCCTGCTGGCAGGGGCAAGTCCACCTGGCCCTCGGAGGTGTGGGAGACAGGTGATGAAGTGTGAGAAACAATGCGGTGTACATGTGCAAACACCTGTTACATGTGTGCTACTGTTACTGTTAGTTTCAGCTTTTGTTTTGCTAGGGGAATAGACTTTTTTCTGGAAGGCCCACCTGAATTCCATATGTCCCCGAAGTGGACCGTGCTGACAGCCTGAGGCAGATGATGATGAGCACTTGAGCTCATAGTATGATCTTTTAAAATTTGGGCAGCATTTGTTCTGGTTATGAAAGTAATATATGTTCACTATAGAAAGGTCAAATCAGCAATAAAAAAATTCAAAAAAGTAATCTATAATCTTACGGTGTAAAGAAAAAACACTTAACATTGGATTGTATCCTTGCGACTACCCTTAACACAAGCACCTATAAGAAACCTCTGTAAACGTTTTGGTGAAATTCTTTAGGTCAGTGAGCATTAAGTGGTGGTTACTGTTCACATATCTACGCAGAACCCTACAAAATAAGCATTTTTAATTATCTTCATTATTTTAGACTGTGAAATAGAAGCACGGAGAAATTAAATTACTTTCCCAGGATCACATCCTAAGTGTTAAGTACCAGACAAGAAGCCTAGATGTTTCTAGTCCAAGTGAGGACACTTTTTACATTATACAACATGGCCTCTTCAGAAAAAGTATATCTAGGCTACTGTTGAATTGTCCATTAAAGTAGAGATTAGCATGATTTTCTTAAAAATCTGTAGCCTACCCTATAGTTACCCCATATAACTGAGCTAGAGGATGTTTATATTCTTGGGGTTCGATTGGCTGTCGTGATCATCTTGAACTCAGAAAACTGAAGTATCTGTGGTCACTGTAGATAAGTCTTTCCTAAATTAAAAAGACTACATTACTAATAGAGATAACAATGACATTTCTCTTACTTTTATCTTCACCTGCCCATGTATGTTTGGCTAAGTTCTTTTGTTTGGTTGGTTTTGGATTTTCTTAAGCAAAAATTCCTGACAGGAACTTAAAAATTGTGAAGTAAATCATATCTATAGGGAAAGAACACCTTCGTTACACAATAAATCATTTATACCGAGAAAGAGTCGCCTTCCTGTGTTTTAGGGACTTCATAGGACATGCACTCACGGAAATGCTTAGACAATCATAGGTAATCTGCTGGGTTGTCATTTGTTTCTACCAAAAACTGTAGCATATGAGAGTTTGAAAATACTGGTTTTAATATAGATATATTGGTGAAATTTGAATTAAGTACATTTGCATTGTTAATTTAAATAGGACTCATTCATTTTCCTTTTAGAAAATAAATGATTCATAACAAAAAAGAATAAATGTGCTTGCATTAAGTGTGCCTTAAAGACTTCAGAATTTAGGTGCCGCACATTACTCTAGTTGCTTGTTAACGGGAGTTATTCACGTGAGATTTTTCACTGTCTTCTGCTCTGCGTCGTTTAAGCACCCTCCCTGACGGTTGCACACATTCTCCCATCCATTTTATCGTGTTGTGTTCTAGTGAGAAAAACCAAGAGTCATATGTTGGTTTCCATTTATTATAGCATCGCAAATAGCTCTCAGAGTGGTCTAGTTTCATCACATGGGAGTTCTCCAAGGATTCAAAACTATTTATAATTCTGTTGTACTTAGCTATGGAGAGCCAGATGTGAGAGTCATGCATAATGTGTACTTACATATCTTCACAAATCTCAGTTAGAGGACCACAGATCTTTTCGTGTCACATCTGTGTTATTTAAATCTCCTTTTGTCACAATACCTGACCCAAATTGTGCAGTTTTTAAGATTACTATAAATAGTAAGCTGACTAAAATTACATTGTAATCATTTGCTTTGGAAAAATCACAGATGACCTGATCGTGCAATGATAGGAGACAGGTTAAATAAATCATAATATAGAATAATACTGAGCCATTAAAAAGACAGAGAAGCAAGTTTTTAGTACGTTAAACTAGAAGCAGGATACAAATATCATTCTAAGTAGAGACTCATTTGTTTTTGTAACACTTAGTAAATGTGTTATTAAAGAAGTTGGAATATTTAACAAGATGCCAATTCTCCTTATTTCTCAAGAATAGGATTATGATAACTTGTACCTTCCTGTTTTGGCTTAATTCCATTTTCTAAAATTTCTGCAAAATCATGTAGAACTTTTATAAAGAAAAATTGTTAAAATAAGCATAAATAAATTATGCATTGCCAACAATGTTAAATATTGTCTTTGCCCTACTCTGATAGTCTCCACAATCCCAACCCATTTAAGGCATGAAGTTGTTTTGAATGAAATGTGGTGAAAACCATACATTACCAATTAATTTGTAGTCTCTGCAGAATGCTTTTGGATGGGTAGAGTGATGAAGAGTCTGAGCAGAGCACAGAGCATCCAAATCAGGATGTCACCAAGTCCTGTCTCCTCTTTTCCTTTTGGCATGGTCTCTCCTTTCCCTTTTCATCTCTACTGTAAATCTTCCAAGCTAGAGCTGTCCATTCACCCAGGGTGTGGACATCTTTAGTGGTTGTAAACTACATCTTTAGGAGTTTAGAGCTGTAGTAGCCAGCTCTCCCTGGCTACTATAACAATTTGCTTCTTTCTTTCTCTTTCTCTCTTTCTCTCTCTCTCTCTCTCTCTCTTTTTTCTACAATTTATTTTTGTTAGTAAAATGCACAACAGATATTAGGTGTACAACTCAATTTTTTTACATACGTATGCAACCATGTAACCACAACCCTAATGAAGAATAAACACTTTTCTGACTTCTGTCACTGAGGATTAATCTTATTTGTTTAAAGTGTTCAACATCATTATTCATCAGGGAAATGCAAAATTAAAACCACAATGAGTTACCACTTCACATCCATTAGAATAGCTAAAATTTTAAAAAACTGGTATGTAACCTGCAATTCTGTATCCCCCATAAGAAGATGAAATAAAAAAAAAATAAAAAAAAATAAAAGATCTGTGAAGTATTAACAACCACTAGTAAGTTTGTTGATCACTTTGGCATTTGTTCTGAAAAATTGTAGACTCTGAGAACTGAAGCAAAATGGAATAAAGTTAACTCCTTGCTAAAAAAAAAAAAAAAAACTGGTTAATACCAAGTGCTGATGAGGACATGAATCAACTAGAACCTCTGATTCACTACTAGTGGGAGTGTAAAATGGTACAACTACTTTGGAAAACTGGCAGTTTATTGTTGTTGTTTTTGGTTGTTTGCTTGTTTTTAAGAGACAAGATCTCACTCTGTTGCCCAGGCTGGCACAATCATAGCTCACAGCGACCTCAACCTCCTGGGCTCAAATCATCCTCCCACCTCAGCCCTCCTAGTAGCTAGGACTGCAGGTGTGTGTCAGCACACTCGGCTGATTTTTCTTATTTTTCGTAGAGATGTGATCTCACTGTTTTCTCCAGGCTCGAATTTCTGGCCTCAAATGATCCTCCCACCGTGGCCTCCCAAAGCGCTAGGATTGTAGGCATGAGCCACAATGCCCAGCCATGGCAGTTTCTGATGAAGTTAAATTGCATCATGACCTGGCTGTCTCATTCCTGGATGTTTATCTAAGAGATATGAAAACATAAATCTACACATAGAATATTCACAGCTACTTTTGTCATGATAGCCAAAAACTGGAAAACACAATTTGTTTCTTTCATGAGGGCTCCAGAACGTGCTGAATTCTTAGTTAAAGGCTGCTTTAACACACCATTTAGGAACCCTGGCATGAGGCAGTTTCATTTACCTTAAAGGACACAAAATGTAAAGCTTTTTAAGTTTTATTGAATGCAGTCCTTTCATATCTGTTCTGATTAATCTCAATGAACAGTCGTGTGGGGTGGTTAGAACTCAGAGGTTTGGGTTGCCAAGGGAAGGAGGAGTCTGGCATGCTTCCAGTAGAAGAGGATTTTTGTACTGCAAAACACAGTTTTGTATTACTAGAAAACAATATGGATCGACTCCTGAATCATTGGATTCAGGATTTTTTACAAATCAAACTGAAACAACCAAAGCTCAGTAGTTTTTAATTTTCAGCTCAGTGAGTCTAAAAGGAAACCATTTGCTTTTGGCTAGTATGAATGCAGAAATGAAATATAGCTAGCCCGTGGACATTACAGGAGATAAAATGTTTAATAAGTGGCTTCTAGAAGAAGTGACGTCTGTATTGAACACCTGCTGTCTTCATTACATCGTTCAATAAGCTGCATCTCTGGGGATTAGCAGGGCGCTCCTTTTGGCACACTGTGCCGTGAGAAAGATAAATTTTAAGCCTTAACTGTAAAGGATGCTTTTTGTTGAGGAGGGAAATAAGCCCCTGACATAGAGAATGCAGGCCCAGCGAGGCCAATTTTGAGCACAACTTTGAGACTATGACATTTGTCAGGTTATGACGTATTTCCTACCCCTTGGTAGCCCTAATTATTTGCTAATTGTTATTTTAATGTTTTATATATCGCAGTAGCATGTAGACAGTTGTTCTTGGTATGTAGGTGTAACTGTTTAATGGAACTCTGGAGTTCTTTGTATGCTCTGAGGCAGTGATTCTAGTGGCCATTGGGTAAGGCCTGTGTTGACATCTGTTTCTGCTGTGCTTCTCGGTATGGTCCTGCACGTGGTAGGGACAGGGACGGGTCACAGTGACAGAGCACCAATGACAGCTTTCCTCTGAGTGCCTCTTAAATCAGTTATCATTTTGGCAGAGACGGCGCAACCCAAAATGATTTCCATAAGCAGTGGCTTCGAAAAACCTGTGGCCCCAGAAAATAATATTTAATCAGCAGTGTGGTTCATCTTATTAGCCTGAGGAGAAAATCACTCACCACGAAATTCTATTCTGTCATAGATCAGATTTTTGAAAACCAAAATCCAAACATCTGCTGTTTTTTTTAGCTGTACGAACCTAATGCTTTAGCTCCCTAAAGAAACAGCACGTTTGCGGTTGCTGCGCCCTCTGTATCTCTCAGACCTTGACACGAGACAAGGGGGACGTCGTTAGAGTTAATGAGCAATTAGGACATTCTTTCCTGTCAATTACCTGGCAGAATAATGAGACCAAATGAGCACTGTCCTTAAAAATGCCAAGACTTGTATATTCTAAGAAGCGCGTCTTTCTCTGCTGTTTGTAGTTACATGAATAGACAAACAACTACTTAACATTGGAAAACTAAAATAAAAATTGCACCCACAGCAAACAGAAAAGAGAGGTATACAAATAGGATATCATTCACTCTAAATGTAGAATTCCTGGGTTTTCCTCCTGGTGGCCATAGAGACATCATAATATCTGCTGTCACCTTATTTGTCTTAAAGATTGGCAGACAAAATACTTAGGTAGTGAGCACTGTTTCTTGTGTGAATGAGTGTATGAAGTCTCAGTTTGGGGCGATCTGGGAATTGATCCTAAATTTGAATTAGTGAGTTCCAGACCATGGTCATCTATGGATTTTGGTTTCATCCTGAATATGATGAGATAATAGTGAAGGGTTTAAACAGAGGAATGAGGGGAGCAGAGAAAACAGATAAAGACCCAGAAATGGTGAGGTGGTCTGTTGGAGGAACTAAGTTGGTTGCGGTGGTTGTGGCTGCAATATATTTTTCAATCTATGGGGGCAAGCAGCATGGCAAGTAATCAAGGTAGAGAAACAGGTGGGACTCAGGTTGTGACGGGTCCATTATGCTGTGTTTAAGGGTTTTGCACTTGATCCTGAGGACAGTGGAAGCCATTGATAGTTTTAAGTAGGAAGCAACCATTTCATAGCAGGGTTTTAAGATGACTCTGCTAAGTGTGGGGATGGGGTGGGGGGATGGAATTTAAGTGAGCCATAGCATATCAGGCACCATCATAAGTGACCTATGCATGGTTGTGTACACTCGTGTGTGTGTGTGTGTGTGTGTGTGTGTGTGTGACTGGGAGGCTAATCGAGATCCCGCAGCTAATAAGGTATAGGGCTCAGACTGAAACCCAGGTAGTTTAGTTTCACAGTCTATGTACTTAATCATCACAGGCTTCTCCCACCCTGCCCCCCACCCCATGTAAAAACCAAATTCTCTGCCCTCAGGGAACTTAGTCACGTGGAAGAGAGAAGGAGGGTGAGTAGAGGAAACTAGTAAGGCATCAAGAAAAATAGATTTTATCAGACAAAACTAATGCTAATCAAAAGAGGGTGGCTGATGGTTGGGAATGTTTAGGGATGGGATGGGATGGGTCATGGGGTGGATGGATGGGAGGAAAGTGGTAGATGGTTTTCTAATGTGTCTCCATGATGAAAAAAGAAGCCATTAAGTCCAACTTTCATCACATTCCAGTTCTTATTGGAATTTATGCAATTAAGAAAATGTAAAATAGCATGTTTTTTGCTTATTTTATTCTCTAGGCTTAAGTCTTTACTTATGAGGAATGTTAACATAATGCAATGAATTTTAATGATTATTGCCTGTAGTGCCTTTAAAAAAAAAAACACTGCCTTTTAACATGTTTCTTATTAGAGAGGAATGTACATTTTTTTTCAGGCCTTTTAGTGGTTAGGAAAGTTGCAGTTCATGAGAGAACCAATTAGAGACGATTATAACCTGACGGCACGGCTGTGCCATTTAAGGAGATCTCAGCTGACACTTTTAGAAACTGTGCAAAAATGTTAATAATCTGAGATCTGAGTGGCAGTGGTTTGGCCTTATAAGAATTACACAGAGTTCTCCTTAACATAGTTATTCCTAGGATTGTAACTCTGTAAGTGCCTTAGAAATGGCCTGGTCCAAACTGCCTTGGAACTCTGCACCCTGGAAAGAAAGGTGGTTATTAACTTAGAGCCACATGGCCTATCATTCCCTGAGCTTGCCCTGGAATCCGCATCATTACACTCCCTATCCACAGTTGTTTCTACCATATCACCTAAGTTTATGTTTAAGTATGATATGCAACCAAAAATAAACTAAGTTCTTGAGTAAGCAGTAACACACATTCTAACCATCACTAAATATTCCCCAGGATTGTCGGTAAGATCCTTTGGTACCTACATTTGCTTTGAGAAGTATCTAGTGAGCAGCTATAGTAGAGTTGGGAAGATATATCCTTTAAAATATATTTTAAGGGGTCCCAATGATCAGTTTGGTGATAGACATGTTTCTAAGACCAAAATTATGAAAGCTGGCAATGTAACAGCATTATGGTGTGGGAAGACTGTGAAGAAGGACATCTCTAGCATTTGATGTTTAATGTTAAAGTTACCCTGGTTATTTCAGCTGCCCTGCATGCAGCAAGGAGGCAGGTGGCATTGTACCATCCTTGACCCTCAATAGCCTCTAGAGCATAGGACGAGGCTAAACAGGGGTAGACTGCCCCTTCTTACTGGGTGTTTATAGCTTGCATCCATTTAGCAACTATTGATCAATTACCTATTAAGTGCCAGATGCTCTGGGAAGAAAATGAATAGCGTACAGTTTGAGAAAATAATGAGATTTGGAGAGGGACCTAGGTGGGGTGAAGGATCACCAAAGGCTTTTCCCAGGAGGTGATAAAACAATTAACATGTAAGTTGAGGCCTAAAAGATGGGAAGGGGTAAAGGAAGGCAGGGCTTAGAGAGAGAGAGAGCGTGTTCATACATGTTCATACATGCATGGATAGGACATGTTAGGGATGGGAGCAGACGCAATGGGGAGGCTTCACCCCAAGGGACTCACTGTCCAACAGCATCAAGGTGGGGGAGGCATTGGTGTGTATGTGAGGAAACAGAAAGCAGAGAGAAGCTGCCAAACAAGGAGTCGAGCAGGTAGTCTGGGACTGGGAACTCAGAAGGCCTTGTGGGCTCGGGAAGGCTCACTTGGCTTGAGGGAGCTGAGAGCTCTTCTTTGAGATGCCACTGTCTGACTCTGCCCTAGATCCTGAGGACATCTTCAAGGAGATACAGTTGGTAGTTCTAGGAGGTGGGAGACAGGAGTCCTGCTTGCACATCATTCCAAACCTCCGTCATGGGGATCCATGTGCTTGCTTTGCTACATCCTGGAAACAAATAAGTTAGCAAGTCATTCATTAGAAAACCCACAGTTACATTTGTGGTGTTTTGCATTAAGGCTTTTTAAAGGTTTTAAGAGCAGATTAAGCACTATTACCCTTCCCCTGGGGCATTTACATCTTCTTTGCCTGTTGTTTTGATGTTATTCTTTGTTTAGTGGCACAATACGCAGCTTTTTAGTGTCTAGGTTCACTGATCTTTGAGAATGGAACCCAGATGTCATGTCATTCCAGCTGTGTCCTCCATACTGATATTATTGTTAACAGTAATGTATCTGTGTGCTAGGGCTGCCATAACAAAAGACTACAGACTGGGTGGCTTAACCAACAGAAATTTATTTCTCACAGTTCTGGAGGCTAGAAATCCAAGATCAAGGTGTTGGCAGGTTTTGTTTCTGCTGAAGCCCCTCTCCTTGGCTTGCAGGTGGCCACCTGCTCACCTCACAGGGCCTTTTCTCTGTGCAGGTACACCCCTGCTCTCTCTCCCTCTTCTTATAAGGATGTCAGTTCTATTGAATTAGGGTTCCACTCGTATCTCATTTAACCTTAATTACCTCTTTAAGGGCCCTATTTCTAAATACATTCACATTGGGGGTTAGAGATGCCACATATGAAATTGGGGAGACACAGTTCAGTCCCTAACAAGTAGCAGTCATTTACTGAGTGTTTGCCACTTGCAGATCCTAGAGGCAGTGCTTTAACCTGGATTCCTTTATTGCAATCCCCATAACAACTGTATGAAGTCGCATTTCAAAGATTTGGAGATCGACGCACAGAGAGATGAAGGAACTTGCACAGGTTGTATGGTTAGTGAGTGGACTTCAAATTCTATGCTATCCAAATACCAATCAGAATTCCACACTGTTCCTTAGTCTCTTGAGGTCTCCTCCTGGAGTCCCACTCTGAGCGAGCAGTCCATGCCACACTAAGCTGTACACACTCACCTCAAGTTGCAGAGCCTCCATCCTGAAGTGCTCGGTCCCACTCAGCCCTCTCTCCATGAATCACATTTTGACAACAATGTGGTCCCCTCTTCTAGTCATTCATCACTCTTGGGGCCTCTCCAGACAATCCCATCTCCTGGTTTGTGTAGTAATAGCAGCAAGTTCTGTGTTTGCCTCCTCCCCAAGGAGATATACGCGCCTGGTCTCATGAAGTGTTACCTGCCATCATCAATTCCCAAAATTTCCTGCTCATGATTTCAGGGTGTAAGTCACACATTCAGCTGGGGAGATGAAACAATTTTTTTTCTCTTTTAGTTTTCAGTGTCTGTCTATGCGTGGGCCACATCTTTTATACTCTCACATCTCTGGTAGATTTCAGAGTAGAGAGATGATGTGGGGCTCAGAATCTTCTAGTTATTAGGTTTCCTTTTCCCCAGAACTACTGGCAGGCACATTAGAAGGACAAATGACAGAAGCTGCAACAGGAGATAAGAGACAGGATACTAGCCAAAGGCAGTGACCTGTGGTGGTGTTGAGCATGAGACAGAGACAAAGAGGTCATGGTGTCACCTAGCTGCATGGCATCGGGCATTTAGACCAGCTCTTTGGCAGTGTGATATTCCAGAGCCAAATCAGCCCCATATTGTGTATCTCTGCCCTTCTAGCTTACGAGTGTCTTCCACACCTACTTCTGTGCTTTTATTTACTTACTACTTCAATGTAGAAAAAGATAAGAATATTTCTTGATTGATAGTCTCAACGAGGTATCTTTGAAGTTTATGGAATTTCCCATCTGTAAAAGATCTTGGCAAAAATCTATACTCATTTTACTGATGCTGCCTACTGGGGAGAAAGGTGGGATGAAATTCACCCCAAATTCCTGTCTTATTTTAAGCAGAAATACCAAGGGGCCTGATCTGAAGACACAACAAAGCTTACACCTGGTTTAGTACTATTGACAATGGATAATGCTCAGGACTAGATGTAGAACTGGCTCAGTAACTTAAATGTAAGAGTTAATACTATAAAACCCTTAGAAGAAAATATAGATGTAAATCTTCATGACCTTGGATTAAGCAACAAAATAAAAATAGACAAATGAGAGACTTCATCAAAATTAAAAACCTGTGCTGCAAAGGACACCATCAAAAAAGTAAAAAGATCATCACAGAATGGGAGAAAATATTTGCAAACCATATATCTGATAAGGGACTTTTATATAAAATATATAACGAATCTTGTAACACAGTAACAAAAAGAAAGCTCACCTAAAAATGGACAAATGATCTGAATAGATATTTCTTCAAAGAAGATGCACAAATGGCTCAAAAGCACGTGAAAAGATGATCTACATGGCCGGGCGTGGTGGCTCACGCCTGTAATCCTAGCACTCTGGGATGCCGAGGCGGGTGGATCGCTCAAGGTCAGGAGTTCGAGACCAGCCTGAGCAAGAGCGAGACCCCGTCTCTACTAAAAATAGAAAGAAATTATATGGACAACTAAAAATATATATATAGAAAAATTAGCCGGGCATAGTGGCGCATGCCTGTAGTCCCAGCTACTCGGGAGGCTGAGGCAGGAGGATCGCTTGAGCCCAGGAGTTTGAGGTTGCTGTGAGCTAGGCTGACGCCACGGCACTCACTCTAGCCTGGGCAACAAAGTGAGACTCTGTCAAAAAAAAAAAAAAAAAGATGATCTACATCATTAGCCATCAAGAAAATGCAAAATGATACCACAATAAGATACCAATTCACACCCACTAGGAGGGCTATAACAATTTTTTTAAAAGACAATCTTTCTTTGTACAAATTTATGGGGTATATGAGAAATTTTGTCACATGTATATAATGTGATCAAATCAGGGTATTCAGGGTATGTGTCACCTGAGGACAATACATTTTTAAGTGTAGTTATCCTACTTTGCTATTAAACACTGAATTTATTTCTTCTGTCTTATTGTGTGTTTGTATCCTTTATCCCACTTCTCATTCTTCCCCCAACCCCACTTACCCTTCCCAGCCTCTGTTATCTACTTTTCCATTCTATACCTCTATGTTCAAATTCTTTAGCTTCCACTTATAAGTGAGAGAACATACAATATTTGTCTTTCTGTGCCTGGCTTATCTCACTTAAGATAATGACCTCCAGTTCCATCCATGATGTTGCACATGACATGATTTTATTATTTTTTTTAGCTGAATAGTATTCCATTGTGTTTACCACATTTTCTTTATCCATTCATCTGATAATGAACACTTAGGTTGGTTCCATGTCTTGGCTGTTGTGAATAATGCTGCAGTGAACTTGTGAGTGCAAGTATTCCTTTGATACACAGGGGACTAATATATAGAATATATAAGGAACTCAACTCAACAGAAGAAAGAAACCCTGTTAAAAAGTAGGCAAAGGGCATGAGTAGACATTTCTCAAAAAGAGATATACAAATGAAGACATAAGTGAACAAATTCCCAACATCTCTAATCATCAGAGAAATGCAAATCAAAACCACAATGACATATCATCTTACTCCAGTCAGAATGGCTGTTATTAAAAAGACAAAAAATAACAGATGTTGGTGAGAACATGAAAAAAGGGAACTCTTATACACTGTTGGTGGGAATGTAGACTAGTATAGCTACTATGGAAAACAGTATGGAGATTTCTCCAAAAAAAATCTAAAAATAGAATTACCGTTGGGTCCAACAGTCCCACTACTGAGTATCTCCCCCATCCCCCCAAAAAGGCATGCTAGCAAGGATGTGGGGAAATTAGAACCCTCAAACACTACTGATGAGATTGTAAAATATTAGAGCTGCGTTGGACAACAGTCTGGCAGTTCCTCAGAAAGTTAAACATAGAGTTTAAACCTTAATGTATGAACCAGCCATTTTTAAGAGAAATGAAAACATATGTCTACACAAAAACTTGTACTGAGCATTTACTGTAACATTATTCGTAATATCCAAAAAGTAGAAACAACTCAAATACCGGTGAACTGATGAATGCATAAATAAAATGGGATATATGTATATTATTTGGCCATAAAAAGGAATGTAGTGCTTACTAATGCCGGCTACAACATGTATGAACCCGAAAGCATTATGCTAAGTGAAAGAAGCCAGTCTCAAAAAACCACATATTCTATGATTTGACTTATATGAAATGTCCAGAATAGGCAAGCTATAGAGACAGGGTTGATTGGTGGTGCCAAGGGCTGGGGGTGTGGTGGGGGAGCAGTGAGGGAGGAAATGGAGGGGTGACAGCTAATGGGTATGGAGTTCTGTTTGGGGGTGATAAGGATGTTCTAAAATTAATTGTAATAATTATACAACTCTGTGAATATAATGAAAAACACTGAATTGTCTGGTCTAAACAGGTGAATTTTATGGTATAGTAATTAAATCTTACTGAAGCTGTTATTTTTCTTTTAAGTAGGTACATCATTATCCTAATAAAGGAGAAAAATTGAGGCTTAATATGCTTTTTTTCCAAATTGAACAGTTTGAGTTTGTGATGAAGGGTTTTTCTGGGATGGGTGTGGGTGTGTGTAAAGCTAGGATTTTGAGATTCTAGAGATGTCAGATCCCTGAGATGCATCTTCTTTCTCACCTACTCCAGGAGTGGGTACCCAGTCCTCCGACCCTTGCCGTAACCGTCTCTTTTATTTGAGTTCTTTCTCCTGATTCTGTGTGAGCTAGACATAATATAAGACATTTTTTCTTCCCCCTTGTGTTCTCTTTAGAGATCTCTTAAAGGATTTTAAGGTTTTATAAAACCCTAGTCTGGGCTAACGTGACAAATCTGAAAGAACATAAGGTACATGCCAGGAGACTTCTGGTGGTAACGGTTGTTCTTAGCATAGAGCAGCCTCGGCAACTCTAAATGCATCTTCAGGAGCCAAGCAGATAACCAGCAAATCTCACGTAAGCAGGACTTGGGGGCTTGTTGAGCCTCAGTTTCTCAATTGTGAAATCTAGGTGGTGGGACAAGATTTGTTCTAGCAATAATAATACCTTCTTGTAAGAATCAAATGAGGTGGTGCTCATGAAAGCATCATATACAGTGTAGAGAGCTATACACGCACTAATTTTGATGTTGAACAAAGTCTGTTCTTTTCTCAAAGGATTGTAAAGATTTGTTTTTTACAGCTTTATTGAGATATAATTGCCATATGATAAACTGCACGTATTTTAAATGTAAAACTTGATTAGCTTTGACATCTGTATACACCTATGAAATCATCACCACCAAGATAATTAATGTATCCGTCACCCCAGTTTCTTCTGCCTCTTGGTCATTTGTCTCTATTGTCCTCCCCACTTATCCCCAGCCAGCTATTGATCTCCTGTTTCTATGGTTTAATTTGCATTTTGCAGAATTTTTTTATAAATGGAAACATGCCATATATACTTCTGTTGTCTGACTTACTTTACTCAACATGGCTATTTTGGGATTTATCTATGTCACTATGTATATTAATAGTTCATTCTTTTTTCTTGCCAAGTGGTACTCCATTGTATAGGTATACCTCAATTTGTTTTTTCAGTCACCTGTTGATGAACATTTGAATTATTTCCAGTTTTGGGCTATTACAAATAAAGCAGCTATAAACATTCACCTACAAGTATTTGTATTACCTTGTGCTTTCATTTCTACTGGTTAAACACCTAGGAGTGGAATGGTTGGGTCATGTGGAAAGAAAAGTGTATGTTTACTTTTTAATAAACTCCCAAACCATTTTCCAAAGTGGTTGTTCCATTTTACATTCTCTCCAGCAGTGTATGAGAGTTCCAGGTCCTCCCCGTCCTCCCCAACACTTGCTGTGGTCAGTCTTTTTAATTTCAGCTTGTCAGGCTGGTCTGTAGTACCATCTCATTGTGATTTTGGTGTTCATTTCCCTAATGAATAATGATGTTGAACATCTTGTGTTTATAAGTCTGTTACTTTGGCATTGTTTCATTTCCTACCTACTCTATGTATAAAGGAATTTCACTCTTTATCTGATTGCATAACTCCAGTTAGAATACTTTTCAATATGTCATTAGGAAGGCCGTTGGTTCTTCTGTTACCTTGTACTTAACCAGGTATTCTTGTGAAAGGATCCAGAACATCCCCCAACTAGATTTTCTTTTTATGTGTTATACAGAAGTGGATGTTCAGTTGAAATCAACAATAATATTGATATCTTGCTGTATGCAGAAATAGAAGACGTCTGAGTTGAGCAGGACCCTAGCAGATGCTCTCTTGACTCGTTCCCTAAATGCTCCTCGCAGCCTCCGTGAGAGGGGCCCTCTTTTTGCTGTCAGAAATACGAGTCTCTGGGAGGACCTTGTAAAATAAAATATAGAACAAGAAAAATTGTCTTTTGTAGATTGTTGCCAAGTTGGTACTTAAGGGGATTAAAATAGAAATGACTTGATTAAGTGATTTTAATTTAAAACTGTTTTGTGGTGGTTATTTTATGGTACTTATCAGGTGAGATGTAGCCAGCCAGCCAGAACAAGCGCAGCCTATTAAGCATTTGATTACTGTGTTTTTAAATATATGTAAAGGGGAGAAAAATGGGGGGAATGTACGCAAAAAGAACTTAGGATCTGTGTTCCCCTCAGTCCGTGATGACGGCCTTTGCGGTCTTGCAGTCTTGCTTTCACACCCTGGGCGTGGTGTGGGCTCTGCAGTCAGTGGGGCTTGTGCTGGAATTTCAGCTCTGTCTCTCCTTCCCCAGTGAACAGGTGGGTGAGGGATTTGTGGAGATGTTGTGGGTAGGGAGGTGTCCTCTCCTCCTGCGGCAGCTGTGACGCCTGCCTGGACAGGAGATGGAGGGCGCCTGGCACAGCGGAGGCACTGGGGTACGACCTCTTTTTGCCTCTTCGTTTACGTTTCTCCTCTTCCACTTATCTTAGGTCACTTAACTGAAATTTTTCTTTTTGCTTTCATTTCAATGAATGTTGAAGATTTCTCCAAAAAGATAATAATAATAGTAATGGTCACGAATACTTAAGCACTAACCCTTAGCAAGCTCCTTTTATGTACCAGGCATAGCAAGTACATTTCGTGCATTTTTTCACATTTACTTTTCACAAAAACCCATGAAGAGGCAAAAAAGAAACTAAATGAGTGATGGAGTCGAGGTATGAATCCAGGCCTGTCTGACTCCAGAGCTCTCCATCACTGTGCATATTGCTCCTACATCTAATTTTAGGAATGCCCAATTCTGTGTTTCTGCCCCCATCCCAGGTGATGGTGATTATGAAAACATTCCTTGTGCTGGGCAGTCTGCTGCACTACCCACATACTGACTCGTGTCAGACTCACCACAGCCCTTCACAGGTTCTATTGCTGTCCCCGTTTTTATGATCCCCATTTTCAGATGAGGAAACCAAGGTGCAGAGAGGCTAAGTAACTTGTCCACTTACCCAGGGTCGCACGGAGTTAAAACTGGTATTCAAACTCTTGTTCCTAATCCCCCAGCTGTCTTTCCCCTACCACTTAAGCAGTTCTTAAAACTTTTACAGTCCATTTAGACCAATCAGAGTAGATACAGGAACTCCTTCCTGCTTAGCTTAGACATTCTAGCTGCTCTTTCCAGTAACTTGTGGAATTCTTTCTTTATTGTAGTGATATATTGGATATTTCATCCAAAGGCTGAACTGAGACTAATGCCTAAGCAAGGAAGAACATATAGCAAATTCATTAACTAGGGATCTATTTACAGTCAATTCCCAAGGCTCATTGTGCAGTCAGTGCTTCTACATCATTTAGAGTTGCTAATAAATGAAAGTCTTTGCATCTTTCCAAATGTCTTGATATTTACAAGTCTCATATTTTACCGTAGGAAGCAACTTCAACAAGCATATTCATGTGTTGACAGTTCTAATTAATACAAGTAATTAGCCCTGACAGTAGAACTGTGAAAAGAAGACCCATTCATAAATTTGCTAATTATGTTACTCTGTTCAGAATTTAATCACAGTCTAGTCTTTAATCATTTTTCTATATGGGCAAAAGACCATCTTACTAAATTCTTCAGACTTTCACATTTACTTCTGGTAAGGGAATTTTGTTGAAAATAAATTACAGTTGGAATTTAATTTTCCAGTATGCAGGAACCAGTGAGGAACAGAGATGATAATCTTTCTGGAGAGAAGTAAATAAGAGAACATTGGAAAAGCCAGCCAAGGGGAGAGAGGAAGGCATCATACACATACCATGTGATTTCTTACATACTTGTACCTTTTTGTGTACTTATTTTGATGCCCTTTCTGAAAACAAAGATAGTTTTGTTTAGGCTTTTTGGCATTTAGAATAACCTATTAGATTTCCACTTTTTTAATCCATAATTCTGCAAATCGTTTTAGGAGAAGTCATTGTTGTAGTAATTTTTTATTCTGTAGCCTGATAAATTTTAATTGTTACAATGATAAGAAGGTAATTCTTCATTAGAGATGGGTATAGTATGCTCCTCCAGGTGGCATTTGTGAGAGGACTTTTTGGTTGTCAAAATGACAGGAGTGAGGATAGAGGGAATATAATTGTCATTTGGTGCCTGGGTCCAGGAATGTTAAATACCCTGCATGCATAGGACTGCCCTGTACAGTGAAGAGAAACTCAGTAACCTGTTGGTAGGTGACAGTAATGTTTCCTTGGTGAAAGTACCTATAAGACCCTGACTCTTTTGCTAGTTGTATTGCCCCATGAGCATTCTGTGTGAGGTTTACTTATCTTACAAGAGGGTAAAGCACCTCCATGCTGCTCTTGCATAACAATTTAATTCTTCCAGTAAATATCTATTCATATGTAAGACTAAGCCCTATGTGGTTTACAGAGATGTCTGAGACATAAGCCTGTCTGCAAAGAAATGGCATAAGAATTATATAAACTATAAGAACACAGAGGGGGCATTACCTGTTCTATCAGCCAAGGTTCAACCAGGAAACAAAACCAGTAGGAGATAAAGACTAAGAGTTATTCCAGTCGCAAGGAATTGGCTTACACACATGTGGAAGCTGAACAGGCAAGTCCAAAATCTGTAGGGCAGGCCAACGGGAAGGGTGAGCTGTAACTCTCAGGCATGGCTGGAGCTGCAGTCCACAGGGAGAGTTTCTTCTCCAGGGAAGCCTCAGCGCTGCCCTTAAAGCCTTTTAACTGATTAGATGAGGCCTACCTGGATTATCTGAAATAATCGCCCTTAAAGTCAAGTGATTATGGACTTTCATCACATCCACCAAATACCTTCACAGCTGCACCCCAATTTAGTGTTTAATTGAGTAACTGGAGACTATAGCCTAACCCAGTTGGCACGTAGAAAAGACCATCACACTTGGAAATTGAGTGTTCTAGCATTGTATCTTGAAAGACATGGCATCTGTCCTGATCCTTGAAGAATAGGTCCTTGAGATTCTTAAGTGGGGAGTAGACATTCTAGAGAGCATGACTGTTAAAAACTAACCAAGCAAATAATAAAAGATGCCAAGGCAGGAAAGCGCAATAGGTATTTGCAGAATGGCTAGTGGTTGCTATTTGGCCTTTCCCTGAATCTCAGCTCTCAGTTTCACCATCCAAAAAATGGGCTCAATACTTGTCAGAACTGTCCTCCAGGATGGGATGAAATGGTGTTTGGGGGTGCCTTTTGGAAATAGTAAACGTTATGGAACACTAACATTATAGTCATTGGTGAGAGCATGAAGTTGATGGGATGAAAAAAAAAAGGGGGCTAAAAAAAAAAAAAAAAAAAAGGCTGGGCAGGTGAAACAGAGCCTGACTGTTGCAGCTTTGTCTAAAATATATCTTTAATTTAAAAAAAAAAAAAGTAGCATTCTCTTGGTGTTAGTTCCTAATGGACTAAAAGAGAATGGAAAACATCTCTATGTATGAGTCTGTACCCAATTATTGCAAAGATGCAGTAGCCATTTGCTCTGAGCCTAAGAGGGCTCAACATGTTTTTACAGAAGTAGATCTCTGTTTTCAATGCTTGAAATATTGGAGGTGAGGGAGAGTCATTTATTATAAACTTATTGAATATTTTGCCTAAATAGGGAAAGAGAATTAAACCATTTCCAAGGAAGTTGTTCCAAGTTTCTTAGGTAATGGCCATTGTAGCCAATTGACTCAGTCACCCAAGAAGGCACCAGAAAAGCAGGCTAAAGTGAATGCAGTTTGCCAAACTACTTTCTTTTCCAGGACTGTGCTCTGCAAACCAAGCAAGTTTCCCCCTAAATGTTAAAGCCATATGCATTTTGAAGGAGATTTAATCCATATGTTCCTGAGTCACTTTATAACAAAGTCATTAAAAAGTTATTTTGTAAATGTGATTTCATGTTTGAAGTCATTTTAAAGTATTTTTAGTAGACGTTCATTCTTCATAATGCTAATTTTTTCTTGGTTTGTTTTCTTGTTTTATTTAAACATGCTGTGTATATCATCTCAGCACATCCTGCGGTGAGGCCCAAAGGAAATCTTGAGCCCAGAAGGAGGGTCCCTTGTACTGAAGTAACGCGGTTGAAGCAATCAGTTTCTATTTGCAGAAGCTTCTGTTACACCTCTTAATTTTTTTTTATTCTGTCCTGGGCTACTTTTAATCTGGTCATATCACCACCCAGGCCTCTCCCACCCCACTCCCCAAATGGGTGTCCATGAAGAAGAATAGGGAAAAGAGAAAAAGGACAAAGAATAAAATCAGGTTCTCTCCTAGAATATATTTCTGTGCTGTGCTACATGATCCCTTTCTTTCCAAAATTGAGTTCATTTTCCCCTTTTACCTGCTACTTACTGTTAGCTGGGAGGATTAAGGTTTTCATAAAGTGTCTACAAAAGAGAGAAATCAAATTGAATTTAGGAGCAGCCTCCAGCTTCGCATTCTTAGGGCAAATAGAAAGTAGTGAATGCTTAAGGTTGAAACTAATTGAAAAATGGCTTCATTTTTTACTAAAATAAGCTTTTTTGTTTTTTAGACGTCTGTCTCTTTTGAGTCTCACGATATACCAAGCTGTATCTGTACATGAAGCATCCTGGTTTGTGTGTGTTTGTCCATCAGGAGCATCTGATGGCTGTAGAAGGGCACCACAGCAGCCTTATTTTTAGGGTGTGGTGGAGATTTGTTTCTTATCTGAGTGCCTGGGCCTGCCTGGGCAGCAGGTGGAGCATCAAACATAGTGAGAGGCATTCACTACCTAGAGGAACAAAGATTTAAGGAGTTAACACTTTTCATCTCTGTCAGCTTATGAAATATTTCCTAATCTACTTTTTTATTTGGTCCTCAAAACTTCCCTGAGGGCTATGGGTTTTATGTTTTTGTTTGTTTTCATGAGGAACTTGAGGCTCAGGGATGTTACTTTCTTCAGTATTTCACAAGGTGATCATGGCAGTTGGTGTATGCCTCAGAGAGTAGGGATGTCCTCTCTATCATATGGGGACATTTGAGTAACTTTGTGGACATTTACTTTTGGAAGCCCCACCCCATATCATTTTAAATGTATTAAAACGGCAGTCCCCACCCCTGGGCCTGCAGACCAGTACTGGTCCATGGCCTGTTAGGAACCAGGCTGCACAGCAGGAGGTGAGCAGCGGGTGAACAAGCAAAGCTTCATCTGTATCTACAGCTGCTCCCCATCGCTCACATCAGAGCTCCGCCCCTGTCAGAGCAGCAGCAGCTTTAGATTCTCATAGGAGTGTGAACCCTGCTGTAGACTGCACATTCGAGGGATCTAGGCTGCACACTCCTTATAAGAATCTAATGCCTGATGATCTGAGGTGGAGTTGAGGCGGTGATGCTAGCCCTGGGGAGCAGCTGCAAAGACAGATTATCATTAGCAGAGAGGTTTGACTACACAATAAATGTAATGCACTTGAATCATCCCAAAACCATCTGGATCCAGATCCCCTGTCCGTGGAAAAATTGTCTTCCATGAAACCAGTCCCTGGTGCCAAAAAGTTTGGGGACCACTGTATTAAAACATATGTAATCCCATATATATCCCATATATGCTATATAATATGTATTGCCATATATATGAGTTGAGTTATACATGGTTAAAATGGTACATTTCATAGAAATTTAATTAAACATTTAGTATTTTCAATTTTATAGTTTCTTTTTTCACTTTGGAGCCAATTAGTTATTTCAAGGTCTCAAACATTTCACAGGTCTTTGAAAAACTCATAGTCCCTGAGACTGTTCTATAGTGGATGAAGCCACCCTCCTACTGTTACTCACTCCTGTGTCCCTGGCACCTAGGACAGAGCTCAGGAAAGTGCCTGACAAACGTTTGTCGGGGAATGACCAAGTAAGTGAGAGAAGGAATAAAATAATTAACAAACCAGTGAACTCTGAGTGTCAAAGTCTGGCACTGAAGCACAAGTTGGCTTATTTCTTTTACACACCATCATGGTAAAACTGAAAGGACATCCTGCAAGCTGTGTATTCAAGATATATTCCTTATAACTTCTCTCATTGTTCTTTTTCTTCTCTGTGGCAGGAAGACAAAGACTACAAGGTTATTTGACTCTTGGTGGCTCTTATGAAGTAGCAGTAGCCACTTAAGGTCATCATCAATTCTTTTCTCTCTGTTTTCACTGCCATAGTTCACTTTATTTGCTTTGCCTTCCAAGTATGGGATAAATGTGGCTTTTAATATTCAAATAAGTTTCTTAACAAAACCAAAGAGGTGTTTTTTGCCTGTCTGTTCTTTTTATGTGTATTTGTGTGTGTGTGTGTGTGTGTGTGTGTTTTAATTTGCTTTACTTAGAATTCTAGGTGTTTGCTCTTAGATATTTCTCATGTGATTTGTAGTTTTTCATGAGATGTGACTTTTTTTTTTTTTTTTAATCCAAAGGTGAATCTTTGTGGCCTTTCTTCAGAGCTCTAGGATTTGGTAGCAAGGGACCTACTGAACAAGATGGAAAGCTAGAGAGAGTGCCCACTCCTTATGAATGAAAGAAACTCACTGGGACTAATGAGAGGAGGGAAGAGGGAGATGGGGCTGATCTAAAGGGGGGAGCCGTCCTGCTCTTCCTCAGCCCTGATTTCACCTCTAGAAACATGGGTCAGGGCCTGTGGATGGACAGGCGGAGGGCTGGCTCCTCGTGGTTCATCTGGACTGCCAGGGCCACTGGACAGCTCCAGGGCAGACTTCGGGGCTGAACTCAGAAACCCGTGATGCTGCTTCAGGGGTGGAGCTTCTGGATCAAGGCAGGAGTTGGAAGTGGTGGAACTTGCCCTCCATCCATGAAAATTCTTTGGGAGTTAGTCATTCAGCAAATTATTATTGGACACCTGCAGTGGTGATACCACAGTGAACAGGACAGACTTGTCCCTGGAGTGCAGAGGTCAGTCCTTCACACTTGGCCCAAGCTTTGCTCCCTGCAGGTGCCTTTCTTGAAATGTTATATATTTGAAGTGGCTTTGGTTTTTCTCAGGTTGACATTGGGTTATATGTATCTGTACAGTTTACCTTGTGTTTTCAAAGACCAAATCCTGTTTATCAACTAAAATTGGAGAGGGCAAGGAAGCCTATAGCAAAAAAATTAATCTGTTGGTAGGCCTGGACTTCAAAACAGAAATGCAGAACTCCTCCTGAATTTTTGCTGTACCCTCTGGCTCCTGTCCTTCCCCATGGAAGTTCCTCCTGAACTTCTAACCTAGGGGCTCTTGTGCATTTTCAGTACTGCCTTCTTGCAGTATATGCGTGTATGTATATATAGTTTAAATGTCCTTAAATGATCCTTTCCTAAACATATCTAGACCATTTAATTTGTGGCTGGAATCCCAAAGTATATTCTCCCCAGAGAAGGAGTGAGATTTGCCTGGCATCAATTTAAGGACGTAATTACTGGAGCAAATTGCGTGGGATGTTTTCTTGTGCTAGTGACGCTGGCAGCCACGGAGTGGGTGCCTGGGGGAGGTGTCTGGCCTCCCAGTCTGAAGAAGCTGGGCAGGTGGCATTTTCCTATTCCCCTTTCCATTTTGCTTCCTCGTTTGCTTTGCCATTTACCCAAACTGCCCTCATTTTAAGAGTGGTCCTTATGTATGGAGAGCAAAGCTCTGCCACCATGGGAATTTCATAAAATGATTCCTAGATGGAACTGCTCACATTCACTCTCCTGCCCAGTCCCCTTCAGCAAGAACTTCTCTCACACTTTATATTTGAGTTGTTTTCTGTCAGAGACAGGGTAAGTTAGGTCAGGAGTAAACAAGTCTAACGGTTGGAGATTTTTATTCTTGGAAGTACCAGGCCTTTTGTTACAACCCTGGCCCTTGTTCGCATGAGTGAGAACCAGAGAAGAGCTTGACCTGCCCCCTTTCCTGGCAGAAGGAAGCTGCTCGGCTCTTTCTTGTAGCATTTCTGCGAGCACGATAACAACTCCACAGCCAATGAAGAAGAGTGTTCTGTCTTAATTGTAATCCTGCCTGCTTATCCTGCCCGCCGCCCACTCCTGAGAGTCCCCTTTTCGTTGGCATGGGCCAGTTGGTAGCAGAATGGCTGCCTCTGTGGGATGAACTTGAGAGTTTTGGGGGAGGAGGCCCAGATTCCCTCACATGTCTGCTTCCGTACCCACTTGCACAGGCCTTGGCAGATGGCCAGCATATTTCTCACCCACAATTCCTTTTTACGTAGCATTGGGTGTAACAATTTAAGTACATAATTAGGATTCTGACTCTTCTATGTCCTGTGCTTTCACCAAAATCACTCAGTAGTTCTAAGCATACTTTGACGTCAAATATATGTTTTAAATTTGGTTTGAAATTGGATGGGCCATTTTCTCACCACTGAATCAGATGGGAAGAGGAGTCATTTGTGGAACAAACAGAATTCTTTGACAGAGGGTTGCCTGCCTGTCATCTACACATTTGATTATTGTTAGTCTGACCTCAAAAAAAAAAGCCACAGTTCTAACAGGCTTAGGTTAGGGCTAATGATCAGGACTGACAGTACCTTGTGGGCGGCCAAGCCATTGGAGTGACCCCTTTTGCTTGGGACCTTGTTGGAGCACAGGTACTGTTTGAGGTGATGAATTGTAGGCACACCACCATAGTCAGAATAAGGAGAGCTGGGTTCCAATTCCAGCGTTCTCACAGCCAGCTGAGGGACGTTGCGTGAATTTATTAACTTTTCTGAACTCTGTTTCAGCATCTGACTAAGATGGTCTTTAAGACTAGAGGGTGTCTAGGTAGCCACTAAGGTCCAGCCAGCTCTGAAAACTTTGCGTACATCTTAACATTGGTTTTATTGGCCAGGTCTCATGGCTGTGAATGCTTGTACTCATTCAAGTCATACCTTTGCATTCACCGTAGGCTTAAGTGGGCTTCTCAAGCATAGAAACTGTCTCACTCATCCTTATATCCCCTCAGTCTAGAATGGTGCCTGACACACACAAGTGTTTCAGTTAATATTGGTTGTATTAATTAAGGAAAGAGGGGAGAGGCAAGTTGTTAAAATTAAAGACAATCTCAGACAATTTGGTGGAATTAGAAATTTCAAGTTCTAAAATGAAGGCGAGGTTGGCAAAATAAAAATGAGAAAATTAGCTGCATTCACCCCTCAGCTATTGTTAAGGCAAACTCCCTTTTGTCCATAATTGGTAGAGAATTAGGTAACACACATCCAGTGCTTAATGCAGTGCCTGACACACGGTAAGCACTCAGTAAAATGTGAGCTGTTAGGAGCAAAAGGAAGAAGAAAGGTCTTCTAGTTAACTGAGGATTGTCATGCTAGGTGGATCATCACTTGATAGACTTGAAATTTGAGAGCATATATACTTACCACCAAATTTTAGTGAACTCAATATTTACCAATGTAAATTAAATTTTACTTTGACTCATGAGATGTTTTAGGATCCTTCCACCGGTTGGTGTCAGCCCACGGAATGTCAGTGCTCTGGGCACCACGGTGTGGGTGCAGAAGATGAAAGAGGTTAAGCTGAACCCCTGTCAAGGCCTCCTTGACCCCACATGTTGTGTGGGTGTTGCCTTTTGAGTCCCAAGTATCCAGGTGTTAACTTCTTTAGGGTTGTTAGTGTTTCCTTAAATGAAGATGTACAAAAGAGACATCTAGTTGTTAGATTCTTCCAGTTTGGCTGAAAAATGAATAGGAGTTCACCCTTGCAAGTGATTTGCGTGAGATTTCCAGGTGCTGGGATACTCTCTGGCGTCCTGCACTCATCACGGAGAGCTGGCTGGGTACCCGCCCGCAGCACGAGAGGCCATGATCCAGCCCGGCTCAGACACGCCTGCGGCCTCGGTGCTCCCTTTACCATTTTTAGGCCATGAATCTCTTCCATGCTGTGCCCTTTGGCACAGATGAGGCCCAGGTCCACTGCTCTGACGGCTACACATGGAGCAGAAGCAGTGCCAGTTACCCCAACTCACTGCGGGAACCCAGTGGCAGGGGTGGGGACAATTGAGTTTCTTGGTATTGGCAAGGAAATTGTGTTTTTAAAGCCACTAGCTCTTCCTTCCCTTTAGTCAGCAATTCCATTTCTAACGTAAAATCTTTGCGATCTGAGCTCTCCCAGGGTCCCACAGGTTTAATATGGTGCCAGAGTGATAAACGAGAATGAAGAGAAACTCTTTCTAACAGGACCATGTAGAAAACTATGGAATAGATGCCCTGAAGTTAGCTAGCTCGACTGTGGTAATCATTTCACTATAAATATGTATATGTGTATGTGTCACACACACACACACATACACACACACACACACACACGAGAAATAATCACGTTGTGTTCCTCAAACCTGTACAATTGTATTTGTCAGACCTCAGTAATGCTGGGAGGGCTGGGAAGGCCCAAACTTTTACCTTCCTCAGAACGGTCATCTGGTGATTGAGTGGCCCCTCCTGCTAGAGCAAGCCACTTCCTAATTGTCATCCTTTGTCATTTCCCCTTGGGGCCACTCAGAGGCCATGCCAGTCCAGTCCTACCCAGATTATAGAAAACCTTGTTAGTCCTCTTAATGAAAGGGGGTATTTTGGTGCAGAACAGGGGAATCTGCTTGGATGCAAAGACAGTATTGTCCAATGCAGGGAAATACATTTATTTCTACCTAAAGAAGGAACCCTTGAAAATCTATTAGGCTTGGAATTTTCAACAATGATCTATACATAAACTCCTTAAATATTGCCTTACATATTGACATATTAAAAGTTATGATGATGCTTAGAAACTACCTATTATTTAGAAAATAGTTGGAAAGAGATGATACACAAAAGCAAGGTTTCATCGTCCCTGTTAGAAAGCAAGAACGAGATTTGCAGGAGTAATCTGATGGGCCCAGGTCATAGTGTTCTGTGTCTAGGTCCAAGCAACAGAGAAGACACAGGGAACGGTCATACTGGTGGTTCCAGTTGAAAATAGTCAGTCCTGCTGTCCCCACGAGCATAGCAGTGCCTGTCTGGTCACAAGTGCTGACTGATGTTTGTGGATTGGAGCAGGGATTCACTCCCCCATGTCTTTGGGACCAGGGACACTGAGAGACGTGACAGCACAAGCTCCTCCCCTCTTAAGGCCAGCCCAAATTGAGCACCCAAGCAGGGCCCCGGGGCAGCCCAGGTGCAGAGCTACTCTCCGTTGTCACCTGGGTCCTCAGGCTGTCACCTTGTCTGCATCCTCTTGCCATACTAGGTCTTGGAGATGCCCACGCCCCTGGAGACACCATTAGACAAAGAGAGAAATGAGGTTGCCTAGTCCATGACTTCCTAAGTCCAAAGCAAGACTTGTGCTTCAGCTATTTTGACATGTAGCAGCATCAAAGGAGCAGTGTCCCAACGCAGGAACCTTTTGTCATCAGTCATCTAGATGCGTGAGCCTTGCCTGTACTGACCCACCCCAAGACTCGCCCTGCCTTTTCCTGTCCTGTGACCATCCCAGCTTCACCGAGTGGGAAATTCACCACCGAGCACTGTTGCAGACGGCGCTCGGTCGAGTCGAGTGCCGCTTCTGCCCTAAGCTTCTCTAGAACCCTCCAGCTGAGAGGAAGAGAAAAGACACCAGTCTAAATTCACGGATCAGGATCTGTGGTCTCATCTTGAGGAGAGGAGAGAAGGGAGGGCTAGGAGTTCCTCCCTGGTGCCGGGGTGTGGCTTCTGAACGCTGCATGCACACAGAGGACTGTGACTGGAGCCTGTGGGGTAGGCGTCTGGAGCCAGCACTCCCGGGCCCTGGGACACGAGGGCAGTGATAAGTTTCAATGACCATGATCTTGTTCTTGTGATTTTTTTCCCCCCACTTGGTGGCATTTCATGTATAAAACCAGGGCTTCATTTATTTTGACCCCCTCCCCTTTCAATAACCATCATCTTTTTCTAAGAGGCCCCAAACAAACAGGGTGATGAGGGGGAGAGGCCTCGTTTTGGGCACTCCCTCCAGGCGGAGACGAGGCTGGCCTCACAGACTGAACTCAGAAACAAGCCATCGTCTCCTGACGCTCCTGTCTGCGGCTCGGGGGGGCGGGGGGGGGGGGGGCCGGGAGAAAAGGGGCCTTTGTGGCCATTTGGTTCTGTACCTTTGTTTTCGAAATGAGGAACTTGAGGCCCAGAGAGGTCAAGGAACGTCACTGGCACTTGTGTCTCTGGTTTGCCAGTTGGGACTTTTGTCTCCCCTCCCAGTGTGTCCCCCTGCCCCTTGTTTAGCGTTTTATATAGTTGCCTTCCTGACTGCCGCCTCCCCCTTTTCTGTAAACATTAATATGAGGTGTATTTGCTTTGCTTTTCAGCCTCGTCCGCCCCCTGTGTGTCCAAGATAGCTGACTGGAATTCATGAGAATGCTATGTCTTCAGATGTTTATAATCAGAAAGGATGCCTTATGGTTTTTACAATAAAACAACTTGGATGTCGGTATTTTGTGTTGCAAAGGCAAGCCAAGTTCACAATGCAGCAATTACCATGCAGTGCGTTATGTGTAATTTGTAGCCTGCCCCAGGAGCGAGGGTGACCCGTGAAACTCTGTCCTGGCCCTACAGCATAATTAGCCAGGATCAAACGCTGCCCAGGGAGAAGCACACTAGTTGTCATCTGAGGTAAATAAAAGTAAGGAAAAGTTCTGATAAAAGCAGAACACCCCAAATTATGTAAAGAGCAGCCTCTATATCAGGCTGCACATATGTCAAGAGCCTTCATTGCTAATTGAAGAAACCATTTGAGGTTTAGCAGCTCATAAATTCACACTGGGAATTGCCCTGTTGTTCTGAGGTTCTCAGTCTTGTCTTTGAAATTTAAAAGTTGTACTTTTATATTGCATTCCTCCAGTAGTACCACTGTAAACATGAGGAGTTTGCATTTTAACATAAATTTGAACAATGTGGTTTTAAAAGAGTTTGCCACATCAAAGAGAGGCTGTTTGGGCATGTTTTATAAATTCTTTTCTCTATAGTATTTAAAGCTACAAATGACTCATCCAAGTTATGTTCCATTTAGGTCAGTCATGTTGGTATGGTGTCCTTGCTGGAGCTTTTACTGCCCTTATTTTTTCTACCCAAAGATAATTATCTGAAAACAGGTCTAGGCCTTTTGCCAAGTCAGTTGCCCTTAATCTACTGTCTTCAGATCCATAGAAACAATTACGGAACACTGTTCTTCTTGGTCTAAACAGCAACAAATTTTGTAGCTTTTCATGGTCATCGTTTTCTTTTTTTTTTAATGCAAATGTTCACTGCATCGATTTGCAAACTCTTCTTTCTTCATGTACCAATTGTACTTAAACCCTCATAGCCTCCCATTGAAAAAAAGATCACTAATTTTTTGCCGAGCTGCTAGTTAGAATGAAGAAAGATTGGGTGGCAAAAGGAGAGATGTGAGCGCTGGTTTCCGAAGCAGCATGGTGGAGGTTAAAGGACACTGGGCTTGCATCTGCCCCCTGGGCGTCTGGGCCGTGTACTGGCTGTGAGGGCTCAGGAATCTGCCCATCTACCTTGAGCCGCAGTCTTTGCCCGGTAAAATGCAGGCGATACTTCGTGCTGTACACCTCCCTCCCTTCCTTCCATTCCTGCATCCGTTCATTTATTCATTCATCCCCGGGGATAGAATCTGAACACAAACCCTCACTGTTCTTGCCTCCAGGGAGCTCACAACCTAGTGAGGATGCATTATTGAAATAATCAGATTCACAAATAATCACTAACTGTGCCATCATAAGCTTTGAAGAAAGGGGATCCTATGAGAGCTCAGGGCAAAGGACCCTCATTGGGCGTGATGGGGGACACAGTCACTTTCCTGGGGATGCAAAGGAGATAGAGTAGAGGAGAAGCAGGCTGGGGCAAGGGCAAGGGAGGGTGGGGTGCCATGGGGCTGAGGGTGGGATGCCATGGGGCTAGAGAGGTGCTGGCAGCCACGCCCCACAGGGCTTACTGAGCAGTGTGTGATTTTGGAGTTTTGTTCTAAGACAAAAGGAAACCTTTGGAGAGTTTTAGGTGCAGGGTGAAGTTGATGAGACACATGTTTTTGAAACGCTCTCCCAACTACTATGTGGGGAGTGGCTGGTGGGAAGACCCGAGCAAGTGTGTGGAAATGCTTCAGGCAGGCACTGGTCTAGGCTCACAACAGAGGTGGCTCAGACAGAGTGGGTGACAGGGAGAGAGATGGACAAATTCAGGATGCATTCAGGTTAAATGACAGGTTTTGGTGATGGATTGAATTTGGGATCAGTTTCTGAGGAAGAGGAAGGTGTCAAAGATGACTCTAAGGTCTTGGCATGTGACTGACTGGATGGATGGTGGGGACATTCCAGAGATGGGGCAGCCTGGAAAGGGGACTATGGCTGGAACAACAGGCATCACTTACCTTTCATTGCTTTGGACCAGGAGCTCACGTCTGTTAATTTGGTCCTCAGAACACACCTGTGAGGTAGATTTCTGCATTGCAACGGTGAGAAAATGGAGGGTCAGTGAGTAGAGTAACTTGTCCAGGAGCACAGAATATGCGGTAGAGCCAGTATTTAAATTCAGCCCTGTCTGGTCCAAAACCTATTCTATTCCCTTCTGCTGTTCTCCACCAGAGCCAGGTAGCAGAAGGGCAGCTTTGTAAAACACTGATGTCGATACAGATTTAGCAAGTGAGGTTTGGTTTAAGCAGAATGAAGTGACTACAAGAGAAAATAAGAAAGCCACGTGATATGAATAGAATGCCAAGAGATGTGAGGTCTGATTCTGCCCCTCTTAGCTCTTAGGAAAACCATGTACCCTCTCTGGGCTCCAGTTTCCCATGTTGGAAATGAGCAGTAGGTTGGGTACCACCATTCCCAGGGCTCCCCTCTGCTCCGAAGATCCATGATTTTTAGATGCCCTGGATGCATCTCACTCAGAATCTCCTTTCCACACTTGATTGAATCTTTAGAGCTTCTTTCTTAAAACTATAGATAGTCCTTTTACTACCAGCTTTTTATCTGGCCAAAACACACATTTACATATTTCCAAAGAAATTCAAAGAGCAACATATTCTTCCTCCCTTATCTAAATCTTCAGTTATCCAAGGTGAACCTAATTCTAGATTCCTAACTTGGAATTTAAAGTTTAAAAATATTTAGTTCTAGGGTTTCATTTTCATTCATAAAATAAGTTTTATTTTACTAAAAATTAACAGACATGTATAAATAACTCATTTTTGTTGTTGAATCTTTCTCTCCATAGTATAGACCATTTTCAGATAATTTCTGAGCTTAATTCTAGTTCAGCTTGAAGCACTTAGGGGCAAGCTATTTCAAAGGTGTCAAAAAACCAGTCTGAGAAGCCCTGGGTCTTCCTGAGGCTGCGAGGGCTTGTCTGCAGGAGACATTATGTTTCAGTCACAAGGTAGCCTCTTACCTGTGTAGATTAACACACACACACACACACACACACGTAAGCACACACGTACATGCACACACATAAACTCTCTCTCTCTGACGGGGTGCAAGGTCAGAATTTAGGACAGGGAGGTTGAGTTAATCAAACCTAAAAGAACACACAAAAAAGCAGTAATTGGGCTCAGGGTTAGGTTAATACCATCAAACATGGAAACAAGCTTGGTTTTAAAATGGCTGTCATACTTCTGTGATAGTTTATCACATTGTGGAAATTGACTTCCCAGCCATCACAATTCTAGGCTACCTCTGGCCCACATGGGAATTTCTCAACTCTGAGGTGCAAAGAGCAAGGCTCTTGCTTGTTTGTGTATTTCTCCAGATGGCTTCTCCCTGCCACTTATCTCATGGAGCTTATCTGCTCTGGAAGGATAAATGGTTGTGTCGCCCTCACCTTCCAAGTTATCTAGAGGCCTTTGTGGAGGAGCCTGCCCTGGTTTCCTACACCACAAGCTGCTACCACTCAGAATACACGGATAACATATTTTTGATAAGTGTCTCATTCGTCTTCCACTTATTTTCAACCTCCTTCCTCCCTGTAGTTTTTTGTTTTGCTTTGTTTTGTTTTGTTTTTGCCCAGCAAGCACGTATCTGGCCATAGGCCTCCTGTTGCTTCACTTTCTTGTGGTGGGGTCGGCCTGGTTGGTTCTCCCATGATGCCCTCAGCACTGCCCCTGCTGACCTGGGCACCTTTGATACTAGCCTTGACTCACTCTAATTGCAGGTTTTTCTCAGAGCGGTTTGTCTTCCTCCAGTTCCACCTCCAAGAAAGGGATGCCAAGTGGCTTTCCGCTTGAATAAGGGCTTTGGACCACCATGTTCTTCTTGGCCACTAAGAATCTCAGGGGCAGTTTCCTAGGTCAGGGATTATTTTTGTGATTATGTATTGATATCAGTATCTCTGGACATGTAGTTATGCCCTAATCAGGGTTATGGTATTTGAAAAGTAAAGAGAATATGAATTTTTAAAGCATTTAAGACAGCATTCAGCATGGATGGATGTAATACATCTCATATGTCAACCTCTTTTTAGCTGCTGAATGTTCTCTAATGCTGCGATGTGTAACCCCCAGGCCATGGACCGATAATGGTCCATGGCCTGTTAGGAACTGGGCCGCACAGCAGGAAGTAAGCGAGTGAAGCATCATCTGTATTTATAGCTGCTCCCCATCACTCACATCACTCCCTGAGCTCCTCCTCCTGTCAGATCAGCAGTGGCATTAGAGTCTCATAGGAGCGTGAACATGACTATAAAGTGTGCACGCGAGGGATCTTGATTGTGTGCTCCTTATGAGACTCTACTGCCTGATGATCCAAGGTGGAGCTGAGTGGTGATTGTAGCGCTGGGGAGCGGCTGCAAATACAGATTATCATTAGCAGTGAGGTTTGATTGCACAATAAAGGTAGTGCACTTGAATGGTCCCAAACCCTCCCCGGATTATTCCTCCCGGTCTTTGGAAAAACTGACTTCCATGAAACCAGTCCCTGGTGCCAAGGAGGTTGGGGATTGCTGCACTAATGTATCTGGAAGCCCAAAGCCCAGGCAAGCTTCATGCATTTCATAGAGAAGACAAAAAGACTGAATTGTGTTCTGAAGGCTGTGGGTTTGTAGCCTCCCTGCACCTGTTCCCTTGTGTCTCAGGATTTGAGAGATGTTCAGTGGCTGAGGCTATAAACTGAGATTTCTGGACCTTGAGGTTCCTTGCAGCAGTTGTCCAGTGTGGCCAGGACTCGGCCACTTGGGGGTGGTTGCTCTCAGCGGAAATTGCCAACTCTTTGTCCCTTTCTTTCCCCATATTCCTATTATATTAATAGATTTCTTGGGATGATGTTTACTCGTCCTTTTTTTTTTCATATGCAAAGGTTAAAAGGTGTTTTAAGAAGATTGAGGTTTCTGAGGGAAATATTGGCTAATTTCAAATGGCTTTTGATTTCAAAAGTCAATGAAAACATTACCTTGATCCTTTGCTTAAAGAGCTGGAAATTGGGCCAACTGTGGTTTGAAACTCCAGTGGAAGGGAGTGAGAAAAAAAATAAAACAAGTCTAAATGTCATCAGAAATGCTTCTTGATACCTTTATCCGAACAAGGGATTTGAGAGCCTGGGCACAAAACTATGGTGTTGAGGATTTTGTCATTTGTAACTAGAGGACCTGCCTCTGCACGTGTAAGAGGGGGGACTGGGCAACTGGCATTGTGAATCTGGGAGGGAGGGAGCTGCCGTCCCAGGCAGGAATCGCCATTAGGACACAGCCTTACCCACCAGGAAGCGCATCTGCTCACCCTCAGATCGCTGGGGGCCTTGCAGCAGCTGCCACAGCCAGAACCTGCTGAACCACCACTCGCCAAGCTGCCGACTTCACAGATGCTGTCGTAGTCAGCGTGGGCTGCCTTAACAAATGCCGCCATAGACTGGGTGGTTGAAACAACAGGAATTTGTTCCTCACGGTTCTGGAGGCTGGCAATGCCAGGTGCAAGCATGATCGAGTTCTGTTAGGGTCCCTTTTCTTGGACGACAGACAGCTGCCTTCTCGCTGTGTCCTCACGTGGCAGAGAGAGCAAGCTCCGGTCTCTTCATCCCCTCATAAGGGCACCAATCCCATTACGGGGGCTCCACCCTCATGACCTCATCTAAACCTAATTATTTCACAAAAGCCCTACCTCCAAATACCATCAAATTGGGGATTAGGACCTCACCATATAAGTTTGGGAGGAACACAAACATTCAGTCTGTGACAGATGCCCTTATGGCCTCTCTGGGCCTGGGCAGAGCAGGTGGGACCGTAGCAGCAAACTTCTGTGGTCATAGGCTAAGGACTTAGAAATATTCTCCCAGAAGCAACCACTGGTGCTGGAGGCCTTTGCAGCTTTCTGGGACTTACAGAGTACTCTGTTTATAAGTCCTGGCCTTGCACATTAGCCCAGGGCCAGGCCAGAGAAACCCCCCGAGTCTAATCAAGCTCTGACTGTCCTCAGACTGTCCACACTCTGGACCAGGGCATCAGACACAGTCAGCAGGAGAGCTGGATCATCCTTCTCTATCTCACTCCCGCCTTCTGATGCTCTGCTGGGGTGGTACAAAGAGAAGGATGAGGCGTGAGGATAAGTGAGGGTTTGAGTGAGAAGTGAATCAGTAAACAGAACCGCTCTGGTCAGGCTTAAAATAAATCATTTTTAGTATTATTGCATCCAGGATTGATTATCTTATTAGCACAGATTGTATCTGTTTATCTCTCCTAATTTGGAGTTCGGGTGGTAAGGAGGCTCCAGATCGTTCCTATAACGCACTCAGTAACACGAGGCAGTGTGCACAATAGCAGAGTAATTGTGGAATTTGGAACTGGTTATAATATCTACATTCATTTCCATATCTACATCTCTCCCTCTCCCAATGCCCTGTCAGTCTCCTCTGCTCCGGAAGAATTCTGATATGACATAGAAACTGCTAGATGCTGGCGAATAATCCCTGGGTTTCAGGCCATCTAGACAATAAACAGCTCCATAATATTCGGTGCAGCAGCTTCTGTAGAGCCCATCTGTTTCAAAATAACCCTAATTCTGCTTACAATGCGGAATGCTTTGTTGACTGGAATTTGTCCTAGTTTTCTTCAGCAGATTCGGTGTCACAGGCCTCTGGTTCCACCTGCTGGCAAATGTAAATACTGGAATGAAACCCAGCATGCATATCTGCAGTTGAAAGAAAATCTGAGCTGTAGCTCTGTGGTTCTCAAAGGCTAAAGTACAGCAGAATTACCTGGGAGCTCATTAAAACACAGTGGCCTGGGCTCCCCGGCAAGCCACCTAATCGGTAACTATTTCTTAAACAACCCTCCTGGTGACACACGCGCTCACACCAATGTTGGAAAACCGCCTCAGCTGGAATTCAAAGATCCGGAACCCAGTGAAGGTTAGGGATGATTCCTTATTCTACCTTCAGTTTTCTTTTCTGTGTTGTAAAATATGTTCTCACATCTGCACCTCAAGACAAGACCCGTGTCCAGTTTCTCCCTGTCATCCCAGCCGGGCACGAAGAGCTCACGTATTAGGCAATGAGAACACGGAAGTGAGAGACCCATCCTCTGTCCTCAAGGAGCCCATGTCTAGTTTTCCAAGAGTTTTCATATATTTATCCAGTGAATGTCTCTAGATGATTTTGAATTAAAAAAAAAAAAAAAAAAAAAAAAAAAACCACCCAAACTATATGAGCAGGAAAGGATTTTCTTGGAGATAGTCAAGCTCTCTTCAGCCTCCAGAGTCAGCTGATACGATTGGATAAACTCAGGCCCTCCAGATAGCTCACCAGAGGCATTCTGGTTTAGATCAAGGAAAATTTGAAACACACTAAAGCTTCATTAAAAATATATAAAAAGTCTTTGAAAATCATTCTCATTAAAATCCCTCTTGATAAAGTGGTAAGGTGGTGACAAACTTTTGAAAGGATTTAAAGACAGATTGATTTAAAAAAAATAGAAAAGTCTTTTTGCGTTAAAATCTATACCCATTTGTTTAGGAAAAAAGTTTCAAGTTATAATGATTCCTAATGAGAGATGGACACTATTCCTAAGCTGCTTCTTCCTTCCTTGGTAGAAAGAACATGGAGAACTATTTCTATAAGAAGTTATAAACTCTTTTATGTTTTTAAAAAAAATACTTGGTAGTTAGCTACCAAGGCTGACTTTTGCAGCTGGGGCCTATTTACTGCTAACCCTTACTCCTTGTCAAAGGAGATCCTAATTCTAGATACATTCGGTTATCCAAAATAAGATCTTAATATTTGCAGCGAGCCTTATTTAAGGCAGAAGGTCAATTGTTTCTGCTGTGTTTGAAGCAGATAAGTGTCTCCAAGTCACAATGAAGGCCATAATATTCTTCAGGTTGACAGGTCCTGGTATAGGATGGGGTTAAGGAAGATCACTAATTCCCCTCGGGACTGAAACAGAGCAGAAAGGGATCTAGGCTGGGGTCTTGGACTCAGCCATTGACCGTGTGGCCTTGGCAACTTACTGAAAACCTTTAAGCCTCAAGTCCTCATCTTTAAAAAAGACAAGGAAATTCTACTCGGAGAAGTAGGACAAAAACCACATATAACAATACGGATGAACCTCACAAACATAATGTAAAATGAAGCCACTCACAGAGTACATATTGCGTGAATCCACTTGTGGACAAAAATAGGGAAAATGATTCTACACTGTTAGAAGTCAGGATAGAGGAGGGTACTCTTGGGTATTGGGGCAGTGACTGGGGGGCCCGTGGCGGGGGGGGGGGGGGGGGGCTTATGAGTGCAGGAAATATTCTAGATGTTGACCTGGATGTTAGTCTCAGATGCTCAACATAAAAATTAGTCAAATTATGCACTTCAAGGGGGAGAGGTTATGGTAAATAGATGAGCATGTGGCACTTGTCTCAAAAACGTTCTTTGTCTCCCCTTGACCTTTTTCGGGGGATGGAAATTCTAGAGGTCAGACCATATGTCGTCTGTATTGCAAGAAACACTGGCCCTGGCACTGATGTCAGCTCACTCGAATTGCTGACTGGAGTATAGCCTATTGATTGTAAGTCAGTTGTGTCCACTAAATGCCTCCAAAGTTAACCGACTGGAGGGGGCGAAAAAAGTATAACAGGTAAAGTCGGGTTTGAGTTGATCTCCATTTCAAAGCTTCTCACTTTGAGATTCCAAATATTGTTTCGGAATTAGGAAATCCCCACTGTTGCCGACTTGATTGGTTGAAAAGACAGAAATGGGAATGTTTTCTCTCTCAAGTTACATCTAAATGTTACCATAATGACCCTTCCATTAATATGAAAGTTACATAGTTTTAGGTGAATTTCAAACTATTTTTAAAGAGATAGATAAAGAATATTACAATTAGTGGCTCAAAAAGTAAAGTGGTTACTGTCCTTAAGCACCTCCCCTTTTCAAAGAATGTCTTGCTAAATTGCTAGACCTCAAGTTTCTTCTAGGTCTTTTTGGTTTTTGTCAGTAAATGACTTAGCAACCATCCTTTCAGGAAGCATTTTAGAAGCTTTGCAATTCATGGAATTCTAATAAAGTAACATTCCTGAAAGACAGAATGTGGGTAACAGGCAGCTGCCCTCATCTGACATTTGAAATACCAGAGAACGCTAGTGATTTATTTAGAGGTTTCCTAGTTTAAAAAAAAAAAAAAAGGTGATTGCTTCTTTAGCTCCCTAATTTAAGGGAGAGTTATTATGCCATCCTGCGACTTCACTTTAGTATGATTTCGCTGAATGGTACGGCGTGCTCATCAGATCATGGGCAGGCTCTGTGAATACCAGCAAATTAAACATGTCTATCTACAGGGATGGTGAAGAGTAGGGCAAGTGGCCATCAACTCATGGTGCTCTTTTTGGCAATTCTTATCCGGATAAAATTGCTTCTCTCCCCTTAGATGTAAAATGCAGAGGTTACTGCATTATATTATACCTAAGGGTGGAGAACTGAAAACTTTTCCATCAAGAACCACAAATCAACAAATCTTACAATCTTACTACTGGTGCCATAATAGAGCTAAACCATCTTAAGCTGGGCGGTGTTCCTGAGGTTCTCTGAAGCATGCTCACTGTTTCTTTGAGTAAAACTGAGGGCTGACCTGGTCCATTTACGGGAACACAGAGGCAAGGCTCATAAATCCTAGTATTCTGTACCAAGTTCTTTGGAGCAGCACTGTTTCACCCAGGCCTGTAAATGTTCAATGCGTGATTTAACTAAGTGGAGAAAACAAGGTCTTTGCTGGGCACTCCAGCTTTTCCAGTGACCCAAAGGCTCCTTGATGTTACAAAAGTGTGCTGACTAATTACCTGTTTTATATCTATTTCTAAGAAGGCAAATATTTAGGAACTAACAAATCCACACTTCGTATAAAGCATTACTAAATGATCTGCAATCAGAATTGGGCTCTGTCTTTTAAGAAGGCACTGGTCTCGTCATTGTATTTTATATACCTCTTACGCAGAGTTAGTTAATGATATGAACAAGTAGACATTTAACACTTGATTCTTGATGTTAGAGATTAAGAATGATAATATCCAGTGCACAACAGTAATTTACTGCACACATGGCACTCAGCTAAGCATCTCTTCTAACCCTCTCAACAGCCCAGCAAAAGAGCTACTCTTACAGGTCTTACAGATAAAGAAACTAAGACCAAAAGAAGGTAACCTACTTACTAAAGGATGTGTAGCTAAAAAGTGGAGGAGTTGGGATTTACTCCCAGGTCGCCAAACCCTAGAGTCACAGAAGGGACCCTGGCGAGCCCCTCGTTCAGCACTTTCCCTCACAGGTGAGGCTCTGAACCAACCAGAGCCTGCTGAAATGAACAGTCTTGTCCAGGATGTCTCTCTCCATTCATCCAGGTAGAGCCGAGAATCCATCTCCTGATTCCTACCCACACTTTTTCCATTATACCCCTGGGGACATCTCCTACCACCCCGCCGGGCTTATTCAGATCCTCTTCTATGAGCTTAACAAATGTAAGAACATACAGGAAACGTGAGGATAAGACCCCATGAGAAATGCCTGCAGAGCATCCTGGAGATTATGGAGTAGTCCACGTGACACAAGTGAGAAATATGGAAATAGTTTAACAAATAAATGTAAACAAAGGCCAGGAATTTAGCTGAGACTGAGCGGACAGCCAGGAGGCCGCCTGCCCTGTGTGGCCCTGACCCAAAATGCACACACAGCAGACAGCATGAGAGAGCAGCTGACATCGCATTTGTGATTCTCTTTGAAATATCAAGATTAATTTATATCTAAAACTTTTCCCCAAAATGAAAAGAAGCAAGTTAGCCATTCTTCAGACAGTAGGGTGGCTTTGATGTTAGAATTACTGAGTTTGGAGGTTTTAAAATACTTATAAGATCAGGCATGATTACAGTGGAAATTATTGTGGTTGCGGTTTTTGTATTGTTATACCCAAGGCCCTTTTGGTGTTTCTAGAAAGCTGAACCACTCTAGTAGCCAGTGGAATTTAAGGAGACCCATGTTGGAGCTTCGGAGTCACATCCTGGATCAACAGGAGAGTTCCGCAGAATTGAGGCCTCAGACAACTGGCCCTTATTATTTTTCAGTTTTCACATAGCAGTGAGCTCCCCACATGTCCATGAAGAACAGGGACACCCTGGGTTTGGTGGGAAGGCAGGGGAGGGTGAGAGATGCTTACCACATTCAGTGTGTGACAAGGGATGGCATTGTAGGGGAGTGGGAAAAGAGAAGATGTCGGTTCAAGCTTTGCCCCCCTTACCGTTAGCTTAGTAACTTTCAGTGTGTTCCTAACACTCCCTGGGCCTCAGTTTCCTCGTCTGTAAAATTGGGGTGATTAGATTGGCAGTAAAAGCTAAGTGATTTAAATAGGGCACCTTGAAAGGGCTCTCTAAGTGAAAGAGTAATTATTGTTCCTCTCTCAACATGACTTTTCCACTTCGACATGTGGCATTTCTTCTGTTGGCTCAGCCCTGGTTCTCCTCGCATGCCCTGCAGATGGGTCCAAACAGCACGTGTGCTGGCTCTTCGCACTGAGAGCTGGACCTCGGGAGCCCTCACAGTCTGCTGCTTCTGATCCTCCAGGCATGCCCCTGATGGAAACATTAATCCTCAGGCCTTTTACAGAAAAGCTAAAGAAAACACCAGAGGACACTGTGAATCCCTTCGGGAGTCTGAGCACTCTTTCAGCTTCCTTGGGTTTGTGCCCCGTGGCCCGGACTCAGCGTGCCACGTCGAGCTCGCTCTGACTCTGCCCACAGCCAGTCCTAACGGAGCTCCTGCCCATCTGCGGTGGGTGTCGACTCCTGGCCTGCGCTCCTAAGTACAATTAAGAATCGTGGGTGTGGAGAGACAGGAACACTAATACACTGCTGGTGGGACTGCAAACTAGTGCAACCCCTGTGGAAAGCATTATAGAGGTATCTTAAACAGATTCAAGTAGACCTGCCATTTGACCCAGCAATCCCATTACTGGGCATATACCCAAAGGAAAAAAGGTCATTCTGTAACAAAGGCACATGTACCCAAATGTTTATAGCAGCACAATTCACAATAGCAAAGATGTGGAAACAACCCAAATGCCCATCAATACATGATTGGATTAGTAAACTGTGGTATATGTATACCATGGACTATTACTCAGCTATAAGGAATAATGAAGATACGACACCTCTATGGTTCTCCTGGAGAGAGTTGGAACCCATTATATTAAGTGAAGTATCCCAAGAATGGAAAACCAAGCATCACATGTACTCACCAGAAAATTGGTTTCCCTGATCATCACCTAAATACAAATCTGGGAACGACACCAATTGGACATCAGACTGAGGTGGGGGGTGGGGGAGGGGATGGGGGTATGCCTACACAATGAGTGCATTGCGCACCGTTTGGGGAATGGTAACACTTGAAGGTGCTGACTCGGGAAAGGGGGGGTGGGGAAAAAAATATGAAACTATTGTTTTTAACTTGCACTGTTCACTTAATTTATTATGAATATTTCCCATATTATTTCATATCATTGTACAAGAAATAATGTATACATCATGAGGACATACTGTATCAAAAAAAATAAATAAATAAATCCAAACTCACCAAAAAAAAAAAAAAAAGTGGTAAATATAAAAAAAAAAAAAAAAGAATCGTCTTTTTAAAAGCAACTGTCAAAGGCAAAGTAGGATTTGGATCTCATCATGTAAAACAATTTTAAGCAATGAATGAGTGGTGCTTTGATTCATGAATTTGTCATTTTAAAGCATTTACCATTTTGAACAAAGAGAAATTCCTTTACAAATACATGTTGCAAAAACCGTATCCGGTGAAACTTTAAATCTTAACAGTATTCATAAAATTTTTATCGTGAAAGTCTTATAACCCTATAATATGTTTGGATATCCTCTTTAATGAAAGTTAATAAATTGACTTCTATTTCACTGTATCAGAAGGCCTTGAAGTAGAGGTTTACCCAGCAGAATTGGGGGGCGGGGGGTAGGCCTGTCTGGTTCGTTTTTGAAGCACCAGTTAGGAGTAAACATTGGAGTTCCCATCACAGTAGGGAAGCAAAAACATAAAAAGGGGTTGCCTTTTGACTACCTTTTTAAATTTCTCTTTGTCTGACAACCGAAATTCTAGTTGCGGATTGAATGGACTAACTCTTAGTTTCCCACTGCTTTCTCTAGCGTCTTTTCATTATAGTCTGAACAACTGTCATGTCAGTATAGACATAAATGAAAGCATCTTTGAAAAGGTGCCGCTCTTGGAGAATGAGCAAGAGGTGTCAACTGCTCCCTTGCTTTCCTTCCTGGCTTGAATCTGCCTTGCCCACCCACCCTTCCCAGCTGGGCCAATGGTGCCAGACCATCTGCCCCACTGAGTCAGTCATGTCAGAACCTCGTGGGCAGTGTTGGGTGCCATCGTCTGGCTGTAATGTATCCCTTTGGAATCAGAAGCAAATGCTGTTGAATTAGGTCCCTACATTTATTGAGCAGTTACTGTGTGTTCAGACCTGTTTCAGGCACTGGGAGCAGGGAGGAGTGTCAGAAATGTCCCCTGCCATTTTAGCGCTTTTGTTCCTAGTAGGAGAGAGAAGAAGAGGTGTGCCCAGATGGCTAAGCTGTCTGGCAGGACATGGTGACTATTGAAAGAGGACAACCAAACAGAGGGTGCTAAAAGCTAAAAGACATTGAACTGGGAGGCCGTCCTTCCATTGGGGTTGGCCAGGCATTGGAGGAGTAAGACTTTTGGTTGATGTAGGTGATGGGAGAGGGCCCTTCAGGGCAAATTAACAGGGTTGGCAGAGCCATACAAGTGAGAAGGTACAGACTTTTGGGTCCACATGCTTAAAAGGGAACGTGCCACTTACCCGTATCTACCAGCAATGCTTCTGCCTGGTGGGGAATATTGAAATTCTTTCATTAGATTTAGGTGGCTGGTTCCTTGAGATCAAAGACTATATATTTTTCTTCCTTTATTATTCCCCACGATGCCTGGGAGAATGTTTTTATGTAGTAGTTGAAATGCTTATATCATCACAAACTATATTTTTGATCTGTTTGCAGCCCCAAGAAACCCTTTTCAGTAACAATTTATCCAGTCCTTCATATGACCTTTAAATATTAGGCCTGCGTTTTTGTCTGCCTGCCAGATATTGATCAGTGTGACAGCTCCGCTCCAGCTCCAGGGTCTGTCTGCCCCTTGGGTGCCTGTGTGTTCCAGCCGGGCGCAACTGTGACTGTCTGGAGTGGAGCAGGAGGTGGCAGGTCGGAGGGAGGAAAGGGAGGACCCAAGGGCTGGTCGGGAGAAGCCAACCAGCACAGTTGGTGGGGAAGTTAGTAGAGGTGGTGACAAGTTATATCTGGGCACAAAAACAAAACAAAACAGTAAGCCCTTGAGACATGATGTAAGTTTAGATGATGCAAATTGTGGAACAGAGTAAAAGGAAAAATAAAAGTGGGAGGATTATCAAGAAGCTTCAAAATAAGGCAAATTAGGTTCATGGACTGAACCACTTAAAGTATTTACTTGATGTTGAAATTTCGTATTGACAGCTGTAGTTGAAATGTTTGTTGTATTTCTGTTTTGTGTTAAAATAAAGATGACATCAAAGCTATGGTTTTGTTCCCTTGAAATCCTCAGGGAAAGTGCCTTGTAAATGTCAGAACGATGGACAGTGTTTGATTTGTCCTTTTGTTCTTCCCTGCAGGAAATACCAGACACAGCCCACCGCCCTATGGGTTTCGCCTCTCTCCAGAAGAAGAAATGAGGAGCCAGCGGCTTCACAGATTCGATGGCCAGTGAGGCGGCACAGTGTCGGGGAGACACGGCCTAGTCGTGTAATTATTGCCCATTTGGTTCATTCCCCAGGCACCTAATTTGTTTTAAACAAAAGCGGAGTACCCTGTTATCATTCCAGATTACGGACATCTGCCTTGAACACCATCCTGTGTCCCTGTGAGTCTAGATTCACAAGCCAGGTGACCTGTTCTGGAGCCGGGCTCGCTGAAGGCAGCTCACAGCTTTCTGGGAGCGGCCCTTCTCCTGGCCTCCTCCTCTCTCACAAACAGGTCACTTCCTCAGCGTAGGGACAGGTGTCCACGCTCTGTTCTCTCACTGCCGACTCGGCAGTGCCTCTGCTGTGTTTTACTTTTGAAGACTGTGACCTTCCCCAGGAGGTTTTATTTCACCAGTCGGCAAGATCAGTCCCTCTTTCTGCCTGGAGTGCCTCATGTTGGACTTGGCAGGAGGTGAGGACCATCCCCTCGTCCTCCTGGCACGTTGCCATGGTGGCTGTCCAGGAACAGGATGTGGCCACCCTGGCAGTATGCTGTTCTGTTCCTCCTTCCCCAGGTGCCTCGGCTGCCCGGGCCCCGGCATCTGGGTGGTGTTTGCTCCTGCACTGCCCGCCTTTATACGTTAATATTAATAGAATGTTTTGCTGAAAAAGTGTAAGAAAGGTGGGGAAGACGCCTACACACGCCATTAGATACCAGGTGGCACCTGCAATTTAGGTTCATAGCCACCCCTCCAGTGGCAGTAGGTGCACCCAGGAGATGGGACTTGTCATTTAACTAATGAGCAAAGTAGCAACAGGTACCACCTACGGAGTAGAGCAAAGGCATTCAGTGGATTGGTCACTAGAAATTTTTCTTGCAGAAAGTATTTTTTTCCTCATAAAAGTGCCTCTTAATTGGCCACCGTAACAGCCACCTTTCCTGGCCAAGTGTTCAAAACATGCCCTGGGTCCTGCAATGCTATAAATCCACATATTGTCTGTCCAAGTCATTTGAGGCATTTCCTGGTGCTTGTGTTTCATGAATAAAAGAACAAAGTCAAAACATGACTGATATCTTATTGTCACAGAGATATTTATTTTTAAAGAGATTTAGAAACAGAAAAAAAATCTTCCTTTTAAAATTTATCTATAATTTACATATCATTTTCTGATTATGAAAGCAATGGCTATGCCTTCTGTATGCATAAAGCAGACATCCGGAAGGAAATACACCCAGATGTTAACAGAGGTTATCTTTGGGGGTAGAGTACATGAGATTTTGCTTTCTGCTTTTTTGTAATTTTGTATTGCTATCTTTGAAAGATGTATGTGTGTCTGTGTATTACTTTTGCAATCAGAAAAACTTATTTTTATTATAATAAACCAAGAAATATATAATCAGGAAAACAGACTTAAGTACTGTGTCACCTGGTGCAGTGGTGTGTAGGTGTGTTCCAACTACTTGGGAGACCAAGGAGAGAGAATCGCTTGAGTTCAGGAATTTAAGCCTAGCCTGGGCAACATGGCAAGACCCCATAGCTTAAAAAAAAAAAGTACTATGTGTCCACTGCTAAAATTCACAGTATAAACAGAAATGTAAATAATTACATACACAGTTTTAAAATCACCTATATTCCCACCTCTTAGAGGTACCCAGGGTTAGTATTTTGGGGGTATTGCCTTCTTAATTTTCTTTGTATACATTTGACAAATTTAAAGCATACTGACTATGCAATTTTGTATCCAGTTCCTAATTCGAATTTACCTGGGAGAAACCTTGACACTTGTACACAAATGAGCTAAGAAAACCACTAGAGTCCCAGGAGCACTGTGACCTGGCTGGCATAATGATACCTGAGCTCTCTGGTTAACTTCTAATTGATGTAAAACTGCAGCTTGTTTATAATATAAAGTGTACCTGTGAGTCTGGTGCCTTTAAACGTGTTTAAATTAAAATATTCAAGCTAAATGTCCCTCCCCTCACCCACACACTCTATATAAATGTGACTCCCATTACCCCAATTAGAAATAGCTTCTTTCTTACATGCCATTATCTTTTTATAACATCTGGTAGTTCTGTTATAACACTTATGTCTTGCCCCTGTTATTATTTGTGTACAACTACACAAAGATGTGCCTTCTACATGGGAGCTTGGATTATGGTAGGGGCTCGTTAAATGTTAGTTTCCCACCAAAGGTTTTTCAATTTACATTAAAAGTCCAATCACTGAATATGGGAATATTTTATGTTTTATATTACTAGAGTCCATCAATAGTACATCTTTGCTATATTTGACTCGTCAGATATAAAGACAATGACATTAGATTTTGGATGGTCTAACTATTAATATTAATGTAATATGCACACCTTCTCTATTTATTGAGTGGAACATCACTAAACTTTTAATGATGTGGGGAAGGTCATTTTAGTTATAAATATAAACGAGTTATTTTAGCACAACAGTAAAGACGTTCTGGAAGTTATTATAATTATTTCAAGTTAATAGCCTTGCCTATAACGATTGCTTATTGTTTTCAATGTCCGTTTTATTTTTTTTTTTTCCTGTACAATAAAGAATCCCCAAAGTTATGCCAACAAACTGGAATTAGGTTGAGAAAGACAAACAAAAACAAGTGAGCAAGTGTATGAGTGAGACTAATTATCTCTAATATAGAATAAGCACTTATAGCTGATTTTTGAATTTGGTTTCTCTGTAACTTCCTGACTTTAAGTACCCAAGTCCCACAGTTTGGTGTGAGCAGTCAGCTTAGGGAGCCTCTTTATTCAAAATCTTTCCTCGGTCCTGAAGAGAGGGGAGGGGTTAAAATTGCTTCCTCTTACCACTTTGAATGTATTGCCTGTGCTTCCCAAGTTGTACAGAATTGCTCAAAGCTCCTCGATCCTTTAAAAATTGCCTGCTAGTGAAGCTCAAGCTAAGCTGTCAATAGCCAGTTTTAGTAGAATCGGGGCCAGTCTGCAAGTTTGGCACATGTCCTGCCACCTGGGGAGTGAGTAAGCCGAAAGGACGAGAGGCCTCACCAGAGTGGACTGCAAGATGGGGCGGGGTGGGGCGGGGTGGGTGCAGACCTGGTGTCCCTGTTCCCAGTCTTAGTTTTTCTTGAGGGATTCAGTACTCAATACAGAATTGTATTCAGTTTGCCATAGAAAAAACAACATATTATTTTTTCCTTTCCCTTCCCATATATCACTGCAGTCCTGTCCTAATTTTCTTTTCTCTCTCTTTTTTCTTTTTGGCCCCTAGTAATTCATTTTAAAATCACAGACTCTCAGCTTAAAAGGACCTTAAAACCTTTCAATTCATTGCTCTGCTCAATACTAAAAATACCTCTTCACTCAGTTCCACATCACTCTGCCAGGTTAGTCTTCCAAAATCCACTTTCATAACGCTCCTCATCATCTCAAATACCTTTTACTGTCTCTCTGTTAAGGATAAAGGTCAAAGTCGTTAGCCTCAACAGTGGGGCTCCAGAAGCTCAACTGGGCTTGATGCAGAACTACTGCCCCTGAGGCTGGTTTCTTTTCTGCAGCCCATCCTGTGCATACAACAGTGGTCCCAGAGCTGCAGAATCCCATCCTTTCCAGCCTACACTCCCACTGCAAGTCACGCCCCCACTGCGTAGCGTTTCAAGGGTGGGCCACAGTACGAGGTAGGTGAAAATAAGTAAACCCCGTTTGGCTTGAAAGAAAATAAATGCACCAGGCAAAACACAGTTGTTTTTGGAAGTCATCACAGAATTTTATATCTAATGAACCGTATTATCAATCATAATATAACAATGATTTAAGTGGCAGTGTCGGACAAGGCGTCTTGCAGAAGTTACATGTTGAAAGTCTTGGTTCCAGTTCAAGATGGCTGACGAGAGACGTGGGGTGCCATTCTTAGAACCAAAGTTGCAAGTGAATAATTGTAACTCAGAGAACATCAAGGAGAGCCCAGTGGAGAACTCCTGGGAAGAAGCTGGGGCACCAAAATGGAAGGAAGCACGAGGGTGGCAGACATTGGCCAGGAACCCCAAGGGACTTGGTATTTTGTGGAAAGGACAGGTGGCAGCATTTTGGCCCTGCTCACTCCTGCGGTGAACTGTCAGTATCAACCCGCCAGCCCCTCTGCCCTCGCAAACACCAAACACTGGTGTGGGTGGCTGCTTAGGGGCTTCATGAGGGCATCGTACCAGATTACGAACTCATGCCAGGTCACTCACCCTCCCCCTGGACTCTAGTGGGGGCAGTGGGGTGCATATTTGGGGCAGAGCCATCAGAAGACTGTGTCCTGCCCAGGGAACCTCAGCCCTTGTGTCTCCACATCACTGGCGCTCCTGCTGACATCCCCCCGTGCCCACTCAGGGCAGCAGCTGCACAGGGCTGCCTGGACCCAGGGCACCTTCAGGGTTTCCAGTGGTCTAGCCCTCCGGGAGTGCTGCCCCTACGGGAAGGGAGAGTTCAGCGTGCCAACGCAGCTACCCCTTGGGACAAAGGAAATCAGAGTACATGCTTTCCTGTGCCCAAGAGCTCCCTGCTTGTGGGCAGTGAGTGGCGGTGTTGCTTCCAGCTTCCAGCAGAGAGACAAACACTGTGCCCAGTTCTATAGGGGAGGAGTATAATTCCCACCCGCCGGCTGAGCGACCTCACTGCCCAGGCCCCCCTCTGCCCACTGCTGCAGACACAGCCGAGGCTGCTCCCATGGGAAGTGGGCACAGGTGCACTGGAGAGTGGCCTTTCAGGGGCTCTTGGGGCCACTGCATCCCCACTGCCAGTGTGGCCACCAGGCCCGGGCTTGTGCAAAAGCCAGGGTCCCTTCTCCCCTCTGCAATGAGTGGCAGTGTTCCTGCAGTGGCTAGCAAGGAAGCCGTTTGGGGCAGAGGGAGGAGACCCCACACCACAGCCCTTTTGGTGGTGAGCTGCAGGGCAGGCATCACTCATGGCCTTCAGCAACACTGCAGCCCATAGATAGATGTGGTGTCTGACTGATCCGAGCGTCCTGAGCACCAGGACAGGGGCATGGCAGGGAAACTGTTCCTGCCTGCCAAGGCCACCGCACAGGAGCAAGCCTCTCCCCACCCCGTGGAGACGTCGGTGCATTCCACTAGGGGCTCCCCTGCCACACCCGTCAGGACTGGTGTTGGTACTCACCATGGAGGGACTCAGAAGCAGACTTTCCCAGTCCAGCTCCACCCGGTTTTTTTCCCCTTCCAGGGCTGGGCAAGGAGCTCAGACCACTGTGCATTCCACAGACCAGCCCATTGCCTGAGGCAACAGAGAGCTTCTCCGGGTAAATAAAGACCAAGCTTAGACCCCCACTGCTGCTGCTGCTGCTGCTGCTGCTGCAGCCAGCTCTGAAGACCTGGGTACGCCACCTACTGGCCTGGAGGTTTAACTGCACGACCCAATACAAAACCTGCTGACACAAGTGCAGAGCACTTGGTAATGAGATAAGCTTTTTGAGACTATGCCACCCTGCCACTGCAAGAGGCCGTGAGCCTACTCACACACCCAGTACACCAATACTACAACCAGCAATTGAGAAAGCCACAACACTAAGGCTATCTATAACCAAATAATTGACACACAATCTTTGCCACTGAAAGCACCCAAAAGCAAAGTCAAATGACTATATGCAACATAGATTATAGTCACACCCTCAAGGGAAAACAATAATAACTCCCATCCAAACAAAAGTAAGTTGAAATAGAAGAAGAACAGATAGTTTCTCCAAATGAGAAGGAACTGCCAAGAACTGGTTGAAACTGGTAGAAACTCACTGAAACTGGCTGAAACTGATTTAAACCAGCTGAAACAGAGGAAAGTGGCTTAAATTGGTCTCAACTGGCTCAATCTGGCCTATACCAGCTGAAACTAGTTGAACCAGCTAAAACTGGTGGAAACTTGAAACTAATTGAAACCAGCTCAAACTGGCTGATACAGATCAGTACCATATGAAACTGGTCAAAAGCAGTTGAAACTGGCAGTCGAAACCGGGCCAAAACCAGCTGAATTCTTCCTAAACCATTTGAAGCCAGCCAGAACCAATCACAAGTGTTTGAAAACAATTGAAGCCAGTCTTACCTGGTCAAAACCAATCAAAGCCAATCGAAACTAGTCATGGCTGACCAAAACCAAGAGAAGCTCGTGTACACCAGGTGCAGCTGGTCAAAATCAGTCATGGCTGGCCAATACCAGTCTAAAGAAATTGTGGCTGATTGTGGTGAGTCAAAACCAATCTAAACCAGTTGTAGCCAGGCTAAACCTATCTAAACCAGCTGTAACCAGTTTTGGTCACAACTGGTGGAAATTGTTCTAAACCTGTCACAGCCAGTGGAAACCAGTCTAAACCAGTCACAGTATGGTCACGGCCAGTCCTGATCACCACAAACAAAATAGAAGGCTGTACATCCTCGTAGAATCTATATTCTCCTGTAAGCTTTCCAAAACACTGACAATACCATATGTTGGCGAGGATATAAAGCAACATTGCTGATGAGAATGCAAAATGGTACAGCCAATTTGGAAGGCAGTATGGCAGTTTCTTACAAAACTGAAAACACTTTTACCATACACAATCCACAATCACACTTCTTGGTATTTAATCCAGTGAATGCAAAACTTATGTCCACACAAAAACCTACACACAAATATTTATAGCAGCTTTATTCATAATTGCTAAAACTTGAAAGCAACCAAGATGTCCTTCAGTGGGTAGATAGATACACCATGGTGCATTCAAACAATGGATTATTATGCATTGATAAAAAGAAATGAGCTATCAAGCCACAAAAAGACATGGAGTGACTTTAAATGTACATTGCTGAGTGAAAGAATACAATCTGAAAAGGCTACATACTGTATGACTCCAACTACTTAACATTGTGGAAAAGGTGAAACATGGAGACAGTAAAAAGATCAACGGGTTGCCAGGAGGTGGGGGGGCGGGGAATGGGAAGGGATGAATAGGTGGAGAAACGGGATTTTTAAGAGAATGAAACTACTCCGTATGATACTGTAATGGTGGATACATGTCAGTATGCATTTGTCAAAACCCATTGAACGTATAACACAAAAAGTGGACCCTAGTTTTTACTTTAGTTAATAAACTTTAATTAATAATTTTAAAGTCTTTAACTTCACAACCATACGTTAAAGAAAGGGATGCAATTTACTGGACATATTTCACATTTTTCCCATGAGTCATTAAATATTTAAGCACCATAAAATTCAAGCATTTCGCATGGATGTGGCAGCCAGCCTTGGTGGTTTAAAATGCATTATGCAGAGTTTCTAGCAGATAGTAACAGTGACAATTGCACAGTACTGATTTTTAATGTCAATTGTTTGTTCCCTGCAGGACTTAACGGATAATGTTGCTGCAGGAAATTGTGATAATTTTTGTGGTACAGTAACTTTGAGAATTGAAATAAAACAGCATTCCCAAAGACATTAAGAATTGGCCACACATAAATAATTCTAATCAGTAATTTATATACCCTGTGAGAATCATAATATAATTCTACTGTGTAAAACACCCAAGAAATATTTTTCATCTTAAATAGTTTATTTTAAATAGATGTGACTGTAATGAATGTATGATGACTGCTATGTTCTAGACAGATAATCCAACTTAATTTTCAATGCAAGAGTAGATGCTATGTCCCATTTTATAAATGACGGAAATGAAGCTCAGGGAGTTGGCAAAACTCACCCAGGGTAACACAGCTGGAGAGTGATAGAACCAGATTCAAACCTGCGTTCAACCAACTCTCCAGTTATCAAATTATTTTAATGAGCTGATAGAAACACAAATCTAATATGATTTCCTGGAACATATAAAATGGTTTTCTGTCTTATAATCTACATGAGGCTCAAAACCTTTTTTTTTTTTTTTTTTGAGACAAGGTCTTGCTCTGTTGCCCAGGCTGGAGTGCAGTAGTACAACCATAGCTCACTGCAGCCTTGAAGTCCTGGGCTCGAGTGATCCTCCCACCTCTACCTCCCAAGTAGGTGGGACTAGAAGCACACCCAACACCAAGCCCGGGTAATTTTTAAAAATTTTTGTAGAGACGGGGTCTCACTGTATTGCCCAGGTTGGTCAAAAACAAAATCTGTGATAAAATTCACTTACAGTGGACCATTCCATGGACTATTTTTCTAAGCACCAATAACACGTATACAGACTTTGTAGAGGTGATTTTGTCCTAAGAAGCTCTTAAGCCATGAGGAGATACAGAGTACAGCATGAGTTAAGTCATGTCACATTGCACCAAAGGATCTTACCAGTCAAATCTCTCAAATCTCATCATTTCTGAAATTCCAGTTTATAAAAAAGTAAGAATCTATTAATTTTTTTTGGATGGGGGAGTGACAAGCCAATTGAAAGCTTATCAGTCCCCCTCCCCAAAATAATTATGGGTGTGCAGATATGTTGAACAGTCAAATATTCTGATGTAAGAAATGGGTTATACGTGTTCCCGTCTCGCCAACGAGAACCTCATATGCAGAGCTGAACACCAAGGGCCTCTCGATGGTTATGGAATTGTCATTGAAGAAAAGAATTAAGTGTCCGTGATGAGCTCAGCTTTGTACTGGTCCTTGGGCATACAAAAGAAAGGAGGAAAGCGTGGTCCCCCCCGTTGAGGGGCTTACATTTTGGCAATGGAATGAAGGAAGTGCGCTGAGACATCAGAGACGCCACGGGGAACGGGGGGAAGGGAGCAGCAGAAGGGAGTCCGAGTCGCCCTGGGGGAATTTACCCCCCAACTCAGTCTTTAAAGATAAGTAGGCGTCTGCCAAGTAAACAGACCTGAAGGAGGACATCACTGGTAGAAAGAGCAGGGGCAAAGTCACAGAGGGGCTGGGCATGTCTGCAGAACTGCCCACAGTTCACTGTGACAAGAGATACTCCCAGTGGTAAGCCGTAGACAGTTCCCGCTGAACCTTTCACCCCAAGTGAAGTCATTGGGACTTCACAGGCAGTGGAGTCATTGAAGGATTTTAATCCAAAGGATAACAAAATGAAGTTTGGGTGGATGTTAGATGATGACTGGGATTTGAAACTGGAGGCATCAGCAGGGACATGCCTACAGCAGGAGTATAAGTGGAAGACAAAGGCTGTATTGGGCAGGTGCACGGGACTAGGGAGGAAGGGGCAATCCACAAGAAGTGAGGACTCGAGTTTCAATCTGGGGGGTGTGAGAACAGAAGGAAAGGGAGGCTCGCAGCATGGAGGCCTGCCTGGATGAATGGGCTCCACTAACTGAGAACACAAACGCAGAAGGAAGCATCCCACTCCTCCGGCATGGGCCACAGAGCAATTCCCGTTAGAGCAATGTAAATTCCAACCACAAAGGTCAGGGGAGATCCTTGGGAAGTAGAAATTGATAAAGATCATCACCAGTAGTAGGTTAGGACAATAATTTCAAGGCTTTGTTCATCACCTTCACAGAGAAAAGATATTTTATTTTCTTTTATTTTGAGACACGGTCTCACTCTGAGGCCCAGACTAGAGTGCAGCCATGTCATCATAGCTCACTGCAGCCTCAAACTCCTGGCCTCAAGGGATCCATCCTCCCACCTCAGCCTCCCAAAGTGCTAGGATTGCAGGTGTGAGCCACCGCGCCCGGCCAAGGAAGGATATTTAAAGTGCATTTAAAGCACCAGGTGAAGAAAATAATGGCTTAAGATAACATGTTCCTCTATTCCAAGAAGTTATTTTTCCTGATGTTTTGCCCTTTTGACCACTTAAAATACTTTTTCAAAATCAGAAGGTAGTGTGTGTGCTGCATTTAGAGAGAGCTCTTGTGATACCAGCATTTTGAACAGTCTGTTACTCACTATCCCAGCCTCACTGTGGAGAAAATTATCTACTTATAAAACTTACTAAAATAATACTCTAATACCAAAGTTAGAGTATTTAAAACAATTCAGCAAGCAAGATATGTTTCTGATGTTCCATTTACCACCCTTACTGCTTCCCAGAAAATGTTCTCAGACAAACAACATGAACTTTTTGGAGGCTTGACTTTTGGTGATAGATTCTTGGAAGCAAAATTATAATTACAAATAAGGTTGAAATTGGCTTAAATTTCAGGTGCTCAAAAATATTTAACATGCCATAACATGGTTTAGAAAATATCCAATGAGCTAGGAAATATTCTGCTACATCAAGAAAACATTTCATCTAAAATGCATATTTTTCTTTTTATCAGAAAATACTCTTAAGATAAATTTCCATCCCCAGGGTAGACCATAGCAAAACTCATTTGAAATGTGTTCTGCATAGAAGAGCTCACTACTAATCAAAGTTTGGCAAGGAAAACATTTCTGATAAACAAAATTTTAATTGAACTTTTCTTCTCAATTATTTTTAAGTGCACTGAAACTAAAACACTAATATGAGTGTCACTCTCATGAGAAATTTCTTTAGTTTTCCCTAAAATGCTTTCTTTTTTCATAGATGAGGAAGGCAAGTTTCCTAAAAATCTTTTCCAACAAACCTTTTGATTTTTAGGATTAGACCACTGAATTCCCAGCAAAATAGAAAAAAGGTCGTTTGCTATTCAGAGAACTTACTCACTATAAATTGACATAGCTTTTAAACTTTTATAGAAAATACTAACACCAAATGTCAAACTGCTGCCTTGGTACAAGACTGATAGAAAACATAAGAGTGTTTTTAAAATTGTCAAAATGGGATGCTCCTGATAAAACCAACCACAGGAGCACAAAATTCAAATTGTAGATTGTCTTTGTTTCGTTTAAAGACGGTGCCGTGTCCTCCTGGTGGGCTGACCTTGACTTCAATCTTCGTATCTAAGTTTAATTAAGTTGCCCTTAATTTTCTCCCAAGTGCATAATGATAGCTCTGTCACTCCCCCGTGTGAGCTGCCATTATGTGCATGGAGGAAAAGGGTCCATTGTGAGCCGCAAGGAAGCTCTGCGGGTTCTCCGGGGAGGGGGGCGAGATGCTTTGTAGGAACCATGCGCCCGCCTGGGTGAGCCCCATGTCGCTTCGTCCCATTAGCACGCACGCACCGAGGACACGCCGGACCCCGACTGGGGAGAAGCAGTCTGTGTGGAAGTTCGCTGTGATGGGGAGTCAATTTTTGTGAATCACTACCTTAATATTCATTAATAGCTTTTAGGCTCTTAATCCCTTATTGAATGAATATATTTTTTCCCGTAATTGCTACTTTTCAAAAGGGTTGCCAAAGTAGGCATTTCTATTCTCTGAAAAATGCAGAAGAGAACATAATGTTTTATATTCATCCGTGATGTGTTTATGCTAATGTTGCGTCTCCGGAATGCAGCCACTGTGGGCCTTCCTGGCATAATGATTCATTCTGCTTTGAAACGAACCGTTAACACTAGCAGTGGGGATTTCTTTTTTCTTTTCTTTTTTTAAATCTCTTTGGGTCATGGTTTTGCAATTATTTAAAGTGCATGGAAAAACAGACTACAGACGAAATCATGTTGAAATGTTGAAAATCTCTACTTTCTAGTTTCACTTGTTGGCCTATTTCTTTTTTCCTGTAAAATCCATCCAGAAACCCACTGTATTATGGAGTAATTAACTTCAATTGTTTGGGGTTCTGTGAACCAACGAGTGAAGTTTTCAGTAATATAATTTGTAATCTGGCCTTTATCTTCTACTTGTCTTCCTGTGAATTAGCATATTTGTAAATAAGGCCAGCTCTTCCATCCTCCTCAATAAAATAAGCATGTCTGGGTTTCATCTGGATTGGTAGGTCCAAATAAATCCATATGTGTTGCGTTTGCTTAATCTGTAAGGAACAGAGGACTGTGGGAATACCGACGGTGAACCGAAGGAACAGCTGCAAGGGAATCCAAAGTGAGCACCATTACATCTCTCAGCACAGCCTAGTAAGGCTGAGTCCCCTAGGGAGTTTCTCTTGGCCACAGGCTGGCGAATTTCAAATTCTCTAGGTATACTTCATGCAAACTTGGCACCTGCTGGTTTTCTGGCGCTGGGCCTGGCTTTCTTTCAAGGTGTCTGGTGACGGGGCAGAAGAAAACTGCAGGTCTGCTCTCACCGTTGTCAGCCAGAAGCTATACTCGTTTGCAAAAAAGTGGCAAGTTCCCTGCCGGCCTTGGCATTCGAGGAATGGTGCTGCTCGGAAATCTTCCAGGCAGCTGCCAGGTGACATGAGGGCCTGCCCTCCTCCTTGGTCCCCAGCTCCTGTGTGCTGCCCAGACAAGACAGAATTAGGGCTCAGACACACGGCAGACCACCCAGACCCAATCTGAGGCCTGCCCAGGTTTGGGACTGATTTTAACATTTTTTTTTTTTAAATCATTCCATAAAAAACAAAATACAATCTACTGGGAAGGAGTAGTAGTAGGCAGGTTGGATGTGCACACAAAATGGAGCCAATTTCTCTGACAGCTGAAGCAAATCTAAAGTGATTTCTTTATCACCAAAGTGATAAAGAAAAGATAACGGCCCTGCATCCCAACAGGCTATGGGTTGCGGGCAGCCGTCATGACCTAACGTCCTACGGCTGTTTGCAGAGCGTGCCCAATTGCTGTCCAGCCCAGACAGAAAGGTCCAGAGAAGGTGTTAGGAAATGGCAGGTGCACCAGGGTTCGAGGGCAGGGGCCTCACCATCAGGAACGAGTACCCGATCCAGAGGCTCCTCCAGGTGTGCGGACACGGGGGAATGGACTGGTCCTGGCTGTGCACTGCCACCGCCTGCGCCGGGGCCTCGCACACGGCACAGCGGCTGACGTACGGCCGGATCTCGTCCTCCGAGAGCGGCCTCGCGGGGAGCGGCGCAGCGCTGGCCAGCCAGTAGGACCTGTCGTTTCTCCGGGCGTAGTGGCACACTTGGTGGATGTTGCAGTAGGCGAAGGGCAGTGTGCTGAACACGGGAAGGCAAGACCCTGCCAGGCCTTGGGAAGGAAGAAGAGACAACTGGTGTCCAAGCAGCCTGTGCAGGTACCCAGTGACCTTCCTGCACCTGGCCCTCGCAGACCCATGTTCCCGGTCTGGAGGCCCTTGCCAAAGCCAGCTTCTGTGACGGTGAAGCCATTTCTGCCACCTCCTGGTCCCGCAGGCCAGCCCTCATCTTTCATCCACTCATCCCTCACGCATGAGCCAGGCAATGGGCCGGGTGCTGGAGGTGAGCAGCGAACACATCTCTCATGGCCCCAAGGGGGAGACGGATGAGAGAGCAAGCGATGGAAATACATGACAAGCCCTGAACAAGAGGTGCGGGGTACAGGGACCTCCGGGAAGGATAAGTGGAGTAAGTGATAAGTCAGGACTTGAAATATGAAGAGGATTTAGCCAGGTTTGGAGATGGCAGTGGTGACCATTCAAAGGAGAAGATACAGCAGGAGAGAGGCTGGAGATAAGGGGGCATGGAGCGCAAAGAACTCAGACACGTTCAGGAGGGGCCACGGGGGGGAGGGTGTCTGTGTGTCTGTCTGTCTCAGGGGTGTCCAAAGATACATCAGGCCAGAGGATGTGGGCTTTGTCAATCTTGTGAAGGAGTTTGGACTTTATCCCAAGAGTTCTGCAGAGCTTTAAGATGTGTGCTCTGGCTAGACTAGGGCAGGAGAAGCAAGACTGGTGGTCAGAGACCAGGCAGGAAAGAGACTGAGAGAAAGAGGAGGAGGAGAGAAGAAACAGATATAAGATACAGAGAATTACTTCTTCCTTTCTCCTGGGCTCAAAGACTGGGACCCTGTGGTGGGAAAGGCCATGGCTGAAGCCAAGGGGGACATACAGATGTGTAGCAGCTGCCACTCCCAGGCCTGCACCCTCTGACCAGCCTCATTAACAGCTGGGGTCACGGCCCAGCAGTGACAAGACTCACCTGGCACATCACCCCTGCAGCCACTGCCCTAACCACCATTGTCTCGGAAAGCCGGTGTTCGCCAGCTCCCAGGCACTTGAGCCCTTGATTTAAAATCGGCCCCTGCAGCTTTCAAATCCACTATTGAAAACTGACAAGGAGCACCAAGGGATAACCCTCGAGATAAAGCTCTGTAATTTAAAAACAAATTGGAGGAGGGTGGGGAGTTGATGCCAGCAAGCGCCGCGACGTACGACCGTCAGGGCACTGTGGATGCACCGTTCCATGTAAACAAGGACCCGACCACACCCTGATCAGATCATTGACATTTGGAAGTAAGAAGGGCATATTATTAACAGTTTCATTTAACTCACTGAGGAAGAATCATTTTTCAAAAACTACTACTGAGCAGCCAGATGATGATCACTGTAGCCAGCATGAGCTTCTCTGGGACCTCATGGGATCATGGGTTTAATAGAACTAGTTGAAAATTAGCATGGTAGTTTTTTCAAAAGTAAAAATAATCCCATAAAAGGTTAGTGATCATTTAAGATGTTAATGAATCAGTAAAATTAATGCCAAAGTTTTACTTTTCCAGCGGTGACACGGGTGACCATGCGGTCTGTCCTTACCAAGGTCTTGATTGTGAGCTTTCTCTTGTCCTTCCAGGTACAACAGACTATACCCGGTCCAGAGCCGGGGCATGCCCGGGGGGCAGGCGGGCTCTCGGTCCGTCTGACTGTGGAGAACCAGGAGGAAGCCACTGACGTATCCAGGGCCAGACCCTTTGGGCCCAGGGTCCCCGATGGGACCAGGAGGGCCTGGAGGAATAAAGGAAACAAATGAAGGCAGTTTAGGGGCTCAGCTTAACTAACATTTCCAAGCACCTCTTCCGGAGCTGTGTTAACCACTGAGGGAACAGAGGGGAGCATGGCACAGCCCCCTCCCCAGGAACGTGCCCCCCACAACTGCAGTACACGCAAACACAGCTCATTCAGCAAGTATTTGTTCCTAGTAACTTCTAGGTGCTTGGGCTACATTAGCATAAGGACGGAGGAAAATCCCTGCTCACCTAGAGCCCGAGTTCTGCCTGAGGAAGAGGAATGACAATAGGCATAATAAAAAGGTAAGTTATGAGATACATCAGGAAGAACAGAACTACAACAGTGTGAGGGCGCACCCCGAGTGTGGCCTGCCTCCCTGCACGTACGTCTTCCTTACGCCTCCCAGACCCCTCTCCTGGTTCCGGCATGTTGTCAGCCTCTCTTGAATTCCACATGTATGACTTTGGATCTCTTCTTTTATAAGGAAGGGAGGTGGAAGGAAGGCCTCGTTCTAAGACTCTTACTGGCAGGTGGAAAATGAACAGTCTTACATACCAGGGTCAGCCTCCTTTGGCACCTGTACGGGGCTGACCTACTGAAGAAGGCCAGTGGCAATTTCTAATTGCCAAGAGCAAAAGGTGAAGTTAGATTTTATTTATTTATTTATCAGACAGAGTCTCCTCTGTCTCCCCAGCTAGAGTGCAGTGGCATCATCATAGCTCACTGTAACCTCAAACTCCTGGGCTCAAGCGATCCTCCTGCCCCAGCCTCCCGAGTGGCTGGGACTACAGGTGCACACCACCACACCCAGCTAATTTTTCTATTTTTTGGTAGAGACAGGGTCTTGCTCTTGCTCAGGCTGGTCTCAAACTCCTGACCTCAAGTGATCTTCCTGCCTTGGCCTCCGAGGGTGCTAGGATTATAGGTATAAGCCACCTCCCCTGGCCTGAAGTATGGCTTTAACACATTGACTGCCACACTAGAAAAAAATTTTGTTTCTTTGGGGCCAAGGTGTTTTATTACAAAAATAGAATAAAAACTTTGAAAACAAAATAATTCTTTCTCATTTAATGAAAAATTTGTTATTTTTCATTTATTAAATATAGTTCACACGGCAGTTAATGTGTTAAAACCAAAAAGTGTTTGTTTTTGTTTTTTTCAACTTGTCTCTGCAGGCCTAACAGGCTCTCCCAACCTACACTGTTAACCAGAGATTACAGAGTGGTAGCTCGTGGACGGAGTCAGGCCTGCTCATGTGTTTTGTTTGACCTGTAAAGATTTTACAAGTTGAAGTTCTGAACTTGAACAAAGCAGAGTGCAGGGAATATTGGGCCCACAAACCTACAAGCAACAGTTGCCTGGAGCTGAGCTGCGGCTTTTAGACAAAGCTTCATTTTGAGAGAGACCCCACCCCCCACCCCACCCCCTGCCCCGCCCTGCCAGGCCTTCTCTCTCCTTTCTCTCCACTAACCTGGTCTGGAGTTTACGCCCCTTGCCAGGCACTCTCGGAGATGGGACTGTGTCCTGGAGTCCTTGAGTCCTGGTGCCTACCATGCTACCTGGCGCTTTCCATTTCAAGTTTCTATTCTGAAGAGCCATACCTCCCCTTGCTCAATGCCTGCACCCCAATTTGTTTCTTAAGAAAGTGCCCCATATTCTATATGATGTGCTGCCGACTGGATGCGATGAGGTGAACTCAGAGAACCAGAGGCCACGCAAGTCGGCTGGCGGGAGAGCTTGAGGACACACCCACCGTCCTCATGGTCTTCGGCACAGCCTCTCAAGGGTGACCACGCAGCAAGCCAGGCTGACAGACCTGTTGTGACCTCGAAAAGGGAACAGCTGAGATGGCCGAGCCTTGTGTGATGATGTCTAGCAGTTTGGGAAAATACTGAATAAGACACGGGGCCTTGACTAGGTTTTATGATGGTTAAGCATCAGTTGGAGCGCGGGAGACGCATCCCGCTCTGTTCTCGTTGCTTCTGTCTCTCTGATACCTGGCAAGTTGGTATCTAAGGCAAATTCTTTTAACATAACCCAGTTTGGAAGCTTCTTGAGAGGTCGGAGATTTTGTGTACAGTTTTCGGATCTACAGTGTCAGAGAAAAGAGAAGAAACCAAAACTCTACCTGGTGGTCCCGGGCAGCCAGCTTCTCCTGTGTCACCTCTGTGTCCGGGAGGCCCAGGACACCCGGGGACTCCATCCTCGCCCCTCCTGCCATCCAGCCCGGGCTGTCCTTTGCACCCTGCGCAAAAGTTCACGATGGTGTTGATGAAAACAACATGGCACCTGCCACACATGCCGCCTGTGTCGTACTCCGTGTGCAGCCCCCGGCTTCCTGCCCACTCTCACTACATGGCGTCGGTTCCTGTAGTCTTCCCGGCCACGGGAAATTGGGATTTGCCATCTCCACTTTGCAGGTGGGGCAATTGAGGCTCTGCGAGGTCAAATAATTTGCTTAACTAAAGTCAACAAGCCAGTAAAGGGCTGGGCTGGGATTTGAAGCCAAATAGGGAGATGTTGAAATAGCGGTTTTCACATTTTCGTCATATTCTTGTACACTGGACATTTTTTTAAAATATTGAACATGTATAGCTTTTATAATTAAATATCCTTAATAGTGATTTTTTTAAAGCCTAGATGCACAAGTGAATGAACTTGTTTCAGCTGGGGGTCGGGTTTAATCTGGAGCAAGAACAGCAGTTTTTAAAAATAGCTTTGTATTGAGCGTTTACAATGTGCTAGGTACCACACTAATCCTGCTACCTGGATTATCCAGTTCAGTCTTGCCAGCAGTGTAGGCCTCGGTGCTCTTACACGCCAGTTCTGCCAGTGCCAAGGCTGAGGCTCAGAAAAATCATGGAGCTGATCAGGTGACTCGGGAGAGGAGACTCGGGCCGGGGGGGCCTGAGTGCAGCGGCTGTGCCGTCACCCACCAGCCCCTGCCCTTGACAAGCTACAGAGCTCTGTGTGCTCCTTGGAGGACATTGGCTGGGGATGTGGCCGCAGTCACACTAAGCCTTGAGGGGTTCTTTAAGTGCTTGGTTACTTTTTGGTCAAGACATCAGCTCATTAGCCACAATCTCCCTTCAGTCAGGGTAGCAGACATGGTCATTGTCTTTGGGGGAGGTTTTTGCCATCAGCCCAAATTACCTGAATTCCTAGCCCTCTCCAGGTTTCCAGTCTGCTTGCTATTCTCTCTCTCTCTCTCTCTCTCTCTGCCACAAACCAACCTATTATGGGCTGACTTGTGTGCCCCCAAAACTCACATGTTGAACTCCTAATTCCAGCAGCTCAGAATGTGACTGTATTTGGAGATAGAGCCCTAACAAGGTGATTAAGCTAAAAAGAGGCCATTTGGTTGGGCCCTAATCCAATCTGAGTGGTGTGTCCTTATAAAAAGAGGAAATCTGGACACACAAAGGCACACCAGGGGTGCATGTCCCTGACATGGCACGGAGGGAGACGTGCAAGGACACAGGAAGAGGGTGGCCATCTGCAAGCCAAGGAGAGGGGCCTCGATCTTGGGCTTCTACATCCAGACTGTGAAAAAACAAATTTCCGTCCTTTAGACTAGCCAGTCTGTGGCACTTTGTTATGGCAGCCAGTGCAAACGGACACAGCCTGACATCAGCCGTTAAGTAAAGGGGCTTGTTAGTGTCTCTTGCTCCTGCCTCTTGCCTTCCCCTGCCATGACTGTGCCTGGATGACGGAGGCGGCCAGTTGACCGAGGGAATTCATGGAGACACCCTCCCCCACCCCATTTAAGGGATCAGTCTTGCCTGATGACACAGGTTCCAGCCATCCAATGAATGTGTTAACAAAAGACACTGACCAAACCCTGTCCCCTTAATGCACCAACCCTGCAAGAAAAGGATGCATGGAGGTTTAAGGAGGTTTGATTTGCTTTTGGCAAGCTAGCAGCAATCAAAGATTTCCCACACAGTTTCCTTGTCTTCACTATTTCTAGGGGGCTCCCCCCTGCAACTCTGTTGCCCCAGGCCAGGCCCGGACTGTGCTCACACTTAGCACAGCAGCTAACTCGCCCGCGGTGCTCCTGGACTCAAATCTTCCCCCTCTGACCCGCCTGAACGACATCAGGAAACACATGCCCACATGTCACAAGGACATAGCAACTGCTGCGTCTGAGAACAGAAGCCATGAAAAGGCTGCCTCAGTAGGGCTGGAGCAGGAGGGGCCTGAGAATCTGCACTTCCAGCAAATCCCAAGTGCTACCACTGCTGCTGCTGGCCCCAGGAACCACACTGTGGGAATCACTGTTCTTCTAGATTATTAAATTTTAAACCTGATGATGAGCCTGGTGGTCTATTTCAAAAATCCTACATTTCTGCCTATTCTTTTTTTTTTTTTTGAGACAGAGTCTCCCTTTGTTGCCCAGGCTAGAGTGCCATGGCGTCAGCCTAGCTCACAGCAACCTCAAACTCCTGGGCTCAAGCGATCCTCCTGCCTCAGCCTCCCGAGTAGCTAGGACTACAAGCATGTGCCACCATGCCTGGCTAATTTTTCTATATATATTTTTAGATGTCCATATAATTTCTTTCTATTTTTAGTAGAGACGGGGTCTCGCTCGTGCTCAGGCTGGTCTCAAACTTCTGAGCTCAAACAATCCGCCCGACTCAGCCTCCCAGAGTGCTAGGATTACAGGCGTGAGCCACCGCGCCCGGCCCATTTCTGCCTATTCTTGACATTAGAATTCTACTCAGGGAATTTCAGGAAACAACAAGAATAATCATAGCAAACACGTGAATTGAATATTCTGTGTTGGGCAGTGTTCTAAGTGCTTTCTATGTTAGTTCACGTTATTCTCACAATTGGCCTTTTTTACAGATGAGGAAACTGAGTCACAGAGAGGTTGTGCGGTAGAGCCAGAGTTAGACTCGTGGAGTCTAGTTCCAGAACTTCTGTTCTCAACCATTACATTATTTCTTCACGATGATCAGGGATGCTTATAAGGTATTCTTTACCTAGAAAGGTATTCATTACCAGTTGCGTATCAGAGTGGGGAGGTGGACACACCTCACATCAGCGTGGTTCCTCCAGGTGCAATCCCTGGACCAGCAGCAGCTGCACCTGGGAACCTGTTAGAAATGAAGACTCTTGGCCCCCTCTCCATCCCTAACAAATCAGAAAGTCTGAGGGTCGGGCCAGCAGGCTGAGTCTTAACAAGCTCTCCAGGGGATTTGGTGCTCCATGAAGCTTAAGTTCCTTGTGACTCTCCTCCCCTACATACGGGCTAATTCCCCTATCACAAATTCCCACATCACACTTCATTAACACTCAACATATCTGCACCAATTTGTTCAAAGCCTTCATTTTCTGCTAGCATGTTGCTCCAACGGGCAGGACCTTGTTGGATTAATTTATTTCTAGCACAGCAGCTGGCTCCAAACCAATCAATAATTTGTAAATGTGGTGGTTAAATAAATTGTGGCACAATCATATATTGCAATATTCCACAGCTACTACAGATGACATTGCAGGACATGTGTAATGGCGCAGAAGTGACAGTGTGTGGAGAAGGGCAGTTTGCAAAAGACCATGCATGGAAGGCTCTGCTCCAACACCAAGGCTCGCTGGGGACTTAGCGGTCCCAAAGTCCTCCACGCCACAGTTAACCTCGCCCTGTCCCATTCTCTCCGTGCCCTTCACTTGCAACTCTTCTAAAACATGAATTGCAATCTACCGTTATTTTAAGTTACTCATGTTCCGCTGGCTATTTCTGCCATGGGATTGAGAGACCCTGGAGAGGGAAAGCACATCTTATCATTTTTGGGTCACCCACAACACCTAGTACCACACTTTACAAAGAGCAGAGGGCATCTGGAAGTATTTACTAAACTGAATTTTCAGAACCCCACAATAGCTCACATCTCCTACTTGAATGTTATTTTTTTAAAAGTTGGGGGCACCTAACGTTTGATATTGCAAATATATATATAGCAAGGCAGCTTGGCTTTCCAATGAGGTTGAGAGACCAGTTACACAGACTAACAGAAATTTATCTGTGCAGTGAGTGCTAACGAAAGGGAAGTTAAATAACTGCCAACCCAATTCCCAGTGCTCACGGGCCGTTAAAGGAAGTTGCTACAAGCAATACCCAATTAACTTTGTGCACAAACACAGATGCAGTGCAGCAAATACAAACAACAACAGAAAAACCCACATTAATTTCAGGAAGGCTCCAGAGCTTTGGCCACCACTCAAGAACTACTCGGACTCCAATTGAGAGGAACATCTCTGGGGTGCTTAGCTTCTTGGTTTTGGAAAATCATGAGAAAAACAAGTCGGACAAAATTCGGTTCTGCTTCCAATTCTTTTGGCTCTGAACCAAAAAGAGCCCAGATCTCAGTGGGCGAAATGGGAGAGAGAATAGCCTCATGCTTTCTCTTCCAATAATTTGCACACGGGTTTTCTAGATTCACAGCCACTACCAACTGGTCTGAAGAAACCAGTGACTTCTAGATGCCCAGCCCTGGACTCCCTAATGTCCTTGCAAATTAGCCAATGCAGTGGGGACATGTGGCAAGAAAACAAACCATTTGGAAAACGCTTTTTAAAAGAAGAGTGTGGCTTCAATATTAAATAAGGATCCTGCCAACCTGACAAGGACTGAACAACACTCATGATTAAGTGAACAATGTAGTCACTGCCAAAATTTAGAGCAGCCCTCCTCCTCTGCCCTAGCCCTCCTCTAAGTGATGCACCTCCTTCTCTCTTCTCATAAGCTCTGTTTTTGCTCCGCCAAGCCCCAGTTCATTCGTTTTTAATTAAAAATCAAGTCAACAGCTATTAATGACTGTTAATGGTGCATATACTATGTTGTGCTAAGAGGTTTCAAAACCTCATGTCCAAAAGTCGGCCAAGTATAAACGATTGAAGTAGGAGTTCAGTATACACATGGAAGAGATCTGTGGGTCCAGTTAGTACATGATTAATGTACTTTGGATCAAGGTAAAAATGATGTATTAAGGGGAAGGACATTTTCATTGCTTCTTCCTCACTAGTTGTTTAGGCTCCCTAAAGAAGCACCATCATAAAGAATCTAGAATTTCATTTCAGTAATATATGGTGCAAAAATGAACAGAGTAAGGCTCATACCTGATCCCGGGGGGCCTCTCATTCCGGGGAGCCCCATGCCTCCTTCTGGTCCTCTTGGGCCTGGCACCCCAGGAAGCCCTGGGATTCGGGGGCAGGCGTCCACATCTGCAGGTGGCCCAGGTTCACCTGAAATTGGAATCACCATTTGTGTGATAGATTCACATGCTTATGAACAAGCTCCTTCTGCGTTGTCTGGCTAAAGATGGACTTCTGCCACTACACTGAAATGTTAACAAGAGATTCAACAATCCAGTGTAAGCTCCATGAAGGCGAGAACTCGTCTTGCTCACTGCAGGGGATGTGAAAAACTTCCAGAAAGCATCTGTTGAACAAACAAATGACTGACTGACCAAATGAGCGGGTGGAATATCAGAGCAAGCAGAGGAAGCATAAAATAGTGAGGGTTGGATGAGGCAGTAATAATTTGATGACCTTCATAGGTTTTCCAATCTTTGGGCCATTTTTTCCTGTGGTGCCAGCCACAGGTGGCATTGCAAGAGGGACTTGTGGGTTCCTAAAGCTCAGCTTACTGTGTCCCTGCCTCATTACATTGCAGACAGGTGGGTTTCCCTAGTGTCAATTACTTAAATAGAATTTCAGGATCCCTAGAAGTGCCAAAGCAGTGACTTTCAACCTGGCATGAACGTTGGACTTATCCAGGGGAGTTGTGAAAACATACTGACGGCTGGGTCCCACCTCCAGAAATACTGGCTTAGTTGATGATAATATGCCTGCACAGTGCCCTCAATGTTGGCCACGCAATAAACCCAGCCGGGGAGCATTTTAAAGTACTAACGCTGGGACCCCATCCAGACTTATTAAACAGGAATTTCTGGGGATGGGACTCGGGCAGCAGCATTTCTTTCAAACTCCCCAGAAGGTTCCAGCGTCCACCAGAGCTGAGAAGCACCGCTCAAAAGCTGTAGTTCGGACTTCAGCACATCGGAATCATCTGGCTAGTTTGCAGGAAACCAGAGTTTCTGAGGCAGGAGGACCGAGGTGGGGCCCAACATGTAGATTTCTAGCATGTTCCCAGGTGAGGCCAATGGTGTTGATGTGGGGATCTCACTTTGAGAATCACTGTGCTAAAGCTTTGACATTTTCTTGTTTTTGGTTACATTCACTATTTTTAAGACACTTTTTCTAAAGCTTCATTCAGTCACACACACACACACAAATACCACAAGGGACAATAAATAATAACACTGAGCAACAGAGATAACAGCTCACACTTACCGAACGCTGTATCACGTATCAGGCCCAGTACTAAGTGCTTTGCTATTAAGCCCTCCCTACAAGACTGTGTATGTGCTACGGTTATGACAATATTACGGCTCACGTAAATAAGTGGCATAACTGTGGTGACACATCTGTGGTGACACAACTAACACATGGCAAAGTCCAGATTAAAATCCAGGGTGTTCTGCCTCCAGGCCCAGGCTCTTAAACACCAAATTTTACTGCCTCAAGAACTCCTAATATCTGGGTGAGGAATTCCACAAAATAAAACATGTTTTAAAACATACCATTTGATTAGTTACGATTTTCTTCAAAGATACACAAATGTGCAAAATAATTTTAGAACAGCAATGACAAAGGAGCAAGAAAATCCTAGAAAAATGTGGCCCTAACAACAAAGTTTTAGGTTACATCATGCTAATGTGCCTGTGCAAAGTGGACTTGAACTCCATAAGCTGTTTGGAATTTAACCCTTTGTAAACTATGGGATGAAAAACCACGAGCGACACAGGTCCAGATGTATTTCTACAGTAGGTACAGTTTAATGCAAAACGTGGCTTTTCCCCTACGGTGACTTGAGCGAAATGCATGGGAACATTTCTTCTCTTCCCTGAATAATCTGGGCCTTTCCCAGTGGTAGTGGTGGTGGCGGTAGGGGGTGGGTAATGGGGGCATTTGGCTGGTACTTCATATTTAGAATTTTGATGTTATCCTCAAATGCATTTATCCATACAATCACAGAGAGCTAGGATTTAAATGAAAACATTAAATATACAACTTCAATTTTTAAATATAAATATTTAAAATAGCAGGATTTTAAAAATATCTTGATTTTGCTTTTCTTTACTTTCTAATAAACCAGAAGCTGAAAGAGAGGGGCCCACGCCTCTGTTTTAAGGGCCCTAAAAATATGTGGAGTCTATATTCAGGGAAATGTTCATTAGGGCTAATAACAGATGCCTGGAAAGAAAAACACAAGCATTCACAATTTTCCTTTTTTTCTCTTGAGAAATGTTTCTTATTTTCTTCGAAAATGCCAGGCACAAAATAATATGTTGCTTTTGCATTTCAGAGCATGAAATGAACATTTTCTTTTTAACACACAAAGAAATGTGCTCCTTGCAAATGGACTTAAGGGAGTGATAGGAAAGGCTTGTCACAGCCCCTTACTGAGTGTGGAGGGCCCATCTTTTAATGTTGTTGATACTACTTATTTTACGGATGTTCTAATTTACACTGTAGAATTTATAAAAGGAACTTACATTGGTATGTACTACAGCGTTGGACAGAGAAAGCTCTCACACTTCATGCCCAGATTGAAATTATATAAGCTGAGTATCTAAACTGCCTTGACAACCTATAATAAGACCCTGGGCATCAGGACATGGTAATATGAGGTTACTATATCCGTAACAAGGAAACAAAGGCATTAAAACCTAATATAATTACAGAACTCTGTGTATAAAAATGTAACAAAGTTTAACTCACACATATAGATAGCAGAAAAGACCAGTACAGAAATGACTGGAGACAGATTTAGGGGAAATGATCAATTTTACAGCCATGCTTACCTCTGGAACCTGGGACGATCCAAAGCCAAAAACACGAGGCCACACAATGATTTTCACAGGGTGGAAAGAGATTTTCAGTTCGCGAAGTAGGACAAAAATGAAATAGATTGTTTGAGAACATAAATAATAATTTGGGACAGCATCAATGACAAGCAGAATGATAGCATCTTATTTACATGAAAAATCCACAACTCTGTGACTGACAGGAACAGCTCTGATTTAGTCATGGAGTTTTCATCTCTAGAAAGACTTGGAATGAGACTCTTTTGAGCAATATGACATTCTAGTCGATTTCTTATGGCCAATATGCCCTAATTTAATGTATATAGGAATTCTATCAAGTTAAAGGCTTCTGGAAATTCCATACTAACTTGTCAAGTTTTATAGGCTATGCACAAAAAGGAAATATAAAGAGAATCAAAATATAAGCCCTTTTTCCTGTTGTTCTGTGATACATAATAAAACAGTGCTACTTATTTATTCTTTGGACTAGAGTGCTAGTTCACAAAATTGCAAAATATTCTGAACTGACACCACATTACCATAATATTGATTCAGGATATTGAAAGATATTGCTTCTGCCAGTCTCAAACGCACATGTCTGTTTGCCCTTTCTCTCCCCAACACTTCCTTGGTTTATTTTGACCCTATGATTAAAAAGTGTTCTCTATAGAGTTAAATTGTATGGTCTTTCCCCTTCACAGGAATTAATGTACTTTACGGAAAAAGTTAAATAGAACATCTAGGAAAACCAATGGAAATTCAGACATAGGAATGTAGAATCCACTGCTAATTTTCAAACCAACTCATTCTGATGCTAAATATGAGTTTACCAAACATAAGACTTTGTAGTGCAGCCTGAAAGAAATATACTCTTTATATCAAAAAGGGCTTAAGTATAAGAATGTGCTAGTAATTTCAGAATATTAACTACTTTCTGAAAGATGACCATCATAGTAAATGTTTAAACAAAATTCTGTGTGTAGCTTGCTTAGCAGAGATGAAAATGCATTAGCAGCTTACCTGGAGGACCAGTGGGGCCTTTCCTGCCTGGAAGTCCAGGTAGACCCTTCTCTCCTGGTGGCCCAGGAAGTCCATGTGGCCCCTGCGGCCCCGGGAATCCCATGGGTCCTGAAAGAAACATAAAGTGAGGCCATTGGAATGAAGCACTATAGAGACAATGATAGTTTGATGCACTGAATTCAGAGATTCACTCCAGCAAAATGCAGGACAAAGCTGGCCTTAGAGTCAAGAGTAGCCTCCCTTTGTTCCGTAAGGCTGAGAAGGGCTGCATCTGCCTGAAGAAAACACAATGGCACAGTCCAAAGGACTAAGGAAAATGGTTCCATGATCAAAGCAAAACTAAATTAGAATGAAAAGCCCTGTAATCCTGAACTGTCTCTGCGATAGTCAACAGACTGGAAACAAAGAGAAAACAAGGAAATAATCTCTAATATCTGGGAACAACGTGCCTCTCCGCCTGAATTCATACCATGCTCTTCCTCACTCGCCAAGTTTCAGGCACACCAACGATTCAGTTCCTTGGACAAATTGTTCCTTCTCTTCTTTCCATCCATTAAGTCCTCCTCATTCTTTAGCATTCAGACCAAGTCTCACCTCTGCAGGGAAGCCCTCCCTGGAATCCCACCCAAAGTGCGGTTGCTTTTTGATAAGCTCTTCATTCCGAGCACTTAGCTTGGTTTATACTGATGTCTCCTGAGTGTGAATGTCTGTCCTCCTGTGTGAAATGCTAGGCTTAGTAAGAGTGAGGACCCTTTAAATTTGTTCACCACTACATTCCTGTAGGTGCCTGGTAAACGTTTGTGAAATCGATAAAATATTTCCTTTACTTAAATAAGTAAGTTATAAAAGGTAAACCAAAGAAACTCCCTTGCCCTCTTTCCAGTAAAGAATTATTTGGCCCTTATATTCTCTGGAATGGGAGTTAAGAAGCATGATTGGTGGTTCAACCAATATTTCTAACTCCCTGTGAATCCATGGGTAGGTCGCTGTTATTTACATGGCATGCTATTTCTCCAGTCCTGACGCTTATGTCCAGGTGCAGATTTATTCTCTAGAGTAACAACTAGGGAGGAAGACTATTAGCCAGACCCTTCCTCCTTCCTCTTGGTGACTAGAATGCTAGAGTGCTACCATGTCTGTTCAATTTTGAGGTTCTATAATTGGAAGACCACATACCTGCAGATATAAGATATATTCTCTAAAATTGATTTTATTGCTAATAAAGGTGAAGAGGGTTGCTTCATACTGTTGTACAGGTTGCATACTGCCCAATTCCAGAGATGCCATTTGCACTGTAGTCATGGCAGCCTCAGAGTGATTTTGATCTCCCCTGTGCCTTACTCTTTGGCCTTATTTCACATTTGGTTCAGAAGCCAGGCAGGGTGCTAGTTATTTGGCTCCGTGTGCAAATGTCAAAAGTTGTTTCGCTGATACTCAACTTCCTTATTTACGAAATAAGGGAGTTCAAATGGACAATCATTATTGGTCTCTGTTCAACAAAAAAGTTTTTTGAATCTATTAATAATAATTCTCTAAAATTCTGGTGACCAAAAACTGACATGCCCAAATATTAGCAGTTGGGTAAAAATTAATTTAAGTGAGTATTTTAGCCTTAAATAGTGGGGGACCCTTGCATGAATATCAAAAAGCAAAGTCAGCAGTCTAAAACCGAGCTGTCCATTATAGAAACTCCTAACCGCGTGGCTATTTAGCACTTGAAATGTGGCCAGTTCAAACTGAATCATGCTGCAAGTGTAGAACACATGCTGGATTTCCAAGGCCAGAGGAGGAGTGGCTTATTTGGGAGGGGAACCAGGTTTGCATAATCAGCTCAATTATCTCATTGATAACTTTATATTGAGTATATGTTAAAACAATACTATTTGAATATATTATGTTACATGGAATAAAGTATGTCAGTGAACTTCACTTGTTTCTTTTGATGTTTTCAAATGTGACTACATTTTTCAATTGCACATGCAGGTTGCATGATGTTTCCATTGTTCAGTTCTGGTCTGGAAGATTATCAAGAGTATTACTCATAACGAAAGATGAACTTGTGTTTCTTCCTTTTACTTGTCCAACTTTTACCCAAACTTCAGGACTCTTTGGGAAAGTCAGGACGTTTTGGAAATCTAGTCACTGTTTGCATAGAAAATAGAAGTTCCAACATGGTGGTGCAGCACCCTGGCTCCTCAGGGGTAAGGTAACGAAAGTCTTTACATGCTACTGAAGGAACAGCTTGCATTCATACCTTTCTGGCCGTCCTTTCCATCACATCCTGGAGAGCCTTTGCGCCCCGGAGGGCCTGGCGGGCCCGGGGGACCTGGCAGCCCCGGCAGACCGTAGTCACCTGGCTCCCCTTTCAGAACGTCAACGCTCCCAGGGGGGCCTGGGGGCCCAGGTGCTCCTGACCACAAAGATGAGGCAAAAATATTCTTTTAGTCAAAGACAAATGTGTATACTGTCTCCTTGAGAGCTTCTGAAGAAAAGCAATTTAATGATTCGCAAGCAAGGGATGGGAGGAGTTAGAATAAGAAAGTCAATAGTATCAGAAGGAAACCAGAGTGGGGTCACATGAAGCCCACGTTGAGAAATAGCGTAGATAATAGTAAGTTAGTAACTGTTAGACAAACTGAACCTACGCAAAACCTTCTCTCCCTTCGGAGCCATTCCTTTTGAAAATATCATTTCATGGTTTTTGTTTGCATTCCCTCCTCACTGCTTTGTAAGATGAATGTGAGGCCCAGTTGAGGCTGGGGTGCAGGGGGTGGGGGGCTCTCAGGACCATATCAGGACCAGAACTTGGGTCCTCCTCACTTATCCATCTGCCAAATTGACGGGGCTGCTTAGGTGCTTCTACTCTGCCACTCTCTGATCCCACATCCCCGCAGGGCTGGCAGCATCTAGCAAAAGGAGCATGGCTATCACTGGCCGTGATTTTCTCATACCTCTTGGGCCATCAGGGCCAGGAGGTCCCCGATCTCCAGGTGGACCTGACTCAGGAACAACACCCTTAGGAGCTCTTCCTGTGGCACCTGCAGGGCCAGGTGGTCCTGGTCTCCCTGCAAATAAACACATTCAGATGCCAGCCTCATTACCTTTGAAAGGTTTTGATTTAGTTATTGAAAGAAGGACAAAGTGTGCTGCTTCTTACCTGGGGGCCCTGGGAGACCTTTTTCTCCAAAGGGGCCTGGAGGAGAGATACCCGGGCTCCCAGGGTCTCCTGTCTCTCCTTTTAGCCCAGGTATTCCCACTGGACCGGGTGGGCCCATATCATGCAAACCTTAATAGGGAAAAGAGCATTAATCCTGTATCTCATCCTTGCTTGTCCCTGTTATGCTGTCTGGAAAGGAACCGCTTCCCAACAGTGGCAGAGAAGTGGCTAGTTCTGCAGAGACCGACCACTGGCTGCAACGGTGATCCAAACGGCTGCGTGCTATTCCTGGGTCGCCGCTTCTCTCTTACAGCTCCCACACTGGTTAACCACAGGTTTGATTTCTTTTATGATTATTTCCCAGATTAAAAAAAAAAACACAACAGCTTGGAGACAATCCCAACCCTCCACGTTCTACAATGGATAGAGCAAAATCAAATGACATACAACAATAAATAATTACAAATAAACTTCTTTGAAATTTGAGGTGGAAACTGGCATAATTAGAACTATTGTGGAATTTCACACTGAAAAGGGAGAACATCAATGATTTCTTGGAAGGGGAAAACATTTAATTGGACTATTTGGAAGAGCCACTGAATGAATCCTAAGTGACTGAAATTACTACGAAGAAATTTTTCCAAACTATAAAGATATTGCCTCTCTCCCACAATAGATTCAAAACTAGTAGCACAATTAAGCTGTTCCCTGTGGTCACTCAAATCTGCATGTTGCGTTTCAGCTACTTTGATTATAAGCAATTTTTCTGAGAAAGTAACACAACAAGTATGCATTATATTAATGAAAGGAGCTAAAATGCAGTTATTGAAGATTAACCTATTAGCAATGTCAAAAATAACAGCAAATTCTTCAGGTAATTTGTTTTAGCAGTGGCTGTAAAAGGATGCTAAAAGTACCAACTAGATTCATGTCGTTGTACATGACGTTACTATGCTGAAAACAATACAAAAATTTTAAAATCCCAACCATTTATTTGTTATTATAACATTTTGAAATCTAACTCCATTAATGCAATTATTCAGAGTATTTTTAGCAGAGAGTCCCAAGTAATGCCAACAAAAGGCACTTTGAACCAACTATTCCTTCTTAAATAGGGTTTTCTCAAATGTCCTTTTTGTATGTCATTGTCAGCACTAAAAATACTTCCAACTCTATGTCTCTAACCTAAGCCAAATTTTTAGTTTCACCCCTAAATCTCATGAAGTGAGCAAACACCGGGGTGGGTGGGTACTACTTTATGTCATGGTCCACTGATTGAAGCTCAATCTCTCGTGAATGGTTTTATCTTACCTGAAGCACCTTTGGATCCTTTCTGACCCTTCAAACCGTGCAAGCCGCTCAGGCCGGGCAACCCAGAGGGACCTGAAATACACCACAGGCCTGTGACCCAAAGGGAAGCCCAGCCGCTGGTACTCACTCCGGCAGCAACCGCAGGCACTACGGGCAGAGGGTGCGCTGATGGGGAAGGCGGGCAGACCCCGCAATCTGGATGGCATTTGGAGGGGGGCGGAATCCAGGCCCCCGATTATTTAACACTTTCATCTGATGGAGGTTTTCTTCCAAGACAGCTTAACACATATGTTTCTTTGCTTTTAAAGTACTGCTGTTGGTTTATGACACTATCGTGACCAGATTTGGTCTAGAATTACTGAATCGTGGCACAGTGACCTTTGATTTTATGGCAATAAAATCATCCTAGATGAGGAAAGAGATCAAATGGGAGCGAATCCAAGCCTCCGACCTCCCAGGCTCGGGGTCTTTGCAGCCCAAGGTCTGCAGGCTCTAATTTCTTCAGGATCTACTCATAGAAATGCAGTGAGACAAAAGGCCCCCTGGTGCCCAAGGTGAGCTGAACACCTGCGCTACCTAATCTGACTGCAAGCCCAGCCCTGCTGCTCGGGGAGCAACGAGCCTGCAGGGCAACTGTGGCTGCAGCTCTTTCTTTACAACTTTCTTCAGAACCATTCCGATGCCTTTTTACAGAAACTAAGTTTATTATTTCATGACGATCACTGAAAATCTGGTCTCTGTCACTCAGCTACGTGCCTGCCCACAGGTCTTGCCCAGTGACTGATGTGGGGATGAAGCTGCTCCTTAGCCCGGCCCAGCCTGGTAAACCTTCCTGTCTCACCGGTGGGTCTTCCACCAGTAGCTGTTCTTTCTCATCCAAACTGAGTTATCTCTCAAATTTGGGATAAGAATATGACTAAACACACAGAAAGTGCCTCTCACCTACTCCTGTGACACCTGCATAGGGCTCTCCTGATCATTTATGTCTGTCCCACGCTGTACAACAACCATGTCTTTGGGTAACTGTCTCCTCCATGCAAGAGTAAATTGGAATTCAAGACGAGGTCCTATTAGTCTTTATATCCCCACACTTAGCATAGCAGGTGTTCGATAAATGTTTGTTGAATGAGTAAATGAGAAAAGGTGAAGCAAGGCCGGTGAGGGAGAAAGCTATGAAAAGGAGTAGACTACAATTTCTACTTGTATGCCACATCTTTCTTTGGTAGATTTATGGAACAAATATGATTTAGAGGAGTTCGAGGTATCCATTTACATATAAATAATTCAAGTGCTAATTATTGCCTATTCATTAAAGCAAGTCCTCTGTGGACTTCTTATTAGAAGATGTTACCGTGAGTTGATTCCATCCTGTTTATCAACAGCACTTGCAACACACGGTTGTTATGCTCTTTTTTAGATCTAAACTTTAGATTGGTTCAAATGAGCTGTATTCTCTTGCACCAAAAAAAAAATGGGAATGCATCTTTATTTTCCCTAAATCTTTTATTTCCTAACCACTTTTAACAGTTCTGGCTTAGTTTACTTTCCAATCCTCTTTCCTACTTTATGAGCCAACGTTTTAAGTTTGCACCAAAACAACACACAGACCTTCTTCATCTGCCAAATCTGGATATTTATTGCAATCTATGTGAAATGATAATAAATTTTTTGAGGGACCACTTGCTACTTCCATGTGTTTTGACCTCCAGCTTTAGTCACCAAGATTGATGACTTGGGGGACCTGGCTGGGGTGGAATGTCCCAGCTTCTGCCAACTCTCCATTGTCACATCAACACATCCAGATCCTGGGTTGTCACGGTCCCAGCCTCTCCCGATTGTTGAACTGGCCGACCCTTATCTGACCCAATGTTATCTTTCTAAATTGAATGCAGCTACATCTGAGTAGGGTTTTAAGGGTAATTTTTCCTTTTTACTGAAAGCTTTTTATCAGTCCCATCTCTAAATCAGAAAGTTGCTCATGCATAAAATATATACAGTGCAGATGAGAGGCAATTAGGCTAACAAAGCACATTTCTGGGTAATGAGGAATTTTTATTCACCTCTCTGGTCGTCCTACTGCTTAACAACCATCATTTAAGGCTGCGTCGTGCCGCACTCTCGAGCCGGGTGCTCTCCCTCCATCAGCGAATCTAATCTCCACCCCAGCCAGAACTGTGGCCTCCTTCTCCATTAGCCATGGACTCCTTGAGACTGGATCCCCACTCTCAGGCTGTATTTTGTTCTAAAGCCTGAAAACACTAATCTACATCCAGGAGCCTTTATACAGGTTTATACTTTTAACAGGGTGACCAACACATCCCTGTTTGCCTGGGACTTTTCTGGTTTACCACTGAAAGTTCCGCATCCTGAGATACGTGCTCAGGCCCGGGTGAAACAGGACAGTTGGTCACCCTCACTTTAAAGCTGGTGGAGAAGAGAGAACTTTGTGACTATATGCAGTGGTTGAAAAACTTTGAAAGTGCTTATCAAAAAAGATTCTGAAATAAGATTTAAATTTTTTAAAAAATTCAGCCAATACATGAGTGCCTACTAAGAGTGTAAGATACGGTTTCCTAATGCACAGGGCATCAGTCCCCTAAATGTACCTCGTGACAGGTGCTGACAAGACAATGGGGAATCCTGACTTGGCAGAACAGACAGGCAATTACACGGTGTGGTAAGTGCTGTGGGGGCAGGGCAGCACGGGGACAATTTAGTTGTAAAAAGGGGAAAGAACACATCTATGATTTTCATAGCAGTAAGGTGCATGGCATTTCTTTCCCCGTAAGTCATCTCAACGTCCTTTTTTCTTATGAAATGTCTCAGTTGCCACCAGCCAAAATATTCAATCCACATTCTTAACAGTTATTGTCATGCTGCAGATAATTTTCATTAGGTTTCCATTATTCCAATCGTATATTAATGCCCAACTACAACTTGGGTGTTTTCCTTTAAGAGGACATATGTACTTAAAAATTTAAATCTAGGAATCAAGCCATTTTTAGCATATGTTTAAGTTAAAGTTGAAATTTAATTGAACACAAGGCAGGACTCAAGATCCATATGGCTTGTTCTAGCAGAGCAAACAACTTTGAGTTCAGCAGCTGGTTTGTTCAAACAAGATAATCAGTCCCCTTGACTTATTTAGAACATACTTCAAATATTTAGTTTCTCAGTTCAAAGTGTTTCTGCTGGAGTGTGGTTCATTTCTATATCAGCATGATAAACTGCAACAATGGATTTATACTGCAGACATTTTGATTTTTAGGAATATATTTAGTTGTTTTGTTTTTTTAAAGACTGGTTGTTCACTGGGCTGTGTGCAGTGAAACAGTGTCACTCTGTGGCGAGGAAGCACAACTGCAACATCTGTCTGTAAGTGGTATGAAAATGTGGATTGATACATTTATTTCTTCACCTTCTCTTTTTAACACACTCACTACTTCATAGCACAGAATTATGATGCAATTGGAGATTAATTTTTGAGTGGTTTTGTTAGGGATCAAATTCATTAGCTATTAGCTTTTTAATAGCATGTCATACCGATATTATGTGATAAATGCAAACTATTTCAAGGGAAAGAAGAACCAGCAATAGTAGCATAAGCCTTGTCATTTTGTATACTGTTATAGCACCGACACACTTGAAAATTCTTGCTGTTTTACTAAACAAGGAGTTTAGGAAGAAGTGGAAATGCAGTAGGAGTAGTTAATAATGGCAGAGGTTTTCTTTGGTTCTTTACCAACTTTGCCTCCCAGAAACAAAAAAGTATCAAAGAATCCCCCATGAGGGCTACAGAGATTGTCAGAGACAGGAAATGGCCACAATCACCAGAGGCACTTTTGATCATTTTGCTTGAAACTCTAAATTTATCATGAATCACTGGACTTCACATTACTAAAAGGGTCAATGAAAATGGAGATTAGTACAAAGCTATCTGGTGTTGTGTTGGAAATACGTGAGTGTACCACCTCTTCAAAATAAATGGCTTCTTGCTGCAGAACGTCACCAAGTGATACACACCATGCTACAACTTGCTGAAAAACTGGAATTATTTCAAAGCTATTTGATGAGTGAAGAGGAGAAAGTGTGGGAAAACAGCGTTTGGATTTTCAAAACAATAAAATGATTAATCCCTGAAGAAGGGGTTTCCAACTCTTCTGAGATAACGTACTTTTCATTTAACCAAAATGTAGTATATGTATGAGTCAATGAGAAAAGGCAGGCAGAAGGAGAATGGATAAAAGAAGAGACAGAGAGAACCTGGTTACAGGACTCTACCAAGTAAGGCTTGAACCATCAACTGTGGTTGAAGTGAAGACCTCAACCTCCTGGTTACTAGCTCAGTTGTTCATGCTTCTATTTGTCTATTCATTCATTTATTAATTTATTCATACCACCAACCAATACACTTCTTAGGTATCTGCTGGGTGCCAAGAATATTTAAAAGGTCCTTGCTTTTTAAAAAATCATATTCTATTTGGTGAGAAAGACCTCTAAACAAACAAATATGATATAATATAAGTGCTATGCTAGAGGTATACACAGAGTACCCATGGAAAAAGTACTTTTTCTAAAATGGAAGAAATGGACTGAAGAGGGATAAATACCATAAATGAATAGGAGGGCATGAGGATGTGTTAATAACAAGTATTATATTATATTATATAATAACCAGACTTACAAACAATCTAATATTACCTTTAAAGGCCAAGCAAGTCAACCAGAAAAACATTATTCTTTATTTAGCAAAGATAACAAATACTAATTACTCTTATCTGTAGCATCTTATTCCTTTATCTTTCTTCCACTTATCCCATTGTAAATATATATTTATTTCCATATATATTTTTCATGTCTGTCTCTCCTTTTAGATTGTGAGCTCCACGAGGGCAAGAATCATGTCTAGTTTCTTCAAACCTGTGCACCCTGCTCCTACCACAGAATCTAGGACATAAACGAACCTTAACCATCTGTAAAGGGAATAAGTGAATAGGCCTGAACATTACAAAAAGCGCAGGATAAATGCCCTCAGAAATGAGATGGTAACGCCACCATTCTGGATAGTCCCCAGTGGAAGGCCGGTCAGGAGGCTAGAAGGGCACCGCCTGAGCCCTGGGTAAGAAAGGGTAGGAAGAGGCCAATGGCACCCCTGGGACACCCATCGTGGCATAGCCAAGGGCAGTGTCACTCGCAGGTGCAGGAAAGGCACCATGACTTTGCCCTTGTTGGGCTGGATCTGCGGATGGGACGAGCTTCCTTTTGACTTACCTTGTATTCCTGGAGGACCTGGTATCCCTGAGTCCCCCTGGAGACCCCTTGGCCCAGGGTCCCCCATTTCTCCTGGACGTCCATTCAGCCCAGGCATCCCCTGATCACCTGAGGATGACAGGAAGGTTTTGAAGATACCCAGATGATAAATGAGTTACATTCCCTGGGAAAGACACCTATGTTCTCAACATCTGAGTAACTGGGAACATTGCTTTATTACTTTTCCTTTCCACACCTCTTAGCTGGAGGGAGAAAAATACACTTAACTTCAGGAGGAGAAAATACACTTTTGAATGAATGAAGTTACCCATCATAATTTAAAACTTTCTCTTTTTTTCTGAATCAGCAGGAAAAGGATCCATTCAAATCCTGCGCTGTAAGTGTTGCATCTGTTTTACATGTAAAGGAGAACAAAAATGCCGGCGTCCTGAATGGCGGGTGAAACAGAAAGGGCTACCCATGGGAGGCACTTTACAGGTGCTGTCTTAGTTTATTCCCAGTCACTCGTGACACCCAGAGAGACAGGACTAGCTTTACAGGTGAGGGGCAGGTAAGTTTAAGCGACCTGTCCAAAGCCATGGTCTGGGAAATGGCAGAGGCATATGTGAACCTAGATCTAAGTAAAGACTGGCTCTTTCTGATCCTCCAAGAGAGAGAGGAGTGCTCAGGAAGTTTCCAGACTTCCTTTCAAGGTACCTGGACACCCTGGTGGTCCAGAGGAGCCGGGCAGTCCTGGCCTTCCGGGTGGTCCTCTGGGCCCTTGAACACCAGGCAGGCCCTGCTCTCCAGGGGCTCCAAATTGTCCTAAAGAAGGAAGGTCAAACATTTGAGTAGTTGCATATTACACTTTGAGACGGTGAATCTACAAAATTACCAAATTCATCCCTCACTATTCTTCTCTATGTTTACTTTCTTATATTCAAATAGTTTCCATTGAAAAGGAAGAGAGCATTAAGGAACAATCAAAAATAAAATGCCCATAATCCCACCACCTTAACACAATCTTCCCTATGTGCACACATACAAGTAACAACCACAACTGTATATTCTGATTTTTAAAATTAGTATTGTGTCATAAGTAATTTTCCAAGTTTATCGTAGTTTTCTTATCATTTTTAAGTGACTGGCTGATAATTTACTGAATCAATCTTAAATTAATTAATCTAACTTTCTTCTACTACTGGCCATTCAAGTTATTTCTAACTTTCTGTTGTTATGCATCATGATCTTTATACATCTTTAATCAATTTTTTTCTCCTGTTAAATTATTCCATTAGGGAAAATTCCTAGGAGTAGAATTTCTAGGTAAATAGTATACTTTGATTTTTAATGCATTTTTAAATGTGAAGTATTTAAAGTAAATCATAGTCATCATGGAATTCCATTCCTAAATACTTCAGGAGGTAAGTCTGAAAAATAAGAACATTTTTCTGTGTTGCTGAAATAACATTATCACAGCCAAGAAAATTAATAGCCATCCTTAACATCATCCAATGCTCATTCCATACTTGAATTTCCCCAAATGTCCCCTTAATGTCCTTTGCAGTTGGTTTGTCCACATTAGTTTCCATTCCAGAATCATCCACTGCAATCTAATGGATATGTTTCTTAGATTTTTAAAAATCTAAAACAGTCCCTTTCTCATAACAATGACTTGCTGAAGAGAAAAGTTCAGTTCTTCTCTGATCTTCTAGAACAGACCATTCAACATTTGGTCCTTGATACAGGTTGCAAAATGGTTTGCAGTGAGTGTGGCTCCGACTCACAGCACCATACGTGAGCCACCCATGGCTCAGTCAGTGATCACCACTGCAAGAGCAGACCATGTTCTTACTGAGGACTTTTAGTTTGTTGGCTTGTTTTCTTGCTAATTTAGTAAAGATAAATGATATTTCAAACCCTTTAAACTACATTTCTTTTATTACTAGAGAAGACTATTTCCCCATGTATTTATTTATAATTTATTTATTTACAATTTATTTACATGAATTACTTATGTTATAGGAAAAACCAATGGTCTATGCTGAAAATCACTGGTTGAATGCAAATAAAAGACATGGCTCTGGTATGTGCAAAGCCATGGTAGGGACTTATAATCATTAGTTACCACCATACACATGAAACCAGCCTATCTCCACCATATCTCTTCCCCAATGGAATTTAACATCTATCAGCCTCACTATGTGTTATTTTATTTATTTATACTGAAAACCTTCCCACAGTAAAGGTAAGACAGCATTATTCTCATCTCCAAATGGAAACACAGAAGCATTAAAAAAAAACCCTGTCTCCCAAATGTGGGGTTGTGTTAAGAACAGGACTTCTGAGTCAATCTGTGCTGTATTTTCCCTCTGCATTGACGGCAGAGTGGGCGGGACTGCACCCAGCACAACTGTATATAATCCCCAAACAAGCTGCAGACCTGTGCCTTCCTGTGAGGCTCATTCAGATTCCATGCTGCTTTTCCCAGTCAATGAAAATACACATTTAAGTAAACTCTATGCTGGTGAGTAACATATAACATAATTTAAAAATTTCTACTCTGAAACCATGGCATATGGGAAAGGGAACAATTTCAATGGTGAAAACCACAGGAGACCAGACAAATTAGGCAAAATTTCTGAAAAAGTCAGCCTGAGTGTAAATAATTCAGGTTTATGATTTCTAACTTAAAATACTAGGTGATATCAAAGGCCCTCACTTTGGATTACTTTGAGCTTATAACATTTTAGTATCTTCAGGGTTCACATAAAAATACCAGTGAGTGTGGAAAAATGTCTTAATGTTCTGCTGCTGCTGCTTATTGTACTTTACATTTGTACCGTAATTTTCAGTTTACAAATTCCTTTCAAGGTATCTCATCTGATCCTCAGAATAACCACATAATATGCATAGGGCCAGTTTACGGGTGAGGAATCTGAGGTCAGAGAAGATACTCAACTTGCCCAAGATCACAAGCATAGTGACAATGGCGGTTGACTTTGAGCCACTGTGTTTGCCTTTCTGAGACTCCTCACTTTGGTATTTGCTATGAACTTCCATAAGGCTGACCTCAAAACTATTTTTCCCATCAAATGTACTCTTCAGTTATATGTTCAGTCAAAATATTATTCTATCTAAATATATTTGTCCATGTCAGAGGTTAAAGACCCACAGGAAAGTGGCGGGAAAGGAAGTTTTTGCCACTGTACTAGCTTGTTGTTCTGTTACACTTCCATTTTGGCAATCTTATGGTATAAAAACAAAGAAAATAAAATTTTCCATAATAGTTCTGCTCAGATATTCTTTCTGTTTATGAAATGAAACGTGGCTATTGCCACAGGGAATTTTACGGTAATGCATAAAATCACTAGTATGAGGTATTCTAATTTACAAGAGACCCATCTAAATACAAACCTGGCTTCTAACCTGACCACTATCAGCTGAATGCTCTTGGGCATAACTAGTTGAACCAGTCAACTGTACATGGACACTTGTTCTATCCATGCAATGAATGTCCCTGTGCCTACATCTAGTACACTTGTCTGAGTATAGGCTCTAGATAAATTTCTAGGAGTGGAATTCCTAAGTCAAAGGATATGCATGTGTTAAATATTGATGCATGTTTCCCTAGCATCCAGAAAGGGAGTACCAATTTGTACTTCCAACATTTTTTGAAAGAGAAACACATATGAGTGCAAAGCAGTACAGCAAAAAGTCCTTAGACTGTTTTCCCCTCTAGGGTCCTGTTCTGTTGGCTTAAACTCAAATGATTTCCCTTTCCCTATGAAGCACGGAACACCAGCGCCTCTCTTCTGCCGGGGGTCATCTAATGCAGCTAGTCGTGGCCTCAGCTGTTGGCAAGAACTCAATGGTACATCACAATTCATTCTGAAGGATTCTATGTTAACTGCTCTTGATAAACAAAATATTGTTGTTTTGAACAACTTAGCTTTCTTGTTGGTGATGAGGTATTACGTTTGCTTGATTTGGTTTTTAGTAAATTAGAGTAAATTCAGTGATAGCTCAACAGTGGCATGCCTCATTAACATTCTCATATGCTTTTCTCAGTAGAAAGAAAGGGCCGGAATGACAGCTTGTGGCTGTATTCAGTGTGAGTGGTTATTGCTAATGCATCATTTTAAATTATAGAGATTGCAGAATAGTCCAACTTTTAATTGCTTGCGATATTCCTTTTTGACTTTGTCTAAATCTGGGCATGCCTCAGGGAGTTTATTGTTGTGTCAACATCATCAGTTACATGAACCATGATGGAAAAAATTGAGACTCTCTGGTGTATGATCCTGGTGTTCTTTTAGGCCAGGGATGCCATGGCAGTGTTTATACATAATCCTTTGATATATATCTTAATGTGCAAAGAGGGAAGAAAATACTGAAAAAATCATTGCCAGCTAGAAGGCAAAAATAATTGTTCTATTTTTCAAACTAAACTATTCTTTTTTGCTTTAATAAGAAAAAGATGCAGCTATACCTTGACATCCAGGGCCACCTGGCTCACCCTTTGGACCAGGTGGACCAAATTGACTGGCAGGGTCACCTTTGTTTCCTGTAAGTGATAAAATGCATGTAAGAAAATTTAATTTGGTCTCATACAAGTTACTTAATAACTTTCATAATATTTGTCTTTATAGTCTATCTTCAAACACTTCAGGAGAGTATTTTTTAATTCTCTTTTTCCTAAACAAAGACAAATAGAAATATAGATGCAAGAAGTGATTTAAACATAATGTGCATACACATAACATACAATTTTATAGTTTGTAACAATCATAAGGAAATATAAATCTTGATAAGTTTGAGTCTTTAAGTCCCTAAAAAATTTTCAAATTTAGGTTTCCATTTAAGAAATTACTTGGCACTGAGTGACTATATCCTTATGTTTGTTTTAGAAAGAAAAAGCAGAAATTGTCACTGTTACAGCTGCTGCAGTTGCATTTCAAGCTCTCTTATAAGGAAGCTCAACTCAGTGTCCTTACAAAAATAAAATCACAAAGGCATACTTCTTTGATCACTTCACAAGCAATGGCACATTTGAAAGTCACTGTAGGCAGTGACTCCCAGAGTAGCACAAAGCTATTGGACACTGCTGCATAATGCTTGAGACACAAGGACCCACAGTATAGTTGGGAGCCAGTTTCAAGTGAAAGACTCAAAATGGAGTGGGAGGGGAGGACAAGACAGCTGATGGGGTTACAAGAGAACAGGAAAGGTGCATTAGACATGTCTTACAGCACCTGCCCACTAACACCTGCTTCTAAGGGGGTCCCACCTGCACCTTGTGGAGGCATCTCTCCCACCTGATCCTGCCCCTAATCATGGCTAATTGATTGAGGGGTGGGAATCTGATCCATTCCAGGCCAGCCAGTCTTCCCTTGAGAAGTTGGAATAAAAAAGTGAGAATTTGAGGTCCTCGGCTATTGGGGCAGAAATCAAAAGGATTATCATGAGTTGCCATGATGTAGAACATGTTGGAGTACAACTCAAACATCCAGAAATATCCAGAGAAGATACTGAATAAAGAGTGATGACGCCAGTTGGTAGACAGGCAAGTAAAAAAAGACCATGAGAAAAAGCAAGAAACCATGGCTTGCCAAGGGCCAGGTCCCAAGTAGCCTTATGGTCTGGCAGAACTGTCTCCTATCTGTGGGCTTCATGAGACATCTTTGACTCCAGGGACCTTGAGTGCATTTCAACTCCTTGAAAACATGGCCCAATACAAGTATGAAAGAAATGAGAAGAGGTAGGTTTGTACTGTGAAAGAAAGGTAAAGAGACTATAATAAATTTATCAGTAAGCAGAAAAGGAGTAATTTCTGAACCCTGAAGCTTATAAAATATCAAAATCAAATATAAAACTTCTCTCTTTGCAACCATTTCTGAAGAAGAAATCGAGATTATTCTTTCTGAATAAATGAGCATGCACAGTTCATGTTTCTTACAACAATATTATTTATAGAATGTCTCTCAAAGTGGTAAATGAGAGGATTTTAGGTGGTTCATTGATTAGTATTCTATATTTTAACGTTATTTATTTTGATTTATATTAAAATAAAGTGTAAGTGTACACTAAACCTATGAATTAACAGACAGCGTAGTTAAGGCTAAGGTTAAAAAGGTGAATCATTTTAAAGTAGATCTAAAGAAAAATATTAACCCAATGGTATATCGAGATAGTGAAAATATTGAAAGTTTTATGCAAACATTGCAATTTAATATATTCTGATGTTTGTTTGTTTGTCTGTCTGGATAAAGTGTTAATGAAACTTTTCTTTTTCTGAGGGCATTTTTGACCTTGGGTTAACTTTCTATTTCTGTTTCCCTGAAAATCTGATAAGGGTAGAATATCAGTTGTGTTATAAGGCAACAACATTGTTTTGGTACAAGACATTCTGCAGCCTATTTGATAAATAAAGTTTTATTGGAACACAGCCACACCACTTTGGTTATATTGTCTATGGCTGCTTTCATGCTACAACAACACAATTGAGTAGTTGTGACTGAGATCATATAGCCCACAAAGCTAAAAATGTTCATGATCTGGCCTATGGTAAAAATAGGGCAATTGTAAATGACATCTGGCTTGGGAATTCTTAAGTGAACTCTTAACACCAGGTGGGAAGTCATGGCTTTGGCCTCTGTGTCCTGTGATTCTTGTAACTAGGACTCTAAAAGCTCTACTTATGGAGTCCTTAGAAGTGCTACAGGCTCCTGTGGGACATGGAGTTTCCAAGCCAAGGTGGACACAAGCCCACCAATGTAGTTCAAGTCTCCTTGCACCAGACCTGTTACTTGAGGGGCTGTGATCACTCCATGGATGGCTGCTAGGACTCTCACTGAGGACAAAGACCCCAATGTACCTGCAGGCATGCTGTTTTCTATCCGGAACCCCTGGATCTTAGTGACAAATGTGGACCAAATGTGTCTTGAGTGTTTCTCTGTCTAGCAGAGTCTAAGAAGAGCCCCTTGGATGTCCACTTTCTTTGACGCACTTTGCTTGTCATGCAAAAGATGTGTGCTCACAATGTTACAAACACCCAGGACTATACATTTGACAGATGGCTGCTGTATTTCCAAACCGTACCTTTAGGTCCTCTTGCTCCATCAATTCCTGAAAACCCAGGGGGGCCTGGAGAACCTGGCTCACCCTGACAATTTAATGGAACAGAAGACTTTAATCAGATTTCAGATACAAATGGTATATGTATGACATGATCCAGTTATAACTTTCTGTAACCAATTTGGTTTTTAGAATTTGCAGTGGTAATGAAAATTCAAATACATTGCAAGCATCCTGCTATACATGTCTAGTTTTTAAAAGCTGATAAAACTCCAGCATTAGAGCTATCAGTAGGAACAGGCAGCACCCCATTCTCCATACTTGCTTTCAAAATAGTAATTGTATTACATTACTTGAATTTAAAATTTTGAATGAACAAGTTGATACTAAATATTATTAGAAGTCATATCATAGTGAAGTCTTTAGAAATCCATTTTATTCCAAAAGATGGATAGTGCATTACATTATACATTTTCTAGAAGTATAATGTAGGCTACTACATTAATTGTATTAATACCTCCTGGCTTCTCAAGGGGTATTTTACTCATGATTGTGAAGACCAAATACATTTAAAGCAAAATCTGTGATATTTGTGGATGGAACTGGAGAACATTATGTTAAGTGAAATAAGCCAAGCACAGAAAGACAAATCTCACATGTTCTCACTCATACGTGGGAGCTAAATATTAAAAACAATTGATCTCATGGAGACAGAGAATAGAATGATGGTCACCAGAGGCTGGGAAAGGTAGTGGGGAGGGGCAGATAAAATAGAGATGGTTAATGGGAATAAAAATATAATTAGATAGTTAGATAGAATGAACAAATTTGATAGCACAACAAAGTGACTGTAATGAACAATAAGTTAGGGTATACTTTAAAATAACTAAAAGAATGGAACTGGAATATTCCTAACACAAAGAAATGATAAATGCCTGAGGTGAAGGATAACCAATTACCCTGATTTGATTAAATTGCATTGTATGCCTGTATCAAAACAGCACATTTACCTTGTAAAGATATACAACTGTTATGTACCCATAATGATTTTTTTAAAAATCTGTGATATCTGAAATTGGATAGGAAGGCTTAGAAAACAGAATTTGAGTGATTTTTTCAGGATTACTTTTCATTCCAGTAAACCAGCAGACATGAGGCAAGTCTGTACCAAGTTGTTTAAGCCAGGCTGGGGTATGTGGATTATGATGCAGTCATCTATGTTAGGTCATCTATGTTAGGGGAACTGGGCATGAGCACTAGTCAGGAACATCATGACCTTCTAGAAGACTCCTTTCTTCCCTTGTGCTACCCCTTGCATTTTAACAGTCAGTGAAAGGGCGATGCTATACACACAAATTATGACACCTCATGGACATCCTAAGAGCAGAAAGGTTTTGTTATTTCTTCCCTCACAAAGCAGTAGCCCCTTACCTGGTCACCTGGAAATCCCGGAAAACCAATGATCCCTCTTATCCCAGGTAAGCCTGGGGGGCCTGGGGGGCCGGGAGGCCCTGGCTGCCCGTGTCTACCAGGTTCCCCCCTGTGGAATCCAGGTGGTCCAGACCTTCCCGGCTCTCCTCTTCGTCCTTGCATACCGGGACTTCCTTTATCACCTGATGAGGTTGGGAGTGTTACTAACCACTTTGCTGAAATGTCCAGCTAGGCAATAGGCAGGCCGAGGAACTTGGTCCTACTTTTAGGAGATGAAACCAAAGGTATTGGGAATCCCGATTCCTGCTCTCAGCTGCTTCACTACGGTCTCTGGCTTTAGCGACCTCGCTGTGAAGGAAGCTGCCCGTGAATATATTCAGAACCATCAGTGGTCGGAGGAAGCATATGGGAGCACTTGCTTCAACACATTCATCTTACAAATGAGGAAAAACTTGCCCAGAGAAGTCAAAACATTTGTCCCCTAACAACTAACTTAGGGGAGAGCTAAGATAAGAACCCAGGCCGCCTGCAGATCAAGTCTGAACTTGGGGGAGAACCCACAAGTGTGGTTGTCAAAATCCTCGCTATGCCATGTTGCCGTGGACCAGCGGCACGACACAGGGACACCTGTGGCTGCCCAGACCTGCTGCTTCACAAGACCCTGAGGGGATTCACACGCGCATTGCAGCTGGAGTGACACTGGTCAAAATGACTTGGACACTCACTGTGCTATTCACTGTTAAACCAACTACCAAAAACAGATACTTTAAATCTGGAGCCAGTATTTTATGCACAGCTCAGGTTGATCCTAGTTTGGAATATCCAAATCTATAAACACACGTAAATTTCAGCTAAGTTTTAGCATAGAAAAGCAAAAAAAAAAAAAAAAGTACCACAGGGTTTATTAATGGTTCATTTACATCTAAAAATGACCTTTCCTAATCTCAGTGTTGCTGGGAAAGTTGCCTAACACATACACTTGCTGGAATGATCTGAAAAGATGTCAACATAACTTGATAGACGTAAACATCATAAATGTTTACCTCTTTCTCCCGGGGTCCCATCATCTCCAGGAGGTCCAGTTTCGCCCGGTTTCCCCTTTTTGGAAATGATAGCCATCTCCCCTTCATCTCCGGGAGGTCCTCTCGCTCCTGTGGATATTAATTATGTGAGAACAAAACAAACAGCAGCGCCACGCCCAGAATTCGTCTGTTCTCACACTTCACTTCCAGTTTACAGATCCCCATTTGATCTCCTAAGCTGTATTCATGTTTATAGATTGCACAACGTCAAGATCATCGACTGATTTCCTAAAGGAAGGACCAGGACTTTTACATTCCTGTCCCCTCTTGTCCAGCCACAAAACCTGGTGTTCTGTGAGTGCTTGGTGAATGTTTGCTACATTCAGCCAAACTGGGCAGAGCCTTCAGTGAGTTAAGACAGGTTTGAAACGTTCCAGTCTACAAAAATGTCTCCGTATTCTGTAAAACTTCACTGGCCCATCTCACATTTCTAGTTCCCTACCTTCCCCTCCTTACCACCCTCTCCTTCCCTTCCTTACACTTATCTCAACATGGTTCCCCACACAGAGACTTCCAAAAGGTAGGAAGGGCGACCTCTCTGCCTGATTTCATAAACACTGACCAGCTGTAGCAGTGTGTTTGTTGCAGTGGGCTCTTGCCAGCTTGGCCAGAGCCGATTATTAACAATTCTAGAATTTTATGAGCCAGTCACTAACCTTGGTAACTTTAAATCAGCCATGGTGGGGGTATTTATGCCATGGTAGGAGTGTTTACTTCACAGCAATCAGCAAACATTACAAACACGGCTTTTTTTCTTTTTTTTTTTAATTTCAAAGAACTGGGTTACTAGCGCATCACTGGCATTAATCCAATTTTTAATTTTTAGTGGGGTAATTGTCTAGTAGCATGATAACACAGCAAGCATCAATTATCAAAGAGTGACTCTTTTATTCTTTTATTTTACACAAATAATTTACAACCTAATAAAACAAAAAATAATAGAATCAATTGACTAAGAAGAAAAGGTAATTTGAACTAAATATGAGGCTATTTGCCCAAAAGGCTTTACAGACAAAATCCTTGTTTCCAGAAGTTGTCAAGCATTTCTTCTCAACGCTGGAAATGAAATGGTACCTTCACCTACGGCAGCCTCAGGGCTGAGGGCTGAAAGTAAGCATTTAGCAGCGATGGCCACGGAACGTCTAAAGTAGTGGTCTTGAAACTTCTATTTTTTATAGTAATGAAAACTCTTCCTTTAAATGAAGCTTAGGGGAAACGCAATTCATGGCCCAGATGGAAATCGATTCCCTGTAGTTCAGAGGTTGCAAACTACAGCCCACAGGCCAGATCCCTCCTGCCGCCAGTTTTTGTACAGCCCATGAGATACGCGTGGTTTTTACACTTTTAAATGGCTGGAGGGAAACTCAAAACCAGATAATATTTGGTGACATGAAAATTATATGGAATTCAAATTTTAGTATTCATAAATAAAATTTTGTTGAAATTTTTAATTTTATGTTTATTTATGAGTTGTCTATGGCTGCTTTCATGCTACAAAAGCCAAGTTGACTGGTTGTGACAGAGACCAGATGGCCTGCCGAGCCCGAAACAGTTATTATCAGGCTTTTAACAGAAAAAGTTTACCAGGCCCTGTTCTAATCGAAACAGAGTTTGGGGGACAGAAGCCCTGCTTGTACCCACTTCCTAACAGGAGAGAAAGTTCTCTGAAACCCATAAGCTATGAGTCAATGCATTAAGTAAGTACTGCTTGTTAAATTTTTTCTATTAATAAAACACTTCATTTACTATAGTTATATATAATAAGATTGAGAGGTAAGGAAAATTAACTTTGTTTAAAATTCTAAAACAAACATCATATAACTAAAAGGAAAAGGAATCCAAGCTGCAGAATAGTCCCATTTTATTTTTTAGAGATATGTATAGGTTCTGATCAAACACTGAAAATAGAGGCGTGTTGCATTGCTGTGCAGTTACTTACCTTTGGCACCTCTCACTCCCTGGTCTCCCAGGAGGCCAGGATAGCCCTCCTCTCCGAGTTCTCCCTTTCTGCCAGCTTGTCCGTCCTCACCAGGCTTTCCTCTCTCTCCTGGAAAACCCTGGAAACCAGGCAGCCCCCGGGGTCCTGGTGAAATGAGAACATGAATTTGTAGGAAAACATTTTAAGGGCTAGTGTGATTTCTGTATCTTCGATGTTCCTTGTAGTTCACTCAGAGAGGCAAACTCCCATCTAACTCTGAGTCTGCTTTGAAAGTAAACAACAGCTGTCAACCTCACCGCATTTAGTAGCTGTGCTCTGCTGCCCAGTCCTCAGTTTTCTACCCTATAGGCCCGAAGTGAGGTGCTGATGTGTCTGGGTCCTGATCCCAAAATGCTCTAAGAGGACAGGAGTGGGGCTGAGGAGGGGGGGCACCCAAAGTGAAATGCGTTACCCCAGACCCGAGGACTTTATCGGTGCTGACTGGTCCTTTGAGCTGAAGTGTTTATGGGTTCTGTGGACCTAACACCCTCAACCTCCTTTTCCTACTAATCTACACCAAAACATTCTGCCACTGGAAACAGCAACACAGAGGACAAGAAGGGAGATGTCGTGAAGGGAAGGACAAAGTCAGACAACAGTAATCTCCATTAGTAGGTCATGGCAACAGGCTTCACTTGGCAGTGGATTCCAAGTTGATAAAATGGGAGGAAATAACAGAGAAGCACTACCTACCCTTCGGGCCCGGAAGACCAGGGAGTCCGTCATCCCCAACGGGGCCTGGGATTCCTGGGGGTCCCGTGAGTCCACCTGCCCCTGTCAGTCCCGGGAGTCCGGGGAGACCCTTCATTCCAGCGGGTCCAGGGGGCCCCATGTCTCCTGGCTGTCCTTTCCAACCCGGGGCACCTGAGACAAACCACAGTGACAGGAGTGCGTGGAGGCTCTACACCGGCTTCACACAGGCAGGAAAAGAGCACTCACGGTAGCTTCAGGGATGTGTTAAACAAAAGGAAAACGGTATTTATCAGCTAGAATAACAGTAGCAGCTTTCCGTCAGTCTAAGAATACATTTTTCTGGATGCTATAAAAAGAAGGGCAGATCAGTTGAGTAAATATTTTCCAGTAGGGATGAATAAAGATTATGAAGAATATTTTTTCTATGTTCTTGAGTTGGTTTTCAAGGATTATGAAGAATTTTTAAATGGAAAATAGGGATGAATAACAAAAATTTTATTTGTATTTAGTCATGTGTGGGGAGGGGTGGGGAGACTAATAGAAAAAAACTTTCCAGGTGCTTCCTGAAGCTCCGGCCCAGTGAACTTCAGTCAGGCCATCACGTGTGATGGGAGAATTGTAGAAACCAGAGCAACATCATCTGGTGTCATTGGCACTGGGAATACGGCTGTAGGGGCAAGTTTTGCCCCAAACTTGTTCTAAGTTTTCAGGTGGACGTATTTCTACATTTGGATAAAAGCAATAAAATTTCAACAACAGAGTTGACTATCTGAATAGTGGAATGAAGATCATATTGGAAATAGACTCTATGGTCTGAAGCGTCCCCTCAGAATTCATATACTGAAACTTAATCGCCAACGTGGTAGTATTAAGAGGTGGAACCTTTATAAGTGAGATTATGAATAAGATTAATGACCTTATAAAAAAAGGATGAAAGAGCTGTTTCCCCCTTCTGCCATGTAAGGACAGAAGGTGACATTTATGAGGAACAAGTCCTCAGCAGACACCAAATCTGCTGCCGCCTTGATCTTGGACTTTCCAGCCTCCTAATTGTGAAAAATAAATTTCTGCTGCATATGAATTACCCAGTCTAAGGTATCTTGTTATAGCAGCCTGAATGGACTAAGACAGCCCCTTGGCAGCTTGTGTGGGGAGACACGCCTTCACGGGCCTCTTATGCTCCTATGTGTCTCGCTGGGTATGGCAAGAATGCAAGGTCCTGATGCTCTTTATCTGGGCAATTTTTCAAGGTTGTGTTTGTAGCAAGCAACCTTGACAGATGATATAGAACTTCCCCCAACACAAAAAGCAGGCTTTCTTGCAGGCTACTGTAAAGTGGTAGCTCCCAGGCTCAGGGCTCCTCTCGGATGATGCAACCCACTGTGTGTGTGATGTCCAGCTAGCTCCACTTACATGGCCCCACGGGACTTGGGTGACATGAGGAAATGATGCAAACCAGCATGAAACTCATGAGTAATAAAGTCCTCTGTCTCTGACCCAGGACTCTTACTTCTGCCAATATCCATAAAAAAGCAAGAGGAGAGCATAGTGATTTGTAAGGAGGGCAAACCCCAGAGCTTTCATGGTTTGACAGCTGCTGACGCTTACCTGGACTACCTCGAGCCCCGGGGCGTCCTGGTTGCCCTGGTATCCCTGGAGCGCCTCTTTCACAGGAATGGCCAGGTGGACCTGGGATACCTGGAAACCCAGGACTCCCCTCTCTGCCTTTGAGACCTTTGAGGCCTGGGAATCCAGGAACACCAGCTGCCCCTGAAATGATACAATGTATCCATGACATTCATGGCACAAAACTATACAGATGGCCTACAACAAATTGTTCATGCATCTCAATACTGGAAGTTAACATTTTGATCCTGAATAGTGCTCAAATGGGTTAAGTCTCTGAATGGATTTTCTTATCATAGATGTAGTGAGCACCAAATGAGTGGAAAAAACACACATTGCTAAGTGAGTTACTGGATAAGGTTATGTGGACTACAAAGAAGTTGCCTATGCAAATAAGAAACCACTTGGCTCTTCCTGATTTTAATTAACCTCTAGCTTTGCAGCAGGCTTTATGCCAAATTTCTACAATACTTACAAGCTAGTTCACACTGTATGAATTTGCATTTTATAAGAGATTTTATCACTTGCACTCTCAAATTTCTATTTATTGGAGAGACAGTGTCATAATCTTCAGGAAGAAAAATAAATCAGCCATAATTTCACACCCTAACCCAAAAGTCTATTTTATTTTCCTATGTTTTCTTTGTATTTTGGTCCATATGTTTACATTTAAAAAATAGTAATCACAGTGCACATTCAGATGTTGGGTTACTTCAGATGGCAAATTAATCTGCAAATGTTTTCCATTTGGTTGTAGTCTTTACAAATATGATGTTAATTGCTAATAGTTGAATAGTATTCTTTTGAGTGATGCATGTGTGTGCGTGTGTGTGCGTGTGTGTGTGTGTGTGTGTGTGTGTGTTACTTAACTGTCTTTGCTATTCCCAATTATTACCTCTGCTGTGGATATTACTACAAGAGTATTTTTATATCTGTAACCTTCAGTTGAACACTTCCCTTAGATACATCTTTCACAAGGGAGATACTGGGTTTACTAGGTCAAAAGTATTTTTACTGACTCACATAATGTATTATCTTTTTGCTTTCCAACTAATTATTTCTTTGTACATGAATATTTTGACCTACAAACCACCATGCAAGCTCTTTGAGAGCAAAGATAGTGGCTAATTCCCCTCCTCCCCTCCATGTCCCCTGTACTAAGGTACCCCAGCCGATACCTAATAAATACTGGCTCATCCACAGTTAGCAAAGAGCCAGGACAGTGTTTGCAAACATCTGGTCTGTGGTCACATCTTGATCACTGTCACCCAGGGGCTCATTGACATTCATAATGCTGGCCCCACCGCAGATGTAAAGAATCCTGAGACTAGGGTCCTAAAGACTATCATTTTAATGATACCCTTCCTCTGCCCCCAGGGTTATTTTTAAGTATATTAAAATCTGAAAAACTCCACTGTGGATCCTGAAAAATCCTTAGTGATTTCAGAAAAGGGCATGAATCAATGTCAGTCACCAGCCATCTTCCCATCTTGAGTTGTTGCTACCCTGCCTGCTACCCCAGCTGGAATGAAGGTCCCTCTACCCTGTCACCTGTCCAAAGACAGCTTGCCCACCAGGGCTCAGCTCATGCCCGGCTCTCCCACGGAGCCTTCTCGGACCCCAGCCCACACTGCCCCGGCCTCTGAGCTGCACTTCTCTCCCTCCCACAATCTGTCCTCTCCATCTTCAACCTGGCGACAGCAGTGAACAGGTCATAAAGTCCCTGCTCTTGGCGTTTCGTGGCACTAACGCAAAAGCAGACAGACCAATAAATGCAAAGGCAGCAGTGGGGATTCAGATTATTTGAAATGTAACCAGTGCCCCTATCTGAGGGAAAACAGTTGGGTGAAATTTTTATATTCTACACATGTAAAGCGAGATAGTGTAAACATTCTCAGTGACCTGTTCTAAAACTAAGTGGGCTTTATGGACCAAAAGAGCCTTCATACCTTCAGCCCCTGGGCATCCTGGATCACCTTTGGATCCTTTTGTCCCTGGCACTCCTGAAAGACCCCTCTTTCCAGGGGGTCCTGGTTGACCGAATGCAGGGTCTCCTGGAATTCCTTTCTGGCCATTCATTCCAGGTGATCCAGGAGGGCCTGGGGGCCCACTAGGGGAGGACCCCCTTTCACCTCCAAAACCTGGATCTCCCATGTCACCACGAAAGCCTGTTTAACAACACAAAAATATTTTAAATCATTATATGTACAAGTATAGAACCAATGGATATGACTATTACTTTGATAAAAACACATTTCCAAAAAATACAGGGGTACTTAATAAAATTAAGAGCAGTTTAATAGGTAATGTTGTTTTTTCTACCTTTTGTAAAGAGATAAATTGTAACTTTCTGTTTCCTATAAGCCAATAATGTTCCCCTAATTGTTTTCATTCTCTGGCAAACATTCTGACTGGACTGAGCAGTTTCAACAGCACAATAGACAAATAATAGCATATAATTCTTGCTTCAAGCTGGAAGGAACCCTGGCATGTCATAAAATTATCATAATCTAAAGGTTATCACAATACAGCTAAAGGTCTAATGCATCAGGAAAAACCATTTCCCCATTAGGTACAGATCCCTGGGCCATTTCCTTACTAAAGTCATCGTTTTTAGAAGTATTCAAAAGTTTGTGCTAGACACTCCCAAAGCAGGAAAAACACTTCATTTACCAGGCGGACCCAGTATCTCTGATGTTCCTGGTTTGCCACGCCGCCCTTTTTGCCCATCCGTACCCCTCGGCCCAGGAGCACCCCGGGGACCTGGAAACCCCTTTGGACCTAAACGATAGCAACAACAAAACACAGACTCAATAAAACACAAATCAAATAACAAAATGAGATTTTTTTTTTAAAATCTATTTAAGTCCTTTTAGAATATTTCTACTAGTGAAGATGTTGCCTATCCTGGCTTACAAAAGCATTTTATGGGTCCTATGCTCCCAGTAAGTTTTACAGAGAGTGTTTTTGTTAAGAAATCATACTGTAAAGGATTCTTCCTGACAGCCTTTGGAACTTACATGACCATTCAGATGACTTTTTTGCTATCTTCCCATGCTAGGTCTCAAACACAAATATGCAAGCATAGTCTGTCCTTATAGGACAGGGGTGGTGGCCAGTGTCTACTCTGATGAGAAAGCAACAGATTAAAGGCCAAAATCTATTTCCCTGCATCTTACTGCATTTGCCTTTAAATGAAGTATTGGGAAAAAGCCCCTGCAAAAGGAATTGAGATTTTATTTTAAACCTTCTGTGATTTCCTAATAGGCGTTATCTCAGCTAAAACGCATAAATCGTGGACTTCGAATAAGATGCAACTGCCAACTTAAAGTTGGAGGATTCACTTCTCTCAAGACTACGGCTACTGAAAATAATCAAACTTTTTTTTTAATCCATCTATGATCAGGTCCCAGTAAAAGTGAAAACAAACATTCAATCAGTCAACCAGCACTTCTTCACTCCACTGATACAGAATTATGCTTCCACACTCCTGCCATTGACTTGTACTGTGAGGAGTGCCCATCCTCGCCCTTTGACCTGGTCATGTGATTTGCCTTGGCCAATGGGATACCGATGACCATGATGCAATCAGCATGTGAAGGGAGCCTGGGAGCTGAACCTGCCCTCTTGCATCTCTGCAATCCCATGAGAAGAGCCCTGCAATGAGACGCATGCTACAGCCCCAAACCTAACCTGGAGCCAGGGACCAAGCAAACGAATGGAAAACATATTAGATCAGCTTAATCCCAACCAACCTCCAGACTCATCTGAGAGAAAATAAATGTTTGCTGTTGTAGCCCGCTGACAGTTTGAGAATGTTTATCCAACATTTTTGCCATGAAATTTAATGGTTAGAGAGGGTAATGGAGAGTCATTCATCATTCAACCTTTAAATATTTTTTTTAGCTATGTGGGACAAGAAAGGTCACCTTTAGTAGCCATCCTTGTGCTTAATAAGTCAACTTAAGTGAACTCTGAAGAAGTAAAAAAATAATTAGGCAAAATCCTTTATATAAATTTTGAGTTTAATTCATCTAAAAACAAGTAATTAATTCAAATGAAGCTGTTGCAAGGGAGTGCGGGCATTTTTTGGAATGTTTCTGGTCATAAGTTGGTTATCTTGCAAGGTAGATTAGAATAAAACTTATGATAATTAAGTAAATGATTATTTTTCACTCTTGGGGCACAGGAAAAGAAGGAAGACATAATTTTAAAACTCTCAAGGAGCCGGTTGGGCATGGTGTCTCACACCTGTAATCCTAGCACCATGGGAGGCTGAGGCAAGGATCACTTGAGATCAGGAGTTCAAGACTAGCCTGAGCAAGAGCAAGATCCCCATCTCTACCAAAACTAAAAAAAAAAAATTAGTCGGGTGAGGTGGCACACGCCTGTAGTCCCAGCTACTCGGCAGCTGAGGAAGGAGGATCGCTCGAGCCCTGGAGTATGAGGTTGTAGTGAGCTAGGATAATGCCACTGCTCTCTAGCCGGGGTGACAGAGCAAGACTCTGTCTCAAACAAAACAAAACAAAACTTTCTAGGAGCAAACACTTTAATTGATACGTGATCAAGTCAAGGTAAATTTTGTTACACAAAGATTGTAAAAGCCTATCTGGAGTGTACTCAAACCAGTAGACTAGAGGCCCAAGTGTGAATTGCTACAAGGTCTGTTTTCCCCTAATCCCGTAGTCCCTCAAAACCTTGTAATAACTTTGAAAATACCCTAACTATTAGTAGTTTTCTGAGGATTTGCTATTGGTTTGTCTGTCCTGCCAGTTGTTTTACCCTGGGAGGTAGAGAAGACAGTAACTTTTCATTGATAATACCTGGAGGTCCATCAAAACCTGGTGGGCCTGCCCTTCCGGGATAGGTTACATTACAGGAAATTATGTCACCTGCAATGGGGGAAAAAAGTGGCATTCACATAACTGATAGCCCAGTGCAATGTGAGTCTCAATAACAACTTGCTCAAGATATTTTTCCATATGGTATATACAGAATTGAAATGAAAAGAAGATTCCCAAGTATCATTAGATCATTTAAACTGCTTTTACACTGAATTTCTAGATTTGTCCTGAAATCTTAATTTCAACTGTCAGAGGAGTCATAAACATAATGAAGAAAAATATTGATTCCAAAAATTATCCGTTTCAATAACCTAGAAAAAAATAATGTATCTCTAGGCCCATAGAGATCTATTACATGCATAGCCAACAAAACAGAATCAGAAGCTTTGATAAATCATAAAATAGCCACAAGTGTCCAATGCTGAATTCAGAAGATTTGGCTCGTAGTTTGGACATGGGGAAATTGTGCAAATAAAGAGACTGGGCCAGATATTAATAGCAGCTACCATTTCTTGAGGGCCTGCCCTGGGTCAGGTGCTTCAAAGCTACTGTCTCTTATTGTTCTAATGACTCAGTAATGAATTTATTGTCACCCCCCATTTTAACAGATGAGGAAAATAAGACTCCAAAGTTTGTGCCTCTGAGTTCCCATCCTTTTTTAAAATTTAATGTTCCTCTTTTCTGAATAGAAATAATATCGCAAATGTATATAACCTTATATGCTCTCAAATCAAAGACATATCAGATGAATAAAAATTGATATCATATTTTGCTAGGTTCTAAACCATGAACTTATACTTTATCAAATACCAAGGTATTTGCTTTTCTGTGTTGTCAAAACAAGAATCAAAGATATTATTTTATTCTAAAACTTTACAATTAATAATGTAGCCCAAGGTATGTGTACATATCATCATATCATAAAAGAAAAAACTCAAACCTTTTTTGCCACCTTCTTAAAAGTTTTCAGCTATAATCCTAAAAGTCATTTATTGTTTGAAATTCATATCTGTCAAATATATTTAAAATACCTTCTTTGTTTTCTCCCTAGAATGGTTACAAATGGTTTTTTATGGACAATGACATTTTAAATGGAATACCAGGGGTTTTTTTAATTAAAATACACTTCATTATCTCCAAAGATTAAAAAAAAATCAACATGTGCTTTGAATACATATATATTATGTATACAGATATTTAATTTTAATACAGTAAGATTGTATAAGTTCATGCTGAGAAATGAATGAGATGCAATTTTGATATGCCAAACAAATAAAGCAACAAAGATATCTTAGCATTTTAAGGATTGTTTAAAAATATTGATTGTGCTGTAATGCTTTTGTTTTATAAGCTGGGAGGTTTGAACAGCACCTAGGTGCAATTTTATTTAGCTGCTGTACCATACCTTTAACAACTCTGCCTAGAAGAGACTCACTTTAGCTTCCATGATTTCACTTGACATTCTGCTACAAAAACATTGAAAATTACCTTTCTGACCCTTCAAGCCATCAGGGCCCCTCACACCTGGGCGGCCTGGAGCTCCTGGTTGACCTCTTTCTCCTGGTGGCCCAGGAAATCCCAGTCCTGGGGGCCCCACACGTCCTGCTCTGCCCGGGGGGCCTGGTGGTCCGGGAGGTCCTTTACTGCCTGGAGCAGCATCTTCACGATCCCCCTGGGAATGTTTATGTCATGAGTCAATTATCAATCTTTGAAAGTCCACGAATTCAGAACAGTCATTGTAGGTTACAGAAATATGCAAAAAGTCCATAATTCCAGGACACAGTTACTCATTAGCAAAAGTAATTTAAAATAATTAACATGGATGTCTCTTAATGTTTTAAATACATATTTTACATCTTTATAAACATATATATGATATGGGTATATGTGTTAGGCCTCAAATCCAGAAGGTGATGTGTGTGTTATGCCTTAAATACAGAATAAGAAATTTTACATAGAACTACTCTCTAGTATCAAATATAATAAAATATAGAAATAAGTAAATCTAGGGAGGTGGTGGGCTTACAAATTGAGTAAGTTCTTATGTTTTTGGAATTGTTTTCCTGCATTCTTATGAGAAGGTACAGGGATAGACTCCTGTCAGCCTCCACATCTGCGGGTAAAGGGCTAACAAATCCTTTCCCCTCCTGCATGAGAATTTGACCTTAACTGTCTAGCTCTGTTCCTCTGGAAACCTGAAAAAAATTAGATCATCAACCACATTGCTAGGCAACATTGCTTATGGTAAAATTGATCCTTGGTTGCAAAACTTGCATTTGGTGCGGAAGGACTGTGGAGACCTGTGGGAAGCCCTCGTGGGAGCTCCCCTGAGTGGTGGCTCCTGTAACTGGTAAGTCCCTTGGGGGGTCCCCAAAGGCTGTGCTGTGGAGATAACAGTTCCTGTGGGGAATGAGGCTTTCAAGTCAGGGCTGGTCCCCCATCTGCTATCTGTGGGTCTAATCTTCTTGGACCCCAACTGAATGAGCAGCTGCAAGGACTCGTGCATGTGAGGAACATCTGATACTGCCCTGCTGGCAAGTGGAGGGTCCCGTCTGCTGTCCTTCCGAGTGGCCTGGTCCCAAATGTGGTCTATGACAGTCTTACAGATTTGGACTGTTTCAGTGAATCTAGGAAGACCCCCGGTGGGTGCTGTAGAAATTCCCCAATTTGATCTATAGCACACTTTGGTTTTTCACAATTAGATGAGTACATTAGGATAATTGTCACTCAGTGACACTGGTTTCTAAATAGTGAAATAATTAAGCAAAGATTACCATGCCTAAAGCAGAGACCATTCTCATACTTAACACCAGCAGAAATAACAGAAAGCTGTAAACACCATCTAACCCAATATCCAAACCTCTCTCTTTATTCACTTGTATTCTGTCTAAAGGGGTTCATATAAAATCAGGACATAGTCCTTTCCTATCACAACACTCTCAATGGTTCCCCGTTGCTTGTGGCAGGCAGCACAGGGGGGTGGAAACAGCATGCACTTTGGAATACGACAGATTCCCATTTGGCCTTCTTGATAGACGGGTAATCTTGAATAACATACCCTAAACCTTCATTTCCATACTGTAAAATTGGAAAGATAAGATGACTACTGTTATGAGTAAAAAAAAAAAAACATCTAGCCCAGTTTCTGTGACCTTGTAAGCATTCAAAAATACCTCAAAAGCCCAAGATATTTTAAGTTCCTAAGCATTGAGTCATGTCATCTCTTTTCTTATGACCTTCATTTCCTACACTATGGTGTCCACCCAAAACATGTTTGAAATATGCAGAAATATCATTTATTGGTAGGATTTTCCATCAGCTAATATGCCGATTTGGTGGATTTGCACTAGTTCATCCTTTCTTGCTACTTCCCCTCATGTGCACCAGGAAATAGAACTGAAACTAATTATCAGGACCTAATCAGGAGCTAATTATCCATCCTTACCCTACAGAGTCAACCAAACAGACCTAAAATCAGTGGGAGCTTTGTAAGATACAAGGGTCCTAGGAGAAAATAAACACCGGAGAGTAATGCAAAGGCTGAGGACAGAAAGTCTTGCTGTGACTCAGCTGCCATTGAGAATGTTAGAGCACCTAATTATGCCACACACCTTTTCCAACAATTACCTTCTGGTGGCAGGGGGCCAAAGGTGATTCTAATTTACAGCATGTTGGCATTTACTGAGTTGCCGTTTGGTAAATGAAGAAGGCAAAAAGAGATGCTTGTGTGATCATATAAGAAAGTGAAATTCTATTGCAGCAGAAGAATTGTACATACCGGGGGCCCTGGGTCCCCCTTTTCTCCAGCATGTCCATCCCGACCATGTCGTCCCGACTGCCCTGGAAATCCTGGGGGCCCATCAGGACCTCTTTCTCCTTTGTGCCCTGGGAATAGAGACCAAAAGATATTCAAGCTATTATCAACAGCAGGTGAAGTAGAAGGATACAGAGGACAAAAGGCAAAGACAATGGGCTTGACTCTGGGTTGGTAGAGTTTCCTCTGAGTGTCTCAGTTGCCCAAAGTCACACAAATCATGCCAAAGCCAGAGGGGAGAATGACAATTGCCAAACCCATTGAGCCTCTTTATTTGGGAAATGCTCCTTCACCCATTCCAACAGGGAAGTAGTGTGTGGAGGCGCCAATCACAGACTCTTCCTTTGCCAGTGTGATGCCAAACACGGTCCTCTAACACCTGACCATAGTCAATGGCAGAATGGTCGGTGGTTGGGAAATACCCTAAACTCATCAATCCTTTCTGAAATTGGTTTTCTAACTAGAGCTGACAAAATAGAGCTCTCTTCATCTCTGGCTGTAAGAACTTGGAGCCACCTGGGGACAGGTACCCCATGGCCCAGAGAAAGCCAGACTGACGGGAGAAGAGGCAAGTGGTGCAGTGGAAGATGAAAGATGCAGGAAGAGCCTCCCAGCGCCACTGGAGGCCTGGACCTGTGGTCTCAACGCAAATCCTACCTCCAACCTTTCACATTTTTTTTAGGTAAGTCAATAAATTATTTTTTTTTTGTTTGTTTTTAGAAAAAACCTACTTCAAGCTGGGTTTTTATGGCTTACAACTAAAATATTCTTGACTAATACCAGATACTGTAATGCAGTGAATAAACACCAGGCAAGCCAAAGGGAGTCTCGCTTCAAGTCCAAGTTCACTTTAATGAAGATTTAAATATGTGACTAAAGGAATATTTCCAGGGAGAAACAAGGGATTTGCCTCAACAGTCATATGACTCTATGTAGGGCAGAAAGTATTTTTTAAGCAATCTGAACAATCCTAAATTATAAAGAATTGATCTGTGGCCACAGGGGAAATTAGTGCAGGAGGACGGTCCATGTATCACTCATAAACTGCAGGGGGCTAAGGCACTGGTTACGCTGACCTTTAACTCTTGGTACAACTGTGTCACCCTTTGCTCCTTTGTTGCCAGGTGATCCTGAGGCACCAGGTTTTCCCTTGTTGAAAAATAAGAGCAAAAAATTAGATTAATTGTGAGGGATCAAAAGTTATTCACACTTGTGCATATCTAATCTCTCTCTTCTTCCTCCTAAATCTCTTACTAAAGATTCTGGCTTAGCATTCTTGGTCCTTTCCCCTTCCCTGCCTTTCAAGGTGGTCCTACCTTACGAAATCATGTTAAAGCTGGTGAAATCAGAATAAGGTCTGTGCCTGCGTTAGTAGAAATGTACCAATGTCAGTCTCCTGGTTTGGACAATGTCCCACGGTCGTGTAAGTTTTCACTGTTGCAAGCTGGGTGGGTAGAAGGGAGCTCTGAATTATTGTGAAACCTCTTGTGAGTCTTCGACTATCTCAAATAAATATTTGTAATTAAATTTTTTTTTCTTTTATCTTGGGCTTTGTAATGTAGAAATGAGAAGAAAGAGGAGGGTGGGTTAACCACAAGAACAGCTACTAGAGCTGAAGATAGAGGTTTAGGGCTGTTTGTGATAAAAAAAAAAAAAAAAAAAAAAAAAAAACCAGCATGGAGGGCTGGGTGCAGTGGCTCACGTTTGTAATCCCAGCACTTTAGGAGGCCAAGATGGGAGGATCGCTTGAGTCCAGGAGTTTACGCCCAACCTGGGCGACATAGCAAGACCTCATCCCTACCAAAAAAATAATAATAATTAGCTGGGAAGGGTGGTGCACATCTGTAGTCCCAGCTACTTGGGGAGCTGAGGCAGGAGGATGGCTTGAGCCCTGCAGTTTGAGGTTGCAGTGAGCTGTGATGGTGTCACTGTACTGCAGCCTGGATGAGAGAGTGAAATCCTGTCTCAAAAAAATAACAATAATAAAAATAAAATAGAAAAGCATGGAAATAATGTGATGTTAAGGAAAGTTGATGAGCAAGAGAACAGGACATAAGGGCCTTTGCGGTCGTCAATGTATTTCCTTTGTATAGCAAGTGAACAACAAATTTTGGCCAACAGGCTTAGCATCTTTTGACCTCAACCCTCCTCTGAGACTGGACTATGTGATTCATGCTCTCTAAGTGTTACATATTATGGAATATCAAACAAAGTCAAAAATATAAAAATCTGTCAGGACATCAGGGTGGCCAAGCATCACATCAAATACCATGACGGAAACACCGGGCACACTCTGAGGTTACTTACCTGGTGGCATCAATAATCAAAGACACGGACAAGAAACTGGAAGGAGGTAAAAATGACTGAGCAGGCCATTTGCTTTGCTCACACAGATGCTGCTTCTTGTCTCACTTTCCTACAACCTAACAACGGGTCCAAACAAGCTGAACTATCCTTGTCACTGGTCTCTAACTGACAAGCCATGAGCTCTGAAGGGGAGGAGAGGACCAGTAGGGATAAGCTCAACGGCAGGGTCGGGCAGGAACAGCGAAGCCAAAAATGTACACAATAGGCATAAAAACTCAAATGCTCAAAAGGGTTGGGAGCCGTTTAGTGTAAATAAAATATGGGTCCACACGCAGTTCAACACCCCCGAACACATCGCTCTAGCACAGCACTGTTTGTGACAATGCGAGACATCAAGAAGGTGGGTGGAACAAATTTCTTAGTAGAAATCAATAAATTAGACAGAAGAACTTTGGAGATTATAAAGTGCTTATACAGGTTGAGTGCTGTTTTAACTCTCATCTTTGCTGTATATGCTAAGTCATAAGTGACAATGGGACCCGGCCAAAGAGCATGGCACACAGTGTCCCGTCTAAGAGATGGATGAAGAAAATGTCCTTTTGATGGGTTAACTATCAGGACAGAAACTGCCTACACAGCATTTGAACCAATTTCTCTCCAGAAGGAGAATGAAGTCGTGTGCTTAATAAACCAGACCTTGGTACCCTGGAAGAATGAACCCACCCTGGGAATCGGAGCAGTCTCTTACGCAGCACACTGCAGACTTGGAATGTACTATGAATTGCTCCAGTGCTCTGTAGATGTGGAATTTAAAGTGCTAGAATAAGATCACAGGCTTATTTGAGCCTGGTATGAAAAAAAAATTACCAGTGCTATTATTGGGTTTCATTAGAGAAGCATTTACTGAAAATATTACTGAACTGTTTTTGGAAACTGCACCATACTTGGCATGACTCTAAGTACCAAGGACACAGCGGTTCACAAGACTGTCTTGCCTTCGCGGCACTTAGGCTCTGGTGAAATAAATGTGTAACCTAAGAGATTCCTGGGGCAGAAGATCTCAGCAGCTTTGGGATTGAGAGCTACTTTTCACAATCCTAAAACCTGAGATCAACAAACACTTGTGTTGATATAACCACAAAAGCCCAGCAGCAATTCCTCTCTTCCAGGAATATCCCAGTTGTCTTTTACATGGTCTAGCACAGGGTCTTCAACCACAGATGCCCACAGGAGCCGTGCCTGTCCTGACCAAGGGAAGCCGGTGGGTGGGCACGGTGGGGGCTGGACCCCCCGGCCTCCCCTGACAGGCACAGCCATGGCAGCAGTGGGAATACAACAACCTTGTGTTCGTGAACTTCCAGTTTCTCAAAGGAAGCCATAGAGTTCATCTTAATAATACAAGAACACCATGAGGACACGACAAATACTCCAGCGGGTCAGATATAGCCGATGACAGTTTGTGACCTTTATAAATAAATAGTAGAGAATAAATATAGACAGTTTTTAGCCATTAATATGTTTATGGGCTCAAAACATAAACCACTGAGCACACTATAAATTAGAAACACATTGATTTTTACTGAATGTGTGTCTTTTAACTCGGAAAACTATGACTCTTAAGAGTTACTCACTGATAGCCCTGGAGAGCCTTCAGCACCAGGAGGGCCTGGGTCACCTTTTTCTCCAAGCCTGCCAGGGAGCCCCAAGTCCCCTTTACTCCCTGGCCTCCCGGGAAGTCCTGGAGGGCCAGGGTGGCCCATGGGACCAGGCTCGCAGGCACAGGGTCCTTCATTTCCTAGACAGAGGATAAAAGGCAGATTTGTCATATTCGCCAGATAAAATTCCCAATAAGGTCTTTATTATACAAAACCAATAGCACAAATAAAGAGCAAAAGGAGTCTGATGCGGACAATCCTTGAGCAGACGAAGGCTGACATGTGATGTGGGGCCCGGAATGCTGCCCGGGACACCGCAGGCAGGGGCCACATGGGGAGGGTGTGTCATTTCTAAACACATGGACGGTTTTGTTCCCTAATGAACTCATCCTGACAAATTCTAGGGGGAAAGCTGATATCCAGTCCTACTGAAGGAACTTTACAAATAAGAAAAGTTTAAATGTCTCTTGTTTGGTTCTTACTATGGAAACTAAAAAAACTAATTGGTTGGAGCATACACCTGGAACAGTTAAGGAAACAACATAATACGTGAAGAAGGACTGTTGATCGCATTGCATATTACAGCTGATAATTCACCAGAACACATTTTCTAATCGTCAGGGCTTGTAGTTGTAAAAAGGAGTCAGACTCCTCATCTTCGTGGACACTCTCATACCCACCCCGACTCAGTTGTGCAGAAAAGCTTCAAACAATGTAGAGGGGAGAAGCAGAGGGATGGGCATTTGATAAGTCTGGGAAATATGGGCCCCACCGAGAGAAACTGAAATAAAATATCAATCCTGTCCTAGCTCTGACATGCTCATGGAATCAAGAGGCCCTTGTGAGCAAAGTCACCACTTTGAGGCAAATTTCATGGCAGCTAAGTGTCTCCTTATAGTCTAAGACACAAGGATTTGACTTTTCGGTGACTTTAATCACATCGTAACACATAATGAAATGGAATACTGATAGGGGGGTGACTAAGGTGAGTAAGAAATCTGAATGAAATGCCACATTGTACATCTCAGAAATGCCCCCCAACCCTCCCGATGCCGTTTACTTCTGGAAATTCCATCTTGGACGCGTACTTGCCTTTTTCTCCTTTGGAGCCTCTTCTTCCTGGAGGACCCATCTTGCCTTTCATTCCCTGTGGTCCAGGTTGCCCAGCGCTACAGTATATCACTGTACAGTGGGGACAGGCAGAGAGGACAGAATCACGTCATTTTTGTGACTGTCTTCTATAGAATGGGCATTTCTTGCACTCACATAACTGCTGGTTATGTAAGTTCAGTGTAAACACTGAATAGTTTATGTAAACAACATTATGGCAATAATTGTGTTGTAGGTTGTGGGAGTGGAAAATATGCACGTGTGTGGTAGGGTGGTGGTGAGCTCAACTCATCTTCTGTGATGGGAAGTGAGAAGACAGTGCTCAAACTGAAAGATAAGAAACAACAATGCAAGTACATCGAATGGCAGTATGGAGGCAAACAACAAAAGAGCCAACAAAACGAGTCAAAATAGTTGCCCCTGGAAAGGAAGATTAGGAGAAGGGTTTGCCTGGGATTTCAGTTCTTCATAACAGTTTGACTTGTAAACTGGGTCCATATATAACTCTGATAAAAATTAAACCCACATTTAAAAAATTAAAAATTACAGTAATTTACAAAATTCTGTCATTTACACTTAAACTCCCAACCAAATAATCGCACATACTTTCATTAATGTGATAGTCCAACCTCTATTTATTTATTTGTAAGAGTTTTAATATGATTGACTCAGCTCATGAAATACTACACAACTTTTTAAATATTTAGGAAGTTATGCTTCTGAACGACACTACAAATATCAAACGCAGCATGCATGCTTGCGAATGCAAATGAGCAGCTCTTTACCATCTGATCCTGGGAGTCCCTGTAGCCCTGGTGCCCCTGGGGGGCCGGGTGGTCCTGGCTCCCCCGGTTTTCCTGGAGCAGAATCAGGTCTCCCTGGAATCCCGGCTGCCCCTGGAAACCCTGGATGACCAGGAATCCCTTGTGGCCCAGGGGGTCCTATCATGCCTGCAAGAGAAATCAGGAATAAAAACCATATGTACTGTGAAAATAAACGTTTCTATAGAAAAAGTCAAAATCAGTACATTCTTCCTTCGGGTCATGGAATTTTTTTAAAGGAAAAATGGATGGCGCTGGAGTATGTTATGCTAAGTGAAATAAGCCAGACACAGAAAGAGAAATACTGCATGATCTCACTTATATGTGGAATCCAAAACAGTCAAACTCATAGAAGCAGAGGGTAGAATTGTGGTTGTCGGGGCTGGAGGACGAGGCAATGGGATGATGTTGGTCAAAGGGTACAAAGTCTCAGTTATGCAAGATGAACAGGTTCCAGAGATCTGATGTACAGCATAAGGACGATAGTTAACAGTACTGTATTGTATATTTGAAACTTGTCAAGAGGATAGATCTAAAATTAAACCTTCTTACCACACATCTACATACACATGCAAATAATAATGTAGATGATAGATATGTTAATTAGCTGGAGTATGGTGATCATTTCACAATGTAACTTATATCAGGACATCAAATTATATGCCCTAAAAATATGCAATTTTAATATGTCAATGATACCTTAATAAAATTACCTTTTAAAAAAACTCTGCTCTAGATGATAGTGCTCAGAAGAAGTATGAAAGGCTTTCTTTTCCACAGAGCATATTACTAGCTAGAAAGTAGAAGTTATATTATAATAATCTGAATAAACTGCATTAAAAGAAAAACTGTAGCTCAAAAATAACCAAATATTCCAGCCATTAAAATACCTCACCTCTTTTGCAACCAGCACACACGTGGAAACAAACAGGTTTGGGGAATCAGGTTTTCTTACCTTTTCCCCATTCTTTAGGGTTATTGGGAAAGAAATTTGTTTTCATTTAATTAAAATTATTATTTTTTTAATCTTTCCACCTTCACTTTGATAACTTGGTAAAAAATAAACTGAATAAACATATTAGCACATTTAATGGATAAAAATACAGACTCATATAAGTCATCTATACAGTACATAAGATGATTTCGTAGCAACCCAGGTTAGCGGGAAAGGATAGAGGTAGGTGCCAGATTTGAAACCGGCCTCTCCCTCCATAGCCAGGGGACCTTAAGTAGGTTATTTAACTTACTGAATTCTCTGCATATGCCTCAGAGGCCTACTATGAGAATTAGAGAAAATAATCCAAGTAAGGAGCTTAGTGTAATAACCAGCAACAGCACATGCTCAATGAATGCTCAGATATTCAGTGTGTTCAGGTGAGGTCAAAATGAGTAACATTTTGCAACAGCTGGTAAATCCTGCTTCCCCTGACATCCTACTTCCCTTGCTGGTGTCTTTGGCTTGAAGACAGCTGGAAGCCCTCCTATGAGAGTGACCACTTCTCAAAGCTGCTTCTCCTAAGCGTGCCTGGGTCCAGACCCTCTCTGTGGAAGATTGTATTTTTTCAAAGATGGCTGCCACGGTAGCTAACGCTCTGCTAGAACCTTGACATTTCCCTATCAGGAAGTGATCTGTTCCCTCCCTTTGAATGTGGCCGTTAGAAATGAGACACTTGAGACTGGAGTCCTCACCTACCATATGAGCAATCTCACGACTCTGAAGCCACCGTGCTGTAGGGAAGCCTGAATTAAGCACAGAGTCCTCGCAGGGAGGCTCTCAGACTGTACGATAACTCTTGGAGATGCCCAGCCACGCCTCCTCTTCCAGTTCCAGCCCCTGTGTGACCACAACTCTCATAAAATCCCTGCACCACAGCTGCTCAGCCTAGCCCCTCCTGAACTCTCGAACTGCAGAAAAACTGAGGGGCAGCATACTGATTGCTGTTGTTTCAAACCACTAGGTTTTAGGAAATTTGTTGGCAAGAGATAACTGAGAGCCTATTAGTAATCAGTAATGTATCATCCTCATTAAATTAATGGCTGTCATTATTGTGTCCACATGTGCTGGGGCTTCACATATATTTACAAACATTATCTTTACTCCTCAACCCTGCAAAGTTTATACCTTATAGATAAGGCACAGAACGTTTAGGCCAAATACCGGTAATAAAAATGATAATAGCTAACATATTGAGCTTTTATTATATGCAGGCTATAGTCTAAGGACTGTACACATACAACTTTTTTCAACCCTAACAAGACTTCATTTTATCAATGAGAAAAATGAGGCACAGAGAGGTTTAATAAATGCCCAAAATCACACAGCTTGCAAGCAGTGGAAACTGGAATGTTTCTGGTTCATAGTGTAAACTCCTAAGTATTTCACTATCCTACACTATACTATGTGGCCTCCACTAAGTGACAAGGTAAGATTCAATTACCTTGAGTCTGACTATGAAACCCTGCTTATTCCATGGTAAACAGTATAGATAATTACCAAATAAAATATGTAGAATAAGGATGATATACACTAGTATACTTAGAACAAAATGAAAATGTGTGCCCGTGGATTTGGCTGTCATCTTGTCTTCATGCCACTCCTAAGACCTGACTTGGATTTTCTACAATCTGTCGTTGGCTGGACTCGCGTGCTGCCTTATCCCACTGCCGGGGAGAATGTTTCAGCATCTTCCAACAAGGAGAATGCGCTACGATGGATGACACATTGCAGCACTGACCACCCAGTAGTACAGCAGGAAATCAAGAGAGTAAGTTGTGGCCAGCATTTACATTTTTTTAATTCCAAAAGAAATGAATGGAATAGAAAATAAGTGCATCATGTACCAAAAAAGTATTATTTTGTGGAATTTGTATCTCAGTCATCTATATACGTGGATGCATATATATGTTTGTATGATATAATATAAATGTAATACAAAATAAAATGCCTTTCTCACTATAGGTCATTGTCAAGATTTAAAAGCCATTGGGTTAATTCACTTTTACCTACATGATGAGTGCAATGCGCACTGTCTGGGGAATGGACACGCCTGGAGCTTTGACTTGGGGGGACGGGCGGTACATGGGCAACGTATGTAACCTGAAATTCTGTATCCCCCATAATAAGATGAAAAAAAAAAAAAAAAAAAAGCTTGTGGAACTAAAAAAGTAAAAAAAAAGAAAGCTTGTGGAACTAAGAGGCTTCCTGGGTTTGAATCTATTAGAGAAACTTGTTACTTACTTTCACTCAGTTTTGATTTTAATCCGCTGGAGATACTCTTTTATCATAAATAAACCCAAAGGGAAACATCGAAGACCAGAATCCAGTGCTTTCTGACCAACAGAATACTCCATATGATTTAAATAATACTCGATCAGTTAAGCCAAGGTTATACTATCTCAAGATTAAATTAATTAGACAAAGCTTTACCACCTTTGTGGTCATCAGATTCTAAAGTGGAAACTAGATTCTCGGAAGATTACACAAGAATTTTGTAGGTAACGGTTGAATATCTCAGGAAACTTCTCACTCCTTCTCAATAACTATGACAAGAGACACAGGCTGGATAAAATTCCATTTATTCAAGACATTTCTCCTCACAGTTTTAATCAGTTCTCCTGGGTTCACCAATGGCAAATATCCTCTAAATTTCCTAAGATTCCTAATCTCACTAGGAATATTACCCAGCACAGCACTTGAAGGAATGCAAAGTCCTTATGCCAAGAGGACTCTTTCCCCCAGTCTTTTTATCAACTCTCACTATGACCTATAGTTTTCCTGTTTTTGTTTTTATTTTGTGGGGAGGGGAGGAATTTTTTTTTTTTTTTGTAAGTAAGGCTGTATCAAAGTTTTATTTTTTTAAATCGTAATTTTTATTTCCACACTTCATGTAGGAGATTTAAGTTCAAGCCTAATGATGAGAGGATGAGGGAGATGAAATAAATTTTACAAGTAGATTATCAACAGGAAGAGCCCTCCGGGAGGGTGGAAAAACATGGGGAAACACTCGAATCCCAGCGGCAGTTTCCAAGTCTTATCTGCATGTAATAATTTCGTAGGAGGCCTGTTATACATACATATTCCTAACAACAGCCCTGCAATATTGATTATGTCTGAGGTGCAGCTGAGAAACCTGCATACCTTCCAAATAAGCGATCGATTGGTTTGAGTTCAGTGGTTCGTAACCCTGGCTATACATTAGAAATACAGTACCATGTTGTAGTTAGGAAAGGGAAGGGGAGAGGAGGGGAAAGGAGGGGAGGGGAGGGGAGGGGAAGGAAGAAAAGAAGGAAAAGAAAAAAAGAAATACATGAGCACTTTTACAACAGCAGATGCCTGGGCCCATCGGCCAGAGAGTCCAGCATTCTTGGTCTGGGGTGAGCACAGGCATGAGTATTTTTTTAAAACACTCCTAAGGTGATTTCGGTATCAGCTACAGTTGAGAATCGCTGGATGAGGATGTAGGAAATCCAGCACGTAAAAGCTGTCGCATCCCTACCTGCACAGGCTTCCCCTGGTCTGCCCGAGGGACCCGGGGGGCCAGGTGGTCCAACAGCCCCCGTTTCTCCATAGGGGCCAGGGAACCCTGGGTCCCCTGGGGGGCCTGCCAAAGATAATGACACACGTGAATAAACAAATGTATACACACTTTTTAAATTCAGACACAATTACTTTTTGTGAGGCTTGGTAAAGTACAATCAGGAGACTCTTTGGCGGTTTCTCTCTAAAATGGAGTTTCTTAGATTTGAACCTCTTTGGCTGCCTCTCCTCTGCAGACACGTGAACTTTGAGTGGAGCTCTTTGTCATTGACTCAGGCCACTCTTTTCTTGGTGGCAGCATCTTGGTAGGTGTTAGTCAAGTAGTTTTATATATTTTACAACAATTAAAAAAAACTACTTTCTGGAAACGGACAGAAAAAGCCCAGCATACAGTTGACGCACTGAAAGAAAATTTGGTGTGTTGATAGTGACGAACTAAGATGCACGTCTCCACCTGCATGTGCCTAATTGTACACTCACACTAAAGTTCGTGAATTTAGCCTGCCTGGTGTGCGAGCCACACTCTTCTGTCTGGGCCACTCAAATCCCATTTCCACATAATTTATGGAGGAACGGAAGGGAACACAAACCTCTGCGTGGAAGAGGAGGAGTTACCAAAACTCCGGGTAGTCCTGGGCGCCCGCGGTCTCCAGGGTCTCCCTGAAATCAGCATTCACATTCACTTTTTGAAGAAATATTAATATTTTATCCATGTTTTCTGACATTAAACAAGTATTAGAAGGACCATGTTCACATTTATATAAGAAGCAAGATTATAGGCCGACTGCAGACAAGAATGGTTCATGGAATTCTAGGCGGAATGAAGATGCATCCACTCTCCCACCCACAAGTAGCAGAAGGGAACAGCCAACTCCAACAAAATTATCCAATGTGCGTAAGTTAGATATCTCTGAAGTCATCAAGTTTCTTAGATATACTACAAGCACTAATGTCTAACTTGGCACTCTACGACAAAGAGCTTGTTCACCTAGCAAGGTCTGAATTTACATTTTATTTTAGCAGCAATATTTGTCCCCTTTAGTTGTGTCCCCTTAATGCTACCATGGCTTGTCCTGAGCAAGTGCCAGGTGTGAGGTTACAGAGGTTATAAAGGAAAGAAAAAACATGCAGTGGTGTTGAAAGTAGACAGCTCTTCAAGACCCCCTCTGTTCTCAATACTATGTGAGCCCAGGGAATTTTTGAAACTTTCATTATTATTATTCACCTTCAAAAGTATTGTTTCTCAAATGTAAAACATAATCATGCTTAATAGGATACTGAGATGATAATATAATCATGCATAATAATCACAACATGCATTAAAATAATATACAGTCAGCCCTCCGAGGGTTCCACATCTGTGGATTCAACAAACTGCAGATATAAAATATTTTTAAAAAATAAAAAATAACAATACAACAATAAAAATAATACAAATTTAAAAATGATACAGTGTGACAACTATTTACATAGCATTTTACATTGTATTAGATCTTATAAGTACATAGAGCTGATTTAAAGTGTAAAGTAGGATGTATGTAGCTTATATGCAAAAACTACTTCGTTTTATGTAAGAGACGTGAGCATCTGCAGATTTCAGTACGCTGGGGGTTCTGAAACCAATCTGTGGACACTGAGGGATGACTGTATACAAAGTTGACTCTGTCTCTTTTGAAAAATTACTTCTTCAATGACTGTTTGAAATACTTTAAAAAGTAAATTAAATAACTTCAGGTATATAAAACTTTATTAGGATATACTCAAATAGGTTCATTATTCTTACCTTTGACCCGAGAAATCCAAATGGCCCAGGATCCCCAACCAGTCCTGGTTCTCCCTACAAACAAGCACAAACATGCCTTTAAAAAAAAAAAATGTGATTGGGTGACAAATTACCTCATTCTCATCTAGTTTGAACAACACATGTTCACTGAGACTCTGTGCAAAGTCCTAACAGTGTTGTTGGGTTGCATCAGACAGTTTTGTGCTTCAAGTTTTGCAATCGCTACTAAACCCTGCAATCCACAAAATGGATGTGTCTGCCTTTCCAATTATTGTGTCTGCACGCAATAGTACTTCTGAATGATACAAATATTGCTTTTACGAGTGAAAATGTATTTATTATCTCTACAATGGTGTACATTTACCTTTAATCCTGGAAAACCTGGAGATCCATAGGAACCGGGGTCACCCTAATAAATTCACAAAAATCAGCACAAGCAGAATTAAATCAAAATGCATAAACCAGCTCAACATATCATTTTTCACCTTATCAGATTGTTCCATGGATATTTAGTTTTGTTTGCAAAGGTGGCTGAATAAGTGGAAATAAATATAAAATAGATTCCATTTCTTTACAACATTTGCTACTTGAAGTGATCTTTAGTCTTATTCAAAAAATTCATGTCATTGCCAGTGTTTTAATTAAGAACGTATTTTTGTTGTCATTGCTCTTCCAATTTTAATTTACTTAACTTAATGCTTTTACTGGGCCAAATATCTTTGAAATCAAGACAATATAATTTTTCTGGAAATTAATAGCTGTTCTGTGCATCAACGGCAATGAAAATGACCATGGAAGCCAACATTGCTCCAATGAACTAAATCTAGAGCCAAATAAGCTCAATGCTTATGCCAGCTGGGGTCTGGCCTCCATGGTGACTCTATAAATGGGCAGCCCATTAGTGACCTGTGTGGTGATGTTTGCACTTAACATTGTGCTTTTTTCCTAGTTACTGTCCCTAGATCAGCATATTATTTTATCAAATAGGCTTAAATTAACTATTCCAAGCCACTGTCATACTGACATTGAGCCAGACAAGGAGATGCCACAGTCCTGTTTCTTCTTCCCAATTCTTCTATCTTCCGCTTGCCTGTTTTATCTAAACGATGTCAACAGAAGGGATGCTCTGGGACATCCAGCCATTACACGGTTCTTGTCCAAAATATATTAATCTTAAAAGTAAGATATTCTCCACTTCTGAGCTCACAAGAATACTGATCTAGTCTTATAAAAATGTGAAAGAGAAATGCCTCCAAATTCAGGGAATTTAATGACAAAGGATCCTTACCTGAGGCCCTGGGAATCCAGGAACACCTTTCTCTCCTTTTGCTCCAATACCAGGTTCTCCCTTTGAGAGATGACAACATTTACAGGTGTTCAAGCAACAATATTTCAGCAATAGGTAAAGCAAAAGCAAAATGAGAAAGAAAGAATTTTGCCAGCAGCTTAAAGAAAGCAACTACTTTAGAATAGCGGCCCCATCGGATTATGACAAAATAGTGAAAAATTATGGTAATATATAGCAGAATTTAAAGCAATGATAAAGGTCGTGTCAAATAACATTTTAAAATCAGGTAGCACATCACACAAATCAAGAAAAAAGAGGTAATTAAATAAACTACCTTGGATCCTGGTGGTCCTGGCAGTCCAATCAGTCCAGGACTTCCTTTTGTACCCTAAAAATCACAATGAATATAATCTGGTTTATTCTTATTATTTAACATATTGGATTCTGTCTCTTTCAAAAATCATCTATTTTGATAACCTGTTTACTCATTTTTAAATGAAGGATTACTCTTTGACTGTCCTAATTAGCAACTAAGGGCTAAGCACACATATAAACCTGACACTATTCTGGCCAGTTCTCTGCGCGAGAGGTGCATGGGCACAGGCGTGCCCCACCACGGAACCAGGGCAGCAGGTGCACATTGGGAATGCAGCCATCGAAACAAGTGGCTCATTTTTGAGCAAGGTAGAGAAATTTAACCTGGTAATTAAAAAGTGACAGCAGAGTCTTCATGTGACATCAGTAATAGCACTGGAGGCTGACAGAGGAATTAATATTTGCCAAGAGTCTATTAAGTGCCCAGCTCAATGCATTTGTTAGCTTTTCAGTGATCAAAACATCAAACTCATCTATAACATCTAAAGAACAACCAAGCTTCCAGTGGACTTTTCAGTCCACATAGCAAAACCTTAACAGGGCACTATATTAAGGAGGACATGTCACAATTTAGTAGCCCAAGCTCGGCCTGCCTCTCAGCAGCTGGGTAAACTTGAGAACACTGGCAGCTTTCCAAGCCTCATTTTCAACTCTGTACAATGGGGCTAATCACAGCACCAACCTGTTAAAGTAGCTTTCAGACTAGTGCAGAGATGCATATAAAGGCCTCAGCACTTTGCTGCCATAGGTGTTCAGAAAATGTTTTCTCTTGCTAACTTACCAAGATAACATATGGATTTGGGAATTACCTTTTCTCCTTTATAGAGAGAAAAATCAGGTGGCTGTATCAACAGAGTGGGTCCAGGAGAACCTTGCTGGCCAGTTTCACCCTTTTAAAAAAAGCAAGGTAAAAGGAATTTCATATTGATTTATGTTTGGAAGATTTTTACCCACATATTGTGGTATAATGCTTCCAGTCCTGTGTATCATAGATTTAAAATACAAGTCACAGCAAGTACATCATGTAATTTAAAATGATATTTATTGTTTTTCTTATTAAAATGTAATACATACTTAGAGTTTTTTTTTTTTTTTTGAGACAGAGTCTCACTCTGTTGCCCAGGCTAGAGTGAGTGCCGTGGCGTTAGCCTAGCTCACAGCAACCTCAAACTCCTGAGCTCAAGCGATCCTCCTGTCTCAGCCTCCCGAGTAGCTGGGACTACAGGCATGTGCCACCATGCCCGGCTAATTTTTTCTATATATATTTTTAGCTGTCCATATAATTTCTTTCTATTTTTAGTAGAGATGGGGTCTCGCTCTTGCTCAGGCTGGTCTCGAACTCCTGAGCTCAAACGATCCGCCCACCTCGGCCTCCCAGATACTTAGAGTTGAAAATAAATTTAAAGAATAAAAATGATCCTGAATCCTACCATCCAGAGATAATCTGTATTAAAACTTTGGTATAGTTCTTTGTGGTATGTGTGTGCATATGTGTACATGTATGTATGTGTGCATATATGTGAATATTTGTTAAATGTATTTGAAAATATACTATAATGATAATACTACATAATAAATGTATAAACATAATTTAAAATACATAGCACATTTTATTAAAATTTTAAATTTCAAAATAACTTTATATTTTTAACAATATTTTATATCTTCCTATTATACTATTAATAAAAATGCTTTAAAATGTTGATTTTTAATGCTGGTATAATAATCTATCATAAGAATGTGCTATGATTTATTCCACTCTGGTTAGATTTGGATTATTTCTATTTACTGTCAAAAAAGATTTGTGTTATTTCTAATTTATTTTTTAAAGTATTTTAAAACTCCCTGTATAAAATAATTACCCAAAAGTTTTTATTTATGTCATTATAGATGTTATTCTCCTGGAGAAAAGAATGTTCCTTGAATGAATTTTGCCACAATCTAACCATAAATTCTCACCCTTAATTAGAAGATAATCTTTTATACTTTTCTGAATATTACTATTAATCTACACTTAAAATGATCTTTCCTCTTTGTCATAGTTAAGAACAGGCTGCAGGGCAGGCCGCTTGTATTTGCAAACCAGGCCCTCATTGGCTCTGTCACTTTGGGCAAGTTCCTTAAAATTTCTCTCAGTCTTAGTTTCTTTAACTCTTCTAAACTTCACTTTTCTTCTTTGTGAAAAGGGGATAATATTGCCCAGCTCAAAGTATTAATTTTATTGAATAGATGATGCACATAAAATGCTTCCTACATTGAGCAGAACAAAGTAAATTCTCAAATATGTAAGTATTAAAACCACTAATGTTTTCAGTCGGTGGGATTTTTGGAAAAATAATGCTATTTCAAGTTTAAATGAAAAAATAAAATCAAGAATTCAATTTCTACCTAGACCTGGGAAACTGCAGAAGAGCCAGCAGGTTAGGAACATTGTATGGTTTTTTTTCTTGATGTATCCCAGTACTTAACACAGTGTTGGTGTAGCAGCTGTTCTAAAGATATCTGTTGCATGAATAAACTATTGAACAAGCCCATAAACAACACATGAGTAAATGCATAACATGTATTGTTAAAGATAACCACCCTTATTCTTGCAGTTGAGATAAACCTGAACAAAACCCATAAAGGATGACAAGCAGGAACCTTCTTCAAAATATTGGTCATATTACTATTTTTAAATATTATAAAAGATATTCAGTATAGTCAAAAGTCCAAAGAAGGAAAACTGTGAAGAATTAAATGTAAAAGGTCATATCATATAATCATATATCATATAATCATATATCATATAATCATATAATCATATCACTTAGGAATGATTAGTTATAACCATTTGGGACAATGTTTCTTAAATGGGGTAGGCAGCCAATTCTGGAACATTTAACAGTTCTGCATCAAAATTTCAAAACTATGTTTTAAGTCACCAGACAATCTAAAAGAATTAATATAAACACATTTCAGATCATTTGAATGGCTACCTCATAGCCAGATACTTCCAAGTTACTGAGTAGATAGACGTTCAATATCTGTTTGTTCACAGTTTTTGAAAGAGCCACTCGCCTACTGTTGGACGTTCAGATTGTTTCCATGTGAGCTGCTACCTTAAATCACTTTTCTAAAGCTTATCCTCCCTAAGTGTAATGCTTTAGCAGAGACGACTCATGGGTGTTTGTGGGGGATGGGAGATCGTGTGTTGCTAAATGCTATTGGTTCCTCTTATCTGTATTTGCATTTGTATTCATATTTATGGGTGGAGTTTAGGATTCTGGTGAAATTTGTGAAATGAAGCCAAACAAATCAGTAATTTAACAAAACTGTTACTCTGAATGTAATATATTGTCAAAAATGTTCAATCTCTATCTGCTGGAATGAAATATGTTACAACAATTAACTTGGGTTTAGTCTTGAATTTTGTCAGAACTGTCACTTTATAGTCAAGGGTAATGGTGCCATAATAATTCAGCAAAGAAAAGTTCTAGCCATAAAATCGGACAGTGACTATTAATAGGTAATGAACCCAAGTTCAATAGCCAGCAGAACAGCCTCCACCACCGGGCGGCACACACTTTACCAACGGCTTCTCCACGCAAGAGGGGATTCTTACCGGGTCGCCCATTTGCCCTTTTACTCCCACACCAGGATTACCCTGAGAAAGAAAAGAAAAGGAATCTAATTGCTTTTGAATTTAAAAAAAATAAATAAATAAAAGCAATAAGACTTCTGACTATGAAATTGATCGAAGTTTACCTAATACTTTGGGAAGTCTGAGAAGAAGAAACACATAATACCAACAAATGTCAGTGGTCAGTGACGTCACTGTGCAGGGCACTATTTATGTATCTTACTCGTAGCTACCTACCTTCAAACCTGGACTCCCAGGATGGCCCGGAGGTCCCTAAATCAATGCCAAGAAAAAATACAAATCAATCATCGGTCTCAGAAATCAGAATGTTCCTTCTTTGCTAGCCCCAAAATCCTATTTAGGAAACCCTTAATTTTAAAATGTGCATGATGGACTTTCTATCACAGATGTTGTCATGCATGAATATGGTGCCAATGGCTTATCTCCAGGGACCTGTGCTTCATGGAGTCCCCCCGATAATGGTGAGGGGCAGGGGTTGCTGGTTTATCAGATTACAATCTCTCAAAGAGCCCACCTGTGTCTGACTCAAGGTGGCTACTTCGCTTTTTTACTTTATTTTCACATCAACTCTGGGTTTTTAAAGGAACTACATCAACAGTGCTGTACTTACTGCTATCCCTGGCTCTCCAGGACATCCCATGGGGCCCGCTGGTCCTCTTGTACCCCAAGGTCCCTAAACATGAAAAAAAAAATCAGTGCATTTATTACCCAAAATCATAATCATCTTTTACAGGAACAGTTGCATGTGATCCCAGATGGATAAAAGACATCATAGTCCCGGACACATCTGCCCTGTTGGAGCATCTTTGACAGCAGCTCTGATGCAGCCCTTAAAATGACACAGAGCTAGAGGCAGCAGCACTCTGGGAGGTGAGACAAACTCCCAGAAATCAATCTGCCTGTTTACAAATAAATCTTATGACAGCAAAAGTAAAGAATAAAGAAAATTCATTCCTAGCTACTCCTAAATTTCATGTATGTTATAATTTTGATATACATTAGGATGCTTTAAAAATATTAATATTAATTAACATTAAATTATTCATGTATTTATGCTTTTTAATATGTTTTTGAAAGGTGGTCTACAATATCAATGTGAATAGAAATGTTGTCCTCACTTGGGGATCAAGATGAGTCAGCCACAAAAATTTTCTGCAACACGTTAGTTGTGGCAAACTCACACAAATCGGCGAGAAAAGCTTGCAGCCAGGCAATCCTGGAAGTGCAGAGAGGCCTCTGAGCTCCCCCTGACTCTGCCCACGTCAAATGATATGCGAATGCGTAATGAAATCGCTCTCTTTAGGAGGATGAACTGATATTTATTTTAACAGCGACATCGAGGTATCACGGTTTTTTACACGGAACTGAGCTTCAGTAATAGTAAGGAAACCAACCCAGGAAAATAATTCTGTCGCTAGCCAAAAGTGACAAAGCAAAATTATAGGTTAGCCATTAGGAGGCAAAATTGCTTTCAGTTTTAATCTTGTAAACATTGATAAATAGGAAATACTAATATAATCATTGATTTACAAATTTTAGGGAAATAAAGATGAAAAGAAGCAAAACATAACTATAACACACAAGTACTGATTCGGCAGGCAGAGAGCAATGCAAAATCATTCCACTTGGCATATACTACGTATGCAGCTGCTAAGCAAACTTACTTTCCTAAATATTAAGTGGCTGCATACACCTGAGCAATGCCGAAAGATCATTAGAAGATTTAAGAGGAAGGTCAGAGGAAGCATGCTGAGCTTCAGGGACAGCTTCCTGGGCACAAGCGGAAATCATCTTGAAATTCTTAATAATTTTTGAATGAGAAGCATGCAGTCATTTGCACTGGGTGAGCCCCACAAATTATGTAGCTGGTCTTGCTGGGACTAAAATCTGCTGTGGCCAGTAGCCTATTTGAGGAGGAAACAGAAGCTCACAACCTGCTCAGGAGACTTACTGGTAAGCCAGGCGGTCCTGGGTCCCCTCTGTCTCCCTGCAATAAACAAGATGTGTTGCTCTGTAAGAACAATGTTCCTAAAACACAGATCATGTAAAAATAAAAATACACACAGAAATTATTTGGACTTGTCTAACTATGCAGTTTGTTCCATTTGGGGGGTCGAGAAGACACTTGAAGAAGGGGTGTATGGAGGTGATTTTCTTTCTCCATTCTCATGCTCTGAAATCTCCTTTCACTCAACATAGAAAGATTGCTGGGGTCATGACAACACAGAATCAAGGTGAGATTTTATCTTTCAGTTTAAATTGCTCGAAATTCTCAATCCAGTGGTCCCAATTCCTCAGTTTACCTATCTCTGGTCTAGCTGCCACACCTTGCCTTGCTTTGCAAACACTTAGCCTCTTTTGACAACCTTAGAGTGGACAAAAAGGGACTTCAGGTGGGAATTCTCTCACACCTGCCTCTGTGTGTTTCCTGTATGGGTTTACCTATTTGAAAAAAAAAAGAATTTTTTAAACCTACCATGATCGTACTGCTTACCTGAATACCTTTAATGGCACCTAAAATGAACACGGAATTTCCTTTTTCTCCTTTTTCCCCAGGAAGGCCCTGAAAATAAAATATGTACTTCAGAGGAAAATAACATATAACCATTTCAGTAAGTACTGTTCTATGTGCAATATTACTCACCAGTAAAATTACCATTATAGTCATGTCTAACTAGCAGAGGTTTCTTTATCTTCTCCATTATTATTATCCTCCTAAGGTTCTTATATATATTTACTCAATATTCAGTCTGGTAAGGAATCTCCTAGACAGAGTATCTACTAATATATAGTTATTTACTGATTATTCAGCAGCAAACTTGCATTTTCCCCCATCATATAAAGCACATGCATTGTTCTTACAAATAATCAATTTTTTAATTATTAATTTATGCCCTAGAAATAGTAAAAAAAAATAACTTTTGTCCATTTCAATACTTGTATTCAAAATAGAGCCTATGTATCCTTTGTAACAAGACTAACTTTTAAAAGATATAACATCTTCCTTTTGGAAAGTTATTGTATATAGCTGCTAGTTGGCTTAGGGTATTTTTAAAAAGTGAATGAAATACTTCAATATATTCTCCCCTGCCCCTGTTTTCCTACTTAACATCTTAATATCCTACTTAATATCTTAATGTATCTTAACTTGGTCACCACATAAAAAATTCTACCATCTTCATATATCAAATATGCAAATTTCAAAGTTAATCCCTCTTAGCGGAGTGCCTGACTTTGCTTCCAATGGAACATGCTTAATGATTTTATGGTAAGTTACATCAACAATTTACTTGAGAAGTCAGATTTGCCTATGCAGGCAGTCCTGGCTTTGTACAGATTCAATATGCATGAATGTCAGTTCCACAGTTGAGTTAAATAACACCAGTCCTCCAACAGCAGGGCTCAAATTTCAGTTACCATTGTATATTAACTGCGTAACTGCATAATGTACAAGGTCCACTGCTAGCTCTTCAGTCCACAAATCACTACATAAATAACAGATGTGAATCGTGATCACTGACTGATCACATCTCTTCTGTAAAAGCCAGTCTGTCATTGGTCCCTGCACATTTATTATTCAGAGCACACGCACACTTGCACACACGCACAGCAAAGCTTGTGGTCGTGTTATTTCCTTATTTCTCAGTGATAAACCCAAATGCCATCTTACAAAAATGAAATATTGAAAGAGGAAATTGGCCAACAAAAACAAAAATGAAGCAAAGAAATGAAAAAAATGGTAACACTGGAAGTGAAATTCAAATAGAACGTAAATGGAGTTACAGAAGAAACAGCTGACCATGGGAATATTGACACTGCTGGCATTTGAAAGACTCTAAATATGCAGCCAGAGGAAATTAGTAAAGATGAACACAGCAACATAAAACAGGAAAGCAGCTGTGATGAAAAGGATGACCATGTCCTGGAGGAAGTGACACAGGAACAAAACTTCACATTAAAGGAACCCTTAGAGATATTTCAGAACACTAGAAATGGATCCAAGCTTAGAAAGGAGCATGACACTTCACCAAGGCATAGAAAACATGTTCACTTAGTATCATAAGTTATACAATGAGAAGGGAAACACTATTGAAACTACTCTTGATAAGTTTTTACAAAGAAATACACTTGAGTTCTCAATATGTCAAATTTCAGTGTACTAAATAAATAGTTTATTTTCATTACCCTATATGTTTATAACTGATAGTAAGGAAGTGTTTAATGTTTGAACAAAACATTTTAAAGGTCACAAAACAATAGTAATTTTTCTCATCGGTTAATAAGTTTGCTTTGTGTGGTTTTAGCTTATGTGGTCATTCTTACATCCTTACATTACTGCACAAAATGAGGACTGCCTATGTATCAAATGAGTCAAGGGGAAGTAAGTTGCTTTGCAAAAAGACTGTTATGACAAGCTTCAGGATTGTGGTCTGTCAGTATGACATGCTGTGTTAAAACTAAAATTAAGAACGCTTGCTCTCTTGAATGTCCATGAATCAGCAGAATGAGATTTGATCCAATTTGAAGAGCTTAGAAAATGTACATTCACCAGGCTGCACTTGAGTCTTCAAATGGCTGAGTTGAAGAGCAAATGGTGGTTGAGAAACTTAACAATGAAAGATGGTGGTTGTTCTTACTTGGTACACAAGAAAGATGTGAGTATGGAAATTCTTTTTGAGTTCTGTATTCAGATCAGTTCCTTTAGGACCTGGAGCAAAAGGAAGACTCATAAGAGACAGTGGGGTGACTATGGTCGTGATGCTAAGAAAGGCTTTTAGAAGGAAACTTGAGAAGTGATAGTCAATAGGGAAGGGGAAAGACTGGAGAACAGTCACAGAAAAACAATTTTGAAAAGCCAAATTATCTCTGATCTTTATTTAAGTGAGAAAAGAAAAAAGAAAAAAAGAGGAAAGGAATAGAAGGTGGGTAGCTCTTGCTTAAGTTGTGTTTAAATAAAAGTCCAAAGTTCTGAAGGAAAAAAAAAAGTCAAGAGCAATAATGTTTTCCTCAAGTGCTGGATATTTTCACCTGTTTCTGGACATCAATTCCAAATCTTTTCTAATTTATCTTCTTGCATTACAGGGGCTAGAAAAATAAAAACTACATTACCCAGCCTCCTTTGTAGCTGGGTTTGAATTAGGTTCTGCCTACAATGTGGAAGGAAGAAGTGAGGAAGAGATTCTCTTCCTGGTCTGTTGCTGCCAAGCAGGAAAGAAGAAACTTCAGTGTTTGTTTGCTATTGTCTAGCCATAGGGGTGAGAGGCAGTGGTTACAGTGCAAGAACAGCTTCCTGACTCTGCAGCTCAACTAAGAGTGAGCCCTTGAAATCAGTAGTCCCGTGGTGGTCCCTAAGTTCCACTCCTCCAACCGTTATGATAAGTGCCAAACTCCCTATATCAAATTCCTTGCTGTTTGAAATACCTAGAAGGGTTTATGTTTCTGTAGTGAACCTTGAATGATAAACAACATAAGTTCTGCTAACTGGTCTTTCTAGTCCCTTTTCCCTAGTATCCATTCTCTGCACAGCAGCCAGAGACACCTTAATGAAACATCAATAGATCATATTGCCTCTTTCCTTAAAACCATCCAGTGTCTTCACATAACATGGAAGAGAATATCTAGTCTCTTTCCATAGTCTACAAGGTCCCACGTGTTCTAGGTCCTGCCCACCTCTCTGTTCTCACCCCCCAGTTACCCCTATTTGTTCACAATGCTCCAGGTACACTTGTACTAAATCTGTTTCTTGAACACACCCAGCCTGTTCCCACCGTAGGGCCTTTTCTCTTAAGATTCCTGTTAGGGTGAGCTGTGGGTGTCTTACTGGCAGGCCTCCTGGGCCTGGAGCTCCTCTTCCTCCCGGAAACCCTGGGTCACCTCTTGAGCCATTGTAGCCATCCACGCCAGGCTTGCCTCTGGGTCCAGGAGGCCCTGGGTGCCCCTGCAGAAAACAAAATTGTAAGTGAAGCATTTTTGCAAAAATATCATAACATGAAGATTATGTAATACGAATACTCAACTCAAATTATGGCAATTATAACTCACAAACTAAATTGTTTAATTTTGTGAAACTCTCTTCTCCACCCAAAAGTGCTATATACTATAGTAAAAATAAAATTTTTTTTAATATATCCAAATTTAAATTAATTTAGTTTGTAATATTCTGGGAGATTTGGGAGGAAACCTTTCTTGAAATCCTTAGAAAGACTCTAATGTATTGTAAAGTCCCCAAATTACCTCTTCCTTCTTCCATTCAATTTTCGTATTAGAAATGAGAATATTAAGCTCACTTCCCATGTTAGGACTCACTGGCAAATAAAAACTTTCCTATGAGTAATCATGTATTTCCAGAATATTATACTTCATATAACCAGTATATTTAGCTCATATTTTGGAATTTTTTCTCAAACCTGTTTGAAAACCTTGCCCTTCAAGTAAAGTGTTTTCGTCTAAGAGTTATTGTACAAAATTGAAATATAAGCACCCTTCTGTTCACTAAAATGAGAAAACAAAAAAAGAGTTTACCATAAATATATATGTAGCACTGTGGTCACTATATATACTATATATAAACCTATATATAATAGACATACATACTATATATATAAAGCATGTGGTTTTAAGGGTTTTGATGAGCCCTTCTCCCTTCTTTAAAAAAATGGAGAAAATTTAGGGATACTTACAGGTATTCCATCCAAACCTGGAAATCCAGGAACACCAGTTGGACCCTAAAATCCCAGAAAATAAAACAAACACATACAAATTTCTAAATTATTTGCTCAACAAGCTGATTTACTTGAAAGCATTAGTAATTAATGACTCATATTTAAACACTCTTAGCAGTCATTGTCACCTATTTTTTACATTGATGAGTTTAAAAGTCAACAGTGAACAATCAACTTTTTGTACCTTTTTTTTGTATTTAGGAAGGTCATTTGGCAGTACTGATTTAAATAAAATATACAACATGCTGTAAGCCAGAAATTCAACTTTTCAGAATCTACCCTAGAGTAACAAACTCTTAAATGTGAACACAGGCAATTTATAGTATTTTTTTTGCACACCTGCACTACATAAAGTTGGGGTAGAATCTCAAATTTTTATCAACAGGGAATAAACTATACTTTTATCCATACTATGGCATAGTATGGATATATAATATTTTAAAAGGAATAAGTTCAATCTATATAAACTGATAAGGAATGGATTCTAAGACATAATGTTGAGTGAAAAATAGATTCATCATGATACATATAATATATCATATAGGTTTTTTTTAAAAGCCACATAACAATATGATTCCTCACTGGATACACACATGTATTAATACTTCAGTGCACAGGAAAGGTCTGAAAGGTCTTGCTTCTCTGGAAAGGGGCTGGGAATGAGCATGGATTATCGCAGAGGAGTTCAGACTTAATTTATTATAAGGTACAAGTATGTCCTTCTTGCGATTATAAAACCCCAGCACAACAGTGCTGGTGAGTGGTTAATGTGAATCCCCACTTACTTTATCTCCTTTGTCCCCTGCTGCTCCAGGAGGGCCACTGTCCCCTCTGATTCCCTTCTCTCCTGGAATCCCAATGTGTCCTGGGGGTCCCAGGGGCCCAATTGGACCCTGTGGCCCTGGGAGTCCGGGCTGACCCTGAGAAGGAACATTAAAAAGAAGCAGAGTAATTCTTAACCAGTATCTTTAACACAAATATATAGTCACTTGGGCCTCCAGAAGACTGGAAAATTGGATTTGAGCAAACTCTAATAATAGAAACACAAATGATGATTTAATACAAAAATAAGAAACAGTGACACTGCCCTTTTCAATCTGAATTCAAGCCATGTGATAAATTTTAATTACTGCATGTGCATATAAATATGTAGTATGCATGTAATGTGTGTATGTACACACAAACACATATGTAAACTGATTACATTATAGTTATCTTACTATTTTGCATTCTGTCAGTAACATTTGTAGATCTTGGGCTGTTTAGTGAAGCAGGGAACTAAAAAAATCAAAGTTTTATTACCATTATGTTAGTGACACAAGTTAAGAGTGAGGGAAACTGCCAGATCTTTTATTTACTTCAAACAGCTAATGATCTGTTAGGGGGAAGCATTTCCTTTTGGGCTGCTTTTATCAAATTCCTTGGTCATGATTTGGCATCAGGCTCCCCATGTCACCTATTTATGGAGTCCAACTTCCCACGAATGAAAAAGCCACCTCTTGCTTTGGTGAAGAAGCTTCCTGAGCTCAATTCTCCCCCCGAACCCAAAGTGGAACATTTTGGGGGGAGCTCTCTGCTCCCCGTCTTGCCGTCTCTCCATCGCATCTGGACGAACTGAACTACTGAATTAACGTTCAGCTGTTTCCTGGTACCAGCAGCTGCGAATCTCACAGCTCCTTCTGTTCTGAAGTGAGGGAGCTGCCCCACCTGGGCTCCCCCACCAGTGCTCTCTTCTCTGTCCCAGGCTCCCTCCTCTCTCTCTCTCTCTGTCTCTCTCCCTCCTCCCCTCATATCCCCTACATGCACGATTCCCTCCAGGACTGGCATTTCAAATGCCGTGGCTTCTAACACCTCCACATATCTGTCTCAGCTCAGACTTCTCTAACTTCCAGATCACATCCAGCTGCCTCCTGGACATCTTGGATTCAACGGTACTTCCAGCTTGAAGAATAAGAAAGAAGAAGAAAAGAAAGAGAAGAAGAAGACAAATCCAAAATGAACTTGATTTTCCCCCCAAATCTGATGCTCCACTGACCTTCCCCACCCACCCAGTTCATCAAGCATGAATCCCGGGAATCATCCTAGATATTCTTCTTTCTGTCATATTTAAATTTAATCCATGATCAACTCTTATTATTTCTGCTTCTGAAGTCGATCTAACACTCGCCCACCTCCCTGTCTCCCTGTCACCATCCTGGCTCAGGCGAGCATGATGGGACTATAGGCCCAGCTTCCTAAAGGGCCTCCCAGCTTCCTGTTACCGTCCCAGCTCTCTCCACAGAACAACCAGAGTGACATTAAAACAAATTAGATCAGAGCATTGTCCTGCTTTCTGAAACCCTTCCTTGTCTTCCTACTGAGTTCACAGTAAACCACATGACACTCCTTTCCAGGCCCCAGATCCCCTTGCAGCCACCTGCTCACGGTCACCACTCGCCAGCCACGTGGCTTCTCCCATCTCAGACTGTAGCCAGCACTTTCCCTCCGGGCTGCGCTCCCCCTCAACCGCAGGCGACTTGGATCTCAGCTCAGGTGCCCCCTCCCCAGAGGCCGTCCTTGACAGCCTGCCCCCAGTGAAATAGGCTCTCTGATCCACCCGTAGTCTCCATCATGGCATCCTGTCTGTTTCCTTCTTAGCATCTTAGCACGTCATGTCTTTAAATTATGTCTTTGTTCATCAGGGTATTGTCTGCCTCTCCAGTTAGACATAAGCACCACGAGGGCGGGGATATTTGCTCACCAGTTAATTCTATCAACTTCCATAGCCTTTGGTGGAGGAAATTGTTTTGAAGGCATAAGGCATAGATGCACTGGCAATGGCTCTGCCCACAGGCCTGGCCGTCCTGCCTGACCTTCCACTCACCTTGGACACCTTCTACCTGGGCCCTGCAGGGTCAGGAAAGTGATTTTTGAACTTGGAAAAAAGTAATTCTATCCAATGTAATCGTCATGATTTATCTAGATTTATTTTATACATTCAAATTTACTTATCATAAAATAATCAACGTATAGGAACAATGAGCCTATTTGAATGAACTAAAAAATCTAGAATCTGGGTTTCTAAGTTATACTGCTAGCCCCAACATTTAATATATGTCTATAATTTGATGTGGGTAGAGAGTACCTTTGATTCATACAATTTTTTAAAATGGCTTGCTTTGCAATCTTAAAATAATACCCTTACATTAGATAAAGGGAAACTTTATAATGAGAAGTTTATAACAAGACTTGCACCAATGCAAGGTGATTTGGCTGCACAACACCATGCACTCTGGTCTCTAATGAGACTAGTTGTGTCCAACACACTTCAGAGGGCATGTTCTATTTCATAGAGCTTGAAAACACTTTTGGTATTCATTTGAAGCCAGGATGTTCACCAGCAATTTTTTGTGCCTCTTAAAGATTTTCCAAAGATTTAAGAAAAATTATTTTATGTCTTCTTACCCCACAAAACAACATGGATGACTGTATTGGATGAGCAAGTAAGTGTTGACATGTGGACAGAAAAGCTTGATGAATTTCAGGAGATATTTGCTCAGATCAGATGTCTTAAACCTCCAGGACAAATATAGGGCTACTCCTCAAGAGTGCAGGGCCCTGGGCAAAATATTTCTTATGCAGTCTTGTCTATATAAAAATTTGAGTTACCTGAAATTAGCACACCAGCTCCATTCTGGAGACCCAATCCTGTGCAATCCCATGAAGGAATTACTGTGCTGGCAGGCGGGAGTGTTCTCCCAAGCAGCCACCCTCCTGAACCCAGGGCACAGCCCTGGGGGCCCAGACCAGCCCATAAGTACAAAGCCAGAGCTCCTCACGTGGCCAAGCCCACACAGGGTGGAGGGGCAGAGAGCTCCCTGATGGGAAGAAGCAGTACCTGAGACTCACCTGGTCCTGGTCCACACCCGGGGTGCCACTGGCCTTGGCCAGGCCCAGACACCAAGAGGGGAGACAAGGGGCGGCCCTGAGCCATGATGGCTGGGACAGGAGCCCCATAACAATAACGCAAGAATGTTCACCACAGTATTATTTGTAATAGCAGGAAAAACTGGAAATCCTGTGAAAATCCACCGACCTGAGACTGAGTGAGTGAATTATGGCTCCTCCATCCAGTGAAACACCACACCGCCCGCCTGGGTCTGGGTGCCCCAGAAGCAACACATCAGACAAGGGTCAATGCAAAGAGCTCATTTGAGAAGCGAAGGAGGAACAGGTAAGGGACGGAGAGTATGACACACTCTCCATGTGACACGGAGAGTCAGTTACCCCCACAGGCAGCTGGAGCTTCACCTGGGGGGACCTGAGAAGCGGTGGGGAACACCCATCTCAGCCCCCTCCTGGGCTGCGGACGCGTGCTGGGCAGGGCCTGCCTGCTGCCAGGTGTGCTTCTGGGCTTTGAGAAAAGGCCTCAGACAAAGAGATGCAGATACTGGCAGCCGAGGTCCCCAGAGTATAAGCACTGAAGCTACAGGTCTGAGGGGATCGTGTAGGGCACTAACAGCACCTGCAAGCAGCCACTGGAGACAGCAAAGTGCATCTGCCTGGGCTGATGGAACACCCCCGTGATGCTTGTGAGGAAGAAACGGAGTGACTGAGTGCGCAGGCTCTACAGTCAACCCCGTACTGACTAGCTGTGTGACCTTGGGCATGTTTCTTAACCTCTCTGTTACTCAGCATCTTCATCTTTCAATGGCTTATAGGCATAACAAGAGTAATGTATGTAAAGGGGGTTATCACAGTGCCTGGTACAATAAATGCTAACTATTGCTATTATGTGTTACTATCATAAATGGATAATTGTTGAATGAGAAAAATAAGCCACAGAATAGTATGTCATATGATCCCACCTGTAGGGAAACAAAAAGGCATTTTCCCTAAATATATGTTTATAAACAAACATTTCTAGAAGAATATACAGGAAACGGCATGTCTCAGAAGTAAAAATGCAAGCCAGTGCAGTTCACGTTCTATTTTGTGTATGTCTTACCATCAACAGATGTGACCTTTATAATAAAGATTAATTACCATTTCTTTTTCACCATTAGGTCATTGACTCCACAAACATCACCGACAGCCTTTAATATCTGCCTAAATTTCACAAATCGAAACTGTAATTTACATACATTTTCCACTTTCTTTGTGTTTTATCATCATCACCAAATAGTGACTATTTATTGAGTATCCATAAAAATACTAAAAGCTTAGATTTTTAAAAGAAACAAATACAGAAAAGACAACAATAAAATATAAAGTATAATTATATGCACAAACCATTTGGGGGCATTGCGAGGGCATAAAACTTAACGATATATATTGCATGAATTCTAAACTACAACCTAAAAGTAAAACTAAATAATGACTTCAGATAACCTTTAACAAAAAACAATGTTAATTAATCATATTTCTAAGTAAGATTAATTAACATAAGTTTAATAGCTCCCATTTTTTTTCTAAATACAAGGTTCAGGAAATAAGTTCTTCTTCATTAAGTTTAGAAATTATCTTTTCATTTTGCATGTAATTTATACACAAACTCCTCAAATTATCTTTTGTGAATCCAGTACTTTATAACAACGTATTATTTAGATACATAACAAAATGTACACTTGACTATAAAAGGGTAACTGAGAAAGACACAACCAATTAATTGGCTATAAATCTCTTCAATGTATTTCATCTTAGACATGCAATACCGAAGCCAGTGAGCTAATGGAAGTTTGCGGAGGAAAAAAGGGAGTGGAAATGTTTAACACAATGGTAAGAATAATAAAATTCCATTTAGTATAGAAATGTGTCCTGATTTGAGAAAGTGCCATATAAAACACTTCCCCCAAAAAGTAAAGCAGAGAATGGTTATGTGCATTATTGAAGAATGCTGATCCCTCTGCTTTGTCCCCCTCCTCCCTCCCCCACCCCACCCCTGCGCCACCCCGCCAGCCACACCGACTTCCTTGCACAGATTTCTGAACAAGCTCTGTTCTTTCCCAGCTTTTTCACATGCTGTCCTGTCCCAGAAGTGCACCCCTCTCTGCCCGTGGCTGACTCCTCTCTCAGTGCTCCTATGGAGAGACCCCCTGGTCCCCTGCCCCAGCCCTGGAGAATGAGATGCCTCTACAGGATGGCTCTAGAATCACACCTCTTACCTGTTACCAGGATCCTTTCTTTATCTGTGTGTGCCCCCCAACCCCATACCCACCAGACCATGAGCTCCTGGAGAGCACAGTCCAGCTGCCCAAGGTCGTGATGGTAGAGAAAGGCAGAGAACAACAAATGCTTAATAAAATAATAACGTCAGCCCTGCCCCTGCCCCAAGGGGAGACAGATGGCCCTTCATGTCCCTGAGGATTCAACCAACCCAGATTGAAAACATTAAAAAATGAATAAAGAATAAAAACAACAATGAAAAAAAATACCAATAAAAATACAGTATAACAACTATGTACATAGCATTTACATTGCATTGTGTATCGTAAATACCCTAGAGATGATTTAAAGTATTCAGGAGGATGTGCATAGGTTATATGCAACTACTACCCTATCTTATATCCACAGATTTTCATATTCGCGGGTGTCCTGGAACCAATCCCCCATGGATACCGAGGGACTAGTACAAATGCTTTCTTACGTCTCTGAACAGCCATCCCCAGAACACCGGTTTACAGTAGTTATGCAGAACGGCAATGATTCCACACTAAAGCCTGCAGAGCACAACTCCACACTGTGAACAACGACCCTGAATGCAGCGATGGTGGTGTCTTTTTGCTGTTGAGATATAACATAGGTGTCATTATGCCTTTATTTTAACCATTTTAAACAGCAAGTGGAAAAGCTAACATAAAACACTAAATGTCTCCTTTTTCATAGCCATAAAGGCTTTGTGATTTTATATTTAATGCTGTTTTTTATATTAATGGGTATTTTGTTATATGATAAATTTTTAACGGAAATACATTAAACCTTGGATAACACTACAAAACCTGTCAAAAAGCTGAGAATTTCCCAAACACTGATTTTTGAAATAGTCATTTGTTAATTTACCCAATTTGAGTAAATAATTTATCCACAGCAATGTAGAGAATATTTCTATTTTCATTAAATTGTTTCATGTAAAAGAAAGGGTCAGATTGGGGGGGAAATGGCAGATTCGCAGTGACCTCCTGGCTCTCTGCTCCCAGAGAAGAAGGTGAGGAACTCGGACAGCTACACACGAGTGGATCACTATCCCCCAAGGACAGGGTTGTGAATCTGCAGCGAAACAGTGTGGGACATGGAACGCAAGGGAAACAAACGGGAGATATGATTGCAAAGACTGCAGAATGTGAGATATGTAATAGGGAATAGAAGGTGGGACAGCTGCACCCCCCGCCCAGCCAGCGTGGTGTGACCTGACCCACAGGAGGATGCCCAGCTCCTCCACTGACCTCCCCACCCACTCAGGCAGGGACTCTCCTGAAGTGGGTGCAAAGTCATGGCACGGGACTCTGTGGAGAGGAGACAATAGCAGGAAACATTTTGAACTCTCCGGTGCTCTGCACTGGAACCGCACTGGGCAGGGGAGGGACTGGGCTGAATGGTTACTTCCCGCAACCGTGTGAGGGAGTTTGGAGACAGGCACCTCGCCTCTGGTGGTCAGCAGGCCCAGAACAAAGGAGGTGAACGCTGAAAAGGGGGCTCTGCCCCTGGAAACCACTGATGATTCAGCTGGCTCAGGGTGGGACAGAAAGAGCAGGACCCTCTGCTAGGCAGAGGTGAGATTGCAGGACTGTGATGCAGAGGGGACATCTGGCAGCCTGCTGATTCAGCCCTTAAAACCGGCATTTGTCAACTCCTGAATGGTCACCCCATCATTAGCTCTCCAGGGGTGGGCAGCTGCCATTTTGGGGGTCCACAGCCCAGAGATGCTGCAGTGCACTGTGGTTTCGGGCAGCACCCCTCCCCCAGCCCCGGGGACTCTCATGCTGGACGCAGCAGGCTCTGCCCTTGGAGATGGGGAGAAGCAAGAAAATCCGCTTTCTCTGTGTGACTGGCGTGAATCTGCAGGGCTTCAGTGCTTAACAATAGTTGATGGCCTGTTGATTCAGCCTGCTGGACCAGCTTAGGTCATCTAATAAGATCATAATTCTAGGGCTTGCTCTCCACATCCAGGTAGCTGCCAGCATGGGGGTTTGTGGACAGGGAAGGAAAAACCTGGCCACAGACCTCAGCAATTGCACCAATTGACCCCCTCCCATCAGGAGCAGCCTTCCAAGTGTGGTGAAAGAGCCCTGAATAACATATTAGGAGCTCCCCCTAGTGGCAGATCAAGAAACCATAGAAGCCCACACTCCCAGGCTTGCAGGCACCAACCAGCTGCAATCTATCTTACCCTTACCCCCACCTTAAAGGGGAACAGGGTACAAGTAAACCTCGGTAGCAGCAAGACCCTTCCCCAAAATCAGGGCATTTGTATATGCCATCCAGGGGACCAGAGCATAAAACAGAGACATCAGATTACCTTGATAACTGGCTCCTCCACACAAACTACAATCAATGACAGAGAGGGTAACCCGATAGCTTCACACAATGCCCTCCATTGCAAGCTACTAAAGGGCAGTGGAGTCATACACACAAGTGTGATGTGTGTATCAACACCCCACTGACTGAGCTGGACAGATCCTCCAAGCAGAAAATAAGCAAAGAAAAAATGGACTTAAACAGAGCTCTAGAACAAATGGGTCTAACAGACATCTACAGAACATTCCACCCAAAGAAAGACAAATATACATTCTTCTCATCAGCTCATGGAACTTCCTCTAAAATTGATCCCATCCTAGGCCACAAATCAGATCTCAACAAAGTTAAAAAAGTAGAAATTATACCATGTCTCTTCTCAGACCACAGTGTAAATCGGAGATCAATTCCAACAGAAACACTCACCACTTCACAAAGTCATGGAAATTAAACAATTGATTGCTGAGTAACTATTGGATCAAGGAGTAGATACAGACAGAAATCAAAAAATTCTTTGAACTAAATGATAACGGGGACAAGAAAAGCATTCCTGAGAGGAAAACTAATAGCATTAAATGCTCACATCCAAAAGACAGAAAGCTAACAAATCAACAAACTAGTAAACCATCTCAATGAACTAGAAAAGGAAGAGCAAATTAATTCTAAACCTAGCAGAAGAAAAGAAATAACTGGCCGGGCGTGGTGGCTCACGCCTGTAATCCTAGCACTCTGGGAGGCCGAGGTGGGCGGATCGTTTGAGCTCAGGAGTTCGAGACCAGCCTGAGCAAGAGCGAGACCCCATCTCTACTAAAAATAGAAAGAAATTATATAGACAGCTAAAAATATATATAGAAAAAATTAGCCGGGCATGGTGGCACATGCCTGTAGTCCCAGCTACTCGGGAGGCTGAGGCAGTAGGATTGCTTAAGCCCAAGGAGTTTGAGGTTGCTGTGAGCTAGGCTGACGCCACGGCACTCACTCTAGTCTGGGCAACAGAGTGAGACTCTGTCTCAAAAAAAAAAAAAAAAAAAAGAAAAGAAAAGAAAAGAAATAACTAAGATCAGAGCAAAGCTAAATGAAATTGAGAAAAAAAAGAACTATACAGAAGATTAATAAAACCAAAAGTTGGTTTTTTGAAAAGATAAACCAAATTGACATCCCTCTTGCTAGATTGACAAGAACTAGAAAGGAAAGGACTCTAATAAACTCAATTAGAAAGGAAAAAGGAGAGGTCACTACAGAGATCACAGAAATATAAAACATTATCTTTGAATACTATAAAAATCTATATGTCACAAAACTACAAAACATGGAAGAAATAAACAAATACTTAGAACCACACAATCTTCCTAGGCTCAATCAGGAAGAAATAGAATTCCTGAACAGACCAATATCAAGCACAGAAATTGAAGCAGCAATTAAAAATCTAAAAGGTCCTGGACAGATGGGTTCACACCTGAATTTTACCAAACTTACAAAGAAGAACTCATACTCATACTGCAGAAATTATTCCACAACATTGAGAAGGATGGTATCCTCCCCAACTCATTCAATGAAACCAATATCACCTTGATATCAAAGCCAGGAAAGGACACAACAAAAAAGAAAACTACAGACCAGTATCCCTCATAAATATAGATGCAAAAATCCTCAACAAAATCTTAGTAAACTGAATCAAACAGCACATCAAAAAATAATTCATCATGAGCAGGTGAGCTTTATCCCAGAGATTCAAGTTTGGTTCAACATATGCAAATATATACATGCAATTCACCACATAAATAAAACCAAGAACAAAGACTATCTGATTCTCTCAATAGACACAGAAAAAGCATTTGACAGAATCCAGCACACTTCTATAATAAAAACTCTTAACAAAATAGGCATAGATGGGACATAACTTAAAATTATTAAAGCCATATACGATAAACCCATAGCCAATATCATACTGAATGGGGAAAAATTGAAAATATTCCTGCTTAGAACTGGAATCAGACAAGGTTGCCTACTATCTCCACTTCTATTCAACATAGTGCTGGAAGTCCTTACCAAAGCAATCAGACAAGAGAGGTGTCTGAATGAGAGCAGAAGAGGTCAAACTCTCACTTTTTGCTGACGATATGATATTATATCTAGAAAATCCAACCAAGAGACGCCTGAAATTGATAAATGAATTGAGTAAGTCTCAGTATACAAAATTAATGCACACAGATCAGTGGCATTCATATATGCCAATAACAGTCAAGCCAAAATCAAGTCAAAGACGCAACACCTTTCACAATAAGCATCAAAGAAAATTAAATATTTAGGAATACATTTAATGAAGGAGGTGAGAGACATATATAGGGAGAACTATGAAACACTGAGAAAATAAATCGTAGAAAATGTAAACAGATGGAAAACCCTACCATGCTCATGGATTGGCAGAGTCAATATTGCTAAAATGTCCATACTACCTAAAGTGATCTACAGAATTAATGCAATCCCTATCAAAATACCATCATCATTCTTTACAGATCTAGAAAAAATAATTGTATGCTTTGTATGGCGCCAGAAAAGACTTCATATAGTCAAAGTAATCTTAAGCAAAAAGAACAAATTGGGAGACATCAGTCTACCAGACTTCAAGCTTTACTACAAGGCTATAGTAACAAAAACAGCATGGTACTGGCACAAGAACAGAGATATAGACCTTTTGCACAGGACTGAGAACCCAGATATAAAACCATCCTCATATTGTCATCTAATCTTTGACAAAGCAGACAAAAATATACATTGGGGAAAAGAATCTCTATTCAATAAATAGTGCTGAGGAAACTGGATAACCACATGCAGAAGATTGAAACTGGATCCCCACCTCTCACCTCTCACAAAAATCAACTCATGATGGATAACAGACTTAAACCTAAGGTGTGAAACCTTAAGAATTCTGGAAGAAAATATTGGGAAAACTCTTACAGACATTGGCCTAGTCAAAGAATTTATGACGAAGACCCCCAAAACAATCACAGCAGCAACAAAAATACATAAATGGGACCTGATCAAATTAAAAAACTTGTGCACAGCCAAGGAAACTATCATTAGAGCAAATAGACAACCTACAGAATGGGAGAAAATATTTGCATTCTTCACATCCGTTAAAGGGCTGATAATAAGAATCTATCTAGAACTTAAGAAAATTAACAAGAAAAAATCAAACAACCCCATCATTAAATGGGCAAAGGACTTGAACAGAAACTTTTCAAAAGAAGACAGAATAATGGCCAGCAAACATATAAAAAAGTGCTCAACATTTCTAATCATTAGGGAAATGCAAATCAAAACCACAATGAGATATCACCTAACTCAAGTGAGAATGGCTTTTAGCAAAAAGTCCCCAAACAACAAATGCTGGCATGGATGTGGAGAGATTGGAACACTCTTACACTGCTGGTGGGACTGCAAATTAGTACAACCCCTGTAGAACGTAATTTGGAGATATCCCAAAGAGCTAAAAATATAAATACCATTTGATCAAGCAATCCCACTACTAGGCATCTACTCAAAGGAAAAAAAGACATTCTATAATAAAGATATCTGCACTTGAATGTTTACAATAGCACAATTCACAATTGCAAAGATGTGGAAACAAGCCAAGTGGCCATTAATACATGAGCAGATTAATAAAATGTGGTATATGTATATCATGGAATACTACTCAACTACAAAAAACAACGGTGAACTAGCAGCTCTTATATTATCCTGGATAGAGCTTGAGCCCATCCTTCAAAGTGAGGTATCACAAGAATAGAGCTTACAAGTAAATATTTAGGCTTACTTTTTTATAGGGCTACAATAGAATTAACTTTGGGATGAACAGACATAAACAGCAGCCCCATAAAAGACATTTTTATAACTAGATAATTATTAATCACGGGAATTTTACATCATTTAAAAAAATCTTTAAAGAAATAGTTCATCTACTCCTAAGCCTGTGCTTTCTACCCATGAACAATAACATAGTATAAAATATGGCAGATTCAGTTTAGCACAAAGAAAAACTGCTCAATGAAATGACTCATTTTCAGATGCAGTATCCCTGAGGTTCTTTTTTTTTTTTTTTTTTTTTTGGCTACTGTGTGCACAGGATTGCCTCTGTGGCTTATGACTTTCAGTTTGAGACAGTGAAGTCAAAAAACAGATCCACTGAATCCAGAAATGACAATCAGCTTGACAGCTGAGGACACTCTGGCACGCCATGTGAAGCCACTAGATCATCTCTTTCTTTCTACTCAAAGGCCAAATTGACACGTGTCATCAGACCTGTTATTTGTGCCTCCGTAATGCAGCAGCGGGCTCCCAGGCCAGCTGTACAAATAAAGGATGAAGGAGATCAGAGTGGACACAGAATTGCACGCCTCCCTACCCTCTGAGGCCAGGGCATTCCTTTAGGATTTTATCCCTTGTTGATTGTCTAAGTCAGGAGCATCTCTTGAGCAGGGCTAAGACCAAATTACTTTTATTTCACAACAACTTAGTAGAAGGGACCAGAACATAAGAAGATATGTATGGAAGATTTTAAAACCAAAATATTCAAATCAGCCTTTTTGGCTACGACTGGTCTGCTTGCACCTGGAGACCAAACCCTGTGGGGAATGACAAAAATCTAAGAAATCCTTCATCATTTTAGCAGTATGAAGATTGGGAGAAATAACTACAGACAACTACAAATACATGTACAACCACACTTTTTATGCAACTACTTCATTCTCTTTCCCAGCTAGAAGCTGAATCAGTGTAAAAGATGTGTAAACAAATGAATAAATAATGACTAAATGAACAAGAAAGATGCTTTTGTTACACTAATGATAAAGCATTTTCCAAATCACCCTTGCACTCTAAGACCATGACACTAGCCATCAAAATTGTCCCAGGAAGGGGAAAGAATTTAATGTGTTAAGCTTGGGGAGGTTCCTGCCATGCTCCAGACCTTGCACTTAATGCAAACAGAAGCACTGGGAAATGTGGACCACTATCCCCATATAGACAGAGAAAGTTTACTCAGGAGGTATAACTTATTCAATCTCACACACCTAGTAAGCTGGAATTCATACCCAGACCAGTCAGTCTCTCTCCAAAACCTCTCCTCTTCCCACCCCAGCCTGGCACGATGGAGAGTCCTTGCACTAAACCACAGTCATGCTGCTTCTGCAGTGACATCTCAATTTCTTCAAGCTTCATCTTATTTTTATGCTTTAAAAAAATGTATCTGCATGTACGCTATATTCTTTTATGAAGTTTCTTTAGAAAATACAATTGTTAAATTAATCAAAGACCTCTATTTTTGTGGTTCTCAAGTCTAATTTTCTAGTCCCATCCTATATCTCCAGCTGTTTTCTAGAAACTTTCTTGGATCTTCTTCCCCTGTTCATTCACACGCATCAGTCAAAGCTGAGCTCATCCCTCCCACCTCCTCCTTTCCTATCTCTGCGGATGGTGACTCTGTTCTTTCCATTAATGAGGCTCACCACCCAGCTGTCGGCTTCCGCTCACCGACTTTCCCTCATTTTCCAAGCCCTTCCCATGACCAAGTCTGTCACATCTTGCCATGAACCAAAGCTCACGTGCCTGTCTTACTGTCATCCCTCTGCCGGACGCCTGGGTCCTGGTCTCGCCATCTCTTGCGTGGGTTATCCAAGCACCAGCCTCCCTTGCTTCCCTAACCCCGATCTTCTCCCTCCCCCACACCACTGTCTACTAATTGTCTTCAGTCTCCCTGTCCTTGCATCCTTGCGTTCATTAAAACCTCCAGTGGGTACAATCTGCCTTCCACGGCCCCAGCCAACCTTACCCCTGCAGTTTCCACACCCACAACCTCTGCTCCAATCACACATTTCCCTGAGGTGAGAATAGCCTTTCTTCACCTGTAGCTCAAATGCTACTGTCCTCCCTTCAAAATAGGATAATAATTACAGTAACAATAACTGCTACCAGGCCCTAGGCACTTACTCTGTTCTAGGCACGACATGACATTTCTGTACATTCTTCTTACGCAATGCCGACTACCCTGTAAAGCAGAAAGTCATCCCTGAATCTACTTACTCATCCCTGAAAGAGGAAGCTGAGGCTCAGAGTGTGGCTCTGACTTCAAATTGCTGCTTCCCCTTTTTACCCCAATCTTACGCTCCTCCAGCCTCTCATGTGTACCCTAATATAATTAACACCTGAAGAGTCTCGCCGCCTATTTCTTCTTATTGTCATGTACATGCTTCTTTAATTAATATCTGCTTGGGGTGATGTCTTTGGGTAAGCTGCTGAGGCCAGGGATCCATGCACACTTTTATTTCTGCCCCAGCACCTCGGCCACTGTCTTACACATATAAATTCTAAACATATACCCACGGATTGCTTAATAGATTAAAACTTCTGTAGTTAACAAAGGAGCATTTTTAAATGCATCCATCCTTTATCTGTTTCCCTGGGTATTCTTATTCCATTGTTATTATCATCTCTTATTATTTTTTAATTCTTCCCTCCTTTTTAATGCTCAATTGTAATTCAACCAGAAAGACACCAGGTGTCAGTACAACATCACTTAAACCCCAAAACAGGGCTTCACATGCAGCACTAGTTCTTTTGACAATCCCTCCAGGCTTCTCCCATCACAGGAAAAGGTCTGCTGAGTACCAGGAAGAATTTTAAAAATACATAATGAAAAGGTGTTACTCAAATAGTAGACAGTCCAAGGAGACTGGACTGCAGAGTCCAGTGAAAGAGTATTTTCTTATCCCTGTTAATGATGAGATAGGGATGAACTGATCAATTTAGCAGGGAGTATTTTAGCTGTGTTGGGGGCCGCACCGTGCAGGGGAAAGAAGCTGCACTGAGAACCAGAACACATGGCTTTGCGGGTGAACAAGGTCACCCTTGGACCAGGTCATTGAAGAAAGGTTTTCCTACTTTAAAACAGGGGCTGCTGTGAGAACCGAGTAAGGCAGTGCTGAGGGCTCCAGCTGAGCTCCCTGGTGAGCTCCAAAGCAGCTGACTCTCCATCCTTCTTCCTGCTGTGTTCTCTTGGCCTCCCTGCCCCTCGGCCTTCCCTGGCCTCCTCTTCCTCCTGGTTGGAGACCCCCCTGGACCCTCTCAGAGCTCTCTGGGCCTCTTCTCACTTTCTCTTGGGCAAACTCCTTGGAATCTGTGGCTATTACCTTAGATGGCAAAAGATGTGATAAAGTTCGGGACCTTGAGTGGAGGCGTTTATCCTGGGGTACCCAGGTGGCCCCTAAACACCATTACACGTGTGCCTATAAGGAGCACGCAGAGGGAGATCTGTCACAGACACAGGAGAGGATGGCGACGTGAATGGGGCAAAGACTGGAGTCAGCAGCCAGGAGCCAAGGAAGCCACACAGCGCCGAGAGCCACCAGAGGCTAGAGGAGGGGACAGAGTCTCCCCAGAGCCCACGGAGGGAGCCTTGCAGTGCCAACGCCTCGCTTTTTGGACTTCAGGCTTCTAGAACTTGTAAGAGAATAAATTTCTATTGCATTAAGCCACCAAGTATATAAAATTTGTGCCGGCAGCCACAGGAACTAATACAATGCTCTTCCTACAGGCTGTAGGCTGGTGACCTCTGCTTCCACTGAGTCCAAGCTCAAGTGAGAACCCACAGCTCCCTGACCCCCTGCAGCCCCCATATGAAATTATATGCTCCTGCAAAACCAAGTTAGGGCACCAAATTATCCACACAGGGAGGGTGCAAGGGTCTTGTCTTGTCTTGTCTTTGCTCTGATGTGTACCAAGCACCTACGAGAGAGCCTGGCCCTCACTGGGCAGTGAGAAGTAATAGCTGGAGGGGCTCTTGTTTGTCTGTCTTGCTGGGCCCTGAGCTCCAGGCTTTGGGGGACTTTATTCTTTACCACTGAGGCCTCATGCCCCAGCACGTGGCAAGTACTCAGTGGTTATTTGCTGTACGAATAGAAAGGTATCATTATTCATCTCAGTTAAGATTGTACGACAGAGAAGTGAAAAAACAAGCATCTTGGAGACATGGTTGTTTCCATGTGGATTTCTTGGCAAATTATTTAAAATGATGTTTGAAAGGAGAAATTTGCTTTCTTTCCTAAAACCTTTATAATTCCACACCTTAGCTAACTCAGTCAGAGGTTACCCTTGTGCTAGAGAGGTATTCTTATATTCGCTGCTCTCCATGTTGCTTTATAGAAATATTTCCAGAAAAAAATGTGCCCTGCCCTTGGGTGCACCTGCATTGCTAGCCCTTATTTCTTGCCAATAACAAGGCTGCCTCGGCATCGGCAGTGACCCCGCTCCTCTCGAGTTCAGCGTGGCCCCACATTTGCTGAGCTCTGCACCGGGCCGGTCTGGCCCGGGTTCACGCTGGGTCGCAGAGCTCGGCAGTTGTTGCTATGGAACTGAACTCCACGGAGGAGACCAAAGACTCTGCTGCAAATCACTGACAATTCAATGAGGTGACTGACCAGGGCAGATACTCTAAAACCTGCCTTCAGGCCGAAACAGCAACTAGGATTCCAAGAGAAAGTTCTGTTGTATTAGCTCTATATCTACACTTGGCCTGTTTGGAAAATAAATAATACGGTGTAGTAGGCAAATATAAGCTTGCTCTGTCTCCTTTCTCACACATAAATGCTGGATTTAAAGAGAGAGGTTTGTCAGCATACTGAAAGCAAGGTTAGTTGGAGTTACTCTCCTATGTAGGTATCAGCTACTGCTGCTGCTTCTCCCATTATGATTACTAATAGGCTAAATAATATAAAATGATAGGCAGGGATCCCTCCTCTACCTGCCCAGGCCTTCTGAACCCTTTTTGGAAATACTTCCTCAAGCACTTACGTAGGATATCCTGCAGCTGAAGATTCATCCTTTAACTTTTGGAAGTTTTCCATTCTTCAAAAGTCAAGGTTACTATTCTTGACGAGGGGGGACACTTTAACAAGCTGAGCCAGAGTTGTAAACTGGAAGCTGGTGGCTGAATTCCACAAGGAAATTGGTTTAACTGTTAGGCACTAAGAATTTTTGGATTTACATTTTACGAAAAGTATGAATTCCGATGCCTTTACAGGACAAATACCTTGTCCAGCTCCCCACAGCCCCCAGTGTGATGGCCTATCCCTGAGCCCCCAAATTCAGGTTACCCTGCTGTCTCCTAAAGCCCTCTGATCTGCCCCTCAGACAGGGACTTCATTCATCAGGGAATTCTCCACCAGCCACACAAGCAGCCAGAGAGCTCTTGGAGAAGAAAGATGTGGCAAGAAAAACAAAAAGGCTGAAACCAAAAGCTCAGGGGTTAGGGACAGACCAACTTTACCAACTGTCAGTTGTCACTGGACCTTGTTTACATCAAAATAGAACATAATTAACTTACGTGAACTTTGGGACATACAAATTATTGCTCTGAACCATTATCCAGCTACAGTTAGAAAGTATCCTAAAACACAGCTGTGTGAGTGATAAAGAGGTTGAGTTCTAGAACTCTGAGTGTAAATAATTTAATGAAATGAAAAACATTAACAATAATTAAAATTTCCTAAGTAAATTCCATTTTTATCATTGAATGCAGGGACGAATGAAGGAGATTGCAGGAAAAATACTTCACATTTTTTTAGTGATTTGAAATTCCCAAAAGGAAGAGTGACCCCCTAATGTTTGACTTTGGTTTTCAAACCAAAAACTGTAAGACAGTTCTTGAATTGTAAGCCATTTGACCTCCTTGTTTGTAAAATCACCACATCACAAGGTTTTGTTGATTTCACCATTGCCGAACTCCCTTGAATGAAAAACAATATGGATCTATTTTATTCTGGGGAAAAAACTATAGAAGGTGTCTTTTTTATTATCCTAGTTACTAAAGTAAAACTTATAAAAGGCCCTCATCCTAGTTTATAAGGACATGTCATTTTCCCTTCAAGGAGACAACCATTAAATATATAAGAGCTTCCTCCCCTGAAACTGACAAAGAATAATATAGAATCCTGCCCAATGCTGCCTCATTTGCACCCCTACAGAGGGACTAAGAGGTTCAGGGAAATGTTAGGGCCTATCCACAAGTCATTTTGGAAACCAATTGAATAGCTGTCATATGTGAACATCCCGTTTCAGAGAACCACAGGATACTAGAGCTGAGAGGGACAGACCAGCCCCCTAGCACAAACCCTTATTTCCCAGGTGAGGGCCCTGAACCCAGAAAAGGTCAAAGGGGTAAGTTCCTGTCTCCTACCCTCACCAGAGCTCTTTCCAGGTCGCCATTGTGCCTTTAAGACATCTGAGCGTAGCAACAGTCTTATTTGTTGCTGCTGCTCAAAGTGCTTGTTTCTGACCCTACCTGAAATTCACAAGGGAATTTAAACTATGTGAGATTACTCATTTCATAACAGGCTTAAATGCTAGTGTGGGGGGAGAAAGACCTTCTTTTGGGTACGGCAGGCACCCCACGGGTCCCCTGCATGCTGGCCTGGCCACCAGCTCAGGCTCCCAAATTCTGTCCAGGCTGGAGCTTGAATTTTAATTTATTGATTTATATGTACTAACTGCCTATTATGTGCTATTTACTGTGATAATCTCAAAGAAGTAAAAAAAAAAAAAAAAAAAATGATGCCCTAGTTCCCAGAGGGGAGAAACAAAGGTAGGCAAATTACATTTCTAGAGTGTCCACTGTGGGTCAGGTGTTAGGATTAACTTCTTACTCGTGTTCTCAGACACCCTTTGAGGAGCGTGCGCTTGCAATCTAATCCAGAGGGTCGGGTGCATCCACACTCATGCCCGACCAGAGCTACAGGACAGGGCAGGAGAGTGCAAAGGAAGACAGCCAGGTGACAGCCTGCAAGGGGTCCCACGAGGGAAACCTGGCACGGGCTGGGAGAGCAGGAAGGCCTGCGGGTGTGTCTCTGCTGAGCTCCTTTGGGAAGGGCAGGAGAGACAGGCGGAGGGGAAGTGGGACGGCATTCAGAGCAGGGTGGAGGAGTGGGATACTCAGACTGTCTTCCGGAGGGAGGAAGCAGCCCACCTGCCATAGCAGGAGAGGTCAAGGGGACAGCAACAGGATAACAGATGAAAACACAAGTAGAGACTAGACCTGTGGGCCTCCAAACGGTACATTGATGAGGCTGGACTTTATTCTCCATGGCACAGGGCCAGCCTTGCCTGTCCACAATTGCTTTAGACACAGCAGTTTTGGTGTGGGGCTTGATCAAACCACCCACTTGGGGATTAACCCACAAGAAAGAAATAATTTCCTTCTTAGGAATGCCTAGCTATGCCATGAATGGGCTGCACAGCCTCAGGGAGCTTCCTCAAGCCTCTGGAATTTGATGTTCTTATGTTTGTAGTCCACTTGGAGCTGCCACTGCAACGTAGAAGGTTGGCTGGCTGCTGAGGGCTTGAGAGTGCCGTCCTCTCAAACCACCTCGCAACTATGCACGGGCCATGCTCCCAAATTCTCAGCTGGAAAATGTGTTCGGTCTCGCAGCCTCCCCATGGGGAAGCCATCCATCTCGGGGAGGGCAGAGGTTCCCGGGTGTGGCACACACAGCTCTCCCTGACCACCCAGAAACAGGGACACACACGTAGCAGAGTACAGCTCAGTCCCGGAGCCTTCATCGTGCAGAGACTGCTTTAACATGCAATGGCCTGTGCCTGTTTAACAGCCCAAAGAAATAGAAGAGAAGGGCCAATGGGGTAAATATGAGGAAACTGAGACTTGGTCACATTGAAGTGCCCACCTGAGTTCCCAAAGTGATGCTAAAACCCAGCTGTTGGAACCTTAGTGTAATCTTCTTTCCATGATCGTGGAGCAAATGAGGCTACTGAAGCCAGACATTGGGGTGTGGTTCCTGGCTCTTCTACATCCTAGCAAGATGTTTAGAACTCTTGGGAATTCAGGGTTGCTGTACTGGCGAATGGAAATAATAATAATACCTGCCTGGCAGAGCTGTTGTGGGATTAGAACAGGGTTTCTTGGCCTTGGCACAGTTGGCATTTGGGGATGGATAATTCTTTGGTGTGCAGGCTGTCCTGTGCATTGTAAGATGTAAACAGCACCCTTAGCCTCTACCCACTAGAAACCAGTAGCACCCTCTGAACCCAGTTTTGAAAACCAAGAATATCTCTGAACACATTGCCAAGTGTTCCCCAGGGAAGAGGCAAAATTACCCCCAACTGAAAACCACTGACTTAGAGGGACTGAGGTTTGTAAAGGCCCTGCTGTTAAACAACTCTCAGCCTCATTCAAATTGGAAGACCAACCAAGCTGGCCTTATCAAAGCAACTGGTCCTCTTAGTTTTGTGGTCTCCCCATTCTCTTCCTGCCACAGAGCTGATCAAATCTGTTTCTCTTGGGCCTCAAGCTCAAAGGTCTTAAAGTTTAGATACACTGAGGTTTTCTTTTTTTTTTTTTCTTTTTGCATTTGTACAGTCCTGTTATGTTTATATTAATAACCTCACAAAAAGGCCAGGATTTTTTTCTAAATAATTTGTACGTTTACATGGAAATACTAAAGCACTTCTTAGATTGCTAGGTTTTACTGTCCTAACTTTGTTTCCTTGCAGCTTCACTTTTTAAATTATACTGTGAAAGTGGATGCAAAAAGATCAAGATAAATTCCGATGACCAAAATTTTTGACGTACTGAAGAAGAAACAAAGCAGTTTAAGCACCAAGGGATTTGCCATAACCTACACTCAATAAGGTACCTTCTTACAGTAAAACAGCTCAACAAAGGAACCCCACACATATCGCACACCCACTGTGTGCGAATAAATCAATGCAGTGGGGAAAATACATGGTCCCTTCTTTCAGGAAGGTAATGTTTTGCATCCTCCTAGACTGCTCTTTAGTATATTGTGCTTTTTGAATGTCATGCACAACCCTGTAGGATTGATTTGGACACTGTTATGGATTGAACATTTGTGTTCCTCCCAAAACTGATATGTTAAAATCCTAACCTCCAGTGTAATAGTATTAGGAACTGGAGTCTTTGGTAGGTAATTATGTCATCAGAGTGGAGCTCTCAGGAATGAGGTCAGTGCCCCTAAAAATGGGACCCCAGAGAGCTCTTTCTCTCTACCATGCGAGAATATAATGAGGATACAGCCACCTGCCAGCCAGGAAAAGGGTCTTCATCAGACACTAAATCTGCTGGCACCTTGAACATGGACTTCCCAGCCTCCAGAAGTGTGTGAGAAATAAATTTCTGTTGTTTAAGCCACTCAGTCTATGGTATTGTGTTATAGCAGCCTGAATGCATTAAGAGACATTTCAAAAGAATCATTGATCTGACTCAAAAATTGGCCAAACCTTCTAAAGCACACTCTTTTTTTATGAAATTGTGGGAGTCATTTTAATTAAAGAGTTGTTTGATCTAATACTTCATCACAAATGAATTAACAGACTGTCAACTGCTGCTGTCAGAACATAAGGGAGATGTTAATAAATGTTCAAGAGACCTGACAGACAGTAACCAAGAGAGTTCTTGTGCTTTGCAGAACAGAGAATCTAGCATAGTTCTCAAGAGCTCTGTTCTGGGCGGACTTGAGCAAGACACTGACCTGCTCTCTGCTTTGGTCTCCTGCGGTAAAAAAAAAAAAAAAAGGGTGGTATGATAAGATGATTGTTGTGAGAAGTCAATGAGCTAAAGCATTTGGAGTGCATAGAACAGTGCCTGGCACATAATAAGCATGCAATAAATGTAGCTATTTCTTCAATTATAACATTATTCCACATGTTTCAATAGGTACCATCCAAAAAAAAAGTCCTGTGGTCAAATGTCTGGAAAGACTAAACAAAGTTAAATAGCTTTTTTTTTTCCTCCACTTACTGCAGTACTTCTCAGAGCTGTTAAGATGCCGATATGTCAAGATGGTGACCCAGTATGCACCATTTGACACCAGGACCCTTTCTTCACAGGGCAATTTATAAGACTAGTGTCATGTATAAAACATTGGGTGAATCACTGCTTCCTAGACTGTCTTCTAAGCCTAACACACTGTCAACTATAATTGTGAATGCTTACAAGAATGTAAAACTTTGATTGTAAATAAATATAAACATTACCGATGGCCAAAACATGCTAAAGGTCTGGGACTGCTTAATGCCAAATATTCACAATGGCTCAAAATTGAGGTGTGCTGCCCACATTGGTGTTTACATCACTTACCCGAGACCCCTTTGGAGGAAAGCACTGGCAGACAGAGCACTCTCTTCCTCCACAAGGACCAATGTATTTCTTTCCACTCTGGAAGGTGAAACATCTTATTTAGTACATCAGTCACATTGCTCATTTGGGTACATAATACATACATTATGACAAGCACTCTTGGTCTATCTAACTGATGAGAATTCCCAGTATACGTTTACCTTTGAATCCATGAGAAGAACAGACTAATATTAATATGTAAAAAGGTGAGAAATTGACACTGTGTCTTAATAAAAAGGAGAGTTGATTATATGAGCAAGAAGCTTCCAAAACTGAGCACACTGGAGGGGAAAAAAAGCCTCCTTCTAAAGTCATTCTGCTTTAAGAATCTTCTGCAATTTCTCTCTCCTGGTAAGACTTAATTTACTAAGCTGTGAACAATCTCACAGTAGTTAGGCAAGCCGTGAGTACACAGTGGAGTCTACTTTCAATGGAAAGCTTGGCTTTTTTTTCAGGACCCCTTTGCTTTCCCTCCAAGATCAGCAAGGGCTTGTCTCCCTCATCAAATTGTTCTTCCTAGGAAAATTCTCCACTTACACCCTTGGACCTCAGATGTAAATTGGTCTTTCTACGACTTGCTGAGATTCCAAGATGGTTTCTCTAATGTGTTTCTCAACCAGAAAGCTCCTGAACTTGCATCATTTGGGCCCTTTCCACACTTTTAGCTAACTTTTCTTCAACACTCTCTTTGAAGAGTCACCGCCACCCCGACACACACACACACACACACACACACACACACACACAAGTGCCCTTAGGCAATAATCGGCACTTGGTCCTCATGAATCCGTATCATCTATAGCCAGAGTCATCAGCCACTTCAACGTAAAAGTACAGTCCCAGAGTCAGTATGTCCGTAAGTGGATCCCTCAACGACACACAGAGCCCATGAGGCACCTGCATCCGTGCAATGTGGTCAGCACTGAGCGTTCATTCACAGGTGGGGCTGCGGGCTGGGAAGGAGGGGTAGTTGAGGCCACCACGTGGTGGTAAAAGCAGATCTTGGTGCTACGCCCTGAGAACATGGGTAGGAAGATCAAGAAGGCATCAGAAATAAACCTTGCCTGGTTCATGGTCTTGCCTAGTCCAGCCCTCACTGCACCATTTATATATTAATCACACATTTTTATAAGTAATAGACATTTTCCAACTTAAGTCTGTAAACTTAAGCCTTTAGTCCAATGTATAATGGAAAAACATAAAACAACTGAAACTTTATAGTTTATAGAACTTTATAGTTCTCATATATACAAGACATACATACACATACATATATACATATGTACCTATGGGCATAGGTACATGTGAATGAATGTGAATATATGAATATACAGATAGGTATACATAAATATGGTAAGGAGTCTATCCAGCATATATTTTTTCTTTTGAATCACACAATTTATACTTCTTTTTTGAAGAAAAATATGCTCAGACACAATCCAAAAGAAACTGTCTTTAAGCATTAATTTAAAAAAGACATCTTTATAAACAAAATTCTCATGAGTCATTGAAAGTATATAAGAATTTGAAGCTTGACAAGAGCCAAGCAATTAGATAATTTAAGATAAAAAAATGTATTTGGAGTTTCAGAAATATATTCCTCTTGAGTTTTGAGTAACATTGTTATCTACAAATGCAGAAATATTAAGTTCAAAACCCTGATAAGGTTAAAAAAATTAAATACATGGGGCCAGGTCAGGACAGCATGAAAGCACTTGAAGTAACTAACCTGAATACTTGGGTTCATTTAGGGTTGGGCTTCATTACTATGTGTTCACTGAAATATCAAAGCAACCAGAGAAAAAAAGCAGGTCAGCTGATTAGATGGCTTGATAACAAGGGCAAGTTGAGTTTTCTTCTTTGTTTGTTTGGGGTTTGTGTGTGTGTATACTTATTTTTGCCAAGCATCACTGAGATGTTTGTAGCAAAATTACATTTCAGGGAAGAATCCGTTTAAAACAGATTAGCAGATTCTAGTAAAGAAACAGGAATAGTCACATATAAAGCTTTGAGTTAGGCTAGTAAAAGAAAAAAGCAAGAGGTGATTTTAGCCTCTAAAAAGTTCTTCCACATTAGCATTCCCCAATAAACATTTAAAAGGGGAAGGTGAATTTATAGAGGAAGAGTCTGCACCTCAAAGATAGATCGTATAAAAAAAGATAAAGACGATATCTCAGATGACTACACACTCAAAGTATGAACCACATTCACTGGCATGCACTTACACTCTCAAAAACTCATGTTACTCTTCTTCAAAGAGAAGAAAGGAAAAGTCACTACCTGCTTACCTCAAATATTTTTAAACCACTATTTGTCACATAGAAAGTTCAAGAGAAGAGGTCCTTAATTTCGAGAAGATCAACAATCTGTCCTACATTTGTGCCTCTATTTTCTTTTTTGAAAAACAAATAATATAGACACATGATTTTTTAAAATTTCAAATAGTGCAAAAGAGTATAATAGAAGAAATTTTCTCTGCCAATCCTGGCCCCAAGTTCCCTCCCATATAGGGCCTTTTTTTCAACTTTGTATTTGGTTATTAATAAGCGTAATTCACACAATGATCACACACACACAATTTTGGTGATTTTGAACTTGTTTTGGTTTTACCCAAATGGCTTATTGCTCTGTACTTAGCTGTTTCACATACTTTTAAGTCTTCAAAATCCTTCTGAAGTCATGCAGGTGGCAACTCCTCACACCAAGAACCATAATCTGTTTAGCCAGTCCCTACTGAAAGTGATGTAGGTGGCTCCCTTCTTTTGCTACTGAATGCTACCCTGCAACTAGTATTCTTGTGCATATTTATCTTTGTGCATAAGTCAAAATAAATATGTAAGATAAATTTCAAAAAGATACATTCCTGTGTCAATAAGTATATATTACACCAATTTGTACTGCTACCTTTAAAACCCAACTATAGCCACTCTCTGTGAAATCTCTAGAATCACTGCACAATCTGGTAGGAGGGTCCAGGATAGAACAACCTTTGGTTCAGAAATGACATTTACTCATATGGAACATAAGAAACAAAAGAAGTAAAATTTAAGACTCTGCAGACTTTTATAATAGAAAAAAAGAATGATGCAAAAATAAACTTAGAAAAATCAGGTAGGAGAAGTAGAAAAAATACACACATGTATACATCACAGTGTGTTTCCACTCATTATTTTAGGTGAGGGTCTCAAATGCATGTGAACTAAGTTGGGCAAGTCTTACCCCCACTTAACAGAGGAGATAACTGAATCTTGGATAGGTTAAGGGCTGAATCATCAGCAGAACCAAGAACCAAGGGCTCCTCATTCCTTGATTTAGGTATTTCTGCTCCCAACTGGTTAAAAAAAAAAAAGAAGGTAACTTCCTATTTTGATTTGCTTAGAAAAGCCCTGTGATAACTTGAATTACTGAAATTGGATTGGGGGAATCCAAGCTGGAGGGTTCTGACAGATAGAGATGTGTTCACTAGAATGATTTAAACTAGTTCAATTGTCTCAAGAGTAATCTGAGTTGCAGGCAGCCCATAATGGGATTTCCCAGAACCTGAGGTTGGATTTAATAACTTCGATTCTTTCAAGGAAGCAGAAGGAAGACAGCTTATTACAGAATGTTCTAGGCTCATCTTTCTTCAGCACTAGAATGTTCACATTTAATCTTACACCCCTTGATTTCATCTTGAAATAACCCAGCTGTCTCCTGCCTGTCTCCAAAAACATCTTTAAGAAGGGGTTATGTTAGTCATAAAATAAGGAAATCTCCAATACCTAGGCAATTCAGTAAGCAGTCTTGACTATAAAATATAAAAGAAACCTCAGAGTTTCTTTAGTCCAACCCTCCATTCTATAGATGAGAGAACTGAGTCCCAGAGAGGGACTTGTTTGAAATTATAACCATGCATTCAATAAAGCAAATTTTCAACATGTAATCAGAGCTAATCAATGTACTTACCCCATAAACATGTTGTACAGAAAAAAGAATAAGTATAAGTGACCTACAGGAAAACAAAAATGCGGATTAATTGGAACTGTTCCTTTTCATGTGAAACCAATTAAAAAGAAAAAGAGCAGAAAGCTTCTATTTCTAACAGGCTGCTGTTATCAGGCTATTTGTCATCGGTGACAAGATAAATGTTTTCCTCTCTCTTCATCATTATCTTTCCTCTTTTTAATTAGCCAAGAAATAGGTACTGAACCCCTTTAGTGTGGTCCTCACTGTGCTAGAAACCATGGAGACACTTTGAAGGGGAGACGTGGATGGATGTACAAGTGAAGGGAGATCAATCTTGGAATGAAAACTAAAGGGGACAGGGAAGGAGATAGCTTTGCTCAGGGACACTGCTGAGCCCAGTGCATCCCAGATGCCTTTCAGTGGAACCAACTAGAAGCAGGGAGGATGGAAGGAAACCTAACTGGACTAGAAGGATAGCTTGGAGGGGAAGGGAAATAACATGGAATAGTTAAAGTCAGGTAGTCCAGGGCCTTATAAGTGAGGCAGAAATCTGACTGCAGTAACTTCATTATTACAAATATATATTAACAGAGGAGAGATGCCATCAAAAAAAGACCACTAAACATTTGCTCACGTTTTCTAGGGTTCATATTTGTCAAAGCTCGCCCAAATTCATCATCTCGTTATGGTTGGAGCTTCAGGTTACATCATCCCCAAGGACTGCAGGAGAACTGGGGCTCAGTCCTGGGCTGTGATTTCTCTGCTGTCCTTGTCCCTTGTTATGCATAGAGCCTTTTCCTCTTTGAAACCTCACATCCTAACCAAGCCTTTATTCTCCACCCTCCAGTCCTTCCTCTTGTGCTGAGAGGCTGATAAACACTATAGAAATTTACAGAGCTCCGTACCTCATTCCTGACTAGGAACGAGGGAATGGGGGGTGAGTCTAGCCCATGCTACTGGCTCCCACACTGAAGTCCCTTCTCCCAGCCATTTTCATAATCCCAGGACCAGCCAGTACACTGGCATTTCAGTGTAGTAACTAGGTAAATTATGAGAAAAATATGAAGGAGGTGTTAAACACTGGGAATAAACTGTTTTAAATCAAGTTGAACTTGTATTTACAACTACTGCTTGTTAAATGGGTTCTCAACACTTTGGACATTTGTAAATAGGATATGTTGCATCTTATAGCAGCGGTGGCCTCCATATATAGAACCTCATTAAAACTGGGGGCACAGCACGTTTTTTCCACCTTTTGCAGAAGAGCAAAGTGACTCAGAATGTTGGATAACACGCTCCAAAGGGTGCAGGCAGAGTGGCCCCAAGGGGACCAGCTCAAGTCGGGTCTGAATCCCTGTCACCATCTCTCCACCCTGCACTAGGTTAGTCTTCCTGCTGTAGATATTAAAAAGTAAGATCATTCCCTTTTTTTCCTCTAAAAAATCATCTGCAATTAAGATTCTTTTGCAGTTTCCTTTATGTCCACTCTAAATAAGTAAGCCTGGATTGTATTTCTGAGACAAACTCTCTCCTTCCTACCACCCTCTCTTCCTTCACTGCCCATAAAGACACCTTCATCATCTTCAAAACTTTTCATATTTTTCAATATTTAACATTTCCCTGTCTTAACTCCCAACATCTTTTTTAGTCTCATTTGGCAATCTCATATTGGTTTCCTATTGCTGCTGGAATACATTACCACAAACTTGGTGGATTAAATAACAACACATATTTATGACTGTACAGTTCCAGAGGTCAGAAGTCTGACATGGGTCTCGCCAGTGAGCATCAAGGTGTTAGCAGGGCTGTGTTCCTTCTGGAGGTCCCGGGGAGAACCTGATCCCTTGTCTTCTCCAGACTCTAGAGCCTGCCCACATGCCTTGGCTCCTGGACCCCTGCCAGCCTCAAAGCCAGCAATGGCCAGGTGCATCTCTCTTGCTGCATCCCTCTGGCCTCTACATCTCCTCTGACTCTGATCTCTTGCCTCCCTCTTTCACCTCTAAGGACACTTGTGATTATACTGGGCACCCGCAGATAATCCAGGGTCATCCAAGGTCCACTGACTAGTAATCCCAATTCCATTTGTAACTTTAATTCCCCCTTGCCATGTAACAAAATATATTCACAGGCTCCAGAGATTAAGACACGGACATCTTCGGGGGCTGTTAACCTGCACTCATGAAGTGCCTTGTCCTAATTCTACTAGTTATAGGGACCCTGAAGCTCTGGCCACATAAGGCTTTTGCTATTCAAACTGAGTGAGCAAGAGAAAAAGAATCTGGGGCCTTTAGTTGTGCAGTTTCCCATTTGGTGATTATGTGGGTGCATTTCAGGGAGAGTAGTGAGGGCTGGTGTTTAACAACACAAATGGATCACAAAATGGCAGGCATACTTTCTGGAATGATTGCCTTTTGACATATGAAACATTCAGATAATTTATACCTATAGAACCAACATGGAGGAGACAATTATCAAATAAAAGCAGGTGATCACGCTGAGGATACTCACCAGAGATCTGTGGCCAAGGGCTGGGTCCATATGAAAGAGCACCTCATCAATACCATGTGCACAGATGACTTCACAGGCAAGTCTTGGAACTTAAAAAAAAATTCTGCCAGTCTTCTTTTCTCTTCCAGAAGATTCTTGTTGACAAGTGAGGTTCTGTGTCCTGGGTCAAAGTCTGTTCATGTCACACATAAATATATCTCTTAAAACACAATATGCATTATAATGTTGAAATCATTACTTTCATTATTCATAGTAATGGAAATATTTTCTAAAGGAGAACTTCAATGGTTTTTGGACATCATCTTTCTTTAGTGATGGTTAAACTGAATACATATCAATTTTTATCCTTAGAAATAAAAAATCCTCCATCCTTTATATATCATGAATATATTTTTGAGAAATGAAAAGATTTTATATACATATAAGCTATAATATATATAACTTGTATAAAATAATTGCTTCATTTTACTAAGTGAAATTTTCTTCTATTTAATTAGTTACTTTTTTCCCTTGAACATCCATGTTAAATCCCTCCCTCAAGTGCTTTTATTCTTTACTATATGAATCTAAGAAAGGAAACTTTTAGTATAAAATACACATTTTTCACACATACAGCAGATACATATAAAAATATTTTTATGTAAAATGGTACCACTGCTATGGAAATATTTTGGCAGTTCCTCAAAAAGTGAACATAGAGTTAGTGTATGATCCAACAATTCCACTCCTAGGTATGTGCCCAAAAGTACTGAAAACACATGTTCACACATAAATTTATACTTGAATATTCATGGAAGCATTACTCATAATAGCCAAAAAGTGGAAACAACCCAAATGTCCATAATAGATAAGCACAATGTTGTATATCCATACAATGGAATATTATTCAGCCGTAAAAAGGAACAAAGTGCTCATATTGCTATAACATGGATAAATCTTGAAAACATGATGCCAAGTGAAAACAGCCATCTGTTTTATGATTCCAATGTATATGAAATGTCCAGAGTAGGCAAATTCATAGAGACAGAATATAGATGTCAGGGATTGAGAGAGGAAAGAATTGGGAGTTTCTTTTGGGGATGACGGAAATGTTCTAGAATTAGATAGTGGTTATGGTTGCACAACATTATAAACATACTAAAAGCCACTGAAATGTAAACTTTAAAAGAGCAAAAATCATGAATTTTATGTGAATTTTATCTTAATAAAAAAAGAAAAAAATATTTTTAAACCTGACACAAAGAACTCTTTACCATGATCAAAGATATCTTTGGCTCAAAGAATTGAAATGAATCATTTAAAAAACTCTGGCTTCTTTTAAAGATCTGTCCCCCTAGAGACAAGGAAACCATGAGTGTTGGATACTATACACTATTTTTATGTTTCTGGATTAAATCTGGGTAAATTAATTCAATGCTATATTTATGGGAGACTAGTTTTCCAAGTTAAGTGGTAGAACAACATTCCATGACACAGTGTCAAAATCAAGCAGAAACAGAATCACTTTGAATATCCAGATCTTTATTCCTATCCCTAAATCCTTAATTTTATATATTTTTTAGTTACATTCTCGAAGCAAGTCTCAATAAAACAAATTATTGCTTTGGAAGGAAAACACAAATTGGCTTGAAACATTCAAATTGTATTTGATATTGTAAACAAATAGGAAACACAGTCAAAAATGAAAGAAAATCAGAGATACTTGCATTTTAATCCCAAAATAGATACATGATAAAATTGATCACCACACATATTGTAATAAAGGTTGCACAGAGGAGGATTTTATTCAAATAGAATGTTGCTGTGGTCACTTTCCAGATGGAGAATGCTTGGTTATGGTCCTAACATCTGGGAGTTTCTCAATGCATTTTAATTGGATGGATGAATGGATGGATGGATGGACAGACAGGTGGATGGCTGGACCAATCTGCAGAAACCCAACTGGTCTCCCATTAGCCGAAGATAGTGAAGGACACTGCAATCCTGAGAGCAGCCAGTGCATTCTCATGACCACACACTTGGTTACAATATAAACTCTGTGACAAAAGGAATTTTATCTTCTTTTATGGTGGATATATTCCCAGTATCATCATAGTACCTGGAATATAAGTGCTCAATATCTATTTGTTGGGTGAGTGGACTTATAGAAGATACTTTGGGACCTTCTGAATATAAATCAAGCATATTTAACAAGAGATGTAGATAGGATACATTTGAATATACATGAAGGAGTGGAGGAAGGGAGAATGAGAGAGATGGAGAGGGGAATCACAATGGCCTTGGGGGAAGAGGAGAGAAACTGACACTTACGCATTACATATAGGACCCTCTGCTAAGAGTGGGCCCACATCAAGGCACTTAATTCTCACCATGATTTAGTAAGTAAAGTATTACTTTCATTGCTCAGGGAAATCAAAGTGGATCAGTTTAAGTAATTTGTGCAAAGTCATAGAGCTAAAGAGTGGCAGAACTACGGTTTGTTGGTTTTGGTATGTGTTCCTTCTCCCCAGTGACACTCCAGCTTGGCAGCCTGCAGACTTCTCTGCTCTTATACTCTTATAAGAATTTCGAAACTATGCACCTCCCCTCTCTTTTATTTTTACATTAATATCTAAAAATTTCCTCTTTTCTTTAAATAGTTGTGAAGAGTATAAAAACAAAACTGCTACAGCATTATTTTAGATGTATTCAATAGATCATAATGCCACAGCAATCTAATTTTCACCATAATCAGCTTATAATATATGCACATAAGCTCTTTAGCAGGAATTTATATTGCTTATTTTTCTTTGTGAGTTCATATTTTCATTCCATTCTTCCATATACATCCTAATGCAATATATTTTTGTACTTGAAAATCATATATTGATCATTCCATTATACTTGTCTGAAACAAAAACATATATGTAAATTAATTATTTTTTACTTCCTATGATCATAAGTCTCTAAGGCTTAAATTTTTTTCTCCTGGATCAGCTTTCATGATAATTATTAGAAGTATATAATTCATCAAAAAACAAATCAAATCAAATCTTGATAAATAATTATTAAACATTAAAAATAAAATTTTATTGGAAATGTAGTTGTAGGTGAATGAATTTCTGAATACGTTTATTTAGCCCAAGATCAATAATCCTTCCTACTGAAATGAGATACGTTCAGCAACAGTTCTATTTCCAGTTTTATTTCCAAAGCTATAGGTTCTAATAAAACTTATTCAACATAAATAAGAAGTTGTAAATGGAAAAAAATTGTTATACAAATGTTACTTAATTCTTTCCAACTTCTCTTGAGTCGTATACTACTGTGGTCTGAATGTTTGTGTTCCCCCAAAATTCATATGTTGAAACCTAACCTCCAATGTATTGGTATGCGAGGTACAGCATCTGGGAGGTGACTAGGTCATGAGGATTGAGCCCTCAGGAATAGGTTTAGCGTCCTTACAGAAACGGCCTGTGGGAGCTTATTTGTCTTTCCTTCTACCATATGATGACACAGCAAAAAGGCACCATCTACGAAGCAGAGAGTGAACCCTCACCAGACACCAAATCTGCTGGTGCTTTGATCTTGTACTTTCTGTCCTCCAGAACCATGATCGATACATTTGTGTTGTTCATAAATCAGCTAGTCTAAGGTATTTTGTTACAGCAGCCCAAATGAATTAAGGCATACATTAAGAGCAACATAGTCATTTATCATCAAGAATTATTTTGAACGATCTAACAGCTGATAAGTCTTCCTTCAATTGTGATAAAAGCAGAAAGTTGAAAACTCCCTGAGCTAGGGGATGTGAAGCTGGTAGCTAGAGCACTTCCTGGTCTTGATGCCAGCATTTGCACCGCCTCTGTCTGGCCCCCCAGACAATTCTCACACTCTGGGACAAAACAGGGTGGTAATAGGTAGGGTGGACAGGAATGGGGAGAATGCCTTTCTTTTGAAAAGTAGGAGAAGGACAACTGTGAAAGAGGAGGTGAGAACCTTCACCAAAGACCCATGTTCAGTTGGAGCAATTCTGTAAAAGAATATACATGGCAGCAGAGAACCTGGAAATTGATTCCTTTAATTAATTTTCCAAGTTGCTTATATATGTCTTGAGAATCTTTGTGTCTCCAAACAGCCCATGTTCCTCAGTTTGAAGATCTCTGTCTTGAATGAACTGTCAAAGGTTAAAAATTGCTTTGTTCACTGTTTTACCAGAAGCAGGCCTCAGATGACCATGTGCCTTATCCCATGCATCCATCGAGCCTACAAACAAGCCACAAAGAAGTTGTAGAGACTTTTATTACTGTTCTCCTGCCTAAGATGCAACTACTAGGACACACTTGAGCAGAACCCCCAACTCACTGTCAGCTCCACATGTTAACGGCAGTGTACACAGTGCTCTGCAGCTCACGAAATGCAGTCACAAGTGTTATTCATAACCATGTATGAGGGTTTTCTTTGTTGCAACCACCTGTGTTAAGAGCACAAAACCTTTTGTTTCAACGGAGCTTTTGACTGCACCAAACAAAAATACCCCAACACTCAGAACAGCATCCCGCTAACCTATCTTCTCAAAAATTAATGGCTATCATCATGTGGGAATAGATGGGGCAGTGTGTTTCTGTTTAAGTCTATCACTATTACAAAAAAAAAAATAAATAACCAAAACAAGCCAAAGCACTATGCCACTAAAACATACACAGAGAACAACAGCTTTAGATCGCCTACATGGGAAACGTCTGCAGGGGTTCTGTGCCTTTCAAAGGACATGCTTTATTTTGCCCACTGTTATTCTCAGGAAGGAAGCATTCTCCATGGTGGCATCAGAGCACAGGCTTAAGCCCAGCTGCCTTGGGGCGTGGCCAGGTTTTTTATCACCTGATCCTGTTTCCCCTGCCACACAGGTAAAGCCACTGATCCAAGACAGTCCAACCCACAGCTTGGCTGAGTGACAGAAAATTCTGACTCTGGCCTGGAGAAGGTACAGAGAGAGACTCTGGGTCAATCCTCCAGGAGAGGTGAAATTAGGAAACTGAGAGAAGACGGAGAGGGACATGAAGGAGGAAGTATGCATCAAGAGATGCCCTGAGGTAGAGTTCGGAATGAGAAGGCTACAACATGCCAAGGTGAAGTGCGAGCCTGAAATTACAGGAAACAGAGGCTCCAAGTAAGCATTAAAAAAACTGTTATTAAGAGAGGAAAATGCAGAAAGAGAAAGACAGATGGTCTCAGGAAAGGATGAAAGATTAGCTTATTCCTGAAAGCTGCCCCATGACTGCTGCAGTCTTAGAGTCAATCCCTTTACTTGAGCACACTGACCTGTGCAGCCCTGTTGGACAGAAGGCCCAACCCGTCACAGCTGGTTCCAAGGTTGTGCCACCCCAAGAAGGAGCTCTCTTTCCCCCTCCATGAGGGAACATGAACATAAGCACCCTGGGTCTTTCACCTCCATCTTGTTCACTGACTCAAGGAAGGTCACAGGCTCTTCCCCAGCAGCATATGTATGTCGGTACTTCCTAGCATGCGTGTTCAGCAAATATCACTTCGTTATCTTCCTCTAACTCCCTAGGGCTATTTTTTCCTCCTTCTTTATGAGAATTCCTGGACTTGGATTCCCCTGAGATCCCTTATGAGTCTCTGCTTGATGTTTTCCAAATGCTAGGTTTGGGAACAAGATCGGAGATCTTCCAAATCTTCATCTCTACCACAGGAAATTTGTTTTCTCTGCAACCCAATCTTGAAAATAAATACACCCTGCTGGGGTTCTCCTCAATCGAAGGCGGGCAGTGGCCAAGATCAGGGACGAGATAAACACAAGACTGGTTACTGGACGCTTCCAGTCACAGAAAGGTATAGCAGTGTAATGTCTTTTCTCTTCCCATTACTTTAAATCTCTGAGTTCTGTTTAATAATAGTTTTTTGTTCCTTCAGGAAAACAATATCCTATTAACTCAATGACTACATGTACTTTCCTTTTGACCTTCTGACACTGAGCTATCTGAAGACTCTTTCCAAAGATAAATTGTTCTGATTGAACACCTGTTTGTACATATATTTCTCTTTCCAACATAGAATTCTTAAACATTCAGTTTTTGTAGAGAAATAAACAAAGGGCCTCACAGGTCCCAGAAAATGTTCTCAGAAAAAGAATGACACGTCCTATTCACCTTGGCCCAGGTGGACACCTCCTTTCAAGGCCTACACTTGACCTGTTAAGAGTTAATTGGACCATTTCCCAGAATACAAACTGGTTACTTGGTTTGGCTCTTCCTAAAATCCCATTTCTTTGGGTTAATTCTACCTTCAGACTTCCAAAGAGTTCAGGTTGATTTGAGCTCTGTAGCAAAAACACTCAATCACATCCCATATCACAAGGTTTTTAAAGTGGATCATGAGCCTGTGTGGTCCAGGGACCACTGGAACGTGGCCGGAGCTTCATGTTCTCTGAGAAGCAACAAGGAAATCTTGACAGCTACTCAAGTAAATTCTTGAGAACTACTCTGAGTTCCAACTTGACCAGACGGCTGCTGGACTATGGCCAAGCCCACCCTCACCTCTCCTTCTCTCCAGATTCAGTTGAATTGTTGGAAAGGGCTGCAGAGTCCTCAGCTGACACTGGAGTTAAGTTGGCTAATCCGGGGTCAATTGGACCGTATCTCAGCTAACCCACCATTCTGGCAATATAGGCTTTTTAAAATCATTTTTCCTTGTGGTCTCCTCCCAATATCAACAGAGAATTTGACAGCAACCATAATAATGTCACCACTTGGGAACCACATGAAGGTGGTACATGTTCCAAAAATATACAACTAATTTTCAAAACCAGAGGAGCCCTTTACCTCCAAGTTAAGAAGAATGACATCCTAAATTCAGAATGTTCTCAAGTCTCTTGCCAAAAACACTAATTCCTCGGGTTTCTCTTGGTCTATGAGTTTCCTTCCTGGATAGGGCTGGAGACTCCATCTGAATTCTCTGGGCCTTTCAGACCTCCCACAGCTGGCTTTGGGGTGGACTCTGGCAGTAACACCTGGCAATTCCTACGGGCAAGGCCCAGCCTCAACTACAATATGAGTCTGGCATTTGCCTTGGATGACTTCTCACCTCCGTTGCCACTCCCCCCCTCCCCATTAAAAACCGTGTGCCTTCCTCCCTTGCTACCTTGTGCTCTCATGGTTAGTGGATGAAAGTTGGATTTTAGATCTTTATTACTCCAATCATGTATTTGATTAATTATGTAATTAAAAATTACACCTAGCCATGTAATCCTGAGCAAGTTGGTAATCCCTCTGAGCTCTTGCTTTCTCAGTATGTAAAATTAATACCTGAGAAGTGTAAATGAGTCTGACTTAGTCCCTAGGGCAGACTGGCATGTGGGAGCAGCTTGATAAACCTTCCTAATTTGTGATAGAGACAAAAAGAGCTTACAATATATTGAGAAAGGGTTATAACAGTGAAAACTGGGGAACACTTAGGCAGACCCCAGGAATGGGGCAAGACTTGATATAGAAAGGAAGGAAGATCTGGGGAAATGAAAAAGAAGGAGCAAGCTATGATAGTACCTTATAAAGTACCTTTTAAACATCAGGAGAGAGAAATTATTGCAAGGGATGAATCTTCAGTTAGCGTAGAAGAAGAAGGTATACAGAACAATTCTAGGTAGAATCACCAAAGTAACGTAAGTTCACTGTAAGAGGACACGAGGAAAAGATTGGCATTGGGTTTTATCAACCAGTAAGCTGGTGGCAGTATGGTGGCTGCTGCTTCTGCTGCTGCTGCTGCTTCTCCTTCTTCTCCCTCCTTCTTCTCCTCCTCCTCATCTCCACCTCTTCCCTCACTTCCTCTCTTTCCTCCTCCACTTCTCCTCCTCTTTCTCTCATTTTTCTTTCTTCTCCTTTTCTTCCTTCTCCATCATCATCAGTGTCATCATTCCCACCAGGAAAGATACTACCGGCATTTATAAGGGCTACTGACATGCTAAACACTATGCAAAGGGCTTTACACAGATCTTCAATCCTCGCCGTAGCCCTGTGAGGTAAGTTATGTGATGATCCTTCTTTCACGAATGAGGTTCACAGTCAGTAAGTGATATTTCCAAGATTCAAACTCTAAAGCCTTCCTTATTAACCACGACACTACACAGCTTCATAATTCGTAAAAATTCATGGGTGAATTTCAAGGACTTCATTTCTGAGAAGAACAACTTTAGTCTCCAATACAGGAATAGCACAGAGTCAATTATAAATGCAAATAGTGCATGGAATGGTTCTGTTACTTTGGAACCCAATAACAGATTCAAGGGTGTCCCTCAAACCTGGATTTCAGAGCTATCCCATCCCATAATGTACTATGGACAATAAAAACACACTCAGTGTGGACTCTAGACATTGGTAAGTAACTGAGCAAAGCCAAGGGGATGCTCTGTGCCTTCCATGAGGGTCCCATGTGGACAGCTGGCCAAAACAATTTATAGTTGAACCTTTCATGAAAACATAAAGAGTTCCATGAAACTGCAGACATTTTAGCTGGAAAGAAGTCTACATTAAGTTTGGACAATAAAAAAGCAAGTATATGGAAATAAAATAATGTATAGATCTAGTCTATATATGAAAATTACAAGAAAAAATTATAAATTCAAAACATTAAAATTATAATAATGTTTAAAATTTAAAGTGATTCTCTGCTGACTAGCTTGACATTAACTAAAAAGTTTGTTTCTGGTGTCACCTCCATATACCTTTAATACAACAAAAACATCTATAATTATTATTAAGAAATATATATCAACCTTTTATTTTCTGCCAACTCTCCTGCCAGGCACTGTGAACACCAAAAAAATTTGACATACCTGAAGTAATTTAACATTTATTTTAAGTAGATTGGGAAAAGTTAAAGGTGCGTTTTATAATCCCTGGAGTAATCACTAAAAAACAATGGAAAAAATATAACTAGAAAGCCAGCAGAAAGATTAAAATGGAGTAATAAAAAAAATAATTAATACAAAAGAAGGCTGGAAAGCAGGAAAAGAAAAAAAAGCAGATGAGACAGATAAAAAATAAGTGACAAAATGGCAGATCGAAATGTAGCCATATCAACTACTTTAAATGAAAATGTACTGAACGCTGCTATTTTTCCATAGGAAAAGGCAAAGATTGTCAGACTGGAGTAAAAAACAAAAAAACAGCAAAAGCCAGCTATTTGCTGTCTACAAGATACACATTTTAAATAATAAGACACAAATAGAATGAAAGTAGAAGGCTGGAAAAAGATATACCACACAGTTAGCGTAAGACAGCTATAATGGCTGTACTAATAGTACATAAAATAGACTTCAAGATGGGTAGCGACCTTGCAAATGATTAAACAATTAATATAACAGGAAGGTATACCCATAAATATATTTGCTTAACAACAGAACTTCAAAATATATGAAGCAAAAACTGCAAAGCCAAAGGAAAAAATAGACAAATACTGAAACATAGTTGGGAACTAACACTCCTCTCTTGGTTATTGATAGAAGCATAATATCAGACAAGATGCAGAAGATCTGAACACTATCAACCATATTGATCTGGTCAATACATATATAGAACATTGTACCCAACAACTACAGAATATATATTCTTTTCAAGTGGACATGGACTATTCACCGAGACAGACCATATGCTAGAGTATAAAACAAGTTTCAACAGATCTCAAAAGACTGAAATGTTGCACAGCATTAAATTAGAACTCAGTGATAAGCCATCTAGGAAAGTCCCAAATATTTGGAAATTAAACAAGACACTTCCAAATAACCCACAGGTCAAAGAAGAAATTGGAAACTAGTCTGAGCTGAATGATTGCGAAAATATAACGTATCAAAATTTATGGGATGTAATTTACGCAGTACAGAAAAAAACTTACAGGTATAAATGTTCACCTTAGAAAAGAAAAAAAAATCTAAAATCAATTATCTGAGCTTCTATCTTAGAAAACTAGGAAAAGAAAACAAATTAAACTTGAAGCAAGAGGAAGGAAATAATAAAAGTTAAAAAGGAAATCAATGCAGGAGAAAGCATTCAAACATTAGAGAAAAATCAGTGAAACCCAAAGGTGGTTATTTGGTTCTTTATGACAAGTTGGGAATGTCAGAAATGACAAATGGAATTTAAAAAAATCTATATTTTGTTCAAAACGCCTGGATGGTATCAAAGGCAAAAATAGAGATCTCTGTGTCCTTTGCATGTACAAAAAGAATCATCCTCCTTTCCTTTTGCTTTTTCACATTTAAAGAACCAACTGTGAAAAAAATCATCTCTCTTGACCTCAAGACAGTTTTCTAAAAATCAAGCATTTGGGTCAATTAACACCACCTGGTGAGCATACCAAACATTGTACTAAAGAAGAGGGTGGGGGTGTGGTGGGCAGGTGGGAAATGGGTGGTTAAATCTGACTTTTAGATAAGCCCCTTCTCAAAATCTCAGGTGTGCCTGACTCACCTAGAGATCTTGGAGAATGCAGGCTCTGATTCAGTGAATCCAGAGTGGGGCCTGAGATTTTGCATTTCTAACAAGGTCCCCAGGAGCCAAAGCTGCTGGTCCCAAGGGATGCCTAGGCAAGGTTCTAGAAGCCTTGGAAGTGTAGTAACCTCAAGGGAGCTCATGGGCTGTGCTTGCTCTTGCCCCATTAGTACAGAGCACAGAAGAGCATCTCTACCTTGTGCCACCATTTCTTATCAGCACAACCTATTTTCCTTTGTACAATAGAAGAATCAAATTCCAATATGTGATTGTTACATGAAGACCCTAAACAAAAGTTTTTTGATGAATTACTAGATTCCTACAACTCCCTGAAGTGGGTACCATGATTATTTCTATTTTACAAGAGGGAAGACTCCAGCCAAGAGAGGTTAGGTCACACTAGTAAGCATGGAAATAATTCCAAAATCCAGAGTCTACCCTAGAGACCAAGTTCTCAACCGTTGCTTCTTCCTTACTGTCTTTACATCACAAGTTTCTTTCCTGCTCTGTCACTGCATCAGAAATGACTTGCAGCTGACTGCTGCCTCCTATTTCCAAGTTGATAAAGCCAAGTCTGGTCTTCCATTAAACTAATTGGGTTCAGGAAAAGGCAACTAAAATTCAAATTGGGAAATCTCCTGAAATTCAGCAAAGAGAAGGAGCATTTGACATTAGCATTGAGATTTTTTTGGTTTTTTACTTTTCTTTAAGAAAGTAATTTCATGAAAGATTATCATGTGCCTCTCAGTACTCTGGGATACTGTCACTTCACCAACAAAACACCTGCTATTCTGCAAGGGTAGCAGAAGGTTCCGTAAGAATCTTTCCAACCAATGGGGAGAAGCTACTACACACTACATTGTAACACCTGTGGTCTGAGCACAAATTCCACAGTGTCCTTAAGTCTTAATAAAGAGTTTAATGTATGTCCTTTTTATCATTCTACTAGGAGGAGACCCTAACTCAATGCAGCTAACCAAAATGTGCGTGAAAACAGTAGCTCTCAAACTTGATTGCACCACGGAATCCCCTGGGAACTTAAGAACACAGTGATGCCTGACTCCCACTGCTAGAGGGTTTGATATAATTGGCTTGGGATGGTCTTGAGAGCAGATTTTTTAGATGCTGCTAAGCAGATTCTAATGCACAGCCACAGCTGAAAATCACTGGCATAAAAGATAGAACGATGACTGTAAAATTCACTCTACAATCAGGAAAAAAAAAAAAGAAGAAGGGTGAGAAGGTATGTCTTCATTCATAGTTAGGGTTTTGCCTACCTACATTGCTACAAAGGTCTAAGATACCAATAGACCCCATTCTAACTGCAAGCAAAGTGGTTCCCCATAATCGTTGACCAACTGCATAGTTTATACTTGGTGTTTAATAAATAACCAATTAACTCGGATATCAACAACATTGCTCCAAAGCAAGGGTTCTTAACCCGGGGATGGAATTCAAGTGATCTGTGAATTTGGATTGGATGGGGGGGAAAAAATCACACCTTTATATTTACTAATATTTCACAAAAATTCCGCGTGTCCTTCAGTTATGAGTAGAGGCAACAAGCCACAGTTCTTGAGAGTTTGCACCCACCGGTATTTCCATGTCACATTTTAATTTGGGCCGTTATCTTTAAATCCCATCTGCAGTCATCACTACTCTGATATCACAGTTACTTAATAGATCTGCTGTTAGATTTAGCAACAATGATGACGCACCTATGTTACTATATCATGACTTAGTACTTTGATAATTGTATTCCAGTAAAACTGATTCTGATTTAATTATATTTTATGCATTTAACAATATTACTCAGAGAAGGGGTCTAAATGCCTCACCTAGCCAAAGCAGTCCGTGGCACGAGAAAAGGCAAGAGCCCGCTGGAAGACGGCCCTGACACTCCAGAGCTGCGTATCTGCACCCAAGGCCACCGCAGGAAAAGCACTCTCCTTAGGGAGACACCCTGCCCGGAGTCGGTCTTGTTTTCCCCTGCGTTTCCGCAGATAAGATTTAGCCTAAAAATCCGGTTCAACTCAGCGGAGAAAGGGCTTGCTTTCTCCTCAGCTGCCTCCTGCTCTTGGCATTTTAGAGTGCCCAGGCTGCCAGGCCGGTAACTCGAGCCTCCAAATTAATCAAAACACAGCGCCCAGTTCAAACCCCGGCGCACAAACTCGGGAGCCAGAGGAGCTCTCCCCTGGTGGCCCCCGCCCCCGCCACAGCTCCCGGCCCGGCCGCCACCCCTGAACACCACACCTCCTCCACCGCCCCCTCCCAGGCAGGTGTCCCGGGCCCTGGCGCAGCGGTCGCCCGGCCTGCGGGCGCCTTACCTCGGCGGGACACCTCAGCGCCGGGAGCTGCCGCCGCGCCCGCCCGCGGGACGCGCCCCTCTCGGCTCCGCCTAGCCCAGATCCACCCGCGATCCGCCGCGTCTTCACCGCGCTCTCACCGCCTAACCCGCGACTGCAGGTCGGAGGCGGGGAGGCGAAAGGAAGAGCCCCCAGAGGCGCGGCCGCGGGCGCTGCGAGCAAGAGGGGCCTCGCGAATGCAGACGCCCCGCGCGCCTCGCGCTTAATCTGGGCAGGGCCGCTGGCCACTCCCTCCACCCTGTGCGGCCACCTCCCCACAGCCTCCCCCAAAAGCCCCCACCTCCGTCCGACTTGCACCCCTCTACCCCACCTGGGTCCTAGGACCTCGGGAGCTTCACCTTCTTAACCGCTTACCCTGGATCCGCGCCCACCTGCCCCACAGGAACCCAGCCCTTTCTCGCCTCCTGGGCACGCTGCCCGGGTCGAAGGGACACTGCCTGGTAAGTCGGGAGGGAGGGGGTACGAGGGCGGGACCTGAGGCACGTCTTCCCTCCCTTGGAGCCACAACCAAAAGCCTGGGTGGGGAGGGACGGACCGCGCAGCTGAGCCCTTCAAAACCCGCCCTGGCCGGCTGGCGAGGCGAGCTCCACAGCCGGAGCTCCCCAACCCGCGCTGCGCAGGGGACGCGGTGGCCTGAGAGCCTGCGGGTCCCTGGACACGCTGGGGCTCCGAGCGGGCGCCCATCATGCGGCCCGGCACGGCGCGCAGGCCGCCGGTGCTCCTGCTGCCGCTCCTGCTGGTGCTCCTGGCGGCGGCGCCCGCGGCCAGCAAGGTGAGTGCCGGCTGCGCGACCCCCGCCCCGCACTTGGACCCCCTGCCCCAGCCCAAACCACGACGCGCTGTCCGTGAGCCGCTGCCCGGCCAGTGGCGTGGCTGAGGGCTCCACGCAGGTCCCGGGACTGGCAGCGTGCGGCAGGCAGCAAGCGGGATGCCGAGGAACAGGTGGAATGCGCGGGGCTGGAGGAACAGGCGAGGAGGGGGCTTGCCCGGTTCCCTAGGAATCAGGGACGGGGAGAAAGGCCTTCAAAGGCCAGTAAATAAATAAATAGATACACAGATAATCGCCAGGGATGATACGTAAGAACACCGGATGTGGGGATGCGCGATGTCACGTTGGTGAATCAGAGCCAGCAGCTGGGGCTGGCTGAGAGCAGCGAGTGTGAGGCTTCCCAGTTAGGACCTCGCACTCCGCCCTCACCTCTCTGGGGTCAGTTTCCACCTTGTCAAAACTGGTGCTCCGGCGTTCCATTGCTATTGTTGGGGAAAGCAAAGGCTGTCGCTGAAAAATTAGGAGCACCTTGGAAATAGAACTCAGGAGAAATTAAGCAATCTGTCACTTTGTTTTGATTTTGACCTGGAATTTTAGTGATCCTGGCTTCATTTAAATCCACCCCATATTTCTTATTCTTTGCCGTTAAAGATGAGTGTCCTGGAAACTATCGTGCCTCCTAGAGTTGATTGACTTGATTTTAACTTGTGAAAGTGAAATTTAACTTTTCAGATGTTTTGCGTTATTTTTACACTTAAAAAACGAAGTTGGGTGATGACAGGGTTTAGTACGTTTCATTTCCAAGGATGAACAGATGTTTTATAAATTTTATGACTGAGACTATGGTTGGAAATTAATAGTCACAGAAATACATGTTACATGAAAAGAGTTTTAGAACCTATGGCCACATATAATTCAGGTTTTTTTCTATTTTATTTAAACTTTAAATGAAGACATTATAGACATTGTAGATGAAACTAAAGCCCTCATTGACTATCCCCAAACCTCTCACCACTTCCCTGTCTTCCAAGAGGTATCCCTTCCCACCACTTTCATGTTTTTCCAGATATTTTCCATGCATTTACATACATATATGGACCACAAACTTACAGGTCTTTGTTTGTGTTTTTTAACATAACTGATACCATGCTCTATACCATATCCTTTTGCAACCTACAGATCTGCCCGTGTCAGTATTTCAGATCTACCTCTTTTTCTTTTTGCTCTCTCGCATAGTTTTTTACAATATGCTAAAGTTAATTGAACCATTCCCCTATCAATTTACATTTAGGTTATTTTGTGTTTAACATTCTGAAGAATTTTTGTAATCTGCGTAATCTCTTCATGTAGCTTGTTCTAACAAAAAATGTACTTGCCAGCTCAGGTAGCTAAATACTTCTGGGCATGATGGATAAAACTCATCAAATCAGTGTGGATTATTTACTAGTCTTAACCAGGGATAAATAAATTCAAAAAAGCAACAATCCTAAAGGGACTGTACATTGTGGGAAGGCCTGGGGAAGAGTTTCAGTGCAGGCTTTGCATTTTGTCCTGGACTCAGAAGAAGAATGAGATTGGGAAGAGTAGGGAAACAGTACTTATGTAATGATCAGCCTAAAAAAGTGATGCTCTGTGACTGTGTAACCTCTAATTATACCATTTTCAATTCTATTCTTTTATTCTCTTATTATTTTTACATGTAAATTTTTATGTTTTGACTTTGGCCAAATCTTGGTGACTTCTTGCTGATACTACAACTAATCCACTTGTATTGTTTTTCTCATCACTTGAAATAAGTCTTTTTTTAAAGTTTTCAAGATTATCATTTTCATCGTACCTGCTGGATTAGACAGAAAACATGCCATTAAAAGTATGAAATGTGCCTTCATCTTATACAGAAGAGGAATCACATGTTAACCGATAATTGGGTGACATGTGCCAACGTGGCTCCCTTCCCAGAGAAACTCTGATATTGGGCAAGGCAGTTGACCACTCTGAGTCTCAGTTTTCTCATCTGTAAAATGACAAAGTTGAAGCCCCTGTGGAGCCAGCAGATGAAGTGATGAGTGAGACAATGGGGTGGGGACAATGTTTACACCCAACCAGTTGCTGACATTCTAGACTTCAGGCTCAGTCACGCCAGAATCACTTCACGAGAGACACTGGGAATCCAGTTTTCATTAGAAACTTCTCGCATTCTAAATATCAGCCACCAAGTCAAAACTTTACAAAAGACATAGTATGGACCAAACAATTATAAATGAGAGCTAAATTTATCCTCTGAGCCATTATATTTATCATCTTTGTGCTATACCAGTTAAGGACACGTTTTGCTCTAAATTTCTCCAGTTTTACTTTAGCATTTCTCAAAACAGGGAGATAGCAGTGGTGCTGACCCTACAGGCCAAGTTTAGACAGGGTGGAACTGTCCGCCCACACAGTTTGTACGGAAGCACCCAGAGTGAAATACCTCTGCTGCTTCCAGCAGGGCTCCAGTTCCAAGCAGGCTCAGATCATTGAGCAAATCCCCTGGGTCCAGCTCAACCACTTGAGAATAGGAGACACTGCTCTTGCCTCAGGCACTAGATCTGGCCCAGGAGTGTAGAATGCCCCCTCTTTGATTTCTGAATAAGGTGAGGTTCACGAATTAAGATATCATGGTTTATCCTTCCTGTTTTTGCCTTAAAATTCCAGTCAGGGCAGAGATCTGAGAAGCAAATATCAACAGCTGAAAAACAGCTGCATTTAGAGAAGGATGATTTCTCACTGGATTTCATTTTTAAATTTAAAAAAAATTCAGTGGAATTAGAAAACATTTCAAACAAACAAAAAGTAATTAAGACACCAATTATCTATCCGAGATTAAGCAAATGTTGATAAGCTTTGACTTGTTGACTCTCATATTTCTTCCTTTGGGAAAAAAATATGTGAATAGAGGAAGTCATACACACATTCTTTACTCCTTCCTCCATCCCAAAAAGTTTATGTATATCATTCCCCTGCACAGTTTTGTATTTATCCTCTGGGTGTGTGTAGCTTTCATAAAACATAAATATTATTGCTTTGTGGTTTTTCAAGTGTAAGAAATAGTTTCACATTACATATATCTATTGGAGCTCACTTTTTATCACTCAATATTGTTTTTAGATTTTATCCATGTTGGTAATATAAATGTGATTTATTTGTAGTAACAGTTTCTGCATAATATCCAGTTATATAAATAAAGCATGTTTTTTCCCTCCCCCTAAACAGAGTTTGTCTTCACATTTTCATTTTACAAAGTTGCAATGCATATCTTTGTACATGTACCATTGTGACAATTAGAATTTGAATTCCTAGGTATTTCATAGAGAAAATATATTTTAAATTTATATATGAATTGTCAAACTGATCTCCAAAAGGGTTGCACCAACAATGTACCAGAATACCTGTTTCCCCATTTCTTTGGCAAAACTTGGCCTATTTAGATATTAATGGGTGTGAAGTGAGATCTATTTTGACTAATGGGTATGTAAACCTTTTTATATTTTAATTGGTCATCTGTATTTCCCTCAGTGTGAATTGCATGTACAACTTTCTACCTACTTATCTATTGTGAACTTTGCCTTTTTGTTGCAAATTAATTAGAAGTTATTTATATATCTGGATACCAGTCTTTTGTTACTTAAATGTATAGCAAATCTTTTATTCCAATTTTTGGTTTATCTTTTCATTTAGTTACTCTACCTTAATTATAATATTTTTTTCACTATAATCTCAAACATCTGTTGTTGTTGTTTTTTTTTTTTGATATTTTGTCTTTTGCAGCTTATCAAAGAAATTCTATCTCTTCCTGGGATTATACAAATATTCTCCTACATTTTAAAAAAAAAGTTTACAGTTTAAATCTTTTACATTTAGATATCTTAATCCTGGAATTGTTTTCTACCTATTCGTTCTGATTTTATCTTTTTCCATATAGAGTTTCCCAACATGATTTATTGAATAGTATATTCTTTCTCTCAATGTTTTGCAGTATTTTATCTGCAAACATGTATACCAAGCACTCATTTATATGCAGGTCTATTTGTAAGCTTTCTATTCCATTAATCCAATTTTTTTCTCTATGCCAATACCACACTGTTTATGATCACTGCATTTATAGTAAAACTATGTCTGGTGGGACAAGTATCAGATAGAAACAGTTATCTCTGTTGTTATTATTCTTTGAAATTGTCACCGGTATTCTTTCTTTTTGCTCCTCTGGCTGAATTTTTAGCATCTGTTGGTCAAAATTTCAGTAAAAATTCCTGTGGGGTGGTGATTGGTATTGCATTGAACTTATAAGTTAGCTGCTTATTTTTGGTGCATAAACACATGCATGGTGAATAGAAATGCTATCAATGTTTAATTTTTGATCTTGGGTCAAGCAATCTTATTGAATTTTCTTATTATTTCTAATAGATGGTAGATACTCTTAGATATTCTATGTAGCCAGTCATATTGTCAGCAAATCATTTTTCTTTCTTTCTAATCTCACATCTTTTATTTCCTTGTATTACTGTGCTGACCAGCACTTCTACTGCAAATAAAAGCCGTAATAGCGCACAAATGTATCTCATTTTTTAAGTTTAAGGGAACGCTTCTCACATTTTATTAAGTATGATTTTTTTCTGTAGAGTTTTAATAGATTCTTCTTATCAGGTTAAGCAGTTTCCTTATCTTCCTGATATTGCTATTTTTGCTCTATTTAATGAATAGATATTAATGTTATCCTTTATTTTGTCTGCATCTTTTTTAAGAAAATCATATATTCTTAAGTCAGTCAATGTAGTAAATTAATATATTTTTAAAATATTTACCATCTTTGTATTGCTGTAGGATAAATCCTAATTAGTCATAATGTCTCTTCTTAAAACATGTTCTATTGTTAATTATGGCACAAATATAGAAAAGAGCATTAACAAATGGGGGGTTTAATGACTTATTAACTGAATACCCATGTGAATACCATTCAGGTCAAGGGACAGAGCATGTCAGCATCCGTAAGTCACCCTTGCATCAGCCTCAGACACAACCCTCTTCGTCTTCCCCGAAAGAAACTAGAATCTAACTTCTAGTAATCACTTCCTTACTTTTCTTTATACTTTTGTCATCTAAATGTTTATTCTAAGTGCTATGTTTTGGTTTTTCCTGTTTTGAGCTTTATATATGTAGAGTCACACATTTTGAGATAATGTATGTAAACTTCTAGTGCCATGCTCAGGGTGTAAGTGTAGCTAACATAGGAGATGGTCACCTGTGGAAGTCTACCAAAACATACATATCATGCCCATAGGTTCGCCAACACCTCTAAATAGGAAATTTGAGATCTTAAATAACTGATGTGTGTGATGGAGAAAAATTCACATGTGCAATGTTTTGTAGAATAAATTCGCTGGCATCTGTCTTAGACAGCTTGGGCTGCTATAACAAAATACCACAGATTGAGTAGCTTACACAGGCATTTATATCTCACAGTTCTGGAGACTGGGAAGTCCAAGATCAGGGTGCCAACAGGGTCAGGTGTTGGCAAGGACCCTCCTTCTGAATTGCAGACTGACAACTTCTTGTAGCAGCCTCACATGGGAGAAAGAGAGAGCTAACTTTCTGGTCTCTGCTTATAAGAGAACTAATGCCATCATGAAGAGCTCACCCTCATCCTCATCTAAGGTGCCACCTCTAATTATCTCCAAAGGCCCCACCTCCAAATACCATCACATCAGAGGTTAGGGCTTCAACATAAAAGTTTGGGGGCACATAAACGTTTAGTCCATAACATTCTTCCCCTTGTCTCAAGGTTTATCAGAAACAGAAAGAAGACCTTGAAGGCCTTTAACCAAAAAAAAATGAGTTAGAGCAAAGTTACCAAATGAAGCAGTTGAAGAAGCTTGGAGGATAAACTTAACCTTCTGTGACAATTAGTTTATAACTTTAGTTATAATATAGTTATAACATAGTTTCTATAATAAAAATCCTTAAGTGTTATATATCAGTAGGAATGAGGAACTATTAATAAAAACCTCCTAGTATAACAGAAAACTCTTTGCTTTTCTTAGCAAAAAAAAAAAAATTAGAAGCTTCATGTTCTGGTGACCAAGTATAAATCTGGTAAGAAAACATCTTCCTCCAGGTTCCATGTTGACCTCCCAAGATGGAGCCATTGGCTCTTGTCTTCTCAAAGCACCCTTGTCAATCTTGCCATGCATCCGGGAGCTCCTCGTGGAACTGCTAAGTAAGGCCGCTGGTCCATTTTCTAGCCAAGACTGAATTACATCATATTGGCTCTGTAATATTCTTCTTCACACGTTTTTAAAACTTCAGATAAATCAATATCTGTGTCCATACCATACAATCAAAATATAATGTGAGCAGTAACTACAAACCTCATATGTTGTTTTAAATTTTTTAGTAGCTGCATTTAAAAAATAGATGAAACTAATTTTAACATATCTTATTTATACAAACACATGCATAATATTGTTTCAACATGTAATCACTATTGAAAATATGAATGAGATATTTTACAATCTTTTTTTCATATTACTTCTGCAAGACCTGGTGTGTGTTTAGTACTTCAAGAACACCTCAATTTGGACAAGACACATTTTCAAGTGTCCACAGCCACATGTGGCCGTTGTCCTGGACAGCACAGGTCTATGTAAATGGCATTGAGATGAGAAAGGTGATATAGCCCAGAGGTCTATCTGTGGATGGAACAACAATTATTTGCCATTAAGAATAAAATCTTGTCAAAATGACAAACTTTAATTCAGTACAACAAATCAGATGAGTTGTGCCTAAATATCTGTGCAACTTTTTCTTCAGAAAACTCAGACAGTCAGCCTTGGCTGCAGTGTTTCAAGCTACCCAAATTTTCTTTGTAATTTGACCCTGTATTGACCCTATTATCAGAATATGGGTAAGTTATGCACATAAAGAATTTAAGACATATCACAAAAACAGCAAACCATTGGAAAAAGGAATGGGAGCAAGGGAAAATATATTGAAAATCAGTTCACTACACCTTGCCTTTCATCTTAAACTGTAAACCAAATAATCACTAGAATCCAGCCAGGTAACAGGGTTAGTGTTAACTTGGCCAAGTCATTTCCAAAAAGGTCTCTATTTTTCTTATCTGAAAATGATGGCAATATATCTATAGAAGGTAAAGTGCTTGATACAGTGCCTGGTACAAAGTAAATATATATTCTATATTCTATATTCTAGCATTATTCTGTTATTATCATTAGTAAAAGCCAGAAGCTAGGACAGAAGACATAGACACTGGGCTAGGTGCTGGGGATTCATTGGTAAATGAAACAATCTGAATGCCCAGCTGTGATGGAGTTGGGAGACAGAAAACAGCCCTGTAAACAGACAAATGTGTAAGTGAAGACCACGGTGCTGCTAGGAGAGGACAGGGTGTGGCTATGGAGAAGGAGATGTTCTAACAGCAGATAGAAGTATTCGGGAAACCTCTCTGAAAATAGGCACATAGCTAAGGCAGGACATGGAGACAGCCTTGGGGGGCGTGAGGGATGTGGTCCAGGCCAGGGCCTCTCAAAGGTGAGGGGAGGCAAGACACTTCCCATTTTATCACTCCTGGGTTGTCAAGGAATAAAACCAGTCCCTGTTGATTGATTCAGGGCAGTGAATCTGGGAATCATTTATGTAAACACAGAAAGATACACATAGCCCATTTCTAATGCTCTCTACACATAATATCAGACCATCAAAAATATTTCTACATATCATGCTGGGTATTGTATGTGTGTGGTACATATATACAATTATGAATTTGCACATACATTTATTTAAAGAATATTATATATTCTCAGCATTTGGGTATTAGTTATTGCAGTGAGATAATGGTTTAAAAATATGTAATCTCAGAGCTATTTGAAATAGCCATATAAAAATATTTTATTTTTCTGGCAGTAGTTTTGGGGTAAGTTAGGAATTTTCCATTTTTAACTTTTAAAATCCATGTTTGTTAATTAGATTGTCTCTCCAAGTTGGTTTCTTGGAGAAGTGATCTCCATGTTTAAAAATGAGTTCGAGTGTATTTAGAAACATTAGAAGATTTGTCATTATGTAGACAAAACAGTCAGGTCACTGGATTTTTTTCCCACCAGGATATTTTTGTTGTTACATGAACTTCTCAAGGAAAAAGTTCCACAAGTGGGAAATTGAGAAATCTCCCTTCATATCAAATGACAAAGTATATCTGGACAGACTCAAGGCAACAAGGCAAGATATTTATTTTCTTTGCTTAACCAAGATGATAGGATAGTTTTATTCCATTTGTTTATGTATGATATTAGAAAAGCTGATGAGTTTGCATGCTGGCTTTTAAAAATAGTTGTATGTGTTGTGTAAAATTTTGAAAATGTTTAAAAGTACAAAAAGAAATATAAAAATTTAAACTAATTATAATCCTATTACCCAAAGATGATTACTGTTAACATTTTGATCTTTTCCCTTCCAGACTTTATTTTTCACTGTGCTTTTTTCGCTTAACAGTAGACTAGTAAAAATGTTTGTGTCATTCATTATTCTAAATATAATTTTTAAATGTCTACAGAGGACTTTTCTGTAGGTTGATACCATAACTTACTTAATGACCTCCTATTGAATATTTTGGTCATTTCCAATTATGTATTTAGAGATACAGTAGTTCCCTCCCTTCTCTGCTGTTTTGCTCTCTGAGGTTTCAGTTATCTGCAGTCAATGGGTCTGAAAATATTCCATGGAAAATTTCGGAAATAAACCATTCATAAGTTTTTAATTGCATGCTGTTCTGGGTAGCATGATGAATCTCGTGCCATCCTGCTCTCTCCTGCCAGGGATGTGAACCTTCCCTTTGTTCAGCGGATCCACATTCTCTATGGTCCCCACCCATGTGTCACTTAGTAGCTATCAGGTTATCAGATTGAATGGCGTGGTATTGTGTGCTTGGTTCACGTAGCCCTTATTTTACTTAATAATGGTCCTAAAGTGCAAGAGTTGTAACATTGGCAATTTGGATGTGCCAAAGAGAAGCTGTAATGTGCTTCTTTAAGTGAAAAGGTGAAAGTTCTTAACTTAGTAAGGAAAGAAAAAAAATCATCTGCTGAGGTTGCTGAGATCTATGGTAAGAACAAATCTTCTACCGGTGAAATTGTGAAGAAGGGAAAAGAAGTTCGTGCATAGTATATACCGTGTTCAGTACTATCCAAGGTTTTAGACATCCACTGGGAGCCTTGAAAGGTATCCCTCTTGAATAAGGGAGGACTACTGTAATACTAAAATGGAACTCTTTGAGATAAATGTTTACTAAAATCACATTTTTTAACGATTATCTATGCAGAAAACTTCTTACTAATTGTCTGATTCTGTACATTTCTGAGAGTTAGACCGCAAAGTAATATCATTCCTGATATACAGAGGAGAGTTTGATCCAAAGGTATTCATCAAGTTAGTAGAGGAAGTGGGCTTATAATTGGGAGTTCGGGTTATTTAGGGATATTTGGTAGGGCTCTTTCCAACCCAAAACTTCTCACATAATTGAAAAGGACTTTCAGATGCCACTATATTTATCACTTAAGTAATATCTGAGATAAGATCAGTTTTTAAAATGCTTTGGTTATCAAAGATGAAAGACTTCTAACACTCTTAATCCTTTTATGGTCAAAATCACCAATTAATTACTTTTGTTTACTAAAATATTATTTGTCTCTGCAATCTAGAAATAGTTTAACCTATTTCCGTGTTGCTTGCCCTACTCAACTCCTTGAAGACAGTTGTCATGTCTCATCCATCCTTGTGGTTCCAACTCTCAGCATCACATTTGGTATTGCTGGTCCTCAATGAATGTTTGTAGAATTAGACCAACATTTTATTAAACACTAAAACTAAAAAGCCTATAAAGAATTTGTGAGTTCTTTAATCCTTTGGCATAAGAAGAAAACATATTTTTGGATAAAATATTGAATGCTTCACTCATTAATTCAACAATTCAACACATACTTTTCCACTTCTTACTAGGTGATGGTACAGTGATATACTCTGGAAATAAAGGGAGTTAAAACCAGCGTGGTCCCTTCTGTCTTCATGAAGTATGCAACCAAGTGAGGGGCTGAGATAAGTACACAGACAATAACAGTAACTGTATACAGGGTAAATTTGGAAGCAAACTTTAAGTTGAGAAGGAAGAATAAATATTGGTAAATCTATAAAACAGTGAACTTGTAGGCATTATATTAAGCAACAATGTAAGTGCAGTAGAGCCAAAATGTAGTAGAATTTCAGTGGCTTAAAAACATAGTTTATCTTCAAAGTAAAAGTACTTAAAAATGTTGGCAAGGAGTTCGGAAAGCAACAAGCAGGGTTCCTGGGCAGTGCTTTTACCTTCTTCTAGCTCATGCCCCAGTTCCAGCCCTTGTCTGTGATTAGTTAGCTGTGCTTCAGAGGTCACACACGTGGACTGGATTCTCATTTTGCCATCTTAGGCAAAAGCAGATTTGCAATCCCTTCCAAAAAGCAATACAAACTGAGAACAATGCCATATCTGAAATCTCATGAGATAAGGTTCCTACTGATTGAAAGCCAGACTGTGTGTCCCGCAGGTGCCAACACTCTCTAATTGCTGCAGGAAAGGCAGAAGACCAGGAGGTGGGTTTATTGAGTACTGTCTGTGCCTGGGTCTGTGCCCACCGAACTGTTCCGAGTTCCGACTCACTGTGACCTGCTCAGCCCTTTCAGAGATGGAACATTCAGAGCCCATGTGACCTGAATGAGCAGCATCCCCAGACCCGACGAGGGCAGTCATGCAGGCAAGGACATCTGGGGCACCCTGTGATCCAAGAGGGGCAGTGTCCAGCCGCAGTAAGAGCCCTTCATCACGGGCCGGAAGAAAGACACTGTTTTGACAGTTTTGGGCAAGTCACTAAAATTCCAAGGCCACTCAAATTCAAATTCATATCCTCAGTCACGAAATGTGGCAGATAAAATCTTCCCCTCCTATGTCCTGAAATAATACAATTGCACATTTTGCACATGGTCAAGCATTCCAGAAATGCCAAGTATTACTGAGACAGGAATGAGTTTCAATATCAGAAAAGCAATAGTCTCCAAATATGTTTCTTATACTCATTTAATTCTCCTTTTATTTTGTGACCTAGTATCAACTTCCTGGAATGTATTAAGGAGTTTCTTGTTTTCAAAAATATTATTCAGTGCATTCTTTACTGCTGGTATTTTCTAATAACATTATTTGAAACATCAGCAGAAATGACATCCTCCCTTAGCACTGTCCCCATTAAAAAATGAACAGTTTATTTACTTTCCACTGTCACTTGTAAAGACTGATGCTAAAACTCAGCCAATGATTTCATCACTTTCATGGTGATTTTACCAAATATCTTAACTAAAATACTGTTAATTATAGAGATATTCCTAGGTAACATTTAATATTAACAGTTTCTTCCTTTCTTATTTTTAAAATATAGGGTTCTTTGACATACAGTTAGAAGAGAAGCTATGGAACCCATTTTGGCATATAGTCTCCTTCAAATTCCATTAATGTGTAATTGGCCGCAACAGGGTTGACAGTGTAAATTCATTTAGTACACATTTGCTGAGCACCTTCAGTGCAGTGCTCTGTGCTGAGGAAACTCTTGACATATCTTTCCAACGGGGCTGAATCCTTGTGAAGTTTCAAAATGAAGCCACTGAAATTAATTATCAAATTGGGCATAACTATTCTTTATACATGGACCATTTTTTCCTAACAGTCATGTAACACATGTCATTTGTGAATATTTAAGATGTATAGATAAATGTAAAAATGAACAAAATTAAAATTGTCCCTACCATAAGAACCTAGGGGTATCCAGTGTTACTATTTTGGTATGTTCATATAAAAATGATGTCATATTGCATATTTTTTATGCTGTGTTTTGGACATTATTTTGTTAGTATGTCCTCACATCATTAAATATCCCTTAAAAATGAATGCTTGATACTCCATGATGTTTATATACTATAACCTAAATTTTTCCTATTTTTAACAATTCTGTCATGATTTTTTTTTGCCTACATATCTGATTTTTTATAATAGATTCATATATTAATAGTAAAATTATTAATTAGGGCAATAGGTACAAATTTTTCTTTTTTTCTTCTACAAGTTCTACTTGTCAAATTATAGATACATCTTTAATACTGATAAGCAAAAAGAAAGTGAAATCACCCCACATCCTATCTTATAAATATAGTGTTAATATTTTGATATAAATTCTATCTTCTTTTCTTATTTAATCCAAAATATGGTTTGCTATGAGGTAAAGATCTAAATTTTAAAATTTTCCCCCAAATAGCCAATTTCCCCAGCATTACTTCTAGAATAATCAACCCATCCCCCATTGACTTGTCTCAGCTCTGCCCAAAAATGAACCAAAGGAATATTTTAGAGGGAGCCAGGATTTTCTCAGAACACAGATCTGATGATGAAGTACAGAGTTAATGGCCACAAATAAAATATGGAGTTCACCAGTTATTTTCCTTGTTATGGAGCCAGAGTCAGCCAAGTGTTGGGTAGGTTTAAAGACACTGGCTTCAATGGGGCCACCATTTCTCGGTGCCCTTCCCCCACTCGTAATGGCTGTGAATCTGGAATGAGGTAGATTCAGAGACCTCACATTTGCCATCACCATAGGACATGTGAATTGGTTCAAGATCATTCCAATCAGTATATCAAAGCAATTTTCTCTTTTCCTATAGCATGCCACTCATCCCTATCTCCTGATTCTCTCACTCGTTTTTAATGACCTCCCAGCAGGGGACATTTGCATATAGAATCTATTAGACTTTTTTCCAGGTTTTTTTTTTTTTTTTTGAAGGATGATCTGGCTTAAACCATGCATCTAAATTAAAACTAAACTGACTTCCTTATGTCAAGTTGAGCAGTAACTTGATAAATATTACAGTGCATTATTATTTTAAAAGCAAATATAGTGCAGAAAAAAACCAGATTTGAAATAAATACTTAAGACCCAAGATTTTGTATTGAGGCAGAATGTTGGAAATTTTGACCTGCCTCTATTGAAACAAAATATCAGTCAGACTCCTCTTGAACTATCACACATACAATTCAAGAACTTTTTATTGAAGCAAATTAGCATGTGCAATATGTTTACCATTTTCTGGTATAAAACCAGAAGAGTAATACCAATTACTCCAACATCAACCAACTAACATACTGTAAATGATTTACTTGGGAGTCTGTTTTGATGATGTTCACCTTCACAAAGCAGCAGTCAGAGATGCTTCCCTAAAGTCTGACTTGTTTTTACACGTGAAACTGCTGTGCTTTTTCAGTGGACAAATCACTGAACTGGTCTAAATAGAGTGGGCTGTGTGTCATCATTATAAGCTCTTCTTGGCTTCTAATTTTCCTGTTCATTCAGTATGAAGAAGGACAGTATTTTTTGTTTCTAAAATTGGAATGGTAGTTCCTATCTCTGTCAGCAAACTGAAGATGATCATGTTCATCACAGCCACCATAGCAAACCACGGCCTCCAAGACATGATCCCCACACTCGCTCTGGGCCCTCCTGGAAGAAGTACTGGTGGGCATAGCTGTGCGTTAGAATAGAATGAAGGGATGGTTAATTCTGATCACATTTTCCACCGTGAACTTTGAATCCATCATTTCTCATCATTTTTAAGATGAGGACCCTTTTTTCATGCAAAACTTTTTCACAGACCCAAACTTGTTTGAAGTGATACTTAGAAAGTTCATTATTACATAACCCACTCCACCAAGAACCAGCTGCACGACCTGGCTAAATTGTTGAGCTCTTTTTTTTTTTCCTAATCTGTAAAACATATTGTTCATGATAAATATATATAATTTTATCTGTCAATTTAAAGAAAAAGAAAAAATGGTGCCCAGGAATATCTAAAATTCTTAAGGAGCAGTGCAGAGTTTGGGCAAACACGGGAAGTAGAGGCCAGGCCGAGGCAGTGGGTGGAAACAAAGCAAACACAAATCACAGGGCTCGTTGGACTTGTATTTGACTTAAGACTTCAGGTCAAACCAGGAATTGGGAAGCACGCAGGCAGAAGATTGACTCGGACTTGGTGGTTATCAAGCTTGGCCAGAAGGCCCCCAAGCTAGGATGAGACAGCACGTCCAAGGCCAATAGGCAGGCAGATGGAAACCAGGACACCAGAGAGCAGAGCGCTGTGGACAGCTGCTATTTTTCCCTGACAATTATTCTTTCCTACTTCTGGTGGTAGCACATCAATTTTACTTTAGGGAACTACACTCCCCTCCTTGCTTGTCAGTCCCTTAGTCAACAGATTGGCCACAGGACCTAAGCCAAGCCAGGCAAGTGCCCTCTTCCAGGAATTTGAATCTTCAACTGAAAGCACAGGGAGCTTATTCGTCCTGACAGCAGTGCCCTGCAGAAAACTTTCTGTTAGTTCTCCTACCTTGATTCTCACAACAGCCCTGGGGCTGGTCTTTCTGAGGCTTGTTTATTTAACTTTTCTTCAATTTCTGTGTGCTGCCCCATGTCATTCCAACAAATTCCTTTTGTATCATTGTGTTAGCCTAGATCATTTCTGTTGCTTGCCACCTAAAAGCCCTGGCAAGGTATCAGAAATCCAGACAATAGTCTGGCCAGCAGAACTGGTGGGTCAGCAACCTGCTACTCCAGCCAAGAAGCCGCTTATGTTAACAAGTGAGGAGAGAAGTACCCTCAGCAGTAACAAATTCAGACCAGCAAGTGCACATGGCTGAACCCTTGTGAGGAAGCTCGGCTGTTGGTTGCCCATGAGGGACTGGGGAATGTGAGAACGGAGTTACAAACTAATTATTGCTTATCACCAAATGGTGAGGCACTTTCAGCTTTGTGTGCATATGGGAGTCAGCCTTGGTGAAATCAAGATTGACTCAATCAATTTAGAAAAGAAATGGTAATGAGTGAAATAGCAGCTCCTTCGGAGGTGACCTTGAGTGCCAGCTTGGTGTCAGCCTCTGCCTTGCTCTTCAATGCTTTTCATGAAGTTATGATCCTTACTTTTTATACTAAGAAGGACCTAGTTAATATTTTTGCTACACGACTATATTTTTGTATTTATTTGCAAGTCTATTTGCACGAATATATATCCTTTTACTTTATTGAGCTTGCCTTTCCTTTTCCACCAGCAGTAATTTATTTAACTGCTTTAAATAACTTCAAATGAGAAATGGTGATGCATCAAATTAATAAAACACAACAACAAAATTTGAACATATACCCAGAACCAGATAAACCAAATAAAGCATTTTAAGTATATATAAAGACCAACCTTTTTTTTTTTTATTAGGCACATTTTGGAAAAATTCTCTCTAAACTTATATACACATTCTTGACCCCCGCTTTGCATAGCTGCCTCAGTGGCCTTTTGACATTAGGCTGAATTTCCTTTGTTTTTTGGTTTGTTTTTTTTTTTTTTTTTGTAAAGTAGATTCAGTCAAACAAATTGTAAAAAATAAAAAGTTTCTGGCTCAGGGCAAGGTTTAGTGGATTATTGATGAAATGAAGGATGGGTGGTTTGAGGTGCTTTGACGCAGGGCTGCTCCTAGGTGTGGTGCTGCCAGCCAGTGTGCCAAGGTCAGATAAAATCTCCATAGGGATTCGGTGACTTTACACTGAAAAAGTCAAGAAAAAGAGTGGTCTTATAAGTTTTTCTCGCTCTGGAATATAATGCAAACCAGTCCTTACTACTGGAAAAGCAATGCCAAATATAGGCTTAAGGTGGTGTGTTCATCTTCAAATATAAAGGCAGTATGTATCTCATTTAGTTTGTTACATAGTGCACCCATTTTCCCCCACTCCCATCACCATGTAGCTACTTTAATCTTTTGTAAGCATTCAGCCCTATTGAGAACAGAGAATGAGGCCCTGCCCCATGAGTAATTGTGATCCCTGCAGAAGATAGTGAATATTCCCTGTCAATAAACAGAGACAAAGTAAAAAGAGAACTGAAATTCAGAAGAAAAGCCTTAGACCAGTGATTCTTAAACATATATGTATATGATAGTCCTTGGGGGAGCTTATTTGAAAATACAGATTTTCCAGGAAAAGTCCCCAGGGATTCTGTTTCAGTAAGTCTATGGCGTGGCCTGGAAATCTGCACTTGTAACATCCCAATTGAATCTGGTACAAATGGTCCTTGGAACTTTCTTGTAGAAACACTGCCTCAGACTGAAGGAGAAGATGGAATGCCTGCCTTTCTCTGGGCATTGCCCTCTAGGGCCTGGAATTCCAGACCTGTGGGCTGCTGGAAGAGTTCACAGATATTAAAGGGATCAGTATCGCCTACAGGGAGTCTGCTCAGAGATGGGCAGGGAGAACCTAGCAGAATAGGAGTGGACTGTAATTTCTTAACCAGAATGGCTGGTTGTGTGCTAGTTACTCCTTCTATTTCTAAAGTTTTTTTCTCCTGACGGTGGGAGGGAGGAGTGAACAGAAAGTTATTTGATTTAGTTTGATTTTTACTCTATGTTCAAGCTTCTGTCCTACCCTCTCTCATAGCATTGTGAGAATTTTTTTTTTTTTTTTTTTGAGACAGAGCCTCACTCTGTTTCCTGGGCTAGAGTGCCACAGTGTCGGCCTAGCTCACAGCAACCTCAGACTCCTGGCTCAAGCAATTCTCCTGCCTTGCCTCCCAGAACGCTAGGATTATAGGCATGAGCCACCGTGCCCAAACCAACAGCAAGTTGTCTTGATCACAAGGACAGAAGCAAAGGATTGCCATGCACCTTCAATTTTACCAGGTGTACTAAAGACACCTGAGAAATCTCTAGTAAGTGAAGGCAACATCAAGGAGAGGAATTATTCCAGCTGACTATTTTCTGAGTAGTTGTTTCAGGAAGAAGATTTGTGCCCCCACCAAATAGTCCCAAGGGTGCACCTTCGGCTCTCCTAGCATGTGAGCACACAGTGAGAAGGCGCCATCTATGAACCAGGAAGCAGGCCCTCACCAGACACTGAATCTGCCAGTGCCTTGATATTGTACTTCCCAGCTTCCAGAACTGTGAGAAATAAATTTCTGTTGTTTATAAGCTACCTAGTCTGTGGTAATTTGTTATAGCAGCCCAGAAGGACTATGATAAGAACCTTTTACATTCTTAGCTGTGTTGGAAAACAAGAACATTTCATTTGATAGAATACCCCTCAAAATGGATGGTCTACCCTCTCCCCTATGGCATGCCAATCCTATTAACACCTACAGATGGTAGAGCCTATTTACTCCCTTAATAATACCAAACTCAGGGTCCTTTTAGGTCAGCATAGAGGAAGAACCTCCTTGTGAGGAGGACTGACTGAACTTTATAACTCTAATTTGGATCAACCAGATTCAAACTCCCCTTGGGGGGCTCTCACTATTAGCTGCCCCCTGCACTAGCCTGGCCTTGGGAGTGCAGAGGCACCGACACCACCATTAACACTAGCCTTGTGAGTGGGGGTGGCATCACATTCTCCCCCGATTCCCACTAGGACAGCCAAGACAGTGGTGTCATCATGATCATCATTGCTGGACAGTCATCATCAGTCTCACCACCAAAAGAGATAACGTTGTTTGACTTGTCTTGGTTTCTTTGACTTCTCGTTATGTGATGTGCCTTACCTCATTCAATTCTCACAACTACTCAGAAACTAGTTAGCTGGAATAATTTCTCTCCTTGGTGTTCTCTTTACTTATTAGAGATATCTTAAGTGTCTTTAGTGTACCTGGTAAAACTGAAGGTGCATGGCAATCCTTTGCTTCTGTCCTTGTGATCAAGACAACTTGCTGTTGGTCTGGGCATGGTGGCTCATGCCTGTAATCCTAGCGTTCTGGGAGGCCAAGGCAGGAGAATTGCTTGAGCCAGGAGTCTGAGGTTGCTGTGAGCTAGGCTGACACCATGGTACTCTAGCCCAGGAAACAGAGTGAGGCTCTGTCTCAAAAAAAAAAAAAAAAGACAACAGGCTGCCTTTAAAAGTTTAGAACACCTGACTCAGGATAACAGAGTAATCTTCCATCTTCTTCATGAATCTAGATTCCAGCAATATTGACTATCGAGTTACTAAATCGGATCTTCTGCCAACTGAGAACACTGGAGGGAGGATGAGAGCGAGGGTGGGGGGATGATGATCACACTGCTCTAACTGCGAGGGGACTGGTAGCTCCGGAGTGCCTGCCGGTAAGAATGGGCTTTGACAGTGTGGCCATACCAGGAGAGAAGTACAGCAGCCTGCAAGAGCTGTGTGGACCCAAAGGGTCTGCATGCCGGTTTGCACATGTATATCTGGATGAACTTTCTCTGGTGGGGAGAAGCAGAGACCGAGTATCTCATGAAATCAAGTTTCCTGACGACACACTCAGCAGTAGGAGAAACAGGAATCTAGATCTTGAGGCAGATCTCATGGATAATGGAAGTTATGTTAGGAATATTCAGGTTTAGTCACCTCATTACCCCATTGTCCATTCAAGAGCAGGAATTATGGCAACCCAGTAGACATTTCTGCCTCTCCCATTCCTGCCCCAGACAGCCAAGCCCCGCCCATCCCCCCCCCCCCCCCCCCGTGTGTGTTCCATCTCATGGTTTCTGCTCATCCACACCTCCTGCCAGAGTGTCTGTCCTCTGCCTTCTCCCTACTTGTGTCGGCTTCCACTCCCATTCCTAAGCACCTAAGTCCCCATATTTCCAGAGAGAATCGGATTGGTCCAGCTAATCATTTCGTCTTTGCTTCGATAGGGCCCTTGAGTCAAGATACGTCACAACACAGTGGTCTCACCTACCTTGATCCAGTCAGCTGTGCCCAAGGATGTGGTCCACAATAAACGCTCAAACAACAATATCTATGGCTTTGCTTTTATGAGGTTTATAGAAATAATATCCCCAAATTAGTCCTTTTTAAAAATTAAAGTAAATGTTAATAACTCCAGATATTATCTGATTGTTCTACTCCAGGAGAAAACTGTGTTAAGCCCAAATCTAGCTACTCTTCTTCGTAGGAATCCTGGCTTCTTTATTAAGTTGTTAAAGGACTTTGTAAAAAAAACAAAAATCACTTTCGGTATTAACATAGGAATTTTTAAGTATCTAGAGTTAGAAAGTGATAACTATTTGGACATTGTATCCTTTTCTCTAGGAGATTTTTAGCCTGATCCTATTTATAAGCAGATATTTAACACTGAAAAAGGACCCCAAATAGCCTTTTCAAAGCTCAGCGGTCCATTGTGAGGCATTGGCTTAACACAAAATTCTTTTACATAACCCACGCCACTGAGAGGGATATCCGGTCAGCTATTTTTAAAGCGCTTCTCCCCCACTCCATCTCACGTAACAGAGTTACAGCAGTTAGCCTAGAAAATTGGCACAGGTTCTGTGATTCATGGAATCAAAACCCAAATGAAATGTTTTTAACTGGTTTAAAACTGGAACCATTTTCACTTAAAAGTGCTACAATACTAAAGAAATAATTTTCTAATTTAGACACCCATATGTGTATGCAGAATATAATTTTTTGCATTGATATGTATGTGGTATTATGTGTTGGCTTTGCCATATGAATAATTTTCTAATTAACACATTCAACAAATATTTATAAGAGCACTTATCATGTGCCAGGTGCTGTGTTACAGCTGGAAACATGAGAGTGAGAAAGGCGGACCTGTCCTCACAGAGCCTCCAGTCTAGTAAGAGTTAGGGACCAATAAACAGGCAATTGCAATGTCCTACGACAGGACAGTAACGTGGTGGTAGAAACTGCCTGCCGAAGGAACACGTAGAAGGGTGTCAGAAAACCCTTTCCAGAGGTGATAAATCCTGAGAAGTGAAAGCCAGCCAGGAAGAATGGGACGAGAGAATGTTCCAGGTAGAGAAAACAGCCCAGGCTGGACTGGGCTTCCTGTTTGAGTTCCAGAGAGAAGACCAGAGTGTTTGGAGCTACGGAACTGGGGGAGGAAGGAGCAAGGAGGCTGGGGAGGCGGGCAGGGCTTCGGCATGCAGGGTTATATTAAGGAGCTTGGACTGGATCCTTAGAGGAGTGGGGGCACAGAAAGGTCTTGAGCAGGGCAGAAACACGATCAATTTGTGCTTAGGAAAGAGCACCCTGGCTGTAGTGTGGGGAATGGACTAGAGGTGAGCTACAGAGGTGGCAGGGAGAACAGGGAGAAGCAGAGGTGTGGTGGGGGTCCAGGTGAGAGGGGGAGGTGGTCTGAAGGAGGATAGTGACCAAGAAGGTAGAGAGAAGCAGGCAGACCAGTGAGTTCTTTCAGTCTGATCGACATGGTGTGGTGATGATAGATGGCTCTGCTTCTTCCCAGATCTAGCATCAAAGTACTGTACTCAGGTAGGGATTTGTGCTATACTGAGATTACGAATTACTATCAGTAAAGAGTTTGTCTATTTTACAATATTAGTATGCATTCCTTTTTTTCAAGAAAGAATTAAATACCCCAGAGTTCTAATTTGCTGGCTGTTAATTTTAAGTAATCTAAAACTCTCTATTCAACATGGAGTAAACAATAAAAAAATTTATTTGCTCCCATGACTTTAAAGTTCAGACATCATGAGGGTTTCAGGTGAGGCTGGATCCAGTGTTTCAGTGACATCATCCAAGACTGGGTTTATCCAATGTCTGCTTCATCCTAAGAGTGCTTTCCCTCATGGTCTCAACAATATACTCCTGCATTTGTGTTACATCTGCCATGAAGAGAAGCCATCCCCACCAGTAATTCTCCCCACCAAAATCAGGAAATTTCATTTCCCAGAAATCCTCAGAAAAAATTTTGGAGTCACTTGTTCCAAAGCAATTGCAGTGACCAGGCAGATGGATATGCTCCTACCGAGAGGAAGGAAGAAGGATGTCAAGTGGAAAAACAAAACAAAAACAGCAAATATCCCCTACATTCAGCAACTCTCCTTTTGCATCTTAATTGCATCAAGGCACGTGCAGATCCCTCAAGATCTGGAAGCAACTCGAGAGAGCAATGCTTCTCCCTTATTGCCAGCCTGGCCTGCCTGCTCCGTGACACCCTCTTACTCTCCCTGCTGGCTGTGCAAACAGGCCTTGAACCTCATCTTTTGTAGATTTTGATGCCCTTTTAAAACATGGACATAACCTGATGCTTCTCATGACAGTCTGTACCCATCCCTTAAAAAACTGAGATAGAAATACTTCTGCAGTCTAAAACAAAAGCATAAATAGATAAATGTGTCGCATCTATTACCTAGAAATATATACAGGGTTATTATTTTTGTTCAAAATATATAACAGATGAGGGACTTTGTGTATTCTTTGAGATGCATGACTACTAGTTAAAATGTATTGATGATTTTCAATTATAAAAGTAATGTGTGCTAATTAAAGAAAATGTGCAAACTTCTAAAAAGTTAAAAGGACGAAAAAATCAATCATAGATAGCTTCATTACTTAAGGACAATATCAATGTTTTTAGTATTTTCCTCTAATACTTTCATTATGTATAGGATTTTTTAAAATACAGGCATAAATGTATTATATATATAATTTTATGTCTTTCTCTTGCAAAAACAGACCACATCAATAGTATTTATTTATTATGATCATTTAAACAATTTTTAACATTTGGGCTTTCTCAACCACTTTGCTCTTAGTGGACATTTAGGACATTCACGCTTTATTGGACATTTCGGTCTTATTGAATATTTAGAGCATTTCAAATTTTTGATTATTAATGTTATAAATTATGCTGCTAAGATCATGTCTATATATGACACTCCTCTCCAGATTTAGAATTATATTCTTTGTACACATTCCCAGAAATGGAATTCCTGTGTGGAAGTATACAAAAGTTTAAGGCTCTTGATATATACAAAAGATCCATTTTCTGAATTCAGATTATGCAAAAAAAAATTTAAGTGGGTGAAGGGGCAGGAAATACACTCAGCTAAGAAATGTTTTGTAAAGCAGTCCACAAAATCACTCTGCATCAGCCGTATAAAAATGTTGAATGGCTCCATCCAAGATGCACTGATGGAGCTCCCTGGTGGCCATGCCTCCTATGGAGGATTCCAAGAACTTGCCAACAGGGTGCGATAGATTGCAGTGACTCAGCAAATCAGAATTATCAGATTTCATCGTCTGCCAAAGAACTCATCTTGGAGACAGATGTAGCTAAAATTTTACTCTATTGCCTTCAACTTCAAGAGATTTCAATGTAATTCTACAGAAATCAATTGTGTTTACAACTTCTGGTGAAATCTCAGGTTACTTTGAATGGAAAACAGCTTTCTTATTTTGGTAATTACAAGGACTACAAATAAAGATTTTTTTTTCATAATTAATTTCTGAAACACTAATAATAGTAAGAATGCAGAATATTACAAATGCTCTTACAAAACCCAATGACCTAGGAATAAATTTGGCAATTCCTTTAAGGTCAGCGCCTTTGCCAAAAACAGACTAATGAGAGTCATGAAGAGTTTTTTAAAAAAATCATTGAAGGAAAAAAAGAAATTTGTGTTTGCTTAAATTTTTCTAACTATGAAGGCATAACACTTAATTTCTTCATTCTCTAAAGCAAATATTTTAAAAGGAAGAATTTGGTCTAAATTCAAGTATTCATTTTTATCTCTCTGGTTATAGGATGAAATGCAAGGCATACTTTTAGCACAGAGTATAAATGTTAAGTTACATTATACCATTTAGATGCAAAATGTACTTACAAAACAGATGGTAAATTAATCCAAAACATTGTTACTCTAGATGCTGACTGCCTAATTCACTTTGAACAGCTTGTCCAAACCCAGTTATAGAATTGTGAAAAGGGCTAAGTTTATGTCTGGTTGTTATCTTTCTCCCAGGTCATTTTGTTTAATTTCTTCATGCATGCATAATGCTTTGAAATGTTAAATGTGATTTGGCATAAACTATCATATTTGACTCGCTCATTTCATTTTTTCCCCAGAACCTGACCAGGGCAGGATGAAAACTAACCCCAGGCCTCAGATTTCTGCTCTCCCCTCTTTATATCTCAGTTGATTGTGGGATCAGATTATGTAGTATAAATAAACATGGTCGCTTGTCACAGGGTTGGTATCTGGACTTTGAAAGTCTTCAAAACCAGCAGCAATAGTCACTGGAGAGAGACTGCAAGACAGTCTCATGTGCCCCCAGTCCTCCATCTCTGCGAGTGTCCCTTTTCCTGGGACTTTGCTCAGTGAGTGCTCATGGTAGTGGTGGTAGTGGAGAAGGTTAGGGCTGGTTTACTATGTCCTCTGAGTAAGGAGAGTAAATAGTGAAAAAACAATCCTTGACAAATTAAGTTGACCAAAATAAGAGTTTGGAGCAGTATTTCTCAAGTTTTCTATAGTAAAGGAAGTTTTGTTTTGTTTTTTAAATTTCCATTCTATTATGGGCTAATACTTTTGTAAAATATATTAAAAAAAGAATTATAGGAAAATAGAATTAAAAATACAAAATATAAGCCCAAATATTTTATTTTAGACTCAATCAGCATAAAATTGCTCTGTCAAATTGCTCTGAACTTTCTAAATGCTTACTCTTAATTTCTGTGCTTACCTTGTCATAAACACGTAAGAAACCAAGACCTGTGCTTTGAGTTACACTAGCTTAGAGGATGTGAATGATGCAAATAACAAGCTTTACCTGCTATGTGTCTATCGCCTACATATGAGGATACATGTTCTTTTCCAGTGCTCACTGAATATTTATAAAAATTGACTATAGTTTGACCATAAAGAAATATGAAGGAATTCTACAGATTAGGTAAATTTGTGTAATGAAAGACTCAAAATCAATTTACAATGCAATCAAATTAGAAACAATAATAATAAAAAATTTAAAAAATAGAAAAAAGCTTATAGAATGGGGATATAAAGAAAGAAAATATTTTTGTACAGCTGTACAATGTGTTTTAAACTGTTATTACAAAAGAATCATAAAGTTAAAAAATTAAAAAGTTTATAAAGCAAAAAAGTTACAGTAAGCCAAATTTATTATTGAAGAAAGAATTTTTTTAAATAAATTTAGTGTAGCCTATGTGTACAGTGTTTAAGAAGTTTACAGTAGTGTACAATAATGCCCTAGGCCTTCACATTCACTCACCACTCACTGACTCACCCAGAGCAACTTCAGTCCCGCGAGCTCCATTCATGATAAGTGCCCTATATATATGCACCATTTTTTATCTTTTATGCCATATTTTTACTGTGTCTTTTCTTTTTAGATCTATAAACACTTACCATTGTGCTATAATTGCCTACAGTATTCAGTACAGTAACATGCTATACAGGTTTGTAGCCTAGGAGCAATAGGCTACACCGTATAGCCTAGGTATGCAGTAAGCTGTACATCTAGGTTTGTGTAAGTACACTCTGTGATATTCACACAATGACAAAATTGCCTAACAACGCATTTCTGAATATATCTTCATTGGCATATATATGACTGTATCTTAATAAAAGAATAAGTCACCAAGACCAAGTAGTACCATTTCAGAAATGCAAAGTTATTTAACACTTTTGTTTATAAAATTGATCATGTTTAGGTCAAAAGAGAAAAACATAACCTTATCCCTAAAGTTACTAGAAAGCATTTGGGGAAACTTCCAGTCATTTCTCACAACACACACACACACACACACACACACACATGCGCACACACATACCCCTTAGAAAAGTGGAAACAGGACGACAATCATGTTAGTTAATACTTGCTGAGCCCACCTACTCTGGGCCAGGCACAGTGGTAACAATTTCATGTGTATTAATTAGAATGCCACTAGCATTCTCATGAGGTAGATTACAACGATAATCTCATTTTACTAATGAGGAAATGGCAGCCAGAGAAGTAATGTACGGCGTGGTCTCAGGGTTGGTGGAACTGGGATGTTAGCCTAGCAGTCTGGCTCTAGAACCCTAGGGGTGACCCCTTAGATGTATTGCCTCTCCCACGCCCTCGGCAAGTTGTGAAAATCACATATAAATGTGAATAAATAGAGTTGAAGAACAGTCAAAATGCCAAATCACTTGGAAATGGTCATTATTTGACTCTTACCTGAGTATTAGTGAGGACCTACTTGTTGTCTCATTTTTCTAAGGACTGTTTTTCTTTTGGTTGGAAAAGATTTAATTCAGTTCTTAGCTATCTATGTGGGTCATCTTCTGTAAGTGATAGTGGAGGCAGCTACATTCATTATTGTAACCACTGGTGGCACTGAAACCGGAGTCTGGAGCTGAGATGTTTGTTTCCTGCATCAGGATTTAACCAAGTTTGGATTTGTGAATGGCCATCAGAGTCTGATTAGAACTAGGTTCTCAATCTCAAAAGTTGATTTTTTAAATTGTCACGATGCTTGTTTAAAAGTTCAGACATAATGTATCATTTATGAAAAGCATACAACATCATGCCAATTAAGTACTAAACTATGTTTCAGTGACACAAATAAAGTTGAACGTATTGTTACAAATATGTTATTTATGTTACCACTTCAAATGAAGCACATGAGTTTTACATCTTAGACAATCATGTCAAATAATTTCTTCATTATTTTTTTTTTTTAAGTATTCATTTAATGAACACTCTAGGCCATGTGTTAGTGCTGGAGATATGACAATGAATAAGGAAAAAAATTTTCTAACCTCAAGGAATTCCCGTAATGGTTGTAAATAAAGTTTGAAAACTAGCTGTAAAGCTGTTTCAATGAGATAAGTTTTACAAGATGGGAGAGAAGTGCCTGTAAAGAGAGGAAGAGATATTCCTTATTTCTGAAAGCCCCTCTTTTATTTATTTAAGGTTTTTTTTGGCAATTTAAAAGCATTTCAATTTTGTATCAAAGGCAATGGGGTGCCAGGGAAGGTTTTTTTGTTTTTGTTTTTGTTTCTGTGTTTGTTTGATCAGGGAATTAACAGAGATTTGCATCTTAGAAAGAGCCTCTCAGTGGCAGTCTGAAGTGAAAGATGGCTGGAAAGGGAAGTAAATGGACTAGAAATGGCGAAACCGAGATGGCCTACCTAGTCACGTGAATCAAGGCAGGGGGCCTAGGACTTTAGAACCCAAGCACTCCATCATCCCATCATTGCATGCAGGCTGGTCCAGAGCAGGGATGTGACCTTGGGCAGGGGACCTCCCTCTCTAAAAGTATAAGAATGTTCACAGAGGACTCAAAATAGTGCTTACAACGCTTGAAAACAATATGACAAAGCTGACAAGATATTTTAATATTTCCCATGTATATAAAAGATTTTCATCTGTTTGTTGATTTATTTTCCAGTGGAGAGCAAACAGCTGTTTGCATTCCTAAAGACAAAATAGGAGCAAACTGAATGAAGGAATGAAACATTCAGGTTAGGTGCAGAGTAGCACGTGACTATCGAGAGGAGATTGTAAGTGTGGCAGTGCAGTGAGCCACTGAATGAGATGTTTATCCCGAGAAAAATTCCACATTCCCCTGGAGGATTTACCTGTGTAATTGTAAATTCAATAGTTTCATAGCAGAGCTAGTTACCAATTTCATTGTCTGTTCTACCCCCACCCCCACCCCAGGATTGCGTTGTTTCCACCACTGATACCACTTGGAGATCTTTACCTCTGGAAATTCTTGCCCCAGCATACTATCATCCTAGAAAAGAAGTATTTTAGAGACTTAAATGTAACCAGGTAATCAATGCCCTGTTGTAGTACATTTTGGCTCATTCAGCTTGCACCTGTGACTGGATCAAACAGACCTAAGGGATTTATCTCTAAGCTGAAGCATTCCAAAGAGATTGATTTGAGATTTCCCTAAAGTCCCTGAAAGTCCTCAGCTGGAGAAATGACCCCGGGTCAGGATTAATCCCTTACTTCAGTGTCCCTGAATTGTCCTCAATGATGTCCCACAGACATCAGAATCACCTGCGAGAACTTCTTAAAGATTCGTATTCCTGGGCCCAGCCCAGATTAAACATTCATGTCTTCGGCCCCGCCCACATTCAGCCAATTGGAACGAGGACAGGTTGTGGGAGGGAGGGGAAGTTCAGAAGGGCTTGTGTTTTTAACATGCTCCCTGGGTAATTCGTGTGCACGGAAAAATGTTAGAAAACTGATCTGAAGGATGGGTCGTGGCTTCAGTGATTTTTTAAAAGAATAGAAAAGTTTAACAAGTGCTTATCTTTGTATTTTATACAATAATTCATAAATTATATGACATGTTTACTCACAGCCTAGAAAGTACCACACTCTGCAGGCATATGCATGGTTTGAACTCATCACAGAATGCTATTATAGAAGTAGAAGAAACCATAGAGATAGCCTTGCCCAATCTAAGAAAGCTGAAGAGCAGAGAAATTAAAACCTTTCCAGGTGTACACAGCTAAATTCTGGCAGAGGCCAACTGTCTATCACCCCACCATCTTAAGATATTTCTTTTTGTGATCTGGATGTGAGTTGACAGGAAAGAACAGAAACAAAGTTTGTATCCTTACATAATGTATATTTGTATATATAGTTCTAAGCAGGGGCTTTTTTCTTTAATCTACAGTTACTTTCCATTTGAACATTCTTCAAGCCCCACTGCATTGACAAAGTCCTTCCTGGACGCTAGCAGCCCAAAGCACCTCACTCCTCCCCATCATCCCAAATAATGCTGGTTCTACACAGGGTTTTACCTCTTGATTGTTTAATTATTGGTTCTCGTCTCACTTCTGTTCTGCCTGGGCCAGCCCACACTGAGATTTTTCTTCATCCCAAGCACAGATGTTGCACAGAGTTGGTGTCTAAAGAATGCGTGTAGATTGAACAGGTGCTGTATTTTAGAATATAAAGGAGATGCTGGTGGAAGTTTCTAGTATGCACTAAAGCTAGAGCTCACAAAACTGCTCAGACTCACAAAACCATTCATAGCTAACTCTTTGGCAGCACAAGCAGGGCTAAAATGTTTTTTGTCTCAATTGTAAATTCTGGAAACTTATGCATAGACTCTAAAAGCAGCCATCTTAGTTCTCTGTAATGTGTACCTGTAAACTTGTCTCTATCATGAGTTATGTGATGTGAATTCACAGTAAAGCCTTTGATTCGTTGTTTGATTACAAACATCAAATCGCCTCAACTCTCTGCTTATTTTTTCTTTGGTTTTACTTTGCATTTATCCCAAAATGTTGTTATGAAAATGTTTAAATACTCAAAAAACTTGGAAGAATTGTTCTCCTTAAATTTAGTTTAGATTAGAAATTATATTTTTCACATTTAATTTTAATCTAAAAAATAACGAAGTGCCTTGAATATCTTTAAAAAGTTTTGCTTTAACAAATACATCTATTTTAATTAGATTGAGATGTTACCTTGATGAATCTCATTTTTAGAGCCGATCAGCCCAAGAAGAAAGAACCAAGAAGGTAAAAGTTGAACATTATTTACTTAGCATCTGTGTAAAGAGCAAGAGAATATTTTCTTTGAGAAAAGTGCTCTTATTTACAAGTTCATGAATAGTTTTAGGACATGAAAGTTTCCACTGCGGAGGAAAAAAAAATTCCTTTGTTGGTAAAATTTTAACAGTAGTTTAATAGGAGTTGACATAGTTAAGTGGAATCAAAAAGCAAAATCCAAACATCCCAACGTATTTTAGTTTGAAAGGCAAATCTGTCACAACCCAGGCTTACCTTGTATTTGGGGCTGTCCTCTCAGCCAAATGGTTTTAGTTAAAGTCTAAAGGCACAGAAAGAACAAGGGAAGCAGAGTATTAGTTTCCAGTTGACCTTGATTTCAATAGACTGTGAAACTCAAGGTGTGGGTTTGTGGGTTTAGAGATACAAATACCTCATTCTAAAATCTGAGAAACACCTGATGTTACTGCAGACACCAATCAGAAACCACCAAATCCTTTTCAGCTGTAAAACAGAGAAGATTCTGAATGGAATGGAATGAGAGATTTATGGGTAAATTCACACCTAATGGGTACAATGCACACTATCTTGGTGATGGACATACATATAACTTTGACTCAAAATGCACAAAAGCAAATACGTAACCAAAACATTTGTACCTCCATAATATTCTGAAATTTAAAAAAAATGATAGAATAAAACCAGTTACGGGACTCAAGCATTCCAATTATATGTGTTTCTCCTATTAAAATTAATTACCTTTGTCTATTGGAAATGAATAGCCAGATTTATTTTGTCATAAGCACCTCCTAATCCCAAATGAAGCATTGGTCTAGTTTGCCATTATTTGTTTTGACCTATTTTTCACACACAGTGGAATGATGTATTATTAACTAAAGTGCTGAATGGAAACTATAGCACACTTTAAATACCATTCTTTAACCATTAACCTGAATGCTGGTAAAAAAGACTTCAAATGATTTGCCAGTGCACTAAGCCCTATTTAGCAGTTTGATTTCAAGGTTGGTTAGCAAAAATCCATGTGCAGAATTCCTTTCCAGAATTATTGTTGTTCTTATATACTATTAAATAAAGGTCCATTGGCACTTGCTGTTTCAAATCTGTTGTGACATTGTGAGGTGTCAATACTAGGGCACTACCAGTTCCAACTTGCCTGTAGTATGTTGTTCACCTGTGTGCATAGAACTGTGTAATTTATACTTGTCTATAGTTTCCTTGTGGCTGTTCTCAATGTCTTGTTTCATGTTTCATTCTATCCTTTCCATCACATGTTACCATTTCCTACTGTATGAGATTCTCGAAGCGCTAACTTCTGTAACTATGGCTCTCTTTCTTTGGCGCCCAAAGTTTGCTGTCTGTAGTGAACTAATAATGCTGGTATGCTGGTATTTTTTTAAGTGACATACTACAGGAGCAAAGTCAATTTTCATCTCCTAGTTCATTTTATTTTCAGCAACAATATTCTACAAATATTTACCACATATCAAGCACATTCTCCTAAAACATAAGCCTCTTAAGCATGGGAATTTTGTCCAATGTTCGTTGCTAGATCCCCCGCATCTAGACCAGTAGCAGAGCCTAATAAATATTCATTGACTAACATTCAGTCTAAATAGAACCTGAGGATGCAGGAGTGGAAAAAATAATAAGAACCGTGGCAGTTTGGAGCTTCCATTCAATTTACAGCCCTAATATTGAGTGGCATCTTGATAGTTCACAGTAGATCTAAGCTACCTGGATTTAAATCCAAGAATCCAAGATCCATCACTTATTAGCTGGGTGACTTTAAGAAAATTACTTAGTCTCTCTGAGCCTCAGTTTTCTCATCTGTAATATGCTGTAAGGATTAAATGAGTTATGAGAAACAGTGTACCTAGAACAATGCCTGTCACATGAGTACTTGATAAATAAATGTAAGTTATTACTTTTAGTACTACCTCTATTGCTCTCTTTTCTTCTCTTCCTTCTATCTTTTTCTCTCTCTCCATCTTATGTTCTCATTTTTTTTCTTCTTTGTTTATACTTCCCCCTTCTCCTTTACAATAATCCTGCCAGTGACGCTCACAAGCATTACTTCATGTTTCTGGAGATACCAGGGTTCGGCTCCACCATCCATGAAGGGACCCATGCAAATGAGGGCTCAAAAGATACAGAAATTGGGGGATTCTAAAAACAGGCTAACAGAATTCCTTGTTGGCATTTTCCTTCTGAATGCCTCCTTCTTAGCTTAATCCTATTACCCAACAAATGCCTTGCTGGACACAGGACTTGGTAGCCAGGGATTTTCAAATTCTATCCCCAGATTTCCCACAACCACACTTTATCTCTTAAGCTGTTCATGTGTATCTTCTGTATTTAATCAAGAAGACCTAGAATGTTCCTTTACTGTATGTCTGGATACTCAGAGCAAAAACTTGTAATGTCAAATGTGTTTGTGAATGTGCATGTACACATAGTCACAAATCTTCAAAATCAAACAAGTTTTCAGTATTTCCAACGCATTAGACTAATGACTGGTCGTGTGCATGGATGTATACACAGTGCATCACGCTGAGTACAGGTGCAACAGCAGTAATGGAAAACATGATTCAAATGTCCTTTTGGTTCATTTTTTATAATGTGTAAGTGAAAATTATGGAAACATTCAATTATATTCCAAATAAAAGACAGAAATGTAAATTTGGTTGCTTTACAGAAGAAATAGCGTACCTCCACATGCTATCCTGAAATTCAAAGGACTAATATATTTTCTTTTATTTCACAGTTCTAAATAACCTTACCTACATATTAAAGATAAAGATTACAAAAAATGATGTGAGGTATGCATATGTTATTTAGCTCAATTTAGCCATTTTATAATGTATACATATTTCAAAGCACCATACTGTACATGACAAATACTGTATATATGATTTTTGTCAATTAAAAAAGATCAATTTTTTCTGAGACAAAGTCTTGCTCTGTTACCCAGTTAGAGTGCAGTGGCATCATCATAGCTCACTGCAACCTCAATCTCCTGGGCTCAAGTGATTCTGCTGCCTCAGCCTCCCGAGTAGCTGGGAACTACAGACACACACTGCCACACCGGAATAATTTTTCTGTTTTTAGTAGAGATGGGTTCTCACCCTTGCGCAGGCTGGTCTTGAAGCCCTGAGCTCAAGCAATCTTCCCATCTCGGCCTCTCAGAGTGCTAGGATTACAGGCATGAGCCACTGTGCCCAGCCAAAAAAATCAGTTTTAAAAAGTAAAATAAAGATCAATAAGAGTCTATTGTTCTAGATTGGTAATCTCTGCAAAGCCCAACCATTATGGTATTTCCTTATATCATGAGAGAATTTGTCTTCAATGCCCTGGGACATATAATGATTTTATTGTATGTCATAGCTATGGAATTACTAATATGTTTTATATTGGATAAATATAATGACCTATAATATTGTATATTGGAAATTATTTTCATAGTTGTAAATCACCCCAGACATGTACATTTTCTTGACAATATTTATTTATAACTGAAATTATTGCCAATTAAAATTTAAAATAACACAGAAACAAGTAAATTACTTCAAAAACATTTATCAAAGATAGTACTATATTTCTTCCCACAGTGCTTAAAACTCTTGCAAGTATACAACTCAACAAATATTATTTGAAATCTAAGTTCAAAATTCTCTCTTAAGAGTTTCATGAATTTTCACTATTACATCCATGGCTAGATTCTTTACACTGTGTCCATGGACTCATACCATGGGAACTTGGATCAACTGGGAACTTGTCAGAAATGCAGACTCCCAGGCTCCGCCCCAGACCTACTGAGTCAAAATCTGCATTTTAACGATGTCCATGGTTTGTTTGTATGTACATCAAGGTTTGAGAAGCTTGTGGCTTGATCACAGGATAATAATAATGATGACAATCACTGACATTTTGCCATTTCCACAAAAGTATGCTGTTTTGCAAGTCATCTCAGCTAAGCCACATACCAACCCATAAGGCTGTACTCTTTATCCTCAACTCATTTTCCAGATGAAGAAACTGAAACTCATAGGTGTGTCTGCTCAGCTAAAAAGTAGTGGAGCAGAGATTCAAACCCAAGACTCCTAACTACTACAAAGGCCTTACACTGCGTTCTTATACTACGTCACCACTTCTGTGGTCAGGAGAAAGCCTCAGAGACACCCTGGAGGAGATAGTATAATTTATCAACCTTTTACTTTATGTTTTTGCATCTTGTTTATGATATCTTTGCCTACCTCAAGGTCATAAGGATACCCTCTTAAATTTTACACTAAAAGTGTAAAAATTTTGCCCTTTCCATTTGCGTCCTCAGTCCGTTTGTCATTGATCTTTTACAAGTATGAATGGGAGAAACTTTGCGTTGTTTTCTATATGGATGACGAGCTGACTTGGGCCAATTTATTGAACAATCCGTCCTTTCCCAGGGATCTGTAGTGCTGGCTCTGCCATAGATAAGGTTTCCATACATGGAATGTCTATCCCTAGCTTCTCAGTGCTGCTCCATTGGAATATTTGCCCATCTCTATGCCAACACCACAGTGTCTTGATTACTATAGTTTTATATAGCAAGTGCTGACATCTAGAATGGCAAGCTTCCTTCCAGTCCTTAACCTCAGGTATGCTTTGATATTGTGGGCCCATTATACTTCCATACACATGTTATAATGGTGCATTACATTTTTTTGTGGCTCTTGGTTATCCCCAGTGCATATTATTATCGCCTTTGTCTTACTGCAAAAAGAACATTCTTAGCTGTCACTCTGAGGCCATAGTGTAGGGTGAACATCCAGGATTTCATGAAAGTTGTTGGGAGGTTTCAAAGTCAAGACACAACATGGCCTTTATTGTCTGATTGGAGACGATAAACCTGTTAAAGTAAAACTCAAGACCCTTGCACTAGATGTGGTTCTCGACTCAATCAGACTAGCCTTGACCATTCATAAACAAACTGGTTTTGGTCAAACTTTTTGGTTTGACATTTAGGAACTTGTAAACACCATGTTTACTTCCTTTCATCCTGCTCCAACTTGGCTTCCTCCAAAGCAAATCAAGGTCATGGTGCTATTTTTAGGTGCAGTAGAAATTAAGTTTCTTAGGATTTCTTAAATAGCTTAAGTATAGGCTAAAACAAAAACTAGAATTAAATTAGAAGAGACCACATGCATGAGTGTGGAGATCCAGAGAGGGTACTTAATTAGCCCAAGGTCACACAGTCTGAATAGTGACTCAAGCCTCTTTGCTGTCCATCCAGTTCCAATTCTTTATATCCTATACTAGGGGTCGACAGACTTTTTCTGGAGAGTCAGATAGTAAGTGTCTTAGACTTTGTGGGACAAGAGGCAACTTCCTCAATTCCTCCAGCAACTGTTTTCCTGTAAAGACCAATATTCAATATTGTTTTTCCATCTAGCGAGGTAAAACCATTCTTAGCTCCAGGGTCATACAAAGACATGTGAGTGAATTAGATTTCCCCTGCAGACTGTAGTTTTTGATCCAGGCTCCAAACCACAAGTAAAAGATGTAAATTCTTGTTTCTGCCTTTTGGGTGATAAAAGGCATATGAAAATAATGTTAGAGCCCCAATATAACAATGATTCTATTGCGTATTAGGAACAACCAGAGAGTTGTTCTTTCTAGTTCTTTCTTCTAGAAAGAAACTAACACTGCGTTTGTATGTATTCAGTTCTAAAGATGGCTTGAGTAAATATTGGAGCCTGCTTCATTTTATCCTCCACATATTGAGAAGTCTGTAATGCCTCAGGGACTCTTTGGTACCAAATCACAAAATTAAGAATGGTAACTGACGTGAGAATTCTTAGTAATCTGATAAAATGCAATGTCTGTGAAGAGTCCCTTAAATATGCACTCTGGGAAAACAGGGTTATTAATATATATGGGGTACATCTTCTCCATTTAAAGATTAAAAGGGGCTGGGTGTCATGGCTCACTCCTGTAATCCTAGCACTTTGGGAGTCCAAGGCAGGAGGATCACTTGAGGCCAGGAGTTTGAGACCAGCCTAAGCAACATAGTGAGACATGAGAAAAATTAGCCGGGCATGGTGGCAGGCACCTGTATGTAGTCTCAACTACTTGGGAGGCTGTAGCAGGAGGATCACTTGAGCCCAGGAGTTTGAGGTTGCAGTGAGCTATGCTGATGCCACTACACTCTAGCCCTGGCAACAGAGCAAGATCCTATCTCAAAAAACTTCTTCAAACCTAAAAATAACTGTGAATATATCAGACATGCCATTAATTTTTCCAGTTTTCTCCTAGAGAAGTCTTCTTTGATGTGGATTTTGTCATTTGCATATTCTCTGATTTAGACATGCATCATTTGCCTCTTAAATGCGTTAAATGAAGTTGCATTTTCATGAAAACTCAACGTCATGACCTTTTCTCTATTTCATGCTTGAAATCCAAATCACTATAGAGGTGTATCTTTTTTTCATTTTTTATCCCTTAAGCCAGAGCCTATTAAAACACTTCACAATCCTAATGCTATCTCTAGGCATACAGCTGGCTATCCATTGTTTAAATACTTGTTCAGTATGAATTATAGGCACTGGCTACATAAAGTGAAAAGTATTTCAAAGATTTGTATGTGGAGAACTTGAGAATTGCTACCCATTCCTTTGAAATACAGTCAGCTAAATATTGTTACCCTCCTTCTCATTTGTTTTGTGTCCCATACTCTAAGGAGCCTTCTTATAAACTCCTAGGGCTCTGTAGTCTGGGTGTCTGGTTCAAGAACTTTCTTATCACATCATTACCTAAAGGCTACCACGGGAACTATTTACTAACTCCACAGAAATGAAAAGTGTACCTGAAAATGTTTGCCTTCAGACTGGCTCATTCTCAAATGTCTGAAACTTATATTGGATTTGTTTAGTTGGCTTAGAATGTAGGATAAAAATGAGTAAGTGACATAAACTAAACCTAAAACATCAACTTTTCTCAGTAATGCATTTTTATTTTGCATTTTTATAAATAGGTCAGCAGCCTACCATTCTTTCATCATCATCATTTCTTTTCTTAAAAATATGAAAAAGTTATTGTTTTTTCCTAATTATAAAATAATGTATGTTCAAAATTTTTTAAATAAATCAAAAAAATAAGGTCAAATACCCATAGAAGTCATAATCCCACCCCCAAAGTAACCATCTTTAACCATTCTATGTATATACTTCCAGAATTTCCATGTGTATACATATATTTCTTACAAATATGCGATCATATAAATCTGCCTCAGCTTTTTATGTGTTGCCATAGTAGTCTACTGTAATGATATGCCATAATGTATGTGCCTGTTTTCTTAATCAGTAGCACATATGAAACAATTAGAAATATAGAAGGGGGGCCGGTCGCAAAGGCTCACACCTGGAATCCTAGCACTCTGGGAGGCTGAGGCGAGAGGACTGCTTGAGGTCAGGAGTTCAAGACTAGCCTGAGCAAGAGCGAGACCCCGTTTCTACAAAAAAATAGAAAAATTAGCTGGGCATAGTGGTGTGCTCCTATAGTCCAAGCTACTTTGGAGCTGAGGCAAGAGAATCTCTTGAGCTCAGATGTTTGAGGTTGTTGTGAGCCATGATGATGCCACTGCACTCCAGCCTGAGAGTGAGACTCTGTCTCAAAAAAAAAAAAAAAAGAAAAGAAAAAGAAATACAGAAGAGGTATGGACAGCTATCAGCAAGAAACCAACAGTAGAAAAAAGGGAAGATAGAATGCTACAAAAAGAGCCTCCCTCCAAAAAAAAAAAAAAAAGCATATGCATATTTAACAACCAACACCATATACCATCCTGTAATCAAATTATATGGATGCAAATATCTCTGTACATGCAATAGCATCACTCAAAAAATATTTCTTAAGCATCACTTACGTGACAGGAATCCCATTAGGGCACAAAAGTGTTCACAGTGACAGCAACACTGTTTAGAAAAGGAGGATTATGTCACTGTCAGTCTATTTACAAAGCAAAGGAGCATGTAATACAATGACAGATGGTCTAAGTTTGGACACTTTCAGTGGTAAACTTCAGTTAACTAGAAACTGCACTTCCGTAGGATATCTCATGTTTCCCCAAATCCTGGATCCAAATGAGATTCCTATTTAACAATTGTATATGGTTTAGTGAACTTACCTGTGTACATGGACCAGAACTGCCTTACTCCTTTTGTAAGCAAGCAACTGTTAAGCATATTATTTACCAAGCAGCAGTGTGTGCTCATTACAAAGGGATATTTGCTGGTTTTAAACGTTTGCAATAGCTCATCTTGATTTTGGCCATAATATTTTCCTGTCTGTAGTCCTGTTTTATTTGGGTATTTGTGCCAGTAGCCACAGTTTATAAACTTGGGCTATAGAAAAAGCTGATATAGAACATAAAAAAAAAAAAAAGTGCTTGCTCTACCATGGCTACATCATGGTGGATTGTTTATCTCGCTCCCTTTTTCCAGGTAAGCTGCAAATTGTGAAAATTATCAGTATGCCATCTAGCACTTATGTATCATATGAAGATTCAGAAATGAAATTTGTGGTTTCAGCAACTGAATTCAATAGTAAAGATAATTGTTCAAGAAAAATGTGCTCATGTAGAATCCGTAATGACCATAGTCTGCAATGGGACCTGAATATTTTTCTTTGGAGATAAAGTAATAAAATTTGGAGGCCTTAAAGTCAAGCATCATTTTGGACATTCGTGGTTTGGCTTGTTCTATTGCACAGAATGTTTCTGCAAACAAGATTGTGCTTGCTCGAGAGCAGAAGACACTCTCAGCCTGGCTGAAATAGCCACACTCATCCATTGAAATACACATTCAGACTCCAAGAGTTAATATAACCTTTGAAATACCTGAATCTGACTGCATATTAGCACTTGTACTGACTATAGCACAGCCCACAACAGAGTGGCTCTCAGAAGCTGCCCTGGCTGCCAAACCCTAATTAAAGGACAGCTGCACCATTTTACAGGTCTACACTTCTATATAATTATTTTGAATTTGCCTTACTAGCTAAATCCCCTTTTAAGGTTTTCCAAAGACAACTGCACATTTGAAAAGATGTCGTGTAAAAATACTGCCTTTTTTATTAGGATATGATACTGATCCCATCTCTGTCTTAAGAAAACTAATTTAAATGCACTTTTGTTGTTGTTTCTGTAGTCTTCCTTCCAAAACTAACAGTGAAGCAAGCTATTTCGATGCCCGCTCTGTTGATCCAACTTGAACAATCAAACTCTATGTTAGCAACAATAAGAAAAATATGATTAATCTTAAGAGAAAAGCAAAGCAAATATTAAGGTGAAAATATGATCATCTTAGATAGCTCCAGAAGACATCTGATGCTTACAGTTTGGAAATCTAGCGACGTAAATTTCAATTGCATCGCTTTCTAAAATTATTTTACATTTTACTACTTGTATTTTCAGTTCTAAAATTCAGAATTAATGAAAATTCTTTTTTAATATCCTTCTGTATTCCTACAAAACAGATGTTACCATTGTGCAGAATGTCTCATCTTTGGACCTGTAGTAAAATAGCATAGAACGAAATCTCTGTCCTCTGATTCACTCCTTCTACCTCGTTTTTGCCTTTTCCACTTACTGCGCTTTCAAGCCCTTGCTCTTGCTCTTCCCTTAGAGCCCTTCCTATTTATAATGCTACACTGTGCCAGCTGGTAGATTGTTTTTCTCAGTGCCAATCCTAAGGGCTTTGGATAATTCTCCCCTGGCTTTCTTGTCTACCTGCTTCTAAGATTTTATTTACTTGGTATTAGTCATGTGGATGAGAAGAAAAATTCAGTCAATCATCAAAATGTCTAAAATATCCAAATGTTTGTTTTTCCAGAGACATAGCTTACTTTCTCTTATTTATTTTTGTATGACGTCTCCCTCCAGCTCTCCTCATTATATTTACACGCTCTCTCTCCATAGTCTGTTTTCAGGGCCATGAAGCACTTTATTCTTCTTGACATTTCCCCAGTTTTATTTTTAATTTTCTTTTATTGCTTTGATAATAGTTGTAGATTTTATATGGTTAAATAATTTACACCTATGACCTACATCATAGATTATTTAGCACCCTATAAACTATTTTTTCATATAGTCAATATTTATTGAGCCTTGTCTATTTGCGATTGTAACCCCACTGCTATCTAGGGGTATCCTGTCCTTTAAGGTTGAAAACTACTTGAAATTCCTTGAATACCATCTCAGATCTGTGGGAAATCCACATTCTGCCCCAAGACTTCTGCACATTCCCTGGGATGTGCATTTTCTTGGTAGCTTCTCCTTCTGATTTCCTGTACTTGCTGAAGACTGGGTCTTACCAACATTTCAATTTCCACAACTATTCTTCCATTAATGAATCAGAGGGGCACAAAGTGCTTCTTGCTCAATTTCTCAGGAATAAGGCAATTTTATGTAACAAACTTAACTGACGATTCAGAGACAGCACAGGGCACTTCAACTGTAGTGGGAGTGTGCTATCTCCAAGGCTGGGTAGTAGGTGCAGGAAGACGTATTAGTTCCATTATTCTTGATACCTTTCCATAAGTATGAAGAATAGTTTAACATTTTTTTATGCATCTTAGAGAGTCCTATAACTGAGCATAAATAATGACCCCTTATCTTCATGTCATCAGAAAAGTTGTCAGATGCTTTGAGGAGCTGGTTGCCTTGTCCCAATGAGTTGTGGATGGATATTATTGCTGTAATTTTTCATTAAGCACATTTTAAAGTTATCACCCTTTCATTTTCGCCTGGCCTACCACAAGGAATTATCAACACCAGTACCTGTCTTGAAATTACCATTACAGTAGTGTCTTCTACTTGACCTCTGTCACCAGTTTCCCTGCATGACATTACTGTTGACCTTGACATTACCTTTGACCTTGACATTACCAATCACAGTGCCTCTCTGAGCACCCACTCTTCTTTCCATCTCTGTCCCTTTAAGACCCCAAATCCAACAATGCTGCAACCTCACTGGTATCCAAAATTCCTTTATTTATCACCTTGTCACTATCCCCATGCTCTTGCTGTCCTCCTCTGCCCTCCTTGTCGACTTTATCCCCTGGTCAAAGAGTCTTCATAACCACCCCTTTGCATATGTCCTCAGCTCTCTTGCTTGATCGAACTCATCTAGCAAAACCACAAACCCTCTGAAATCCCCCTGCATCTATGCAGCCGAATGTGGCTGCCTCCCTCCCTTTTCTTCTTCAGGTCTTTACTCCAAATGTTACCTTCCCAGGTGAGCCCCTTTCCCAGTCACGTAAACAAATAATTACAGTGCAATTAGATATGTGTTATAAGAGCAGTTATGCACAAAACAGGTGTGGGAGCAACGAACCACCTCGAGGATCTAGGGAAGTAGTCTTCCAGAAAGAGGTAACCTTTGACCTACTCTGGAATGAGCAAAACATAGCCAAGCCAAGTAAGGGGTAGTGAGAAGAGGGCATTTCAGGCTAAAAAAACCCATGTGGAAAAGCACAGGAATGTGAGAGTGCAGAGTGTCAGTGGGCAGTGATAGCACGGCAGCTCCGTGGGGACTGGTGGCCTCTCGGCTGGGGACACTGGGGCACAAGGAAGCAAAGAGCCTCCTGCATCATGCCAGTGAGCTTAGACTTGACAGTGATGGCCAAAGGCAACGAGCAAATACTTTTAATCAAAACAGTGAGATAATCCAATTGGGGGAATTTTATTTAGGGCTGATAATTAATCCCAACTATCCTATATTTTTAAAGTTTAATGCTGTTTTATTATTTCATAAATACCAAAGAGTTTAGTATAATAGTTGTTGAGATGAATCTGAGTTCCCTTTTAATACTTGATGTGCCAAGGAAGTTCTAAAGGGTGGTCTAGGGCAGCAGTCCCCAAACTTTGGGCACCAGGGACTGGTTTCATGGAAGACAATTTTTCCACAGACTGGGACTTGGGGGGTGGGGCGTCATGGGGGGTCATGGGGCTCAGGCGGTGATGCATGGCCTGTTTCCTAACAGGCCACGGACTGGTACTGGTACTGGGTGTGGCTCAAGGGCTGGGGACTGCAGGTCTAGGGAACCCTTGCAAGTGAATTCCCCTCCTATCCACCCCACACCCCCCACCCCACCCCCCACCCCTGGCTACTACTTGTTTTAAGTGCAGATTCTAGGCCAGGCTGCCCACCTGGGGATGGGATCCCAGGAAAAAACAAGGTTACTAAAGGCACCAGATAATGTACATATACTAAAACTTGAAAACTGCTGTCCTAATTTTCTGTTGGAACACTGTGAAACTATATGGAAAGATTTTTCATTATCAAAACTTGAATGTGAATTTGTCCTGTCATCGAAGTATGTTACTCATAACAATAACAACAACAACAAAAAAATCCCACACACTAATATCATATGTTTTGAAAAGCAAATTCAGGGTACCAGACTCTCTTATTATGCTTTATAGAGAGTTATAGTCATGATCGATTGTCTTATATCCAGCCAAGATCAAAATGCTAATTACACAGCACCTACTGTCCTCCACTTTTAGGGGGAAGATATTTTGCACAGTAGTGAGCACCCTAAGCCAGGAATCCAGCCAAAGCCCAATTTAGCCACAATGAGTTATTATTCTCTATGGTGCGCTTCCCCAAATCAAAGCCCAAAGACATGGACCCCAAGCAGGCCAGAGCTCTGGGCAGAAAAGTTAACATGCAGCAGAGCCTCTATGCTTTGAAGTTTGCACACAATCTCCCCAAAATGCAGTCGGCTCATCTGCCCAAGGGAAAATTAGAAGGTCCAGGCTTTAAAGAACATCTAGACTGAGCTTGGAATGAGTATGAGACAGATGAACTTGAAGGCCTCTTGTGATCTTAATAGTCTATAATTTATAACAATGGAGAGCATACGGCTCCCACCACCAGGGAGTAGTAGCTCAGTTAACCTCCGGGATTTACCTGTGTCTGCAGGGAATTGTCACCTCTAAGCTTTCTTCATCAAATTTCTCAACCATCTATCTTTAAAATTTTCCTTAACACTTGAAGGTGCTGACTCGGGAAAGGGGGGGGTGGGGAAAAAATATGAAACTATTGTTTTTAACTTGCACTGTTCACTTAATAATTTATCATGAATATTTCCCATATTATTTCATATCATTGTACAAGAAATAATGTATACATTATGAGGACATACTGTATCTAACAAGATATACTGTTAGACTCTTTGATTCTGTAAAATTAAATAAAAAAAAAAGCACATGATAAAAAAAAAAAAAAAAAAAAAAAAAAAAAAAAAATTTTCCTATGTTTCCTCGTACTGTATTTTTTTCTACCAGGAAGTCAAAACTAGGTTAGTAGTTTTCCAAATTGGGGGAAAAAAAAAAAAAAATCATTTTAAATGAATGCTTATCAGTTTGAGAAAACAATGAATAAAATGATAAGACTTCAAATGTAAAGTAATAGGAATTTTTTTATTTTTGAGATGAACTTTCTTTTTTATTGTTCTGGATGAACTTTCTTTTTTATTGTTAATTTTTATTTTTAGAAAATTATTCTAGGTGGACTGTCTTTTTATTGTTGGTTTTGAGCAAAGTCAAACATGCACATGAAACAAATAATAAAATACTTGCAATATTAAAAGCTGAAAACAAAAACAAAATCCTTCTCCTGGCTGCTCTCCCCAAGTTCCTCTCCATAGAACCAACCAATTTCAACTCCTGTAGCTGTTAATATTTCTTCCATTTATTCATTTACCTCCTCATTTCTGAAAAACAGACTTGTAGAGTTATTTTCAATTTACCAATTTCAGCATCATCTATTGCCTTGCAGTTTGGTAGATGAGGACTCTGACGTGACTCACCTTCCTCCTTTCCCTCGAATCTTCCCCACATGCTGACATAGTAATTTTTGGTTAAGTCGGCAGTGTACGATTATGGAAATTTCATTTACTCCTGAGCCACTACTTTTCATGTTTATAAACTTTCCTGGGCACTTTACTATTTTCTACTGTCACACTCATCACACAACCAACCGGTCCCTTTGTTTTTTATTGTCCCCCCCAGCCCCACCCTCTGGTTCGGGGGTCGGCTGTCCCATGGTCATCTTGTTATCCTGGGATAGTCATTCTGAGTGAGACCCTGTCCCCTGGGTCCCCTGTCCTTCCTTTCCTTGACCTAATTCCCTATTTTTGGTGGAGCACGTCCTCCAGTAGTTTACTATGAAAGTGTGCCTGGAAAGTAAGCTTTTTGATTTATTACGTATTTGAAAATAACTCTGTGTTTCCTCAAACTTGATGTACCATTTGACTGTCTGTAAAGTCTGTATGGTGAGTCGATGTCCTGTAGAATTCTGAAGGCCTCCTGCCATGTCTCCCTTGCGGTACTACTGGGGACACATTCAACACCATTTTGATTCCAAGTCCTTTTTGTATGACACTATTTGTCGTTAGTGGTGGCATTTACTGCCAGGGTCTTCTCTTTGTCCCCAGCGTGCGGTAGTGTGTCTTGGGTGCGTGTGCTTATAAGAGGAGGATATTTAGTGGGCTCTATCTATCCAAAAATTTATTTTCTTCACTTCAGAAAGTTGTTCCTTGTATTATTTCTTTGATACTCTCCTCCCCTGTGTTTCCTTTCTCTGTTTTCTGAAACTCCTATGAGTCAGACTCTGCACATCCTGGACTGAATCTCAAACCTTTGTAATTATATTTTTTCTCATTGTTCACCTCCTTTCCTTTTTCTTCTATTTCCTGAGAAGATTTCATGGATTTATCTTCCACTATATCCAGCAAACTTTTAATTTTAGTTGGGCCCTTGTATTATTTATTGCTGCCTCACAAAGTATCCCAAAATTTTGCAGCTTAAAACAGCAAATGTTAACTGATAGGATTTCTGAACGGTCGCATGAGGGAGCAGCTTAGCTGGGTGGCGCCGGCCCAGGGTCTCTCGTGTGGCTGCATTCAAGCTGGTGGCCGGGTCCTCTGAGGTTGAAGGGGTCGGAGGATTGGCTGGCAAGATCGCCCACATACAGGATGGCAGCCAGAGGCCCCAGCATCTCAGCACATGGGGCTCTCCCCGAGGCTGCGTGGCATGGCAGCTGGCTGCCCCCAGAGCAAGTAATCCGAGAGTGAGAGAGCAGAAGCCACAATGACTGTCTGTGACTTAGTCTCAGGAGTGGCATATCGTCACATCTGCCCTATACTATTGGTCATACAGACCAGCCGTGGTACCACATGGAAGGAGCTACACAAGGGCATGAATACGGATAAGGGATCTTGGAAGCCGCTACCACAACCCCATGTCCCAGCTTTTGTTGTTTGTTTTCTCTCGTTCCCCTCTGTGTGTGCCCACCTTTCTGGAGTCGCTTCTGTTGGGAAGCCTCCAGCACCCTAGTTCAGGTGGTGCTGAGTGGTGTCCTGGCTCATGCTCCGTCTTACACACTGGGTGCCGCAGTCCAGTGGCCCGCGGTGTCGGCCCTCCCCACTACTTTGTGTTTCCCTTCCAGTTTGCTCATTTATCTTCATTCTGAGTTTGTGTCTTTTTAATTTTCTGTTTTTACATTTTATCTTTTATTAGAGCAGAGGAACTGGGTCAAAGTATTCACCAACTTACTGTTCCAGTTGACTCAGAGCTTCCACTTGCCCGTCCATCTTCCAAAAATTAATCGACACTTCATTTGCTTCTTTTTTACCTATTTTCCTTGTTTTGTAGGTTGATATTTTTTTATTCTTTATCACATTATTGTGGTTTTCAAAAGGAGAGGACACATGTAAAACTATTTAGTCAACCATCTGGAGTAACTCATACGTAAGTGAGCTTTTTCCTGTTTGTTATCCGTAACAAGACTGCTGCTCCAGCAAAGTCCGTATTCTCAGCTGACCTGACGTCAGCATCTCCCCTAGACTCCAAAGAAGACGCCGTTTGGCAAGTGGCCTGTCTTATGGGCAACCCTCAGCATCTTGACACTTTTTTCATACTTCTAGATTCACAGATAAAAATGGATGTTTCTTGAAATGTCTTATATTTATGTGATTGAAAACCAGGTTTCTAAAAACTCATAGCAGCTCTCCCAGACCCCAAGACCAAAAACTATAAAACTTTTAAAGACACTTTAGTATTTGCTCTTGACCATGGGTGTAGTTGGCCAAGGACCAGCTGGTGGAAGCAGCGAAGCAGTGATCATCCTCCACGTGGACAAGATCTAGGTGTGGCCCTACCTAGTGTGTCCTCCCATCTAAAGAAGTGAAATCTGACTGACGCAGTCAGCAAGAACACAAGGACCTGCTTTAGTTTTCAGTTGCAAGTGAAATCCCATCAAGTGATTCTTCATTTACTGCCAAATGAAAAAGGGACAGTTTGTATACAAACTAAACTTTTCTTTAAAAAAAAGTTTAGAGACAGGGTCTTGCTCTGTTGCCTAGGCTGGTCTTGAACTCCTGGCCTCCAACGATCCTCCCAAAGTGCTGGGATTACAGGCATGAACCACTGTGCCTGTCCTAAACTTTATTGTTTTAAAATAACACTTTCAAAGATGTTTTCTGAATGATGTGGTCATACAAGTAGACATAGCAGGCATGTGACCTCAGGGGGCCTTGTCTGTCCTCCACATGCCTCCACCTGCCAGCCTGGAGTTTGGATTTTCTACCATTTGTGGCACTGGTGGCAGGTGGTTTTTTTTTTTTTTTTCTTTTTGATAAGAGGTATCGGTTCCTGTGTCAGTTTCAGGGCAGATTTTTTTAAAAACTAACTTATTAGCATGTGTGCCGCTGTGTGAGATCAGCTTGCTTTCATCTCTCAGAGAGAAGACCCTGCAGTAGTAGGTGGCAAAGCAAATAGTGGCTGACAAGAGTCTGCGGAGAAGGGAGAAGGTTGTGGCTAATTTAATATTTCTTGTTGTCACACCTGTGTTGGCCAGTGCAGGGCTTCACCAGACCAAAGCAAATGAGAAAAACAAGAATAGGGTAGAGATTATTTTTATGAAGTAAACATTATTTGTTTCCACTTTAAAGGAACATCTTTTATAGTATCTTAATTTTCTTTTCTTCTGGAATGTGGTGGTAGTAAATGATAGGTTTGCTGTTGATTGGTGGGTGGGAGAGTGGGTTGGTTGGTTTGTGTTTGGAGGTGGTCATTGTCCTTACATAGAAAAATATAAATAAGACAATCCTATGCTGGTCTTCATTTTAAGAAATATTTATTTTAATGTGCTGTGAAGTGCAAAACCTTGGGAACTTTTGGACTTGATTGATCTGCTGGGTTCTTCCAATCCCCAGGTTGCGTTACCTGTGCCCTCCAACTCCTGAACAAAAGTTTTAGTGGAGTGGGAAGGAAAACAGTGGATTGGATGAAGAGAGCGATTTGTCTGATGTTCCAAGGTAGAAGACAATCTCTCAGTGGAGCTCAGAGCTAATCTCTTCTTTATGTTTCTATCCTAATTTTTTAAATGCAACTTTTATACTGCTACAGAAAAATTGTAATCAAGACCATTTACACCAGAGGTCACCAAGTTTTTTCTGTAAAGGACCAGATAGTAAATATTTTAGGCTTTGCCAGCCAAAAGGCAAAATCAAACATTGCATAGATACCTATATATTATATTTAATAACAAGAGAGAAAACAAGTATCCACAAAATTTTTATTGATAAAATACAAACTATTTATGGATATTGAAATTTGAAGTGTATATAACTTTTACATGTTACAAAATATTACTTTTCTTTTGATTTTTTTTTCCCAACCATGTCAAATATAAAAACCAATCTTATTTCACAGGCCATACAGAAACCGGCAGAGGACTGGATTTGGCTCATGGGCTGTTGTTTGCCAACTCCTGAATGGCACAGCTAATTTCATGAACTACAATGTTATGTTTATCACTGGGATTTTGCATCCCATCACGGGGAGCGCAGTGACAGGATGGTGGCCCACAGAGCCCGTTGGAGATGAGCACAGCACTGTGCTGAGAACGTGGCCCTGGGTTAGCTGTCCTCATCTGGGTTCAGATCCCCAGCTCCGTTCCTTACCACCTCCAGCCTCTTGAAATCCCAGTTTGCTCATCTGTCAGTGGAGTAATAGTACCTCCCTCCCAGTATTGTTATAAAATCCAAATGAGACAGTATGGAAGGCAGCAAGCGCTGAGAGAGTGCCCAGAACATTCTGGTATCACTGTGGTGCTGATGGAAGTTCATCTCCACCAGCGTCCTGATCAAGGGACCCTGTAGAGTGTATCTTATGTGAACGGTGAAGGCCTCTCAGTCCTGCGTTCAAAACCTGCTAAGGAAAGGGAATAAAAAAGAACCCGGCGTTAATGATTATAGGTATACAGACCACTCACTGCATTGCACAAGACAGGGAAAACTTCCTTACCATACTGATTATCCCCAAGTGTACCAGAGAGCTCTGACTGCACTTTCTTTGTCAGAGCCAATGACCTGCATGCTTGATGTCATCCAGAAAATCAAAACGGGTGGCTGGTTCAGATGTCTAGACGAGCAGCGTGGCTCTGGACGGGAGCTGAGAGATAGGAAGTGGCAGCTGCAGTGAGACGTCTGTGATGCCCCAGTGTGGTGACAGCAGCTCCTGGGTGTCATTCTCCTTCCCTGGAGGGCATGTTGCCAGGGCACACGGTCGGCTGCTTAAGGCAGATGCGGGGCGGAGGCGGCCTGCAGAGGACAGCTCGTGGCGTCTGTCTGGCACGGTGTGGCCTGTACTTGGTCAGCTCTTCTTTTCACACACAAAAACGTTCGCCTCAGGCTATTGGCTGGGCAGAGGGACTGGCAAGGTCAATAATCATAATGCAAAATCAACAGACCTGCTCAGCAGGGTGTTAACCAGCTGCAAACGGTGCCAACTCCCCTCCTGCTAACCCAGGCCAGGCTGGGTGTGGGGCAGGAGGAAGGGACAGAGGACAAGGCACACCGGGCTTTGAGAGCAGAAAGAGGAAACCGCCAAGAGTGCTTGGAAATTGTTTTCTGGCCTATTAATGAAAAATAAAAATGCGTGTGCGTATTTCCTAGTGCTTTTAATGCACGATAAAAATGCATGTGCTTAATTAGATCCTTTATTAGTTTTAAGAGTAAAAAGATAACTTTTTACTACCTGCTAGCCCTGGGGGGATTAGAGAATTGAGAGAGAGAGTTCCCACTTGCACTCCAGTGAAAGTGATAAGCCTGCAATGTTTGAGCACCGAAGGAGCTCACCGAGTGAGCTGATAAATTGGTAATAGCCCACAGTAATAGCCCTCAGGAAGTGTCCTGTGGACTATTCTAAGTGCTTTACCTATGTGACACAGGTGATTTGGTGCTGGGATTTAGACGCGGAAAGTCTGCCTGTGGAACTGGGGCCTCACTATGGCAGGTGGCCCTGCAGCAGAAGGCAACGTGCAGGTGATGCATGGGTGGCACATGGGTGCTATGAGAGTTGAGACAGAGAGAGGAGTGTGCGAGCAGACTGACCAGCATTCCTGGAAGTGCTGGCTGTCTCTGTATCATTTATTTGATTTGGCACCTTTCGTTTATAAGCATCAAATACCATTGGTGTCTCTAACCACTATTTTATGAAATAAAACAAACTGTAGTATGTCTGTGCTCTTGTACAAATACCAGTTGGTTAATCAACTCATATACTCAGTGTATTCTAATAATGCTAGCTAGTAACAGCTACTAGTTAATCCATCTGTAGTTTAACAAAAATAAGTGTAGTCTCTCGCCCTTGCTCTTAGAACGAGCACCAGTCCTTCGGCACTGGACAATCGACTTCAAGAGGAAATGTCTGGGGGGAAGGTGAACAGTTCAGACTGAGGGATAAAAGGATCAGAGAGTAGAATGGATGGATGCCCTTTGGCATGAGATCTTGCAGCAAGCTGGGAGGGAGAGGAGGCCTTCACTGACTAAGTCCTTACTGAGCGCATGGTGCTCTGCAAGCATCCTGTTGCCAGCGTCCCAACTCCTCACAAAAACACTGCGAGACGGATCTTAGTATCTTCCTTTACAGATGTGGTAACTTGGAAGGACTAAGTAACTTCCCAAAGTTCCAGTTAGTCCCTACAAAGCTGGGAGTAGGTCCTACGTAGACGGATCATACATACAGGGTAGGTCTGTACACACATGGCCGTGACTTCTAGACTTCTAAACATTTTAGATTATCTACAATGAAAGTTTACTTTGCATTCTAAGTGAGGCCATAAAAAATAAACGTGACTGTGAAAAGAATAATTCTCATAAGTTGAACTATTTCATATTCATAAGTGCTAAAACCTCATGTAATCTTGGATCGCTTCCTGATGGTGGAGGTAGAAAAGCCATAATATCGTTATTAAGAGCTTCCTGCTCATGACAAATGATTTCTTACACCATTAAGGTATGAAGAAAGTACCAGGTAATTTATTGTTGGAAGAGGAAAAATCATAAAAATGTTGCTTAAGAAATATCCATCAGTTATGCTTTCTTAATAGTCAGCCTTTGGCCATGCCAGTTTTTGAGTGATTTAGTACTTGACTAGTAATTAAGGGGTTGTATTCCATTAAAGTAATCATGGTGTTTCAAAAAATGGATCCAAAAAGGGTGGATCAAAATCAATGAGAATGAAAATATGGCCCCTGTGTCTTTTAGTCAAATAATCTATTTGAATTTTTGAATTACATAAACATATTTGTAAATCAAAAGATTTATTTAAGGAAAAGTAGCAATATTAAGAGAAATTGATACATTGAGTTTAGGCAACTGTCATCACCATCCAAAAGTATTGAAGGGCCAAAGGTATTCCATGTGACTCTGTGCCAGGCTCTCTGCAGTATCACACAGGCAGGGCTTGTTTCTAGAGCAGCAGCTGAGCAACTACCACAGAGCTGCCCTGTGATTTCGAGTTCATTCAATCAGGTGCAGCATCTAGGTGTCAGCAAAATTGTCACATACGCTGAAGTCCTAGTCAGCCTGACTGTGCAGATGCGTAGGCAGGCCATGCTTTGCCAATTTCACTGAAAATTAAAGCTGGAACAATTTTGGAGCAGTTTTATTAACTCAAGCATAGAAACATAGCTCTAGACCTAGCTCTGGAGCCTGGTCAACAGGGCAGACCACATGACTAGAGAGTACAGTAGACCCTCTTACAAGGACTTTCTGTTTAATTGACTGCTGGATGGACCAGGGCTCTCTATACATTGTATACAGCAGGCCAGTTGAGAGCTGTCAGCTTCTCTTGGGCACATTGGCACATGCCTGCTCCACCAATGGGTTTTATAATGGTCAAGAGTTAGTTGTTTCCACTCTACTTTCTGCCAGTTGAACTTATTATTGTAACAAAGTATTTAGTTAAATATTAAGTGACAAATTAATTAAATATGAATGCATAAAAACATTTCTGTGAAAATAAGGTTGGAAGATTTGATAAAATAAAATTGATAGAAAAACCACTATTCAATTAGGTGTGGCTGAGATAGTGTTTTAAAAGTTAGAGAAAGATGATGTGGATTAATATCTAGAGGGATTCTATACTGAGACTGCTCCACAAGCATCTTTAAGCAACTGTCCTGTGTCAAAGAAACTAAATCTGTAATTTGCTGATGGTGCATTGTGGGTGGGATTTAACAGGAATGATGCCATGGAACTCTAAACAGCAGACCCATTCCCAAAGAACAAAAGCTATACCCTATCTCACAAGATTGAAGAATTAGTGTGTATCTATATATGTTAAGTTAAAATAAAATGTCTGGTGTTCATGTATCTGGTTTTGATTTTTTAACTAAATTTTTCAATTAAACTAGCAGCTGGTACTAAACTATCAAATAAGGATTCTACTTTAAGGTGAAAACAAACCAAATATAAACAAAAAACTAAATATGTATCCCCTAAAAGCTCGAGATCCAAACTGAGGTACAATAATGAAAAAAACATCAAAAACTATGGTTTTGATGCCAAAATTGCGGCAGATAGTGACGGGAAGCAAGACCCTAGCTAGGCAGGAGGGAACTCATGGGAACAAGGAGCTCACACACATAATACAGAGCCCACATCTGACCTCTGGTGCCATCTGTGTGGGTCCTAAGGTTCTTGCAACTGTGAGAGCTACTTGTTGAGCTCAAACCTCATGTATTGATTACAGGTAACAGCACTGATTGAGACAAAATCTTCGGTAAAAAATGAAAGATTTGCTAAAAATTAAATAGCTTTTCATTTTCTATGGTCTTAGAGGACCTTGCATAACAGGCTGAAGATCTTATTTAAAAACTAGTAACCGAGGTATGACCTCAAGGTATGAAGTCATTGCATCAATGTTGATTTCTTCATGTGGGGAGTAATGCTGTAATTGGGTAAGAATATACTCTTATTTTGAGCAGATCAATACAGAAGTATTAGGGATAAAGTGTCATGTTATGTGCAGTCTACTTTTGAATGATTTGGCAAAAAAGAAAAGTGAGTGTGTGTGTCCGTGTGGAGAGAGAGAGTGATGGAGTGGGCAGAACAACACGTCAACAGTGGGTGAACCCAGATTAGAGGGGATATAGATGTTTGTTGTACTGTTTGTCAAAGTCCAGAGTGCTAACCATTACACTGTGGAACCCCCATATTGCAATGTTTTTCAACTCTTCTGAGGGTTTAAAAATTTTCCAAAAGAATTTCTTGTAATCCAAGTAACTAACAAATATTTGTTAATTAACAAATAATTAACTTGTGTTAATTTGAACATGTGTTCAAATAGCCAAAGCCTCTAGCTCCATTCTTTGCCATTTCCATCATAGTTGTTCATAATTCAAACATGTAGAAAATATCTTCATCATGGCAGCCCAGTAACAGCCGTATAATTCATATGCCTTAAAATTCCTGGTCCAAATTGGATGTAAATAAATTACCAGCTGTCCGTCCACTTGGTGACTCATCCAATCAATCCATAAGCATTTGTTTAGGACACACTGTATGCCAAGGATACCGATGGTAACAAGACTGTACAATTCCTTCTCTCCTGGGACCTGCAGTCATCATGGAAAATATGCACTAGCTATCTAACTGCCAATATTCCATGGGAGTGTATAGGAAAGAGGCCTGACCTAGTCTGGAGATCAGCAAACACTTACTTGCTCAAGCTAAGATTGAAAGATTTCCAGTAGTGTGTGGTGAATGTGACTCTTACTCCAAGAAGTAAAATTAAGCCTGTCTCATGGTCCCTACACACCTTGGTTAGAGAATTGCCAATCTGCCCCTCCTCACTCGAGCCCAGAGATGCTCAGAATCCAGGTGTTGAGTGGCATCTGGGAGGCGGAAGAATCAGAGATGCTCATTGTCCATTCAAAAACAGCGAACAGCTACCTCCATGTTCACTTGGGCCCAAGGTCCTTGCTCAGCATCTGCTGCCCTCAGCGACAGGACTCAGGCTTTCCTTTCTGAGACCGCTGCCTCCTCCAGATGTTTCCTCCTCCAGATGTTGTGTGGGAGCAGCACACTGGTCCCTGCACCCCCTGAACCAGCTGTCCGGGAGTACTTACACTTACAGAAGCCTGGAGGAGTCTTGTCTTCAGGAAACTTTGGTTTGAGCCCAGCAACAAAAGCATCCCCAAGGTGAGGGAGCACACAAGTCAGACTACTTTCTTGGAATGACAGAAAAAAAGACACCACACACGCGCACAAACACACACAAAATTGTGCAAATTACTTTCTCTGAATGATGTAGTATTCAGAAATCTTTAGAGAATCAGCTCTACCCTATGGAGACTGGGATTTGAGGTGTTAAACTTCAGAGCAGTGGTTCCCAACCTTGGGCAGGCATCAGAACCCCCCAGGGGGCTTGTTAAAACAGACAGCAGAGACCCACCCCCAGAATTTCTGACACAGCAGGTGGAGAGGGGCCCATAATTTGCATTTCTGACAAGTTTCCAGGGAATGTTGGTGCTGGTCTGGAAGCCCACACTTTGAGAGCCACTGTTTTAGTAGAGTATACTTAAATAGGTGATCATGTGTGAAATGAACATTAAAGTTTAAAAATCCAGAAAGACAAGACTAAAATAATTAAATCAAGGTATGACTTAAAGACCCCGAACATCTAAGAGGAAAATTGGAAAGATTTAGTTTTCTAAAAATACCAAATATCCAACCTTTTGGCAGACTATTGACTTTCCTTCTCAAGCAGTTACTTTTCATTCATATAAATTACAATGTATACAAATATGATGAGGATCAATGATGAGTGTCTGAAAATTACTAGGCACACCCCTTCCTTGAATGGCAGCAAAGCCTATTTCCCAGGCTATGGAAATATATTCAAGTAAAGATATTTGTTTTGTTTTATTTGTTATTTATTTGTTTGTGTGGGTTTGTTTGTTAGTTTAGGTTGCACAAATAGAATTCTCCAGTTTAGGAATATCCGAGGCAATTTCTTTTTATTTTGCCTGCTAACCAGCCAGCATCTCTCCTAGACTTGCCTTGCCTCTGCTATCAATACTTTTTTTCTGGGAAAAACAAACTCATTTTCAGTTAATATTAACGTGAAGAAAAAAAAATAAAGAAAAAGATTACTATATAACCATAGTACCACGTACATAATGTGTGTCAAAACACATTTTAAATCCGCTGTTTAAAACTATTTTTCTGTTGGTTTCTCTGCTAGCAAAGACAATTTTTTAAACATTGACATCCCTTAGAATTGATGTGTGCATGGGTGTGAGGGATGGGCTTGTAAGTGCGTCAAAGTGACTAGGTAAGAGGATAAGTCTTGCTAAGCTCACAGCTAAATTTTTTATTTTTGTTTTTGTTTTATAAGAAAGAACATTTTGATATTCGTTTTAATGAATTAGTTTGTTCTCTTTAAAGCTACATAGTGAGTATTGATAATTTTATCTCAGTCTTGAACATTATTGCAGGAAAAGAAAACCTTATAATCACCTATAGAGTATATTACATATTAATAAACACAAATATTGTATATATATGTTCTGCTGTATACATAAGGTACATATACATGTATACATTAAACAAATATACACATATATGAACATTGTGTTGAACCTAAGAATTGGTCAGCATTTTACCACTTTCTACCTACAACAGTAGCAATTTCTTATGGTTCAACTATGTGCTATTCTGAAAATAGGATAGCTGACTTTGTCTTTCCCATAAATAAATTACTTAAAATTCCTAAATACAATAAAAATGCTGTCTACTCATCTGACATTTCTCCTATATGTGACATCTTCTCACTTTTCTCTTCTGTTTCTATTGATGCTACAATGTCATGTGGCTTCTAATACATAGTGTCCAATACTCAGAGAATAAAAAAATACGTTTGCTTTTGCCCCGTCAATTGGGATTTATGAAGCTGTTTCTAAACAACTCCCTTTCTCTTCCCTCTTTCTAGGGCTGTGTCTGTAAAGACAAAGGCCGGTGCTTCTGTGATGGGTCCAAGGGAGAGAAGGTAAAAACTAAACCTAATACTGCTGCTTTTCTCTAAAAAGCTCATCAAGGAATTCACACTTTTCTTTCATCAGTAGCACAAAGATTGGCAGTATGTTTTTCCATTTCCCAAATCGAATTATAAAGTAATCGTATGTAAACATTAACCTTAAAAAAACGTCTAGGAAGCTTCAGATACCTTGTGTAAACACTGGCAGTTAAATTATAGCTCTCTTGGTCTGTAAAGAATAAGTAGCAAGTTAGGAAAAAAGAAAGTTTATGAGAAACCTCCGTATGTATATACTATTTACAATGTTACTAAACACAAGAGATGAACTGAAAACAACTTGATTCATTGAAACCCACAGGTTTTTGTCCTGTAGTATTGGTGCAAGAGCGCCTCCTGGTGGAGGAATCCTGCAGCAGCACCCTAGATGAGGCAAAACTTCAGCAGAGGGAAGTAGAAAGTAGCTCCATTGCAGAATTCAAGAAAAAAAAGAACACCGTGAAATCTCATTAATTCGCTCCATTAACTTGCAATTTGTGATAATTAAGACAGAGGCAGAACTAAGTTTTTTTCCTTTGTTTACAAAACCCTTTCCTCAGAGACACTAATTAATTGTTTAACAATATTGAAGGGTGACTATTAATAAAAATATTTTTAAGAACATATTTTAAGCTCTTTGTACAACTTACATGTGGTTTATATGTTAATTATAATTATTATCATGTTTATTTTAAATTATTCTATAATTTACATATAGTTTGATTTAGGTTTTTTCCTGAAGCCATGAATATAGAATTCAGATCCCCATAGGAAAGTCCCCTCTCTGTGATTCATCTTGCATTCAACAAGCATTGATTGAGTCCCTATTGTTTGTAAGATACTATTTTCTAGGATGTATGACTACTGAATAGTAATAGGGGTCTAGCAAATTCTTTTATTTCTCTTCTTATTGAGTATGTGCACACACACAATGTGAAATGGCTGACTTGATCTTTTTTGTTTGTTTATTTTTAATTTGCCAATTGTGTCACTAAATTGACCAAATTGACCAAATCAACCAGTGGCCTTTACTGTTGCAGAGGACAGTCAGCCCTCCATATCCTTGGGTTCCGAATCCTCGGATTCCACCAACTGTGGGTTGAAAATATTCAGGAAAAAAACAATAAAAATAACACTACCTAATAAATGATAACACAAATGAAAAAACAATACAGTCAAACAACTACATAGCATTTACACTGAATTAGGTATCATAAGTCATCTAGACATGATGTAAAGTATACAGGAAGATGTGCGTAGGTTATATACAAATACTATACCATTTTATTTTATTTACTTATCTTTGAGTAAATAAAGTAAATAAAATAAAATAAAATGTTTTTGAGACAGAATTTTGCTCCATTTCCAAGGCTAGAATGCAGTGGCATCATCATCATAGCTTGGTGCAACCTTTAACTCTTGGGCTTAAGCAATCCTCCTGCCTTAGCCTCCTAAGTAGCTGGAACTGCAGGCATGTGCTGCCATGCCTGGCTATTATTTTAATTTTGTTTTTATTTTAGAAACAGGGTCTTGATATGTTGGTCTTGAACAGGCTGGTCTTGAACTCCTGGCCTCAAGTGATCCTCCCATCTCAGCCTCCCAAAGTGCTGGGATTACCAGCATGAGCCGCTGCACCCAGACTTACACCATCTTATAGAAGGGACTTGAACATCTGCAGATTTTAGTTTGAGCGGGGGATCCTGGAACCAATCCCTGACAGATACCAAGGGACATATGTAATCCCAGGATCCACATCCAGGAAGATTATTTGATAGTAGAACCACGTCAAGCATTGGACCTAAAATAATTTGACTCACTTTTACTAGGTACTTTCCCATAATATCATCTGACTCCTTCTAAAAAATTATTTAGCTCACACTTTTGGTTATGCCTTCCTTGATATCTCTCCTGAATCTCCTACACAAATAGCAGATTAAATTACTAATTCTTGTGTAATCAAGAAAGAACTAAAACTCATAACCTGCATGGTGTTGTTCTTTTCAAGCTACTTAGTAATTATGCACACTCCCCAAACACATTCTTGTGCCTTACCCTCACTCTCTCCCCATCCCTCAGCAAACATTCCACTAACACTGGTGTTTCTATTTGGGCTTTCTCCTTGATTTTTTATTCCTTCTACTTAAGCTCCTCTCTGCATAGCCCTACCATTTTGGGAAAAGAAAGTTTCTGCAACACCAAGGCCCAGCACTTTCAAGCCTATAGACCAATACTAACAACTAGTAACTTTCCAGTATACTAGTAGTGTACTCACTGCTGAGTGCTAATTATTATTGATTTTAACCCCCCCAAAAAATTTGCAAACTGTCATTATGAAGTTATAAAGAAGAGAATACAATGGTTATGGGTGCGTTTATTGTTGGGTAGTTGCTATTATGAGTGTTTCTTGTCTTGTTTTGGTTTTAACAGGGGGAGAGAGGTTTTCCCGGACCCCCCGGTTCTCCTGGCCAGAAAGGATTCCCAGGTCCTGAAGGCTTCCCTGGACCACAGGGACCCAAGGTAGGTCATCCTGTACTTGGAAAATCCCCAACCCACCAAATCCCCAAACCCCTCTTCATGCCTCCTCCCTGGACTGCTGAGAACCTAGAAAGAATCCCCCTCTTAGCCAACCTGTGGGTGCGTGACAAGTTCCCGGTCTCCAATATTAGCTGGGCACTCAGAACAGTGTCCTATTCCAAGACTACTGCAAATGCTCATCATTGGCTTCAAGTCCACTACTCAACTCCCTCCCCTTCCCCATCTACACAGTTTCTACATCTGCATCTGTCCCTACTGTTTTTTTCCCCCTACATGAAAGGATGACCTCTTTTCACCTTCCATTCAAGACCCAGCCTTCCACCTGTATCCTTGTCATTAGGATTCCTGCTGAGACTTTGTTCCATGAGGTGTCTCCTCTCTCTCATACATTCTAACTTTCCTTTTGATGTTGGCTTTTCTCTTTCAGCCCTTAAACATGCAAATATTTTCCCATACTAAAACAAAACTTCCTCTCCATGTTCTTAGGTCCTGTAACCAAAAGGTTGCCATCTTTCCCAGTCTCTCCTTTCTCTGTCAAACTCCTTAAAAGAACAGCTAAATGTGCTGCCCGTAGTTCACCTCCTAGTCACTCCTTAGCCAGCGATAATTCACCTTCTGCCCCCTCCTCTGAAAACACTCCTGTGAAGATCACCAATGACCTTCAAATGGCCAGTGACAATAAGTGCTTTTTGTGTCTTTATCTGACCTGAACCCTTCTGCTTTGTTTCGGATAAGATGAATCGCTCTCTTCTCCTTGAAACGTGTCCGTTTTTGTTTCCGGGTTTTCCTTTCCCTGATTCTCTTCCTGTCTCCCCAGCCTCCCTTTCTTTCACGGGGTCCTCTTTTTCTCCTGGTCCCTTGAACATGGGGCTTGTAGGGTTCTTACCAGAGCCCACTGCCCTTCACACTCATCACACGTTTTTATCCTAAAGTCTGTGATACAGCAAAGGGCTTTGTTTCCATAAATACCCTAGAGGATTTGCTACATAACCGCATAACCGCTGGGTTTGCTGATTGCTCTTTCCTGCTGCAGACATTAGCTAGACTTAAGCCCGGCTTCTCACGCACCCACGCATGCATTCCCCTGCCACTGACCTCCAGCAAGCCCTAGACTAACTGATGCACCATGGAAGATAATTACAATTGATCTATACGGAGTCTTTAAAGTTAAAATATATGTTAGAATATTATGTAGAGTATTTCAATGATAATCGAAGGCAACATGCTGCATATTTACTCTGTGCCAGCCCCTGAGTCATGTTTTTCTCACTGTATGTCACTTACTCCGCACGTGGATCCCATAAATCATGACTGTGGTGACACACAGCATAGTTCCCATTATCGCCATTTCAGGGATAAGGAAACTGACGCTCGGAGCACATAAGTAATTTGTCCTGGGTCACGCAGCTAACAGGTGGCAAAATCAAAGCTCAAACCCAGTTTTATATTGTGTGTGGGTTTATTCTCCAACTCTCTGGACACCAGCTGGGTGTCCTACAATTCAGATATGACACTAACTACCTGGAGTTCATGCAGACCCCACGGGTTAAGGGCTAAGTCCCACAAGACTGTCCCCACTTCAGACGCCAATCACAAATAGCGGGTCCCGAGGTTACCCACACTTCTGTCCAAATCAGCTACAACTCAGGGGTTCCTGCAACCTCCCCCTCACATTTGATAATTTGCTACAATGGCTCATAGAACTCAGGGAAACACTTATATTTACTGGTTTCTTATGAAGGATATGATAAAGGATACAGATGAATAGCCTGGTGAAGAGGTATTAATACATAGGGTGAGGTCCAGAAGAGCCCCAAGCGCAGAAGCTTCTGTCCCCATGGACAGAGCTATCAGTGCAGGGTCTAAGCATCCACTGACTTCCTCTGGGCAGGGGCTCAGGTCTTCCTCCATTGCACTGGTAGCATCTGTCCCACCCTCCTGACATGTGGATGTTCACCAACGGGGAAGCTCTCTGAATTCCATACTTCAGGGATTTTTCTGGAGGCTTCAACACATAGGCACAAGCTATTATTAATTCAGTCTTCGGCTCCTCTCCTCTCACAGGAGGATGGCACCAGAGCTGAAAATTCCAAGCTTCCAATCGCAGCTTGCTTTTGCTGGTGACCAGCCCCTATTTGGGAACCCCCCAAGAGATGCCTCATTAGAACAAAAGATGCTCCTATCACCCAGGAAATTCCAAGGGATTTGGGAGCTCTGTGTTCTGAACCAAGATCAAAAACTAAATATTAGAACAAAAGATGATCTTTTGTTCCCCCATCACTCAGAAAATTAGAAAGATTTCAGAAGTTCTGTGCACATATTTATGTCACATATATGATGCCAGAATCCAACTCTTTGGAGCCAAAGAAACTGAATCCACATCTACAGCAAAAGCTGGCTGTTTCCCAGGAATTCTGCCATTTCCATGTCTATCGTATTCATTTATGTGTTCTCTTGTTCCATGTCTCCTTCTTCTGACCCTAATTTTGAAAAAGCCATTCAGATTCTGGGCAGGGTCTGAACATCCACTGACTTCCTCTGGGCATGGGCTTGGGTTTTCCTCCATTGCACTGATAGAATGAATTTGCCGCTTCAGCCCTGCACATAGATCAGCCTAATGCCAACTGCTTCCTTTTCCTCTTGCTCTCTATGCCCTCCTCTGCTTGCTTCCCCCCAACATTTCTTTAGAGATGCAGCAATACGTTAAAATAATAGTTGTAAACACATGGTGCTTAGTGTGGGCTACATGACGTGCAGGTAGTCCATAAAATTAATCGAGAAACTCTGAGTGCCATGTTGCCTTAGATTCATCTAATAGAGCATAGCTTATAGATGTAGCCACAAAAGATAATTTGAGCAAAGGCAGGCAATTAGAGGGTATTAAAACATGACCAAAAAGATTTTTCAGATTTATAAGCTTCCTGTCTTAATTTTAAATATTTTCTGCATGAACAAATTTACAGTGGGGAAGTAGAACGTGCCAGGTACTCGTTTCCTTTCTACGTAACACAGCATCCTACAGAGAAGGGGAGCAGCCTTGGACGTGGTCATGCACCCAGGAATTCCACCTCAGACACGGAAGGCTGACTTTGACCTCAACAGTCCAATCTCAGAAGATTCTGTAACAACCTTTTTCTCAAATAATCAAAAATACCAAAACATACTGAAACTCTCTGGGATGATGAAAATAACTTCTGGACAATGGAACTTTCACACCAACTGGTCTAGCTAAGACGGTCTCCATGTAAGGTCATTCTCCACGAAACCACCACAAAACTGGATTCATTACGTGCCTGAAGCAAGTTTATCTCTGGTTCAGGCAGTTCTTACCTGGTTATTTATTTACTTGTGCATGTCAGGCACATTTGGTTAATAAAGTGTTTCTCGTGCACAGAAAAATTGGCTGCCATTCCCATCTGCCATTGTAATTGTGTCATTCATTCTTATCAGACCTCAGCAGCTGTCTGGCTAATGTGGGACTTTTACAGCAGCACTTTGCAGACTTTAATGTGCACAAGCGATGCCTCATTAGAACAAAACAGGTCTGGGAGGTGAGGGAGATCTGAGATTCTGCATTTGCATGTCTAACAAGCTTCCAGGTGATGCTAAGTTTGCAGACCCCAAACCCCACTTTGAGTAGCAAGGGTTTGAATGAAATTTTTGCCTTTTCAGATAAATATTTTAGCTCCAATGAAATAAGCAAGTGACTGAATCTTATAAACAACAAAATAATCACAAGAGCAAAACAGCTTGGCATGTGAATAAGACTGGGATCTTTAATGTATGGGTTTCTTAGTGCCAAGTAAATTTCACAGTGTTTACCTTTTCTTTTTTTTTCAATTGGATCTAGGGCTCTCCAGGACTTCCAGGACTCACTGGTTCCAAAGGTGCAAGGGTTAGTAGTCCATCCAGTCCATCCTGATTGTTTGGTGATCATTCTTCTTCTTTTAAAAAAAGATCAACTTTGCACCATGAGAGTTATACAAATGTCAGCAAGGAGAAAATTGTGTATGGTTCTATAGATGAAGTTTAAGAACAAATAAAACTAATCTGTCATGGTAGAAGTCAAAATAGTGGTTACCACATTAAGGCAGGTGTTAACTCCGAGAAAGGGCATGAGGGAACCTTCCGGAGTGACAGAGATGCACTGTGTCTGATGGGATGGTGGTAATACGAAGGTGCACATAAGTAAACGTTTGTTAGGCTGTTCACGGGAGACAAGAGCACTTTACTCTGTGCAAATTGTAGCTTAGGAATCTATGCAAAAAGCCATACACCAAAATGATCTCTTTTTAGAAGTCTTATAAATGTGAGATTTATGAAATTTTCTTAAACACTTTTTTTTTTTTTGTCTTGTTTTTCCAATCATTTTGAGCCATTCTCAATTACAGTTGCAGGAAGAGATTATTGCAATGGGAACTTTATGTTTACAGGTTGAACATTTTAAAAGTATCTTGTCTTTTCTGTCTTCAGGGAGTAACTGGATTACCAGGATTTTCTGGTCCTCCTGGACTTCCAGTAAGTAATGGGAAAAATATGTAGCTGGAAAAATTAAAAGTAAGCTCATTTTAATAGAGATCCTAAAACAGTAGCAATGTCTTGGTGGAAATGTGTTCTGACACATTTGTTACATGAAGAAACCAGTACCATAAAATTGCATATTATATTAGAGTGTGGATTTATATGACATATGAGTTAAATTGTATTTCCTGAAATATAAGCATAAGAGAATAGAAGAGGATAGAATAGAATAAAACAGAATAGAATGCAATGGAATAGAATAGAATGTAATAGAGAGCATAGAATAGAACAGAATGATTCTGCTTAATAGCATAGAATAATAAAATAATTACCTCTGTGCACACTTCCCTCTTCTTTTCCCCTTTCTTTCTCCTCAGCTTAACGCAACATGTTCAAGGACTTCATTTTATGTAGAAAGGCCTTTTGTTTTAGCAGAAATATCCACGTCTCACTTGATAAGTCTTCATTTTAATCAGCCTGTTTTGTTTGCTATGGTATTGAAATTATATCTAAAACAAGGATTTAAATTTACTACTAAACTGTTTAAACAACCATTTCTATTTCAGTAGCTATTGAAATTAGCCCATCTGTTCCTGTGGGTTCTGTGCTGTTCCTTGGGATGATGTCTCCTCACTGGGACTTGTTCTCCTTTCAGGGCCTCCCGGGCCATGCTGGGCCTTATGGACTTGCCGGGTTGCCAGGATGCAATGGTTCTAAGGTATGTAGTCTTTGCACAGAAGATGATTAGTAAGTGCTTTGCTGAATGAATGAATCAAGGTGAAATAGCAATGAGATGGAGATAGGCCTACCCTGAAACATTCCTTTAGCCAGGACCAGCAATATGATTTGGAACCAGGAACTTTCCCATTTTCTTTCTTCTTATTCCTTGCTCCCTAATTGTCTTTTAAGAAAGTTATCCCACAGAAAGATAACTGGGGGCTCAACTGGTTATTTTCATCTGGGGTTGTGTATATAAATCAGACACTAAAGCCTTGAGTGCGAAATTAGTCTTTGGAAAGCAATGACTGATGTTTTCAATGTTCATTCCCTGCCTTTTGTTCTCTAACTGAGCTCTCCTTTTCCCCAGAATGGTGGCTATGAATGAACTAATTACTAAACTTTGAAAGAAACAGCAATTAAAAAGTTCTTGGCGTAATTAGACTTTGCCATTTATGCACAATTTGAGAAACAGTATTCTAATCCTGTTTTTAATTAAGATAATGGTTTTGTGGTCTTCAGCCTCATAACCCAGTAGCCATAAGGAATTTAGGTTACTTTGTCTAGATTTACCACTGCAAGGCTGGAAGAGAGGAACAAGGAAAATATCTGAATAGGCTATTCTAGAACAACTAAGAATAATGACAAACTCTGTATGTCTTCTAGGGTGAGCAAGGGTTTCCAGGACTTCCAGGGATACCAGGCTACCCAGGGATCCCGGTAGGTTTGCACTTTGAACTCCCCATCAAAGGTATAAAGCATAAATAAGAGTAGTCGACTCCATATGGCCATGTACACAAATCTGTCATGACTTGGGGGAAGTCCGAGGCAGACGATAGTAGACCTTCAACCAATAGTTAGGGAATGGGTGAACACAGGCATTGTGAGTTCAGGTTTAGACTTTGAGACTTTGACCCATCCAAGTGGACACACACAACATGGATTTGCCCAGAGGACAGGCCAGGGCTGGTGATGACTCAAGGAGTGAGAGTGAGGAGAAAAGGGGAGACACAGCGTCAGCGGTTAACGTCTAGATCAAGGAGAATGAGTCTGTAAAGGAGGAACGGCCCTGCTGGTAGAAAGCCAAGAAGGGTGAATCATTTTCTGGAAATCCAGGAAAGAGCTATTTCAGTGTCAAGGAGGAAGACAGCTGCCTGATGCTTCTGAGAAATCCAGTAAGATGAAGACTGACATGTTGGCATTGGTTTTAGCAACATCAAAGTCATTTCTGACCTTATCAAGGGATACTTCCATGGCAGAATGGAGCCAGGAGTCAGATTTGGAACTAAGGAATGAGTGGGAGATGAGCAAAATGGGAAGAGATGGGGAGATGAAGGAGACACAGGTTGGTATTGGGGAGGGGGTAAAAGATTGAGGGGAGACTTTGTTTAAATCGGAGAGACCTGAGCATGTTTGAAAGGCAGTGGGAAGGGTACGGCAGGGATGCAGAACAGCACAGAGAAGGACAGGGTAGGAGTGTGTGTATTTGATTTGCCTCCAGTTGTTAATATGCTGCTGTTTTCCCAGGGTGCTGCTGGTTTGAAAGGACAAAAGGTAAGTCATTGGTGGACTATTGTGACTGAAAATCTCTATACATATGAAAAGTATTTCTATCAAATAATGAGATGAAAGTCATCACAAATTGGATCTCATAATCTTCTAGACCTTATTCATTCAGAAATTGTAGTAATTGGGCTATGCTATTTATTCCTATTGAAGAGCTCTTTCTGACTCTTGTCATAAATGGGCCTTAAGGATTCAAGTTTTGTACCATCATTTAAGGAAATAGGGTTGAGGAGAAGGGAACTGACCTCATGCTCAGGACCCCACATTCTAGATCAGGGATTGCCACTAATTTTGGTGTCGTGGGAAATGATTTATTATTCCTGCATCTTTCTTCTTTTGAAATTTTTTCACAGTAAAATTTGAACTTTAGAAAATGTGAAAATGCTTTGAATTCTTCATGACGGAATAGCTACAGGATCCTAAATCATTTCTCTAAGTATATATCCCAGAAAGCACTTTTATCTTGGAAGCAGTATGACCTTGAATAAGCATTTAAAGGGTTATGAAAAAATAAAATTGATAATGTTCTATGAACTTCTTCATTTTCAAGGGCACTCCTGCTAAAGGAGAAGAAATGGAACTTAATGCAAAAGGTGACCCGGGGTTGCCAGGGATGCCAGGATCCCAGGTACAGCACTTTAGAGAAGAGCCCTGTCACTCTCAATCTCTCTCCTTCTCTCTATCCTCCCATCTCTCTTTCCTCCCATATGTTTTCCTCATTCTTTTGAGAACATTTTAAATAGACCTTCATTTTATTCTATTTATAAATTAGCATTCATTTTATTATAAGAAACTACATGATGCTGATTTACAAAGATGATTTTGTGTATGTCTTTTATTCTCAACTCTCAGTTACACAAGGTTTCCTGAATCTCAGGAGGATGCAGGGAATAGTTATTTTGCACTTAACCTGTATTTGTTAAAATTAAGGCTGGATTTGTATGACATATTGAATATCATTTAAATTGTAGTATTAAATAACAGCTCTATTTTTAAATTTGCATGATAGTAAATAAAAGGGTTTTATTTAAATGCAACTTTCCCCTATTGAACGGTTTGCTTTACTGATCTATATGCATGTCACCTGAGGGTAATTCAGAATGGATACCAAGAAACACAACTACTTTTGAGGCTGTGTGTGCTCTACATTATAATTTAAAATGACCCTTTGGTAGACCAAAGCCACAAGTACAGGTTAATTAATTAGAAATACTTTAACTTAGTTCAGAATTATATGTGGAAGTTCCAGGGTAGAGATGGGATATTTACCTAAGTAAGTCAGAGTTTGAGTTGAGGTTGCTGACTCCTGTATGGTGAGCCATGCCCACTGACCATGAGCTGCAAATCCAGACTAAGAGCTGCAGAAGTGCAGAGTGATGCAATTAGGAGCCATTGCAAGCTTCTGGGAAAAGATACAGGATATGATGGCTCTTGATTTTTTGCTTAGGAAACAGTTACAAGTTCAGATGCTAAAGGCAGGGTATCCAGGAAAAGGGGTTAGTAGTAATCCAGGACTTCTGCGCATTCCTTAACTGTATATTGATTGTCGTCTATGTACTAGTCATCGTGATAGTGCTGAAGATATAATGCTGGGACATTCATTCATATAAGAAATATTGTTCACATGTCAACTATGTGCCCGCAGCTATTTCTAGGCTCTAGGTATACAGCAGGGCACAAATCAGTCCAAAAATTATTTTAAATATTCCTGCCCTCATAGAGCTTACATTCTTGTGGGGAAAACAGAAAAAAAGTGTAAATTAGTGACTCTATGGTATGTTAGTTAGTAACCAATGCCAAGGATAAAAACAATGCAGGGAATGAAGAATAGGTAATGTCTGGGTCGGAAGGTGTGTTACAACTTGGGGCAAGCAGGAAAGGCCTGTGGAAAGGGTGACAATTGAATGTAGATAAGGAAAGGGAGAGGAAGCCAGTTGTATAGATATCTGGGGAGAGAGGACACCTGCAGAAGGAGAGCAGGTGGAAAACCATAAGGTAGGAACACGCTTGGCCAAAAAGAGAGAGAAAGGGAGAGGGAGACTGAGAGAGGAAGAAAGAGAGAGAAAAGCAAAATTTCAAAAACTTCTAAAGTAAAGCAACTGCTCTGGTTATTTTCCTGGAAACTATCATCAGGATGGTCCTGGCAGCCGGTTAAACATAGCAACACACTTTTTGGCATTTATTGTAATTAACTGCAGCCAGTTAAAAGGGAGCATTGTGCTCTTCTGATTTTATTAAAATATTTGGATGCATTTAATTAATGGGCATTGTTCTTAGGTGAGAAGTAAATTTAAACTCACTCTTATCCATCTCTTAATTTAAAGGGTTTGCCAGGTCCTCGAGGTTTTCCCGGGCCTGTTGGCCCACCTGGTCCCCCAGGATTCACTGTGAGTATGAAGTTACCACTGCTATAGACTCTGTAAACTAATTGATTAATTATAGAAAAAAGTTTTAAAAAGAGTTTTGTGGCTGGGTGCATTTCCTGCTGTAATTTTAATTTGTGGGTTTTTCTAGGGCTTTCCAGGAGCCATGGGACCTACAGGACCTAAGGTAGATTACAGCTCCTATGTTGTATCAGCTAGAACACCCTAACCAGTCCCAAGAGCCACACCTGGTCTGATGCTTCATGTGGGTCACTGTCCGGCACGTCTGCAGAACTCACACGGTTCCCAGCAGGGAGGGGAGCGTGGATAGCAGCTCTTACCGCTCTTCTCCCTGCATTTCACTAACTTGATCTCTGAAACAAAGAGTCTTGGTTCAGTTATAAGGAGCTCCTTATTAGGGAAAAACCCGTAAGGATTCTTAATCCATAGGTTTTCCATTTATGATAATTCTACTGATCACCCAATACTTATCCTATGAAGTTTTTTAGTGGGCTGTATCATAAAACCAACCTGATTTTATGTAGTAAATAAAAGATGATTATTTACATGCTCATCAAGCAGGGTCTTGCATGTGTTTCCATTAAAAAGGCCAATTGTGAGTTTAAGTATAAAAAATGTCAAGTGAGGCTGAGCCCCACCAGGAAATTAGTCCTAACCATGGTATCTCTTACTTAGTTCCAGGTAGCCTTGTACATAGAGTACTTTCCAAGGTGCTTCCACTTGTATTTCATTAATGCCTGCATGCAACTCACTCTCTCTCTCTCTCTCTCTCTCTCTCAGAGATGGAGAGGTTCAGGTTGAGTGACTTGTCCATGAGCAGCAAAAGGCAGAGCTGAGGTTTAAAGTGTTTTGATTCCTCTACAGCTTTTGGGCTAATGAGGGGAAGATGTCCATACTCAAGGGCAAGAAAGAAGATGTTGGCTGAAATGATGGATTGGCCATCATCAGTGAAGAGAAGCTATTCACATTAGACTTACCTCATGTCAGTAAATTCCTAGTGAAGTCAGGTAGCTTGAATTCTATTACTAGATTCTCTATTAAGTTTTGAATTTCAGAATCCTGAAGTTCAGTTACCCATCCTTCTTATTTTTAAGATGAGAAAATGGGAGCATGAGGAAGTTCAGTACCCAGCCAGTGGGACCAAACCTAGCTACTGGTTGAGCCAGAAAAAAATGTGCTCCGAGCTGGGCCCCTTTTCCTACCTGACCCAACCTTGTGCCAGCATTCACCACGTTAAGTGAACCCCTTAAGCTTTCTACACCTCAGGATTTCCTCCTTTAAAAGAAACATATTGATGTTCTACTCTAAGAAATAGCTCAAATACCTTTTATGATTCTAAAATTAAGATTGTAATGTAAATGCTCAATTATAAATTTTGGAACTTCAGTGGGTTTAGACTTTTCACACATATTTATCTTTTTTTAAATAATTTGTTTCTGTGTTTTCTTACAGGGTCACATGGGTGACAACATGATAGGACAGAAAGGAGAGCGGGTAATTTAAACACTGTGGTTTATCAGGGGGCAAAATATTGTAAGTTCTAGAGCATATCAGCCTATACTATACCATTTATTCACTAGCCAAGTTCAAATCAATGTGTTTTTATCTGCTCTACCTTCTTGAATAAGATCTAAAGGGGAAAAGTAGATCTTTCGAGCATAGTAAAGTTGAAATTTCGATGATGTTTAGTTTCTCATTCCTGGGTTTATTTGTCTTTAGGGTGTGAAAGGATTAACGGGACCCCCTGGACTGCCAGGAACAGTTATTGTGACCTTTACTGGCCCAGAAAACAGAACGGTAACTCTGTGATTGTCTTGTTAGGGTCGCACCTTCCTCGTTCCAGGATGAAGTCCTGGTAACCCCTTATCTCTTTCACAAACTCTGGGGTCTAAGCCCAGCTCAGCCCAGCCCCTCGGCCGGCCTGAACTTCCAGGATTCATTCCTTCCCCATCCTTCACTCGTAAACCTGCAAATATCAGGTGGGAAAGATCCGAGGCAAGTGACTTCCAAGGTTCTTGGAGGCCGAGCCTGAGCCTGACTTTGTTCACCCTCACATCCCTGTCTCCTCGTTGTCCCTTATGCAGAGTGGGTATTCAGTGAATATTTTTGAATAAATGATAACAAAGTGGTGTGTGGGTCTGATCCACTTGGATGGTAATGACCTAAATATATGGCTGGAGAGGCACCCTGATCACAGGGGACATTTTCACCCTGCCATTGTAACCCCACGAATGCTGTGGCCTCCACTTCTCACCAAGGACACTATGGCCCTGTCATTTAGACATTAACATTTTCTTTTTGCTCCCAGCTTGGGGTAGCCGGGAGCACCAGGGTATGGGACTGAACCAAATGCTCAGAAGAAGCGAATGAACGCACAGTATGATATACAGTCCTAGACACCAGATTGACCCTGGGGTGTCTGGGAGGGGGAATGAGGAAGTGAAGGAGAAGCGAACAATTTCCTTGTGGATTAACTAAGAAATAAACACAAACTATCCCTCTTGTTTAAACTTATAATTAATTCCTTCACATAACAGCTGATTGAGATATAATCCACATACCATAAAATGTACCCTTTTAAAGTATACAGTTCATAGGTCTTAGTTATAATTAATTTTCAACAGTTTTATTGAGATATGATGCACATACCATAAAATTTTCTCATTTAGCATGCAATTCAATGGCCTTTGTTAATAGCTTATTCACAGGGTTATGCAGCCATTGCCGCGATTTTAGAGCATTTTCATCGTGCCAAACAGAAACCCCCTTAGCCATCACCCTTCAATGTAATTAATTTTTAATGATATAAATGATCAAACAAAACTAATAAGAGTTAAAACAAAACATGGTAAAATTTGATATTCCCAAAATAATAACTTACATTGAAGATTAGAAAAAATTGGCCTGAGAAAAGTAACTGAACCTTTCTGAGGCAATCAACAAAAATAAAATTCATAAAGTCTAAAAATTTATTGTCTGAAAAATGATAGAAAAAACTACATTGACAAAATCTGGCTCTGGAGGATATGAGCCAGGAAAAATAATCAAGTTTGAATAAAATGATGCCCTCAAGAGAAAACTCACTTTGGGAAAAATATAATCAATAAAATGTGATAAGGGCTCAAACAAACCTGATTAAGGAATCAAATCTCCATTATAACACTTAAACAGAAAATAAATCATCCCAGTGAAAATAATTTTAGTGTATTAAAAATGAAAGTAAAATACATGAGAAATGATCTGATTGTGCTTATAGACAACTAATTGAGGAATGAAATTAGTTTAGTGCAAGTTAATCCACAAGATAGTCTTTAAAAAAAAGTTGGCCTATTGTTTCAGTGAGTTCATAGGTATAAAATTTGAAATAGGAATAACAGGAAGGTCTATTGGGTTGTGTTAACATGGGGCACATTAATAGTTTGTAAATCCAGCTTATTGACCAGAGAGGGGACTTCTCCAAGTATAATCAGTGAAATCTCATTTGATCCATTAGTAACAATGTTGCATTGGTTTCTTTTGGCAGGACCTCAAGGGGGAGAAGGGAGACAAAGGAGCAATGGGCAAGCCTGGACCTCCTGGACCCTCAGTAGGTCATTCAGAGTCATATTATTCCCACAACACACAAATCAGAACCTTAGTATTCACTCTGATGTATGTTTTACCTCTAAATCTTAACATTGGCTAAAACATGGTAACATTTGACCACAGAATTATCTTATGGCCACTTCTAGCCAAATCCTTCTACTGTTTTACATGCAGCCAGTGCTGCTTAACTTATGGCATCTCCAGCATCTGCTTTTTTAGCTTCTGTTCTGTAATTAATATGCATAACTAAAATTTCCCTCTGAGATGACCCATCATTTAAACATTTTTTTAAAATAGCAGAATAATCAGAAGGGACAAATTAGGCTGGGCGCGGTGATTCACGCCTGTAATGCTAGCACTCTGGGAGGCCAAGGTGGGAGGATTGCTTGAGGGCAGGAGTTTGAGAACAGCCAGAGCAGGAACGAGACCCCATCTCTACTAAAAATAGAAAAATTAGCCAGGCACAGTGGTGCATGCCTGTAGTCCCAGCTACTCAGGAGGCTGAGGCAGGAGGATCGCTTGAGCCCAAGACTTTGAGGTTGCTGTGAGCTATGATGACACCACTACGCTCTAGCCAGGGTGACAGAGTGAAATTCTGTCTCAAAAAAAAAAAAAAGGAAAGGAAAGGAAAAGGCAGGGACAAATTAGTAAAAAGCAATGTAAGTAAAAATCAATAATTCATAAAACTTGACAGTGCTCTAATTGATACAGGGACCGCCTGGGGAATCGTATGGATCTGAAAAGGGTGCTCCCGGAGAACCTGGCCCACAGGTAAATTTGGAAATTCAGTGTCATGTGCAGGCTTTATTAGTCAGGATTCAGGACTCTTTAGGTTGCAAGATTAAGATGCCCAACTCAAACTAGCTTAGATTAAAAAAAAAATTTTTTTTTAAGGTTTGGGAGGTGGAATTTATTTGTTCTGAGAACTTCAAGGCTAAAAACAGGTTTCGAGGACTTCAGAGCTGGAAACACAGGCAGGACTCTCTCTCCATCCCACTTCTGCTTCTCTCTGTGTATCAGCCTCATTCTCTCCTTTGGCAGATGTCAGGGGAGACGGGGAGAAAGAGCAACTGCAGGTTAATGGCATCCAAGGAGAAAGACAGAATCCATATATAAAATCCCAAGGAATTAATCTGATTGGCCCAGCTTGGGTCATATGTCTCACTCCGGAAAAATGCCTGTGTCCAGCTGGAAAAAGTGCTATGACTGGCCAGGCCAGCGGGGCCGTGGCTGTGATTGACAGCCCCACCAGAACCACCCGGAGTGGGGGAAGAGCAGCTCCCCAAAAGAAATGGGGCCTTGTGTGCCCAGAAGTATGAAGCAACAGGGGCCCACTACCCAACCCAGATCCATTTTGGAAAGATTTAAACACATACATTGTGTAAAAACTCTAAAAATTATACATTGGGAAAAAGTATGGGGCTTTTTCCTAAGAAAAAATGTTTAATGAACATGATTTTTAATTCTATCAGGAAGCGTAAACACCATAATAGTTAACCCAAAAGCTGTCTGCTTAGATACCACAGTATTTCTTGTATACTTACGTTTAAATATAGACACACCTGGGGTTCAGGGAATTACCCATATTTCAAATAAATAAGTTGACTGTGAACACCCCCTCTTTCTAGTCTTCCTCGTTCACTTCTCAGCTCAGGATCTCGTTGATTTTCCTTCCAAGCTGAAGATTGGGAGCACCAACTGTAGTTCAGGTTTAGCTGTTAATTTCCTTGCTTCCTTCCTTTGACTCTCTCATTTCCCATCCTTACCTGGCTTCTGCCCTCCCTGGGAAGGGAGGGATGCTGTGAGTTCTGTGATTAATAATTTTTCCTTCCAACATCTGGTAGGGGAGCCTCACTCAGGCTTTCTTGCCTGAGGTCAAGAGGAGATGATCATATCATTTAAGTTTTCCATGTTTGTAAAATTATCCATATTTTTGTTTTGTTTTTGTTTTAGGGAAAACCTGGAAAAGATGGAGCCCCAGGCTTCCCTGGCGGTGAGGTAAAGACTTGATTTGGCCCATGGATGCAATGAAAGTGTCAGCCCCCCTAGACAAAAACGGATTTTTGAGAGTCGCTGCATAGTTATAAACAAACAAAAAGCTATAGCTTTTGAAAAGTACACTCGAGAATCATAGTGTCACACCTTCAGTGCAAAGAGAGGGCATCTGAGCACAGCGTTTTTTATTATTGATCAGCGTGCCTTCTGACCCGTTTCCTTTTGTTCTCTTCTTTAGGGAGCCAAGGGCAGCAGGGGCTTCCCCGGGCTAGCGGGTGAAGACGGCATTAAGGTAATCCCCTCCGAACATCCTACCTACAGCCTTTTTAATAGGTCAGATTTTGCCTGTCCTTGTCCTTTCTCTCACACCCTGGACCTCAGTACAGGGACTGAAATCGCAGACTGCATTTAAATACCTTAGTATATTTGTTAAAAAGAAAAGAGAGATGTGGCAACTTTACACACACATTTGAACGGTGTTCTCGAGGGAACGATATGAAACTTGCTCTGTGCAGTTGAAGCTGGTTGACTTAGGCCCAGTGAGATTTCAGCTTGCCATGCGGAGGAGATGAAAAAGGCCTCTAATTGTACGAAGCATCTGGTCATTTGAGATCAAGTATAGGCTGGACGCCGTGGATCTCAACCCGTCATGACGCACTGAAAGGTTATGCTCCGTTAGCTGTGAACTGTTTTCTGCATTTCTGACGACACGTTGCAGACGTCTTTCAAACAGTTTGTGCAGGCATGTGTTGCTTAACCACAGGACATGTTCTGAGAAATGCATGGTTAGGTGAGTTTGTCACCGTGTAAACATCATAGAGTGTCCTTACCCAAGCCTAGGTGGTCCAGCCTACTACACACTACACACTTAGGCTGTACGGTGTAGCCTATTGCTCTTAGGGTATGAACCTGTACAGCATGTCGCTACACTGAATACCACAGGCAACTGTAACACAATGGTAAGTATTTGTGCATCTAAACACATCTAAACACAGAAAAGATACAGGGTAAATACAGTATTATAATTGTATGGGCCCACCATTGACTAAAATGTCATTATGTGGCATATGACCCTGTATGTAGATACATGTGTAGAGTCAAAGTTTATCCTTTACTAAGTTTTACTTCCGGTAGAATTCTGAGATGCCCTCTTGAAAGAAAGGGGGTTGGTAACGCTGGAATACAGAATTGCATACAACTCACGGCCTGGTTTTCCTGTGTGAGGACACAGGAATGTGCGATGCGTGTGAACATCTGTGACCGTGGTGGCATGAAGGAAACCTGGGGAACCACTAAAGCAACCACCACTTCTTTACAACCTTGTAGACAGGATTCCTGACCCAGATACAGGCTCTCTGGGAGAAATTTAAAGTCAGTGTCTCATTAACTTTAATTTGGGTTGCACGTGACATCTAAATAACGTTGCTTTTAGCATTAATTTATTGTTCAACTGTGCATTTTGCTTTTTAAGTATACCAAATACGTGACTACCTTTGGTTAACATAATTTGTAACTGTCTTTCCATGTAGGGATGGAAAGGGGACATTGGCCCTCCAGGATTTCGTGGTCCAGTAAGTGTGGTTAAAGACAGTATCAATGCCATGTTTGATCAAGTGCTTTAATGTATGGAGGAAATTTTGAATCACTTTCTCTCATTACCTGTTGTGATAGAGAGCCTAACATTTACCTTTTTATCAAATCAGGGCAAAAAATAGCTGTTGTCATTATTCCTCTATTTGACAAGGGGTAAAATATTTCAATTTGGTTCCTGGAATAGGGAGGACAAGAAAAGCTTTGTCTAATCAGACCTGGCCCCAGGTGATCCTGCGCCCTCGGGGTGGAGCAGGCCACTGGGGAGGACAGCTGGGAGCCAGCTCCTCCTCCCTCCACGTGGGCCTGGGTATGACAACTCCAGAGCTTTCACGTAGCAGAAGCTCACCATGGGCTCAATGCAGGGTCAGCAAAAAGCAATCATCCCAGCCCAAGTGCCACTGCAGCAGTAGTGGTCCCCTTCCCAGCGTGAACATGGATTTGATGTCAGCTCCTGACTGCATATTCTGTGACTCTGAAGCTGAAGGAGAGGAGAGAAGGGGGCCCAGGCTCTGCATGCTGGTATCTGTTCATCTCCTTCCTCAAAAGACACTGGTTCTCACATTCAGTGGGCTGAGTAGTAGTACCATGTATGACTGCACACGTTGAACAGAATGGTCCGTGGTGGCAAAACTGCCATGGGGGCAAGGGGTGTCTTGTTAAAAATGCAGTTCCCAGGCCTCCAGCCTCAGTAATTTAACTCAGTAATTGGAGGCGGGGCCTGGAAATCTGAATCTGTACATGAAAAGCAAATGATTCAAATGCACACAGCCCCTGTTTTAGGATGTTTTGTGCTGCCACAACAGAATACCTGAGACTAAGTGATTTATTAATATAAAGAACAGAAATTTATTCCTCGCAGTTCTGGAGGCTGAGAAGTCCAAAATCAAGATGCTGGCATTTGGTCTGGAGAGGGCTTTCTTAGCTGCATTCTCCCTGGGCAGAGGGCGGAAGGCAAGGCTGCTCTTCTAAAATGACCTTAATCCCAGCAACAAGGGAGAAGTCCTCATAGCCTAATCACCTCTTACAGGTCCTACCTCTTAATACTATCACAGTGGCAGCGCCTGAGTTTTGGAGGGGCCACATTCAAACCATAGCAGTCCCAAAGTGCTTTAATAGAGTTGCAGGGAAGATTAAAGGGGCTATTTTGTGAAAGCACTTAGCACAACGCCAGCACTTGGCAGGTGCACACACATCATTACAGACTTTGTGGTAGAGATTATTATGTAATGTATTATTTTTAATTTTTGTGATTTTATATGTATTGCTTAATCACAAGGCTCTTGTTACCTCATCTTCAAAGAAGTCAACAAAGTAGTTGGCCCATGCAGCATATGAAAAAACAAAACAAGAGTTTTGGCCCGGCACGGTGGCTCGTGCCTGTAATCCTAGCACTCTGGGAGTGCAGGAGGATCGCTTGAGCCCCGGGAGTTTGCAGTTGCAGTGAGCTATGATGATGCCACTGCACTCTAGCCTGGGCGACAGAACAAGACTCTGTCTCAAACAAAACAAAACAAAACAAAACAAAACGCTAAGAGTTTTAAAAAAAACCTTTGGACTCCCATCTTCATTCCTTCAAGATAAATCTACTAAATGCTAAGTAAAATCTATCTGCGCTTTAGAGGAACTAGCCGTCCTCACTTGTTGTGTGTTTTCTTATGCTCAATTCCCTATAACTCTGTTTGCAGCTACAACTAACTTCAAAAGAAATTCTGCTTAGGACGTAAATGGTCAAGGAGACCAGCAGTAGGTCCACTGTGCTGGAAACATTATTCCTTGATTCTTGAGGGTCAGTGGTGCCCTGGAATTTAAAGAAATAATAAATCCAGTATTTTTTGATGTGTGAGTCCCACCATACTTGGAAATACCTTTAGTCCATCAGGACCAGCATTTTTAAAAAGTGAAATAGTATAGAATAAAAAGTTTCAGGGTTGGTCCTATGGTGTAATGGTAAGCCGCTCTTTTGTGAAACTTTAATTTTTTTCATAGATATGTATGTGTGTCTGTACGTGCATATGTAAATGTGGGTGTGTGACCTGGGTCACATCATAAAATGTATTTCTAATTGAAAGCCTGTGAGATATATAATATCATGATACCAGAAAGGTCTACTTTTTCTTTACATTTATTCATCTACATATACATGACTACCATATTCCTGCTAACATATAAACCTATAAATTCAAGAAAATAAGGAAGGTATCTTTTTGGCCAAAATGAAGAAATTGAAGTAATTGCATTTGATGAGCTGTTGATAAATAGCTACCCTTTCTCTTTATTCATTTCTTTCTCCTTTAAGACAGAATATTATGATGCATACCAGGAAAAGGGAGATAAAGGAATTCCAGGCCCACCAGGGCCCAGAGGAGCTCGAGGCCCACAGGGTGAGAATAAAGCATTTGCTGAATATTTTTCTGGTTTTCTTTCAAAAGAATAAACAGCATGTGCTTGATTTTTTGATTCATATTTTCATTTTGCAAGTGGCCTACCAGGAAGATAATCAAATGATCTGTATGTCTTAATAGCAAAGCATGAAGTTCAAGACTGGCAAGAAAACTCATGGGAGGGCAGGAGAAGGGAGTATCAGGAATGAGCAGTCTCAGTGGGATTAGAGAAAATGGAGACCCTGAAACGCTGTAACTTGAACAAATCCATATAGATGCTTACCAGGTGGTACTGAAGCCCTGGTTTCCTGACTCCTGGAACAATGATCTGTCCTTGATACCATGAATTCACATCACATTCACTTATATTGTATCACTTTTGAAAGATTTGAACATTCTAGGCCAGTAGTACCCATCTCTGGCTACATATTAGAATCCCTGGGAACTGCTAAGTAATGACCTTGTCAAGGTCCCACGCTGTGATTCTGATTTTGTAGTCCGGGTGAAGGCCCTGGACACTGGTAAACTGTAAAAATTCCCAAGATTGTTCCAATGGGCAGCCAGGATTGAGAACCACTCTGATCTGGATAAATTATTAATATAAACAAGATTTTCAAAGAAGAATTTTACTTAAGAGAATAAAATATCCCAGTATATTTGAATAAAATGACAGATAAATACAGACATTGATATAAATTTTTAAAAATATGATATATTTACTATAAATCATATATATATATATATATCTCTCTCTCAAAGAATTAGAATGTAATGGAATGTTACCTTTAGAAGTGATCCAAGATAGAAAACCAGACCAAACTACAAATCCTGGATGTTTCTGGCAGTGTTTGATTTTCTTACATCTGAACTCCCAGCAAAATACTGAACACAGAGCAGGCTCTTAGTAAATCTCTGCTGAATTATGTGAAAATGATAAGGTGGCATAATTTACTTTTGAGTGTTAGACTTGTAAGATTAGTTTCCTCTTGGAAGTTTGTCTAAATAAGTGAAGTTTTCTAATATCTGTGTGAGAGTAGGAAAAAAGTATGAAAACTCTGAATTATTAATTATTATGATGTGGCCATCCAAGATCTCAAAAGTGGATAAGGTAGCATTTATATCTTTGTGAGCGATTAATTAATATCATGTATTCCCAGGTCCTAGTGGTCCCCCCGGAGTTCCTGGAAGTCCCGGTAGGTCCATATTTCTTGGGGTACAAATAGAAATGCTATTACAAAAGAAAATACACTGCTGCCTATGAAGTTTGCAATATTTACATAAGACGAATGTTTCCCTAATTGATCTAAAAGTGTTTCCAGCTTTTTAATGGTTATCTTTGAACCTACAGTGGAAAAGGAAGCAGAATTGATACAAAGTGATATAGAAATGCTCTTTTTTTACTTTTCAGCAGTTTTAACTAAGTATAAATGCCTTATCATCAGGAAATTTTCACAGTTGGGGGTGTGGGCAGAGGCCTTGAACACAGAGGAGGCACAGAGATAGAAAACAGTAATGTTATGGTAATTAGGTTGGTTAAAAATGATAATTTTCATCACAAGTTGCATAAGGATACCCAGATTATACTTTTTCTGTAAGTCTGAAACTTCAGTCCGTGAATCATTAGAGTGTTTACCTTTTGAGAGAGGAGGGGGAAGAGACCGAGACCGGGATGGGTCCGCAGGGGCCCATCTCTTGTAACTGTTCTGTGCTCTTTTTAAAGGAAACAAGACAGAGAGAAAAGAGCAAAGATTTGATAAACCAGTGTGGCAGGTGCCCTGCCATTGATTGTATTTTTCTCTGTACAATGTTGTATATTAAATTACTTCATAATTTGAAAATGAATTAAAGTTAAGCAGATTACAGAATCATATGAGTACCATTATGAATAATATAATCCCACTGTAAAAAAATAGATACAGAAATAGATAAGTACCATATGTACCTGTATATGCTTGGAAAAAATATACATCAAACTGGTAACAGTGGATTCTCTTGAAGTTGGAATGGGGCAAAAAGATATTTTAGACTTCAAGGCAAAGATTAAGGAATACCTTCCCCCTGTCAGGTCTCTAACTAACGAATGAATAGGCTCCTTTAAGAAGCAAATGAGTAAAAAATTACAAAGCTCTGGTTCCATAAGAAATTTAGGATTGTTTTTTCTATTTTTGTGAAAAATAATATTGGTATTTTGATAGAGATTGCATTGAATCTGTAGTTTGCCTTGGGTAGTATGATCATTTTAACAATATTGAGTCTTCCAATCCACATGGGATGTTTTCCCATTTCTTTGTGTCCTCTTCAATTTCTTTTGTAAGTGTTTTATAGTTTTCCTTGTAGAGGTCTTTCACCTTCTTGGTTACATTTATTCCTAGGTGTTTTATTTTTGCGTGTGGCTATTGTAAATGAGATGGCTTTTTGGATTTCTTTTTCAGCTAGTTCATTATTGGTGTACAAAAATGCTACTGATTTTCATACGTTGATTTTGTATCTTGCAACTTTACTGAATTTGTTTATCGGTTCCAAGAATTTTGGGGAGAGTCAAGGGCGAAGAGAGATGGTTAACGGGTACAAACGTACAGTTAGATAGAAGGAAAAAGTTCTAATGTTTGATAGCAGAACAGGGTGACTATAGTTAACAACAATGTATTGTGTATTTCAAAATAACTGGAAGAGAGGATTTCAAATGTTCCCAATATGTAGAAATGATAAATACTGAGGTTATGGAGACCCTAAATACCTGACTCGATCATTGTACATTCTACATACGTAACAAAATTCCACAGGTATCCCATAAATATGTATGAATATAATGTATCAAAATAAAATAAGATAAAAATTACAAAGCTCTGAAACATATCAATTAGAAGAATTTGCTTTTATGCTCAAATAATAAGACATAATCAGATATTACCCCTGCTGGTTTCTCAGCCCTTTGGTGGTGACATTTCTGTACTTAATAGTTAAACTATCTGCAAAGCAGAGATCGGAGACTGCCCCCTCCTCACATCCTTGCCATTTTAGGATTGGGATGGGTTTTGTTTTGCCTGGCCTGGCTTCTCCCAGGAGATGCCTCCTCCCCCAGCATGGCCTTTTATACCTGAGACATTGGCAGGGAAAAAGTCCAATTACAACTTTCTCTCTTTCTCATTGAGGGCACTGAAAGGTAGGCATCCTCTAGTCTCTAATAAAACATATCTACCAAGCAAACATGTATCGAAGCATTCCTGGTGAATCCTTTTAATAAAAGGACTACAGTGCATCTCAAACTCTGTTTCAGTTCCTTGCAATAAGTTACATAAATTATCTTGTGGGAATGGAGTGTTCTGTGCTTTGCTGTACTGTGGTTATTTAACAAGGCCACAGATAAAGGAAACAAGGATATTCACTTTTTATTTTATATGCTTGATGTACCTCTCAATTGTGTAACTTTTAAAAATAAGAATAAATCACATTGCCCTTGAAAAAATAAATATATATATATATATTTGTCAGGAAAAAAGTTAAAATACAATAAATTATTATTTTCTCCAAGGACCATCAAGGCCTGGGCTCAGAGGAACCCCTGGGTGGCCAGGCTTGAAAGGAAGAAAAGGGGAACGCGGTCCCCCAGGACAGAATGTAGTGGGGCCTCCAGGGTCCCCGGGTTGTCCTGGTTCACCAGGCCGTACAGGACCACCGGGACCGCCAGGACCACCAGGTAAAGATTCGTAATGGGGCCCCTTTTGTGTACAGTGCCCAGTGACAGATGTGGGCAAATCAGGACCGATGAACTCTACTCACAGCTTGGCCACGAGTCTGTGTGGTTTTTATGAGTTGTCTTTCCAATGGCGTTTCCTTTCACTAAAACTGTCTGTGAAAGAAAACTATGGTAGAATGACTACTTTGCAAATGTAGCAAAGTCTTCCCCACGTTCTCCAGAGAACAGAGCGGGAGGGATAGACCGAGGGAGGGAAGCAGGGAAGCAGGGTGGCTGTGAAGTTGGCTTTGGCCAACTACAACTGCTTGTTCAGCCCCTGGAGAATAGCTCCCAAGAAGCCTGTCTCGGGATAATCTGTTCCAGGGGAGAAAAAGGCAAAAATGTATCCACCAGCTCCCATTTCCCACGGGCCAAAGGGGTCGAAGATTTGCCCCACAGGACAGGACTAATTCCCCCTACACACACACACACACACACACACACACACACCCAAGCTGTGTTTGAGTGGTCCCCAGGACAGCCCATACCTTGGTATCAGCAAGGAAGTCCCAGGGCAGGAAGTCAGAAATGTGCCTGTTAGGGGAAAAGGGTCAGAGACCACAGGGCTGTGGCCCACAAGACTTGAAGGGTGCCCTGAGGTTCTGACACAGGCATCTGTTCCTTTCCATCTCCCTGCAGAGCTACTTAGCATTCTGTGCTGGTGCATAGGTACAGCAGGGCCTCATATTGCCTTGTCTTCCTCAGTTTTCCCTATAAGAATGAAAGCTCTTTGAGGTCACGGATTGTGTCTTTTTTACTATTTTAAGCCCAGTGTGTAGCATGGGGGCTGGAACACTGTAGGAACTCAAATATTTGTTGAATTAAGCATGAAATGAATATGAAAATGTACTGAGTATACACACAAATGTATAAATGTATAAGTATTCATATAGGCCTACATTAAGTAATAAACTGCCATCAGATTGTACTGTTTAGAGATGGCTATCCAGGTATCTTAAAGACACAGAAAACTAGAACCCAGATAGTCATTCTTTTCATAGTCAAGAAGATACAATATGACTCTTACCATGTTCCAATTAAATTAAATATTTCCACTATTACCTTGTTGCTGTGAAATTTGGGGCAGCTATAGGCACTGTTTTTAAATATTTAGTTTTCTCAGCATTGCCTTCAACCTAATATTTAAAATGGCAAGAGCAAAACTTAGATCACAGAATACAATTTACCAGTGTAAGAGAATTAGCTGCTCGTTGCAATATTTCAGTAGCAGATAACATGGAAGACTTCAAACAGCTTTCTTAGAGAGCTGCTTTAGGAGTGACAAACTCAATTGATATGGTCAAAAAATGAGGAGAAAACAAATGAGACCATAAGTCAGCATCCATTTTTTCACTTGATATGTATTAATTATCTATAATACATCGGGAATATACAATGTATCCAAAACACATAGAGGAATAAGATTTGATTCTTTGCCTCAAGATGCTAAAGAGATTGTCTTGGAATAATTGGAAACAACTGAATAAGATAATGTGACGATTATGTGGCAAAAATATCATATAATGAGATTTCAAAAGCAACTACATAGGTCTCAGAAAGTAACACATCTATGTAATGTGAAGGGAAGAGCCAGTCCACATGTCCACATGCGTCAGCCTTCTCAGTTGCAAATAAACTTCTGAAGTTTCAGCAAAGATGGGAGAGATGCATATAAAATAATGCATATGTTAAAATACATAATAAATTAAAAAGAAAACACAAATAAACATTGTCTTTGGTGTTGCGTTTTTATAGGTGACATCGTTTTTCTCAGGGGTCCACCTGGAGATCAGGGACTGCCAGGCTATCTAGGGGCTCCAGGAATTCCAGGAGTTGATGGGCCCAAAGGTTGGTTCAGTCAATGGTGTTATTCTAGTAGAATAAGCCATTTTCATCACTGTTTTTTCCCCATGAGACAACAATGATGATTCCCAAACAATAGCCAGTCAGGGATGGCTTCTTTTCCGAAAAAATTTATCTAAAAGTATTCATTTATCTGTAAATCAATAACGTATTTAGCACCCATGCAATAACTATCAGATATCCTTAGAATGTGAGTTTTCACCTGGGTGCAAGGAAAGAAACACTGAAATAAATGTTTTATGTTAGACTCTTGGAATTTTCTCCCTCAGAACTCTACAGTTCAGTATAGTAAAGTAAGTGGATCTATAATAGATGAATTATTACTAATATGCACAATGTCTTAGATGATTTTCTCTGCATAAAAAACATTTAAATGTAATAAATGATTGTGTGGTTGGAAAATATCTGTCGTTTCTGAGGACTCAGTGTGGGTTCATAAGTAACACAAACGTGCTCTGTTGCAGGAGACCTGGGCCTGCCATGCACACAGTGCCCTTATATCCCAGGGCCTCCCGGCCTCCCAGGACTGCCAGGTCTACATGGTGTAAAAGGAATCCCAGGTATGGACAATTTGCACACAAGTGTTTTTGCAAGCACAAAAGGATCAATATAGTGGGAGATTTAAAAAAATAAAGGTGTTAAATTGCTGGATGTCATGATGTGGTTTACATGAACTTGGAGAGAGAGTTTCAAAAACATATACTCTATTAACATAAAGTCATCCCAAATCCAATAAAAGCTGTTAGTTTTCCCTGTTGCATTTTAGTTGCAGAACTCTAGCAAAGTATTGTGTTAGCCAGGAATTGTCGACACGGATTCCTACAGGGAACCAGCAAGTAGCTGAAAGCAGTGAAGCAGCCGTACTAAACACACACCGCTTTTTTCTTCCATAAAGAAATGAACTCTCTCCCTTTTTTCCTCAAAAGACACGACGCTTCCCAGTCCATTTTTTCATGTTCCCACTTTTAATGGAGTCATGGGAATAAGCAGTACTTCCCTTTCTCTTTAAGGATACAAGTGCTATAAAAAATCACAACATCCTCAGTGCTGGGGACAACACGTGAGGACTGCAGCAGGCAGAAGGCACAATTAGATGGACCGGCAGGGTTATGGTTACTTGTCAGCATGTCAGGCCCTGTGTTAATGAATCTTCCAACTTTTCATGAGAAGAAAGAAATCTGAATTTTTATCTGAAATCTCATGATTTTTTTTGTTAGCCATTAAATCAACTTTTGAAGGGAAACAACATTTTATAGCCAACGTTCTGAGGACTAAATTAAGCATGACTCACAGGCCTTCTCTTGACAACTCTGTGCCAGACCAGGACTCTCCACCCCAACCCCGTGCTCCTGGCTGTCACTGCCTCTGCTTGTCAACTGTCCCTTCCTTGGTCATAGGACTGGCCATGGGCTGAACCCTGAAGTACAAGAAGTTTCTATTTATTGGTTGGGTTCCATGATACCACACGCACTGTTGGTTCTGCCATCAGTACCTTGGGCTCAAGAAACCATCACGGAGTTATTTATCATTAACTAACAAGAGTTCAAGTCACAGAGTCCTTGGCCAGTGTGCTGGGCACTAAGTGTCCTCTGTGCCTCCATTCCTTTAGTTCTCACTTCAAGGCTAAAAGTAAGTGCCATCATCAACCCCATGGGACAGATGAGGAGGTTGAGGCGTATAAGATGACTTAGCTCATAGATGGCAGAGCTCAGACTCGAATCTGCACATTCTCCTCCAGAGACATGCTCTTGCTCTCCACGCTGATGGCCCTTGATTGCTGCACTGTTGCTTGTCCCCTCAGGGGCTGCTGTTTGGGACGAGTTAATGCAAAGGTCTACCTGGCAACCGGATGGGAGAGGTTATATGTTATCACTATCTGGTCGATATTTGCATTGGCTCAGGGTCTTCTGGGAGGCTGGGTCTCAGTCCAAAGAAGAAAGGCTACTGGTGGCAGCTGTGGGCACCACAGCCAACCAAGGGAGGACATATACTTGGGCAGGGATCTCAGATCCCACCCTCTTCTCCTTTATAAAAGCCTCTGCTGCTTTGCCATCGCTGCCACTGCTCAACGCCCTAAGAGGGAAGGAGGGGCAGAGAGGTGGCTGTTCCTCATCGAGCTCCTATTCAGTGCCCAAGTCTCTGGGGAAAATATTCTATTAAAACAAAAACTAAAAAGAAGGGAAGAAGGGAGGGAAAGAAGCAGAAAAAGAAGAAAAGATAAGAAACCATTATTTTCCTACATTCCGCGAGTCCACCTGTGGCCCAAGGTGAGCGGCATACTGATGAACCAGCTTGATAATTGCATTATTGTATTTTCCTTAACTTCTCTACATTTGGCATATCCACATATGGCTCAAAGGAGATGTAGAAGCAGTAAAATGGTTTGGATTACTATATCCAGTCTCAATATCTTGCAAAAAATAGAATCTGAATAAACATTTGTTGGTGAACTAACAGGAGACCCATCTAAAAGATTGTCTAAAGGGATTATCTTTACAGAGATCTTTAAATACCCATGGGAAGTATTAATAAATGATGGTTCCCTCACACGATAGACTACTATGTAGCCATTTAAAATGAAGCTATAAATCTATACTTTTTGACATATGTATAGTATGATTCCAAAATAATGTGCATATGAGTCTTGTGAATTTATGGATATAAAGATGTATGACTAATATACATTAAAATTTAGCAAACATTACCTTCTGGTGGTAGATTTGTGGGTGATTTTTAGTCTCTTCATTCTGTATAATGTTCTTTAAAATTACTTTTAAATGTGCTATAAAATTACTTTTACAAGTAATATATGCTCAGAAAAAATAAATGTATAATCTTAAAATTACAGAGATGTGAATTTTAAAAAGCTAAGATTTGAGTTATTTTTTACATTATCACTTATTCCAGTTATTTACTCCCATTCTCTTATTGCATTGTTTGTTTTATAATAGAAATCATCTTTCTTTCCTCATAAGAAAACACCCAATTTTCTCCACACATTGCATTCCCCTGGCTGCTCGGGGTCGGTGTTCCACATATGGTGTCTATGAGCAGGTACTATTCATTGCTTTGCAGGAGGGCAAGGTGCAGCTGGTGTGAAAGGAAGCCCGGGGTCCCCAGGAAGTGCAGGTCTTCCAGGATTTCCAGTAAGATTTCATGGTTTTAAAGCTTTAGCTTCAATTTGAAAAACTGTCAAATATGGTTGCACCACACTTAGGTGCCTGGCAAACAGTAAGTGCTTAATAGATACTTGTTGACTAAATGAATAAATGAATGATGTGCAAATGATTAAGCAAATGAATTAATGAATTTATAAATCATTTAAAATGATATCAGAGCCAGATCAGTGACAGCCTGGGGCTGAGAGTGGGAACAGGGATTAACTGTTCCCTGGACTTGAGGGGATTTGGGGGGATTTGGGGGAACAATGGGAAAGCTTTAACCACTGACTGTGGTGATTGTGGCCTGATTCCACAAATGTACTAAAAATCATTGAAATTTACTCTTACAAAGAATGAATTTTATGGCATGTAGATTGTATGTCAGTAAGTCTGTTAAAATTAAAATCTTGATTATCATGGTGATATACTCTTAATTCAAATTATTCAGAGAGGCTTGTTAAAATTTACCAACATTCAAGCATAATCTGAGTTGATGATTATTGTATTGAATCATATTATTGTGTGGGTTGCATTGAATTGTACTGTCTAACTGAATCCTTTTCCAGTTTTGGAAGTAAAAATGAAGCAAAACAAACAAAATGCTTGGAATAATATTTGTGGGCCAAAGAAAGTGTGTTTAAAAAAAATCCACGTTCCCTAAAGTTCAAAAGACCTTGTTGACACTGTTTCTAAGATTGATGAGGGAGAACTCTATCATAATTCAATGCAGAGTCTTTTTCTGTACTCCCCTAGGGGTTCCCAGGTGCTCGAGGTGACCCAGGACTTAAAGGAGAAAAAGGTGAAACTCCTCTGCCTGAGGGACAAGTGGGTGCCCTGGGGGAACCGGGGCTCAGAGGGCATCCCGGGAGAAAGGGCTTGGACGGAATTCCTGGGACTCCGGGAGTGAAAGGATTACCAGGACCTAAAGGCGAACCGGTTGGTATTTAGCTGCTTTTTTTCAAATTACCCTCCCTATAAATGAAGTGAAGTGCTCTGAAGTTAAGAGATAAAGTGATTTCCTTTCAAAAAATGGTTGGCCACTCAGCACAGTTTATCACTCTAACTGCAGAATGAGGCATCTTCAAATTAGCAGGAACCACCCAAGCAAATATTCATAAGTACTTTGACAAAATAAATAGGTAGCATTCAATGATTTAGCCTAAGTATAATTCAATATTGATAATGACCCTGTCTTATGCACAAGTTACAGTTTTATATTTGTATCAAATGAGTTTATGGAGAAATTCAGAAAACTACTAATGGAATGTTTTAGTAAATATTTTGGGTGTAGTGTCCATTCTTTTATGTAAAAATAAATGCATGAAGACAGCATGCTTTGGGGTATGGTAGTCAAATAAAGAGACCAATTTTAAAGTATATAAGCTTCTGCAGATCCAATCCCTTTTCACAGGATAGAATTTCTCACATGTTTGAGAGGTAACACCTACCAGGATCTGTTTTAACAGGTCCTAGAGTAAGTAAGAGGTTGAACACCTCTCATCATAATGTATCCATGAGAGGTTTGCAAGGCATGCTGCCCAAACTATTCTACAAAATGCCAGTTTTTCTCAGAGTTAATCTGTGTTATCCAGTATAAAGTGTCCCACCTCAAACAGGTTTGGGGAAACTCAGTAAACAAATTTCAAGATTCATTTGCAGACCCTTTAATATCAGAATCTGAATTGTGATATTAAAAAGGGTCAACATGTAGACATGGTACACAGTCTTCCCTAAACCTTTCTGTTGACAGAACACATTTTGGCTGGGAGCATCGCAGGACCAGTTTCTCAGATCCTACTTTGGCAAACTCCTAGGCTGTTCACTTTGTGACAGTCATGCTTATAAAGGGACAGTGTTAGAATTCTGTTTTTCTACTATTAATAGAGTTCATATGATGCCCCCATTTGCATCTCACTAATTTTTATTAGTTTTGATAAAGATGACCTAGACAGCAAAAGAGAGGAAATAAAGAAGGTGATTTTTTGACTCTTACACTCTGTCATTATAAAAAAAAAAAAAAAAGGAGAAACACCACCTAGCCAGGAAGATATTGAACAGTGAATCAAGTCCTGGGGGGCATGTTGGGGAGAAGGTGCTTCAATTTTGTCAAATTCAACTTCTTTAAAAATACATAGCTCATTTTTAAAGTTACAGTGTATACATTTTTTTCAAAAAAAAAAAGAGTAGATATTTCATGAGAAAAAACTAACACAGGTGGAATATCTTCTTTGTAATGAAAATGTCTGGTGAAAACCACACAAATAAAGGTTTTATTTTAGAAATGTAACATTAGCAAGAATATCACCTTTAAAGCCATTTGAACTCTTGGCCAATTTGAACTTAGCAACAATTTATGCACTTGGAACTGTCTTAAGTCCCTCTTGAGAGATCCTGCAATGACATGTCTCCCATAGGAGAACAGGCACTAAACCTAAGTTCGAATTCCGAAGGGCATAAAACAGCATAAAACCTTCAGTGCTCTTATTTTAGTAATAATTCCCATCAGGCCGGGCGCGGTGGCTCACGCCTGTAATCCTAGCACTCTGGGAGGCCGAGGTGGGCGGATCGTTTGAGCTCAGGAGTTCGAGACCAGCCTGAGCAAGAGCGAGACCCCATCTCTACTAAAAATAGAAAGAAATTATATGGACAGCTAAAAATATACATAGAAAAAATTAGCCGGGCATGGTGGCACATGCCTGTAGTCCCAGCTACTCGGGAGGCTGAGACAGGAGGATCCCTTGAGCTCAGGAGTTTGAGGTTGCTGTGAGCTAGGCTGACGCCACGGCACTCACTCTAGCCTGGGCAACAGAGTGAGACTCTGTCTCAAAAAAAAAAAATAATAATAATAATAATTCCCATCAAATGCCAACTGCTTTTTAATTCAAGCTCTTCTCAATGACATCCTAGCTAGCATTCATGCTTGGGGTATGATTAACCTGTTGTAAGAAGATGCTGGAATGAAACACTATCCACATTCCTATCGTCACAGGCGCCACGTGGTGAGAAGAAAGACCAGGGTCCTCCAGGCCATCCTGGCTCCCCTGGGTCCCCAGGACCTGCAGGACCAGCTGGACCAGCTGGACCACCTGGCTATGGACCCCGGGGAGAGCCTGGTCCAAAGGGCACCCAAGGACTTCCTGGAGCCCCTGGACCACCCGGAGAAGCCGGTTGGTTAGTTTTCTTTCCAGTCCTGTTTTCCTGTGGGATGGGTTGATGGTTCCTAGAGCTAAGGAAGCTCCTCCAAGACGAATGAAAATATAGAGACTTGCTTCTAACAAATAGAAATGTCAATTCATCGACACTGGGAAAGAACGTATAGGATATGGTAGAGAAAATCTATTTTTACTTGTTACTGGGCAATTCAACTGACATTTCCTAGGATAGTCTATCTCTATTACCGATATAAGTACATAGAATGAACAGATCCTAAGTGATGAGAGGAAGTCAGTTACGATAAACATAATGAAGAAAGGGGAGGGAAAAACCTGCGAAACTGATCTTGAGGAGCCTCTTCCAGGCCTCAAGAGCCCACTAGTGTTGTTGCAAATTTGGTCTTTTTGGTCCACAACTCAATAGGCAGGTTATAAATAAAACTTTATTTTATTTATGTCTAAGACAAATGATGCAAAGTTGTCTGGTAATAGTTTTAAAGAAAGTCCAAGTAGCTTTTGAGATGCACATAAACTGAACATAGCTCTGGATTCAAGGGGAATCAGGTCCTTAATGTTTGTCTGTGGCCAAAAGTATGGAAAGAGATGAGAATAGCAGGATACCGACAGGTTTAAGCAAACAATGCCACTGTGATCATTTTTTACATCTCAAATCATTTCAAAGGGTAAGACCCAATAAATCTGTGGTATCCAAATCATTTTTTATCTTTTTCTTATTTTATTTTTTTCTTTTCTTAAGAAAAATTTCTGCTCACTATGTTGCTCAGGCTAGAGTGCAGTGGCATCATTATAACTCACAGCAACCTCAAACTCCTGGGCTCAAGCAATCCTCCTGCCTCAGCCTCCCAAGTAGCTGGGACTACAGGCATGCGCCACCATGCCCATCTAATTTTTCTATTTTTTGTAGAGATGGGGTCTTGCTCTTGCTCAGGCTGGTCTTGAACTCCTGGCCTCAAGCAATCCTTCTGCCTCAGCTTCCCAGAGTGCTAGGCTTACAGGCATGAACCAAATCATTTTTTAGTATCTCCCTCATCAGTAAACCGGAGTGTACTTCCCCATCTTATTCATATTATAAATCGTATGTATCATTTCTGTCTTTATATCTGTAAATCTTATTTTATGACTCTTACTATATATATAATAAATATATATATATTTATTTACTTTTCTCTACATCTTACTTTGGAGGCTGCAGAGAAAAATAAATCTAATCCCAGGATTAGCAAACTATGGTGGCCCACAATCCAAGTCTACCCCATGACCTGTTTTTGTGTGGCCCACAAGCTATGAATGGTTTTTAAACTTTTGAATAATTGAAAAAAATTATTTAATAATAATTTGTAATATACAAAAGTTATATGCAATTCAAATTAGTGTTCATAAATAAAGTTTACTGGAACACAGCCACACTTAGTTATTTATGTGTTGTCTCTGGCAGCTTTTGTGCTACAGTGGCAGAGTTGAGTAGTTGAATAGATGTGGACCACAAAGCCTAAATTATTTACTCTCTGGCCCCTTATAGCAAAAGTTTATTGACTCCTGTTCTAATCCATCATCAAATGCTCTTCTGTTCTTTGGAACCCCTTGTCATGAAATATATCATTAAATTTTTCCCATCACACACTGTAAACCTATTTATTTTCTATATGGACAATACTTACCACTGATATGTTTTTAATGTTGGCTACTGTTTTTCTGTTGGCCACTGTGGTCAGAACATTATCTAAAATCCTTACCTGCTGCGGTAGACATTGTTTCCTCCAAGACAGAATGAGGAATTTATCAGAGAGGTTAAGAAAAGTGTCCAAGCTCACAGATCTTACAGCAGAGCCAAGATTCAAACACACATGGTCTTAACCACATCAAAACTTACTGTTTTGTTCAATATATCGTGCTGACTTCCTGTGAAAACTAGTCACCTAATAAATAGCCTATCAGTATTCACTAACATTTAAACTTAATTCCATATTATCAGTTTTTTGGAATAGGCTTTCTTTCACTAGACCAGCATGTTGGACTATTAATTAAAACAAGGCTTAGACAATAGTATATACTTACAATATTTATTAATTGACTAAGAAAGTTTCTCCGTGCTGGTCATCCTTAAGCTAGCTTCGAAGCCTGTGGAAGCAGAGACTAATTTTTATTTTGCTTGGGATATGTTTATAAACCCCGTATAATCAAATTTTCCCCTATCATCTAAGGAAATCTTCAGTGTGCACCCTGATCTTATGATCACAAATTTACTTAAGGTCCTAGGGGAGATTTCAGTGTGTCAACGCCAGTTCCAGGCCCCCCAGGACCTCCAGGGCCCCCTGGCCGTGCCGGCTCCCGAGGTCCACCCGGTGAGTATCCCCTTTGCCAAGTCTCGTGCATGACATCAGACAGTACCCTGACTCTCCTGGAAAAATACTGTCCCACCATAAGTTAAAACTATGTTCATTGCTTTCAAAAGAGAGCAGAGGCCAGAGCCCTGCCAGATAACAAGCAAACAGGCAGGGGCTTACTGGCATTCTCTGAGGTTCTCCAAATTATTCCTGCTGGTGCTTCTGCTATAAAAGTTCCGAAGGAGAACTGATATAATGACTTAAGAGGAATTCTAGAGGAGAACAATCTACATGGAGTGTCGTGGGGAGGGGAGAAAGCAATGTCTGCCCATTGGCAATGAATCAGGATATTTCCCATAGCATCTTCATTGGAAAACTTAATCTCTTTGCCAGTATGATCTAAAACTGAATTTTGCATGCATGGAAGGAGACTTATAAAGTAAAAGATATCTAGAATATTTCCTTTTAGGAATTAAGTTATATTTTAAAAACTCTTTGCAGCTCCTAATGATTAGTTCATTGGATAGGGGTGTGAATATACAGTTGGGGTTATATTAAAGTTATTCCTTAATTTTCCAGAAGGGCTAGGAAGACACAGAGAACTTAGACATTTTCTTTTAAAACAAGATGCAGTGCAACCTAAACATTTGTACCTCCATCATATGCTGAAATAAAAAAAAAAAAAAGATGCAGGCAAGTTGCTGATGCGGAGGGGTATGTGTCTGTGTTTTTAAGGCATCCCTGGATCCATGGGAAGGTGTGGTGATCCTGGTCTTCCTGGGCCTGATGGTGAACCAGGAATTTCAGGAATTGGATTTCCTGGACCACCTGGACCTAAGGGTAAATTTAAAAATTTTAAAACATAAGGTTCATTGTTGATATTTAGAAGGTATAGGTATAAATAAATTGAATAAAATAGAATATAAAGATATAAATATAATATATGATATAAAGTGAATAAAATAAGAAATATCCATAATATCCTTTAAAATGTTATATTTCCAAGTTTTAAATAGGGGGAAAAAAATCTTACAATAATGTTAGGTGAAAAGGCAGAATTCACATTGATTTATGCTATCTTATCTCAATTGCATTTTTAAAAATGCATAGGCCGGGCGTGGTGGCTCACGCCTGTAATCCTAGCACTCTGGGAGGCCGAGGTGGGCGGATCGTTTGAGCTCAGGAGTTCGAGACCAGCCTGAGCAAGAGCGAGACCCCATCTCTACTAAAAATAGAAAGAAATTATATATGGACAACTAAAAATATATATAGAAAAAAATTAGCCGGGCATGGTGGCTCATGCCTGTAGTCCCAGCTACTCGGGAGGCTGAGGCAGTAGGATCGCTTGAGCTCAGGAGTTTGAGGTTGCTGTGAGCTAGGCTGACGCCACGGCACTCACTCTAGCCTGGGCAACAGAGTGAGACTCTGTCTCAAAAAAAAAAATAAAATAAAATAAAAATGCATAAAAAACTACTGGAAGGAAATTCACCAAAAAGGTAAATAGTGATTCTTCTTGATTGTGAGATCATAAGGTTTTTTTTTTGTTACTTCTTAATAAATGTCCGCACTTTTTATATTTATACATTTCTTCACTTTATATATTTCTTTTTTTAATAAGAAAGGAACTTTAAATTACAAATAGCTGATTTCCTCATACATTCCCAAATAGATTACGGAAGTTATTTTCCTTTAGAAAAAAAATGTTGTTTCTTCTCAAAGAGGAAACTCTCCAAAAAAATCCAGATGTTGAGAGCTGACGCTCCCCACTGACAAGTACATCTAAGTCCCACCCAGGATGACATATGAATAACCTCAGTCCCTGAGTTGTCACACAGAACTGAAGGTTTTATGATAATTTAATGTTGGTTTCAATATTATTTAAAATGCTTGTCAAAATATAATCCACTTTTGGTGTTTCATCTCTTGGATTAATAAGTCATCAATGTTTATTATATACAAATTCTGCCAAAATATGAGAATACTGATTTCAGTTTATGAGTATTTTAAATGGAAAACATAATCACATTTCTTATATGGTCTTTGAGTCCAATGTCTTGAATTTCTTCCTAATAATCTGAGAATTAATGGAGCCTAGCTGGTATTTTTACTTAGTTCTTCTTGGACCCTGCATTAATAAGTGACTAGCTTTGTAACTCTATGCGTTCACTCTCTGGAAGAGAGTGTAGACTATGGGAATGAGAACTAGCCTAAGAGCACCTTCAAAGTGGAGATTTACAATTTCGCAATGGAATCCAATGAATCCCACGAGCTAACTGTGAATTTAACATTGGTCAAATTAGGGACAGAAAGGAACTCTCTGAATGTAGCCTTGCTTCACCAGGGTTTCTTCTTCTGAACCACAGAGCATAGAATATGATGTGTGACTCTTTCCTCAATTATCCTGTTATTACTATTAATATAAATGCATAAGAAGAAGTTAATTCCTTACATACAATGGATGCTATAGGGCATTGGGACTTAATTCTCTTGAGCAACCCCTATTGAGAAAGCCTACCTGAGGTGCTGGAAAAGCTCCATATCTTGGTCTGGGTCATGAATACACAGATAAAAATCCATTTAGCTATATGCTGTATGTAAAATAAAGCCAGTCAGATGGTCAGCCAGCATCAGTGGTTTGAAGAATTGCTGAACCAAAATTGTAGCTGTACTAAACAACAAAAATAGAGAAAAAAAGTCATTTTTTTAAAATTGGGAACCAATGTAATCTGACTTGGAACTGATTTTTTTTAACTGCTAATTTATCAGTTGGTTTTCTCATCATTCAAGCTTTCATAAAAATATCTCTGGCTAGTTGAGAGATAAAACACTTACTGCTCAGGATCTTTCAATAGGACTAAACCTGCAACATTCGTTTTTTTCTCTGTAGGAGACCGAGGATTTCCAGGAACGAAAGGATCACTGGGTTCTCCTGGAAAAATGGGAGAGCCCGGGTTACCTGGAGAGCCGGGACCCCCAGGACCCAAGGTCTGCAAGAATTGAAACTCAGACTGTCACAGGGGAATGGAGGGGTGACCATAAATGGTCAGTTAGGAGGCCCCCAACAATAGGACACTCTGCATGTAGAAATTATCTGTGTATTTGCAGTTGATGAAGATACCAAATATTTTTAAAAGTTTCTCTGGAGCATCCTCCCTTTTAGAAAGGAAAATAGAAGGTGTTAGAAAGCAGGTTTCCATTTCTTTTTTCCTTAAAAACTTCATAAACAGTATTTAAAATGGGAGAACTCTAGAAAGAAATGTGGGTAGCTATGAGAAAAGCTATCAAAAGTAAAGACATCTAGATTTTTCTATTTACACACAATTCCACGGTCTTCTGGAAAAAAAAATGAAGGCTCCATATCCTGAAGCATTATTAAGCATAATTTTATAGAAAAGTCTGCAACTACAGTTGAAAAAAGCAAGTTGATGGAATGGTGGTGTCTGTGCAAAAGGGACTGAGAGCCTCCGTAACAGAGAGGTTATTTTCAAGTAAATAGCGCTAAAGATGAGTCAGTATCAATGAGGATTTGGAAGCATTATGTAGTAAAACTAACATAATTTCTGTGCTATAGGGAGAACCAGCACTAGCCATGCCTGGAGAACCAGGAACACCAGGTTTTCCAGGAGAAAGAGGCAATTCTGGGGAAAATGGAGAAATTGGACTCCCTGGACTTCCAGGTCTCCCTGGAACTCCAGGAAATGAAGGGCTTGATGGACCACGAGGTACAATAGCAAGTGTGATTACTTTTCTCCACTGTGAGCTCGGCTAAAATGCAGCAAACTGAACGTGTAGGTGCTCTAGGGGTGAAGAATTCTTCTCAAATACACTTCTAGTTCAATCAATAGACTCTGTGGGACCTAATTTCCCATTCTGTGTTACTGCTCTGCCTTTCTTTCTTCTTTCTTTCTTCCTTCCTTCTTTCCTTTTTCACCAGTGCCCTCTACAATTAATAATATTAAATATAGTATCCAATATAGGTCTGATTTAGGGGGGAAACGTTACAGAAGAATGATTGGTATAGCAATACCAGAGCCTTTAGTTTATGCAGCTGAGTATGTACTTGGACTCTCTTTTTCAGGAGATCCAGGGCAGCCTGGACCACCTGGAGAAAAAGGCCGCCCAGGAAGGTGCATAGATGGTCCCAGGGGAGACCCAGGACTTCCAGGATTAAATGGATTGAAAGGGCAAGAAGGTAGGAGTAGGGCCTTGAAACCAGTCACGAGCCGGGCAGGTGACATGGGCCTCCTGCTCTGAACTTTGCAGCTTAACATGGGAACTGTCCAGCAACAAGTCCTGACCACTGTTTAGGGAGAAATGTTATTTCAAAATTATAAACCTTGCTGTCAAGGATTTGATGCACATGGCAGTGTGTACCATCTATAGAGGAAGTTAATATAGTGAGTTGGTTTGTGCCTTTATGCAAGAAGGTGTGAACACTGAAGATAGATTAGATAGAGAGATATATAGAGAGACAGAGAGAGAGGAAGATAGGTGTGTATTTACATATATTTATATACTTATAATCTCTCAGAAAACATTTTACCTTTAATATTACATAAGTATAGTACAGTATCAATTTATCCTTATTATTAAAATAGAGTAAATGTAGAGCAAAGATACCAGTTTAAAAAATATAAACTAAAATATGTAGCTGATTGCTTTATACATGACTTGAAAGAAAGGACATGAAAATAAATCTAAATGATGGAGGCTAGATGTTCCAGACAATGGGAAACTTACTCTGTCATTTGGATCCTCTCAACCAGACCTAGTGAACTCTTTAGAATTCAGTTAATGTCTGCAGGCTATCACACTGCTTATATGTTCACAAATAAATTTTTGGCCAAGACCTTAATTGTTATAGCAGTGCAATTATTGTTTCCAGAAACATCCAGAGGCTTATCTCCAAGTGAGTGGCTCTGTATGTCTTCTGCAGGTTAAAGACTGAGCCACAGTCAAAAAGTATAGTGCCAGAATGTGCCTGCAGGATTAGGGAATGGATATAAATACCACACTTTCATTACTGCATGAGTCATTGAAAACAGAGACTGTAAAAGCCAGAAGGGATCTCAAAAATTTTACGGACAGGGACATTGAATAAATAAATAAATACAGAGAGAGAGAGAGAGAGAGAGAGATAGAAAATGTGCAGTTTACCCAAAATCACACAGTTAAATATCTACAGCCGTAAAATATTTCTGGAGTTGGTGGGGAAAGCACTTGTGTGTTAATTCATTTATCCATTTGTCCATTTATCCATATATAGGCAGAAGAGGTGAAACAGGGCCAAAGGGAGACCCAGGGATTCCAGGCTTGGATAGGTCAGGATTTCCTGGAGCACCTGGACCACCAGGAATGCCGGGTCATCAAGGCGAGATGGGACCACCTGGTCAAAAAGGATATCCAGGAAACCCAGGATTTGTAGGGCCACCAGGTATCCTTTTTTGTGTTTTAATTTTTCTTCTTATGTCTTCTTCCACATTTTCCCCTGAAGGTGGCTCTGTAAACTGTACGGAGGTGTAGGCTTTTGACTCTATGCTTTTCTTTCAGTTAGTATGGGGTGGTGGGGGATGATGACACTTCACGATTACCCAGGATGTGGCTATTTTTGCTCTGTAAGCCTTTTTATATACTATAATACTACTATAATATGTTTGCTAGTATTTTGTTGAGAATTTTTGCATTTATATTCACAAGGGATATTGGTCTGTAGTTTTCTTTTCTTGTGACGTCTTTGTCTGGTTTTGGTATCCAGGTAATACCAGCCCTATGGACAAGCTGGGAAATGTTTCCTCCCCTTGTATTTTCTGGAAGAGTTTGTGAAGAATGGATATTTTTTAAACATTTGGTAGAATTTACCAGGGAAATCATTTGGTAGAATTCATCATTTGTTTGTGGGAAGTCTCTAAATTACAAATTTAGTCTCTTTACTTATTGTATGTATCTTCAGGCTTTCTATTTCTTCTTGAGTCAGTTTTGGTTATCTGTGTTTCTCTAGGAATTTGTCCCTTTGGTCTAAGTCATCTAATTTGTTACTATGGACTTTTTCATAATATTCCTTTATAATCCTTTTTTATTTCATGGCTATTTTTATAGTTTACATGTTTGGGAAGAATATTCTACCAATTTCCTCATAACATGAGGACCTCACTGATCTTCCCTCCAGAGAAGAGCCCAGAACAACTTAATCAGCAAATTCTCCTTTCATTCATATTACTGAGCTACTTTCATGTGCCAGCACTATTCTAGGCTCTAGGGACACATCAGTGGACAAGTCTCCCCTGCCCATAGTGGAGGAAAATACACTTAAAAACCAAGCTCCACATGAGACAAGTGCTATGAAGAAAATAAAATAAAGGGATATATATATAGAAAGTGGGAGGGTAGAATGCTCCAAAACTTTAACATATTCTCATCTCATCTAGTCTCACATAAATGTGACTTGCTACCAGTGACATCCACATAGATGGGGTAAAAAAAGGCCATTTACTGATTCATCTCCCAGACAAATACAGTTATTTTCCTATTTACAGAAACCATTCTTTCAACTCCCAGTCTCACTTTCCAAGTATAATTTATTTTATTTTATGGAATATTTCGCTTCTCTCATTCTGTACAACATGTGCTGCTGGGTGTTAATTTGTTTCCACAGGTGAAAATGGAGCGGTCGGGATGGTGGGCTATCCCGGAGCCACTGGCCCCCCGGGGCCACCTGGGAACCCAGGGATCCCAGGGCACAGGGGTAGGTGACGGAGTCTTTCCCGCTATCAGGAGGCATCAACAGTGTCCATTTATTTAGCAGCAAAATAAGTTACATTTCATTCTTTGGGGAAAAAATAGTTCTGAGAGAACAAGGTATTTTATTTTGCTGTTTTCTGTATCCTTTTCCCATCTAAATGGAATCCCGTTTTCTCCCTGAAGACTGATACCACTACCCTTATGTGGCTGCCTGTTTGGGCAAACTGTCAAGTTCTCAGCACTGTTAGCCCTTTTTGTTTGTTTGTTTTGTTCTGTTTTATTGATATCACTGTTAACTTTCGCATCCCTATGAACCAAGGACCTGATGTTGTTACTCCTGTCTGTTAGGTAGCCCTGGAATTCCAGGAGTAAAGGGCAACAGAGGACACCCAGGAGCAAAAGGGGACCCAGGAGACAAAGGGAATCCAGGGCCTTCTCAAATAACCCATTTAAAGGGGGACAAAGGAGAACCAGGTCTAAAAGGTAAAGAATTTCTTACATTTAGAATCAGAACACCAGGCTGGGCACAGTGGTTCACACCTGTAATCCCAGCACTTTGGGAGATTGATCGCTTGAGGCCAGGAGTGCTAGGCTAGCCTGGGCAACAGAGTGAGACAATGGTCTCTAAAAAAAAAAAAAAAAGAAAAGAAAAGAAAAGAAACTTCTCCAGCTGAAATTGAAACCTCTACCCCAAATTCAACTTTATTCTGTTAACTACCAGGATGTGTTTTTTCTGATTATCATATAGTCAATACAAAACCAGATTTTAAGAAGGCCTCCCTTGCAGTCTTCTTGACCAAATTTAATCCCAAGTAACTTTAGAAAAACAGAGAAATACTGGGTAAAATGTTACCTCTGTAGACTTTCATAGCAGGGAAGGAATACAAGAAAAATGTGTTTGCAATTGCAAAACCATATCAAGCTTTGAGAAATTTGCAATGAATTTTGAGAAATGAGATTGGAATCCACAAATATTTATATCCTTGCCACTTAAGGATTTGTAGTCTGAGTGAAGATTTGCTTTAAAAATTCTGTACAGGGTGCTGTAGACCATGTTAGAAAGACTAACTGGAAAGTAAGAAAGGAAAAGCTTTTTGAGTAGTTCCCATTTAACCTGGTGTTGAAGACATAGTTTAGTTCTGGTGCAGACAGAGGATAGCAATGAAAAATAAAAGAATATGAATTTTATAAAACTCTTCTGGAAGTGGTCTAAGCCAAGATATGAAAAAGAAAATACACAGATTTCCAGTCCCTATAAACTGTCTGCACAGACACCACCTCACTAGACTATTCTAGGTTATTTAAGCAGGGTTAGAAACATTTTGAAAAAAAATATGCACAGTATATCTATGCCTATCTAAGGCAAAAATGTGGCTCTCACAGTGAATACTAATTTACAATTAAAAGAATTCCTTTTGTAAACTATAGAGGGACACATGCTATTTCTATGCTTCTAACAAAATTCTTTTACTCACCCAAAATACAGTATGTATCGAGGCTGCTCTATATGTTTTCTTTTGGCTTTTCAAATGCATAGCCAAGGAGGACAGATTGAACCAAACAAAAAGAGAGAGATAGAGAGACCGAGACAGAGAGAGCAAGAGCACATATTATCTAGGCCTCTCTAATTTCAGTATGTTCCATTTTAGTTAAATCTGAATTTCGGACATAACGATTTTCACTGCAAATGTGGAAGAGATATTGAGTGTCCAAATAAGCACAGTCATTGTCCTGACCTGAAGGAGTCTGCATGGGAAACTTAGGCATATATAAAGATAATGAATAACACAAGGTGCAAATTAGTACTGTTACGTTATTTAACAAAGACCTATGTAGCACTTACCACTTGGAGGAACTGTTGTAAGTTTTACAAAATATTGACTCATTTAGCCCTTACAACAACTCTAGGAGTAGGTCCTGTTGTTGCTATCATCCCATTCTACAGATGGGGAATAGAGAGGTCAAGTTACTTACTCCATGTCGCTGTGATAGGAAGTAGCAATGGACCTCACACTGATGTGGTTGGTCCCAAAGCCCACACTCGGCCTTGTCACTGTGCTGCTGGGTCCCACTGACGGTGAGTCCTGTGGGAGCTGAGGGAAGCGGAAAACATAGTGACTAGGAGAGTCAGAGTCCATGAAAGAGAACTTAAATTATGAATAGGATTCAGATAAGCAAATAAAACTCTTGGCTTAAAATCTTTCCAAGGCTCCCTTTGCTTTAAGAATTCAAACTTCTTAGACTGGCATACAAGTTTCTTCACCACTTGGCCTTTGCTTAGCTCTCCAGCCACATCACATGTAGGTACTCAACAATCATTACTCAGTACCTGTGAACTAGCATTTTACTATGTTTTGAATACGGAGGTGAACAAAGCAGACTTAGTCTCCTAATCACGATGAAACTTACAATTTGGTGGGCGGGGGAGACATTAATGCATCTGTACACATTTTCTATGTAGGCCAGTTAGTAAATATCTTAGGCTTTGTGGATCACCTATGGCCTCTGTTGCATATTCTTCTTTGTGTTTTGTTTTGTTTTTATAACCCTTTAAAAATGTGAAAACCATCCTTAGCTCTCAAGCCATACAAAACCTAGCCAGATTGGGCCCAAAGGCTGTATTTTGCCAATCCCGAAAAAACTGAAGCAAATCAACATGCTAAACGATGTCTATTTTTAAATTGTGATAAATGACTTAAATGGAAAAAACAAAGGTTGCGAAACAAAACAATCTAATCTCTGACACTCATTACTCCTCTGCACATGCTCTTTTCCTGACTGGGAATCCTGCCCCATTCCATGCCTTCTCCACCCAGTTAGCTCTCACTTGGTCAGCAAGACTGAGCTCAAAAATATCCCTTCTTCCAGAAATTCTTCCCTGGAGCATATTGTGCCCAGCTCTATTGCAGAACCCATCTCACTGGACAGTAGCTGTTTACTTGGCTGTCTCCCCAGTTAAACACTGGAAAGTTGGAGAAAGAGGACTTGATTTATTTATATCTTCAGTTCTCAGCACAAGACCTGTCTATTAATTAGATACTTAATCCATATGTGCATGAATGAATAGGAATATAAGCAGGAAAACAATGAAAGGAAGTGAGTCTGCTTGAGAAAAGGCACAAAGCCAGGCTGCAAGCAGATGGTAGAATGCTTCATGCAGCCGGAGGAGTTTGTAATTTACTCTGTAGGTAATAGATATTTGATAGAGATTTATGAGCAGGAGAAAAATATGATCAAAATCCTGTTTTAGGGAGAGTAGAATGATGTCCTTGATTTTTATGAGCTTTCCAGCCATACAGAACTGGATTCAAATCCCAGTGTTATAGCTGATTGACAGTGTGACTTTGGGTAAGACCTTTGACTTAACTAATACTTAATAAATGTTAGTTTTAATACATGGATGGAGAAAGGAATAGTCTAGATGAGAACAGGGCAGTAGATAGTGCTGTCTTTACTATATAAAAAACAAAGAGGTATTTAGGCTGCTACTTCTTAAAATGTTTTAAAGAGTAAATATTATGAAAATTGCTAGTATTCACTGAGGACTAACTTATGCCAGGCACTGTGCTAATGCTTTGCACATATAATCTGATTTAAGCCTCTTCTTAAAAAGACAGAAGCCAACATCTGCCCGTGCTCTTAACAGATATGCTACGCTGTCTTACAATCATATCCCATCAGTTTAAACCAGGATGTAGATGAGTCTGATAAAATTCTAACCTGTATTTTTACTACCCGGTTTTTAACTTTAGGATTTACAGGATATCCAGGTGAGAAAGGAAACAGAGGCATTCCAGGGTTGCCAGGTTTAAAAGGCCTCAAAGGACTACATGGGACACCAGGACCACCAGGTATAGCTGATTCTTGAATAAAAATATCATGTCTCAAGTTTTCCTAGATCTAAAAAATAAATATTAAACTAAAAATGAAGGTGCTTATAGTAGGCATGTATTAACTAAAAAATATTAACTTACACATAGTTCCCCTTTTGTCCTCAATATTTTATTCTGGAATTGCTGGTATGTATTATAAATTATAATTTACCACAATATCACATGTCAGAGACAAAAATTAGATAATGCTTTAGACGTTTTCAGATTTGCCTCTCTCTTTTTGTACGCAAGTTATTGAGTTTGCAAAATAATTTTTTAAATAATTAAAGTAGCCCACTATTCTCCATCACTACTTCAGTAACAAAATATGGCAATAAAACTTCAACATGCAGTTGAAAATATATTAATATATGGTCACAGGAGCCTAATCTTTCCTGCTGGGGTTGGTCCTATGATGATTTTGATGTCTGAAATCCAGGCCTGCCGACAGGAATCTACCTTTCTCTAGTTTTACATGTTCTGAATCCCCACTTCCCTCCTTATCTGAAGGCAAAAGGGAAGCTAAACAAGTACCTGAACCAGCTGGTCTGGCTGTTCTGGATTCATTCATTTATGCAAGCAACAAATATTTACTGAGCATATACTGTGCCTAGCACCTATGCAGGGTATATGACTATTTATTTGTTCTCAAGGCCCCAGAGGAGATCTGGGCAGTATTGGGAGTCCTGGAGAACCAGGACCACGTGGCATGCCAGGAAGCGTGGGGAACATGGGTGTACCAGGTAATGTATCAGGTCCTCTTATGAGCTTCTACAAGCTCATGATGGGGTCGCAATTTTAGATATTCTGTGTTGTATGTTGTTTTAGTTTTCCACTTGGTAGAAAGTTTATGTAAAACAACTAGATTTGCTTTTAGGCAAATGTACTGTGTGCATCTAGAATATGAGTAAGAACAAAATAAATATTGATGCTATATAAGAATTATCCATTGTAACTACCAGATGCATTTGTGATTCTGAAAAACCAACTTCTTGAGAGAAGGGTGGTTTACACAAAGATCAAAAGTGGAACACTTCAAGATCCCCAAGTTTACTTATTTTACCTGCTTTTTTCCCCTAATTTCAGGTTCTAAAGGAAAAAGAGGAACTTTGGGATTCCCGGGACAAGCTGGAAGACCAGGCCTCCCAGGTATTCACGGTCTCCAAGGAGATAAGGGAGAGCCAGGTTATTCAGAAGGTACAAGGCCAGGACCACCAGGACAAACGGTATATATAGGCCACTGAAATATTCATGTTTTGGTGGTACATTAAGCACCTTGAAATAACAAGTATCCAGATTCAATATGGGCAGAGAAAATGGAAACGATTATTGTACTTTCAGGCAGTTATTTGGATTTTTTAATCCTATCTCCACGACTGAGGATGCCTGACTATCACACAGATGTCCACTTCTGAAAGCCTCTTTCAGCCACCAAGAAATTTCTCACACTGTCCCTGCAATTTACGTGTGCTGCCAGAAGGGGGCAGTGACACTTTAACAGGGCAGTGAGTTTTTTCCTTGTGATACAAAGTGGCCAGTCTCTGGTATGGACTCTTCCCACACAGACTTAGAAAAATAAATTTCCAAATTTTATAATCAAAAACACTTGTCTCATTAAGACATAACAAAGATACAAAATGAAATAACTTTAGAGCATCATTAGAAAGGGAACAAATTTTGAAGATAAATACATTTATCTTTCTTAAATGTTTTAGAACTTTAAGTATTTTCATTCCATCTCATAAAATATTTTTATCTTGTTTCAGTGTTCTTGGTGTTTATGCTCTGTCAAGTTGAGGTTAGATGTTAAAGCCCTTGCTAGTGTATTATATGAAGCATCAACCAAATGTTTCAGTGGGACTTGGTTGCCTTTTTAGGTGTATTTTTTTCCAGCCTTTCTGTGTACAGCAGTTACACTAAAAGCCAAAAATAGACCACTAGAGAATAATTAATAGAAATTCCTGTAAGCAGAGGTTGTTAACCTGGGATTCCATGGACCCCTAGCAAAATCTACAGGATCCCAAGAAACTCACCAACCTCTTGAAATTAAATGCAAAATATTTGAAAGTGTTTTTGTAGAGGAGAGTCTATATTTTCCACCAGATTTTCAAGAGTATATGACCCCAAAACATAAAAATTATTACTTAGGGAACCTTCTCCCTCTCTTTTGAGCCAATAAAATATCACCTTTCTAAAGATTTTCACCAACTATGTCCTCCAGTAGTAATTGCTAAAACAAGAAAGAAAAAATTGTAGACACCACACAGACACAAGAAAGTAACCATGTATTACTTGAAGTACAGACAAATTCCTTTTCTCTTTATATTTAGATTAAGTTCTCAGAAACTTAAGAGTCTCAGGAAGAGATTCTTTCCACTGAGATATTTTCTTGATGAGGAATCCTAGTTGAGTTAATTCACATCTAGTTTAATTAATAGTTTCATTTAGATTTTGGGTTTTCATAGGCAACCACCAGAAGAAATTTTTAGAACTGTGCATTGAACAAATCAGAGTAAGAGTCTATTTTATACTGTAAGAGTGTATTTTAATTGGCTACAGTAGAAATTTTCTAAGTCTCCGTCAAACCCATATGTTCTGGTTTATCATAAAACTGAAGTACAGATTTAATAAATATTAAATCATTGAAAGTTTTTTTAACATGTGATTGACACACATTTATCTGGATGCATGGTATTTGTAGGACACATATTCATTTAGTCTATGTCTCTCTTACCCCCAGTTAGTCATCAAAATTTGTAATTATATCTCTATGTCATTGTTTAATGCCTATCTCCCTACTGTCTCTGAAGCTCCATGAAGGCAGGGGCTGTATATATCCTATATCTGTAAATGTTGGTCATCACATCCTGGTAAGAGCTAGCTTCATGGGTATGCAACTTGTGCAGTCACAGAGGTCCCATGCTAAGAAGGACCCCATGCCTGGTTTAATGCTTTGCTGTTCCCATCTTGAAATTCTTAAAAAATATTTTAAAAGGGAACCATATTTTCATTTTGTGCAGGGCCCCACGAGCCACATAGCCAGCGTATTCCCAGCTCCTCTCATGGTGCTGGCAGATAGCAGACACTAAGTAGGAATCGATGAATGAATGAATGAATGAATGAAGTTTATACTTAATTCTAATTGCATATCTTGCTTATATGAGAATTTTAAAGGTCTCTGACTAAATTTAAGGGGGAACCAGGATTGCCAGGTGAGATGGGAAAGAAAGGAGAAAGAGGGCCACCTGGCCCACCTGGACATTCGGGGCCTGCTGGACCTGAGGGAGCCCCTGGAAGTCCCGGAAGTCCTGGCCACCCAGGTGAGCCTTGGCTTTACAGTCCTGAAAGCTGAAAGCATTCACTGCTCATAGTAGGGCCTTCACCTCCTGGAATCATCTCAGTAAATAGAAAGCGATTTATGCTTTCATGCTGTAGTTGCTTTGATTCAACTTTGAACTTCAAATTCTAAGACACTAACAAACAGGGAATTAGTCAGGAGGAGCCTGATTTTGTGATCAGCCCACTTGGTGGACTGAAATGTCAAAACCTGCTCCCATAAAAAAAAACTTTTGAAGTACTGCCTCAACAAATTCAGCCTAAAGACATGAAATGTTGGTTCATCGCACAATTGCATGATGTTTGTATTAGTTTGCTAGAGCTTCCGTAACAAACACCACAGACTGGTGGCTTACACTGCAGACATTTATCTTCTCACAGTTCTGGAGGCAAGAAGTCCCAGGTCTGGGTATTGGCACTGTTGGTTTCTTCTGAGGCCCCTCTCCTTGGCTTGTGGCTGGTGTCACTCCCTGTGTCTTCCCTCTTGTGTCTGTGTCTCAAGCTCTTCTTATGAAGACATCACTTATATTGGACTAAGTCCCACCCTGCCGACCTCATTTTAATTTAATTTAATTACTTCTTTAACAACCCTGTCTCCAAACACAGAGACATTCTGAGGTGCTCAGAATGGACATGCTCAGTTAGGACTTCAATAAATGAATTTTGCTGGGGGCAGGGAACAAAACTCAACCTATAACCCTGTGTTCTGTACCTTTTCTTCTGACATAGTTCTGGATTAAACTTTGGCTTTCTTTCTTATTAGCTTCCTATTTGGGTTTAAGTTTTTGTATTGTTTTATTAAAAACAACTGCTGAACTATTGGGTTGCAGCTTTGGATGTTACTCAAAGATAGTGTTTAAACTTAACTGTTCAAAACATGGAAAAGGTCAATAAATTTGCGGTTAACTCACAATTAAAATAATAAATCAGATATTGAGTGGTCCATGTGGTTAGTGTGCACACACCTTTGAAAATGATTCAATGTATCTCTGCTGTGGTTCCCTGGGGAGACAGCAGCCAGGTCCAGAGCCTAGGGTGACCTGTGAAAGAGGGCTCCTTAAGGCTAGCTTGAGCGCAGGCGACTGTGAGAACTGATGATTTCGGACATTGTAATCATTTATCTTTAGGTGTTCTTTCTTCCTTCCCTCTCTCTTCATTTCTAGGAAAGCCGGGTCTTGATGGTGATTTGGGTAATAAAGGAATCAAAGGCTTCCCGGGCCTTCCAGGAATAAAAGGCCTCCCAGGTTTCATTTTTTTACTTTCTCTGTGTCCTTTTCATGAGAGAGGCACATTTCTGCTGAGGTTAGAATCCCTGTACACCTGCTGCTCTATGGAAGGTAGCTCCCAGTTACTCAATACTCAGACAAAAATGCAGAAAAGTGGGGTTAGATATTTCTATCTAATTAAACTCTCTGCCAACCTAAACATTCCAAAGTGATAATCCACATGATAGTATTAATCTGTGCATACTTTTCAATGGGAATTTAGCGTCACATAACTACAGTTCCAAAAGATTAGCACCTTTAATAAAATCCCGCAAATCTCCCTGGTATTCACATTAATCCATTGGTAGAAAATAAATCCTCTTTGTATGCCATGGTGTTTGCTGTTTTCAGGCCTTCCGGGATTCCCCGGATCTCCTGGACCAGTGGGTATGAGAGGTAGCCAAGGACACGATGGAATTCCTGGTCGGCCTGGAGAAAAGGGGGAAACAGGTACAACTTGCTCATTATCTTTGATCCACCAGTTTTGTTTTGGATGGAATCATCAGTGACATTGTAATCCTTCCCTGCTCTAAAGATTCTTCTCCGATAGAACTGATTATCTTTAACATGTTCTTGGTGTGTGATGATTAAACTTCCTTCGTATATACATAATGTAATGAAATTAGCCAAATATTAATTTACCAAGATTATCTCTTTCAGGCTTACTGGGGGTACACCCAGGCCCAAGAGGAAGCCCTGGTGCTCGAGGTAAGCAGTCCTTCCCTGACTTGATGATACACAGTTTCATATGCTTGATATATAAAATAAACTTCACCTAGTGAATTAAAGAAGTCCCAGTGGTAATATAGGATATTTACCAACTTAGTAATCAATTTAAAATGTTTAATTATTACCATCACAACAAAGGGAACTCATTAGAAACTATGATCCAATTTTGGAATTTCTTTCTATGAAATCTTTAAACATAAAAAGGATTCTTATGTATTTACTTGTTAGCATGGTTCAAATCTATCACCTCCTGAAAGGTGAGAGGTGCAATTGCTGCCTTCCCAGTGAGCATCCCGTCTGGCTGTCCTGCACACAGGAGGGATCCTTTCCCACCTTGTTGTCTTATAGGTCTGCCTCCAACTCCCAGCCCCGGTTGTGGTTCATGCTATTGTTTATTAAGGGCCACCCGGTGACTCTCTCAACATCTCAGACACAGCCATGTACTGAACACATCATTCAAAGTATAGGCAAGTGTTTTGTTTACAAGACTGTAAATCTGCATTTCTCACGTCAGTATTTTACAACACAAGCAGCTTCTTTTAACTATTTTCCATTTTGTATAGAAACCTGCCAGAAGAAAGGTCAGATTGTTTGCACCTCTTCTTGACTCCTCTCAGCCGTGGGTCCTGGGCATGGGAATGTTTCGTTAGCAAAAAAGCCTAGACCCGGTGAAGGTCTCTAGTTACTGATGCTCATGAGAACCAGCCAAGAGTAGCCGATGCTGCTAAGAGATCAGCTGGGCGGAGCTGTCTCTTGACTAAACAGCGGAAGTGTGAAAGTAGAGAAGAGCTGTTCTCTTCCACTCGTTTCTTAAGATCTAATTGTCCTTCTGGTTGAGAGCAGAGTTCCTGTGTCTCCCAGTCCCTCCTCCCCTTAAGCACAAAGGCTTTTCCTGTTCCACAATCTGCTTTTAGAATTGTCAAAAGCAGACTAGCTGCTGTTCAAGTTCCTAGGCTAGGCTTGCAGTTTAACCATTTGGAATGGGAACACTAGCTTTCAATAGGAAATAAAATGTGATATAAAAAATGCTCATATCTTAGTTAATAAAGCCTCAAAAATACCAAATAGTCTAATTATGTAGGTAAATGATTATGCACCTCAATCCCTCCAGGGTAACTAAATATGGAGAAGAGTTCATTGAGACTTGGAAGGTATGAATCCTTTAAATGAGTTTATTCTCCCAAATCCTAAAAAGAAATCATATTGCAGAGCAAACAATCATTTTGGTGAACATGGAATGGATAACCCAAGACATGGTGGGGCTTCAGGTCACTGTCATACAAAAACAGCATTACAGATCTTGGAGTGAGCTGAAGTCATCTGAACACTTTCTTTTAAAAGCATAAATTACGGGCATTAAAAAGCTAAAAAAATATGTGAATAGACAAACAGCTAGATAGTCAATATTCATCAATTTTATTTTCATCATCACCCTAAGTGTTTACTACATAGTAACTTCCCAAGCCCTTCCCTGAGCCATCAACCTCGTTCTCACTTCTCCCTGTCCTTCCTCACTTCTGCCTCCTATTTTCATGCCGTTTACTCTTTCTAGAATAACACAGAGATGGGAGAGAGAAGGGAGAGATTGTTTTCAATTCCTACAACATTTTTCATTCATGAGTGTCAAAGTACAGTTTCTTGAAGTTTTTTTTAGATAAAAAATATTAGTATTAAGTTATGATCTTTTGGGGGTTTTCTTTGATAAATCCAAACTTTCTGCCACATTTGTCCCTCCCAGACTAGTGTTCCTGTTATGGGAGAGAATTAACCAGAGGACAGAATAAGGGTTGCAATTTTGTTGCTTCTTTGTCTGGGTTTAACTAGATCACACTTCAAATGCACACATCAGTGCTATGCAATTTAGCTTTTTATGCTCTATTGAATTATCAGCGACTAAATAATGTTGTTGTATTTAAAGTTCATCAGATAATAATGATAGTGGTTTACATTTATAGAACACAGACCATGCTTTTCAGTCTGTATGTTATCTCACTTGATCTTTGTAGAACTGAAAGAGGATAGGCATTACCTTCACTTTTAAAATAAGAAAACCAAGACTTAAAATAGTAACTGAATCTGAAGTGACTTTGCCAAGATCAGATGGCTAGTTGGAGGCAGACTGAGTCTCAACTCAGTTTTTTAGACCTGTATTTCATTTACTAGCCTCTTTTTAAAATATATATATTGAGTCTTAATACTTTTAAGTAAAGGTGGCTACCTTATTAAAGATAACCACAAACTGTAACTCCAACTATAGGGACATTAAAGAAACTTACTGAACCTTCTTCTTCGCAGGAGCCAAAGGAGACATGGGAGTCCCAGGCTTGCCCGGCCCCCCCGGCAGGAAAGGGCCAGTGGGAGATGTGGGGCCTCCAGGGCCCACTGGCATCGAAGGACTCCCAGGGGCGCCAGGGTTGCCCGGTGCAGTCATCCCTGGCCAAAAAGGAAATCGAGGTCTGCCAGGCTCAAGAGGAAACCCAGGTAGAGGGCTTACTTCTAAATAATATAAAAGAATGAAAATCATGTTTGACCTCAGAAGTTCTCAACCTCCTCCTCACGCTACCTCCTTCCTTCTTTTTTCCCTCTGATTTTCTCCATTCCTCCCACACCCAGCTGCTCCCACAGAGAGTGCAGTAACTCTGGTGTTGAGACACGGGGCCTGTCTGAGAGATTAGTAGTCACCAGATTAACAAGCCTAAAAGACAGATTTGCATCCATGCAACCTGCATTTACCCAGCTCCCACTCTGCATCGGGAAGCAGGCTGGGCTCTGGGCAGTGGGCACAGCCCTGCTCTGACAGACCCTTATCAGAGAGAAGCAGTTCCCGCTTGCACCAGGTGCTTCTCTGGCCTCACCTCACTCTGGCTTTACCACAATCCTGTCACATGCCCCAAGGGAAGGGGATGAATGTTCTCGGTAATGATAAGGTGCAGGGTTTGTACTTGGTTAGATAGAAAGAATCACTGATAGAAACTTCTACGCTCCCTTACGAACAATACTGACAGGCTTTTTGTGAATTCAGGTGAGCCAGGTCCTCCTGGACCTCCGGGGAGTCACGTAAAAGGCATAAAAGGAGAAAAAGGGTTTATGGGCCAGCCTGGCCAAAAAGGTCTACCTGGAACTGTAGGAGACATAGGGCTACCAGGTCATCCGGTGAGTATGGAAAATTATTGACTTATTATAATTGTTCTAATATTGCATATTGTTAATATAATAATATTGATTTAATATTATATATGCAAGAATATTATACTCTTATAAACCAGATGTACCTGGAGGCAGCAAAAATTTACAATTTTTGATTCATCTGTGCAGTGTGCTTGAAGAGTTCAGAAGGGTCAGGAAGTCAGAGTCTTACGAGTTAGAAAGATCTGGCCTCTCAGAGGCCTCTAAAACTTTGGTCTAGGTGGGACTCACCTCTACAGCATTCCTGACCCTTGCTTGTTTAGGATCTTAACAATTCCAGTGATAGAATCATTGTAAATGATGGTGTCATTTTTCCCCTCCATTAACATGTTTTCAAAGTTATCTGTACCATCCTGTAAAGGTCTACTTATTTTCTCCCCACCACATACCTTCCAATGTTTCTAAATAGCTGCCATTTATTTCCAGTTATTTTCTTCCTGGATAAATATAAAATTCAGTTTAACCATTCATCAGTTTGCTTCTATCCTGAATACACCCTAGTTTGTCCATATCTCCCTTAAAAATGTAGCCCCTGGGATGAACACCCTCCGGAAGCAAGAACTCAGTGCTTCTGCGAGTGTCTAGAGGAGGGAAGAATCCACAGCCTGAACATCACCATTTTAGGAATCCCACCTAAAATTCCGCTTGGGCTATCCGGCCGCCTTGCCTGTCTCCACACTGAGCTTATGGTCAGCTAAAGCCCACGTGCCTTTTCGTTATGAACAGCTACTAAGTTTTCTCCAGTATTTCTTATCTAGCTTTTTGTTGTTGATGTTTGTTTATGTGTGACACAAGGGCAGAACTTTCACATTTATCTTTCTTAGACATCTTGTTCCTTCAGGCTCATGCGCCCAGCATGAGATCTCTCAGTGCATACGCTCTCCCTCAGCACCGTGGCCGTCTTCCCTAGCTCTCTCTCAGCAGTGTGGTCACAGAGCCGATTGCCCTGTTCACATCAAATTCTTGGAGACACATGTTAGAGAGATGAGTGTGGTCATTATTTAGTCTACTTGGTGCCAGCGGATAGAAGATAAAAAGGCACAGTCCTTTGCCCTGGAGGAGCCTACGATAAGGTGAAGGAGATAGACATGGAGATAAGCCATTTCCACACTGTGCGGGAAGAGGAATGGCAAGGGCCGTGGCTACACACAGGAAGAGTATTTAATCCAGTCTGCGGAGGGAAGGTGCCCAGGAAAGGTTTCTCTTGGAGGAGATGGTGCCTGGCTGGAGTTTTGAAAGATGCACAGGGGTTACCCAGAAAAACAAGAAAAGTAGGGGTGGGGGAGCCAGGAGGAAAGGAGCCTTCTGATGCGGGTGTGTGAGTGACACGACACACAGCTCCGTTACTGGAGGTGAGCAGGGAACGTCAGGTGGAGGCTGGAGAGCTAAGCAGGGTCAAGCCAGGGAGGTCTGGTTTTCTAGACTTAGAAGCAGGACATGATTTATTTATTTGAGAAACATTTACAAAGCAGCAGTGTGCGTCCAGAGTTCTCTGGAAGTTGGAATTAATCCCTTAATGAACTGCCTTTTGATCTGGTAGTTCACCAAGCTTTAAATCCATCCCCACTCCCCTATGTAGCAGCCATGCTGTCCACAGAGACATGGTGGAGAGATCCGTGCTTTGACGGTTCATACATAAATACACAACACCTATGATGTTACTCTGATTTCCTCCTGTACTAACCCATTAGTGATGGGTAATGAGGTACTTTGGCATGACTTATTATTTAAAATCATGTTAAGCTCTCAAGCTCTCTTCGTATTTGGTTCCAGAATCTACTATTTTAAAAAATTCATTTTGAAAAATAACATATTTGCCTATCTCCAGTCTGTACATGCTTCTCATGTTCTCCATGGTTCTTTGAAAGTTGCTAACACTGATCCATGAGAATATCTAAAGTCCTTCCAAGGACACGGGATGTGGAAAGTCTGATTTGGAAACACGATCTAATTTAAATCCTCAGGTACTTTCATGGTCATTCATAGACGTCTGCATTTGCATTTGAAAGAAAATTCTTGATGGATATCTCAACTGTCCCTGTGCCCTTAACAGCTCTCTCCTTGCATGGACCACCTGCCTCCTAGTGCCAGGGTGGGGCTTGGCACCGGGGCCTCCTCCACATTTACCTTTGCCTCAAGAGAACAGGCAGATGCCAGAAGCCAGAGAGTTTGTGTGTGTGTGTGTGTGTGTGTGTGTGTGAGAGAGAGATGGGGGGTCTCACTCTGTCACCCAGGCTGGTCTTAAACTCGTGGCCTCAAGAGATCTTCCCACCTCAGCCTTCCAAGTCACTGGGATCACAGGCATGAGCCCCCATGCCTGACTCTCTCTCCTTTGTAACTTCATACTGCCTTATCCAAGCAATAGGACTGTTCCTTCTTTGGTCTCCTTGCTCCAAAGATAGCTGGTTCAAAGGCCAGCTTTGTTCTTGGCATTTTTCATGACTTTCAGCTCATTGTTTCAAGTAATAGCATTGCTTCAGTTCATACAGACAGTATAAGAAGAGATGAGGAGATTTAACATACATTTTGATATATAGCTTCCTCCCCTCTCCTCCTATGGCTTTGCTTGAACATCTCATGGCTACAAGAGCAACCCATCTGAGCCTCACGAGAAGGGAACACCTCCTCCTGGCTCAGATCACTGCATCCTCGCCAAATGTGCCTGCCAAAACTTTCCTGATGACTCCCTTACACTCTCATCCCTGGACACTTCACTTCTCCCAGCACCCTGATCAAGAGTAATTTATAGTTCTGCCAGCTTAGTTAGAACAATGCTTGGCTGCTATGACTCAACAAAAACTCTGTTGCTTTTGTAAGAATTACAAAGTAGAATTTTTATTCTGGCAGTGTGGTGCCTATTCTTGAAAAATCTCCAAGTACTGGGCAGCTCCATTTAGGATACAGAATACCCAATTGCATCCAATACTGAAACAACATATACTAACATTAGAAGGAATGTTTGCTCTTGGGCTTAAGGGGAGTTTTAAAATTATTTTTTTATTAAATATTTCATTTTATTTTATTTATGATAGTCCTAAGGAGAAGTTTAAATGGCCAGAGGAGTTATAGGTAACTGAAACACTTGATGGAAGGTAAAAGTGATGTCTGTCAACTTTAACTCATTCTCGCCCAACAGAATATTATATCCTATTTGCTTTCAAATAAACTGCCATGAATATTGTGATTTTTAAAATCTGTCTGTGGTTCTGCTCCTTTTTATTTGAAATACAGGGAGCACCAGGTACCCCAGGTCTTCCAGGGCTCAGAGGTGATCCTGGATTCTATGGGTTTCCAGGCATGAAAGGTACTGTTTTTGTGCACTGTTCTTTACATGCAAATAACCATGATTCATATTTTAGGCCACAAAACTGTTTACTGAACTCCTACAGTCACCACAGACAGTTGGGGTTAGTACAAATAGGACCTCAAAATGAATGAAGAAGGAAGACTACACCAGCACCCAATCCCATGCAGCTTAAAAATTAAAACCATAATTTAAGAATGTAAACTATAGAAAAACTAAAAACAGAAACAATTTAAAATGGTTACCTTTGAGAATATTGATATGTGTTGGGATGGGGGATGGGAAACAACATCAATATTAATAGCATTGCTCTGAGTTGTTTATTTTACCATGTCCATGTGTTACTTTCGTAATTTTTAAAAGGTTGAAAAGTCTAAAACATCGTTCACCAAACTGTTAGTGGGGGGATAGTAATTAAATTTTTATATACAGAAATAAAAATGGATAAGCATTTTTATTTTTATGGGGCACCTGTATTATATTTTTAATCCAAAAGAAAAACTCTGTAATTTTTGGCAGGTTTTAAGGTAAAATATTCACACACATAAATTCAAACTTCAGGTTTCAGCACATAGTTCTCAAGTCTTCTGTGAGTGTGCTATGACCTTAAGTAAAGTTTTGAATATTTGATTCATTGTCTTAGCTCATTAATTCTTCTGGTATTATTTTTGTATGGCCTGGAATTTATCATCACAGACTATAGAGATGCTAAATAACAAGTGCAACCAATGTGAACAAAGCCACATTTTCATGAAGAAAAACTTTTTCCAGGTTTCAAGGAGGACAAGGTGGACTTAAAAGAGGTCTTTTTCAATGCTTTCAACCACTGACTCTTTAAGGAGCAAATTCAGAATAAATCAAAGAACTGATTCCCAGGAGTCTCATGAGACATTGGGTGGGTGAATCCTGACTGGCAGGCTGCCTGGGAAAAATCTATAACACCCATCACTTGCTCAAGTCTCAGAATGTGAATACCTAAGCTCTGAAAACTCTATAGGGGCTCACTGAAGAAAGAAACATTCTAGTGACATATTTAGAGGTATTCAGAGGGGAGATTCTTAAAATCAGTTCTTCTAACATATGTTCCATGGAACACATTCACTTATACTCTTAGATTTCAGAATAAGACCATCAGCTGGCACTACTGACAAGTTTGTACTACTTTATTTGGCAATTTTTAATCCTCGAAGGGGAAAACATTTAGGCTTCTTCTGGTGTATATAAATAAATATCAATACCTTCCTCAAGTTCTGATATCAAGTGGGTAATTTACAGTGTAGTAGCCTGCTAATTTTTGGTACTACAATTATTTTATTGTATTTCTTCTATTAATATCATATTTAGTACTAAAATCTTCCTAAGTAAGCAGATAACATATCTACACCATTTCAAGATTCTTTAAAAGACAGTATTTCTCCAAATAAATGGCTCTTGGTAATTTTATTTGTGTCAAAGACTATGATTGAGAAAGAAATCTTACCATTTTATTAGCTTACATCAAAACAGATATTCTATATGAGCTCAAGAGAATTCCTGATAATAACCTGAGAAAGGGGATAACTATAACCAAGCAATATAATTCACCAGGAGGTGCTAAAATAGGTTTTCAGGTAAGCTTGTATTTTACCTAAAATATTAAATGGTTTCTCAACTCAAAAAGTGAACTCTTAGGAACCCTTCCCCTTCAATGCTAAATACAAATTCTTAGTATAGTAATGCTATTTTTAGACTGATTAAACATGATAGATTGGGTCCAAATGAAATGCCAAAACCCACAGGAACAAAATTAAATTGTAGCCATTGTCACAGAACTCATAACTTCCAGTATGTATCCTTACAGTTGATCATCAATCCGAAGAGCTAGGAAACCTATTGTTCTAAGTGGAATCACACTGTTTTTCTTTTCTTTTCTTTTTTAAGGAGAGAAAGGTAATCCAGGATTTCCTGGATCAACTGGGCCTCCAGGGCCAATTGGACCAAAAGGACCACCTGGTAAATATATTTCTTTACTATTGCTCTCCATGAAGACAGGGTAGCTCATCAGTGAAGCCGTCTTCTTCTTCTTTTGTTTACATCAATAGGTGTACGTGGAGACCCTGGCACACTTAAGATCATCTCCCTTCCAGGAAGTCCAGGGCTACCTGGCCCACCTGGAGATCCAGGGATGCAAGGAGAACCTGGGCCACCAGGGCCACCTGGAAGCTTAGGTGTGGGACTGGCAGCGTTGACTTGGATCACTACGAAGTGGTTGAAACAAAATACCTGTAAAGTGCTTTGGAAGCAAATGATACAACCTCACTGAAAATGTTAAACATTACAGTGCTTTTCATAATCAGTTTCAGGATTAAGCTCATTTTACTCTTAATCAGCAAATAAAAGACCTTTTATTTAAAACTATTTCTAAATGATTGCCTGAATATACCTGAGTTCTGTGAATTTATACTTTTTTTAATACTTTGTACAGCAAAGTATTAGAAAAAATGATTTTGAAATCTTTTCAAGATATTGGTGTTTGGAAATTGAACTAACTTCTCTATATAGGCTTAGCATATTATAAAAAAACTTCTGAATTATTATGCTCTAAGTTTGTCTGAATCACCTGGGAGATAAGAAAGATATTATTTATTAGTTTGATCAATATATGGGCATAGTGAATCCTGGAAGAACATAAATCAACATGGCAGTACAATTTTAAACTGCTCTATTTAATATAAGTGTAGTTCATTTTTGAGGGTCTTTTTTTCTGGGAAATAGGGGTAACAAGTTGGGTGACCAATCATCCCGGCTTGCCCAGGTCTTCCTAGGATGCAGGACTTTTATTGCTGAAACTGGAAAAGTCTCAGGTTAACAGATGGTTGGTCACCTTACCTTTCACCCACTATGATGATATGCAATGCAGTGTTGGTGTTTGCCTAGGACCTTGTGGGCCAAGAGGTAAACCAGGCAAGGATGGAAAACCAGGAACTCCTGGACCAGCTGGAGAAAAAGGCAACAAAGGTTCTAAAGGAGAGCAAGGTAAATGCAGAGCCAGCTTATTTCCTTCACTGAAGAAGTGCTGTTTCAATAGACTGAGAAATCTTGTTTGAGGGGGTGACTGCACAAGTAATCTAGGCCTTCCAGTTTGTGTTGTTCATAATAGAACAAAGGCCAGGGACCAAATGTTTATTTGGAAAATGTAAAATCAACAATTATTGGAACACACTGTTCTTCCTACCTTTTAGCTGGGCAGATGTGCTCTAAATCTTTAGTTTATGCAGAGTTTAGCCTGAGGACAAATAGAACTAGCGGGTGTTCTATTTTCAGAAAGGCTAACACTGTTTTAAGAACTTATAGGAGTTGTTAGTTATGATGAGAAGAAAATACATAATCTTTTCTCAATTCTCATAAGGTTGTATTTGAGACACTCTCCGGAAACAAAGATAGATTAACAAGAGAAAAACAAGCAAATTAATTTTAACACATGCAGCGTACATCACAAGAGAGAAACCTCAGTATAAAAGTATCTCCCAAGGCAGTGGTTTGGAACTCTGCCGTACATAGTGTTTCAACAAAGGACAATAAATCTTAGCATAGGGACAAAAAAGAGGTGCAAGCAGCATTAGGCTCCTAAAGGTGGGGAAACTATGGAACAGTAGTAAAGTTTGCCCGCAGATTCCCCTGGCCCAGCTGGCACTGTCTCTGAGCTGGCAAGCCACATGAATGTATATTTCTGTCTTCAAGTAGAAAAGGTGGGGGGCAGCAAGAAGAGAGTCCCCCTCACATTTTTAGTGTCTTTAACTCAACAATTCTACATATTTAAGGGAGAAATATTTTAATTTTCTTCAGTTAATAACTACTTATCGGAGTCAAGGAAAAATTACTTTGATATGCATACAAAAGCGAATTAATATCTTTACTTAGGAAATCCATCTTTTAACTACACCATTCTTGAACACAAGTCAACAATTCGTGTGTGTCCTGAAAAGGGGCCACTTAAAATATGTTTCATATTGAATATAAACTGTATGTGTCAGTTTGATATCTGGATCAAAATCTACCTTCTCCAAAAAGTTTCAAAGCATCCTTTCTGGAAAATACTTGGATGTCCAAATCTTACATTTTTAGGACTGCTGACTCTGAAAAAAATCTAAATGTGATTTCCCAGTTTATTGACATATATATGCCCAGATCTACTATAATAAAACTGTAAGGACTAGAGACTTAAGTTTTTCAAAATTCAAATATGATGCTAATAGTATTAATTATAATATTAATTGCATAATTACTTATGATTTAGTATTGTCATCAGTGCATATTAGAGTACTAGCAATCATTCAACTTTCCTTAAAATATGTTTTTCAAAGTGGTAAAAGAGAAAACTCTTATTAATAATTCTATTAATTTAAAAATTTTAATGACCAAGGCTAGGTTTCAGAATGAGGCAACAGCACAAGTAAGTGTACTACAAAATAAATTATGTTGAGGATTATTAGCTGGTAGGCAGAGTTAGTACAAAGCTATAGAGGCCTCATAAGAATGATAAAGGGATGTAGGAGTCAGATTGCACTGGCATAAACTGATAGCCTCGGCCCCTTTCCTGGAGATGCAGAATAGCCTGCCTGGGATATCACACATTTGCATAGAAGTTCACCTCCAGTTCCCATCCAGCTCAGCTAATCACTTTACAATTCCTGTGCAAAGATCCAGAGGCATCTTTTGCTTGGGGCCAGTTATGGTCCCCTGTGAATGAGGGCAGGTGTTAAAAAAAGTTAAGAATGAGTGTCTCCCCTATGTATTAAAACTATGGCAATTTTGGACTTTTCAAGTGAGACATGAGACTTTGAAGAATTTGGATGTGGCCTATTTTTAATTTCAAAGAACAGGTCAAGTTCCATAGGGAAGACAAGAGTGGGCAGAATTCAGAGAAGACTGAAAAAAATATATAATACTGGGGCTTTTACAAATTTTTGTGAAAAGTATTGACTTCTGAGCCAGGACTAAACTGCGACACTGCCTGACTCCCATGGCATGGCTGTTTGTGGGCAAGAACAATATCTCCCTTGACACTGTAGGCCAAAGGTTTAACAGTCTCTGCCTTCTCTGTTCTTCCTTAGGAACTGAAAGGACCATGGCCCAAGTCAGTTGGGGAAGTAGTCAGGGTGTAGTGGCAGCAGAAATGGGTAGGGGATGGGGAGGTGGTAGCCAATGCCAATATCATAAATAATACCTGTTGGATAAAGAAAAAGAGAGGAAAGATCAGGAGGAAGGGACAAAGGATAGCTCACTGCTCACTGGTCCTCCTCTAGAAAGTGACAAATGTGGATTAGCCTAATCCAACTGCAAAAAAAGAAAGCAAAGTATATAAACCACTTTTTTTTTTTCTTTTTTCCTTTTTTGAGACAGAGTCTCACTCTGTTGCCCAGGCTAGAGTGCCGTGGCATCAGCCTAGCTCACAGCAACCTCAACCTCCTGGGCTCAAGCAATCCTCCTGCCTTAGCCTCCCGAGTAGGTGGGACTACAGGCATGTGCCACCATGCCTGGCTAATTTTTTCTATATATTTTTAGTTGTCCAACTAAAATTTCTTTCTATTTTTTACAAATTGATTAAAAACTGTCTTGAAGTTTACACCTTTAGAAAGAACTTTCAATGTTTTCCGTGATTGTTTTTGAAATTATCAAAAGCATAAGCAAATTTTTATTACCCACTTGAATAGACTTTCAAGTTTTAGACATTTGACTTGATTTACTTTTCCATTATATTATAGGAGAATCCATTCATTTATCTATAAAAGATGTATATAAGACTTACATTACAGGAGAATTCAAAAACCTCATAAGGTACACACAAATATCTATAATAAGCACTATGTGTTAAACACCTTCACATTTAATAATATTGTTTGGCCATTTTATAAGCCACTCTTCTCTAGGACTCCTTTCTATATTTTCTAATTTAAATAAAACATTTAAATAAGTACTTTGGGAACACAAATTTGATATTTTGTTTGTGTTGCAATACTCATACTCTGTTTCTTGAAGGACCGCCTGGATTAGAGGGATTACCAGGTTTGAAAGGAAAACCTGGAGAAATTGGATCACCTGCCACCAGAACAACAATGAGAGGCTTTGTCTTCACCCGACATAGTCAAACAACAGTGATTCCTTCATGTCCAGAAGGGACGGAGCCACTGTACAGCGGGTTTTCCCTTCTTTTTGTACAAGGAAATGAAAGAGCCCATGGACAAGACCTTGGTAATGTCCCAGTTCTGGTTTCCAGTTGTGTTGTTCCATGTGTGGATTGTAAATTTTAATAGCAGGGGGTGCTTCCCTCTGAAGTTAAGTATAAACAACCTTGAGTATTTTCCAGCACGTTTTAAAGAGAGTAAATAAAACGACACTGGCCTAATGTCTTAATTTTTATTCTGGAATGAAAAAGGCTGGAAGGAGCCTAGCCAGTGAATGCCAGCCTACCTCATCCTGTTCAATGCAAACAATTTTCACTTCAACCACCTGTCTGCTTTTTAATCTTAAAAGTAACATCTTTTCTAAAGCTCTATGTGGTTATCAGCTATTATGTTCATATGAGTAACTGATACTTTGAAGCAAAGCCTTGTCTCAACTGACCTAGACCAGCCCCCAAGTTCTAGACTGATTAGAGAGAGCCACAGAAGTATTAAGGGTGGGAGAAAGAGGATTTGTTTGCCCATTGGAGCTTTAATTTCTATCAGTGTGAAAACTTTTCAATACTACATTTTGCAAATAACTCTTTTGTGTTGTCTTTGTCCAGTTTTTGCCACAGGTTATGTTTTAATTAGCCGCTGTCTAGCAATGATCCTGAACATAACTTTAACTCACTGAAAGTGATACTCAGTCTGATGTTTTATTAGGAACTCTTGGCAGCTGCCTGCAGCGATTTACCACCATGCCATTTTTATTCTGTAATGTCAACAATGTATGTAGTTTCGCCTCTCGAAATGATTATTCATACTGGCTGTCAACACCAGCTCTGATGCCAATGGACATGGCTCCGATTACTGGCAGGGCCCTCGAACCTTATATTAGCAGGTAAAAATCTAACCCCTTAGTTTTGCAATAGGATCAAGGGAATCGCTTCACTTGTAATGGACTGTCAGGCAGCACATCGTGTTGCAGGAAGCGGTGATGATGCCACAGTCTTTGTTTCATGTTACAGATGCACTGTCTGTGAAGGCCCGGCCATTGCCATCGCCGTTCACAGCCAAACCACTGATACTCCTCCATGTCCCCAAGGCTGGATTTCTCTCTGGAAAGGATTTTCTTTCATCATGGTAAGAAGAAAAGGGAGTCAGAAATTTATGGTAAAGATTACCTGTGGAATCTTACTGGGTAAAATGTGGCCCCCAGGATTGACGCTGCTGACATCAGTATGTACAATATGCTGTAGACATTTGCTTAAAAATCTGCAAATATTCTTTTCTTTTTTTTTACTTTCAGTTACTTCTGGTAAACAATAGAGCATTTAAAAAATCATTTTCTCCAGAGGAGATTGTATTCAAATTCTAAAGCATGACATCTATTATAGGTGAATAGTAGCTACTCTTTACCATGTGCCGGGACTGTTCTAGGTGCTAGGGATACCAGGAGCCGAGGTTCCTATTCTCATTGTGCTTATATCCTAGTGCGGAAGATGGACAAGCAGCAAGGAGACAAAATAACAATAGCAGTAACAAGATTTCAGGTGGTGAAGGTTACTGTGAAAGAAATAAGGCAAGATAAGATGAGAAACTGTGACAGGGATAAGGCCAAGGAAAGCCTTTCTGAGGTTACGTTGAAGCAGATCTGAGAAGGACAGGAAAGCCCGTCAGATCTGGGGGCGAGGACTACGCCAGGCAGAAGCAGCAGCTTTTACTTCCTTTTTGGTGACTATCCCCCAACATAGAAAAGACCTGGAGTATTAGCAAATCTGGTTAATGAAGTACAAGAAGTTTAATTAATGCTTTCTGGGATTTTTAACATTTTCTTATTGTCTTACATTACAAAAAAAAAACCTAGAGAATTGAAAATGTGAACCCCAAATGGACAGAATTTTTATTCAGATATGTTTTACTGTGATAGTTCACAAGTGCAGGCTCTGAAGGTGCTGGGCAAGCACTGTCATCCCCTGGCTCCTGCTTAGAAGAATTCCGAGCCAGTCCATTTCTAGAATGTCATGGAAGAGGAACATGCAACTACTATTCAAATTCCTACAGTTTCTGGCTGGCCTCCTTAAACCCAGAAAGAATGTTCAGGTAACTATTCAATGTCAAGTTTAATGTGATGATTCAGTTGCAGAACTATTCCAAGTTTGCCTATGTTAGCTTTTCTTTACCTATGTGTTGGTGTACTCATATTTAAAAAATCCCCCATGCCCATAAAATCCTGTTTACCTTGGCACTCCCAGTTTACAAGTGTTCTTGAATTTAACGAGTAGCCATGATTTTATACTACTGTACCAATAAGGGAAAAAAATGTGTTTTGTCATCACTAAACATACTTAATGTTTATATATAAATTTATAGTAAGTTACTGAATAAAACTATGAAATGATCTGTTAATCTTTTTTGTTTGTTTTTAATAAGAAGCGGGGAGAGTGAGAAGGCAGGTTCAATTCCCTTTTTTTTTTTTTTATTGAGACAGAGTCTCACTCTGCTGCCCTGGGTAGAGAGTAGTGGTATCATCATAGCTCACAGAACCTCAAACTCCTGGGCTGAAGTGATCCTCCTGCCTCTGCCTCCCGGTCAGCTGAGACTACAGGCGTGCACTACAACATCTGGCTAATTTTTCTATTTTTAGTAGAGACGGGGTCTCGCTCTTGCTCAGGCTGGTCTCAAACTCCTGAGCTCAAGCGATCCTCCCGCCTCAGCCTCCTAGAGTGCTAGGATTACAGATGTGAGCCACTGTGCCTGGCCTGCTAATTTTAATTTACTATATTTACTTGTGAATAATGCAAATTATTTAAATTATTCAAAGGGTGGGGGTCGTCTTTATTACAAAAAAGATGATACATTTTCATCAAAGCCTGTGTTTCTTTAGTGCTACTGAAATATGCGTAAAATTATAAGATGCCAACATATATGCTATTTCAGAGATACTCCTCTTCCATAAAGGGAGACATTGCTGTAATAAATTTTAGGATAGCTATAATATTGATTAGTAAAACTCAAACCCAGCAAGTATTCCCTTTGTATCTATAAATCAATGAGATTTTTCTGGTTTGTTTTTATTTCAGAAAGCCTATTCCATCCACTGTGAAAGCTGGAGAATTAGAAAAAATAATAAGTCGCTGTCAGGTGTGCATGAAGAAAAGACATTGAAGAAATCCAACAAAACCGTACTATTTTTCATCCTAAAAGAACAAAGTAATGACTCGGAACATGCTTTTATTTAGACATTTTTCTCTAATCAAACAACATTGCTCTATGATGGCTTAGTACAAATTTTCAATTTGTTTCCCCACACAACAAAGCATTTATTTTAAGTTAGTTCTGTGATGTTGGTCTCTAAATCTGTGCTATTTCAAAGTTCCTTGTAGCAAGGCAGCAACTTTTCACAAAATGTTATTGAAGGCGTATTCCTCTTGTATCCAATGCACTTTCAAAATGGTGACTATATAAAGTTTGAATGCGACAAGTTAAGAACTATTTGGTTCACTGGATCCCCAACATAGGTCCTCTTCTCTTCCAGTCTTTGAGACTCAGGGAGACTAAATCAGTCTTAGATTGCCCAGCCACCCCTTCCTGAAACTTTAGACCCTGGGTAGAGAAGCAAATGGGGGCATGTGGAATACTGAGGCATCACGAATAGAACTGGACTCTCACACCTGTTGAGTAAGCGAAGGTCTGAGGGAACACAGAATTGAACTGAGGTTCACGGATTTTCCAGGACTCTCAAACACACCCAAGGCTAAAGGCAAAAGGGGGAGTCCCTGAATGGAACCATAATAGCCTTGGAAATACTGTATGATTTTGTTTTGTATTTTTTTAAAGAAATTTTTGTTTGTTTATTGAATTAATTTCACTGCAGCTATAAAGCCTGCTTGTATTCAAAGTAGATAAAAATCTTCCCCCACTGAATTAATTTTAATAGGCTGCTGTTATACACATACTATGAAATGTATCCCAACTTTAACTTCTCTTTTACCAGCATACCCATACAAATAACAAGGACATTACTTATGAGATGTGCACTTTATCCCCATCCCCATAAATCTTGGTGCATACCTTATATAATTGAATAGTTCAATAATCCATGAAAGAACTTCAGGCATTTTTTGGCATATCAGGCTCAGAATATTTTTTCTTTGCTCTAAATATTTCATTACTCTGGGTTTCACAGATTTATATTCCTTTGTTACTTCTCTAATTCTTCTTTTATAAAGAACATGTTTTTATGTTATGTATTCTTATAAGCAATATTTAAAGAGTCCACTGTTTAAAAATCTTAAGGTACAAATTGTATAACTTGGCAGCTGTATGTCTTAAAACTTGATTTTGAGTGTGTTCATGTTCAGACATTCTCAAGGTTACTAAATCCAATTTAACAGGAATTTTATTCAGCATCAAGCCATGTCTCAGGCACTGTGCTAAATTCTAGAGATACAAAGAGAGAGAGAGAGGGAAAAAAAGAGACTTGTTTCTAATTTAATAACTCAGAAAAGGTGACTTATTGTTCTAAGAATCTCCCACATGTGAGTTGCTTCCCTCCTCCCCTTTTTTCTTCCTTTGTCTCTGTTTTTATATTTTATCATCATAATTCAGCAGGCCTGAGTCAAAGTTTAAAAATAAGATTTATGCCCAGGGAAAACCCAGGACTTCGAGCTTCTCTTAGTTATCCAAGAAGCTAAGGTCTGAACAATGTTAAGAAAACAAGGACCTACAAAACATTAAAAACCATTTATACTTGATGATAGCACTATTGGATGAGTCTTGGAGGCCAGGCATCATGAGACAAAGCTTTGAGGATGCTTCTTGATCCACCTAGGTGGAGTTGATGGTGCTGATATTTAAATTCAGGCTATTGCTTCAATCTCAATTGCTTTGTAAGTGAATGCATGATGCCAGAAGACAGCACAGACTGTGGCCATGGTTTACATTCTTCACTGCTCATGTGATTGCTGTCAAGTCATTTTTACATCTAAACTAACATGTGCGGCATTTTACTTAGACTCACCTAATATTAAAACTTTTCTCCTGTAAAAATGTTCAATTGTCCCAATTGTACTGCAGTGGCATATAGGGAGAGCTAATCTCTACACACCCTCTGCAGGCCGTAGTTCTCAAAATGTCTGGGAACTTGTTACAAATGCAAATTCCACAGTCTACTCCAGAGCCACAGAATCAGAAACTCTGGGGGTAGGGCCCCAAAATCTGTGTCTTAACAACCCTTCCATGTGATTCTGATGCTCTCTAGAGACAGAGAAAAACTGCTCTAGGCAAACACCCAAGAAACGCTACAGGCAGTTCCCAGGCAGGGCTGGCTACAATTGCTCCACCCTTGCCTCTTTTTAAAGTCCAGAATCACAGATGACCTGAAGATAATCTACTTTTACTCATAAGTAAAAGCCCTAGATTGGTGCTAATGCCAAATGACTGGCCTCCGCTAGTCCCCAGGCTTCCTTCTTCTCTTGCCCCCTCATCAGTATTTACCTTCTGAGGAAGACAAGTGATGCTAAAACCTTAAATTCCAATGAAGCCATATGAACGGTTGTTCGGTCATACTTCTAAGACTTCACTTAGAAGTACTTCGGCATTAAAATATCACTCATGTGCATTACTTTCCAGATAACTATGAGTGGCTTATAAAATTATGAGGATGTAACATTACCGATAAAATGTAAGAAACTTGTTTTTTTTTAATTTGAGGCTTCAACCTTGGAATTTCACAGTGTGCTAAAATAACAGATTTCTCAGAGGTCTGTCTTTCTGCAAGATAAACATTATTAAGTAACTTATTTATAAAAGTATTAAAGTAATGCTTAAATTTGAATTTTATTGCTAACTTACAAAGATTTTCTATGTATCAAATGTAACTTACTGCTACTAAACTTAATTTAATATTTACTCTATAACCAAATGAAATATATTTAAAATATATTATTTTATATTGTTATACCCTGACAAGATTATATTTTAATGTACTAATATTTCTGTAATTATACCTAAAATATTATTTTATTGTATTGACTAAGAATAAAATTGAAAAAATTATATTTGGTCTTCTTTTTTTCAAAATGGAGATAATTTATTTTTGAATTGTAAAAATAATAGATGTTCCCTATAAAAACATTAGACAGTACAGAAGTTATGAAGAAGAATATAAAAATTGCCATGATCTAGTCCTCACCCTCACCCAAGAAAATTGTTAAATTAAGGTATATTCCCTTCCAGATTTTTTTCCTAATAAATATATTTTTAAACAAAAATGAGATAAAACCATGCTGTTTGTCACCAGATTTTTTTTTAACTTAATACATTGTGGACATATTTTCACATCAATAGCCAAGAATTAACCATCATTGTCCATTGAATGGGTTTACAACATAAGTCAGCGAATCCTCAATAACTGTTCCTATATCATTTCACATTTGTTCAATTATTTTTTCAGGATAAATCTCTAGAAGGAAAACAGTACAATCGAAGGATTCACACGATCTTAAGCTTTTGATATACTGTATACACAAAAATGCTCCCCAGAAGGGTTGTTAGAATGTTCAGCTACATCAACAATATAATGAAAACACTTATTTCCTTATGCCTTTACCAATAGTGAATATTGCTGTTCTTTTATATCTTTGCCTATCTCATTGTTTTAATTTACATTTTGTTCATTATCAGTGAAGACAAACATTTGCCACTTATAAATAGTATTTTTTTAAGTAGTATTTTTTTTTTATGAATGCTTGTTTTTGCTTTCCTGTGAAGCGCCTAATCGCGTATCTTTGTTCATTTTTCTATTGAGGTGTTTAAGTAGTTTTTATAAATCAGTAAGGAAAGCATATAGAGAAATTATGGGTTATATATGTTGATAAATGTTTCCCATTTATAATACAAACACTCCTTATTCAAAGAAAACAATTCATAAAATTTCAAATGTAGATAGTTGGTAAAAAAGAATCTTTTTAACATACAAAATATGAAATCTCATAAAGAAGGAACTTTCAGGCTGTATTAAATGACAAAAAAGATATAATCAAGGGAAGAAATGGAATGAAAAAACTGATCCTGGATAATAATTCTAGAAGACCAAGAAAATTGTTGCTCACACAAATATTTTAGAAACATGCTCATAATTGGACCAACATAATCTAATCTAAAAACACTTTGAGTAAAATGCATTTTAATGAACTTATTTTAATGAACCTATTTTCACTGCAGGTAAGTAGGAAAATGAATGCTGTGTTTGAGCACATTCTCTTTCTCTCTACTTAAAAGCTTGTTTGGAGAGAAAAATTTTGATCAGTCTCTAATGGATTCTTAGCAACCTATTGGCAGGGCACTGACAGAAGTGTTAGTGCCTCATTCAATTTGTGCCCTAAGTACTGTCCTAACTCATCTCACCCTAATCCCAGCTCTGCCTTTTGGAAACTAACACACAAGCAAACAGAGGAAAAGTAACTGATTTTCAATAACCAGCCTACATTTAAACATTCAGATAAATGTGTTGTGCTCACTTCAGTAGCACATATACATTCAGATAAATGTGATCCTTCCTAGGATTTTGCATACTATATGATTTTTCTAAAAATGTTGGCATTGCTCAAAAGCTTTTTAGAACTATTGCTTTGGAATTATTTTCAATTCCAATACAGGAATCAAACAAGGAAATGGTTTCATTACTTTATATCAAAGATCTACACATGCTCAATATGTGTGGCTTCACAGCATATACTCAGATGAGTGAGATATATATGAAGTATATATATTTACTTCGTAAACATGAAGTTTACAACCTGGTATGGGAAAATAAGAAAAATACATGGACAATTGTAATACTGGACAGAGCATGGTAAATGTCATAAGAGATAACAAATAGTGGTCCAAAAGAGGGAAGCCTCAGAAAATAATTCATAAAAGAGGGGACCATTTTAAGTGGTCCTTTATGGGCACTTAGGATTTCAAGAAGCAGAAGACAGTCAAAGGCAGGGTGGCATTCCAGGTGGCAGGAATGGCATGGATAAAGGTAAGTAATTAGGAAGGAATGAAGCAATCTCAGGGAAAAATTAATGGTCAAGAATATATGATACACATTTCTACACACACACATATACACACAGTGGTAAATAAAGTGGCATTGTAGAAGGTTAAGGCTATGTTAGGGAGAGTTTAGAATACCGGGTTGAACTTGTACTTCATTGATTGCTATTACATATTCAGTAAAGATCTGAGCAAAAGAGTGGAATTATCATATAAATGATAACCTGGAATGTCCAATTTTTATAATAATATGCTGGACTTGCCAGGCTATTTCATAATTTCAAGTGTGTTTAAAAATTACTGGATTGCTGCCATGGACTTTTGGATTTGTAGATAACTATAACTTATCCATTTTTTTTAAACCTGGGCTTCATAGTTAGAATGTCACAATTTGCAAAAATAGGCTCTTTGTAAACCCAATATCTAGGAATATAGAAAGAAAAAGACTGGAGATGAGGAGGCCAGTTAAAGGAGTAACAGCTCAATGATGGGTAATCATCTAGCAGTTGAAACAGAAAGGACAGATAAAGTAGATAGCTGGCACTGAAGGAGAATCCAAAGGATGGGGGTTGCATTAGTCAGGTTTCTCCAGAGAAACAGACTAAATAGGATGGAAGGATGGACAAAAAGATAGATGAGTAGATCTATGAAAGGAGATTTATCATGGGAATTGGCTCACATGATTGTGGAGGTCAAGAAGTCCCACTATAGGTCATCTGCAAGCTAGGGAACCAGGAAAGCTAGCAGCACAGCTTAGACCAAGTCCGAAGGCCTGAAAAACTGGGGAGCTGCTGGTGCAAGTCCCAGAGTCCAAAGACCAGAGAATCTGGAGTTCTGATATCCAATAGCAGGAACAGATGGGTGTCCTAACTTCAGAAAAGAGAGAGCAGATTCCCCTTTCCTCTGTCTTTTTGGTCTCCAGGGGCCCTCAGCTGATTTGATGGTGCCTGCCCACGTTGGGTGAGGGAAGATCTTCCTTACTTAGTCATTGATTCAAATACCAATCTCTTCCAGAAACACCCTCACAGGCATACCCATAAATACTGCTTTACCACCTGTCTGGGCATCCTTTAATCCAATCAAGTTGACACCTAAAATTAACCATCACAAGGTACTTGGGAGGTAGTGAAAGATAATGTCAGTATTTTGAACCTTGATGACTGCAAAAATAATCTTCCCATTAACTGAAAAAAAGGAATTCAGCAAAAGGTGTCTGGATTGAGAAGGGGGAAAAAGTTGAGTTTAAAACCCTGTTGAGATCAAAGCTTCAATGGGACACAAGTGGAAATGGCTTGATCTCATGTAACAGGGTGAGACTAAACAAACGTGCTAATTTAAAGAAGGAAAACTCACCATGAATCTGTGTCACAAAAAAGGAAGAGTAGAGATCCCATGTAAGAGAGAGAAAATGCTTTTTTTCCCCTTTGAGAATCTATTACCAGACAGCGTTAGGTACTTTGAGGTACAAATCTCTGTCTCATTTAATTTAACAGGATCAAATGATGCAGGAAGATGAAGGATGATCTCGATTATTGGAGAAGACATTGGATTTGATAATTGGATCATAATCTTCATTTTAAAGTTATTTCAAAATGGTTTTTCTTTGGGGGAGGACAGGAATAAAAACCAAATTGCAAGTAATTAAGAAGTGAAAGGTTTAGTGGAAGCAGCAGGAACCTCATTTCTAAAGGTTTTGATCATAGATGGCTCACCCAGCTTGATCTCAATCTTCTAAAATGTTGACTTGGAATGACTATTTCTAAAATCAATCAATTCTTAAAGGATGATTTGCCACTGTAGGATATGCTATCTCAAAATATGCCACTTTGGCATAAACATTATTTTGAGTCAAAGGCACTTTAAAAAAAAAAAAAGGAACTGTAGATGCAAGAAGAACATTCTTATTTTCCTTTTTCTTCTTAAAGGGAGGAGGTGAAAATGCCCATGTGAAAAGGGCCCTCTCTGTACTAGGAGGAAGATATTCTTATCACCAGAGACAGGGAGTCAAAGCCAAGAGATATCTGTACAAATCAACTTTGTTAAACTAACCCTTATCTTCCTAGTCACTTGTCACGATTAATGGCCCTAACCCAAAGCCCTTTGTTTTCTCATAGTTTCACAATTTACTACTGTTTGTCCAACCTATAATATAAGCTTTGGATTCTGACTGCTTCTTTGGGTCTTCATTTTTCTAATGAAGTCTCTAGAGTACATGGAAAAGTTACTAATTAAAATTTGTATGCTTTCCTCCTGTTAATCCATTTTATATCCTTTTAATTCTTAGGCCCAGCCTAGACCCCAAGAGGAGACATTTTCCTTTCCCTACACCACTGTTAAGGAGCTCAAGAACGCAATTCAGAGGGCTTCCCAAATTACTTTGAAGATGGCAACATCAATGGAATATCTTTAGATACTAGAGGAGTACACAACTCATATGTATATCTTTGTTGGCTTATTTGTGAAAATCGAGGCATATAAAGTATTCTGTTATTCGGCCTACGTCCAGTCCCTGGATTCCTGCTCTAGCCTGAGAGCTTCCACAGGGGAGAGTCAATAGTTAGATGGTCAGACCCAGAGAGAGCTCTCTGGACGCTAAACAAGTACTGTGAAAACTAACTTCCCCTATTCCCAGATTCTGACCTTGTAAAACACTGCCTGATAATTAGAGGGCTTAAAGAATAATCAAAATTGGAGTGCATAAGAATCACTAGAGGAGCTGGTTAACTATGAGGATTCTTAGGCCTTACACCATACAAATTTTGATGTAGATGGTCCAGAAAAACAGTTATTCTAACTGGCTACCGAGGGTTAAACTTGTAAACACGAGGTTCTTCTAGACCATGAACTCTACAAAGGAAAAGCATGAATCCAGCTTACATACCGCACAGATAATCCGCGCGCTTTGCCCACAACAAAGATGGCTCCATATGGCCGTCCCCTGGCCCCTACTCCTGTGCGTGAGCCGCACGTCCGCCCTTTCCCGCGTCACATGACCACGAATCGGCTTCCGTTACGGCTACTGGAAGAGGCCAGCCCCGGGCGTTCTCGCTTCTCTCCCGTCCAGCTGCGGGCCGCTCCGCCGGTTTTGCCTGGGCGCCTCGGTGCGCTCGGCCAACGGCCTCAGAGAGCGCTCACCCGAGCGCCCCGGGAGCCGGCGGGCGGCGGCCCTCGCCGGCGACCCTCCAGTGGGCCTAGGGGTGAGTTCTGACGTCTTCCCGACCCGGGACGCGCGGCCCTAGCTGGCCTCCAGGCCTAGCGCCGCCGCCCTGACCCTCCGGCGGGCGGAGGGACCCGCAGTGGCCCTGGCCCGCCCGTGGTGACGCCCTGGCCGGAATCCCGTCCCCCGGACCTCTCGACTTCAACCCTAGCCTTTCCTCCTCCTCAGGACCTTGCCGCCCTCTCAGTCCCGGAGGAGAGCGAGAGAGAGAAGCTCTCTATCCTGCAAATGTTTTGGGGCTAACTTCTTCACTTTTTGCAGTTCGGCATCTTATTTTGTGGTTTAATTCGGACTTTCCCGACTAGAAAATAGTTAAGGGTTTGGGAAACGGCAGGAAAGTCCTGAGAGCTTGAATGCCGGGCTTTGCTGGTTGTCTTCACGCATCCTTCCCGGCCCTGACACCTTACAGTATGACTCGTAAGCCTGCCGTTTTAAAAGTAGGTTTTTGTTTAGTTTTATGGAAAATAAGCGTTCGAAAAGAAAGGCCATGTTGGAAGCAGGTTGTGGCATCGCGGGTGACTGTGGGCCACCAGGGAGACCCCTGTCGGTTTGTAAGCATCCTTGCTCCCAAGTGTGGATGCAGGCAGTTGCTCGTCGGGTTTCCTTCTAGGAACAGGGAAGCTGGAGGAAAGGGCCTCTGATCTTGGTCTGCAGGATGAGTCCTCTGGTTAAAGAAAAGCCTGGGCTGCGTTCCACAAAGTTAGAACAGGGACATTCTCGAGGGCAGAGCACCCTTTCTAAAGTGGTGGCGTCTTTTAATTGCCGAAGATAAAAGAAAAGCTTTCGGGGGCCCTTGTGCCCAAATATAGAACCATTTGTATCCAGGCCTCTCACCCACGAAGACACTTTGAATGATCTTGAATGTTTTCTCTCCCTGGGTGAAAAACATTTGTTTCTGCCTCAATTCCGTTGGCTAATGAGATCTCAAAAGAAAACCCTTAGGAAAATTAGGACGATTTAGTTGTACTTAGTAGTGTTTTCCCATGCAATTAAATTGTTTGGGGACTTACTGTCTTTTTGTTTTCCGAGGCTTGTGAATTGGTTTTGCTGTTCTTTCCGAAAGGAAATTGTTGTTCTCTCCCTTCCTGTCTGATAGAGCTGCCTCCTTTTAAGAGTACCACGTTTAGCTGTTGCTGTCCTCTCTTCTGTGTTGAAACTTTTTTGTTTGTTCATAACTTTATTTTAAAGTTCGTTAATACATATTTTTCAAAGTTTGCAGTGACTTAAGTATAGTTGTTTGGAAAGAGAACTGAAACAAGGTGACCTATATAAAAACCTTGACCTAGGTCCACGTAATAAGTGATAAAGAATTGGAGATTTTTTTGTTGTTGTTATTGGTGAATTATATAAAATCTTTGTAACCACAATCAATATGAACTTAGTTGTTTCTGTGACTTCTTAGGCTTTCTGGGTCCTAAGTGTTCTTATATAGAAAATGAGAAAGTTGAGCTTGAATTATTGTGTCCTCAAATTGGTACACTATCCACCAGTGAGATGTGACTTGACTCTAGCTGGTATGTGGGTGACAGTTTTTTGTAATAGCTATGTTTTTATGTGTATCTATATGTGTACATTAAGTCTATGGCTTAAAGTAGTGATATAAAATTTCCTTTTAAAATACATTTATTTAAGTTTTCTTTTTAAAGTTGAATTAAAGAAAAATTAAGCGTAGCTAAGAGTAAATGTACTCCGTGCATATAGCAAAAAAGGATGAGGTTAATGAATTACTTATGTTTGGGAGCCACTGGGCTTAGAAAGTAGAGATCTGTTCCTTCATGCTTTTTCTTGGAAAGAAAAAAAAGAAAGAAAGCAGAGATCCGAAATGATCTTTGATTCTAAGGGAAATTTTATCTCGTTAGTTATGTAATAGAGAATCATGTACTGGGTGCCTACTAGATTCAGAGTGACAGAACTTCTGGAATTAATATCTTAACCTCAAATGAAAAGTTTATTTTACTTATTGCCAAAAGATACTACCAAAAATTTTGTAGTCTAATGAGGGAGATTTTGATCTGTTTTACTTAAGCAGAAAACCCAATAATTGGGGACAGTACAGTGTTAAATCTTAATAGAAAATTTCCATTTACTTTTAAATTTAAGTAATTCACCTACAGGTGAATTTAGCTTTTCCCAGAAGTTGGCTTTTCAGTGTCTACTTTTATGTTCTGAGTCAATGATTGTTGACAAATTCAGATTCTCATGAGAAAATAAGTTGCTATAGAATGAAATGTTGAGACCTATGAGATACACTAATGGAAAATTAAGAAGACTGAAATGCAATGAATGGAATGCAGAGAATGGCACATTTCAAGGAGATAAGGTGGTTCTAACAACTTCCTTCTCTTGTTTATTGTTATAAAACTTCAATTTATAATGTCCCAAAGCTACAATGTTTTTGACATAGCTCTTTTCAGTGTTTTTTTTTTTTTCCTAAATATAAGTTTTTACTATGCTTTAGATACACACAAGTGTTAGAAGAGCATCTCATCTAGAATGGTGTACAGAATTTGATTATAGATGTTGCCTGTGGGGACCTGGGTGGTTGAGGGTTGGATTGGGTGGGACACTTCCATTTTTTCTGTATATTTTTAATGTACTTTGTACCATGTGCATGTATTACGTGTTCAAAATTAAAAACATTTTAAGTGAATGAAAATTTAACCAATGCATTTGTTCCTCAGTATATACATGTGTGTACATATGTATACATGCCCATAAGTATTAGATTCATTTAAACTGATATATTTTTCATACATTACATCTTTCTAAATACAATTCAGAAACAATGACAAAGTTAGTCTTTTACTTTATATTGTCTTATCTAATGAATAGTCATAGGGCCTTATCTGTGGTACTAAGATTGTTGGTAAACTTATTAATTTTTTCTTTCTTTATTCTTTTATTGGTTTCTTAAGGTGATGTGTTCGTCTTTGTTACTGTTACCATTTTGAGAATTCCCAACAATGAAACCCTAGTATGAGTATCATCTAGTTTCTCAATTAGCCCATTTTTCTCCCCCAGGGACAAAAGTGGCTGTAAATCCAGCACATGCACATTGAAGCAAGTTAAAGGATTTAATATGAAGCACAGAAGCGATAGTGCCAAATAGCAAGCAGTAGTTGGTACACATTTGTGAGTAAAAATTTTCTCTTTTGGCTCTATTAGTCTTTAAATCATCTGCATGCCAAATCCTTAAAGATTTATGTCCCCAAAGACATTTTGGTAAAGAATAAAAGAAGCTAGTTAGCAGTGATTATTAAACCAGTTGTCAGGACTTAGCAGGATAACCAACTACTAAGAACTCTGCTAAGCATCCAGAGGCGAGGAACCTGTGGCCTCCTGATTTCAAGAGTGTTCTTTTTTAAGCACCAAAGGAAGCAAGAAAAGCTGCTTCTTTTTCTGTTGCACCCCTTTTAACAAAAGGGTTTCTTCTGTAAAGTTTGGATTCAGTCAAAAGGCCGCACTTAAGGACCTAGAAGGCCACATGTGGTAAGGCTGCAGGTTCAGACTACATCTCTTGACATGTAGTTTAGGAAATATCCCCACTATCATAAAGACATTTCTACTGTCTTTAATTTTTTATTGCCCTTAATTTATATATAATATCTTTTGCTGAAAATTTGGTGTAATTCAACTTTTTGAAATTTATTTCCTTTTAAAGAAACCATTGCTTACATACCAAATTTTTAGGCTACCTCAAATATATTTACTTTTTACCCTTCGCATCCTCTTCTTTATTTCTTCATTTGTGCTTAGTCCAGAAAAAAAAGGTTTTTTTCCCTTTAGGATATAACGATTAGAGGAGTTTTATGGCAGTGTTGTTTTTTTCTAGTCTAACTTCACGTTTGTATATACATTTGATAGAGCTTTTCTTTATCCTGTTTGCACAATCATAAAACAGACTATGCTTAAAACCGTCTTTGTGATTTTCAAGGTATAGAATAACTGTTCAGGAGAGATTTGAAAATTGATTTCTCAGACCAAGCCCCAAGCCATGTTCAAGTCTAAAAATAATTTTAAGTAGATATTCACTTTTATTCATAGTTTTCTTATGAAATGAATTGTTGAAATACTGATTTTTATTCTTTCTTTTTTGCAGCTGGAAAAGCAGTGTCCGTGTTGTTATGTACACCTCCAAAAAAAGTTCAGATCTGTAGGGGAATTGTTGTGTAAAGTAAACTGAACTACAGGGTAGCAGTATTTTAATAGCTATTTTAGACGTGTATTTACTGTATTAAAATGAGTAAAAGAACAAGCAGTGACACACCACTAGGAAGGTCAGTGAAATTTTATTCAGTTGAGCTGGTATTACAGGTTTGAGAGACAGTGGCATTAAAGCTGATGGCCATAGGCTGACCATGATCTTTTACACTTTTATTGGCATTCTGTATTTTGGGGCAACATTATTTCTACCATGTTTCCCTGGAATCATGGATCCTTCTCCAATTTAGAAGGTTACTCAATGCATTTGTACTGTCTTTCCCTTTAAAGGCATGTGATGCTTTTAAAAAATATATATGTAAATATGATATTAAATACAAATTAATAATGTAAAACTTTCAATCCCTCCAAAAATGAATGCATACATTAGGATTTATTAATACAAATTTTATATTTGGTATTCATTGCATCTCGGTCATTAGATACACATTCAGTAAGAGTTTTAATTTCTGTGATGTGATTTTCAGGAGTTGCATCGTTTTTTAGTAAATTCAGAATTAAACTTATTTACCTTGGGAGTTGGATTTTTATCATTTAAAGGTTTTATTTTTTTCATGCATGACAGCAATTTCTAATTTTATTTTTATAGAGGTCAAGCAGCTTTCCCTCAAATAGGTTAGGAAATTTTAATTTACATTCTATTTCAGGCATTTTTGAGTTATAAGCAGCATGCATATTTTTGTTTCTGCAGAGAGAGTATATGTGTATGTGTATGTACACATAATTTTTAAAATTTGCTTCTAAACAGTATCCTTAAGTACAATTTCAGCTGATAAGTAAGAAGGCATTTTGTTTAGGAAAACATTGTCTTCGATGATTTATTTTTCCTTTGTATGTATTCAGTATTTGCAAATGAGAAGTTTCCTTTTGCTCTTTCTGTAAGATAATGTCTTCTAACTTCACTACACAGAGGAGACTGGCATTTTAATACTGGGTCATCCCTGTCTTTAAATTTTTCTCCCACAGGGTGAGTGGGGCAGCATTTCCTTCTCCCACTGCTTCTGAGATGGCGGAAATTAGTCGAATTCAGTATGAAATGGAATATACCGAAGGTATTAGTCAGCGAATGAGGGTCCCGGAAAAGTTAAAAGTAGCACCACCAAATGCTGACCTGGAGCAAGGATTCCAAGAAGGAGTTCCAAATGCTAGTGTGATAATGCAGGTTCCAGAGAGGATCGTTGTAGCAGGTATTTCACACTTATTTAGAAAGTTTCTTGGTAAATCTTCATTTTATGCATTTTTATGAAAACTTTTAGGTTTTTCAAAATATTATATAGAAAAGGGGTTGGGAAACTCAACGTTATCTTTTTGAAATTTTTATTCATTATAGTAGTCTGAATTTCAAACAGTATTTCTCTTTTTTAAAGACAGGGTCTTGCTCTGTCATGCAGGCTGGAGTGTGGTGGGCTGATTATAGCTCACGGTAGCCTCGAACTCTGGGGCTCAAGGGATCCTCCCATCTTGGTCTCCCAAAGTACTGGGATTACAGGCATGAGCCACTGTGCTCAGCTCAAACAGTATTTTTTAATAATCCAACTAATTATTGAGGTTTTACATACATAAAACATATACATTTTAAGTGTACACTTGATGAGTTTTGACAAATGCGTATGCCCATGTAACCACCACAGTCCAGATATAGAACATTTTTGTTACCCCAGAAAGTTCTCTTGAGCCCCTTCTCAGTCAGTCCCTACCCCACAACTCTGGGCAACCATGATCTCCTTCCTATAACCAGAGACTAAATTTGTCTTTCCTAGAGTTTCATAAAAATGGAATCATAGAGTATACGCTCTTTTGTTTGGATTTTTTTATTAAGTGTAATGTTTTTGAAATTCTTCCATGTTGTTACAGATATCAGTTCATTCCGTTTCATTACTGAGTAATATTTCACTGTTTGGATACACCATAATTTGTTTATCTATCCATTCGTCTGTTGATGGATGTTTGTGGTGTTTCCTGTTTGAGGTTGTTAGGGATAAAGCTACTGTGTATATTCATGTACAAGTCTTTGTGAGGATGTATGTTTTCCTATCTTTAGAAGTGAAATTGCTGGATTATATTGTAAGTTATGTTTAACTTTTTGAAAAGCTGCCAAGCTATTTTCCAAATTGTTGTACTGTGTTCAATTCCAATCAGTGGTGGATGAGAGTTTCAGTTGCCCCCTATCCTTGCCAACTTTTTGTATTGTCAGTCTTTTTAATTCTCACTGTTTGAGTTGGTGTGTGGCATCAAATAATTCTATTTCCCTGATGTTAATAATTTTGAACATTTGCCTGTGTGCTTTTTGGCTTGTTTATAGATCTTGTTTGTGAAGTATCTACTCAAACGTTTTGCCAGTTTGAAAAATTGGGTGTTTTAAAAGTTTTTTTTTTATATATTATGGGTACCAGTTCTTTGTCATATATTATGTGTTGCATAATTTCTTTATCATTTCTACACCAGAATGTTAAAAATTAGTGAAATGTCAATTCTTATGCTGAAAGCATATTTGTAAAGAAACTAATGCTTATTGGGTAGGTTAATATTTCAAAAGTGGGAGAAGGTAAATATATTTTAGCAAAATCACTATCTTTTTAAAATCTCTCTTTCCTTTTTTTCCCCCCTCTTACTCTTAGGAAATAATGAAGACGTTTCATTTTCAAGACCAGCAGATCTTGACCTTATTCAGTCAACTCCCTTTAAACCTCTGGCACTAAAAACACCACCTCGTGTACTTACACTAAGTGAAAGACCACTAGATTTTCTGGATTTAGAAAGACCTCCTACAACCCCTCAAAATGAAGAAGTAAGTAGAGTTTTCACATCAGCAGAATTTGAAATAATATAGACAAAAAGGAAAGTTGAGAGAGGCATTAAGAAACTATAAGTCGTAACATTAGTAGTATATAATTGAGCTTTCCATATGGAATATTCACTTATATCAATTTTGATTTATAAATACCCCAAATAAAGTATTATGCCATTGCTTTTTATTTAGATATTATATTTTAGGAAAATGAAAATTTTGTGGAAAGTATTGTTAACGTCTCGAAGAAAGAGCTTTTATGGCTAAGTGTTAACATTTTAAGCATTACAGAAAAAGTTGGGAAGTTTAGCAATAGAAAATTAATGCATCACTTTGTTGTAAAATCATTTTGGCAGATAGGAAAAAGAGAGCTCTTTTTGCCTTGATGCTACACATTCTCGTTACTTGATGAAAGATTTCTATTGAGGTAGCTGCCCTACCACATAACATGTTGACTTAAATATAGCAGTGTGGACTAAAAAGGTGTTAGTAGCATAGTTCAAATCTTGCATCTGCCATTGATTTAGAGCCAAGCTTTTGAAGCTTTTTTTCTTTGAATTCCAGAAAGATTTCTGTAGTTGCATCTTTCTCGTATAGCTTCTGAACTTCTAATGTGTTGTCATGAGGCCAAAGACGATGTGTAAGCAAAAGTTTTTACTAATAATGGTACTGCTTGTGTCTGATTTCATTTTTCATATAGTCCTTTCCAAAGAGGGTAAAAACCACCCATATAACCTAGGGCAATGCACTTTTGTAGGACTAGGTGTAACCTTTTCTTAGGTTGTAAGTTTCTGCTGAGGTAATTGAGGTAACATAGCTAGGTTGGACATTCTAGATATTTGCTTGGTGAAAAGCACTAAATTTGAGTATTTACATGGCAAGAAGGCACTAAGATACTTGCAGAATTTTATTTAACAAACATTTTTTGAGCTTTTATGTTTGAGACACTGTATGCAATATAAGAATGAATGAAACGTAGTTCCTGCTTTCAGAAATTTGCTTTCTGCCTAGTTACAGCAAGAAAAGTTTACCAGGATTGCCCTTAGTAGACCCAGGCTTTAAGACTATATGGGGTTCACCCCTGCATTCATTTTGATAATCAGATGTGATAAATGCCCAGAGTGTATAGCACTGGGATGAGAAACTCTGGCTGAGAATTAGACCTAATTTTAAAGGCCTACCTTGCCACTTATTAACCACATAATTTTGGGCAAGTTATTTATCAGTTATCTCTAACGATATGAACAGTGCCAAGTGCATAAGATTATTGTGAGAATTAAATATAACAACACATGTAATATGATAATACGTTTAGAACTTGTTCTACTTCATGTTAAAAGGTCAATGTGTATAAATGTTATTGTTATGAAAAAGTTAAAATCCTGTGGCAGGAGCCAAATCCTGAGACCTAAGAGTGGAGTTTCTGAGATTAGTGCCAGCTGCCTATTGAGAGGAAAGTGAAGGTGATGGTTTGTACTTCAGGTTTATAGGAGGGTCCGGTAGCCCTCAAGAGGCCATCAACCAATGAGTAGGGGAGGAAGTAGGGAGAAGGATCCAGAGTTCTAGCAGCTTCTAAAAATAGAAACAGAAGAGCAGTAAGGACCTGAGTCCTGATAGCATTGATGATTCTTTCATATACTACTCAGAATCTATAAACTGGGATCCCCAGAACCATTTGTTCTGTAGTAATCATTCTGCGGTGGATGCAAGATTGCTCTGCCTCAGCGCTGTTGGCATTTTGGACTGGAGAATTCTTTGTTATGGTGAGGGTTGTCCTTTAGCACTGTAGAATGTTTAACAACATTCTTGATCTCTATGTATAAGGTGCTATTAGCATCTTCCAAGTCATGACAATCAAAAATGTCTCTAATAATCAAAAGGTAAAAGTAACTAAAATGGCTGTCAGCTGATGAATGGATAAGTAAAATATGACATATCCATGTAGTAACCATTATTCAGCCATTAAAAAAAACGAGGCTGGGTGCAGTGGCTCATGCCTATAATCCCAGCGCTTTAGGAGGCCATGGTGAGAGGATCCTTTGAGGCCAGGAGTTCAAGACCTGCCTGGGCAACATTGCAAACCCCCTCTCTAGAAAAAACAAAAAAAATTGCCAGACATGGTGGCACATGCCTGTAGTCCCAGCTACTCGGGAGGCAGAGGCAGCAGTATCACCTGAGTCCAGGAGTTTGAGGTTGCTGTGAGCTGCAGTGATGCCACTGTACTCTAGCTGGGGTGACAGAGCGAGACTCTGTCTCAAAAAAAAGGAAGCCAGATGGAAAAGGTTATATATTGCATTGTTCTACTTAAATGAAATATCCAGAATAGGCAAATCCATAGAGACAAAAGGCAGATTAGTGACTGCCAGAGGATTGGGGGAGAGGGGAATTAAGAGTGACTGCTTAATCAGTATTGGGTTTCCCTTTGGGGTGATGAAAATGTTGTGGAACTAGATAGTGGTGATGATTGCACAACATTATGAGTGTATTAAACACCAATGAATTGTAAATTTAAAATGGTTAAAATTGTAAATTGTATGTTATATGTGTTTTACCACAATAAGAAAGAATCTCCAGACACTACCAAATGTCCTCTAGAGGGCAAAATCATCCCCAGCTGAGAATCACTGGCCTATGTCAAGAAAGAGACTACCAGGAGAAGGCTTATGAGGAAGGCAATAAAATTGTCTAAAGCCTGACTGATGCAATGATAAATTTGTAAAAGGCAGCTGTACCTGGCATTCTTAAACTTGCTTAAAAAACCCAAGTCAGCCTATGAGGAAGGTTTAAAACATGACATAAATAATACCCTAGCTCAAAGAAGCTTATAAAATCTGGAGGCTTGGCTGGAAGTGAGGAAATGAGTGAATTCTTTCAGTGTGCCTAATTTCTATAAATATTTGGAAAGCAGCTCTAGGACAAGACCATTGCTTGGTGATTCTGCCTACAGGAAACTAATAAAGCAACTGTGCCATAAACCATGTGATCTGGGCATGAAACTACAAAATACTCTCAAGTCATGACAATTCTCAGTGTTCTTGTGGTAGATCGGGCAGTGTGAATGATTGATTAGGAAGAGGCTGTGACACTGATACTACCTCCTCTCAAAAAGGAGCCCCAACTGGAGCCAGAGAACAAGGAAGAAGAACTGCAAAGAAAGAGTTGGAAAAAGATGCCTGTAAAAAGATTTGACACAGCCTTGAACAATGTGACTGAGTCAAAAATTTAGACTCCATTATATCCTATCAATCAAGCAGTAGCACACTTTGAAAAGATCATCTACAATAAATGTCGAGAGCTTTGTGAGACATATGAAGAGAAAACAGACTGGTCTAAAGATAGATTGTAAGATCTTTTGCCCAAATTGGCAACTCTTACTTCAAAGAAGTACAAGAGTGCCATCCATTTCTATAATAAATCTTTGGAAGAGCACTGAACCCCAAATACACCCAAGAACCGTCAATAGTTAGAAATGATCTGGAAGAGCAAAATTGGCCTATATAAACCCCTTCCTGATTTTGGAAGAGAAGAACAAAAGGCAATGAATATTTTCAGAAAAGGTACTATCTCTAAGCCATGTAGGCATTATACAGAAGCCATCAAATGGCATCCATAGAATGCCGAATTCTACAACAATCACGTACAAAGTGTACAGCCAGAGCTCAAGGAGTGGGAGAAATAATATCCACCTAGAACCAACCTCATCACAGATTATGCTTAGAAAGCAGTCTTGGAACCTGAAGGATAATACAAAAGCCATGGATATCTGACAGAAGGCTCTAGACCTGTAATCCTACTGTAAGGAAGCAGCACAGATGGCCCACTTCAATTGACATGACAACCCTGAGGATGAGAAGCAGAAGACCATAGCTGACCTGAAGTGTTACGAGTCACCTAGCTATATGGCACATCCTAAAACAAATGCAGGATTCCTGGGCACTTAGTGAATACTTAAAAGGGTCCTGCAGTGGCTCAGAAAATCAAGAACCTGATGGATGTGGGCCTGATCACAATCTGATGATGGTTTATTTAACTCCCTTTCCTTCCCCCACATCTATGGAAAGAGGATCTGGGACTGCAATGAGCAGAATGGAGCAGAAAGTCTGGAGAGAAGAGGAAAAAGAAAGAACAACTCAATTGTATGTATATAAACACATTCATCCATGGAAGATTCAGAGATGTGTGTTCACATTCTTTATATAGCTACTATTTCATGGCCCTCTTAGCATAGGTGTGATCCTTTCACTGCTGACATATTGTTCCATGTTTTCTCCCCTTAACCTGCAATTACCGGTTCAGCTCTTCTCCCCATAGTTGCTTTTTGCCTCAGTATGGCAGTAATATCAAGCTCAATGTCTATGTTATATTTTAAATTGGATTTTAGGTGGTAAAAATAGCAGTAGACTTAGGATCCTCTAGCTTCTCAGGCTGTGTTTAAGTCATGGATGTACTTGTTTTCTTCCATCATTTCCTGTCCTGCTTAATGTTAGTGCTCACAACATAGCAGTAAGAATGGTTCTGAATTAATAGATAAGTCATCCTGATCCCTGCTGTGTAGAAGAGCTGTTTTACTGTAGGGAAAACAGCCACAACTCTACAGTAGCTAGGAAGGCAAGTATCAGTGGGATTCATACAAGCCAGCCTGCTCACTGTATGTGAATAAAATGCACTTGGTTTTTGGAGATGTTATATTTTATATATAGTTGCTTAAAGGTAATTTTGGGAGTTAACCTTAAAAAACTCTTACAGTAGGCTCCAAAGTTAATGTCTCTGTTTTCAGATTATTTTTCCCCTTTGTTTAGATGGGGAATAATAAATGGTTCATAACCATAACCAAGTTAAAACCATGCTCTGAAATTATGGGTTGCATAGTGTGCTTTTAAGTTTTGTTGGCATGAAATACAGGATCTATTCTGCTTTGATGATGGTGCATATAACCTGATAATACTCCCAACTCTTTTTAAAATACCTGTATAGATTGGTATTTTTGAAAATTTTAATTTTCAAATCCTTTGATTCACATACTAGGTGTCCTTTATGATAGTTTAATTTTTTTTTTAACCATGAAGTTGCTGTGGCTGTTTCTAGTTTAACTATATATATATATATATATATATATGTTTCTAAACAAGCAGGAAAGGTAGTGATTACCACTGTCCTAGTTATCTATTGCTGTATATAACAAACCACTCTAAATTTAGTGGCTTAAACAAAATTATTTATTTTGCTCTTGGATTTTGTGGGTTAGGAATTTGTAGTGGGCATGACGGGGAAAACTTGTTTCTGATCCACCATGTCTGAGGCCTAAGGTAGAAGTCTCAAAGGCTAAGAATGATTCAGCAGCTGGAAGCTACAGTCATCTAAAGGCCCACTCACATGTCACTTGATAATAGCTGTTGTCTTGGACCTCCACTAGGGTTGTTGGGTGATGCACCTGTACTTGGCCTTGCCATGTGGCTGCCTGGGCTTCCTCACATTATGGTGCCATTGTCCCAACCACGATCAAGGAGGGGTGGGGGAACCTGTATTGTTATTTATGACCTAGCCTCAAAACTCATATTGCATCATTTCTATAGCAGTCACCAGCCCACTCAATTTCTTTCTTGCTTGCTTTTTTTAACCCCCAATTTCAAGGGAAGGGAACATAGATTCTATCACTTAATGGAAGAAGGTCAAAGATACATTTTATAAGAGGAGCATGTGGACATAGAGATTGTGGGAGATTGTGGCCATTCTGGAATGCTAAAACCATTAAGCTAGAAAGATCCTTTTTTTTAGTCTAGTTTTCAAATATTCAACCAAATCTGCATTTGTTTTAACCCTAGAAGCTAGAAACATTTATTTGTATACAGATATATTCCATTTCCTATAATATATGTGCCTTTAAAAATTTCTATAAATTGTTCTTATAAATAAGCATATAATGTAAATTATTAAAAATAGTAATTATACAAAGATTGTTACTGAAAGAGAAACTAGAGTACCTTTTATTTTAAAGTAAATAAGCATTCCTAAATTTTTCTGCATTATATAGTAAGTAGAGTTTTTTTTGTTTTTTTTTTGGTTTTTTTTTGTTTTTTAAACAAATCTTTCTGTAAGACACATGCCTGGCAGCAATTCTTGGTTATGTTCTTTGTAAATTTTGTGAGTAGCATTGGATTAAAGTTCTTTTGATGCTAAGCAGCTACTAGGCTACTAAGAATATATTCTATTTCCTTCCCTTTCTTTGTGCCTTAACAGATCCGTGCAGTTGGCAGACTAAAAAGAGAGCGCTCTATGAGTGAAAATGCTGTTCGCCAAAATGGACAGTTGGTCAGAAATGATTCTATGTGAGTAGAACCACTGAATATTGTATCTCCTTTGTAAGTTTTCTCAGTATATTGTCTGTGCCCATCTTTTTCTAAATAATTACTTTCCATAGTTTTTAAAATCTGTTTTACATTTTTGGAGTACTTTTTATAGTCTTGAAATCTGGCCATTTTGTTAGTTGTGAGACAATTTCAGTAATACTATCCTCTTCTATGTGTATGATACTCTTCTATAAGTATGATTTGCTTTTTTGGGAACTCTTCTATAAAGTATACTTAAGACAAATTGATAAATGTAAGTGCTCAATTATATGCAGTCTTTAAAAATGTTTAACCAGCCTTCAGATTGAAAAATAAAAAAGGAAAGTGTAGTACAGAATATCTTTATTTTCAGTTTAAGTTGTCATAGATTGTGAACTAGTGCTTTCCAGCTTTACTGCTAATGAGCTATGGTAAACAATGTAGCATAGACAAGTGGCATTCTCTTTCCAGGAGTATTTTTTAGCTTTCTACCTACTGATCCGTTGAATTATTAGATCCCTTTCATTTTCAAAAAATACAAGTGTGTTGTTTAATACATTAACCGTCGTATGAGTTGTAGTTAATTCACACTAGTTTTGAGCCTGAGGCTTCATGAAGCATATGTAACTCACACGTCTTTTTACTTTGGGAGCCACGTGAACTATTTTTCAAGTTGCATGTAACTCATGCACAGAAAATAATAAAAAATAATTTTTTTATTAAATTAGGATCATTTTGTTTTCAGAATTTTTATTCTATTTTCATAATAAAACACCCTGGCCCCAAGGGAAAAAAATTTTTTTTCTAGTGTGGCAGTCAATGTCTTAAAGGACTATTTGTTTAAACTTTTCTTTCTCATTTGACTATATTACCATACCCTGATCGTAAACCTACCACAAGATGTTTTAGATCAGGCAAATGCTTTTTAATTGTTTTATTAAAAGTAATGAATTTTTACAAATAAAATACTTCTCGAAACTGGTCAGAATTTTAAATCTGAAAACCATTTGCAATGGTGGCTTTTTAAATTATTCAGATTGTTTATGTAAATTAATATTTCTTATCAATTTTTTGGCCAATTTTTACAAACTCATCATGAACCATATTTGATGCCAAGCATCATGTTAGCTTTTCTGGGAACTATGCAAGAATCAGGTGATGATACATCTCTTCTTAGGGCCAGCAAATCTAGGTAAAAGCAAAATAATTTTGTTTACAAAATTACTAGAGCACAATACAATTATATTATTTATATTATACCATATTAAATTCTAGTTTGGACCTGACTATAGAGTATAGGCATACAGAAGGGACTTTGATAGGGTAGGGTCTATAATAGTCAGGGTAGAGAGGGGATTTTTTTCTCCTATATTTTTATCCTTGCTTTGAAAGAAGTCAGTGTTTCAATCAATCAGTGAAATTCCAACTTCAAGATAAATTATTTGCTTGCCTTATTGAAATCCTATTCTCTGTGTTAAGTGCAAAGGAGAACTATGATTGCTGTACTTGGAGAATCTTGAAATGTCTCGTAAGATAGCTATAGTTATTCTGAAGGGTTATTTAGGAAGAGAGTAAGTTAAAATGAATATATATCTCCTTCAGGGAATACTTGTCTGAAAAGTTCAACTATTATTATAATATGAAATTTTTTATGATTAATTGTGTTTCCCTGAAGGTATCTGGTTGGCAGTGATATCAGCAAACCCATGAAATCCATTTTCTGGACTGTTTCCAATGTGTCATACAAATGGTAGAAAGGCTACATAGTTTATGGCTAAGGTAGCTTCTTGATCTTTAGTATCCTATCAGAATGATTAAACATACACCTAAGGGCTTTAGTTATTTTCTTTTTGTAATTTTTTTTAAGGCCGAAAAGATTTCTAGTAAACTTTTCTGCTTTGTAAAGATGTAGCTTACTGTTTAGATCCTTAATTACTTTGACAGTTCATATTAATAAAGTAAATACAGGATTATTTTAGTATACCATCAGTTTTGTTTTTTCTCACAAAGTATATATTATTGGTTGCTGCATTCAGCTGAACAGAAAGGAAACAGCTCTATTATGTATGAAAACCAGTCCAGTGAAGTATGAACTAGAGTAGATGATTAGTTAATAGACACTTTTGCACCTACCCAATAACATAAGTTCCTTGTAACAGAAAAGATGAACACTGCTAATATTTGATTTTCTTTTTTTTTTTCTTAGAGTTACTTTCACAGCATTTTTCAGATGTTTAATAAAACCGAAAATCTCATATTTTGAAAATCTCACTTTTGGTAGTAAAAGTAACATGAATTTTTAACTATACATTTTCAAAGCAAAATGTTTAACATTACCCATATTTTTGGTATGGTTATGTATCTTACCATGTTATGTATGGTAAGGTACTTAATCATCTTTTTGTTAAAAATGTAACCTTGTCCTTTCTTCTACCATTGTTAACTTTATAATTGAATTCATCTTTAAGAATTTACATCTTATTAACTTCAGGAATTTTGTGTAATGAGCATAGTATATATTTATTGTTAATGTGGTAAGGAACAATACAATACAGCTATATTTTACCTTTATTAAAGTAATTATTAAACTCTTGCTGTCTGTACCTACTTTAGTCTTTTCTTTGTAATGTGAGATTGTTATGCATTATTGTGCATGAACCTTTGCCTGCCTCTACTTTATTCTGTGGCTTTAAGAATAGAAGTATGAACAGGTATAAGAACAGGAGCACTGGCCTTTGTTTTCTTAATTACTTTGAAGGGGCAACAGGATTGATTATTGTCAGCTATTGGCCCAAAAATGAATTCTGAATGGTAGAATCGTATCTATATTTTTCTTTGTGTTATAAAAGCTGAATATGTAAAAGAAGCATAATTATTATTTAAGGTGGCACAGATCAGATTCTGCCCCAAGAAATAAAATTTCAAGGTTCCAGGCACCGATTTCTGCACCGGAGTACACGTAAGATTTTATCTGCTCTGCTTTTCACAAGTAGGAGTTGTTTTAATTTTGCAGGATTATGTTAAAACTAATCTATTTCACCAGGTAATTGGCCTGTAATACCCTAATTCTCTTACTGTTTGACTTTTTAGTGCCTCTGTTTCAGGATTTCTCAAACTGTCATCATACAGTATCTTAATAAAGTTAAGAAAATAACTAGACCAACTAAGGAAGTTCTGTATGATTTTGGGTGTTTGGTGAAAGGAAAATAGAATAATTTCCATGTAAAGACCAAGCATTCTTTTCTGTTTTCTTTATTTTGATTTGGTTGGCATATTAGTTCTCTACAGATTCAACTTCATCAGGTTCAGTGATCCCAGTCCTTTTTTAAATTTTAGCACACTGTCTTTTCTTCTTTTATTTTGACCCAGAAGGAGAATGGAGTCTAAGTGTGGCTTGTCATTTAAGTTGTTTTATAATTCCATAGATTAAAATTATGTTTGGGAGAATTTTTTTATGATTATTAAATCCACTCTTTCTATAAGTGTGACAAAATGAATGGCCTCTCATGGGGGAGACATTTGGGTATGCAATATAAGTATTCACCTGCTAATATAGTTCTTAAGCAACAGAAGAAACCACACTGACAGCCAATGATTTTTTCTCTTATTCTGGTTCTATTATTGTGCTTTTAGGAGCTAGTAGATTGCCTTAGATAGTGGCAACATATTAAAGTTTTTTCTCTATTTAAAATTCCAAGAGAAGTTAATACAAAATTTATGTTTTAGTGAAAATTTTTTCTCTTCTGTTTTATTGTTTTACCTTTACTATGTTTTGGAAGAGGCTGGTTGGTACCTCACTGAAGAGGTTAAACTCACAGTTTGAGAAACATTATTCCTATAAAACCCATAGAAAAAGAGGTACTTGACTTTGAACTTACCTTTTAATAATGACATAGTTACGCCAAGCAAATTTTAATTTAATTTTAGTTCTGACATTGGCTAGTGTTGTTTACTTAATTCTTATGCAGTAAGATTTTGTGTAAGCATGAGGTAGAACTGTTACTAATGAAATGTGGTAAGCATCAGTGCTTTCTTCAAAATTTTCTAATCTTTTATTTTAAAAAAGTGAAGTTGAGATTTTGCTATTTTATAACATTACTAGGATCAATTTATCATTAAAGTGCATTTTTATTAAATTACTAATACATATAATGACATTTGCTTAAATAATCTTCTCAGTGCCTTTGCAATATGTTTACTTTTTTATTTTTTGCAATAGTTCTTTTGTCAAAAACAAAACAACAAAAAGTAACTAAACCTTCGTTGCATACGTGAGTGGACAGACATGAAACCTAACTCTAAAGGCAGTTTCCCTCCGCAGTTGATGCCAGTGTGGGACATTCTGACTAGTGTCAGACTGATTGCTAAATTGTGCCTTATTCTTTTTTGTTCTTAAATTTATTTGTAAAAAGTCTTACAAGACTGCATACAGCTTAAAAAAAGAGAATTTCTAAATTATGTATTGCTTCTAATTATTAAGGTAGTTTTGCTCATCTTATGATGTAATCATTCACTTAATCTGTAGATGGAAATAAATGTTAACAATCAAGGGCATTTAATCTATAAGTATACTGGCAAAAGTGGTCATTAATTTAAAAAATATTCCCTTTTGTTTTTACTATTTATAGAAGATTGCCATATAAATGAATGAAAATTTAAATTTCTTACTAATCTCTGAAATTTTAATTTGTTTTGAGAAACAACCAGAAATTTAATATGTTTTTGATGCTGGTTTTGATGAAATAAGTATCTTTACTAGTATTGATAAAGACTTAATTTCATTTTATCTTTATATATTTTTCTTATTAAGTTATAATTGAGGATCACGTAAGATCCTTTTTATTACCATTTATTACCACATTCCAATTTCATGTAATCATAGAATCTCAGAATTGGAAGAGATATTATACATTGTTTTAGAATCCAACCTTATGTGCATTTCATCTTAAGAATTCTTTGCAGTTAATCTTAAGTTAGTTTATGCTTGATTATTTTATAAGGTGGCCACCTCATTTCCTATGTGTGGACAGAAAATACTCGTAATTTTAGAATTTAAATCAACAGTTCCTTATTATTTGTTTCAGGCAAAAGGATTTTTCTCAAAGGAAGTAACCCTTTTTTTTAAATTTGTAATGGGCAGAAATCCATTAAACCTTTTTCCTGGATTTAGATTTAGTTTGTTGACATTATTGCCATGCTTAAGTAAATTTAGGCAGTTATGCCAGCATCTCTATCAAGGAGAGTGTAAGGTAGACTGTTTATTGGCCAGGCACGGTAGCTCATGCCTGTAATCCTAGCACTCTGGGAGGCTGAGGTGGGAGGATTGATTGAGGTCAGGAGTTTGAGACCAGCCTGAGCAAGAGCAAGATCCCGTCTCTACTAAAAATAGAAAAAAAAAAATAGCCAGGTGTGGTAGTGGTAGTATGTACCTGTAGTCCCAGCTACTCGGGAGGCTGAGGCAAGAGGATCTCTTAAGCCTAGGAGTTTGAGGTTGCTGTGAGCTAGGCTGACACCATGGCTAGCCCAAGCGACAGAGTGAGACTCTGTCTCAAATAAATAAATAAATAAAAAGATTGACTTTGTTTATATTGATGCAGAACGGGCCATTTTTAATCCTGCCTCTGGTGATACTTTTTCATATGGGCTCAGTCTGGTTTCTCACAAGCAGCAAGAGCTTCAGGTTTTCACAGCGCTGCTTAAAGAGAATGCTGAGCACAAGACTAGCATATAGACCATTTATATACCAAATATCCTTTTTTTTTTTTAACTTTTCTAGAATGCCCAGTATGGGTTTTGCCAAGTACCATGGGTCAGTTGATACATTGGCTTATATACATTCCCAAAGATTCCCAGTCTTTGGACAGACATTTAGGGTCACTGGTCATGAGACTGCATCTGAAAATTTGAGTTTATCTTGACACCATTAGGCCTAATTCCTATGGTGAATCAGACTTGATAGATTAATGCTTAATCTGCCAAGATTTGGCTTGGATCTTTCTCTTCTAAATAGTCTTTGGAAAACATGGTTTTCATATTTATTGTACCTCTTTCTTTGAACCATAAAGCCATTCAGATTTATTCACAAAATTGTGGAGATTTTGTTTTTTAATTTTCTGAGACTCTGGGAATAATATTAGATGACAATATTATCCCTTCAAAATTATCCGACTTATTTTATGGGTTCCAAACAAATACATGTTAAGTTAGAAAAAATTACACAGTCAAAAGATTTTCTCCCAGCTGCTTTGCTTCTATTCTTTTGGATACAATACACAAGGATGAAGTTTAGCTTGATATATTTTGCTGTTGACATTGACAATGTTGACCCTTCATCCTAGTGTTGTAGTCCTTTTATTGTAAAATACCAAATACCAAGTCCATATTTCAGTTAAATAGCTCATATAGCTAATCATGCTCTAATGTTAAACAGCTCTCTGAAAATACACAGATCTTAAGAGTTTAGGTTAGAGCTGTAAAAATTGCTTCATTCAAATGTGGTCAGTCTTCAGGAAGCACTGGAAGTGGAGCCAAAAGAAATTGTGAATCTCAGCCCACACATGAAAGAATGATGAATGTTACTGTCACTGAGAAGGCCATTACTCATCAGCCATCTTGATAATTTCAGAAGTGTCCTTGTCTTCTTTTACTGTACATAGTCACAGAATTGGGAGTAGTTTTATGTTTTAGTCATTCATCTAGAGAACATATGCTTTACTATAACTAAACAAACAATCAACATGCTTTTGTTAGTTTTCTGAGTCTTTAATTCATCTTTAAATCAATGCCATTTATGTCATTTACTCATTATAAACTCTGCTTGTTTCATTGTCTTTGTGAAGTATTAATATTTTAAATGGGGTTTCATGGAATCTCTTTGGATTGATGTGTTTAAACTTTGATACCTATATACCAGAATTCCGTATCCTACTCTTCTAATCATCCATGAGTTGACTGCAGTGTTATTTCTTGGAGATTTGGTTTACTGAATTGGAATATACACACTAAATAAAGTGCTGCTCCTTCAAAGTTAGAGGTTGGACACATTCATTGCTCTAGATCTCTTCCTTCTCCAAAGTTGTTCATTCATAATTTAGTTTACATTGATGATTAGGGTTACATAGTTATAAGTGCTACATTGTAGCTAGTTTTTTAAAACAATTCAAAATGTTTATTCTTCGATTTTACTATTTTCTTGTGGTGGGGAGAGTAAAGGGTGGGGAAAAAAGGGCAAGAAAACTGAGATAAACTAAGAAAACTAAGATAAAAACTGCTCGGCTGAAGTTTTATAAAAATCTGACTTGAGTGTTTTTCTCTTCATTTGCTGTGCTTGTGCAAACAGTGTGACACCATCGCCACAACAGGCTCGGGTCTGTCCTCCCCATATATTACCTGAAGATGGAGCTAATCTTTCCTCTGCTCGTGGCATTTTGTCGCTTATCCAGTCTTCTACTCGTAGGGCTTACCAGCAGATCTTGGATGTGCTGGATGAAAATCGCAGGTGATTAGCCATCAGTGGCTCTTGCCAGCTTTATTGCATATTTTTTGGCTTCTTGTTTAGTGGACTGTGGTGTCTTCCTTTTGTTTGCACTTTCTAGTCTCTTTCTAAGATGCAATGGTTTGAAACAGCTTGCTTTGCTTTCTTTTAATTTGAAATTATTGTCCAAAATTCACATTTCACAGGACTACATTAGCTTTCCTTCTGTCAAGGAGAGTAGTTACTAACTATGCATAGAAAGTGTAATGACTTTTCTCAAAGGCTTTACTGACCTAGTATAAGTACTTGAGTTCATTTGGGGATATGCTGAGGGATACTGTTGGATTGAGTGTGGGATGTTGGACTAAAGCATAGTAGTTTTCTTTAGTAGGCCTTTATACTAGTTTTCTTTAGGAAGTCTTTTGATTTAATCATTTATGGCACTGACATGATTGGATTTAAGCAGATCTGAGAAGGTGATGTCAGTGTAGCTGCCAGGACATTTTTTTCCCTTTCTTCCTTAACTATGGATTTCTAGGCCTGTATTTAAAATCCCAGGTGCTATTCTCTTTTTGATAATACTGATATTTTTCAGTATTGATAACTTATCTCACTTTTGAACACCTCCAAGTAAAATCATTAGTTGTATACTTAGACTTATTCATATAAATAATTTTTTGCAATTATTTTGAGTACCTTTTGTCCTTTGTTACTACATAGTGTTCTAAAAAGGAGGAAATTTGGGGATCTCTTTTGACATAATGTGGGAAAGGTACATTCAGTGTCAGTTCAACTCTGAACATTTATCTGGTGGCTTCTGAGAGTCAGTGTTTGAATTTTCATTATCAGTTTTTTAGGTTGTTAATTTTTGCATTCTAAAGAATTCTCAATAAATTAAGTTGGCCCTTCCAATAAATCTTATTTCTTACCATAAGAACTGATTTGTATTCTAGCTTTTTCTGAACAAACTTTTTCTTGTTGAGTGCTTTCATTTCTCACACAGGACCCAGGTATTTCACCATACTTCATGAGCACTTGTCCATACTGCTTACCATTGTTGAATCCATGGCCTTTTTAAGCCTTCCCTGGGTTTAATCTAATGGTATGCATTTGGACACAAGGACTCAGAGCTGCACTACACAGAGCTTAAAGAGAAAGCTCATGGTGAGGGAGAATTATATATACATGTTTATGTATATATATTTCTTGTCCCCCCCACCCCAAGAGTTTAGAGTCCCTTTTATGCTCTTTGAAGCTTGAGAGACAATCTGGAAATATTTGGAAGCTGTAAGAAGCAGCAAGATTCAGAAGAAAAAGCATGGATTCAGGGGATCAGTCAGATTCAATCTTGATTCACCCGACTAAGTAACTGCATGATAGCCTTGAACAAATTGCCTAGCTCTTTTGGGCTCATTTTCCTCATCTGTTTTAAAAAAAGAGGGAGGTTGATAATACCTAGCTTTCTGGATTCTTTTGAGGAATTTTCTCCACTTCTCCACCTTTATAATACAGGGATAATGACCTCAAATTCTTTATTTAGTATGGTAGATCTTTCAAAGGGTATTGACTATAAAACATCTGACACTTAAGAATGAATATTTACAAAGCCCTGTTTTCTCCTCCCTCCTTAAAACATTTATTCTGCACCAGATATCCTCTTTAACTTTTTAATTACAATAAATCCTTAGAAGAGGCCAGATTATTAGGTCAGAGTATATCATATCAAATGCTATTACAGTGAAAATACCTGACTAAGAAAGATATTTCTAAATCCTATACAGCTTAAATAATAGCTAGATGACAGTCTCACTACATTAAAATTATCTACCTCCCATCAACACATACACAGTTCAATGCAGTGATATGGAACTTGTAAAAATATGGATTTTTTTTCTCCATAATGGAAAAAAATTTGCTTCAAGGCCAAGCATATGAAATCAGAAATCTTGCTAGTGTAAACTTTACTTTGTATTTTCTTATTATGAAAAACCATTTTGAACTCTAAGTGAAATTTTATTTTATTTTTTTATATTGTAATGAATTGGTAACTTTAAAATCCCCTTTCTGGGAAGGAATTATCTTTTCTTATTCACTTAAATAAGATTTATGAAATTCATGAAGGAGTTATGTTAATAATGCTTTGCACCTGGATTTGTACCATTAGTTGCTACCTTGGAGCCTGGAGGGTTAGATTCTCATCCATCTTATTGATGCTTTCATCATTGAAACGGGTTTCTTTTTTAAAAGTTGTATTCACATCTCGTATGATCTAAACGTTGAACAGGATTTGATCAGAATTTTAAGTGCCCGATCAGTTTTTGTTTCTACTATGTTTAGTAGTGTCTGCCTTTTCAGATATAAGAAATAAGAATGTAGGTGGGAGGATTGCTTGAGGAGTTCGAGACCAACTTGAGCAAGAGGGAGACCCTGTCTCTACTAAAGATAGAAAAAAAATTAGCTGGGCATGGTGGTACGCGCCTGTAGTCCCAGCTACTTGGGAGGCTGGGGCAGAAGGATCACTTGAGCCCAGGAGTTGGAGGTTGCAGTGAGCTATGATAATGCCACTGCACTCTAGCCCAGGCAAGGGAAAAAAAAAAAAAAGGAATGTGAAATTTGGATAATGTTCTGCATGATTATAAAATAGTGCTGCTTATAAAGTTTTTAAGTGCTTTTATGTTCCTTGCTCTGTACATCATTTTTTTTCCTTTCTTTTACCTTTGGCTGTTAATGCTAATGCAGTATCTTATCTTTTGTCTTGTGCCATCACATAAAGGTATAGGTAATTTAAGCTAGAACTCTTTGGCAGAAAGAAAGACACAAAAGCTTTCTGCTTGTTTTATTGTCATAAAATAATGCATATTCACAGTTGTTTGACAAAAGAACTATTTTTAGTTTACACATCGAAGGACACTGTCAAAAAGTTTATATACCATTTTTTTTTTCTTATGAGAATTTAGATGATCTATTCTAAATCAAGCTCAACATGAAAACCAAGTTAAATCCTAATTACACATTAGGAGTTTATTTGCACAGGTTAGTGCTATACATTTGGAAAATTAATATATTGAAAATTTACCAAAACATCTGGGATGGGCACCAGGTATGTTCTTTGGTCAGTGGCAGTGGGATTTAAAATGCTATTACAGTTTGGTCCTTTGCTGGTTAGGAGATGCCTGTGTCTTCCTGCATCTGTCGTAGCTATGTATCTCATTCTCCAATGTAAAATGTTAATATTTTTAAAAAAGCCAGGCATGGTGGCGTGCCATTTCAGTCCCAGCTACTTGGGGGCTGAGGTAGGAGGAGCTCTTGAAGCCAGGATTTCAAGGCTGCAGTGCACTATGGTGACACTGGTGAAGAGCCACTGCACTCCAGTCTGAACAGTATGTGAGACCCATCTCTAATAAAAAACAAAAACAAAAATAAGAAAGAAACTTAGTTCCTATGTAATAACATTATTTAAATATTGATAGATGAGTTGTGCTTAAGTTTTATTTTTAGGAGGGGCTTGATTGTTTTTATACAATTTTTCTGTGGCAGATTGTACTAACTTTGAGTGAATAGAATAAGAAACCAGTGTGTGAATAATTTATAATTTGGGCAAGTATCCCTATAAATACATAATTTGGAAGACAGAGAAATGTAAAGTTGCAGTTGATACAATATTTGGAATTTTTCTTTTAAACAAATGTGAATTCCTGGTCCCTCAAACTGTTTGTTTATTAGAGCAGTTTATATTTTTGTAGCAAAGAAACACATATTCAGTTAAGTCAGAGCATATAGTTACTCAAAAATGTCAGTATACAAGTTAATGCTGGAACTTGATAACCTTGGATTTCCTTCCCTTTGCCACTCTACAAAGCACACTGTTGGAAAGGCTTCTTATTATTAAATCAGACTTATGGTAGAAAGTGGTACTTGAATGAAGTTTCTAACTTTGCCAAATACCTGTCTAATTTACTTTTATATTATGTGTGTCAATTGCCAGTGTGAGAAGACAAAATGAAATACGTTGTGAAAGGTAACTGTATTATTTTCTGGCTCTGCATTATAAAAGGGAAATCTCTGTGGTGGAATATGTTGACTATGGCAGATCCATTTGAACATATTAGTATGCATTTTTTAAAAAAAGTTTTAGGGAGCATACAGCAGTGGCTTCATTTAGTTAACCATTTTCAAATTAGTATAATTTAGGATTGTAGTTAAGTAAGATTTCCTGATACCACAGAGTAAATATGTCAGTAGGATGGGATGAGTTTAAAACCCATCTCAAGCATATGTGATTTCTCAATGTCCTGTAGTCAACAAAATAAAAGTCAAACGTGTCTTTCCCAAAAGTCTCCGAATCCCTATCCTCTAGGCTTCAGAAATTTCTTTAAGTACCAGTAGCACCTTTGGGACATATGGAAGCTAAACATTAAAGTTTTCTTGTATAACTTGAGTTGTCAGAAAATAGTGATTTGAATTGTAGTCAGAATTCTACAGCTGTGCCAACTTACAGAAACAAATAGTGCATTTGGCATTTAACATTTGCTGTAACTACATATTGCCTTGATACATAAATTCAGGCAAAACCAGATCAGTTACTTAGAGAATTAGATATTGAAAAAATAGGATTTAATAATTCTTAAAATGCCTATATGGATCCTATAACCCAATCTCCTTTTTTTGGTTAGTAAATCTTGCCGATTATTTTGGGGGAGGATTGACCAGTGAACACATGGACCTTTTGTTTTCTGATTTTGAAAAATAAAATTTATTGGAAAGGTTACTCCTTATCTAAGTAGATAACTGAACTACTTGTTCTCTAGAACCAAAGTATGTACGGAGTGAAGATCCCCACACAGTTTTCCAGAGCATCTTAGTCCTCATTTCCAGCAGCACTGTATGTCAGTCCTGGTTGTCTCAAGATCAGACTCAAATTTTTTATTGCACTTCTGTCATTTGCTGTAGCATGTCCTCTCATCTTCTCAGCTTCAGAACTGAGGCTTGTATTTTTGCTTTGGAGAGCTGAGAGTTTGAATGAGACTCAGCTACATTGAGACATCACGCACTAATTAGAAGTAATGAGGTGAGAGGGCAGGGATTTTGAGAAACGGAACTTTCTTAAAATTTTTAGTTTTTGAGGTAGAGCTGTTGTCAGATGAGCAACCATGACCATGCAGGTGCAACTAACCAGTTCTTACATGCTTTTAAAGTTGACAGTGATTTTGTTTTTCCAACTAGTAGAGAGGAATTACACTTTCTAAACAGAGTTGTCCTCCAAATTTCATAAATTAAGGTATAAGCACCAAAAATAATTATTTTATGTATTGGTGCTGTTTTGTCACATAAATATAGATTTCCCTTTGGTTTGTTAATCAACTGTAAAATGTTAAAGTTTTGAAAATCATAAAATGGAGGACATAGGAGACAAAGACTTTTAAAGTATTAGATATTATATTGTATTGAAACATACAATATAATCCTTTTTGACATTTATTTGTCTTCTTTTTGCTTTTATTTTACTACCTCTCTGTTTCCTGATTCTGTCTTGTGCCTTCTCCCGCAAAACCTGCCTTAGACCTGTGTTGCGTGGTGGGTCTGCCGCCGCCACTTCTAACCCTCATCATGACAACGTCAGGTAAATTTTGAGACTTTGTAATTACCAGGGCAAATGGTTGACAAAATTTGTATTTTGTAGAACACAATGTATGTAGTAGCCATGCCTTTACGTTATAGCTTGAACTTCTATAGCTTTCCTTGGTGAGTACATTCTGCCTCTTTCTAAGAACAGTGAGTCTAATCAATCATGACGTTTGGCAGAGTAGGAGGAAAAATGTTTAATAATTATGACATGGTGTGATGATTTGAGATATTTTATTTAAGTGCAGTTTTAATAGCTTATAGGAGATCATGCTAAGACACCAAAAAATAATCTTAAATTTTGTTGTTATATATATCATTTTTAATTGTTGCCTGGGTTCTGTCCAGCATTTCCTTTTGAGTTAATTATCAGTAATGTCACTTTCAGTGTGTGGATAAACCTGTCTTAAGGCATCATCTTAAATTGAGTGAAATCAGCATTGACAACCCAACAATTAGGAAAGTTGAACATTTAGAAAGGGAATTTAGTTTTAAGCGTTTTTATCATCTGCTAATTTAAGCCTGCCTTTCTTAATTTTGCCCCTTTCGCACTTTCAGACATGCTTAGCCTGAGTAATTATTTCTTCCTGTCATGGAAAAGGGCATACAGAATGGCATGTACAAATACTTACAGTTCCCAAGTGCCAAAATCCTCATTTAGTTTTCCCATCTTCTGGAAAAACAAAAGCTAAAGCTGATTGGTATTCATAGTAATTTTTTCAGAGACCAGTTTTGTTTATTTTAAGTTTATCGATAGCAGTAGATTTAAAACCAGCAGTGTTATCTCTATGATTAGAAGAAGCTGGCACATTTAAGCAATAGAAAGGAGAAAACATCAGTTTCTCATTAATATGGAATTCATGTTGGAGGAATTAAAAAGTGTGCCCGTAGTGGTCCCTTATCACTCTGCTGACTTGTTTCTTTTTACAATCTTAATTCAATCCAGTGTAGTTTTCCATTATATTTTTCTTTAAGTTTGTGATCCTTTTCTTTTGTGAAAGTATTATCAGCCAGTGATTTCACTTAGCTGTTATTAAAGAGTTTTTAGTTCAGATAACTACAGGTTTTAGTTTAAACCACATTGTGAAGTATTAATAATATATTTTTGTTTTAAATTGGATGACATAGGCAAACTCTTTTGCCATATCCTTAGATTTCTTTGCAAATGAAGATTTCCTTTAAACATATCTACAACTTTAGTTAATTCTGGATTTAAATTGTGAGTAATCCCTTTGATTTGTATTTCATTCTTTATGTTCAGTTCAGGTCCTTTTACCTTTGAGGCACTTGCTTCTGTTGTTCCCTCTGCTCCCCCCGCCCCCAACTCCCCAATTATTCTTCTCTTATGTGAACCCGGGGAAATAGAAGATTTTTATTTTGAAGTTGAAAAGAGGAATCCTTATTTTTTCCACTAATCATTTAGCAATTCTTTTTTAATGTTCAAAAGATTATTAACTCAGATGTTTGTAAACCCAAAGTTCCAGCATCTACTAAGTTAGAAGTTAACTGCTCTAAGTAATGAGATTACCCTCAGTATTCCAGGATATTTCCTCTGTTCTCATGAGGACAGGGCAATTAATGAGAAAGCGAGTTAATTTTACCTATAAAAGGAATATTAAGAGATTGTTGTAGATTATCTAGAGTCAGTACATTCTATGCATTGTTTAAATTTTGTTTTGAATAATTTATTAAAGTGTTTTGGATTACTTTTAATAGTATTTGAAACAGAAGAATTTTCTGAATAGATTTGTCTTTAACATGTCCAGATACAAAGTATAATTCTTTGTATCCCTTTGTGTAATAATGTGCTTTTTGTAATGGGGGCTTGCTGAAGATGTTAGAATAGATGACCCATGGGCCAACTCTCTGGATTACGTAGGAGTAACTTTTAATTCAGTTTGTTTATATTCTGCTCACTCAGAAGTGTTACTATGCTATTTTACTGAAATAACCATATAGGGTATAAAATAGCTATACAGGTGAGGTGAATTGTGTAGTATATAAATTGTATCTTAATAGCTATTAATGGAAATAAATTTTAAAACATGGAAATCCAGGCAAAGGAGAAGAATGGCATTTTTGTTTTTCAGAAGTTTATTGTCATTTGTTTAAAAATCAATGCCCCTTTAGAAGTAACTGCATTTAAACAAAAAGTACCTTTTTATGTGCTGTCTCTGGATTTTGTCATAGTGGTTTTTCAGTGTTATTATTTTATACACAGCCTCTTGTTTATTATTGAGCCAATTCTGGGTCTAAGTGTAGTGGCAAGACATATTCAGGAGATTTTATAATTGCTTCTGCAGGAGAATTCAGTAGAAAGTAATTGGAAATAAGAAGTAAAGAGTAGAAATGGCAAGGCAAGGGGCAATGAGAAGAGGAGGAGAAATAAAACATGATGGGTTTTGTTGTTTTTTTTTGTTTTTGTTTTTTTTAGTCTACTTTGTATTCCCTTCCAGTGAGTCTCTGCCTATAGAACTACATATGGATATAGTTTGTATAAGAATTGTATTTAGTTATATCTTAGAGTGACAGCTCTCAAACCTTTTCAGCCAGGGATCTTCTTTAGTGTTGCCAGTCCCTCTGGCTTGAAAAGTATCTATTTGTATCATTAGTCGGGGTTTTTTGTGGTTCTCCAAGTTTCAGTACAGTTTTCCAATATTGTGGATAGTTCTGCTGTTAAGCTTTTTCCTTTCCTGTATTAGTATCAAACCAGGTGCTAAAATATTTTGGTAATTTACATTGTTTTAAATACCAGTCTTCTGAATACTTCTTTGAATGTTACACATTACATGACTTGCAGGTTACTCTTAGTTCTATTTAAATATTCACTTGTACTTTTATCTCTTATTTGCTAGGTATGGCATTTCAGGTATAGATGCAACAATTGAAGGAACGTCAGATGACATGACTGTTGTAGATGCGGCTTCATTAAGACGACAGGTATTTAATGTACCAAATAAGATACAATCCTAAATGATATATAATATTTTAAAGTGATAGTTCCCAACATTTTATCATTTTCTTTTCGGTGGAACCCATGAATAGGAATATATTATCTATCAACCTATTTAGTAAACCATAATTTATTTTCTTATTTTGATTCAGGATATATTAAACTGTCATTTACATGTTTTGATCAGCATAAAACAGTATTACCAAAATAGACTGATGTAATTCTGGCTGATGATAAAAAAATCTTGATATTTTAGTAAACTAGTACAGCCATAAATTGCTTGTTTGGCTTTTGATATGTAGAGTAACCACTTTGGGGACCTATGTTACTATGTTTGATAACTCTATTTTGGAAACTGCTGCTTTCAGTTTGCACAGGATCTCTACATACATATTTCTTGTATTCTGTGATAAGTGCTGTTTTGGACCTGCAGTTTTGCTTATGCATATTTTTAATTTATACTTCAACAGAGTCTAGAATCACACAGACATACACACATGGGGGAAGGCATATTTGGTGTTCTCACTGTGTCTGTGCCAAGTAGATGTAGAAGGAAATTGGATGAAATAAAGTATTTTTAAGTAAAAATCAGTAAGGGAGCATGAGCTTAGGCAGCAGTTGTTCAGCTCAGGGCTATTCACAGTCAAGACCAACAGCTGAGGATGGTGCTGTCAGCCAGCAACATTTCTAGCACCTGGGGAATTGGCCTTTCAGACCTGAAGGGCCTGGGTGACTTATCATAAGACCCACTGCAATAGGTTATTTTATGGGACCCTCTCAGTAACTCAGAGAGGTGGACAAAGAAGGCAGTTCTGCCAGGTTAAAGATGAATAGCTGAGAGGCTGAGTGACAAGAAGCTCATAGAAGAGGCATAGAAAGGGGCAGGAGTCCTGTGTTCTTCCTGCTGTGGTAAGCCTGCCTAGATGTGTGCTTCGTCTTTCCTACTGGAATAGCAATGTGTGTGTAACAGTTTTCCCCTCCCTGTCTGATCGAGCAAGGAGGGAATAGACCCTATCTCACTCAGAAATTTGAAGAAGGGAAAGGGTACTTTAGTGAATTTAAGCTGTCATGAATAACATCTTTTTCTATATGTAGTTGTGTTTATTTTGCTACAAATGATGAAACTTTACATGTTTGTAATAATTCTTTTGACAAATTATACTATTTTATAAGAATCCAGTTACTCTGTGCATTAAAGCTTCTGTTTTGTATTTTTTTGTTTTTATTTGTTTTTCACTTAGATAATCAAACTAAATAGACGTCTACAACTTCTAGAAGAGGAGAACAAGGAACGTGCTAAAAGAGAAATGGTCATGTATTCAATTACTGTAGCATTCTGGCTGCTTAATAGTTGGCTCTGGTTTCGCCGCTAGAGGTAACCTCAGCTCACAAAAATATTGTCTCAACAGCGGAAATATAAAAGATTTGCAAACTTCTTTGTTTCTGTCTTTGCATTGTATGCCGTTTTATAGTCCATGCCCTGAAAATGTATTTCTTCCAGAAAATGGGGGGGAAGGACCTCTATTTGTAGAAGTAAAGGTATGTTCTGTCACTTAGTCGTATTCACTTTTAACCAGTTCTACAGTAATACCTACTTAAAATTCTCCCTTTGCATGTTTTGTAAATAGGCTCTAGGGTTTTTTTTGTTTTGTTTTAAGAAATTGAGTTTTTGCTTCATCAGTCTGCACAACTAATTCTGAATGGGCGAGAGTGTATAGAGAATGGATTTAGAAAAATATCTGTAAAAGAAAAACAATATTGTTTTGTTTCTCAAGCACTATTAGATTAAACAATTTTGTTAATAGACATGTTTGCATCCGTATTTCAACATTAACACTTTTGAAGTCTTGGTCTGGTGCCAGATTTAAGAAAATTAAACCACCTAATGTTTCATGATTACCTTCATTAAGCACCTGTACAGATTAAATTAAAATAATTTCTAACATTTCAGCAGTTTATCTAATATGTGTGCAGTATTTTCATTCTTATTTTCATTTTAGTTTTGTGGATGATTTTCTATAAAGTACGTTTTTACTAAGTCCATGTGTGAATGATTTAAAGAAACTACAGAATAAGGTACAAATGTAGTGTATTTAATAAACTATCAACCAAAGCAATATTTGTCTATTGAAAGATTTTATTTCATCCTATTGTGTGATGAGCTAAATTTCGTATCATATTACCTTACATGAGTCTTTCTGTCTCAGGAGGAAGTAAAGCAATGAATGCAGGTAGCAAGAGCCTACTGTACTTCCTTTTCGATCTTCATCCTGGTAGTGGTGGGCACTGTTGCTTTGTAGGTGTTTTTCAAATTTATAGTATCTATAAAGTGGTTCAGATTAAAATACTTTGAGTTGGATATACTTTTCCTTTGTTGTATTTACTTGATAATTATACTAAATCTCAGGAGAATTGAACTCACCAATGAAACCAAGTCCTGGGAACCTTTAGTCCTCAAAACTTTTATTTTCCCTTTTGTGGTTTAGAAATGGGTAGAATTAAGTTAGATGCAATATTCTCCACACATCTTCATTATCTTTCTTCCAAGGCACTGAGTTGTGGGAAGGGCAGTTGAGAAAATTCCTTAGATACTCAGATATAGGTAGATTTAATGCTTCTTTTCTTGCTTATCCCTCATGCCTCCAAAAACTATTAGGAGGAAGATTCTTTTCTGTACTTAGGTTTATTATGAGTTTGATGACAATTTTTTTTTTTTTGCTTTTGCCCATGAATGTCTTGTGACTTTTGTTAATGATGCAATTATATTAATTCTAGCTTTATATATATTACAAGGTAATTTCTGTAAGTGATCCTCCCAATTGAAACCACAAAAATAATAAAAATGATGGATAAAATAGCACCTCTTTTGCTGAACAGACATGAAAAGGATTTCACAAAGGAAAAAATAAATAAAAGTAGGAGTTTGGGGAGAGAAGTGCAAAAGCTCTTTTTTCTCCCTGATGATTTTCACCAAACACTGGAGACTCGGAGCCTTCTCCCTTGGTGGTCGTGCAAGGGGTAGAAGATAGAATTCCCTCCCTTGGGCAGGCACTGACTGTGACAGGAGACTTAGGATTGAAGCCGGGACTCCCTAAGACTGCTCCCTCACTGAAAGGGTGAGTGAGAGCCCTACTTACCATGCAAAAGGGAACAACAAAGAAACCTGCCTTTCTTGACCTTGTCATATATCTAAAAGTAGAAGAACCTGAATCTCTCTAACTCCAGAATCAAGTTTTCTCTGTTACGCCAGTCTAGCTCCCGTAAAAGTTGTTAATCACTATAAAAAATGTTTTAGAATTGAGAGGGACAAATTCGTTCCTGATTAGGATAATCAGGAAATACCTCTTAGATTAGAGAGGTATTTTAGTTGAACTTTGACGTATATATAGGATTTCAACAAACAGAGAATGAAGAAAAAGATTCCAGGTACAGGGAACAGAGGGAGAAATGGATACAGTTGGGAGCCAACTAAGTATAGCAAATACATTATTGTTATACTACTTTCAGAACTTTTTCGAAGAACTTCAGAAGTCCCCCCCCACCCCCACACACACACACTTCTAGGAATACTTGTTGAAGCATTTGTAGGTTGTTTACACTTTGAGGTATGATAATTTTATGAAAGCATATTTTAAAGAGAGCTTTCCTGCATGAGTCTATTTTCCAGCTTTTAACTGTGCAGGTTGAGTATCCCTTTTCCAAAATGCTTGGCATCGGAAGGGTTTTGGATTTGGGATTTTTTTCAGATTTTGGAATATTTGCAAATACGTAATGAGATATGTTAAGGATGGGACCCAAGTCTAGACATTAAATTCGTTTATGTTTCATGTATACCTTATACACGTAGCCTGAAGGTAGTTTTATACATTTTTAATAATTTTGTGCATGAAGCAAAGTTTGTATACATTGAACCATCAGAAAGCATCACTCTCTCAGCCATCCATGTGGACAATCTGGTTGTTTGACATCACCATCATTCCTGACTCCGAATTTATAAGCAATCACTTTCTTATACTTTTCATACATACATACTTAACAGTAAAGAATGGCATATCATTAATACAGTGAAAAAATAATGTGTTCAGAGTAACTTAGCACAGTAGCATCACCAGAATACCTGTATCGGTTTGTTAAAACTGCACCAACAAACAACAACAGGCTTTCAGTGTCCACCTTCGATGCTGTGTTCTGATTAAAAGGTTACTGTACACTGTATGTTTTAGGTGAGAAGAAACCTCTTAGAAGTGTCTCTTTGATTTTATAAACTGTCATGATCTCTTGTGCTGTCTTGGATACATGCTGCTGTGGTCCTTCAATAAACCCATCACACATTTTCACCATGTCATCTGTAGGCACTTTTTATTCAGTGTTAATGTCATCGTCATTATTATGATTACCTCATTTCAGCTGTTTCACCATCAGTCAGTGAATGAACAACTGGAGCCCCATTATCAACATTAAAAACTTCTTTGATGTCCACTTCTTCTAGCTTACTAATGGACTCTGAAGGTTTTTTTTTTTTTTGTATATATAAGAAACTCAAACATCATTTTTTTCTCATTTGACATTCAGAATCCTTCAAAGTCACCACCTTGTTCATCATCATCACTAAACATAGTCTCAGGCCAGAGGTTGTGCCAGGCTTGCACGACTGTGTCTTTAGTCATTGTTTTTCAAGTGTTGACAACAACATACTGTACCCTTCATGCTGAACTCCTTTTGAAAACCTTCCACACCCACACCTCTGTTCACTGCTGGTAGCATGCTATTCAAGAACATGCTTGTATATTTTCTCTTCATTGATCTAAGGATACCCTAGTCACATGGCTGAATTAATGAAGTCACATGTGGGGGAAAGTACAAGGTATAAACGTTGCTTTTGATGAGGGTTTCAGTTTGCAGATGAGTGGAACAGTTGCCAGGGAATAAAAGAATCTTAGTCATCATCCAATCTAGCTTCCCTGCAGTGAGCACAAGCTGCTGGTACAGAATGTTTGTGAAAACAATCAGAAAAGATGTCAGTACTGATCCATGCCTTTTGTTAGCATACTAATGGACTAGTAACAAATTAACTTCTCAAAAACAGTGAGGATTTAAGCAAGATTACAGTTATGTGTGCCTGCTGTATTAGCACATCCCAGCACAGTTATTCTGTCCTTGGCATCCTTAATTTCTGTAGAGCAGTGGTCCCCAAAGTTTTTGGCACCAGGGACCATTTTCCACAGACCGGGGCTGGGAGGTGGGGTGGGGAGATGGTTTCGGGATGATTCAAACGCATTACATTTATTGTGCACTTTATTATTACATTGTTATATATAATGAAATAATTATACAACCCACCATAGGTTGGAGACCCCTGCGGTAGAGGATATCTTATCAGCTGTACTAGCATCTTTCTGGGGAAAAAACAACAAAACAATCATGTTTTATCAGCATCATAAACTTCTTCTGGCATCAGATTTTCATCAGTGATGACCTTGGCAAACTCATTTATGAATTTCTCCACTGCTTCATGATCAGCAGGTGCTGTATCACAAGTCTTTAAAAATTTAATGCCGTGTCTTTTCTTAAGTTTCTGTAACCAGCCTGTTGAATACTCCCTTCAATTTTCAATTCATAATTATAGATCTTTACTTGTTTTATAATCAGCAATATCACTAAGTGGCATGTGTTCACTGTGATGTTGACACATCCACTCTTTTCAGTCCAAATGAGATCTTCATTTTTAGCTTTATGCAGCATGTTTGTGTTTTTCATTAACTTCTATTCATTGCTTTCAGCATGGAACTTCAACAGCTTATCCTTCTGTTTTTCGCATCATATATGGTGGCCAGTCCCACACTATACTCTTCCGTGAGACATTTCACTCTTACACTGCTGTCCAGTTTCAACAGCTTCGCTTTCTGTGTTATAGGTAAACATAAACGCTACCTATTTTTTTTATCACTGTTGCCCAAAGGACTACCTGCAGACCTTTTTGACATTTTCTGCAATAACTTTACACCACAGAGCAGAGAATAAGCAAAGAAACACAGTGAGTAATGCTTGGAGGTCTTGGCCCCATGTGAGGCATTGTGGAGAACCTGGCATTGGTGCTTCTGGCCTGCACATAATGCTATTTTATTATGCTTTGTGGGTGTGCTTGCCGGGGGGCAGGGGGGTCTGTGCATGTGTGGAAAAGATGTATCACAGCTGAAGGGGGCTGAGAGGGTCATTTTTCTCTTGGGGATGCTGAATAAACTGTTGGGTACCTGTGTTTTCACTGCGACCCATTATGTGATCTGGTGTGGAATTTCCCACTGGTCTTGTTGGTATTCAAAAATTTTTGGATTTTGGATTTCCAGATTTGGGATACTCATGCTGTATTTGACATTGAAATTTAATTGTTTTCCTGGGCTTCATATTCCGAAATGTTTAATTTATCATAAATGTTCTTTTAGTTGTAATATCATTTCAAAGAGACTTCCATGTGCACACACTGATCTAAGAACCAAGCAGTTCCAGAAGATACACCACAAACCCTGCTCTTAAGGAACTGACAGATTAATGGGGAGGGGGGCAGGGTGGTGGGAAGGCTTATTAAAGAATTAGGGGGCTACAGAAACAGAACTTTGAGAAACTTGAGACATGCTGAAGGATGGGGAGAGGAGAGCATTTTAGATGACAGATACAGTAAAAAATAGAAGTATAAAGATTGTATGGTCTGGGGTGACCATTGTCCTAGCTTATGGTCGTTAGCCTGGCATCCTGTCCCTTTTAGCTTGTGTCCTGGATATTTCATTAACAAATATTATTTCTAAAAATAAAATTTTGATAAAATTTTATTAAAAATACCTTTTAAATGGAGTTTTATAGTTTTTAATACAATAAATCATTTGTGGTGAACTGTTTAAAAAAAATGAGATTGAATTTGAGGATACAAGTGAAAGTTAAAAAGCAGTGAGTTTTGCAAATGACTAGGTGTATTTTGTGTATCGGGGGATGGGGGTGTGCACACTCTTATATGTACAGATGTGCATTTGCAAGTTTAGGTACCAGACCCGAGATGGCATGCCCCCAAAGGACAATAACCTCAGGTGGCCTGTAGGCTTTGGACGTTTAATCCATGGTAACAGTTTCTGGAAGACTAAAATACTGAAGAAATAACTTCCTAGCTTTTTCAGCTGGCTATGCCACTGCCATCCATCCGTCCGCCCTTTCTCTTGCCCTCTGAAGTGGGAGGCTTAAGTCTTTCCTGACCCAGTAGAGAACTGGAATCATCTCTCTCCCACTTCCAGCGTGTTGAGAAAATTATAAGCGCCATCACTGACCTTTGTTCATTTGAATACAGTGAGCTGTCATAGTCATTTTACCTGTGTTTTAATTTCATGACTATTAGCAGTTTGACATTCATTTAATAAGCATTGAGTCTTCACTAAAGCTGGGTCCTGAAGATAGGCTTCATTAATTCATTCAACTAAATATTAATATTTATAATGGCCCTACTTTGTCCTAGGCTCTGTCCTAGGTACTGATCGTATCAGAACTGAATAAAAGAAACGTGTCCCTGTACCCAAGGAGCTTATGGTATTATGGGGCACAGTGAAATTTGTGAAGCAAGCACAAATGCAAGTGCCTTTGCCACGGTGGTCAGTGCTGTAAATGAGAGTGTGCTGAAGGAGAGAGTAAAGGGAAACCTACTTTTCAGTAGGCAGTTAGGGATGGCCTCTCAGAAAAAGTGGCATTTGTGCTGAAGTCTGAAGGATGAAGGGGACTCAGCCAGAGATAAGGCAGGATGGGGCATGGGGACATGGGGGCTGGGGAGAGGAGAGGCCTTGCTAAGGACTCAATGCAGAAAAGGGCTAATGAATAAATGGGTAGGAAGGACATGGTTTCTGTTCTCTTCAAGTTCCTTTGTGATGGACGTACAAAAACACACATTGTGACAGGTATGATAATAGTGGCTTTGGTAAGTGCTAACTTAGTTTATTGGAATCATGCACATTGGGAAGCCTTCCTCAAATAGGAGATATTTAAGCTAGGCCTTAAGGATACATAAGTATTTGTAGGAGTGTAGGGAGAATGTCTTTGTATAGCAAATGGGTTCAGAAAAAAAGGCGTATAGTTCTTCAATGTTACTAATTTATTTGGACAGCTATAATATAGGTATTATAAATTATTTCTAGAACCTTAAGCCCAGTGAACATAAAAAAATTGAAATAAAATGCAGGAATGATAGCATTCAGAAGATTGTAGATTCTTAGTTTTGTCTATTTTGTAGCATTTTAATATGGCAAATTGTTTTGCTATCCTGTCTTTTAAAGATTGGCATATATAGAAACCAACTTCTGAAAGACTGTTTTTTTCTAGGTATTGCTTTTTAATTATTATAATAAAAAAGGTAAACATAGGAAAATAGAAGAGTATAATGAATTGCCATGTACTTGCCACCTAAACATAACAATAAACATTTTTCCGTTGCTTTATTTTTTCAGCCATATTTTAAAAACATGACATTTTGCCACTAAACATATAAGTTCACATTTCTAAAACAAATAAATAAGGACATTCCCTTATACATGTTGAGCATCCCTAATATGAAAATCCAAAATACTCCATCCGAAATGCTCCAAAATCTGAAACTTTTTGAGCAACAACATAACACCACAAGTAGAAAATTCCATACCTGCCCTCATGTGACAAGTCAAAATGCACTGAAAACTTTGTTTCATGCACAAAATTATTAAAAATATTGTATGACATTACCTTCAGGCTACATATATAAGGTATATATGAAACATAAATGAATTTTGTGTTTAGACTTGGGTTCCTTACCCAAGAAATCTTATGTATATGCAAATATTCCCAAATCCAAAACCCTAAACACTTCTGGTCCCAATCATTTCATATAAGGGATATTCAACTTGTATATTCATAAAAACCATTATTAGACTTACCAAAATTAATAATTGCTAAATATCATCTAACTCAATTCTTCTACCTATTTCTCCCAATTATCCCTAATAAAGTTCACATAATGCTTTTAGTTGAAACATGTCTTTGTTCTCTTAATCTAGAACAGTTCCCTCATTCAACCCATCCCACTGTTTTTTGGGTTGGTTTGTTTGTCTGTTTTTAAGAGATGAGGGTCTCCCTCCATCACCCAGGCTGGGGAGCGCATTAGTGTAAACAGACCACTATAGCCTTGAACTCCTGGGCTCAAGCAATCCTCTTGTCTCAACCTCCTGAGTAGCTGGGACTATAGGCCTGTGCCATCATGTCCAGCAAATCTTTTCTCTTATTTTTTGTAGAGAAGGGATCTTGAACTCCTGGGCTCAAGCAGTTCTCCCACCTTGGCCTTCCAAAGTTCTGGGATTACAGGCCCACCTTTTTTTTTTTTTTTTTTTTTTGATTGAAAACAGAGCCATTTTTGTTTGCTGTACCACCTTTGGGATTTGTCTAAGTGTTTCCTGCAAGCTGGGAACTAGGTCTAAAGACTTAATTACATTCAAGTTATATGTTTCTTCTTTTTTCTTCTTTTTAAGTACAAAGAAATACAGAAAGAAGATCCATACTTGTATTTCCAGGATGACTTCTGTTCCTCCTCATCCTCCCTCCTTCATCCTCCCCATCTCCTTTTTCCCAATCTCCACACACACAAGAATATAGAGGTAGAAAATTCAAATAGCACAGAATGGAAAGATACAAAACTAATTGAAAACTTCTCTCCACCTGTGCCCAAAGTCAATTTCCTTTCTGAATGAAAGTGTTATGCATTTACAACATGCTTTCCCTGTGAAAGGTTGGTGGTGGTCTTTTTTTTTTTTTTTTTAATCACCTCAACTTTGTTGACTTTGAAAACAACCTTTTGGACTAAAAGAACTCATACAGCTTTCTAGATAATGTTCCATTATTGAACTTCTGGAAGAGTGTATTTGAAATTTAATTCTTAAATTATTCAAACTACTGGTACTTCCATTTTATTCCCATTAAACTACACAATTCGACTTCGCTTAGAGACTCCACACAGACAGCCAAGGAAACCAATGATGATCTGACTGAGCCCAAACAGGACCTCAAGGATTCCAACAAGCAATAGACCTAAAAATACTGAGAAGTGAATAATTATATGTTCGGTCACAGTGTCACTGCTGGTGGGGTTATTGAGACTGCTAAGAACTTGAGTAATACAGGAGTTATTGAGATACCACTGCAGATCGAAGGATTCTTGATGAATGGCACTGGAAAACAGGAGAAAAGATAAAAATAAGGTATTCAGTTGTATCACTGAACAAAGGAATGCAGCATTGTGCCCAGGAAGGAACTAGTAAGACAGAATGCACTTTTGAAATACTGTGCCCAGAAACTATCGCTAAGACAGGGTTTCTAAGCATGTGCCCATACACCCTCATAGCGATAAAACTTGTATTCATTACATATCCCATTATTTAACAAGCATTTCTATAGTACATCTACTCTTGTGTTGGACCATATGAAATTGCTGTTATTATATGTCATAAAAGATTGGATACAAATAGTTTCGTGTGGCTGGGCCTGTTTATGCAGGCACTCTTCTATTTGCTAAAGATACGGAAACAAAATAGAGGATCCCCCTCGGCTCCTTTAAAGGAGCTCAGTTCCTAGTGCAGAACTGCAGTGTTGCATCTACTCTAAAACCACCCTTTGCTCACAAAAGACATTTTAAATCCATCTGCTTAAAGTGATTTGTGCCTGTTCTAACAGGGCTATGGAAAATGAGAAACTTTGAGCCGTAACACATCTATCTCAAGATGATTTTTCTTTAGTTTATTATAGAGTAAGGATGAAGTGTTCTTAGGGAGTTGACACTTCTGAATACCAACAGCTGACGTTCAACATAGGAGAAAACAACAGTATTTTCAGTACAGGGACTCTGCGTCTGCTTTGTGAAGTTTGCAGCAAGCCCAGGATCACTCTGTTGTAACTGTTTGCTGGCATAGTCCATCTCCCCAACTAGACTGGGGATTTTCTGAGCGCCAGTACATTATGGGCTATTGTCTTTCCTGAGGATCGAATGTGTATAGCATCTGTGGTAGAAATCTCTAATCTACTTCAAATCTATTAGCAAGGGCAATTTCTGTGGGTTTTGATTCAAAACAACTGTGCTATGCAAATTTTGAGAGACTTTTTTAATGTAGCAAGGTAAGGAAAAGGGGGGAAACAATCTTTTATGTAATGACAAAAGTAAATTCTGCTTATTTACCAACTGGACAGCTATACAGATAGCTGATGCATTGGATTGTTTTTCTTCCAGTTTTTACAAACTGTGCCTAGATTTAGTTGCAGAAGCATCTTAAAAGACGAAAATGAGCCATTTACATGTAACTCTGCAGTATTATTTATTACATGACTTAAAATGTTGATTCATTCCCGTGCCTACAGTAAGGTCTGCGTGAATCTATTAGCTGCTTTATTTCATTTAGGGCCTACAGGCAAGGCTCTACATTTTATTTATTGTGTTTTTATTAAATTTAAAAAATTATACATGTAATATGTGCTCATGGTTTACAAATTTAATTAGTTCAAAAGTATAGAAAGTAAATGTTTCCTTCACTCCCCCAGGGAATCCTCCCTTACCATTCTTCAAGAATGAAAGTTAAGTTCCTGGTGTATATTTCCAGAAATTTTTTTATTTACATACACATATGTAACCATAGATTTTCAAAAGACAGGCATAAGCCATTTGAGATCAACGAGTCCTTTTAGACAAGACCATACCCAGGGCATTCTAAAAGCAGCGATTCTTCCATTTCTGTATGAGATTAAGGTTATGCAAATTGGGATTAATGTGCTAAATCCCTAAGAATCTGTTTGTCCCAGTAGTTGCATCAAAAGAAAAACGAGGCATTGTTTCAGCACTGTGCTATTCTCGTCTAACTAGCTGCATCTCTGTAAGATGGTACGACAATGAAAATCAGCTTACTTACCTTAAGTTTTTGAATGAAAATTCACAATTGACAGTACTGTTGGGTTTAGAGTTACACACGAGAGGACCTTCTAAGAGAGCCTGGAAAGACACCCAAATGCAATACACAGCACCAAGGACTGTGATTACATTGAAGAACGATGAAAGAAACATCTGAAAAATAAAATAGAGCCATGTGCATATGTTATTGCCTGTTCTTGGTCTGTTGTAAGTTTCACCAACATATGCCGTCTTTTTACATCAACTGCTACCATTCTCCAGTCACCCCAGAGTCCAAGATCACAATAAGATCACAGTTTGATTAAGTGTGAATTATAAAAGAAGGCAGAGGGCAAAGTCTGCCATTTGATCACACTCACTCAAGCTGGTCGAGCTTGCCACTGACTCTGAAAAATCTCAACTTTCATATCCTGACCGTTGTTCATTTCATCCAGTTTCTCCTCCATATTCTTCCTACTTGAAAGAACCTTGACTAGATCTTAACCACCCACATTTTGATGTCTGGTCTCTTGGCTCCCAAATCTTTAGTCTAAATTTGGCCCTGATCCTCTAAGTGTCTGGTGGCCGGTACCCTGCCCTGCCAGTCAACAGCGCAGAGCCAGAGCGGGACTTCCCGACCTCAGCACGACTGGCGTGGGGGCATCTCGCTCTCCGGGGCCTGTTCCTGTGCAGGATGTTCAGCAGCATCCCTGGTCTCTACCCACAGGATGCCAATAGCACTGCTCCCCCACTCCCAGCCCAGTGGTGACAATATTGCCTCCAGACATTGCCAAATATCCCTTTGGGGTTGGGGTGGGTGGCCAAAATCACCCCCAGTTGAGAACCACTGTGTTCAAAAGTTAGTGCTCATGTTTTTCCAAAAATAAGTTCTTATGTTGCTTCCACGACATTGCTAATCAATGATGATTCTGATTATTGCAAAATCAGTAGACATAAAGTGAGGGGCTACTTCTTTTCCTTTGGTAGAATAATAGTGCAGCTCCCAGAGGATGTGTGTGTTGTGTTCTCCAGACCTACCTTTAGTGGGTAGGCAGAATAAAGTGGCTGCCTATATAGTTGTGTTGAGGGACATTGTACTTTACATGTGTTATCTCATTTAATTCTTTCGCTAACTCTGAAAGATAGATACTATTATTATTTCCATTTTATGAATGAGAAAACTGCATTTCTTGGAGGTTGACAAACTTGTCAGGATCTTACAGCTGGGAAACATTGGTACTCAGGTTTTAATCACTGCACCACAATTCTTCCAGCTGAAAGCACAGAATGATGGGTTTGAAGTCTAATTCAAAGCCCAACTCTTCCACACTGCTGTCACCTATGCAAGTGACTTCAATGTACTCATCAGGAGGTGCCACTATGTTTATTTTTTGATCATCTATTATTTCTGACTTCTCATCACTACAAAGGAGTCTGGCTGCAGAAAGTGATCTGGGCATCTGTATTTCCTATAGAGTGGGGATTCATTTAAATGATTCAGCAAAACCATTTTGCATTCAGGAACAAAATCAAGAACTGGAAAAGGGGGAAGAAGCGAGGAACCGTTAAAACAGGGAAAGAGCCTTGGGTGACCCCTTTCTCTCCCTGCCAAGATTTAGCCTTTGTCACTTTTATGATGCTTCAGTCTTACCTAGACTTCGAAGACACCAGGTAGGACTTAAACACACATGGCTGCCAACAAATGAGAAAAGTTGCTAAGAATTTTTTATGACATTTAATCAATATAAACTGGCCATTCTGATTAAATAACCAGTGCGGGACCCCCTTGGCACTCCGGGAGCTCCTGTAGCTCCCCAGCATGTGATAATCTGTAATTTTGCTGAAGCATGACTTCGGATTATTTTCAAGGTGGATATATATGGGGGAGCAAAACCTCCTAGTGAGGTAAGCCCAGCACGAAAGTGGCTTGGTTCTTCCTCCTCGGTGTGTCCTCAAAGGAGCGAGAACACTTAAGTGATCATTGAAGAGAAATATGAAAGGATATGTGCGGGAAAGAAAAAAGATCCTTAAATATGATTTGAGGGAAAAACCTATATAAGTGTTTTGATATTTTTGAGTTAAGGGATTTAGAAATATCTCAAGATGTCTCTCTCTCTCTCTCTTTCTCTCCTGTGTGTGTCTCAACAATATAAAAGAGATCCAAGTCAAATTCCAAATTATTACAGTTTATAGAGAAAAATGACAGGGAGAGGAGATGGAAAACTAATATTTATTGACTACCTAAAATGTGTCAATAACGAAGATAAACTAGACATAGTTAAAGTAATTATTGTATTCCTAGATAAATAGATCAAATGTCAGGAAAAAAAGGAAATTTAAAAAAATATTCTATTATGGATATAAATATCTATTCTCTTCAAAACAGTGATCCTAATCCCTGGCAACATATTAGAATCACCCTGGGTGCTTTTGGAAAATACTGATGCAGAATCTCTAGGGGCCACCATGGCACTGGTATTTTCTAAACCTCCCCAGATGATTCTAATGTTCCCATGTGTCTGAGAACCCTTGCTTTACAACCTCAAGCTCAGCCAGGCATGTTTGCTGTGCTTGTTTGGGATCTACTCCTTCCTTAAGGAGTTCTGAGAGCCCTCACTGTTACTTCATAGCAAAGTTCATGGCATAAAGAGTGTAAAGACTGTAAATTTTGGAGTTTGGTGGACTTGGATAGAAATCCACCCTGAACGCACCTGATCTCATCAGAAATCCACGTGCTAACTGTGCTACACTGGCAAAGTACTCACTGTCTCTGAGCATCAGTTTCTTGGTCAATAAAACATAGATCTCACTCTTTCCCACCTAAGGATTTTGAGAGAATTAAATGAGATAGCTTATTTGAAACTGCTCTGAGCAGAGTGACACTTAGGTTAACGAATATACATTTACTTATAATTTAGTTACAACTTCATGCATAGTAGGTAGGTATTAAATGTTTGAAAAAAAATAACTGGCATCTCCTTTAACTGGATAAGGGCAATTATTCCAATCCTAGCAAACCAGTCTTTCATATGCATGAGAGAACGGAGAATACGTTTTCCCTAAATGTTTTATACACACCACAAAACTAACAAGTGTTTGAGTACTGTGAAATGCATTACAGCTCTGGATGTGACTAGCAAATCTTTCTTTTTAAACCTTTCGATTGGTGAACTGAAGATTGAGGCAAGGACTGCACGCTAGCTCCAAAGCTACATTTTTACATCACTATGGTAGAAACCAATAGCCATTTTTAGGGGAAAAAGAAATCCCTTCTCACTTTCCCTTGTTACCGTATAATCATCCTAAATAGCATGTTTCTGAGACTGTGGCCTGCCAGTGGAGCCCCATTGTGACTCGGCAGATGACTCAGGGTGGCTTTGCATAGATGTCAATAAGTATTTCTGCACTTCGGCTTCCAAGCCAGTCGCTCCGTACTCACCCCGACTCTGTTGTTGCAACATGCTCTTTTTCTTGCTGCCAAGGACATGATCGTTGCTGGAATGACCTGGAAATTACATCAACAGGAAAGATGAGTATTATTACTTCTCATCAGACAAAGGAGCAGTAATCTCTGCCTTCCATTTACCACCAGTTGTGGGAAATCAAGGCTCAAGAGAACAAAAGGGAAATTTGGCAATATCCTTAGCCTTCTGAACTTTGTGATCCCAGTCTCCACTGTAAAGATTAAAGGGTGCAGGGGGGAATTCAAGCCGGCAGTTTTAAAGTCTTCCATCTACATTCTTAGTTTCCTCCGAGTCATCTGCAGAGAGACTTGGATTTTAAATAGATTAGGATGACGTATTTATGCATGATTTTGGGAAAAAAAGTTTCTGAAAGAATTGATTGCATCATCCAAAGTTCACTTTTTTTTTGTTTTTATTACTAAAACCTACAGCCACTTATCCAGTTTCCCGTAAATCATATGAATTAGTCTGGCAAACCTCCAGAAATTGATGGCTTTGTTTGCCTGGCAGTTGGGAACATCACCACGCCCTCCCCCTCACATAACTCTTCTCCCAGGGTCCCTGCCACCTCGCTGGTTTCCCCAACCTTATATTTGAGAATTGGTTTTGGTTCCACATTCACCTTTTTGCTCCTGTGTCCATCATTTGTGATGACCTCACTTGGCACTGATGTGCAGCCATCCTGCATAGACTGCACTCTGTGTTCAGGGGATGCATGTAGCTGAGGAAGGCTGTAAGAAACTACACCACGTTCTCAGGCCTTGGGTTTCAACAGCTATGACTAGAAATTCTTCCTGGAGGGAGTTTTGTGTCATTGAAGGGTGGAATGTAAATTACTTCTTGCCACTTGAAAAATTTTAGCCGTACGTGTTTTTGCCGTCTCAGCACGGCTGTCCTCGAGTCATTTTTTCTCTCCTTTCTGCTCCCGTTTCCTAACACTTTACTGAGCTCTAACCACATGCCAGGCGCTGTCTCAGGTGCTGTACATGCTCTAGTTGATTCCATCCTCATGACAATCCTATGAAGTAGGTGCTACTATTCTCCCCATTTTACCCGTGAGAAAACCAAGGCACAGAAATTCTGAGTAACTTGCGAAGAGTGGGAGAGTTGTGATTCAAAGCTCGGCATTCAGGCTCCAGACCCCAGACTCTTAGCCACTATTCCACGCTGGCTCCATTGTTACAATTGTCCCCTGTTACTGCCTAGAGTTTGTTCATTCTCGTCCCCAACCACCTCCCGTGCGCATGTCATTGTTCTCCCAACTGCTCCTTCTCTGATCCGTTTTCCCATGGCCACATCTACTTTGTTCTTTCAGAACAAGTTTAAGGTTTACACCTCTTACAAGGCAGCTTTCCTAACAAACTTCATCCCATCTGATCTGGTGCTGCCCCGTGTCACTTTGTATTGTTATCAAGCTTTGCGTACACATGTCCTTGAACACCCTTATAGTTTAGAGGCCACATATATGGCTGCCCAGCAACCCCAGGGCATAACTGAAAGCCCAGAAGAAAAAGGAAAAGAAAGGCTGGGCATGGTGGCTCATGCCTGTAATCCCAGCACTTTGGGAGGCCGAGGTGGGAGGATCACGTGAGCCTAGGAGTTCGAGACCAGCCTGGGCAACATAGCAAGACCCTGTCTCTACAAAATTAGCCACACATGGTGGTGCATGACTATAGTTCTAGCTACTTGGGAGGCTGAGATAGGAGGATCGCTTGACCCCAGGAGTTCGAGGTAACAGTGAGCTATGATTGTGCTCCAGGTTGGTAGCAGAGTGTGAACCTATCTCTAAAAAACAAAAGGGAAAAGAAATTTTAGCCCCCAAATAGGTGTTAGCATTCATACACTAAGCCTCTTTTGTTGTAAGCTATACTGGCCTTCTGAGCTTACAAAACAAATCATTTAGAACAAGAACTGGCAAACTATGGCCCACCACCTCTCCTTCTGTAAATAAAGTTTTATTGGAACACAGCCATGCCCCTTCATTTCAATATTGTCTTTGGATACTTTTTGCACACCGAGAGTAGAGTTGAATAGTTGTTGAAGAAACTGGCTTGCAAAGCCTCAAATATTCACTATCTGTCTCTTTACAGAAAAAGTTTGCCAACCACTGATTTAGAAAATTCATGAATCTTTTAAAAGAAAGTAGACCAACATTACATTACGACTTAAATGGATAAATCACTCCATTTTCCTTATTGGTGTAAATTAACTCTGCTAACTTTCTTGAGGATTAGTTTATTTCAGAGATGCTAAATATTTACTATCATGATTCCCTTGCAAAAGAGTTTTATAAAGTAGCGATAACTTACAGTGTATGAATCACCACTCAGTTGACTTCACGGTATGTTAACACATCTTTTTTACACCCATTATGGGTAATTTGATAACGCACTGCGTTTCAACCATTTTGCCCCTTCAGAACTTTAGAAATTGGAGGGGCTCTTTATTGGGATGGACCCTAAAGTGTGAAAGAGAGAGAGAGAGAGAGTGTGTGTGTGTGTGTGTGTATGTGACTGAATTATAAATCTTCCAGATCATCTCCTGCCAAAATGAGTAATTATGAGAATACTCTTTCTCTTCAATTCCTAAACATAGTTAAATGCCTAAGTGTTTTTGTAAACTTAGAAGTCTTATTGGTTTTTTGTTTTTATAAGAAAAAGAAGTATTTTTCATTTTTCCTTACAGAAACCCATACTTTTATAAAGTTTATAGATCAAGTTATAAGATTTTACAAATGATGTACAGAAAACCTTTAGACCATTAAAAATTCTGTAATAAAATTTGTACATTTGGGAGTTCTCTAGGTACTTAAACATAAGACACAAAGCCATAGCTCATCATAAATATAAAAACTGTATTTTGCAAATGTTTCTCACGTATAATATCTTCTAATCTGTTTAACTTTCAATAATTTGTTCTCTACTAATACTTCAATAATTGACCTTGATTGGCTACTCTTATATAATAAGTGAACTCAATGTATTAACATGATTATGATGAGGCATACAATTAACTTCATAGAAAATAAAATGTCCTTTCTGTTTATAGTTTTTAAGGAAAAAATTTGAGGCTCTTTTAAATAATCAAATAACAATCTGTATTGATTTTTCCATTTAGCAGATAATAGGTTAAAGATAACTATGTATGTAACATTTTTACTCTGAGTCATGGTTGCAAAAGATGAAAAGGTTCACCTCTGTTTTGGGTAAGTCATAAACCATAAAATGAATATATTTCATGAAGTAATCAATAATGAATTCCATAGTTTGTATTATTAGCGGCTTCCTGCTAATAATTGTTTTTGAACAATACTAATCTGAAATGCTCCAGCAAGTTTGGAAAGATTTCAGGTTATGTCTAAAGTGCTCATCACAGACAGTGATTTCTTCTCTATTTGCAAGCATATTGAGAGTTCAATATTTTAAACTTGTCAGTATTTTGACAGACATTGAAAAGGACATAATTCCCTTTGGAAAAGGTACGCTCCCACGTTCTCTATACAGCTGAGGATCATGAAAATGCACTTGTATTCTGAGCCCTCCTCCACCCACTCGTTGGCTTGTGGGCATAGCCTAGAGGTTGAGGCTTTATCTTTAAATCATATATTGGACTTTTCCAAAGCTGTCTGATGCTTTAATGACATTCTGTCATACTGAGTAATAAAGAGCCTGGCGTTGATACATTTCATTATTTACTGAAGGTGATTAAGTAAATTTAGCTGCGGAACAAGGAAGTCCAGATTACCTGACACCATTTTACAGGTTTATATAACCTTTCTATGTATGATTCAGTTTCCTGGTCACTTACCTTTATGAATTAAATTATGGATTGCATTTTCCACCTCTGGCAGCCTGAGACAGGTGTTAAGGACTATGGTACTAACTAATACTGGTGGAAAAACAGAGCTTTGGAGTCACATAAATCTGGAATTGGGTTTCTCGCCCACTATGGGACCTTGTTAACATTTCTAGTCTTCTGTTTGTTGGTCTGTAGTTGGCACTTTGCAGGTGGTCAGTAAGTGGAAGATTTGTGCCCTTTTGTCTGTCTCTGTGTCTCTGTCTTTTCTCTCACTCCGCCAAGACTTCCACCTCCCTAAAATGAAGACTGCAAGGGATGTAGGCATGTGCCGTCACCACCTCAGGCTCCTTTGATGCTAGTACAAAAAAATGTTTTTTAATTCTCATGGGGTTTGGGGCAGAATGAATTTATATCTAAAGCTACATGAGTTATTCTAAGTGGATTGTCCTAAGTCGGGGACTTTTAAGAGCTTCATGGAAATTGCCATCGTTCAGTTATGCTCAGCCAGCTGCCTCGTGCTTCTGACATAAGCCCATGCAAAGCAGACTTACACTGCTCAAGGGGAGAAGCCGGCTACAGGGCAGCAAACAGACACGAGGATTTACAGTTGCTTCCTTATTGAGCAATGGTTTTTTTTCTCTTTTAGCCTGGAAGAGAACTTTCATGGCGGTTTGAGGAAATAGCCCAAAACTTTCCTTTAATTAGCTCTTTCTTCCTGAAGCAGGTGAAGACGTTGCTTGTGATGGTAAAGGAAACAAAGCCATCACCTTTGGAGGATGCTTCCTAGAATGGCTTTCTTATGTCAGAGGGGTCTCAAGCCCAGTGTACCTGCTAAAGGACACAGTTCTATCTGGAGTTTAACACATAATGGCCTAAAACAGGGTTTCTGTATAAGGCTGGGGGTAAGACCAGCAGCAGCAACTGATCATCATTAAGAATTCATGATTCAAGTATAAAAACTGTGTCCTGAGTTTTTTTCTTTTCCTTCCTTCCTTCTTTCTCTCTCTCTTTCCTTCTCTGTTTCTTTCTCTCTTTCTTTCTTTCTTTCATCAGCATTAAGAATTGGTGATTCAAGTAAAAATTATGCCCTGAGTTTCTTTTTTCTTTTCTTGTTCTGTTGTCTGTCTGGAATGCAGTGCACTGTTACCTCGAAATCCTGGGCTCAAGTGGTCCTCCTGCCTCAGCCTCCAGAGTAGCTAGGACTATAGACATGCACCACCACACCTGGCTAATTTTTTGTAGAGACAGAGTCTCACTATCTTGCCCAGTCTGGTCTTGAACTCCTAGGCTCAATCGATCCTCACATCTCTGCCTCCCAAAGTGCTGGGATTACAGGCATGAGCTACCGCACTCGGCCCTGGATTTCTTTAAAAGTCGCCTCCATGTTTCCGTATCTCTAAAACACTGATAATATTGGTCTTTGCAGCTGTCACACACACACACACACACACACACACTCATTTCTCTGGCACTAACTAGACCCCTAGTGGTATAACAGACAAAAAGAAGTCTCCTGGATGCTGAGTTTTCAACTTCAAGATCCACATCACTATTTTACGAACACGGAAACAAAACCACAGGATAAATACTTTGTTCATGATAATATGTTGGAAACAGAAGCATAGCTGAAATATTCTGCCAGATCTGAAAGCAGTATTCCACTCTACAAGTGGTCCTACCGAGGCCTACTAAGAATTCCCAGGAGAAGGTCTGTAAATCTAACTGTTGCAAGTACCTCAGATGATTCATGATTGGTTGCATTCAGGAGTTCCCACATGGCACTGCTCTGCTGCAGATTTCAACACAGGCAGACTGATTAGTCATCATCAAACCATTAAGCAAGCTCAGTGATGTTCTAGGTCTAGGGTCTATGTAATAGCTGCGTTAAACAGGCCTTGAGGCCGGAGACCCAGGATTTCAAGTCCCTACCTCTTAGGGAACTCCCTTCAGCTATAGGCCATGTAACATTCATGCCTCACAGCTATCACCCGGGATACTCATGGAGCACGGGAAGGTTTCTTCTCATTCCTGTCGCGCAACTTCCCACTCCTGTTGCATCCCCTGTAAATACTTAGAGACTGGTGTGGAGCAAAGTCAAGTCGAGGGAATGAATTCAAAAGGTCCCCATTGCTAACTATAAAGCTTAGAAGAGCAGGCTACATGGGAAGAAATGGGAGAAGTCATAACCCAACCAACTTATATCAATTTAGTGTTTTTTTGCCCAAGCTCCCTAGCCTGCACCACATAGTTTAATTTGCCACTCTTCACTGATGACCAATATAAATTAATACATTATCCCTGCTCCTAATTGTATCCTAAACCAAGACGTAACTAACTGCAAGGCTGCAAGATAACCTTTAGGAGTTTGGTGAAGTAGGCAGGCCCTTCTCCACATCAAGTCAAATAAATATTACTCACCATCAAACCTGCTCCTATAATTCCTGGGAACCACCACTCAAAGCAAGAGATGGGATTTTGGCGAAACTGGTCTTCCTCAACTAAGCTGAAAATCAGAGGCACCGCATTGAGAGCTACGCCCAAGACCAGAAGGATCAGCAGGGAGACCCCGTTGCAGGACGTCCATCCCTCGCAGCAGGTCATGGCCTCCCCGTCCAGGTAGGAACCTCGTCAGTGTGACTGTGACTGCGTGGCACTGTCTCGCCTTTTATCCCAACCTTCTGGTTAAAGTTCAGCAGTTATAAAAATGAATTGTGGAAAGTAGTTCAGAGTCCAATAGGGCAGGACGTTATTATGACGACTATGCTAGGAACTAAGAGTAAGTTTCTATTATAACAGGAGGAAGAAAGGAAGGCGGAAAAATCTCTGTGGTTTCTGTGAGATAAATTTACACATGAAAATAGGCAGATTAAAAAAAGATGAGTTTAAAATGAGCTCCTCTAACATACTCCTTTACTGGTATGCCTTATGAAAAATAAAAACAAGAATATTCAGTTAACAGAAATAATTTTTTCCTGTTTTATTTATATTATTATCAGCTATGGAAGTTTCTTATTTTAAAATTGTTTAACAAGAAAACGAACATGCATGAGACTGGGAGAAAGTATTTTCTCTGCTGCAAATGTCCTCGTCAAAATATTAGGGTTCAGTTTCAGGCTGCGTGTTCACATGCACGCAATACAAATTTTTTGATGTCATATTATTCTGGTCTTGTAGACTAATCCGTATTTGGAGAGAGCCCACCTAAGACGTGGGGGAGGTTTAGCTAATACTACGAGACTGAAAGGCAGCAATAGGAGAGAGATGGGAGGGAAGATTACCATATCTTATTTTATTCAAACCTTCAACACTCAGCCATGTACAGTACTTTCCATTTCTACACTGTAGTTCCATATTCTCTCTCTCCTGGTTTGTGAACTCTTCAAGAGAAGACTTTATCAGTTTGGATGGGCTTTAAAATACAAAACTCTTGCTTAAGCTCACTGGCCATCATGATTGACAAGGGGGTTCTGCCCAAGGTAATTACTGAGGGATCCTGACTTGTGGCAGCAGCGTCTCAGTCCAGGCTTCCGAGATTGTAGAGGCAGGGTACAAAAATGCGGTGAGCCACAATCTGGGTCTAAACGTTTCTCCCCAGAAGTGACCCTCATCACTTCTGTTCACATTTCATTGGCCAAACAAGTCACTCAGTTACGCCTGAGTTCATGTGGGGGGTAAAATACAAATAAATACAAAAAAAAAAAAAAAATGCCTAGAAGGAAAGGCTGGAATGTTAGGCAGCTCTGATATCTACGGTGCCTTCCTTCTACTCCTGTGTAATCCTCATCTCAGCACAGAGCACAAATTCAGCAAATGCGACTAGGAATGGGAGTCAGTGAGTGCAGCGGTGCAGTCAGTGGCGTCCACAGGCGCGGGTGCAATGGGCTGAGAGAGCAGCCTGCGACACCGGGTGTCCCTGGTAATGGGCACCGAAACAGTAGTTCCAGTTTGGGGCTCAAGCTGGAAATGACTTTTTGTGCCAAAGGATTAAAAATAATCTACCATCTCCACAACGCACAAAATACTGAGAATGACTGAAATAACACCACTACAGCTAGGTTGAGAGATGGGATGATTGTCTATTCGTATTGTATGATTCGTATATTTCCACATGGTTGAGATTTCTAGAACAATTACGTAATTTTCTAGAAATATAATTTTTATTTTATAAAAACAATTTAGAATTAGCCTTCCATTGAGTCATACAAATTATATGATTATGTAAATACAGAATGTTACATAAATAAATTATGTATTTATTACTGAGTTGAATGCATGGGAAATAGCAGTTACTTATTTTAGAATGCAGGCTCTACAATTTCAAATTCTTTTGCAGTCTTCATAAGGTGTTGAATTGAAGAACTGTTTGGGTGATTGTTTTATGTCCAGGGACCTGAACTGGTTGGATTCTGCCCAACCATGAGAATCAAAAGTCTGATTTCCAGAGTGTTTGTCAGAAGACCCAAACTAAGTAAGCCACATGGTTTTGCAGGTAGGCATAACATAACTTATTTCCACCCGAGTCTGGTGCTCCTTACACTTGTGGCTAAAAGTAAGCATATGCAGAATTCTGTGAAAATGCAGATATATAGTCTGTATGTTATGAAGATGATATTTAAGGTAAAGATGAAAAGGAAATTAGCTTATAACTGAAGAGAAGGAGTATGGTATACAACTTTTTAGTATCTGCCCAACAAACATGTCTCCTTCCGTAAAAACAACCGCCCACAACTTACATGCATAGAACTTCTATATCTCATTTGTATTATGGAACTTTGCTCCCCTGGCCATTGCTGATTGGAATACAGGTAAATACAATCTCTCCCAGGAGCTTGGAATTGAAACCAAAAGGCACTAGTTATTCCCTGTCATGTATGCAATGGGAGGACATGTGTATCAGTTAGGATTAAGCTTAGTTACATGTGAAAAGAAATTCAAAATAACAATGGCTTAAGATAGCAACATAGTTATTCACACACACAAAGTCTAAAAGTAGGGACTCAAGAGCTGGAATCGTAGCTCCACTTCTTCAGGGATCCTTCCATCTCACGGATCCACCATTTCTTTGATCTCTTCATTCTCATGTTCAAAATGTGGCAACCATAGCTCCAACCATCATATCTGCTCTCTGCTCAGAAGGATAAAGGAAGAGGCTTTAAAGGTTTGTAAAAAGTCATCTCATTGCTTAGAATTCAGCCATGTGGCAACATGGGAAATGTCGTATTTATTCCAAGTGGCCTGTGCCTGGTTAAAGTTGGAGGGAAGACTGAGACAAGAGAGTATTGGGTCGACAACCATCAGTCTCCACCATATCGTTTAAATCCATGAGCTCTGCCTGGAGAAACAGAGAAACTGGTCTGCACAAAAAGAAGGAGAAGGAGGAGGAAAGGAAAGAGAGAGGGAAGGGGAGAGGGAAAGGAAGAGGAAGGAGAAACAGATGTACAGGGAGAAGAGGTGAGAGACCATGTGTCGTTTGAGGGAGGCAGAGAAAGGGTAGCTGCCAGGCTTCCCCGTGGCTTTTTACTTCTTGATTTCTACCCTGTGAAGAGTGACTGCAGGTCCTGTTTGTTTTCTGTGACATGCCTGCATATTCTTATAATAAATTATCCCTTTATACTCCTTTTAGTGGGTTTCTATTTTTCTGTAACCAAAAGAGCTAAAACCAAAAGTTACTAAAACGGAGGATAGAAAAGTACATGAATAACTGGTCACATGGCAAGTCAAAACAGCAAAAGCCTAGGAGTTCAGGAAAAGGAAGGATTCTTTCAAGATGAGCTGGGAATCAGGATTCCTCTCAGCTTTGGAGGATGGCTGGCATTTGACATAAAAAGGTGGTGGAAAGGGCATTTATTGTACCAGGGTTAGCCAGTTGCAGAAAATCAAAATTCTAGCTATGTTTCTTGGGAATAGATGTAATTGGAGAATCATGTGCACAAAATTGTCGGAAGGGCTGGAAGAGCGGGCTCTAGGCTCATCTGCAGAAATGCTTCCCAGGACTTGACATGACTGCTTTACTGGCCCAGGGGGCGCTGCTGTCCCTAGAGAGACAGGGTAGCCAGAAAGGCAGGGAAATCAGGAAACCATCTCTGGAACGATTCCATTCAAGCACGCACCACATAGCTATAGTCCAGGAAACCACTGCCGCCGTTGTGGTCATCACCCCTCCACCCCCTCTAGGCTGGTGACTAGATGCTAGAACACCGAATTTGACCACTGCTGCCACTGCAACTGGTTCTTAACTTCCATGAAATGAATATCTGGACCCAGGAACACTGAGCGCTGCAGAAAACTCAGCACTGGCCCCCATTCTCCTTGTGAGTAGCAACAGACCAAAGTTGCAGGAAGATAGACTTTACTTCATTTCTGTCTTTCATACTCCTTGAGGGTTGATCCAATTGTTGCAATATCCACCCCTCAGATGCAGAAGACTCTGGGAAATGTAGTTTCTAATCATCCCAGCCTTTGCTGTACAGAAACAGTAGAGGGATATTTAAATGGATATTGAGCAAGACAGTTCATTACAGCCATGATAGTGAGCCCATTTGAATTGTATGGGGAAAACTTTCTCCTGAATATCTATGGTTACCATATACCAGATCCTTCTTAAGAGAATCTAAATGTTTGTACTTGTGACTTTAGAGTGATGTATAGCATTTAAAAAAAAAGTCAAAACTACCTTGTTGATTCAAATGAGAACAGGTATTAGAAAAATTTGTATTCTTTAAAGAATGATCTGCCTCAGGGACCTGTTTAACTACCCCAGGAGGAATTCAAGTGATAGGAATGAGTATTAAATATCCACCTAAGCTGCCTCACGGCATCCCCTTCTAAACACACTCCAGCCACATCAGTTGAAAGCTTTCTTAGAATATACGTGTTATACGGTAGACGCAGCTAACTATCCATGAAAATTTTATGCTTTTCCCTTTCATATTAGGTTGTTGCTGGAAATTGTTGACCTAATAATGGACTAGGTTGCCCAGCTTCTCCTCCTCCACATCAGTAGGACCATGTGACTACTTCTGACCAATGGGAAGAGAAGGGAAGTCAGCTGTGTCAGTTTCAAGCCAAAGCGCTTAAGAAGTGATGGGCTTTGTCTACTCTCTTCTTTTCCACCTATAGAGTGGAGACAATTAATCTATCTTAGAGGACATGTCTTGAAAACATCAGCGCTTTCTTCCATCTAGATCCCTGAATGACTGAGTGGAAAATGGCTCCCCCAACCCTCATCCCTTTCTGCCCACCTAGAATTGCTAGGATTGCTGACATCAGCAAGAAAAAACTTGTGTTGCATCATTGCATATTTTTGTGTCGGTTCATTACAGGAGCTACTAGCATTACCCCCATAAATTCCATGTATCCCTTGTCTTTCACATTATAACCTTCCAGAAGTTTTCAACACGTGTTGCCAAACATCGGTTTCATCACTGTCACCCCTCTTCAAAAACAACAACCAAAACAAATCAAAATGAACACAGTATAATACTATATTTTTTTCTAGTGTTTTATTAAGAAATTATATTTAGGGGCCGGGTGCGGTGGCTCACGCCTGTAATCCTAGCACTCTGGGAGGCCGAGGCGAGTGGATTGCTCAAGGTCAGGAGTTCGAGACCAGCCTGAGCGAGACCCCGTCTCTACTAAAAATAGAAAGACATTATATGGACAACTAAAAATCTATATAGAAAAAATTAGCCGAGCATAGTGGCGCATGCCTGTAGTCCCAGCTACTCGGGAGGCTGAGGCAGTAGGATCGCTTAAGCCAAGGAGTCTGAGGTTGCTGTGAGCTAAGCTGACGCCACGGCACTCACTCTAGCCTGGGCAACAAAGTGAGACTCTGTCTCAACAACAAAAAAAAAAAAAAAAAAGAAATTATATTTAGGAAAATAAGGGAAAAGTTGGAATCTATAAGAAATGTCCAGTATATAACCTATATAAGAGGTATATAAGTGCAGAAATTCCACAAAGTAAATGTTGAAAAAAAAAAACCACAATATATTAAAAAGCACTATTTCATTCCACTGAGCTCATTCATATGAATTTTTGCACCCTTATGAGGTGAGCTGTGGCCTGTTTTTGTTGCAGTGCAGATTATAATTGTTGGATTATATTGGACTGAGGGTGGTTTTTATTTGTATGAACAGATTTTAATGCTCACTCTAGCCAAGGCATATAAAAGTATAAGGTATATAAGAGAAACCTTTAGAGTGTGAGGATGGAGAGCCTATGAGTTCAGTTTTGAGAACTCCATAGGATTCGTGTGTCGTTAGAGCTGAAAAGGTCCTTGGAGATTCTTAGTTCAACCTTACTATTTTACAGATGGGTAAGCAAGACTCAGGAAGGCTAGTGACTTGTCTGGGGTCAGGCTGCTGGCAAAGTATGGACTTGAATTTGGGCTTCTGACTTCTAGTCAGGTGCATTTCTATTAAATTACATGCCTCAGTGTTTAGGTGAAACAGAAGAGATGAAAATACAGAAGGTCTAAAGACCTAAGCACAGGAAAGGGCCACCTTTCCAGAGGCCGGTGCCCGCCTAGCAGCAGCACTGCTTCTTGCAGCCGCAGCTCTGCTGGCAGCAGCACTTCTGCTGGCAACAGCCCTTCCCGCAGCCACCGCCGCAGCCACACGAGCTGCAGGAGCGGCGGCAGCAGCAGATCACGGGCGTGCTGCAGCACCCCCCACAGCAGCCGCGGCAGGAGGGGCAGCAGCTGGAGCAGCAGCCCACCCGGTAGCACCTGCAGCTGGTGCAGCTGCCGCCACAGCCGCCACCGCAGCCGCCACCGCAGCCGCCACCGCAGCCGCCACCGCAGCCACCACCGCAGCCACCGCAGCCACCACTGCAGCCACCGCAGCCACCACAACTTTCACAGCCACAGCAACCCATGGTGTCAGTAGAGAGGACTCAGGCGAAGTGAGGAGGGAGGATTCAGGAGAGGTGAGGGAGGTCTGATGCCTCCTTCCACTGGGGGAGGCCCTTATGTACCATCTTTGGACTTGGGCTTGACCCAAGCACATGGTTAGTTCCCTGTTGTCATTTATCTCAATTTCCTTGGGAGAATTTTACAACATCTCTACTTTATTTCCTTCTTACGGACTTTTGACCTCAACATAGCTAATTTTAGTTCTGATTTTATTTGCTGTAAAGGTGTTTACAATAGGTCTATGAGGATCTGAAATATGTCGCCGTCATATTGATTTCTGCACAACCAATGAAAGTCTAGCGCTGAAGTCTTCATCCAAATTGTGGGCATGATTAGAATTGTCATATCTACCCTTTTTCATTTTTATTTAATATTATCATTGATCCCTCAAGTGATAGTGCAAAGAAATACCTTCCAAGACTGATGTCTCTACCAATCAGAGGCCTCAAAACTTAACATTTCCAAATCTCCCATGTCCCAGATTCAAGGAGAAGAATAGACTGTAGGAGCCCCTCCCATCCTGTTTTAGACTTCCCGCTGCCCTGGTTAGTCCTCATATTTTGCAAATAAAAGAGAAAATAGGCTGGGCACCATAGCTCACGCTCTGCCCTTAGGCTCAACTGAGAGCAATAAGAAGGAAGTAGCCAAGAGCTCACTTTTTCTACCTTCTTATCCCAGAGGAAAGAGGGATATATTAATACTTCTGTGGGAAGGACATGGATTAGGGTGAGGGAGAAAGAAGAGTGAATGTGGGGCTCTTTTGGAGTCTTGTGCCCTCTCTGTGGCAGAGCAATATTAAAACTTCCAGGAAAAGATCTGAGCAACAATTCTAATAGTCATTTATTATGTATCTGCAATAAGTAAGCACAGATAAAATAATAGCGAGTTATCTTGCTTGTTTCTCAACGGAAGTAGTTGTCCATACAGTTTCTAATCTGGTGACCATCATTGTCTAGTCTTAAGGGTTCCACTGTTCGCAGTTTTGTGCATGTGGAAACACACATGACAATGTCTGCAGCATCGCTCAGAGTAATGGAAACTTGCAAGTCATTGGGGAATTGGTTGAAGTATAGCGTTTCAATTCAATTAATTCAGCAAATATTTATTGAGAGTTTACTGTGTGATAAGCACTGTTTAGAACACGGGATACATCAGTGAACAAGCTCCCTGCCCCCTGAAGTTTCCACACTCATGGGAGGAAACAGAAAATAAATATAACCTAGAAATATCAGCAAATTAAGGAAAATCAGAAGTGTGAGGGTGGTTTTATAATTTCAATTGAAATCATATCCATACTATGTGCTATGACATAGCTTTTAAAAAATGAGACAAAGACATATAGTACAAAATATCTCAAAGACACATGACGAAAAGGAAAAAAGGAAGTTGGAGAACAATATGAACTCACTTAAATATGGTTCTAAGTGTGTGTGTGTGTGTGTGTCTGAAAAGATCTGTAAAGACAGATACACACCAAACCATTCTCCTGAGCCAGTTCTCCATTTAAAGGGGTGTTTGTTCTATTTTATCCAGAATTTATAAATGTCTTGAAGAGAGGGAAGACTTTGCAGAGAATCTAGTCTAGTATATTGTCAGGGATAAAAATGATTTCCATATATTTTTAAAAAGCTGCACATAGTTTAAAAAAAATTAAAGTTGAAAGCAATTATATTTGTTCATTCCCTATCTGTTCTTGTAAGAAATATATTGACACTAGGGTGCCACATCATGGAAAGAGAATTCTTTGCAGGTCAAAGTATTGGGATAGACCTTTAGGAAAACTGAAGAAACCCTCTGGCATGCACAAAAATGCTGTCAGGAAAAATATGCCAGCACCCTGCCAACAAATCTGAGTCATTTTTTGTTCTAAAAAATTAGCACTAGTTGTAATAATAACCTATGCTTTGTTAACTATAAAATGAAAAAATTCTTTTCATAATTTTTAGTTTCATTTTTAAAGCTAGGGTTATAATTAAACATTCACAAATTATTTCCTGTGAAACTAGTTTCTGTGTAAACAGATTTACTTCAAGATTTTTTTTAACCTGTACCAATTATCCTTGGGTGATGAAGACCCCCAGTATTCCCATTTTGAAGATGAAGATATTGAGACTCTAAGGGTTTGAGTATTTTGCTCAGAGTCTCGCAAGCACTGACTTAGAGCTGAGATTCTAAGCCAGGTCTTGGTGACCTCAGGCGGGCTCTGTCCATGTCCTACAGGAAGCCAGAGAGGGCACCGCCTATGCCTGCGGCATTGCTCCAGCCCACCTTCTGTTTTGCCTGTTCCACTGCTTGTCAGTTCTCTCTCCTGCACCTTGGCCTCTTGCTCCCCTGGGCCCCAGGACCTGCTGTCCGGTTTGGGGTTTGCTTTACAGCCTTCTACCTCGAGGGCAGAAACTCTCTGTTGGGACCTGATTTGTATGGGCCAGCCTCCCTCTGGGCCCACAGCTGACAGACCCAGGGCGTTGGAGATCATGTCCCATAACCTGCTCCTGTGACATCACGGTGATTATCTTGAGGCTGAACCTGGACCTGGCTGGCTTAGTGCCTGAGTCAACGGGAGAGGTGAGCCGTTATTGCCAATGGCGTCTGCCCTGTTCCCTCCGTCATTTCCTGCCTATCGGTTCTGTTGCCTGTGTTCCTACCGAAGACGTATCACATGTTCAGTAAATGATTTTTTAGTATGCAATAATGGGAGATACGTTTTAGCCTTCTTATCATTGTGAACATTATTTACAGTGTACTCATGACAAAGTTATATGGTATATTATTTTTGTACTTTGTTTCCTTAACTTGAGGTCTGCAAGTTATGTAAGGGGACTAGACTTCCTGAACAAATAGAGAATGATCAACCTACAGCATTAAGATCAAAGTCAATTTTTCATGCAGTGGATATAGACATGAGACCAAATTTTCCATAATTGTGTATATTCAATTGCTAAGGACACTCAGCACTGTGTTCAAATTAGATTTTATCCAGCCAAAAATCATTAATTGTCTATCTTATCCTGGTAGAGTCTCAAGAAAAACAGTTATTCCACTTCTCTCTGCAGTCAGGGATTTTTTTTTTTCCATGTAATTTACCTGAATGCTTCTGCAGTTTGAGGTTGGTTCCCCTTTGTGCTCAGAATAGATGGAAAACATCTAGCAAACATAAAAAAATCAAATAGCCTTTCAGGTGCTGGCTAATAGTTACCAAGTTACCTTTTAGCCATTTTCTTCTTTTCCAGAACATGTTATAGTAATGTTTATCAGTGGTGTTATTATTTGTACTTCCTTAGGTCTGTTTCTTTTTTCTGGTCTTGTCCATTTCTCCCCTTTCCTATTCAATTCTCTCCCCCACTTTCAACCCCTCAGTGCCTTTCCAGAGCTTCTAGAATAAAATCCAAAATTCTTAGGATGGCTTGCACAGCCCTCAGTGAGGTGAATGACCTCTGGCTTCAATTTCCCCACTCCCTCGTGACCTTCTCTTCTCGCTCCAGTAAATGCACTCCCACCCCAGGACTTTGCACTCCCTGTATCAGTCAGAATTAGAACGGGAAAAGCCACTCTAGAAACTGTTTCTGAAGAAAAGCAGTATTTAATTTGGAGACGTCGGCCGGGCGCGGTGGCTCACGCCTATAATCCTAGCACTCTGGGAGGCTAAGGCGGGAGGATCGCTTGAGCTCAGGAAGTTGAGTCCAGCCTGAGCAAGAGTGAGACCCAGTCTCTATTAAAAATAGAAAAAGTTAGCCGGGCATGGTGGCGCATGCCTGTAGTCCCAGCGACCCGGGAGACTGAGGCAGTAGGATTGCTTGAGCCCAGGAGTTTGAGGTTGCTGTGAGCTAGGCTGACGCCACAGCACTGTAGGCAAGTTGACAGAGTGAGACTCTGTCTCAAAAAAATAAAATAAAATAAAAAAATTTGGAGACTTTGATGTAAGCCGATGAAAAGATTGGAAGGGATAGTTGCTCTTAGCTTCACCAGAGAATCAGGGAGGCCAGAATGTGCAGGAAACCACTGATGATGGGCACAGGGAAACCACACGCCAGCACCTGGAATGCCAAGTCCTACCTTTGCCAAAGCCCAGACATTCACCTACACTGTGCCTGCCTCCTCACACCTCCTCTCAGGAGCAGAATGGGCACTGGGGGTGAGGGGCTGGGAAACTCACTAGGGTCTAGCCCCTGGGCTGCAGGAGAGAATAGTAAAGGGAATAGGAGGAAACAGACCAATGAACAAAAGTGTTTCTTCCGCTTCAAAGCTCTTTCCCTACATCTTCCAGAGGCTCTGTCCTCATCACCCTATCCATTCTTCCAGGGAGTCTGCATCCAGTCCCATCCTCCTTCCCCTTGCCCAGATACTCCCACTCAGACCACTTTATTTTATCATCTCTGACCATATATTAGTGTCTGACATAACCCTACTTATTTACGTGTCTATTTTCTGTCTTCTCTTACTAGTACAATTGCAGCGATAGCAAACCCCTTGCATCTGTGGTCCCCACTCTCACAGCTGTGGGCCCTGTACTCACATCCGTAGACCTGCACACACAGCTGTGGATCCTGCACTCACAACTGTAGACCCTCTGCACACATCTGTAGACCAGCATGCACAGCTGTGGACCCTGCACTCATATCTGTAGACCTGCACTCACATCTGTAGACCTGCACACACAGCTGTGGATACTGCACTCACAACTGTAGACCTGCACTCACAGCTGTGGATCCTGCACTCACAACTGTAGACCCTCTGTACACATCTGTAGACCAGCACACACAGCTGTGGATACTGCACTTATACAACTGTAGACCCACATACACAGCTATAGACCTGCACTCACAACTGTAGACCAGCACACACAGCTGTAGACCTGCGCTCACATCTGTAGACCTGCACACACAACTGTAGAACTGCACTCACATCTGTAGACCTGCACACACAGCTGTAGACCCACACACACAGCTGTAGACCCGCACACACAGCTGTAGACCTGCACTCACAGCTGTAGACCTGCACACACAGCTGTGGATACTGCACTCACATCTGTAGACCTGCATACACAGCTGTAGACCCACACACACATCTGTAGACCCGCACACACAGCTGTAGACCCGCACACACAGCTGTAGACCCACACACACATCTGTAGACCCGCACACACAGCTGTAGACCCGCACACACAGCTGTAGACCTGCACTCACATCTGTAGACCTGCACACACAGCTGTAGACCCACACACACATCTGTAGACCCGCACACACAGCTGTAGACCCACACACACAGCTGTAGACCCGCACACACAGCTGTAGACCCACACACACAGCTGTAGATCTGCACACACACCTGTAGACCTGCACTCACATCTGTAGACCCGCACACACAGCTGTAGACCTGCACTCACATCTGTAGACCCGCACACACAGCTGTAGGCCTGCACTCACATCTGTAGACCTGCACACACAGCTGTAGACCCACACACACAGCTGTAGACCCGCACACACAGCTGTAGACCCACACACACAGCTGTAGATCTGCACACACACCTGTAGACCTGCACTCACATCTGTAGACCCGCACACACAGCTGTAGACCTGCACTCACAGCTACAGACCCGCACACACAGCTGTAGAACTGCACTCACATCTGTAGACCTGCACACACAGCTGTAGACCTGCACACACAGCTGTAGACCTGCACACACAGCTGTAGACCTGCACACACAGCTGTAGAACCGCACTCACATCTGTAGATCTACACACACAGCTATAGACCCTACACTCACATCTGTAGACCCGCACACACAGCTGTAGACCCGCACACACAGCTGTAGACCTGCACACACAGCTGTAGACCTGCACACACAGCTGTAGAACCGCACTCACATCTGTAGATCTACACACACAGCTATAGACCCTACACTCACATCTGTAGACCTGCACACACATCTGTATACCTGCACACACAGCTATGGGCCCTGCATCCACATCTGTAGGCCCTGCCCTCAGAATAAGGCCTGGCCCATAGTTGAAATGTAATAAAGATCGTATCCCCTCATCCCCTAAGTCTAGAGGGAAAGTTTATTCTGACTTCCATAGGCAGTAAAAGTAGCTTTGAGAGAATTTCAGTAATGGAGAAAACACAATGGACCCACAATTTTTAAAAAAGCATGAATTTTGAGCTCCTCCCTGTGTGTTCTCAGGAGACCTTTGTTTGGATGGTAAGCAGTGAAACTTCTGCATACTTATGGTTCTCAGAGACCCATAGCATTATTTTAAGGCCTGCTACTGTGCATTTTCTGTAGAGAGACGAGTATTGCAAGCTATTGGTAGGCACAGAGATTAAGAACGTGGTACGTAATAGCACTCAGAAAGTGTGGTCTAGTGTTAATATTACTATTTCTCCTTACACTAAAGCAGGAGTCAGTAAACTATGGCCCACGGGCCAAATTTGCCCTTGGCCTGGTTTGTGCTGTCCCTGAGCTCAGAATGGTTTTTATATTGTCAAAGGGCTGTAAGGGGGGGGGGGGGGGAGAAAAGAAAAAGAAAGAAAGAGAGCAAAAGAAAGAGATGTGTCAGGGACAGTAGGTCGGTGGCTGCCCTGGCTAACAGATTTGTGACCTGGCCCTTTGCAGGAAAATTTGGGACCCTGCTCTGGAGGTTCAACTTCCTTTTAACTGTTTTATGGCTTACTTGATTGATTAGAATGAAAACTTTATTCCTTAATTAAGCAAATATTTACTGTTATTGTTCCCCAAACTGATAAAAAACTCAAGGCCAGTTGAGGAGCTACAGGTCTTGAAGATCTGCCCAGCGTTGATACCGTGTTCCTCTCCGTCATCATCCTAGAATCATTCCTGCCTGGGTGTGTCTGGGAATACGCTGATTAGTTATAAATGTCCCTTAATAGCATCTCTTTGGGAACATTGTGTGCACTGTCAGCTGATGACTGATCCTGGGGAATTCCCACGGTGGTGTTTGTAGCTCTTGCTGTCAGCCTGGGGTCCAGCTCGTTCTGGGATGGGGAGGGGCCCAGGGAGGTGCCAGCCCACCTCCCTCCTGCCGCATCTGCACATGTCACCCCCAGGGTGACAAAACACGTCCTGTTTTGTGCTCCGCTCCCTCCCCACGGCCCCAGTGGTGGGCACTCTCAGCGGGGACAGTCAGGTACTGTGCATTTCCACCTCTCTGGACTCTGTCCTGATCTTGTCAGCTCCCACAGACATGCCTCTTGCCAAATGTGTTCTTGTCACTTGGAAGAAAAATTCAAGCTGAGTTCCGCAGGGAGAGATCTCTCTCACGGACAAGTGGATCTCTTACCGAGTTCTGGGTAAATAAAACTCTTTATTTTCAATGCTAATTCTGTTCTGCCAGATTCCTTCCCAGTCACCCCGTTTGAGGCCTCTCCGTACCCTTCAATCCCGTAGTACCCACCCCACCTCCCCCCTTCGCCCACATCTCTGGGATGGCCCCAAGAACTCCAGCATTGTTGTTGTTTTCCCGCCACTGTATTTGGAAGAATGTTTTCATTCTCCCATCACCTTTCACAGTAAGACTCTTTAAGATGTTCAGCAGCCGAAAGGTCCTTCATTTTAACAGAGTCCACCCTTCTTGGAAGGCAACTGTTGTAACGGAGAACAAAACATATATTTTGGTTACTGGTTGAGAGGTGCTATGGAGGAGATACTTTTAGCAGAGGGGTCTTGACCCAGTCTGTGGGTCAGGGGAGGTGTCCTCGGAGAACACAGCTGAGAGCTGAGACCTGAATAGGAGCCGGGCACAAAAGTAGGGGAATGAGAGTGCTCTAGGCAAAGGCAAGAAGAAGGGCAGAGATGCTGAGGGAAGAGGGGGGGTTTTGGAATTAGAGGAACTGAAAGAAAGCCAGACCATGTGAGGGGTGAAGAAAGAAGGGGGAATCGCTTACGATGAGACTTTGGGCCTGACCAGGTGGGTCTTGCCCAGCACTGTAGGACCTGTCGGTAATTCCAGAAGTTCTCCTGCTCAGGTATGCTCTAAGTGGGGGTGAAGGTTTGATCTGCTGCAGCATGGAGGTGGCGCATGGGTGGGAGGGGGATGGACATGGAGAGGGGGAGACCTTGGGTGCTGTGGTAAGTGGCAGAGGGGTGGTGATGCTCGGATCTAGGTGTGGCAATGAAGATGAGAAGGAGCCAGTGGGTCCCATATTTAGAAGGGGCCTCATGATTGACTGGACAGGGGAGTGGTCAAGAGTTGCTTCAGGTTCTGATGTGAGGGACCACTAGGTGATGAGAGGAGCAATTTTGTTGCTGAGATTATTTTGGGCAAAGCATGATTGTGACTTTAGGTTCAGTCAGGTTGCATTGGAAATGCCTTCAAGTCATCAGACATCTGGAAATGTCAAATGGCTGTTAGAAGGATGTCCCTGGGACTCAGAAAAGGGCCATGGCAGAGGAGCCTCCAGGAGAGCCAGAGTAGTAGGAGGGAAACCAGGGAACCGTGTTGTGGATGCCAGGGAAAAAGAGCGTTTTAAGGAGAGAGTGAGCAGCTCTGACAAGTGAGATCACTCTAAGAGCTCAAGGAGGTGGAGGACGGGACACAGTGAACTGGGGTTATTTTCGAAGGTGTGACAGAATCCAGATTCGAGTGGGCTGAGGAATGGACACAAGTGATGGGGAGTCACTTTTAGACTTCTCTCTCCACCCAGGAAGAGCCCACCGTCATGCCTCAGACAAAGGGGAGCGTCCTCAGGGATCACTTGGCAACACTAATCACACTGGTCCACGTGTCACCCCACACCCTTAGGAACTGGCCCTGAGAAAACTGACTGGGGTTGTTATGTTTTTAATCTAATCTCGTTTACAATAAGAGTCCAAGAAACCAAGAGAGCCCTGACCTGTACCCTTAGCTTCAGTTTACTATAAAGGGAAATCAGAAAAAAAAATTTACCAGAATAATTGAGGTCAGAGTAAATCATACTCCTGCTTTATGGTGCAGTTATGCAAATATGGACACTGCTGCAATTGAAGTCCTTAGAGGCAAACGCCAGATTTATTTCCTGCTGCCAGACCAAGCGTTCTTTTGTCTGTAAGACTGGGATAAGAAAAGAAAAGAATGGCTGGGTGCAGTGGCTCATGCCTGTAATCCTAGCACTCTTGGCGTCCAAGGTGGGCAGATTGTTTGAGCTCAGGAGTTCGAGACCAGCCTGAGCAAAAGCAAGACCCTCCCGTCTCTACTAAAAATGGAAAGAAATTATATGGACAGCTAAAAATATATATAGAAAAATGAGCCGGGCATGGTGGTACATGCCTGTAGTCCCCGCTACTTGGGAGGCTGAGGCAGGAGGATCACTTGAGCCCAGGATTTTGAGGTTGCTGTGAGCTAGACTGATGCCACGGCACTCACTCTAGCCCGGGTAACAGAGTGAGACTCTGTCTCAAAAAAAAAAAAGAAAGAAAAGAAAAGAAAAGGAAGAGAGGCCTCTGCTCACAGAGATGACAGAGACAGACATAAAAAGCATAATTGAAGGGATGTCAGAAATGTCCTGCCACCTCAAATAACCCCCTTACCTGCCGATCCCTAACATAGCCTATAAGTTTGCAATGGAGCTTTGCTCCTTTGAGGAAAGGGATTGTGCCCCATTAAAAACAGGGTGCACCTTGAAAAACAAATGGTGAAGAAAACACAAAGGTCCTTAGGGAGAAGATTAGCGCTACTGGAATGGGAATCCATAAGGACGTAGGAAAGTACAAGTGTCACTTACTTCTTGAGTAGTGACAAGAATGAGATTTTAAAGGCATGCTACAAGCATTGGCACTGTTTAGTCAAGAAGGTATTTCATCAGAGCTGCTTGGTAAGGATGTTCAGGTTGTGCACTGCACACCTGAAGAGGCACCATTTATCACAGTTGAGGCCCCCTACAGAGGCCCTGATGGCAGTTTTCTGAAGGTGGGGTACAGTTGTAAAATGTACAGCTCCACCCCTTCTCTGTGAGAGGTGTAGGAGCAAGACAAGCAGTCTTCCACTGTGATTGAGAATGAAACCCCACAGATGGGCACGTCTGCACACTCATGCAGCCCATGTGTGAATATGTGTGTGGTGTGTGGATGGGCAATGCCAGAGAAGATATGAAAGGTGACGCAAAAGGCAATGTGTTGAATATGAAAATACTAGGAGAACATCGTCATGCTTCTATCGTGTGGTAACACTTTCAGTTTATGGAAAATGCCCAGCTCTGTCAGAAGGTAAAATTTTCTGCCTGTGACCTCTTGAATACAGATTTTACCATGCCTTATATTTTTGCTTAATTTTCAAAGCTCTGGGTTGAGTAATTATTAATACCGTCTTCACAAACTTCTGGACTATTCTGGGCATTCAGGGGAAATTGGTGTGTTTGTTCTTTCTCCCTCTCATGCTGAGGTCTTTAGCCTTGAGAGCTGTTAAAAGGCTTCATTTTGCTCTTCTAGCCGGTGCTGGAAACTGCGCCGTCAAATGTGTCATAGACACAAGAGGGCGATGTGTGCTCAAACGTCAGCCTGGGCGAGGAAAAAGGAATTCACCCTTCTCCAAGAATTTTTGGCTTAACTCCCAGACCTAAAGGAGATTAACAAAGTGTGTTTTTGGGAGGAGCAAAATTCATCCCAAAACCTAATCAAAGAGGCAGAATTTGATGTCGAAGGGTGGAGACAGCCTGCCAGGAGCTTGGAGGAATTCTTATCCTTGGGCTAAGCACTGGGCAGTATCTAGGCTAATATCACCATAATCAGGACTTGTCTCTCTCTGTCTGGATATTCAGAAAAGACAGATATGAAGACTGCAGAGAATCAGTGGCTGTCTTGATCCCTGCGTACAAAAGCTTTATTCTGAGAAAGCCCCTCATTCACAGGAGGAAAAGTGGCTGTGCACTTGTCACATGGGAGGCTGTCTCCCAACACAGCCCAGAGTAGGACAGCCCGGCCCCTGGGAGGGAGCGTTAGACACTTATTTCCATCGATTGGCTCCTTTTCTCTGGGAGCCAGTCTCAACCAGCAGTATCTGCATCATCTATTCTTACTCTGAGACAGAATGCTAATCACACATTCAGCTCCCCTTTCATGGCTGTGGGCCACATTTTTTTTATAGAGATTCCATCTGGGTCTAGTTTATCCAACTGTTTCTCGGAGAGTGGTGATTCCAGCAACCTTCTACCAAATGCAGGGGACGATGGAAGTGCTCAGCGTTTGCCATGGAGAGGCTTCTGGCCGGGGCTGCTCTCACTCCCCTCCCTGATTTTTGGGTTCACTCCACAAAGTGAGCAATGCGCGGCCCCTCTCCCGGGGAACCTTTCCTAATCTCTTTGGCCAGAAGCGAACTCCGACTCCTCTAAAGCCCTGCACGCCGGGCTGCTTTCGTGGGCGACCGTCGCCACCCCAGATCTGCTGCCGGTAGCAGCGTGTTTTATTTCATGCCCCCCATTTTTAGCATTCGAGAGCCTGCTTGGCCATTAGCTATTTTTAAAATGGGAGTCCGAGGAAGGAGGAACCGAAAGGCTGCATCTGTCTTAGCAAACTCTCCCCACCCCACACACAGACGCACCCCACCCACTGGATGGCAACACCCATGAAGTCTCCGCCTGGAAGTCCTCCTGTCTTGCTGTGAGCGGTATCGTCTCAGACTCCACGGGGCCCTGCGGCAGCCAGCGTCTGGGGACCCCTTTTGAGTCAGGGCAGCCTGCGAAAGGTTGGGGTGTATCATTGGCATCCTGTGGCTCACCTTGCAAAAGAGGTCAGAGGGCACAGCAAGCGAACCGTGACCTTTGCGTAACCCTCGCGCGCTTCTGCCAGCCGGGCGAAGCGCATCCCTCTCCCGGGCTGTCGCTCCGCTGCTAATCCTGCCCCGTAATTCCTGGCGCGTCACTCGGTCTTGCAGTTCTCTGGCCCGGTGGCATTTGCAGGGGGTCACTGCCGGGACACAGGGAACCAACGTGCGGTAAAAAATGCAACCCGACAGCACCACGCTCCTTACCAGAAGAGGAACTCTGGAATTTTCTGAGTCGACTCAGAAGAAATGGAAAAAGGACCCCACAGTGAGTTGGATGAGGATGGAAACTGGGAGCGACGACTGGAAAGTGCTTGGATTAGTGGAATAAGCCGACGATAAGAAGGAAGAGATTGTTCTAAATGCGCTTTGCATTTTCTTCTATCTCGGTTTTAGTGCAACGGTCTGACTTCTGTCTGACGTGCGTCTCTTCGTCTGTCAGCGCCGCGTCTCTTGCCAGGGTTCTTCCTTCCACCCATCAGGCATAATTTTCAGACTTTGTCTTTCCTGTCAGGAAAAGTTGAATTCATCATTTTCCTCAGGCTTTGGAAGAATTTCTTACTTTAGAGGAAAAGTGGCAGGGAGATTTTATGACAAAAAAATACAGATTGTTCTTCATATGTAATCAAAAATTTAAGGGTTTTTTTTTTTTTTTTTGCGGGGGTGATACACAGACATGGTGCAAAAGTCGACAGGTTCCTACGAATATACCGTGGAAAAACCTCCAGACTCCATCCCCTCCGATTCCCACGCACCTGGTTCCTCTCGACAGCTGCAGATAGTAGGGTCTCTGTAGAGATTACCTCCATAAATTAGTGGAGATGGTCTTCATATGTCCTTTAAGAACATCTTTTTCTCATTTCTAAATCCAGGTGAATTCTGAAAAGCAATATATTAAATATACGTTAAAATATACTAAATGTATAAAAATAGTTTACCCAGTTAAAGCCCCAGTTCTAGACTCCGTAGCTTGTTTTTTGCCGGCTCACTCTAACAGAAATGTGACTGAATCTGTAATCCGTCTGGAAGCGCCCTGGGTCCTCCGGAGCCTGCTGCAGCGTGTTTCTTGTCCTTTATCTCCTAGCTCGTCTTTCCTGCGTTATGGCCATTAGTCATTTCCCATCGAAACGGAGAGAAGGGCCTCAAAACTTGAAAAGGGAGGACTAGGGGAACTTTTGTTATTAAGACCTGGGCATGGCCAGGCGCGGTGGCTCACGCCTGTAATCCTAGCACTCTGGGAGGCCGAGGTGGGCAGATTGTTTGAGCTCAGGAGTTCTAGACCAGCCTGAGCAAGAGCGAGACCCCGTCTCTACTAAAAATAGAAAGAAATTATATGGACAGCTAAAAATATATAGAGAAAAAATTAGCCGGGCATGGTGGCGCATGCCTGTAGTCCCAGCTACTCGGGAGGCAGAGGCAGGAGGATCCCTTTAAGTTCAGGAGTTTGAGGTTGCTGTGAGCTAGGCTGAGGCCACGGCACTCACTCTAGCCTGGGCAACAGAGTGAGACTCTGTCTCAAAAAAAAAAAAAAAAAGACCTGGGCATAAGCTGGTTGGGGATCCAACTGGCCACACTCCAAGAGCGGACGCTCGGTCATTGGGCCACAGTGGGTAGTCTAGAGAATCGGCTGGATTTGGGAGGACGCATCTTTTATGGTCCTGAAGCTTAGAGTTGAATGCAACCATGTGGATGTTTGTGTCTGATACTTTTAGGTGTCTGAGAGAAGAGTCTGATTTCCTTGCTAGGGGACTTGCTCAGGAGTGGATGTGCACCAGTGTTCCCGTCCTCCTCCTTAGCCCAGAGAAGGCAGCGATTCCTGTGTCTGCCCTCTGTTGGAGCCACTACTGTAAGAATTTGTGACTTGGTGATCACTCAAGTGCTTCTAAAACCCCTCAGCTCCCTAAATCTCAATGTAGCAACTTCCTGACTAATTTCTCAGCTGCCTTTCTCAGCTTAACCACTTCTGACTGAATGCTTTATTTATAGGTTGACAATTCTTGGTACCTTCAGGCAGCCAAATGTGTCTGTCACCGAGATAGGGGCCCACCCCCTCGTGGCTGCAAGCTGTGCCGCTGGTAAGGGATTCTGGAGAAAGGAGGGGAGTCCTTTGTTTGGGTCTGTTAATGCTACAGAATGCATCTGGGTTCTTTGTGGGAGACCCGTCTTTTTCCTCCTCATTCCCTCCCATTGACTGTTCAGGAGAAAGTGTATGAGGCCAACTGTGGAGAAATTATCAAGTCCAAAGAGGTTAAGTCTTTTGAATTTTATTCAAGTCCAACCATTTTCAGGACAATAACTCAAGCTGGCCATTCCTGCTCTTCAAGGAGAAGACACACAGTGGGGGAAGACAAGCAGCTGTGTCCAGGGTAGACAAGTTAGCCACACTGTCTTCTTAGATCCCTGGGGCCTGAAGACTCCTTGGGGTTTTCTGGTGTAGTCTTAAGGTTCTAGTGATTCCATTCCGGCTGCCTTGTGATTCATTTGGTTTTCCGTCGACAGCCAAGCAGAGGTGAAACCAACCTGCCAGCTCCTATCTCAACCCCACCAAGAGAAACGTGGGGGTTTCCTGGGGTTTTATTTTTACCTATTGCTCCCCAGGGAGAAGTTCCATTACACAGGGGCATTTCTCAGTGCATGGTCTAGTTTGCATATCAACTGGTGAGGAATGAAGAAGCCAACAAGACCTTGACATTGAACCCCCAGCTGAGTGGGATAATACATGCCTGTATGGCCGGAGGCCCCTGAATCCCACCTCTTATTTCTGTCAGCACTGCTCCCACCCACACGGAAATGAGTTGGAGTGAGGCCTTCTCTCTGGTAACCATGTGGAGTAGAATTTGTTCCCGCAGGGGAGCAGAGGAGAGAGGAGTGAGGGTTTGTAGATCCTACTTCTCTTCACCTCATGGGCAGGCTTCCCTGATCCTCACAGCTAAAATGCCACCACGTGTACCTGTTCACCATCCATCTCTGTCTGTGCCCTCCCCTACTGGAATGTGAGTCCCCTGAGCACACGATGTGTCTGATTCACATACTGCTGTATCCTTGGCACCTGAAACAGCACTCATCACGTTTGTGGGCACACACAGACTATTTGTCAAACAAATAGGGAACCTCTGCTAATGCCACGCACTGTGTCAAACCCTGTCCATACACTGTACATTTAGTACAGGTAACATTTAACACAGGGCTGGTATCAGTCTGTGGCCTGTTACGCACCGGGCTTCATAGCAGGAGGTGAGCAGAGGGCGAGCAAGCGAAGCTTCATCTGTATTTACAGCCGCTCCCCATCTTCTGCTTCACTGCCTGAGCTCCGCCTCCCGTCAGATCACCTATGGCATTAGATTCTCACAGGAGTGTGACCTCTATGTAAACTGTACATGCGAGGGATCAAGGCTGCACGCTCCTTACGAGAATCTAATGCCTGGTGAGCTGAGGCGGTGATGATAGCGCTGGGGAGTGGCTGCAAATACAGATTATCATTAGCAGAGAGGTTGCATTATGGTGAGTTGTATAATTTTTGTATTATATATTACAATGTAATAATAATAGAAATAAAGTGCACAACAAATGTAATGTGCTTGAATCATCCTGAAACCATTCCCCCCCACCTGCTCTGCCTGTGGAAAAATTGTTTTCCATGAAACCAGTCTCTGGTGCCAAAAAGGTTGGGAACTGCAGGTTTAAGTCACCCAGTCTGTGACATTAATACCTTGCTATGACAGCTTTAGTAGACCAATGGTTATTTTCACACTATAACAGTTGGGGAGTTGAGTAGTTGCAACACAGGCTATATGGTAAGCAAAGCCAAAAATACTCGCTAGCTGGCTCTTCACGGAAATTGTTTGCCAATCCCGGGTGTAGACAATGGTTTCAAGGTCCTGTAGCTGGTCCATTCCTGAGTCAGCATTTGAACCCCAGTCAGCACCAGTGAATCCTGTGCCCTGCCCTCCCCCTGCGGGCATACGGCCTCTCCTCAGCCAGGAAAGCTGAAGCAAAAGGGTAAAATCAGCATGGCTCTTCTTCAGTTCATGATCTGTCCTGTGGGCAGCTGTTGTGGGGAAATGCTGAGTCATAACTAATTCTTACGTTAATGCCAAGGCAGCCGGAAGGGAAATGTCAGTAGGATGTGTTATTTCAAATAAGTGCAAATTTCATAATTCAGCCAATTTTTGTAGACCATTTCTTACAGCAGTAGTTCCTTCATTTGAGTTATGGTAAATTCTGATGATCATTTGTAAAGGTGGAAGAAACGTACCTTCATTTGGACATTCTACTAAGATATGTACACGATATGGAATGGGCCAAATGGACCAGCGCAAAGAGAGGAACAATTGATCTTATTTATAAAAACTGACCCTTGTGTCTTTAAATCACTCAGTATAATGACGGTATTGTGACATTTTTTATTTGAGCTAGTAATTGAGAGGTTCCAGGAAACTTCGATTTCTACTAAACAGAGTGGCTCATTAGTGTGATTTTATCCTCTCGGAAATGTATCACAGAAGTCAGCTGTCACATTCGGCTCCATTCCCACCAAGGCCCCTTCTGGGTAGCGCCCAGAGAAGCAGGGGTTGCCAACACCAGTGTCCACAGGGCCGGGCTGGTGGGTTAAAGAAGGAAGCCAGTCAGGTGGAGAAAGCAGCTCCCCTGCCACCACCCCCGCCACTCCCTCCCCCTACAGCCCCCTGTGGCCATGAGGAAACAGGCCAGCTGTTCCCAAATCTGCTTTTTCACAAGAAGCCGGAAATTCAGATTTGATCTGAAATTTCCCAATTTCTACATGTTGGCAACCCATTCAAAATAAAAGAAAAGAAAACCACCTGGGCCAGACAGGTTTTGTCTGTGGGTACCCTGCCATGGGCCCCCTGTTGATGACTCCTGCTCTGGTCAGACTATATGGCAAGGGTGAAGGTTGAAATTGGTTTGAACTCATGTGTGCTCATCATCACACATCTCGAAACCTTCAATGTGTGGTCTTCCCACGTGCGTTTCTGTGCCTGTGTCCGACCCATCCAATCTCACACCCAAGTTCTCTCTTCCCTTTATTTCTGGGTACTGAAATTCTTGGGGTGATCTAAGCCACTGCTGTTGGAAATGTCAGCATCTGAATCTCACGTTCCCAGGCAAGGAACTGCTGGCTGAGTTAGGTCGGCAGGAAGGAAGAGACTAGATTTTTCTGTCACCTTGACAATGTTTCCTAAACCTGGAGTGAGGCTTCCTGACTCAATCTCTGCTGCTCTACACATAGGAGTTGCCAAGGCACAGAAGAAGGGATACTAAAAATACAAGCTTTGCCATCTCTCTGTTCTTTTTTCTTCAAATCTTTCCTCCAGAAACTGCCTCCGCTCACTCTTCAATTTCCATTTGTTTTTCTGATTTCTTCATTCATTCATTCACTCAATAAACATTTATTAAGCAAATAATGTGTGCCAAGTACCACCTTGGGTGCTGAGAGGGCCAAGAGGTGTCAGACTCAGTCCCTGCCATATGGTGATATGGTGTTATGGACTGAATATTTGTGTCCTCCTCAAATTCGTATGCTGAGATATTAACCCCCAAGGTGATGGTTTTAGGGGGTTGGGCCTTTGGGAGGTGATTAGGTCATGAGGGCAGAGCCCTCGTGAATGGGATTAGTGGCCTTATGAAAGAGGCCCCAGAGAGCTCTCCTGCTCCCTTTCCACCACGGGAGGACACAGTGAAAAGGAGGCCATCTATGAATCAGGAACAGGCCCACGCCAGATGCGAAATCTGCCAGCACTTTGATCTTGGACTCCCCAGCCTCAAGAATTGAGAAATAAATGTTTGTTTCTTAGGCCACCCAGCTTAGCCTCCTGAAGGTACTAAGACATGCAGGTTCCTGGAAAATCCAGAACTGAGGCTCAAGCAAGCCTGGTGATCACGACTCCCACATATATAACTCTTCTCCCTCACCACCCCCTCCCAGGTATGGCAAATTTGGCTTGGAAGGGTGGAAGTGGACCATAGATATAAACTGAAAGGGGTACCATGGGGTTCCTTGGGAGAAAAATGCATCATGGTGGGTGCCTTAAAACCAAGCAATAATTTCTGCAAAGGCATTTCTAAAAGTTATTTTTATTTTTCTTAATAGGCTTTATATTTTAGAGCAGTTTTAGGTTCAGAGCAAAATTGCAAGGAAGGTCCAGAGAATTCTCATATACCCTCTCCCCTGCACACAGCCTGCCCTACTATCAAAATCCCGCAGCAAAGGGTACATTTGTTACAATCAGTGAACCTACGGCAGCATGGCATTATCACCCACAGCCCAGAGTCTACATTAGGGCTCATTCTTGGTGTTATATATTCTGTGGGTTTGGACAAATGTATAATGACTTGTATCCACCATTACAGTATCATACAGAATAGTTTCACTACCCTAAAAATCCTCTGTGCTCCACCTATTCTTATTATTTTTTTTTAAACTTTGAAATGCTTAAGAACAGGCTCAGTAAAATGTTTATAACACAGACGGAGGATAATTTAATCTCTTTAGGAATGAGCTGGTTAGCATCACATCAGAGTTCAGGGGGAAGCTGATATAGAAATGTAGAAGATTTTCCCCCCAAAGTGAGTTAAAATTATAGAGTAGCATTAAGGCAGTTGACCTTGATGAAATAGCTAGCAAGGGATTAGTGAAATTATCCTGGAACTGCTCTCCCCTTCACATCCCTTCTCCCAGCATTCACCATGCAAACCGTTTGGAAGGCTGGGTGCTCAACACACTTGGCAATACCATTTTTTTTTCAAGAAAGATGATCTTAAATGTTTAGTTTAGTTTGGAAGGCCTTGTTGCAGTGAAGAACATCTATATTTGCTGAGCAGACTTATCAGGGAAGGAGGGCATGTTTGGTCCAGACTCAACTTATATATTTTAGGAAGCCTCAATCAGTCCAACCCATGAAGAAAAATCTCCTCAAAGAGACATTATAAAATATTGTATTTTTTGTATTTTTGTATATATTAAAAAGTATATATTAAACCAACTATTTAATATATATTTTTATGTTAAATGTCATCAGAGGGTCCTGGTCACTGGCCTGGAGACAGGGCAATGTTACATTCCTGCGGTAGCTGAGACACATCTGGGGACTCTGCAAGATGTCAGATGAGAAAGGAGCTCAGAAATGGAGGCGAAGGCCCTACAGTAGTGGGGTAGGAAGAAGGTATTGGGGTAGTAAAATGCCACATTAACAATGACTGTGACCTAATTTGTGCCTAGGCCAGTCACTAAGCTCTTGTCTTTTAGCTCCAGACCTACCCTTCCATACCCTGCTTCATGATTCTGGGGCCGGATCTCTGCAAACCACATTTCTGCTTTGGTGTTGGCTTCCTGTAAGGGAGATGTGAGAGGGAGACTACACAGCTGGAGGAGGAAGGCACACATGCTGCTGTCTGACCACTTCCTGCTCCTGTGAGTGGCACCCGGGCAGTTCCTTCCTGTGGAAACCACTGAATCCAGTTTGCGGTATTTTCAACACTTTCGGAACCAGTCTCCTCACACTGGCTCAACTGTAATGTCTGGCACCTCTCTTTGAGGGTCTGGTTCTCAGCTTTGTGAGGTTCTTCCTCTAAACACCTAGGGTTTAACAGTGTGAGCCTCTTCCTTTTCTTCCCCAGGTTCTGGGGGTGATCGCTGCTTCCTACAGGGGCTACCTCCACGACAGTTGAGTGTTGTCTTTTCGCCATTTCTGTCACCTACCTAGTCAACACATTTATACTTAGTTAACAACTAAATCCTTTCCGTTCAAACAATGGATGAGGTTTCCAGCTCCTGACTAGACCCTGACTGACACACACCTAAAGTTCGCTCTGGTCGTTTATTCATTGAGCACATATGCAGTGAGTTCCCACCGTGTGCCAAGCACTGTGCTAAGTGCTCAGACAGAGTGATGAGTACATCAGACAAGCTCTTTGCAGTCATGCGGGAGGAGGGAAGCACACAATAACCAAGCACAGGGGAATTTCTTCACCCACCTCCACTTCCCAGAGGAAGAGATTTAAACTCTGCATCTCTAATGTAAATGGTTCATGCTCATTTAGCCTCTCAATGTGTAATACTGAAGTAGCCCATGCTTCCCAGACCGTCATAAAACCCATTAACCGATGCCCCTGCAGGCTGATGGCCACGCTCCCAAATGCTCTGCTCCCCCACCCCCAGGCGAGACCCACACCAACCAAGAGTCGGTTGTGTTTGCTCCCAATCCTGCGTAGGCCACTTGTCTTTATATTTCTGATTACATTATTCAATGAAATCATATGTAAGCTAACGTAATGTGAGTGCTAAAAGGATGAGCATTGTTTTTTACAAAAACTCAGTTACATGAATGTTGCTATCCACAGTGATACAAGTAGATATCATCTGCCTGAAGAGCACTTCACCTCTGCTGGATTCATTCCAAAGACCTGTAACACCGAGTCTAATCAGGAGAAAAGCCTTAGATAAACCTATATTGGGATACAGTCCCACAGGATATCTGGCCAGTATCTCTCGAGACTATCAAGGTCATGCAAAACAAAGAAAAACTGAGAAACTATCACAGACCAGAGGAGATGTGACCACTAAAAGCAATGAGGCACCCTGGCTTGGATCCTGTGATGGAAAGAGGACAATTGAAAAAGTGGTAAAATCCAAATAAAGTCTGGACTTTAGTTAATAATAATGTACCAATATTAGTCTCTTAGTTTTGACAAATGTACCATAGTAATGCAGATATTAACAATTGGGAGAATTGGGTGAGGGTAGTCAGGAACCCTCTGTACTATCTTTAAAACTTACCTAAAAATCTAAAATTACTCCAAAATAAAATGTTTGTTTAAAAAAAAACAACTAAATTACACGCTTTGGAAGATTTGATAATGATGGGTTGCTTTTAAACAATGCTGTTAAATTAGGCGTGGGCAGGACCCAATAGTAAAAGATAAGAAAAATTTTTTTAATCTTGCTTTACAGGTTTCCTTATATGCTTGCTCCACTGTAAAGACAATGAAATCAGAAATTGTGGATGATGCTTTATGGCTATCTTTATGCAAGAAAGATCGCCAACCAACAGTTTCAGGATGATGGCCTAGGTTAAAACGCAGACCAAGAAATGTGCATCTATTTGTATTTTCACAAAAATATTTAACATATGTATATATCACTTGCTATAATTCCCCAATTTTAGCATCTAATTTTTAGTCAACTTACCAAGTACTAGGCTGAATTGCGTTAAATAAGATGGCTTCTATAAATAAAAACTAAAATAAAATCCCAGGCTGCAGACAGTGCTCTGAAAGAAAGAGGCAGGATGGGGGTGATAGTGACAGGCAGGGACGGGAGCGCTTCTTGGGGGGTCAGGGAGACTCTTGGAGGAAACGACATTTGTGTTGAGGTCAGAATATGGCTTAGGGAATTTTGGTTTAATGAAGGAGAAAGTCATACACACAAACGGATGCAGCAAAGCGTCACAAGACGGATGTGCTGACAGGGAGCAGCGGGGACAAGGGGAAGGGCCCATTTCTCACTGGGGATGTCAGAAGAGACTTCATGGAAGAGGCTGCCATGCAGCTGGCCTCTGAAAGAGAAAAAGGTGTTTCCCGGGAAGATGCAGGAGGGAGGCAGCAGGTGATCTCAGGTAGTGGGGGAAATATTAAAAAAGCACAGAGGTGCGAAATATTGGGGAACCACACATAGCTTGGTACAGGGGAGTCACATGGTCAGATTCATGTGTTTGACAGAGTGTTTAGCAACAGGCCAGCCCTACTCCTTAAAGTGTGGTCCCAGGACCAATAGCATCAGTGTCAGCTGGGAGCTTGTAGAAGATGCAAAATCTTGGGCTCTTCCCAGACCTCTTGAGTCAGGAACTATATTTTAATAGGAATCCCAGGTGACGGCTGGGTCAAAGGTAGTGAGTTATCTCAACTGATTGTTCACAGCCAGTGACAGATCCAACTCCTTGTTCTACTCTTCCCCCTACCCCCCCCCCCCGTTTCCATTACTAAACTTGACTTCCTTTAAAAAAAAAGAGTCCCAGATGATTCAGATACATAATATAGTTTTAAAAACACTGGTATAGAGGATGGACTGGAGAGATAAAAATTTAAATTATAGATATTTGTAATAAAATAAATTACATTATAAACAAAGATAATAAATTCTCGAACCTCATCATTTCCTAATTCTTGTACTATATGTTACTATTATCCAGCTCTAGAGGTTATTTGCACCCACTGAATCTGTTTGATGGAAATACCACATGATGTTGTGCTTCTGTGCATCTAAGTCCACAATCAGGGATGTTGCAGATGTAGCTTGAAACCTGCCACAGTGGAAATATTTACACCATGGTAATGAGCAAAAGCTACAGATCAGGGCTTAATTTGTTGTTTTGTTGATTTTCTAGATCAGAGGTCAGCAAACTTTTACTATCAATGGCCAAATAGTCAATATTTAGGCCATACTCTGTTATGACTATTCAACTATGCCATTGTAGCATAAAAGCAGCCAAGGATAATAATAGAGAAATGAGTGTGGTTGTGTTCCAATAAAATTTTACTGGAGATAAAATTTCCAAAAACAGGCTGCTGCTATTTTTAACATTATTTGGAAAATATTTATTATTTATATAATTATATTATTAATTAATAATACTAATATTTAATATAACTATTAATAGCAGTTTGTCAATTTCTGGTCTAGACTTAATAAAGTGACAGAGAAAGTGTTAACAATGTACATTAAACTTTAAAGTGTTTCTTAGCTGCAGCTATTACATTGTGAATAGCATAAAAAATTGAGGAAATATTCTTCCAGTATTCAAAATCTATTATCTGATTCACCTAAGAAATTACTCACATCACTGATGAATGAGTGAAGTTTTAATATACCTCTTACTTGCTTCATATTCATTATTGAAAACAAAAATAGAAACCAATATCCAGTTTTACACTCATTTATTTGTTGCTCCATAGAATGGCTATAGTTATAAGAGTTCAGTAAAAACTGGCTGGACACAGTGGCTCACACCTGTAATCCCAGCACTTTGAGAGGTCGAGGTGGGAGGTTAGTTTGAGGCCAGGAGTTCAGACCAGTGAGGGCAACAGTGAGACCTCATCTCTACAAAAAATAAAAAGTTAGCTGGGCATGATGGTGTGCACTTGTAGTTCCAGCTTCTTGGGAGGCTGACGCAGGAGGCTTCGTTGAGCCCAAGAGTTTGAGGAGTCCAAATTTCTTGCTCAAAATTTTCCTCTACCAGCCCTGGATGGTGCTCCTGAGGTGATTTCTACCCTGTGTCCTGTGCCCTGAGGTATATTCCTGCTCCACCAAGGAAGCTTGTGATTTGTTGGAGTGACCTGCTCAGGGAGCAGACTCAGCTGGACCTGAATCTATTCTGGACTCTTGTCAGTAAAATTAACCCCAATACTGGGGTTCCTAAAGTGTGTTCTGCAGAACAAGAAGGGACTATGTGGAAAAAGTGTTCTGAGGTCACTTAGGTTCAAAATGTTTCCATTTAAATAAAGTTAATGATAAAGTTAAAGTATTTAATGACTGCAGAACATCTCAAAGCCTTGATTGGGTCAATGTAGATTGGCCCTCCTGTAGGGGATAGAGCATTAGCATTTCTCTACCTATTTGATCTCAGAATCCCTTTTCCTGTACATATCTATCTTTCATGACTGTTTGCTATGGTTTGAATGTTTGTTTCCTCCAAAACTCAAGTTGAAATTTAATTGCCATTGTAACGGCGTTAAGAGGTGGGACCTTTAAGAGGTGATTGGGCCATTAGCGCTCTGCCCTCATGAATGAATGAATGCTGTTCACGTGGTGGGGGTGGGCTTTTCACAAAAGAGCGAGTTCGGCCCCCTTTCCTTTCTCACCCTCTCTTTGCTCTGCTGCCATATGAGGCTCCCACTATGTGAAGATGCAGCTGGAAGGTCCTGGCAAGAAATCAGCATCTTGATATCGGACTTTCCAACCTCCAGAACGGTGAGTCAATACATTTCTGTTCATTATACATAACCTGGTCTATGGCATTTTGCTAAGGCAGCACAACACAGGCTGAAACACTACTGTTCTCTGGAGAAAACTTTGACAAACTGTACCCTGGGGCAATCCCAAAAGGTGGCAACATCAGGGATGAAAAGCAGCTTCTTTTTTCTTTGAGGCAAAAGTGTTTGTTCCCATATTTTAGTTCAGGTAGAGCATTGTTCAGCTTCAGAACCTGCATTGGGTTTAAACCAGCCATTTTTACCATAAGGTAAAGCCATGTGTGATTTGGGCCTGGAGCTTGAACTGGCCTCATACTTTGACTGGAATGGTTCTTTCTACGTGCTTTTTGATTATGTTTTAAGAATAGGATATTCCCATGTCATTTTAAAATCCAGAACCTGCTCATTGGTAAATGGTGATAAGTGAATCTACAAGTTTACTCACACAGCTGTTGTTGCTACTCACTCGGTCATTCAATTGCTTAGAAACTCCTGGGGGACATAGGTTAAGCAAACAGAGTATTTTTATCTATTAGCTGTATCTATACCCTGCTACTCTACATGCTGTGGAAAGTTTTATGGCTACTCCAAGGAATGTAGTAGAAAAAGAAGAATCACTTTTTATCTCCTAGTAAGCAGCAAGCACAATGGAAATAACTTAAATATTTCCTCTTATACAAAGAATATCCCATGTAGCAATAGAGACAACAACTATGACAATATTGTCATATTTGGGAAGCCAGGGGGAGAGAAGTGGCAGAAATTCGGGGTAGAAGAGACCTCTGTGTCCCGTACCAAAGATCCTGGGATTCAGAATCGTAGGATGGGAGACAGCTGCGAAGATCACTTAGTGTGCACCCTTTCATCTTGCAGATGAGGAAATGAGCCGTAGAGAAGGGATCTGGGCAAGGATGCCTGGTTAACACATTGCCTGCCACGCTAGAAAAACACATTTTTTTCCTTGGGGCCACAGCGTTTCATTACAAAAATAGAATAAAAACTTGGAAAACAAAACTATCCTTTCTAACTTAACGAAAAGTGTGTTATGTTTTATTGTTTTCTGCACACGAGTTATATGCAACTTGAAGAATAGTTCTCACGGCTCCCAAGGAGAAGAGACACATGCTTCACAAGGCCGGGACTCAAAACCAGCGTGAGTTAAATACAATTCACACGGCAGGTAATGTGTTACTTTGGTAAAGCCAGAACGAATGAAAGCTGCCACCTTTCAGTTCACTTCCCTGTGAAGCTCTGGCCCCTCCAGGCAGCCTCATCCTGCTTTGCTAATGCGGCTCCGCCCAAATTCACCTGTCTTCAGAGTTGCTTGTACTCCTCCCCACGGCCTTTTACTGCTGAGGTTTGGGAGCCAATTTCTGTGGTATTTGCTGACCCTTGCTGCTCACCTTTTCTCAACGCTCTGGTAACACACTGTAAAAACATCAGAATCTCTTCACCACAGGAAACCATCCATTTTACAATCCCTCTCCTAAACTGAGTTAATATCTAAGCTCCAGCGAGACACAGAACAATGGGAATCCTATTATTTAAGATCAGAAATGGCCTGGTCCTGGTTTTTCACTTCCTTTGAAGCCGCCAGCACACTCTTCTTTTTTCATTTTTATATAGTATAAAATATAGCGATTATTTTATGGTGGTGAGATCTTTTATAGGCAAGAAGAGGTTTTTTTGCTAGAAAATATTTGTAGTTCTTTAAAAAAGCAAGATTTGCATGAGAACCTACAAGCTTAGTTGCAGACTACTTAAAATAGATGCGATAAAATGACATGTAATGGAGAGAGTGAGCTTGTTTTTAGTTTAGTGATAACCTGTTAAATTTCATATATCAACTTAGGCAATCAATCAATATAGAAACCATACACATAAAAACCATAAAGTTACTTCATATGGCTTCTTATACTCGAGTAGCTATTAAATACTTCACAAAACAATATCATACAATGTCAAAGTGAACATTTTTTTTAAAAAAATCAGCTTTATTTATTGAGGTATGTTTACAAAGAATAAAATTCAGGCATTCATGTTCAATGAACGTTTGACAAATGTGTATGTTCATGTAACCACTGTAACCATCACCGCAATCAAGATATAAAACAGTTCATCAGCCAAAAAGTTCTCTCATGCCCATCTATGAGTAAGTTGTAGATATGGTCACCTTTTACTCCCTAAATATTTCAATTTATATTTCCTAAAATTCTCTCAGGTGACCATAGGACAATTATCAAAATCAAGAAATTAACTCTGAAACAATGCTATTATTTAATCTACAGATCTTATTAAGACTTTGCCAATTCTCCCAACAATGTCTTTTATAGCAAAAGGAATCCAAAATTTATTCAGCCATCTTGTGTCTTTTGTCTCCTGGGACATGGAACAATTTTCTGCATCTTTTCTTCTCATGACATTGTCATTTTTGAAGAGTACAGGCCACTTATTTTGTAGATTGTTCCTCAGTTAACTCAGGTTTGTGGGACATTTTCTCATGACTAGGTTTGGGTTATGCATTTTTGGCAGGATTACCAGGCAAGTAATGCTGAGTTCTCTCAGCACATCCTGTCAGGAGACCCAGGCTGTTGATAGTCACATTGCTACAAGGTCACCTTTGGTAATTTGGCTAAGGTGGTATCTGCCATGTCTCCCCACTGTAAGGTTACTATTTTACTCTTCACAATCAAATAGTATTTTGGGGAACTAGTCACTGAGATCCACTATAATATTCAACATCTATACTCGTGAGTATTTCTCTTCTTATATAGTAAGATCTCAATGGGCCAAAAATCTACTAAGTGGAAGTTATCTTTTGCTAAACTTTTTGTTGCTCTCTACAACCTGGTGAAAGGAGAGAACTTAAAAAATGTTTTAGAGCTCACATCAGGAATTTTTCTCTCCAAATGGATTTTCTGGGGTCCACCTGAAGTTCTGAGTACTGATCTTTAACCCTAGCATCTACAGTAGTTGACCATTATCATGGATGTTTATAAACCTCAGTCTTCAAGGGTTAACTCAACTGTGATAATCGTTCTGTGCTTAGAAAGTCAGGAAAGCTTGTACATTTTAGTAAGAGTTTCAACAATAGATGTTAAAGTCCGGGAAAGAAATTCCCCATTTCCTATTTAAACTTGAATAAAAGCTTTCTGATTAACCGAGTTTCTCTAGCCTATAATGAAATCCTGTTCCATCTTTGACAAATATATTTCTAATAAATATCACACTGTTTATATCAATATTGACTGAGTGGGTTGTTTTATTCCATATTTAATATTTTATGCTTTTCCACATGCATGTAAGATTATATTAGTGGACTGTTAGATTTTTACCGCAGGAATTTCCCTTGTCATTTAAACTTCTGGGTTAACTGTTTTTAAATGAACATTCCTGGCATCAAATCATGTGGTAATTAATGGGTAGGAATTATGTTCATTCTCTAAAATCATCTTCTAGAATATTTATTTATTTTTTGTTGTTTCTTTAGAAGAAGTGTGGGAAAATGTGCTACCCACATTTCTCAAAGCTCTGCTGTTACCACTTACAAACACAAAAAGGCCAACTGTAAATGCTTGCTTACTCATCACTGGGAAGGCTTCTACATCTTTACGTTTGCTGAAGCACGAGGCCCTCTAGTTTCAGATGCTTTCATTTTATGTTTTGCTAAATAAGAAATGAAGACACTAGAGGATACATGTTTTGAGCATTAAGGATGACTGAGAGTCTGTAGCTTCCTGTTCATTCATATGCACTGACAGAACAGTGGAAGCAGAGGGAAGACATCCTGTTTTCTTTTGCAAACAAAATTCAAGGTGGAGCACAGAGAAGCAATAGTGATGATTATTTGGCATCCTCATCCTTCTCATCCTTTCTCAACTCCCACACTGGCCGTGAACTGCTGTCTTGTTGACGCTCCTTCATTGACTATTCACTGAATATGGCCACGCTGTGGCTCCCACTAAACCAGGGGTTCTTTCTTACTCTTAATTATATCTAGGGCACCCAGGTAAGCTACTGAGACATGTCAGACAGTTGAACAGATAATTAAATGCTTTAGAGGTTTGATTAATATCCTATAATATTTTATAGCTAGAAAAGGGCTTAAAATAATCCAAGACAATTCAACTTTTTATGGAAGAGGAAAGCAACTCTGAGTGGTTAAACATCCTGCTGATGTCACCACCAAGTTGACAGAACAGGACTATTTGGTTCTTTTTTCAGTGGAGCATATATTAATATAAATAAACTTGGTTCTTACAGGACTGGACAAAAACAATTTAGAGAGAATGCAGAGTCTAGTTTCCCTATATTCTTTGCTTACTGTTGACATAGCTGAGGTCCCTGGAAGAATTCACTTTTGGGAATAACAGCCTTGAAGATCAGAGTCAATGCCTGGAGATGGATAACCTCTGTCAACCTTTATGTCAAAGCAACGTCCCCCAGAGGATCAACTGGAACCTGCTCGATTTAATGACATTTTCCATTTTAGAATACAGTGTATGGATGAGCCTAGGGTCATGTTCATTCTAAACCCTTGTTTCTAATAGTCCCTCTACTTAGATTACATTCTTCTACCTATTTAAATTTTTAAATACGTGTATAGATCTAGGAATAAAAAATGTTGAATGAATAAGAAAGTTGCAAAAGGATGAATATAGTGGGGCAACATTCGTGTAAGTTTTTTTCTTTACTTTTTAGTCACATATGATAAAATTCACTCTTTTTGGTGTATAGTTATATGAATTTTGACAAATGCATACAGTTTTGTAACTACCGCCGTAATCAGAATACAGAACGGTTTCATCGTATACACACCCAAATTCCCTTGTGCTGCCTCTTTTTAGTCAAAACTCATCTCATCCCCCAGACTTCTCTTTTCTCTGGCAATTTTCCATAATGTCATATCAATGAAATTATATAGAACATAACCTTTTTAGTCTGGCTCTTTTTGCTCAACGTAATGCCCTTGAGATCCATCCAAGTTGTTATGTGTATCAATAGTTCTTTTTTTATTAAGTAATATTACATTTTGCCATAGACCGTAGTTCGTTGAGCGACATTAAGGCTGTGTTCAGTTTTTGACAATTGTGAATAAAGCTGCTACAAACCTTTGTGCACCGTTCTCCTAGGTTTTCATTTTACTTGGGTAAAAATGTAGACATGGGATTACTAGGTCATAAGTAGGTATTATTTAACTTTGTAAGAAACTGCCAGGCTGCTTTCCACATTAATTGTAGGAGAGTCCCAGTTGCTCCATGTCCTTGCCAATATATGGTGTTATCAGGCTTTGGTTCTATTTTCAGTCATTTTAATTAATACATGGGGGTATTTCACTGCAGTTTATTCAAATTTTTCTAATTACTAATAATATTTATATGATTATTTGCCATTTGTATATCTTCTTTGGTAAAGTATTTATTTAAATCTTTTGCCCATTTTTAGACACTGGATTGCTTATTTTCTTACTGTTGAATTTTGAGAGTTCTTTATATGGACTACATAAAAGTCTTTGTCAGATATGCAAATGATTTGCAAATACTTTCTCTTTTTTGTTTTTATTTTCTTTTTTTTTTTTTTTTTGAGACAGAGTCTCACTTTGTTGCCCAGGCTAGAGTGAGTGCCGTGGCGTCAGCCTAGCTCACAGCAACCTCAAACTCCTGGGCTCAAGCGATCCTCCTGCCTCAGCCTCCCGAGTAGCTGGGACTACAGGCATGCGCCACTATGCCCGGCTAATTTTTCTATATATATATTTTTAGTTGTCCATATAATTTCTTTCTATTTTTAGTAGAGACGGGGTCTCGCTCTTGCTCAGGCTGGTCTCGAACTCCTGACCTTGAGCGATCCACCCGCCTCGGCCTCCCAGAGTGCTAGGATTACAGGCGTGAGCCACTGCGCCCGGCCGTTTTTATTTTCTTAAAGGTGTCTTTCACAGAGCAAAAACTTTTAATATTGTTGAAATCTAATTTATCAATTTTTTCTTATATGGATCATTGCTATTTGTGTGACATCTAAGAACACTTTGACTAATCAATGTTTCTTCAAAAAATTTTGTGGTTTTATGTTATATAGTTTTGTGTTTGGATTAATTTTTGTATAAGATATGATATGTACATTTTTAAGTAATAAAAAGTCTCTCTATATAATATACAGTTATCTATATGTGCAATGAAAATAAAAACAAACATGGATGATGGATACATGGAGTGGGAGAGAGGACCATGAGATTGGGTAAAATTGACAAAGAAGTCTTCAATAGCAACTGTAACATTTTATTTCCATTAAAATAATCAGTCTTGTTCTGCACAGCAAAAGAAGTAATCAAAGAGTAAATAGGCAACCTACAGAATGGGAGAAAATATTCACAAACTCTGTATCCAACAAAGGACTAATGTGCAGAATCTATAAAGAACTCAAGCAACTCAGCAAGAAATAAAAAGCCACCACATTAAAAAGTGGGTAAATGACATGAACAGGTATTTTTCAAAAGAAGATAGACAAATGGCCAACAAACATATGAAAAAACGCTCAACATCACTGATCATCAGAGAAATGCAAATTAAAATTAAAACCACAATGAGATACCATCTTATTCCAATTAGAATGTCCATTATTAAAAAGTCAAAAAACAATAGATGTTGGTGGAGATGCAGTGAAAAGGGAACGCTTATACACTATTGGTGGGATGAAGGAAAACTAAGAGACTCAGTCGCCAGCAGACCTACTCTAAAGAAGTGACTAATGTGCTGCCTTCGAGCACCTACTGTGCACCTCTACATGTTGCCAAGGGTCAGGCTGCAGAACCAGAGCATGTGCTTGTATATAATTGGGGCTGCCCCCACCCCCATAGGTGGCCTTTTTAATTGTGAGCCACATGGAAGTGGCCCAGGCTGGCACCCAGCTGCTGAGGGTAGGCAATACAAAAAGAGAAAGAAATGACTAAAGGAGGAGTTTTTCTAAATAGAGAGAAAATGATAAAAGAAGGGACCTTGGAATTTAAGGAAGGAAGAAAGAGCATGGTAAACAAAATTAGGATAGATACAATAGGCTTTCCTTTTGTGGATATGAAAGTATCTGCAGGTTCCACATCCCGTGAATACTGTATTTTTGATCCACGGTTGGATGAATCTGAGGGTGCCAAACCTGTGGGTATAGAGGGCTGACTTTGTATAGCCTTTTCAACATACTGTGCAGGAGTACACAGGCAACCATCCGTAGGCAAAAATATGAATCCTGACCTAAATCTCAAACCTCATGAAAAATTGACCTGAAATGGATCATGGACATAAATATAAAACATAAAGCTATAAAGCTTTTTGAAGAAAACATAGGACAAAGTCTTCAGGATCTAGGGCTAGACAGAGAGTTATTAAGTATCATACAAAAGTGCAACCCCTAAAAGGAAAAATTGATAAATTAGACTTCATAAAATTAAAAACTTTTTCTCTGCAAAAGATCCTGTTAAGAGGTTGAAAAGACAAGTTACAGAATCGGAGAAAATATTTGCAAAGCACATATCTGACACAGGACTAGTATATAGAATATTCAAAGAGCTCTCAAAACTCAACAGTAAAACAAACAAATAACAAACAAAAAACCAATTCAGTTAGAAAATTTCCAAAAGACATGAGGAGACGTTTCATAGAAGAGGATACTGATGGCACATAAGAGCACAAAAATGATGTTCGACATCCTTAGCTACTAGGGAAATGCAAATTAAAAGCACAATGTGATATCACTAAATACCTATCAGAATGGCTAACCTAAAAAAATCAATATTTTAAATTGATTTTTAATCAATAAAGCACAATTTAAAAGCAACACAAGATGCGGATGAGGATGCAGAGAAACTTGATCACTCATCCACTGCTGGTGGAAATCTATTAGTAGTATGGTACAGCCTCTCTGGAAGACGCTTGGAAATTTCTTAAAAATTAAACAAGGCCGGGCGCGGTGGCTCACGCCTGTAATCCTAGCACTCTGGGAGGCCGAGGCGGGTGGATCGCTCGAGGTCAGGAGTTCGAGACCAGCCTGAGCAAGAGCGAGACCCCATCTCTACTAAAAATAGAAAGACATTATATGGACAACTAAAAATCTATATAGAAAAAATTAGCCGGGCATAGTGGCGCATGCCGGTAGTCCCAGCTACTCGGGAGGCTGAGGCAGTAGGATCGCTTAAGCCGAGGAGTCTGAGGTTGCTGTGAGCTAAGCTGATGCCACGGCACTCACTCTAGCCTGGGCAACAAAGTGAGACTCTGTCTCAACAACAACAACAAAAATAAATAAATAAATAAATAAAAATAAAATTAAATAAGCAACTGCTATAACCTAGCAATTGCATTCCTGGACATTTATTCCAAAGAAATATGTTTTTGTGTATTATGTCTACACAAAAACCTATACATGAATGTTTATAGCAATAATAATAATGTTTGTTAGTAACAGCCAAAAATGGGAAACAACCCAGCTGCCCTTCAGTGGATGAATGGTTAACAAACTGTGGTATATCTATCCCAGCGAATACTACTCAGCAGTAAAAAGAAATGAACTACGAATACGTACAACAGCTTGGATAAATCTCTAGAGAGCTATGCAGAGTGAAAAAAGAAAATCCCCAAAGGTTACATACTGTATAATCTCATTTATGTAACAGTTATAATATGACAAAGGCATGGAAATGGAGAACAAATTAGTGGTTCCCAGGGTTTAGGGAAAGGGTTGTGGTGGGAGAGATGTTAGTGTGGCTATAAAAGAGCAACACGAGGGCTACTTGGGGTGATGGAAACGTTTCTGTCTTGATTGTATCAATGTCAATATTTTGCTTGTGACAGTTTAGTATAGTTCTGCAAGATGGTACTGTAAGGTTTTTGGATGGTCGGTGCCAGAGAAAGAAAGATGAGCAGAGTAGAAAGGGTTAAGCAACAAGGCTTTATTTGAGCGCTCCCAGGCGAGGGTAACGGGTCCCGAGAGAGGGGCCCGAGAAGTCGCACTGCCCAGAAGTTTTGTGTGGGTTTATGTATGTTTCAGAGCTGGGGGATGGGGTTTTGTTCGGTTCCGTTATGGTGTTAGGGTGGGTATTGAGAACTAGGAGGGGCTGGTGGTATGTATGGATTCCAGGAACTGAGACCCTTATCAGGGTAACCATCCAGGTGTGGCTATTCTTTAACTTAGCTGGGCCCTGCAGGCATTGTTTTCAGCAGGTCTCGTGGGTTTCTTCTTTTTTCATTAGGGAGGGGAGGGGTGCCCACCACCAGCCTTACAGTACCAAGTTACAAGGGATCTCTTCGTATTATTTCTTTTGCTAAAATAATTAATTGGGAGGCCATTAGGCTGAGATGGCCCAGTGCCTTGAATTCCTACATAAGCAAACCAAAACCCAATGCAGAAGGAAGGGTTATGGCCTAGGAAGATGAAACTTAATCTTAACCAATCAGAAACCGCCAACTAATCTACAACTAAGAACTTTAAGGCTACTGTTTCACTTTAACCAATCAAATACAGTCATGCGTTACATAACGACATTGCCATCAAAGAAGGGCCACATATACGATGGTGGTCCTATAAGATAATAATACCATATTTTTACTGTGCCTTTTCTGCTTGGATATGTTTAAATACACAAATTGCAATGTGTGGCAATTGCCTACAGTATTCAGTACAGGTTTGCAGCTTAGGAGCAATAGGCTATACTACATAGCCCAGGTGTGTAGAGACCTATACCGTCTGGGTTTGTGTAAGTACACTCTATGATGTTCAAACAATGATCAAATCGCTAACTATGCATTTCCCAGAATGCACTCCTGTCGTAAAAAGCAATGCATGGCTGTATTTTGTTTTGCTTCCATGAATACCTTATAAAAGTTTTCCCTTCGTGGCCCCCTCAGTGGAGCCCAAACTGCTTGTTGTTTAGTGGTGCCCAATTCATGAATCTATCTTCTCAAATAAACTCTAAAATTTTAACGTGCCTCAGTTAATTTTTTAACACTTATAACTACTTGTGAATCTACAATTATCTCAAAATAACAAGTTTAACTAAAAAACTGTATCTGAAGCAAAAATGGCAAAATGTTAGTATTTATAAAAATAGGTAGATGAGTGTTTATTATATAATTTTCTGTACTTTAAATTATTTTCTTCTAAAAGATGCTTCAAGACGTGGGTCAAATGTCTCTTCCAGTAAAGGCTACTGTCAGATAGAGTTACATTAGTTGCTCTTTCTCCATGATTCTATGGGGGTGAAATCCTAACGAGAGCATCTTACACCCAGCACCATGCTATTCCTCTTTCTTCATATCTCTTCCCATAACTCCCAAATTTAGTGCAGTGCCTCAGATGCAATTGTTATTCTTATTGATACTGTTATTTTTGTATATTTAGCCGTGTCTTAAGGTTCTCAATTATTATAGAAAAAAAGGAAAAAAACCCAACAATGAGTCTTCATTCCACAAAGGAAAAAAAAAAAAACAGGCCAAAACAAACACACTATAAGTTACAGGAATTCAAAGAAACCATAACGGTATTGAAAAGGACCCATACTGTGCTTTTTTTACAAAGCAATTCCTCTGCCCAAGGGGACAAAATGTGGTTTGTGCAGTGGAAGTTTTGTTTTTGCTCCTCTGAGGCTCACTTCTCTAGGTCTGTGTCATTTAGAATGCTTTTGGTGTTGAGTAAAGATGCTGAACTTACTCAGCTTAAATGGCGAGAAACTGTCTTGGCTCTCAGAACCGGGGAGTTGTGATCGGGCGTGATCAGCGTTGACCGAATCCTGAGGCTGAGTTCTGTGTCCCAGGCTCTGCGTTCCCCTGCGGGCTGACTTGTCTGTTGGCTAATATTGATAAGTTCTGGGCCTCGTCTCCTCGCCTACTGATGTCAAAGGAAGAGAAAGACCCCCTCTTCCTCTTGTTTTCCGCTCAGCACGGGGAGACCTCCCCGGGATGCCCCAGGCAGCCTGTCCTCATCTCATCGGTCCCCATGCCCATTGCTGAGCCTCGGGCTTTTGGTGCTTTTGCCAAAGCATCATATTCTTGGCGATTTTTTCGTATTTGTTTTGCTTGAAGAATTTGCTTTTTGCACTCAGCAATTTTTTTCATGTGCTCTAGCAATGCTGCATTCTATTTTTTTGTAAATTTTTTCATAATTTTCCATTTCTCTTAGATTCATGTCATATACCAACAAAGTTTTGCCCATTGAAAATTCACATTGAGACAGTGTGCTCAGCATGCGTTGGTACTGGCTGTATCCTTCTTCCTGGGATCCAGAGTTGCACCATTTAATGAAACTCTTTACCAGCAGATTTATTCTCCGATCATCTCCAGCACCCAGGCCACCCAGGCCTCCCTCCCGTCCTGAGGGTGCAGCTGCTCCTGAGGAACTGAGGGTTGTCCGGGCGAGGGTAGCTACCTGAGTCAGCCTGGGGCTCAGGAGGGGTGATGGAGGCTAATATTAATAATAAAGTCCACCCTAACCTCCCTGTCAGCCCTCGGTCATGCCGTGGCTTTTATTTCTGTTTCTCTCGTCCTGCAAATCTGCTTGGTTTTGTTTCTGTTAATAAGGTTTAATATTCTGGGCTGACTTCAAGTTAAGAAAAGAAAAGACAGAAACTTTCTTCCACGTATCTTAAACACATTCAAGTAGACCTGCCATTTGACCCAGCAATCCCATTACTGGGCATATACCCAAAGGAAAAAAGTCATTCTGTAACAAAGACACATGTACCCGAATGTTTATAGCAGCGCAATTCACAATCGCAAAGATGTGGAAACAACCCAAATGCCCATCAATACATGATTGGATTAGTAAGCTGTGGTATATGTATACCATGGAATATTACTCAGCTATAAGGAATAATGAAGATACGACATCTCTATGGTTCTCCTGGAGAGAGTTGGAACCCATTATGTTAAGTGAAGTATCCCAAGAATGGAAAAACAAGCATCACATGTAGTCACCAGAAAATTGGTTTCCCTGATCATCACCTAAATACAAATCTGGGAACGACACCAATTGCATATCAGACTGGGGGGGTGGGGTGGGGGAGGGGATGGGGGTATGCCTACACAATGAGTGCATTGTGCACCGTTTGGGGAATGGTAACGCTTGAAGGTGCTGACTCGGGAAGGGGGGGTTGGGGGGGAGGGACATATACCTACATGATGGGTGCAACGTGCACTATCTGGGGAACAGACACGCCTGGAGCTCATGGGCAATGTATGTAACCTGCAATTCTGTATCCCCCATAACAATAAGATGAAATAAAAAAAAAAAGAACAATTAAAAAGTTAAATAAAAAATATTTACAAATTGAAATTTTTAATATTAAAAAAAAAAAGAAAGAAACTGTCTTCCACATATTTTCTGTCCATGATGATATACGCCAAAAGGTTAAGAGGCCTGAGGCCTGAGTCAGGGAGGTGCATGCTAGTGACCAAAAAACTTCTGGGCCCGAGTCACAAGGAGGGATCTACGGGACTGTGGAGAGATGACCCAGGCAGAGCTCCCATTCCAGGTGGACGGGAAGCCAGAGAGTGCCCTGCAGGTGAGAGCGTGACAGGGGTGATCACCTGGTGGCAGCCCCTCAGTGGCTTGGGTGAAGTTGGTGGGTCTCCCTGAAAGCAGACTGGAGGCCAGAATAACACCACAGAGACCCAGGGGGCACACCCACATACAGCAGTGTGTTCCCAGTGTGTGTTTAAAAACACAGAGATTAAAGATTTGTCTAGAGAGAACAGGAAAGCAGCCAGGAAGAGAAGCCAGTGGGGTGATACGCTCCCGTTTCAGGATGTAGAGGGAATAGTGAGGGTGCGGGATCTTGGAGCGACAAGATATTCGAGCATACAGGACCACCACGTTCAGGTCTTTGGTCCACTAAGGGACACACGAGTTCCACAGTCTCCATGGATTTGCAGGATTGATGTCAGTTTAAGCCCTCGCTTACTTTCAGTAAATGAAGCCCCCCTCTTTTTTTAAATTAAAGAAAAACAGCTATAAAATTCAAAATGAACTTGAGAATTTGGATTAAAAGCACATAAGCATGAAGAGAAACCACTGAAGGGGGAAAAATGTTATTTAAAATCTGTCACTTATAGTAATCACAATCTCTTAGTTTCTCTAATTGTCTCTCTAGCTTATTTGGAATAGTTTGAGATATTTATGGGACGGGCCTGGGAAAGATTTAGTGGTGATATGTAGTACTGTGAGCTCTGGGGAGGAAAAAAAAAGAAATTGGGGCACAGAAAAAAATAAATTTTCCTCTATTCTCTCAAAATTTCTAGGAGAACACATGAGGAACTATTAATAGCATTTACTTCTGAGCAGTGGGACTCGGGGTGGACAGGTAAGGAAAGGAAGCTTAACTTTCACTGCCATTCTGTGTGCTAGGCATTTTTTCATGCATCATGAGTTTACATAACTATTGTAATTTTTACAAGGTAAGTAAAATAAAAATAAAGGGAAAGAGTTCACTCAGTGTATCCCCAGCTGATAGAGAAAGTTAGGACCTGACGTATCGATTCTTAGTCCTGTTACGTTCAATGCTACTGTCTTCCCTGTGAAGAGTTCGTGTTTGAGTTGTCCTTGGCAGCCTCGTTCGGGAGGGGAGGAATGTGAGTGACTGAGGTTAAGAACAATAGAGGGTGGACATGCTCAACTGTGTGCTTTGTGCAGATGCTTCACGTACTGAATGTCACCACGGAGTCTCCGCTAAGCCTCAGCTGTGCCATTCTCATACATACCCCGAGAAATGCCTGGAGAGAAGACACAGCTCATTAGGAAATGGGACAGAGTTGTGACTGAACACAAATGACAGATTTTAATTCAAGTTAGCTCAACAGTGCAGAAAAGTCCAACCTTGATTCTGTTGGGGGAGAAGGCAGGAACAAAAGAATGTCATAATCAAGGCAAGATTTCAAGGAAGGGATGACTCCTCAACAGGCTGAAGAGTAAATATATTTAATGTTTCAAATAGACAGCATTATCCTGATGATCTTGAAGAGTTAAAACAAACAAACACACAACCCATATATTGAACAGGGATTCTCAGTGGATCTGGCTTGCTTCTTGCACTTGCAAAATGTCTGCACTAACCTGCAATTTGTCACAACGCTTTTGGTCTTTGAAAATATTAACTCAAATTAGATTCACAAAGCTAGAAACCCGAAGCAAGCAAACGTATGAGACATGATAACCTGAAGCTGATGTATCTGTAGTTTACTGCTTGCTTCTTTGATGCTAGTATTTTGGTAACAATTCATAAAGCACATTGCCTTCTCCATTTCCCCCCTGACATTTAGCATTGAAATCTACATTACAGATGAGACCAAGGCCAGCACCAAATGCCACAGAGAGTTGAGGATAGAACAACCAACCAGGAAGCTTCTGTTAGCCAAGGTTCTTTCAAACCTGCAGGAAAAAAACAAACAAACAAACAAAAAGCTTGTATTTATCTCCTCTTTCCTCCCCTCCCCTTCCTCTTTCCCTTATTCTATCACTCTATCTACCTTATATTATCTTTTACAAAAGAAAAAAAAAAACCCACACAAAACAAAAAAAAAAAACAAATATGAATTCTTCCCAAAAAGGATGGATGGTAAGTATGATTGCAGAGGGGTACCTATTTAATACTCTTGAAATATTTGTTTGCCATCAAAAGTTTTTTGCCTAAGGTTTTGACTTTAAAGATCGGCTCTGCCTATACAAACTTTTACTTCAAGAATATATAGAAATAAAAATATAAGTTTCTGATTAACAACAGGGTTCTAGTTATTAAGGCAAGTATCATGGTTTCTTTTTCCTTATGCATTTCATGGTTCCTTTTCCCTGAGTCTCTAGAACATTATTTACTTGGTCTGGAGTACTGTTAAATTTAAAACAATCTAAATCTTGGAATAACTAGAAAAGGTGGCCAGGTGTAATGGCTCACACCTGTAATCCCAGCACTTTGGGAGGCCAAAGTGGAAGGATCACTTGAGGCCAAAAGCTCGAGTCCAGCCTGAGCAACATAGCAAGATCTTGTCTGTGTGAAAATAAAAAAATAAAAAATAAAAATAACTAGAAAATATGATTTTTGTTTCTCTGTATGATTGTTCATACTTGCTTATTTTGGGACTAGGAAGTAGAATTAGTAGGAATTTTATTTGAAATAGTTTATTTCAAAATAGTGTGTCATTTAATTAGTCAAGGAGTCTGTTTTGTTTGGAGTCGAGTGAATAGTTAAGCAGCAGGAAAAAGACTTAGGAAAAGACCGAAGTCAGGATTTCTCAACCATGGCACCAGTAACATTTCAGGCTGGTGAATCCCTTGTTGTGGGGGGCTGTCCTGGGCCGTGTAGTGTGTTTAGCAGCATCCCTGGCCTCTACCTCCCAGGTGCTGTGGGCACCCCCTCCCCTGATTTATGACAACCAAAAATGTCTCCAGATATTGCCAAATATCCCCCCAGCGAGCATAATTGCCTCCAGCTGAGAACCACTAACCTAAATTCAGCACCGTCACTGTTTCATGGACAGTCTCTTTCTGAGAGTTATTTCAGAAACTTTCAAAAATTAAAAACTGGGGCAGGGTAAAATTTTACATGGCTTTAAATTCTCCTTGGTCATTTGCCTGAGACGGCATGTCACAGTCGCTCCCGGGGGACTTGGGCCTGCTCCAGGAACAGACTTTGATGATCTAATAGATCTTTTTTCTGTCTCGGTATTCTGTCTAATGACAGCATAATCAATGCACTGATGCTGAAAACATGCTGAGAAAACAATGGGAACAGGGTCAAATTCTCCTGAAGAAAGATTTTTTTTAGTAGCTTGGGCCAGACAACACTGCAGCGTACATTTTTCATAAGGCAGAAAAGTCCAGTGATTCAAAGTGAGCTAAAAAGTCAGCCTTTTCATGGTATTCAAGTTCAGTGTACATTCATATAGAGATGGGCTGAGAGCCACAAGAGGAGAAATCTTGAAATATGCTACCAGGTGGCTTAAAAATCACAGCCAAATCTGTATCTTCAACTTGGCAGCAAAATACCTTACTTATTTCCTGTTTGGGAAAGATAGCACACTATGCTTCCTAGATTCAACTGGATTATGAAATGCAGAAATTGAGAGACTTGGGTACAACAAATAAACTATTTTTTTTTTCTCTCTCTCCCTTCCCTTTCTTCTTTCCTTCCTTTTTTTTTTTTTTTTTTTTTTTTTCCTGACAGCATTCACACATAGAAGAAAAGTTGATTCAACACATCTGGATTGTGAAATGAAGGATAAGGTGTGGATGAGTCAGTACAAGCATTGCTTACTGTTAATGTTCAGTTCAGCATTTGAATTAAGCAGCTGCCTTAGCAAGCTTCATAAGGAAGGGGGTGTGGATTTTACTAGCTGCTCCACAGCTTGCAGAACTTTTCAGATTGTACCAACTAAAGGCAGATCTTCAGAAGTAAAAGGTAAACATTATTCTATGGACGGCTTCCTAGGGGGTGACATTAGCCCAGTGGCTACAGCAGCCATGTGGCTTTGTAAGTCTGAAGCACTTCTGCTAGGAGAGCTAACAGGGGGTCAGACCAATCACTGGGTAATTTACAAAGATTTCACTCTATTGAAAGACACTCTTATTAATGCTTTTTAAACCTCATTAACAGAAATTTGTGTTAAAAGTTAAAAAACCAATAATAATCTGATCTTTGAGCATCCTACACTATAAACTGAATTCTCTATTCTGTGTCCAGCTCCTGTATTTTTTGCAACCAGCCTTAGTCCAGGTTGTTTCCTCTGCCTGAGATATTCTTTCCTCCCAGGGCCATGTGCCCTCCCAATCCTCCCAACTTAACTGCCACCTCCTCCATGAAGCCTCCCTTCCCTTATCCTTCTAGACAGAAGGGATCATGCCTTCCTGTGAACTGCCTTAGCATATTATCTCACCACTTTTGTGACACATCACTTTCTGTCTTGTTTTAAGATCACTTACATTTCCTTTTTTATTATACAGAAAATCCTTTTCAGGAAGGATCTGCATCTGGTTCCTTGTTCCATTCCCCACACCACGTGGCTTAGAACTTTGTACACTGAGTTCAGCAGATAACATGTTAAATAAATGACCCATTAGATATCATGTCCATGTCTGCTATTTGCTCTACGCTGAGGGGAGTCCATGTGGAAGGTGAGATTACTGTTCAGCTCCTCCCCGGCCCCATCAGGAGCCCTAGGTGAAGAAAGGCAAAGGAAGTTATAGATCAACCGCCCTCACTAATGTTGCAATTGTTCCCTTTGCAAACACGTGTCAGCATTTCTGCTTCCATATCTTTCTACATATCTGCAGTGAACAAAGCCCCTAAGAAGCACTGGCTGCTTACCGAAATGGGGCATGTTACTAAATACACATTCTTTCCCCGCCCCCCTCTGTTGTATAACACACCAACCTGCACTTGCACATTTAGAAATATAAAAGTGAACAAAAATGATTACATCATCCAGTCCAATCCCTTTGTAGGGACCACTGCCAGAAAGATGTTGAAATGACACTAAACCTGACCTTTCTGAGAAAGGCAATGCTCCAAAAGTGAATTCTTACAAATGAGGATGGTCCACACTTAAAGAGTTCTCAAAAACCAATTGGTTTGTTACTTTATATAAATCCACATTTTGATTAAAGGAACTATTTGAACTCTTTTCTCTCACAGAATGAGACTTCGATTTCTTTAACTTGGTCTGCCTCTCCGCCTCTCTGTCTTTCTCCTTTTTTTTTTTTTTTTTTTGAGACAGAGTCTCAACTTTGTTGCCCTGGCTAGAGTGAGTGCCGTGGCGTCAGTCTAGCTCACAGCAACCTCAAACTCCTGGGCTTAAGCAATCCTACTGCCTCAGCCTCCCGAGTAGCTGGGACTATAGGCATGCGCCACCATGCCCGGCTAATTTTTTCTATATATATTTTTAGTTGGCCAGATAATTTCTTTCTATTTTTAGTAGAGACAGGGTCTCACTCTTGCTCAGGCTGGTCTCGAACTCCTGACCTTGAGCGATCCACCCGCCTCGGCCTCCCAGAGTGCTAGGATTACAGGCGTGAGCCACCGCGCCCAGCCTTGTCTTCCTCCTTTTGAAAGACCTGAACTCTCTGAACTCTGGCAACACAGTTTCGTGTTTTCTGCTAATTCGTGGGCATTGCCTCTTTTGCAGTGTTTGAAATTCATACAAAGTCTTTTTGGTTTTTGGTTTTTGGTTTTGTTTGGAGACTGGGTCTCGCTCTGTCACTAGAATGCAGTGGCACAATCATAGCTCACTGAAACTTCAAACTCCTGGGCTCCAGTGATCCTCCTGCCTTAGCCTCCTGAGTAGCTGGTACTACAGGTGCATGCTACCACACCCAGCTAATTTTCCTATTTTTTTGTAGAGACAGAGTCTGGCTATGTTGCCCAGGCTGGTCTCAAGCTCCTGGCCTCAGGTGATCCTCCCGCTTCAGCCTCCCAAAGTGTTGGGATGACAGGTGTGAGCCACTGTGCCCCGCTAAAGTTTATGTTGTTGCCATGACATTGTGCTATTTTTTGGGTCTCAGATGGTATTGGGCAAAAGGTAATGGTGGTCTATTGTATAGTATATGGGGGAAGACTTGCATTTGAGTCCTGGCTTTGCCATTATTGGCAACTTGGTTTGGGGAAAGCCAGTTAACCTCTCTGCCTCCTGGTCTCAGATATGAAAAACGGAGACAATCGCAAAACATATCTCTGAGAATTGTTGTGAGATTTTAACGAGATAATGCACTTGAAAATGCATTATAAACAATACGATGCTATAAAAATGCCAATTCTTTAGACTCTTGCATCCAAACAGCAAATTCATTTCTTTTTTTTTTTCTTTCCCCAAAAGCTAGACGTAAAGCATAGCAAATTCATTTCAAACTTAACACTTGGTGTTTATAAATACCTTCTCCAAGAGATAGTGGCTGGGAACAATGGCTCATGACTATAATATCAGCACCTTGGGAGGTCGAGGCAGGAGGATTCCTTGAGGCCAGGAGCTTGAGGTTGCAGTGAGTATGATCGTACCACTGCACTCCAGCTCTTGGCAACAGAGCAAGACCCTGCTTCAAAAAACAAAACAAAACGAAATAAAAAGAGCTGCTGATCTTGCCTTCGGAGAGTATTTAATCCAGAAGTAAAGTTAAGTGGAAAAATGAGTTTAATCATGGGTGCTTTGTAAATCTGGAAAAGTAGCTCATCTTCTGTGAGAATTGGTGAACTCATCTGTAAAATGTAGGTAGTAATACCCACTTTTCAAGAACAAATGAGATAATACACATACAGTATCGAGCCTAGTACTTGGTTGCTCAGTAAATGTACCTTTCCAAGGAATAAGAAAAGTATTAGTATTCCAACTTAGTATTCCAAGAGTTCAAATTATTAATAAACAAGAAACCATTATATCTGGTTGGAAAAGTCTGGAAAAGCTTCATAAACGATTTAGGATCTGAGCAGAGGAGGCTTGAAGGATAAATAGATTTCTGCTTTTGAAGATAGTAGCAGCAATGGCCAGTAAGTGCCACACACTGTTCAAAGAACTTTACATCTATTATCTCATCTAACATCAGAATGTGGCTGGTATTATCATCCCCGTTTTGCAAATGAGGAGACTGAGGTGCAAAGAGTGGAAGTGACTACACCAAAGCCCCACAGATGGTTTGGGGCAGAGCAGGGACCAGACCCAAGCAGTCTGGTTCATAAGCCTCAGTTCATAGCCACCATTTAGAATGGGGAAGGGGACTGGGAGGTGAGAGGATGGGGGAGGGGGAATCCAAGAGAGGAGCAGAGAAGATGAACGGAAAAACCTTGTGTCTTCCTCCCAATCTGAGCTCTTCCTCTCCCGAGAGGAAGTGGTGCAAAGTGGACAAAGAAATACAATCAGAAAGAAGTGCTGTGTGATGGGAAAAATTTAGGGACAAAGGGGCCTGCAGGCGAGTGTCACCACTGAGTCACAGCCCACAGAAGTCAGAGAGAGTGATCTGCCACTAAGCCCAGTTAATACCTGTTGACTATGAAGACAGCAAGAAAGAGGGCTCTGGATTTTGCTAATCCAGGTCAAATTTAAACACGTGGTCTGGGTTTTCCTGGGAGGCCACCTTGTCTAAGAGACCAAGGTTATCCCCTTCTCTGGCCACAAAATGCTGCTGACCCTTGACTTTTGCCACAAAAGCTTTCATTTCGTGTCACCTCTCACCAGGTCGCAGCAATTACGTGTACTTCTTAAAAAGGTTAGGCTTGCAATTTTTCAAGCTTGCACAGTAGAATGTCACAGTGTGCATGCTTAATTAATCATGCTGGCATCTAGATTATGAAAAGCAATTCTGCAAAACATGTTCAAGAAAACAATAACCATCCTTCAGTCTTTAAAATATAAACAGTGACAAAAATGCACTTTTAAGAAGCATAAAGACTCAAAGCACATCAAGCTGTAATGCATTTTGCATGAGTTTTCCTCTTCTCTCTCAAATTCAAAGTTTTATGAACATGATTTCATCAGGCCTCGAGTATCAGACATCCTTTTCAATGGACTCATGATGTGTTCATACAGCCAAATATTGTTAGCATTTAGATTCAAGGTTGCTTCCTCTGCAAAAGTTAATTGGGTGGAATGATGGTTGTTCAATGATAATACATTACACTGTCTTCGTGTGACCCCTGAGCCTGTCATTTTGTTGACAGTCCAGAGAGTATGTCTTACGAGGGCTTTTTGGCTCGAGATCACATGAGCTCACCTCTGCATGCAAAATGAGTCACTAAAAGGTAGTTAGCATAAATTATTCCATCATTCAACCACAAAAGCATCTTTCTTTTGGCAAAATATTTATGACTTCTAAATAACTTTTTTGTACATGCATTTTTGCTACCTATACTCATCACCCAATGAAGGGAAATCTGATGTTCTATTAGAGTCATCTAGGCAACTATGTGTTTTTTGTCAGGAAGATTCAAGGAACTGTTATCACCACCTTTTGCAAAAAAATAAATTACTGTTTTATATAAAAAACAATTATATAGAGAAACCTAAAAAAAATTATTGTGAAAACTACCTGCTTACAGTTTTGTCAATTTTGCTTCCTTTAAAATAGGTAAGCAAAAGAAAGAAAAAAAAAAAACAGGTAAGCAACATCTATGAGTATATATTAAGAAGAGACGTAAATGATATTTATCATTTGTGTGCAGACATTTCCGTTTTTCCCTCATTCCCTTACTTCAGAAACCATTTAGAGGTGATGTTCTCACTACTAATTGGCAATCAGCTCAGAAAAAAGGCTTTATCCTTTCATTTATGTATTTATTCCACCATTTATCCACCAAATATTAATTGAGCACTGATTAAGTGCCTAGTACTATTGAAGGCATTTGGAATACATTAGTGGAAAAGCAGGAATGGATTCTTCCCTCCTAGAGCTTACAGTCTTATAGGGGATAGATAGATAATAAATCATAAACATAATATTAACAAGAGAACTATAGAATATCTAGGAAGTTCACAAGGGATCTGGAAAAAATAAAAAGTAGCATAGCAGGGATGGAGATCTGGTGTGTGTGTGTGGAGGGGCAGACTGCCACATTAAATAGGGTCGTCATGGACAGGCCTGGTTGAAAAATTGGGAGGGAGAGAGTGAAGGAGTCAGCCAAGCCAGAGCCTGCTAACTCTAAGTAGAGGCAACAGCTACAGTGGAGGCCCCTGCAGGGAGCCTGGCATGTTCCTGACGTGGTGAGAAGGTCAGAGTGGCTGCAGCCAGTGACAGGAGGGTAGGGGGGCTGCAGAGGAGGGTGGACATTGCAGGAATTTGAGCAGCTACTGGGTTGAGAATGGACAGTGGAGGGGTCTCAGTGTAGAAGCAGGGGGACTAAATTATTATTTTCTTTTGACTAGCAAAAGAGGAAGGAACCAAATTATTATTTTCTACAGTCACATCAGAAAATATTAAAATCCTTCCTTGGTTTACATTTTTTTTTTAAGACAGGGTCTCACTCTGCCTCCCAGACTGGAGTACAGTGGCACCATCATAACTCACTGTAACCTCAAACTCCTGGGCTCAAGTGATCCTCCCATCTCGGCCTCCCAAGTAGCTGGGACTACAAGGGTGCGCCACCATGCTCAGCTAATTTTTCTATTTTTTGTAGAGGTGGGATCTCACTATGTTGCCCAGGCTGGTCTGGAGCTCCTGGGTTGAAGTGATTCTCCTGCCATGGTCTCCCAAAGAGTTGGGATTACAGGCGTGAGCCACCGTTCCATAGCTGGTTTACATTGTTTTAAACAAGGCTTAGAACTATAAACTAAAACAAACAAGCAAAATCCTCCTGTTTAGTCACCTCCTTGGTCTACATCCCTTGCACAGGAACTTCATCGCCCTCCCTGATGTAGGCTGCAATATCCCTAGCACGCTGCTGCTTCCACTTTGGAAGAGCTTTAGGTCCCTATACGCTAACTTGCTTGTTCCCTGTGGGGGCAGCACAGTAACTATGTCACAAAACACAATCACCAAGTGAAGGAGCACTGAGGGAAACACAAGGTTGGAAAGTTCAGAAATAGTGCTGGAATGCTTGGTAATGCAAGCAAAGAAGAGAGTCAGGAAGGGGGCTGGCAGGACCTCTAATCTCAATGTATCTCATTGACGTAATAGATAGATCTTACCTTACTCTGTTGTTTTTGAACTGTCCTGATGCAGCTTAGACTGTGTCAGTCTATTCCAAAGTCTAACATTAGAGATACAGTCCAGAAATAGATGGGGGCGGGGAGGGGGGGAGGAGGGGAGAAGAGAGAGACGCAGAGAGAGAGAACAGTCATGGATACACAAGAGGGAATCAAAAAATCAAGACACAAGACCGATGGCAATAATAATACTAAGCTTGACACTTCTGAAGAGCTATCTACATAGTCTACGTAAACATAAGTAAGTTAGAAGCCAGAATACTTAGGGCTTTCTTAATTATTTCACATGACTGAGAATGTAGGAGTGCAGCTATTAGAAGAAACCCTGGGAGAGATTACTGCCCTAGAAAGAGAGGTCTCTGAGCCTCTGCTGAACCAAGTAAAGCTGTCAGAAAGTTTAAATGAGACTGTAGGGAAATATCTAACCACAAGAGACCAGAAGCAAGGTGGGAAGGTCGTGTAGACATAGGATGGCAAACAGGGTGTAGACCTCACTGCCTAATGGCATCATTTGCAGTAACTTCTGCAGCAATGAGTGGGTTGCAAAGGATTTCAAGGCTATGCGTGGCATTGGTTAGCAACGGCACCACGCGGGTGAGTGTTGCTTGCCCTGTGCTACGGAGGCAGCAGCGGTGTACAGAGACCACGGAGGCAACACTCCTGACAAGTCAGTCTTCTTGCCTTCGTATCTGTCTGCATCCAAGCCATCGTAGAAAGATGAGATGCTATTCTATTTTTAAGAGGCTTGAAGAGGACATGATATAAACTCCTTTCAGAAATGCAAAGATTGTTACTTAAAATGAATTCTCCTTGTGTTAACCAAGGCCTGATTGCTTTAATGTAAAGCTGTTTTCTTTTGTTCTGGACTTGGCAGAGGAGGGAGGAGTGCCATGTTCCAGGAGTCCATCGTCTGTGTCTAAGGTCTAGATGTTGGACTGTCCCCTTCCTCTGGCCATCTCCCTCCTTAAATCCAGGGCTCCCTCCCCCTCCCTCCTCCCCACCTTTGTTGCTCCTGCAGGCAAACAGGGACTTCAGACTGAGACAGAGAGAAACTCGGGGAGATGATGAGTCATGGAGAATCTGGGTTCCTGTTCTGGCTCTGCCACCAGGATCCTTCATTTTCTTTAGTAAATTGAGGGGCATTTTAACCTTGGGCACAAGGACCAGCCTGAGATGATATTTTATATCTTCAGTGCATAGTTCAGGGAAGGAAGGGTTGGTGTCTTTTATGTGATTCTCAAAAGGGGCTGGAACCCCAAACCTCTGAAGGGGTCACTGGTCTAGGTGGTTTCTAATATTCTTTCTTTCAGTTTGAAACTTTCTATGGGTAGATCCCTTTTCAGGTAATCATATAACTATGTATCATGCTCACAGCTCAAACATGTGGCAAAACACTTCAGATGGCAACTTCCAGTCCTTATAGAGAATGGACCCATATTAATCAGATTTGTGGATATCTAAAGGAGGTAAGAAATGTAACCTGTATGAGAAAGGGGAAGTAGTTGTTAAAATTACCCTGAAAGCCTGTGAGTTATGAAAAATGAATCACTGTTCTAGAGGGTTTCTTGTGTTTTAATGACTACAAATCAGAGGCAGTGCTCATGGGAGGCTAAGGCGGTGCTCCCTGGGGCTCCTGGGGGTGGCAACAGCAGCCAGCGCTGTCTTGGCTGTGGTCCACGGCCGCCCGGCTGCAAGCCAGGCTGCAGAATGTTGGGTTGCTGTTCTGCGGTTCAGCCACATTCACCAAATGTGGTCGTTGTCACGTAGGTGAAATATGTTGGATGTGTATGTAAGAGCATGCAAAGAAAGGTCTGGAAAGGTAAGAACATGACACTACTGCTGGGAGAGGGGATGTGATTGGTGGACTGTGTGCGGTGGACAAGGGAACTTTGGCTTTACTTGTATTAGGTTCTGCACACATCAGTCTGATTAAAGGAAATTGGACACCACTTTCTAAACACACAGAGACACACATTCTCCCCTCTTCCTCCGCAGATATTAATAAAACACCTATAAATGAACATGTTGTTTCTGTGGTGGCAGCATGTCATCTGCAGAGTCTGCTGACCTGGACACAGTCAGATATTTACTTAGAACAAATAAAAACTTGTGTGCACTGAGTAAAATATAGTTGTTCGTGCACATCACTGACTGCCATTCAGACAACTTAGACCACAAGGGATTTCAACCAACCAAAATGTAGCCACACACAAGGGCAGTCTACTTATAGAAACTTCTGGCAAATTGCAGCTAAACTGCAGTCGGGGTTGACTTGGCACCTTACAGGTAACACACGCTGAGTGGAGAGGGAATTAGTAGGTATGCAGTATTTAAAACACTAAGAATAATGATAGTAGTGCTTATGTATATGCCAGGTGCCATGCTGAGTACATTTTCTCAAGCTGTCCTTGCTAGAACTTTCTGAATCATGAATAGGCCCAGGGCTGGGATGGTGACTAAGGATGAAACTGTGGGGGTGTCCTTATGGTAACAATGGCTGTGGGCTTGTTCCTGTAAACTCACCCTAGGGGCTTCCTCAGTCCTGAAGCAGACTTTGCTGTCAGGTTCCATGCACATTCAACACGGACAGATCTGTACAGCAACAATTACCTAAATGAATATTCAGGATGTTTTCACTGTGGGAACTTGGTGTGTGTAACTTTTTAGGTAATTTCCATCATCTGAATAACTTCTTGAGTGAGAACAGTTCTTCCAGTGCACAGCCTGAAGCTCTGGGGGTGGATGGCCCCTTATAAAGTCTCAGGCTAAACATGCCCAGTTATGTCCCGGGGTGTTTGGCCCCCCAGGGCCCAGCTCAGACCCAGGAAAGCAGCAGGGCTGGCACGGAAGGCAGGGCTGGAGTCACAAGAAGAGGACCCAACAGAGAGGGCAATGCTGACTGCAAAGGTTCGATTGTGGCCTCTGAAGTTGAACCACCAGCCTTCAAATCCCAGCTCGACCACTTCCCAGCCGTGTGACTTTGGCAAGCTCAACTTGGGAGCCTAGTTTCTTCATCTGTAAAATGGATAGAACAATAAAATCTACCTCCAAAGGCTTCTGTGAGCATTAACGGGGTGCTTAGTACCAGGAAATGTTTAGTTGTCATTACTGGGGTATCAAAGGCGGCAATCGATTCCCTTCCCAGGGGCAGGGGGCGCTATGGCTAGGGAGTTATTTTGTGCTCAGTTCACCCCGTAGTGTTGTCTGCCAGCATTTGGTGAGAAATGCAAAAGGAAAGAGATGAGGCTTTTTCAGAGACCCACTTTTAAAATACCTCCATCTGACCCCTTCAGAACGGAGGGCTGCCGGGGGAGGGTCCATTTTCCTTTTCTGTAGGCCCAGCAAGCCCTGCTGGTATTTGTTTTCTGATAACTAGAACAGGTTTCTCTCCCCACAGGGGCCCCTTTCTTTCCCCTGAACCAGAAGGGAAGATCCCCTTTCTCTTTTCAGTAATGGGTAAGAACAAAGTTCCATTGACGACGTGAATGGAGCATTTCTTATCCCGGACTCTCTTCCCACTGCAGAGGAAGGGACCTTTTCTCTCTCCCTTGGCGTCTGCAGATTATGATTCAAGCCCTTACAGGCAGCTAGGGCAGCCCAGCATTCCTGATTCTGGCACAGACTTACAAGGGAGGGAGGCTGCTGGGTTGCACAGCCTCCAGGCCAGGTCATTTTACATGTGACTTTTTTTTTTTTTTTTTTTTGAGATAGAGTCTCGTTCTGTCACCTGGACTAGACATAGCTCACCACAACCTCAAACTCCTGGGCTCAAGTGATCCCTCTGCCTCAGCCTTCCAAGTAGCTGGGACTACAGGTTGAGGGCCACTATGTCTGGCTAAGTTTTCTATTTTTTTTTTTTTAGAAATGGGGTCTCGCTATGCTGCCCAGGCTGGTCTTGAATTCCTGGCCTTAAGGGATCCTCTCGCTTTGGCTTCTCGGAGTGCTGGGATTCGAGGCCTGAGCCAGCTTGCTGGCCCTTACCTGCGACTTCTGATATATACAACTCCTAGAATTTCCTCTGCTTCATCTGCTCTGGGCCTGCCTTGACCGCTCAGTAGCATCCTCTCCTTTCACATTCTATTCCCTTACTTTGCTTCATATTCCATTGGCGCTCTTGGGCATCACCTGGCCCATTATATAACGTGTTTATTGTCTGTTCTCCCTCTGGTAGGACCACAAGCTCCAGGAAAGCAGACTTTGTCTTGTGCATTGGTAAATCCCCAGTGTCTGGCACAGTGCCTGGCAGGTAGTAGGTGCTCAGTAAATAGTCATCGAATGGAAGGAAGGAAGGAAGGTTAAGGCTGAAAGCTACTTCTGGTTTCCCCCTAAAATCCAAAAAATGCCTTTCTGATAAATGGATAACTGAAGTCAGGTTGCAATTGTTTTGGGCTTCCAGAACAGCCTGAGGTTGGATCAATCAGCTGGCATGATTTATGGAGCATCTTTTATGGCCTGGCAAAGTAGGGACACAGAAGGGTATGACCTGGTCTCTGCTCCCTGAGTGCAGAGAATTCAGCTAGTGAGACAAAGCTCCCAAATGACAGCAGAAAATGAACCCAGGTAAAAAAAAAAAAAAAAAAAAAAGCAAGTCTCCAACAGCACAGACAGCTGGAGGGTCTCTCTGTTTCTCTCGGCAGGCATAGGGAGGAGGAGGCCAGGTGCTTACCTGTCAATGCCACAACATTGGTGTTGAGGAACTCGTGCCCCTCAGGTGTCTACTGCAGAGCATGAGAAACCACACTGGTATTTCCAGGAAGTGAGCACCAACGGCTATTCTCTGTAGGTTTTTTCCCCCTTCTTCCTTTTCTACCTCACTGCTTCTTGCAAATTAAAAAGAAAGTCAGGAAGCAATGTTAAAAATAATCAAACCACAGCTAAAGGAAGGTACTTTCAAAGGGAAAAAAAATCAAGTTGACTATTATTCCACTGTGCTTTATACTTGAGGCCCTGTGATTATTCACTCTGTGAAACTGGCTGGAGCCTGGGGGAGTGAATGGGGCCAACATTACTTTTCTTTTGCATTACTTCCACGGGCCATAAAAATGAGCATTGGCCTCCTGGCCAAAAGCTGGAGAAAGTCACCCCAAGGGGAGGGAGACTGTTAATCAAAATAGAAAACCCACAGCTCCAGTTTCCCTAAATTGTAAAGGCTCATTGCTGTCGGGGGAGGCCTTTCTGTAATCCAAATCAGCTCCAAGCATCATGGGGGCTGAGGGAAAGGAAGACCCTAAGACCCTAAGAATGTCCTAAAAGTGTCCTCAATTCTCCTAAGAATGGACAATGGAAGTTCCTCAACAACCCAGAGTCACATGCCTGGAACTGGGTGCTTGAGGGAGCATTTGGGGGCTTCTGAGAGATTCTATGCTCCAAGGGCGAAGACGGCTTGGAGTGTGGGGACTCAGGGAAGAAGGTGGCATGTCTTAGAGAGGCTTCGTGGCCACTTCAATTTTTTTCAAGGTTCCCAGAATATTAAAACATGAAAACACGTAAAACCAGGGTTCCCCAAAACTGTGACATATTTTTAAATAATTCAACTTGACAAATTAGCCCATTTTATATACAAGTAAGTGAAAAAAAAAAATACAAGGTAAATGTGCTATTCATAAAGTAAGATGAAGACTTATTAAAAAGATGAACTCAGTGTGCACTGCAGGTGAGGAGGACGACCAGGGGACATGCGCGTGTGTGTCTGGAAACATCTTTCTGTTCCGCTGATGGATCTTCCTGACACTGCAGGCAGCTCAGAGATACTGTCAAAAGTCTAAATTAAGGTCTTTCATAAATGGAAAGCCCTCCAGGGACGAATCTACCGCCGGCCATCCTGCGATGCTTGTACGGCTGTCCTGCTTGGCTCTGGAGTAGACACAGAGGGGCCTCCTCTCTGGGCCTGGCCCACAGGCACGCAGGGTGGGGCAGCCTGGGATGAGCTGGCAGCTCTGCTGCTGGCTCCCTGGGGCCTCTCCAAACACCAGGGTTTGTTCAGGACATTTTCTCTGACTCACCCCTGGTGATAAGACAGGCAAGAGACTTGAAGCAAGTCAGTCAGCATACGGGAAGGTTTTAGATTCTTATGACTAGAGGTTTGATTTCAGAATTTGCAAGTTCCTTAACAAAACGATTGTAGCTTTGACAGAACCGGAGTCCTGAGAGCCAAAGCAGCAGAGACAACAATGCACAGAATGCTGAACCCACTGCATCAGACCGGGGGAAGCTTTATCCTTTGGCTCTCCACTGCTGCATGTATTTATTCATTCAACCATTATTTATTGAGCCCCTTTAAGTGCCAAGTCCCACGCCACGTGGTGGAGGAATAATGGTGAGCAAGCACAGACTTGGCCCCTTCCTGGATGAAGCCCGCAGTGTATGAGAGGTCAGGGGACAAGGGACCCTAACTGCAAATCACAAAGTGATATAAATAGCCCAAGCAGTAAGTGCTGCAAGGGAGTGGTGTAAGGTGCTATAAGCACGTAATGTGGGGGCTGGCTTGCTTAGGCAGGTCAGGGAGGGATCTCTGAAAAACAGATACTGAGCTGGATCTGAGGGTAAGAAGGGAAAGAGGTGATGGAAGACCATCTTTTGGAAACAAAAACAACATGTATAAAGGCCCTGTGGTGAGTGGAAGTAGGGCTGGAGCAGAGTGTTAAAGACGTAGGGTGGTGACTGAGACTCTGGGGCACCTTGGGGCAGGGCGAGGCGGAGAGCCGGAGCCCAGCAGGCAGAACGGAGGCTGCCCGTGCAGGGCTTCTGAGCCCCCTAGGTTTTCATTCCTCCTGAGAGCAATGGGATGCCCATGGAAGGCTTCAGTACGGGGAGAGGACTGGCTATGTCTGAATCACATTTACATTTTGAAAATATTCCTCTAGCTGCGGTGCTAACATCGCTAAAGATAATTTCTGCTTTGCAAATCCAATAAGCAGGATCAGTATCCAGTCACTGGAAGCAGAAGCTGGCGCCTTGCAGCCAGATCTGGATTTGAATCCTGGCTTCCTGCCTCACTTCTAAAGTGGCCTTCGGCAAGCTAGCTTTGCAGAGTCTCAGTTTCCTCATATGTAAAATGGGGATAATAATAGCTTCCTTTGCGTTGTTGTGAGAGTTAAGGAAATTACAGGAAACAAATAGTCTTGTTTGATTTATGGCAAACTCTCCTTGGATTTTTAAAGGTAGAAACCTACTTTGATATTATATATGGTATGAAAGAACCAACCTTCGGCAGGTCATATGAACTTTCAGCTTTACTTGAGGAAAACATCTTCCCCTGAACTGTAGATCCACAGTTTGGAAATGGACCTATTCCTGTCTCTTCAAAACAACAAAAACAACCCTCATTCGACAACAACAAAACAATCATAAAACAATCACTCATTCAACTGTTTGTACAAGGTGCTATAGTCATGCCCGCTGATGTTGGAATTTATCAGGTGATAGACCATGGAGAGATGCACAACCAGAGAACAAACAAATGGCAAGTGAGCTTTGCAAATATAGAAACAAGTAAGCCACTGGCTGTGGGGTAAGCACCTTTGTTGGTAATAAATAAGAGACTGCTGGGTGTCTTATATTTAGCCGGAGTGGGGCTGGTAAGTCAGCCTTCTATTTGGATTAGGCCAGTGCTTTCATCTCTGAAAGGCCCAAGGCCTCTGCCGGAATAGTGCTCCAGTTGACCTTAAGTCAAGGGCCTTGTTAAAATACTCAAGAACCAACCTTAAGGGGCTCCCAGTGGCCAATGTGAACATCAAGGATATGAAATATATAAATATGTTTCAATCCTTGACTGTATTATAACACAAAGAATATTGCTCACCACTGGAAGGTGATAGGAAACCAATATATTATTTTGAAAATTTGTGAATAAAGGAAAGAAATCAAATATTTATCCTGCCTTTCTGACATGAACTGTACCAAATAGTAGATGAGGGGAAGTTTTTTTATTTATAGAACTATTTTAGCCAATAAACGATGAAGGAATGACAGAATTAGAGTATCACCATTTTGTAACCCTTAATGAATTAATGAATTCAGATACCCTCCACCCCAGTTATGTGCCTCCTGATGGAAGAACATAATGAAATAAAATTTTGCACCCACCCCCCATTGAACTGGATATGAGTGAATCAGATTCAACTAAAAATTTTTAGGAAGCAGAAAGGATAGAGGAACATGTTAAACAATATAGACTATGAGATACTGTGCAAGAAAAAGGGCTCAAATCCTAAAACAAATGAATTGCAAGGAAAAATGGAAAAAAAGAGGAAGAGGTGAAACCCATAGAATAAATGGAACTTTTTGAGACATAGTATCCAACCGCAAGGTGTGGATTCAAACAAACTGTAAAAATCTTTAAAAAATATTGATGACATAATTGCAGTTAAACACTGGTGGAATATTTGATGATTTTTAGGAATTATTGTTAGCTTTTTAGTTGTGCTAATTATATCATGGTTAAGTTTAAAAAGAGAAAGGTGGTGTTTTTTTTATTTTTTAGTGATACAAACTGAATGGTAGGATGTCTAGAATTCGCTTCAAAATAATAGGAGGGGGTCAAGAGGGATGGGTGAGGGTATTGATAAAGCAAGATTAGCCATGAGCTGATAATTATTGAAGTTGGGCCATGGGCTCATGACAGTTTGATATTTTCCATAATAGAAAAAGTTAAAATCTATTGGCCAATCTATCTGTCCCTTTCTTTTAATATTAAGACAGTAATTATTATTAATAGTATTATATTAATATGAAGTCTCATTTGGTTGATTCACCCACTTTTATGGGAGATCGGAAAGTTGGCCTTGGCAATGAGGAGACCTGGATTCTACTTTTACTTTCCTATTCACTAGCTGAGTGATTCTAGAACTCCAGCACTCTGGGTTTCCCTGAACTCCTTTGGGAAATCCAGGGCAGGGATGATTTCTAACATCCATCCTGCCTGCAGTTGACCCTGGCAGTGATTAAGAGATTTGGGCCCTGCAGTCTGACTGTCTGGGTTGGAATCCCAGATTCCCCACACGTGTGCTTGGGTAAATTCACTTAATCCTCCAGAGCGTCATTTTCCTGATTCGTCAAATGAAAGTAACAATAACACCTCCAAGGGTTGTCGCGAAGATTAGATGAGATAGTCCACGCATTCACTCCACAAACACAGAGCACCTAGTCTCCAGCTCCGGGAGGGGTAGGGATGGAGTAGTGAAGAAATACAGGGATCAGCTGTTCGGAGCCTAAAGGGAGAGCCCAGACAGGATACAGCAAACACTACACGAGATGCAGTGTTTCAAACAGTGAGAACTGTGAAGAACATGCAACACAGCAATTTGCTGGAGAGCAACTTTGAGGAAGGTGAGCTGCAACAGTAGCTGGGTTGATCTGGGACAGTCTGAGGGGGATGAAGTCCGAGCCCCACGTGACTAATGGGAAGTTGTCTGCTGTGAATGATCTATCTGGCCTTGCGTGTGCAGCAGTGGTTCTCAACCAGATGACCTCACCCCCTAAGCCTCCCTCCACCTGTGGCCATGTCTGGGGACTTTAGGCTGCCGCCACCGGTGGGGGAGTTGTTCTGGGGCCCAGTGGGGGAGACTAGGAATGCCGCCCAGTATCCCACCGTGTGCAGGACAGCCGCCACCCCAAAATTAACTGGTCCAAAGTGTTGAGTGGCAAGATTGAGAAACTGACTTAGAGAGAAAAGCAAGGACAAAGGTCCTGCAGGAGTCAGAAAGGACCTTGCTGTGTTCGGGAACAAACTCAAATCCAGTGTGGCTGAGCGGAGGGTGAAGTGACAGGTAGGTAGACTAGGCTCTAGAAAGACTATGGGAGCGCTTTTTAGGGCACAGTGAGGAATTTGAAATTATCCCCAAAGCAGTGGGAAGGCCTTGGAAAGTTTTAAGCAGGAGACAGGTACCCCACATGAAACGCTCTGCATGTGTAAGCGCTCAAAAAATATTGTTTATTATTATCATCATCACCATTGCTTCTACCCCGACCGGGCCCAGGCCGCGCGTGGCCGCAGTGACTCCTCCTGGCCAGCAGAGGGCGCCGGCCGACACTTGGCCATCGGCCGCCCGGGGCGGGCCTCCTCTTGCCGAGCCCCTTCCTTGTCTTTTCCCCTCTGGAGCAGTCGGGAAGGTGGCGGCGGCGGCGGTTGTCCCGGTCCGGCCGGTTGGTGTGGCCCGTCAGCCCGCGCTCTGCAGCGCCCGCGCCGCGTCTAGCCCAGTCGAGCCGAGCCGCGGCGGCCGGGTCCGGCGCGGGCGGCGCGTGCCGACGGAGGGCTGCGGCCGCGGCCAGGGCGGCCCGTGGGACCGCGGGCCCCCGGCGCAGCGCCGCCCGGCTCCTGGCCCTGCCAGCCTCCTCCCTCGGCGCCGCGGCCATGGCGGCCAGCGCGAAGCGGAAGCAGGAGGAGAAGCACCTGAAGATGCTGCGGGACATGACTGGCCTCCCGCACAACCGAAAGTGCTTCGACTGCGACCAGCGTGGCCCCACCTATGTGAACATGACGGTCGGCTCCTTCGTCTGTACCTCCTGCTCCGGCAGCCTGTGAGTGCGGGGCCGCCGGGCGGGTGTCGGGCCCTTTCCCGGGAGGTCGGGGAGCGGGCGGCGGGACGGGAGCCCTGCCGGGGCCGAGGAGACGTTGGGCAGCGTGGGAGGCCGTCGGGGGCGGCCGCTCTGGCCGGGGGAGGCAGTTGGGCGCCGGCTCTCGGGGCCGGGCGGGGGAGGCTGGCGGTGGGATGCGCTCCGCAGGGGCAGCCGGACTGGGGATGCGCTTTCAGTTTTGCCGGGCGAGGGTTTAGGCTTAGGGCATCCTTCGTGGGTGGGATGTGGGGTTGGGGTCCGAGAGTGGGTGGCAGGGGCGAACATCTCGGGTCCCCGCTGAGCAGGCAGCTACCTGCCTTGGTCCTCCGATCTCCAGGGCATCGGCCACGCCGGGCTGTAGGGAGAAGATGCGTGGAGGCCGGGGAGAGCGGCGCTGGTCCTTTGTGTGCCCCGCCTCTCAGCGGCTGGGGCGCGGCGGTTCCCGGCGAGGCACCTGCGGGCCCCGGCGGAGGGGGTGGGGGAAGCAGCTGTGGTGGGAGAGAGCAGGGACGCTTAGCCTGTGCTCTTTCGCTCGGATGGAGAGTACCTGGTGTCTAGGTGAACGAGAGAAAGCAGGCGTTTAAGAATAGGGGGATTAAAATGTCTCGGTGGCAGAGATGTGAATCCCAAGGGAAAAGTTAAAGAGGCTTAATTGCGGGAGGGGGAGGCAGAGAAGCAAATTTGAGGCTGTGAGGTTTTAGCTTTATGGTCTGAAGAGAGTCCTGAGGAGTTTGGGGAAAGTTTTAATGGAAATAAGGTGTCGACTAGGAGCTGTGTGTTTCCAAATAGTGGTGGCGGTATCTGCGAGACTTGTGTATCTATACCCGAGTGCCCTGGCTGTACACAGAAATGGGAGAAGACGGGAAGACAGCATTATTTCACAAAGAGACTATCATCCTGAATTACTGGGGTGGTTGGTATTTTTTGTTCTTTGCTTCATTAAGCTTTAATTTGATAAGGTTTTTGTTGCTGTGAAATTTCATTGGGAAAGTTTGCAGGTGATTTTGGAACTAGTAAGATGCTTTTCTGTCACTAACTGTCTTGGATTCAAAGTAAGTTGTTGACAAAGTAGGGGTTACTAAACATTCTTAAAACCTTTGATTGTAAGATTAATACTTAAGACAAAGTACATAATACCATATGGGAAAACCGAGTTTTTAAAAGTTGAAAAATGCAGGACAAGCCCAGTAGAGTATTATTTGCTTTTTTAAGTTGGGCAAAGAGGCATTATTAATCTTCCATGAGTATTAGTACTTGTTAAGCAAACATTTATTGGATGCCTGCTAGGTTTTGTGTGAAGCCCTGGGGTGTGCTGATAAAATACAGCAACTTTTTCGTTCTTTTGGCCCTTACATTCTAGCGGGGAGATGGTAAAACATACGTAAATAGATAAGAAAAACGTCAGGAGTAAGTACCATGCGGAGTATTAAAATAGTGTGATAGGAAAAAGTTCCTAAGGTTACTTTTAGGTTGTGTAGTCAGGGAAACACTCAGAGAAGTTGCCAGTGTTATTCTTGAATTGCAGCAGAATCACAGAGCTAGGTGATATCTAGGATATAGTCTGGTCCATGCTTTTCGTTTACAAATGAAGAAGTAAATCTATGAAGTTAAATGACTTATGTTGGACAACTTTGGTTCTAGAATTAAGCCAGTAGTCCAATTTATTTTAAGTGTATTTGACTTTGTATTACCTGCTTAAGAAGTGTGTCCTGCTTTTACTAAACACAAGGTCCTTTGATGCATTTAAAGTATTTAGTTTGGAAAACTATATGTATATATATTTATTGTTCTGGATTTCTGACATTTCTGTGTAACCCTTTGTAAGCGCAGCAGCAAATATGTAGTATCTAGGAAATATTTTCAGGTTTCTTCTTAGATTTCACATTTCAGAAATATTCTATCTAAAAGGATATCTCCATATAATGACAATTGCTTATCTTAATGGCATTTATTCTATAATAAATAGGACTTCATTTCTCTCTTCAGTCATTTTTTTTTCACAAATATTTATTGCTCACTTGGCCTGTGCACTGTAGGAGGCACTGGAGTTACCTGGATCTTACTTTTCTTATGGAGCTTGTATTCTAAATATGGAAACATATAGCTATAGTACATTGTCACATTTCCTTTCTGTGAAAGAGATATCTGTGAAATATATAAATGGATATACAAAGTTTCTTTGAGGAATTGATGCCTGAGCAAAGACTTTTAAATACAAGGTCCACATTGCAGGCAGCTTCATGTAGTTGAAATACCAAGTACTTATGAGCTAGGTAAACGTGGTTTTGAATTCTGGCGCCAAGTATTGGCTATGTGGTATTGAGAATGCCACTCAACATCTTTGAGCTTGAGTTTTCTTGTATATGAAATGGTGAGAATAAGATTTCTTTTGCAGATTTTGGGTATAGATTTGTTTTTCATATTAAGAGATAATGTTTGTTAAATATTTCACATGATGCCTAGTACATAATAGATGCCTGATAGATGAAAAGCATTATTAACGAGAGAGAGGACATTTCATGAGTAAGGGAGCAATACTATGTGTGAAAGACATTGCAATGAGAAATGTCCTAATAAAAATCTCTCAGTTTGGATTTTCTGGATGTAACCCAAAACCTGAATCAAATTGGTTTGAAAATATGAAGGGAATTTTTTGGTTGGCTCAAGTTAAGACTTTATCCAGTGACTTAATAATAATATTGCTTAGATTTCCCCGTTCAAAGATGATTGCCCCCACCCCCAATTATATTGTTGGTCCAACACTTTCAGAGTTCTGCAGTTCACTCTGATTGGGTTGCTTAGGTCATGTGGCCACCCATTGCCCTGATTGGACATGTGTTTTACCCCAACTCTGTTGGACCAAGGATCCCCAAATAGAGTTCCCAAATCAGAAATCTGGGATTCTTGGGAAGGAGGGAATGGATGGTAGAATGGCAGCTTGTTAAGTGTCTATTTTAGAACATTGAAGGGACAATAGCTCCTGAGGATTTATTTCTTTGAAAAGCAATAATGCAGGAAAATAACTTAGGAAGAATAATATAACTATTGAGCATAATAATAACTATTTGCTATTTAGATGATATGGTGTAATTGAAAATATGTGAATTTTGAAGTCATATTTTGATACTGCCACTAGCATTGTGACTTAGGACAATGTAGGATTAGGTTAGGCCACTATGTGCAGGTTCACCTGGATCCATCCTCTTAGCTTCAGTTTCTTTATTTGTGATGAGAAGATGATAACATTTAGCTCAGAGTTGTTAAGAGTATTAAATGATACACATACTATATTTATTGAACACATACTATATTCAAGGATGGGGCTAACTGACCGAGGTACAAATATAAAATAAGGGATGCTAACTGTCTAGATTTACCTAGAAAATACTGATATGCAGTATATAATATCTTCTAGCATGAATCTGAATTTTAGGGTAGTCATATACCTTTTATCATTTATTAATAGCTTTGTTTAAATAAATTGAACCAGCATCTTATTGTTAATGTTACTAAACTCAGAGTTAATCTTTCCTGTTTTTCTTCCAGATGGCTGTTCTGTATGCTTGAATGATTCTCATTCAGAGTGTATAACTGAATTTAGATTGTAAAACTTTCAAATAGACATTAGAGTTGGATACAGTTAAACTATTTGTTACAAAGGCAGAATGACAATGTCCTGATTGGGACAGATCTTTCTGTTCTGTTTACAGAAATACTTACTTAAAATCAAGAATGGATACTCCAAACATTTAAAATATAGCCAACATCAAAAAATTGCCTTCATGTTAAAGAACTTTTAGTTGATTTAAAGACTAGTTTTAGACTAAATTATTTGTTCTGCGGAACAAACAATTATGTAAACATTAATGTAATCAGTAAAGAATATAATAAAAGATTGTCCTAGCCTTAAAAAATGATAAATTTTTCAGTGAGAGTTTAGATAAAATCAAAAGCAACATTTGAGAAACACTTTGCCACTCTTAATACCAGTTATTTTATGTGGATTTAAACTTTGAATTTCACAGGTATGTAAATGTAGCTGGATAGTAACTTATACTCTATTAAGTTTATGTACATTTGACTCTTATGATAAATCTTTATTGTAAGAATTTTAATTTTTTTAAAATTAAATTTGAACAGATAAAAAGGTATTTAATTTGTTTTTGTACAATTATTAGCATTATGATGAATTGGAATCAGATGCCCTTTTGGAGCTCTGATTTTAATGTTTGGGACCTCAGGAGGTTACAGTGGGCAGTGATTGATATTCTTAATTCCTTTTTCACTTGTTTTGGTACTCTAATGTGGCTACATTCAGTGGGATATTTTCAAAACAGTAAAATTTCAACTTGGAATAAGTGGAAAAACTTTTTTTTTTTTTTTTTTTTTGAGACCGGGTCTTACTCAGTCAACCAGGATGGAGTGCAGTGGCATGGTCATAGTTTACTGCAGCCTTGAACTCTTGGGCTTAAGTGATCTTCCTGCCTCAGTCTCCTGAGTAGCTGGGACTACAGGTGGGCGCCACCATACTTGGCTAATTTCTTTTTTTCTTTTTTTTTTTTTTTTTTGGGTAGAGTTGGGGGTTTCATCACGTTGCCCAGGCTGGTCTCTGAATCCTGGCCTCCAGCGATCCTTTCACCTATGTTTCCCAAAGTGCTGGGATTATAGTCATGAGCCGGCATGGGGCAAAACTGTTTGATACCTTTTCAGCTGTGAAGGACTAAATTTTTTTTTGAGCAAATATTGAGTGCTAGCATGTGGCAGGCATTATTATAATAACAATCATATGAGGAAGATACTATTATTCACCGACAGCTTTAAATTGTAAAATTAGCATACACTCTCAATGATTTGCTGTTACAACCTGCTTGATGTTGGGATCCAGAACTAATGTTGATTCCTTCACCAAAGAATGTATAATTATCACAGATTATTTTTAATTGTTGTGAATTCTATATTTTGTGTATCTAAATGGTAGATTTTACTTCACTGAGTTTTAAATGGCAAGATAGTTTATGGATATATCATACATTTTTGTTTTATTGCTATATCATGCCCTCTTTTTTTGGTAAGGAACTTTTTGGCTCCAAAATGTGTGCTCTTACCTTTGAGTTTTATTCAGAAAGTGCTGTTGTGTATTCTGGATTCAATGGGAATATGGTGCTGACTGTTCCAAAGCAGTTCTTTTGAATTTTGCATATCTATACCACCATGTGTCGTGAGTTAATTCTCTTGCTATTTTCTATATTTGAGCTATAATTAAAACTCCTTATTCCATGTGCACAAGATTGATGTTAGATAGGTTTATCAAAAAAGTTAAAGCAAACAATCATAAAAATATACACATATACATGTTATATATATTATACATAGCAAGCATTTTCTTTTATTTTGACATGTAACTTAATTTGCCAGCGCTTTTATGTAACACAACATAAGACTTTTCTTTGAATGTGGGTCCGCTGATTAGATAGACTCTTTGTCTCCTGATATAATCCAGACTCATACTGTGCTGTATATGATTTTTAGCATTTTAGTTTACTTATAAAGCAGTATGAATGCTGAATTGTTGTTATAGATTTAGATTTTTATGACTTTTGTTTTTAATCTTTTACAGTTCCTGTCCATGGTCAAATAATAGCTTTCCCTAGTGACTCAATTTAGTTGACTCTCTAAAATACTTCACTTAGTTTACATGGAAACAATTCTTTTCATGTGTCATTGTTTTACATATTTGATTAAACTATATGCTTAACGAGCACTGTACCAACTACATTATCAAATACCATATCAAACAACATTTGATAAGCATAAAACTCAGTTGCGAGGAACAGGAGAGAGTGGTGTTCTAGACATGCGTGTTCATTGTGCAACAGGCATTAGCTGTAGGTTTTTCAGAGGGAAGGAGAATCATGGATTCATCCAGCAGATTGGATCAGAGGGACTCTGCTGGACAGGGCAGTAATTACCTTCTGTACTGGGAAAGCTCTTCAGCATTCAGGATGTGGTAGACTCATTTGACTTTAACTTAGCATGAAGGCATCATTTTCATAGTAAGTCTGTCTCTGTTCTTTACTCATTTCTATATGAGTTTTGGCATTATGTGATTGTAAGCACTGGCTTTCAGTTTCAACGTAGATAAAGTACAATTGTCTAGATAAAATTTACATTAAAATTTTAAGTGTTAGTGGATTATAAGTGAAAAAGATTAAAACATTGTTTTAAGGAATTTGCTGACCTCTGGGTCTCAATTTAAAAACCATTGCCTTTTTAGCTATCTCTGTATCTGTTCCATTAGTATTTTTTTTGAAAACAAACAAATTTGCTAATCTGATACTTCCCATCTTTTCTATGCATGTTTCAGGATGCTCACATTTGTGAGAACTCCGATGTAGAAACTCATTACCTCTTGCATTTTTTCCGTACTCAGTAATGCATTTTCTAATTCAAATAGTCAAAGTAATGACTGTCTTGGGAAATACAACTTGGATTCCTTTAATGTATATAAAAATGGTAAATCATTTATAACTTTGGGTACTTTGATTATAGCAGGTTCCTGTGGCGGCCTTTACAACTTCACACAAGAGAGCTATTGCCCTAAGGACACCTGACTGAACATGATTAGAATCAAATTCTTTAACTGACTTTACAGTGGGGATAGGAAACTTACTTGAATTGTTTGAAATATGAGGAATGACAATTTTTCTTTAAGTTAGAACATTTAACATATTCTGTTTAAAGACTTCCAAGTAAGGGGTCAATGTTTTTGATTGATACCATATATTAATATGTTTTTTAGAGGGAGGAGGTCATAATTATACCTTATTTTGGTTGCTTATTTTAAGAAGTATGGTAAGGAAATGTGAAACTATGTATGAAAGGAACATTTGCAGGAAACAAATGCTCTTAGCTTAGAAGAAAAGAATGGGGAGTGGGGGAGCTGTACATATGATCACTGTCTTTGGGTGATTTAAGGCCTGTCACTGGAAGAGGTTCTGTATGACTCTAGGGGGAGATACAACCTCAGTGTGTGGCAGTTACAAGAAAATTTGTGTCAGTTAAGTTTACTTTAGAAGAGCAAGAACAGTTTATTTCCAGGTTTTTTTTGTGTTTAATTTTTAATTCATTTTAAATTCAATACTAACTTCTAGCAAAAGAACACATGCACATAATTTAAAAAGGCAAAGGCTTTTGTATGACAAACAGCAGGCACCTATTTCCTTCCCCAATTTTCTGATTACCATGGAAAATGGTTTTGAAACCTTTTGACTGTTCTCTCCTTCTATATTTACTTTAATACTTCTAAATTAACATATTTATAATGCTATCTTTTTGATTTTTCAATTTTGGCTCTTATCCACTGACTAGAAGGAGGAAGACAAAGATTTGGTTCTCTTAATGCTTCTCACCCTCCCTACCTACACAGTCTTTCTCCCCCTCAAGTTTATAATTGTCTAGTTTTCTTCATTTGCTCTGCTTTCTATGTATGTATCATTAATATATTCCCAGATAAATGGTCTTCTTATCATATCAAAACACTTCTTTTAATATGATCGCACATATCAGGTCCTTTTTTTTTGACAAATCATTTCTGGGTATTTTTATAATCCTCTGCTCTGGGAGTGCAGCTTTCTAGGCCTGCTATGCAGCTATCATTGCAGGACTTCTCTTCTACTTTCATTCTGGGAATTTTTTTAATCCCTAACCTACGTTGGACTTTCTCTTTCTAGGAGCCTCACATCTCCATTAGCGTCCTGATTAAAAGTGAATAAGAGGTCATTTTTGAGAGCTACATAGCTAAAAATGTCTAATTCTACCCTCATTTGTAAAAAAATTAATGGTTTGTCTACATTCACAAAGGTGAAAATACTTTGCCCTTGGAACATTTAAGACATTGCTTAGTTGTCTTCAAACCTTCAGGGTTGCTGTTGAGAGGTCTGATGCTATTTCTATTACTGATTCTTTGTGACACTTTTTTCCTCCTCCATCTTAGGGAGTATGTATGATCATCTTTTATTCCTGCTGTTCAGAACCTCATGTTGAAGTATTTTGATGTATGTAGGTCTTTTGTTCAGTGTTTTAGACTTTTCCCCCCCCCCCCCCAACTGTTTGGAAACTCATGCTTTTTTTAGTTCAGAGATATTTTCTCCAGTTTTCGTTTTGGGGAATAAAAAGCCTGGCTGCCACTGTTCTGGGAGCCAAGTTGAGGGAGGTGACTGGTGACATAGAATCTGTCATACAGTGTGTACAGTTTCACATCGTCCCTCAGTTTTTAACATGGTGCCTAACAATAATCCTCAACTATACCTGAGTCTGAAGTCTCTTTGGTATATAACCCTGCAGTCCCCAACTCCTGGCCTTCATTAACCGGGCCGCACAGCAATAGGCAAGCGGCAAGCCAGCAAAGCCCCACCTGCACCTACAGCTGCTCCCCATTGCATCGTCACCGCGGGATCCCCGCCCCTTGTCAGATGAGCAGCGATGTCAGACCCTCATAGGATCGCAAACCTCACTGCAAACTGCACATGTGAGGGATCCAGGTTGCATTCTCCATGAGAATCCAATGCCTGGTGATTTGAGGTGGAGCTGGACTCTCCATCCCTGGTCCGTGGAAAAACTGTCTTCCATGAAACTGGTCCCTGGTGTCAAAAAGGTTGGGGACTGCTGCCTAACCTCTCTCGAGTGAACTTTCCTTCAGACATGTGCCTTGGGCTGGTGGGGGTAGTCTTGCGGCTGTTGAAGAATTGAGGAGTGTAATGATTTTTGACTTTACTTAAACCCTCCGTGTGCATTCAGTTCCTTCAGTGAATCTTTCACAGGTCCTGTGGTGGGAATCAGCTTCTAGTTGGCTTCTCCTACCTCTATAGTAGCTTCTGTTTTGGCATTCTCCACGAAGTCAGTAACTGCTGGTATACTCACTTTTTAATCTTCCAAATTTTGTTATCAGAGAGCTGTAGTATGTTTTTGTGCTCCTCTTGTTCTCTGTCCTTCTGTGTCTGGTAGCTTAATACTTTTTTATTCCTTTGTTGTCATTTCGTTGGGGGTTTGGGGATGTAGTGAAGATATTTTTAGAGTTTTCTTTTCTTTTTTTTTTTTTGAGACAGAGTCTTGCTCTCTCTGTTGGCCTTGAGTATGGTGACATCCTCATATAGCTCACTGCATTGCCAAACTTCTGGGCTTAAGGGATCCTCCTGCCTCAGCCTCCTGAGTAGCTGGGACTACAGGTGTGCGCCACCCCATCTGGCTAATTTTTTCTATTTTTTATAGAGATAGAAATCTTGCTCTTGCTCAGGCTGGTCTCGAACTCCTGACCTCAAGTGATCCTCCCACCTGAGCCTCCTAGAGTGCTAGGATTATACGCATAAACCACCATGCCTGGCTTGTCCACCACTTTTAACTGGAATACGTTAATTAGGTTTAAATCATTACTTGAACATTATTTTTTAGATGCTTACTGTGTTACAAGGATCTTATGGTATAGTATTTGTGGCTTTCCAAAAAACCCAAAATAACAATTGTGGTTTACATCATGTTTATATATGATGTAATACATATATACACACACACACACACATTCAGTTTTTTAATGTTGAGCTCAGATAGACTAATATTTTGGACTACCCAGTGCATACAGTGTCTTGGTGTCAGCAGTTTGTAGATGTAGAATGTTGATAACCTGTTAGAGGCATCTTCCATCTGTTCTAGATTTTAAGTGTATAATTTTTGTAGTATGAAACATTGTATATAGTATTTTTAGTAAATAGGATGGAATAGATCTAAATGTCAAATTAACTTTATTACTTTCTGCCAATATTACTAGCAACCACATAAATTTCCACAGCCTATTAAAATATTTTAACCAGCTTCTCCCCCAGCAGGAGAAAAACAATTAATAAAACCAAGCTTTCCTACTTATTCATCCAGCACAGATTGTTATTTGAATTGAACAAATGGCTATTTACAAGATTGTTTGAGGCATAGTTAAGAGCAGCATACTGGTGGACATATGGAATGAGTCACACCATCTGGTTAGAAGTCATACCTGGGTGGTGGTCATTAAAATTAAAACTCCTAGGGATCTGCTTATGACTTAATTATACTGCAAAAACATATTGGGCTGTACCAGTAGGTTACTTTGAACTTCTTGAAACCAATTAACTGGCAAACATGCTTTCAAAATATCAATACTGCAGTTACTGAATGAGTCAGGGTTTTTTTGCAGAAAACTGGAAACTTAAAATGTGTATTTTAGGATCTGAAATGGGTGGTATTTCAGTATTGGCCCCGTAAAAGTGATGTGGTTTGCTTGCCCCACACTTCCATCCAATAGTTATGACTAATATCATTACAGTAAAGTGTTTTATAATATAAACACTGAATTGACATGGCAGCTAGACTAGGCTCTGCAAAAAGGGTAAGTGGCACCAGCTTCCAGGAATACACCTTAAAAATAAGTATTGCAGTTTTTGTTTATTAAGTTTTCATTCATTTAAAGGTTAAATTTGGTAGGTTGAGAAGATAGTCTGCTAATGAGAAAAAATTTATTTTAATTAGTATAAAGATTGTGGCTACAAATGGTAACATGGAATCAGGACTACAGTTTTTAATTTCTTAAGTTAACATACGTTAAAATTAACTTTTTTGGTATACAGTTCTGTGAGTCTTAACATATTTATAGCTTCATGTAATCACTACAATCAGAACATGGGACTATTCCATCACACCAGAAAACTCTCTTAGTCCTTGTTTCTCCTCAACCCCTGGCAACTACAGATCTGTTCTACAACACTGTGGGTTTTGTTTGTCTTTCTGAGAATGTCTCATAAATGGAATCATAATTTTTCCAGATTGCCTTCTTTCATTCCTCATGATATCTTTAAGGTTAACCCAGGTTAGTTGTATATTTCAGTAGTTTGTTCCTCTGTATTGCTGAATAGTATTCCATTGCTTATTTATCCATTCCCCATTTGAGGAACAATTAGGTTTCTCGTTTTTGATGCCTATGAATAAAGATGCTATTAATGTTTAGGGGTGAATATAAGTTTTCATTTCACTTGGGTAAATACCTAGGAGTGGGATTGCTAGGTTATGTATCGAATATATTTATAATTTTATTTAGAAATTGGCAGTTTTTTTGTTTTTGTTTTGATTTTTCCCTTTGTACTGATTTGGAAGCTGTAAATTCCATATTCTTTTATGGTCACCATTGAAATTGTGCTGTTCATACTCACATTCTAATTAGTATTCTAAGCTTTGTCTAGTACCATAAAGTCTTTAAACATGCAAAGTATTCTCATTTAAGTGTTATGATTGGCGAATGTGTTAAATTTTTCCCATTTTTCCTCCTACAAATTTGACATTATGGTGATCAGATGATGTTTCTTTAGATATGCCAATGAGTTTACAAGTTTCTTTGCTTACCCCCTTTATATCTCAAGACCTTCTTAGGTCATTTTCATCTGCTTCTTCTTCTTCTTTCTTTCTTTTTTTTTTTGGTTTATAAACAACAGACATGTATTTCTCACGGTTCTGGAGGCTGGAAGTCCAAGATAGGAAGGCAGCATGATTGGTTGGGTTCTGGTGAAGGCTCTCTTTCAGGTTGCAAACAGCCAACTTCTCCCTGTATTCTCACATGGTTAAAAGAGAGCTATTTTTCTTCTTAAAGTATATACGCTATAAGTTTCATTAGTGAAAATCTCCTGGGGTAAACTTTTTTTTTTTAAATCTGAAAATATTATTTTGGTCGTCTTCAACGATAGCTTTGCTGGGTTCAAAACAGTTATTTTTTTCTTATCATTGAAGATAGTATTACACTGTCTTCTCATTTCCATTGAGAAGTTACTATTAGTCAAATTTTGTTTCCTCTTTTCTTTCTGATTGCTATTAAGATCTTCTATTTGTCTTTGCAGTTTTATCAAAATGTTTCTAAGTGTATTTTATTTGTCGTTTTAATGAGCTGTGTTCCTTTACCTGTAGATGCTGCGTTTTATTGGATCTGAAAAATCTCACTCATTTCAAATGTTACCTCTCCTTCATTATTTCAGTTCTCTCTCCTGAAAGAAAGAATTCGTCAGAAGTATGTCAGACTCTGATTTTATCCTTTTTTTTGACCCTCGTCTTTTCTGTCTCATTATGTGTCTGTCCTGCCTTCTGAGTTATTTCTTTTTTCTGCTTCCCAGTTCATTCATTGTCTCTTCAGATGTGTCCAGTCTACTCTTTAACTGATTTGTTTGATTTTTAATTTCTACATTTGTAATTTTTCATTTCTGAAATTCTGATTTTTTAATTTGCCTCATTCTGATACTTACATATTCCTTGTTCATTTTATTCCTTCTTTCATTTATTTTAATGTTTCCTATATACTTTTTTTTTTTTCTTTTTCTTTTTGAGACAGAGTCTCACTCTGTTGCCCAGGCTAGAGTGCCATGGCGTCAGCCCAGCTCACAGCAACCTCAAACTCCTGGGCTCAAGCAATCCTTCTGCCTCAGCCTCCCCCGTAGCTGGGACTACAGGCATGCGCCACCATGCCCGGCTAATTTTTTCTATATATTTTTAGCTGTCCAGATCATTTCTTTCTATTTTTTAGTAGAGACGGGGTCTCGCTCTTGCTCAGGCTGATCTTGAACTCCTGACCTCGAGTGAGCTACCGCACCTGGCCAATATTTAAATGATTGATAGAATCAGTCTTCATGTTTTCCCTAACCTTTTATAAGTATGTAATATCCATGTACAAAGCTTTTGAAAGCTAAAAAAGTAAAAAATCTTTGTATATCCTTTCATTGAGAATATACTTAATTTCCCTGAATAAATGGAATATAAAAGAGTAATTAGAGAAAGCAACATGAACACATGTAAAATTTTCTTGAGGTTACTCAATTTGTATAATAAATGAGGCCTTGCCATTTTTGTAAATTCAATGTTACTTTAAGTTCATTGAGAGAGAGCTCATTTAAAAAAGTCCTGCAATGAGTGTTCTTGTTAAGTAGGAAAAAATATCCTTTCATAGTTTGGTTATGAGTATGTTCTGGTTATATTTGTTTCATAAGTTCAAAATTTTGTTCACTTAGGTAATGTGAGTATCTTCTTTGTGCATTAATGGACCCTGTGATATGGTAGGGCTTGGAGATATATCAGTTAATATGCTACACACACTGTACTGTGTAATGTAATGTAAAAAGAGTCAGAATTGTTTTTATGAATTGGTGTCTCCTCATTGAACAATTTGAGAAGTATAGGGGTATAAGTCTTTGCTCCAAAATTTCCATGACATATACCTTTGTAATAGTATTTGATATTTCCTCATTAAAAATTATTCCTTTGCCTTTATCATTTTTACAAAAGAGATATTACCAGGAAGATGGAAAGGTAAAGGCTTGTCTGGAACAAGGAGGAGATATTACAGAATAAGGAGAGACAAAGTTGAAACTTGAAAAGGAAGACGTAGAGGCATTTGAGAGAAACAATTATAAGTTAATTCTTTTGGGACAAGGTGGGGTGTAAGTATGTGTCATAAATGATCTAACTTCCCTGAAAGTGGTGAATTTAGTCTTGCTCTTATATTACAGATGAATTGGAAGATACAGTGTAATACCTTAAATGAATAATAATGACTTTTCTTAAATTTTCACTTTTGGAAATTTAGAAGTAATCTTTAGAGCCTTAATTTATGATTGCAAGTTGTAAAGGCAATTGCAAGTTATTCATACTGAAGTTATTTCTTCATAGTTCAAAAGTTTTATCAGAATAAAATTGTTTAGTTTCTCTTCTTATTCAATCTTTATTTCCATATTTTATGACTTATCAGCAGATAGAAGGAAAACAATTAACTTAAAATTTAAACAAAGCAAAACAAAACAACAGCAAAACCCAAGTTAACCTTTCTCCACTTCAGAATGTGGTGTAATTTGTCTTAATTCAGACCATGATCTGAAACATGTCATTCATCTGTGACAAGGGAAAGGAGGAGGAAGAAGAAGCAGGATAGGAAAGTTGAGGAGCTCCTATTAATTCTGAATTCTCATTAGTGTTTTGACTTAAAATATTATGATTTTCTAGAATGTTACACACTCTAATTAATTATTCAAAATGTTTCCAGAGTAATTTTGAAAGACTTTTGGTACATTTATTATTTTACATCAGTATTAAATCTCCCATTTAATTAGCATGGATGATTGCAAATTGATTTTGACAAATTCTGTACAAATGCTACTATAGTACTCTGCTCTAGAATCCAGTTTCAAATGAGGCCTTTATCAGAGGACGTGACCTCAGAGTGTTTTATGGAGTTTTGCATAGTTTACTTGTTACTTTGCATAGATTATTTAAGTGTTATTCTTGTGGGTGGATAGGCAACTTTGTGATATTTGGACAGCATGTAAATGGTTCTTACTTTCTTAGTGCATTTCTATTCAGTTTTTCATGTGCCTGATAAAATATCAAGATAAAGTCTTTTTAAAGCCATTCATACAGAAAAGGCTTCAAGGCTGTAAAGGACCTTGAAAGTGATTTAATTATTTATCCAGCTATTTTTTAAATCCTTTCTCCATATCCCTACGGTTTCCTCTTGAACACTTAACTGACTCCTAAGGTGACTGAAAAGGATCTTATAAATCCTTACTTATATTGATGGAGATGGGATTTTATTCACCTTGATTAATTACCTCAAGTTTCCTTACATTAGTTTTCACATAGTTTTCTAAATTAGCCTCAAACTTAATTAAAGGTAGGTATTTGATAAGAATATTTGCATAGCCCCAATCTTAAAACATCATTATCTCTTTCTTAGGGGATATAGAGTGCAAAAAGTTATTTTTGCACTCTATATTTAGATATTTTAGGATGTACTTTTAAAATTCTTTACCATAGAGTTCTTCACATTTATATTCTCCTTTCATCAGACACACACTAAAAGCTATATTTATATTTCCTAGAAGCTCTTGTGTTACAGGTACTATGTGCTTTTAACTAGGTAGTTAATTGAATTTATTGTTAGATATACTATTTAGGTGAGTAACCAAACTTTGACATTTATTATGAAGATTAATAGTTTAAAATAATTTTTAAATACTTTTAGTTTATGGAATGAAAGTACTGTTTCAAGTTTAAATGTGCTAATTAAAAATGTTTTGAATTATTAGATGTGTTATTTTAAAAATATAGTTTATAATAGTAAATTTTGTAAAATATTTTATCTTTTAGGCGAGGGTTAAATCCACCGCACAGGGTGAAATCTATCTCCATGACAACATTCACACAACAGGAAATTGAATTCCTGCAAAAACATGGAAATGAAGTAAGTGTTTTTACAATTTTCAACTTTTTTGTTGGCAGTCATTTTAATAAGATTTAATAAGTTATTTAAAATGCTGAATTTCACTATATCTAAAAAAAGTTATTTTTGTATTCTGTATTTAGATATTTTAGAATGTACTCATATAATGATGTATTTGGAATTAATGTCTACTACATAAATACTTTACCTTAAACCTAAAGTGAAACATACGTTTTTAAAATTCATCAATGTTGAATGTAAAAGGCTTTTTATTTGGAGCACATCTGGTATTGAAGTTACTGTTAGTCTTTGCTTTAAAAGCCAAAAAAAAAAAAGAGGAAGAAAATTAGCTTTGTGATTATATTAAACTTGTTAGGCTGTTGTGTGATTAGCTTTCACTTGAAGTTCTCTCCTTCCTTTTTACTAAATTTTTGAACTTTGGGTGTATATGCAATGTTGAATGGTTAGGAGGCACTCCATAGGGAGGAAGCCAGTAGTTCTGAGGGGCAGCCTAGTGTCATGGGGAACCAGATAGAGTAAGGATTTGGAAATCTTTTTCCTTCTCACCTTTAATGGGCTTCCATCAATTCCATTCTGTTTGTTTTTAGTTTTATGTTTTTCTGTTAGTAAAAGTTCTGATCTAATATTTTTAAAATTAACAAAGAAAGCGGGCATCTTTTGTAATCTTGGGTTAAGGATGAGCCAGTCAACGCAATTGATTAATAATGGCCATTATTATTTATGGAAAAGCCTCATTTTCTAGAAAGGAAATACTACTTTAGTTATACTATTCTTATTGCGTATCTTTGAATCCTTAATAGACGTAAAAGAAGTTAAATGTGATGATTTTATTAGTTTCAACTTTCTTTTACCCTTAGAAAGTGTATACAAGCATTTTGCACTCTACCTCTCTTTCTTCCTAATATTTGATAGTAATGTCTTAAAATTGTTTGCCTAGTTGAGAGGCACATGTGTTTTTGGTTCTAAAATAATGAAAAAGTATAAATTCACAATTATGAAATGTTTTAGAATACATCATTTAGAGAAGAGAGCACAACTTTGAAGTCTCCAAATTTTCCCATGACATAATTTGAGTAATCAGATTCCAGACTAATGTAAGTATATTGTAGGAAAATATAAAGCTGGATGAAAGGGTAGAAGGTTTTTAATGACAGTAAGCTTAGAATAGTATATTTCCTGATTAAAATAAAATTTGAACTATTTGTATCAAATTTACAAGTGATATAGTCTAGGAATACAAACTCGAAGTTACTTTGTTAGTATGCAAAATTTATAACAGTAGGTGAAGCAAGAGTAACAGAACAGTGATAAGAGTTAAATTCTTGGAGAATTTTAACTTTTCAGCTGAGCTTAAATAATAATAATAAAAATTGGTAGTTATTTTAGTAACAACATATTAAATATCATTATAGGGTGGCAGAGTTAAGTTATACACTCATTTAATTCAGGATCTACAATTACACTGTTGCTCATGGCAAGGTTTGGCAAAGTGTTTCTGTAAAGGGCCAGATAGTAAATACTGTAGACTTTGTGGGCTACCTGCAGTCTCTTGCATATCCCTTAAAAAAAAAAAAAAAAAAAAAAAATTTTTTTTTTTTTTTTTTTTTTTTTTTTTTTGAGACAGAGTCTCACTCTGTTGCCCAGGCTAGAGTGAGTGCCGTGGCGTCAGCCTAGCTCACAGCAACCTCAAACTCCTGGGCTCAAGCGATCCTCCTGTCTCAGCCTCCCGAGTAGCTGGGACTACAGGCATGCACCACCATGCCCGGCTAATTTTTTCTGTATATATTTTTAGTTGTCCATATAATTTCTTTCTATTTTTAGTAGAGATGGGGTCTCGCTCTTGCTCAGGCTGGTCTCGAACCCCTGAGCTCAAACGATCCGCCCACCTCGGCCTCCCAGAGAGCTAGGATTACAGGCGTGAGCCACCGCGCCCGGCCAAAAAAAATTTTTTTAAAAAAACAATTGTTTAAAGTAAAAGCTATTCTTAGATGAGGGCGGTATAAAAATAGCCCAGTGGCCCAGTTTGGTCTACAGATAGTTGATTGAAGAACCCTTGTCTATAGAATTAATTCCAAAGTTTTCAGTTTGCAATATAAATCCTTTTATAACCTGACTTATATCCCTAGCTAATATTTTTTTTTTTTTTTTTTTTTTTTTTTGAGACAGAGTCTCACTCTGTTGCCCAGGCTAGAGTGAGTGCCGTGGCGTCAGCCTAGCTCACAGCAACCTCAAACTCCTGAACTCAAGCGATCCTCCTGTCTCAGCCTCCCGAGTAGCTGGGACTACAGGCATGCGCCACCATGCCCGGCTAATTTTTTCTATATATATTTTTAGCTGTCCATATAATTTCTTTCTATTTTTAGTAGAGATGGGGTCTCGCTCTTGCTCAGGCTGGTCTCGAACTCCTGAGCTCAAACGATCCGCCCACCTCGGCCTCCCAGAGTGCTAGGATTACAGGCGTGAGCCACCGCACCCGGCCTGATATTTTTATTATTTATTGCCAGTAGATATGTTTTAACTACAATCATCTCTATTTTCTTTATTTGAAAAAATTTTTTTTCAGCTACAGCTGCTGGAATGGGATCTGTTTTGTTTTCTTAAATCTTTCAAGAATATTTTATCCCACAGATACTAAAACCGCAAAGGTATTTTTTTCCTTTCCTTTCCTCTTTTCCTTTCCCTCTTCCTTTTCCTCTTCTCTTCTATTTGAGACAGGCTCTCACTACATTGCCCGGGCCAGTCTCGAACTTCTGGGCTCAAGCAATCATGCTGCCTCAGCCTCCCAAGCAGCTGGGATTATAGGTGTGCATCACCACACCCAGCTCCTATATGTATTTTAAACTATTTTTTAAAATAGCATTTACTATAAGATTTACAAAACATTTGTTTTTTATTTGCCCTCACAGTTTTTTTTCTGAATTGGTCTTACTCCCTCAAAACATAGTCATTTCCATGACATAATCTTACATACTTTTTCATTGTACCTAGAGCAGTGAGAATGCACAAGAGTATATACTCAAGTGAGTTTCAAACTTTATATCCATGTAAGTTTCATTGAAATTACTTGTGATGGTTGTTAATTTCTTTCTTTCTTTCCTTCCTTTTTTTTGAGTAAAAATTCCTGGGCTCTATTCCCTGGAGATTCTGACCCTGGATGTGCAGTGAGACACAGGAGTGTCTGTCTGCATTTTCACCCAGAATCCCATGTGATTCTGATGCAGGTGGCTATGGATCACTAGTTGTGAAGACCAGTATAGTAACTAAAGGTTCCAGACTAGGACCCAAAACAATCTATGGTTCAGTTTCAGTACCACTAATTTATGAACCTTGTCACCTCAGGAAAACCACTTTTCCTTCAGCTTCATTTTCCTTTGTAATGCATAAGTATCTGTCTTGCCTGTTTCAGGAGGTTGATTTGAAGATAGTGTATATGAAAACATTTTGAAAATTGCTGTATCATATAGATGTAAGATGATGGTTTTAGGTGCAAAGATGCTTTTCCAATTGTTTTGTCAGCTCAGAAAATAAGGGTCCTATAGGAACGTGGTGTGCTTTGAACTGAATTTAGTGTAGAGAGAAATTTTTGCAGAATTTCAGTCAGTATGATGGTTTTAATAAATATGAACAGATAATTCACTAATAATAACATTGAACATTTTTAACCACAGAATGTAGTTATTTGAGAGAATAGCTTACCAGTGAGATATTTGAGGTTTAAAACCATCTAACTAAAATATTGAGGCACAATATTGTATTATTTAAAAGGATATTTCATCAGTTTCTGCAAATTTATGAAGAAATGCACACATTTGACAGTCTGGCCTCTAAGTATTTTGAAAGAAAGGCATGGTACCATAGTTTTCTTTTAATTTTAGCTGAATCTAATCAGTAATAACATAGTAATGTTTAAAATATTTATAGTGCATTCTTGATATTAACTGTGGGCTTTCAGAGAAATATCTGATTATATTAATTAACAAAAAAATAGAAAATGTTATCTTTGTTTTGTACATATTGTCACATGTGGATCTTTTTGAATGATGACTGAAAACCCAGAACATTATAGAAGAAGCTAGATGTTGTTAGTTAGTAACTACTTTGAGAGTTTATTTAATTGTTTTTTTTATGTTGATGTCCCAGGTCACTTCACTGTGTTTATTTCCTTCTGGCTGTTTGCCTCAGCCATTCTAGCTACCTGTACTCTCTCTCAACTTGTTTTTTCATTCTTGCCGTTGTGTGTTATCTTTTAAAAAAATCTTTGAATCTAATTAAAAATATAAATTACTAGGCTTTTTTTGTTCCCTACAAAAACTTTTTATTATGGAGATATTCATATGTTTACATAAATAATTAATAATATAACCAACTCCCATCAACTCATGACCCTGTCATTTTATTATTTTGAATCTGATTCGAGACATACAGTTTCATCTGTACACTCATCAACTCATGTTATTGCTAAAATACAAGGACTTAAAAAAAAAATAACCTCAGTACCATTTTCATGACTACAAAAATGAGCAGTAATCTAGTCATCTGGTCAGTGTTCAAATTTCCTAATGTTTCATAAATTTCTCCTCCCCCCCCCCTTCTCTTAACAGTTAGTTTGAATCAGGATCCAATAAGGCCCACACATTCTGAGTGGTTAATATGGGCATTAAAGCTCTGTAATGCTTGTAAAGATCACAGTCAGACCTGCAACGGGAGTAGGCAACTTCTTGGTGGTCTGGGATAGATCCAGACAGAGCTTTGTGTCAGGACAGCAGGGGCCTCAGAACAGGTGGCTACTCGGGCTGGATACTGTGTAACCTTAGAGCCTTGCTAGCTTAAGTCCCTGGGAAATAGCAGCTCAGGTGACTTCTAGTGTCTTGTAGGCAGACTCAGGCAGCACAAGTGTCACCTGGTATACACTGAGTTGTAGTCCTTCGCGTGAGTGTTTTCCATTGCTCTGGCATCAGCTGCCACTCACGCTCCTGAAAATTGATGCTAGGTTCTTATTTCAGAGCAAGAAGCTTATTTAGCTGTCAGGACAGTAATTGGCATTCAGCTTGACAACAGAAGATGCCATCTGGTTGCAGGGTGCTTTATAAGCTGGTAAGAAGAAATTTCAAACAGGCTTTCTGGGCCCATAGATTTTTGAGGAATTGGTGATGATGTTGAAGGTTTCTTGCTTCTGTTTCATGAAATTGAAGCTGTCCTGCCTGGCAGAATCAGCTTTGGGTAGGAGTAGCCAAAGGCCATGCCTACAGGAACTTCTTGGAGATTTGGATTGTATTTTTTGCCAGTCTTCTGTTGGACCATGGACTCCACCATTCCCCTAAGGATGATCCCATGCTGGTCTGTGATGCTGGTATCTTTCCAAGGATGGGATGGCTGCGAGCAGTCATATTTTGGTATGAGAATTTGTCCTGCTTTGTGCCATGTTATAGCAGCATAGTGCCATGGGTCTTAATGCAGCTGAGCAAGATCTCCTGGTAGTGCAAATGCAATGGTTCAGCAGTTACTGTGCCTGCAGGTAGCCTGGTTGGGCCACCTACTGCACTGTCTCTCTGAACTCGTGCTCGTGGATGGTCATGGCAAGACTCTGGTCCTGGACAGAGGCTGCTCAGAACCACAGCCCAATGGCCAGATCTGCCTGTCTTCTCCTCTGCCTGAACATTTTATGAAAAATTCCAAATATACATAAACGCTGAAAAATTATACAGGTATAATAAACATTATGCTATGTTTGCAGATATCTGTGTATCCATCCATTCACCCATCCATCCTGTGTTTCAGAGTAAGTTTCAAGCATTAGTTCACATCACCTCTAAAAACTTTAGTGTATCTACCATTAATTAAAATTCAATATTCAATTTTTTTGAAGTTTAATTTACATACAGTGAAATCCAAGAATCTGAAGTGTACCTTTAAAGATGAGTTTTGACAATTGCTTCCAGTTTCGTAACTGAAAGCCCTATAAAGATATAGCACATAACCATCATTCCAGAAAGTTCCTTGACACTCCTTCCTATTCAGTCCTTCCCTTTTCCAGAAGCATTGTTGTGTTTTTTATTCATATTCATATAAATAATAAAGAATATGATTATTTGTATAAAACTTCTTTTGAGTTTGTGGATGCATGTGGAGCTTTTTCCTTTTTATTAACTGAGTACTATTCTATGAATAAATCAGAATTTGTTCATTTTTCTCTGTCAGATATATCTTTAGTGAATGTTTTCTCTCAGTCTGGCTTTCTCATTTTCTTACTGGTATCTTTTGACAGGGAGAAGTTTGTCATTTTGATAAAATAATTATTAATTTTTAGTTTTGTAATTAATGTTTTTTCTTCCTTGGCTTAAGAAATCTCTGCGTACTCCCAAATCATGAGAATGATCTGATTTCATTTTAGAAGCTTTAAAGTTTTAGCCTTTACATTTACATCTAAGGTCCATCTCAAATTAACTTTAGTGTATGGTGTGATAGAGGTTAAGGTTCATATTTTTCGTATATACAGTTGTTCTAGCTCCATTTGTTGAAAACACGTCCCTTTCCTTGATGTTGCTTTGGAAACTTTGTCAAAAATGAAATGACCATATAAGTATGGGTATATTTCTGGGCTCTCTAGTTCCATTTATTTATGCCAATACCATTCTATACTTTTGATTACTGTAGCTTTATAGGAAGTCTTGAAGTCAGGTAGTACAAATCCTCCAGTTCTCTTTTTTTATAGATTGCTTTAGATATTCCATGTCGGAGCTTGACAAACTACTGCCCTTGGGCCAGATTTGGTCTGTTGCCTGTACGCCTGTTTGATTGAGCTATCTTGTGAGTCATGGAGATCAAGTAGGGTCGTCCCTGCCCCTCTGCTCCATTTCTCCCCATCCCCTGTTGGCAGTTTCAGGCACTAAGTGGCGGAACCTGTCTAGGAGTTGATGATTCTGTAACCTTTGACCAGCTGCCCAAATTGAGATGGCCGGGCGTTTTGGGAGGATGAAAAAGCACACTGGGATCTGGGTGTCACTGGGGGAGAGAGTGAAAGTGACCACAGTGATTATTCAGGTTATTTGTTTCTCATATTGGTTTTAATAAGTTGGATTTTTCAGGGAATTGGCCAATTTCATCTAAGTTGTCATATTTATGGCATAAAGTTACTCATAATATTAATAGTTTTAATCTTTTAATGTGTGTGGGGTCTATAACAATTTTGCTTTTACCTTTATTATTTCCTTTCTTATGTTTACTCTGGGTTATTTCCTCTTTCAGCTTGTTAAAGGTGGAGCCTAAGGTCATTAATTTGACAGCTTTTATAATACAGTTTTGATCCTTGAACAATGTGGAGGTTCAGGGCGCTGACCCCTGCACAGTGGAAAATGCATGTATAACTTTTGATTCTCCAAAAACTACTAATAGCCTATAGTTGACTGAAAGTCTTACTGATAACATAAACAGTCAATTAATATGTATTTTGTATGTTATGTGTATTACATATTGCAGTCTTATAATAAAGAAAGCTAAGAAGATAAAATGTTATTAAAATTATAAGGAAGAGAAAATATATTTACTATCATTAAATGGAAGTAAATTGTCAAAGGTCTTTATCCTCATTGTCATCACATTGAGTAGGCTGAGGAGGAAGAGGAGGGGCTGGGCTTGCTGTCTCAGGGGTGGCAGAGGCAGAAGAGGTGGGGGGCGAGGCAGGAGAAGCAGGCACACTTAGTGTATCTTTTATTGGAAAAAATTTGCGAATAAGTGGACCATGTAGTTCAAACCATTAGCATTATAAAATGATAAATTTCTACTTTAACTGTATTATACAAATTTTGCTGTATTTTGTCATTCAGTTCATGTTTTCTAATTATCCTTATGGGTCTTCTTTAAGACATTGATTATATAGAAGTAGTTTATATAGAAGTAGTTGTTTAATTTTACATATGTGGGTTTTTCCTAGGTCCTGTACTATATCTGATTTCTGATTTAATCCTGTCATCAGTGAACATTTTCTATATAGTTTCAATGCTTTCTTTTTTACTGAGACCCCATTTATGGTCCAGCACATGGTCTGTCTTGGTGAGCATACTGTGTGCACTAGAAAGGAGTATATTTTCTGAAGTTGTTGGATGTAGTGTTCTCTAAATGTCAGTTACAGCTCTGATTGCTAATTATGTTCAGATCTTGTAGGGCTGCTTTACTAATTTTGTCTAGTTAGGCAATTGCTGATAGAACAATTAGACAACTGGTTGAGGATTTGCATATTTTTTTCTAAATATGTCATTTTTGGCTTCATGTATTTTGTAACTCTATTGTTAGGTGCCAACATATTTATAATTATTATGTCTTCTTGATAAAAGTGTCATTATGTAGTCTGTCTTTATCTTTGGTAATATCCTTTCTCTTGAAATTTACTTCATATTGATGTTTCTCTGTAATGATAGGCCAATTTGAGGCTCGCTCTGTTTTCCAGAGTGTGACTGTGATGTACCTGGATATGCTTTTTGTGTGTGTATGTATTTATCCTTCTTGTGGTTGCTGATCTTTTTGAATTTATAAATTTGCCATTCACAAATTGCATTTTCATTTTGAAAATTTCAGCCGTTTTTCCTTCACATCTATTTTCTGCCTCATTCTCTCTGAGCTCTCCTTCTGAGGATCCATTCGCATGTATTTTAGGCATGTTGATACTATCTCGCAGCTTCTTGGTGCTCTGTTAATTTTTTTTCCTCAATCTTCCCATTCTTTATATTGAATCATTTCTGTTTATCCCTAGCTGACTCTTCTGTTATCTCCAAGCTCTAATTTATTTCAGATACTGTCTTCCCCAGTTCTAGAATTTATATTTTTTCCTATTATTTCTACTGTATTTTTCTGTTATTTCTGTATTTTCTATTTCTCTGCTAATATTTTGTACATTGTTACTTATTGTAAGCATGTTTTGTGTTAGGCGGAAGAGGTAGAGGGGGAGGCAGGAGGAGGAAGGCATACTCAGTGTATCTTTTATTGGAAAAAATACAGGTATACTAGTTGCTTTAAATTATTGTCTGCTGAATTGCAAAATGTTTATCATCTCAAGTCTGTGGCCACTGGGTCACACTTTCCCTTTTCACACTTCCGCTTTTCTTTGTATATCTAGTGATTTTGGATTATATCCTGGACATTGGAAAGGATAGGTTGTAGAGCCTCTGGATTCTGTTTTGTTCCTCCAGGAAGTATTGGTTTTGTTTGTTTGTTTTACTTTGGCAAACTCCCCTTCCCCCATAAAGAATGCCAGCTAAAATCTCTGCTTAGTTCTTTAAGTCGTTAATTGAGCTGTTCAGAGTCAGCCCCATACATGCATAGATCAGGAGTGAGCCACAGATTTGGGCAAAGTTGATATGCAAGTTTTGTGGTGCCTATTCTCTGGCTATCTGGGATTTACCCCCCACTTTCCAGTGCTGTGGCTGTGACAAACTCTTTTCTTCTTGTACTTTAAACTTTTGAGATTTGTGGATTTCTATTTGAGTTTTAGCGGCCCTACAGGTGTTGGCAGGGGTAGGGTGGGGGAGCTGCTTCTTTAAAAGAGCAGCAAATACCTGTTTCTTTCGTAGAAGAGTTTCTCCAGTTTGTTTGTGGTTCCTATCTAGTGTCTTTTATGTTTTGTCCAGAGATTATAGTTATTACCTGCTGGAGATATGGGTTTTAATATGAGCCTTTCTACCATTACTGGAAGGAACCTACTCTGCTCACCCTTTAAGTCATTTTTATTCTATATGCTTCCCTTCTAGCCATTCGTTCTCATTCTCCCCCTCCTCTTCTCCTGATCCAGTCATTTGTTCAGTAGTTTCTCACCGTCTGGATTTTAGGGATTCCATCCATGTAGTGTCAATGTTCTTCTGTCCTCTCAGTTGCCTATAAACTGGTAATTGGATAAAATAGCTTCTTAAGATTTAGGCTTAATTTGGGAAGGGGGGAAAGATCCACTGTTCATAGATTGTATGGTGTGTTCTTTTCTCAAGAGACACTTTATTTTTTCAGGGGAGGGGTTATGTTCGCTGCTGATGCTCAATGACTACCTCCATTAATTAGGGATTGGAAAGTGGTGGCATTATAACTTAGTGGTTTTCCAAGTACAGACTGGGACCTCTGGGGATCTTTGAGACCTTTTGAGAGGTACTGTAAGGAAAAACATTTTTTAATAATAGTAAAACTCAATTTGCTGTTTTTTACTCCTATGTTCATGGTTGTACAGTGGAGATTTCCAGAAGCTACGTAACAGAAGCAATGAGAAATCATCTGTCTTCTATTTAACCAGGCATTAATGAAATTTGCAAAAATTAAAACAGTGCTACTCTTCACTAATTCTTTTGTTTAGGAAATATAACTATTTTCATAAATAAAAGTTATTTACATTAAGATGTAATAGTTTTATTGTTATTCTTTTTAAAGTACATTAAAGCTACTATTTAAATGTATCAGCAGATCCAGTGCATATAAACAAAAATCAGAATCCTCAATATTTAACTTTTCAAAATAGTTCCATAACGTTTTCAATAGTAACCAATTAGGTTTTTTTTTCCTTTAAATAAAATATCACTATGGACTTATTTATTTGATGTGTTTCAGTCAGTTTTAGGTATTCATACTGATGCTCAGATTATCCCCTCATTGGATAATTTGTTTTTGAAACCTACTTAAAGCTTGCCTCTTCTGCAAATCTTAGTTTTACTTAGAAGAGCTTTGCCTGAGTATTCTTTTTTCTGTTATTGACCTGTGACCCACCCATATATTCACAAATATGCAAAGAAAACTAAATGTTTCTTTTCTACCTCCTTTTCTACCTCCTATGGTACAGGTTAGGTTTACTTCAGAGGCTTTTTTCACATTTGGGCTAGTCTCTCTCCATTCCTTGGTCAATGACTACATTCCAAACTTCAGTCAACTGCCTCCAGTCACCAGGACAACCAGACAATAGAATGTCATTGCAAATGGATCACTATCTGTTTAGTCCTAGATTGAACTAAATAATAGATGAGTAGTGTTTGTGTTAGAGGTGGTACACTGGATGGATGACATACCTAAAAAGCTACCAATTCAAGGAATATTCAAGGAAATACAACCAAACAAGCTTGCCCATTCTACTACTCCCTTGCTCAGCTACTTGTTTTTTCTAGGTATATTCTGGAAAATGTAAAAAATGTACTTTTTGTGTATGTGTGTGTTGGTGGGGGGCTTTGGTTAATTTTTCCCTCTTGGCAAGTTTGCTTGTCAGATTTATACCATCTTTGGGAATGCTTTGCTTTAAGAGGCTTCACAAATTAAATTTAGAACAATTGGAATGAAAACATTGTTGGAATTTTTTTTTTCTTTTTGGGAAATAATTCTAAAGTTCATCCAATGAACAACAAATAAAACTAGCTGGGAATAATTTGTAAAACATTGAGTAAATAGGAAGTCATAAACATGTAGAAAATAGTCTGATATCTTTCTGCAAGATACTGTCCATATAAAATAACCAAAAAGAACAGAGTGTAGTATAAAGAGAGTTTATTCAAGTGCAAAGGTTGAGGACCATAGCCTGGGACACACTTCCCAGTTGCCTTAGGGAGTGCTCTGAAGAACAAAAGGGAGGCTCACCTTTTTAAAGACAACAAGGACAAATCAGAAGAGGGGAGCTACTACAAAAGTTGTTTGTCAGGAATTCTCATTGGTTTACACAAAGAACATTGGTTAGTGATTGGCTATACACTGTTGAATTATGTAGGGTGTATGGCATTATATGGCTACTTGGCGTTGGTTAGTCTAGAGCCCTCATAGCAAGTGGCTTCAAGAGGTAATTATTTAGCTCAAGGGGGAGACATGAGTGCTGTTACACTTTAAATGCCCTTCTGGACCTGGTAATTTAAAGGGGCTTGCATTCCTCCTATAAAAGGTTTTTGTTTCTCAATACTTATTAATCCAAGGGGGAAAAATAGTGACTTTACAATGGAGAGATCTGGCAGGTACATTTTAACCAAGTAATCAAAGATAATGTCACTAGTACTGGCACCAGTTGACATCATGTGCCTCCTGATTCACCGTGAAGGATATAACAGCACTTGACATCAGTTATGTGGTTTTCCTTTCCAAAATGCAAACATGAATTTAATCGGGAAGAAACCCAAATTAGGGAACATAGCCACCAGATAGCTGACCTGTACTCTTCAAAGATGCCATAGCCATAAAAGACAGAAAGACTAAGGAATTGTTCCAGATTGAAAGAGACTGAGGAGACAAGTCAGTTATGGATTCTGGAAGAAGAATACCTCTTCCTTTTGCTATGAAGGCCATTATTAAGATAATTGGCTAATCTGTGGACTATATAATATTGTAAAATGTTAATTTCTTGATTTTGATAATTGTGCTAAGATAATATAAAAGAATGTCCTTATTTTTAGGAAATATACATTTAGGAATAAAAGGTTCATCATGTCTCCAATGTAAAATGATTTGGAAAAATTTTATCTAAAGAGAATGGTAAAATAAATGTTAACATTGGAGATTCTGGGTAAGGGGTGTGTGGGACTTCTTTTTACTATACTTGCAGCTTTTCTGTAAAATAAATTTCATAATTAAAAAAATAAGCAAAACTAAATTGTGTTTAAGGATGCATACATTTGGGGAGGATAATAAAGAAACATAATGAAGTGATTACCATAAACATTTAATAGAAAATATAGCCAACATTTGCATTTAACATATGCCTGCAGGAGGACTTTATAAACTAAAAGCAATGGAAGAAATCACAAAGTAAAGACTGATAAATTTAACTAGATAAAACCTGGAGACTTGTGAAAGATATAACAGAATTAAAAGGCAGCAGTTAGTTGTTTTACCCTGTAAATTACATCATCTCAGTTTGAGAAAGTAGGGCAAATGATAATCTTTCTTGAAACTCCTGTGACTTCACTAATAATAAATCTTAAACTTATAAAGTTCTTTGTAATTTACAAAGCACATAAATAGCATATGCTCATGCTCCTTGCTGAAAGAAGAAAGGGGAAGGCTTCCTGCCCTGGGAAAACTGCAAAACACAACACGACACACACACACACCCAGGAATGGATGCCAGTGACTTAATTGGATCCTCTCTCTCTCAAGAAATTGAGTTAAGGTTCACAGAGGCTGTATTCAAATAATGAGTCATTGAACTGAAAAGGTAGTTTGTAGTGGGCCATGTGCAGGCTAACAAGTGAACAACAAAAAAGTTGTACTGAGATAATAAGCAAGAGCAGGAACTAGACATAGTATGAGAAGCAAAAATGATAAACTGTTGGTGTCGGTGGAGGGGTTAGTTTAGAGGGGACTTCAGAGACAGGCAGTCAGACTGCCTTGGTCCTGATGGCTTCCTGTTTGCATTCCTGGTTCCCATGAGGTTTTTGTTTTGTTTTCGTGGAGTGTTGGTGTGTGCTTTCTACAGACCTGTTTTATCTGAGCTAGTATAGTTGGGTTTGGGATCTTTGTAACCCATCTGGAACACAATTCCATCTGATGTTAAATCTGTGAGTTGTTAAGTGTAATGAGTTGTGGAGATGTGCTGTGAGTTGTGTATACTGCCTTCTACTAAGTCTTCACATTAGGTCTGAGTTAGAGTTATTGGTCTCCTTTACAACACACAGATACTTGAAGTAAGTTTTCTAACTAACAATTTCCATTGCATTTCATTTCTTTCTAGTGTTCAAAGTATTTGCTTCTTTCTTTTAATTTCATTTGTGAGCTTTCCTAATCCCTTTCCAAATTTGTTTTTTCTCTTTTTCTCTGTACTCAGTAGTTATTTACAAAACAAGTGTTAAATACCTATTAATCTTTCATCAAACCTTACTCTGGTACTTTTTTTCCTATATTCTCAAGTGAATTGGTATGTTAAATTAGCTCTTAGATAGTCCTTGCTCTTGGGAAGTTCTTCCTTCAGGGGAAGGCTTCCTTCATTTTATGCCCATTTCTGGCATATTCCATTATTCCTTGTGCGCATTGTAATACCTGCCTCTAAAACAGGTTTTTATTATCCTATTTAAATTGTTAGGGGTTGGCAAACTTGTTCCTTGAAGGGTTTAGATAGTAAATATTTTAGGCTTTTCGGGGGGGCCATGAGGTCTTTGTTGCAATTATTCAATGCTGATGTAGCCGAAAGCATTCACAGATAATAGATAAGCAAGTTGGCATGGCTGTGTTCCAAGAAAACTTTATCTACACACACTGGCCCAGATTTAGCCCAGTTTGCTGATCCTTGGCCTATACATGGTGTGAGAATTTGGATCAGTGATAACTGTTATTTCTGCATAAGTAAGTTGGGAAGCTAAATGTTCTCAGTCAGCATGTAAATTATAGAACAAAAGAAAAAAGGTAATTTCTACTGTGCATACATTTCAGGGCTATTAAGGAAGTTTCTTTCACTCATGTACCACATATTAAGTGCCTACTATGTGTCAGGTATTGAGCATACAAATAGTGTTGAATCAGAGAGGAGTTTCCTGCTTCATGAAAATTAATTTGAAAATTGTGAGATAAAGGATATGAAAGTAAATAATGTGAGAGTATATATCTGGGATTTGGTGTGGCGGTTATTGCCCCTTTGGGTTGCAGGCTCAGGGAAGATGTTCTAAGGCCAGTGTGGCTGGAAAGAGTGATGATATAAGATTAGTTTGGAGAGTTAAATCAAGGGTCAGATTCTGTTGGGCCTAGTAGGCCATGATGAAGAATGTGATTCTTAAGGAAGCCATTATAAGGTAATTATTCTTAAATAAAAAACAAACTTAGGATAAAATAAATAAGTTGGATTTAATATCTCACAAATCTGATATTCTCTTACCTGTCCATTTATGTGGCTGGTTCACAAAGGCACTTATGTCTCAGTGATCTGCACTGTGACTTGTGTGCCTATTTTTAGTAACTAAATTGTTTATGTTCTAATTCTTTTGAGCACGTTTTCTAAAACCAAATGTTAAGATGGAATATGCTATGTAGTTCCTAAGAAGATATATAAATGAGAGTTTATCAGTTTCTCTTGTTTTAGTTTCTGCAAGTATCATTCAATTTATGTATTTTTGAGATATGCCATCACTGAGAAATCATCTGGTCATGCTGATGAAGGCTGGATAGGTGTGGGAAATGGTGATAATGTACCTGTTTTTCTAGGATTTAACTTGAGTCATGTTATGTATTTGAGATAGTTTTTGATTGTGGACTTTTTCTCCCTTGTTTCTTCATTTTAGGGTAAAATAATATGTTGGTGATAGAATTTTGAATAGGTTCATGATAACCATTTTCTGTTTGTTAATCTGTTCAGTTTTTCTGCTTTCAAAAGTGGGTATTAGTTACTTATTCATGACATTTTTAATTTTTAACTCTCCAATTATTTGTTCTTGTGCTTTATGGGAAGTATTATTAAATGCTGTGATTATATCTTACATATGGAAGGAGACAGTAATCCTCCATCTCTACTAAGGAGAGAAAGGACAAAAAAATGTCTGAAATCTCTTTGGATGTCTATTGATTGGCTTAATGAAAAAAGATTCTCTAATTCCAGAGCATCTGTACTTTCCTTATTCTTATATCTTTCTACTTAGAGGTTGCAAGCAGAATCATTTCACATTGTTTATTCTTTTTATGAAAACAAAGTTTAGTCTGAATAAAGGTGACTATGGCGGGGGTGAAGAGAAAACTTCCCTTTTCCCCCCGAAAGTTCAACTCACAATTAAGGCAGATTAATAAGAAAAGATGTTTATTTACTGTGCTCACGGGGAGAATCACAGAGTTATTACCTAATATCCCAATGGGATCCAGATATTTTTATAACTTCCTTTTAGAGGGGAGGGGGAGATGAGGAATATAGATAATTCTGTTTAGGAGCAATAAATGTATGCTAGGGAGGATGAATGGATGTGGTAAGCAGATTGACTTGTAAATGATTCTCATTGCAAATTAACTTTGAGAGACAGATATTATATTTAGAATGATTTGGACCAGTTCTGGTTGCTTTCTTGATCTTTTCTCCTGCAATATAGTGAGATAACAGGAAAGGGAAGGGAAGACCATTGTTCTTTTGGTGGGTCTGTCTGGTTTATGCAGATAGAGAGAAAGCCCCTTCCAAGGCCTGTTGATCTCTAAAGGGCCTTTAATTCAAAATACTCTTTATACCAAATAGTCATATTTTGGCATGAAGTTTCCTAAGCTCCTTCCTACTGTCTATTTTGCTGTCACTGAAAGGATCACAAAACTATAATATGTGATCTCTACCATCATCTATTCTTTCTCAAGCCTTATGTAACACTGTTTCTTGCCTTTCCTTTTTTATATACGAGTAATTGGGAATGAGTATGAAGTTTCCTATTTTTGGTATTCATAATTGAGCTTATTAAATCACTTGCCCTGTATATAGTATTATTGTGATTTGGATACTGTGCTGCATAGCTTCCAACTGTCCTTGTAGCTCTAGTCTTTACCATGCTCTGGCTCTGGGCAGCTGGTCTGTCCAGGTACACAGTTGGGCTCCTTTGTCCCCTGGCTTCTGGTTGGGTTCAGCTCGATAGGGAACCTTGTCAACAGATCCACGTAAAGAAGGAGAGAGGTTAGGATATTTACTTTCTTGACTTCTTCCTGTGGGATTTCTGCAGCCTGGCTGCATCCTTCCATTGGAAGTTTGCAGCTCCTATCAGGCAGCCCTCTTTGTTTTAAGGTTTTGCTGACCTCTTTCTTTCTTCGTGCCTTTACTGCCTGGGCAGTAGCAGGCCCCTGCTGTTAGTAACCCTGGGATACTGCATTCTCACTTGTGATTTCATTACAGCCTACCTATGCTTTGTAATAGTCTCCTTATTAAACTTTCTTCAAATTGCCCAAATTGAGTATGCCATCTGTTTCCTTATGGCAACCCTGACTGATAAAATATGCTTAAAAATGTTTTAGATTCTGTCAGTGGCTATTATTGTAATTCTAAAGTATATTAGCACTAGAATAAGGAAAAAATTACTCTGATAATTTCATGACTTTATTCTGTTGGCTGGTGTGATTTTATTTTTAATTCCTCCTTGAGATCTGGTTTTGAGTATTATTGATCTGTTTATTAAACACTTAATATGGCATAACCCTTTGCTTTAAGCATTATGAGGAATCCAGAAGTAAATGAGACACATGCTCAATGGTTCTAATACAAGTGGATTGAAAGGAGTTTCCTGCAAGAGGTACAGAGTGCTACAAGAGGAGGGGTAGAGTGTTCTATCAAGACTGCTTTCATTCTGTTTGCAGCAGAAACCCACTATTTCCTGTGTTCTGTGTCTGCAATAGAAACCCACTGTTTCCTGTGTTCTGGTGAGACCTCCCTTCCCAGTCTTTGCTTATCTCATCTCTCCATAACTCATCACTGCAAACCACTTAAGGAACCAGGCCCAAAAGTAATATAGCTATTATTACTATTTGAAATGACTACGTATGCCTCTTCTCAGTGTAAAACATATATTAATTCATTAAACCCACTCAACCTCCCTGTGGTAGGTTTTATTATTATTTGTGGTTTACAGATGAAGAAAAATGAACTTGCTCAAGTCAGACTGCTAACAGAGTTGAAATTCTAACTTAGGCAGTCTGATTCCTTTGTCCAGGCTCATTAACTACCACAACCACCACCTCATTCCATACTTAGAACTGATTATCTACCTCCTCTCAAAGAGATCCTCAAAACTAATTCCATTATGTGTTCAGCGCTTGCAAATGATGGCTTTTAGTAGGTGTTGTTGTTGCTCCTCAGTGCTGTTTTTAGTCCCCCATCTTCATGCTCCTCATGTCAATAGATTTTATCACCTCTTGTGTTTTTTTGTTGCAGTGGTACCAATCAATCCCCCTCATTCATTGTAGATTTTAGCACCTTAAATACTGTCTTTTTCCCAGGAATGTTCACCATTTTGGCAGTCCCAGTATCCAGATAAATAATCCACGTGGCCTCTTGAATACCTTGATCTCTTCTCTCCAGTGATCCTTCATACCATTTTTGACTTTTTATTTATTGATAACTATATCATCTCTTAGATTTCAGTTTCAAGCATCCAATTCTGTGACCACTACTGATCTCTCTTCCCAGCTTTTTCTCTCTAATGCCCAACTCCAACAATATTGGGACAGTCATCAGGGCCTCCATTTCACTGACCTCCATTCCCTCATTTTGTTAAACCTCTGTGTTGTCCATCACCCTCATCATGTCTGCATTTTTATTAAACTAGCTTAGGTACATGGTGTGTTATTATACAACCCCTGATGTATTCTACCTGGTTAAAGCCAACGTTCTATCTACTTTGTACCTAAACAGCCAGATGAGACCAGAGAAAAAGCTACTCTTCTGACTAGTTTCACTTTAAAACTATTCATGGCCACAAGTCTTCAGTGCTATGTGCAGCCTTAGTTGATTCACTCTTTTCAAACCTTCCCTTTTAAGTTGGTGTTTATTATTTTACTAAAAAACAAAAAACCTAGAAAAGTCTTTATACTCTCCTTCCTATTAGCAAATGTACAAGCTGAAAGAGAGCAATTTTAGTAGAATGGTGGGAGCAACAACTTTTCAGGGACTAAAATGTGAGTAGATCATAAGGAGATAGACACTGACGTTTTCCCAGCTCTGTCACTGGAATGCTGGCTCTGTTAAATGAATCTTGCCCAATAACAGGTTCACTAGCTAAATTTGGGAAATGCCAAAAACTATATATAGTCTGAATCTATCTACCTTTCTATCTATATCTGATGTTCTGGTACAGAGACAAGGAGAGAGAAATAAAATTACAGGTAGAAAGTTCGTTGGCCTAGATTTTACTAAAGCATTGGTTTTCAGACTTTAGCCTACTTCAGAATAACCTGGAGGGCTTGGTAAAACACAGAGTGCTGGGTATCACCTAGAGGTACTGAATTCATAGGTCTTGGATAGCTCCTGAAAATTTGCATTCCCAAAAAGTTCTTAGGTAACAGTGATGCTGCTGGTCCAGGGAATTGGGGAATCACATTTTGATGGCCACTTGAGAAAGAATTCAACTGCCAAAAGTGTCAGGAATATATAGGATTTAGAGCAACACAGGAAATATCTGCTGTGGGGTAACAAATGTAGTAGGAAATGAGAACTGATTAATAACATTGAGGAACTTCAACAGTGAGAGAGCATGAATTTGTAGTGGACCCAACCAGCTATTTTTAATGACTTTCTCTACCAGTTTGACCTGTCAGAGAGCAGGAACAGAACCACAGTAGTTGGTACAGAATTTTGTGTGAATCAAATATCTATAAAGTTTACCATCAGGCCCTCTATCTTTGCTATGTATTACCATTATGAGTGCCAAGATGGCAGCTCTGCAATCTGTTTGCAGTAAGCCTATCTTCTTCATTTTATTTATTTATTTGTATGCTTATTTATTCATTTATTTTTAGTTTTAAAAGTTTTATAATGGTAGTTAGTAGGGGTTTTGGAATGCAGAGACTAAATGTTATAAAGTGTCCTTAACTAATTTTACCATTTACAATTAATAGGTCTATGGCTTTGGGCAGATCACAACCATGTCTCGTTTTCTCACTTGAGAAATTTTAAAATAGAAAAATCAGAAAGTTCCAGTCCTCTCTTTATGAATGTAATTGTAAAGCCACAGAATCTTTAAAAATTACATTTTGGAAGAATTGTTAGTTAGGTTTCTGCCTAAGGAGAGTCCTGTGTAGTTGTTTCTAAGTGCCTAAATATTTATTGGACAAGCTGGGCCTCTTCAAGATTCATAGTATTTCTGGCAGTAGGTTGTATTACTATTCCTGAATGTCTGTACTTGTCAGGCTTTGCCACAAAAATATTTTTATGATGGGATTGTGGCTTACGCTAGGCCTTACATGTGTCAATTGTTTCTGCCTTATGACTTTATCTGCACTGAGCTTGGAGTAGAAGGGAACCAAAAGAAATGTTGTTTTGGAACATGTTTTTCTGTCCTTCCTCTTGTGCAGATTTCCTGTCTTTCCTCTTGTATCTCCCTTACCCAGTTCAGTAGTGAGCAGGTAAGATTGAGAAGGATGCTTTTCCTTCTCTGATTTCTTAAATATTTGTTGGGCTTTTTGAAACCAGGTACTATGTTCTTTTCACAGTGTCATAATTGGTTATTCTTTAAAATAATATAATTTTGGAAACTTGTGTTCTTGTTTTTGATAATTTTACTGAAGAATACTTGGCTACAGTAACTTGTGCATGTTTAAAGTGCACAATTTGGTAAGTTTTGACTTGTATAAACCATGAAATCACCACCACAGTAACAAGATAACATGCATTTTCATTATCCCCAAGAGTTTCCTTGTGCCCCTTTGTAATGAATCCACTGATCCACTTTTTATTGCTATAGATAAGTTAAGTTTAAAATGTATGGAATTTTACAGTGTATACTTTTGGGGGAGACTGACTTCTCTCAGCATAATGATCTTGAGGTTTATTCATGTTGTTTCTTGTAGCAATATTTCCTTTTAATTGCTGAATAGTACCTTACTTTGGATATTTCACTATTTGTTTATCCATTCTTCTATTTATGGACATTTGAGTTGTTTCCAGTTTGGGGTAATTGTCAGTAAAGCTGCTACAAATATTTGTGTACAATCTGAGTGTGGAAAAGCACTTTAGGTTTTCTTGGGTAAATACCTAGAAGTAGAATGGCTGGGTTATATGCTAGGTGTATGTTTAACTTTTAAGAAACTGCTTGTCTTCCAAAGTAGTTGTACCGCTTACATTCTCCAGTTCCAGTTGCTCCATATTGTCACCAACACATGGTGTGGTCCGTCTTTATTTTTAGCTTTTCTAAAAATATGTGGGTGTCTATGTTGTGAGGTCTCAGTGTCGTTTTAATTTGTATTTTCCACATGAAAATACAACTAAAGTTGGTGGGCTGCTTATATCTTCTTTGGGTGAAGTATCTGTTCAAATGTTTTGCCACCTCTTTAAAAAAGTATTGGATTGTCTGTCTTCTTGATGATTGAGTTGTAGGATTTCTTTATGTATTCTGGATTCAAATTATTTCAAGTTCTTATACATTTTGCAAGTACTTCTTATCCATTGGTGGCTTACCTTTCTATTTTTTTTCTCTTTTTTTTTTGGTAGAGCAAACAGTTTTAATTTTGATGAAGTCACTTTATTAGTATTTTTTCTTTATTTTGTGCTTTGTGTCCTATTTCAGGTGTGCATCACTTTATTTCTCTTCTGATTTTTCTAAAAAGTTAGAAAAATCTCAGATTCTCATTTTTAAAGCTATTGGACAGAAAAAGCGTAGGAGACTATAAAGCTAGAGTTGTATCTGCCTTGTATTTGTGTTTATTATTGTTATACTTTAATAGAAATTGTTTATGATTCTACTACTTCTGATTCTTTTTGATTTTTTTTTTTTTTTTTTAAACTTGTTAAAGGGCCTGTAAAATTGCCTTTACCCGTAAAACAGAGGTTCAGTTTCTCTTTTATTGGTAAGGCAACTGAGATTCATACAGGTTACATGACTTCTAATGGTTTATAATTTATGATCATGCAGAGACCACAGAAAAACCCAGGTCCTCTCAATCCCATTTCACTATTCATTTCCCTATGAAGTATTTTTCCTTATGATTCTGTTGCTCAAATTTTACTGCATTTTACAAGATATTAAAATAAATTTAGTCCCTTCATTTCTGATTGTAATAAATATCCTCATTCAAAGCAATATCATTAAAATTACTAAGTAGGTAGTTTTCTGGAGAAATAATTTTTCCTTAAAATTTCATTAAGTGAAGATATTGAATTTAACACTTTTTTTTTTTAATTCTTTTCCAAGGTCTGTAAACAGATTTGGCTAGGATTATTTGATGATAGATCTTCAGCAATTCCAGACTTCAGGGATCCACAAAAAGTGAAAGAGTTTCTACAAGAAAAATATGAAAAGAAAAGATGGTGAGTGAATAGTTTGTATTTAGAGTAAAGCCTCCCCAAATCACATTAATTATAGGTAAGGTTAGTCTGACACGATGAAGGACAGAAGGCAGTAAGGAAGGAACTAAATAGGTAGATAGGTAGGTAAACATGGATTATCCTTTGGCTTTTTGTTGGATTTGGTTACCAAAAACATTTACTTCCTACTTTATCTTTTTTCTCAAACAGGGCTGCTGCAAAACTTCTGCTTTATCTTATCTGCCCAGTAGCAGCCTTTTAAAGATATTTATCAGGCCTTCTACCATTTTTGAAAAGTTAGGGGTCCTTCCTTCTAACCCTTTGTAGTTCTGTTATCTTCTGTAGAGATTTTTAGACCTACCAAGCCTTCTTTTAAAATCTTTGTTCATTTACCAAATATTTATTGAGTAGTATCTTCTATATACTAGGCATTATGCTGAAGCTCTGGTGTAGTAATAACTTAATTGTGTCCTGCAGTAAGTTTTCGGTTCAAAATAGCTCTTACTTCTCACCTAATAAATCAGTTTACTGCCTGGTTAAGAAGGGTGTCTTAACCCTTCCCTATCCCCCTGACTAAATCCATCAGATATTAATTTTTTAAAAATAATTCCAATAGGTTATACATACAGTTAGCCCCTAAAGCAGAGCAGGGACTGTATCCATAGAGCTAGTGTTCCACTAACTTGGGCTCTTCATTTTTAGCTATATGAGCACAATTTAAATATAGCTAAGACTTACTAATCATGAAATCTTTGGTTGTTTATCAGTATTGAACAGTGTATGTTTATTTCTTGAGAAATTAAGAAGATGGGTCAGAGAGTCACAAATAGAGAAAATAGATAATGGGGAAGTAAACAACCTCTTATTTCCCTGAGGAGAACTGTATTATAACCCAGAGAATGATATATTCAGAGCCTGTTTTGGTCTTGAGGGAACACTGGGCTGTGGTTTATGGGAGGGAGGTCTTTACCTTCATTCAGTGAGCACGTTAGCTGTGACTTCTATGCTCTGTCGAAGTTTGTATTTCTATTGCTCTCTAAAATAGACTGCTTTTTGTGAGACAAGATTAGCCAGGCCTATATGCAGCTGCACTAGAGACATTAGGTATGAATACAGATAAAAATTCAGCAGGAAAATTTATGTTCAGAAGGGAAGAAACTATTAGAAGGTGAGATGATTTTTACAATACAGTGTAATAATTATATGTATAATATTATGTATTAAATATATAATTATATGTTACAATATAGTAGTATAATATAGTAGCATAAATGATTCTTTTAAAATGAAAAGTGTAATATTCCTTTTATCATTTTAATTCTTAATCTTCTAGACCTTCTGTCTTGTAGGTAATTCTGTTCTCCTTGCATAACCCTAACCTAATTTTTGGTTTTCTCAGTTGTGTTACTTTTACCGATTGAGAAAGTTAGTTTGATTAGGGCTTAGCTGGGATTTTAGATAGGTTAGCTCTAGCTATCAAGAGAAAAATAAGTGTGAATATCAGTTGATAGAATTAAAACCATAGATCACATTTATAACAATTAATATATTATTAATTCAAACTATAACCCAAATAACTAGAAACCTCCAATAATTATAATTTGTTTTAAATTTTTCTTTACTGAGAAACAGGATACAAACTTTTAAGTGGTTAATGAAGGGGGAGAGTGACCATCATTCAAGAGGGCCAGGACCTGTACATTTTTAATCCAAACTCCTGCACACCTGTAACATTTAACTAGGAAGCAATGAAATGGGTTTTTAACATGGTATAAGCACTATCCAAATGCTGTCTCCCTAAATTACTCACTCTAGGGAAACTACACTGAATAGCGCTGATGCTGTTGTTATCCAGTGGGATTTTGAAATTGTTCTTTTGACCAGTTCTCAAAATCACTTCCTATCTTATACAAGATTGGCTCCTTTGTCAGATGAGTCTTCTGAACCAGTAACTATTACCTGGTTTTATCTTTTGATAAGACTTGGCAATACTGAAGAATTTATATCATCAGTGGTATGCCAAATTATGAGAAAGCATAATTTTGTATATTCATTCTCATGTCTCTTGTCCTTTTTTCCCACTTATTGAAAAAGAGCAATTTTATTATTTGTGATTGTTATGTAGTTTGATAACAGCTAACACTTATGTAGTTAAAGCCTGTACCAGGAATTGTTCTAAGTGCCTTACAAATGTTAACTTGTTTAAGCCTCACAACAACCCTATCTCCATTTTATAGATGAAAAAATGGAAGCACAAAGAATTGAAGTAGTTTGCCCAAGGTTTTATAGACATAGATTAGTAGAGCTGGGATTTGAACTCTCTCTTGGAATAGGGTCTTAACCACTCTTATTTTTCTACTTCCCCCACCTGCTTGATATGAGGGGTCAGAAGGAGGGTAGGAGAAAACCCAGAATTATAGAGAGTGGAGGCTGTCACATAATCCTACCCCTTAAAGTTAGCATTGATAATATTTGGTCATTATATCCTTACTGCCTGTCTTTCCTTCCTTCACTCCCCTGTTCCCATGAATCCTGTATTTACATGACTGAGATCAAACCTAAAAGACCTGTAAAGTTTTATGGGCATCTTTCCTCATCAAAGCTGAGTAGCTTTGTAGTATTATGTTATACAAAGTTTAACATAGCCCCTTTAAACATTTTTCTCCTGATGGATGTTGGGTTTAGTTCCCAGTTTTTTTGAAATTATAGAGTACTATGGTAACATCCATGTGTACATGTATCTATGTATACCCATCCAATTCTTAAGGGTAAGTTTCTGGAAGTGGTACTTCTGGGGTGGGCACAGACCATACCTATATATATATTTCGGTAGATAGCAATAGAACATTTGTAAAGTTCACACTCAGATCAAACGTGAATGAAACCTTAATTTGCCTTTTTGTTAGCTCATAAGTGTTTTCATTTCTCTATCTCCTATGAATTGCTTCTTCTGTCATTTTAAAATAGGATTGTTGATCTTATAGATACGGGGTTTTTTTTTTGCTGATCATGAAGCAGTGAAGATAATTCTTATTGATATAATAGGCCTTTATATTTTAAGCTATTAACTATAATAAATGTTTTCCCTACCATCTCATCTGTTTCTAAATGTTACTTATGATCTTAAGATATTTTTGTTTTTAAAAATTATAGCATGGTATTAACTACTCATCATGATGATTAACTGTAGGTCTTTTGTGGTTTAAAAAAGCAGTTATATTGTATTTATTATCTTAGAAAAAGCATAAGTAAATAATTGAAACACTTTTGGTGGTTAGTCTTTATTACTCTTTCTCTGAGTATTTCAATTAAATGTAGTCTTAAGCCGTCAATTCTGAGTGAGAGGGTTTTCAGATAAGATTAATGTTGAAGCAGTCTTTTACAAAATTAGAATTGAACATAATCATTTTTTAGTATAGAATTCCCTACATTTTTCTTAGTTAACGGACTTTCACTTGTTTTAGGTATGTCCCGCCAGAACAAGCCAAAGTGGTGGCATCAGTTCATGCATCTATTTCAGGGTCCTCTGCCAGTAGCACAAGCAGCACACCTGAGGTCAAACCACTGAAATCTCTTTTAGGGGATTCTGCACCAGCACTGCACTTAAATAAGGGCACACCTAGTCAGGTGAGTAGTCTTTAAATCTTTGTAGGGACTTCTACTTAAGGGGGATTGAGTATCAAGAATTTGAGAATTCTTTAATTCTTGTACGCCAGTATCATTATGTCCTCATGGTTTATAATACATTAAAAAGATTGTTGGTTAAGTGGTTGAAATGTGTATATTTTTGTTCTTTTTGCTGTTGCTGATGAGCTTGACTTCTCTGCAGCTTTCTGAAGGTATACAGGAATGTTGCTGTAGCTACCTGTCCTACAGTATACAATTAGTATAACATGCATCTTTGGTGACCATCACAGAACAGTATAGCTTCTGTGATGTACTTTATAGGAAGGGATTTCTTAAGCAGTAAAATTTCCCGACATGCCTGATTGTGAAGCATGTTTAACATTGAAACACAGGTGGGTTTGCATTATACCTTATTCTAAAAAAGTGTTTTCGTAAGTTGGCACCTAAAGTTTGTACTTCTGTACTTCATTGTAGTTGACAGAGCTATTCTATGACAGATCTGTTTCTGTGTGACGTTGCAACCTCTATATAAGAATGGTTCTGAGGGCATAGTACGATGGATTAAATCATACCCTTTTTAATAACACATACTAGGACTTCTGGATAAATTGCTCTGTTTACACAAAAAGTTTGAAGGAAAAAATGAAGAGAGGGTTTAGGTTAGCGTACAGTAACTCTTCCTGTGTAAATGTGTTTCAAGTTTGGTGAATTGAAGATAGTTTTATATTAAAATTTTGCAGATCTGACTTGGAAAATCTATAGATAATATGTGGTTTATAGTCCCCAGTTGTAGGTCGCTCTCAAGGGCAGCAGCAGGAAAAGAAGCAGTTTGACCTTTTGAGTGATCTTGGCTCTGACATCTTTGCTGCTCCAGCTCCTCAGTCAACAGCTACTGCCAATTTTGCTAACTTTGCACATTTCAACAGTCATGCAGGTAAGTGTTTTCTCCCAAAAGCTTTTGCCAGGGCTGTGTATGAAGCACCAAGACACATCCATTCTTTATTGAACTTACGTATATGTAAACATGTTCTGTTGAGGCTGTTTGGTTACTCATAACTTTTTTTCCCCCACCTATAACTGTTAACATATGTATAATAGGGAACCATATAACTGTGGTGCTTTTTAATCACAGAGGAGGTTTTATTTTATGTCAGATATTGACATGACCTCTTTCCACAGAAAAATGGGGAAGGCTTTAATGTACAATCCTTTTTACCCCTTTAATTTGAAAAATTACAGATATTCAAAAGTACCTAGATAATATAATCTTTAAGTCACTCATGGCTAATCTTACATATCATTCTACCCACTCACTTTTTATTGAAGCAAATTTTTGACATAGTATTAGTTTATCCTTAAATATTATGTATCTTTAAAACAGAAGGGTTTTTCTTTGTTAAACATAACCACAGTAGTATAGTCAATATTTGAATTTTCATTCCAAAAGTTTTTTCCACATATATATACATATCCATACAGACACACACACACATGCACGCATGCACACGCGTGTGCACGTACTCATACATATAGTTTGTTTGAATCAGATTTCAGATAAGGTCTATACATTACAATTGTGAAATATGTCTCTTTGGTCTTAGTCTATAGGTTCTTCCTCCATTGCTTTTTATCTCCTGTATAATTTTTTGTTAAAGAAACTAGGTTATTTGTCCTATAGAGCTTTCAGTAGTCTGAATATGTTGATTGTACTGCTGTGGTACCATTTAACAAGTTCCTCTCTTCTTTGTATTTCTTGTAAATTAGTTGTTGGATGTAGAGGCTTGATCAATTACAACTTCGTGTCTAGGGGGGTTGTGGATAGGGGACGTGCCTGCTGTAATACTTAGGGTTTAAGAGGCACATAATTTTGGATTGTCTTCTCTTTTTGTAATGTTAGCTGTTGATGCTCAGTGCCTGCGTTCACTATACAAAATGGTGATATTCTAAATTTATTCCATCATTTATCAGGTAAAATACTTACTTAAAAATCTTTGATTATCCTGAGGCCTGATTTGTATAGGAAAGTCAGAATACATGATTTATTTTTTTCAATCAGATATCAGAATAATGAGTTGATTTCCCAGCATTTTCAGTGGTGACTTTTTCCCCCTTTAGTATCATTATAACTTCATGGATTTAAACATTTGCTACATCTCAATTTGTTGTCATTCTTATTAGTGCTCAGATTATCCCATTTTTGGAATAGGAGCACCTTCAGAGTTGGTTCCTGAAGATGTAACTCTGTTTTGATAACTCTTGTAGTGTTTGAACAACCAGCACCCCACCCCATTCCCAGATTTAACATGTTTGTTAAAAGAATTTAATGCACTTCACCAGAAATTACAAATTATGGAGTTTTAGTTTGTTAAATATATAAACCTTGCAGGGTTACTTAGGTAATATTTAAAAATTTATTATTGAAATGTAGATTTAGTCATTTGTCTCTCCTTAATTGTAATGGCAACAGTCTAATGGACAGGGAAGTGGCATAATGTTGGGTAAACATGGACTTTGGAGTTGGGACGACCTGGGTTCAAATGCCGATTTTGTCATTTATTATCTGTACCTTGGCAAATTACTTAACGTTTCTAAATTTTCTATTCTATAAATTGGCTTTGATAACTTTCTAAGTGGTAGGTTCAGATGAGGTATTGCATTTACAGGGTTTAGCATCTAAATATTGTTTTTCTTCTCTCTTTTTCACATCCTCCACATATATGTATGTGTGTTTGTGTGTATTATATATTATACACATACACACTTATGTATGTGTATTTATATGTATACCTATGTGCATTTAACAAAAAAGATCATAGTTTTTTTTCTGTTTTAATCTTTGGATCTTAACTAAGATTCCCCCAATGGTTTAGATTCATTTCCTAACAGCTTGGTACTATTTTGAGTCTTTACAGTTACTTATTTATGCTTAAACAGTCTAAAAGCATACATTGTACTTATACTGGAAATATGTGTGGAAATGTTAAATACTGTATGGGTGATTCAGAGCATATCTGTCGGAGAAGTTTGCTGAGGGCTCCCAGTTTGTATCCTATGGTCTCTCTGTTTATCTTCCCCTCTCATGAGTATCTGTTTCTCATTGAAGAGGAAAGACAACTGTCAGCAAGACTCAGTCTCATTAACTTGGTGTCTTGAATTCCAAACTGAATTGATTCCTTTGTATTTTTTGAAATATTGTTTAAGAGACATCTTTACTATTTTGTAACATTCTGTTTAGTTTAGATTTTCTTTGTACAGAGATTACTCAAGGGTCCAGATATTAATTTTTGTATTATTGAATTTATTACAATTTAATTTTCAAAGTTGTGTTTTCTAAAGTTTCATTCTTTCACTTATAACTAATTGTTGAAGATAGTAAATAGATTCAGTACCTAGAAGTAAAAACTGGTACAAGTATAATACTACAAAGCCATTTCTTGCCATATCGAATAAGTATTTGATTAATGTGTTGGGGCTTGGTTGGAAAACACCAGGAAAATATAAATGTGATAAAAAATGGGCTTGACTAACCAAATAGTTTGTGTTGAACTGATTTTTTTTCCTTGATGGTGTTTGAAACATGTTAAATGTAGATTTCCCCCGTGATGTTCCAAATTTAAATTAAATGTATTAATAGACTGGGTATTATTATCTACTACCGATTCATATAAGCTATGAACTTATATGAGTTATGAGCTATAAACTAGCTTAGGGACCTAATTCCGATTTCTGCAAGGGACAGATGTATTTCGTTTGATGTTCTCAAATGCACAATTAAATTGTTAAAAAAAACATAGGAAGTTGCCTTTTGGAATACTGGTTGAGTATCCCTTACCTGAAATTCTTGGGACCAGAAGTATTTCAGATTTCAGATTTTTTTTTTTTAATTTTGGAATATTTGCATTATATATACTTTACCAGTTGATTATCCCAAATCTAGAAATCTGAAATGCTCCAGTGAGCATTTCCTTTGAGCATCATGTCGTTGCTCATAAAGTTTCTGATGTTGGAGCATTTCAGAATTTGGATTTGGAACGTTCAACCTGTATAACCAACTCTAAATTTGAGAACTTCCTCTACCATGTTCTCTATTCATTTAGTTTATAGTTACATTATCTAGATGTTACATATTTTGGCCTAGAACTTATGTCTTTTAGTGGAACTTTCTTTTTATTAGCCTAGTATTTCAAAACCCTTAAAGAATTTATTTCTGTTCACTCAGAAGTTACAGAATCACAGTGGTGGGTTTGTAAGTTGAAATCATCTAATGAGTACCCCCATTTTGTTGTTAGAAAACTAGGAGAGCGAGAACAATTGAAGGACTTGTCCAAGGTTATATAGTTACTTACGTCAGGATGGAATTTTCTGATTGCTGGTATTCTCAGCAATACTAAATGATAACCGTAGTACATTATTGTTTAATCTTGTATAGATATTCTAAAATTATTTCTCAAAAATTTCATTTTTTTCATTTGTCATTTATCCATTAGTATTTCTTCTATTATTTTTATTTTCTGAAAAGGAAATTTTTAGCATATAAAGAAGTTGCATTTTGTCATGTTAAGTAAAAACAGTGACAAATGATTACAAGGTATTCAGAAAATATAGCAGTTAACATTGTTAAGCAGTAAGCAGCCTTTTAATTTAGGTACTTCTGTGTGGTGTTTGAGAGATGGGGAAAACATGGTGTTTAAAAAAGGTTTTCAAGAGTAAAGTATGAGCAGCCATACGTAGAGCAGCACCCCATATTTCAGAGCACAAGAAGGGAAGTGGCACAGGTACCTCTTAAAAGGGGCACATTTTGTTTAGGTACATTTTCTCCCTTGCTATAATGACCTTTCAGATATATACAAAACAGTAATTACATAAAATGCCCCACATTTTCCTGGTTTTCTTCCTAGGATGATGTTTAATATGTTCCTTTGTTAGTGGAAGAATTTTTTGTTTGTAACTTTTTCCTGATTTTCTTTGTAAAATAATGTTAAATGTGTTGCTTTGTTAGTAGAAAAATTTTTTGTCTAGTAACTTTTTCCTTTTTTTTGATCTAGTAACTTTTTTTGGTTTCTTCACAAGTAGAATACGTGTTCATTGCAAAAGCATGGCAACCTCAGACAAACACAAAAATGATGCTGATCTGAAATCCTATTAGAGTTAACTAAAATGCAAATTTTCTGTGCACACAGTACCATTATTTAGTTTAACAAAATTGGCACATGGAAGTGTATCTGGAATTTATTAACTTGTTTATCTTATTTACTTTGATGTAAACATTTTTGTATAGGATTAAATATTCTTTTACATGATTTTTTAATGGCTGCATATATATTCCATCATATGATGTTCCCTAATGTATTTAAATGATCCCTTATTAATGGTCATTTTAGTTTCTGATTTTCTCATTTATTGTATAAAACACATTGTCTAGCTTTTACATACAGCCATAGTCATTTACAAGATTATTTCTTTACTAAAACTTCCTGGAAGTAGAATTGCCTGCAAAGAATTTGCAGTGGTTATCTTTTACTGTGTCCCTGACTTTAACCTTTCTCTACCCACTGGACATGCTTTTCATTCTTGGCACTTAACCTTCCCTTTCCCGCATACCAGCTATTTCTTATTCTCATCATATCTTCTATATAATTCTTAGCTAGCATCTGGTTTGACCTATTAAAAAAAACTTATGAATTGTTTTATTTGTTTACATAGTTAAAGTTTAGGGAAGTCTAGAATTTTGCTCTTAGGTTGAAGACCAGTTGGGAAATGCAACTTGCTTTTTTTCTTTTTTTCCCCTCTGAGTATGAGGTACAATTGTTATAATTTCTACTAGCTTTCTTTGTTTCTTAAATTTTAATATGAGTTTAAAATGACAGGCTTCTAATAGAATGTGAATATCCTCAGTTTATTTGGTGATCACATCCTTGTTAAACATTCAGGTTTTTTTTTCCATTTTTATGTGACCATAGTGAGACATATTTGGAAACTTTAAAAAAAAGAGTATTTAATTTGTGTAATCAAACCATCTTTGTACTGTTATTTTAGATACTTAGCTTTTTAGATTCACATAGCTGATTACCATTTGAAATCAATGATTTTTTTCAGAATGTATTGTACATCTTTGCTTTAGTGTAATGCATGTATTTAGTGCTATGAATTCAGTTTCCTTTGTTAATAGAGTCACTTTTACAGTACTATTCTTGAGGTCATTCACAGGGTATTGTATATAAATTTATCATTGTACAAAGTGTTTTTGGAAATTTCTGTACACTCTTTAGTAAATTACTTATAATTGGCTTAAATGCTGGTAGGATTTAAAATCTACTTTCTAAATGAATTCTCTATAAAGTGAAATTTTGATACATAGAAACTTTTCATAAAATTCTTAAATTCATTTGTCATGTATTTTCATTTATAGTTTTCATATTCATTAACATATGTTGTTCCTTACCATTTACAGCTCAGAATTCTGCAAATGCAGATTTTGCAAACTTTGATGCATTTGGACAGTCTAGTGGTTCGAGTAATTTTGGAGGTTTCCCCACAGCAAGTCACTCTTCTTTTCAGCCCCAAACTACAGGTAGAACTTCTCTAGTATGGTGCTTAAATGTTTACTTTAAAAAACAAAACACTCTAGTTATAATTTTGAAAGATTACTCTAAACTTAAATTCTACAATTATCTGATTTTAAAATAGTTCTGTCTTCCAAAGCTCTGGGGAAACCTGAACTCTTTATATTTTTCTATGTTCATTTGTTTTTCTGTACTCTTTGGTATGTTGTCTAATTGACAATATCCATTCCCCTCCTTTTCCTGCACATGAATCTTTTTTAAAACTCCCATGTCCAGGGCCATTAAAGTACTAAAAGTTTTTTTAGGTTCGTGGAACACATTGATTTAGGTTGACATTATACCTCTGAATAAAGGAAGCTGATTGACTGCTTCCATAGAACTAAAAATGTAAATAATTTTGAGGGCAACAAGCTTGGGAAGTTTTTTAAAATGTTATTAGTCAAGAGTAGATTATTTAATGACTTTAACCAAACTTGGAAATAGCTTTCTGTGCAGGAATTGGTCTTTAAACATCGAATACTCTCATAAACTGTACTGTTTTCAGAAACTCATTAAATCTTTATTTACATCTTTGGCTGATTACTTTTCTTTCAACTTTTAACTCTGTGTATTGTCTTAAAGCTTTTTCTTTCAATTTTCTTTTCTTTTTTTCTTTAAAATTCATCATTTACATAATTTCTGGCTGTCCAGCATTTAGAATGCTTTCATCTAGCAGCAGTTTTGGTGAATTTACTTCAGCTTTTCCTCTCCAGGCTACTCACAGTAAGTTCTGTTGTCAAGTAGGCATCTTTCACTACTTTGTATGTTTTTGCTATATTTCATTGGTTTTTCCAATTATAGATTGTTAATATTTCTTTAATGATAACCCTTCATAAACTCTTACTTTTACCCTCCCTTTTCTATTATTAAACTCAAGAGTTAGAGAACATAATAGTGTATAATAAAAGTTAGTTGGTTTAATAATTTGAAATAAAAATTCTTTATAGACATGTTGAAAGTTTAGTATGTACTTTGTTCACCAGCTACTTGTAACAGATCACACTTTTAAAAATACAATCATATATTACTAGCTTTAATTGAAAACAACCAGTTTTATTCCTGAAAGAGATTTTATCAGTATATACTTGTTTTAGAATGTCTAAAAAACTGATTGATAGAAAATGTTTGTGTTTTTTTTAAAATAGGTGTGTGTCCATTCTGTGTTTAAAATATCTTTAAGTTTCTTTGCTATCACTTAAATATATAACTGTCTGGAAACAGAGACAGGTTGTACATAACTATTTTGATTGCTGAAACCAAGGCTTAGAAATAATAGTATCTCAAAAGTGCAGGATCCATTGGTTTTAGTCTTTTGATAGAACTTTAGGGAAACCTCTAGAATAAGAGCAGACTTCAGAGATTTAGCAGGATATGTACCACAGTGATCCTTAGGTGAATTGTACTTTATAAGTCAAAAATTGCTATCATGTATTATGTACTATAATTTTTATACCTGTGTGGTAGGTAGGGCATGATTTTACTGTGGACATCATGGTATTGTATGCACATTAAATTGTTATGTGGAATTAAGTAATAGCTCTTCAAATAAAGTAAGTCTGAATCTCAAGAACCATCTTTTAAGAAATTGTGGATCAAAATAATACACCATAAATATTGTTGATCCCTACTCCTGGGATTTGCTTAAACCATGTTGCTGTGAAACTACAAAAGCTTGAATCCTCCAAGTAGGATGCTTCATATCTTGTTTGCAGTCTGTTTAAGGAAAATTAATACAAAGTCATAGTATATAGCTGGATGTTTTATAAAGTAACTGAATCTCAAACCAGGTAGTATGGAGGTTCTCCCCCCCAGAGGACATTCCTAACTATATGGTAAATAATAAACATAGAAACCTGTTATCTTACATGTTGCCAAGGCCTTTGAAAATCGTCACATGTGTAAATTGAATGCCATTTGCCAGTCATTGATTTTAAGGATGTAGGATTGCTTATAGGACACTTAATTTAGGAAAAAAGGATTCTATAGTCTACTAAAGGGTATTGGGAAAAGTTTAAAAATTTCAAGTGTTGTGTTTATTTTGTTGCAGGTGGAAGTGCTGGATCAGTAAATGCTAATTTTGCTCATTTTGATAACTTCCCCAAATCCTCCAGTGCTGATTTTGGAACCTTCAATACTTCCCAGAGTCATCAAACAGCATCAGCTGTTAGTAAAGTTTCAACAAACAAAGCTGGTTTACAGACAGCAGACAAATATGCGGCACTTGCTAATTTAGACAATATCTTCAGTGCTGGGCAAGGTATTAAGCTTTAATCAAAACAAATACAAATTTTTATATTAAACAGTGCTCTAAATTTGCTTGTATTTATTAAAATCTGAGGATGTTATGCTTTTCTCAGTTGTTATATAGAAATTTTGTCCACAACTAACATTTCGAGTAAGATGTTTACTTGGCACATTTTGGACCTGCAAAACTGAAGATGTAGAAAGTAATTTGTAAACTTTTAGTTTTAAAAGAAAACAATTTAGAAAAAATTTTATTTTGTTTTAGAAAGCATGCTTTACTACTCTGGCTATAAAGGGCCAAGAAATCTCATTAACAGAGCTGACTGCTGGAGGGTTATTTGGTGGTTTCTATAGTGTACTAATGTTGAGCTATTTTTGTTAACATCTTGGTGTTTGTTTGTTTGTTTTTTAAATCTAAGATTTTTACAGTATATTTTTATGCCCAATTTTGGTCTTAAGGCCAGTAGCCTCTAAAAATGCCTGTTGAAGTGGTGAACAGCGGGGCTCTGGTGCTAGACTGGATTCTGCATTCTGATTTCTGGGCCTGTTTTTCTTCTCTCCAAAATGAGGATGATGATAGCATTGAACTCATGGAGTTGTGTTCTATACATTATTGCATGTAAGGCATTTAGAACAGTGCCCAGCACATAGTAAGTGCTCAGTAAATGTTTCTTATTACTATCTCTAATTTTTTTCATGGAGAACCTTGGAAAAATGATACTTTTAATATGTTGTTCACATTAAGTTCAGCACTTCATGACTTTCTGTGTTCATTTGAATGAGGTCCACCTGTCTTGGAGATGTTAATGTAGCACTTTGGTAATTTCTTCTTTATATATAATCTAGACATGTTGGTACAGAATCTTAGTTTTTGTTATGGAAACAGTATTGTCTTTACCACAGTGGTATGTATAGCAACTAATCTTGTCCAGTATTGTCTAGATTATTAGATTAAGACTCTAGAATCTTGTCCATTTATTCGCTTAGCTCCAAACCAGTCTTTAAGTTTACCTGTGTTTCATGGCAAATGTGGTTGATAAATTGAAAGTGTAACTTAAAATTTTTAGTGTAATTTGGTTCTGTTTATTCCCAGGTGGTGATCAGGGGAGTGGCTTTGGGACCACAGGTAAAGCTCCTGTTGGTTCTGTGGCTTCAGTTCCCAGTCAGTCAAGTGTATCTTCAGACAAGTACGCAGCCCTGGCGGAACTAGACAGCGTTTTCAGTTCTGCTGCCACCTCCAGTAATGCATATACTTCCACTAGTAATGCTAGCAGGTACCTCGTCTTAGCCAGCATTTCTGCTTTGTGTTTTATCTTTTTTTTTTCCACTCTAAATAATAATATGGTTAAATAATGACTATTTGGGGGCATAATTTAAACATTTTTGAATATTTTTGTAAATTTGAGGAAATTTCTAATTAAAATATAATCTTTGAATAATTACCATAATTTTATCTTTTCATTGAATCAGTTTTTATTACTTTTCATTCTTGAACATTATAATGTTTTTAGGAATATGTACACATCTCAAATGAGCAGTTACATACAGATTGTACTAAGTAGAGAAGCCATTTAGCAGTCTAATTATATACTTTCAAGATACAGTTTTCAGTCACGAAGACTAAACAATGAAAGTGCCATGTTGTAGCCTTAGTTATAAATACACATTTTTAGAAATGTTTGCACCCAAGCCCAGCATCAGTTCTATATCTCTTCAGTGTCATACTCGTATTTATAAATAGGCACTTCTGCTAGTATGTTCAAATATATCTGTTATAAAGGAATTCTTGGCAGTAGGAAGTCTAACACGTTTTAAGGACATTACACTTTTAAAAAACTCTTCTAGTCTTAACTTTATTTAACAGTTAAAGAAACAGACTCAGAAGTACAGGTGATTTACCTGTACAATGTCTTACTCTTCTCTTTTGTTTCCCATTCCTGTGGATTGTATCTGCTTCTTTCTTTGTTATCCTAGTAGCTTATTTTCCTTTAGCACCTTTTCTGGAGAGAAATGTTAGGATTGTAACACTAGCTACTTGGGCTCTCTGATAATACATTTTCTATGTGCCGGATGGGAAAAATTGAATCCAAAGAATAAAATTTGGGGTGGTTTATATATTTTTTGCTTTATTAGTATTATCTACATTAGATGTGTAATAGTGGACTATGGCAAAGTGGCCAAAAACTCTGGAAACATTGACAAGTTGTAGATAACAAATGATTTATTGATATTACATTACAATATATCAGTGGTTTGCAAAGTGTGATCCATGGGGTACCTGAGAACCTTTCAGGGGGGTCTGTTAGGTTAAAACTTTTTTCATAATCTAAGATTATTTACATTTTCATTAATTGACATTTGTATTGATGATATAAAAACAATGGCATGTAGAACTTGCTGGTGCCTTAGCATGAATGAAGGTAGTGGCACCAAACTGTACTGGTAGTCTTCTGATAGTCATTATATTCTTCATAAGGACACATTCAGCTTTACTGACGAATATTCTTGATTCAGTTTTTCTTATGAATATTGTTGATGGAGCAGTAACAGTTTTTAATTTTATTAAATCTTTACCCTTAAATACGTCTTCTTAATTTTCTGTGTGTTGATATTGATGCTGTGATACATGATGTGTTTGGTATTACCTATTTCCACATTTTATGGCTACCCTGTAGATAGAGCACCCCCCCTTTTTTTAAAATATGAACTTTTTCAATATTTGTTTTCAGCAGTGTTTTTGGAACAGTGCCAGTGGGTGCTTCTGCACAGACACAGCCTGCATCTTCAAATGTGCCTGCTCCATTTGGAGGTATGTGCTTCTGGTATAAATACTGGTTTTTATACAGAACCCAAATATATATCATATAGCATTTTTAGGGATACCAGAAGATAGTCAGTCAAAGCAATGATATATTATTAGAAAGCTTGAATTTTCTATCTTGATAAATATAGTGAACAAATATTTTGAATCTTGAATACAAGATGTACTAGGATTTTATAGTATATTTTATAATTTTTTAAAGCTACGCCTTCCACAAATCCATTTGTTGCTGCTGCTGGTCCTTCTGTGGCATCTTCTACAAATCCATTTCAGACCAATGCCAGAGGAGCAACAGGTAAGAAAAAAAGACAGATTATGGAACAGTAAGTTTTGGGGAAGGTATTTATCGTAAAAAGCACCATGTGAAGAACACCAGAAAATGTGGTCTCTTCCTTACTGAAGGGTATGGCAAATGGATAGAAGAGTTTTTCCGTAAAGGACAAGTTTATGGAAAGTTTATGGAGAGCTGAAAGTTTATAAAATCCTGGAATTAACAGTTGAGAAGGACCTTAGAAATTAACTAGAGTCTACCCTTCCCAGTCAAAGCTTTCATTTTTCAGGTAGGGAAGCCCAACGTGGAGATGAGACTTCTTAGAACTACATAGACACTTCATGACAGAGATAGGACCTGAACACAGTAATTTTTATTTATTTAGTGGTCTGGTTTCAAAATTATTGGCTATAACTCATTCAGTCTTAATAGAACAATTTTATGAGAAGTTTTTGTTTTTTCATGAGATTGTATCAGATGAATTTGTTTGTTCCATGAATTCTTAATAAATAGGTCTTTGTAGTGCATATTTTTTCAAGTTGTTAACATTTTTTAAATTGTGGGAACCTGATGCAATTTTGGGTATGATATTGAATGTTTTCTCTTTTGATAATTTTTTTCCCTAATTCTCTTTACCCTCCCCTCCCATTGATTAATATTGTAAACCAGGCACATCTTTCTCATATTGTACTTTGATTTTGTCTTATTAACCTGAACACCAGAGCTATTTGCCATCACCTGGGGATGTCAACTAGTGCATGTGATATGGCTGTGTATATGTTACATCTAGAGTTTATAAGCTTTTTTGGTATGTATAACACTGAAGTTTAAACTCCACTTATAGCAAACGTTGATATGAAATCTTGAGAGAGTGGTACTTCTATGTAACATTACAATTAAACTATTAAGAATTAGTAATTATTAGTAAATAGTTTTATCATTGATAAGATTAAAAATTATAATTAGGAATTTGAACTGTACTATTTTCCTTTTCACATAATTGTCTTTAGTCATAATTTGTTGGTATCTAGTAATAAGTGTTTAATAAAGTATTTGAATTTCACACCAAATTTAACTTTTTAAAAATGGTTTGTTTTAATTCAAGTGTACCTAATCAATGATTGTTTTAAATTTCCATTTGTACTGTTTCTTCATCAGATGTGATCCATGCAACATTTCTATTTCTTAGTATATTATTTTGACTTAGTGGAATGAATTTGTAAAATATATCATGATACAACAGGTTTTGTATATTGTCTCATTTAATCCTCAGCTCTCATCAAATATATGTCTAAATCACTGTGTGACAGCTGAGGCTCAGAAAAGTTAAGTGGACATGTTTTGACTATAGCCATCCAAACTTGTGTTCAAATTCTGATTCATTTTTTACTTGCTGGGTGACCCTAAGAAAGCTTTTTGTCTTTTATTTTAATGAATAGGGTAAGGATGATGGTGGTGGGGGTGGTGGTGTAACATTTGATGAGTGGTAAAGTTATTTGCTTGCAAGATACTGTTGAGATGTTTATAGTTATAACCCCATTTAACAACTAAGGAATGGAAATTCAAATTGTACCTTGACTGAGGTTTATTGTGTGGACCTAATTTCTCTGAGCCTGTTGTTCTTATCTATAGAATTTGAAAAATAATCTTTTGGTGGCAGGATTGTTGTGAAATTTGATGATGCAAATCATTGTGTGGTCTTTACATTACAATATGTACTCAGTAAATTGAACCTATTATTTTCCTCTCATGACTACCTCTAAGTTGGTTCTGTCATTAGATTTAAGGGCTTTTTTTGCTTATTTTATTTAGAGTATGGAAGTCTTTTAAAAGTTAAGGTTCTATATAGGATATAACATAAGTGTATAATATGTGCTCAACTCATATAAAATTTTAGCAAAGTTTATTCAAAAGATAAATCTATGTCCACTTATTCTTTAGGATTTTTTTTGTTGTCCTCAAATATGCTTATATTGCAGAATTACATGTTAAGTTAGCCTTTGAAAGGGGTATTGCATAATAGTTCTGTGTGAAATTTGAAAGTTTTTGTTGTTATATTTTATTCTTAAAATACATATTTAAATAATCATTTTTTTCCTGGATTTATTAAACTTTGCAGCTTTAACTTTTTTTTTTTTTTTTTAACCATATTACATAGGATCCTTCATTAGGAGATTAGCCTGTATGGCCTAAGACCTTTTTAATTTTCAAACTCTATGATATTTAGCATTCTTTTTTGCCCCCCTCCCTCTCATGTCCTTAAATATAATTAATGGAAGTAAAACAATTTTCAATTTATTAGGAAATGTTCTTACAACTCTTAAGTCTCTCCTATGTTACTGAGTGAATAGCCTTTATTTGCTAGCATTTAGTTTAATGAATGAATGGTTTTAGATTTATTTTTTTCCCAAGGAGATAAACTTATAAAATACAGAGTTGAAAGATTTCATAGATAGAATCTAGCCCCTACATCCTTGTTTTCTTACCTAGGTGGAAACTGATTTGCAAAGATGTTAATAGATTTGCCTGAGGGTTCAAAATTAAGTAATGGCTGATCTGACCTAAGTACCCAGAACACTTCTAAACTAGTACTATTTCCATTCCAGTACAATTACCTCTAAATTTATAATTTAAATTTATATTGATGAAACATACACAAATTAGCATTATATACTATTCCTTGTTTATGTCTAAATATTCAGTAGGCTCACCTCACCTGTGTAATATACTCTGGAAATCAGGATTGGTACAAAAAAAAGAATGGGGATAGGTGAGCAAAACCAAAGGAAAAAAATTAAATAGAAAGTTACATTGGGCTATGTAGGATATATTTTGTTTATAGAATTGTTGAATTACTCTGCCTGTGCTCCTCACTCTCAATTTATTCTTCATATTTAGATATGTCTAACATTTAATAATCTGCAGTTGGTACTTTTAGCAGCCAAAAGTGAAAATTGTCAACTTGGCAATAAAAAAAGAGACAGGATAGTTTTAAAAATTAACACAATGAAAAATTAAACTTCATAGCAGTCTGGAGAAAATATTTGCAAATCATGTATTTGATAAGGGACTTGTATTCAGAATATATAAACGACTCTTACAACTCAATAATAAAAAGGCAGCTCAATTAAAAAATGGGCAAAAGATTTGGATAGACATTTCTCCAAGAAGGGATACAGATGGTCAATAAAAGATAGACAATAACAAGCATTAGTGAGGAGGTAGAGAAGTTAGAAACCTCACAGATATTGCTTGTGGAGATGTAAAATGGGACAACCCCTTTGGCAAGCAATTTGGTAGCTTCTCAGAAAGGTCAGTCTAGAGTTACCATATGACCTACCAGTTCCACTATTAGGAACGTACCCAAGAGGAATGAAAACACACTTCCACACAAAAACTTGGACACAAATATTCATAGCAGCATTATTCATAATAGCCAAAAAGTAGAAACAACCCAAATGTCCATCAACTGATGAAACCAAATGCTCCATAGCCATACAATATTATTAAATAATAAAAAGTAATAAAGTATTGATACATGCTACAACACGGATGGACCTTGAAAACATGCTAAGTAAAAGAAGCTAGTCACAAAAGGCCACATATTTATGGTTTTCTTTGTATGAAAGGTCTAGAATAGGCAAATGTATAGAGAAAAAGTAGATTGGTGGTTGCCAGGGGCTGGGGTGGTGGTAGTGGTGGGGCAGCATGGGGAGTGACAGCTGATAGGTATGGATTGCTTTTGGGAATGGTGTTGAAAATATTCTAAAATTAGATTGTGATGATGGTGGTACAGCCCTGTGAATATACTTTAAAAAATGAATTCTATACTTTAAATGGATGAATTGTGTGGTATGTGAATTATATCAAAAGGATATTGAGGTCTAAAAAAATTTTATAGCAGTCCGTGACCAGATCTTGGGTGGCATCTTCATTGCACAGTGAAGTACAATGGTTAATATTGGCTAATATTCACTATTGACTTAAAGTCAGTTTTTGCCAGTGTACTTTATGGACTATGTCTCCAGGCGTGTGTTAGAGATATTAGCAATATTCCATGAAAAAGGATTCTGTGTCGAAATAGAAATGGTAAATGCTGGGACAAACACAATTTAACCAATAATAATACAAGACTTCTCAGATCCTTTAAAGTGCTCTGAGAAAGGAGATAAATGTAAAATCATTAAACTTATCATAGAACTCTTCCCCCTCAATTAACATTTTCTTAAATTCAGAACACAGTGACATCTTTTTAAGTTAGCAAGAAAAATACATTCATTGAATGTTTACTATGTAGCACTTTAATTCATTGTTATATTAAATCCTCACAGCAGCTTTGTGAAGTAGATACTGTTTGTTATCCCTGTCATTCCATCCCCTATTTGCAAATGCAGAAACTGAGGCTTATAGACATTAAGTAACATCGTGCAGCTAGAAAGTGACAGAACCAACACTCAGAACCACTCAATCTCTTAATTACTCTGTTTCCCAAATGTATGCTTCTTTAAAAAGTGTTCTAATTTATAGGGCATGGAAATATATTTTAGAAATAATACCATTTCCGATCATTAAAACAAAAAAGGGTTCTAGTATTTAACAGCCTGTTTACTTTCTGTTAACTTCATATACTTGTGTGTAGCCTCTCTACCCTCAAACATGCCAGGTAAGATCTGCACAAAATGCATTTTTCTTTCTTTTTTTCAGCCATTATATTTAGAGCTGAAAATACTGCTCACCTTTCTAATGATCTAGTATATTTAATAATTTTCCCTTTATACTAAATTAGTTCACTTGAGTTATCTTTAGTTCTAGTTAATGTACTGACTTGTAAATAAAAAAAAAAAAAACCATCAACTGTTCAGGTGCTCTCTCCCAAGACTTGAAGTTTTAATACTAAATATGGATGCTGATAATTTTAGATGATCCTATGCATAGCAGTTTTGGGTGTAGCTCATGATGCCTGTAAAGCCTTTTTTATGAATATAGTTGTGTCTTCACATAAAAAAAAGTCAGTGCATATTTTAAAAAATGGATTTCATCAGTGTTTCTTCATTTGTTATTTAATATTCTAAACTCCCATTTATTTCGAACGGTGTAAATTTATGTCATGAATATGAAATAAAAAGGCTCATGTTGTGAATGTTTTTATTATGTATTTATACGCTACCTGCTTGGCAAGAGTACATTCTAATTTTAGAACTTTTTAATGAAACAAATTTACTTTTATTTTAATAATAGTTATCCATAAATTAATTGACATTGGTCTCTTTATGGCTTTCCATAAGGCCTTTCTGGAGCAATGCATTCTCAAGTGTTTCCTCACGCTCATTTTGGTAGGTGGCCACAACTAATATCTAGATTTGTGTGGCAATTTGTCTACCCGCTTGTGGAAGCTTCTGCTACTGTTCTGGATCCCTGCATGTGGAATTAAGTTTTTTCCATGTTTTCAAATGGAGTGGGCATGGATGTGTGGCATTGGGTAAATTACATTGTATTTAAAATTACATGGAAATCTTTTGTAGTGATTTATGTGTTAATGCCGTAAAGCATTATTGCTTACCTCCATGGTCACATTAGAATGTTAGTAGCTGTTTTGGTTCTTTGGTTCTTTTTCTTGAGTTTGAATTCATAGTTCTTTGATGCCTTTTTGATGTACCAAACCATTTTACCACATTATTCCATGGAGTTTGGTTTTGCTTAACTGTATCCAAGTTTTGCTTTTTAGTGCTTTCTTAAAATGATTTGTCAAAGTTGTGTCAGTGCATTGTCATCTGTTATGAAACCCTCCTGTTTCCCTTGCAGTGTGCTTATTCTTTAATTCACTTGCTTCCCAGTGGCCTGTTTTTCCTTTTTTCCTCATCAATAATATAAAAATAATTTTAAAAAATGTGATATTCTAATTACTTTTGTTGAGCAAAATTGCATTGTTTTATAAACATTAAGACTACGAGGATTACTTTGGACAACATCTATAAATTGTTTTTCAGTTTTTGAAAATTAAGAGACATAATTCTATGTAAGATTTTTAGTATTTAATTTCTATACCTTAAATCAGTGAACAAATTGGTAAATTTTTTTAAATCGGGAAATTCAGTGAATTATGGTTTTTTGATAGCATAATGCTAAAAATGTTTTATTATGTAATTGGTAGTAGTCTATATTTAAACCAACATTATTGACTCTTATTTCACTGAGACCTTTCCTAGAACATATGGTTGGAAGGTTCTGTTTTTAATATTCACTAGCAATAAATAATGTACTGTTCTGCTGCATGTGTTTCCTTAATGCATATTAGTTCATAAGTGTTTAGTAAATGGGCGAATGATGGCAGCATACTACATATATGTTTCGCAGTGGTTCACACACAGATTTCCCCCAGCATGGTAATGCTCTGTCCACCGGGTATTAGCAGCCAGACATGGCAGCCAAGGAGGAGTACAGTAGTACTGAACATTGTGTCCATTTATCCTGCATTCTTTGTCTCGTATAAGAATGCTCATTCACTCTTTTCTAATATTTGTGCATTTTGCACTAATTTCTATACATCAGCAGTCCTAACCTTCTGTCAACCTTCTTCCAAAGCTGTCTTCATTTACATCTTTCAGAAAAGGGTGGGAATCCATATATTTCTTTTAAAATTGATTTAATGGGAACTTAACCTGTCCTTTTAATTGTGTTAGTGTTTTTAGTAGACTCAGCTGCTCTCTCTCTCCTCCCCCCGCTCCTCCCCCCTCCCCTCCCCCCCATCCCTCTCTCTCCTCCTCCCTCTCTCCCCCTCTCTCCCACTTCCTTCATCCCTCTTGCCCTCCCTGTCCTCCCTCCCACCACCACCACCTCGTTTTTTGGCTCTAGTTACAAAGCTTCGTAAGTTTTGAGTGGTCTGCCTCTAACCTTTGTGTTTTATGAAGTCCTGTTATTTTTAGTGAACTATTTTGCAGAGGTTTTTAAACTGTGATATATTACATCACAGCAGATACTTTAGTAGATAAAATTAAAATTTTGACTGTTATTTACTGTATATAGCAAAACAAAACTAAAAACAAAAATGTATACTAGTATACATATGAATTAAAAAATGACGGGCTTTAAAAAGCAGACTACTGTTTAGACTTAAACTTTATGTAATTATTCTGAGAAATTTTCTTGGGTTTCAAATGACAGCATTTAATAGTTTCATTCTGGCCATTGGATTTTAGGAGAACAAGATTTCGTAGGTTAAGTTAAACTCTGTAGTGCTAAAACTCATTACTAACTTTGTTGGGGTTTTGGAATTTAAAATGCCTTTAATGTACATCTTAATATTTTTCAAGGTAAATGATGTCTATTCTACAATGTTGATATGAGAAACAAAACATACTCTTGCACATAACTCATCAGCCCTTCTTTTCTCCTGTCAGCGGCAACCTTTGGCACTGCATCCATGAGCATGCCCGCAGGGTTCGGCACTCCTGCTCCCTATAGTCTTCCCACCAGCTTTAGTGGCAGCTTCCAGCAGCCTGCCTTCCCGGCGCAAGGAGCTTTCCCTCAACAGACAGCTTTTTCTCAACAGCCCAATGGTAAGATCTAACATTTGACTGGCAGTAAGTCCCCTATGGGAGTCCTTTATGTATCATAATGTTATGTGCTTGGGCACAAAGACTCTGCTAAAGAATTCTGTAGTATTATCTACTGAGTGTTTACTGCACAAAAATAGAAGCTTTTAGTGATTTGGGCCTCAGGTAACTGAGTGATTTTGTAAATTGTGACCAGATGACAGATTTAGGAGACATCAGTGACATCTAACGAGTAATGCTTTGTTCTCAGAATTCCTATTGTCGTCGTCTTTTTCATTTGTCTTATGTGTTCTAGTACGCCTCTTGATTTTAAAAGACTTTGTAGACCTAGTGTGTTGGGGGTTTTTCTTTCATCACAAAAATGTTGCTTGTGTCCTTTTTTTATGTAAGGATTTGTGTGTTGTGTGTGTAAAATAGACTAATTTTCTAAATGTTTAACTGTACTATAGTTGGAGTTTATTACTTGTTTTTAGGAAGAGGTGAGAAGATTCACTTGACCATTTTTTTAACTTATTTCTCTCACTACTTAAAATTTGAAGTCCATAGATTTGAAGATTATTCTTGAATTACAACTACGTGTTTCCTTTTTTAAAGTCAGTGGTTATTTAAAAATTTGTAAGCATGGTCCACGGAAGAGCCATAAATAATAAAATATTTCTTGAGACACATTGTGATGTTCACATAGATATCATTGTGTTGTCTGCATAGCCCCTCCCAAATAGTCAAAAGCTCATTTATTAATTAAATCCTGTGAATGTCAGTGATTTACACTGTTGAGACGAGTTGGAATTAACCATTTCTGAAGAGCTGAATGAAAGCTCTTTTAAGACACGCCACAGGAAGATAGTTTGTGATATCTGAAAGAGTATGAGACCTAACAATTTAACCACAATATTTTATTTTTGCTGCTCTGGTAGGAATTTCTCTGAAAGTTATTATTAGGCTTTATAAGTATCAGATTGTCTCTTGATTTCTGTTTTTAACAAGGTGCAGGTTTTGCAGCATTTGGACAAACAAAGCCAATGGTAACCCCTTTTGGTCAAGTTGCAGCCGCTGGAGTATCTAGTAATCCTTTTATGGTAAGTGAAACTCAATTTTAAGCACTTTATAACTTGTTGTGTCTTATTTTCACATTAGGAAAATAGACTCTAATAGTATTCACATCCTACCAGGGTAGGTAGGATGTGAATTCTATTAGATGCTATTTGGTATTCTTTTTTTTTTTGAAATTTTTTAGCATTTTTTAACTTCTTTCTTATAGCCACTAGATGACCAGGGATATTTAGTATTTTATTGATATGACATCATAAGATTACACAAATTGAGATGGAGCCAGCGCATGATCCTTTTCTGACTTTTTAAAAGAAAAAAAATTGGTCAGTTGCAAATCAAAGCATTGACAGTAAATAAGCTATTTTATAATATAAAACATACCTGCTTTCTTGTCAAAATAATACTTTATGAGAGGTCTTAGGAATTAGTGAACAGTGTGAAAGGGAGTCTTAGAGTCAGAGGTTTTGTTTGAATCACAAGTGCTTTTCTTTTTAGGGCTAAGTCCCTTCTTAGAATCTATTACAAGAATTGTATGAAATAATGGATATAACAGACATAGCACAATGCCTGACACAAAATAGTTTTATTATAGTATGTTGTCAATAACAATGATGAATAAATATTATTGCCAATAATAATAAAATAATTCTTAGTCTAAATAAAGTTTAATTAAATAAGATTAGATTACATACAGGTTAATATTTTGTATTTTGCACACACAGTACTTTTGTCTGTTTATTTATTTTGTCTTATATTTTCCTTTAGACTGGTGCACCAACAGGACAATTTCCAACAGGAAGCTCATCAACCAATCCTTTCTTATAGCCTTATATAGACACTTTACTGGAACGAACTTTTATGTGGTCACATTACATCTCTCCACCTCTTGCACTGTTGTCTTGTTTCACTGATCTTAGCTTTAAACACAAGAGAAGTCTTTAAAAAGCCTGCATTGTGTATTAAACACCAGGTAATATGTGCAAAACGGAGGGCTCCAGTAACAAGTTTTAACCTGTGAATTGGCAGAAAAAGGTAACGGTATCATGTATATTAAAAATTGGCTAATATTAAGTTATTGCAGATACCACATTCATTATGCTGCAGTACTGTACATATTTTTCTTAGAAATTAGCTATTTGTGCATATCAGTATTTGTAACTTTAACACATTGTTATGTGAGAAATGTTACTGGGAAAATAGATCAGCCACTTTTAAGGTGCTGTCGTATATCTTGGAATGAATGACCCAAAATCATTTTAACCATTGCTACTGGAAAGTTACAAAGTCAGAATTGGAAGATTTTATTCATTCTTGAAGTTTTCCTTTCTAAAGAGCTCTTCTATTTATACATGCCTAAATTCTTTAAAAATGTAGAGGGATACCTGTCTGCATAATAAAGCTGATCATGTTTTGCTACGGTTTGCAGGTGAAAAAAATAAATATTAGAAAATATGCTATTGTTTTTGTGTTCTTGCTGCAATGCCTTTACCAAAGTGGCCTTAAATATGAGTAGTGAATTGAGAACATCTTGAATTCTTAAAAGATTTCTAGTGACTAACTTTTTATTAAAAGGCCATGTAGAAAATTTGTTAAAACTACTTTGACTGCTATATTCAGGAATATGTCAATGGTAAAGCATTTAAATGTAGCTTGTCAGATTTACCGTAATCCTTCTAATTTCTTTGCAACTTCTTAATATTGGGAAATTTGTATATATAAAGAATTTGCATGTATGTGTATTTACAAATTTTTCTAAGTATCTTGAATTCTCAGACTGCAAAAGGCCTATTTTAACTATTGATTTTTTTAAAAAAATTGTCTTTGAATGTATTGGAAGTAGACATGCATTAACTGTGACATGATTGCACCTCAGTTTTTTTTCTTTTTTGGACAAACTGATACAATCTATACGACATATGTTTATGTTTGTTTTGGGGGAGAGAGAAACTGGAACCCAGTGTTACCTTGAAGTCATGGAATATTTTGTTTAAAAAGGCAAAGTTACTAAGTTCAGTTATATCTTTTTGTTAATATTCAAATGAACTTGTTTAAATATTTATGTATAAGTAATGCCTCATTCATCCAGAGATAATCTGGCAGTCTCATCAAAACAAAATATAATTAAAAAACTTGGAACAGTTTTTTGAAAAATGCCTCTGAGCAAGCCATGTGAGTCACAAAGTATGTATGTTAGAACTCATGCATTTGTTTTCATGTGAGATTTTAATAATTTTGATTATTTGATTTCCCAGCCCATTGCATATTAGCAGTTGAGAAGGGAAGGGATGACTTGAAAGGAAGGAAACTGGAAAAACTATGAGGAGCATACACTGTCCAAAAACATTTAGTGTAGGGACAGCCAGCCTGTAGGACATCACTACATTACATCATCTTCTGATAATTGTCCTTTATTATGCCTCTGGGTCATCAAGAAAGGGTGAAATTGCATATGCAAATATGTAATACATGTTTGAAAAGTTTTATCTTAAAATGATTAAAATTTTTTAAAAAGCTTTGGTATTAAAAGAGGTAAACAGAAGTTTCCTCAAACATTTTTATTCATGTTGAATGCCTTTTGCAATGATGACTACATGAGTTGTTGTAGTATTTTAAAACCTGTATAGTGTTTTAGACTTGTTAAAACATTGCTGTCCGGTGTACATCTAGCTCAACGTGTGGTTTATTGGAACCATTTTGATAAGCAAGATGACTGGAAAATCGCTACCCCTTTCTGAGCAGTGTGCTTCTTCTCTTAGAATTAAATCTGCACAGGTCCAGATGTATATTGGTATAGCCTTGAAATGTCTCTACATTTTGGGGGACTTTCTCAGCCCCTTTTTCATGGAGGGAAAACTTAGGAAATGTGTTCGAATTTCTGTTTTAGATTGTATTGGATCCCAATTAATTCATATGTACAAAGTTATGCTATATAATTGTAGGCCATTATTCAAATAACCCACCAGGCTTTCCATCTAAGAAGTAAATTAAATAGTTGTTATCAAAATAATTTTGAAGACTATTTTTTTCTGGGTATATCTTGACGTTTGTAATTAAATGGGAACACTTACTTTTAAATGAGTGCTATAAAATCAAAATGTTTAGTTTAAGAGATCCAGCTTTAGAGTGGTTTCTCTAATGGTATTTACTGTTTATTTTTTAAAATCTGCTGTTGTTAGACCTTTATATTTGTATTTGCTTCTAGTTTTATATAGACTGTCAAAATTCTATTGAGTACTAGAAAGGAGAGAATCTTAGAAGGTGACAAGACTGAAGACCTTCAAACTTCTGGCTTACTAGTGGAATCATTTTCTATCCTGCTCTATTTTTGTTCAGGAAAGAAGTTTCTCTTTTCTTTTAGGGGACAAACTTTGTTGATACAGTTTGAAGGCATATTTTCTTATTTGAAGTAGAGAATATTTTATTCTCTTTTTATGAAAATAGAGATTAGGTTATTACTTTCTTCCTTAAAATAAGCCCTTCTGTAAATTTGAAAAAGTGTTACCTGTGAAATACCCTTGCCCCCACACCCTCTTTGGTGCAGTTCCTGTAAATTGCCAGAATGGGGAGTGTAAACTGGCTACTGCTCTACCACTGCACCAACAATCTGAAACATTTTGGTCTCAGGACTATAACTCTTAAAAATTATTGAAGATCCCCAAAGTGCTTTTGTTCATGTAGCTTCTATCTATCATAATTTACTGTATTAAAAATTAATACTGAGATATTTTAAAACCATGGTTGTTCATTTAAATATAACAATAAATCTAGTTGTTAATCTAAATAACATTTCTGGTGAAAAATAGCTGTTTTCCAAAACAAAAACTAATGAGAACAGGAGCATTGTTTTATGTTTTGCACATCTTTTAAAATATCTGGCTTAATAAAAGCAGTGAGATTCTCATACTGCTTATGCATCTTTTTTTTTTTTAATATCACACAGCACATAGACAACAGAAAACTCCATTGTGCACTTGTGAAATCATGAGAGTGAAAAAGGCATATGACATCTTAGTATTATTATGAAAATATTTTAACTCTGTGTAGCCCTTCAAAGGGACTTGGGCCCTTCAAGAGTCCCGACACCACACTTTGAGAACCACCATACTTTAAGTTTGTGTGTTTCTGGAATAGTATTTACTTGTAGGGTGAACATACCACTACTCCTTGAACCTCGAAGTTTTTTTTATTTGTCTGATGGGATAAATGGAAATTGCAAACTTTTTAACATTGTTTACTTCAAAGTAATAATACTGGTGGTATTGATGGGGTATGGTTTATTAAGCCCTTTCAGTGTATCAGACAGTTGCTAAACATTTTTCATATATTATCTCATACAATCCCTGAAGTGGACCCATACTTTCAGAATGGAAGAAGCAAGGCAGAGAGAGAGGTTAAGCTAGTGACAGCTTTTGCCCTGGAGAACAGGCATTTTATTGTTGGATTAAAATGCTGTCACATTTATGTGTGAGTAGGTTCTTTTTTAATCTTTTGAAATTTTGAGAAAGTTATATTCTACATCTTAAATATATATAAAAACCTAATCATTTAATTTGAGTTCCTTCCATAATTTGATGAAATTAGTACAGCTTATTCTCTAGGGTTTTATTTAATCTTTAGAAGTAATAAGGTAATGAATGGAGAATGTTTTAAAGTGAAGATGCATCTGAAGTATCATGATGACTCCTATTTTGTGAAGCATTCCACCTTTATTGATGTAGTTTGTACCCTATACAATTTTAAAATTTACTTTTAATATGATGTTATTAAAATTTGTGTTAAAGTAACCTGTTGTATGGATTTCATCCTCATTAGTTAAGTTTTTCTTTGTATGTTTTAAAATAACAGTGTTATTAAACTTTTCATGTGGTTGTATTTGAACAAATATGTGACCATGATATAATCCAGTGTTGTGCTGGTGAATATTTAAGAACCATCTTTCATGAAAGGGAAAGGTCCCTGTTTTGTAGTGTTTATTGATGTTTGTGGTGTAAGTACCCTCACCACAGCTGATTTTACCGACCAATCTGATTTCGTTAAATGCACTTTGAGTGTCTCTCAAGCCTTTGCAAGCCAGCTCCAGCACAGCACTGACATGATATCACAGCTCATTTGTTAAATTTGTTGGTCATTTGATGATTATACCCAATATTTGAAGAGCTTTTGTTTTATATTGTTAGTTCATTCAGCAAGCATTTGGATGCTAGATCATTTCTAGAAGTATACTGGGCACTGAGATATTTATTCTCAAAAGACTCAAGTATTTGGAACCCTGTTTTTAAAAAGTCTAAGTGCTAGTATAGGGCTTGCAGACTCTCAGTTCTGTCTGCAATTCTGTTTTTTGGCCAGCACAGTGTTTTAAAATGTTGGATTTTGATTCCAACTTTTTACAGTGGGACATGCACTCTTAATGTGGCAACTGGCCTTCTACTCCAAATTTTCTTAGCCTCAAACATTCAGTAAGGGTAGAAAATGGCTACCAGTAAAGGTAGAAAATGTGCTTATGCCACCTCTTATTCTGGTATTGGAGTCAGCGTGTAAGGTTTGAGTTAATCATGGGATTTTCCAATAAAGACTTTTGCCAAGAATGTATACCCAGTAACCTCTATCCAGTCAGCTTATTTGATGCCAATGGATAAGAATTCAATGTTTATTTAAATGTATTTTTGAAATCTGTTTTTGTCCAGCACATAGGGCTGTAGGGGTTAATGAAAACAGAATGTTGTGATTCAGGCTTTTGTAAAAAGGAAAAGCGATCCTGGATAAAGTATTTTAATTGGTGCTTACAATGCCTATCTATTAATTTTTATTGGTTTTCTTAAATTGTGAGTAGACATTTTCCAAGTTACAGTTTGAGCAATGAGAGTACAATTTGAATTCTATTGTCTCTGCATTTTCCCTCAATCTTGAATGGTGGGATAGAGGAATAAAACACCAGGAAGCCTTCTAATTTTGACTGTATGATCATGAACTAAAGGCAGCAAGGGATTGTAAACTAATCTTAATATAGTCAGTATTTCATAGAACGCTTTGGGTACAATCAGGTTTTTTAAAGACTTGAAAGGTTTTTTGTAATATTATGTTTATGATATTTGAAAATTATGCAATATGCAAAGGGTATAAAGTGAAAAAGTATGTCTCCCTCTGCGACTTTTATTCTCACACCCCAAAGGAATATAATTGCTTGTATTCTTATATAGTCTTTCAGAAATGTTATTCATTTTATATATCTCTCTCTAAATGCCTCTCACTGTCCTTCCTTATTTTAAATGTTCAGTTTTGTAACTTGGTTCTTTTTGTTTAACTTGGTTGTCTTTCCACATTACCACATCCAGCTCTAATTCATTATTTTAATGGTTCCAGGATTCCATTATATGTATGTCCCTTTGGAAGAACATTTGCTTATAGACTTTTCTACTAAATATTGTTACAACGAGGATATCCTTATGCATATATGAAGATTACTCTTGATTCTGCCTGGCTGGAAACTTTCAATAAAATAGATATGATTCTATTTTGAGGCTCACCAGCTGTTTATGATCTTGTGCTTCTATTTAAGAAATTCTTCTACTTAAGGAAGAGAAAAAATCCCTCAAATTGACTTAAGATATTGAAAAATCCTGTGCTTTTAATTGAACTATAAAGGCATTGAGTCAGTTCATTGAAAGATTTTGCAAGTTCAAAGTTCACATCTATCTTGTACCTTCATTTTTCCATTGTTTCTACCCATAACTCTTGGAGTTTCTAAAAGTGTGGTTTGGGATTACTATTTTTTTTTTTCTACTATTTGTTGGTATTGTGCCTTTCCTTATCTACATTAGCCTACTAGACTATACCTTATTTTTAAGAAGAGAAAATTAACTATGACATGTTTTTCATTATTTCTTCAAAATTAGCCTTTGTTGCTTTAGAAAAAATTTGAGTAATAATGAAAGTTTTGATTCTGATTCCTCAGATTAGAGGTCAGAAATTTCTTAACATATATTTACCATTAGTCAAGCACAGGATTATGTTTCCTGCAAAAATTTTTTAAATGAAGAATACTTTTTCTAACAGCTGATAGAAAGTAACTTGCACTTTAAGATTAGAAATGCGGAACAAGGGAACTTTTACTGAAAAGTTCCAAAGAAAGTGTAAGAGGGCCTTCTAATCAACAGGAACTATTTGGAAAAAATACGCCAAGATTTTTGAAGACCAATTTTAGTGCAGGAGGTGATTTTTAGGTATTGAATGAAAGAAAGCTTGCAGGCTGATTTCAATATTCACTTCTAAAATACTTTAGTAGATAAATTTGGTTAAGTTCTTGTTCATTGTGAAATATTGTTGGAAGAATTTTTTTCAAAATAAAGACTTCTGAATTTGTGTACCATTTGAGAACAGCCTCTTTCCTTTAAATGAATGTGTCACATAACAAGACATCTGGAATGTTGGAAGAAGAATCTTTGTTCCTTTCATTATTTGCATGTATCACTATAAAGCAACTCGTGCATCTACTTCCAGCTTATCCTTTTTTATTCCATTAGTAGTTATACATTATTAACTGCCTTTGCCACTTTTTTCCTGCTTTTTAAATTACAAAACATCTGTATTGTTTAAAAACAGACATATTTGTTACTTCCAGTATTCTTTTTTTCCCCTGTAAAGACTGATCTTTTTTCTTGAGATACAAGTTGGTGAAGGTTGGTTTTAAGATAGCATTGTAATGGGATTTTACCTAGGCTACTACCTGTAGAAATCAAAAAGGTAAATAGTGAACTGCCCCAGTTCTTCACATCCCTGCTCTTATTTCCCTCTAGTAGTCACTATTATTTCTTATGGATCCAACCTGACTATTCTGTACATTTTTGTTGTTTGTTTAAATTATTTATATTAACCATTACCAGAACACAGAAAAAAATTTAGTTTCCTTAGACTCAATGAATATTACCAAAACCACCATAACCCTGGGTTTGGGCAGAGAACAGCAAGGGGGGAACTAATGTTTGCTTTTAGACTCCTTAATGAGAAAAGATTCAAATTGTTTTTATCCATTTCAATTTTTTTCTTGAGTGGTGGTATGCTAATGATTTTTACTGAACTCTTGAGGGTTTGGGGCTCTGTGAAAAGTATTAAACCAGAGTCAAGTTTCCTGTGTCCCAGTCAAGTTCTGCCATTAACTAGCATTTGGGTGGGGAATTTAGGTAATTCCAGTTCCCCAACTTTAAAATGAGATCTCTTCCAAATGTTAAAAAAAGATTCTCATCAGCCATTTGTAATATGTGTTTAAATTAGACAGCTATTTGCTTTGAAATTGGGATTAAACATTTCCAAATAGCTGTTAGATTGAACATAAGAAACTGACATTTTTGTAGATCAAAAATAGCTAAGTATCAATAACTTCCTAGAATTTAAACTAGTAGTATGGATACCATTTGTTAGAAACCAACTTGTGCCATGTACTTCATGTAATGGCTATTTCATTAGTGGCACAAATCTGTTAAGGCAGTATTTGTCACAAGGAAACTGGCACTCAGGTGTTCACTTGGCCAAGATTAGACAGCTGGTTAGTAAGTGGCAAGGGTAGAATTCTGACTGACTTTAAAATTCATCCTTTCATCTATATTGTATTCCTACTTCGAAGCTCCTAGTTCCAGCAGTTTTAATAAGTAAGAGTATGGATTTTTTTTTAAAAAAAACCTAGCGTTGTTGGACATGAAAACAACTATTCAGTTTTCTTACCCCAAATGATCCAACTTCAGGATTCGTTTTCTCCATATTTGCTTCTTGCCGACATGAAATATTGCATTGTGGTCATAGCCATTTAATTTTAATGTGCTTTTTCTACATGACAATTTTTTCCAAACAAAATACATTTATTACTTTTTCTGATTGAAAATATGTACTAATTATAAAGAATCTGAAAATACGGAGAAGTGTTTTTTTTTTTTTTTTTAAACTAATTCTGTGCAGGTATATTGTTAGTACTTCTGGGCTTTATGTAATAAATAAAGCCCTCTTACAAAATGGGATCATATCATGCTTACTATTTTGCAACCTTTTCCTCAGTACATCATGGGTTTCTTTCATTGTCACATATAGATCTACAGGCTCTTCTAATTATGTGTTGTTATATGGAGTTCTCAAAATTAATACCCATGACAAATGTTGAGATTGTTTCCAGTATTTCAGTGTCAGAAATTTTACCTGTTTTTTAGCACACATGATTTGGGGTCATGTTTTCTTAGAAGTGGAATTGGTGAGTGAACAATATACATTTCAAGAACTTTGATACCTCTCAGACATTTTCTATATTGCAGTGTAGTCTTCATGGTCATATGTCTTTTTTCATAATTAATTGAATTCCCTACCACGTATTATGTCTTGGATTATGTCTTGGAATAAATTTTTATAAACTACACTATTCACTATTGGTTTATAAGGATTAACATCATCCACTGAACTAAATTACTATTTAAAGAAATTATTTTCATTTTTGCAAATACCAAAAAGGCATGTGGGCCATTTTTACTCCAATTCTTCTTAATGATTGCTAACTAAGGGATATGAAATAATGCCACATCTTACTTTTCCTTTTTCGATTACTGGTGAGGTTGATTTTTTTTTCATGATTTCTTTGTTGCATTTTCTCAATATGAATTGTCTTAAAAAGTTCATTTTAAAGTATTAATTGGATCACCTTAATTTACATTTTTTATTCATATTCTCATATATTGCTTTGGGATTACAGAAGCACAAATTAGGCCTTTTCCATTGCCAATGATATCACTTAACTTTTGGGCTGAACAACCTAATCTGTAATCAGGGGATTTAAAAATCTAGATAACTGCTACATTTCCTTTGGTTTCATAAATATTTTTTTTTAATCAGAGAAGGATAACTTATTAAGATCCTCTAGTTGTATTAATCGTAAGGCTTACAAACTCTATCTGCTACACACAGAAATAGCGGTTCTTCTTTGGGGTGTTAGTTTCACTATGATGTGTCTGGATGTAGGTGTTTATTTTTATTTTTTGCATGGAATTTGGTGTGCTCCTTTAACCTTAATTGCTGCTTTTTTTTTTTTTTTTTTCAAACCCCAGCAAGTGTTCGGCCATTCTATCTTCAAATATTATTTGCCTCATTCTCTTCTACAGTAACTTCTAAGGTTTACAAAAGTTTTAAAGAAGGAGCTAAATAAAATTCTGTTGAATCCTTGAAGGATTTTAAACATTTTAAAGGTTTATGGTTATCAGTATCAATTCTGACTGAATTTCCATAAAGTTATCACAGAAGATGACTTATAAATTTAGAATATATAAGCCATGATATGATTTTAGAACAGTACAATTCCTTTCAGCCTTATTTTAGTTACTAACTATTTATGGCTAGCTCTCAGAGAGAAGAGAGAAACTACCAGGACTTTCAGATAAGATTTCCAGTATCCTAAACTATGGGAACCTAAGAGAAATTTGCAAATTCCGGGGGGGGGGGGGCCATTCAGAGACTTCCAATATTTTTTTTTAACTTAGAAATAATACTTTTTAAGATGCAGAACAATTTTGACTTGTTAAGTGATGTTTGAGAATTCCTATAATTCTCACAACCTTGTATGTAGGTATGATTTCTGTTTTACTAGACAGAAGCAGCTTAGGAACGATGGCTTACTTGTTCAGATAAAGTGGCAGAACTGAGCTTTGAACCCAGCTCTGCAATTCCCTGGCAGGTGCTCAGAACCACTCCACTGCGGTGCTTCGAAGGGGCTGGTGATCCAGGTGGGGACAGTGTGATGTGTGTACAAGTGCAAGTTCATGACAGGGAAGTGAGGCTGCGGGAGAGTAGGGGGCATCTCAGTCAGACCCAGCACAGATGTGTGAAGGAGTAGTAGAATTTAAGACTGAGGGGCAAGGGCGCGAAGGAAGCAGGAAGAAGAGAATGTGCATATTGTGGGTGCGTTATATTGATGGATAAGCAGCTGTATGGAAGCAAGTTGGACAGTTTTTTCTCCGGGTCATTTGATTAGAGGATAGGGGGTGTGTGTGTGTATGTGTTTGTTCCCACACGCGTGCACACAGTATGGGAGTACTCATTGCAAAACATTTCCTTGTCTAAAAGTCAATAATTGTGTTTAAAATCAGTGCAAAATAGTATTAGGATGGAATTCTCTACAGCACACACCACCTAAGGCATTAAAAATAATCTCAGTAATTTGCTACTCAGTGTGTGGTTTGAGGACCTGCAGCCTGGACGCGGTCGCCTGGAAGCTTGTTAGCCATGCTGAGTCTCAGGCCCCATCCCAGGGTAGTAAATCAGAATCTGCATTTTAACACAATCCCCAGGTGATTTGTATGCAAATTCAAGATCAAGAAGCACTGATTTAGGTCCTATCTGTGTTAGATACATCATTTTTGTATCTAGCTTTTAAAGTCTGTATAAAAGTTAATTTGTTATGCTAAAATTGCTCTGGAGAATTTTGAAAAGTGAGTTAAGAAAAATTCATTTATAGAAATTCTGTAACAATATATGTGGATTAAGTTTTAAGTGTGTTCAGTTTTAGATGTGTTTCCAGGAATTAGGAGTCCATGCAGAGAGTGTTTTATTTACAAAGTAGTAAAGAAATGTGTGAGTCTCACCCTCACACACATAAAGGCATTAAGTAGGTGATGCTGTACAACGAAGGTATGTGTAAAGGCTTAGGGTTTTCCTCTGGAGGGTACTGTGGAAGAGGACAATTGGAAGATCACAGGTTTCACTATCGCTGTGAAGCCGGCCACTGGGAGAGGGAAGGAGGCTCTGCAGATGACAGAAGCACCCGAAGACACATGAAGTCTGTCTTGGTGCCGGTCCTCCTTGGAGCAGTTAGTTCAGAAGAGTGGTGTCAGGGACTGGAAACTGGCCAAGGAGGGGCAGTCCTGTGGTGATATTAAAGAAATGGTGTTTAAAATTGTTTTTCTTATACCCTGTTTACCTTTGAAATTGAAAAGCAATCACTTCACAGACCTGTTGTTGTGTTTTTACAAAAATAAAGTGTGTTCATTGAATAAAACTTTTAAAGAGAGTCCCCCTACCCCCAAAATACACTTAACCTCATCACCCTGAGATCACCAGCGTCAACATTGTGTATTTTCCCCCCAGCTAATTTAGTGTGTGTATGTGCATTCTATATAATTGTTTTCTTGTGTACAGTTTATATGAGTATTGTATTCTGTTCTCAAAATGTAATAATTTGTAAGTACCTTTTCCCATCATGAAATAATGTACAAAACCATATTTAATAACTACACTAAATGTCTCTTACAGCATAAATTTCTTCACCAGGGGTCTGCAAACTTTAAATGTCTATATGGCATATGTTTTAGACTTTGCAGGCTACATGGTCTCATTTACCATTGCCCTTGTAGAGTGAAAACAGCCATAAGCAATATGTAAATGAGCTCAGGTTTTTTTTAGTGAAACTTTACTTACAAAACCAGCCTGCAGGTCATAGTTTGTCCACCCCTGTGTAGTAGAGCCTTTAGGTTATTTGCATTCTTTCGGATCATGAACCATACTTCTAGCATCTTTGCCCAACTGTATAGTTTGCACATAGATTAATCCCCACAGTGGATGTTTCTGGGCCAAAGGCTATGCAAAACATTAAGTCTTTTAATCCACATTATAGTCCTCCAGAAAGTTTTCCCAACTTAGGGTTCCTACAAACTTTTGAGAGTGTTTATTCCTCTGGAACATTGATAACACTAGTTATTTTTTAAAAATTGTGAATTTGATAGGTCAAAGATATCATCTAATATTTCATTTTATGTTTCTTGCATTACTCATGAGGTTGATCATTTTTTCATGCTTTGTGAATTACCTTTTCATGAGATTTATCCCTCTTTCCTAGTACGGTCATCTTTAAAAAAAATTTTTAGACCTTCTGGTATATCACTATTAAGTAAAACCACTGTTACGTATTTTGCAAATATTTCTATTTTGTTTTTTATGTATAGCAGTTTTATGTGTTTATAAAGCCAAATCTGTCCATCTTTTCTGCATAATTTCTAGCTTTGAATTCATGTTCAAGAAATGCTTTACCAAACCAATGTTATAAAAATATAAACCTATATGTTCTTAGGATATTTCTGTGATTTAGTTTTTATGTATAAATATTAATATTCAAGGTTGATACAATTTTTAAATTTTGAAAGGTTATTAGGTATGATTAGTACCAGAGAGGAAGTCCTGTGTTGATTGGATAGTGTACAATTCTCATGGAAATTCAGCGTCAAGGATATGAATCTTATAACAAAAGCCTACACAGTAGTAGTCTTGTTATCTCTTGCCGCATAGGATGATTTCAGCTTCCGAGTTTCAAAATCCAGAAGAGACGTAAAGGACAACTGGAAGGATGTTAAATGGATGTATGCATTTTAAGAGGGGCAGGGTGTGTTGGAGGTGGTAGGATGGGTGGAAGACAGGAGACTGAGTACAGGCAAGAAAGGAATAGGCCAGGAGTAGCCAGTTTTCTTCGCTGTATGAAGAGAACATGCTGTCTTTGTGGGCAGAGGAGACACCGCACGTGCCAGTATTCTACAACGCTTCCGCTGGCCAGGCAGCCTCTTGGTCCTGCAGAAGCACGTTGGCTGCTATTGCTGACATGGAGGAATTTAGCCGTCTGCGAGAGGCAACTGCAGGGATTCAAATGGTAGTTCACTGAAAAGGTTGACAATTTAGTGGGATGTTTTTATAAGGAAGAGCCAGGCGAGATCACCCATTTAATTGCTTTAGAATATCCTCAAGAAAACTTATGGACCCCATACAGAACATCGTACCTTAGCTACAAGGCTTTGATTCTGAGTTCACAGTAGCTTCCTTAGAATATAAGTAGACAATAATCAGCATTTATTTTTTAAAAGCAAATACTTTCTGAGAATAGACAACTCATAAAGTGTGTAAGGAATAAAGAGCAATATAAAAATGCCTGCCTTAAAGGTGATTATAATTTATTTTAAAAGGATAACATACATGAAAAGATAACTATTAGGTTATTAAGTATGAAATGTCTGATTTCCTTAAATACTAAGTTTGACAGTTGATATCTCTGACATTTCATTTTGACATTTCCTGTTTTATTTTTATTGTGAAGGTACATCCTCAGTCTTTCAAACACATGGTTTGGCTTGTGATTATCTTTCACATTTTTTTAAAGCAATTTTTTTGAACTATGGATAAGTCAACAATTCGTGTTATTTTCGAATATGAGTTTCATTGTGGAACCAATGCTGCGCAGACAGCTCGAAATATCAACAAAGTGGTTGGGAAGGATGTAGCTAATGAACACACAGTATGTCGATGGTTTGAGAAGTTCCGTTCTGGTGATTTTAATCTTTAAAATGAGCCACGTGGGTGACCTGAGACCAAGGTGGATAATGATGAGCTAAAAGCTGTAGTGGAAACAAATCCATCTCGGCCGGGCGCGGTGGCTCACGCCTGTAATCCTAGCACTCTGGGAGGCCGAGGTGGGCGGATCGTTTGAGCTCAGGAGTTCGAGACCAGCCTGAGCAAGAGCGAGACCCCATCTCTACTAAAAATAGAAAGAAATTATATGGACAGCTAAAAATATATATAGAAAAAATTAGCCGGGCATGGTGGCGCATGCCTGTAGTCCCAGCTACTCGGGAGGCTGAGACAGGAGGATCGCTTGAGCTCAGGAGTCTGAGGTTGCTGTGAGCTAGGCTGACGCCACGGCACTCACTCTAGCCTGGGCAACAGAGTGAGACTCTGTCTCCAAAAAAAAAAAAAAAAAGAAAGAAACAAATCCATCTCAACCTGTGCATGAATTACCAGCAAGGTTTGATGTTACTATTCCAGCAATATTGGACCATTTGAAACAAATCAGCAAGGTAAAGAAGCTGGATAGATGGGTTCTGCATGAATTAAACGAACGTCAGAAGAGAAATCGTCTCAAAGGTTGCCTCTGCTGTCACAACATAAAGGAGAACCATTTCTACACCGTATTGTTACATGTGATAAAAAATGGATTCTTTTTGACAATCGCAAATGTTTGGTACAATGGTTGGATAAAGATGAAGTGCCAAAACATAGTCCAAAACTGAATATTCATCAAAAATAGCTAATGGTGTCTGTTTGGTGGTCCAGCGCTGGTATTATCCACTACGCTTCATGAAACCTGGTCAATTACAGTGGTTGTCTACTGCAACCAATTGGATGAAATGATGAGGATGCTTGCGAGTAAGCAGCGAGATTGGTCACTAGAGACAGGCCAATCCTCTTGCAAGACAGCACTTGACCACATGTCACACCAACGATGCTGCTCAAACTACAGAAGCTGGACTTGGAAACTCTCTGGCATCCACTGTACTCATCAGATCTTGCGCCGCCACCTAACTACCACTTCTTCCTGGCTTTGGACCACTTCTTGCAAGGAAAAATATTCAATTCTCAACAAACTGTGGAAAACGCCTTTTGCAATTTCATGGCCACTCGCTCTCCAGGCTCCTTCGCTGCTGGCATGAACAAGCTACCGTTAAGAAGGCAAAACTGTGCCAATGGTTTAGGGGCATACTTTGATTAATTGTACTGCTTCTCATTTGAGACATAATAAACTACACTTTTGATTTAAAATCAGACGTTTCATATTTAATGACCCAATAAAAATGTTTCGTTTCTCTTTGTTCTTCCTAGTCTTCTGGACTCTTTAAAACAGAATCATTATACATTTTACTGTAAAATTAATACACTTTCTTGCTGGATCACAGGTCAGTAAACAACTGTACTGCCTGCTGGATAAACCTGGCTTGGCACCTGTTTTTGTAAACCAAAACTTTATTGGCATAAAGCCACACCCATTTCTTACATATTGTCCATGTTTTTCTCATCCCGCAATGAGAGTTGTGACAGAGACCTATGGCCCACAACATCTAAAGTATTCCTTTACAGAAAAACTTTGCCAGCCCTTGCTCTAGGTAATTAGGTAAATGCGGAAAGTATAACAATTTTAAATTGTCCATAATTTCACTTTTTGTATATCCATTTGTGTGTATACATCTTACACACCAAAATATAAAGTGGTTTATATTGTTATATGCACATTTTTAGCCATTTATTGTGTCATTAAATATTTGAAAAACGAGGTTTAATGCCTGCTTAGTATTTCATAACATAGATATACAGTACTTTATTAAACAGTCCTGTTTCCAGTTTGCATTAGTATAAATTTTTTTTTTTTTTTTTTGAGACAGAGTCTTGCTTTGTTGCCCAGGCTAGAGTGAGTGCCGTGGCGTCAGCCTAGCTCACAGCAACCTCAAACTCCTTGGGCTTAAGCAATCCTACTGCCTCAGCCTCCCGAGTAGCTGGGACTACAGGCATGTGCCACCATGCCCGGCTAATTTTTTCTATATATATTTTTAACTGTCCATATAATTTCTTTCTATTTTTAGTAGAGATGGGGTCTCGCTCTTGCTCAGGCTAGTCTCGAACTCCTGAGCTCAAACGATCCACCCACCTCGGCCTTCCAGAGTGCTAGGATTACAGACGTGAGCCACCGCGCCCGGCCTCATTAGTATAAATATTTTAATAAATATCCTTATATACATAAATTTTTTGTGTTATTTTTTGAAAGGTATAGACTTATTGGAATTAATCTATTCAAGATTCTTACTTTCAAATGGCCCTCCAAAGACACTGTATTAAGTTTATACACCCACCATTAAAGTTATGAATGTTCATTTTCCTTGATTCTTACTAGTGTGAGATTTTAAAGTAGTCTTACACTAGTAAGCAAAACACAGTGTCTCATTATCATTAAATAGAGAAGCTGACTTTTTCCAAATGTTAATTTGCTTGTTCTAGTTTCTCTTTTTGGATTTGCCTATTCATATCTTTAGCACATTTAATTGCTTATGTAAATGCAACATTTTTTTCTACTTGGAAACATTTCATTCCCCAATGCTAATTCCAAATGTAATTCTATTACTGTCAACTGTATCTCTAATGTACTTATGCATGCCTCTGCTTAGCATGATATTTCATTTATTCATTTGCTTCCCCACTAGGCAGTGCTGTCCTCAATGGCAGTAGCTCTGTGTCAGTTACCTCTGGATTACTATGACCACCACTGGCTGGGCACGTGCTAGACACTCAATAAATTTAGCTTGGATGAATCAGTGGCTTTTGGATCAACTAAAGGGAAAATAAGAATTAGCACTGGTAAAGTAACAGTCCTTAAAAGAATTATCATTCCATACCTTTTGAAAATGTTATCTTCATCAGTACAAATATCAAGTATGTACTATGAGCCAGGAATCAAGTAGGGTTCGTTGGGATTTAACAGTAAATAATATTTAGTGCCTGTCCTGAAATCAAGTGGGAAACTTGGAATTATAGTAGGATATAAGTTACAGTATAGTCAGGAACATAGACACAAGTGCTCAATGAAATAAGAGCTATGATAGAGGCTCAGGTGCTATGGATACAGGTGGGAAAGGCCAACCCAAAACTAACCCAGACTAGAGCATTGGGAAAGGTTTTCTATGAGAAGAAATAGCCAGCTAAGTCTTAAAGAATGAGGAAGGTTTATCTAGTTCAGTATCAAGAGAAATGCAGGCATTGAGATCACCTAGTGCAAAGATCTAGGGCTTCCAGGAAACTTGAGGCTTTAGAAGAATTTCTAAAGTATGGGGAGAATGGAAACTGGAAGCCAAATGATGAGAGATCAGACAGAATATATAGAAGCCAGATCTTGAAGGGCTCCCTGTGCCATTTCAGAAGTTTTGACTTGTTTTAGGACAGTATGGAAGATGAGTGATTAAACACTGAAGGGTTCTAAGCAGTTGAATATGATCAGGTTTACAATTTAGAAATATGACTTTGGCTGCAGAGAGGAGAATGGATTTACTGCAGGAATAAGACTGGAGGCAAAGAGACAGTTATGAGATTGTTTTAGTAATTTATGTGGCCTGAGCCAGCATAGTGGGGAGACTGTATAAGGTTTAAGGGTACAGGAAAGAGCAATCACACATGACTCTTGACTTCTGGCTCAGACAATTGGATGGAAATGAGTTAGAGAAGCAGTTGGAAGAGAAGATGATGAGTTTACTTTGGGACATGTTTCTGAAAGTCTTACATGTAGATGTAATCAGCAGAAGGTCACACAGACTCAAGTGAGAGGTCTGAGCTGGAGAAAAGCATTTGAGTCTGGACATTCTTAGCATGTAGAAGCCAATTAAATTTATGGAAGAACTTCCAGCTTCAAGTAATGAGGTGGGATGGAGGGTGTGTAATTCCTTTCTGACCAACCCTCACATAAATAACTGAATTCTGGAAAAATACTGAAAACAGTTATCTAAAGGTGCTGGAGAGCGAGCAGTAGCCAGCACAAATGGGAGGGGAGTTGGCAGTTGGGGGAAGGGAACAGCGCTGAGTTTCCCGGCCGGATAGCTTGCTGACCGAGCACAGGCCCCAGTCACCTCTGTGTGGAACAGCTAAGACTTGACAAAAAAATAAATAACTGTAACTGAACTCTACTTATATATTGGGTTGAACTTTGTATACACAAGGCAGACTCCAAGCATCCCAGCTCTGTTGCCCAGGCTAGAGTGCTGTGGCGTCAGCCTAGCTCACAGCAACCTCAAACTCCTGGGCTCAAGCAATCCTCCTGCCTCAGCCTCCCGAGTAGCTGGGACTACAGGCATGTGCCACCATGCCTGGCTAATTTTTTCTATACGTTTTTAGTTGTCCAGCTAATTTCTTTCTATTTTTAGTAGAGACAGGGGTCTTGCTCTTGTTCAGGCTGGTCTCGAACTCCTGAGCTCAAATGATCCTCCTGCCTCTGCCTCCCAGAGAGCTAGGATTACAGGTGTGAGCCACTGTGCCCAGCCAATATATTCCTTTTTATACCTTTAACTGTATGGAGAAACTCTTACAACTCAACAATAAAAACCAACTCCCCAAAATCAGCAAAGGATATGAATAGACATTTTCCCAAAGAAGAAATGGCCAATAATAAGTACATGACAAAATGTTCAACATCATTAGTCATTAGGGAGACACAAACCAAAACAACCAGGAGATACCACTTGGCACATACTGGGATAGCCAGTGTCAAAAAGATGGATAGTAACAGTGTTAGCAAGAACGTGGAGAAACTGGAACCCTCACGCACTGCTGCTGGGGATGTAAAAAGATGCAGCTGTTTTGGAGAACAGTTTGGCAGCTCTTCAAAAAGTCAAACACAGACTTACCATATGACCCAGCAATTCCACTGCTAGGTACATACCCAAGAGAAATAAAAACATTTCTATAAAAAAATTATATGTACAAATGTTCATAGCCACATTATTTATAAGAGCCAAAAAGTGGGAACAACTCAAATGTCCATCAATTGATGAATGGATGAATAAAATGTGGTCTGACCATACAAGGGAATAGCATGCAGCCATGAACAGGAATGAAGTACTCACTCATGCTGGAACATGGATGAACCTTGAAAACATTATACTAAATGAAAGAAGCCAAATACAAATGGCCACATATATATGGCTCCATATATACGAAATGTTCAGAATAGGCAAGAAGTAGAACAGTGGTTGCCAGGGCCGGGGCGGGGGTGGGGGGAGTGGGAAGAAGGAATAGGAAAGGACTATTAATGGGTATAGGGTTTCTTTATGAGGTGATAAAAATGTTCTGAAATTTAATAGTGAATTTTGTGAATATACTAAAAACCATTGAATTGTATACTTCAAAAAAGTAAATTTTATGATATATGAATTATATACCATAATCATCTGACCCACCCTGGTCCATCAACCTTACGACACGCAGGCTCTCTTCGGACCTCAAGTTCAAAAGGCTTCGTAAAGCTGCTGGTGGTGATTATAGCCTCCCACATGGTATTCCCACGGTCTTATTACAGGGCTGATGACTTCTGGGCAAAGGTACTCAGCCCCATATCTTAGGGCTCCCATCTGGAAGTGTTTGATGAAGATTTTGTTCCCACCTGCTCGCTCCCAGTGGGTTAGCAATGTTGCCCAGACACCTGTTTTATGTTCTCTTCAATGGTTGTTAGTTTTCAATTCTTTATTCTGTTCTGGGTTAGAATAACTCAAAGAGAAAAGAATATCCATTAACCTCCTCCTTGAAAAATAGCCATTTTGAAGGCCATTTTGAAGAACTTGGGTCCTGGGGAAAAGGTGTATCTCTTTGTTCTTGCTGGAAAAACTTTTTACCCTGGTCCAAGAAGCTGGTAGTTGAATTGAACAAAGGAGCTGCCCCCTGGGCCTCGTGTAGCTGCACAGCAATTCCAGACTGGGCGCTGGGCGGACATGGTCTGCAGATGCTGCCTGGTGGGAGGCAGCTGGCGACAAGTCTCTCTGGAGGCTGTTTCCGTCTATTGAAGACCTGTTGAGACAGTTAGATGGAGCATATTATGAAGTACCCACATCTATTAGGCATTTTAGATAATTCATTGCAAAGGTTTTCTTTTCATTGTCCAACTATTTGGCCTGGGTGTTGGTTGTTGTTTTTTGGTAACACAGTTTTGCTTGTATCTAATTATATATTTTTTTGTAACAAACAATAAAAGCTACAGTAACAACAAAAACTCTAAGGGAATTGGGGGAGAAATCACCTTAATATCTTTTGTAAATTATGTTAGCATGATTTTATAATAGCAGGGAATACAAAAAGGAATGTCTGCTTTCAAAATGGCTTAATTCTTCGCGTTCCCATCATCTGTTCTGTTGACCTCCTGGAATCTTGGTAGACCCCAGAGCTCACTTGGCCATCCCTTTTAAAAACCATTGATTTTATTTGAATGAAATTCTATGTATTATTATGAGACTTTCCTTTCTCTGCTGTTTTAGATGATGTGTCTTTTTAAAAAAAAAAAAAAAAAGTTTTAATTTAAAATATTTCTGGAAGATACTATTACGTTTTTGGTTTGTAGCTTTGCTGCTTTGTTTTGTGTGTTTTCTGTGTAGAATATCCTTGGCCAGAAGCTTAATGACACAGCTGAATTGTGTCCTTTAATGAGAAGGGAAGTAGTAGGTCTTCTACACTGTTCAATAGTCATCATCACTGGCCTTGTAAATGGCTTTAAATGGATTCTTGGTGACATGACCTCCTGCTGTCATCCCCTGGAAAGAGAGTGAAGTCATTTACTCATCAAATATTCACTGATGCCCTATACTTTGAGAAGACCTGGGAATTCAAAACCAAAAACATTTGGTGCTTGTCCTCAGAACTTCAAGGCCTGGTAAACAAGCACATGCATTACAGGGTCAATAGAACAGGAAGATCACGTGAAAGCAGGTGCTAGCACAGGTGAGGAAGTAGCTGATGCTGAATGATGAGGAAGAGATCCCTGGCAAGAGAAAGCCTCACAGAGCTTTTCTTTGTTCCTCCAATAGGCATTTATTGAGCATGTGCCCGGCACGGTTGCAGCCACCAGGAACACAGCACTGAACGGATGGATTAGGCGGGTAGGATGCAACTATCATGGAAGGAGAGGTAAAAATAAACATGGACCAATGCATAAGCAAATATCAGATGTGTACAAACCACATAACCTAAGGGCAGTTTTAGATTGACGGGTCAGGAAAGATCACTCTGAAGAAGTGAGATTTAATTTCAGAACTAAAAGTTAAGTGGGAGTCAATTGTGCAAAGATCTGGAAAAATTATTCCAGGTAGAGAGAACAGCTAGGGAAAAAGTGCCAAAGTAGGCACAGCTTTATGTGTTTCAGAAATGGAAAGGAGGCAATTGTGGCTGGCAGGTGAGGTCAGCCAGGTAGGCAGGGCCTTGTAGGATGGGATAAAAGGTTATAACAAATCCAAAGTGTGAAGAGAAGCCATTGGTGGGTGTGATACGGTCCAAAGCCTAGCTGCTGTGTGGAAGATGAGATTTAGCAGGAATGAGTGAAGCAGGGACAGTGGTGAGAGGTAATAGCAAACGATCAGAAAAGAGACAGGGGCTGGGACCAGAGGTTTATTCAGGTGCTGGAGGAAGAAGGAGACATTTATGAAAGAGGAAAGGAATGCACACGTATACAAGATGAAGATAGGACAATCCAGATGGAGAAGTGTTTGAAACCAAAGGGTTTCAAACTTAATTATATATCAAAGTCACCTAGAAGACTTGTTAGAACACAGATTGCTGGACCTCACCCCCAGAAATCTCTGAGAATTGGCATTTTTAACAAGTTCTCGGGTGATGCTGATCCCAGAGACCCCACTTTGAGATCTACAAATATAGTGTATTTCAAACTGTACTGAAGGCTAAAAAAATTGGAGTTGCCAGATATTATTAAAAGAAAGAAAGAAAGAAAGAAAGAAAGAAAGAAAGAAAGAAAGAAAGAAAGAAAGAGACTGAAGACTGTCCTCAGGTCTATAAAGAGTTTTGTCAAGCAGACCCTGGGATGCTACCCTTTGGTCTACAGTGGATAAGAAGAAATGCAAGAGCAGGGAAGATTTCAATTGTGCATATAGAATACTTTAAGCACCAGGGTGACAGTGCATTGGGATGAGCCGACAATGGAGGCGTGGATTTTCTATACCTAAAGTCCTTCTGAAGAAAATAGGCCACACTTTGTCCTGAATTGTTGAGTTCTCCTGTCTAACAGTAAATGATTAAGTTTCTAAAAATGTAGTATATGCCACAAGGTCAGTGTAGATTAATTCTTTTCAGTTTCTAAATCTACTTGGTGTAGTCATTGAATTCTCCAATCATATGGATACTTTAACTTATATTCTCTCACTTACACATGAGGAGCATTTTCCTGGCTCTTGAACAATGAGGTACTCCTGTTACGTTCTTAGTTTGGCTTGGTTAAGCAGCATTTCAGTCTGTATCCACATATTGCACAGAGGCTTAAAAAAAGCTTCATCCTCTTGCACATGGATGAACATAAATAATTTGCTGGGTCCTTGATCAATATCTAAGATTCCATTTTGTACGTTTGCTTTGTTTGTTCATTTCATGGGAATGAGGTGGAGAATTGCTCTCAGAAACTGGCAACTGTAAAATCAAGCCATTGTCACCATTTCTAAGATTGATACTAGAGTAAAAAGAAAGAGATTGACACCTAAATCTTAAAGTGTGGTCCTAACCTGGAGTCAGTGAACTTTCATAGCACCTGGATGGACACCTGCTCCCAATACGTGCCAACCCACCCCAGCACAGAGCCGATTCTGCAGACGAGCCCAATACCTGCTTGCTTGACCTGGTTGTGTCCTCACCTGAAAATCTGTCTCTATGGTATTTTGTATCCAAGGTCATGTGCTTCCACCTGGGATTAGAATTGGAAAGATTTAAGGCAGATTTGAAAATGTATTACATTTGTCTTATGATTATCCTTTTCATGGATGAGTTAGGCTTATTTGGGGTAAAGCACTGGCTGTTCTTCTGGAAGCGCACAACCCAAATTGAATTCCTGCTTCTTCGACCCTACCTAATGAGGGGAGGTGAGATGTAGGCATTTTTGGAGTAAATTATAACATTTCCATTGACTTCAAAGAAATGAATGCCCCGAACAGTGAGACAGGGAAATTGAACTCTGGTAAATAAGGCATCTGAGACCTGCTGCCATGTGTGAACAGTGTTTCTGCCCTGGGTCCTGGGCTCACAGTGCATCTCAGCACGACTCTGAACATACAAGAAATAAATCTGACAGTAGGGGAAATTCTTCCCAACAGGGGTTTCTTTATTTAACTTGGGTGAATTGATAGAACACAAAAGGTCCTTTCACAGCAAAGCAATAAATAAAAGTAAAAGAGATCTTCAGCCATCCATATACGCTGCATTATTCCATACATTTAATTTTTAGCAGCACAGAGCTGCCGGATATAATAGAGTAGAAATGGCATGTAATATTCGGCACAGTGAAAAGAAGTCCAGGCACTGGAGTTTGTAAAAGAATTTCAGAAAAACATACAAGTTAGTACCTATGGTTCCATTTGCCATTTGTTCAACGTGTGACTTGTTTCCAGCAGCTGGGCTGTCTCTTCGTTCCACAGTTCTAGCTGTTCACATCAGTATCAATCAATATTTTGAAATTATAGATTTATGATGTGACAGAGAGGAGAGCATCAAATCTACAGCCCTTAAGTGCACAGGAGTGACTTCCAGCTGCTGGAAAGAGAGGTGGCAGGGATAGGGGAAGGCTTACAACAGGCAAGAGAGATTCCAGCAAACTCTACCAGAGGCCGGTGCCCGCCTAGCAGCAGCACTGCTTCTTGCAGCCGCAGCTCTGCTGGCAACAGCCCTTCCCGCAGCCACCGCCGCAGCCACACGAGCTGCAGGAGCGGCGGCAGCAGCAGATCACGGGCGTGCTGCAGCACCCCCCACAGCAGCCGCGGCAGCAGGGGCAGCAGCTGGAGCAGCAGCCCACCCGGTAGCACCTGCAGCTGGTGCAGCTGCTGCCACAGCCGCCACCGCAGCCGCCGCCACAGCCACCACCACAGCCGCCACCGCAGCCACCACCGCAGCCACCACCGCAGCCACCACAGCCACCACAGCCGCCACCACAGCCACCACAACCTCCACAGCCACAGCAACCCATGGTGTCAGTAGAGAGGACTCAGGTGAAGTGAGGAGGGAGGACTCAGGAGAGCTGAGGGAGGACTGATCTTTGCCTCTGCCCAGGGCCCTTAAATACTCCTGCTGGGGGATTGGCACCTGGCTGTGGTCACTTCCTTGTTGTTGTTGTGGCAAATCTTGTTTGCTGTTTGTTACTTCCTCATGGGTGCACATAACTTGATATATATTTCAGTTTTAGATAAATTCACTTCTATTTCAAAAGTGGACTTGAAACTGGCTGAAATATTTAGTAAAACATTGCATTTTTTCAATGTGTCTGCCTGAAAGTACGATTCTTTTGATTAGTAGATGATCTAAGCTGAAGAGATCCAGCTTTTCCTCCTCTGCTGCAAATCAGTAACAGCCTCCCAGAAGAAAGATTCTGAACTCTAAATTTATTTGTCTGTTACTGTAAGTATATACATTTTATGTACATTATCTTTAATCACTCTTAAAAAAAGATGAATTAGGTATATAAGAGTCTTATTAAAATGAGTTTTATAGTCAGATAAGCCTAAGAGATGTTGCATATTATGTCTCCATTTGGGAAATTCACATTAACATATTAGAGGTAATAAGAAGTCTTAGAAGAAAAAAGAAGCCTTAAAAATCAATATTTAGCAATAAAGAGATTTCTTAAATATCAAATAGAAAATGTAATTTAAGGGAGAATTCATTCAAAATAGCAACAAAAGTATTACAACATATAAATCTAATGACATGCAAAATCTTTATGGAGAAAATTTTTAAATTGTACTGAGGGACATAAAAGAATAAATAAATGAGGAAGTACACTAGGTTCATGAATGGGAAGTCTTAATGTCTAAAAGATGTCAGTCTTTACCAAAGTAATTAGTAAATTCATTACAATTCTATTAAAAACACTAAGAGATTTAAAAAAAAACTTTTCTTTCTTTCTTTTTTTTTTTTTAAACTTGACCGCTGTCTCTAAAATACACTGGACAAAACAGAAGGCCAAGAACGTCAAAGACATTTTCTAAGAAGAATGAGGAGGAAAGTTTCCCCTGTCAGATGTTGGGACCTATTGAAACACCATGATCCTTAAAACAGTGTGACATTTTGTTGCTAAGAGACACAGAGAGACTACTGGAGAGGAATAGAGAGCACAGAAGTAGAATCACATAGATTTTGGAATTTTGTGTATGCAGCAATGTTACAAATCAGAAGAAATTATTGACTATTCAAGAGTGGTGTGGAAATAACAGGTTATCCATATGGGTAAAAACAATAGCAGGGTCCTTCTGCACACCAGATATCAGTGTAAGTTCCAGATGATTTTAAGATTTAAAAATGAAAAGCAAACTTGATACTTTAAGAAGATCCAGAAAATTATCTTTATGACCTCAAAGTAGTAATTCATTTCTTAAAATATAAAAGTCCATATGATAAAAAAGATGGATTAAATATAAAATACATGAAAGAGAAGAACATATCTTTACATACAAAGATGTTGAAAATAATGATTAAAACAAGCCCCAGGCTAAAGAGAAAATTAATATTTAAAAAGGAAAACAACTTATCAGAAAAAAAGCAAATGAAGGACATGAATTGAGGAGTCACAGAAGACAAAACTCAACGTATGAAAAGATGCTCAACTTCACTCTTAATCAGAAAAGTGCGAATTAAAGCCACCTGATTATCAAAATGTTCAAGTCATCTGCTGATACCAAATACCAGTGAGGACATCACATGATTGTAATTCTCATACTCTGTTCGTTGGGATTATAAATTGCTATAACCAGTTCTGAGAGCAATTCTGCAATGCCTGGTTAGCTCAAAAGTGAGCATTTTTGCCTTTAATCATCTCCATCAGGGAGGGTTGATAGAACATTGAGTTACAATCTGTTACTATCATTATTTTGATGCTCAAGTTGTCTTAGATTTTACCAGTGGCAGCATCTTTGAGCTGATCTGTGGCTTTAAAAAATATCTCCATCATGTTTTGAGTATTAACTTATATTCTGGTATAAGACATTCAGGGCCCATTTCATCCTTTCCCAGTCTCAGATATGGAATCAGCCTTTTCTCCAAGGATTCTGGTTCCTTTTATTGGAGAATGGTGTTTAGAATCCAAGATCTGGGTGCTAGCGGTACTCATTGCTGAGTTTTTTTCTGCACCTACAGTCAGTTCTACTATAACACAACATATGTGCTCCTAAAAATCATGAGACTGTACAAAGTTGTGCAATAAAAGCCACAGGGCTTATGTTAAAACTGAAGTTTGGAAACAGCACTCAAAAAATTTCAATAGGGAGTCATTTTAAAAAAAGGAGGAACTTAATAAAAAGGGTGCACAGTTTTACACATTATATGATTTAAAATATATATATATCCTATAATAAATAAAGTACTTTACCATGAAAAAGACCTGAAGTTTGCTTGTGGAGGTGGGCATAAGAAGGTTGCCACGTGTGTTACTATCAGGTGGTGGAAGGGGGGTATCCAAAACAGAACAGAAAATTGCAACTGCGCATGTGTGTGGGTGCTGTTCATAGCACATGGGTGCGCAGGTAGCTGGTAAAGACTTATTTGAAGTGTCTATGTGTGTGTGTTTTAGCTGGGTGAAGTTTTCTGCACCTATCTGGTGTTTCTCATGGACAAAATCACACAAAAGCAAATGCAAAATTTGCATTATGCTCCAATTGTTCCCTAATATATCAATCTCTGTGGGACACATTTGCATTTTCAAAAACAAGTGTCATAGCAGAACTGACTGTGTCATATGTCAGGAACTGTGCTAGGCACTGAGAATTTAATTAATGGATCCCCTGTATGTTTTCCATTTGGCCTTCTGGTATAGGGCTTTTCATATCAAATTATGGTTTGCTTCTGTGTCTGTCTTATTTGATGGACCTTACATACTTCTTTAGGGCCAGTTTCATCTCTCATCCATCTTACCCTCCCAAGTGCTACTGTCTGGGGTATAGTAGACAATTATTAAACTTCTGATGAATTGAACCCAAGAAGGATGACGTGTAGCTCCTCCTTTCAGGGAATTACAGTCTGGAGTTGTGCTGTCCAGTATGGCAGCCGCTCGCCACATAGGGCTAATTAAAGTAACCAAAATTAATGGAGTCAAACATTTTGTTCTTTAGCTTCATGAGTTATATTTTCAGTACTCAATGATCCTATGTGACAAGTGGCTACCTTATTGGCCAGCTCGGAATAGAACATTTTCATCTTCCCAGAAAGTTCTATTGACAGCTCTGGTGTAGACCTGAGTGGACAGAGAGTTACAGCTCCTTCATTGTTCAGATCATTTTCAGAAGTTCTGGTGATGCTCCCCTCCCCGCTAGAAAGAAAGAAAAAAAATGATCTTACATTTGGGAAAATTTCACCAAAGATATTTGAGACTGAAGGTCTTCTTGTGAAAAATAAGACTTTAAAAGAATGTAGATCTCCAGCCTGAGTGAGAGTAAGACCCTGTCTCTACTAAAGGTAGAAAAATTAGCTGGGTGTGGTGGCGCATGCCCGTAGTCCCAGCTACTGGGGAGGCTGAGGCAGGAGGATCACTTGAGCTAAGGAGTTTGAGGTTGTAGTGAGCTGTAATGATGCCACTGCACCATAGCCAGGGTGACAGAGTGAGACTCTGTCTCAAAAAATAGACTACTTAATTTAAAAAAGGGAAAAAAAAGGAACATAGATCCACGTATTAAGTCATTAAATATGAAATGTTTGATTTTGAGTAAAAAGTTTAGTTTGTTATATTTCAAAAAAGAAGCAGTACAATTAATCAAAGTATGCACCTAAACTTTCAACACAGTTTTACCATCTTAATGGTAGCTTGTTTATGCCAGCAGTGAAGAAGCCTGGAGAGCGAGTGGCCATGAAATTGCAAAAGGCATTTTCCACAGCTTGTTGAGAATTGAATATTTTTCCTTGCAAGAAGTGGTCGAAAGCCTGCAAGAAGTGGTAGTCAGGTGGCAGCGCAAGGTCTGATGAGTATGGTGGATGACAGTTTCCAAGTCCAGCCTCTGTAGTTTGAGCAGTGTTGTTTGTGCGACCTGTGGTCAAGCATTGTCTTACAAGAGGATTGGCCTGTCTCTATTGACTAATCTCAGCTGCTTAATAATAAGCATCCTCATCATTTCGTCCAGTTGGTTGCAGTGGACATCCGCCTCAATCTACTGATCAGGTTTCATGAAGCTGTAGTGGATAACACCAGCACTGGACATGAAACAGTCACCATTAGCTTTTTTTGGTGAATAATCAGTTGTGGGCTGTGTTTCTGCACTTCATCTTTATTCAACCATTGTGCCGAGCACTTATGATTGTCAAAAAGAATCCATTTTTCATCACACATAACAATGTGGTGTAGAAATGGTTCTCCTTTATGTCATGACAGCAAAGAAAGGCAAGCTTCCAGATGATTTCTCTTCTGATGCTCATTTAATTCATGTGGAACTCATCTATCCAGCTTCTTTCCCTTTCTGATTTGTTTCAAATGGTCCAATATTGTTAGAATGGTAACGTCAAACTTTGCTGCTAATTCACATGTAGGTTGAGATGGATTCAATCCCACTACAGCTTTCAGCTCATCATTATCTACCTTGGTCTCAAGTTGCCCATGTGGCTCATTTTCAAGATTAAAATCACCAGAACAGAACTTCTCAAACCATCGACATACTGTGTGTTCATTAGCCACATCCTTCCCAAACACTTTGTTGATATTTCAAGCTGTCTGTGTTGCATCAGTTCCATGATGGAACTCATTAGAAAATAACACAAATTTTTGACTTACCCATGGTTTCACAAAAATTGCTCTAAAAAAATGTGAAAGATAATTATGCAAGCCAAAATCTGGGTTTGAAAGATTGAGGATGTACCTTCACAATAAAAATAAAACAAGAAGTGTCAAAGTGAAGTGTCAGAAGTATCAACTGTCAAACTTAGTACTTCAGGAAATTGAACATTTCATACTTAATAACCTAATAATAAAGCCCTAAGTATTCAACTAAGCAGTAAATGAGATATAAAGAAAGTGAAATTCTCCCAAAGAAACAACAAAGACGACTATTTAAGTCTTAAGCCTTCCAGAGTCATGTTTTACAAAGTAGACTGAGCAAGAATAACAGAACTGGTAGAAGAAAAATGGAGAATTTTGTCTTATAAAAGTCAAAAGATGAGAGTATGTCAAGAAAGAGAGATTTGTCGGTTGCAAAGTACTGAAAATCATCTTGTGAGATTCTCAAAGAGCACACGTTAGACCACAGTGGGGGGCATTAGGGATTTAGGTTAGAGCAGTCCAGGTGAGGTGGTTGTCCTGGGAGGAGTGGGGAGGTTTGGGGGGTTTTCTGGCGAAGATTTATATTTATTACAGTAAGTGAACAAACAATGACACTCAGCGTACACAAATATATTATAACCCCCAGTCTTGTTTTTAAATCATGCATGTGGATATACACAAATTCTGGAAGAAATTTACAAGGTGAAGAGTGGTTATTTCAGCAAGGTGTGATTGTAGGTAATATTTTTTTGTTTTTTGTATTTTTCCAATTTGCTATAATGATCATGTATAGCTTTCATGATAACCGAAAGTTATCAGTAATTACCTTTAAATAGTAGAATTACAGGTTATATTATGTTTCTTCATAGTTTAAAAGACATATCAACACATTTTATTATGTATAATCATTTTGAATTAATTTTTTTTTTTTTTTAGAGATGAGATCTCACTACGGTTGTTGCCCAGGCTGGCCTCTCGCTTAGCTGGGACTATAGGCGTGTGTCACCATGCCCTGCTTTTTGTGTTTAGTCTTATGCCCACCTTGCCGACTGCCCCGTCCCACATTCCTGCTTCCCCACTCAATACCTGTGTTTCAGTGTCACCGTTCTCATGCCTGCCAGCTAGAGGGAGCTTTTTTGTGTTTGGACAATGCTTTCTGCAAAGGCAGTAACTGGAGGGGGACTGGGCTCAGTAGAGGAGCTTTTTTATTCAAGGTAGGAGAAATGCCAATTTCAAGGTTTGGATGCTGAAGGAAGAGTCTAGAAAACTGGAGGAATTCCTTGCTGTATTTGCAGAGTCTTGATTGGGGGGCACTTCACAGATGCCCCACAAACCCCTGTGGAACGAGGGAAGGAGAGGAAGAGATGTTGGAGAATGGAGAGTTAAAAGGCCAGCGGGCATGGTCTTGAGAGCCCAGGTGGAGGGGGCTGTCTTGGATGGTGAGAGCAGGACATGTTTGTGTCACCTCCTCTGTGGTTAACCAAGGCAATGAGGAGGCAGGTGTGGGTCCTGGCGGTTTTATGGACTTCGTGGTAGAAAGTGTCTTCTCAGTGTGATGGGAGTGGACAAGGTGTCCAACATCTGAAGAAAGAAAAGACTGGAAGGAGTCTCTGCAGGAGGAGGAACAGCCAGTGGGTGAGAGGAAGGGGCAGCCCCTCTGCTGACACTGCTTTTGGTGGCAACGACAGATCTTAGCTCCTGTCTCTGTTATTCTCCTACCCCAACCCCACTGCCTCCTCGCTCTCCCTGCTCTTGTTAACCTCTTCCTTTAGTGTGGTGTCATGCAGATATGACCAAATTGCAAGGGGAAAACGAGAACGAGTGACTGGGAGGGGCTGGCACGTGACTGACCTGCATCTTTAAGCGTGAGTAGGATGCTGATGGTGGAAGAGGACACTTTAGAAGGAGGCCCAGCCACAAGGGAGGACGGGGTGGGGGTGGGGGTGGGGGTATGGAAATTCACGGTAGGATTGCGTGGCTGGTGTGTTTCCTTTATAAGAGCAAAAGGTCCACATCCCAGGAGCCATCTGGTGTGTGCCCTGAATAGGTGGCCTTGTCCCGAGTCTCCTTTGCTCTGTTGGTCTGTCCCTGCTGCGTGGCGTGTGCTTTGCTGAATCTTGCTGCATCGCCACTGTCTCGGTGTCATTTCTAAGTGCTCAGCACAGTGTTGAGCACATAGTACCTGCACCATAAATATTAACTATTAATATTACTAGTAATTAATTACAAACTCTGACTTCCCCTGTAGTCTTGAGTTACTCTAGATCCCAGACAGGAGACTAGGCTGCAAGGATAACTTGCACCAGATTGTTTAGGGCACTTAATGTCATACTATGAAAGTAGCTTCTTTCCTCAGGGACCAAAATTTTCCAAATCTCTGTCCTAGCTGTCCTTAAAGTGTGGTCCCAGGACCTCTGAAGGCTCTGAGGCTGTTAAGATCTCCTTCTTTTTTCAACTACATGTCTGTGTGAGGAAGGATTTTCACTCTAACCAAAACACCATGGTGTAATAGGTCATCACAGAAGTAGATATAAGAATCCAACTGTCTTTGATTAAGCCAGGCATTACAGAGATTTGCAAAAATATAAAATAATGCCACAGTATTTACTAATTTTGTTTTGGAAAAGGTAGTCATTTCCCCTCCAAAAATCTTATTTATGTAAGCATGTAATGAGCTTATATTATTATTTTAAGATGAATTAATAAATATTTTTTCAAAAGTCTCAGTGTTAATTTCCAATGCGATAAATATCTATAGATATAAACCATATAACAAGAGCAGTTTGGGGTCCTACATACTGTTTAAGACCATTAGGGATCCTGAGACTAAAAAGTTTGAGAACCACTTCCCTACCCTTTCTCTTTTCTGTGGTAAATGTGTTAATGTGCTTTCCTAAATCCGCCATCAAACATCCTGGGACTCTCTCGCTTGAGGATTAAGTGACAACATTGCTTTCTAGACTGGAAGTAAGTCCAGTGGTGGAGTAGGATGGGGGGTGCAGTATCCTTCTCCTCCCCCTTCGAGAGTCACAGAGCATGTGACAAATAAAAGCCTCTAAGCAGACCGGAGTCAAAAAGTCTGTTTGGCTGTATTTACATTTATTGTTTCTCAAATGTATTGGAATGTTTTTGCGCAGTGTCTTGTAACATCTGGGGAACCAGTGCTCTACCAGGCAAATTTTGGGAAGCCCAAGACTATGATTATAGTCCCGACCCAACACTGCAAAGTCAGATGAGAGTCTTTCTGGGGACAGTGGAGCCTCCCGGGCCTCTGCAACCTCATCTCAAGGTTGCCCTGTTGCCAGCTCTGTCATTAAGACCGGACCCACGAATATGGGTTGGGTGAGATTTCATTGCGAGGCAGAAATACGAGGGCCAGCAGGTGCCGAAGATGGAACTGAGGACTGTGCTTCCCCGGTGTGGGTGATTTCGATAATCCCCTAAACGAGTTCAGTGTTGGTGGTCAGGGCATCCCTCCCAGGTAGGTGAAACACATTTGAACTGTGACTTCCAGACCCATGACAAAAACAGCAGGTGTTGCAAGCTGTTTCCTTTATATTAAGTTCTATGTTCTCCTCCTACTGAAGTGAACCCTAGAAATTTTTTTCTGGAGATGTTTCAAAGGAAATATATGATTCCCTTGGAAAAATATTAGTGAGCAAGGAAAACGTCAACGGGCAGATGTATCTTCCTGGCTCATCTATTCCAAGACTGGCTGTATTTGAAAACAGGGATAGGTTCTCTGCTAAATATTGCCAGCAGTTGGAACAGAGGTAAATTTAGCTAAACTGAAAATAAGTGACTTAATGAGACTAAAGATGTCTAGTATGGAAATAAACAGGAGGAGTCTGAGTTTTTCTATAGAAACTAAAATAGACAATAACAAGGAAGTGGTCATGTGTCTTCCCTCTCCTCTTCCAGCCTTGGTATATAAGGGCCTCCCCCAGCAGAAGGAGGCATCAGTCCTCCCTCACCTCTCTTGAGTCCTCCCTCCTCACTTCGCCTGAGTCCTCTCTACTGAACCATGGGTTGCTGTGGCTGTGGAGGTTGTGGTGGCTGCGGTGGCCGCTGTGGTGGCTGCGGTGGCTGTGGTGGCTGCGGTGGTGGCTGCGGTGGTGGCTGTGGTGGCTGCGGTGGCGGCTGTGGTGGCTGCGGTGGCGGCTGCGGTGGCGGCTGTGGCAGCTGCACCAGCTGCAGGTGCTACCGGGTGGGCTGCTGCTCCAGCTGCTGCCCCTGCTGCCGCGGCTGCTGTGGGGGGTGCTGCAGCACGCCCGTGATCTGCTGCTGCCGCCGCTCCTGCAGCTCGTGTGGCTGCGGCGGTGGCTGCGGGAAGGGCTGCTGCCAGCAGAAGTGCTGCTGCCAGCAGAGCTGCGGCTGCAAGAAGCAGTGCTGCTGCTAGGCAGGGCAGGCAGGCCCAGGCTCTGTCCCTGGGCTGGAGACACTGGGGCTCTCCTCCACCTTGTTCACCTGCCTTACCTGTCCCCTGAGTGTCCTGGTAGTTATCCTCTTGGGCTGTGACTTTGCCCCTGGATTTTAGGCCTTTGTCTTTTCTTCTTTGGGTGTTTCTAGTCTTTCTTTCTGAAAAGTTTCCTACCTACTATCGAACAGCCAAAAAGAAGAGTCCACATCACTGAGCTGAGTCAAAGAGGATCGTGATTCCCAACATACTTTTTGATATTTATGTGTATTTTCTTCCCATTTATGTGGTTTTTCTCTGCTCCTTTTCTATCTCATATTCTTGTTTTTCTGCAGCTATTTTCTAAAATTTCTAATAAAATAAAAATTTATCATTAAAAGTTTTTCTTTGCCTTTATTTTGATTGCCCATAACTCACATCCTAGAAAATCCTAATCTTCCTTAAAAGGCCTCCGGCAGACGGTCAGGGCTGGCAGAGCAAGTCGAGGGCGCTGACACTAGCCCTCCTGCCCCGCTGCCCGGGACTCTCATCCCCAAACAGCACTTGACAGTCTGACTTCTGTCTACGATTTGGATTCGATTTTGAGGTGGGAGTTTCATTTAGAGATAGACAGGTTTCCCAAATGCATTCAAAATCCTGTTTTATTCAAAAAGAACCAATTCAAACAAAATTTCAGAGATACATTTATTACCAAAACACAGATAACTGCATTTGCTTTAGATTTCCATCTCCTGGGGCCATTTCCTCCTTGCCTGGAGGGTGGAGTTCCATCTACTCTGAGCAGCCTTTTGTCTGTTTACTCCCCTATAAATTCACCCAGCAGTGCACCTTTGGAGTTTGGTATTATTCGTTTAGCTTTTCCATTTCCCTGACTACACAGTTAATGCCATCGGGTTGTGCTGACCGAGTGGGTATTGATGGACTCTGGTTTATCTGGGTTCTCTTGTCTCTCTTCAGTCTTGGGCCCCCTGCTTGCCTTCAAGTGAATTGCTGTTTGCTTTTCTGTTTAAATTCATTTAACTATGATTGGAGTATTGTTAATGTTTCCAGTTTCTTTCTAATTCATTTCAGATCTTACTTATTAACTTAAACTGTGATTTATGCTTTTGTTAATTCTTTTCTAATCTTTTTTGAATTTATCAGCCTGAGGGGCCTTGAGAAATCATCTAATCTGTGTCCTTTTGCCAGACAGGGGAGTCCATTTCTGATAGGAAAACCTTCGTGCAGCATCTATGTTTCTTTTACGCCTAGAGAGAAAACTAGACAATCATTCGCTAAAGGGAATCATCATCATTCACTCTGAAGATGCATATCGAAAGAAAAATGGTATCTTATGATTTGGACCATGAGTAGTCTTTAGAAGCATCAAGGATTTTTGTAAGAGACCACTTTCTGTGGACCAGCGTTCAAGGAGAAACTCCTAGATCCAGAGGCAGGTCTGAGGGCTGAGGCCGGGCTCAAAGTTCTGCTGTGGAGTGTCTTTGGGTGGGGGGTTGTGCACAAAGAGATGTGATCCTAGGCCAAAAGTGGTGTCTGCCACCATATTCCTATCAGTGCGGGGAGGATAGTTCTCCTGAAAACATCTGGAATGGCTGCGTAGCACTAGATCTCGGGGCTTCTTCTTTCCTGTGGACTTTGCAGTATATTTTCTCCCCGTCACAGCTGGTCTATTTTGCAGCAGTGCCGGAGAGGGTTTCGGGCTGCAGGCTGGTGCGACTAGGTGGCAGAGGCTGTGGACCCCAATGTGAAGTTCAGCCAGCAAGTCTGTGCCGTCAGTTTCCTCAGCCCTTTGCCCCGAGGTGTTAGTTTCTCAGATCCACTGAGTGCCAAAGGGAAAAACATGGGGCCAAATTTAAAGAAAATATAAGTATTTCTGTAGTTCAATTGTGCCCAGCAAATCGTTTTCATTTTTCAATCTGATATCATTGTCACTTGGTCTGCAAATCCCTATAGGCCCTGCCTATAAATTCCCCTGCTGGAAGGGACATTGACCATATTTGTGCTAATTATTCACGTAACCTGAACAAAGACCCAATCTACAACTGGATTACAGAGAGATACATACAGCGATTCCAGCTGAGGTGAGAGGCAGGCTAGGTGGCCTCACACGCAGCGTGCTCTTCCCAGCACCTCCAGCTCTCGTCCCAGCCCCCAGGTACCGACCCTGATTTCCTCATGGATTGTGCTGAACTCTGGTGGCAGCTTCATGTGATGGGAATTAATGTGGAAAATGCTTGGGAGGCGGAAGAGAGAGCCGAGGGTGGAAAGGAAAGCCAGGACCACACTGCATGCACGTGCCACATTGTGGGCACAACCGTGGCGTGTTCCTTCATCTAAATATCAAGGACAATCTGTCACACAGATTCACCTAAGCTGCGGCATCTCTTTAGGCCCTCAGCTCAGCCCCCACACAACACGCACTCATCACACATGACCAAGAGAGTGTCTCCCTTTGCCAGGGCTGCCATAACAGAGTACCACGGACTGCGTGGCTTCAAGAGGAATTTAGTTCCTCAACATTCGGGAGGGTGGAAGTCTAAAGTCAAGATGTCAGCAGGTTCGGCTTCTTCTGAGGGTCTTTCTCTTGGGCTTGCAAATGGTGTCTTCTCCTTGTCTTCACGTGGGCTTCCCTCTGTATGCGCTTGCGTCTTCATTGCCCCTGCGTACAAGGACATTGGTCATAGTGGATTAGGGCCCACTTTAATACCTCATTTTAACTTAATTACCTCTTTAAATACCCTATCTCACATACAGTGACATTCTCAGGTATGAGAAGTCAGGACTTCAACATAAAAATTTCAGCCTCTAACAAAAGGGTAAGAAAATGGGGGCCTTATGTGCTTTGTTTTTCATTTATGTCATTTTGTGGGTGACCTGTGTGCAGTATAACATGCTCTTTCCTTTTTTATTCAGTAGCCGTATCAAATAGTCTTTTCTATGCCAAATCATCACCTTTTTAACTGGAAGAATTTTGTCCTGGTGCCCCCCAGTAGGACCCAGAACCATGCCTGGCAAATAAATGTTCAGTAAATGTCACTGGTGCGCTGTGCTGTGAGTTTTGAGCATCTCTCCCAGGTGAGCAGGTGAGCATCTGATAAGGTCAACCCTGCCACAAGCTCCCGTTCCTGCCCTCCCTGACACTCAGAGGCACCAATGAATCCTTTGGCGCCTGCTGCTTGTAAACTCCACCCCAACTGCACGAGTGAGCCCATGGGGCCTCACTCCCCTGCCTGGCTGAGTCCGCTCCCGTTGTTCTACCTCCTCTGGGAGCCCTCTTGGCACGCAGGGGCTCCATCTCTCTACAACCTGTGAAGACAAAGACCTCTGGTGTGCTGAGCCCCTCCTCTGTCTCTTCATGTGGACATACCTGAGTGACTGTCTCATAAAAAAAATGCAAACCATGAACCCTTCCACCTGGGCTCTTTATTTGACAAATCCATGTCAACGCTGAGTAATGACACCCCGGTAAATCTGGCCGGCCACGTCTTCTACTTATGCTGGCTGACAGCAAACTCACATTCTAGTGAGTGGGGCAAGAAGAGCGAGAGCCTTAGACATGTTGGGTCTTGGTTGCCAGGAGGGGCTGCAGGTCCCGGAATTCTGCCGACCACATGGATCAGGATTGCCCTGTGGGAAAGAGGACCCAAGGGCTCCTTGGTGAGGAAAAGCTGACTCCCTTTGCCATAGGGTAAGATGGACAAACTGGGGCCTTTCTCCTGACCCGTCCCTCCGAGCTGAGAACAGCTGTGTGGGAAGGGGCAGCTGTAAGGGCAAAGCCTGGGAGGGCAAGTGTGAGTCAGAGGGTGCGGTGCCGGGGAGAAATCCTAAAGGCTGGGAGTAACTAGGGGGCTTTGGGTAGCCTGAGGGCACTGGAGGTCCAGGGAGGTGGAAAAGGAAATAGAGCCAGAGCCAGGTGGGTGCCAAAACTACCTTGCTGACTTAGACTTTGGGACGCTCATCTCACACCCACCCTCCTCAAATCCTATCTTCTGAATTGCAAGGGAGAAGGAAGACTATCTTTCCCCAGGCTCCTCTTGGGAAGTCTGACTTGACGTGGTTGTTCAAGTCACATTTCTTTTGGTTTATATCATTCCATTTGGTCAGTTCCACTTGTTTAAGCTTCTATCCCATGCCAGGCTCTGCTTAGAGTGACAAGGAAACACCCCAAGTAGCCCTGTGGGGTTGGTGCAAGAATGTCCTCCTCCTAGAGACACACCCAAGGAGCTCAGCTTCCTCGGCCCAGCCCCACTGCCTCCCAACCCCAGCTGGGACCATCCAGCCTCCCACACCCCCCCCACCACCACCTCCTTTCTCTCTCACTTTGCTGCTAAACCAACCACAGTGGATCCAGAATCTAGAGTCTACACAGAAAAGGATCAGAGAGCACTGATTAGCCGAAGGAGAGTTCTGGGACATGTTTTGTTGTGTGTGTGGACACTGTTGGGGCAGGGGGTGGGGGTTGGGTATGATTATTTTGATTCTAATGCTGGTCTTCTCCCCTTGTAGTCTGGAGTGGCTGATACAGGAACTTCCATGGTACCTGCCATGGCTAGAGCTGAACTTTGTTGTCTGGATTTGGGAGAGAAGACTTACTTGGAGGACAGAGATGGTCAGTGACGGCTGAGCAGACAGCACAGCACGGATCACAGGGACCCAAGGCTGCTGTCTATGCTGCCTTTTGGAGTAATTCTCAGCAATGAGACTACGACGACCAAAATCTATGTACAGTAGACGAGGATTGCAGGAGGAGACAGTGATCATCACTCACACGTGATGATCCTCAAAAGCGATCACGCTCCTAAGTGACTGTATGACCATTCGAGGTCTGTTGCTAAGACTATCGAGAGAGATTTGAGGAAAGCTTTGGTTTAAGATGTTGAAGTTCCAGAGTTGAGGATGTGGCTCCAAGTCCCTCCCTTCTCGATAAACCCACAACACATTAATCATCTATCTGTGTCTGTCATAAATAATTTAGCTAGTTTTTGATTCTTCACCTAACTGTTGAGATAAAACTCATTTTTCCTTGTGGACAGTTTAGAAACTGGAAAGAGAAAAAGAGATGGCTCTTTGAGACTGATTTAGTATAATTTATTAAGATAATAGTTGCTTTACGTACACAGATATGCCAATGCAGTGGTAAAAACAGGACACAAACAAAGACAAAGCTAGAGGCATTTTAAGAAGGTATAACATTAATCATCTTGACTCTATTTTGTCGAGGGCTGGACTGGAATGGTCTTTGACAGAGAAGGGCGCACATTTATTATTTTGGTTGCTGATTGTTAAATGCAGGTAGAATCACAAAAGCTACAGAAATGTGAGATTCCTATGGGCTGGTGATAGGCTCAGGTCACACTTGTGATGTACAAGTCCAAGAGGAGCAGACAGAAAAGGAAAAACTTACCTAGAGCAGTTACCTGCAGCACCTGTTCAGAGCCAGGCAGCCCGCCTAGCAGCAGCACTGCTTCTTGCAGCCGCAGCTCTGCTGGCAGCAGCACTTCTGCTGGCAACAGCCCTTCCCGCAGCCACCGCCGCAGCCACATGAGCTGCAGGAGCGGCGGCAGCAGCAGATCACGGGCGTGCTGCAGCACCCCCCACAGCAGCCGCGGCAGCAGGGGCAGCAGCTGGAGCAGCAGCCCACCCGGTAGCACCTGCAGCTGGTGCAGCTGCTGCCACAGCCGCCGCCGCAGCCACCACCGCAGCCACCACCGCAGCCACCACCGCAGCCACCACCACAGCCGCCACCGCAGCCACCACCGCAGCCGCCACCGCAGCCACCACAACTTCCACAGCCACAACAACCCATGGTGTCAGTAGAGAGGACTCGGGTGAAGTGAGGAGAGAGGACTCAGGAGAGGTGAGGGAGGACTGATGCCTCCTTCTGCTGGGGGAGGCCCTTATGTACCTACCACGCTGGGAGGGGAGAAGGAAGACACATGACCACTTCCTTGTTGTTATTTGACTGTATGTACATGGAAGAATCTCTTCATCTCTTATTTACTTCCCTTTCAGATATCTTTGTCTTCCCATTTTCAGTTTTGTTTATATTTTTCATAAAACTATATTCCAGTATACGTGAAAAAGGCCCAGAAGTTCTAGGGAAGCATTCTAGGAGCTAGGGCCATGATGAGGTTGTCAACAGTAACAGGCAGGTTTCTCCTTCTTCCCATGAAGCCCAAGGAACACACACCGTGCATGTGAGTTGCTGGCAGGGTTTGCAAACCACCATATCGTCAGAGAGCCAGGCGATCTGTGAGCTTCTGCAGGGTGGGTACCGTGAAGTTGAGGGCACAGCCCCCGACTTCAGAGAGCTTGCAATAGTAGCACTGCAAGCTGGGGTGTGAAAATGGTGATGGATTCAAAGGTCACTGCCAAGGTCAGATGCCATCATTCCATTTACTGACCAGTGAAAACTGCTGGGCTGGGGGCTTCTACTCCCCATTTGTTCATGTGAAGCATCCACTGTGATTTGTCCTCTGCACACCCAGGCCTTAAGGATTATTTTCAAAGCAGTAATAAATCCTCTTAGGAGTCTGAATTTTGGTCATGTAATTCTTGGTATGTTTAGCTTTGGATGAGGAATTAATTTTTCTCCTTGATTAGGTGATACCAACTGACGTCTGAGAGAAATACCTCTGTGCTAAATAGCCTGACCTGGGCTCCCAAGACAGCAGGCAGTTGGGCTATTCCGGGAGAGCAGGGCAGGTGTATCCAGGGACACATGGTCCAGAGGCCAGAGGAGGTTGGGGTGAGTGAGGGAGGGCTCTGACGTGCAGAGAAAAAGAAGTTTATGGCTCTCAGGGGAAGTCCGTAGCTGTAGATCATGGTGAGTTTGGAACTGGTGACCAACAAGGAGGCTGTAAAAGTATAAGGGAAGAAAAATGCAAGTGTAAGCACAGTCTTCTCCGTGCATGACAATGCAGGAGCCTGGCAATGGTCTCTGGCAATCAGTGACCATTCAGGGGACAGTGGCTGGCATTTTAGTGCAGACAAGATCTTCCAAGCTTCATTTTGTAACAGGCTCACTGCCCAAAGACTGTTTTCCCAACTTGGCAAAGTAGTTCTTTAGAAATTTGAGTGAGAGGAAGCACTATAAAGTCCTTAGGGCTGACTGGCATTGTTTATTAATGACCGAAGTCATCTCTGTGGTATTTGGACTAAAGAGAACACTTTCAGCTTCTCAAGTAGTCGCGTGAGCTGGGTGAGGGCTGCAGTGGAGCTGGAGATATGTGAGTAGGCTTGAAGCTACTAAGGAGGCAGAAGCAGCAGAATTCGGTGAAAGACTAGATGTGGAACTGAGAGAGAAGAAGGATTCAAAGATGACTTTTTAAAATAGATTGGCAACTTGGAAAAGGAGCAAGGAAGAAAAATTTACCTTTTTCTTTTGGAGGGTTGGTAATGGGGAAGGGAAAATTATGACTTGGGTCTGGAGCATGTGACACTGGAAGTGTCCCTGAGACCCCTGAAACCCCTGGGGGAGAAGATGGGTTGGCTGTCGATGGGTCTGGGGTCTGGATTAGGGTCTGAGATGGAGACACCCATTCGAGGAACTAATTGGGGAACACACAAGTGGCAATTGACACCCTGGGTGTGAGTGTGGGCACCTGGGTGGGTGAGGGGGAAGGGAGCATGGCACCAAGGCTTTTAATAGACAGTTTTGAGGGGTAAAGAAAAAGAGAAGAGGGTCATTTGCTATTAAGATCCTTTAGAAATATAGCTGGGAAAGTGCAAACTCGTAAAAAGAAAATACACCAATTTAATGAGGTGTGAGGTATGCTAAAGTAGACCACATGAGCGTTTTTGAAAAAATGATGTGTTCCATTTGGATGTTCCTATTTACTCTTTTTTACATCCTGAGAGTTTCTCTTAAAGCAGGGTGATTCTAACTGAATACAGGGAGACAAAACATTGAGGAGAAATGGAAAAGGAGCTGGCAGCAAAACCAAGTCTTCATTTAATTCAAAATCTCAAATATTCAGCTGGTTTCTGAGAAAATGTAGATTCGTCTCCTAAATGTTAGCATTTCTTGGCTTGCTCCTAAAATGGCTTTAATAAAGAAAAGTTAAAATTAGCAAATGTATTGGGTCAAATATAATCCGTAAGGACGTAAACAAGGAATAGCCCTAGATCACCTTGTTGTGGAAACTGCAACAGCAACAACAGGGAAGTGACCACTGGTCACATGTCCTGGCTCATTCCCTCTCCCCTTTCCCAAGATGGTATATAAGGGCCTCCCCCGGCAGAAGGAGGCATCAGACCTCCCTCACCTCTCCTGAGTCCTCTCTCCTCACTTCTCCTGATTCCTCTCTACTGACACCATGGGTTGCTGTGGCTGTGGAGGTTGTGGTGGCTGCGGTGGCGGCTGTGGTGGCTGCGGCGGTGGCTGCGGTGGTGGCTGCGGTGGCTGCAGTGGTGGCTGCGGTGGCGGCTGTGGCAGCTGCACCAGCTGCAGGTGCTACCGGGTGGGCTGCTGCTCCAGCTGCTGCCCCTCCTGCCGCGGCTGCTGTGGGGGGTGCTGCAGCACGCCCGTGATCTGCTGCTGCCGCCGCTCCTGCAGCTCGTGTGGCTGCGGCGGTGGCTGCGGGAAGGGCTGTTGCCAGCAGAAGTGCTGCTGCCAGCAGAGCTGCGGCTGCAAGAAGCAGTGCTGCTGCTAGGCGGGCCGGCCGGCTGTGGGCAGGAGCTGCAGGTAACAGTTCCGTTGGTAAGACTACCGTCCTTCCCCTCCTGTCTGGTCTTCCTCCACTCTCTAGTCCTGAACTCTGTTTCTGTTTGTCTTTGGTGTTTCGTGCCTTCTCATCTGAAAAGTTTCCAAACTAAAAGGCACCATCTTGTGGAAAGAATACAAGTACAGCCCGGGACCTGAGGAACTATCCCAGTCACTGACCTCTGCTAATTCAGGACACAGTTCCTGCTTTTGGTTTGACTGCCTTTAAGCGCCATCTTTCTTCCACTTTTCCCTGTCAACATGCAATGTTTCTTTTCTTTTGTGTTCTTAGTTATCATACAATATTGTCTAAATTTCCTAATAAAATAATCTCCATAATAAATAAAAGTTCTCTTTTTGGCTTTGTTCTATTTGACCACACTGAATCCTGGTTTGTCTGTTTGGAAACGTGAGAGAGATTTTATCTTTTAACAAAGCCTTTGAAACACTTGCCGTGGCAGCAATGACACAAAGGGTCATGTGAGAAGCTGTGGCCAGGCCTCTGGGGATCCCCTGCCCCGTGACACATCACGTTGTCTCAGATGCCCCCACTGTGTCCTCCTTCCACGAGATCTGCAGTCTGTTTTATAGACATAACATGACATATCCCTGCAGCGACAGGCCCACCTGCCAACACAGACCTTACGATTAGGACTCAAGTATAGAATTTAAGGCATCTGAGCGGAACCAACAGCACAAGGCCAGCTGGGTTTCCGCGGGTTTCTTTTGTTGATGTGTTCAATCTTTTTCTTTCCCTCTTTCTTTTCTTTATGGTGTGAAGTTTTCTTCTTTTCATTGTTTTTAGTACACTGTGGCATTCAATGGGAGACATCTGAAATGTCCTAAGATAAAACACATTCAATTGCCAAAACTCGCCCAATGACTCTGTCCTCCCCACTAGCTTTAGTAAGAGTAAGAAATGAGATCAAGGCCTGATCAAAGACAACCCAGGAGGAGAGGGGTTTTCTAGACATCTTTGACGGAGGAAGTCACTTCTTTAACTGCTTCACTTTAATGACAAACAACAGGGTAACCGCTTCTTGGCTTTTTCCTTCCTGGCCTTTCCTTTTTTGCTTTTTGATTATTTCTACAGCTCCCACACTTTTTCAGACTGTTGAGATTCTACCATTTTGTTAGCTGTAGAGACTCTAGGCTGAGGAGATTTTGGGTCAAGACGGTTCAATATTTTCACACATTGATGCAGACTCTCTGTTCAAAGCAGGGGAAGAAAAGCTATATACAATGAAAATAAAATAACAACATAGCTGAGCTCAATAACAAGACTTCTATGTCTGTGGCCCAGATACAGAAGGAAAACGTGACATTCAAGGCTGAAGCCGTGGCTGTTAGGTTGGTTCCAGGTGGGAACTTGAAAAGTATGTATGGGACGGAATGCATGTCGCCGCAATGGCAAATGGTCCGAGATTCCCTATGTCCAAGCCTTTTTTTACCTTCTACTCTCACTCTGTAGGAACTATAATCCGGCTCAGATCTTCCTGCTACACTCTAGACCTTCCCCCTCTGGCTCTGTCTCGGCTCTGGACCTAACAGTGGCCTAGCTGGCTTCTGGGCCCTGGGTGTGGGCACTGTGGGAATGGGACATGAGAGACTGAATATCCCATGCCAGCTGGGGGATGAGAGCCAGACTCACTTTTGCAATTAGATGTCAGAGTGGTACCCACTGGTTTTGAAAAATCTCAACTGACCTTTCTGCCCAGGGCTGGCCTTATAAACAGCTGTTGCCTTGGAGAGACTGGAGGACACAGGCATAGGCTTCAGACCACAGATTGACCTAAATCCCCTGCAGGCTTGAGAATAATCCTGATATCCCTCATTGGCACTTTGGGATGGGGTGTGGGGGTGGGATGGGAAAGACAGCCACACGATGGTTAGACAGATAGAAGCAAATGGTAGTAGGGGTATGTGTGTGGCTGGGGTGAGGAAAGTGAGAGAAATGAAACCAAAAACACATCACATTTAAAATGACTGTACTGACAGACTCCATCTGCCTTGTGCCACTTTCCTGAGCCTCGGGAGACTGGCTCCCAATGGATCCTAGGCATCTGTTGTCCCTAGTTGCTATCTGTAAGGAATAAACCCGCTTAGTGTAACTTGTTGCGTGTGTGAGTGTTCTGCCTTGCTGGCCTCTGACAACCTGGTAACCAGGGAACAGTGAACTTGCTTCGTTAAACTGACTCAGCGAGCAGGGTCCAGCCCTACAGAGCCAGGGCTTAGTGCCAAAGCGGGAGGTGCGATGCCTCCCAGGACTTGGCGGAGAAAGAGGGGTGATGAGAGGGACTTAGGTGCCGAGCCCCCAACATCTGTGATTTACAAATGGGACAACAGCGCAAGATCCCCTGGTTGTCCGGCACTTACGTGATCATCCATTGCTGGGGCTGGACAGCTCAGGAAGTGGGTCCTCAGTGGGACCCTGGGGCACCTGAGGGGACGGGAAAGAGGTGCTCAGACGGCTCCCGAGGCGCGTGGGCAGAGCCCACAGCACCGCGCAGGCCGGCGCGGAGAGGGAGGCTCGCTGTCTAAGGCACGGATGTGGAGAAAGTTCAAAGAAGCTTCATGCAGCTTGGTTGGTGTGTTTGGTTGGTAAAGGGACATTGCAGATGCTAATGTCTCGGGCTGAATGGCACAATTAGCATGGGACCAAGGTCTCTGGGTCCCCACCGGAGGCCAATGGCCTTTATACTCCTGTCCAGATAGAGGGGGAAGGTTGGGGAGTTCTGACTTTCATGAGGTTCTTGAATACTGGAGTCCATATGACAATATCTCCAGGTTCCCTTAGGGCAGCGGTCCCCAACCTTTTTGACAACAGAGACCGGTTTCGTGGAAGAGTTTTTCCATGGACAGGGGCTGGGGGTGGGTCGCCGCCGCAGCTCCACCTCAGATCATCAGGCGTTGGATTCTCCTGGGGTGCGCAATCTGGATCCTGCGCATGTGCAGTTTGCAGTGGGGTTCGGGCTCCTGCGAGGGGCTGGTGCCGCAGGCTGACCTGCCCAGGGGCGGGGCTCGGGAGGTGACATGGAGCGTGCGGAGTGGCTGTGGGTGCAGGTGGGGCTTCGGTGGCTCCCTCACCACTTGCCTCCTGCTGCGCGGGCCAGTCCCGGGGGTTGGGGACGGCAGCCTTAGGGGAAAGACTAAACTGGTGATATTAGGAGATTTGAGGACAAGCAGGGTGACCCATGGCGCTTATTTGCTTGTGGGTGGGGCCCTCTGGGCCGTTTTAGGCGCCAGAGACCATGCTTCCCACCTCTGAATGCTTTGTAGGCACTGATATTTTAGCTACCTGTGGCACAGAACATCACTGCCGCCTGGGAGGATGTGGCCCCTCACAGTTAAGAATTTATCTGGGCCATAACAGCCGGGCATATCCACTCCTGCTGGCCACGTAAGCTCCCCAAGCCCAGTGGGTTATTCAACAAAAGCAGTACTACACATGAAATGGAAAAAAGATATCACTTGGTTAAATCTGTATCAGGAAGTGTTCAACTTGAGACACAGAACCAGTAAAAGACATATATTAAGAAATTAATTTCAAAGAATTGGCTTACATGATTATGGGGACTTGCAAAGCAGTCCAAAATTCACAGGCCAGCCCATCAGAAAGCCGGCTCTCAGGCCTGGGCGGAAGCTCCTGTTCGCAGATGGAACCTCTCCTTTTCAAGAGAAGCCCCAGCTCTGCTCTGAAGGTCTTTCTCCTGTTTGAGTCAGGCCCACCCACATTGTTTAGGATTATCCCCATTATTTAAAATCAATGGATTATGACTTTAATCACCTCTGCAAAATACTTCACAGCAACACCTATAGTTAGTGCTCGATTGAATAAAGGAAGACTATAATCTAGTCAAATTGACATTTAAAATTGACTCACAAATTGCGACAAACTTTTACATAAATCTGAGAACTGAAATCTTTATAATATTTAGTCTTTCCATGCAAGGTGGTGGTGAAGTTTAATTAAAAATTTTCCTTAATTCTTGTGCCTTGGATTGCAGGCACTATTTGCCCACATTCTAACTTTTTATGTTGGTATATAATACGAGTATAATAATCATGGTTATCACATATTGACCACTTACCATGTGTCAGATCTGCACTATACATTTCTTTATTCTTCAAATTAAAACAAATCACACTTTTATGAGGTAGGGCATAGAAGGCTAAGATATGTTATTCACTTTAGGATCTCTCACGTTTCTGCAAATGGTCACTTTTTATTTCTATGTTGTTCTGAGGTGGGCTTGAATGTGTTGAAACAGTATTTTGGGTTCCAGTTGCTCACTGAGGCCATGTAGATGGTGTGTTTCAATCTGGTCAATTCAATCATTTGGTTGTATTCAGTTCACTGGCTGAGGTTTTGACGTGGTTTTGATGAGGTTCATGATAGTCTAGTCTTTTATCTTAATCTAGGATGAAACATTAAAATGCCATGCAGTTTAGCACCATATATTCTCCATCGTGACAGCTTGCCTTCTGAGTCTGTGGCAGGTGAGACCAGGCTAAAGCTGTGTTACTGTGCTCACATCAGGAATGAAGTCCCCGGATTCATTTGAGTTCTGACCAGTTGCAGGACTACATTTGTTCTTTCTGCATTTGGCTGAACAGATTATGTAAAAGCTTCTCATTAGGAAAATTCCAGCAATGACTGAGAAATAACTTCCGTAAACTAAAAACTAAATAACAAAAAAGAAGAGAAAGAGATTGTCATGAACCACACAAAAATGGATATTTGACACCGAAGGTTTATAATGATGCTTTACTCCTAGCTGAGAGATCTTGAGCAGATCACTGATTCTGGGTCTCAGTTTTCTAATTTGTAAAGTTAGAATAATAACAGTGGCTACTCATATTCACTGTAAGGGTTAAATGAGTTATTGCATATAAACCACATTGAAGAGTATCTAGACGGTAAAAGTTCAATAAATTTTACCTGTTTCTGTAGTCCTGAAACTCTTCAAATATATATACTCACATCGTATATATTGTTGTATGGTATATATGATATATAGTTATATATATTTTTATAGTATATATACTATTTAATAATATATTTATATATACACTAACTTCCTTCTTGCTTTTCTTTTTTCATTTTCACATTTAGTATATCAGATTGAGAATTTATTTTTTCCCTAGAATACACTATGCTTGAAAAAATTTCACAGTGTACCTATCCAGAAATATTAAAATTATATTAATGTGTCTAAACATCTAGAGCTATTTTATGTTCCTAATGAAATAATTGAATATTTAATTATTTTAATGACACTATATCTCTAGATTGAGGTCTTAATTATATTTTATCTTTTAAAAAATTTAACTATAAATTATAAGTAGACCAAATTTGACTAGAAACTCCAAAGGGCTGGATGTACTATGTCTGGCTAGTAGGGGAACATCTGCACCTTTCTGATCTAATTAAAAGCGAAATTTGTAAATCACGTAAAATCTTAAGAATTAGAGTAGAAAAACAAAGGATTCATAAAAAGCATAACCAGAAAACCACCATGGCACCTAAAAAAATTAACAATTCTTTAATATCACCTAGTCAGCGTCCCAATTTTCCTGATTGTTTCATAATGTTTTTAATTTCTTTGTAAGTATCCAGATTCAAAGAAGATCTACACATCACCATGGATTCACAGATATCTTAAAATACTGTCAGTTTCTCTTTCTTTTTGCCTTGAATTTTATTTTGAAAGAAACTAGAGAATCTCCAAGATTCTGGTGTGTTTTGGTTATATTTGTAGATAACATTTAATGAGTTCTGTCTGCTTGTTTCCTGTAAATTGGTAGTTCAATCTAGGAGTTCATTTATTATTTTAGTAATAAGTGACATATTTGTATTTATTTTGTTTACCATCCTATTTGTCCTGTTTTTCTTGCTCCTTAAATTTCCCCCTCATTTCTTGAATTCTGATGTGTTATTTTTTCCATATTATGTATTTTATTCCTCCTTTCTGTATGGAAATTGTGTAATCTGTTTCTAAATTTTTAGTAGTTACACTTGAAATGTTAGCCTCTTAAATAAACAAAGCAGTGGTTAATGAAGGGTGGTGGAGGGAGTGTTCTGCCCTAGGCACAGGCAGCAGGGGGAGAATTATGTTTAGTTAAGTTAAAAGCATTAGTAAAACTGATGAAGAGTCTGTCTGCATTTTATTATTGCCGTACACCAGCAATTCTAAACAATGACAGTGATAATGTATGCCTCCTGCCAGATGGACTGCTACCCTCATCGCTTGGTATGCCACCCTACTGATTTTCACCTCCTCCAGAACACTGCAAAAATCTTTGGTTTTGAACATTCCTCTGACTTATATATTATTGTCCAGTATTTTATCTTTTTGTAAACTCCTCAAGATAGAAAACATAAGCATTACTGTTTTACTTGGACAGTATTTGTTTAGATTTACTCATATGTTTTCCTTTTTTTTTTTTCCTACATTCCCTCTTGCATCATATTCCTTCCTTTTGGGGTAATTTTCCTCCTTCTTCAAATGCATCCTTTAGAAGCTGACCATTTTGTAAGCATCTGTTGGTAATCACACTCTCCATTTCTGTTTATCGGAAAAAGCCTTTATTTCATCCTCATTTTTGAAATGGTTTTCTCTTTGTATATAATTCTAGGCTGGCAACTATCTTCTCCAACACTTTGAAGACATTATTCCACTGTCTTTCTGGCTTTTATTGTGTACTATTGAGAGGTCATTTGTCCATCTGTTTGTCATTTCTCTGTAGGTGATGTTCTTTTTATTCCCCTGGCTGTTTTTAAGATTGATTGGTTGATTTCTTTCTTTCTTCTTCTTCTTTTTTTTTTTTTTTTTTTTTTGATATTCTGCAGTTTCCCTACAGTGTGTTTAGATATGAATTTCTGGGCCGGGCGCGGTGGCTCACGCCTGTAATCTTAGCACTCTGGGAGGCCGAGGCAGGTGGATGGCTCGAGGTCAGGAGTTCGAGACCAGCCTGAGCAAGAGCGAGACCCCGTCTCTACTAAAAATAGAAAGAAATTATATGGACAACTAAAAATCTATATAGAAAAAATTAGCCGGGCACAGTGGCGCATGCCTGTAGTCCCAGCTACTCGGGAGGCTGAGGCAGTAGGATCGCTTAAGCCGAGGAGTCTGAGGTTGCTGTGAGCTAAGCTGACGCCACGGCACTCACTCTAGCCTGGGCAACAAAGTGAGGTCTCAACAAAAAAAAAAAAAAAAAAAAAAAAAAAATAGATATGAATTTCTTTTCATTTATCCTTTTGGAGATCTGTTAGGCTTCCCAAATGTGAGAATTCATGGCTTTCATCTCTTCTGGAAAATTATCGGTGAATATTTCTTTATCTGTCTCTTTCTCCTACCTTATTATCTTCTCAAGAAACTCCAAATAGATATTTGCTGAACATTCTCACTTTAATATACATGTGCTAATAATTTTTCCATTTACATCTTTCTGTGCTTTATTCCAGTTTAATACTTTTTCCTTTATATGTGTCTAAATGGCCCTTGTTTATTTAGCTTCTAATTTTGATTACAGTCATGAGTCCCTTCATGAAGAGGATACAATCTGAGAAATGTATTGTTAGGTGGTTTTGTCATTGGACAAATATTATAGAGTGTGCTTACACAAAACCAGATGGTCTAGCCTACTGCACATCTAGGATATATGGTATATGACCTATTGTTCCCAGGCTATAAAGCCGTACAGCATGTTACCATACTGAATATCATAGGCAATTATAACACAATGGTAAGTATTTGTGTGTCTGAACATAGAAAAAATACAGTAAAAATATGGTATAAAAGATAAAAATGGTGCACCTGTATACAGCACTTACCATGGATGGAGCTTGCAGGACTGGAAGTTGCTCTGGGTAAGTCAGTGAGTTAATAGTGAGTAAATGTGAAGGCCTAGGACATTACTGTACACTACTGCAAAATTTATAAACACTGTACACTTAGGCTGCACTAAATATATAAAAATTTTTTTCTTTCTTCAATAGCAAATTAACCTCAGCTTACTATAACCTTTTACTTTAAAACTTTTAAATTTTTTTAAACTTTTTGACTCTTTTGTAATAACACAGCTTAAGATGCAAACATACTATACAACTCTACAAAATATTTTCTTTATGTCCTTATTCTATAAGCTTTTTTCTATTTTTATTAATAAAATTTTAATTTTTTTCTACTTTTTAAACTTTTTTTGTTAAAAATTAAGACACAAATACACATGTTAGCCTAGGCCTATACAGGGTCATCAATATCACTGTCCTTCACCTCCCCATCTTGTCCCACTGGAAGGTGTTCAGGGGCAATAGCACACATGGACACACGGAGCTGTCATCTCCTATGATAACAATGTCTTCCTTTGGAATACCTCCTGAAGGACCTGCCTGAGGCTGTTCTACAGTTAACTTTTTAAATATGCAAGTAGAAGGATTACACTCCAAAATAATGATAAAAAGTATAGTGAAGAAAAACCAATAACATAGTCGTTTATTATTATTATCATGTTATTATGTACTATACATAATTGTATGTGCTATACTTTTGTATGACTGGCAGTGCAGTAGGTTTGTTTACACCAGCATCACCACAAACACGTGAGCAATGTTTTGTGGTACAATGTCTTGTTGTTGGCTATGACATCATTAGGTGATAGAAATTTTTCAGCTCCATTATAATCATATGGGACCACTGTCATATATTTGGTCCACCATTAACCAAAACATTGTTATGCTTTGCATGACTATAGTTTTATTTTTCCCCAAATATTCATGATCATTTATAATGTATCTTGTTCCATTCTTATGTTATTTTCCTCTATGTATAAACATATTAAACATCTTATATTCTAATGCTGGTAATCAAACCAAATCTTTGTTGGTTTGATTCTGCTATTTATTATTTCAGTTGGCTTGTTTGAAACTTTATATCTTTGTATTATTTTGAATTTTTAAAAATCATAATCTTGTATTTGACAGAATTTTATCTGTGACAATATTTTGATTCCTATATTGAAGGACATTCCTCCAGAGATTATTTTCCTTTGATGCATAAGGGGGCCTAGAGACATTGCCAGTCAGGACACTTTAAACTAAATTTTCAACTTTTTTTTAAGCCTGTAGGAATTGGGCTCTAGAATTATATGAGTGCTGGTTTATGAAGGCAAATTCTTGGGCTAAATTCTTCAGACTCCACCCAGATGACTCTTCTTTGTTAGAGTTTTTTTTTCCCCTCCTGTTTTTCACATTTTTTTTCTGATTCACCAGTCACTGAGGATGCCACTAAAACCAAAACTGTACGTGACAGGAGGAATCTTGAGCACGCAATGGAGTCAGTGCCTCCTTATCTATTGGGTTTCCTGTTCTTGCTTTGGCCTCTAAAGATTTTTCTTATTTTCCTACCAATCCGGACGTTTATTTTAAAAAATTCTAAATTTATATCCACAAGATTTAGGTGTTTTGTGGTATAAAAATTTTTATGATTGTTGTTGCTTAATAAAAGTAAGGCTTTCTTATTTTAATATTTTAAAAATTAGAATATTTAAAGGGTTTGTTGCCTTTAATGAATAAGCTTTTTTAAATTTAATATTTTTTAAAACACTTATTGAAATTTGTTTAAATTTCAAACAACCCTTAAGCCTCCATCTTAGTCTGTTTACTGTTGCTATAACAGAATACTTGAGACTGGGAAACTTATCAAGGGAAGAGGTCTACTTAGCTTACAATTCTGGGGACTGGGAGGAAAGTCAAAGATCAGGTGACCACTTCCCGTTGGCTTCTGGGGAGGCTCTAGTGCTACATCATAACATGGCGGAGAAGCGGAAGCGGAAGTGGGCACATGTGGAGACACCAAACAGGAGAAGCACCCTTGCTTATAACTACCCACTCTCATGGTAACTAAGCCAGTTCTAAGAAAGCAAGAACTCAGTCCCTTGAGGAAGGCATTAATCCCTCTAAACCAGCAGTCCTCAACCTCTTTGGCACCAGGGACCCTTTCATGGAAGACAATTTTTCCGTGACAGGGGGTGGGGAGGGGCGTGGGGCAGAGGAGCTGTGTAGCCCGGACCCTAACAGGCCGGGGGGTCGGGACCGCAGCTCTAAACGACTTAATCGCCTCTTGCAGGCGCCACCTCCCAATACCGCCACACTGGGGACCAAGCCTCCGCATGAGTTTGGGTGGGACAAACAATATTCCGGCCATGACACGCTCCTCTCCTTTAAGCTCAGCTGCTCAATCCCATTCCTCCTAAGGTGGAGGCCATTGCCACTGGGACAGAAGAGTAAGAAAACCAGGCACTGTCGGAATGATCAAGACCCAAACTCACTAAAAATCCATGTAAGTAGTTATTTTGTTTGATAATGAAAATCTGGCCTTCAACTTCAGTTATTCTTAAGACACTAAAGCCAGTTTATGAGCTAGTGGAACCCAATGCTGACAAACCGCACGCATCCCAAGTTTGAGTTTTTGAATACAAAGTGAAAACTCTCGTCTGAGCTATCTCACACTCACGTATCACATGCTCTACACACATTGAAAAATGTCCATTTTGATGTATGTGAGGTTGTCTAAAATCCAAATGAACTCACATTTTATGCACTTAAAATAATGGCATCACCACTGTTTGACTTTCTGTGAGGCAGTCTTTCTGTGTGGAGTGCTCCTTTCCTTACTAAGCCCTTTGGGGTGGCAACTAAACATCCATTTTCATGATTCTAACTTTTATTTAATTAAAGGTAGGCTAAAGTACCAGTTATCCCAGCTAGATAATCTAATGGAGTGTGCAATCAAGGGCCATCAGCTGGTCCCAGAGTGGCTGAGTGTAATAGCTTTCTGCCATGGGGGCTGGGCAGGATCACTTAGCATTTCCCAGTGAGGATGCCAAAGACAGAGCGGCGCAGCAGCTGTGGTTCTTGTGACATCAAGGGGCCACTTTGCACCTCTGGCCTTTCCCTTTTCTTTTTCATGTGTATTCCCCAAAATCGGTGGCAAGAGCTGCTTTTCATGTCTTAAACCTCAAGATCACTCAGGGAGGAGGATGATGAAGGGAATGAGATTAGTGAATGGGAGAAGGGTCCTTATTGTCTACTCCCTTGATCAAGAAGAAATTGATGCTTACCCAATCTGTTCCTTATTCCAAGGGGTATCTGTGAAAATTGGGGGATGGGACTTGGGATGGGTGTGGGTGAGAGGGATGATGAAGACATCCCGTAACAAGTAACCAATAGTTGGGTGTTCTGGCATGAAATGTGTGAGATATTATAACTTCATTTACCTAATTCAAGGCAATTATTTTAATTAAAGGATTATTCTAAAAAATTAACCTTTTTTTGAGATGTTGTGTGGTTATTTACCCACCCCTCCAAATCCTTCTTATTCGCAGACTTGTGAATTTCATCTATTTTTGTAAACATGATTCCCCACAGAAAATTATTTTATGTCATTGATATACTACAGTATAATCCTATGCCTTCAGTAAAGACAGTTTGTAGTTACCACTCCTTACATAACTAGCTGTATACGTAATGGTTATTACTAAATTACTCCTTAGCTTTTGCTAGATGAGGTGAAAATGCTGCTTTTAGCTGTTTTCATGGGCCTTTCCCCCTAACCTTTCAGTAATCTTTGAAGATATGCCTTGAAACCTCTTTTTAAGATCTCTACTCTCCTTTTTAAGTTAAGAAATCCATAAATTGTTTATGTTGTTGTAACAGTTTGAGAAATGCTTAGAAAATGAAAGAATTGCTTCAGGTTGTGTCAGTGCAGCCCACTCTTTGATGAATCTCTGTGTCATATGAAAATGGTGACTCAGGCTGTATTTTCTATTTTTAGATTCCAACCTTTTAAAATGGCATTTAGCAGCATATTCCTGGGATATCGTAAGTGCAGAGTCAATGATAAATGAATGTTTATAGTTGAGATTTGGGAGTTATTAATCAATGTACCTCCATATTATTGGCTCTTAAAAACTTAATGCAAGAATATTTAATTAGATTCCTACCAAAAATAAATTTTTAAAAAGCTTACATTTCAAAACCAGGTATCTGCAATAACACTTTTTTTTTTTTTTTGTCCAGGGAAATATTTTATAGGAATAAGATTTGTCTTCTGTGATGCCTTTCAATTGTGTGATTTTTTTGCTTATCCTGCTCGGGCACCTGGGTAAACTTCTTTAGGTGATGAGCTTAAAATAACTTTCCACGGAAGAACCTAATTGAGAGTTGTTTAGGCTTTGAGGGTGTCAGCAGAAACTAGATGAGAAGATATGATAGAAATACAAAGAAAAATTTTAGAGGAGTGACTTATATCTATATTTCTCTTGGTCAAGAACATAAAAAAATTTGGAAGTATTGAATTATCACGGGATAAAAAAGGTAAAGCTTGAATTTTTCTGCCAAATTTTAGATTTTTTCCAGCTTTTGATGCTTGTGAGACACCCCCCGCCCCCCATGAAGAAAGATGAAAAGGTATTGATTTGCCAACAAAAAGATCAAAAGGTATTGATTCTGCCAACATGCTGGTAGAGACAAGGATAGGCGTATGGGTCCTTTGCATCTCTGGTCCTACTTTACCTAATTTAGTTATAGGAATTCATTCATTTCAAATTCAAACATAATGGATTTGTGGAAAAGTACAGAAAATATCTGGAGATGATTAATGTAAGAGTCCTTAGAAAACGTAAGAGCATCCTAACCGTGTTGACTAATGTGAATAGAGGTTATTTATTTAGTTAGGAAAAGAGAGAGACACGTTCATGTATTTAGGACACTGCAGGCCAGGCATGGTGTGTTTTAGAGATCAGCATTTAGCCTGTGTAAGAGCTCATGAAGTGTGGATTATATTCTTCATTTTATTGATAAGAAAACAGAGACATTAAAAAAAATTACATCTCTGGGATTTACTTCAAAATAATCCAGGGGCAGGGGTGAGAAATTTCATGGAGGGTGCAGATGAAACAAGATTGGCTATAAACTGATAACTATCAAAGTTGAGTGAGGGGAACATGAGGCTTCATTATACTATTTTCTCTATTTCTTTTTATGTATTTGAAATTTTCCAAGCAAAAAGTTTTTATTTATTTTTATTTTTGAGACAGTCTCACTCTGTTGCCCTGGCTAGAGTGCCTAGCCCACAGCAACCTCAAACTCCTGGGCCCAAGCGATTCTCCTGCCTCAGACTCCTGAGTAGCTGGGACTACGATGGGCACCGCCACGACCAGCTATTTTTTTCTATTTTTAGTAGAGACAGGGTCTTTCTCTTGCTCAGGCTGGTCTCAAATTCCTGACCTCAAGTGATCCTCCCGCCTCGGCCTCCCAGAGTGCTAGCATTACAGATGTGAGCCACCGTGCCCGGCTGAATAAAAAGCTTTTAAAAAGTCACTGATAAGCATCAAGAGTCAAACACAGATTTTGCAGATTTCAAGTTCATTCTCTCTGGAACATATGACACACATAATAATTTCTGAAAAACTGAAGAGCAATTTGCAAGCCAGATAATAAACCAGGAACTTAAGCTTTATTTAAAAAGTGACAGTTGCTTGTTTTATGACCTCAAACAGGACTGAATCTATATGAATATCGATTTTGATATTTATTAAATGAAGATATCCTTTGTTCTGTTCAACAAGTGTGAGTATAAAATAGATTTTTAAAAATGTCCTAATGTTACTTCATTTAACTGTGTATTCTGAAAGGATTTATGCCTTTTTGTTTTTAAAGAAGATGGTTCAATATTCTAAACATTTTGTATTGAATATTTACAGAGGTAGATAAGAATGATCATTTTGTCCATGAGACACAGTAGACTTAGAGAATTTGTGAGCTAAGCTTTAATAAGATTGAACTTTAGCCAGGGCAAGGAAAAACCTTTAACTGTAGGTTATGAGAACTACTTTAACTGGAATGACTTTCTGGCTCTATCTAAATGCAGTTCTTTCATCTGTTTACTGAAAAGGTCACCTGTTTAATGAAAAGGTTTCTTAAGAAATAGAATGTACCTTAACTACACCATATTTATAATTCACAATACAATGCTATTCCGTTGAAGACATTATGCTAAATGAAAGAAATCAGAAACAAAAGGCTATATATGATATGAGTCCATGTATATGGCATTCCAAAATGACAACGTAGAGGGATAGAAAACCAATCACTAGTTGCCAGGGACCAGGGGTGGGGGGAGGAGATTGATGGCCAAGGGTCCCATGGGCATTGTTTGGGGTGATGAAACTATTCTTTATCTTCATTGTGGTGGTGGTTATATAGCCTTATGTTTGCCCAAATTCAACAGTACATAAAACAGTATGGATTTACTGCATGTAAATTACATATGAATAAATCTGATTTTAAAAGCATATGTAGATAGATAGATATAGTTTTGAAAACATGCCTCTGTGTCAGTGAGTGCACAGAGGCCATGCACTCACCTGAATGTTGACAGGAAGCCCCAGTCCTCGGTCATCAACCACAGTCACAGTCATGATGGTCTGAATCACCAAGGCAATGAAGGTGTTGATGCCAAACACCAGGGCATAGCGCTCCACACTTAGATGAACTGCAATCTGAAATCTATTATTGCACACATGGAAAGAGTGTTAAAAGAACTCATATGTGGGCTTTTAAATACAAAGCAATGAATCGTGTTGTTCCCAAGGATTTGCTTTGCTGAGGAAGCCTAGGTTTCTGTCGACAGGTTTCTAAAAGCTCTTCTAGCAGAGATGGCCCAAGGAAACAAGGGTAAATGAGATAGTGATATGTATTTTAACATTCCATGGGATGTGATGTAGTATGCCAAGAATTTAAAACTAGTTAACCATTTCTTTTTAAAATTAAACCAAATCTTCCATATACTCTGCAAGTAGAGAACATTGAACATTATTTGAGATGAATATGGTTTAGCAATCACCTTTAAAATTAGACATATTATAAGTAGAAACAGGTCAATATGATGAATTTTTATTATTTGAAGATTTGATCACTGGATCATTGATTGTCTGAATTAGCAGTTTCACAGTCTAAGTGGTGAATTTTTCTGTGGAAAACCCACGAATTATTTCCTTTCACAGTTGATTCAATCTGGCAATTAATTCATTTAAAATAATTGTACTGGGTTTTGAAATTTAGCCAAGACTTATATATATATGCATTAGAGTTCTTCTGTGTAATTTAGCTAAAACTAAATTAACTTGAATCTATTTAAAAATATGAAACCAATGAAAAGTTTTAAGTTTTTTATGTCCCCTCTAAAAATCTTTACATTAAAAAACAAATATAAGTATTTTAAAATTATGTGATTCAATGAAAATGCATTACTTCTATGTAAAAAATTACCAAGTAAACATAACAAAAACCATAAATAACATTAGGTCCCACACAGTGAGCATAACATGTGGTCCAAATAGGACTTGTAATTTCAGGTATTTCTTATTCAGCTAACAGCTTTTCCTTTGAACAAATGTTGTACTAGATTAATGCTTTTGAAACCTAGATTAAATGAAATGACAGATTTCTTTTTAGTATGCAAATTATTCCAAGTATAAATCTTAATTTAATCTGTTCAGATGCCTAAACAGCTTGATAGTGATTACTTGGTTTTGGATAAGACTTGTATATGTGGTGGGTTTGGATTAAAACATGGTCCTCATGGCAGGCTGAGAGTGGCATTGAATTCTAAGATTTTCAGCCCAAACCCCAAAATTGTTTCCAAGGCACCTGAAATTACATGTAATCATACTATCTAAAATCTTATTTTGAAGCTCCTGTTGGTTTGTTTCACAGTGGCATCCACTGGTCACTATGGAGACACTGAGCTACCACTCACAGAACATTGTCCAAGACCAACCAGCAAGTTCTTGAAAAAAGAATTGTATTTATGTTCTTCCATCAGGCATTTAACACTAAATACAGATGAACCTCTGAGCTAGAACTACTTTGAAATTTTATTTGATCATGTATGTACCATGTATTATGGAATTATAGGATTGGCATTTCCCTCACTTAAAGCTGTGGTCCCCAATCCCGGCTGTGGACCAGTTAGGCTGCAGAGCTCCTTGAAACTTAGGAAGGTCCCTCCCCCCACCCTGTGGGGGGGCGCACAGCAGGAGGTGAGCGCGGTGGGCAAGCGAAGCTTCCTCTATATTTACAGTCAGTCCCTACTGCTGGCAACATTGCCTGAGTTCCGCCTCCCTCAACCCCTGTGCCCCTCTTCCATGTAAAAATTATCTTCCATGAAACTGGTTCCTGGTGCCAAAAAGGTTGGGTACAGCTGAAAGGAAAGTAATAGGAACACTTTCTAAAGCATTAAAAAAAACCCATTAGTTTGAGCCTGCATAACAATGAAAGGTTAAATTTGAAAAATTCAGTAGCTCAAAGGGTTTTTTCATATTGTATTTATTTGTGTTTTTTTTTTTTTTCAAGAAATACTAATCAAATGCCTATGATGGAACAAGAACAGGGCATAGCAGTGTACAACTAGGCAATGAGGGCACTCACAGGGCTCACATTGCATTAGGGAATGATTAATTGGTACTAGATAATGGCTTTGACTAATTTTTAATTGAACTTATCAGTTTTTATATGATGACAAAACACTAAGTTAATATCTTTAGATCAGAATCACAAATTATTTTATGTGAAATTCTGTCATATGATGTTGGAAATCACAATGGTCAACAATCTTAGAACTTCCTCTAAACCTGAATACTAACCCTTTACCTAAGAGAGAAATTTATTCTACACTTGCTAAGTTTATAATTTACCTAGAAGTTATAGTAACTAGATGTGAATGATCTTACGGAGATCAGGTTCACATATATAAGAAAATGATATTTTATCAGTATGTTGAGTTTGATATGTAAATGATAATTTTATTTAGTGCCAAAGTTCACACATCTATTTGTTCAAGTTTTCTTTTTATCTGCACTCAGTGTGTCTCTATTAAATAAAATATTAGGTTTATTCAGTCCTGCTCAATTAATTTAAACAATGTAACCAAAATTAATTTTTTTTTTTTTTTTTTTGAGACAGAGTCTCACTTTGTTGCCCAGGCTAGAGTGAGTGCCATGGCGTCAGTCTAGCTCACAGCAACCTCAAACTCCTGGGCTCAAGTGATCCTCCTGCCTCAGCCTCCCAAGTAGCTGGGACTACAGGCATGCGCCACTATGCCCGGCTAATTTTTCTCTATATGTATTTTTAGTTGACCATATAATTTCTTTCTATTTTTAGTAGAGACGGGGTCTCGCTCTTGCTCAGGCTGGTCTCGAACTCCTGACCTTGAGCGATCCACCCACCTCGGCCTCCCAGAGTGCTAGGATTACAGGCGTGAGCCACCGCGCCCGGCCCCAAAATTAATTATATCTGAAATAATTCTTCTCTTCAGTAAATCTTCTGATCATCTGATTGAATTGACAGATAATTAAGTTAATAAATAAAAGATGATTGTACAGGCCTTAGGAAGAAAGCTCTAAACATACTCTCTGAAAAAACCTTAACAGTCAGAGAGTCTCATCTTCCTGGCTGCTTAGAATCTCAGCTTCTCACTATTCATGTGGCCTAAGCCTTTAGGTCTATAATAAAACATTCTAAGCATTTCTTTTTTTTTTTTTTTTATATTGTATTCTTGCATATGGCTAGCTACTATTTTGTTCAGGATTTTTTCCATCTGTATTCATGAGGGAATAAACTGTATAATAAATAAAAATAATAAATAAAAGAAAGAATAAATTTCTCTTTCTTGAAATGTTTGTGGCAGTTGTTGGCAAAAAGTTTGTGTTTATCTTATAAAACAAATCAAAAAGTATTCTCTGGAGATATTTATGTAAGATTTCTATTATTTTTATTCAAATATTTTGAAGAATTTATTTGTGAAGCCACGTGGAGCTGAAGTTTTCTTTGATTTTTATTTAAGAATTAAGTTTCTTTAATAGGACTCTTCAGGTTTTCTATTTCTTCTTGTGTCTATTTTGGAAAATGGTAATTTTTAAGAAATTTGTGCATTTCATTTCAAATTTATTGGCATAAAGTTATTAATAAAATCTACTATTATCTCTTTAATATTTGAAAGACATGTAGTCATGTCTCCGTTCTTTTCTTTCTTTTTTTAGTAACCAGACACTGAACAAAATGCCCCCTTTTTCATTTCTGATATTTATAGCTTATATTTTTTCCCTATTTTATCCATAAGCAGTCTCTCTTACATTTATTAGTCTTTTCAAATTACTGATTTGACTTTGTTGATTTTTCCTATTGTCTTTCTTTGAGCTTAATTTCCTATTTGTCTTTCTTTGAGCTTAATTTGCTGTTCTCTTCTAGCTTCTGGAGATGGCTGTTTAAATAACTTGATTTTTGCCCTTTCTTTTTTTTAATAAATGCACATGAAACCATATGTTTCTCTCTTTGCACTGCTTAATTGCACCCTATAAGTTTTGATTTTTCATATTTTCATTATTGTTCAGCTCATATTATTTTCTAATTTTAATTATAATTTCTTTTTTTGACCATGTTCTTTCTCTAATTCCAAAGCATTTGGTTATTTTTTAGTTACAATTTTGTTAATGACTTTAGCTTAATTATGGTTGTCAGAATACTTATTCTATATAATTTCAATCTTCTGAACTTTATTGAGAGTTACTTTTTGGGCCAGTATCCAAACCTGTTTTTGGTCAATGTTCTACGTTCACTTGAAAATAATGTTTATTTTGCATTTGTTGAATATAGTTTCCATATATCCATCATTGCAGCTTTATCGAACATGTAGTTTCAATCTTCCTAATCCTCATTAATCTTTTTATGTGCTTGTTATTGAAAGAGGTGTGTTCATATTTGCAACTGTGAGTGTGGGCTTTATTATTTCACATTTTAGTTTTGTCAAGTTTTGCTTAATATATTTTGAGGCTTTGTTGTTCGTTGCATGCAAATTTAGAATTGCTTTATTTATCTAGTTATTGATTAACACTTTTTTCATTATAAAATGACTATAAAATTTATCATAATGAAAACGTCACTCTGTTGTTATTGCTTATGTCATCTGATATTAGGGTAACTAAACTAGCATTCCTTTTGTTAGTGTTTGCATAGTATATCTTTTCCCATTCTTTAACTTTCAACTTTTTGGAACTCTTATTTTTGAGAAATGTGTCTTGAAGGTGACATGATTAAGTTTTGATTTTTAAAGTCTATTTGGCTAACTTTTTTCTTAAAATTGGAGTAATTAGTTCAGGCACATTTTAATGATTTTACTGATGTATTTGGATATTTGGTTTTAAACTTACCATCTCACTCAGGGATTTCTATTTGTCCTGTTTAATCTATGTTTCTTGTTCTGTTTCCTGCCTTTTGTTCCTTTAATTAAGTGTAAAGGTACTTTCCTTCTTTTATTAGTTTGTTAGTAATATCGTATTTTATTATTCTCTTAGTGGTTACCATGGAGATTATAGAATACATTTTTGATCTAGTAGAGTCTATTCCAAATTAGTATTTTCACCACTCTTTTGACAATATAGGGCTTTTGTAATACTTTACATCTATTACTCTTCCTTCCTTTTGTGTTATAATTATCGTAAATTTTAATTCTACATATATTTTAAAAAACAGAAGCATTATTACTATCATTTTGAAAATCAAGATTTGCTTAAATTTACTCTCATATTTATTCTTTGCAGTGTTCTTTAGTATTCCTGTATTACTGCAATTCCAATGTTGATCATTTCCTTCTGTCTGAAGAACTCTTTTTGTATGTCTTTTAATGTGAGCCACAATAATCTTGCTTCATTTTTGTCTTTAAAATGTCTTTATTTTGCCTTATTTTTTTAAGAATGTTTTTGCCAAGTATGAAATTCTAGGTTAGCAGTTCTTTACTTTCAGCACTTTAAAAATGTTCTTTCATTGTTTTCTGGCTTCCGTTATTTTTGATGAAAATTCAGATGTCATTCTTATTAATACTCCTTTAGAAGAAATGCATCTCACCTACATTTTATAGACAAACAGACTAGAAAACTTTAAAGCCAAATAGCATGTCAAAGATGCTGCTGCCAGTAACGTTAGGTCAAGGAAAATATTTTCGGATGTTTATCTCTGATTAACTTGCTAAATAAAATGAAGCACATTGTCACACAGGAAATGAGAAGCAACAACCGAATCCCTTCACGTGTTCTCCAGGCAACAGCCACCACCTCCTTAGCTCATTCTCCTTATTTTTTAATTAATCTAGATCAAATATTTTATATTTTTAAACTACCTTATGACTTTATATGTGGTTTCATTGAGCTGCTTCAATTCTATAACATCCCTGGGAATATTTGATAAATTGCTTCAGAAAGAAGTAGATATGCTTTGACTGTTAAGTAGGCAAGGAAAATTGGGAGTGAAAACTAAACTTAGTCAAAAGTAGATAGAATCACATCTTATTATATTTCATTGCTAAGTAAGACAAAATCAAAACCTAAAAATATACCATTGCTTATTAATTGTGAGAACTTCAATATCCCCCCCATTAGTAATATTAATCAAGTCCCCAGAGAAAGTTGATTAACATAGGAATATAGTTCCATTGTCTCTTGTAGGAAGCATTAACTATAACATTGCAAAATGCTATTCAGAGGAACTGGAAGAATAAATAAACATGTTTTGTTGCTTCAGGTTTAGAGAGTTGAAAGAAATGGTAAATACTTACGCTGCTATGGTTATAAGGAGCATATAACTTGACTTGAATATCAAAAGACTGGCATAGCACACCCAAATATTAGCTGTGAAATGCATGAGAAACAGAGAACCTGCATCTGCGGCTGAGAAGATTCCCAAGGCCAACTCTCCCAGAAGATCCCAGTTGACTTTCATGTAGCCCACTGTGAAGGCTGCTATGGCGCCTGAGAAGAAAGGATCAATGTATATTACATCTTGTCAATCCATGTATAGTGAGGTAGCACACAGTTGTGTTAAAATCCACATTACGGAAGCACTGAAGCATTTCTAGGCTATGGTAAAAAATGCCGGCTGTGAACTTTGAATGAAAAATCACTTGAATCAGCTCTGTGAACTCTACATATGTTTTTTTCTTAAAGTTTGAAATAGACCAACTGAATTTGGGTTTGCATAAATCATAGACTGGAAAGGACCCATGGAGGCCATTTTTTCTTTCCTGTTCCCTTTGCAGATGATAAAACTCAGGCTTAGAAACCTGGTGTGAAATAAAAACAAATCCGGACTTAGATAGGAGAGGCTTTATTTAGAGGATCGACTATTGCAATAGAAAGAATGCTCTGACTGTAGAAATCTGCAAGTGTCTCAAAATCAAACAGAAAGGGGGTTTTCTTTCACAGGGCAAAGGAGGGGCAGGCAGAGATAAGCAGCATCTTTGCAGAGGAAGCCTGACCAGCGAGGGGAAATGGTCAGCGGGCTTTGATAGGGAAGCGTCCCACTGTGGTCCACCCATTCCCAGGAGGAGCTGATAAGGGGGGCACATTCCACATTTTTTTGTGCTTGCTCAGTGTTTAGGGGCCTGTAGGAAAGAGAGGAGCCTAAGTAAAGTTTGATCAAGATAAAGCAGAGAGTGAAAAATGGGAAGCTGTGAACACTTGGTCACTGGAGTTGAGCAAGGCCAAAGCCTCGAGTTTCCTAATCTGGGTGCCTTCTCTTCCACCACATCCTTTCTAAGTGACCTGTTGCTCTGGCAAGGATGGCTTCTCTCTATTTGCCCTTGTCTCTGTTCTCTTTCCTCTCTGTAACATCATTTGAAAAAATTTTTCTCAAGATCCCTGACACGTACAAACTTCTTTTCAAGAATTCTCTCTGCCTATTTCTTCCCCATTTGTATGTTTGGTCATTCTCTTCTTTATTTGTTCATTTATTCATTTATTCACCCACCAAGCATTTTTGAGCTTCTCTGTGGGTAGCAAATTTTTTGTCCTTGCTTTGAAAACAGTACAGCCTAGTGGGGAAATTAGAGAAATAAATTTAGTTTTAATACAGTGTGATAAGGATTATAAAAGAGTTCTGATCCTAACCCAAAGCTAACCCTAACCCTAATGTAGTGGTTCTCAACCAGGGGTGTTCTTGACTTCTAAGGGCCAGGTGACAATATTTGAAGACATTTTTGGTTGTCATGACTGGGGGGCATCCTGGCTTCTAGTGGGTTAGAGGCTGATAATGTTGCAGAACATCTTACAAAGTGCAGGGCAGCCCCTCAAATAAAGAATCGCCCAGCCCTCTGTGTCAGTAGTGCTGAGGATGAGAAACGCTGATCCAAACTCTGACCTAATTGACCAAGTGTTTGGAATTTTCAGAAAGGGAAACGAGAAGAATACGAGACCAACAATGGGCCCTGAAATGTTCAATAAATAGGTGGGTGTGGAACAACCCAACTTTAAAATAAATATCTTCAAAGTCTCATTTGATGTGAAAGCTTTGTTCTGTTGGGAAAGTACGTGTGCATTGCTGGGCTAACTTCAAAGACGGCTCTGGGCTCTGCCCTCCTTACGTTAGAGCAATGACTCCTGCATCAGCCCACCGCTTGCCCTCTCCTTGCACCTCACGCCTTTTGGAAAAGTGTTTCAAATTTCGCAAAATATATTATATTTTGGGAAAGAGGAAGAGTGCACAGAAAAGTATCTAAAACCCCCAAATTATTGTAGTTTTTTAGCCAAGAAGGAACTTTTACCCAAGCAAAAGGCCCTCGAGGGGGCTTTAAGGGTGAATCCAGTAGTGGGAGCTGGAAACCCTCAATCCCCCAGAGAGCTTCTCAAGGCTCCTCTAGGTTGCTCAGCCTTCCTATCTTTTTCCTGTCAGATAAAATGCAATGTCAGAAACCCATCTACAAATAAGGGTGAAGTAGACACTTATGAGCCAACTCAAGGGAAAGCAGTGAACACTCTGGTGCACACACAGCCACCGGGAAGGCCTGCCTGGCCCGCCAGCTCACTCCTTGCCTTTCCTTCAGGGATCTTTGCCTTTTGCTGTCATTATCACCATAATTAAGGATTTCTACTTGTGAAGGGGTACTGTGTCCCTGCTTCTTACTAATGACAATGGAAGAAAAGTGTAATATGTATGAAACGCCAGGCAGAAAATTACACAGGCTAGTACAATAACCTGGTTCTGGAGAGGAGATAGAATGGGAGGTTACAGAGTTTATTCTGGAGTTAACTATTGTTCTAGAAGATATCTGGGTTTGGTAGGGAAGAGGGAAGCTGAGTGTAGAGAACAAGCTTAAAGCAGAAGGTAACAAGCTTTGGCAAAGTCCCACATGTAGAGTTAAGGAAAGATGCAAACGTATTATTTGTCTTGATTGGGAACCTTTGAAATGATAAGGTAAGGGCAGTAGCTTTCAAATTTCTTTGACCATTGCCTAAGAAAAAAATATGTTTTCCTTATTGACTAGCACATACATGTTTGTGAACAGAATTTTTGCAAAACCAAATGATCAGTGCTTATATGCTCCCAACTCTATTCTGTTCTATTCTTTGATTTAAAAATGCTGGCCAGCAACCCACTAAATTGAGTTCAAGATCTACGATCTATAAGTAGATCGTATGTATTTTAGACTGTGGGTCTCATATCCTTCTTCTTTTTTTTTTTTTTAACAACACTTGTCACATTCTTTTTTTTTTTTTTCTAAACCCCTTAAAAATGTAAAATTATTAGCAGTGGTGGCCCATGCTTATGGTTTCCCCACCTTGTGTTAATCGTCTGCAAACCACAGTTTAAAGACTAGAGTTGGAAGATTAGAGAAAGAAAAGAGTTTTGATGTTTTAATCTTAAACTATCTAACTCTCCATGGCCAAACCATATTTGGCCATGAGGACATCAACTTGTTGCCCCTGTTTTTAGGGATGGGTGAAACCCTCCCTTCTATGTATACCTTTATCAGCCTTTTATTATATTTGTTGCCTATTTTAAACTTTGTGACAAAACTCTTTTTTTTCAAACTCTTTAGTATTCAATGTTGAAATCACTACAACAGGGTTATCTAAGAACACAGTTTGGAAGCTGTATTGATTTATTTTATGTTCAAGAAAGCTAAATAATAAAAACAATTAGTTTTTACCTAAGATACTACAGTATATGAATACTTCTGGATGCATAATACCTTTTGATCTTAAAAGGGGTATTGTGAAATAAGCTACTAGGTATTGTTCTGGCTTTTTAGGAGAAGAGAAACTGGATTGTTAGAGTTTTAATTGATTTGCCTACTTGACAAGTGATAAAATATGGATAAGAAAATTGAGCCCATTTATTTATGTGGCCTCTTTTTTATGAACAGTGAAAATATCACAATATTAATAAATAGATGTTGTATACTTTTCCTAGCTTAGGTCTTAAAATACCAGTTCTTCTTACTATCTTACTTTTTTTCAGGGCTCTATAGCACCTGAATACATTGATTAGGGTTACTTTCAAACAGGTCTAATTTTCTGCCACAGAGTATCTGAGCCACCATTTCTACACATTGATAAGATAAAGCCTTGTGTACTTACCCCCGAAGGTTGCCAGGGCTTCTACCGCTCCATTATATATTGTAGAACTTTGGGACGGTGCCTTGAAATCCCACAGGATTTGAACATAATTTAAAACCTGGTTGAAACCTGCTGTGGAAAAAGCCCACCACAAGGACCAGTAAAAAAGATGCTTTGAGGAGTAGCACTCCTTCAAATCCAGGAACCACTGCATGAAAACTCCCAAAGCCACCTTGCTTGGCCTTGGGCTGCTCAGCTGGTTTCCTAATTCTTTGTGATCCTTTTGAGTTTCCCCTAAGACAGCATCCTCTCGTGGTAGCTTTTGAGGAGCTTCTTTGTTGGGTTTTGCGTGAAAAAACATGCTCTTCTTAGGCATTGGTAGAAAAAGTGAGAAAAAGAAGGCCACAGAGACAGAGGCCAAGGATATGACATGGAGGTAAAAGTACGACAGGTTCGCCAGCGATACCAAGAGTTGGCCCAGCACGGAGGCTGCCGTGTAGGCCACCAGCGTGACGCTCCGACAATAGCCGCTCACTTTCTGATAGTGCTCTGGGCTGACCACGCTGTATATGTAGGCGTAGTAGGCCACCTCCGTGGCGGTCACCATACCATAGAAGAACTCGACAACCTGCATGGACGTCACTCCTTGGCCAAACAAGAGCAGCAGCCAGGTAATGATGAAGCTAATCCCTTGTAAGATGATGACGGGCTTGTAGCGGATGTAATCGGTGAGGACAAACACAGGGAGCAGCAGCACCAGGTAAGAGTAGGTCCAAACGGGAAAGATGTCTTTTGTGATCTGCAAGATTCAAGAGGGGGAGTGTGAGGACAAAAACACCAGGAAGTGAAATGCACCCTGGGTCTCTGACACATATATTATCAGGATGGCATGTATTACCCCCAGGACGCATTGGTTGGTCTGTGACAAAGTGGGTCTAATTTCATACTTGACATGAATTTCTGTCAATACATTGAAAAGCAATGGTAAACTGAAATTTGAGCCAACAAATTACAAAATTGACAGATATTCAGAACACGTGGAGTCATACTACCAGGTGTAAAACACAGAGCAGCTCTTGCTCTTGAGTTATATGCCCCTTACATTTTTTTTTTTTTTTTTTCCCAGACAGGGTTTTGCTCCATTGCCCAGGCTGGAGTGCAGTGGCCCAATCATAGCTCACTGTAACCTTGAACTCCTGGGCTCAAGCAGTTGTCTGACTAATTTTTAATTTTTTTTTTTTTTTTTTTGTAGAGACAGGGTCTCATTATGTTGCCCAGGCTGGTCTCAAACTCCTGGCCTCAAATGATCTTCCCGCCCCGGCCTCTCAAAGTGCTGGGATTGCAGGTATGAGCCACTGTGCCTGGCCTGCTTCTTAAATTTTTTAAATGTAATTTGATCTGCTTGAGCTATTTAGGTTGAGAAAAGAGGTCACAGTGCATAAATTGATCTTTTTACATTTAACCATATTTCCAGGGCAATTCAGGGCTGCTCATGCCCATGAGCATGTAGCAAAATAGTTTACTCTTGTTCAAAGTCAGAATCAAAAAGTTACAAAGATGTTTCAGTACTGGAAGAACCTGACTATCTTTGTCTTTGATTCACATCAATCAGTGCATGAGCAGAGCATCGAGATACCATCTGGGTGATCAGGCAAATATAAAACAAATGACAGACCTGTTATTGAATGTCAAGGGAAGACATGCTGGAATCTATCTTCTGCTCTTCTGCAGTCTTGGCTTTACTATATTAGGCTGCTCTGAAGGAACCATGAGAAACTACTTAGTAGCTCTCTTGATCAGGTCAATTTGGCCACAATTTCTCATGGAACTGGTTGCATTAGTCAATTATCTGAACCCATCAGTAGTAATGATTATTTCAGTTCCTACCAGGGGAACGCATAGTGGGTAGAAGATGACGTAAAGGAGGTTGAGATGGACTTTCTTAAATCCTTGTTCTCTGTGAATTTTCAGACAACCGAAATAAACCTACAGGTTTACTAAGCCTGAGAATGTTCTTTGTTTTGACGTAATCTGTGCCCTCATCCCTTGAGTTCCCAGGTAGACTTTTACTCAAGTGCTTCTAAAGTTTAGTAGAACTTTATTCTTGCCCTTTTTGGCTGTTAGGTGTAGTCACTAACATGGGAACAGCTGCATTCCAGTTTTGCTTTTTGTGACAGTATCTGGTGTCTGAATCCAGCCCATCCATACCTTTCAGCTAAACCAGTTTGCACCTAATGACCTCCAAGATTGGCACGCACTTGCATTTATTGTGAGGAAAAATGGCGGACTGGTTCAGTGAGCCGTTTCCTTGATGTGGAGTGGAGGAATGTAGATGGTGGGTAGGAAAGAGAGCAAAATAAGGTAAAATCATTACACTCCTTGACTGAGTAACCAGCCTGTAAAAGTGATGTTAGTGAACTTTTTTTTCCTAAATAAATCGAACTGATACAGTTCCTTGTCTGATCTTATTATAGCTCAATGGCTTAAAGCAGTTGTTTATAAACTTCAGTATGTGTCAGCTCCACCTGGAGGGTTTGTTAAAAACAGACATTCAGATTCAGTAGGTCTGGGGTAGGCTCTGAGAATTTACATTTGTAACAAATTCCCAGATGATGCTGGTGTGTTGGCCCAAGGACCACACTTTGAGAAGCACTGACTTAGATAGAGGTTTCTTAGGACTAGATCTTATGACCGGAGTAAAAGTTACAAACAGCCTTATAAATAAAGAAGGGAAAATCTTCAGAGGATGTTTTACATGCTTTTCAGTAACTTCATCCCTACCCCTCTCAAAATCTTACAATATCCTCTAAGACTTACATTCTTAAGTGGGAAGGACTTATCACTATTAATGGTAATATGAAATGAAGTCCTGGAGTATTGTTTTTGTCCAACTGAAAGATTAAGTAAGGTTGTTTTGCACCCACCCCGTTTTTGTTGTAGCTAAAGAGTTTATATTTTTACATGACAAAAACATAAAAATCATTAAGGCCCATTTGTTTTCATTAGCGATTGTTAAGATGTGCTAGTATTTTTCTCTTACCCAAGGCTTGAAACATAGTTCTTGCTAGACTTGAATCGAAGATAAGCATATTAGTTAACTTACCACGCCGAGGCTTATATTTTTATCTGGTCCTGCCAAATAAGGTACGACAAACGGCTCTGATGGTTTCATCATTGAGAAAAATCCAAATAAGCAGAGAATGACAGTGGGAAAAACCCAATGGCTTGACGAAGTTTGGCGACAATTCATGGTTGGTGAAACTGCCACAGCAAAGAAAAGAGCAAGTAAAATAACTGATCATCAATGCAGTTGATTTCTTTTCATAAAACATTCGTTCTCTTCCCCAGGTTCCTTTTGTCCTTCAGTTTTACAAATGAAAAAAAAAAAAAAATCAGTGTAACAGTGAAAATATGTCACAGGTCACAACACAGGAACCTGAGTCTTCACTTCTGGGCTTCTTTCCCAAAGAGAAAACTAATGATTACTTGGAAACAGTAAGGGATTAAGTTTCAGTTGGGCTGGAATGGTGGGGTCACTGACGGAAACTGCTCTCAAGTATTGTTCAGGTAAGTCGGTCAAATTCTCCTTTAGTTTGTCAGAGTGAGAAACAATCAAGGAATTTCTCCTGAGGCAGAAATATTGGGCAGAAGATGCGAAGGTAAAACTGGTAGACCTGAGACAGGAAAGAGAGTCTCCAGTAGACATATTTGCTAAGCAAACATCTACTTCGTGCCTTTCCCCCCAGGAGCCTATTAACATGTAGCTGTTAATGAACTGGAAAGTCATTTTAATGAGTATTTAAATGTGGTGAATAAAAAAGCCTTTGGGGAGTAAAGATTTATAAAGCAGATAGACTCCTTGCTTTTTCTAAGTATCAAACTCAAAGTGAACATTAGCTTAGCCAATAATTTAGAAGCCTAAATTACTTTGAACTGTCATCCATCCAAGTGATTTTTATTTTTTTAATACCTATTTCCAGAAGAAGAATTACATGATATCTAAACAAGATGACATCACGGATGAAGTTCAAACACAACACTTAGAAGTAGTTTTCTGAGTTGATATTTCAGCCCCCACTCCAAGTATTTTTCCCACTTATGTTGCTAATACTGACGAGAGAGAATTTTGTTTGGAACGATAGGATCAGGGTTGGCTGACTCAAGGAGAAACAATGGTGCCCTTTAGAAAGGCACTCAGTAGCTCTAGGCGAGATCTCACTCAATCTTTGGCCACTTCCTGAAGCCTTCCTGACTCTCTCCAGTCCTCCCTCTTTCTCTTAGGCCTCATCTCATTGCAGACCTGGCGAGATGTTATGGGGTGGCAGCTGAGGCCATGGACTCTGGAGTGAGTTAGGTCCAAATCCTTCTCTGTTACTTACAGTCATGTGATCTTTGGCAAGTTACCGAACCTCTTTGTACCTCATCTGTAAATGGGGATGATAATATGTTGTGAGGATTACAAATGTTAACACATGTTAAAACAATGCCTGGCATACACCATGCAGTCTGTAATCATAAGCTATACAATTTGTAGCACCGATGGCTTTGAAAGGTATTGATGTGTTGACACTCACATCTCCCTGTTAGCCTGGGAGCTCCTTGAGAGCAGGGATTCAGCATTTTCACCCCAGAGTCTAGAACAGTATCTGACCCATCAAAAGTATCCTAGATGAGCAGTTTATTGAAAGTACAGTTAGTGGACCAGAGTTTTCAAAGTGACCAGAAAAATTCAAATAAGATGTTTTCCATGTGTTCAAATTATTTAAGGTTGTTCTCCGGAGTGGGCACTATGAGCTGCCATTTGATTCTCAAGGACATGTAGGTTACTCTTAAAGCAGTTTTGGAATAATGAAAAGAGGGTTTCCTGGTAAAAAGTAAATTCAAACTTCCCTTCCACTCTTTCAAGTCGTGTGACCCTGGAAAGTTTCTCTGTGTCTTGGGGCCTCAGTCTTTCTTACCTGCAGAGGTAGATTTCAGTGTCCATTACGTGGGTGTAGTCATGGGGACATTTCCTGGAATAATGTCTGCCACTGTAGCAGGTGCATAACCTGAGTTAGATTCCAGCTCTATGTGAAAATCCACATCTAGATTCCACAGCAATGGATCAGGGAAGTAACATCTTTAAAGATAGTGTCAGTGTGGACCTCTTCAAGTTGGTTTCTATTAGAGTATGAAATGCTTAAGCCACAGTTAGGTTCTTAGAGCCTGGAACCATTAGGTTTTAAATAAGTTTAGCAATTGAGATTGCTGTTTACAATAACTGCCATTTAGCTGGTGGCAGCTAAGGGGGATAGCCAGGAAAGATTTCTATTAATCTGAAATAATCCTCTGGTTTATTTACTAAATAATTGTATACTTTATTACTGCCAAATCTATTATAGTTTTTGAAAGTATTTTTTAGAGAGTATTAACTCTTGGGAGACTACTAATAAAATTCAGAATAGAAACAGACAGTTTGTAACAGGGTTTGTAGCCAGGAAATCTCAAATCCTCTTTTTGAATCAGATGTTGGCATGGGCAAAATATCACTCACCATTTCTGAGGACCAAGAGAGACCATGGCTTTAGGTTTTTATTTTGGAAATAACTCCTGATTCCATCTCTAACATTGGCAGCCAGTTTGTAAAAGCAGAATGTTTAACCTAAAATGGGTGGATTGGTTGGCTTGACTAGATTAGGGAATCCATCACCATCACAACGCAAGGACTCACATAAGAAGTGATCACTGGAGAAAGAGCGACAACAAATCCTCTCCACTGTGGGATTTCCGCTACTCCAGTTAGGATGGGTACCAAGTTTGCCCTTGCTAGTATCTTCATTTATGGTAAAAAGACAGTGCATGGTGGGTCTTTACTTTGTCTGTCAGTGTTCTGTCTATGCAGCCTCTCTGAATTGAACAGCTTTCTTGATGGCCTACGGAAAATGAATGAGTACTTAGGAAGAACTTTGAAAACATAAAGAGTACAATATTCCTTGATTATGTGGTCTCTCTGGGATTGAAGGGAGCAAAAAACTCAGCATAAAAGATTCAAACACTCCTTCCTTAGAGCTCTTTTTCTACTTCTGGGACATTTTTCTCTTTTAAAAATTAATGGCAGAGTCATAACTGTGAAAAATAAGACAAACAGTGAATTTACAAACCCAGGTTATCTTAGCAGCATACTTTTTAATAGGTCAAGCAAGTAGTAATTTTTAGTTAATTTTTAACCACCTGCCTCAAAGGTCATTGGAAAACCAGTAAAAATGTTACCAAAGAAATATCCGATTTGTTTTGAATTCTGTTAGAGTGCGAATATCTAGCCTTCCGAGGAAGGGTGGGTGCATTGAAAGTAGCAGATTTCTGGTCCAGGCCACTGGTCTTTTCTAGTGTTGTTCAGATGGGGAGTCCTGGAGCCTGGGGGCTCTGGCTGCCGCGGAGCTTGTGCACTGCCCAGAGCAGGTGGGTATTTCATAAACATCTCGGCTATTACTGTGATGTTGGCCATCAGATATTTTTTTTCTGTTGTACTTAATCATAGCTGGCTGACTCTACTCAAATTCCTTAACTCTTCTGAGTCCCACTGAGTAAAATAAGGTAAAAATCATCCACTCTATTGTGAGGTGTGAGAGCAATAGGCGAGGACTCAGGGCAGCACCTGATACAATAAATGCTATTGTCTTTCCCTTGCCTGTTCTTTTTGCAAACTTGGTCTAGTCTGAGCCACCCAGGAAATCACAAAGTCCAGTGAATTCCTGATAAGATAAAAAAGCTCATAATGTCAGACCTAGCTAATCTGGATTGTTGATCATCCATACAAAGCCAATGTAAAAGGTAATAAAGTCAATTTCAAGGCTGTAAAAATACAGAGAGATTGAAAAAGTAAATTTACAGTATAATGAAGAATGCAAGAACTATTTCTTTAAGGAATTACATTGTCTGAAAGCACTTTATAAATACTAACTTATGTAAAAAAAATCATGTCATCCTTATCTGTTCTTTAATCAATTTTTTACAGTCCTCTACTCCATAGTTCCCTTCATGGGGAACCCCTGGTCAATTTCTTAGGTTTGGCTCAAAATACATGCTTTCCACACACACACGTCCCCATTCAGATGTTTTACTAATTCATTTTGGTCCTACTCTACGTAGTCTAAATTAGTGAATATGTATCATATATACTTTTTAAAGACTTGAAGAAAGGAAGTGACCCCTATACTCCAGCTCATCATAACTCAGTATTAAAAGTATTTTTACCCAGATTACTTAAATCAGCATTCTGCACCAACACTTCCCATCTGAACCCTGGCCTGCCCCTTTTTACTGGCAATGTTGGTTAACACACACTGGCCATAATGGTGATGAGGCGTGTTTTCCCGTAGTTCACTTTAGTAGTCACATCACTGATCTGGCTGTCTGGATGCCAGGACCTAGGACCAGGAACTCATTTCAATGGCCTGTTTCTCTATTACCCAGAAAATCACAAGGATCAGTGAGCTGTTGATATCAATTTTGATACTAGGAAGTGGGGTACAGCTGGAACAATATGTAAAAATGTGGAAGTGGCTTTGGAATTGTGCAATGGGCAGAGGCTAGAAGTGGTTTGGAGCACTTGATAGAAAAAGTGTAGATTAACTTTAAGAGATTGTTGATAGAAATACAGACATTGAAGGCAGTTCTGTTGAGGGTTCAGAAAGAGGAGAGGAGAGCCACAGAGAAAGCTGCTGTTGTCTTAGAGAAGACAGGATCATCACGCACAGAATGTTTCTAGAATTAGGAGCATTAAAGGTGCTTCTGGTGAGGTCTCACAAGGAAAGGAGGAACATGCTGTTGGACACTGGGGAAAGGCAATCCCTGTTATAAAGTATCAGAGAACTTGGCTGAATTATGTTGTGCTGTTTGGAAGAAAGTAGAACTTGTAAGTGATGATGAACTTGGATATTTAGCTGAGGAGATTTCCAAGCAAAGTATGGAAGGTGAAGGCTGGCATCTCCTTGCTGCTTATAGTAAAATGTGAGAGGAAAGAGATACATTGAAGAAGGCACTGCTAAACCAAAAGGAAGCAGTACTTGATCTGGAAATTTCTCAGCCTGTCCAGGTAGTCTACCATAGAAATAGCCAAGAGCATGGCGCAACAAATGTTTGCTAAAGAAGTAAGGGAGTGTGACTCATGGATACAATCCACTATCTGAGCCGAAGCCAGGAACAGAGATGCGGTTGTTGAAGAGTGCTCTGTGGAGGGCCCTCTTGTCTGATGACTTGGGTCCCGGTGAATGGCATGAGAGGCTGACAAGGTTTTTGAGAATTTTATACCAGCAGAACAGTACCAGTCTGGACTGGAAGGGACAAAAGAAAACTAAGGGAGAATGACTTAAAGGCCAGAGCCATGGATGCAGAAGCCTGGGCCAACAGGACCTCCTCAGGGTAGGGCCACTGGCCTGGTGGCCCAACAGAGTAAGGCTGCCACTACAGCGGGCCCAGCGGAAACACCATCACACCATGGAGGATTATTCTCAGGTCCTGAAATCTAATAGAACTTGCCCTCCTAGGTTTCAGACTTACTTGGGACCCAATTTCTCCCTTTGCAATAGAAATATCTGCCCTATACCTAGATACTGTATTTTGTAAGCAGATAACTTGCTGTCTGATTTCACAGGTCCACCCACGGAGGGGAGTTTTGCCCCAGGGTGAGTCATGTACTCGGAGTCCCCTCCATAACTGATTTGGAGAGTGAAATTTGAGACTTTGAGTTGATGATACATAGATGAGATTTTAGACTTAGAGTTGATGCTAGAATGGTTAAGATTTTGGGGGATGTTGGGATGGGGAAAATGTATTTTTCATGTGAGAAGATGAATTTTGGTGGGCCAGGGGAGGACTATTATGTGTTGACTGTGTCCCCCAGAAAGCTGTATTGAAGTCCTAACCCCCAGTACCTCAGAATGTGATGTTATTTGAAAATAAGGCCATTGGCGATGTTAATTAGTTAGGGTAAGATGAAGTCATACTGGAGTAGAGTGGGTCCTTAATCTAATGACTGGTGTCCTTGTGAGAAATGGAGGAGAGACCCAGAGACAGACACACACAGTGGGAGCCCAGCCATGTGAGGACAAGGAAGAGACTGGAGTGACGTATCTACAAGCCAAGGAACGCCAAGGAACACCAAGGATTGCTGGTGAATGTCAGGGGTTGGGAGACGCAAGGAAGGATTCTCCGCTGTAGGTTTCAGAGGGCACGTGGCCCCATCGTCATCTTGATTTCAGACTTCTGGCCTCCAAAACTATGAGACAATAAATTTATGTTGTCTTAATCCATGCAGTCTGTGGCACTTTTTATAGCCACGCTAGGAAACTGATACGTATTCTGATATACCTAATTTGAATACTTAATCATTTGCACAAAGTGTGTGGCTTCATATTAAAAATGTTACATTTCAATCTGCTCCGCCCTGGTTTTCCATGTGTCAATACTTTCATTATTTTTGAATATTAATAGGACAAATGAGTCCTTATACACAGAGTGAAATTTTCCAGTTTGTTTTTGTAGCTAGCCGTAAATATTTTTAGCGAGGCAATGAATGTTTGTTATGTCCCGAGTGGTAGTTGCTTGAAAACTTAGGGGGTTTTAATAAAGATGCAGAAATGATAAAGGGGTGCCTAAACCATTCAGGTGGCCTACCTTTTTAAGAAAATGGCATTTTTCGTATAAGAATGTATAAAATTCTTTATGGTTTAGTCATTAGTTATAAATTTATTTTACCTTGATTTTTGCCTTGAAATACCAATGTTTATAACCATTGCTTTATTTTTTACTGGGTCTGTCTTCTTTATCAAGTTGTCATGTTTTGGGAACAAGTGTACCACAGTGGCAATGAAGATGTTTCTTTTGTGGGAAACTGGTGCTCCCAGAGGACCTTAGGCAGGCTCCATGCTCTCAGCCACCAGAGCCCTCACTCACCCAAAGTGCTCAGGCAGCTGTTGGGGAGGGAAGAAGGATGACTAAAAGGAAGAAAGCTATTTTTCTTGCAGTTGTGATGAAATTGCACTAATCCATTCATGCACTTTTATCCAGTCTCCCCAGTCATGAACAGAGCATACTTTCAGCATGATTGGCCAGAATAAAGACTCGTGCTGGAAATACCATTCTGTGTATGTGTTAAACACAGTTCAGCTTTGCAGAGTTTTCACCTCTACTTCTCAATGCAAAAACGGTTTTTCACAATTGGCATTATCATCACAGAACTTTTCTTTTAAAGAAAAGATGACCAGGTCTATTCTAGAACCTTCTTTTGTTATTCACGGCAGTGTTCCAATGGAATTGGGTCTAGCGGTATTGTTGGCATGGACGTAACTCCTGTTGAATCTGAAAGCACAGCATAAAGTGAAAACTGCTGAACAAATGCTAAGTACAGAAACTCTTCTGTGTTCACGAACATTTTAGTTTTCAACAGGCTATCCCCGCCTCTATTTTTATTTTCTTAATTCAAAGGGACATGGCACCAAAAATTATTACCCTCACCTTTGGGTATCTGGCTGAGTTGTGATTCTGTTCCTCATCTGGAGGTACACTGCTTGCCTGGACCCATCCCCAGTTACTGACTCAGTGGGACTTACGGGAAGGGATGGGGACCAAGAATTTTTATTTCTATCAAATTCCCAGGAGATGGTTATGCTGCTGGTTGGGGACCTCACCTTGAGAGCCACTGCTTAGCAAATAGCAGTCTTGGCCAACTCTTACGCTGAACGTTTGAAAGAGATTTCTGTAGTCATTTTAGCTTTACTTGCTTTGAAATTTACACTAGAGGGCAGTGTGATTACAGCTGCAGGGATGCAGAGCAGATTAACTTCATACTGAATCCAGACCAGGGTTTCTCGACCAGCCTAATAAACTCCTGCTTCCACCCAGGCACCTTTGGTTTTATGTCTGGTTTATGGATGTTTCATTTAGGAATTTGTAGGTAAGAAAGGTTCTGCTGCTAAAAATAAGTTTAAAGGCTGCTCTCTTTCCTATCTCTTTATTTTAAAGTCATGTGTCTGTTAGCTGGAGAGCTGAGGCTGCTGGGTGTGAGATTTTATTTCCTATTATTCAGACAACTTTAGAGTTCAGAAATAAATCTGGTCTTTGGCCGGGCATGGTGGCTCACGCTTGTAATCCTAGCACTCTGGAAGGCCGAGGTGGGAGGATCACTTGAGCTCAGGAGTTCAAGACCAGCCTGAGCACGAGCAAGACCCCATCTCTACTAAAAATAGAAAAATTAGCCAGGCATGGTGGCACATGTCTGTAGTCCCAGCTACTCAGGAGGATTGCTTGAGCCCAGGAGTTTGAGGTTGCTGTGAGCTAGGCTGATGCCATGGCATTCTACTCAGGGCAGCAGAGTGAGATTCTGTCTCAAAAAAATAAATAAATAAAAAATAGAAAAATAAATAAAATAAATTTGGTCTTTGAGCCCACTGTTTCTAAACATGTTTTCAATGACCCCATTTCTATTAATAATGGAAATAGGATTTGAGACTAAATAAGTCTGGAAACACTGAGTTATACAGGCTTCTTTTACTGGAATGTTCTTCAGAGGCTCTGTGTGTACCTTGGAAACCCCTGGGAAGAGGATGCAGCATGCAGGGCCGCTGTGGGAGGAATGCCTTTTGGGTATTTGGGATAGGAAACACCTACCTGGTCCTAAATCTTCATCTTTTACATAAGGAATTAGAGACTAGAAGAGAAAATGACTCTGGGTAGTGACAGGATCTGTCTTGTCAAGGGTACTTTCCACAGGACCAAAATATTATTACCTGTGGGACTGCGTGCAGTGACAACACCCAGGCGAAGCAAGTGCATTCTTCCTCAGGCCTTGGGTCCTCCTGTTCCATCTGGTGGAACACGCTTACCGCGGGCACCTGCAGGTCGGGCCTCATTACCGAGTAGAGATTGTGCTCACCTTCCACCGCATCAGCGTGGACCTCGCAGACCACCCCGTCCAAAACGGCCTCCTTCACTCGCTCTCTATTTCCTGGCCTTGCTTTATCACCACCTGCTATGTATTAATATGCTTACTGTTTTGTTTGTTTCTTCCCTCTAAATTATTAACAGAAGAGCCAGAAGGTATTTGTCCATCTTGGTGTCTGCTATATTCCTAGTGCTTTGTAGGTGCTCAATTAACATCTATTGGATGATTTAATGCCATCAAAGTATATAACATCAGATTAGTTATTGTATCAGAGTGCTCCAGAGAAACGGAACCAATATGTTTATATATACATATATATAACATATTATATATAAATAATGTTAAATATGTTAAAATGGTAAAAACTGGTGTCCTTTATGAAATGGTTCTAACAGTACCCTGATAATCTGAATGTTATATGAATTTATAGAAAAATGTCCACTTGCATTTCTGGGATAAAAAATACAATATCTGATACCTTCTCATAATTGTTTAAATGTAATGATATTTTGTTTCTACGTGCTCTGATTATGTTAGAGAATATCCTGCCAGGCTTCAGGAAGTTTGAATTTAAATACTGTTAAGATAATGGATATTTGTATTTATCCAAAGGCTTCTTGGAGAAGGAATGCTACGCTGGGTTTGACCATAATTAAGATAACTGCCCTGGAGAATACTGGCCACTTTTTATTTTCTGCTCTCTGGATCCCACGGGAGTGCTCCTAACCGGCAGAATGACCTGCAACCATACAGGGAAGGGAATCCAGGCAAACGTCATCCCTTGACAGAAGGAGGAGCCCCGGGCAGGTGCTGGTGGTGTGTAATGCTGAGTTGCAGCACACAATAAAGCACAGGACCTTCGAAGAGGTTTTTGAAGTCCACTAACTTACCATAAGGTCCCCGCTTCCCTCCCCTGCTGAGTGTCCCAGGGTTTCATCTTTTCTCCAGGGACCATAAAGCCCCTCCTCCTTTGCTGACCCTGAGGTAACAGGGTGGGGAGTGGAGGGTGTGTGTGTGTGTATGTGTGTGGTCTTAGATATAAAAGAGAGCCTGAAAATAAATGCGATGTATTAAATACCCTGCTTCTGGGATTCTTGGGCAGGAGTCAATCCTGTCTACAGTGAGAGAGAAAAGTGTTTTGAGAAATGCATTTACACTTACTCACTAGTAACAATCAACTAGTCTTCTGAGTAATGTCACTTTGAGGGAAGGTTAGAGATAATGGAAGACGATGCTTATCAGAAGAGAGTGAGTGACCTCGGGTGCAATTCCAGCTGTCAGTGGGAGGGTGACCTTCCCGATCACAGCGCATTGGCTGCCATCCACACTGCCCTTGCGCAAGGTGGGCCCAGATGAGATAGCCTTTTCTGGAGACCCATTAGGTGATGTGTCCTCTTCTTTGAGGTAAGGTAAATACTGTTCCGATTTATATCAGTCAAGCTCTTGCTTAAACAGAGTAGGTGGCAATGACAGAAACTGGATTACATCCATAAAGAGCAATGCTGACAAGGAGAAAAATTTGCCGATGGTGGAATTAACGTTCACTGCTTCCCATCCACTTTGACCTCACAGAAAGTGGGGAGATGCTCTTTTCTGTGGGATGCTTCTGGGGTTTTCTAGGTCTTTCTCGTGTAAATAATTGATGAGATGACTCTCTGGCTGAGTGACTATGAGCCTTACTGGGGTCATTCATTTTCTGTGCTCTAAGAAGCCCAAGTTCTTCTTTCTCTTGTTATGTTTCTGTCTAGTCTGACCACGTGTTGTTTGTACAACTCCAAGCCTGTACTTCCAGGCTCTTCTTCTCCATGCTTTTCAGAGAACTAGGATTATTTCTACTGTCTCAGAGATGCTGAAATTCCTCTGTCTTTTCTCAGCATTTTGCCTGCTCTAACCCTCCCACTCTCTGGATTTGCTGTGAGAAAGTCAGAAATAAACCTCATAGAAGAAACATAATCTCCCACCTGATAGGGATGGAAGAGGAGAACAGTCTCCTCAGAGAGAGGGGGTGAAAACATAGAAATGGAGGCAGATGGTACTGAGGGAGAAGGGGGAATGGAATCAATAGCCACAGCTAACAAAGGGAGCAGTAATGCTGCCAGGCTACCTCAGGTTCCGGAGTCCACATACCAGTTTCATCATTTTCTACCTCTGATCTTGGGCACTGAGATGTGGTCATTGCCATCGTGCTTGTTCCTCATTGCTGCCTCCTAACAATTATTCTCAACTCCTTGGGTGAAAATGAAAATGTTCATTTATTTGAAACTCATTCCACTAGACCCTTCCTCATATCCACCGATCTCCTGGTCTCTTCCTCAGTCATCAAACTCTCTGGCATCAGTTCCTCACCCAGGTCCTGCCACTGTCTTGCAGTTCTTCAACATCCTCACGGGAGGCATCTTGTCCTTCCAGTTCCTCAATCTCCTCATTTCCAAAGACTTTTCTTTTCCAAATTCTCATGGCCAGTCCCTGTTCTCCCTCTAATATCTGGAATTTAGTCCCCTGGCTCTGTTTATGGCCATCTCTCCTTCTTGCTTACTTGATAAACTGCTTCCATTGTACCATTCTTCAGTGTCATCAAGATACCTGCATTCTCCTTCCAGTCTCCCAGCTTTCTCTCTCCTTTCTTTACTTCCCTTATTATTTCTACAGCAATCACGCCAATGCCCAAAACTCTACTGCCTATTCATGTTTTGGTCGTATCTGTATGGAAAAACCCAATTCTAGGAAAAATCTTTTATCCGCTTTGCTTCTGCTTGCTAGAGAAAGTCACACAACAAAACAGAAAAATTCTGTTTTAAGTTCACAATCTCCAACCTCAAGTGGGATTGAACAGTACAAGGTAATCCTGTGAGGTTCTCTAGCTGGCTGGTTCTTCTACTCTCTCCCTAGGCTGTTTCATACTTTCTCTGTACTTCTCAATCCTCTAACTCCCCCACCCCATCTTCATTCTCAAGACTATAACCTACAGCACAGAGAAAAAGGAAGCCATCAAATGCTGTCTCCCTCACGCTCCTAGCAATGTGCAAAGTCCTCTACCTCTGCCTCCCCTGCCTCTCATCTTTTAACTCACCTGAAAGTATCCTGTTCCCTAAATGGAAACATCTCTTGCTAAAGTAAAAAATGACCTCCATGTTTGTAAATCCAGTGAAACATTTCAGCAGCCTGTTACTTGACTTCTCAGTGTCGTTGGACACTGCTGATCACTGCTTCAAACACTTTCTTCCCTTGACAGCTATGGTAGCCAAAATCCTTTTAGCTTTCATCCGTTCCCTCTGGCTTTTCCTGAGACCACCGTGCATGCTCATTCTCTCTAAGGAAGCCAGAAGCCATAACTGGAGGTCTTCAAAGATCCATCCTTGGCTTTCTTCTCCTTGTACCTTCTTCCTAGCCAGTTTCATCACTGTTCCAGGCTTCATTTACCATCTATATGGTACTGACACATTTATATGTTTAGCAGAGACATCTCTTCTAGATCCTGGACCCTATATGTCAATTGCCTATGTGACATCAGCATATTCAAACCTAGCTCATGATCTTCCCCAACAAACTCAGTCCTCTTCCAGTGTTCTCTATCAGAATACTGGTATCACCAAAAGTCTAGAAATTCCTTCTCTTATAACTCCATATTTGATTATTCCCCATGTTCTATCAATTTTACTTTAAATAGTTCTTAGATACGTTCTCTTTTCCACTCTACTTCTGACATCTTAGTGTCAGCACAATTATCTTTGGTCTGGATTAATACCTAATAACTCTTCTCCCCCTAAGTTCTGGATCTCCTTCTAATTCATTCTCCACCTGTGGCCAGAGTGATCTTTTCCAAAGGCAAAAAAATAATTATAATGTTTTACTTAAAAATCATCCAACAGCTTTCTCCCCTACCATGGCCTACAAGACTTTGTACATTATGCCCCTTCATCCTTGCCATAGTGCCATCTTTCTCTCTCTCTCTCTCTCTCTATCTCCCGTGCGCATGCGCTTTTTTTTTTTTTTTTTTTTTTTGGTGGTGGCAGCTGGGCTGTGGTCCCAACACCCCCCTCCCCCCCCCCAGTGCCATTATGAGGCACATTTTCCCTCATGCCAACTTTTTGCCATAGTGGCCATCTTTTAGTTCCTCGAGCACACCATGCTTCCCTCTGCCACAGAGCTTTTGCACACGCCATTCCATCCTACAGTGTATTTTTCCCTTACCTTTTACCCCATGTGTCTACTTTTCATTCTTCAGCTCTTAGCTCAGGTCTCATTTTCCCAAAGACTGTCTTCCCTAATTCTCTAGTCCAGGTCAGGCTCTTTTGTCCTCTCCTAGATAGTCTGCTCACAGAGAGTGTTTCTTAGTAGGTGACTGCACATTTATTATTGTGCCTCTGAGATTCATAACCAAGTTCCCCCTTAGGCTGTGTGCTCCATGGCATATCAAGGATCAAGTCTGTTATGGTTGTTTGCAAGTATCTCCCCAGTACCTAGAAAAGGGTGTGGCAGAGTAGGGGCTTAATAAATATTTTTTAAATATATGAAAATTTACTGAGTCCCAATTGTCTCATTTTATAAAATAGGGACTGTAATATAAGCCTCATAGGACTTCTGCGAAGATGAAATGAGATACATGTGTATACAGAACCTAGCGTGGTATCTGGTATTTGGTTGTTGTTCAACATAGTTTTCATTCCTTTTCTTCCATTCTCCTTTTTTCTTCTTCCATTTTATAACTGGAAACTATTTACCTGCCTTCATGAGTAGGAAGTGTGTGGGTGTCCTGTGGTCCAGACCCTGGTCTTGGTAGATGAAAATAACGAGTAGAGGTCTGGGGAGAGGTAAAGGGCTTATCCCTAAATCTCGGAGTGTTGAGGGGGCTCCCTCAGGCTGTGTTTCTCCAGACTGTGCCCCATTTTCATTATGTCCAAAGCAGGTGCTTCTGCCAGGGGGAAGTGACAGGGAGAGCATCTATTCAGAATTCCTCAGAGACCTTTATGGTTAGAAGGATGAGCCAGGGTCTGCGGTTGTGGAGGAGAGCTGAGGTTTCCAGAAATCATCAGAGGAAGCCTCGGTATGAAGCCCCCTTCATGGCTCTGTGCCCAGCCATTGGGGCTGACCTTCAGCCTTGGCTCTGAGAGCTGCTGAGGAGGCTCCTGGACCTCGAATCCTGCCTCTCAAATGCTCAGACATACACACTCCTCCAAGTCTACCTTCCTTCCAGTATTTGAGTGACTGTCCTAGTTGATAAATGTATGCGCCTACTTCATCCCTTGACCCTCTCATGCAGGCCATTTAGCCAAGACATGCAGGCCATTTAGCATCACATTCACTTGGGGAGCTTGACAAAAATATGAATTGCCTGGCCATCCCTAGAGCTTCTGATTTAATAGGTCAGGTTGGAAGCTCAGGTATCCATGTGCTTAACAAGCACTGGCTTTACTGATGGAGGGGTTGCAGTTTAATGCAGTAGACCTTGTTTCTTATCCTTTGCAGAGTTTGCAAAGTAGGTATTGTCTCCATTTGGTGGCTGAGAAATCAGAAACTCAGACTTACAATGGCTTGTCTAAGATCACGTGGTTAAAAATCAGGTTTTTTAAGGATTCAAAGCCTTTCTTCTTTTTCTTCTAACTGCTGGGTTGGAGCATGACACTCTCAGTCCTTGTCTCGTTTCTTTCAAGTTGTTCCACGGTCTTGTTTACTTCCTCCTCTTTCCTTGCCAGCTACTCCCAAAGGTTGAATCGACGCAGTGTATGACATCTAAAATGTTGAGTATCGGTTACTTATTTCCCCAAGTGATAATAAGTGGAGCATGAATTCTTGAAATCAGTTCAATGGATCTTTGAACCGTTTAGGCCACCAAATGCTGTTTAGCTCAAAATGATCCTGTACTGTTTACTGCTGGTGACATCTACTGAAAGAAGTTGGGATTGTCAGGCTTCTGGTGATAGGGTGTGCTTCATTCTCATCTGTAAAATTTCCTAAACAGAAAGTTCAGAGGTAGCGGAGGAGAATCTGCACTGACAGCCGGGAGACTCCTTAGCCCCTCCCCTAGGAGCGCACGGTCCAGCCTGCCCTGCTGCTGGCCCTGCCAATGGGATTTTGGAGGTTGCTTTAAAGATGCTTTGCCTTTGTCACAGCATCTAATAGTATATAATTTTGAGTAAATGTGGCACCCTCTCTCCAATCTGGGGCAAATTATAACAATCGATGACATTTTAATTATCATTCCCCTCATACAAAGGACCTCCTCTATACCAGATCTAATGAGGAGTAGAAATAAGAATTCCATACAAATTACTATTTTGCCATTGAATTTTCTGTTCTGATATAATTTTTCCCCTCCTTTGGAATGAAGAATGTTCCATATTTTATTTTATCTTATCTTACTTTAGAGCTGATTCATTCTCATCCCTTCCTTGCCTCTACCTGTTGTACCATGAGTAGGTCTAACTGTCTGGTGAAGCCTTATAAACACGGTTCATTACTTTCTGTCTTTATTTCCTGGGTTTGACAAATAAGCTACTAATCCTTCAGTATGTACAATAGCCATCAGTAACACACACACAAAGTCGATATACCAAAACTCCATTTATCATGGAGTTCTAGCCACTTACAGTAAGTTCAAAACAGCATACAGATGCCAAGAAAGCCCAGGCCTGCTGGCAGTTGGCAGTAGAGCTAATCTTTTTGCTAAGAAGCAGAGAAGAGTATTAAGAAGAAATGAGGTGAACACAAAAAGCTGTGTAATATGCAATCCTAGTACAAATGCTGGGCCAACAGACAATATTTATAACCAGTAATTACACAAACACTGTTCATGGCTTTTTGGCTTTTAGAATTGCTCTACTGTCAAATCGTGGAAGGCCTATCAACAATTATAGAAGGGAATAAAATGTTATCAACCCAGATACCGTGAAAACAAAAGAGACAACAGAAATTGAGAACTGTAAGAGGAGAAGAGAGATGAAGAGGATTGGATTCCAGTATCCTCATTTAGAAGGTGGGAAGGAAAAAGATAATGTCTGAGTGGAACAAGAGACAAAGAAGATAGTAAATGATTTAACAAGATATGATTGATAGAGGAACTCAAAGCAGCGATACGCCTCTATTAGGGAGTTGCGATTTAAGTGAACTAAATCTTTAACTATGGTAGCCATAAATCAATGGATGATTTTGAAAGCAGATAGGTCAAGAAAAAGGGTCTGAGTGTATTGTCTAGCGATGGCGTGATATTTCCTAAGTTAAACCCAGGAACAGAAACTGTTAAGAGCATTGCCAGTGGTCTCCTTACCAGAGGAACAGGGGCTGCAGGAGGAAGGGTGGGTAAGAAGAGGGTTGCCTTTCCTTAGATGCCTTTCTAGCTCCTTGATTTATTTGCTTTGAGAAAGCATGAGAAAAAATATATTTAAAAAAGGATGATACTTTGTCAGAGTATCACTGATGCACACTGATAAATTATGAAAAATGAACTTTCTCCCAGCACCATAACTCCCCATCCAGGACTGGTCGAGCCAAGTGACTCTCTATTTGGAGAAACCAGCGTGTGAGGCAGCAGCTAGAAAGATGACTTACCTCAGTCTCTTCTTGCAGCAGGTGAGTAAAGTGTGGCTGGGCTTACGTTTGTGGCCTTGAAAGCAAGAAGAGGCTTTACATAAAGGGACAGTGGTGGCTAACAACACAGGAATTGAGAAGGCGAGCCTGGACTTCTGTCCTCCATTCCACCGGGACATAAGGACCAGCCACAATCAATCACAGTCTCAACCTTCTGGTAAACAGGGCAGACCGGACAGATAGCACCTGCCACCAGCCTCGATTGGGCAATGAAGCACATGGCAGTCTTCCCCAGAGGAGAGGGAGGGACCAAGTCGGAGTTCCATCACTCCAGATTTATAAAACCTCCACCGTGGTGTTGGGAGAGACTTGAGGTATGCTCGTATGAAAAATGAGTCACTGCTATCATGTCAACAGCTTCTGGGAGAAGCGAAGTTTTTGGATTTTCTCAGTACCTAACTCTGTTAGTGACCACAGGACTGCACATTCTGCTGTTTCACTAGCTTCCTAATTTAATCCCATGCTATGAGTCTTTTCTTCCGAAGTCACAACTTTCTTCCTGGCACATCTCATTCGGATGCATTTTTAAGGGTCCACGCCCTCCTATTTTTCTCTGTGGCATTTGACCTAAGTTCCTATCTCCAAAGTTAGTTGCACTGTTTGCCCCCTTATCATTTTCTTTGATAAAGTCTCCCTGTCTACAGGATCTCAAAAGCAACTTATTCTCATAGGATCGAGGATCAGACATCTGCCTTCCTTTGTTGCAATTATTAATCACTGCCTTATTTTTCCTGTTAGATCACTTACAACCTGTTCTGGAACTGCCTCCTTCGAGACGTTTCCAGCTGGCTTCAGGCCAGCATTCTTCTCTCTGTGGGCGTAGCTCCCAGAGCCAGGCGTGAGCCAGTCGACACCCTGAATTGCACGTAATGGGCCAAGAGCCCACGTACATTCTCACATCAGGTCAGTTGTCCTCATCGTCATTCCGAGAGGTGGGAAAGGGAAAAGATGTTCATGGAGGAAATGTAAAGAAATGACGTTGTTGCCCAGGATTCTCATTCTGCGTGTAGTAGAAGGGAACAGAGTGTGAGGTGTGCCCTCCAGTAATACTCCCAGGCTCCACTTTGGGTCATTTTAGCTTGTTGTCACCCCTCACCATTCCCCTTATCTTTCTCAGTCACCCTGCCTGTGGGAGAGAAACTCAAACTTGAATCCCTCAAGCACAGTATGGAGCCGACAGTCAAATTTTCCGGTATTTTTTCATCCTCCCCAAACTTTATTTATTTTTTAGCTTCAAAGGCCCTGGAAAAGCTAAGCAAGAGATAAAAAATGTGTAAATGATTTGATTCTCATCACCAAAAATGCCCATGTTGTTCTGGCAACAATGCTTTACAGTCTTCGTTAAAGCCCAACATTCCTACACTGTCCCCGGAATAAACTCTCCACTAGAAAGCTACAGATTGGGGGTTGGGTGTGGAGTCCACCAAAATTATTAATAGATAACTGAAAATGGAGACTTAGGCATTCAGTTGAATTTCACCTACATTCAAATAAAATACATTTCTTTTTTTTTTTTTTTTTTTTTTTGAGACAGGGTCTCACTCTGTTGCCCAGGCTAGAGTGAGTGCCGTGGCGTCAGCCTAGCTCACAGCAACCTCAAACTCCTGAGCTCAAGCGATCCTCCTGTCTCAGCCTCCCGAGTAGCTGGGACTACAGGCAGGCGCCACCATGCCCGGCTAATTTTTTCTATATATATTTTTAGCTGTCCATATAATTTCTTTCTATTTTTAGTAGAGGTGGGGTCTCGCTCTTGCTCAGGCTGGTCTCGAACTCCTGAGCTCAAACGATCCGCCCACCTCGGCCTCCCAGAGTGCTAGGATTACAGGCGTGAGCCACTGCGCCCAGCCTAAAATACATTTCTAATTTACGCTTTTTATTAAAGAAGAAATAAAACCTGTAAGTGTAGATGAAGCCATGATATGTCGTTCTAATCTGGGCCCAGGTCAGATGGAGCGGCAGCTGATGCTGTGGTAAGTGAAGGGTGTTGTTTAATGACTATTCCTCTGCTGCAAATAGAAAGAATGGAGGGTGGTTTTCCTAAGCCTCCTGGTTAAAAATAAGGTAATTGCAGGACCTAGAACAATACCCAGTTCACATCAAGCACTCGATAAATTGCTAGGGAAAGGTCTTACTTTAGATGGGACCTCTTCTGGGCAATTCAGTATCTTCAGTCTTGTGCCAAGTGTCTCCTCTTACGTCCTCTAATTTTCCTGTTAGTACAGTGACCATAGCGTCCAAAACCCAAAACATATGCTGTGCTTTGTACTTTAGAGAGGCACCATGAGATATTTGAAAATGCTAACCATGTGGTATCCAAATCAAAATTTGGGAAGCTCAAGGAAATGTGTATGCCTGGACATCTGACATCTAGAGAAATAATTATTAATAGTAATAGTAGCCAAGACTGAGCCCTTACAGTGTGGTAGATACTCTTAGATATTTGACATGCATGTCTTAACCCATTTAACCCTAACAACAATCCTGTGAAGTAGGACCACTCTTGTACCCACTTCATAGGTTAAAAAATTGAGGTACAAAAAATGTTAAGTAACTTTCCCAAAGTCATGCAGTGTGCAGGGATTTGAAGCTGGGCAGGCTGATTGGGGAGTCAGCTGTCTTAACCACTAGCTGTCTTAACCTGAGGAAGCTGCACAAACAAAACACATCTGCCTGTAGCTCCATCAAATACTGTATCGAATCCTCCCATTCCCTCTTCAGTCAGTGAGGAAATCAGGGGGTTGGTAAATTGAACAAATTACCTTTTCTGAGTTCTGCTTGTTTTTATTTCTTTCTGGGTCTGAGTTTTTTGTTTGTTTCCATATTGGGGTTTTTTTTGTGTGTGTGTGTGAAAAGATTTTAAACTTCTGATTTGATTTCCTTAATAAAGAATAACTTATGCTTTCTATTTTACCGAGTCAATTTTGGTAAGTTATTTTTTTATGTTCATTTTGTCTATTTTCAAATTTATTGGTGTAGATTAGTTCATAATATTCTAATCCTTTAACGTCTGCTGCATCAAGAGTTATATATATTTTAAATTTATATTATTATGTGTAGAGGTGTGATGTTCTTTTTTTCTCTTTGTTTGGTAACCAGTATTTCCAGAGGATTATAAATTGTATTAGTATTTTTAAAGAATCAACTTTTGGCTTAAATGACTCTTTCCATTGTATGTTTGCTTTCTATTTCATTAATTTCTATTCTTACCTTTATTATTTCTTTCTTATTTTACTCGGATTGCTATTTTTTTCTAATTGATTACATTGAATGAGTCATTTAATAATAATTAACGTTTCTTCTTATCTAATATATGCATTTTAGATCTCTAAATTTCCCTCTGAGCGCTACTGTAGCTACAGCACATGAATTGTCTTACAGAATACTTTTATTATCCTTGAGTTTTCTGATTTTTATTATTTTTTGATCAATGAGTTTTAATATTTAGAAGTGTTTCTATAGTTCTAAAAATATGAATTTGATAAGTATTTTTGTTATTTATTTCTAGCCTAATTGCATTGTAATCATAATATCATATACATGATATTGATTTTTTGAAAAATTTTTAGACTTGTTTTGGATGTTGGAGAAAATCAATTTCTGTAAATATTTTATATATATTTGAAAAGAAAATCCACATTACTTATGATTATTATGCATTTGCATGTGTATTTACCATTTAAAATTAATTTTCTTACATATGTTACTTTGTTTTTTCCATTTTTTACCTTCTTTTAGACTTACTATTTGCTATTATTGTATTTCTCATTTCCTTTTTTCCTCTAGCCCACTTTAGACATTATGAACTGTGTTTCAATTCTTTTAGGTGCTATCTCAGCAATTACAGGTAAGTTTGACTATTAAAGTCTGAAGTTAGTCAATGTGCTTATTCTTCTCCCAAATAATTCAGAGACTTTAGAATGCTTTATGTCAGGCCACTGCCTGTGCAATTTAAATGCTGTGGTTGCCCAGTGTTTTCGGACTCTATGTTTTTACCCCATTTATGAGAAATTATTGTTGTTTTGTACAGTCATTGTTTAGTTCACCAGGCTTACCCTTTCCTTTGCTCAACACCTTCCTTCCAGCATCTTACACCTTCCTTCTCTGCGATATCATTTCCTTCTTCCTGAAGTACATCCTTTGATGGAAATTCCTTCAGAAAGGGTCTGTTAGTGGTAAATGCTCCATTTTTGTTTGTCCAAAAACATTTCCATTTCCCCAACACCCTTGAAAGAGAGTTTCTTTTGGATACAATTCTATGTTGACATTTCTATTCCACTGTCTTCTGACTTCCATTGTGTTGAGACATCTGCCTTTGTTTTAATTATCATTCCTTTGCAAGTAATCTTCCTTTTCTTTCTGGTTATTTTTAGATTCTTTGTTGTTGTTGTTCAGTTTTACCACAAAGTGGGTACTTTGAGTTTCTTTGGTTTTATTCAACTTGATTTTGTTGAGACACTTGAATTTGAGTATTAGTGTCTTATATCACTTTGAATTTGAGTATTGGTGTCTTACATCACTTTGGAAAACTTCTGACCATTATCCTTGAATATTATATTTTTTCCATTGCATTATTTTCTTTTTTTAACTTCATTCAGACATTTGTTAAACTGATGTTTCTCAACAGAAGCACTGTTGTAAATTTGGGTGGGAAAATTCTTTATCTTGGGAGACTACACTTTGCATTATGGGGCATTTTACATTAGTGGTCCCCAGACACTAAATGTTGACATGGAGATGAAAGTGACTTCATATTTTTCCAAATTCCCCATAAAGTAACACCTCTGCTTGAGAACTACTGTGAGAAATCCTCGCTCTTTCATCTATGTCTTTTTACTTTTCGTATTTTCAATCTCTTTGCCTCTCTGTGTGGAATTCTGAGTAATTTATTAAGCTCTGTTTTCCATCACCAGTTTTCTCTTCAACCATGTGTAATAATCTGTTTAACGTGTACATTGAGTTTTTATGTTCATTTGTTTCATTTTTTTATTTCTAGAATTAGAAATTTGGTTCCTTTGCAGATTTGCTTGGTCATCATTGATAGTCTTGTGTTCTTTTTTATATTTACACTATCTTATTTATTTCTTTAAATATATTAACCATTTTATACGTCATTGAACCTAATATGTCATTGACTATAAGAAACATCAGTCTTCTATGTGTCACTAAGAAAGGTATAAGGATCTCTCTGTGACAGATAAGTTCTCACAGTTAGTCTCCCTCTATACAGCAACATTTTTTCTTCTTAATTCAGTATATTGAATATGGTGACTCTGTAGCAACCTCGCCAGGCAGCACCATCTGTGGCCCTCTCTGCATCTCCATCATGCAAAGGGACACTCTGGGTCTCTCCCACTCCACATGGGGTCTGGGGGTTGCTTGGGGTCACTCCTGAAGTTGAGCAGGCCATCCCAGGAAGAGGATAAGATACATATCAACTTATTTCTTCCATCTCTGTTTTTCTTTCTCTTTTTCTCCCTGTATTCTACTGAGTCAGAAGGCATTAATGTTCCCCTTTCTTGTATGTCAAACCTTCTGAGATTTTTTAATCTATCAAGCCTGGTTCTTAATGTAAAATGGGAGCTTTAAAATTTTAGAAAATTTTCTTTTAAACTTTAACTGTTTTATGAAGCCAATCTTTTCCAGTAAGGATATAGATGAGAAAGAACTCTGGATTCTTTTGTGGATACTGGAATAAATGGTAACAAGGAAGTAGCCATTTGTCATGTGCCCTGGGTCACCCCATCACCATCCTCCTCAAGATGGTACATAAGGGCCTCCCCCAGCAGAAGGCGGGATCAGTTCTCCCTCACCTCTCTTGAGTCCTCCCTCCTCACATCACCTGAGTCCTCTCTACTGACACCATGGGTTGCTGTGGCTGTGGAAGTTGTGGTGGCTGCGGTGGCGGCTGCGGTGGTGGCTGCGGTGGCGGCTGCGGTGGCTGCGGTGGGTGCGGTGGCTGCGGTGGCGGCTGTGGCAGCAGCTGCACCAGCTGCAGGTGCTACCGGGTGGGCTGCTGCTCCAGCTGCTGCCCCTGCTGCCGCGGCTGCTGTGGGGGGTGCTGCAGCACGCCCGTGATCTGCTGCTGCCGCCGCTCCTGCAGCTCGTGTGGCTGCGGCGGTGGCTGCGGGAAGGGCTGTTGCCAGCAGAAGTGCTGCTGCCAGCAGAGCTGCGGCTGCAAGAAGCAGTGCTGCTGCTAGGCGGGCCGGCCTGGCTCTGCCTCCAGCCTAAGAGATGCCGGGACCTGCTCTCTCCAGTTAAGGTTACTTTTCCCCATGCCCCTGTCCGCGTCTCTCCCAGACCTCCTTACTTGGTATCACCTACTTGGTGTCTTGGGACTTACTACTTTGGACTCTGCACTCCTCTTTTTGAACCCAATAGTTTAAAACTCTTTTATTAAAAAAAAATCCAAATAGGAAATGGCCATTACCAAAATGTAACCCCAGCCTAGTACCTACAGATCAGTCCACCTGGCTGAGCCCAGCCAAAGGGCTCATGATTCCGAGTGTTCCATTCGATGGGTGTGTGATGGCCTTCCAGCTTTGCACCCCACCTCTCTGCGTGTGTGGGCACCACTGCCCACCTTTTCCACTGCTACTGTCTCTAGTCCCCACATCGTCACTTTCTAACTTTCCTAATAAAACAAAGTCAACAATTCTGAGCGATTCCGATTTTATTCTTCCCTATCAACAGGGGCACCTACAAGATTTCTTCCTACCTTCTTGAACAAGTTGAATGATAAACACGCAATGACAACAATGCAAACATAGGGCTACTGGGCAGGCCACCACCTGGCCTTGGGGACCTGCCCTCCTGCCACCATTCTTTTTCCATCTCCTGAGATGGCACTTCCCTCAGACATTCCACACCCACCGGATGTGTCCCTGTCCTTCTAAGGACCCTTTGGCTCAGTTTACTTGTCAAAAGGACCTCGCCTGCCTCTTCAGCTACAGATTCCTCAAACCAGATCTGAATATTTCACATAAGTCAAGGTCTAAATATAAGCAAAAGGCAGTCCCAACAAGCTAGGACCATGACCTATCTTTTCTTCCCAGAAATGGTTATTCTCTTGCCTTATCTGGATTCTAATTTCTGCTCTCTGCCTGTGAGCTGTTTCTGTGGCTGTTGTTCCAGAGTTGTTTTGTGTACAAACCAAAGCTTTTAACATATTTCTCCATAGGGTGTTCTTAAAGTCACAAAACCCACTATCTCTAACAAAGCAACCCTATCTTCCCATCTTTACTCCACTTTATTTGTTTTCTTCTAACTTTATTAAAAGTGACAAAACTACAAAGTCCTGAAAATTGGTAGCCAATAGAACAAAGATGATTTTTAGTGTTTTTTCAAAGGAGATGTTTTCCTCTACTGCTGTGTTCCAAAGAGCAAAGAAGCTACGATCAGTCTGTTTAATAAAGGACGTAAAGATGCCACGTGGAACACCTTTCCCTGGGAGTGACTACAGTTGACTACTCACTCTTTTACGTATTGACTGTGAATACTGAGTGAGTGGGCCAAGTGTTTGTGACCATTGTTATTATATTAACTACAAAGCAAGCTCAGTTTTTTTACTAGTTGGTTATCAAATATGAACACAGGAACCACGAGCGAGCTTACTTGACCTCCAAGAGCAAACAATTAATATGAATAACACATTCTGTGTCACTGCTAAGAATTATGGTCCTGGAGTCCTCTGAGCCTTTTTGGTTCTGGGGGCCGCCTAATTCGTGAATCATTTTTATTTCCTTTTGCTTCATTTGTAATTGCTCAAATAAATTCTGCTAAATTAAAATAAAAGAATTATGGTCCTATTAGACAATCTTTGTAGAGCCCTATGCTTTACTAGTCTAAGTACACATGGATATTTTGACATCAAATACCTCTTTATTTAAACCAATGGTTCTCAAGGACGAGGGTATTTCCTCCTTGGGGTGCTTGGAAATTTGCAGAGATGGTTTTGGTTGTCACCATGAAGAGGGCACCACTGGCATCTCTTGGTCAGGGACAAGGATGGTAGATCCTGTCATGTATGGGACATTCCACACAACAGAGACTCGTTTTGTGACTTACAAGATTTTCAAATATCCCTTGGGCATTCGAGTAAGTGAACTCCCATGTGTAATTACTGGAACCTATAATTAACTCCACTCTGCATATAAACAGAGTATTTTTCACATTAGCTTGATTTACAATGAAGTTTCCAGGAAAGTGACAGCTATGCAAATTAAGAGAACATTGCACTCTGGTTGGTTGAGAATTTCACCAAGCATGGATCTTTAGAAAGGTGTGAGGTTTTAAAATAATTCTTACATGTTTTCCCCTAGTACTTTTGTAGTTTGATAGAGTTACTTTAGCACTTTTGGGTCCAACTTATTTTTCCCTCTAAAAAATTGTTTCAGTCTTATTAAATAGTTTATCTTTTACTTCCTTTTATGAGATGCTACCTTTATCAAAGCCTAGAATCCCCAAAGACTTAAGAACTAATTCAGAATTTCCCATTGGTTCCACTGAACTTTCATACTCCTATGTAACTGTACTTAGAGTAGAATTTTAATATCTGCAAATAACTTAATTTCATTTTCCACTTTTAAAAAGCATTTTTCTTTGTTCTTATTTGTTAATTTTCCAAATGAAATTTAGAATCATCATTACTAGTTCTGAAAAAACAAATGTGTTATATTTTTTCAGGGATAGGATTTAACTTATAAATTTATTTAGGGGGCCTCATGGCTTTATGTATTTTTTCTTCCTAACCTACAAGATAAGCTTTTCTATATATTTAGGAGTTAGTTTATAATCTTCAAAAGTGTTTTCAAGCTTATTCATATGTCTTACACATTTATTAAATTATTAAATAGAGAAAATATAATCTTAAGTGTTTTATCATTTTTATTCCACTATAAATGGGATCTTTTCCTCTCATAATATCTTCTAATTGGTTGTTGTATAGTATGCTTACTTTCTATATACTATCTCAGTTTTTAGTTGAGTCTCTTAGGTGTATACTTGTAGCCTCTGGAATAGTGATAGTTTTGTCTCCTCCTTTCCAAGTTTTGACTTCTGATTTTTTTTTTTTTTGTTGTTTTTCGCTTGTCTTATTTTGCTGCTTAACACTCCAGTAAAATAAGTTAAATAAGAGGAACAATAGTGGCAATTCTTTCCTTGATTTTGATGCAGAATAGGAATATTATTAGTTTTTCCCACTAAGCGAGTGTATTGGCTACTGGGCTGAATTTTATTTTTAATCCAGCCAATGAATTTTGGGAATTGGAGAAAATATATTTGAAATACCAATCTTGAATCACTATTCTTTATTCCCAGTGTCAGACTGCTCAATGTATCCTCTATTGAAATTTCAAAGGGTAGACATGCTCAGATAACTTTCAGCAGAATTCATCATCAAATTAGCAAGACTCTTGAAACTTTTGACACATTTTATTTAGCACAATCTCTGCCATTTAAAAATTAAGTGTATTATAACTCCTCCCATCAGTGTTTTCTTGTTTATGAATACTTCTAGGAATCTCTGCAAATGCTTAAAAAATTTCCCTACTTTAGATAGATATCACAACGATGCATTAAAACACCTCTCTGGGGTCATTATGGGGAAAAGGCTCACAGCCTTTCCCAGGCCACTGGGAATTGATGTGAGTGCCATTCTGCAGATACACAGGAGTGTCTGGAGTTATCCCTGAGGTAGAGATTTAACAACAAAGCTTGGCAGAGCATAAAATGAAAAATAATCATGAAAAAAATTAAATGGTGATATTATCAAATCATAACTTGTAAATAATGCTATATTATCAGAGTTGAAGAAGCGCCCTTAGAAATAGGACCAAACCTTGTAATTCTCTCAGAGAACTGTACTTCAGCAGAAATACACTTCCTGGAAGAGGAAAGAAAATGGCTCATGTGACAAAAATGTCCCACGTGTTGCCTGCTTTGGTAAGATCAGACATGTATCTGAGCCAAGCAGCAGCGTCAGTCCAGTTAGTATTTCTGCTCCCAAAAAGGGAACGTCAACTCCAGGGTGGCTGGAGTTTTCTCATGGTTTAATTCCATGCCATTTGCATGTCCTTGCAAGTGATCAAAACCAGAATTTTCCAGTTACTGCCATCCACGGGATCCCCGACGTGGGTTGTTTAAATGTGATGATGGGCCCTGTCGACTACATCCAGTTCAGCTGGGCACATAGATAGCTGGTCTCAAACTGAGGTTTTATTGTGGTCTTGAAAAGGTTCATTTATGCCATCCATCTCAAAATCCTGCATTTTCATTCAGTGACTTTGAAAACCACTGTAGCAGTTGATGTAATAAGGTTAGAGCTTTGTTGACACGATGGTATTTCTTGATTCCTCTGAGTGTGGCCCCTCTGGATTCTGACTTGCAGCAGGGCTCTGTACTTTCTTTTGGCACTTGGCTGAGTAGATAATGTATATGCTTCTCATTAGGAAAATTCCAGCAATGACTGCAAAATAACTCCCGTAAACTAAAAACTGGAGAAAAACAAATAATTAGCCACATATAAAATCTGACCATCTATGTCAATAATATATTAATGATGCTGTTGGTTTGCTTGGATTAAGGGGTAAGTGGGACCCAGGACCTTAATATGCGTTATTTAGATTGGACGGTATTCTCTTCTCCTGTGTTATTATAGAAGAATCAAGTATGAATATGTAAATAATGCAGTGGGGACTAGGAGTCTTGGCTTTGGAGCAGGTAGCTTGGGTTCAAATCCTAGCTACTGTCATCAATAGTGAAAAAATACTAAATCCCACTGATCTGTCTATATGTCTGTGTTTGGAGGCTGGTACAATGCTATATACAATGTCTACAAAGATAAATTTTAGGCACTGAGGTTACTTCTTACCTGCCTTATCCAGGTAAATGTTGACCTAATTGAAATTATTGTTCAAAACCTACTTGGTGTATTACAATATGATAATGAAGGAATTGTGCATTTTTAAATTTGCTAACCAGGGAATTCAAGAAATTTAAATGTTGCTAGTTGTAAGGTGGAGAAACCTTTGATGTTATCTAGTTATTCTGCGTTCCCACCAACTGAATCAGTAGCAAAACAGAAGTGTTGCAGCTTACCTGAATGCTGATTTGTAGGTTGAGCCCTCTCTGATCCACTACAATCACAGTCATGATGGTCTGAATCACCAAGGCAATGAAAGTGTTGATTCCAAACACCAGCGCGTAGCGTTCCACACTCAGATTGACTGCAATCTGAAATCTATCATTAAACATCAAATAATCATTTTAACCCTAATATGCATGGAATTCTGATCTTTAAAAGATAGAAACTGAAAAAAAAGCAATGTTTTGTTAACAGCACTTCTTGTCTAAATCTCCTCCAGCATAGACAAATGGGTAGAGCAAAAAAAGGAGTTAAAACCACCATTAAAGGCTGAATTAAAGGTAAATTGCAAAATTCCTTTTATCCAATGTAGTGTTTCCTAGAAAGTAAACATAAATGTTCTAAGTTCTCATAATTTGGGAACATTGACTGTTATCTGAAAGATGCTGTTTTGCAGTGAGTTTTTATAAAAATGCAAGCACTACCCAATCTGAGGAATTTTTTGGATTTATTCATTTTATTGTCAATTGTCTGCATTGACAGTTTCAAAGTTTGACAGGTGAATTATTCTTTGGAAGACTGACACCATGACTGGTTGTATAACTGAATGAATTTATAATTAATTTATCTTTAATAATTATGTAGATTTTAAAATCTTATTATAAAACATTTATGAAAGACTGGCAAATGTGTGTTATTCAGAGTTCTTCCTTAGAATGTAGATAAAGGATTTGGGGTCTGAATATTTTTCAAATGCAAAGAAATAATGTAATCCTACTTTAATAAAATCCTCACATTAAAAAGGAAACTCAAGATACATGAGTCTGATTCATTCAACTGAGACATTTCAGTGAAAAAAATGAATCTGCCAACTAGTTTTGTCTTTTTCCTTTGTCTGATGAACTTTTCCTTGGGTGCTCATGTTTCTGTGTTTTGTCAATCGTTTATGGAACATTTCCACAAACTAAAAACAAACAAAATTTAATAAAGCTTTTGTCTCCAATTCTTTCATGCAATTTGAAATTCAAATGTTTTTCTTCTCTTTTGGTTAATAGCAAAGCACATTTCCTGTAGTCAGCTTTAGCTGCACTTATATCTGGAACCAAGTGGTTTTTAATTATTTTCTAAAAAGGATCCCTGAGAAAAGTAGATGCAAAGATTACAGGAAATTCTAAATTCAACAAATAACTTTTAGAAAATGTTTAAAAACGACTTGGTTCCATATATAAGTGCAACTATAAGTTTCTTGTAATCTTTGCATCTACTTTTTTCAGTATACGACTTTTTATAACTTTCCTGAGAATATTTTGTGTCACAAAGAAGTATGTGCCTAGAATTACTCAAGCAACCACATGAAATTAGGGATGAAATCTAAACCCACAAATTTAAAATCAGATCACATCACACTTTATTAAGGCAACTGCTAGAAATAAAAAATCAAAACCTGGCAATATCATTGCTTTTGGTTTATAAACCTATAGAGCTTTTTTCCTTCATGACTGATCTTAGCAATATTCAGAGAGCAAGTAGTTAAATGAAAAGATGGCTTATAGTTGTCTAACTTAATATGAAGTAGTCAATTTTTTTTTCTTTTTGGATACAAAGTCGCTTGCTCTGTCGCACCAGCTAGAGTATAGTGGCATCATCATAGCTCACTGCAATTTCAAACTCCTGGGCTCAAATGATCCTCCTGCCCTAGTCTCCCAAGTAGCTGGGACTATATAGGTGCACACCACCACAGCCAGATAATTTTTCTACTTTGTAGAGATGGGGTTTTGCTCTTGTTCAGGCTGGTCTTGAACTCCTGAGCTCAAGTGATCTTCCCACCTCACTTCCCAGAGTGCTAGAATTATAGGCTTGAGCCATGGTGCCCAGCCAACACTTAATATTGCACTGATTAAAATCCTTTTGAAGTTCTCAGAGAAACTTTCACAATATAGAAAAGAGAGGAGTATGGTTCAGTTTTAGGAGTGGAAAGAAATGGTTGCTAATACTTACACTGCTATGGTTATAAGCAGCATATAGCTGGACTTGAATATCAGATAGCCGGCGTAGCACACCCAGATGTTGGCTGTGTAATGCATGAGGAACAGAGAGCCTGCATTGACAACCGAGAAGAGCGCCAGGGCCAGCTCTCCCAGGAGATCCCAGTTGACTTTCACGTAACCCACTGCAAAGGCAGCCACAGCCCCTGAAAAATAAACACGGGGGACGATCAAACATACTAACTTCACAGTCAGGAAATATCAACACACTCTTAAAAACTCAGTTCTCAGTAATTCTAAAACATGAATATATTGCTTACACAAAAGGTGTGTGATCCACTTAAATGTGGATTTATCCTTTTTTCAACCATTTTTTTGTCTTTTGGCTTCTCTTCACTTCCTATATTTTTGGTCACTTAGTCATCGCACTTTTAATTAGTGCCAACTATATACCGGGTGCCGTACTGTGCAGAGGGGCCAGAAAGGTTCCTAACCACAGTGGCGTGGGGAGAAATGATACCTTAACCCAGCATTAGCACAGCACGCAGGGATCAAAGAGGATGACGCCAATGCTCTGGGAGTACAGGTGGCCTCTCTATTTGCTTTACATTTATCATTTTTTATTGTAAGTTTTTTTCAGTGATAGGTACCAGATGTGTTTCCTTGAGTAGTCAGTTTTAGTCTTTATCATTAATCTTTACTAATCTTAATCATATTTGTAATCTCCACCTTAAGGTCTTCAGGATACGACCTAATTTACTTGAGGCTTTGGGTGAAAAGGCCTATATGGACTTACAGAGTTTAAGAGGTTTAATAGTTGACAGCAGTTAGGGTCAGTCATTATGGTTCTCTAACAAAATGAAAGGTATTTAGGTTTCAAATACCTGCACTGACATTTGATTAATTAACTTCCCCACATGTGATCTAGGAAAGAACTGTGACTACAAAAGGTGGGGACAAAACTATTTCCCCCTCTAGAAGTTGGACTGTAGGAGCAATAATTTCAGTGAACCAATTCTAGGACAGTCCTGGTTTCCAGGAGTTAAACCGAAGCCTCCCAAAAAAGGAGATAATAATAAAATGGTGGCCACATGGGTCTTCTGAAACTTTTTGTAAATGAGGGTGTGGAAAATTCCCACTTCCTAGGAAATATCTTCAAAGTCTCATTTGACATTTAAGCTTCCACTTACTGGGATATAAATATTTATTGTAGAGTAAACTTCAAAGGCAGATTTCCCTCTGATATCAGAATTCCAACTTTCATATCTCTTCCCCACCACATTTAAATCTCATAAGAAAGGTGCTTTTGAAAATTGTTGATGTATAGCCTAGAATTATTAAAGGCATTAGCTAGATCAAGTCCTTTATTAACGAGACTCTCTGAGGAGTTGGAAGCCTTAATTTATTTTATAAAATAATAAAAACTCCTTACCTACATACAGTTTTTCCTTTTGATATTAAAAATAGTCTTAGAAGAATAGGGCATGTTATTAACACTTTTCCTAATGATGAAATGGAATCTTTGGGATTTGACTAGAATTTGACTGACTGGTGCTGAGCCTTGAGCTCTTGAGTTACTTGTAACTGTCACACGTTAAATAGAAGGTCATGGTACTCTTATTTTTCCAGTGTCTTTCATTCTTGAAAAAGACTGTCACACAATCTGAACAGAGCTCATTTACCACCACGGAGAAGCTCAGTACCTGAGAAATGACCGGAAGGGGGTAGCCTGTCAAAAGAAGGTAAAATGACGTTTATTTACCTCCAAATGTTGCAATAGCTTCTACCGCCCCATTATAGATGGAAGAATCTTGGGATGGTGCCTTGTAATCCCACAGGATTTGAACATAATTCAAAATTTGGTTGAAACCTGCTGTGGAAAAAGCCCACCACAGGGACCAGTAGAAAAGATGCTTTGAGGAGTAGCACTCCTTCAAATCCAGGAACCACTGCGCGAAAACTCTCAAAGTCGCATTTTTTGCCTTGGGGCTGCTCCGCTGGTCATCGTGCACGTTCCCTGAAGTGGCGGGCACTTCCGAAGTGGATTTCTCCTTTCCGCAGCCTAGGGCTTCACCTTCATGAGGTTCTGCTAACACCGCACTCATGCTCAGTGACTTCTTTATTTCTCTGCTGGGTTTTGCATGAAAAAACATGCTCTTCTTGGGCATTGGTAGAAAAAGTGAGAAAAAGAAGGCCACAGAGACAGAAGCCATGGTTATGACATTGAGGTAAAAGTAGGACAGGTTCGCCAGCGATACCAAGAGTTGGCCCAGCACGGAGGCTGCCGTGTAGGCCACCAGCGTGACGCTCCGACAGTAGCCGCTCACTTTCTGATAGTGCTCTGGGCTGACCACGCTGTATATGTAGGCGTAGTAGGCCACCTCGGTGGCGGTCACCATGCCATAGAAGAACTCGACAACCTGCATGGACGTCACTCCTTGGCCAAACAAGAGCAGCAGCCAGGTAATGATGAAGCTAATCCCTTGTAAGACGATGACAGGCTTGTAGCGGACGTAATCGGTGAGGACAAACACAGGGAGCAGCAGCACCAGGTAAGAGTAGGTCCAAACGGGAAGGATTTCATTCGTGATCTGCCAAGTGGAGAAACAGCGTGATCGTGAAGTGCTGCTATGTTACTAAGGTATATGTGGTTTGTACCTCAAATTCTACACCTAATCAGATATTACTCATATTATGGAAAAACATAATCAGAAAACTGATTCTCAAGGAAATCACTAAGAAAAGATAGTCTCTTTCCCCACTGGGAAAAAAGAAACAACCAATTTATAGACTTAAAGTATATATCAATATGTATCCCAGTAGAAGAAGAATATATCGGGCTTAAAGTGCAATCTGAATATATATTAAAAGTTTAAATAGTTATTATAGTTGAGTAAATTTGTTAACAACGCTTCAGATATTTCTGGGTTTTCCAGGTTTGTAAAAAATATCATTCCCTTCTTGCTCAAAGATTAACAATAGATAAATAGGCTACAACGTTAAAAGAGTCCGACAGCCTTTATCTTTATTTGATCCATCACTATGTCAAAAATTTCAGCCCTTCCGAAGTCTGGAAAGGTACATGCAAGTAGGAAAAGAGTAAATAACTTTGCAGAATTACACAGTGGGAATAAGGAATGCATTTCATTTCCTTCCTAGAAAAATTTGCTGGGCTCCCAGTCCTTTCCCCCCTTAATTGTACTGTTTTGTCTGTGCGTTCACGATTCTGGCCTCAGTTTAATATGGGTAAACTCGTGGATTTAGTAAGAAATGCACAGGACTTCAGTTTTCATAGAAACGAAGGACAGAAGAAGCTGATGATCTGTGGGGCACGACAGGGGAGCCCGGCAGCCTCTCAGGTCACAGTACTCGCACTTCACATTGACACCCGGAGTCACCCGGAGTCCTGAGGCTGCCGGGCAAAGCAGGGGGCACACAACACAGGCCAGTGCGACCAAGCTGCGCCTTGGAGGGAGGGTCTATTAACTGGTCCTGGATGGCTGCAGAAGCACCCCCCGGGCGGGTTCACTGAGCTGATGGATTCTGGACCGACATCCGTCCTTTGCTGTCTTGATTGTGACATGCTTCAACCTGAGAAACCCTGAAACAGAGTCGGCCCTGCGTGATTTTACACCACAGAACAAGCTTGCCGTTCTGTCCTTGCCACCTCACCATCAGATAAACCAGTACCAGCTGGGCTCGCAGGTGAAGCCACACACTTTATACAGTGTTTTCATGGCTACGCCTGGAGACTGTGAAATCAGCCCAGGGTCATCCCGCAGCTGAGTCAGTGCACTTTCTTGTTGAACTTACTATAAGAAAAAGAGGTCGACCTTTTTAAGTAAGAGAATTTGGCCTTCCAGGGAAGGAGGCAAGGGCTGGGAGATAAAGCTGTTAATGCCTTACCTGCTGATAAATAGTTTTGTAAGACTAAGTGCCCTAAAGAGATGCTACCTTTCTTCATGAGATCCTGCTTCTCTCTCAGCAGCCTGACGGTTTATTAGGACTGGATCCTTCGCCTGGTGGCGATGTCATTTTAGGATGAGTGTAACTGATCAATGGTACCTGAAAGCTTCCTATGCATTAAGACTAATGTTAGGACTCTATGAAAGATAAAATACTTGTTACACATGTCATGTGTTTTGGCTGCCCAGTTTTACAAGGGTGAAGAGGAAAGAGCAGTTTGAACAGTTCTATTACGTGCCAAATGCTATGAAATGGGACGTGTGTTCACCTTATTTCAAGCTGAAAAAGCCCTGACCCCGTGTCTTTGCTTCAGTTCTACAAAATCGAACCACATTAAGATACGTATGTATTATGTATTAACTCACCTGGGTGGTGGTCAGGTTTTTATTCGGTTCAGATAAATATGCGATGAGGAATGGTTCTGAGGGTCTCATCATGGAGAAAAACCCAAATAAGCAGAGAATCACAGTGGGATAAATCCAGGAGTTGCTTGGTGAAGTTCTGTAACCGTCCATGGCTGACCAAATGGAAAAAAGCAAAAATTAAGTGACATTTATTCTTTCTGGCATCTTCGATGTAATTTTAGAAACTGATTATCTTTGTTTTATGACAGGAAAATGTTTTGTCCATCTACAGCTGAAATGGAAAGGTGAGTGAGGAATAACAGCCTTCAGCATTTCTTAGGGGAGCCAGTCAAGCCTTCCTTTGCCAATGAACTTGGGATTCGCTGATGCTGGGGGTGGAGTGACGCTGCTCTAGTGTTCTCCATCACAAACGCAGTAACCAGTAGCTGCTGATAAATGATAAACAATGGGCCAAGGAATGCTTGAAGGTGAGTAAAGCGCTGACTAGTGAATCTCTGGTGTATGTGTGTAAAGTGCAGTGTTTCCAGCCGAGCACAGACTGAGCTGTCAAACTTCTGTTATCCGCCCACTGAATTCTGCACGGACTCTGAAACCTTCAACTCACCAAATGGCATTTGCTTATCTACACATTTATCTCTCCCTTGCCTAGCACTGTGCTGGACACATCATGGACATCCAAAATATTTTTGTTTCCAATCTTCCTAAGAATTTATAATTCTTCAGTTAAGAAAAATTAAACTGGATAAAGATCTGATTTTCCATCGTTTCCATATTTTCCCCATTTCCCCCCAGTGCTGTGTTGGGAATGGAATATATCACTTCTTAGACTGTTAGTCCACTTTTACCTATGACTAGGCCCGTTACTTCTGTAAGCCTGAAGTTTCACACTACTTAGTGAAGGCAGATAGCTAACTAATAGTACATGCTTTGCCCTAACACAGTAATTGCTTAAAATTCAACCTTTAGCCAGGTGCAGTGTTGCATGTCTATAGTCTCAGCTACTTGAGAGGCTGAGGCAAGAGGATCAGTTGAGTCCAGGAGTTAGAGGTTGCAGTGAGCTATGATGACATCACTGCACTCCAGTCTTGGCAACATAGCAAGACCCCATCTCTAAAGAAAAAAATTCAAGCTTTAGACATAGAGCCCAGTAGAAGATCTCATTTGTTACTGCACAGAAAAAAAATAACCAACCTTATTTTATGGTGGCTATATTTGAAAACATGATGCTTTTTCATGTGAATTACATTGTGCACAAGAAAATTCACTCTCATTTCTTCACATTTTAGATCAAGCTTTACTTTGATGTAAAACTTACACATTTTTGGTGGTCTCGAATGTGGCTAACTTTTCTGAGATAATTTATAGGAGGGAAACTAACCTGCTGTGAGTATGATGCTTTTCTGCCTATTATCTCTTTAAATCCTCATAATAACCATAAAATATGTATTATTTTCCCAAATTCCCAGGTGAGCATGTGGAAGATCCGAGATGTCCAATAACTGATTTCAAAGCACATGGTCAAGATTTGAATCTGTCTCCCTCACTCCCATTAGGATCCTTTCCCCCACTCTACCCTGCCTCATGCTGGTGGCCCTTCCCCCTCGGCCGCTGGCGTTAACCTAATCCTAACCTCTCTCCATGGTGAGGGAAGAAAGTATTTTCATAAATGCATTTGTACTAAAGATTGTGGCTTCATATATAGAGCTCCTAGGGGCAATTACAGTTTGCAAATAGGCCAGTGAGAGGAAAGAGGGTGCTTATTCCAGAAGAGCTAAGTCACCGGGGTGGAATTCCAGGTATCCAGGCAGAGGAATTTGTTAGGGGCTGGGAGGGACCTACTGGGTCATACCAGGGCTTACCACCCACCCTACCCTCCCACAGGTAGCCTGAGACAGTTGCATAATTCCCCTCTTAAGTTAAATATGGTAAACTCTGCTTCTGTTTACCTTAACAAAGCCCCTGAGGAAGCAGTGTGGACACAATGGTGATCAGATTTTGGAACTGGAAATACAGCAATGGTAAGCAATGCCAACAATGTGAAAATTTTGCCCAAGGCAAATTGGGGTTGACTGTTCTTCACTTACTCATCAGCCCAGAAAGCATGGGCTTTCTCCTCTTCCTGGAATGCTGCTGGGTTGCTGGGGCTCTCCTTCTTTGCTATTAATGGTCTTATAGAAAAGGCTGTCCTGGGTAGGCAGTTACGGAGGCGTGGGCACCTTTAGAAGAGTAATCTTGCTGGGGTGGCATCTGCTACGGTGCATCTGGAGCCCTCTCTCCATCCATGCCCACCTGGATCTGTTCACTAACTCCAAGTCATATCTTCTCCATGTGTCTCAGAGACCCAGGACTATGTCCGTAGTCCCTGGACTGCTAAAAGCCCCCTGGATTATCTATCTCTTTGTCTCTTTACAGTTCTAATACTGCTGCCTGACTCTGTTTAACTGGGAAGGTCCAGCAGAAAGAGACAATATATGCCCCACTGAAGTGTAAGACCCAGGAGGGCAGGACCATTGTCTGGTTCACTGCTCTATGCTAAGTGTCTAAAATAGTGCCGGACACATAGTCAACACTCAAGGAAGATGCTGAATGAACTGCATAAAGAAACAACGGCAGCCTACTTGGAGAAGAGTGGGGAGAGAGGAGGGGTGTCAGGAACAGGCCAGAGTCCAGAAGTTGGGGAAGGCAATCTTGTAGAAGGAAGGGGATGTAAGACGAGCCTTACCACTGAGAATAAATGCAAGTGCTATCTGGTTTTCTTGAGTGCACTTCACTTCCTTGCTGCATCAGATGAAGGCCAGGAAGGTCCTCAGCTCTGCAAGTGCCTTGCAGCTCAGTCGCTCATCTGTAAAATGGGATAAAAACCTGGGTACTGCCAAGATCATTACCTCTCCTACTGGAGAAGTTTGTAACTAACGGAAATCATTATGTATTAGTCATCATCTTTTATTCTTATTTTATCATTGAGGATATGTTGCTCTTTCTTGTCATCCCAACTATCACAATAATAATTGAATTGCTTATGTAATCTCTTTCTATACTTTTTACAATTGGAAATGTATTTTAATTTTTCTTTGCCCATTCTGTGAATTAGATAAAAGGTGGTATTGTCCTCATTTTTTAGATGAGGAAATGGAGGGCCACGGGAAATAATATTGTGCTGGTTTTCACATTTCACAAACATAAGAGCCTTGGTTTGGACTCAGGTTTTCTAATTCCAGATTCAGTAGTAGTTCATCTTACCATGAGTCTGGTGTAACCTCAAAATTCCAATTCGAGTTTATTTAGAATAGTGTTTTTTAGACTGTGGTGTCAAAGACATTTAGTGGGTTGCAAACAGGATTTTTAAAAAATGGTGCAAAAAATATTAAATATCAGAGTGCATTGTGGAGTAAGCCTAAGGTTTTTTCTGAAACTTTTGTTTAAGTCAGCAATATATAAATATACATATAGAATCACAATGTTCACTATCTTACCGTGGGACACAACACTAGGTTAGAAGTTGCAGAGGAAAGAGCAGGACTAAATACCTACATAAGCACACCGTGAATTTCATCACAGAACACTGTGCTGTCTGAGAAGACCACATCCTTCACAATAAAGTATCATTCTGGAACAGACTGTGGTTTTTCTAGTTTCCACTTATCATTCCCTTTTGACTCAATATTACCCCCTTCCTAAAAAGTACTCTAAACATCCCTTTGCTTCATTGCCTCTAACTTGAGAACATGAATTCACTTGAATTTCTGAGTTCACACTTCTGAAAGCAAGATGTCTACCTTTCTTTCCCCTTCATTTTCTGTGCTTTCCAAATAATCCTTCCAGATAATCCTTTTAAAAGCTGCTCCTATGGCAGTAAAGCTCATACATTACTCATTGGCCCTATTTGCATTCTTTAAAAAAGGTACAAGTACACTGTGTAAGCAGTAGACAAAAAAAAAAAAAAAGGGGGGGGGTGGGAGGAACATTCCCCAAACAGAAATCAGCCTATCAGTCTTGTTTATTATGATTTGAAACATGCAATGAAGATGCCGAAAGTAACAAGAAAGCTGAATTCAGCAGCAGCTGCTTGTAGCAGAAACTGAGAGCAGCTAAATCTACAAGGCTTCCTTGGTAGGCTTGGCAGGAGAGGTTTTGCAGTGGGAGAATGCTAGCTAGTAACGGCAGGGAGCACCGGCCTCTGACCCAGTTGCAGCACACCACGTGGGCGTGGGCCCTGGAGAAAGCTGCCTCTGCCCGGGTACTGTAGGGTTGCACAACAAAGACACTGACCCAGCCAGCATCTGTGACCTTGAATGAACCTCAAAGACCACCACCAACACCTTTGTGTTGGAAGTGACCACATAAATTGCCTTGGAACTAATGTGTTCTTTTCTCCTTTTGCTGGTAGGGGAAGAATAATTATATTTCATCGTATGAAAAAAGCTACCACTATCTCACCAGAAACTCTTCAGTGCTCTACTGTTAAGCCTCCAGCTTCTCTCAGCCTCTATTTTGGGCCCATTTCCACATACTCCACATAAGGCCAAAAAGAAAAAAACCACATAAGGCCTTTCCTTCCTTGCAGTATGTGGGGTGCTGTAGCCTTTGAAGAATAACACTTCTCTTGTTAGTATACCTAATTCTACTTCATTTTGAGGTGCTTATAAATTTTTCTTTATCTCCAATAAAATTTAAAATTTATTTGTATTTTGGCTGTGATCACGTTACTTCTAGAGTAACTTCTCACGATTTTTGTGTTTATCTATCTTGGGAAAATTTCTTTTTATGCAACCTCTTACGTACTTATAATTTCTTGGTATTAGAGTTTGATTTTTCTCTCCTCTTTTATTCCAATTATTACCATGTTAATGGCTTTTTCCACTTTTAACCTCCTCCCTAAATTGTCCTTTAACTATTCCCTTAAGTCTCTCTAATTGGCTTCAGGCCAGCCTTCTTTCCTATACAAACACTTTAACAATAATCATAAGTATTTACTTCGTTTTTAACATCATCTCCGAAACTCCAAAATTTCTTATATTGACTGTAAGATAAGCTCATTTATCATCTTAGTTTGGTGGTACAGGAAAATGAATTTTTTTTTTTTAATGAGAAACAAAAAAATTACTTCATTGCCAGGATCCCATTTGGAGTTATTTACAAGAAAAAGCTGGAACTCACATTTCCTGGTTCCACTGTTTTATTTCTTTCATTTAGCCTTAACTCACAGAGTCATTGGTGAAACCCTTTCCATACTGTGCACATACAGATGTTTATGTATTGTTCATGCACGCATTGGGGAGTCATACTGGACCTAAGCCAACTTGGACCTTATCTAAATTTCAGATGTGGACAGCATCCTATTTTCTAACCCGTAGGTTATGCGTATGTGTGTGCAAGTGTATGTACTTAAAAACTCTATGTCCACAAATATTTCTAAGTATATTTTCCATTTGTGCAGGATAAGCAACTATTAAAAAGCAAGACCTGCAGAAACTGGCGTGCACTCAGCTTCCTGCTGAGGCCTGGGGGGAGTCCTAGCTAAGGAACTGCCTTAGTTGGTCAGATTCCTCCATCCACCCACAGAGGACAGAACTCTCCTTCCCCCGCAGCCAAAGTGTTAAGAGTCTTGGGGCTCCCTAGGGTAGGGGACAAGATGGGTGGATGAAAGCAGATAACTCCTCCAAACCTAGTTTTGCAAAGGTGGCCCACAAATGAAAGCATAGAGAACAAAAGACTGAGTCAGTGTAAAGGAATCACTTTATTAAGTCCTCTCCCATGTTTGTTACTGCCGGAATTAACCCAGATGCCAATAATTTAGAAGGAAATGATCTAGAATCTCCAGTTTCTGCCCAATTCCTGGCCACTTTGATTTAAAAAAATGCATCTTACCCTCCCTCCTCCAAAGCATTTTATTATGTACAGCTCTCTGCATTGGTGCAATGACTAAGGTTATTCCAAATTCCACAATAGGGCAAGGCCTCTATATAATTGAAAAACAAAACAAGATCTTTGAAATTGAGTCTGTCCCAGAAAATTTAGAATAGAAACAGTGCCAAAATATCCAAGCCAGGATAGGCCAACAAACCTTGTAAGTCTGGCCACACAGAACATTCTTCACGTTAATACAGATAGAATCAGTTACCTGTTCCTTCTGTGCCCTGAGTTTCTTTCGTTCTAGAACCAGGACTGGCTTCCTGCCTTCACATCCAACTTCTGCTCCTTTCTGCTGCCAGCTTTGCAAATCCCAGCAATAAAGCCCCTTCCTCTTGCTGGAATCTCTTTTCCTCCTTCAGAGCCAGCTGTCAAGAACAATGGCTTTAGACACGTTGTCCACCCCCTTCTGATGGCTCTATGCACTGGAGTCCTCCCTTCCACACCCATTGTCTTTTGGAATCCCACTTCAAAACAAAAGCAGACACCCAGATTCAGATCTTTCTGAAACACAAATGACCAGAGAGGTAAACAAACAGAAAACACTTTCTCCTGAAGGTCATTACTAAAGTAATCTAATTTAGTTTGTTTCTCTAGAATTTTGTACTAAGTGACTTAGACTCTTAACAAACTACAGAGTCACTCTATCACCTACTTATAAAACTTTATGTCAACCTTCCCACCGAAAAATAAACTTCACTGAAATGAAATACTCCATACAACTTCAAAAGGTGTGAACTAGGCCCAGATATTCAATATGCAGGCCATGATAGTTCTGATTTGGTGAGAACCATTGCAAGAGCAGAAACAAGGGATCTTTAAAACACATGCTTTGCATTCTATTTTATCATATATAGTATTATTTGTTTTTGCTTGCATGAGGCATTTGCTGATGAAATAACCATCCCCTTCCAAATTATGTTTATTCTCTGTATTCTATGGTTAGCTCCATCTAGTATTAGGTGCAGCAGGAGGAATGTGCTTAACAAAACCATAAAACTGTTTTGGCAGTTTAGATAGAAAGCCAACTGACCAGGTCTAGTCATTGAAATGCAGTGTAGGTATCTGGTCAAATGCATGGAGTGGGGGTGGGGGAGTAGGGAAAAAATGTGATTAAGGAAAAACTATGAATTGTTCCAGCTACTTCATAGCTCCACAAATTGTAATAACTGATAGCAATGTCAAATAATTCTTGTCTATAGACATGCAAATAAGTTTTCTCCAATGAAGGGACAACATTCTTCTTCTCTCCCCCACAGAAAACTGTTAGGTTTGTTCTGGGCGGGAACCCAAAAAGTATGTATAAGACAGAATAAGGTTAATGGAAAACTTAGATAGTGATCATAAAGCCTGTGAAAATAGCCGCAGGAATCTGCAGAGTCCGGTGGTTGTAAATCCAGCTCTGACCACAGAGCTGGCATTCCTAGCCTCACCCTCATCTCTCCAGGGTGAGACCGAGACAGGGGTCCCAGAAATTGGTCGTTTAAAAAATTTTAACAGCGGCTGTTCTGGCCCAGTCACTTCCCCAGGAAAAACCCCCTATAAAACCCAAGGCTCTCCCCTCCCTCGTGGTGGACGTTCTTTTGGCCTCCACCCATCTGCACCCAGATGCTCAAATAAACAGCACTTTGCTATACCTAAGGCTACATGTGTCTCCCTCTGGGCTCCCCACCTAACAAAAACTAGTTTCAATATTCCTGATCTATAGCAATGTGAAATAATTCTTGTCTATAGACATGCAAATAAGTTTTATCCAATGAAGAGACAACATTCTTCCTCTTTCCCCCATAGAAAACCAGTTTCAATATTTCTGATCTATATTTCATTATTCAATATTCAATATTTCTGATCTATAAATGTATTCATTCTTTGGATTCTCCTTTGATCTGGTAACCACCTTGTTTTGTTATTAATGAGTTAAATAAAAGCTTTAACACTTGTTTATTTTCGTATCTGCATGAGAGTCAAGATTTTACCCTTTTTTGAAAGTTATCTTTTAATACTGGTTACCATTTATAATGCCTCTAGCCTATGCAAATAACCTCCCATTTATTCCTCTGAATCTATATGATTTTCATACCAGTAGTGAAATTACTGAGTCAGCTTTAATATTGTGACATGTCACTGCAAACCTTCCCACTTCCCAGCCTTAGGCTTGTTTGTTTGTTTGTTTAAGCACATAAATAGGTGCTTTCTTCTCATTCCTCACACACTGCAAATTCAACCAGAAATGACAATGCTGGCACTCATAGTCTAGAGGCAGTAATTTCAGAAAGGTACACAGTAGAGAATTTCACTGAAACTGCTAGTGGGCAGCAAGCCAAATTCATCTTTGACTATTTATGGCTGAATCACATTGACCATTACGCACCTTGAGAAACCATTGTTAATCTATTACCAGTAATGACTGAGGGAACTGGTATTTTTGTCCATTTCAGCTACTACTAAGATAATCTGAAGAAAAACATATTTGGGAGGTTAGTTATGTTTTGGTTTGTTTAAAATGTGTGCACTAATGAAGAAATACCTGTGCCTTAGGAGACATCGATGCGTCTCAATATTGATAGGGACAAAACACATATGTGAGAGAAATCTTAGAAAATATCATTTCCTCACCCTTTTCAAACTTGAAGCACTCCACAAGTTCCAAATTCTTGCACATTTACAGCAGCAACATTGAATTGATAAATAGATGCTATACACGTTATTCGACTAATTAGGTATCCTTTTCCAGCAGTGTTATTGTAAGGTGGGGTTATATTTTCTTTCAGATTCAATTAAAGTAGCTCTCAATAGAGCCCAGCTCTCTTAAATCCAAGTTCACCTTTCTCTTCCTGACTAGCAAGGAACTTTCAGCGATCCCTGGACTGGGATTTGGAATTCTGTGCTAAAATTTCTTTGCAGTTGAAATCTGTGAACACGCAGTGTAACCATGGGAGGGGGTGGCACTTTACCAGAATCGTGGTTTTATTTAATCTGCTTTTCCAGATGGCTGCAACTGAGAATTCTAGCCAGACCTACTTGGACGAGTCCCAGCAGGGCTGCTGGCAGGAGAGCTCAGAAGGGGCGCAGCGCCGGGACGCGGGGCGGGCCTCCCAGTGCACTCCCACCTCCCGCAGGTGACCCGGGCCCCTCGGAACCGACCCGGCCGCAGCCCAGGTAGCCACCCTCCGAACGCGGGGGAAGAAAGGACACACTGCTGCGACAGAGGGGTGACGGTGTTTCTTCAACTCATTCGCCCCGGGGCATGTTCTTACCTATGGCAGGGGGTGTCTGTTCACCAGATCGCTCGCTCCGGATAACCGGGCACCCTCGGCGGCCGGGTGGATCCAGGCACTAAAGGTAGGGGCGGGGGCGGGGGCGGGGGCGGGAGCTGGTGGCGACCGGAGTCCGAAGGCCACGCCCCCGCTATTTTGTATACGCTAATCAAGGCTGCCCGCACCTTTCACCCAGGGCCGGAAGCGAGGTCTGCGGGCCAGTTCGTGTCTGGGCAAACCAGTCAACTCTGTAGCTGAAAGGAGCACTTAAAGTTAGGTACTGACGCTCAATATCAACGCAATAAAGCAGGATGACCTGAATCCAATGTCGATCGTTTGTTTTATTTATGAGTATGTGCTTTCTTATGAATCCATTTATTTCTCCCAAAAAGCTTACGAGAGCGTTATGGCTAGCTATGCTCCCTCCTGCATGTGAAGAACGTGAGGCAGAAGGAAGTAGAGAGTGCGTAGAGAAGTCTGGATTTGTGTTTGTTATCACTGTGGATTTATTTATTTATTTTTTAAAGAGGTGGGGTGGGATGGTTTACTGGCACTTGGAGAATCTTCTGATACAAGTAGTTCATATATTAAAGTGATACTTCTTAAGCAGAGGGCTTTTGTTAAAAAAAAGCGTTATGAAATTTTTATTGGTTAAAATGGAAAAAGATTTAAGAATCTTTTTGTTTTATCTGTTGGTGGAATTGAAACAAACTTCTTAAAGATAAACATTGCATGCTTTCTAAGTGCTGCTAGCAGAAGTGAATTGATGAAAAGTCCCCCAGGTGTCTTGAGTCCCTGCCCTATTGGTTTGGATTTTCTATTCCCAGCCTCCTATGATTTGTGAAAAGTCTGTCTATAAATTACCAAGCAGCACCTCAGGTAAAGGAGTGCCCTGTTCATTGTGCAACAGGGTACCCTTGCAAATTGCTGGGTTCTTCCAGAGAATGGTGTGAAATTTCTTAGAGGTTGAAGGTGTCACTATTTCCTCCACACATCTCGATGAGAGGTGGCCTCAAATTGGATCTTGAGAAGTTTAATTTTACTTCTGTTTCTCTGATATCTCATAGCCATAGTCTAAGTCACAAAGAGATCATTCATTGATAGAAACATAAATTAATGTATTTGCAAATGAAATGATGTGAGATCTGGATTCAGTGCCATATGATCCAGTAGTGGAAGGGGTGTAGGTAGGGTCACAGATGACAAGAGATTGGCCACGTGTTACTTGTTGACTTGGGTGATAGTTCTTAGAAATGCATTGTGCTATTCTCCATTTTTGTGCACGTTTGGCATTTTCTATAATAAAAAATGTTTTTAAAAGTCATTTATTCCTTAAGTTATTTATCGAGTACTTACTATGGGCAGATACAGTTCTCCATGCTTAGGATTCGTCAATGAACAAAGTTAAAAATCTCTGCCTTGTAGAATTCATGTTCTGCTTGGGGTGGGGTGCGACAGAGGGGACACCAAACAGTGGACACGATAAGTTCATGGATTTTATGGTGTGTTAGAGGGTGTTAAGTGCTGAGGATCGAATAAGAATGTAGATCTGCTGAGGAAGAGGATGGAGAAGAGGACTAGGGCCTGAGACTTGGGGTTCCAATGTAGAGGAAGAAGCCACGGGGAAGGCTGAGTGGGAACAGGCCGGTGGAAGCGGAGCAGCAGTGAGGAAGTTCCTTAGGGAGGAGGGAGGAAAGCCAGTGGAGGGAAGTTTAATCCGAAGGAGGGAGTGAGTGATCAGTTGTGTCCAATGTTACTGGGAGGCCAAACGAAAACCCCCGTGGAGAGTGTGGTCAGCTTACCTGGCTAAGGGGTGCCGGGTCTCTTGCACTGGTACTCAACAATGTGGCTGCAGCAATGTACACAAAAATCTGTTTGAATAGCTGGTACAGGAGTGGAGAAAAAGTGACCAGGCAAAGAAAAACATCAGAAAGCTGTTACCGTATTTGACTTTATCTGTTTTCCTCTTAGACCTTGACTTTATCTGTTTTCCTCTTAGACCTTAACTCTTTGAAAGCAAAAACTTGTTTATCTTTAGATTACTAGTGCTTGGCTAGATACCTGGCCCAATATAGCAGTCATGTATTAGCTGAATGAATGAATAAGTAAAAAAAAAAAAACAAAAAACAAAAAACAAAAACAATGTGGAGAGATGGAGTGAAGCTTTGACTTGCCATGCCAGGGCTCTCCAACACCGCCAACTGTAATTCAGTTGCAAAAACACATTATGAGAGGATCTATAGGTGAGCACAGGAATTTTCCTCTGTGACACTGATGACCAAAGGTTGGGGTTCACTCCCAATTTTCTTTCTTTTCTTTTCCTCCCTTCCTTCCTTCCCCTCTCTCTTTCTTTCTTTCTTTCTCTTTCTTTCTTTCTCTTTCTTTCTCTCTCTCTCTTCCTTTCTCTTTCCTTCTTTCCTTCCTTCCTTCCTTTCTTTCTTTTTTCTTTCTCTCTCTCTTTCTCTTCTTTCTTTTTTTCTTTCTTTCTTCTTTCTTTTCTCTCTTTCTAGATCTAGGGGGTACAAGTGGTTTTTTTTATACAAATGAATTGTATAGTGGTGAAGTCAGGGCTTTTAGTGTACCGGTCACCTGAATAGTATACATTGTGCGGACAGGCAGTTTTTGACCCCTCCCCCCATCCCCACTTCTGAGTCTCCCAAATTCCTTATACCACTCTGTATGACCATGTATACCCCTTGTGTAGCTCCCACTTATAAGTGAGTACAATTCCCAGATCTCTATATTTATTGTAAAATCTGCTAAAGGACAGTATAGGACCAATCATCCTCTAGCTGAAACCTATCCCAAGTCTGTAAATATCACCCATTGTCTTTCGCTTTTTTGGCCTCACCCATTCAGGATGCACATATATAGAACAGAGAGACACACTTGAATAAGGAGAGATTAATATTTTTATTAAGAAAAAGTTGCCTTCTTTTTAGAGAGACATGGAAACAGGAACAAAGTTAGTCAACATACAATATGAAAAAACAGAAAGTTCATCGTAAGTATTTTTTCAAGAAAATGAAATATTACCTATCATGATTTTATTTTAACCTCATAATATAAATATATTTTTGAGAGGGGTGGTTGTGCTTCCACTCCGAATATTGATAATATATGCTGGGTTTTATCTTTTTTTCCAAACGAAGGCAAGATTACAATGACAGAGAATATCTACTTCCCAGATGCTAAGTCCTGGAGGATACAGGAAGAAGGAACTGGAGTAGTCAGGACGCCATTGTGAAGGGACAGAAACAACCCTCAAGCTTCAGAGTACAAGGGGCTGCCTGAGCAGTTCCAATACCTGGAGGAGGATGAGGCACAGAGGAAGCCTGCAGGGGGCGTGGGTGAAAGTCTCCTCAATTGCTGTGAGCAAAGCCTCAAGCATTTCCTAGTCTCCAGGCAGAGCCGGGCTGGCCCGCCTAGCAGCAGCACTGCTTCTTGCAGCCACAGCTCTGCTGGCAGCAGCACTTCTGCTGGCAACAGCCCTTCCCGCAGCCACCGCCGCAGCCACACGAGCTGCAGGAGCGGCGGCAGCAGCAGATCACGGGCGTGCTGCAGCACCCCCCACAGCAGCCGCGGCAGGAGGGGCAGCAGCTGGAGCAGCAGCCCACCCGGTAGCACCTGCAGCTGGTGCAGCTGCTGCCACAGCCGCCACCGCAGCCGCCACAGCCACCACCGCAGCCACCACCACAGCCACCACCGCAGCCACCACCGCAGCCACCACAACTTCCACAGCCACAGCAACCCATGGTGTCAGTAGAGAGGACTCAGGCGAAGCGAGGAGAGAGGACTCAGGAGAGGTGAGGGAGGATTGATGCCTCCTTCTGCTGGGGGAGGCCCTTATATACCACCACCCCCCTTTATTTTTAGCCCAATATCCATGGGAGAATCTCACAAGACCTTTTATTTACTCCCTTCTTGAATACCCTTCACATGATCATGTTGCTAATTATAGCACAGCAGTCTCCTTAGCTTTTGAGTATTGTGCTATAAATGAAATAACTATGTGTTGTATCTTTACTGCCGAAGTATGAAAACGATTGCCCGAAAATATAAGAAAAAGTAGTTCAGGGCCTGGAAATGATGCCTGTGTCTCCAACATGGGCCATCACAGACGTTTCCTGAGTGTCTCCTGCCTGCAGCAGAACGTCGCCAGGGCGCCAGGCAACTGCAGTGGGAGCAGGAAGAGTCCTTACCGCCTTCTGGTTGGCGAGAAGGACATCAAGGGAGGTATTTTGAGGCTTCCTTCTTGTGCTTTTAAAAAGTTGGCTAATAAAACAGATGCCAATTGGAAACCAAGGGACACCAACATTCTGAGGGACATGCAGCCACTGCAAAGCCAGGTCTACCCGATCTGGAACCTGCAGCATAATTCTGAAAGGTGGGGAGGGCTCCTTACAGCAGGTCCCTGGGCCTCTTGGGTGAGTTGCCTGGGACAGGGATGAGCTGGGCAGGCCTTGCAGCCTGAAGACAGTCAAGCAAGCCCATAGCCCTATGGGTCACACCCCAGGCTTCCTGGGCAGGAAATGGAGGCCTGGGAGGTACAGTCAGTGGACTCAGAGGGCTCATTCCACCTAAACATGCCATTAGCGCCTGGGCCTGGCCACAGGCCTGAGATGCCAGAGAGGCACAAGGGAAGGCCAGCCCCTGGATGGAGCCTTTATTACTTTTGTTCTCCCAATTATTTCACAGACAGACAATAGACAGAAACCTCACTCCTGGCAGATGACTTAGGAGTAGGCCCCACGTAATTGCATGTTTAGCATTGGAGGCTGCATGATTGTTTTTTTCTGGGTAATTTTTAATGATCAAGGGATTCTTCTGGTGAATGAAAAATCCCAGGGAGCTACAGAAAGAAAACACAGGTTTTAAGCTGAGATACAATGTGAAATATAATACATTTAAAAATGCCTATTCTGTCTTTTTTTTTTTTTTTTTGATGCTGTGTTTGCACTCATTGTTTCAAGAAGTTTTTCTTAACTTAAGGATGTGTGATGAATCCCAAAAGGGAAGAAAACAATGTTTTTTCTAACCTGTGACAACTAAGAGTATAAACGGAAACAAGAAGGCTTTTACCTGGCTCTGCATCCAGATTCTTATGATTATAAAAAAATAAAGATATTCTTAAATATTTTAGGTATTTGTTTAATTTAATAGAATTTAATATTTGCAGCGTGTCAGGTACTATTTTAATTGTGGAGCAAAAAATATGTACACATTTAAGTTCTTATGAACACAAACCTCTTAGAAGTGTATTGTAATCCAAATATATTAATAGATTTAAGAGAGTAGCAAAGGTTAAATTTAGCAATATTAACTGTCAAGATGTCAACCAGGAAGGACATAAGACAACTCGTGAGATCTTTTATGGGAATTGGGATAAACAATAACAAGGAATGTGCCGTCTATTCTGGGCCCGGCTTGTTGGAGTTGGTATATAAGGGCCTCCCCCGGCAGAAGGAGGCATCAGACCTCCCTCACCTCTCCTGAGTCCTCTCTCCTCACTTCGCCTGAGTCCTCTCTACTGACACCATGGGTTGCTGTGGCTGTGGAGGTTGTGGTGGCTGCGGTGGCCGCAGTGGCTGCGGTGGCTGCGGTAGTGGCTGTGGTGGTGGCTGTGGTGGTGGCTGTGGTGGCTGTGGTGGCTGCGGTGGTGGCTGCGGTGGTGGCTGCGGCAGCGGCTGTGGCAGCAGCTGCACCAGCTGCAGGTGCTACCGGGTGGGCTGCTGCTCCAGCTGCTGCCCCTGCTGCCGCGGCTGCTGTGGGGGGTGCTGCAGCACGCCCGTGATCTGCTGCTGCCGCCGCTCCTGCAGCTCGTGTGGCTGCGGCGGTGGCTGCGGGAAGGGCTGTTGCCAGCAGAAGTGCTGCTGCCAGCAGAGCTGCGGCTGCAAGAAGCAGTGCTGCTGCTAGGCGGGCCGGCCCCGCTCTGGGCAGGTGCTGCAGGTAACCGTCCGACTGGTAAGATTTTCTTTCTTCTTGCCCCTCCTCTTTGATTTAAAAGCCAGAAGAAGTTTCATCTATGTCCCCAGGTCTCTGCGATTCTGCCTCGGAATGAAAAACACCAACACAAACCTTCTCTATCAGTCACCCATCAGAGTAGGAACTCAACAAAATTCAATGATGATTTTTAATCTATGATTTCTTGAAATTTTACTGTTGAAATATTTGTTTATATTCCTTTTGCCTATTTCGCTTGTGCATCCTGTGTCTCTGATTCTATTTTCTGTTTCTATAAACTTAAGACAATCTTTTCCCAATAAACCACATAAAATTGACATCAAAAACTCATCTATATCTCCTTCTCTCTTTTGTTATTCAAACGTGTCTAACTAAAAGGTGCAACTATACCTAGAAAAGTGAGTTAGACCCCTGGTGTCTGTTTGAGATGGGCTTAGAATAATTATGACTAATCTGTCCCTAATACCTTTTCACAAAATGGTAAAGATTTGGTGGCTTCCACTATCCTCTTACATAAGTCAGAAAAAGGATCCAGAACATGTTATCAATGGGCTCTTATTTCACCACTTTCTCTCTACCCTTAGAATCAACTTTTCTAATAGATTTTAACCTCAGTGTCTATAGCCAGATGAAATTCAACAGCTAAAGCAATGTGTCACTATGTAGGTTTTGATTATTTTAGTTTGGTTCTATTAGCAGACTAAAATTTGATTACAGTTTAATGAGATTTTTAAAATTTCCATCACCAGTACTAGTTAATTATCCCTCTGTTAGATTATGATCACCAAATACTAGTGTGATAATATTTGAATAAATCTATTAGTAAGAATTGTAACTTACGAAAACACTTTATCCACTTTGCTTATATTCCATCACAAGTAAGAATATATAAGAACAGAAAAACAAAGAGGTCACTAGGGGTGGCTTTCATGCCACCTCTCTGAGCTTTCTGAAAGTGAAACCACATATAGGTATGATGTTAAGAAACCCATCTTTTGAATGCAGTGCACTTTTTAATGAGTTACCCATCAGAATTTTGTACCTAACTCTGTTCCCTGTCAAAAGTGAGAGATGGAAAAAGTGGCAGAAGGGTCCTCCATGGGGCTGGCAGCTGCTCTGGGCCGAGAAAGGTGATTTAGTCCCACTGACTCTTGCTCCTGACCTTGAGACCTGAAGGACATCTCCTCTCCTTTCTCTTCCCTTCTTGGAAGTACTCCAGGGAGCAGATGTTTCGGAAATACTGCCATGAAGACAACTGCAGAAGAGGCTGTAGTAGGGGGCAAGTGCAAAGTACATATCAAATAATAATCCAAAGATGCTTCTGAAGACAAGCTCTTGCCAGGGTTCCACGAGGCTCACGGGAAAATAGGCACTTCCTACCTGGCCCAAGACAGGCCTACAGGACAAGGGGCTACAGTGTTGGCTCTGGAAGTTTTTACTTGGTATTGCCTGCCAGTTTCAGCATTAATATGTGCATCAAAAGAACCAGATAATAACATACAGTAGATGAATTTGCTTTGATGTATATCTGGGAATTGCAAACTTTGTATCAGACACTGTGGTGGGCACGGTAGGATATACAGAAATGAGCGAGGCCAGGACCATGTCTGTGCTAATGGAGGAGGATGGGATCTCTGTGGTGAATCTTTATTTCCAAGGCTAACATAAAAATCATAAATATGTATCAGTAGCATATTTTCATAGGTACATTATATTCACTCATTTTCACAATATTTATTGAGTATCTATAATGTGTTGGGCACTGTTCTAGCCACCAAGAATACTTCAACAACAAAACAGATACAAATGTCTGCACTCATAGAACTAATAACCTAGTCACCAAAGACAGTACACATAGTAAATAAGTATACTACATAGCATGTTAGAGACTGGAGACTGAAGATCCAAATGAACCATGGTCAGATCAAATTTAAAAATAGACCTCTGACCGATAGCCTGCAGCAGTCATCCTAAGGAACCAATCCATTATCATAACCAGCAGAGGCAGCCAGCCGGCTGTCTACTGGGCAAGTCAGACACGCAAGAAGTCAGACCACTGTCTCTTACAAACAGTCCAGGGAGTGGAATAATGACAATTGGCCCCAAATGGGCAGGACTCAATAGATAGTTGACAGCATCTCTAATTCTTGTCCCGTTTCCAACTTAGGACTAACCAGAGAAAGCCAAATATGTACCCCTAACCAATCACATAGGATGCCCCACTTCTAGTTAACCCATCTACAGCTAGCTTCCCCATGACGACAGCTCCCAATCCGGGCACACCTGAAGCCTTCCTTTTTCCCCACTGTGAAGCCTTCCTACTCCTCTGCCTGCATTTGAGTGTCTGTCAAAAGGAATTGATGATGGTTGACTCCATTCCTCTGGCAAACATTGCATAAAATGGCTTTGCCTGTACTCATCTGATTAGTCTTCGGTTATTTCCACAAGACTCAAGAATTCTACTCCTAAGTGTGTATAAATTCTTGCACATGTGCTCCTGCAGATAAAACACAAATGATCCTAGCAGCACTGTCAACAATGGCAAATACTTGGAAACAATAGGAATTCCCACCATCTGGAGAGTAGATGGATAAATGGATTATAGCATATTCACAGAAAGGAATGCATATAGATGTTGGAGAACCATATTCAAAGAAACGCAAAGGAATGATGAACAGAAGCTTTAGGGTAAGGACTATCTTGGGTGCAGGGATGCAGGAGGACAGGTTGGGTGATGAGGAACTTTATAGGTAGATCAAATTGTCAAGGTCCTGGATTATGATGTTATTAAAATAATTAGTGAATTAAATCAAGAAGGCTATGCTTAGAGTGTTTTATGAACCAAAGGAATTGTGGTCTATTGTTTTCTGTGCCCCTTAAAAAAATAAAGAATGTTAAAATGGGGTGTTATGAAGAAAAAACAAAGCAGAGTATGACAGATTGGGATTGTAGGAAGGGTGGGTGGGGTTTCAGTTTTAAATTGGGTAGTCCAAATAGGACTCAGGTGGAATGTGACATTGGAGCAAAGACTACAAGGTGACAGGGAGTGACTTGTCCAGTTATCTTGGACAAGAGCATCCCAGAAGGCGGGAAGGGCACGGTGAGAAGGCAGTTCACCTGGCACAAGCTGAATGGGTGTGCTAGGAGTATAGAGTTCAGTAAGGTCATGGGGGCACTGCATTTCATGGGGGTCATTTTAGGTCATTGTAAACTTCAGCTTTGACTGCCAGTGAAGCCAGGAAGCTGCGAAGGGATCACCTGCCTTCCATGGTAAAAGGATTACTCTGAACAGTGCCTTGAGACTTGACCTTGGCAGGGGCCGGGATGGGACCTGCTAGAGGAAGCTCTTGCTAGTGGGGCTGATGGGGCCCGGACCTGCTGGGTAGGAGTGTAGGCGATCAGAGGGTCAGGTTCAAGTAACAAATGGATTTGCTGATAAATCCAGTCCAGGGCACAGAAAAAAAAAAGAAGCCAAGGTGGCACCAATGTCTTTTTGGCCCATGTAGCTGAAAGGATAGAGTTTCTATTAACTGAGATTAACTGGAAAAGTCATGTCTGTGGGAAAAGCACATGCCTTTTTTGGGTGGGGGTAGGGGTTGCTAGTGGCAAGATCAAGAGTTCAGTTTCTAACATGTAAAGCTTAAGTTGTCAGATGTCTTCCCTCTTATAATTGTGTCCCGTGTAAAACCTTGGTGAGAGCAGGAGAGGTTTCACATAAAAGTTTAAAGCAGTGTCTGCCTTAGATGTGGAAACACCAATTACTTCCAAGGTACTGCTCCTTTGATTTGGGACCGTAGGCAGACAAGCATCCGCCCCTTGTTCACGCAGAGACAGACACAGAGGTTGTATTTGGTCATGTCCATTTGAAATTTATTTCTGCTGTTTTGATATGGAGCTGTTTGGTAGATGTGTTTCTTTTCTCTGTGTAGACTCAGGGGGCTCCTTTCCTGGGGGCTGGGTGGTGTGTGCTCTTGTTCAAACCGATGCTCACAGTGGTTTGGAGTAGTGACCTCTGGTCTCTACAAAAGATGCCCTAGTTCTATTTTAACTCCTAGCTGAAGGAGGGACCACAAAAACGAACAGGGCAGAGTTTGACACATTTCAACAAAGACGTAATATTCATATCCCACACATTGATACTTGAAATACTCCAGTGTGAGGAGGTACTGATGTTGGTTTATTGAGTCTTGAAGTAATTATCCAGCTACGAATTTGGGCAGAGGGCAAGCTTGCTCCCATGTGGGTAAGAGTAAGGTGGATTCACCCTGAAGCGAGCAGAAATTCCAACTATCCATCACCTGAAGCTGAGGTGGATCTAGGAACAGGACCTAGGTGAGGCCCTGCTGGGGGTGGGGGAATCCTCCTCCTTTCATTGCAGTTTAATTGTGGTTCCTGGCTGGACTCCAAGGCCAGCAAAGATGCGTGAGGGCTTTCCTGAGCAGGAGGGAGCTGGCTGGTGCCACCTGGCAGGAAGCATGGGACAAAGGTCTGAGCCCTCCCAAGAGGCACCCAGAGGCTGTATTTGGCCATGATTTTAAATTACTCTCTGTTGTCTTTGAACCTTGGGTAGAGATGTGCCAGCAATTGTAATCTGGGATCTGAAAGGTTGTGGAGAATTAAAGGAAGACCCTGCTCCACCCTTGCAGGGGAGGGTGGAGAAGGGGAGCTTTGCTTGAATGGCATAAAAGTAGTGGACACCAGTAGAGTTTGCTCAGCTGATGAAGAAGCCAGAAGTGGATGAGTGTGGTATAGCGTAGGATGCAGTGAGGTGGGCAGCGCAGCATCTGGGTATGTGACCAGTACCCCAGGGAACCCTCGGGACAAGCTGAGGTAGGAGGGTACGTGGGGCAGCAGTGACCACTAGAGGGATTAAATTCCAGCAAAAGCTGAGGGTGGATTCAGCCACAATCACTAGGGAATTTAATAGAAATGTGACCCTACTCTAATCAGAGGGCTGGACATTTGGGTGACCTGAAGGGTAGCATGTCACTACAGTTTGTCCTTGTTTGGAATATACTGCACAACTATTTTATGGGCGAAAATTAGCCTTGTATGCATATATGTACAGATACTGTATTTCTGAGAATAAAATATGCAGCATGCTTATATGATAACTATCAATTGCATATAACACAATTTATTGGGCCAAACCCCTATACATGGGTTTTTAGGTTATTTCTTATATTTTGCTTTTATAAATAATGTTGTAATGAATGCCCAAACAATACACCCAGGCCTAGGGTCAGAGTTACAAGGTTTAAATCCTAGATCCAATTCTTACGAATTTGTGCAATGACTTAACCTCTCTGATGTCCTTTTCCTAAAATAGAATCAATAATAATACCTAACTCATAAAATTATTATGCAGGTTAATTAATCAGTGACTGGCACAAAATAAGAGCTCTTATATTAGCTGTATGTTACATCTTTTTTCTTGTCTGATTATTTCCTTAAGACAAGTTTCTAGAGGTGGAATTACTAGATCAAATATTTTGAATAGTGATAAAAGTTATCAAATTGCCTTCTATAAAATTTATATCAGCTATTCCCACCCACAGTGTACAATGCTTGCTTTATACTCTATAACTGACACTGAATGCGATTAAAATAATATTTTGTTAATACAGCAGGTGAAAAATTAGTATTTTTTACTATTAGTAATCTATTTCTAATTATACAGTATTCATTGATCTTTTGTATTTTTAAATTGTTTATTGAGAAAAAACTTTAAACATATATAATAAGCTCCCATGTATAAAGCTTCGACAATGAGTAATTCTTGACCAATTACTTTGAAGCAAATTTGTAAGATACACATATTTTAGTATGTATATAAAAAAGATAAAGACTTAAATTAAAATATGACCACAATACCATTGTCATGCCTAAAAATTAAGAGTATTTGTAATATCTTTTAATAATTAATCATGCTCAAATTTCCTCAATTAACTCATTTTAAAAAGTTACCTTGAGTTAGAATTCTAAGGTCTGTGTGTCACTGCAATTGGTAGAAATGTCTCTTAAAGTCTCGTCAACTGTAGTTCCCCTTCCAGCTCTCTCTTTCTTTCGCTATCCTTCAACTTTGTTCTTCCTATAGAGTTTTCCATCGTCAAATTTTGGATTTTGACAATTGCATTTAACACCCTGTATTTCCAATAAGTTGGAAATTAGATCTAGAGGCTTACTACAATTCAGTTTCTGTTTTTGGACAAGAATGCTTTATGGGTGGTGTTGGGTTCTTCCAACAGGAGGCACATAATTCTATTTATCTTTCTTGTGTGATACTGGCATCCACTGGTAGTCATTGCCTACATCCATTAATTCATTAGGCTTGTGAAATGTGGTTGGAATTCTATTTTTTTCCTTATTTATTAGCTGGAATACTTCTACAGAGAGAAATGTCCCCTCCTCAACTCTTTGCTTACTCTGAGGTATAGTTTATTTGGGAAAGGCAGGATAAATGCCTGATTCTCCTCTCACCATTTTTAAAAGTCAATTCAAAATAATACATTAATTTTCCAGCATATTCTAAAGATGACTAGTGAGAATTTTTAAAAAATTTGCTATTATTAAGAGCTCATAGATTTAAAAATATTTTACATGTTTCAGTTCATTATAGCTATTATTCTTTTTGATGCTTAAATTGTCCTGCTAATATGATCCCATTACTGATTGGTAGCTTCTTTGTTTTCTGGTGTGACAAGATATTCAAGGCTCATCTTTTGCATTTTATGCCCCAAACCTGGAATCATTCCTTTTTCAAGGAGCTCTGGTTACATTTCTTTTAAAAATACCCAATTCTGTCCTTTGCACATTTTTCTGCATATGGATTTATAAAAGCTCTTTATATATGGAGATACTAATCTTTCATCCTATGAATATGTATATATCTCCCCATTTTAGAAATTTTGAAGCTTTGTGTTTTTGTCAGAAGTTTAAACATTTTATAAGCTATATCTATCCATTTTGTCCTTTATGACTTTTGGTTTTGGTCCCATATTAATCAAGGTGTTCCACAGCCCAGGAATATAAAACTATTCTCCCATATTTTAATACTACCCTTATGGTTTTACTTTTTATATTTCAATACTCAATCTATCTGGAATTTATGGGGATTTGATGTGATGCAAGGGTTTTACTTAAAAAAAATCATCTTATATTGTGCTGCAGTTGTGTAAGATGTTACCATTGGGGGACGATGGATTAAGAGTGAGACCTCTCTATACTATTTTTGCAATCAGAAGTCTATAATAACTTCAAAATAAGGAAAAAAACATTTTTTTTTTTTTTTTTTTGGTGCTTGGTGTCCAAGTATATTTTTCCAAGTTGTTAGCTAAATGTCTAAGCTTAGGTATCTCAGTGGTGGATATAAGGTAATCACAGAATTTATGCACATAATTGGCTCTTGTCACTTTTAAATTTCTTCAATGTGATCATTTTATTGTAGTCTGAAGGATAGTATCCCTTTTGGGAGGCACATGCTAAACATTTTAGGGGCAATGTATCATTTCTGCAACTTAAATGGGGAGAAAAAAGTTTCATACCTTGCTTGGTTCACAGTAACATAACTGGGAGATACCCCCTCATCAATACACCAAGTGCTTTCTCATTCTTTTTGAGGGCAACACAGTATCCCCTTCCACGGATGAGGGCAAGAGCCCAGGTCTGGAGCCAGACAGCCTGCAAATCATTCATCATGCCTGACACAGGAGTAGCCAACTAAAACAGAATGTATAGCAAAATGTCAACTACTGGTAAACTTAAATAAACGGTATACAGGATCTTATTGTAATATTCTTGCAACTTTCCTGGGGGGTTGAGATTTTCCAAAATAAAAATATTGGGAAAAAATAAAGCATAGGAAAATGATGGAAGGAAATGCAACACAATGGTAAAAGTGGTTATTATAGGTGCTATTAATTTTCTCTTTTATACTTTTGTATATTTTAAAATTATTTACGATGAACTTACGTTATTTTAAATTCAGAAAAAAAAAATGTACAGGAGGGAAAAACCACTGTGTTTTCCCCATTTTTCTCTTCTAGTGTTCCATGTCAATTTCCATAATGTGAAGTGACAGCAGGTGGACTCAGGAAAGAGGTAAAGGCAGCTGTTGGTATCTAGGTGTGGCACCTCCCGGAGTGTTTGGGGAAGTGCTTTTACCATTCATAGCGTGCATTCCGGAGCAATCCTCACCTCTGCTGTGAACGTATATTTTGGGATAAGTCTCATCGGTGTTTCCTTGGGAAGCTGAGCAATGGTTGTAGATGAAGTCTACTTCCCTGACCAGAGAAGACACTCTGGCCAGGGCCTGTAAGACTCCGAAAGCCTGAACAGAATAAGGTTAGACAGAATTATTTAATAAAGCCTATAGGTTGAGCTAACTTGAATATAATAATCCATTGATTTTCCCCCAAATTGCTTCACTTTCAGCCCATGGGGACCCTGAGACATTGTGGTCTTTGGCCAACTGAAGATCAGAGACATCTGCACCCCACACAGCAGGGAAGGCAGCACTGTCACACTGTCACTGCCACTATTTCTGCCTGGAGTGCCTCGGCCCAGCCCTACAGCTGTGGCGTGTGCTTGAAGAGACACACGGGGCCCACTGACATGGAATTTGGAGCACTGCTCTCCCTGGTTAAGGGCTTCTGGAGCATTACTAGTTCTCAGCTGCCATGTCACAAGAACACTACAACGCATGGCGACGGTTGTGTCTTCCAGAAACCTGTAGGATTTCCAGCAGGTCAGGTCTTCTTTCTTCATGAAATCTACCCTGATCCCTTTCAATTTTCCCACAGGCACCCCACACAACACCTCATGTGTGCCTCACTGACAGCAAGTTTCCCTTGACTTCATGTTATAAGTTTTGGAGGTAAATTTCTGCTTACACAAATGATTTACACACCCTACTCTACCTTGCTTTTTGAACATTTAATAGCTCTCAAATCATTCCTTCTCAGTTCGTAGAGGTCTATCTCACTCTTCCTTCTTCTTCTACATCTTTTTTTGACTCTCCCATGTTATTCCAGGATATTTCAGTCTTTTTGGCATCTATGAAGTGCTGTGTTGTATGGATATATCATTTAATCTGGCCCCAATGACAGAAATTTAGGTGGATAGCAAAGCCAGAAATTCTGATGCCCAAGGTAGATTTTTGTCCAGCCTCGTGTGTGTGTGTGTGTGCATGTGTGTGCACGTGAGTGTGCTTAGATATTATTGTCAGTTTACTTAACGCCTTTCTTGAAAAAATGTTAATATTTCAGGTCACAATATAGATTCAAAACAGATAAAACCCTAAAAATTTTAATGCTGATTAACATAGATCTTCCATTACAGAAGTAGCTCTCGCTCACAATAAATTGAAGCAATGCAGGGAGGTCTCTTTCCTCCCTACTAAATACTGCCCATTCACCCACCCTCAGAGGTAACCACCAAATAAGAAGATGTTATGAGTCAATATTTTAAGGATAATTTAGTATAGTTTATTAGACATTTAGAAGGTTGCTGTGTAATAACTACAAATACAAAGCAGCGTTGGAGAACTCAGGAATCCATTGTACTCATAGACTGGACATTGGTGTACAACAGCAATGACCATACGTTAGGGATAAAATTTTGAGCATCTCCATCCCACTGGTCTGAGATCAGGGCTGTGGGCTGCTATTCAGGAGCCAAGAGGCACTCACACCCTGGAATTTATTCCTGTTGGTTTAGACACAATTCAACCATGAAGGCTTGTGCTACCCAACAAAAAGAGAAGAACAGAAAAACAAGGTCTCAAGACAGCACCCGATGAGATCAATCTCACACAGCAGGGCAGGTAGGGCAGGAAGCAGTGGACAGCAACGGATCGAGGGACTCTGGCCCCACAATAACTGCCCAGAGTGGAGGCCAGGCCTGCTTTCCCCAGGACAGCAGAACTAGCAGCATCTGCCAGCTGCTGTGGCCACCAGAGCCAGCACCCAACAGAGGAGTAATCGAAGGTTTCCCATCTTTGTGCTTGGATGACACTGTATGAGATGCCCCTGATACCTTAAAAATGGAAATTACTTAAAATACAGAGCATGAAAACCAAGCAGAAACATGCCATAAACTCCAAGCAATAGGGAGAGAGCAGGGAGTGGACAGGATGGGATGGAGGAAAGTCTTACCGACAGCATGGATGCCCACAGCTCCTGCCCAGAGCCGGGCCGGCCCGCCTAGCAGCAGCACTGCTTCTTGCAGCCGCAGCTCTGCTGGCAGCAGCACTTCTGCTGGCAACAGCCCTTCCCGCAGCCACCGCCGCAGCCACACGAGCTGCAGGAGCGGCGGCAGCAGCAGATCACGGGCGTGCTGCAGCACCCCCCACAGCAGCCGCGGCAGCAGGGGCAGCAGCTGGAGCAGCAGCCCACCCGGTAGCACCTGCAGCTGGTGCAGCTGCTGCCACAGCCGCCGCCGCAGCCACCGCAGCTGCCACCGCAGCCACCACCACAGCCACCACCGCAGCCGCCACCACAGCCACCACTGCAGCCGCCACCACAGCCACCACCACAGCCACCACCGCAGCCACCACAACCTCCACAGCCACAGCAACCCATGGTGTCAGTAGAGAGGACTCAGGCGAAGTGAGGAGGGAGGACTCAGGAGAGGTGAGGGAGGACTGATGCCTCCTTCTGCTGGAGGAGGCCCTTATATGCTGCTCCCCCACTTTATTTTTAGCCCAATATCCATGGGAGAATCTCACAAGACCTTTTATTTACTCCCTTCTTGAATACCCTTCACATGATCACGTTGCTAATTATAGCACAGCAGTCTCCTTAGAAAGCCTTTGAGTATTGTGCTATAAATGAAATAACTATGTGTTGTATCTTTACTGCCGAAGTATGAAAACGATTGCCCGAAAATATAAGAAAAAGTAGTTCAGGGCCTGGAAATGATGCCTGTGTCTCCAACATGGGCCATCACAGACGTTTCCTGAGTGTCTCCTGCCTGCAGCAGAACGTCGCCAGGGCGGGAGGCAACTGCAGTGGGAGCAGGAAGAGTCCTTACCGCCTTCTGGTTGGCGAGAAGGACATCAAGGGAGGGCATTTTGAGGCTTCCTTCTCGTGCTTTTAAAAAGTTGGCTAATAAAATAGATGCCAATTGGAAACCAAGGGACACCAACATTCTGAGGGACGTGCAGCCACTGCAAAGCCAGGTCTACCCGATCTGGAACCTGCAGCATAATTCTGAAAGGTGGGGAGGGCTCCTTACAGCAGGTCCCTGGGCCTCTTGGGTGAGTTGCCTGGGACAGGGATGAGCTGGGCAGGCCTTGCAGCCTGAAGACAGTCAAGCAAGCCTATAGCCCTATGGGTCACACCCCAGGCTTCCTGGGCAGGAAATGGAGGCCTGGCAGGTGCAGTCAGTGGACTCAGAGGGCTCATTCCACCTAAACATGCCATTAGCGCCTGGGCCTGAGATGCCAGAGAGGCACAAGGGAAGGCCAGCCCCTGGATGGAGCCTTTCTTACTTTTGTTCTCCCAGTTATTTCACAGACAGACAATAGACAGAAACCTCACTCCTGGCAGATGACTTAGGAGTAGGCCCCACGTAATTGCATGTTTAGCATTGGAGGCTGCATGATTGTTTTTTTCTGGGTAATTTTTAATGATCAAGGGATTCTTCTGGTGGATGAAAAATCCCAGGGAACTACTGAAAGAAAACACAGGTTTTAAGCTGAGATACAATGTGAAAGGTAATACATTTAAAAATTCCTACTCTCTGTTTTTTTTTTTTTGATGCTGTGTTTTCACTCATTGTTTCAAGAAGTTTTTCTTAACTTAAGGATATGTGATGAATCCCAAAAGGGAAGAAAACAATGTTTTTTCTAACCTGTGCCAACTAAGAGTACAATCGGAATCAAGAGGGCTTTTACCTGGCTCTGCGTTCAGATTATTATGGTTATAAAAATATGAAGATTATTCCTAAATATTTTAGGTATCTAATTCAATAGATACCTATTGAATACTTATTTAATACAATGTGTCAGCTTTTATTTTAATTGTGGAGCAAAAAATATATACACATTTAAGTTCTTATGAACACAAACCTCTTAAAGGTGTAGTGTAATCCAAATATATTAATAGATTTAAGAGAGTAGCAAAGGTTAAATTTAGCAATATTAACTGTCAAGATGTTAACAAGAAAGGACATAAGACAACTCGTGAGATCTTTTATGGGAATTGGGATAAACAATAACAAGGAATGTGCCGTCTATTCTGGGCCTGGCTTGCTGGAGTTGGTATATAAGGGCCTCCCCCGGCAGAAGGAGGCATCAGTCCTCCCTCACCTCTCCTGAGTCCTCTCTCCTCACTTCGCCTGAGTCCTCTCTACTGACACCATGGGTTGCTGTGGCTGTGGAGGTTGTGGTGGCTGCGGTGGCCGCAGTGGCTGCGGTGGCTGCGGTGGTGGCTGTGGTGGCTGCGGTGGTGGCTGCGGTGGCGGCTGCGGTGGCGGCTGTGGCAGCTGCACCAGCTGCAGGTGCTACCGGGTGGGCTGCTGCTCCAGCTGCTGCCCCTGCTGCCGCGGCTGCTGTGGGGGGTGCTGCAGCACGCCCGTGATCTGCTGCTGCCGCCGCTCCTGCAGCTCGTGTGGCTGCGGCGGTGGCTGCGGGAAGGGCTGTTGCCAGCAGAAGTGCTGCTGCCAGCAGAGCTGCGGCTGCAAGAAGCAGTGCTGCTGCTAGGCGGGCCGGCCTGGCTCTGGGCAGGTGCTGCGGGCATCTGTGCTGTCGGTAAGCCTGCCGCCTGCAAGTGCTGGGGGAAGGCACCTTGGGCCCCTTGCCAAGTCTTTCCTCCATCCCATCCTGTCTACTCCTGCTTTCTCCCTGTCACTTGGACTTTATGGCAAATTCCTCCTTGGTTCTCATGCTCTGTAGTTTAAGTAATTGTTTCTATTTTTAAGGTAGTCACATGGACATCTCATACAATGTCATCCAAGAACAAAGGTGGAGGACATCTTGATTATTGAGCTCAACAAAATGGTATAATAGTTTTTCCTGCAATTTTTTCTTTGAATTTTTTAAAATCTATGATTAGGTCTTCTTGTCTGTACCGCATATGATCTGTCCTTTCTGTGGCCATAGATGCTTTCTTACAAATTATTTTTTTTGACTTTTACTAATGCATGGTCTTTATTTTAGTGCCTTAATTTTGATTACATTAACCAAAAAATCTTTTTTACCTTTTGTATTAATAGTAACTCACCATTTTTCTTTTACTTAAAAAAAATTGAGACATAATGGATGTATGCAATTTGGAGATACATGTAACATTCCGATAAATTCATATACTGTGTAATAGTCAAATAGGGTAATTGGGATCTCTATCACCTTAAACATTTATTTTTTCCTTTATACTGGGAACATTCAAATTATTGTTTACTAGCTGTTTTGAAAAATGTAATTGGTTATTGTTTACTATTTCACTCTGCTGATTTATAGAATACTAGGTCTTATTTCTTCTATCTAAGTGTATTTTTGTACCCATTAATCAATCTCTCTTCATCTAAAAATTTCTTAATAAAATTCAGAAATAAACTCTGAACAGTTTCCCTTAATTTTATCTTTATATTTTTCATTAAACTACCATTAATTATGATTTCTCATGGGTTGAGGCCATCAAGAATACACACATAATTATGCCTTTGTGTGATTTACAATCCATTCATATACAAATAACCACCAACACAAGGTAGGATAATAACAAACATTTTAAAAGGTCTACATCAATGTGGCATGTCATGGTAAGGAGGGACTCAACATTGTTGGATGGGGAGTGGGTTTTGAAGAATTAGTAATGTTTTGACAAGTGAAGATGGTTGGGGGCAGATATTCCAAGAGGAAGGGCAAAAAAAGTGTGAATAGAAAATTTGAGTCTGGGCGCGGTGGCTCATGCCTGTAATCCTAGCACTCTGGGAGGCCGAGGTGGGCGGATCGTTTGAGCTCAGGAGTTCGAGACCAGCCTGAGCAAGAGCGAGACCCCATCTCTACTAAAAATAGAAAGAAATTATATGGACAGCTAAAAATATATATAGAAAAAATTAGCCGGGCATGGTGGTGCATGCCTGTAGTCCCAGCTATTCGGGAGGCTGAGACAGGAGGATCGCTTGAGCCCAGGAGTTTGAGGTTGCTGTGAGCTAGGCTGACGCCACAGCACTCACTCTAGCCTGGGCAACAGAGTGAGACTCTGTCTCAAAAAAAAAAAAAAAAAAAAGAAAGAAAAGAAAATTTGAGACATACACAGGCACTAGTAATTCATGAGAATATGAATATAGATTGTTAGAAATCAGCAATGAAAGGAAGACTATACCTACAATTTGCAAGGCTGAGAGTTTAAGCATAACAGCAGCAGCTTGATTATTATAGGAATGCTACTGATTTCTGCATATTGATTTTGTGACATGATACTTTGCTTAATTTATTTATCAATTCCAGGAATCTCTTGATGGAATCTGGGGTTTTCTAGGTATAAGATCATATAATCAGCAGAAAGTAATATTTTGACCTCCTCTTTCCCGATTTGGATACCCTTAATTTCTTTCTCTTGACTGATTGCTCTGGCTAGGACTTCCAGCAATATGTTGAATAGCAGTGGTGATAATGGACATCCTTGTTTTCCAGTTCTTAATGGGAAAGATTTCAACTTTTCCCTATTCAGTATGATGCTGGCTGTGGGTTTGTCATATATGGCTTTTATAATTTTAAGATATGTTTCTTCTATGCCAAGTTTGTCGAAGGTTTTTACATGAAAGGGAGCTACATTTTGTTGAATGCTTTTTCTGCATCTATTGAGATGACCTTTGTTTTTGCTTCTCTTTATTTGGTGAATCACATTTACTGATTTATGTATATTGAGCCATCCTTGCATTCCTGGGATGAAGCCCACTTGGTCATGGTGGATTATTTTTTCATGTGCTGTTGAATTCCATTTGCTTATATTTTATTGAGGATTTTTGCATCTATATTGATAAGGAAATTAGTCTTCTGTAGTTTTCTTTTTTTGTTGTGCCCTTTCCTGGCTTTGGTATCAAGTTGATACTGGCTTCAAAGAATGAGTTAAAGAGGATTCTCTCCTTCTTGATATTACAGAATAATTTCTGCAGTATGGGTACCAATTCTTCTTTGTCAGTCTGGTAAAATTAAGCTGTGAATCTACCAGGTCCTGGGCTTTTTTTTGTTGGAAGATTTTTTATTTCTGCTTTCAATCTTGTTTCTCAAAGACTCAATACCATTCACAGTAGCTACAAATAAAATAAAATACCTAGGAATATACTTAATCAAGGAGGTGAAAGATCTCTACAAAAAGAACTATGAAACACTGAGGAAAGAAATCACTGATGATGCAATGAAATGGAAAAACATATCATGCTCATAGAATGGTAGAATCAACATTCTTAAAATGTCCATACTACCCAAAGCAATTTACAGATTTAATGCAATCTTGAAAAAAATACCAACATCATATTTCACAGATCTAGGAAAAATAATTCTATGCTTTGCTTGGAACGAGGAAAGAGCCCCAATAGCCAAAGCAATCTTAAGCATAAAGGAACGAATGTGGAGGCATCACATTACCAGACTTCAAACTAAACTACGGGGTTACAGTAACCAAAGCAGTATGGTATTGGCACAAAACTAGAGACATAGACCAATGGAAAAGAACAGAAAACCCAGACATAAAACCATCCTCATAAAGCCAACTGATCTCTAACAAATCAGACAACACTTTACACTGAGGAAAAGAATCCCTATTCAATAAATGGTGCTGAGACAACTGGTTAGCCACCCGCAGAAGAATGAAACAGTATCCACATCTCTCACCACTCATAAAACATTAATTCAAAATGGATAAAAGATTTAAATGTAACGTATGAAACCATAAGAACTCTGGGAAGAAAATGTTGGAAAAACTCTTCTAGCTATTGGCCTAGGCAAAGAATTTATTAAGAAGACCCTAATGGCAATCACAGCAACAACAAAAATAAATAAATGAGACTTCATTAAATTAAAAAGCTTCTGGGCCGGGCATGGTGGCTCACGCCTGTAATCCTAACACTCTGGGAGGCCGAGGTGGGCGGATCGTTTGAGCTCAGGAGTTCGAGACCAGCCTGAGCAAGAGCGAGACCCCATCTCTACTAAAATAGAAAGAAATTACATAGACAGCTAAAAAAATATAGAAAAAATTAGCTGGGCATGGTGGCACATGCCTGTAGTCCCAGCTACTCGGGAGGCTGAGACAGGAGGATCCCTTGAGCTCAGGAGTTTGAGGTTGCTGTGAGCTAGGCTGACGCCACGGCACTCACTCTAGCCTGGGCAACAGAGTGAGACTTTGTCTCAAAAAAAAAAAAAAAAAAAAAAAAAGCTTCTGCACAGCTGAGGAAATAATCAACAGAACAAATAAGCAATCTACAGAATGGGAAAAAATATTCACAAGTTATACATCCAATAAAGGGCTAATAACCAGGATCCATAAAGAATTCAAGCAAATCAGCAAGAAAAAATCAAACAACCCCATTAAAAAGTGTGCAAAAGGCATGAAGATAAGTTTTTCAAAAGAAGATAGACAAATGGCCAATAAACATATGAAAAAATGCTCAACATCACTAACAATCAGGGAAAACAAATTAAAACCACTATGTGATATCACCTTACCCCAGTTAGAATGGCTTTTATTAAAAAGTTCAAAAATAATACATGCTGCCATGGATGCAGAGAGAAAAGAATGCTTATACACTGTTAGTGGGACTACAAATTAGTACAACCTCTATGGAAAACAGTATGGAGTTCCTCAAAGAATTAAATGTAGACCTACCATTCAATCCAGCATTCCCATTACTGGGTATTTACCCAAAGGAAAATAATTCATTTTATGAAAAAGATACTTGAACCCAAATGTTTATTGTGGCACAATTCACAATTGCAAATATGTGGAATCAACTCAAATACCCATCAGTTCACGAGTGGATTAACAAAATGTGGTATATGTATACCATAGAATACTACTCAGGCATGAAGAAGGATGACTTAATGCCTTTTGCAATAATATGGATGGAACTGGAGGCCATTACCCTAAGTGAAGTAACTAAATAATGGAAAAACAAACAGCACATGTACTCATCATTAAATTTGAATTAATCGATAAGCACACATTTGCATAGAGGGAAGTAAAACTCAATGGAAAGCGATCCATTGAGGGGGGAGGAGGTGATGGGTGAAAACCTACCTAATGGGTACAATGAACACTATCTGGGTGACAAGCAGACTTATAACACTGACTTAGGAATTACAAAAGCAATCCTTGTAACCACAAACATTTGTACCCCTGTAATATTTTGAAATAAAAAAAGAAAGAATAAAAGTAGCAGCGTCCGGGCGCGGTGGCTCACGCCTGTAATCCTAGCACTCTGGGAGGCCGAGGTGGGCGGATCATTTGAGCTCAGGAGTTCGAGACCAGCCTGAGCAAGAGCGAGACCCCATCTCTACTAAAAATAGAAAGAAATTATATAGACAGCTAAAAATATATGTAGAAAAAATTAGCCGGGCATGGTGGCACATGCCTGTAGTCCCAGCTACTCGGGAGGCTGAGACAGGAGGATCCCTTCAGCTCAGGAGTTTGAGGTTGCTGTGAGCTAGGCTGACGCCACGGCACTCACTCTAGCCTGGGCAACAGAGTGAGACTCTGTCTCAAAAAAAAAAAAAAAAAAAGTAGCAACAACAACCGCAACAGCAACTAGCATTCATGTTGTCATTAAAATCCAGGCATTCTTCTAACTACTTTCATGTGTCATTACCATGTTTTAATAGAAGCAGTATTATTATTGCACAGAGAGGGGAGCGACACAGAGAGGTCATTGAGTAACTTGCTCAATGTGCACAGTTGCTGCTGGTGGAGCTGTGACATGCAGCAATGCTGTAGGCCAGTGAAGGATTTTGAGAGGGGACACTTCCCTGTGCACAATGGGCAGAATTAATCCTGCCATGGTTAGAATGGAAGCTGCGTCAGGAATCCTAGGAAAAGCAATGAGGGCCTGAGACAATAGCAAAGTGGGAATGGCAGTGTATCCGTGGGAGTTAAGAGCATAATAGAAACCCAAGAAATAAGGGCAGCATCTGCAATTACCAAACAGGAAAGATGACACTGGTGATCTAACGATACATAATGACTTCTATTCTTCTTTTCTTAGACATTTGGGAAATTACACATGGTTGCCCATTTTAAAATTTATATTAAATGTGGTGGACAACTAGGCAAAGAACTGACCATTTCCTTTTAACACTATTTCACTCTGTAAGGAGTGGAGGGAAAGGAAATTTGTAACATAAATGCACTGTCTAATGAATGTACATGGTAACTGCCTCATAAATCACTCTGATCTTGCTCATGGTGTATTCGATTGCATATGCAGCCTGACATGGTTATTTTCAGAAGAGGCAGGTCTGCTTGATTTGCAATATTGGCCTGACCTAAAAAGATCTAGGCTTGAAAATATTGTTTTTTTTGGTCTACTTATCTAAATTTGATCTTTTCATTCTCTTTAGGGAGAACATTTAGATGCAGATTGTAGATCAAAAACATACTTTATATGGATCACAGGGCTCAAAACACATTATAGTTTGCCAATACATATTGTTACCATGTGCAAATGGTATGTATATTATATATGCAATATATATATAAACATAAGTTATACAGGTTATATATGTTTATATATATTATGCATATTCATTATAGTATACTTATATATTTGTACATATAGGCTATGCATCTGTTATTTATATGTAAAACAGATACCTATGTATCAGGTTATAGACATGTTATATATGTTACATACAATATTTATAACCCATATATGTTTTATGCATATATGTATGTGTTATGTGTATGTAAGTAAAATACACATGTGTGTTCTCAGAGTCTGAACTTCATGACTCAACACATGATTTTGTAAAATCTAGTAATTTGTGGAACATATGTTGTGAAGGCTTGCCTCCACTTCATTGTGTCTCTTCCTTCCTTATCTTTGGGTCAACTGTTATTCTTGGGGCTTCACCCTGTGTTTACCTCGTTCTCTGTGGCTTCCACTATCCAGGTTCTCACAGGTTAGAGTATAACCACCCCAACTTCCTTTAGGCACTTCTATCCAGCCAAAGCAAAGATGTACAGATCTTCTGTATGTACTTAGATAAAGAATGTCCTTGAATTGCATGTTTGTGCTGGCTGTCTTGGGAGGCGGCAGGCAGGTACGGGTGAGAAGGGTGGGTGTGTGGTGCGGGAAGGTGGGTAGTGGACAAATGAGGACTGGTTTGCCCTTGGATGTTGGAAAGATGAGATTTGGCCTATACTGATTTTTCTTTGGACTTGACACCTCTCTCTCTTTGTTTTTAAAGGTAAAATGACCAGTTTAGCAAAGATGCCCAAAGTTGAAGTACAGCCTTATTGACTTTCTGGCTTTTCAGCAGTTCAAGTTCTCTCAACATGAGGGTGTCTTTAGACCTTGGCAAGAATAGCATGGTGCCTTAAGTCTATCCTACATTTTCAGTTGATTCAAGTAATGATTGCTGCTTTTATTTTTGTTAGACTAATTGAACTAGAATTAGGTGATACTGATCTAAACCTCCTCTGATAAACATATAGTATTTTAATATTTGGTTTTTATTTATATTAGATGAATTTCAAAGGTCAATTACTAAGAAATATACTATAACATACTAAATGATTTTGAAACTTTTTGTAAGTACGTCATCTACCAAGGGCATCATTATTGTATTGGTAGCCGTTGGGTGGCTTAAACAACAAAAATTTACTTTCTCACAATTCTGGAGGCTGGATGTATAAGATCAAGGTGCCAGCCGGGTTGTTTTCTCCTGAGTCTTCTCTCCTTGGCTTGCAGATGGATTTTTTTTTTTTTTGGTAGGGGGGAGTCCTCACAAGGTCTTTTCTCTGTGTACACTCATCTCTGGTGTCTCTCTCTTCTTATAAGAACACTGGCCATATTGAATTAGATCCCCACCATTATGGCCCCATTTAATCGAATTACCTCCTAAAGGCCCCTGTCTCCAAATACAGTCACATTAGGGGTTAAGGCTTCAACCTGTAAATTTTGAGGGAGGAGTTATCACAATTCAGTCCATAACACATGTCATTACTATAAACTCACAAAGGTGGAGTAGTTTGAACAAAACACATACTATTAAAGGAGCCCCAAACTAAAATTGAAATTAACCTCTAAGAATAAAATTAGGAAAAGTTGAAATATAATTTATACATCCTATCATATACTCCTACATGGCAAAAATGATGTGTGAGTAAGAATATTTATTGTATTATCTGTAAAAGAAAAAAAATTGGAAATGACCTAATGATCCATCAAAGGAAGACTTAGGTTATGGTACCTGTATGAAAAGAAATGAAATATAGCAATGGATGAGCTGTGTATGTGTTATTTCTGGGTCATATTAATGACAATATCAGGTTGAGAGACAGAATGGGATACTATGCTGTCATAGGTGCCTGTATCTGCATAGAATATCTTTAAAAAACACTGGAGACAATGGCAAGGGAGGGGACTTGGTGGCTGAAGGACAGGAGAGGAGAGAAGTTTACTGTTTGCCCTTTTTGTACATTTAACAATTTGTACAATTTTTTCAGAGGAAAAAAAGTCACGATGACATCAGTCCATGCAGAAATCACCCAACCCAAGAAACTGCCTGGAAGTGTATGATTAAGGAGCTTCAGGAATTCCATAAATCTGAACAAGTGGATGTGGGTATCACCTCAGGAAGGCATGACCTCAATGAGTTTACAGCTAAAGAACTTAAAAGTGGTGCTGTTTTGAAGAACTAACTAAAATGAACTTTCATGGCCTTAGATAAACTTCTTTTTTTAAAAATGACACAGATAATATATGAATACAAGCATGGAAAAATTCAAATAAAGAAGTATATGGAATATAAAGCAAGATTTCTATTCATCTACCCCCAATCTCATTTCTGTCCCTACAAATGTCTGTCTTTGTCACCCTTGTCATTTAGATACAGATATTTGCATATTCAGAAAAGTATCTTATTGGTCTTTATTATTATTATTTTTTTTTAGTATAGCAGTGGAATCAAAATGTATTTATTTTTCGGAAAACTGATATTTTTTCAATTAGCATTATGTTTTAGAGCTCTACCTTATGCTTTTAACTATTACCTGTTTTTCTCTCTGTCTTTATACCAGAATTTCTTAATTTTTGCATTATTAACATTGTGGGCTAGATAATTTTTTGTTGTAGGACACTGTCCTGTGCTTTGCAGGATGTTTCACAGCATCCCTGGCCTTTACCACTGATGCCAATAGTACCTTGGTGGGCAATATATATACATATATATATGTATGATTTTTAAAAATCTGTTTCATATTGATAAACATTTAGGCTGTGTATTCTTGATGCAAATGCTAACTATTTCTCTTTGCCTAAAAACGGCATTCCTGGGTTGAAATTTAAATTTTGATAGACTTACCTAAGTTGCTACAATTTGAGCTCCTATTAACGGCATCTGAAATGCCTGCCCCCACTCTCGTTAACACTGGGTACTACTTTTGCAATCTGAAAGGTGCCTGGGGCATTTACTTGAGTGCCGTGATCCCAGGCACATTTCCTCATGTTTGTTCACCACCACTGTTTCTCTGTCTTGCAACTGCTTGTTCATATGTTTTAGGGAAGTTATCAGACCTTTCCACCTTACTTTCATCGTTTGTAGAATGGGGACAACAGTATCTTCCAACAACTTTGTTCTGGAAAGAAAACTGTGTATTCCACTTGTAGGGATTTTAGTATAATGCCCGGCCCAGGGGAAGTGCTCTGTACGTGGTGTGTACCACTGTTACTACGTGCTGATTAAAGGGAGGGGGGGTCTGCATGGCATCATTGAGAGCAGAGTTTGAGGGGCAACAATTTGGCAGGATGCCATCACACTGACAGGTGGCACTGACTCTGTGGTCCCTCTGCCAGGTACATCTCTATAATAAATCTGGATCCATCTGGCTCAGTGCTTGCAGACATTAAGATTGTACAAATAACTCCATTTCTTCTAATCCAGTGCTGGCCAAGGGAAGCTTTCATGATCATTGGGTCTCCTTGTACAGTTCATTTGAATTAACTAAATAATTAAGTAATTGCTTTTAAGAGGATACCCTGGTCAGAGGATTTAAGAGTTGGCCTGCTTTGGAAATTATTTATTTATTTTTAAAGAAATCGATCACTTCTGGTCTAACTGCCTTGTTTGGGTTTGGCAGCCTGAGTCACTGTTTGAGGCCCAGATGCCTCTGGGCCTCCCTCCAGCCCAGCTGAGTTTCCAGGCAGATCTAAGGTGCAGGCACCATCAGCTTTGCCGGTGTGTTTGCATTCTTCCCTTGTTCCATATTTCTTTAACTTTGACATGGGTGATTAGGAGTAGGTTGATGGTTTTAATGTAGATATCGGCATTTCTCCTTTGAAATTCATGGTCATTCAAAGACTTCTGTGATTCTCCTGAGCATGGCCTGCAAGTCCTTTTGTGACCTAGTCCTTAACTACCAGCTTCTAGCGTGTCCCCCAACACCAGGCTCCAGTTGGCCTGTTCTTAATCCTCTCTACCCCAGGGCCTTTGCACGTACTGTTCCATCAGCTTAAAGCACATTTTCCCCAGATTTTGCATTCTGGCCCCTAATCATCGTTCAGTCAGGTCTCAGTTCAAAATTTAATTCCTCACAGATGCGTTCTGCTCCGTTTTACTGTCACCATGGCACTTCTCATATATTGACATTGTACGTATTCGCCTTTTATGATCTGTTTTCCTCCACAGTCTGTGCAAATGTCATAAAAGTCTGTCTGGTTGAGTGCTATATCCCCAGGGCTGGGCCTGGTCTGTGGTAGTCAGTACAAATTAGCAGAATGCAAAACGGAAAAAGGATGGCCTAATGTCCCTAGAGACTGGGTCAGCAGTGCCATTTTTCCATCTCTCGGGTACCAATGCCCTGGTGGGGCCTTCAAGGCCTGCCCAATCGAATGCCACCCTTTTTTTCTGAACTCAATTTTTAAAATTTCCCTTCATTCAAACCATGTTTATATTAATTCACACATTTTCCTCCACCATTTCTGCTTTTTAGGTGCTGCTGTTTGTTTCTCTACCTGGAACGCACTTGCTGCTACCACCATGTCAGGCCTCCGCGGCATGGGCTGGGGACGTCTCCAGGTGTGTAGCTGTGCACTGATGCTGTGCAGCCTCGGGATGCTGTCGTATGAGTCCGTTGGAGTCCAGGAAAGAGCCCTTGCAGGGTGAGCATGAAGCGATTGGTGAAGATCAGGGCTGGCCTTGGTGTCCTTGCCACTGTCCCCATTCTGTGACTTAGGTGGGTGACTGAGTGGAAGGTGGATGCCTTCCCCTGGGTTCAGTGGCTCATCTGTTCTTTTTCTTTTTCAAAACTTGCTCCCAGGAATTTTTTGATAGCAGAAGTCGGTTATTAAAAGCTATGTAAATATATTTAAGGTGAGAGGTGCCAGACAAATTTTCATTTAACATTTTACTCTTAATTGGGGACTGTTTGCCTTTGAAGGATTGTCAGCCACAGTTACTAGTTGGGGCAGGAGCATTTTGGTGATGTGCTGTACAAGTCTTGATATGGGAAGGAAAGCCGGCTTAATGAATAGCACGAACAATGTCAACCCACTTGAATGATAATTACGCAAGCTAAAGGTTAATGGCACACCAGGTAGTCAGCCGTCACTTCTGCACTAACCCTTTGGCACATAGCACAGGAGAATAAAGTGCGCTAGATCCAGGAAAGGGCAAAGTTTAATAATTGGCTACAACACATCTTTATAGCCATTCTTCTAGACTTTGTTTTTACGGTGAGGAGAATGGCGGCTTAAATGATTAACACAGTTGATAACTACTGCTCTTTGTCTTCAAAAGAGCACATGGTGTTTTGTGACTATGTGTGCATGTGTGTGTGTTTGTGCCTCTTAAATCAAGCATTAACAAATATCATAGAAGTTTCCTGGTTTTCTTTTCTCACGCTTAGCCCTCTTCATCTCACTTATTTCTAGGGAAAACTGTGAACTGGGATCATTCTCAGAACATACATATATGGGTACAGAGCACCTCCCATCCAGGCACTGACCAGTCCTGACCCTGCTTAGCTTTGGGATCAGAGGAGATCAGGCACATCCAGGGTAGCGTGGCCATGCCTTATATAAGACATAGCACACATTATACAGATAAATGCTATCCATGCATAAATATGCATACCTTCCTTCCACCCCATAGTTTTTGAGTTGACCTACCAGATCTCAGAGTGGAGAACTGATTGAAAGACAAAATCAATTTATATTAGGATAGACAGAGAAGAATTAGATAATAACAACAACAACAAAAAAAGTGGGATCCTGAGAGAAGAAAGCCAAGAGTGAGTTCTTTGGGAATGCGGGGGTAGTTCTGAGAGCCTGGGAAGAGACTAGATGAGGTTAGGACCTCTGCCATGCTCTGGTGGGAGGAACAGTTGAGAGACCAAGGGGTGTAGATATTTAAGACTCCCTCTTCTGGCTGCTATAATTTGCCCCCCATTTTAAACTTTGCTAAGAGATTGCAGTGAAGATTCATATTGCTTGTTATTTTTTTCTGGGATAACTGTGATTTTGTGCTGAGCTGGACCACGAAGCAGCACAGCTTTATAAAAGATGCACACATCTGTCTATCTACCACTCTGTCTAAGCTTACATTAATTTTATATTGTAAAAACAGATCATGGTAATGGAGACATTAAAACAGTCCAGAACTGGACAAGTTAGAAAGCAAAAGCCCATGGTGAATCTCATCACTTAAGGTAACGACTTTTACATTTGGTGGCTACACCTTCAAGATTTTTCTATGCATATACAAATGTACTCAATATTTTCAAAGTGAGACTTATGGTCTCTATACTATTAGGTCATTAAATATGAAATGTCCAATTTAGAACCAAAAGTGTAGTTTATTATATCTCAAACAAGCAGCAGTACAATTAATCAAAGTATGCGCCTAAACTATCGACACAGTTTTGCCATCTTAATGGTAGCTTGTCTGTGCCAGCAGTGAAGAAGCTTGGAGAGCGAGTGGCAATGAAATTGTGAAAGGTGTTTTCCACAGCTTGTTGAGAATTGAATGTTTTTCCTTGCAAGAAGTGGTCCAAAGCCTGCAAGAAGTGGTAGTCAGTTGGTGCAAGGTCTGGTGAATATGGTGGATGACAGAGGGTTTCCAAGTCCAGCCTCTGTAGTTTGAGCAGCGTTTGTGTGACATGTGGTCCAGCATTGTTTTACAAGAGGATTGGCCTGTCTCTATTGACCATTCTCAGCTGCTTAATCGCAAGCATCCTCATCACTTCGTCCAATTGGTTGCAGTTGACATCCGCTGTAATTGACTGACCAGGTTTCATGAAGCTGTAGTAGATAATACCAGCGCTGGACACCAAACAATCACCAGTAGCTTTTTCTGATGAATATTCAGTTTTGGACTGTGTTTCAGCACCTCATCTTTATCCAACCATTGTACTCAACACTTGTGATTGTCAGAAAGAATTGATTTTTCATCACACGGATTTTTCATCATACGGTGTAGAAATGGTTTGCTTTTATGGTATGACAGCAAAGAAAAGCAAGCTTTGAGATGATTTCTCTTCTGATGCTCATTTAATTCATGAGGAACCCATCTATCCAGCTTCTTTACCTTGCCAAGTTGTTTCAAATGGTCCAATATTGTTGGAATAGTAACGTCAAACCTTGCTGCTACTTCATGGGTAGGTTGAGGTGGATTTGCTTCCACTACAGCTTTCAACTCATCATTATCCACCTTGGTCTCAGGTCACCCATGTCGCTCATTTTTAAGATTAAAATCACTGGAATGGAACTTCTCAAACTATCAACGTACTGTGCATTCATTAGCCACACCCTTCCCAAACACTTCATTGACATTTTGAACTGTCTGTGCTGCATTTGTTCCATAATGGAATTCATATTTGAAAATAACATGAATTTTTGACTTATCCATGGTTTCATTAAAATTGCTCTAAAAAATTTGAAAGATAATCACAAGCCAAACCATGCATTTGAAAGACTGAGGATGTACCTTCACAATAAAAATAAAACAAGAAGTGCCAAAGTGAAATGTCAGAGATATCAACTGTCAAACTTAGTACTTAAGGAAATTGAACATTTCATAATAACCTAAAATATATGCTTTTGTGCAACTTGCTTTTTTCACTTATGAGTATTGCCTGTCACTTCTATAGTCTATGAATATTATTTAAATAATTCTTGCAAAGTTTTCCACTTTGTAGGTTTACCACAATTTATTTAACTATGTCACCGATAATGAGCATTTAGTTTCTGTCTGATTTTTCTGTATTTTAAACAATGTTGCAATGAGTATCCTTGAACATATAGATATATAGATTCTATCAGAAACTACCCTTAAAGAAAGGACTTGGCTATTTTTTTTTTTTTTGTAGTATTTGTCAGTGAAAGCACTGCCCCAGTGTCATAAATATGGGTCTGTAGGACTTTATACCACCGAGAAGTATCTCCCCAAAACCTGCAGCATATGGTTTTAAGTTATCTCAGTGATTTCCTCTTCTAACATTATTGGTTTTGACTGGAAAGAATAAAAAAATGCATGAAATGATAACATCATTCTCTGGTCTATAATCTGTTCCCTACTCAATATGTTATTTCTGCTAGCAGGAAAAAAAAAAACAAAAAACAAAAAACAAAAAACAAAAAACATAGCTGCTGATTTATCTACTTCAAGTAATAGGACAACATGCTTTCCGTAAATAGTAAAATGTATGGAAGAGCAATGGTCATGTGAGATTAATTTTTTGTTTATATATTCCAAATTGCTTGTTAAGCTTTTTTTTCTTATGCCTAAATTCAGAACTGCTACAAACAAGCTTACCTTCAATCCTGTTACCTTGACTTTAGGGAGATACACTATAATCTGTCTTCAGCTGCAGCAGTGCAGCCAAGTAGTATCTAGTATTTATACATCTCTTTATGCTTTAGACAAATCCTTTCACAGCCATAAGTGAATGAGTATATGCCCTGAAAGGTAAACTGATATCATTATATTCAAAATAGATCGATTAGACAACTTTCGCTTATATTCAAAGCAGTAATGTAAATTCTCATTAGATGAAGATCCTTAGACATTTAAATATAGTCAATATAAAGGATTCAATATATGCAATATTTCATAGACTTTGTTAATATCTACAGTGATATTTCTACGGTGTGGAATATTGGCCTCTTGCCCTGGAATTACCTCAGAGTCTAGTTAAAATGCAGATTCCTGGGATCTGCTCTAGATTTAAGTGATCAGAATTCCCAGAATGATGGTTCCAGGAGTCTTCATATTCAACAAGAGATGACGGTATGTCTCATCCTGCCTGACTTTTCTAAATCTATAAATGTTTCTGGGGTCTCCTTTGTGCTTGGATGTATTGTGCATTTGGCAGGTGTGCTAGACAGAGTAATGGCCCCCAACGATATCCACTTTATAACCCCTAGAACCTAGGAAGGAAGAACCTGGAACCTTGTGTGGCAAAAAAGACTTTGCAGATGTGATTAAACATCTTGAGATGGGAAGATTATCCTGGAATACCTGGCTTGGAGGGTGGAGGGTCAGAGGCAGAGGAGACAGGATGACAGAAGCAGAGGTCAGAGCGATGTGGCTGTTGGAAAGGGGCCACGGGCCGAGGAATGCGGGTTGCCTCTTGCAGCTAGAGAAGGCAGGGGAACACATTCTCTCCCACAGCCTTGAAGGAGAGTGTGGCCTTGCTGACACCTTGACCTTCTCCTAATGAAATCCATTGTAGATTTTGGACCTCCAGGACAGTAAAATAATACACTTGTATTTGAAGCCACTAAGTTTGTTACAATAGCAATAGGAAACTAATAAAGCAGGTGTAAACATCTCTCTGGAGATTGACTTGTCGTTAGTTAAATGGGCAACGATGGTTGTTAACGTTGTATCCCCAGAGCTAGCCCAGGGCCTGGGACATAGAAAGTGATCAATAAGGATTTATTGAATAAATGAAAAAAATGAATGAGTGATTGATGACTATGTTCATTTGGTTTTGACTTGATTGCTTCTCTAATGTAAGGAATGGCTGGGATCAAAATGCCAGAGTTCTCAGAGATGTAGGTGACGCTTGCAGTGTCCCTGACCAGATCTGGACATCCAGTCTGACTATACCATCCAGCCTGTGGCCCCCAAAAGTGGCAAACTGATGTGTTCCCTTTCTTTCTTATGATCAACCATAGCTCGTCTTACTCCATTTTCTGTTGCTTATAACAGAATACCAGAAACTGAGAAATTTATAGAGAAAAGACATTTATTTCTTACAGTTATGGAGGCTGAGAAGTTCAAGGTTGGTGGGGGTGCATCTGGTGAGAGCCTTCTCACTGGTGGGGACTCTCTGCAGAGTCCGGAGGTGGTGCAGGGCATCACATGGTGAGGGGACTGAGCTTGCTAGCTTAGGTCTCTCTTCCTCTTCTTATAAAGCCACAAGTTCCCATCCCATGATAACCCATTAATCCACGAATGAGTTAATGTATTCATGAGGGCAGGGCCAATCCCCTCTAAAAGACCCCACCTCTCGATACTGCCACATTGGAGATTAAATTTCAACATGGGTTTCTGGAGGGGACAAGTATTTAAACTATATAGCAGCTTATTAAGTGGTCAGTCATACATTTATATTTCAGCTGTAACTAAAATTTCAAATTTAGATTTTTTTTTTTTTTTTTTTTTTGAGACAGAGTCTCACTCTGTTGCCCAGGCTAGAGTGAGTGCTGTGGCGTCAGCCTAGCTCACAGCAACCTCAAACTCCTGGGCTCAAGCGATCCTCCTGTCTCAGCCTCCCGAATAGCTGGGACTACAGGCATGCACAACCATGCCCAGCTAATTTTTTCTATATATATTTTTAGCTGTCCATATAATTTCTTTCTATTTTTAGTAGAGGTCGGGTCTCGCTCTTGCTCAGGCTGGTCTCGAACTCCTGAGCTCAAACGATCCGCCCACCTCGGCCTCCCAGAGTGCTAGGATTACAGGCGTGAGCCACCGCGCCCAGCCTCAAATTTAGATTTTAAGTACCCAGATATTTCTTGAACATTTTTATTTCAAAAAAATTGTTAGTCTGCCTAATCAAATGAATGCTATACTTTTCCCATAGCCAATAAATTTCTAAGGGAAATTTAATACATTTTTAAATATAAACATATCATTAGGCTACCAATTTTTTCTCCACTTCCATGGGAAATAGAAATGGGAGGGACCCAAAATCAAATTTCAAGGGACTTAGGTTCAACTTAGGTCAAGCTATCTAACAGGCACTGATTGTTTCCCATGCCCTGAGTTCAGAGGATGAGGCTTGCCTGTCCTCGTCTTGGAGAATCTCAGTCTTTTGTCACATCTAAACATGTTGAGTCTGCTAAAAATTCTACTTTCCCCCATGTACTGACCACAGATCAGGATGGGGCAGCCCCGTTCAGTCAAAATTCAACTAGTCACGTGAGGCAAAGGTGGGATGTTTTGGAAACCCCATTAGTAATTAATGAAATTATTAGAAATTAATTAATGAAATTAGGAAGTAATTAATGGAATTAATTAATTACTCATGCCATTAGGAATAAGTTTTTCCATTATATATATTTGCGTCACAAAGCACCTAAAACTTGGTGGCTTAAAACAACAGCTATTTTATTATCCCTTGTAGTTCTGTGGGCTGACGGGGCTCAGCTTGGTGGTTCTTCCACCCATCTCATTTGGTGGCACTCAGATGTCACTCGGGGCTCGGGTCCTTGAGGTTCCACATGGGATAGGGTCTGGCCTCTCTTTCTCTCCCTGTAGTGTCGGGCCTCACTTCATGTGACCATTGCCTTTCTTGGAAAAGGAGTGAAAAGAAATTCATGGTCATCTTTAATTCACCACATTGAACTATGCTTAGATTCTTTTTTTATAACTCAACATAATTTCCTAAGCTTTTAAAGTCAAATCTCTTTTTATTCCTGCCTCCTGACATAGTTGTTTTAATGGAGGGGAAAAAAAAAGATGCATTTATGTACATAAAACTGAAGGCTATCTTTACTGGAAAATGAATCAACTTGTACCAACTATATGAAAATCCTTTCATAAAAGTTAGATACCAATACCTATAATTATGAGACTATGACAATTTCTTTTCTTTTTTTTCAAGAATGCAATATGTTGTTATTAACTATAGTCACCGTTTTGTACAATATATTAATACCTCTACAATTTCTATTATGCTGATATATACAACATGCAATGGAAACAGAGAAAAGATAATTTGGGGGTATTGAGGGAGATGTGATGAGAAGAAAAACTCCATCAATGAGCAATCATGAGCTGGGTTTTGAAGAAAGGGTAGGAGTTTGCCAGTCAGAAAAGGGAGTGTCTTCCAGGTGGAAACCACAATGGAACACAACTTGAAATCGAAATTAGGAATGTTGGTCTGGAAGACATTCCAGGCAGAGGCCCAGCACATGTCAAGGGAAGAAGACAATAGTTACCGTAACATGCGTGTGGGAAATAAGAGGACAGTGGAACATGACGGGAGATTAAGTGGAGAGGTCAGCATGAGAAAGGCATGTGGTGTCGGGAAGGTCGTGCAGTTGGGCAGGCTGGATGGTAGAGACAGACGGTCTAGAGTTGACCCTGAAGCTGGGGCGGACTTCTGCAAGCTGGGTGGAGGTATTCAGACTTTACCTCCAGGCAACTGTGCACCAGACTGGGCTTTGGAGCAGAGGAGTGGTGTGATCAGAACTGAGCTCTAGACAGTTCATTCTGATGGAGGAGTAAAAACGCGAAGGGATTGAACAAACAACTCACAGAGCAGGTACTACACATGGCCAGGAAGCTTTTCAAATAATGTGGAAAATGTGAAACCTTAAGGATAGTATTAGGAGACTCCTGCGAAGTGAACTCTGTTATTTATGTTTAAACATGAAAGATTAATCAGTCTGCTGGAAGAGACAGATACTTAGAAAATTAAGGTATAACAACAGGTAACTTGTAATGAGCTTTTATGACGTCTGAGCACTTTTCATACATTAGCTCGTAAAAGCTACACAAAAATTCTATGAAGTAGGTTCTGTAACTGTCTCCATTTTACAGCTATAGAGAATGAGGCACACAGAGGCGTTAGGGGTCCCACCTCCAGGGTCGTTTGTCTAGCTGTTGGCAGAACTGGCGTTTGCATTTGGGCAGCTGGGCTCCTGAGCTGACGCTCTTAAACACTGCCCTCTTCTGCCACCTGGTGCCCAAACGTGGTAAGCGCCACAAGGGAGGAGTGCCCAGGCCAGCGTGGGGACTCTAGACGTGGCTCCTTGGAGGATGTGAACTGGAAGCAGAAATTAGCAATGTTGGTCTGGAAGACATTCCAGGCAGAGGCCCAGCACGTGTCAAGGCAAGAAGACAACAGTTACTACAATATGCGTTTGGGGAACAAGAAGAAATTGGAACGTGACAGAAAATTAAGTGGCGAGGTCAGTGGGGGACCAGCCTGTGGTGGACCTCGTGGACCTGGTAAGGGGCTGGGACTTTATTCTGGGGCTGATGGGAAGCCACCGAAAAGCTGTTCGTTGTCACAGCTGTGCCGTGGGGGAGATTTGCATTTTACCTATTAATACATTTCCTAGTGACTGATGGAGAGTCAGTCGAGGGGACAGATGCGCAGGGGAGGAACGTGGATTCAAGGGATATTTAGGGGCAAAGTTGTCAGGACGTGGTGAGTGGATGTGAGGTGGGGCGAGCTGGCCTGGCTCGCGGCGGGAACGACGGGGTTGATGAATGTTATTACTATATGTGCATTTAAGTGTTGATCAGTTAATACCAATTTGATGGTGAGTATATATGGTGCTTATTTTTCCATTCTTGGGATACTTCACTTAGTAGAACGGGTTCCAGCTCTATCCAGGATAATACAAGAGGTGCTAGATCATCATTGTTTTTTGTGGCTGAGAACTCCATGGCATACATATACCACATTTTATTAATCCACTCATGTATTGATGGGCACTTGGGTTGTTTCCACATCTTTGCAATTGTGAATTGTGCTGCTATAAACATTCTAGTGCAAATGTCTTTTTCATAGAATGACTTTTTTTCCTTTGGGTAGATACCCAGTAATGGGATTGTTGGATCAAATGGTAGTTCTACTTGCAGCTCTCTGAGGTATCTCCATATTGCTTTCCACAAAGGCTGTACTAGTCTGCAGTCCCACCAGCAGTGTATGAATGTTCCTGTCTCTCCACATCCATGCCAACATTTATTATTTTGGGACTTTTTGACAAAGGCAATTCTCACTGGAGATAACTAATATCTCACTGTGGTTTTGATTTGCATTTCCTTGATGATTAGAGATATTGAGTATTTGTTTGTAGGTTTGTTGGCCATTAGTCTATCTTCTTTTGAAAAGTTTCTGTTCATGTCCTTTGTCCACTTTTTGATAGGCTTGTTTGATTTTTTTTCTTGCTGATTTTCCTGAGATCTATATAGATTCTAGTTATTAGCCCTTTATTGGTTGTATAGCATTTAAATATTTTCTCCCATTCTGTAGGTTGTCTCTCTGCTCTCGTGATAGTTTCCTTGGCTGTGCAGAAGCATTTTAATTTGATCAGGTCACATCTATTTATTTTGTTGTTGCTGTGATTATCTTTGGGGTCTTCATAAATTCTTTGCCCAGGCCAATGTCTATAAGAGTTTTTCCAACATTTTCTTTTAGAATTCTTATAGTTTCATGCCTCAGGTTTAAGTCTGTTATCCACTGTGAGTTTTTAATTTGTTCATGATTTAAAAGAGCATCTATGTTGGTTAAAAGATACAAAATTTCAGTTAGGCAGGAGGAATAAGTTCAAGAGATCTATTGTATATCATGGCGACTACAGTTAATAATACATTGTATATTTGAAAATTGCTAAAAGAGTATATTTTAAGTGTTCTCACTACTAAAAATTAAGTATGTGAGGTAATGCATGCGTTTAATAGCTGATTTAGTCATTTCACAATGTGTGTTCATATATACATCAAACCACCACATTGTACACCATAAATTATATAATTTTTACTTGTCAATTAAAAATAAATAAAACCATAAATAGAGTATCTAAAAGAAGCTGCTTGGAAATTGTTCTTATATGATTTATTGTTTATCAACAACATTATACTCTAGGCTCATTTATTAATCTGCAAATTCTTTAGGCCCCAGAAGCATTTGTAGGGCACCTAGAAAAGCGATGTGAGACGTATGTCCTGGATCATGTGCGACCGGATTCCAAGTGAAGCTTCAGGGGACAAACTAGAGGTGAAAGGCTCGCCCTGCGTGCTGTACCTACTCTGATGGTTTGTACATGATAAGAGTTTGTCTTCACTCCTTTGTCTTTAAATGAAAACATGCCTTGGCTTGGCATGTGGAAATTAGTCACATTTACCACCTGTATTGGTTTCATCTTGCTGCTGTATCAAACAACCACAAGCTCAGTGGCTTAAAACAACACACATTTGTTTTCTCACAGTTCCAGAGGCCAGAAGTCCAGAATCATCAGTCTCCCAGGCTACAGTCAAGGCGTCAGCAGGGCTGGTTCCCTCTGGATCCTGAGGGGAGAATCCACTTCCTTGCTGTTTCTAGTTTCTGGAAGCCCTGCCCATTTCTTGACTCACAACCCCTTCCCCAAATCACTCCAACCTTTGCTTCCATTGTCACATCGGCTACTTCCTCTTCTGCAGTCAAATCTTCATCTGTCTCCATCTTATAAGGACTCTTATGATTACATTTAGGGCTCACTCTGATAATCTAGGATAATCTTCCCATCTCAGAATCCTTAATCTCATCTGCAAAGTCCCTTTTGCCATGTAAGGTAACATTCAGTGGTTCCAGGAATTCGAACCGAGATATCTTTGGGGTCCATTATTCAGCCAACCACGGCACCTTTTCATTTGACAGTAACTAGATGACTCAGAGGATCATGTTTAGTCTGGGGCAAAACCTTATAAGATCAGAAAATACTTGCAAAACATAAGGCTGACGTAACTACCCGAAAAGCAAATGTTTTAGATTTAGGGAGTGTTATTTGGTGAAAGCAAATGCTAACTTTTAGAATTCTTGGGGAATTCAACCTGTTAGGAAATAAAGCTTTTATTTGCTAAAAATACATCTTATTTGAATGGCAGCTTTTTATTATAATTCATATTTTAATTTTATGTGTTATTACAATGAACATTGTCATGATGACTTCCTCTAATTTTCCCCAGGATTGTATTAGAGGTGTTTCCCTTAGAGTTCCCTCATTGCTGGGACTTCCTTTCCTCTCTTTAACTGATCATGTATCCTCTGGGTTTTGGGCTGTGTCGAAGTTCTGCTTTGTCCACAAGTGCTGGTACAGGGAACCTGATTCTGCTGAGGGAAAATATTGCAGGATTTTGAGGAGTACTTCACTTCCTCCATGTTGCAAACAGTTAATGTCCTAGAGAATGTGGTTGAATATCTAATGCAGCAAAGGCATGTTTTAAAATGTGTAAATTTAATTTTCTCCAGCCCTGACGTGAGTAGCAGAAGATCTGGCTCAAACGTGAACCAGCTGACTTACGTGGAGCTGGACATTGGCCTTTGAATCTTCATTATAAAGTGAAGAATTACGCTAGGTTATCTGCAAGTTCCCTTCCTTCTCTCCCACGCCGGAAGTCTACTTTTAAAAGTTTCTCCACTGTTTGGTGAAGGCCTTTGTGGGCCTTTGGGGTCATTCTTGAGGCCCCCCTCTCAGTAGTTTCCTCCTTGAGGCCTCCAGAGTAGCAATAACACTCAAAGTGGGAAGCAAACACATGAAACTGGAAAACAAAGGAAGAGAGAATTTGAAAGCTGTAGGCATCCTATTTATTGGCTCCTTGGTTCATGTGACAAAAGGGGGCAGCTCACAGTGTGTAAATGAAGCTCATACTTGTCAGTCAGCTGCCCAAGTGCTGGAAACCGCACAGTCCTTCCTGTCAGCCAAATAGGGAGCCACCTTTCACTGCCCACGTGCCGTGGTGCACGTGTGTATGGTGTGTATGGTGTGTATGGCATGAGCCGGGGTTGCTTTGTGCCTCAGGCTCTCACTCAAACAGTATGTTAAGTGGGGCTCTACTAGTTCTGCTGTCCTTCTTCCCCAAGGGCTCTGGCAGTGTCAGGGATGCCATCGGCTGGGGTGCATTTATATGGTCACCTTTCTCTCCTTCCCCTACTCTCTCCTAATACCCAAGTTTCTGTTGCTAAACAATGCAATGCAGCTTAGCTCTCTTTTTTATTTCCTTATCCTTGCTGGTGGTGATTTTAACCACTTATTGTGACATGTTTCTTACAAAAACAGTTCCTTCTCTGAGTATATCTGGCATCCAATGTTAAAATAATGACATACTTATTCTCTGCATACTTAGCTATCCTATAACCCTAAAGGACAGGGAGAGGGTGTTGCTAAGGGGAAGAGGATCTAGGGCTTGAATACAATCTTGCTTTGAAAGAATGGCTTTACTCAGAACCAAATAGTGCAAAATAAATACTTTTTAATATAATAAGTGAATAGTAGCTTTTCAATAACAGATAACTATTATCTCTAGTTTCTCTTTTGACCTTCTTCTTGTGTTCATGAATGCCTTTGCTTTGAAAATAGTAATGAATTACTTTACCCTTTCTCCATATTCTAACATTTTCCCTTTTTCACCCAAAGTGAAATAGGCAAAAAACAAGTTTGTGGGTTAGTCGAAAGATTATCAGATCTAGTGTTGGGAGACCTGGATTGGAGTCCCGGTTCTCCACTCACTAGGTAGCTCACCCTGGTAAAGCCACTCAAGAGATCTGGGTCCCATCACATTATATGAAACACGAGAGGCTGCGAGAGGGAACATCTAAAGCTTCTATGAAACTATCACTCAATTCTAAGTGGGTCACCTTTCATGGTAGACTTTTCCACACTTAAATTGACTTTAGAAAGACTGTCTTCAAATCTAGGCAAGCCCGTTTTAACAGTACACTCATCATTCCCTCTCCTAAACAATATAGAAAGAGAATATTTTAAAATCAAAGTCCTGGTATCATCTATCAGAATTCCCATTAATCGTGAAAAGGGCATTGGGCCTCTCATATCTCTCAGTGATTTACAATCTTACATTTTTATTACACCTGGAATTAGAGGAGTTTTTTATGTTCTTAAACTTTCTTATGTTCTGGTGAAGATGTACCAAGGCCATCAGCACTGATTTCCCGGAAATATCGATGCTAACTTTTTATCTTCAGTGCTGTAGTGTTTTGCCTGCTCTCATAAAAACTGGAAAAAAATTCTCTCCCACACTTTGAGAACTGGTATGAAAAGTGAGGCTAACTGTAAATAAAGGTCTTTCTTGTAACGAAAAGACAAATGCTGACATTTGCTTGTTTGGGTTCAACTTTTTCTTCCTGCCTATGTGCTGACAGGTGCAGTCTCAATCCATGTGATTCATTTTCTACTTGTTCTTTACTTTGCATCACTGCAAATGAGCCATTTGCTTAAGAAGAAAAAAGTGCAAGAATATGCCCTGTAAACTCATGGTTTCTGCCCCAAGGTTTTAGGTTGCTAGGGGGTGGTTTGACCTTTAAGACAAGTCTGGTAAAAAGCAGATGGGATTCTACAGTGTTTGCAGTATTATATAATTTTTACATGAAGGGGTGTATGTGCGTGTGTGTGTGTGTGTGTGTGTGTGTAGGAGTAAGTGGTAAAGTTAGAAGTGAAAAGAAGTCACCTGGTAATCAGATCCTGACTCAAAGGAAAGCTAATGCCCACAGTCTCACTGCGTCTCGGTTTTCTCTGGATTCTTTCAGTGAAAAATCTGCAAGGAAGAGGGGAAGAAATGAAATCTTCTTTCACTAAATAGAGAGAAAAAGAGCAGGACAAGGCTGCAGAGAGGCAGGAGGAAGCAGCAGGAGGAAGAACTGGTTCTTGCATCTGACTGTAGAGAAAGCCTTATGGGAACCAAATTAATGCATGAAAAACAGGAGAAATGACAAGATTCAGCTACAAAGATAATAATAAAACAGTCTGCCTTGAATGGACTCATGTTTGTGCATAGACATTTTATTTATTTTAAATTTTGCACTTTTATTCTGGAACAGTTTGAGACTTACAGGAACATTACAGAGATGGCAGGGAGGGTTCCCATGTGCCCTTCCCCTGGCTGCCGCTCATGGGGGCAAGTGACCTAACCGTGACACATTGACCAAAGCGGAGGGGATCACCCGGGCTCACTCCTGTGAACTAAGCCCTTATTTGGATTTCACTACTTTTCTACTAACGTCCTTTCTCTCTTTGAGGATCCCTCGAGGAGACCGGGTTGCGTTTAGTCGCCGTGTCTCCTTAGTCTCCTCTGATCTGTGACAGTGTCTCAGTCTTTCCTTAGTTTTCATGAGCTTGATTGTTTTGGGAAGTCAAAACTTTTCACTGTTTGCATTCTATTATTTAATTATTACTTTTCAGAAGTCATTTTTTGTTTTTTAAGAAATGGTCCAGTGAATACCTGGCGAACGGTGGTGTCTGTCATCACTTGCCGTGATGTTACCTATTGGGCCAACATTGGACCACGGTAAACATGGTAGGATGTGTCTCAGAGAAGACAGCTGAGTTCTAGGAGAATGGGTCACAAATCACGTTATTTGATCAAGAGTAATGTTACCAGGGAAGACCTGGAAGGGGGATGTTTTTCCCCATTCAGAGTTTTGGTGATCTAGACAGAAAAGAGGAGACAATTTCTTCAAACCCTGGGCTAAGGGACTTGGGGAGATCTGGGAATCCTTTTGTGAACTAACCGGGGTGCTATGCATGTGTCAGCAGGGAAGTAAGTGACAGAAAAAGGTTGCCTTCCACAGAGGATTTGTGCCACCAGGAGAAAGAGGTGACGTCTGGTGGGAAGAAAAGGAGGAGGGCTCCTTGCCTCCGGCGTGGGGGGCAGAAGCCTCTTCTCCCGGGGTAAGCCAGGCTTGCAGGAGCTTCCCAGTCACCCTTTTAGAAAACCAGCCTTATTAACAGTTTAAAGTGTGCAATTCAACACTTTTTAGTAAATTCACAGGATTGTGCAACTGTCATCATGATCTAGTTTTAGAGCATTTTCGTGCCTCCCAGAAGAAACCCCATGTGCGTTAGCAGTCATCCCCCTTCCTTCCCCACCTCTGGCCCCTGCAACCACCAGTCTAACTTATGTTTCTGTGAATTTGCCTGTTCTGGACATTTCGTACAAATGGGAATCATACAACAGGTGGTCTTTTGTGCCCGGCTTCTTTCACTCAGCGTGAAGTTCTTGGGGTCCATCTATGTTGTATCATGTGTCGGTACTTTCTGGGTTTTTTTTTGCCAGTCAATATTCCATTGTATGCATATACCACACTTTATTTATTTTTTTTTTTGTTGAGACAGAGTCTCACTTTGTTGCCCAGGCTAGAGTGAGTGCCGTGGCGTCAGCTTAGCTCACAGCAACCTCAGACTCCTCGGCTTAAGCGATCCTACTGCCTCAGCCTCCCGAGTAGCTGGGACTACAGGCATGCGCCACTATGCCCGGCTAATTTTTTCTATATAGATTTTTAGTTGTCCATATAATGTCTTTCTATTTTTAGTAGAGACGGGGTCTCGCTCAAGCTGGTCTCGAACTTCTGACCTTGAGCAATCCACCCGCCTCGGCCTCCCAGAGTGCTAGGATTACAGGCGTGAGCCACCGCGCCCGGCCCACACTTTATTTTTAATGACTGACCCCATGGAAAGGGGAGGAGAATACGGCAGAGCTGTCATGAAAATGACGGTTGTGGCCTGGGTGAAATGGGAGGGAAGATGTGGCAGCCTCTTTGAAAAGACTGGATTGCCACAGCGTGCAAACGTTTGAAAGCAGGAATCGCGTTTCCATGGATCACTCTCCTTGTCTCTGTCCGGCCCTGTCTGGTCTCCAGCTCGGCAGCCTCCTCTGCGAGGCTGACACACCTGGATTCTCACCTGCTGGCCCAACTTTGCTCCACTTTAAGGACCTATTTTCAATTTGGGGGGTAGAGAGTGTATTCTACCTCACTGTTAACTAAATAGTATTTTGATGGTCCAGAAGATAACAGTTAACAGTAGATGATTTATTATTATCTAATAAATAGAAAAGGAATTCTGTGATCAGATATGTTTGGGAAATGACTGATGTTCCCTTTTTGGAGCTATCAAAATGAATTTGAGTATACAAATGCCTCCACAAAAACATCAGTGAAGTATTTGGTGACCTGTGCTTAGCCCAGGGCCCCTCAAGATTACATTTCACAGTTTATAGGGAAAAAATGCTTCTTATGGGCTGTACTCTAGGACTCGGCCCCCTTGTCCCTGGCTTGGCCTGACAATGTGACTTCTGGACTTTGACCCTGATTGCTGGGGGTAAGGCCAGACCTCAGTCCTGGAGACTGCACTGGCTTATTCTTGAAGTCATTTTCGTCTCACCCCGGGGACCCCAGTCTGCCTTGAGAACTCAGCCCAGGGACTGGAGGCTCTGTTACGTTCTGTTCTGTCTCTCTTGTTTTCTGCATCCTTGCACACTTAGTTGAATAGGCTTCTTCGTAGACTGCTTGTCATCTCTTGGGACACTCTAGTTTCTTTCCTGTTAAGTGTCCTGACATCATGCTCTTCTGTGTGGATGATCGATCCACAGCTGAACTCGCACAACTCCCAACTTCTGTAGTTCCTGACCCACAGGAGGTCCTGGTCTCAGTCCCCCAGTCTTCCCAGTTCCATGGTAGTTTACTGAGCCTGAGGTGTTATACACCAAGACACAGCAGTATCCCTCAGGAGTGTCTTGTGTACACGAAATGCTCATGACTCTTTGCTACTATTGTAGCAGGGCAGCATCAATGTGCTTGTTGTTTAATCCTGTGCCATGTTGTTGCTGACGGAGCATGAGCTTTGGAGTCGGGCAGATTCAAGTTTCCGTCTTGGCTCTGGGATTGAAATAGCTATGTGGCCTATATGCAGGATATAAATTTCTCTGAGCCTTGGTTTCCTCATCTGTAAAGTAAAATGGGTGTTAATACATTTCCCTCTCACAGTTGTTGTAAGGATTGATTTAGAATTGGTTTAGACACTTTCACTGTTAACAAGAATCCTGTGATTCCGGTATGAATAGTTTCCAAATGTCATTTTCAGAGACAGGGGAGTAAATAATAGATACAAAAAGCCCCTAGCATGGAATTTTTGTACGTTATAAGTTAATATTTGAAAATTACTTAGTATTTAAGGCATGCCAGTGTTATATAAGTGTTTGTTTAAGAAAGCAAGTTCCTTTTCTTCTTTTTTCTAGGTAGTAAGGATCTATGAGCCATTGGTTGAGGTTTCAAAAAGAAGAAATTAGAAAAACCACTTATAGGAGGTTGTTAGCCATACCAGGAGTTGGACGAAATGCCCCACTTTGGGTTCCACCATGGTAACACTGGACCCCAAAAGATAACCAGAACGCCAGACAGAATGAAGAGTTGGTCACTATGCTGGCTGAGAGGTGAAGTTTCATTGTGCTTTTAAAGGAATTCCCTCACCCAAAGCAAAGAAAAACTAAGTGGATATCAAGCCTAGTTCTGGTTCTCAAACCATGTAGTGATTTCTTCACACATTCACTTAGAGTAAGCACTATCGTGAGTGCTATCTTGAAGACCCCTGCCTGTCTCACTAGACTATCCCCCTTGTCCACTCAACTTCAATGGCAGCATTGTGACATTTTCCTTATCTCCTGTCCCTCACTTCATTTTCCCAGATTCACATAACACGAGAGAGAACCTCCAAAACCTAAGAAGTGTGTTTTGTGTCTGCATTTTCCCAAACATGGATTCCATGGTGCCCTCCAAAGACTAAAAGCAGTTTCTCCTTTTCATTTCTCCTGGGAGAGCTGCAGGTGGGCAGTGGAGAGGTTTGGTGGGATTGCTAGGACCTTCGAGATGAATTGCTTCTGATTGGAAAGAAAATGACGATAGTGAGCTGCCGAACAAAGAGCCTCTGCCCTGCCTTTGCAGGGCTGCTGAACCTCATAACGAGTAGAAGCTGCTGCCAGCCTTCTGCAAGAGAGCTCGCATTGCAGATTTAATATTTTAGCAAGGGGCTAGGATCCTATTGCTGAAGCCAGGAAGTAGTCAGTTACTAGATCTTGTATCATTAAGCCTGTTGGCAAACCTTCAGTTTTGTGCTGGTTAAACGTGACCACAACTTTGGTTATTATTTACTTTTTTCTTTTGTATAAGCAAAAATATTTTCAGATTGAGTGCTACATAGTCAAGTCTGCATATCTGATCTGTATTATCCAGTTTAGTTTAGTCTTATATTTAGGAAAATTGCTCCCATGCAATGTGGGTCCACATGTTCCTGTTTTTGTGGCTAGGAAGCTTTGGTATGTAAAATTAGAAAAATGCTGGTTCAAGGAAGTAAAGAGCATGCGTGTGTGTCTTGGGGTTGGTGACAAAGAATGATTTCGGGGGAAAAAAAAAACTCTTGACTCCGCAACTAACTAGTTTTAAGATTTTGATGAAATTCTTGGGTGTTTTGTTGACTTATTTGTTGATTTGGGTGAGTGAATTCTAAAGCCACTCACAGCACTGAAATCTTTTTTTTTTTTTTTTTTTTTTTTTTTTGAGACAGAGTCTCACTCTGGTGCCCGGGCTAGAGTGAGTGCCGTGGCGTCAGTCTAGCTCACAGCAACCTCAAACTCCTGGGCTCAAGCGATCCTCCTGCCTCAGCCTCCCGAGTAGCTGGGACTACAGGCATGCGCCACCATGCCCGGCTAATTTTTTGTATATATATATTTTAGTTGTCCATATAATTTCTTTCTATTTTTAGTAGAGACGGGGTCTCACTCTTGCTCAGGCTGGTCTCGAACTCCTGACCTCGAGCGATCCACCCGCCTCGGCCTCCCAGAGTGCTAGGATTACAGGCGTGAGCCACCGCGCCCGGCCACAGCACTGAAATCTTACTATGGAATCCAACATTTTGCTCTTCTCCCTCCAAACCAATTTTACATTTCTAACTTGCTCTGAATGGATAAAAATAGACTGCAGAGATAAAATGATTCTGCATTCTTTACATTTCTCAATGGGCTTGGGATTTTCTTTCAGGGAATTTTTTGAAAAAGAGAACTGATTGGCTGTGGTCCCAGCATCAGGAAACTACCTGCTCAGTCGTGCAGAGTTGGGAAAGCGTGAGACAAAGGGCCTGGGAACGGTTTGTTTATCAGTTAGATTTTCAAAGGAGAATTAATCAAGTAGCACAGAAATGCACAGTATGATTATCTGAACAAGGAAAAGGAAAGAAGGAGGGAAGTACCAAGGCTGGGAAATTACCATCCCAAGTGATAAGAATCCTGTAATTCTGACCACAGGAAACAACTAGAGCAATTTGGAGCCCATTTTGTGTTACAGAAATGACTGGGTAGTTGAAATGCCTTTGCATGTTGGGCTCAGGGAAATGGTTTGAAAGGAAGAAACACAGATTTTTTTTTTTTTTTTCCAGAGCAAACCCAAGGATTTGCAGAAGTGCTACAAAGTAGCGATTCTTCAGCTTTTTGAAGTTATGGATTCCTTGGTGGCTCGGATGAAAACTGTGGGCTGCCTCTCAAGAAAAATATACCCACACTAATAGACCCAGTATTTTATGTACAATTTCTGAAGTTTGGTAAGCATCTTGAAATTCACCCATCACAGTATCTAGGGATCCTAAAAATCTGCAGTTAATAACCCTTCAGTTTGGAAGTATTATACCAAACTGCAGTAAGTGATAAATAAATATGAAGCAAGGATAGTGAGGAAAGGCTTCATGGAAGACAGAGTTACCTCTAGCAATGCCATGGAAGATTTGGAAAAGTTACAGGGCAACAGATGGAAGCAAGGTTGCACAGCTGGAAATCAAAGCTAAACAGTTGAAGAAGCTTGGGTTCTGGAAGAAGGTTGGTCAGTATTGAATTTCCAATTCTGCTACAGTCTAACCATGTAAAACTTGGGCACTTACCATGATGCTTGAAATCCAGTGGTTCCAGTGGTAGCCTTCATCTTTCTCCTTTGATGGCCAATATAGAGGAAGCAGGTGATGGAGGAGAACCAGTGTGGATTGTGGGTCTGGACTGATGTGGGTTCAAATCCCAGCTCTGATATTATTATAATAGTTGGATGACTCTGGGCAAGTTACTCAATTTTCTAAGTCTCTCATCTCTAAGAGAGGTGTAGAAATATGTACTCAGAGAATGATGAACATATAAATAAAATGTTACATAGAGAACTCTCAATAATCAATAGCCTTTATTATGACAAAGGAGGCCAGTTTAACTTCAGTGGAAGGTATATCTTGAGAGAAACCAGCAGATCTACGAAGGACAGAATGCTAAATTATAAATATCAAAGAATACTAAGCTCTGTCCATTTTTTGGTAAACTTTCTTCGATTAATATTTTTGTTTGTCTTGTTACATGACTTCCTATTTAAGATGTTAGAATTTCTTTTGGTAGATAATGGGTTAAGAATGGGAGTAATAGGAAAAGACTGAATTTTAGAAGATTCTTCAGATAATCAAGCAAGATTAATTGGTTGGGCAGGGTAATTTCTGGGTTGCTAGGCTCTGTGAATGATTTGTGATATACTTTTGCATAGGTCACTTAAGTTTTGTGGACTTCAGTTTTCTTATTTATATTTGGGAGGGTATGCCAGATAATTTTCTTTCTATATATGAAGAATCTATGATCCTGAAGTTTCACGGTAGTCAGTATAAGGCCAGGATATTTTGTGATCTAGTTTTTGTTGAACATGACATTGAAAAATTCACTAATCCAAATACAAAATCCTCATAAATAAATTTCATTTTACTGAAGGATTTCTTGTAGAGGCAAGTGCAAGTTTTCCCCACAGTGCATCATTTAGCAAAAACTTTCAAAATGACTCCCTTTAGACACTTTTTCCTGTCTCTAAAATTTCAAACTCATGGTTGCCGCCAAAAAAAATTCTCTTTACTTCATTCTCCTTATGAAATCCCTTCATCATTACTCTTCGTTCCTATTTACTCCTTCTGTTCAGATCTAGCTCCTACGAAATGGTCTTGCCTGTGTCAAAAACAGCCCCCTGGGAAGTTGGACTGGTCTACCAACATTTTTTTTTTTTTCCTCTCCTGGGGACCAACTGACTAAAACAACAGAGAACGTTACTTGATATTATTATCCTATTAGTCTTTGATTCTGTGACTGGGCTGAAAGGGCCCCTTCCGCAAACTACTGCATTAATGCAGACCTGGAGTTCTGAGACCGGAGACCGGAGACCAGCCGACGTGGGAGAGAAGAAAATGAGCTGGAGGCAAAGTGTGGAAAAGAATTAGTGAGTAGTAGATGTGGGCAATGAGAGTGGGAGTAATCAAAGGTGACTTCTCATGTTTCATTCATCTGCTGCACATTCTTGAACCTCTAAGCACCTTCTGTAAGGTGCTAAGCAGACAAGGACAGGATGACACAAGTGATCGTGTGGTGTGAAGAACAAAGCCCCCTGGGAATTGGAAGTAAAGAATTATTTCATCCAATTATAGAAATTGCCTTGGAAAAGTAGCCTTTAAATTAGATCTTGAATGATAAGAAGGATGTGGATATCTAATAACAATGATGGGTCAGAGTTACCCCAGGAATGAGAGAAGATATTAAATAAAGACACTTGGATCGGTTCGTCCATTATGGTGGGTGAGAGATAAGACAAGAGGGGTTCTTAGATTTTTCCAAAGACGTTTTGGGGTGATAGAACTGCTCATCAGGAGGCATGGACAGAGCTCCAGAGAGTGAGGACCCTCCCATCTTCTGAGGGTTTTCCCCAAGCCTGAGGATATGTACGGTGAATGTTGTCCACTCCAGTTGCCTTCGTGGTGGTAAGAATCTGATGGCCTGGCTCTAAGAAAGGTGGATTTAAGAATCCCCAGGAGAAAAACTCAATCAGTCGCTTTCCCCTCCACTCTTGGCTTTGTCTTATGTCTGAGCTGACATGTGTTCTGCATTTACTTTCCTAAGCAATGTCTTCCCACTCGCCTCATCTCCGAATCCTCATTTTGAATCACACCAACTGTCCCTCCTGTATCTTGATCATACCTCTGGTGGGTTATTGGTTTTAAGAAGCTCATCTTGAATCCCTGTTTGAATGTCTCTGTGAGCATATTCTCATGGCCCTGGAGAAGGTGATCAGACGGCTCATATGTGATCCTGCTAAGCTGCAGTTAGTCACTCCCAGGAACTGGATTTGGTTCAGGTTGTAAATCATTTACTGAGACTCAATGCTGACAGGTTACTTTCTACTCCAAAGTCAAGTCTCTTCCTGTACACCGGAAATTGTAAATAGGTCACAAGAAAGGCAAGACTGAGAAGTCAGCAGTCATCAAACTGCAGGAATTGAGGCAAAGGAGGAAGCCGGTGGAATGCTTGTCAGCTCTCTAGGCCAAATGGCACACATGCCCTGGAAAATTTTGCAGGCTGGTGTCATGCACACTGTGGGTGGATTGCAAATTTTTTTGTGATGATAAAATAGAAGTGGGTGTGACTTTTTTTTTTTTTTTTTGCATTGCACATGAGAAATGTCTACAGGTGCCAGGAGGTGATATTACCACATCAAGGCACTTTCAAGGTTTTTTGCACTAATATCACTTGAGAATATTATTTATTTATTCATAACATTGTCTCCCTTTCCATTTCTAGAATATATTTTACCCTCTTAGTCAAAGAAACCTTAGATCATGGTTATGTCTCAGAGAAGTCTCGAGATAATAGTGAGTGGAAAAAAATGAACAACTTCATTTCGTCTTTTGTATAAAATGTCCTGTGTCAGATTCCCCTACTCTACCACCTTATGTTTAATGTCTTCATAATCCACCACATTCTCTAAAGGCAGAGAGGAGTAGTTTTTATACCTCTTTGTTTCCCTGAGAATATTCATCAGAGTAGGTTTTCAATAGGTTGTTGGTTACTTGAATAATAAGTCTCCTTTAATAACATAAAATGTAAAACACAGAATTTAGAACCTTATTTTCTTCTTACTATTTATTTTCCTTCTCCTTATTCTTCTCTTTCCATTACTCCTCCTCCTTCTCTATCCTTGTCTCCCTTTCTGCTACTGGGTTCAAATCTCCTTTCTGTCACTTACTACCTATGATTCTGGGCAAGTTACTTCATATTTCATTGTTGCCGATTCCTCATTTGTTAAATGGGATTTATAATAGTCATTATAATATATACAATAGATAATATGTAGTAATAATATTTATCTTATACTATATAGTAATGATTAAACAAATTAATATACATAAAGTAGTTATAAAAGTGCCTGCCATAAGGTGCTGTATAAGTGCTTGCTGTTGTTACGACTTGTTCATGGCCTTACGTTCTGTCTTTCTAACTAAATCATAATCTTCTCAATCACAGGACTGTCTGTTTTATATCTTTGTCTTGACCACATTGCTTAGTGCAGTAGAAACAGTATCAATGATAATAGTTTGCATTTGATTTATACTTTACACCATAAGAAATGCTTTCACTTAGATTGCCTTACCAATCCTCTTGAGGATTCTACGATACATGTTTATTCCTACTTTCCAGATGCAGAAACTGAGGCTAAAACTTAGTGGCTTGGTCAGAGCCACATGGCTAGTATGTGACCCAGGTGACACTAGAACCTAATCCTTCTGATTCCTGGTGCAGAGCTGTTTCTTCCCAGGCAATGCAACCACATGGCAGATGTTCAACAAATGTTTGTGTGTGTGCCTGTGTTTCTCCAAGGTGCTTCTTTCACATTCCATAGAGCAATACGGCCCTGGTTACCTTCAGTGTTCATTTCTCATTGATATATTTTGGCATGATTAAAATTGCTAAAAGATGAAATTCCTCAGTCTTTCTAATGTGTTTTATTGCTATAAATTATAGAAAGCAACACATTCAATCTCTCTGTCCTCCTCTCTCCTCCTTCAGTGAAAGTTCTTATTAGATTTAGCTTTCCAGGTGCTCAAAATAATTCTCTGCATTCCTGGACTTAGCTTCTTACTGAAGTTATTTATTGTGACATTCAGCAAGGGTCAGACTTCCTTGGAGTTGGAGAGATGAAGACCCTTGTGCCTGAATGATTTTCTTAGTTGCCTTCATGCTGAAACAAAGGCTTTCTCATTTGTAATGACTAGAATTATGTGTTCATACTACAAACTTATTCCAAATTCCCAAAATTCCATGGAAGAACTCATTAATGTTTTTTCTATTGGGGGTAGAGTTTGGAAGTAAATATATATATTTTTATCAATAAGTAAAAGGACCAGCACATTTTTCTAGAGCTGGCTAAGCAAAATTCTACTCTCAGAAACCATTATTTGGCACAGAAATCAAGGAAGAAGAAAAAAGAGTGGTAAAAGGGATGGAAAATATATCTTATACTTTATGCACACAAACTGATGGCCTATTCAAAAGGAGTAAGAAAGAATAAGTGGGAAGAGAGAGGAGGGAAGAAAGAGAGAAAAGGAAAATGAAGAAGGTGAAAAAAAATAAACTTAAATCCCCAAGGAAAGCAGAAGTTATATTGAAACAAAATAAGCTGAGAATAAGAGAAGTAAACGAAGGAGACCTATATGGAGGTGCTTCATGTGTGACCCAGGCCCAGTGGTGTTTTGAGTTGCCTGTTCTCATTATTGTAATTACCTTTATAAAAGTTATTCTTAATAAGTATTCATTAATAGTAAGTAGTTTATGGTGGAAAAGTCTCCAGTGACTTTCATGGAGGGAAACACAATTTCATAGAATCACATTATAGCTTTTGTTAACTTTTTATTTCTCTAACGGTCCTGCTCATCCTTCAGCTTGGGTAAAAATTATCACCTGGATTTGATTCATATCTGGGAGCAGATTCCTTCCTGGAAAACTTAGTCTGCAGGACACAAATGTTTGAAATGATTTGAGAGTTTCCATTTGAGAGTCTACCGAGGGAAGTCAGTAGTCCTCAAAAAGGGTGGAAACATTTCAGAAGATGCTTACACTCAACCATGAAGGGTGTATCCAATTGGTTGATCTTCATAAAAGTTTTTGGATTTGTTCTGGAGGTGCTGTAATGATTTTTATTCTAGCAGAGACCACATTTGGTTCCAGCTCATCACTCACTCAAGCCCACTTACATATGGAAAGCTTGGATCAAGGCCGTAGGACAGAGACAAATCAATGATTCTATTCAGTAATGGTTCCAAAGCTTTGGTCTTATTAGCGTCATTCCCTGGCTAGTCACTGTATCAGTCCACCTAGTTCTGGTAACAGTTGAAACATCTTTGGAACTGAGCCAATGATTCATTTAATCTTCCTGAACTGTCATATAGCCTTCAAGCAGATTGGTGGCTCTTGGCTTGAGCTGGATCATGGTGGAACATTCCAGTTGCTTATCTGGCTCTGTCGTTGGGTTCACTCCCAATGGGCACCTGTAAGCCCTGAAGAAACGTGCCACAAATGGTAAGGTATGTGTTTGGAAGTGACAAGGTGGCTCAGGATTTGTCTAACATCTACCATGAGAGGAAAGGATAACTAAGATGATGTAACAAGGTCCAAAAGGAATGCTTGCTTAGGGCCAGACCATGGTGAAAGTCAAGAAAGTGTTTATAAGCCCCCTTTTAAAACTGGCTTGTTATAAGCTGATTAAAATCATAAAGCTATAATCCTGCAAGAGTTTACAGTCATTTTTTCTTACTGAGTGGAAATGAAGCTGATTGATAAGGTCTCTGAAAGAATTCTTTTATATCATTGAATCATATGATATTACTTCCTGAAAAAAATTCAGAGAGCAAAGGTATCTGCACACTGTTCATTTTATGATGGAGATGCTCAGGCCCAGAGAACACCATAGCCTGCCCAATCACACAGCGAGTTATGGATTTGGTTAATTAGTCATATGTTAGCCGTCATGAGACAAATGCTCTGTGCTTCTACAACTGTCCTATGGACAGAGTTTTCTAATCTGATAAAGCAACTTCACAATTAAGTTCCCAAAAAAGCTTACTTGCCATGTACATTGTTTCCAGTTAGCTTTCACTTATTTTATTCTGTAAATTTCCTAATACCAGATATAATATCTTATTGATGTTTTCCTGGCAGAGTTATCGTTTTTCTAGAGCCATCCACAAAGTTAGGAAGACAGTGGAAATTTCGCAAGTCTTACTGTAACATTCTTTTGGAAGCCTGGCATGGGGTATTACAAGAAATAAGGTCCCTCTTTCTCTTCCAGTGGAAATTTTTACTGGATAGTATGAAATCTATAAATAAAAGTCACTCTTTAAAGTCATATTTCCAAGTTCAGCTTACTTCATATGCTAGGAACTGGGATTCTTTCTATATGTGGTTTTAGAAATAGTTTGTTCTTTTTTTATTATAAGCAATATGTGTTTATTGTAAAAAATTGATAAATTAAAAAGATGTGAAAATAAAACAGAGAGCCTCCCACTATCAGAGATCATTTTTATTTTCATTTTGGTGAATTTCCTTCTAGTCTTTTAAAAAGTGCATGAATTTAAATATACACAATTTCCCATAATGAGTTAATACACCATTTATAATTTCATGTCCTAATAGTCTCATTCTCATTATGTCATTAGTATTTATCTCTTGCATAAAATACTTAAAAAATTATGAAATGGCAGTATACTATTTAACCCTGTGGATATCCTACAATAATTTTAATCACTACTCTATTATTAAATATTTGTGTATTTTTCAGTTTCTTTCCTATTCCAGTTGTGATGCAATGAACAGTTTTGTATGTAATTTTTGCATACATTTCTGATGATTTTCTTAATAGATACAGATTGATTTAAATGAATGATTAGACTTAGACTGTCCTAGAATAACTGTGGAAACATATAACAAATAGTTGAACCCTTTTCTATAGAAGCATAGTCAACTTAAATGTATGTAAAATTGGAGTATTCATGCATCACACATTGGAGCTTGGAACATGCCAACATGCTGGCCTTTTAGCTGATGCCATTCTTAAGGGCTAAAGGGGAATTCTTGGCTCTAACCTGAAGCTGTATGCCCAGAAGGAACACGGGCCTCACTTCGGATCTGTGCCTTGGCCGAGCAGCATTCCTTAGCAAATTACTCTCCACCTAGTCAGATGATTATTATAGCTGGCTTCTTCATGCCAACTTTGAGAAAACATGCAGGGGAATTTTCAGACTTACAATAGGGAGCTACCAAGATTTCATCACCAGAGCAATAACTCAGTTACATATTTAAAACCTTTGGTCTGTTAAACAAATATACTCAATACTCAGAGGCTCCTTTGGAAAGTACGGGAGTGATAGGGACTGCCCTCCCCCTTCTACTGGTTCTCTTCTTCCAGTTCTTCGATTTCCCTGGCAAAATATTTACTTTAAGAGTTCAGGGTGTGGCGTATATACTTTATAGGGCATGTTCTCTTTGTGCCAGGAAAAATGATAAAATTCACTAGTGGTTATTGAAGTAGAAGCTAGGACCAAGCACATCAACCAATAATGCTGAGGCATTTGTCACATTTTAGACTGATATTTATGAGAAGGTGTAGATGCTTTCACAAAGCCCTAAGTAAATTCATCTATTTTTGATCATTGTGAAATGTACAGGGAAATGGGTTTGCCCAATCCGAGATTTCTGGAAGGTAGTTTTATAATTTCAAAACTATTAAAAATATACAAAATATTCAAAATTTCATTTCTTGAATTTATTTTAAGAAAGCAATTAGGAATATGTACAAAGATTGATTCATAACTGTTCTTCATAGTACTATTTACAATAGTTGAAGAGTTGGAACCAACCTAGGGAATTAAATGATGAATAACCACGCAATAGAAAACTGTACAACTATTTAAAAGGAAGACACAGAAAGTGCATTTTTTTAGATGGACAGAAGACTGCATCCACATCCTTAAATGAAAAGGGCAAGTTTAAAAAATGTACTCTATGATCTTATGTATGTTAAATGTGTGAATAGAAGTAAGTCTTGAAGTTATCAAAAATTTAACACTGTAATTCTGTAGATGGTGAGTTTATGATTAATCTTTGTGTTCCTCTTTTGACTTATTTTATTCTTTCAATAGAGTATGTATTATGGTAATTTTTTTAAAAAGTGTAGAAGGAGATTTAAAACTCTGTTCTTTCTGTTATGTGCCTCATGGAGTTTCTTCAAACTTCAAGAGAAGATTTATGCTCCACATTTTGTCTTTGTGATAAAATCTCCTTGTAAGGAAAAGACTAAATATCAATAATTACATTAAAACCATTGAAAATATTCAGGAGCAGATATGATTCTAGGGTCTACAAACATGAGACCCTCATGACATCATTCTCCCTGCCTCAAAGCAGCCATTCCACTCTTTCCTCAATGTCCCGCGCTTAGCCTCAGAATCCTTCTCAACACAACATTTCGTAAAAAGTCGGTATCTCTTTGCCACCACAGGAAATTATCATACTAAAATCAATTAGAAAATTGTTAAAGAGTATTTTTTGCATTTTCCATGGAATACTGTTATAAGGAAGCTCTTCTAAACCAAGGAGGATAGTGTTTCCCTTTAAGAAAAATATAATGAATGCTTCAAAATATTTAAAGAAAAAAGTAAAACCTAATTTTAGTGTGAAGAATTTTAAACTCAATGTTGCAAATAGAGAACATCAAGAATGTTTCTGAGGTACAACAAATCAGTCAGTGTACAGGTGTTAACAGTGTACACCTAGAAAATCTAGATGTCTTCTCCTCATGCACACATACCGACATCCAGCATGGCCAATGAATGTTTCAGGATCTTCTACAGCACTTATCTTGTTTCTTAGGGGAATTTTAATCCCATGATGTTTTATTTAGAATTTTAACCCTTCTTCAACCCATCTGTGCCTAGATTTCAAGGCACAGATCTTGGTTGAACCAGCTGGCCTTGGGGTACTCTCAAATATGATTGAGCAAAGAAACGCAGAGTTGGTTGGATAATACTAAAACTTGAAAAGCTCATATTTCCTAAAAGACTTGAAAAATTTTTTAAAAAAATCAGTTATCTTGAAGGGATAAAGTTGTCTCAGCGGGGCCAATTTTTTTATTCCAAGGGAAATTTAGTGACAGGGAATTGACTGGCTTCATTATGCAAATTATTTTGAAGTGGTAAGGAAGACTAATTGGCTTCCAAATTTATCTTGGGAAATTCCTACTAAAACCTTTGAGCCCTCATGTATACTGTTAATTAGGATTGCTTTCACCATGATGAAAGGTTCTTTGAGAGGCAGCCAAGTGCCTGACTTCCTCGTGCGTTAGAAGCAGTAATCTGGAATAATCAGGAATAATCTCTTTTTATTTTATAGTATCTAATAATAACAAACAAAAAGGCTGAACCTGAAAAGTAAAATAAAAGAAAGATGAAGTTGCATTTTAAAGTATTTTGAAATAATGTGGCTTACTTTCACGCGTGTAAGAGAAATTTTATGTTATATTATATGGCTGTAACACATCTCCCCCAGGGTAGCATTGCCTTTCCAATAAGACTTTTTGTAGTTTCCGTTTCTTGTAAATATGTCATATTTTATTTCTGGCATAAAGAAGGAATTAAGCAATGACTCTGACTCTTTTATATCTTGAAAAAACTGGGGTTTCAAAAACTAGTTTTGAATTATATAAAACATTTACCTCTGGAATGTTTTTCATTTTTTTTCTATTCTTTTTCCTATCCAAGTAATAAACTGTGTGATGCTAACAGTGAAGATTCTGTTATGTGTGTTAATAGAAAAACATGAAACAAAATCATCTGACCCACTTACATTTAGGGTCAGGTTTTTGTTAGTATGTTTGATTTTTAGCTGAACTAAATATAATGTTAAAAAATGGCTGAGTGGTCTCTAAAGTGATTTTACATGGGATTTCAAACAAATATTGGTGGTCCTTAAGATTGTGTCTGGTTTCAGCTGTACCTGAGCGATGAAGATCAGAATCAAGTTTAGACTGGCATCTGGGGGACAGAGGAATCTCTTCACTGGGACGTGCCTTAGGCGTTATAGACATGGTGTGCTTTACACGGGACTTTGGTTCTCTTCTTCCCCAGATGATCTTCTCCTCCTTGAGTACTCCCTGGCTGATTCAATTGCACGCCATTCCCTCAGTTATTCAAACCAAACATCTGAGTTATTCCCAGCTCTTCTTTTTTTATAGCCAATATCCAATTCATATAAAATTACTGTTTTTAACTTTAAAATATTAATGTAATACATTCCCAATTCCACTACTTCTGACCATCGCCATCAGTTCCACTCTAGGCTAAACAGGCCTCCTCACTGCTCTCCCTGCTTCTCTTCTGCTCCTCTCATAGCATTTAGGGATCCTTTTAAAATCTGAAATCGGGGCACATTGTTCCCCTACACACATTCGCCTAGTGCTAGCCTATCCCCTCGCACTTAGAGCAGTAAGCAAACTCCCCACCAAGGTGCATGGGCCCTACCTAACCTGCTGTCCTTGGCTTCATTCATTTCCTACCACTCCTCCCCTCACCCCATCTACTCCAGCACACTGGCCTTACTGTCCTTCAAGCCTCCCAGGCACTTTCCTGTCTCAAGGACACTGTATTTGCTGTCCCCTCCACTTTGGATGCTCTTCCCCTAGATACCTTCATGGCTCACTCTTTTACTTCATTCAGGTCTCCATTCAGCGTCTTCTCCATAGAGATGTTTTCCTGATCACCTTAATTAAAATGGTACCTATGGACACTCTCTTCCCAATATCCTGCTTAATTTTACTTCATAACACTTTCACTACCTAGTATTAAATTATTTATATGTTAATTAATTTATTTTTGTCTCATCTACTACAATCTATGTTGCATGAGGGTAGAGACTTTGTTTTACTTACCACTTTATTTTTGGTGCCCAAAACAGTCTCAAGCACAAATTAGGTGCACAATAAATCTTTGTTAAATTAATGAGGGAATGTCTATCTTTCCCCTTCAGTGAACAGTAGAGTCCATGTAAATGAATCATCATTTGGGTGATAATAATTCATGTCCTTTATCTGTCCTCTCCTTATTTTGTTCCTTGTATATGTACGTGTGTGTATTTGTGTGTGAGTGTATGCATGTACATGTTTCAAAATTCAAGACTAGGCAGAGATTTTCCACAGCCGAAAAGAAGTGGCTCAAACAGTTTCATAAATCAGAGTTCCATTTAGAATTCCATGTGAAAGATTATTTTCATCCCATGGTAGCACAGTGGAGAAAAAAACATTTTCTAGACATCCCAAAGAATGTTTCCATTTTCACAATGTCAAAAACAAGGTCCAATAGTTTACCTGATGGGCCCCCCCACCAAAGACTTAGAAACATTATCTGGTGGACTTGTGTTAAGTTTTCATAATATTCACCATCAAGTGAAGGTGAAGACTGGCTTCCTAGTTGGTCAAAAACAGCTGAGAAGGAGATATTGAAAGATGTCGGTGAGTGATAAACCTGGTCTTAATGCTATCCTGTGACCTCTGGTGGAGGCAAATCCACCTTGCTGGGCATCTGGGCTGCAAGGAAGGATCCCTGTGGTCTCTCTGTAGATGTTGTGCTAAATGGAACCCTTCAACCTGCCAACTTCAAAAGTATCTCAGGTTATGTAGTGCAAGATAATATAGTGACGGGAACTTTGACGGTAAGAGAAAACTTACAATTTTTAGCAGCCTTTTGCCTGCTTACAAATATGAACAGTTAGGCAAAAGAAAAACAAAAACAAAACACACATTAACAAAACCATTCAGGAATTGGGCTTGAGCATAATGGCAGACTCCACTGTAGGAAACCAGCTCCTTTAAGGTGTGTCTGGAGGAGAGAGAAAGAAGACCAGCATACCTAGTCCCCCCTTATCCTGGGGGGGATATGGTGCCAAGTGCCTGCCTGGAGAGAATTAGAGACACACACACACACACACACACACACACACAAAGAAAGTCCTGTGGATATGCAGTGTGCTCTGGAGAAGACTTTTTACAAAACCAAAGAATTGAGTTGTCCTCCTTGAGTATGTGGGAGAATCATCTGGCCTTAGCATACATGATGGTTATTTTCTTAATTGCCTACTTAAAACTGCTGTTTCTAAAATAGCCTCCTTAAGCTGTAGCAGGTATCTCTGGAAACCCATGTCACCTTCTTTCACCCCCTTTCCATCCCTGGATATCAGCCCTAGCTGTCCTGGACAGTTCCAAGCAAGCTTAGATTGCGTCACACTGGCAACAACGCACTTGCATGCTCTGCTCATCTTTCTGCTCAGGGCCTTCTGGAACTGCAGGAGAATGTTGGGCCACTCTCACCAGCCCAAACACAGCACAAAGCTAGAGGGGATTAATGTCCCTGTGGATACTCTTCAACTAATGAGAGATGTAAGTCAGCTGATACATGCTCTCTGTCTCATCCTTTGGGTGGATAATTCTGGAACATAACTGTTGGTTTCTCAGGCAGTGCTAGTGGAATCAATTTCCCATTGCCCACGGAATGACCTTTAAAACTATCCCTCCCTCTACCTCCCTGCCTCATTCCTGGCTCCTGAGATTATCTCATGAATAAACTATCTACATTTGAGGATCTGCTTTCAGAGGAACCAAAGTAAGATGCTAAGAAACAAGATGCTTGATTTAGGTAGTTTTGTGAGAATCCATACTGTTGCTATCCTCCATCAAAGTTGTGGTTTATTATTATTATTAATTTTTAGTGAATCTCTACAATATCCCAGTATGATTAAGCCTGGATGGCAGCTACAGCTTGTATTACTATCTGAAAGACACTAAAGAGTGTAGGCTGCTGATATGTGATGTAATCCATTCAATAATTAGACAATAAACTCTTGAGGAGGAAACGAGGAAGGATACAGTGACGTAGGGAGGAGGCCTGATTTCACTCCAGTCCTCATGGTTTGATACTGGCTACGTCTCTCTGGCTTCAGTGTCCTCATCTTTAAAATTAAGATATTGAACTAGGTGGTTTCCAGGCTTTTCTATTTTAGGAATTGTATAATTTGTCACTCTTCAGAAAACATGGGAAAGACAATAAAATGCATTAATGTTGGGTTAGGAATATAACAAAAAATGTATTGGAGAGTTATTGGAATAAATGATATATGGAAACAGCCATGATAATAGGCCAGAGATACCCTGTTTCTACATTTATTAAAGTAATAGAAAAAATAATCCTGTGAGAATAGTAGCAGTGTGCTAGTTTATGTAAACTCTTACCCCAGGCTTTTAAAAATTTAATTAAAGACACTCATTGAGCCTTTGTCTCCAGTGTGTAACAGATGGATATTTGAAATTGAAGGTGGCTTTAAAAATATGTTTATTATATGGAATCCCTACTGAATTAAAATTTTTAAAAAATTATAATTATATATAAGCATAGTTTTATTGAAGAATCTGGAGAATTTTTTATAGTTAATGATGAAGCTCATGTTTCTGATATAATCTCAGGTACAATACCTTATATATTCTAAAGATTTTAACCTTGTTGGTTTCTGTGTCCTGATACTCTCCGAGACATTTACTTTACGTTTTTCTAGTGTGTGAGTTTACAGATTTGTTGCCTCTGAATTTGCCCAGGTCAAACTGATAACCAGTCCTCACTAATGACTTGAAAATCATTGAATTTCAACTTGTGCAGGATGTAGTACGTAACTTTACCTTTCATACGTTTTCACCATCAGGACAATAAGTTATGTTATCTCGGCATAGCATCTGATAGCGTCGTCGTCTTCCCACTGCACGGGAAAATGTCTTTTCCTCACCTGACACTGAGGGCAGAAATTAGCTTTCAAATACCTCTGGTAGGGATTTAAAGAGGTATTCTAGCCATAAGACCTCTTTTTTTCTGGGATTGCTTACAGCACCCACATTTCTTTGAAATACACCTGGGTCCTATCATGATGTCATTTTTAACCGTCTCATGTACGTACGCACAGGTATGGATGTTGCTGCTGGAAGCAGGTAGGACGTATTTGTGTATAAACAAATAATGATGTGTGTCAAGGAAATTATGTTTGAGATTCTGAACAAGAGAAACCCTTGAGTATTTTCAAAAAAGTGTGTATTTGACATGAATGAAAGAGGACATACATGTGTCCCAAAGTGTGAATGATGAAAGACACACAAAGGTACATGCTCATCAAAAAACTGTTTCGTCATAGCAAAAACTAGGAACAATTTAAATGTTACAAATTGAATAAACTGTAGTTTCTCTAAACAAGGGAATGCTGTGTAATCATTTGTAATCACATTCTAGAAGAGGGGTTGGGAAACTTTTTTGGTAAAAGACTATATATCAATAGTAACTATTTTAGACATTTTAGGCCACATAGTCTGTCGCAACTATTTAGTTTTATCATGTTGTGCTGAAGTGGCCACAGACAACATGTGGCAAGACAGTGTGGTTGTGTTCCAATAAAACTGCATCTGGCTTTTGTGTTGGCTATGGTTTGTGGACCCTTGATTTAAAGAATATTTAATGTGTGATAAAATGCTCACAATATATTGTTAATAAACAAATAGGATATACTTGATTTAAGTAGTTTTGTGAGAATCCACATTTTGTTTTTAAAGAAGCTATATCTTTGAAAATAATTAGCTAGCAATGCAACAAAGTGTCAATTGTGATTCTTTTGAGACAGTGGTTCTCAATTCTGTCCTCCATCGGACATTTGACAATGTCTGGAGACATTTTTCTTTGTCACTGCCAGGGGTCGGGGAGGCAGTGGTTGCTATTGCGGTCTAGAGAATAGAGACCAGGAATGCTGCTAAACACCCGGTACTCGCATGGTACAGCTCTGACAACAGAATTATCCAGAACAAAATGCTAATAGTGCCAAGGTTGAGAAGTCCTGGAGTGGGGTGGGATTGGTGGACATTTTTTCTTACTCTTTTGTGTGTTTTGTATTTTCCACAGCAAATGTATATCTCTCTACTAATTGGAAAATATATGTATATGAAAAATAACAGTGTACATATGAATGATTTCACTCCTAAAGGAGAGAAAGTATTAACACGTGAAGACTAATGTGGCAAAAGGGAGAGAGATGATAAAACATGCGCATTGGCAAAAGGCTGCATTTTCAGAGACAGAAAACAAGTGAATATTGTTCAGTGTCATCATTATTTTAGAGATAAAAAATATAAAAACTATTAATATATGCACAATTCTGTGAGGTAACGATGTGTTTCAGCGTTGGGGTTCAGTATATACTTAAGCATAAACCGTAGTGTATATTATTCTAGCCACATTTGTTTTGTTTCAAAGTAGACAGGGAATGATTCCAGAGGATACTGGAACACTATTTTTACAGGACATCTCTTAAAGTTGAAGTCTGTTGTTTTAAGATGAATGAAAGGAGATACTGTTTATATAGTTAAAAGTAAGCATAAGGAATGTGTTGAGTCTGAGACTTGAAAGGGGGAAGGGCAGAAGAGAAGAATAAGATTTGTTGACAACCTACTATGTGCTGTAAAATGTTTTATTATCCCCATTTATGAGAAAAGGATCTGAGATTCAGTTTAAATTCCTTGTTCAATAAATAGCAATCTTTATTAGATTAGGTTTGAAATAATTTTTTATGTTAACCTTATTAGTACATTCACTGACTATTGACTGACCAAAAAAAAGAAAGGAAAAAGAAAAAAAAAGAAAAAAGAGCAATTGAAGGTTGCATTTTAGAAAGTTTTTAAGTAACAAATAGGGAATGATACATCTATCAAAATAAGCACAGGGAAATACAATTTCAATCAATATAAATATATTAAAAAAATCTGTCCTTTTTGTGGCTTTTAAAGGGAGAAGAAAAGAGATATGTGATTAAAATATGAGAAAGAGAGGGAGGAGAAGAGGAGAGATGACAGAAATGGAGGAAGGAGGAGAAATGAACATAGACTGCAAGCTACCACGAGCAGTAATAGATTAAAAAAAAAAAAAAGATCCGGGTGGGTGAGTGTTAGGTCTACGTAGATGGAAAGTTCCTTTTGTTATTGTTGTTATCAGCTTTATTGAATATAATTGACATACCATAAAATTCACCCTTTAACTTACATAATACAATATGTTTTAGTGTATTCACAGGGTTGTACAACCATCACCAGTATCTATTTTTAGATTAAAAAAAGAAGCTACACGCCTATTAGGCGTCACTCCCCATCCCCGTTTCTTCCTCGGACAATCACTATTCTATTTCTCCTCTCTATAGATTTGCCAATTCTAAACATTTTGTATAAATAGAATCATACAATATGTGGCCTTTGTGCTTGTTTTTTTTTTTTTTCACTTACCATGGTTTTCTCAAGATTCATCCAATTCATAGTCTCTATCAGTACTTCATTACATTTTACCACTGAATAATATTCCATTTGCCATATTTTATCTATCTGTTCAACAGTTGGAAACATATGGGTTGTTTCTACTTTTTCGTTATTATGAATAATGCTGCTATAAATGTTCATATACAAGTTTTTATGTGGGCATGCATTTTTATTCCTCTTGGGTGTATAGCTGGGAGTAGAATTGCTGCCTCATATGGTAGCTCTATGATTAACCATTAGAAAATTTGTTAAACTGTTTTCCAAAGTGACTGCACCATTTTTAATTCCCATCAACAACATATGAGGATTTCAATTTCTCTACATCATTGCCAACACTTATTATTTGTCTTTTTGATTATAGCCATCCTAGTGGGTGTGAATTGGTATGTCATGGTGGTTTTGATTTGTATTTACCTAATGACTAAAGATATTGAGCATCTTTGCATGTGTTTGTTGGACATTTGCATATATTCTTTGAAGAAATGTCTATTTAGCTATTTTTTTCATTTTTAATTGGGTTATTTATCTTATTATTGAGTGGTAAGAGCTCTTTTTATACTCTGGATACAAGCAAAAGTCCCTTATCAGATATATAATTTGCAAGTATTTTCTTCCTTCCTGTGGGTTGGCTTTTCACATTATTTATAGTATCTTCTGAAACACAAAAATATTTAGTTTTGATATAGTCTAGTTTATTTTTTATTTTGTTGCGTGAGCTTTTGGTGTTGTATCTAAAAAATCATTGTCCCATCCAAGGTCATGATTATCGATTCCCATGTTTTATTTTAAGAGTATCATAGTTTTAACTCTTATATTTAGGTCTATGATCCATTTTGAATTAATTTTTGTATGTGGTGTGAGGTGAGGGTCTAACTTCATTCTTTTGCATGTGAATATACAGTGATTCCAACATCATTTTTGGCAAAGAATGTTCTCTCCCCTTTTGAATGGTCTTGCCACTCTAATAAAATTAAGTTAGACATAGACAAGGGGGTTTATTTCTCAATCAATTATGTCATTGATCTATAAGTCTACACTTATTCCAGTACCACATGTCTTGATTAGTGTAGTTTGATAGTAAGTTTTGAAATCAAATCCTCCAACTTTATTGTTCCTTGTCAAGATTGTTTTGACTATTCAGGGTCCCTTGCAATTCCATATGAATTTGAGTATTGGCTTTTCCATTTTTGCATAGAAGCTGGCTGGGATTCTACTAGGAGTTATGTTGAATAGAAGTGGTGAAAGCAGCCATCCTTGTCTTGTTCTTGATCTTAGGGGGAACACATTAAGTCTTTCAATATTTAGTATGACATTAGCTGTGAAGTGTTCTTAGTTAATCTTTACCCAGTTGAGGAAGTTCTCTATTATTTCTGGTTTGTTGAGTGTTTTTATCATGAGAAGGTGTTGGATTTTTTTCAATTGCTTTTCATATGGGTTTTGATTTTTAATCTATTAATATGTTGTATTATAGCTCCTGGAATAAATCCCACTGGTTATGGTGTATGATTCTTTTTATATGCTATTAGATGCAGTTTGCTAGCATTTTCTTGAGGATTTTTGTGTTTGTATTTCTAAGGGATATTGGTCTGTAGTTTTCTTTTCATGTGATATCTTTATTGTATTTTGGTATCAGTATAATGCTTTCCTTATAGAATGAGTTGTTGAGTACATGCGGTGCTTATTTTTCCATTCTTGGGATACTTCACTTAGTAGAATGGGTTCCAACTCTTTCCAGGAGAACATAAGAGATTCTATATCACCGTTATTTCTTATAGCTGAGTAATACTCCATGGTATACATATACCACATTTTACTAATCCACCTAAGTGCACATTTGGGAATAACACCAATTGGGCGTCGGGCGGATGTGGCAGGGGGAGGGGATGGGTGTATACCTACATAATGAGTGAGATGCGCACTGTCTGGGGAAGGGACACGCTTGAAGCTCTGACTCAGGGGGCAATATACATAACCTAAACTTTTGTACCCTCATAATAAGCAGAAAAAAAAAATAATGAGTTGAAAAATGTTCTCTCTTCTACTTTTAGGAACAGTTTGTGAAGGATTGGCATTAATTCTTCTTTGAATGTTTGGTAGAATTTACCAGTGAAGTGAACTGGTGCTGGGATTTTCTTTGTGGAAAATTTTTTAGTTATCCATTTGATATCTTTACATGTTATAGATGTATTTAAATTTTCTATTTTTCTTCTTGAATCAGTGTCAATAATTGTGTCTTTCATCCATGTTATCTAATTTATTGGCATATAGTTGCTAGTAGTATTCTCTTATAATTCCTTTTATTTCCTTAAGGTTGGCAGTATGTCTCCTTTTTCATTCCAGAGTTGAGGAATTTGGTTTTTGGTTTTTTTTCCCTTTCTTTTCTTTTTATTTTCCCTTTGGTTAGTTTAGTTAAAGCTTGTTAATTTTGTTGTTTTTTTGAAAGACCAACTTTTGGGTCCATAGATTTCCTCTATTGTTTTGCTATCCTCTATTTCATTTATCCCTGCTCTAATCTTTGTTATTTCCTCCCTTCTGCATTCCTTGGGTTTAGCTTGCTCTGCTTTTTTTCTGGTTTCTTAGGGTAGAAGTTTAGTTATTGATTTGAGATATTTCTCTTTTTTCTAAGGTGTTTACAGCTCTGTTTATAGCTGTAAGTTTCCCTCTGAGCACTGCTTTTGCTGCATCCCGTAAGTTTTGGTATGTTGCATTTTTGTTTTCATTCATCTCAAAGTTTTTCCTACTTTCCCTAGTGATTTTTTTCTTTGACGCATTGGTTATTTAAGAGTGTGTTGTTTAATTTCTACATATTTGTGAAGTTCCCAAATTCCCTTCTGTTATTTATTTCTGATTAAATTTCATTGTAGTTTAAAAAGATACTTTATATGATTTCAATCCTTTCGAATTTATTGAGACTTGTTCTATGGCCTAGCATATGATTTATCCTGGAGATTGTTGCATTTGCACTTGAGAAGGATGCCTACTCTGTTGTAGTTGGGTGGAATATTCTATGGATGTCTTATTAAGTCTAGTCAGCTCATAGCGTTGTTCAAGTCTCCTATTTCTTGTGAATCTTATGTCTATTTTTTCTATTAATATTAGTTATTGAAAGTGTGGTATTAAAACTTTCAATTTCTGTTGTTGAATTTTATATTCGTGTCTTTGATTCTGTCAGTTTTTGCTTTCTGTATTTTGGGGTGCTGCTGTTAGGTGTATATATGGTCACAATTTTTATATCTTCCTAATAGATTGTTTCTTTATAATTACAAAAGTCCCTCTTTATCTCTAATAACAGTTTTTTGTTTTAAAATTCATTTTGTCTGATACAGACATTGAAACTTCAGTTCTCTTTTGTTTACCTTTGGTATATCTTTTTTGATCCTTCTGCTTTCTACTTCTTTGGGTCTAGTGAACAGTTCTTATTATACCACCTTAGGTTAGAGATTTATAGTACATTAGTATCATTATTTGGCATTTGTTTTGCTGATTAACTAACACTGATAGGTTTTTTTTTCTTCAACCCTTCTGAGGCTCTGTATTAAGTTATGTAAGTACATCATTATGAAGAGTTACAGGAAGGTTGGGATTATTTTCTGGGCTGCCATATCGATTACAGCCATGTAAATGTATAAGATCTTAAAAGAGTTGGCATCAAATCAAGGTGAAGCTGAAGCTTGAATCATACTTCAGAGTTGGTATTTTTCACTATAATTTGGCACACTACGATAGCATTATTATATTCCTTGCTCTGAATGCTAGTCTAGAAATTCAGGGTCTTTTTTGTGACAGGTGAATATCAGCCACACAATTGTAAATGTGTGCTTGAGTATGCCTGGTATCTCTCCTCATCCTTCCCCTCCCTGACTGGTTCTGGAAAGCAAATAGTGGGTAACAATAGGAGTGCTGGAATGTTCCTGTGTGGAGCTGACCTTTGTATCACTGTTAATGCACTATTTTCAGAGACAAAAGAGATTAAATTAAAATTGGACAGAATCCTTTTCTGGATCACAGGGCTGAGCTGCTTTTCCTCTTTCCAAATCCAAAGGATTTAACAAGATTCTTCCGTTCAAAATGCCCCCGCCCCTGCCTTGACCTTCACACCTTCCCAACATCAGGGAAAGGCAGGAAGTTTTCCTTGTGGGTTTTATTTGTGATGACATGATGGGGCAGGTTGATCAATGGGGAAAACCCCATGTGAGAACACGCCTTCTGTGTACATTCCCAATTTTGCTATAAGTAGAGCCTCCTAGGCTGCTCTCAGAACATAGCAGCACTCCCAAAGCACTGGGTACCCAACACTGAGCAGATCTACTCTTCGAGCTGAAAATGACGTGCAGTAGCAAGAGTTTGCTCCTGGCTGCTTTGATGACAGTGCTGCTGCTCCACCTCTGCAGTAAATCAGATGGTAAGTGGTGTTCTTTCAGCTGCCACAGGAGGAAGAACAATTTTCATTTTCCTCTAAGTCTTGAGCTCAACTGGGGGTCTGTAAGGGATGGAAGCCTGTAAGAAAGTATACAAGAGGAATTGATGGGAGTTGTCAGCGCATTGGTGAGTGGAGGAGAGAAGGGTTAAGGCTGCCAATCAGCTCTGCTGTCAATCTAACAGATTTGGGTCTCAAGCTCTTAGAGACCCTTGAACTTCAGGATAAAGCCAAAATGCTGTTTCCGGGCATGATGTAAATTGTGTAACATTACCAATAAATGGGGTCATTCTGAAATGTAGAGGATAGTCCCACTTCTCCAACTTTCTTACCTCCCAACTAATTAGTTTTAGTAAAGTTTGGCACCTGACCTCATCATTCTCACCAGGTCTTGGGGACATTGCTTGCCAACTTTGAGATAATATTAATCACTTGCTTTACAGCAGGTTGTAATTTAACTCAGGGGAGTGTCCAACCATTGTGTTGTTACTGAAGAGTATATTACTTTTAGGAACAGGTGCATTCCTGAAAATGCACATGTTGGACTTTTACAAACAAAATTAAACATTCCCATTAACTAATATTACAATTTCAAAGTGCTTTAGTTCCTATAAATGACATTTTCCTTTGTAACCCCGCTTCTCAATTCTCAGTAGACAAATAATAAATTAAAATCTGCCAGTTTATTCATTTTCTGAATTGGAGGGTTTTCTGTAAGAGTTTCTTTAAGTGGTGAGGGAGGGATGCCCATATTCTTGAGTGATTATAGTAAACTGAAATGAAATATTGTCAATTTGTGTTTCCTACCAAAGATATTCCACTTATGAGAAGTCACATGTTTATGAACTGTTATTGAACCAAAACTTCCCAGCGCAGAAACTATTTTTTAAGAGAACTGGAAACTATGTTAAAATGGATCTCAAAGACCTTATGCAGGTTTCAAAGACATTGAAACTCTTCCACTAAGTACTTTATTTACCATGTAGGTTAAATTTACTAGATTTTTCACAACTTCTGCTAGTTTTGTAATAGCGATCACAGGATAAGTTCATTCATATGGACTCAATACCTTTCATTTCTCTTTTAGCAGCAAGCAACTTTGACTGCTGTCTCCGATATACAGAACGTGTCCTTCATCCTAAATTAATTGTGGGCTTCACACAGCAGCTGGCCAATGAAGCTTGTGACATCAATGCTATCATGTAAGTTATTAATTGATTTTAATTCAACTGTATCATGAATGCATGGGAATTTCAGGTATAAAAATGTTTTGATTTTCGGAGTTTCATTAAGAAATAACTGATGTGGCAAAGAGAGCTTTGTTTTAGTAATACATATTTACTTCAAAGTTCACTTTAAATAGCACTGGGACAATGCAAAAGCTTAGTTATTTTTGTAAGAAGGAATGTAACATAGGGCAAAAACCACTTTCTAAGACAAACTTACAGGCTATCAAAATGCTATCTCAGGAACATATGGAAGACATATATTTTGAAATGAGCATCTTCTACAGAAAATTGTTGGGGCTGACAGTAAAATCTCAGACTAATTTGTACTATCACATATAATATTCTTGATTCATATAGGATATTAGATTTTAGAATTATATAAGTTATTGGTTAGATGCATACATATTTCATGTAACCACCAGAAGCAAAATTGTATGACAATTCTGGGACTTTATCTTCCTGCCATTGTACAATCATTTGTTATCCTGCAGAGAAAGTCAGGGAGAATCACTTTCATTTTGCATTAAGCTTTATCAGAAGTATTTTTTTTTGCATTTTATTTCACTTCTTTAGCTGAAATGTCTAGCATGTAGAGCAATTAACTAGAATATAAAATTTCCATTACATGTTCTGTGAAAAAAAATTTAAAAGCTCATTAAACACAAATCAAATTTTCTGATTTTTCAGTTTTTACACAAAGAAAAAATTAGCTGTTTGTGCAGATCCAAAGAAGATTTGGGTGAAACAAGCTGTGCGTATCATCAGGTATGGAACACAGATGATCAATTAACCTCTCTCCAAATGTATGAGGAAAGAAGAGCATGCACAGTGGTGGACCACAGGCTTGCTAGGTTTTTTGTTTTTTGTCTAAGTGTTGTGGAATTTTTAAAGGAAAAATTTGAATTGGACCATGAAAATAAAAAATGAATATTTTTCTATTTATAGATCATTATCGTTACTATTTTATTTTAGTGATTTTTCACATGAAGTATTAGATTTCCCTACACATTAGATAGTCATCAGCTGCTTGATTCTTATTGCAAAGATGCCTCCTATTCACATAATTTAAAGACTACCTGATGTTTGGTTGTTTGTCAAAAACTGAAAAATAAACGTTAGTTAAAAAAGAGATCAGTGGTTCTGATTACATTGATGATAAGAGAGAGTAACATTTTATCAATGAACAGAAAGCAGCTAACACCAGTGTGCCATAAACACTGAACTTGGAAATACAAGATAAGTGTTTATATCCTGTCTCTGTCATTAACTAGCTGAGTTATGCTGGGCAAGGCCCATCCTCTGCAAACCTCAATTTCCTCACATGGAGTGACCTGCTTGGCCTCCGGAGATGAGATTAAGGGCATGTGAAGCAACCTTTAGGTACCAAAGCCATTCCCACCATCCAGTCACTTTGTCTCAGCTTACGCTTTCCTTCTGTTTTACTTTTACAGCCAAAGAGTCAAGAGGATGTAAACACTCATGCTCTTCTGGAATGGAATTGGACACAGCCCAGGAAGAAGAAGAACCTAGCTGGGGTTGGAGGTTTCATTTGCACAATGTTGAGGGTTTAGCACTTATCTGATTTGTGCCTTACTGGACTTGTCCAATTAATGAAGTTGATTCATATTGCATCATAGTTTGCTTTGTTTAAGCATCCCCTTGAAGTCAAACTCTATTTTATGTTAAATTATTTATAGCTGTACGTCTTCTGTGTTTAGCTATTTAATACTAATTTCCTATAAGCTATTTGGTTTAGTGCAAGTATAGAATTATGTTTGGGGGGATAAGATCATATGGGGCTTTCTTGCAAGCAACAGCTATTTTTTTAAAAAAAACTATTTAACATTCTTCTGTTTATACAGTTTTATCTCTTACATTGTTGTAATTACCTTATAAAAGAGAAAAATGATGATGAAACAAATATCAAAAATAAAAGAAAGAACCAAAAAGTTGTTTGTTGATTGAGTTATATATCATTTATTGTCATGTGTATTGAAAACATTTAAAGGTACAGAAAATATAAAAATTTTCTGAAAAATTGCATTCTCTGTTTACTTCTGTCTGTCTGTTCCTTCTATCTCTGTCCCTCATGGTCCTGAACTTGATTCCACCTGAAGTGTAATGGAAAGTTTGGGGTGTTTTTGTGTGTGTGTTTAAAGTCATCCAAACCAAAAATTAAAAAAAAAAAAAAATCCTATATCTGAGATCTATAGCACAGTGATTATTGATAAAAAAAACTTTTTTTAAAATAAGAAAGTGTCCCAATATACTTTGTCACTACAGGGACACAATAAACATTTAGAAAATACCTTGAGAAATCACTTAGTCCACCACTGTCACTGCCAGGGTCCCAGGTACCTGAGCATAGGGACATTTCTCTACTTTAAAGTCCTCCTGAGTCATCTTTAAGCAGTTTCCAAAAGGAAAATGGCCACTCAAAGGGTTCTTAGAAATTGACAACTTCACTCTAACCAGAAGGGAGAATTCAAACGTGAAATATAGCAAGAATCCAGCAGTAGGATGAAAAAACCTGAACCAATGGAGTTACACTGTCACAACATTCATGCATCACAGTTCCCAGAGTGTCTCCATCCAGCACCGCAGACAGTCTGCCTCAGATTCTCCGAAGGGTCTCCGGAGGTGGGCACCCTGATGAGAAGATGCAAAGTTTGGACAAGTAAATGCATAAAGCAGGGCAGTGATGGGTTATTTATGTAGAGCCAAAAAAGAGTAAGAGGCTCAACATGCCCCGAAAGCATCCTTGTGCCCACAAATAGTAACATTGAGTCATCAGGGAAAGTATGCTCAATATCCTGTTCGTTGATTCATCAAACATAGGTTAAGTTACCTAATATGTGTCAGGCATAGTGCCAAGTGCTAGACAGATAAAGTGATTTAAGACTTGGTTGCTTGCTTCTAGACAATTAAGGCTGAGTGATGCTGCAAGAGGGAGGAATGACAGGTACACCAGCAATGACAACACATGGCGGTAAGAACTTTAATAAGGAAACTCACGGGGTGCTATCGGACATTATTAGTGAGGGCTTGCAGAAGAAATAATACCTAGTTGAACCATTTTAACTAGCCAATATTTGATACTCTTGACCCAAAAAGATGGCAATTTCTTAAGGTTGAGCCCAATACTTGAGGTATGGAGGACCAGGATTAGGTAGCCAGTTGGAAAAGGGGCAGCAAGGAGTGTTGGGAAATATCTGGGGGCATGTTTAGTTGTCACAATGTCTGAAGGTGGCATACGGCAGGCATTCAGTGGGCAGGAGGCAGGGATGTCAAACCTACGGGAGTGCATAGGATAGGTCTGCACAATGAATTGTCCCACTCAGACTGCCCGTCACGCCACCACTGAGCAACACCGATGAAGTGGAAAGTATGCAAGGGGTGGGGTGGGGGTGGAGTAGCTGCAGATTAAGTAAAACTGTTACCTCAACTACGTGTAGTGGTTTGAGCTTGACCATGGGAGCACTGGGGAACCACTGCAAGGGTCAAAGCAGGTGTGGTCTCTGCATGGCAGAGGAAGGGGAGGTGAGGCAGATGGAACACAGAGATACCAGAGACAGCTGCAACAAGTAAGGTGAGAAATGGTGACACCTCAGTTAGAGTCATGGGGAAAGGAAAGGTGTGGAAGAGCTGGGGGTGTGCAGCCTGGGTCATCCTAGACACCTCCCCTGGCTACCTCCACCAGTCAGTCACTCTTTCTTGGAACAGCACAGCCAAAGACAGGCATTGTCACAGGACAGCAGATTTGGCTGACTGCTGAAAGGCCCCACCAGGTAAGCCTTGTACAGTCAGAAAAGGAGCAAATTTTGTTAGCACTTTGAAGGTGTCTGAATCTTTTAAGGCCAGGACTACTAATAACTATTAAGTGGGTTTCTGGAGACTGAACTCTCCAGGCCAGAATGCCAATTTATTAATCTGCAATGAAAGCATCCAAGTGTCAAACGTGTGGGCATAAGCACATGGGTAGCTTAGGTGAGTAAGTCACCTGAGGAATTCAGCTGGCATCACAAAGCTGGTTTGTTTAGCCTGGGATCAGAGTGCTGGGCCTCAGCTAGTAATTTGAATAGTTAATGCACTAGTTTCACTGGACTAACCATGTTCCTGGATTAGGGATGTCACTCCCAATCCACAGACATTTATTTTTTCACTTTAGAAAGTGTATGTATTTCATTTTTAATTGAGATATGATTTACATGCAGTAAAATACACAAATGTTAAGTGTACAGTTTGGTGAATTTTTGTATATGTACATACCTGTGTAACAACCTTGCCTCCTTCAAGATATTAAATGTTTTTAGCACCCCTGAGGAAGGCTCCCTCCTCCCCTTTCCATCTGTACAACCCAAGGGTAACCGGTGTTCTGACCTGTTTCACAATAGATTAGTTTGCCTTCATCATTTCTCATATATGGAACTGTACAGAATCCATGCTTCAGTATCTGACTCCTTTGACTAGAATCTTCCGTCTTTTAACTTATTTTTAACTGCATGAGTAATTCATGAACTCATTCTCCTTCTTAGATTCAAGCAAGCGTGAAACAGTGAAGGTCTCCTTTAAACTTCCTTCAGGCCCCCTGACTCTCTGGGGCACAGGACACCTTTGTGCTCTCTTAGGGCGGGTAGCCCTTTGTATAGTCTTCCTGAGAACACAGCCATCCACCACTCATTCATTATCAGAGTCTAGCCCTGTCTCCTGGAATTACTCTCTGATCATGTGAATGTTTCTGATGTTTTTGGTCACACACTTTTTCCAAAAGTCTCTTGTGTAAGACTGCCATAGCCTCTACATGTGGCTCTCACTCTGTATTCTCAGTGTGGCCTCCGAATCCTTCGGGGCCTCCCCTGTGCCCTTCATTGGTGTCAGTTGTCCTTAGGAGGTCAAATAAGATAAGGATGGAATAACCTCTTGGCTCTGGCAGTCTGTAGGTCATGGGCGATTTTAGGAGTATTCAGCGAGACAATAGCAGAGAAAATCCCAATGACAGCGAGTTGGAGAGTGAATGGTGGCAAGTAGCTTGGCGATGAAAGTAAGTGGAAATAAAAGTGGAGGGGAAGTCTGGTTTTTTTTTCTTTTTTTAGATGGAAAATTATTATAAAAGCAGAGAGAGAGAGAGAGAGAGAGAGAGCAAGAGAGATTAGAGACTGAAGATACTACAGAGAGTTGGAGATTCTGAAAGGTTGATAAATGGTGGCTCAACTTTTCTTGAGAGGTGGGAGAAGTTGTTTCCAGAACACAAGTCAACTGAGGTATCTCTTCCTTTGGAACAAGATACACTGAGGAGAAAATGGGAGAAGATGGGGAACATTCTACAATTTGGGATGGAGGAAGTTGATGGAGACTCTGGTGGTCTTGCTTTTCTTGGTGAAAGACTTGACATCTTTGAGAGTGATGTGCAAATGGACAGGGCTGGGCTTTGAGATGCAAGGAGAAGCTTTGGGATAGTCAGTGAAGGACACAGAGACACTGAGGTTGGGGATGAATAAGCTCCTGTGGCTCCCACTGGCGTGAGCCTGCTGCAGTGGGTGTAAGAATAGAGCAGCGCTGAGTGAGGCTCATTCGGGCTTAAGCTCTGCATCTAGCTGCAGTGCGAGGACAAGAAGGCAAGAGAGTCAGCGATGGGGGTCCAGAGAGGGACTGCAGTGCTGAACCATGGGGTCTACACCAGACACAGGAGATGAAGCCCAGAGGTGTCTGAGACACTGGAAGAAAATAGAAAGGCCCTTGGATAAAAGGCCTGGATGTGGTCAAAGAGCAGGGCAGTGGGTGGCTGGAAGGGCTGGAGCAGCTGTAGGAGCCAAGGTCCAGGGGTGTGGCTGTGGGTGTGCGGCTCTAACTAGGGGGTTGGAAGGCTCCCAGGGTGGATGAATAACCCCTATTGACCCCCTCCACCCCACTTCTTACTGGGGAAAATACAAATGCGCAGAGAATCATATAAGAAACCCCCATCTACTCACCACCAAGCTGCAACCAAGTAATGGTCAATTTTGTTTCCTCCATACCACCCAGCTCACTCCTTCCCACCTATATCCCCTGGATTGCTTTGACGCTATTCCCAGACATCAAATTGTTTTGTCTATTAATATTTCATGTATATATAAGAACTTTTAAAAGCACACAACTTCATTATCATGGATTTAAAATTCAACACTAATTTCCTAATATCATCCAATATCCAGTCAATGCTCACATTTGCCTCTTCGTTAAAAAAAAATAGTAGTTTTTTTATTTGATTTGATTTGATTTGATTGAAGGTCCAAATAAGGTCCACATACTGTATTTGTTTTATTTTTAATCTGTAAGTTCGTCACCATCCCCCACCCTTTTCTTTGCAATTTGTTTTGGAGAAACCAGGAAATTTGCTCTGTAGTTTTCCACCTTCTGGGTTTTGTCAGTTGCATTCCTGTGAGTGTCATTCAGCATGTTCTTTGAGCCCTACCTGGAAGTAGAGGCTGGGTCGGATTGAATTGTGCCGAGGGGGCCGGAGGGACGGGCTACTGCGTAATTGGCGTAATTGGCGTTGTGCCACACGGGTACAAAGTCCCCTGAATTGACGCCATCAACAGGAGTGAAAGGACACGCTGAGCCTGTGCCAAAGTCCTCCAGGACTGTGAAGAACTGATCAAGACCTTCAATCAGACAGCCGGAGGGAGGGAAGTACGTGGTCTGATGGCATCCGCGTGCTTCACAGGAGGCGACCCGGAAGGCGAGCAGGAAGAACGAAGCGCCAGCAGGGAAACGCGAGCAGAGCAGGCTGGTCTCCACCCACTCCCGGCCCCGCGGTGGGAGGGAGGGACGGGGAGAAGAGCCCGTTCGTCTTGAGAAGACCCCAGGGAAGTAGTGTTCCGGCCAGCCGTAAACTCAGGATTCAACGGAAAGAAGGAGATGGAGGAGGGACAGGGAGTTGCTTTACAATGGAAAAAAGCTGCCAGCGCAGGTGGGGGGCGGGGGGGAGGGGACATGGTGGAGCTGAGTGGGAGGCACAAAACAGAGCTGGGAGGGAAGGATGAGAGGCAGATGAGCGCTGGGATGTCATTCATAACGCCTAGACCGTTTACACATTTATGTGCTAACGCCATTGCTAAGGTTGCTAATGAATGTATCTCATTCAAACACGAGGTAGGCACTCCACTTTTGTGCCCTTTTTTTTTTTTTTTGGATAAATAAAGTGAGAGTCAGGGGAGTTAGGAAACTTACTCAGGGCTACACAGTCTTTAGTGACACCGTGGAACTAGTTGGTCTCAAGGATCCGACCAGGCCTCTGGCTTAGGGGTGTTTCTGTGTCAACGAAGACAGCAGCTCCTGTGGTGGCAGCTGCACCTGGACACTGGCTCTTGCAGTCCTCACGGCCCTCGGTATGCTCGGCTGTTTTAGAAGGTATCATCAAAGTCTTAGAACATTTTAGACTCTTTTTTTTGTATCGAAAAGGCTTCCATTTAAAAAGTTTGTTTAAGGAGTTACCTTCTGTTGCGATGCAGACACCTTCTTTCCCAGCATGTCGGACACATACCGCAGTGTTGCACTTTTCTTCCTTGTTACATCTGTTGGTGGCTTATTGAATACAAGTTGTATTTGCTACTCATTTGCTCATTCATTCATTCAACCAAGAGATAGTTATTGAGCAGCTGCTGTGTGTCAGGCACTGTTCCAGTCACCCGGGGTAAGTAGGATAAACCTGCTGCTTTCATGTGGTTTATTGCCTGGGGCGGGGGGCGGACAGCACAGGTAACCAAACGGACCTATGACACGAAAGGAAAATAGAGTTGGGTAAAGGGACAGGGAGTGGGGATAGGATGGGAATGGAGAACTTCTCCATATCTGTGTAGAGCCTGTCACAGGGCTCTTACTCTCTTTTGCTCAGAAACAAAATCCATGTTTTCCCCTGGGCTGAGAAAGGAACCTGGATGCGGCAAGAAAGACCTATCGGATTAAACCTTCCTGAGAGTGTGGTCTTCGTTTTCTGAGATCACATAGGTCTGTGGAGGATGGTTGGACTAGACCTTGGTTTTCTCTGACTGAAACGGCAGATCACAACTTAGAATCCCCGAGATTATAAACTATTCTTCACTGGGTTGACTTTTTGTCAAGTGTCCAACCTCCAACTGGGGCTCACTCAAGTTAGGAAAACTCAAATGCGTCTCCAAACTGTGATTTGATGATTTCATTAGCACACAGCAGCATTGACATCCATCGGGTTTGGTGGTTTGGCAAATTTACGTTCTTTCTATGGCTCTGACTCAACTAAGACAGATAAGCAATGTTCATGAATAAATCTGGTCCAATGATGTGGTTACAGAAAGCGCAGCCCATTTTCCAGAATGGCGCAATGTAGTCTCCAATCCTTTCATGATCAGCATCAAGGCATGATCAAGGCATTTCTAGCAGGAAATGGCCACAAGGTTTGAAAGGCTAGTGTGAAAACGTTTTGTTTTATTTTTTTTTTTCATTTTTCTTGTTCCTGCTCCCCTCCCCCTCCACCTGAATAACAATAATCTTAACAGAGATATATTAAGCTTAAATTTACCTAAATTCCAGGTGATGAGGAAAGTGTTGAATTTAGATCCATTCAGACTCAGGCCATAATGAGTTTAGAGCTTCAGAGGCCCAAATCCAGGGAAGAAAAGAAGCGCTCCTTCCTGAGTGTTGAAATTTAGAGGCAGGCTTAGGTAGGCATTGGACCTAAAGACTTAAGAGACCGAGAAGAGCAAATGGAGGCTGATCCTGGGTCCTTTGGGATTTCTCACATGAATTCATAAATTCACTTCTAACATCGCCCACCAAAACTCCATGTTTACACAAGATCAGTTCCTTCACATGAATTCTTCTGCTACAGAAGCTTTCTTACATCAGTCTTAGCCCTGGTTTGGGGATGGACCTAAGTTCATCCAGTGGAATAGTTCTGGCAAAAGTTCTTAATTAATGAATGTCTCATATCACTTGATTTATTTGGTAGCAATTAATTTACATCTCAAGGCAGAAGCTTGACACACGTGAATCTCCCCGAAAAGCGTAAAGGCTGTCGTTGGCTCCCCCCACGCCACTCCCCCATCCCCCTAACGGGAGAGGCAGCATGCTCTTTTTTCTGTTCTGCCTAACCCTGTGCCTGCCCTTGGCATTTTGTCAAACTCAGGTGGAGCAGAGTGTGGAAGTAGAAAGGTCGCGTGGTGTCTGTCTCCTTTAGTAAAATCAAAGCTAAGGCAACGGCAGTGACCCAGTTCCTGTGGCTCCCTGGATTGGGTATGTTGGGTTTTCACTTGTTGAGAGGATTCCATTTCCTCGGTTTCTACCTTCAGGGCTCCCAGGGCAGGGCTTGCCCTCACTTCCTGCTGCCACCACTCTGCTCCGTTCCCTTGTCCGGGCTTGACTGGCTGCCCCTCCTTCCTGCCCCACCGTAAAAACCAGCCCGACTCTCCGCAGGGTGACATCTGCCTGCAAATGAGGCCGTCTGGGTGGAAATGTCTGTTACCATGAAGAAGGGTTTTCCATTTTACAACAAAGGTGGGTAAAAGTCTTCTCCCTCCAAAAACAATAAAGAAACTCAGTCACAAAAAATCCTACAATTTTAACCTACAATTGAAAAAGAGGAAGAAACTTTTTTTAAAAAACAAAGACTCACAAAAGCACTATCTGGAATAGAAATGCTGTAGAAGTTAAGGGAAAGGCCATGAGTTCTGCCTGGGGCTTGCAGAAGGCTTCCAACAAACACTGGAGCTTGAGAATTTATCCTAAGAAAATAATTGCATAAGAGAGTAAATATGTATGGCTTAAGATGCTCATGACAGTGTTGCTTGTTTGTAACAGTTTTTTAAAAAGAACAATCAAACTATCCAACCAGGAGGAATAATTTTAATACACATGACTGTATAACCATGCATACTCAGCATATGCATGCATTTTTTTTTTAGCTGGTGTCACCTATGGTTGTTAAAATTATTGGAATACTTCTCTACTGATCAGTAAAGTTATACAGCCTTGAACCTACAATATCCATCCCCATGCCTTCCCTGAACACCCAGATTTTTCTACAATCCTGATACTAAAGGGGGCATTAACCCAAGCGACAGGATTCTGTGCATAGCCACAGGAAATATCTCTGTTATCCGTGGTTTTACACTGCTCAGGCTATATACTACTGCCCCCTTCCTGTCCTCTAAATTGCAGCTCTCTAAAAATTATCATTGCCACAGAGAGGACTTTCCTGGCCACCTAATCTCAGGTGGTCCTCCCAGTTATTTATTTCATAACACCTTGTTAGTAGTTAGACACCTTAGTAAGCAATTTATTTGTTCCTTTGTTTTCACTTTTGAAAAATGGGGGTCATTCTAGTACTTGTCCTGTAAGGTTGTTATGAAGATTAAATAAGTTCATATTTGGAACCATTTTTGTTGCCTAGGAGGCACACAGATGTTATCATTCTGGATACTTCCACTAACTGTAATTATTTTATTCACTTATATATTGGTTAGCTGGCCTCTGACCATCTCCCAGTACCATAATATAAGTTCACTAAGACACATGTCTGTTCCTCTTTGCCCACCACTTATCTCCAGCACCTAAAACAGTGTCTGCACACAGAGGACATTCCATACATAAAAGGTAAAAGAAATTATTCTGTAAAATACTAATCAGATGTGTTCAGAATATACATACATACATACAGAGAAAATCTACAAGCAACATAACCAGTATTTATAGTATGATTTTAAGTATTTTAGAAAAATATATATGTATAGGCACAGAAAAAAATTAAAAGGGAAACATCAATCAAAGAATTTTTCTTAATTCTAGGATTTTGGATAATGGGCAAATTTTGTTTTCTTCTTAACATGTTTTTCTTTTTATGCAATTCTGTTCTGTGTACATATATTAATTTCATAATCAGAAAAAAGTCTTCAAGAAGAGAATACTATCTAAAATGTTGATGTAATATTTAGATTTAGTAAAATTCTAGGATGCCTAGAGAAATATTTTTGAATCTAAGAGGACAGAAATGTTCAATTTCAGAGAAAACTCAAGCACCAGGGACAGTTTTAACAAGGTACCACATACCATCCCTCTTTATTTGTCTCCTCCAATTAAAAAAAAAAAAATGGGCTAATCCTGGTGGCATTAAAAGAAATTAGATGATTACCTTTTCTATTAGCACCTTGGGAGAAAAATTCTTCTTGTGGTTAACAAGCCACCTGGTTTCATCTCTTAATTAGATTTTATCCGGGGCCATGATCCTGAAATAGTGTTTTTCCATATTGCTTGTTAAAAATAGAAATTTTTTTGCAGATTTTGACTTAGTAGATGCCGGGTCCAAGAATCTGTACTTCTATAAGTGCCCAGGTGATTCTCATGCTTAGGTGAGTTTAGTTTCCGGTCAAAGTTCATGAGAGAAGGAACAGGTTTGCTTATCTGTACAAAGGTCAAGATCAGCCAAAAGAGGTTTTATCTGGATCAGGCTCCTAAGCAGGAAAGGTGATTAAGAGGGAAATTTTTGTTTTCTTCCTCCAAGGCTGGCCTTCCTCATCTGAAGGGCATGGGTGGTGCCATGTTGCTGGATATGTCCACCCTGGGGACCAGGAGAAGAGGTGAGGTAGCAGGTGGGACAAGCATCCAGGATCCCATGCTCAGCAAGAAGTGATACCGGGAATCAAGCCCAGGTCAGCTTGGCTCCAAAACCCACGCCTTGAGAGCTTCGGAACAGAGTGAGATCATCAGATGCTTGGTAAAATTCCAGGCACATGCAATGCACACAGAATGCAAGCTCTGTAAGAACCAGGAGCCTGTTCAGCACTCTCTCCCAGGCTGGACAGAGTGCCTGTCCCAGGCTATGTACCCAGTAAATATCTGCTAAGTTCATGAATGATCTTGAGTCCATCTGCTCAACTACAACACATGTGTGATTTTCTTTATGTATTTTGAACAACTAAATTAAGTTTTTTGTTTTCTTCTGTGAGCTCACTTAGTCCTTATTGGCAACCACTATTCTAGGAAGCAGGATTCAGTTTCAACCCTAAACTTTGAGATCCTGATGCCCTACTTAGCAGATGCAGAATCTATATGAAGTCATTAACCATGCACTTGCTTCTGAACAGACCTAGATGGGTTTTTAAATATGTCTCATGTTTATTTACTTACTAATGTAAATTCTCTACCCTGAAAGTCAGGTCAGACTATTCCTGTGATATTGAACTAACATTTAGCCATACGGTCTTACAATTTTCAAGGAACTCAATATAGTTGATAACCAGAGGGGGGATGAGAAATGAAAAGGAATTTGGGCACAGCCATGGTCCACTTCTGTAAGTAACAGATCGCAATGCCCCACGGTGTTACTGTCAGAGTCAGAATCTGGGGGAGTGGATGGGCTTCCATTCTCATTTATTTCTCAGGCTTTCAAAGGTGATCTTGGAGGAAACTTTTCCCCTCCACCTTCATTTTCTGATTTAAGTACTTTGTGCCCATTTCCATAATCACTTATCTCTTTCAGAATTACATATTTTTATTGCTTTTTTGTTATTTTGTTTTGCTTTGTTTTCTTGTCCATCTTTGGTCAGCTTTCCAATTGTCTATATTAGAGTGGGATCCACAGACAGGCTTAGGTTAATGAACATCTCAAGGTCAGATTTCAGCGAAATTAAAGAATAATTAAGTAGAAAAGTGAACATATGTCAGCATTTATTTGAAAAGAGCCTTGAATGCCCCATTGGGTACATTGCTTGCTGCTCAAGCAGCAACTGTGTAAAAGACCAAGGTAAGGGCTCTGATTCACCTTATTTTCAGATCATGCTTTCCACTATAAATCTTTGTTGTAAAACAATTATCTTTAAGGTTGCTTCTAATGTTGCAACACCACATTTCCATGAGATATTACTTTGAGATCCTGTTTTCGCATATTAACAATAGCTGGAATGTGCTCTGAGCTAATAAAAATATCTTTAAAGAACTTACTTGTGTATCACATACTACAGTAAGTTTGATACGTGTTTTGTAAAGTAAAATGTGGATTTTTAAGTCACAATTTAACTTGGCATTTCCTTCATTGTATAGTTTGAAAGAAATGATTGCATTCTTTCTGCGAAGGTGGCTTTCCTTAGTAGAGTTCCTGCCAGGTTGATAGATTACTGCAGACAATAATTTGTAATCTGTAGGAGAGGAAGTTGGGAAATAACAAAACAGCAGCCTTGAGATTCTTGCATCAGGTAGCAGGTTGGGTTTCATGACGTCTGCGGGTCTTTACACCTTAAAATCTTACATACCAGTCCCTGGATTTCTGTGCTAGGCAGCTTGCATCATAACAACCTGGGGATTTTAAAAAATGTACCCTAGGCTCCACCTCAAGACTCTTCCTTATAGGTCTGGGGTGGAGTCAGGCAATCTATTTCTTTCTCAAGTTCCAAGGCGGTTTGATGTTCTAGGTTTTGGAATCCCTGCCCAAGTGTAAGTTCCTATTATTTCAAAGTATCATCTTTTAAAGATATTTGTTTGTTAGATTCACAAAACTTTATAAGCATTCAGTGCAGAAAATGAAAACCACTCTAGGTATTTTTAATCAAGAAGGGATTTAATATAGGAAATCAGGCCTTAGAAAATGCTTGGAAGTGCTGAAGGAATTGTTTCAAAGTAGGGCCCTTAGGAATAATTCTAGGTCCATAAAGAACTGACCCACTATGGGAGCTATGCTGCAATCAAGAATACTGATTGGAGTCACCAACTGCGGTGGTGGCACTGTGATTACCATGTCAACCACCCCTAGATGACCAAGGACTGGACGCCCATAACTGTGATCCAGGGGTCAGAAAGCCTCATCAAGGGGCCCAGACGCCTTGTTACCCTTGAAGTTAAAGATGGATGTGGATTGATAGCGGAAAAACCTCATACTGCATGGATGCCAGGTAGAAAGAACCAGAGAAAAGAGATGTAGTGATGACCATGCCTCATTTCTACATTCCAAATCTTGAACTAGTTCATCTAATAGACAGATCCTGATTCAGATCCCAAACTCTAGCTGAAAGGCAATTTGCAAAATGTTGCTTTTAGCTGTGCAACCTCTCCAGTTAGAAGAAAGGTAGAGTGGAGGCTGAGTGAGCCTGTCTGCACTATCTATCGCACCGAGAGAACAAAGGAACCTTTGGTACGAAGGGCATTTTTATGAAGTCGGGCAGAGTCAGTAGTCCAACTGTTGTGGGGAATGTGAACAGGAGTGTATCAGGAGTCTTCCAAAGGAAGTTAGGATTTGATCCTAAACCACTGAAGAATGACTAACACGATCTGATCTTTTTTTTTTTTTTTTTTTTTTGAGAAGCTATTTCAGCTGTAAGGCATAGCATGGGTTAGAGAAGACAAGTACTGGAAGCCAGATACACTTGTGTTACTCACGGTGAATGGAACCAAGGTCCTGTTTACCTTATTTAAATAATTTTGTTTTAAATGCATTTTGGTTTGATACTGTCTTATTTTTAAATCGCACTCTCTATTATGCATTTACAAAAGACAATTTTATCCATTACTATCCATTCTTTTTTGGTAAAATGTTTTACTGTCAAAATTTTTGAGCAGACAGAAAAGTAGAAAGGCTGGTACATGGGCACAGTTTACCCACCCACCCTCCAGCTCCAATACTTACAAACTTTTTGCCACATGGATCTCTCACTCTTACTCTCTCTATGGATTATTTAGCTGAACTGTTGAAAGTTAGCTGCAGACATGATGTTACCTCACCTCTAAAAATTTAGCCTGAGTCTCCTAAAGACAAGAAATTGTCTTCCATAATCAAGATGTCAAATAAAACTAACAATCTTTCTATAATATATCTAATGCCTAATCCATATTACAATTCCCAAAATTGTGCTCCACGTGTCTTTCTAGCTGTTCTTTTCCCTTCCAAATTAGGTTCCAACAAAGGTTTACACATTGTACTTGTTAGTTACATCTCTTTTAATCTAGAAATTGCACCAGACTTCCTTAATTGTTTATTTTCTAATGACATTGCCTTTTTGGAGAGTTATTTGTTTTGTCAAATCTCACATTCTGCATTTGATGATTTAATTTAATTTTTTAATTTTATTTTTTCTCTGTTCTCCATATTTCCCTCAAACCATAAGTTAAGTCCAAAAACTGAGTAGATTCAAATCAGATTTTCTGACATAATTTTATAGGCGAGGTCTGCATTGTATGCTATGCTTTGCCTCACAAGGCACACAATGCCAGTTTGGCCCATAATTAGTGATGCTAATTTGATCACTTGGGTAAGATGTTGACAGCCGGATCTCTACATTATAAGGGAGGTTCTTCCCACTGCAAATAGTAACTAATCCTCAGAGTGACACTTGGACATCATGCAAATATCCTGTTCCCCATCATGATTCTACCTAGTATAATAGTTTTTCATCCATGAGTGATACTTGCCTGAGTCAGCTATTTCTTTGGTGGTTAAAAATCTCCTATTGTTCCCTCTACATTTATTAGCTGAAATTCTTCTGTAAAGAAGAGCTTTCCCTCGGCCCCTGAGGATTATCCATAGCTAGAAAAATGTAACCATTTTGCAGAGTAAGGATTTGGTGTGATAAGTAACTGCCAAGGACAGCAAATGTATGTTTTCCTTCCTCTTTCGATATAGTATGAATTTTAATTTATTCAAAGTGTCATAATCATTTACTCTTTGTAGAGCCTGTATTATCCTAAATTTGGCTCCTGTGCCCTTTTGACATGTGCCCACTAGTCTTTGAGCGTTCCTTGTTTTCTTTTCTTTTTCTTTTTTTGAGACAGAGTCTTGCTCTGTTGTCCAGGCTAGAGTGAGTGCTGTGGCGTCAGCCTAGCTCACAGCAACCTCAAACTCCTGGGCTCAAGCGATCCTACTGCCTCAGCCTCCCGAGTAGCTGGGACTACAGGCATGCGCCACCATGCCCGGCTAATTATTTTTTCTATATTTATTTATAGTTGGCCAGATCATTTCTTTCTATTTTTTTTTTATTTCATCTTATTGTTATGGGGGATACAGAATTGCAGGTTACATACGTTGCCCATGTACCGCCTTTCCCCCCAAGTCAGAGCTCCAGGTGTGTCCGTTCCCCAGGTAGTGCGCGTTGCACCCATCATGTAGGTATATGTCCCTCCCCCCCACCCCCCCCCTTCCCGAGTCAGCACCTTCAAGCATTACCATTCCCCAAACGGTGTGCAATGCACTCATTGTGTAGGCATACCCCCATCCCCTCCCTCACCCCCCACCTCAGTCTGATATCCGATTGGTGTTGTTCCTAGATGTGTATTTAGGTGATGTTCAGGGAAACCAATTTTCTGGTGAGTACATGTGATGCTTGTTTTTCCATTCTTGGGATACTTCACTTAATATAATGGGTTCCAACTCTCTCCAGGAGAACCATAGAGATGTCGTATCTTCATTATTCCTTATAGGTGAGTAATATGCCATGGTATACATATACCACAGCTTACTAATCTATTTTTAGTAGAGACGGGCTCTCGCTCTTGCTCAGGCTGGTCTTGAACTCCTGACCTCGAGCGATCCACTCACCTTGCCTCCCAGAGTGCTAGGATTACAGATGTGAGCCACCGCGCCCGGCCGCATTCCTTCTTTTCTGCAACAAGATGTCCCAGGTTGACCTTGTACTTTGCGTCAGACCTATCAGCTATTTTCCCAGGAAGCCATATTCTGTTGGTGTAGGGAGCAATGGTATGTGGAAAGCAACATCTGAGTTCTAAGCTACTCATTGCAACTAGGTGTCACTGCTTCTAATACCTTCCAGAGGGGAAGAACTAGGAAATATATTTCTAAAATGTATGGATTCACATTGAGATTTCCAATAAAATTTAATATCACAGAATTTATACTTAACTTTTTGGATTTTAGTTTTGATCTCTTTCTTGTTATGCTGATTATCTTTGTTCATAATGGCAACAACAAAAATACTTGCTTGCTTACTTACTTGTTTTATCTATGCACCCCCCAGTATTGTATATATAAAATAGTTTTAAAATAACGGTAGTAATATTACTACTAACAATAAAACCATTAAATATAGTTTATCATTTTTTTAAGTTTATTTGTCCTTAGCCTATCTCCCACCAAGTTTTTATAAAAAGTTATTAACTTTTTGCAAAGTTTTCTGTTAAAAAAATCACTTGAAATAAGTTTTTTTCTCTGTTATAATATCAATTTGACAAATAATTAGGTTCATTTCTTTCCTTTTCATCTTTGATTTGTTTCTCTAACATTTTATTATAAAAGTTTTCAAAATATAGAAACATTGAAACAATTGTACAGTAAACACATATACTCACTAAATACTGTGACTAATATATATAATTCTGTTGTCTTCATCTCCTAAATCCATCCGTCTATCATTCCAACATATTTTGGATAAATTTTAAAATTAATTGCAGACAGAGTACACCATACCTCTAGCCATTTCAACCTACATATCATTAACTATGGTTCAATATTTGTTTATAGCACTTAAATTCTTTTTAAAGGTTATTTACATAAATGTAATGCACAAATCTTAAATGTATCATTCCATATATTTTGAAAAATGCATATACTTGTGTAATCCAAACTTCCCAACATATATAAAATTATTCTTGCCCTAGAAGGTTATTTCATACCTCTTTTTCAAGAATACTTACCACCGATCCCAGAGGCAACCATTGTATTATTTTTTCACCATAGATTAGTTTTATCTGTTCTAAAACTTCATACAAATGGGATCATACACGATGTTCTTTTTTGGTGCTGATTTCTTTCACTCAGCATAATGTTTTTGAGATTCATCCATGTTGTAGCATATATTAATTAATTAACATCTTATTTTATTATAGAGTAGTATTTCATTGTATAGATATACCACTGTTTTTTATTCATTTACCTGTTGATGAACATGTAAGCTATTTCTAGTTTTGGATTATTATGAATAATGCTACTGTGAACATTCTTGTACAAGTCTTTTTGTGGACATATATTTTCCTTTTTCTTGGGTAAGTGAGTAGAAGCAGAATTCCTGGGTCAAAGGGTAAATGTATATTTAGTTTTATGAGAAAGTGGTGGATCTTTTTCATAAATGGTTATAATATTTTAAACTCCCACCAATCATTCATAGGAGTTCCAGTTGCTCCACATAGTGTTGTTTAGTGTTGTTGTTAAGAAAAAAATTCTTTTAGCCATTTTGGGGAATGTGCTGTGGATTTTTTTGTTTGTTTAGTTTTACCATTTGAATATGTAAAACATTATGATCTTTCCCTGATTTTTTGAAAAAAAATCATTCTCATTACTTCTGGGACTTAGTGTTTATCACATAAATAGAAGCCTATGTGTGATTTTTGGATATTGTCTAATTGCATTTATTTTACATGTGAAGAAATTGAAGTTCAGGGAGCTTGTTCAAGTATATGCCAAGAAGGGTCTAGAATGTGACCCTCAGAGCCCTGGCTCTGTGCTGTTTTTACTCTACAAAGTCCTTGCCATTTATGTGTTTTTTCCCCTTACTGATAACATTCTCTTCTTACAAAAAGTTCTTTATTTCTGACTTTAAAAAATTCAGATGGCTGATGAGGAGGGCAAATGTGGTCATTTTGAATAAAGTTTTAATCTTTTTTATGTTTTATTGACTCATAACTGTAATTCACTAATAAGGATTCATCCATCCTTATTAGAATTTGATGAAGTTTGTAGGGAATGATATTAACAACAAGATGGGATGAAGCCTAGAGTTTCTTTCTTTCTACATATCTCAAACATTGCTTTTTGTGAGTGTCAGAACAATTTACACAAATTTCCTAATGACAAATATTCTCTTTTCTAATCAACTTGCTAGAAAACTCTTTTTAAAGGGAAATCGTTTCTCTGATAGGCATGTATTTGCCTAAGATTCTATTTGAAGAACCCTTTCAAATGTACGTTGTCTAAAGAAGAAAATATTAAAGGTGAAAAATATCTAATGTGGATTTTTAACCAACTTATCACAGAGGCCCTAGCCAAATGGCATTTAAATGGCATGAGTTATTGTAGAGCAATAACTCATACACTCAATTAACATCTGAGTTAAGGGAAACATTCGTTTGTAGGTGGGGAAATTTTTATTAGCAAAACTTCACTGCCATTTAAAAAAATCCTTGAATGTGTGTTTTTAAGTTTCAGGTTTTTTGTGCTTTATGACTTCATCTCACTCCTGTTATCACCCTAGTAAATGATCTCCAGAAAAGTATGAAGACACAGTGTTAGGTCTGTCTAAAAGTGACTCTTTTCATTTCTTTTAATAAAAAATCAATACATGAAGACTGGTAATTTGGCCGGGCGCCTGTAATCCTAGCACTCTGGGAGGCCGAGGTGGGAGGATCCTTTGAGCTCAGGAGTTCAAGACCAGCTAGAGCAAGAGCGAGACCTGGTCTCTACTAAAAATAGAAAAAATTAGCCAGGCATGGTGGTGCATGCCTGTAGTCCCAGCTACTCTGGAAGCTGAGGCAGGAAGATCGCTTGAGCCCAGGAGTTTGAGGTTGCTGTGAGCTAGGCTGAGGCCACGGCACTGTAGCCCAGGCAACCAAAAAAAAAAAAAAAAAGATGACTGGTGATATTAGAAAATTTACTGGCAAGCATCTATTAGTTTATTAGGAGTGAGGATTTAAAGAGATGCTTCATGAGCTAGATAGGAATATAATATCCTGCTTGTATCCTCTCCCGTAGTAAGCAGAACTCCACAGAAATCCCTGGGAATCTCAAAATCTTTTGAATCCAGAACTTGTGAGGTGGAGGCGGAAAGGCTCCTTCTGAGCTCAAGAACACAGAGCCTCAGTGGGCATTCGCCATCCCTCGTCTCAGGGCCTCAGGCACCGGCGTGTGATGCACCCAGCTTCTTCACCCTGCTCTGTGCAAAGGCTGATACTGACTTCTCCCTGTGAACTAAAATAAAATCTTAAGGCTCACCCCCCCCAGGCTGACTGAATGGACCCCCTCGTGGCCAAAGGAATATCCTAAAACTAAATTGCCTGCCAGGAAAAGGAAGTTCAGACATGCCTCATCATGCCCCTCTCCCTTGTGGACATCCTTTGTAACTCCTTAGCAGGCCTAAGGGTATTCAAGACAAACCTACAGGTCCTCAATTCATACAACAAACATATGTCTAGTGGCTTGTCTCTGATTAAGAGCTTCTTATCTTAAAACATTCCAAGCCTCTAGACAAAGCTTCATGTCTTTAACCAATTACAAGTCAAAGAATTTTTAAACCTACCTATAAGTGCCCCCTTCCAGATGGCCCACCTTTTTGGGCCAAACCAATGTATGCCTCCCACGTATTGATTTATGACTTTACATGTAACTCCTGTCTCCCTGAAATGTACAAAACCAAACTGTAACCCAGCCACAGCGAGTCCACTTGCTCAAGGCTTCTTGGGTGTGGCTCCGGGTCATGGTCCTCAAATTTGGCTCAGAGTAAATCTCTTTAAAATTATTTTACAGGTTTGGCTTTTTTTCTGTTGATATCCCTATGTGCTGGCTGTACTAAGCGGAGCAAATATTTTACAGGTTAATGTAAAAGAAATTTTCAGAGTAGGTGTTGTCCATAGACACCTGACCACAAGTCCTCCTAAGATGGATTTTTGGAAAATTTCAGACATAGAATAAGTCTATAATGATTTCTAAACTTAAGGGAGTTTTATAAACTAACAAATGGATGACAGCACCTTCTACACGCCAGTCAGTTTGATAGCTCTGGGCGTACAAAGATGAAAATGCAATTCCTGCCCATCAGATGAGCAAGCCTTGGTAAGGCTATGGAGCAAAAGGAATTCCCATGCCCTGCTGGTGGAAAAGTAAATTGGCACAACTCCTTTGAAAAACAGCTGGCATTTTTACTAAAGCTGAACATGTCTCCTCTGTGATTCAGCAATTCTGTCTCCTACATGCCCTCGAGACAAACGTGTATAAGTGTGCCAGGATTCTTGTGCAGGAATGTTTTAAGCAGCATTGTTTATAGTAGCTCCAAACTGGTCCATCAAGTTTAGAATGAATAAGTAGATTGTGGAGTATCGCACGCAATAGAAATCTCGAAAGTAGGGAAAATGGATGCACTGTAGCTGAATTCAGCAACATTGTGGCATTGAGTGAAAGGAAGACACGAGAGAATACCTGCAGGATGAGCCTATTTCCATAAAATTCAGAACCAGGCAAAATTAAACTCTATTGTTTAAGCATGCATACAAAGGTAGTAAAACTATAAAGAAAAGCGAAGAAGTGACTACCATAAAGGCAAAGACAGTAGTTATCTTAAGGAGCATGTGAGCAGGGAGTGACTGAAATGGGAAACACGAGGTCTCAGTGAGTGCTGATTTGTGTGGCGGTGCATGAATTTAAAAAAATAGCTATTCAGTATACTGTGTATTTGTTTTATGCATTCTTTCATATGTTGTTGTATCTGAAAAAAATTTTAAAATTCAAATTCCGCTTTGAATTTAAATTCAAAAATTAAAGTTGAATCCATGGATTGATAGAAGCATAGATGGTTTTTGACCAACCAGGCTAAAAACATAAGGTGGAAGGTGACAACCTGGATAAGTAATGGAGGAAGAGTAGGATATAAGCAGAGAAAAGGGAAAAGCATTCCAGGCAGAGGCAAGACTCACTCCTGGAGAGTAAGCAAACGGTTCTGATGGTCAGCACGCCAGTTCTGTGCATGAGGGTTTAAGAAATGGGGCTGGCCAGGGCAGGTCAGAGGCCAGAATATGCCCTGCTTGTGTTTAGGGGATTTACTGGAGACTTGTTAGAAAGAGTATTTTTGTTATGAATCAAAAAGAGGAAGACCTAAAATATCCCTTTTCTCTTAAAACAAACAAATAAATAAACAAACAAACAAAAAACCTAGGAAGACCTAAAGAGGAGGTCCTCTAAGTCTAAGGAAAACTTAGAAGGGAAAATTAAGGCATAGATGCAAAAAAGAAGAGCGAATAGGGAATGCATCAGGAGGGAGACTGGGAGGAAAGATATTACAGATATAAAAAATATATATAGGGAAGAATTACGGTGAGAAAAGAGAAGAAACAAGCAAAGAAGAATTCAGAGGATGGGTGATTAAGATCATTTTCCTCCTAGATAAAGAAAAGGAAGAGATAAAAGAATGAAGTGGAAAACAAAGTTTTAGCAGAAAAAAAGGGAAGTTGATCAGAAATGTTTAATAGAAACATGAAAGCTATTAATAAAATTTCACAGGGCAAGAATAAAAATAAGGCTTATTTTTATATCTCATTTTTAAAAGCACAAACATTTATAGGAAATTTAAAGGGCTTAAATTTCAAAGATTAACAAAATCAAGTAATGGAAAAAACCTTTAGAATAGAAACGAGAAAGACATAAGAGAAAAATTTTAATTATTTGATTTTTTTAAAGGGGCTAAGGTAAATAGTCAAGAGAAAGGACCAAAAGACATTTAAGAGTTATGATGCCAGAGAAAATATAGAAGAAGAAAAACAAGATAGAAACTGTTAGATTTTCTAAATTTCAAACCTCCTTGCAAAATAAAAATAAAATAAAAGGGGACAGAAAAGATGAAAAATACCATAAAGCCATCCATTTTGGGTGACTCCTAATCATTAAAACAGGGGAAAACCAACCATTGCAGAAAGGAATGGCAAACCCGGCAAAGTAAAAGTTGGGCGGAGATGGGAAAATTCAAGTAGGGGGTTGCAAAGTCATGAGCTCATCTTTCCTCACCCCCTCAGGGTACCACCTTGCTCAACTGGAAAGGCAAGTTTCACTCCAGCTAAAGGAGCAGCAAGGAAGTGACTTCACAGAAGTCTCCCTTTGCTCTAGGGTAATTTGTGCCTTTCCTGATTTCACTCAGTCTACCACATCTTGACCTAGTTGAAAATTAGGTCAGATCATTTTTCTTAAACGGATTGGAAAAACCACCCTCCCTTAAGCAAATTCATATTTTGCACTATTTTCTATTTTCAGTTTCTCTTCTACCTTTTTGGAGATGGTAACCCAAAATGCTCAAGCCATTTAAGGACCCTGGACTCTGAATCCATAGAGAAAGAGAAAGGAATCTGGGATTTCACAGGGAAGCAGTGGCTTGCTTTGACTCCCTCCTTGCATAGCCCCGGGTGTTAATTTAAATGACATTCAGCTCACTTCAGTGGAAATATTTCTGCCTCTCTGAGCAATTTCTGAGGGGTAGATGAATTCCATTTTAGCTCAAAGATTCCTATAAGGGACAGAAGGAAGAGAAGGTGGCAGACTTGGGGACATGAGGAAGAAGGAGGAAGGAATGAGGCTGCAGAGTTAGGTTAGGGGTAAAGACACCCCCTGCTCACCACATTAAGGAGTTTGGGAGAATGACAAAAACAAAGAGTGGTAATATGATCAGATTCTCATTTCGAAGCAGATTAGAAGAGACTAGAATGGCTGGTGGAGTTTGGTGGCAGAAACTAGAATGGGATCAAATTGGTCCTTGGTGAGCAAACACATCCTGGCCTGGACCATAAATACTCCTTACAGTATGATTAATCCTGCTCTTTCCCCTATCTGGTTGGGGAATGAGCATGATCCCCAAGGAAAGTTGCTAGATAAAATAAAATGGAAGATGCCTCATTAACTCTGAATTTCAGATAAACATAATTATGTCTCATGCAGTATTCAGAACCCACTTATACTAAAAAAAAAAGAAAAGAAAAGAAAAAAAAAGTGCTGTTTATCTGAAATTCAAAGCTAACAGGGCATCCTGTATTTTATTTGCTAATTCTGTCAATCTTATCCTCAAGACACTCTTGGAAGCCCTGAGTAGAAGAAGGTAGAGTCAAAAGATGCAAGGAGACTGGGTCTCTGAATCAGAGCTACATGGGGACTACACAGGAAGGCTGCCTAGGTTTTAGGATTTCTGACTTCCAGAACTATAAGAGAATAAAACCACTAAGGTTGTAATTTGTTACAGTGACAATAGGAAATGAATATATAACCCAACACTTCTTTTTCTTTCTTTTCCTTTTTCTTTGTCTACCTCATAGACATGCAGAGTGCTACAGCTGGAAAGGACATGGCGATAAGCAGAGGCAGTTTATTCATTTTCAGAGTGGGAAACAGAGGACATGATCACTATTTCCACATGTAGAGTAACTCAGCATTTTTTTCTTGATGCTACCTACACACCATGTTATAGTTCTCTCTCTTCCTCCACCTCATCTAATTCTCTCCCTCTTCCCAATTCTTTCTAGTCTTCCTTTTTCTATCCCCCATCCTTTTCTCCATCAATTACCCAACCATCATCATCCATCCATCCATCTATCCATCCATTCACCCATCCATCCATCCTCCCATCCATCTATCCATTCACTCATCTATCTGTCCAACATTCTCTTCTAGACTTTGTTTTTATTATTTAAAAAGAATATTTTTCAAATTCACTAGTCTACACTTCCCCAAAATACTTGATGCATTTTGTCCTTCCTTTCATTATGGTGTGCCACTAGTTATAGATACATTTGAGTAAAGAAACTTTCCTTTTAAAAATATAATACCTTCAGTTTGATTGTCAAATTTCTGTATGCATCTGGGGTACTTGTTAAGTGCCAATATTTTGGAGATATTCATTCTTTAGGTGTAGGTCCAGGTATTTGTACATTGGTTAAGCACTTTGAAAAGTGGTTTGCAGAGACAACCTGTTTCCAAGACTCTGAGATTTCACAGATCAGTTTAATAAAAGTTGTGGGAGATGCACAGCCGAAGAGATTTGACTAACATAGAGTTGCCAGTTCTTTATTTTTCAAAGTCATTAAAAACAAATGAACAAGCAAATATAACACCATCTCTTTTTTATAAAAGGGTATTTTAACACAGTAAATACAACAGGAACAATTTCAAAATAATGGAAAACTCATCTCAACAAAGCACAGGAGATATACTTATGTTGATATACAAATATGTTTTTTTTAAAGAAAATATATTAAAGCACTTAGAAATTTTACTTGAGTTTATTTTTTTCTTTATACAAGCTTGTCAATTTGCACGTCTATATTTGGTGAGTGTGAAATGAAGTGACAATATCCTACTTCTTCTTGGATTTCATTTTTATCAGTTATTGTTGCAAATCTGTTCTCCCATGCATATGCTGACAGAAATAGAAACAACTTTCTTAAAGCTATTTTACTAAGTCTAGAATATTATGGATAAAGACAAAGAAGGCATCTCATGGCTTCAGCCATTTCTCCTGCTTTTTCTCACTCTGAGTGAAGAAGAAAGCTGTTCTGGTTGGTGATTTGCCTGATTGAGAAGGAAAAAATCCAGGGTTCCTGTCCTCGCTCCCTTCCTGGGAGCTGCTCTCAGCCAGGGCTGGCCCTGGGGGCTTAGGACTGAACATCTGGGCCCAGATGAGAGAAGTCTGGCTTGGGGGAACCTCATCCCAGACACATATCACATCACTGACTTCTGTTTGGGAGCCAACCTTTTTTCATTATGTTTGAACGTGTGATGAAAATGTGTCAACCAGTGGTTCTCCAGAGCTCGACAGAATCACCTCTATAGATTTAGAAACAGTTACTCCATCCTACTTCAGACCTATAGGATCAGAGTTTCTGGGAGGGATGCCTTGACCATTTTTTTCCCCTACACCACACAAGTGACCTGATGCCCACCTTCGTTAAGAACCTTGCTAAGCATCCGTGGTTCTCATCCCTGTCTGCCTGTTTTAGTTATCTGGGGAACAGCGCCTTACTCAGGACTGCATGCATCAGAATATCTGGGGGAGGAGGTGGGAGACCTGGACATCAGTAGTTTTTAAAAGTTCCCTAGATGATGTATTTGCATAATTTAGCATATCACTTCAGGAGCTCAGTATTAAGAAATCCTACCCATGACACTTTGGAGCCAATAGTCTCCCACTCTTTTGTGTGACTGTGTAAATCATGAGGGTGTCCTTAGGAGGTAGACCCAGGGTACGCTCTGTGATACTAATACTTCCTGGGGACTTACTGAGTCCCCAGCCCTGTTGTAGAGGTTGTTACCTACTGCTGTATCTCCTAGGGACTCAAGGAGGTCAGCATCATTATTATTCTCCCTTTACAGGAGATGGAGTGGAGGTTGAATCAATTGGCTGAATTCATGCAGCCAGTTCATTATGTAATCTGGCTCAGCTTGCACCTTCTTAACCAGAATGCTGGCCAGGGAAGGCTTTGGAGGGGGGGGTTAATCCAGCAGTTAACCTAGAGGCTCACAGCATGTTGGCAAATAAAGGTAAGTCGAGGGAGAGCCTTACTAAATGCAGAAGTTGAAGGGAAAGAGCACTTGGGAATGTCCCTATTGGGAAGAAGACTTGGTGCATGAAGTTTGTTGGAGCAAAGACACACTTCCTTGTCCTATTTCAACAATTTCCCAGAGCTTTGTACCCAGAGGAGGGTATGGAAACTGTTTTACAGTGTGAAGCATGTAAACTGTAAAGTGCTCTTCAGTGATGAGCTCTTCTTTTTTTTCTTTTTTTTTTTTGAGACAGAGTCTCACTTTGTTGCCCGGGCTAGAGTGCCGTGGCGTCAGCCTAGCTCACAGCAACCTCAAATTCCTGGGCTTAAGCAATCCTTCTGCCTCAGCCTCCCGAGTAGCTGGGACTACAGGCATGCGCCACCATGCCCAGCTAATTTTTTTTTATATATATTTTTAGTTGGCCAGATAACATCTTTCTATTTTTAGTAGAGACGGGGTCTCGCTCAGGCTGGTCTCGAACTCCTGACCTCGAGAGATCCATCTGCCTCGGCCACCCAGAGGTGGCAAGCTCTTCTTAATACCCTGTGGCTGCCCAGAGAAAAGTCATTTTAGTTGAAAGTACAATATTACACTTGCAATTTCTAGAACGAGGCCCCTTTCCTTTGTGTTGTTCAGACCACACCAAGATAATGAGCCAAGCTTTGAAAAGAAGAAGAGGAAGGAAAAGCTTTCAGAGGATGAAGTCACGATGATGAGGGCACCGGAAACTGGTTTAAGGAACCAGAGGGGTTTTAAGGTGACCTTGAGGGGGTGTACAGCTGCCTTATGCTGGGCTGTCCTGGAGAAGAGGGACAAGACCTGCTGGGTACAGTCCTGAGGGTTAAACTGGTTGTAGAGCTAGGCTGGAGGATGTATCCTATTAGAAGAAAGTTATCTCCAACTGCCTTAAGAACTGTATTCTTTATTACTGGAAGGAACCAAGATAAGCCAAACAATGGCTCTGGGGAGGGTGTACCTTTCAAGATCTTTGTAACTGACATTTAATGGTTCTGTGATGAGTCCTCAACTTCACTCAATTATTGAACAAGAGTCTATTGGTCTTGTGCTAAGCACTAGCGATACAGTGGTGAATTACACAGACTTGGCAAGCAGAAAAGACAGAGAAATAAACAGTTTCCCTCCCACACTCACCCGAGACCTAGCCTCTGAGTTCAGATTATTTAGCACTGTGTTTTCTATTTATATTTTAAAGTTAATATCTTTTTCTCTCTCATTTTCTCTCTCTTTTTCTCTATTTATAATGTCTCATTTTCCTCCTCTTTAACCATCTGTCTGTTAGTTATTTTTTTCTCTTTTATCTCCTATTCTTCCACTTACCCCCTTCCTCTTACCCACTAATATATGAGTGGAACTAATACATTTATTAAATAATATCTAAGTACTATGCTTAGGTAGGTATATTCCTAAACATCTGCTCATTGTTTCTATATTCCTTGGTATGATAGAAAAGTCAAATTAATACAGTCTGAAACTATTTATGTATCACATGTACCTTTCATAAAGCCCATGACATATTTTAATAAAAGAGAAACTAGATCTGTTCTCTCCTCCAAACCAATTCTCCGAAAGGGGAATTTTCTCTCTCCACCTTAGACATGGGAAGTACTGAGTAGTTTATACGAGAAAATATATCCCACGTTGTATATTTTGTTACTGGCTAATGAATGACTCTCTTGTTCTGCTCAGGGTTATCGGGTGCCAAACATTTCAAGAGAACAATAGCCTCAGTAGAATGACCAACCCTGACAGCTAACTTTGCTTTATTGTTTAAAAAGTGGTGGTTTCCACTGTGAAGAAATGGTTTGAATTTTTATTTTTTTCACGTCTGGAGGTTAGAATCATGGGCGAATTTTGAGAGCAAACATTTCAAATAGTTCTGCTGTAACATGAAAGTGGAGAGCATGTAACAACATATTTTAGAAACTTTAACTTGGAGAGTACTAAAAAAATATCCCTGTAGGCAATTCCTGTGTATTAACAGTACTTCCTGCTCCTAGAGAGAAGTAAATCAAGACAGTAGAGTAAGCAGGGGCTGCATAGGAACACAGTTCTCTCACTTGCAAACTGTGGGCAGATATGTTTAAACATATTTGCTGAAACAGTGATATCATCTCGAAGTTTTAATAGGATATTGGTCCTGCAGTCTAAAGGGGGCTTTTGCCCAGATAACTTTCTACCTCCAAAAAGAAATCAGACCTCAGTTAGGCTAAAATTTCCCCTGGCTTCATGCCTTGTTAGATAATGTCATAAAATCTTTTCTTATCTTTCCTGTAATGTTGCACATTTTTTTTTTTTTTTTTTTTTTACTTATCATGGCCCTGGGAAAGATAGGACCAGTTGTCTGACAGCCAGAGAGGCCTGTCAATTGTTATATGACATTTCGTGACTTGTGCCAGGCACTGTACTAGGTGGTTTACACTTATTTTTTGTGATAATTCTTCCAGGTATAGATTAATATTTTACCCATGGGATACTGAGGCTTGGCTCTGGGAAGATCAATAAATTGCCCTCATCCTCATAGGATGTAGCAGCAGAGTACGGGTTCAACCCCCCATCTTTCTGACCTGAACACCCTTGAGAACATAGCCCAAAGCTGGATTTAAACACCTTTCTCCTGCTCTTGCTAGTAGCTCAGGGAGGGCTTGGGTGGCAAGGTCACATGGGAAGCCTGAGCTGGAGGGACACCTGGGAAATGCAATCTTTGGTTTCGCAGCCTCCAGCTTGCAGCAAGGCCAGGGTCAAGGGCTTGGGCGGAGGGGGGACCTCATATACAGTTCTCACCACAGACCACAACTTTGGCTACTGGACACCCAAGCTTTCCCACCTTGCTATTTATACTTTCAAACTATATAACAGCAACAGAAATTCTCTCATAATTGTAATAAAACCATCCCTCATGCAAATGAGAGTATTTTTAACTTTTCTCCAAAAGCAGAGACTCCAAATATTGTCAGCTGCAGCATTCATCTCTGGCTGTGGGTCCTTCTTCCTTTAGTTTAATCATAGTCCTCTACTGTTATATTTTGTGAATAAGATTATGACGTTAACACCCACCAACAAGCCGTGTGTAAAATAGTAGGGCAAAGGGAGAGAGAAAGCAATATGACACAGCATGGAGACAAGAAATACGTTAGCTATAATGACCACCAGTATTCATTTCTGCAACTGATCGTGAGGTTTCCTTGGTATTTATTATTGATATCTTCCTTCTCCAGTGCCAATTCTACCTTGCTTTTGCCCTCAACCAGCCCCTAAGCAGGTTAGGGCCCTTATTCAGAGGGCAACCCAAACCTTCCTTCATGAGCAGTGTGAACCTTAGGGAGGTCCTTGTTGAGCTGGTTCCCATGGTCTTCCCTTGACTTTTACTGCTTGAGATGACACAGTAACCAGCCACTCCACAGGAAGTCTGGGTTTGAGAAATACTCTCCCATCAACTGCGTAATTTAACAGGAACTGCAGTTCCCCTTGATAATCCATCTAATATTTCCAGTCAACATGGTAACCCCCCTGTTTTGCCTGTTTATTCAGGGACACAAGGAACCTGAAATGGCCAAAGGCCAGTTAGCTATGGGAAAGTGGTTGTGTCTAATGGTAGAATAACTTTGTCCTTAGACTCTCAGACTTCTAAACCAGCACAACCATAGTTGAAAGGATGATTAGATGTTTGTAAGTGAATTTTTAGGTGAAATGGTAAGAGATGCCACCCCAATTTCCATCTTTTGGATTCCAGAACATCGTGTTCTGACCATGGGAGAATCAGCACCCAATATGATTGCTGGTTCAGAGCAGATAACCACATCAAGAACAACACACCTTGACCTAACAAAGTGTTGCTTTTCACTGGCCCTGGAATTGAGTGCCCTGTGGGCCAGTTGCAGATGGTGAAGTATGTGGCAAGAGCAGGGAACTCTGACTGCCTTAATTCTTGTGCCTAGACATGAGTTCCTTGTTGAGAAGCGATATTGTTTGGATACCGTGATGATGGATAAGGCAGATTTTGTTGCAGGAAGGAGCATGGTAAGGCAGAGGCGGAAACTTCTTATCCAGCAAAAGTCCTTTCCACTGAGGGCAATTTTCTATCCCCTCAAAGATGGAGCAGTTCCAACATCATCAACCTTCTGATGGGCAGTGGCCCGGTCCTCCAGGTTGTGGTACAAGAACGGGATTCCAGGCTGGTTGCTGCTGCAGGCAACGTGAAAGCTCAGCAGTGCAGTCCACGAGCCAGCCCGGTGATGATAGAAGGGTCAGCCTTGGTGAGAGGAAGTCCTCTCTGGGCCGTGCCACTGCTTTTTCCCTTCTGCTGAAGCCACTTTATTCGTCAGCCCACTGAGCATCAAGCGGGGATGGTGGGAGGAGGCTGACTAACAGCTCCAGTGTGGGGGTCTTTTTCTCTTGACCGCAGCTAACCTCCACTCCAGAGGCCTTTGGGGAGCCCCCCTCAGGCCCCACTTTGAGATACCCCTCTGCCTTCCTCTTCTCCAGACTTCCTTGTCATCAAATTCCAATCTTTTTCCTCCCAAGTCCCTGAACACTTGTCCAAACTATAGCAATTTATCACCCACCAGGTGAGCTCTCCCACTACAAGCAAAATGGACTTGGAGATGGGCTGTTTCAAGTTCAGCCGCAAGCATGATTTCCCATTCTACATTGTCCTTCAGGGCCACCCCTGACTCCGGCCATGACTTTGCACCAGTCCACTTCCAACTTGTGAAGCCATGTTTGATTTTTTTCTGCTTTAATCAACTGATGGGTGCTCTCCACGTGGCCACAGGTGTGTCAGAGTAGGCGCATAAGGGTGCAGGCTTTGCTCCAACAGCTGACTTGCTCCTTCAGGATATGCTCTGGCTGGATTCCCTAAATGTCGTTCCCACTCCGCACGCTGCTGATTAGGCCTGACCTGGCAGCTTGAGGAGCCAGACCACACCCAGTTCAGATGGGCACTTCTCTTTACAAGGACAACAGTTGTCCTTTATCTGGGTGTTTAGTCTCTAGAAGGGCCCTAGAGCAAGCCAAGGAGAGTTATTAAGAGAAGAAGGCATGGTTTGCTTCAAAACCCAGGGGCCTGAGCTGTGATTCTTCCATCCAGGCTTGCCATAGGCTCTACGCAGCAGTCTGAGCTGCCAGAGGCCCTTGGACTCATGAGCCCAAGCGGCAGAGCTGCCTGTATGGTGTCTGGACCAGTTGAAAAGCCTCCTTATGCTCAGCCCCGCTCAATGTTACCTCAGAGGTTACTCAGTAAATGAGTAGGAACTGCCAACTCAGAGTCCTAACACTCTCATCAGGTCTCTTGCCTCTCCCTGGAACGGGGTGCAGAGTGCAGCATCTTATTTTTCTCTTTGTAGGGTATATCTCAACAAGCTTGCGATCAGAACACTAATCCTGGAAACATCTGTAGGGTGGCGGGTCATTGCATTAAATGGAATTTTTTGTTTGAATCACGGACATCCATGGGTCATTCTAGAGTATCCTGCGGCTTCTTGTTCACACCATCTCATCAGCATAGTGTCATCGTCTAGCGAGGCAGCATGATCTCTTGTGGGCTGGTGAGATGACCCAGGTCCCTGCGTGCTATGGACTCTCAGGATCTCATCCTGTAATGGTCACTGACCTAAACCTGTCAGACTCCCGTATTTGAGAGTGTGTTGCCTCTACTCACTCCTTTTACTAAGCAATGACGGGGTAGGGTTCAGTGGTAACTTGAACTAAAGTGATTAAATCAGAGAATAAGCAGTTTCTCAAATGATTGGAGGGCTAGAAGAGCAGATTCTGAGCAGAGCTTTCAGGTGGGTCTACTAGAGACAACACTGCAGAACTCGTCAACCAGGTTTGTGGCCAGCTCTGCCGTGGTCAGGGTGCAGGGAACCAGGACGCCAGCACACAGCTGATGGCTATGGGCCCCCAGACTTGCTGGCATTCTCAGTGGTCCGCACTCTGCTTCTCCATAGCCATGAAGCCACAGACCACACGTGGAGAACCCTGCTAAAGCTGCTGCAGAGAAAAGAGCCTGCTCCGTGACCGAGTGCCAGGACTGAGCTTGCCAGCCGTAACACAGCCTTTGCCTTCAGGCATTCCTTCTGCTTCCAGGTGGCACGGACACCACCCCGGTGTCACCTTTTTGATGGGAGTCAGGCCACACGTGGAACCTGGGCTCTGAGGATGTGTGCAGTCTCCAGCAGGCACTAGGCCACCTGCCAGGGGCAGGGAACAGAACTGAGCGAGCCCACCTGCCAGATCTGCCAAAGTGGCCATGCAAGAGTTTTGGAAATAAAAGGACTTATCAGCTGGTTAACTATGAGGAAAAGGGAAAGGGAGTCACTAAAGAGGAGCTGGTTTGGGAAAAGGAGATGCTGCAAAGGTAGAGTTGGAGAAAGAAATGTGGGACTAAAACACAAGATAGAGATGAGAGACAGACAAAGAGAGGAAAAAATAGACCAGAAAGGCATAAAAAAGCCAAAGAAGCTTCAGGAAGGAAGGGAGTGCCAACAGAAAGAAGAAGAGAGGAGGGAGAAAGGGTTTGGAACTCCACCATGGGAAAGTAGCCAAGATACACTCAGCCGCATCTTCCCATAATTACCCACAAACATTGCTCTTTGGAGAGGTGGGCAGTCTGTGGGATTTCAGTCCTGGGGAAAAAGATAACGGCAGCAGTAACAACAATAACAATAAAAGCACAGGTCCTCAAAGTTTTTATTGTTTAAAATATCTTTGTATATAATCAAGAAAACAAGGACAAGCTGATTTTTCCCTTTCTGTTTTAAAATATCACCTTTTAACAACCACACATTCAGTTCAATTGATACACACAAACTCCTGGCTGCGAGATATGCAAACTGTTATCACCCTGGAATTTGTTAGGCGTTACAGTGAATCCTGCAGGGACTGCGTGGTGTTGAGTTGGGATAGACACACTTCAGAGAAGTGGTATTATAAGCAGTTCTTCACTCATGGGTAAAGGGCTATGTTCTTAAAAAAAAGAAGAAAATAAAAATTTGGTTTCTTTTAAATAAAAAATTTAGACTAAAAGGCAAGCAAAAAGGTTGGCTAGATAAAAGAACTATGAAAAATAGGCCATAAACAGAGGGAGGCTATCACGCTATCTTATCTTCTCAGAGTCCCAGTTTCTCATCTGTAAAATGGGGACAATTGTCCTTACTTCATAGTGTTTTTGTGAAGATTGAATCAGGTAATAATTTGTGTAATACACTTAACCCAGGGTCTGGCACAAAGTAAGCACTCAAAAAATGTTAATTTGTTATTATTGTTAAAAATGCTAGCACATTTGTATCTTTAGGAGGGCTACTCAAACTGTAAGCTTAGATTTTTCAAATAGCTATGTCAACCACAATCCTCACAGTTTAATTATACATCCAAAATCTGGATTTTTTTCTCTCTCAAATATATTAAATTATGGCTAAGAATACATTAGTAACACATAAGGAAAGTTAAATGCAATAGAAAGCAACAAATAAATCTAGTTCACCAATGTTGAATATTCTTTCAAAGCAAAGAGAAGGACACCTTCAAATGATAAAAACTTCAAAAGTAAAAACAAAATTATAAAATCAAAAAACAAGCAAGAGCCTGTCTTATATTAATATACCATTTTAGTATATCCAGGGAGTTCCTTTCAAAGATAAAATTTAGGAAGCTAAAAGGAAGGTGTTTGCTCAATACTTACACTTTTTTTTTTTTTCAGAATATTACACGGTACAAACGTTTTGGTTATATGAATTACTATTGTAGCGTTCAAGTTATAAGTGTGCCCATCACTTAGATAGTATGCATTGTACCTGTTATGTGACTTTATCTTTTTTTCTGACCCAGGTTCTGGTGTTCAAAGGAAAGAAGTGTTATTTCTCATATACAACATGTGTACACTGCTGCCCCCTGCTGCCAAAGAACTGTTCAGCAGATAAATAACCTTGACTGGATTGCAAAAATCCCTGTGATGTTTTATTTTGCATAGAGAGTTAAATATATTATGTATATCAATATGTATTCCAGAGTTAAATGATTCAGTTATAGAGGTGGATAATTTCAGTAAGATAATGTCTATAGAAAAACCATTTTACGTGCCTAGAAATTGGGTACACAGCGCATTATACAAATTTATATCATTTTATTTATACAGTAGCCCCATGAGGTAGATGGTAGTATTATGTCCATTTTAGGTTGAGAAAACTGAGACTCTAAAAGTGGCTCTGCTAGTAAGTGGCAGAACTGGCATGCAAACTTCAAACTACTTCGACCCAAGCATCAGAAATTTGATTCTCGGCAAGTCTGAAGCAATGAGGTATTGCACCATCTTTCCTCCACTTCTTTTTCATTGAGGAGCAATTTGCAAGCAAATACACTATAGTAAAGCATGAGCCAAGAAGGAGGTGTGTAGGGGTAAAGGCTTTCGGGTGGGCAGGGTTAGTCTAGGGAAGGCTTCTGCAGATCAGCAGCCTCCTGGGCACTTGCAGAGGGCTGCTACGGCCCACTGGGAGGTCTGGGCAGCTCCCAAACCCCTACCAGGAAGGATGTGGTGGGCAAAGTCTGGCCCTTGCTCAGCTTGGCTCTCCCAGCTGGGGAAACGCTCCCATTAGGCCTGGCCCTGGAGGCTCTGGAGGAGTGAAGGCACACCCTCCAACCCAAAGGTGACACCTTTTCATAATTTGCCAGGAGACATGGCTTGCACTGGTCTTGGCACTGTAGGAAGCATTGCTGAAGGGGTTTACCTGCCTGAACGAAATTCGCAAGCCTAGCAAGGGCCCTTTTCTCAGGCAAAGCGGGGTGCACCAGGAAATCCCCCACCACCAGCGCCACTGCCACCAGCATATTTAGAGAATGCCTCATTTAGCTGGGTAGAAGGAAGAAGGGAGATGATGAGTCACAGTTGGATGTAGGAGGGCAGGAGACAGCTTCTTTGGAATTTTGGGATCCAAGCAGAAAGAAGAATGATGTCAAGCTTCCCTGAGGTGATACCAGAATCCAACAAACCCTAAAAGGAGCTTTCATGCATTGTAGAAATGAATGGAAATTGAGTAGAAATGGCAGTCCAATGTGGGCAGGAGAGGGTCCCCTAATTTATCTGGTCAAACTGGCAAGTTTAGGTATTTGAAAGTTCACTGGACCCTGGAGGAGGGCATGGAAGTTACCAAGAGCTGGAGGTCCCTGACAGGTTCCATGGCCAAGAGAAGAGGCCCTGTGCCAGTCCAGCTGGGGACTGAAGCAGGGTGAAGTGACTTAGCAAATGGGTGCATCCAGGTGGTAGGACGCACCCTGACAAGCCGAGAGTGGAGCTACAACTGCAGGTAGCAGCACAGGACCAAGGATAACCTAAACCGCGACTGAAGACTTTTTTCATCAATTACACTAAGTGGCTATCGTATATGATCCCTCAGGAGTTTAGAACAAACTCTGTTGGAGAAAGAAAAAAACAAATTAATAAGCAATAATGAATGTAGTGGAATTTTCCATGTGAAATGACTGAGGCATCACTAGGGTCATAGTAGTTTACATGAAAGTGGCCCGATGTGGTTGTCTGCAGGGGAGCTGGGGCCACATTGCCTGGTAGGGACATTCCTGGGTCTGTGATGTCAAATTCACACCTACCACATGCTGCCGTAGGAAACTGAATTGAGTGTGTGGACAAGGTGATCTTTCACTGGTAAGGCCCTAGAACGGCTGAAGTGGGAGGCTTATCAGGTGGCGGGAATGACAGCTTTAACCTCAATTCAAGCCAAGGCTGAAAGAGAAATTTGCTTTCCCTCATGAGCTTTACTTGTTCTGCTTTGTATTATCCCTTCATTTGCATGCAACTTTGTTGTCTCCCTAGAAATGGGGCTGGGAGAGCTCAAATGCAGAACCTAACAAGGATTCTGGAATAGCAAGTGAGGACGCCAGAGCCCTGTTTCCATGCGAGGTTCCAGGTCCTGGGAGGAAACTGTCAGGGCTTTGGAAACTGTGCATGGAGGTCAGAGTGCTCACACACCCCAGGTAAACGGCTAGAAAGCAAAGACAGAAGTTAAGGCTGCTTGCCCCTGGTGGACATGGGCCCTGGGAAGAGTGGACCTCACCGTCCTGTGTTCCAGGGTTGGCAAAGACGGCTCTGGATATGATGGGAAGGCAGCCACCCCCCAGGACGCTCTCTAATTACTTATGTGGGAGAACTTGGCACAAACTCCTGGAGCCAAGGGAGGAGCTGTCAAAAGCAGAGCTGGGATTCTTTCTCAAGCAGCAGCAGAACAACCTCTCTTAAGTTTCGTTCAAGGAACTAGGGAAAATCCTCCACTTGAAATAGGAAGAGCCAATAAGGTAGGACAGGAACCCCTGGATACAGAGGGGGTAGAGGGTAGGCAACAACGGGGACTCTTCATCTCATATGGAGAGGAAGATGGAGATGAGCCCAGGGGTGATGAAGGGAGAGTGAAATTGAGGCTCTCTTAACAAAACTTGAGCCAAATACTTCTGCAATAGTCATCTGTGTCCTGGAACATTCTAAAGCTTAGCAGGCCTGCAGGAAACAAAGAACACTTTTTATTTTGTAATAATTTCAAATTTAATGGAGAAGTTGCAAGAATCATACAAGAAATTCCTCAAAAGGAGGCCTTTACCTAGATCCAACATTTTGCTCATTGGCTTTATCATTCTTTGTTGATCTATCTATCCAAATATATACCATGTCTATACTTATATATAATTTGTTTCCAAAACCATTTGAGAGTTAGTTACAGATATCATGCCCCTTTATCCCAAAATAAATCAGTGTGCTTTTCCCAAGAATAAGGACATTCTCTTACATAACCACAGTACAGTGATCAAAGTCAAGAAACTTAACAGTGATACAATACTATGATCTAAACCATAATCTCTATTCAAATGTCATCTATTGTCCCAGTGATGTCCTTTGTAACTAGCTATTTTCCTGGTCCAGGATTCAAGATCACTCAGCGCATTTAGTTGTTCTATCTCTTTAATCTCCTTTAAACTGGAGTGGTTCTTCAGTCTTTTTGTTTCTTAACCTTGACAGTTATTTTGTACAATTTCCTCAATTTGGTTTGCTATAATGTTTCCTCAGGATTAGAGTCAACTAATGCATTTTGGGCAGGAATTCCTGAAAATTGCTGTGTCCCCTCTCAGTACATTGTAATAGCAGGTACTGGATTTCAGTTTGTCCCAATATTGGTGATGCTGTTAACTTTGATCATGTAGTTAAGATGGTGTCCAACAGATTTCTCCACTGTAAAGTTACTATTTTTCCAAAGACCACGCTTTAAATCTCACGAATGTAAGCAGTAGCATGGGTGAGCAAAATCTACCAAGGGCTCCTCCATTTCTATAAAATGAACTTTGTCCCTCCCTACTTAAACCCTTTCCAGAGTATCTTAATGACTAGAAAAAAGTTTGAGCTGGAAGGGATCTTAGGTTTCATGTGGTTCCCTCTTTCCCAAGTGGGGGGTGCTTATTGCTCGTGGGATAAGATGATTTTTATGTGTTGCACATTTGTATTAGATTTAATTGTATCACTTAGTAGCAATTATCTTTCCAATCTTCTGAGTACATCTGATAGAAAGGCTCATTTGGGTGCTAGTTGCTAATATTTTCCTTTTCTTTTACAAAAGAGACAAGAAAGGGAAGGAAGGGGTCTTTGGCAGGCAATAGTATACAGTACTTCAATACCTTTTAAAAAAATTACATATATTTTTATAGTTACTGGCTCTTTATTGAACGTTATGTAAAATTTTCATTAATGGTAGTAACAAAATTTTTCTTTTAAATTACATTTTAAAAAGTGAAGTAAAATAAATGAGTCCATTTAGAGAAATTTTAAGAACTTAAAGAAAACTCTTAGGTAGGGAGCTATGGAAGTGGTAAGAAGATATGGCCCATAGTTGTGAAGATAGCAGGGGAATCATTAAGTTTGGGAAATTTACGTTTAGGCCAAAGTCCTTAAAGGAAATTGACAGGCTGGCTAGCTGACTCTTCCTCTCTGCAGGTCTCCTGATGGAAATTTGGCAGGAGAAGCACAGATGCTGGCAAAAAACAGAACAGGCCACATGAAGGCCTCCAAAGCCTCAAATTCAGGTTGAGAGGACAGGTGTAGGCTTTTTGCTGTAGGCTTCTGACACACCTGCCTTCCCATCCTGCCCCCATCACTCATTGGGTAGCCCTTCACTTTCTCTAATTCTCATTTATCTCATCCTTTAGATGGGGATAGTAATAAGTGGTGCATAACTCATACCTTGTTAGGATTATATGAGTTTAGGTATATAAACCGTCCAGTGCAATGTATGTCGGTCAGGAAATGTAGGATAATACGTTGAGGTCATTTTTCTTTTGCGGGGACAGGGATAGGGCAGGAGTTGGGGCCCTGAAATAGTAACCAGGAGCGAGATTTTTCTCCCACCCCTCTTTATTGGAAATCCAGCGTGCTCAAGCCCGGGCTGTTTCCTAGGCCTACGGTCCCCTGCCATGCCTAGTTCCTCTGAAGTCGCCCTTAGTCAGGACGCTAGGTGCCCTAGCCCAGGCCACTCCAGGAGCCGTGACAACACTCGCCCGGCTCAGCGCCAGGCAGCCCTTGGCTGTCCCGGCTCCCAGCTCCCGGCTCCGCACTGAGGCTTCTGCGCATGCGCGCCCGCGTCCCGCGCCTGTTTGGCTGTTTCCATGGCTACGAAGCCCATCGGCCGCGGATCCGAGAGCGACAAAATGAAGCTCAAAAGCCTCTTGCTCCGGTATTACCCTCCGGGTAAGTGACGGGCCCTCTTTGCACCGACGCGGAGCCCCGGACCCCAGACTGGGAGGGTCTGGGCGGGGAAGGGTGCCGGGAACCCGGGGGGTCGGCAGGATCCCGGAGTGGGTGACCCGGGTGGGACGCGAGGTCGCGCACTTCCCAACTTGGGCCCCTCACTCCTTCTGATGCTGGACTCTATTCCTCAAAACTTTAAATAACTCTTTTAGGACATCATTAAACTAGTCTGTGCATGTCAATCAATCGTCATTTGATTGCCTACTGCGCACACGCTTGTGCTCCGTGCTGTGGGACTCTAGGTTCTTAGTCCTTGATTCCATTGAGTTAAGTAATTACGAAATAAACCCACAAAATGCTACAGTTTTAGAGTAGGATATCCTTGCCTAGTTTTCTAGTTTTATAGGTGAGGTTGTGATCACCTTTAGAGAATAGGTGAATTTCACTGATCACCCGTCTTGGTAGGACCAGAAAGGGGAGTAGAACTAGGCTTCTAATTCAGAACTCATATTAAAAATAAAAAACAAAAAGCCTGCAAAATTTACCACAAAGCAGCATATGACTAAATACATGTGCCCAAAGAAAACTGCGGTTAAGACGTGTCATAAAGATTTCAAAGGAGGGTAAGAAATTTTGGGCCAGTTTGGTTTAGGATAGGTTTATGAAGGGTGGGACTTAGAGAATTTAGGGTCCACTGTCTCATCCAGGCAACACATCCAACTGCTTAGTCAACGCCTCCACCGAGGTGTCCAACAGAGTCCTCACGATTCCTTTTCTCCAGTCCCATCCTAATCCTGCTGCTTCCTCCCGCTGGGCCCTGTCGGTAGATGGCATCACACGTCCAGGTTTTTGGCAGAAACCTTGGCGGTCATCTTTGGTTCTCTCTTGTCATCACTCACGGCCCCTCTCTGTACTCCCTCACCCATCCCATTGACGAATTGTCAGCTCTTCTTCCAGAATATTCTGTGAATCCATCAGATTATCCTTCATTCCATAGCACAGGTTTCTTGGTCTAACATCCCTGCCAGCTACCAACCTAGTCCAACCCACTCTGGCATCCGTGTCCTCTTGCTGGGCTACTTAAGTGAGTTGCCAACTGGATTCCTGGTTTTCGCCCCTCATCTCCTACAATCCGTCTGCCACCAGCAGGCAGTGGGATCTGCATTTAAGCTCTCAGTCAGTTTCCCATCACTCTTAGAATAAAATTCCCATTCTGCAGAATCTGACTCAGCCTGCACTGATGACTTCTAGAACCTTACTCTTCTACCCTCGCTGTACTTCAGACTTCTTTAGCTGATTTCCAAGACTGAAGAGAGGTGCTTTCACTCAGTGTTCCATTCTGGACACAGCTTTCCCTAGACCTAGGAATAGCTGAATCCTTTTCTTCATTCATTTTCAGTCAGTGTCAACCACCCAGGGAGACCTTCCTTTCCCACCCACTCAAAGTAGCCCACACTGATTTCACTCTATGCCATTTAGTTTTTTATGTTTTTCAGTTGTCATCTGAAACTCTATTTATTATGTTTCAAATGTCTGCCTCTTTCTCATAGAATATAAACTAATACCTTGTCTCTTTTGTTCACTGCAGTATCCTCAGCTTCTGTAGGAGATCCTGGGACACAGGAGGAATGTGTGTTGAGTGAGTGTGTGAATAAATGGATGCGTATGATGAAAGAGGTCAGTCCAGGCATGGAAATTGTTGTGAATACGTATTTAAAATCTCAAGGGGTGCTGCTTCTGCCTCCCTGCAAGAGTGGGCCTGGGCAGCAACTTTCTCCAGTGTGAAGTTAACATTTGTCAAAAAGGCATTTGTTGTCTCCTTTGTAGAATTCCAGTTAAAATAACATGAAAAGGCCATAGATATGAAAGTATCTATGAAATTTAAATTATATATAGTTATCTATTATATGGAACATTTTAAATTGAGACTAATAGCCTATCCCCTTCCAGCATTCCACAGTTTTCTTTTGGCTATACTTGCCCATAGGCCAGGGCTGGGTCCCATAAATAGACAGATAAAATGAAGGTTTTGTCCTCATCTCTTTGCTGTGGAGCGTAGGTTCAGAATGTGGGCTCGAGGATCGTAAGATCCTGCTGCTATCTCATTTGATTCCTTGACTTCAGAGTAAATAAACCTCCTTGAAAGAATGTTTTCTTCAATTTCTCTCCTTCCTTCTGCCTTGAACTCGTTTCTATCTTGTTCTTATCCTCACTGCTCATGGAAACTGCCCTCTTCAAGATCCCCAATGACCTCCGTGTTGCTAAATCAACAGGCCAAGCCACAGTCCTTGCCTTGTGTGCATCTCATATGGGGGTCTCCAGTGGTCTTCCCCATCTCAGTAGATTGCAGTTCTGTTTCTCTAGTTGCTCACGCCAAAATTTTGGACTCATCCTTGTCTCTTCTCTTTCACGCATCATATCTGGTACAATAACAAACCTTGTCATCCCTACCTTCAGAATATATGCTGAATTCAACAACTTCTCCCCAGTTGAACACTACTGTTCTCTTCAGGGCTAAAGCTTCCTTCCATCCGTTTCCTACTTCAGTCTGTACAGCAGTGGGTTGACTCTGCTAGAACGTAAACCTGACCATGTCACTCTCTGCTCGAGCAATGGCTTTTCATCTCACTTAAAGTAAAGGGGCCGTGATCCCCAAGGCCCTGCAGGATCTGCCCCTTGCTTTGCTTCTCTGATCTCACCACTTTGCAATTCCCCTGCCAGCGACATTACTCTTCCTGGTGTTCCTTGGACCTGGCAGTGTGTGTGCCCACTCAGGGTCTCTGTGGTTGCTGTTTTTTCTGTCTGGAATAATCCCCTGGACATTTGCAGAGCTCGTGCCTCTACATTTTAAAAAACTCTTTCCTCAAAAGTGTGTAAAGTGAAACCGTAGGTGACCTTCTTTTCTAGAACTTCCATCTTCTTCCCACGGTATTTCACAGTCCCCTTCCCTGATCTGTCATTTCTCCTCAGCCCTATCTCAATCCAACAGAGTATAATTTTACTCATTTATCTTGCTTAGTCTTCCCCACTGGAAAGAAAAAACTCTGTGAGGGTAGGGACTTTGTCAGTTTTGTTTACTACTGTATCTCTAGCATCTAGACAGAGTCTGGTGTATAAAATAGGTACTCATACATTTGTTTATATGTTTATTGAATAAATGAGCTTAATGACATGGCATGTGCTGAGAAGAATATCTTGAACTCTTCCTGAAATGTGAAAGGGTCAGATAAGGGACCTTTGATGTTCACTCCAGCTTTAAAAGTCTAGGGTTCTAATAACACTCTTGATTCAAGTAAGGTATTAGACTCTAATGAGGTTACATTACTTAGCATGCTTAGACATTTAATTTCTGAATTCCAATCTTTGGTGGACCATATTATATGCAAGCTTCCAAAATACTATGAATAGTTGGTGGGTGTTTCAATAACATTATCAAATAGGAAAAAATTGCTCACCACTGAATCATTGCCATGCTACCTTTATCCCTTCTGCATGTAGAGCAGTTTTGTTTTGCTTCCTAATCCTCCAGTTTCAGCCCTCCTGTTTTCTTTGGAACAATGTATAGGTCAGGAGCATTATCTTGTTGGCACCCACTGAATTATCCCTCTCCCTACCTAAATTCCTGAGGTCTAAATGTACATAGCAGTAACATGGCTAACTAAACATGGGACATTCTCTCTTTATCTTGGTCACGTTCACTAATTCAGAAGCTCTATGCTTTGTGAAGAGTAAATGTTGACTATGTGCTTTTCAGCTGACTCAGGGCAACCTTTGTCTTTTATTTATTGTCTGCTGCCCCTAGTTCTTTGACCAGAAGAAACTAAATAAACATCAATCAAACTGGTTAATATTCTGAGCAATTTAAAGATTTCTATTGATTATGACCTAAGAAAGAACACTAATATCATTTGAAGCATACCCTTCTTATATATTGAAGAATTTTGGGAGTCAGGCTTCTTATGTAAGAATTATAGTTTTTGTGTAATAGAAGATCAAGACTGTTAAGATACTACGGGAGGCTGGACATGGTGGCTCAGCCTGTAATCCCACTGCTTTGGGAGACTGAGGTGCAGGATTGCTTGAGGTCAGGAATTAGAGACCAGCCTGGGCAACATAGCCAGACTTTGTCTCTACAAAAAATAATAAAAAATTATTTGGGTGTGTTGGCACACGCCTGTAGCCCCAGCTGTTTGGGAGGCTGAGGCAGGAGGATCCCTTGAGCCCAAGAGTTCGAGGCTGCCCTAATGTACTCCAGCCTGGATAACAGTGAGACCTTGTCTCTAAGAAAAAGAATACTATGGGAAACAATCACTGAAGAAAAACATATATTTCTGGCAGCATCTTTATCTATTTTCTGTTTTTATTCTTCACAGCTTTGTCACAGCCTTTTGCTCTTATTGGAGCTCAGTAATCATTTTGCCTTGATGTTTGGTCATAGTAAAGCAGTCAAATGTGCATATTTCAGATTGTGCACTTTATTTTCTAGATCCATTTGTACAGCGTCCCAACTAGTTTTTAGTAGTTGGCTCAAAAACTGTGAATATTTTAAAGATTTTATTAGAAATAAGATAGTAGTGAATAGAGAAAGCAGACTTTTGTTAATTTGTTTGCTAAAATTTAAAACATGCATTTTCTTAGGATATTAGATTATGCTGTGTAGGCTGTCAAGTGCTAATTCTTTTCAACCTTTCTCTAAGTTATAGATTACTATTATATTGCTTATTAATTGTTTCCATAATTTATTTACTCAAATATTTATTTCCTCAATAATAAATAGTGCATATCGAGTACTCCTATATATAATGCAAAAAAACTAAAATTACAGATCAGGAAAGAAACAATTCTTGATGATAATGATGATAACGATAGTTCACATTGATATAAACTTTGTGTATTTTAAAGTAGGCATCTCATTTGAGTTTTCAAATAACCTCATAAGGAATTTTCATCTTCAAGTGTTTATATTCTAATAATGTTGATCGTTATCATTCTTCTCCATTTTCTTATTTTTCTCTTACATTTTTGGCTATAAAATATTTACCCAGAGCCAAATCATGAAAAATACAAGAATATCTAAGATCATCCTTATTCCCCTGAAGATGTGATGGCCCCTTGAAAGGGGGGTGGCCCATATTAAAAGGGTTTACGTCAAATGATGTTAGTATTCTTTACTTAGATCATAATCAATCAGTAGAAACCTTTACAGTGGCCAGAATATTAGCCAGTTTAATTGATGTTTATTTAGTTCCTTCTCTCAGTCAAAGAACTAGACTGCACACAATAAAAGACAAAGGTTGTCGTAACTGAGACAATCTCTTGAACAGAACCAAGTAGCATGAAAATGCCTGATTCTTCAAGGTTGCTAATGTTGAGTATTACCAGTCTTTGTAATCTTTGCTAATCTGATGGATAAAAAATTATGTCTATTTTAATTTGTATTTTTTATTATTAATAAAGTTGGGAACCTTTTGTTTTGATGTGTTTATTGATTCTCAATCAGTGGTTTTCAATCAATGGTTCTCAAAGTGTAGGGGATCCCTGGGAACCCTCAAACACTTTCAGCAGGGTCTCAAGGTCAAACCTAGTTTCATAATAATATGATGTTATTCGCTTTTTTCACTGTATTGACATTGTCACTAATGGTGCAAAAGCAATGGAAGGTGAAACTGCGGGTGCCTTACTACAGATCAAGGCAGTGATACAAACTCTAATAGTGGTCATTATATTCTTCACTAATACACACTCATAGTAGGAAAAAAAACCCCAATAACCCAGTTTCACTGAAGAATGTCCTTGATGAAGCAGTAAAAATTATTAATGTAGTGAAATATTGACATATGAGTACATATATTTTAAATATTCTGGATGATGAAGTAGGAAGTACTAATAAAGCATTTTTGTTGCCTAATTAAGTCTGGTAGCTATCTTAGGACAGTGGTCCCCAACCTTTTTGGCACTAGGGACTGGTTTCATGGAAGACAATAATTCCATGGACTGGGGGTGGGGTGGGGGAATGCAGTGTTGTGGGGGGCGAGGTGGCAGTGGGCGGTGGTCATGGTGTGGAGCTCAGGTGGTGATGAGTGTCCCGTTTCCTAACAGGCTATGGACTGGTACTGGGCCACAGAACCAGGCCCCTGGGGTTGGGGACCGCAATCTTAGGGAAAGCACATATGTTTGCTTGAGTTGTGAAATGATCTAACCTTTTTTTTTTTTTTTTTATGGAAGAACATTTTTACTTGAAAGACTGAGAAACAAACATGGTTTTCAAACTTGTACATTTGGCAGACACTTTCTTGAAAATGAACAAAGTGGGTCTGAAACTTTCATTCAGAACTGTCAGCATTTCTTGGCAGTGACAAATTTGAGCTTTTAAGCAAAAATTATAATTTCAGAAAACTTTTATCTACCACTGTGACTTGACAGCTTATCAACAGTAAGAGTTTTCTTATGACAGATATTGGTAGTGATAGTAACAAATGTGATTTTTGATATTGCATGATGAAATATGTCAACATTTAGAAGATATGCGTAACTCAATAAACCTACATTTTTCAAATGTCTAGTGCATGATCACGTATGGATCATGCATGGATAAAAGATTCATTGAAAGTGCAAGATAGAGCAATGGATTTTAATGTATCAGTGTTTGGAGAAGTTCACTGATATGGTTTCAGATTCTACATTGCAAGAAATTATCATTTGTTGAGTTTTAATATAATATAAAAAATATTTGTAATAATCTAAATAGGCTATTAAAGTGCTCCTTTGTTTTCCAGCTATGTATCAGTGTATCAACATATTTTTTCTTTTACTTTATCCAAAACAATATACAAGAACAGCTTGAATGCAGAAACAGAGATGAGAATCCAGCTGTCTTTAATTAAAGCCAGATATTAAAGAGTCTTGCAAAAGTGCAAAACAGTGCTATTCTTACTTTTGTGAAGGGGTAAATATAGTTATTAAAAAAAAACATGCTATTTATGTTAACATGTATGAATTATTTTTAAACAACTTAATATTTTAAAAATTTCCCAATTTTAGTTTTAATATGGAAAATATTATAAAAATGAAAACTTTTCATTGTCCTCAGTAATTTTTAAGAGTGTAAGTTGGTCCTGCGTCCAAAATTTTTGAGATTTACTGTCTTATATCCATAGAGTTAGTACAATAAAATGACTAAGAGGCTCTGCTCGGGTTTTTGTTTTTCAGTGTATTATCTCTGTGTTGTTCAGATAGAGTATATTCTATTGATCTGTCAATTCTGTCTTCTGTCATCTTTACTATTGAACCCGTTTAGCAAATTTTTTAATTTTGATTATTATATTTTTCAGTTCTATCGTTTCCATTGGTTAATTTTAATGACTTTATTTTCCATTTTTTTATTTGTTTCAAGTAAATTTGTAAACAATTATCGAAACATTCTAATGACATCTCTTTTAAAATCCTTGTCAGATGATTCCAACCTCTGATTCATCTTGGTATTGGTGTTTGTTGATTATCCTTGGCATGATGGTTTTTTTTTTTTTTTTAATTATATCCTGGACATTTTGGTTATTATTAGGATTCGATTGGATCTAAAGCTTCTAATTTGGCTAAATCTGTTTAGATTTAGCATATAGGCTCTGGTCTACTTTTGTGGGCTTTAGTTCTTATGGCAGTTTAGTGTTCTAAGCCCTTGCAAGATTATTTTGGTTGACTTTGCTTTTCTGGTGCTGTTAAGGCTCTTGCTCATTCCCTGCTGGTGCAGGGGCAGAAGGAACTTCCCTGGTGTGCCTGCTGTCACTGGGTGTCCTTCTGGGTCACTCTTGGGCCTGGTTAGGAGGCAGGGAGACACAGCCTTTTTGATGCTGCTTTGGTGCCTGTTTGTGGGGTGGTGTTTGAGACATCACAGGACTTCACTGCTGCTCCTTGTGGGTAGATGAACCGTTCACCAATGGCCTGCTTGTGGAGTGGGGTCTGAGAGGTCCTAGGAAAGGGTTGGGGAACCTGTGGCCTTCTAGGTCCTTAAGTGTGGCCTTTTGACTGAATCCAAATTTTACAAAACAAATACTTTTATTTTTATTAATACCTTTTTGTTCATCTTTTATAATTTTATTTTTAAAATGAACATATTTAAAATACAAAAGAATAGAATAAGTTTTAATGAAATAATCCTCCCAGATTGACCAGCACAATTAGAACATTAGTAAGTCATCAGGACTAGATTGACGGCTGCTATGCTCATGATTTAGTTCTAACTTCCCCTGTCTGACTAGCGCCACTACTCCACGGCTGGTTGGCAAGAGTTTATGAGGGTTAAGCACGCCAGTCTATTATCAGCTTTTGACAACAGTGAACTGTGTTTCTGTTTGAAGTGGACTTTGTGAATAGTTGCACAGCTCCAGTGGAATTTTTACATTCTGTCTGCTTAACAGCCCATCATATCAAAGACCACCAAGAGAACGCTGAAGGAAGAAAACAGATTTTTTTAGTGAGGATTAGAAATTACAATATTTTCTTGTTCCTGCTAAAGATAAACTGATTTGCTTCCTTTTTGATACTGCAATATCAATACTAAAGAAATTCAATGCTCATCAGTGTTATAACACTCATAAGGAGCACAAATATTTTAAATTAGAGGGAGAGGCATGAAAGGTTGTATTGCAGAAATTGAAAGGTGAAAAGCAAAAGCAAAGACAATTCTTTCAAGCAGCAATAAGACTTGGAAATAATGCCACTTAAGTAACTCATAAAGTAGCTATGTACTCGGAAAAAAAGGAAAGCCATTCAGTGATATGGAAAATCTGAAAAAATGCATTGTTGAAGTTGTAGGATGCTTACTTAGACCCCAATGACATTTCAAAGTACAAACAACTGCCTCTTTCGAGGAGAACCATAACTGATTGGCTGCATGAATTAGCCTTAAACTTAACAGAACAATTTCATGCAATACTTCAAAAGGAAAATATATATTAAATATTATTCAATCGCTTTGGCTGAATCAACTGATACTACTGACTTGGTGCAGGTTTTATACTTCATTTAGGTTGGAACAGAAGATTTTATTTGCTATGAAAAGTCATTCACTTTGGGCACTCTTGGGAACAGAACACAGGGAATAGATATCTTCAACAACTTTCAAGATAAATGTGGTGAAGTTGGACTGAATTTGGTAAATTTAGTGAGTGTATATACAGATGGTGCACCTTCTGTGACAGGAAGCCGTGAAGGGTTTATTGCACAGGTAAAAAAAGTATTAACAGATCCAGATGCTCTCATTTCTTTTCATTGTATCTTGTGTCAGCAAAATCTCTGTTCTAAACCTACTATTTTAAGTAGCACTTTGCAACAAGTTATAAGTATTGTTAACTATATTTGTGCAAATGCAACAGGGCATTGTCAGTTTGATAACATGCTAAAGTTGAATGATGAGGTATTCAACATATATTTGCCATATCATTCTAAAGTACATTGGCTATTGAAGGGACAGGTGTTAGCCAAAATTTTATCTCTGTGAGAACAGATAGTTAAATTTATGAAGAACAGAATCAGCAATGTGAATTATTGAAAGAAGACTTCTGTAAGAATGTAGCATTTCTGTGTGATATCATGTCAAATCAAAACAACTTGAATATTTCTTTGCAATGTAAAACTAAATTTATATATGATATGTGGCAAAAAATCCAGCAAGTGCAGTGGGGACTGGGGCAGCCCAGGGTGTCCACAGGGGGATTGGACAACCTGCAGGGGCCCCAGTTGTGGGGCAGAGTTTAGGGCTCCCTAGTAGTCCTTTGTTGGGCTTTTCTTTTACTGATCTTTTGGTCACAGGGAGCAAGCTTTTTTTGTTTCTTGTATTTTGTTTTTTTGTCTATACCCTTTGTGCTTCTAGGCTGCAGGTCCCCTTGGTTCCAGTTTGGGGGTATGTGGGGGATGAAAAGAAAGTCCAGGGATCTCACCATTTGTCATTCCTCAAGCCCTAGGCCTCCAGCTGGTTCACCTTCTTCTATCAAATCTCCATTATCATTGTCTGTTGAATAATTTCAAGGGTATTTAGTTATCTTTAGAGGAAAGGACCAGAGAAAAGTGATTCTACACAACCTTGTTGTGGAAGCAGACATCACTGCGTGTTTTTTTGTTAAAAGTTTAAAAATTTTTAAAATCAAAATTAAAAAAAATTAAAATAAAAATTTATCTTAAACAAATAAAAATAAAAATCTTAAAAATAAAAATGATGGGAAAGCAGATTAACTTTTGGCACAGGTGGTCATAATAAGTGTTTTATAACATTGTCATTCATTTTTATAGGAATTATGTTGGAATATGAAAAAAGAGGAGAATTAAAGACCAAATCCATAGATTTGCTTGATCTCGAGCCCAGGTAAGTAGCTATATCATACAAGTATTAAATATCCAAAATTTTTATTGGAAAACCTTAACATAGAGTGATGGTGGATGAACTGCATAGACTCCAGACAATACATTATTTTTGAAAAATTGTTCTTCTGTGGTGTGTTACCTCCTGTTTGTTTCAGTGAGTTGTACTGGAGGGTTTTGCTGCAGGAGGAGGAGGTGGGAAAAGGGCCATCACTCTGCTGTTTAATTTCTTTCAAAACAGGTCTTTTTTTGTTTTTGAAAAAAAAAAGAAAATAAACCTTTTAGTTTAGAATAATTTTAGAAAAGTTTTGAAACTGCCCCACACCCAGTTTCCCCTGTTATTAACATCTCAGATTAGTATGGTACGTTTGTCATGATTGATGAGCGAGTATTGATACATAGTTATTAGCTAAAGTTCACACTTTAGTCCGTTTTCCTTAGTTTTTCTGTAATTCCCTTTGAGTCCAGAATCCCACATGACATTTACTTGTCATACTTCTTTAGGCTCCTCTTGGCTGTCCCCATTTCTCAGACTTTCCTTATTTTTGGACCTTAACATTTTTGAGAAACACTTGTTATTGAGTTTTAAGAATATTTACTAAGCCTGTTATTTTCTAAGTAAATACATATTTTATAGGGCTGACTGCCTATGTTCCTCCTCAATTGTCATGGTGCAGAGATGGGAGAACTAGTCTCTACCTGGGAAGTTTAGTGTGGTCCAAGAGGAAATCTCTTGTGAGGTCACAATGCCTCGAGTTCACTCCCTTTAGGAAATCTCATGCAAAACTCCACTTCAAGAGACTGAGTCAGAGTAGGGCTTATACCTGCGGGAGCCCAAATTCAAATAAAGTGCAGATATTCTCAATGGATGAAAATAATAATAACAAAAATACTGTGTTTTAGACTTGTTGCCCGAGACTGTTGGCAAAGGGACCTCTCTTATAGGTTATAGGTGACAGAGCTGCTCTCTAGTTTTAAAATAAGCCCAAATGGCAGCACGGCTGGTGAGAAGGACTCTCTTAATCCTGGAGCTGCTGCCACTCGTGAGAGTTGGCATTTCAGGGGGACACTTGTCTTAGAGGGAGACCAGGGCGTGGCTCAGAGGATGATGGTCTAGGTAGGGCCCAAGTTTTATCCCAGGTGCCTGACACAGAGAAATTACTCAATAGGTTTGTTTTTTTTTTTTTTTTTTTTTTTGAGACAGAGTCTCACTCTGTTGCCCGGGCTAGAGTGAGTGCCGTGGCTTCAGCCTAGCTCACAGCAACCTCAAACTCCTGGGCTTAAGCGATCCTACTGCCTCAGCCTCTCGAGTAGCTGGGACTACAGGCATGTGCCACCATGCCCGGCTAATTTTTTCTATATATATTTTTAGTTGGCCAGATAATTTCTTTCTATTTTTAGTAGAGACGGGGTCTCACTCTTGCTCAGGCTGGTTTCGAACTCCTGAGCCCCAGCGATCCGCCTGCCTCGGCCTCCCAGAGTGCTAGGATTACAGGAGTGAGCCACAGCGCCCGGCCAATAGGTATTTTTTTTTTTTTAAATCAAAGAAGAAACAGTGGCACAGATAGTGTCATTGAATTTCATCTACCACAATCCTTGTTTAATCTATTTTCAAGGAAAATGAGGCTTAGGATCAAACCAAACTTGTTATTTTTGTAAATGGAACATGTTACTGATTTGTGCGACTATGCTAACAGGCAGAAAGTGTCTTTGATAGATATTCACTTAGTCAGTCAGCAACCATGTCTGCGCACCTCCAACATGCAAAGCTCTAGGTTATGTTCTGTAAGAGGCTATGAAGATGCTAGTCATAACCTGTCTGCTTAATGGGCTCATTGTCTAGCTTGAGAGACAACTTGTACAACATAAAATATCACGACAGTTTGGTGATGTGGAAAGTAAATAAATGTCTCAAAAAAAAGCATGTGGTTTTTATCTAGTTCTGCGTAAGAATCTGAAAGTATTGTATCTATAAAAATACTTGAATCACAGATGACACACTGGAGCCACACTACGAGAAAAGAGCAATGAGAGTAGTTTTCATGCCACCGTGCTGTTTGCCAATTAATGTGAATTTTTCCCCCAGACACCTCTTAGAAAACATGATGGTGTTTTTGACATTTTATAAATGTTATGCTTCATAAAGGAATGCAATTCTTCATGTAATAAACATATGGGTAATTTTTGACATGAAATAAAAGTAACATTATTTTTGGGGATAATTTCAGTACTGATGTCAATGCTTTAGTAGAAGAAATCCACAAAGCAGAACCTCTAATCACAGCTTCACGGACAGAGCAAGTCAAACTTATAATACAGAGATTGCAAGAGAAACTTGGCCAGCACGGCAACCACAAATTCTATCTTTTTAAGGTAATACATGTTTTAAAAATACTAGGTAGAAGAATTTCAGTGAACGAATTGATTTTTATTAATCTCTTTCCCCCCAAAATATTTTTCTTTCCCTAAAAATATTTTTCCACAAAAAAAGTTTATGAGCAATTTATTTCAGTGCCTCACACGTATTTGCTAAGACTACATCTCAATAATTGTTAAGTGAATGAGTGAAATTCAAAACATTTATTTCTTGAGAGGTTACATAAAGATTTGTGGTAAGTTTAGCTCTGTTTTGTAATGATAAATTTAAACGATTATCATTATCTGTTAAGGTTAAGTTATTGAATAATTAAAATTTTTTTAGTTAGAGTAATATTAGGAAATTGTGTTTCAAAGTATATGAACATTTCATATTTTCTGCTTTCATGTGATCTAAAATACACCACAGTAAATTATTTATCTATATGAATTATGTAATTTTAATGTGATGTAAATATGTTTATTTTTATCTACCACTTTTGCCGATTAAATACAAAATATAACAAACGTCATTTAGTACTTCAGGATAAGCTTTTATATTTTCTTTATTATTTAAACATATTTAATAGTGTATTCTAGAATTGATTCATATTACACTGCTTTTATTAATATCTTTTATGATTTAGATATAATTATTTTCGTAAAATATAATTATTACTTACACACTTACCTATTCGATCTGATACAAAATATCTGGGCACTCTTTGGTGGTCACCCATCCATTCAAGTTTCTAGAAGAGGATGAGGTTACGTGCTTGTAATATCTCTGCTTCCAGAAGGTGGCACTGTTTAACTTCTAATGTGATCTGGTAATTTATTTTCCAAAAAGAACATTTTTGATAAAGTGGACACTTTTAATAGTTACACTCTGCCAGCAGACATAAAGGGGGTGTCCCAGCCTCACCAGCCACTCTAGTAATAGATTATCCCAATTTATGTATATACAGTCAATAAATATTCAATAAGCAGCCACTATGTGTGCTAAACGTTGTTTTGTAAGATAAATAAGACATACTTGGAAGGAGCTTTAGGATTCAAAAAGTAATAATGCATTGTAAAATCCATATTTGAAACGTGTTTAGTATATTTTCTATGTATACTGTTCATGCAAATATACAAACCTATAAACAAGAAAATGTTACAAATTAGTGCTATTAGGTATCTTATTTAATAGCCATAATTTACCTTAAAGGTAAATTGATGGAAAACAAAGAGCAAATTATGTTTTTCTAATTATCTGTAATTACAAAATGTATTATCTGTCTTAATAATAGAGGGTACAATGTATTTTTTTCTCATTTGCTTAGATATTAAATATTATCCATTTATGACATATAATTAAGACAAGAATGAGTATCTTCATTGGTTTGAAATTAAAATGAATGAATTAAACTTAATTTGCTTTGAGTCTAAGAAATGGTGTTTTCTTTTATTGAAGGTTCTCAGAGCACATATATTGCCACTGACTAATGTTGCACTTAACAAATCAGGCTCATGGTAAGGTGCTCTTTTTATTTCTAATTTTTAGCAATCAAGGGCTAAAATTTTTTTAAATGTTTATTTGCCCAAGATTCCAGTCAGTTAAGTATATAATGTGTTCATTTCTCTGATATCAGTACCCTGCTGAATATTGAGGAGAAATATAAACCCTTTCTCCCACTATTCTAATCTGAGTTTTCCATAATATTTGTGCCATTGTGAATGGGAGGTATATTGGCATCTCAGCAAATATTATAGCCAGTGAATAACTTGACTCAGGAATGGGTCAGGTGGGGTGGTCTCTTAACTGCCTTGAGGGGTCAGGAGCAGTGGACTCAGAGCAGGTGTTTTCCATTTAGCTCAGTGATTTGCAGGATGGCGAAGAGAAGCTTCAAACCTGTGTTCAGAGCCCGGCTCTGGTCAGCTTGGGATCTGAGGTGCTAGGTAGGAAAGATGAGGTAGAAGCCTGCTCTTGACCTACAGACATAAATATAAACATGTCAGTCTCAGTTTGCTAGGGCTGCCATGATAAAGTACCACAAAATGAGGGACTTAAACAACAGAAGTTTATTGTCTCACAGCTGTGGGCGTTAGAAGTCTGAGGTCAAGGTGTCAGCAGGGTGGGTCCTTCTGAGGGCTGAAAGGAAGAATCTGGTCCTCTCTCCTGGGTTCTGGTGGGTTGCTGGCACTCTTCCATGTGCAGAAGCATCACCCTGCCCTCTGCCTTCATTTTCACATGATTTTCTCTGTGTGTGTTTGTGTCCACATTTCCTGTTCTTATAAGGACATTTTGGATTAAGGGCCCACCCTATTCTGGTATGACCTCGTCTTAACTAATCACATCTGCAATGACTCTGTTTCCAAATAAAATCACATGCTAGGGTACTGGGGTTAGGACTTCAGCATATACATTTGAGGAGGGCACAATTCAACCCGTAACGATGTCTATAGCAGATATGTGTAGAGTTGCAAACTTTAGTCTAAATTTACCCATAGGTAGAGGAAGGCCATGGGAGGGAGAAGCAGTTAGATGGAAATTCCTAGAAGAGTATCAAAGATACCACTGGCTTGTCATCCTTCTTGCTTCGTTGAGTTTTAGCAACCATTTGTTTTTACCTTTTATCATTACCACTTGACATTCAGATTGACTTTTCAAAGTTGTGTACTTTTTTCCTGTGTTTGGGAAATATGTGTTTGTTATACTTTTGAAGCAATGTTTCTATTTATGTTTTAAAAATAAAGTCTCTTTTCTAATTGAATACTTAAAGAATGACTAAGATGCTACTATTTTACATTAAAATATTAGATGTCAATATACCAACTGTTCTTGTTGCAGAATAGTCATGTTAAAGGAGCTGTTTATTTATTAAACAGAGTATGTTTGTTGAACCCTTGCTAGTGTGCCAGTCACTGCCCTCGGTCCCGGGGATGGTGATGGGCAGGAGCACCAGTGTGCATACAAGAAACCGTCTGGTACTTCAGAGACGAGCAAGAATGTGACCGTGGCTGATGAGGGTACTTGTGGGAGAAGCTGAGAGTCCTGGAGGAGATAGCCAGGGACCCCTGGCCTTATAGGCCATGAGCAGACGTCTGAATTTCCCTCTAGATTGCTGCGAAGCCATTTAAGGAAGGTTAAAAAAATAGCTCCAATTTCTGAGAAGAAAATAGATTTTTGAAGACCATACATAAGCCAAGACCCACTAGAAGACAGTGTCATTTGTTTAGGCAAGAGATGGAGTCAGTGGAGCTGGTGAGAAGTGGCCATATTAGGGATGTATTTTGAGATTTCACTAACAGTTTGCTGATAGATTTTGTGTGGGGTGTGAGAGGAAGAGAGGAGTTGGGGGTTGATGCCAAAATTTTGTGGTCTGAAAAACTGGGAGAATGATGCAATAATAGACAGATATATTAGAGTTTCAGAAAACATTACTGATTCTTATACATATTATTTAATTATATAATTAACCACTATTAGAAAGATTACTCTTTATTTAATGACTCCTTTTTGGGTTTGAGATAAAATGGGTTTATTCATTAGTTTCTAAGTTAAAGGACTTATCTATTGTTCTCAATTGAACTGTTCTGTGTACATGATTTCTACTGTAAGAGGCAAAATAAGCGGAGTTATTATCCTGCAGGTAAGAAGTGAAGTCTCTATTAACACTGCCATTCTCCTCCTGCCACACGCTTATGTTGCTTGTGTCAGCTTTATCACAGGGAGCTATGACCGCACGTGCAAGCTCTGGGACACCGCGTCTGGAGAGGAGCTGCACACCCTGGAGGGCCACAGGAATGTGGTGTACGCCATAGCGTTCAACAATCCTTATGGGTTTGTCCATCCATTCACTTCTTTCTTCATTCATTCGTTTATTCATCCCTCCATCTATTGGAGGAGTCAGGGGAGAGACAGAGGATTAAAAATATTTGAGTACTGGGTATGTGCTTTGGAAGCCTTTTAAATACCTCCTTCAATGCTTAGGAGAGCCTTCGGGATGGGTATTACCATCCTCACGTAGAACACAAAGGTCAGGGACCCTTCCCAGGACCGCACAGCGGTGAAGCGTTCATGCCCAAGCAAGACCGACTCTGGCCCTTGGGAGGTCCCTGGCAGGCAGTTCCTGCTGATGTGCAGCCCTGGGCTGGTGCCTTTGGGGAATGCGACATGCATAACAGGGTTCACTTCGTGGAGAAGTTACTTTACAGTCTTTCCAGGTAGCAAAAAGGGGGGGGGGGATGGTAACATGCTAAATAACAGTAGCAAGTACAATAGAAGCGTTTAAAAACCAACCTCTAGTAACTGATTCAGTAGATTAACTGTTGTTCTCTGTCTTTTCACATGATACACTGCTGATAGCCCTGGTGCTCTCAAAGTGTGTAGCAACTAGGCTACCCGCTGCTGTGGGTATTCTCTTCCCATTGGTTAGTTTCTAAGCTTAGAAGTTAGTTGTGTTAGTTCTAAGCTTAGGAGTTAGTTGTGTTTGTCCACAAACCTGCTTATGTTGGTTGTGCTTTCAGTTGTAATTATGTAATTTAACTAAATATTACACAAGCTAATGAAATGTGAATGTGAAAAAAAAAAAGCTGTGGTTTTCTATGAACACGTAGACAAGGTAAATCTTTGGGAAAATTGTTACTAAATGAGGTTGTAGATGAGATCAATGTTACATTAAAAAACACATTGTAAAAATATAGAAAAAATTCTCACTCAGATTGTTCTGCAAATATGTTTAAGTTCGTTAAGTTCTCATTCCATTTTTAAAAAAGGAAACTAGAAATTTAGAGGTTTGTTATGATTTCTGTTAGACTGATGGTGAACTCCAGTTAGCTGACCTCACAGTCAAAGAAAAAACCTGGCCTCTTGGAAAAAGATTGGCAAATGAATGTATATTTACATATATTTGAGTAAACATTTTTAGACAAGCAGAGTTGTTTTTTTTCATGATTCTCCACTTTAAATGACTTTTTCCACTAATGAAGCTGGTTCAATCAATATGGTTTATTTACTATAGTGTAACGATGACTAGCACAAAACAGTCAATGGTTCAAAAATTAAGAGGAGAGAGAGATCACTGTGATTTCTCCTGGTTAGAGAGCATTTAAAGTTGACGTGAGATTAAAGCATGGGCCTGGAGGGTGGAAAGTGGGGCGGAGTGGGGGTGACGCCGGGGCAGGGACTCCGGCAGCTCAGTATTTCAAGGCATGAAGGCGTCAAGCATGCGCAGGGGCCAATCTCTCCAGTGAGCATTTCCTGTTGAGAAACAGAAGTGGGTGGGGTCAGGACATTCTGTGGCGTTTAAGTTCCCCCCGTAGGACTCAGTTGCCACTAAGGGTTTGTGAACGGACAAGTGGAACAGGGAAAGTGCTACTTTACATATAGGATTGCTCTGGCAGAGAGAAGGGGTCAGAGGGTTTGGAGGTGAGAAGAAACAGGAGGCAAGGAGATTAGGTAGGAGGCAGATACCATAGTACACTCGTGAGACAATGGAAACTTCATCTGGGATAGTGATAGAAGGAACAGAGGAATTTTATAAAAATTTGATGCACTTAGAGTAGAAATTTTATACTACAGTTTTTAAAAACTTTTTATCTAAGTTGCTAAGGCCATTATATCTTTTTAAAATGTAATACTCTTTCAAAACACATTAATTGTGATGGCACAATTAAACTTAATTGGTACATTAAAATGATTAAATATTCCAACTAAATTATAGAAAATTTAACTGTGATCTATGCATTTTTACATTATAATTATAATACCTTATACCAGCTTGTGGAAGATATTTTACTGAAATTATAAATGACACTGTTTTACTTCTAGTATAATTTCTACTTTCATTGCAATGCTATTTAAAGGGTATTCTGTATAATATAATACCATATCCTTTCACAGTCTATTCAACGGACATGATATTTTTGGGTGTCTATCTGAGAACAAGGTTTTCTGTGGGTGGAAAGGTGAAGAATACTTTTTGGCCCTTCAGTTGGATTCTACCAAGAGCCCCTGATGAAAATCTCCCTTGTCCAATTAGATAGTTGTCTCAGTCTGATGATTTATGCATGTGCTAAAGCAGCGTTTTCATTGCACTTAGGGGGCATTGGGGTTTCAGCAGAGTGAGTTCAAGACAGACACCGAAAATAAGAGGGGGTGTGTGTGTGTGTGTGTGTGTGTATGACAGCGAGAGAGAACTTCAACCAGTTTAGTGTTTATCTATTCTATACATTAGAGCAGGAATAAGCTTTGATTCAACAAAGTAATTCTAAAAAAACTTTGACATTAGTAATATCTTTTATAACGTTGTGTCATATGGATATGGAGAACAGTTTGGGACAGAACAGAAATTGGTGAACAGCAGCAACTCAAGACTAGTGTGTTTGAGGGTCAGGGAGGATGGGAAAATGGAGTGAGCGAAGTGATAAAGGGCTCACAGGGCTTTGAGCTTGTCTGGAGCAGAAGTGGAAAGACATCAGCAGCTGGTAGGGAATGCCCTAGACTGGACGCCCAGGGAGGAAGCCAGCTCAGAGACTCTGGGTGGCAAACTAGCGTTGAGTGTGAGGAAGCATTGGGAGGGGGGTGGGTGTCTGCCTGGACAAGCTGCCCTGGAGCAGGGACAGAAAGGCCTTGCCTTCCTGTAGTCTGAGAGACCACAGAAACACCACGGAAGTGTGGGTGTCCCGGGAACAAAGGAGGGGAGCAAGGTGTCCGTGTTAGTCTGCACAAATTCTGTACCTGTGCTGGGCTCTTATGTAACTTGCTTTAGCATCTGTGTTTTGGGTCTTAAGCCCCCTTACACTTTTGAACAATGACGTTTTACTGTAAGTGATGACCCCACAGAGGGAACATCTTATGGAGTTGCTGTAAAGGGCCAGGGGTAAAAGAGAAGGTTTTAGTTCCAAGATCAAAGGCCACGCAGGCTGATCCACTCTTCCTTGTTGGGTGTTGTGGGTTGATGTGAGAAGACTCTTCTTTGACAGTGACCGAAGTCTTTACCATACCTCCTCTCTAAACCCTCGTGCCACTGGAATAGCGCAGGCATGATTTTCTCAAGAAGACACTCGCCGTCTAACTTCTCAAAACCTGATTAGCCATAGGGTTAACTGGATTTATTTTTCATTTTCCATTTACATTCAGTGTTATCCTTAATACTGAAAATTATATGTACAAATTGATACCATTCAGAAATTAGACCTTTATTTTATTATCCACTGAACAAATACAGGATTGTTTATAGCTTTAAAAGTAAAGTAAATGTCTAAGTAGATAGAGATCCATATATTGATATCTTTTGTCTTAGTTCAGTGTCTTATATAATATGGTTGATTTTTTTTTTATAATCCACATTTTTTTTTAAATATTAGGGACAAAATTGCCACTGGGTCCTTTGATAAGACTTGTAAACTATGGAGTGTGGAAACAGGAAAATGTTACCATACCTTTAGGGGCCATACAGCAGAAATAGTGAGTATATTTAATAATTTATTATATATTTTATGTTGTTTCTTTTTAGGATTCTATTTAGTTCTACCTTTATAATTAATTTTCAAATTCTACTCCAGCAATTTCAGTCTGCGTATATTTTCAATGGTGGTGTTGATAAAATTTAAAAACTACTCTAGTTTTTATATCTTGCAAATACTGACAAACCATCGTATCCTGCATGATTAAATAGATATGTAATATGATGAATATTAATATAAGAATATAGTACCCATTTTTTTTCTTTTCCATTGAATTGTTTTTAATGTGCTGACTTAATGAGGGTCATTGAAGTTATTGAAATAGCTTTTAAAATAACTTTTTAAATATTATGTGAAATAGTTAGGCTAATTGTTTTCCGGATATCATTAGAACTCAAATTTGCGTGAATAGTCTGATGCTCTAAACAGCTTTCACTGCTGGAAAGCCCTTGCCTGGGCCAATCCTGTGTTACGTCTTAGAACAATTGGTGAGATAATTGGCACCCTGGAGAACAAGTGATAGCTCTTAAAAATAAACAGGCTGTGCTCCTAATAATTGACAGTGCTTTATGTTGCTTTAATCAAAGATGGAAATAAGGAAAAATTTATCTGCATTTAAAGAATTCCAAGGTTATGTTCCGACCTGTCGATGGGGACACCCCTCCCCTCCCTTTATGGTCTTCATCAGGTAGAACATGCTTAACTCACTTCACTTGTCATGCATTTAAGTCACCCTTAAGTAGATAATACCAACGAGGGATCCATAAATAGAAGCTCTCCACTTTACTAATGTGCTAGTGGGGTAAAAATAATGAGACTTCTAAGGGTCAAAGAAAGAAAAAGCTAAAGCAGAGAAAAAAATGTAACCACCTCTCCCCATAATTGGCAGTAGGGAAATACAGCTCAGTACCTTTTGAATTGAAAAGAGACATAAAAGGAACGTGCTAATAACTATTATTAGATGAAGATGGGAAATTGATAACAGAGTCACAGGCCTTTTAACCTCAATGTTCACTAGAAAAAAAAGAAACCTGCTGTGAACCAGAAAAAAGCAAACAGGAAGCTATTGGGGTGGAGGGAGGCGAAACAAGCCACAGTGGTGACAGCCGTTGTGAAAAGGTGGTGACAGCCACAGTGCCAGCAGTGTCCTAGTTCCCAGGCCCATGTCTGCCCCTGGAACTTAGGAACAAGACACTTGGGAACAGACTGCAGGATGCCTGGAAATGTTTCTGGAGGATAAGGAAGGTGCCCGAAGGTGGGAAAGGGTCCTTTTTTCTGCTAATTTATATACACCTCAGAGAGAACAAGAACAAAAACAGGCTGCTTATTTTAGGAGTAAAATTTATTTATAGTCATCCTAAAAACTAATGGTACGTTCATCCATCAGGAACTCATGCTATGTGCAAGGTACTTTGCTAGATACTGGGGATACTGCAGTGAACAATTATAAGACCCCTTGATGGCACTTACTGGTCGAGAGGCAGTGTCCTAAGCCCTGTACACACACAGGTGTTAGCTTAGTTGTGCCCATAATGACCCTAAGAAGTAGGTAGTTCTCCATTTTACAGATTAAGGTACTGAGGCATAGAGAGCTTAAAAAACTTGGCCAAGGTTAGAGAAAAACACAATTTCTGTCTTAGAGTGTGGCCATTTTTCCACGCTCCCTTAGAATTTTGGAAATCCTTTCCTTATGTATAATTCCCAGGAAGACATTCATATTTCTCACAGTCAACAACATTCACTCAATACATGTTTACTAAACATTGACAATTTCTGAAGCCCTGGCCTACGTGCTTGGGGTACCCCCTAGAATCAGACGCAGTTCTAGCTCTCCAGGAATTTTGCAGTTTAGTAGAAGTAAAAGCATCAGTGAGTAAGTTCAGAGGTGTGTTGTAAGTGTGCCAGAAGTGGGCAGGGAGTTCAATGAGGGCACAGAGAGGAGCAGTGAAGTCCCCTTGGCCAGGGAGAGGTGTTCGGGAAGGACTTCCCAGAGAGGTGGCGTGTGCATTCCAGGCAGAGGGAGCAGCACTGGCAAATGCTCAGAGGAGGCGTGCAACGGTGGTGCGCTCTTGAGAACTCAGGAGGCTCTGTGCGATCAGCGCAGAACTCCCCGACCTTCCCTGTGATGCACAGAATATGCTAGTGTGGACATGGGGCATTGAGAGAGCTGCCTGCTGCACATGGCCAGAGGCCATGGGCAAGGACCCCTGGTGCTGCCCAGCTGCCTGGCTTAAGAGCATCAGTGCCTTGGCACACCCATAACCCATTCAAAGTCAGGTCCCAGGCTGTGAGTAATTAAAGAGGGAGAGGCAGGCAAAGGCCATACTGTAGATTTATAGAGGGTGCTATATGCCATGCTAAGGAATTGGACTTTATTTTGTAGGCAACGCCACACTGTTGAGAATTTTTAGCCAGGGGGTGGTATGATCAATTTTGCTCTTTGGGAAGATTATTTTTGTTGCACTGTGAAGGAGAAATGGGAAGTAGGTAAGATCAGAAATACGGGCCAGTTGGGACTCTTGCTGCAGTCTAAGTGATAAGGGACGAAGGCTTATTATAATGCAGATGAGGAGAATGTGAGAGATGTTAAGGGAGTAGAGGAAGTAGGACTTGGTTACCAGGTAGATATGAGGCACGAGGGAAAAGAGAACCCAAGACCATTCCCTGATTTTGTGCTTGGGTGACTGGCAGTGCCATTCGCCAATTCTGTGCATGAAAGAGAAGGAGCGGGTTTGCGTTCATATGACCCTCGTGTCTTAGACAGATTGATATAAGCTGTCTGTGTGCTATGCAGACAGAGGCACCCACTTGGCAGTGGGCTCTTTGGAGCTGGAACTGAGCAGCGAGGTCTGGGAAGGAGACATGCGTGTGTAAGTTGCCGACATTTGGATAGCAGCAGAAACCAATGATTGAAATTGCCCAAAGGAAAAGGCAGAGTATGGAGGGGAGACTGACAGACTTTTGGGAAAATAAAGAAGAGAAACCTTCAGTTGATACAAAAAGAAAAATAAAAACATGAAAAAGAGAATAAAAGCAGAGAACTGTCAAAGCTGCCAAGAAGAAACAAACTATGGAGAACAAAGGAGTCAACACCATAGTTGTTGCCAAGTTACATGGGGTGGCTGACCAGGCCTCTTGGATTGGACATTTAGCCACGGTGGTTTCAGTAGAGTTGAGGAGTGAGTGGAAGATGGGCAAAAAGCAATAGTAGACTGTTTTCCCAAGGAATTTGGTTGTAAAGGTAAAAAATGGTAGTTAAAAGGGGCATATAGAGTCAGGGAGGATTTGTGTCTATGTGGGAGAAACTCAGGGATATTTATAGGCAGCCAGGAAAGATCTAGGCTACAGGGAAGGCAGAGTTAGCGAGCACATCTCCCCAGGAGTGCAGGGAAGGGGGTTTTAGTGTGTGGGAAGGGACCCCTCTGCATCTGAGACTGAAGGGGAGGAAAGGAAGGTCCAGGTGAGGAAGTTCCTACTGACAGGTGAGTTTATCCGGGAAGTAGTAGGAAGCCAGGTTATCTGCTGAGAGGGGGTGAGGATGGAAGTAGGGGCAAGAGCAGGGAATGGGAGAATGTATTGAGCCTGAGGCATCTTAAAGTAGGGAATGGTGCTCAGGACTCCACTGAGCACAGAGGCATGAACGAGCAACACCAGTCATCTTCTGTGTAGTTTTCTTAAGCTACCTTGGCTAAGTGATGAGACAGGGAAGGCAGATGATTGGATCAAATCCTGGCTTGATACAAGTTAATATCAGGAATTTGTATGGGTGGCATATCTGAGATCAGGAACTAAGCATGTCGAGGATGCTGGCAGAGTGATGCTTCTGTGGTGTCAGTCGAAGGAGGGGTGCTGGGCCAGGAGAAAAGACGGGGGTCTCCATGAGATGGAAGATATTCTGGGGGAGGGGAGTGGGAAGGAAAGTCTCAGGAGATTATAACCGGAGATTGATGAATTGGTGGTGAATCTTTCAGAGAAGGTGATGTCAAGGTCTAGGGTGTGACCGTGGGAGTGATTACTGAAAGGAGCCCAGGGGCATGGGTCTGGGGACACTGGACAGACTGTCCATGTGAAGGCCACCCAGGGCTTGGCATTGAGACTGTGAGCCAGTAGCCAAAGTCTTTGATGAGTGTGTGTGGGGGGTGTGATTGGGAGGACTGACGACAGCAGTAGTCAGGGAGGACGAGAGCCAGATGGCGTGAAGCTCATAGGAGATGGGTTTTACTTTTGTTCTTGTTCTTCTGTGTCTGGGGGTGGTGGCGGGGGCCAGTGCTCCCCCAGCCTGAGCTGGGTGACGTGGGAGGACAGCAGCCTCTTTTCAAGAGGATTCAACCTGAGCATCGCAGGTTACTCACATTTGTAGTTTTGTTGTGTACTTGTACAAAGAATTAAACTGAATCTGCTAAGGTGATCACATCTTGAAGCTTTTCCATATACAATTAACAATTTGAAACTCTCATCCTAAAATTTCTTCCACTTCATTTAATGTAGGTGTGTTTATCATTTAACCCTCAAAGCACGTTGGTGGCTACTGGAAGTATGGACACAACAGCCAAACTGTGGAACATTCAGAATGGAGAGGAGGTGTTCACTTTAACAGTATGTTAATAATGTTAACAAGCCTATCATTTATGTTCATTTTTGTTTGCATTTTTGCTACAAAATGAGCTCTAAATTAGATGTTTTGGAGCTATAATTCATAAATGAATTTTTCTAATTATTTGTATTATTAAAAATATAATTATGTTAGTTTACTAAAATAATTGGGGAAATGGGGATATATGTAGTCCAAGCAGGATTCCTTTATCATATTCCTGAATCTATTGCAGAGCCGTGTTTCTTCCCATTGTCCCACATAGTTTGATTCTTCCGCACTAGACTGTAACCAGGTGAAAGTTTATTACTCTATTTCATCTCAAATTATCTTAAGAATTTTCTTTTTAAATGTAATTAATTTTACTTTATACATTGTTTTCTTTTGCACATCATCTCTTTTTAGCACATGAAGTACACAGCTCTTTTTGGTGTTTCCAATATAAGGTGAAAGCAGCCCCCTAATGTCCCCCAAACATCCCCTCTTCCTTTTTCTTTTCTTTTCTTTGTAGTGTGAATTAATTTGATCTATTCTGTATTCTTTTTGTAAATTTCAGAATGTTATGGGGGTTCAAATGTTTAGGTTACTTATATTGCCTTTGCCCCTCCCAAGTCAGAGCTTCAAGCGTGTCCATCCCCCAGACGGTGCGCACCACACCCATTAGGTGTGAATATACCCGTCCCCTCCATCCCTCTCCCACCTGCCTGACACCTGATGAATGTTATACCATATGTGCACATAAGTGTTGATCAATCAATACCAATTTGATGGTGAGTACATGTGGTACTTGTTTTTCCATTCTTGTGATACTTCACTTAGTAGAATGGGCTCCAGCTCCATCCAGGATAATACAAGAGGTGCTAGATCACTATTGTTTTTTGTGGCTGAGTTGAACTCCATGGTATACATATACCACATTTCATTAATCCACTCATGTATTGATGGTCACTTGGGTTGTTTCCACATCTTTGCGATTGTGAATTGTGCTGGTATAAACATTCTAGTGCAGATGTCTTTTTTATAGAATGTCTTTTTTTCCTTTGGGTAGATGCCCAGTAATGGGATTGCTAGATCAAATAAATGGTAGTTTTACTTGTAGCTCTTTGAGGTATCTCCGTATTACTTTCCATAGAGATTGTACTAGTTTGCAGTCCTAAAACAGCATTAATGAATTAAAGTGAATTGGCTTTAAGTGTGTAAGTCAATGATTTTTAGGAAACTTACAGAATTATGCAGCCATCTCCAAAATCTAGTTTCAGAACATTTCCAACACCCCAGAAGAAACCTGGTGCCTATTTGCGGACACTCCCCAGCCCCACCCCACAGCCACTGAGCTCCTGTCCTAGAGCATGGCCTTCTCCAGCACCTCCTGTTAGACTTTGGTACGGTATACTCGCAGAAGTTGTTTCATCTACAGGTATACAGGTCAATATCTGCTCTTTTTCTAGGGACATTCTGCTGAAATCATCTCCTTGTCATTTGACACCTCAGGAGACAGAATCATCACGGGGTCTTTTGATCATACGGTTGTAGTGTGGAATGCTGATACCGGAAGGTAATTCTTAATTCTGAAGAATTTTCTTAACATGGATTGGGGGTTAAGAAGACATTCTATTATTTTTTAGTTTAATCTTATATCTATTAATTGTGCTTTGGATTCCATAGGAATGGGATACATTAAAAACATAAATTAATTCATTCTTTAATGATATTTCTGATCTACAAAATGTGTACTTTCTCAGCATTCTGAGCAAATAATGCCAATCAGCAAGACAAAGGAGAATGTTAGCAGCCACCTGGTTATATAGCTATTATTTATTCCATGTACTATATAATCAAATTTCAGCGGCTTCTCATTACGGTAGGCATGAATACCATGAATAAATAAAACTCATAGTTAATTTCCCAAATTTAATTTAGTCCAAGAACTTCAATTTCCTTCCTAATGATTTTTGGTCCTAGTTGCTAAGAAGTTAACTAAATTAGCATATTTGTGTTGGAAAACTCCACTTGTGGATTTGCCTGCATTTTGATGGAAGGGCTAATTATCAGGGGCACTGACCGAGATATGTGGGAGAAGGAAGGGCCTTCCCATCGTTTCACTTGTAGTTTCTGAACGACCAAAGGTCCACTCACGTGATATGACAATATTTCTAGAATTTTAGACTGGCTTTACTATTTGTTACCCATTCCTTTTTGAAGTGTTGCCTTAAGTAATGTTATATTGACTGTTTAAAATTTAAGTACCTTTTTGTTGAAATGAAATTATTAGTAGCTTTGAGCTGTAGCAGATCCCTTTTTGTTTTGTCATCAGATATATTATTTTGTGAGGAGCAAAATTTAGATTAATTTACACAGATGGGCTCGGCCTCATTAGTTGTGTGCATATACTAAAGTAAGAATTCTTTCACTAGTTTCTATTATTTCCATTTTGTAGGAAGGTGTATACTTTAATTGGTCATTGTGCTGAGATTAGCAGTGCCTTATTCAATTGGGATTGCTCTCTAATATTAACTGGCTCTATGGACAAAACCTGCATGGTGAGCTCGAGAAACATCTTTGCTTTATGTTGTGTCTATGGTCTTTACTGTGTCATATATTCGTTGTAACATTAACACATTTCAAAGTGATTAAGGTATTAAATTTATAAATAATAATTGGTAATATTTTTATTTCGAGTTTTAGATTTTCCAAGTTTGAAGAAATTATGAGATAGCAAAGCACTTTTAAGTGCTTCAAATGTATTAACGATTTTAATTAAAAAGACAGATTATTTTTGTTTAACGTTCTACTATTCATTTATTAAACTTTGGTTAGAGAAACCCTTGAGGAGCCTCAAATACAGTGTCTACCCTGCCCCTAGTTTTTGCACTTTAAAAACTATTTACTAAGAGTGTATACTCTGGAATTATCATTTGCTTATATACCAAATGTATTATAACCTTACCATGTACTTTTCATTTTCTGGCATTGTAGTTTTAGATCAAGCTCCTTATCATTTGATGTCCTTCCTATAAAAAGAGGACACATCCACTCCAACCAGTAAAACATACACTTTGAGAGAATTTTTTTCTTTTCTTAATGTAGTGGCAGATTCTAAATGTGCGATGTTGGTCTTCTCTGTGACCAAAGTGTGCCTTGCTAGAGGAGTTGACTGTGGTCTCTGGTAATGAATCAAGATAAGACGGAACCTTCGAGAATTATACAAGCAATGGATACAGCATGTTTTTTTAGCCAGCCATAAGTATGTCATGAAGATTACTGGCCTTCATCATACTTTACATAGAAAATCATAGGGTTTTTTTTTGTTTTTTGTTTGTTTGTTTTAAAATTGCAGCTATGGGATGCTACAAATGGAAAATGTATGGCAACTTTAACAGGACATGATGATGAAATACTAGACAGCTGCTTTGATTATGCTGGAAAGCTTATTGCCACTGCTTCAGCAGATGGTAGGTAATCTGTTCAACATTTAATTTATAGAGGGATTTGTGCTTTGCTTGGTACACATGCATGATTCTTCACTATGCTTCATCTCCCTGATGACCAGATATGATGGAAACTGTGCCTCATCTCTACGGTGACCATATATGTCACTATAGTGTGTCCATATCAGATTCTTGATAACCATGTGTGATGTTATACAAAGTCTGTGTCACCTTCTTGGTAACCATTTATAAATATATATATGGGTTTTTTTGTCATCTCCTTAATAACTACCATTGACCTTCAAATAATGTAGGGGGCTTAGGGAAATGAACCCCCCATGCAGTCAAAAGTCTGCATATACATTTTGACTCCCCCAAAACTTAACTACTAATAGCCTACTGTTGACTAGGATGCCTCACTGATAACATAAGTAATCAATTAACATATATTTTGTATTTTATTAAATACATGTATCATATACTATATTCTTACAATAAAGTAAGCCAGAGCAAGAAGATATTATTAAGAAAATCATAAGGAAGAAAGAATATGTTAGCTGTTCATTAAGTGGAAGTGAATCATCATAAAGGCCTTCATCCTTGTCATCTTGATGTTAAGTAGTCTAAGGAGGAGGAGGAGGGTAGGAGGAGTTGGTCTTGCTCTCTGCAGGGTGGGAGAATCAGAAGAAAATCCACGTATTAGTGAACCTCCACAGCTCACACCCATGTTGTTCAAAAGTCAACTGTCATGTATGGTACTATCCTATCTTGGCCTTATCAACTTGACTGCCATTAATGATGCCATAATCTCCTTTATAACTCCATGTCCTGCTCCACTGTGTCTCCCAAATCTTTGTGATAAACATACATGATGCTATGCTATGCATCATCTTTTCAATTACCACTTATGATTCTATACCATGTCTGTGTCATCTTATTGATAACTGTATATGGTGCTAAACTAGGTGTGCCTCAATTCTATGAAGGTCACATGTGATGCTACACCACCTCTATCATCTCCCTGTTGACCATGTGTGACATTATATTGTGTCTGTCTCATCCCCTCAAGGACCATGTATTATTCTGTTATACATTGTATCATCATCTCCTTGAAAGTCATGTATTATGCTACACTGTTTTCATTTACTCCTTTAAAACCATGTTTGATGCTAAGCAATACCTACATCATATCCTTGATAACTACTTATGACACTATAGTGTCTGTGTTATCTCTTTGATGACAATGCATGGTACTATTCTATGTCTATGCCATATTCTGATCACCAAATAAGAGACTGCGTTATGTATTTGCCATTTCCCTGATGACCAGGTAGGTGCAACACTGTCTGCATTGTCTTGTTGATTACTATGGGTTGTAATACACTATACTTGCATCATCTTAAAGACCATATATGATGTTATGCTATATCTGATTGCCACTTATGACGTATACTATGTCAGCATCGTATTCTTTATAGTCATGTATGAGTCATCTTGTTGACAAATACATATTATGCTACATTGTGTCTGTGTCATCTCATTGAAAGCCACATGCAATGCTATATGATGTCTGTATCGTCTCATTGACAACTGTCTGTATTGATGTATTATGTGTACATCATGTCCTGGATAACATTAATGAAATTAAACAACAATTCATCTCCATGACAACCATGTATGATGTTACACTATGTATCATCTCTTGACAACCACATATGATGATTCATTATGTCTGTGCTTTTTCCCTGACAAGTATTTATGATGCTATCCTTTATGTGCAGCATATTCCTGACAAACATGTGTTAACACTACCCAATTTCTATGTTACCTCCCTGACCACTCCCTGTTCGACACAATACTATCTCTACGCCATGTCCTTGATAACCATGTGATACTGTACTATGTTTGCATCATGTATCTCCTTGGCAAGCATATATGATACTACACTAAGCCTACATCATCTCATGACATCACACACCATGTGTGATGCTGATTTGTGAGTCATCACTTTGATAACACAGTATGATTCAGTGCTATATGTCATCTTCCTGAAGACCACAGATAATGTTACATGACATTTGTATTATGTACCTGGTGACCATGTATGAAACTACACCAAGTCTATGTTATTCCTCGATGACCATGTATGATACTCTATTGTGTCTATGTTATATATCTGATACTGTATTTTAATTTACATTTTGTCATCCCCTTTATAATCATGTAGGATGCTATACTATATCTTTATTCAATTATTTATAACCACGTATGATACTATCCCATGTCTGAGTAATTTCTTAGAAATCTATGTATGATGCTATAATATTTCTACTTCATCTCCCTAATGGACATGTCTGCAGGGCTCAGTATGTCAGCATCCTCTCCTTTAGAAAAGTGTATGATTCTACATTATATCTGGATCATTTCTTTGAAATCTGCTTATGACACTGTACTGTGTTATATTATATCCTTGAAAACTATATATGATGCTATATTATGCATCATCTTCACTCTGAGCATGTCTGATACTACACCGTCTATGTGACAGCTTGATAACCTTGTGTGATGATACAGTATATTATCTCATTGACTTCCATTTATGATGCTGCAGTATGCTCACATCATCTCCCTGACAACCATCTATGATGCTCATATTTGTCAGGATTCTCCAGAAAAACAGAACCAATAGGATATATAAAGATATACAAGGAGGGATTTATTATGGGATTTGGGTCATGTGATTATGGAAGCTGAGAAATCTCACCATATGTCATCTGTAAGCTAGAGAACCAGGAAAGCCAGTGTTGGAATTCAGTCCACGTCTACATCTGGATCATCTCATTGATGATTGTGTTTGGTGCTGCACTATGTATCCTCATCCCCTTGATTCTTAACTATGTCTGTATCATCTCTTGTCAACAGCATATGACACTGTATCTAGGTCATCTCCTTGATGATCACACTATAACTGCATCATCTCCCTGATGGTTACGTTTGACTCTCAACTGTGTTTGTGTCATCTCTCTGAAGACTAAGTATGACACTAAGCTGTGTCTGTGTCATATCCCTCATGACTATGCACGACACTACCCTAGTTCCACATCATTTCTGTGATGACCATATATGCTAACATTTGATATTTCTCTGATGATCAGTGATGTTGAGTACCTTTTCACATATCTGTTGGCCATTTATAGATCTTCTTTTGAAAAATGTCTATTCAGGTCCTTTGCCCATTTTTAATTGATTTATTTGGTTTTCTATTTGTTTGTTTGGTTGGTTTTTGGGTTGTTTTTTTGCTATTGAGTCATGTGATATATATTTTGAATATTGACCCTTTATCACATATATGATTTTCAAATATATTCTCCCATTTCATAGGTCACCTTTTCACTTTGTTGATTATTTCCTTTGCTATGCAGAAGCTTTTTAGTTTTATGTAGTCTCATTTGTTTACTTTTGCTTTTTCTGCTTGTGCTTTTGGTGTCATATCCAAAAAAATCATTGCCAGACCAATGTCGAGGAACTTTTCCCCTGTATTTTCTCTAGGAATTCTGAGGTTTCAGATCTTATATTTCAATCTTTATTTCATTTTGAGTTAAGTTTTATATACAGTATAAGACAGGGGTACAATTTCTTTCCTTTGTATGTAGATAATCAGTTTTACCAGCACCATTTATTGAATAGACTTTTCTTTCCTCATTGCATGTTTTCAGTGCTCTTGTCAAAGATTAGTTGATGATATATGCATGAGTGTATTTCTGGGCTTTCTATTCTGTTCCATTGGTCTACATGTCTGTTTTTATGCCAATACTGTTTTGATTAATACAGCTTTGTAATATATCCAAGATAAGGAAACAACCTAAGTGTCCCTTGGCAGATAAATGAATAAAGAAAATCGTGTATGTGCATATATATATATAAAATACACATATATTTATATATAATAGAATAGTTTTCATCCATATAAAAGGAGGAAATGCTGCCATTTGCAGCAACATGGATGAACCTGGAGGACATTATGCTGAGTGAAATAAGCCAGATACAGAAAGACAAATATTGTATGTTGTACTTATATGTGGAATCTCATAAAGTTGAACTCATAGAAACAGGAGAGTAGGAAGATGGTGATCAGGGGTCAACAGGTAGGGAAATGGGGAGATGCTGGTCAAAGGGTATAAACATTAAGTTTTAAGAGGAAAAAGTCCTGGGGAATCTAAGGTATATGAGTGGTGATGGGTGTGCTAATTAATTTGATTGTGACAATCATTAAACAATGTATACATACATAAAATCATCATGTTGTATACCTTGAATATATGCACCCTTTATTTGTCAATTACAGATTAAAAAATAAAATGTACTCACAAAGAATCTTTGGATTAAAAAATTGTGATAGGATGGAATACTTGTGATGAACATACTTTTGAGTAGTCACATATCCTTTACGTTGTAATCAGTGATAGAATTTTGCTGGTTATTTATTTTAATTATGCCATTTCATTGTTGTCTCCCTTTTCAGAATTACATCTGCATGCTGGTTCTTTTACTCACTAGGACTTTTCAAAGGTGATCCTTTGATCATACACACAAATCTATTTTATATCCTGGAATGTAAACATCCTGAGTTCAGAGAATTTTATTTTTTTAATAACTATTTACTTTTTCCTTTTTCATATTCTCACAGATACTGGCTTTTTGGCTCTTTTTTTTTTGGATATGGGGTCTTGCTCTTGCTCTGTTGTCCAGGTTAGAGGACAGTGGCATCATCATAACTCACTGCAGCCTCAAACTCCTGGGCTCAAATTGTCCTCCTGCCCCAGCCTCCCCAGTAGCTGGGACTACAGGTGTGCACCACCATGCCTGGCTAATTTTTCTTATTTTTGTAGAGTTGAGGTGTCACTAAGTTGTCCAGGCTGGTCTTGAACTCCGAGCCTCAATCTATCCTCCCGCCTCAGCCTCCCAAAGTGCTAGGATTACATGTATGAGACACCATACCTGGCCAGATCTTGGCTTTAAAGAATCATCCCCCAACCGTAATTTGTCCACCCCTTTCATTTTAAATATCATTCACATTGATAGAATTCACTCAACAATATGTATTGAAGTACCTACTTTGCACCAGGAATTTTTTTAGGAATATGGCATATACAAGTGAGCAAAAGAGATGGGGCTATACTGTGGAGGGGAAAACAGACAATAAGAAATGCCATATATGAATATTATTTGGAATGTTAGATTACACAGAGTGTTTGATGGTATCGAATGTGAGACGTTGGTCAGCACCATGGGACAAGAAAGCAGCATGGTCAGAGGGTCAGAATGCTCAGGAATGGATGAGACTAAAACACAAGTTCAATTCTTCTAGTTTTGTTTCTCTATCATATGATATTTCCCCTAGTGTTTCTATTTTTCTTTGTTCAATAAAACTTTACTTCAAAAACATTATGTTTTTCTTTTGGCATGTCTTGTAAACCTTTTCTTATTCTGTGCTTCCTAAGAAGTCTTGATGTTTAGACCCATCTTTTTTTTTATTTATCTCTGGTCTTTGCCCCCAATTCCCTTTTTAAAATTTGGATGTCATTTAACAGTTTGTTACCTATGCAGCCTCATGTTTCTTTATATAGATCCCCTTTTTCTTCCTCATTGGATCTATTATCAAGGCTGTTTTTTTTTCTGTCTTTATGCCTATTCCTATCTTCTTTTTTTAAATTACAAAGTTACAGGCTCTGTATTTATTTCCGTGTTTTCTGAAGTTTAAAAATAGGGTTTTGTAAAATTTACAGTACTGATCTATGCAGGACGTGTCCTTTCGTGTTATTAACAAACTCTCAAGACAAGTTGGCCACTTTTCTTTAAGGGTTTTGAAATGTCCAACTAAGTAGCAAGTTATATTTTTAAAATCACATTAATTCTAAAATGTCACGTTTTATTATTTTGTCTACTTCCTCCTGAAGTTGACCTTGTCAGAAAGGTAAGTAAAAAATTATTAAAATATTTTGCTTTTCTCTAAATGCAAATCAAGTACCTAAAATTTCCTATCCTTGCTATATTTTACTTCTATATCATGCTATAATTTGAGATAAGAAAGCATCCATCATCTGGCCAGGTAAACTGTAACTTTTCTTCTGACAAAAATTTTACTACTGATAATTTTGTTTCTGTGCTTATTCAACTCCTCCATTCCTTAGTTCTAAGGAAATGCACATAAAACTACTTCCATCCATCCACCTATCCATCCATCCATCCATCCATCCATCCATCTATCCTACATCTATTTATTGTCTACTATGTGCCTGGCACTTCTGGGCACTAGTGGCACAGAGGGTATTCTATTAGCTCGTTATGCGGAAAACCACTCCAGAGCCTCTTTTTGCACATTGAGTAGTGGCTGATGCTCCTTCGTAGGAATGCCTGTGCACCTCCCACAAACTCAGACTCATACCTGGTGCAGCATTCTGGTCTTGCTGCTGATTCATCACCTCCCTCTTGAAACTTTCTTTGATTCCCCCTTTTCTCTTTAAATATTTTTTTCTTTCTAGATTCCTTTTTCCTCACTCCCTTTTCTACCTTGGAATGTATTATCTCTTCTAATAAGCCCAGGGCTAAAGAGGAGCTCCTGTTCACCCTCTTCTGCAGTGGGACCAGCTTGCATTTAAAGTATTAAGTATCTGGCTCTCACCACAGGCAAGCAGATAAACTTTGCACAGAGCTCATGTGTCAGAGGAATAGATATTTAGATAATGCAAGGTCTTTGGTCCAAAGTTCTGTATTTGAGATGAATTTTTATATATCCCCACCCCTTTCAAAAAGGAACAGCAAGAGTTTTCAGTGCAGCCACAAGAAAATGCATTGCCAAATTGGAAGGCCATGAAGGTGAAATTTCAAAGGTGAGTTGCTTTCATATTTGGAGGAGTTTATTTACTTTCCAAAAATAAACAGCATGCTTAGTATAAATAGGTCTCTATTGGAACCGAGGTACTAAGGTTTGTTCAATTATCTTATCCTTTCTAGAAATCATTTACATAAACACTTTATTTTTAAGTGTGTCCTCAAGCTCAGTATAATAAATGAGTTCTAAAACCTTTTTAAAAAGCATAAAGCAGCATTCTCCTCTACCATCATCAAAAGGTTTAGTTAGCTGAAAATACTTAACACAGCAACTTAAGGAGCTTATGAAGTGCTTTTCCTGGTTCTGGTAAACACACAAGTTGATATTTTGCAAAAATCATGCTGTGCAGCAAGTAACAAGTGTTCTGTAAATTAGATGCAATTGAGGAAGTATTTCCTGGAAATATTCAACACTTAAAGTATAAAATCATCCATTTTAAAACTGCAAAGCTGTAGCTTAGGATTTTGTATAAACTCCTCCTAAAGGATTGTTCATGGAATGGGGCCACCCAGTCAATGATTTTGGATGTATCATTAGAAAATTGTAGTGTAGCTGGGACTTGCTGGCTCTCACCTTCCAGCTCAGCCCAATTTCTTGGTCTCATATCTGAGATCAGATTTGCTCCTTCTTTGTAAAATATCAGCTTGATGGTTTCAGGTCTCTGAAAGCTCCATCTAGACCCTGGAACTGCCCATGCTATCCTCTTGCCCCTCCTGCCTTGTACCTGCCGCTGGTGGCTGTTTCCCTCTGGCTGGTCCATGCTGCTCTCCATGGCCGTGCAGCCCACACCCTCTTCATTGGCCAGGAGGGATAGGGATGGCAGGAGCGGGTGGGAAAGTGGGGTGTGGGAGGCAGGTTGAGGACAGAGCCCTGACCACGTGTCTGAGCATCTGGCTCGGCAGCTGTTGACAGGTCTGTCACATCCCCTCAAAAAGTACACATCTGCTTTCATGAACATGTGAATACAAAGAGGTCTCAAACCCTGTGTCCTTAAATTTTATGCTTGTTAAGTGGGTATATTATTTATTGAATTGCCATCTAGTGATGGCATTTCTGTGGGGTGCAAAGCTAAAATATTCATTCATTCATTTTTGCATTCAGCAAACACTTCCAGAGAGCGTCCACTGTGCTCGCATTGCACAGGCACTGACATAGTGGTATAAAACAGACATGGCCCTGCCCTCAGATCTTCAGTCATAGAGGAGGATGTGGCCCAAATTGTTGTCTTCTGATGACTAGAGAGGGATATAAGCGTGACACCCAAAGGAATGGAGGAAATGGTTCCTTTGACTGTCACTCGGACACCAATTGGCAATGCCTGGCACATGGGCGGCACCCAAGCCCATTTTCCATGGATGGAAAATGCTACACTTCGGGTAGCAACAGATGAGAATATCCTTTCTTGTTGGTCCTGATGTTCACTGATCCTATGGCACAGCTTGAAAGCCGATCTGCGTGTTTTTGATGACAAAGATGACGTTGGGATTTCGATACGAAGAAACTTGACTTGTATTTTCATCCACACCAGGGCCTTGCCTCTTTGCCCAGAAAAGGGTATTACGAGTCTTTGGAAAGAAGCTGGGTGGAAAATACTCAACTTACAAGGGGTGATTTGGTCTTTATTCTTAGAGTTGTGAGGAGCAGACACTAAACTTTCTCTCTGGATTTTAACTTTCTTGTATTAGTCCCTGTGATGTTTTTCCCATCACGAAGAAATTGTTCTATGTAAGAACAAACACCAGGCTGGGAAGGTGGCAGGTGCTCAGTAATGCCCCCTTTTTGCTGATGAGAAATATATTGGGAACCATTACATAAACCTGTGATCATTTTTTTCTTTCCCCTTTGTAGATTTCTTTCAACCCCCAGGGGAACCGTCTTCTAACTGGCAGCTCTGACAAAACAGCTAGGATCTGGGATGCTCAGACCGGCCAGTGCCTCCAGGTCCTTGAGGGGCACACCGATGAAATCTTTTCATGTGCTTTCAACTATAAAGGCGACATAGTCATTACAGGTATGGGAGAGATGAGTGCCACAGACTCAGTTTTTGTTTTTTATTGGCTATTAGGGTTCCCCAAGCTGAATTCTAAAAGGAGTTCACTCCAACCCTCCCCCCGCTTGGCCCCTGGCTCATCCTGGTCCGCTGTTCTGTTTCCGTTATTCAGTTTAGGTGCATCAGGACCCACAGAAGTGAGCTCTGCCATTGACTGTAAGGCTTTGTGAAGTTTGAATTTTAGTTGCTCTAGACAAGGTAATGATTAGTGGCCTGCCTTACTGGGTGTTGTTTCCCCAGATGTCGTTCATTAATTGAATGGTTAATATTCAATAGATATCAGTAAGCGTTAGTAACCAAGTCAGGACCAGAGTTCTCCACAATTGGCTTTTTAGCCCATTAGAAGATTTATTCTTTGAGCTAAGTTGTTTTCTCTTTAGACATCCCCTGCTAAAGCACTAATATTTTTGGGAAAGAACATATATTGGACATTTTTCAACCATTAACAATTTATAATGAATAAATTGCAATGTTTTATAAAAACTGGATTGAGAGCAGGTTAATTGAGATTATGGAAAGAGGAGAAAAGTGACAAGATTATGGCATAATATTAGCATGGTGCCTCTCGAGGAGGCCTTGGCAGAGAGCAGGTGCTACAGTAGTATGGACTATAGATAGCCTAAGCCAGGACAGAGGACCAGATCTGCCTAGTTACCAGTGATTCTCATTGTGTTGAGCTAATTTGAAAATTGTCAAACTGATCTAAGAAGTTAAATGTCACACACCCAAGGTTGGCTTTACATATTGGCTGAGTAGGAGTTTTCCTAGCCATGTAACCTCAGGGGTACTGAGAATTGTTTCCCCTTACTGCCTAAAATACCTCCCCTTTCTACTTAAATACAGGTGAGTTCTAAAATCACATGTTACTTTCTTTGGGCTTATGATTTTCAAATGTTCACTAAGCTTTAGGTACTTCTAAGCAGGGCCATAATAAGCCACATTATTTTATTGTGAACACCCTATCAGTGCCTTCCCCATGATGAGGAAGGAAGTGGGGCTGTGCTGGAGGGCACAGGACACCCCCGCAGGGAGCTGCTGCCATGTGAGGAGAAAGGAAGTCTGGGCTGGCTTCGTGCGGGACCAGCCTTCCCTGGTGCATGAGGCTGGCTCTGCAATGCCTCTTCCCGCAACCCGTTTTCACAGAAGACCCTGGAGAGTCTAGGGGGAAGGAATAGTGTTTATCTGTGCCTTGCCTTAGTGCTGGCACTTACATTCCTGAGTTCTTTTAAGATATTATTGATTTAATGTGTATCCCAAAGCACCAAAGTGTTAAATAATAGCTCACTGGACGACAGACCTTATTAGAACAGGGTGACACTTCTATCTCACCATCAGTAGAGCAATCGCTTTATTTAAAACTATCTGCCCTATTTTCTGGGTGGAACTCAGTGTGATTAACCGCAGGCAGTTTTTAGTGCGCTGCCCAAAGTTGGGTTTAAAATTATAAACTGGCATAAAAGTGGCTGGCATGGTCTTTACATTCTTAAAAATACGAGGTGTCTTTTTGTGGGAGGTGCACTTTGTACAGGTTTTCCAATTCCTATAACCCTCACTCTTCTTATATTTGTGTTATGTGCCTGGTCCCCAGGGGCGAAAGGACCAGTGGTACCTATTGCCCATGAGCAAAACCTGTGGAAGTGGAATGTCCTCCGCTTACCTTGTCACCCACACCCGGGGATGTTCAGAGTCACGGTATTTCCCCTGGGCGGGGAGGTTGGAGAGAGGGCAGAGGGATGGCTGAAGTGGCTGCACTCTCAGATCCCCTTCAGTCCTGAGATGCCTTGACCCTTGCCGGTGTGAGCAGAATGTGAACCCCGCTCGATTTACGACCGACTGATACCATGGAAAAACCCAAAACCCTTACTTCAAAAATACGTGAACTGCTTCGGGGCTCGCTAGCCAGGCACTGAGAATCTGGTGCGTTTAGCACACCCAGGAAACGTCAATTTGTAAAAAGAGAGAGTGAAGTGAATAAATTGAACAGAAAAATGACTCTTTGATGTTTGTTTTATTAGGCAGCAAGGATAATACCTGTAGAATATGGCGTTGACTGAAGGAAGCTGGTCTGAGCAAACCTGCGGCAACAGTGATCAAGAACTTGCGCTTCGCAGAGAGCAAGCTATTTTACTATTTCACATATTTTCTCTTTTTCTACGAGTCAAGTGTTTATAAACTCTGTCCTAACTTCACAGATATAATCATTAAAACTGATGAAGTTTTACGATTTCTTGATGTTATTTGATGGGGATGACAGGAAAACAGCATTATGTTTGGCTAATGCCACTATTTACTTTAGTTGTGTTTTATTTTTTAATAGCATCGAGATGCTGATAAATGAAAGCAGAGTTATTTAATAATGTGTTTCTTACATTCTACCTTGAAGGCTATTGTTCTAGTTTCTATTGAATAAAGTTTTTGGAGGAAATGACTTGTGAATTGTACATCTGTATTTATAATGTATGTTTTTAGGGTGATATAAGGAAAACAAATTGGTTCTTATTTAATAGTACATATATGTTGGATTGATAGTTGACTGAAAAAATGTTGAACTTTCTAAGGAAAAGTTAAGCAGAATAGACATTCCACTACTGAATTTGAAAATTTGGGTGGAAAACAATTGAAGTAAGAGAGAAAAATGATCAAACACCAGACTGAGTACTGCTGAAATATTTTTAAAAAAGGTTTTAAAAAGACTGTTCTTTGTAAAAGTGCACAAATACATATAAAAATTAATTTAAAAAGATAAAGCACAAACACTAATGATGCTGGAATCCAGAGCAAGAGAATGCATTAGAATCTTATGAAATCATTTTCTTTTAGAAAAACTTTATTGAGATGCAATTAATATACAAAAATTGCACATATTTAATGATACATTTTCATGAATTTGGACATATGTATATACCTGTGATACCATCATCAGAATAAGGTCCTAAATATATCTATCACCCTCAACAATTTGCTTATGTTATTTTGTGTTTTTTGTTGTTTGTGGTAAGAACACTTTATGTGAGCTCTATTCTCTTGACATATTTTAAAGTGGTCTATACCGTATTGTGATCTATAGGCACTATGCTGTACAGCAGATCTCTAGAACTAGTCTAGAACTCATTTTCTAAAATAATGCAAGTAGTAGACAACATGGTTGAGTGCTTACTATGTGCCAACAACGCACAACCACTTTACATAGATCATCTCATTTAATCCTCTTAGCAACTGTTACAAAGTAGATAAAAGCCCGGATTTAAAAATGAGCAGGGTGAATCACAGAGAAGTTAAATAATTTTCCAAGGCATCCAGCTGTTAGGTGGTGAAGTTGGTTTTAGAACACAAAGATTCTGTCTCCATTACACTATGTTCTTAAGTAATAAAGATTTAATTATGGGAGGAGAGTATCAGATGTACCAGTAGGATGAATTGAGGTGAGAATTACATATTCGATCATCTATGGATGTTTACCTTCAAGAAGAGAAAATAAACTCAAAACAAAATAAGTAAAAACTTTGATGTGGCTGTTGGAAGGAGGAAGTTGTAAGACGGCGAAGCCAACGAGAGCTTGGATTAGAGAAAACTTTGCCACAATTGGCTACTTTTTTTTTTAAGCAAATCATTTAAATTTTGTTAGTTTTTCACCCTTACTAAGTAAGCTGACAAGTAGAAGTTGCATAAATTCCAGGTACACAACCTGATATTGTGATATAAGTGTTCATTGTGAGATGATAACCACAATCAAACTACTAATTAACAAATTCATCACCTCACACAGTCACCTTTTTCGTTACTGTGGAGAGAATACTTAAGATCTACTCTCTTAGCAAATCACTATTAACTATTGCCACCATGCTGTACATTAGGTCTCTAAAACCAATTCATCTTATAACTGCAAGTTTGTACCCTTTGACCAACATCTTCTCATTTCTCCACCCCCTCACCCCTGGTAACGACCCTTCACTGTGTTTCTGTTGAGTTCTACTTTTTTGGATTCCACATGTAAGTGAGATCATGCAATATTTGTCTTTCTGTGTCTGGCTTATTTCATTTAGCATAATGTCCTCCAGGTTCATCCACTTTGTTGCAAATGACAGAATTTTCTTCTTCTTTGAGGCTAAATAATACTGCATTATATATATATTTATACAGTATACAGGCATATCTTGTTTTATTGTGCTTCACCTTATTGTGTTTTGCAGATACTGTGGTTTTTATTTTGTCTTTTTTTACAAATTGAAGGTTTGTGGCAACCTTGAGTCAAGGAAGTATCTTGTCATCTCTTATTCCCATCAAGTTCAAAAGAGAACTGCTTACTACCCTCCCAATTCTTTCCATTTTCTTTATCATCTTAGCAGTGCTATTCCTGCTAACAATGGCATCATCATTCACTTTTTTCCTCTATTTTCTCTAATCCACCAAATCACAAACAGTTTCCTCAATTGAAAAATAAATGCTATTAAGTCTTATTGCCGTTTTAATCTGTAATCTATAATCTCATTATCACCCTTGCACTAGAAATGGAAGCTGAAACCATCTTCTAATTAATTGCCCTAGTTTCCTTCTGCCCTGTCAGATTACTTCTTTCTAATATAAACAGAAAAAAAGTCAAATATTTGTGTATTATACAATTTACAAGATTTTTGCATAAATTAGTTCATTCTGTAAGAGGAACGAAGTAGGAATTTAGAGCTGACAGCACATGTTTAGGAGTTGGTGTAACTTTGAGTTTTTTACCCGTTTTTTTTGCTACCTTCCCCCACTTTCCTCTCCTTCCCTTTCTTCTGGAACACCTTGGTTTTTATAAGAAATTCCCAGGATGGATATTGACTTAGAATATGGAGGGGAAATGATAAAGTTGTGCGGTGGAGCCCCCTGAACTATACACATCAGGGTAAAACCATCAGTTTCTCTCTACTCCTAAATTTCCTGTTGTGTTTAGAATTTCAGGTTGTATTATCTGGAAGCTTAAAAATGAGTTTATGCCTATTTGTGAGTATGCAAGAGATGGGAATTCCAGAACAGTTGTATGGAAGCTATAAATACAGTGAAGTCACGGACTGCTATTTGTTTTATTTTTTGGAAAATGTTGGATGCAACACGTGGCGTCAGCCTAGCTCACAGCAACCTCAAACTCCTGGGCTTAAGCAATCCTACTGCCTCAGCTTCCCGGGTAGCTGGGACTACAGGCATGCGCCACCATGCCCGGCTAATTTTTTCTATACATATATTTTAGTTGGCCAGATAATTCCTTTCTATTTTTAGTAGAGACAGGGTCTCGCTCTTGCTCAGGCTGGTCTCGAACTCCTGACCTCGAGCTATCCACCCACCTCGGCCTCCCAGAGTGCTAGGATTACAGGCGAGCCACCGCGCCCGGCCTGGATGCAACACTTTGAACAAAGTTGCCTTTGCTACTATTTTCTTGGGACCATGGGATCTTAATCAAAGTAATTTCCGTAAGTCAGTTGTTCATGTGTTTTACTAAACAATGAAGAGCGTGCTTTCTACTGCTCTCACTAATGAGAACTAGAAAAATGTTTTAAAAGTGCATAACCTTGCACACTTGTATTTGTTCTCTTTGCTCAGCAGGTGGCAATGTTTATCTTTAGACAGATAAGTTCCTGCTTTTCTTACAGCTACAAATGTAGAGTATAAAAATTTTATATTCAATGCCCCTTACAGGTCAGGTTCATGTGGGGATATAACAATGCTCGGATTGTGCTACAGTTTAAAGCTTAGGACCATCTTGGCAGATCTGGGGCATGTGACGTGCCTCATTAATCCTGGTGCACTGTAGGGACATTTTCCCACCTATCCGTGAGGACACAGACCAGTAGGTGAAAAGGAGACAGTTCCATTTTTCTTTATAGGCCCCTCTTTTGGAAACCATATTATGATCATTTATTTTAGAAGGACACAATCTATCAAGGAGTCCAACACTCAATTATGTCTTTTAATATTAGTATCTGATCAGAGTGTAACATACATTATTTTTGTTTTATTAAAGTTTATTGTGTTTTCAATGGATTGAGAGTCTAAGGAATTATGAATACTTTGGATTGTATTATTTTTACCTACCTGTACACTTAAAGCGTCCAACTGATTTGCGTTTGGTTGTCAAAGATAAAAGTTAAGTCTGAGACCAGATTAAGAAAGGCTGCTTGTTCATAAACTTGCAGCAAGTGAAGGTATGTGATGTCCCTTTCCTTTCCGCAGGAGATCAGAGGTTCAGTCAGTTTTATTGAGTTGAAAGAGGAAATGCTGGACCGTCTCTTATTGACAAAGGTCCTATTGAGATAGGAACTTAGGAAGCAGGGAGACTTTCCGATTGGTCTTCAGGTACATTTGGCAGTTCTTGATTGTCTGCAAGGGGGCGAGCATGCAGTTTGGGGACATTTCAAAAGAGGAAGGATTGCTCAGTGTTATGGGTGGACATTTTTCCATGGTGGCCATTTCCTGGAACAAGTGAAGGTCAATAAGTGCTTTGTTGACATCAAACTGTCATAATGGTCCTTATTTGGGGGGAGGGGTGGCTGCCACGATAGCCAGTTTCTCTTGAGTGACAGTATTTTTGTATTGAAAATATGGACTCTAGACTCAGAATGTCTGTCTTAGTATCCTGTGCCACCACTTGGCTCTGGGACCTTGAGAATTAAACACTCCATGACTCAGTTTTCTCATTTATAAAATGGTACTACTAATAATATGGGGGGAAATTTGTGAGGATTAAATAAATTAATAGATACATGAAGAGCCTGATACATAGTATGCCTCCTACTAATGGCAGCTAATATTGTTTGTGTGCCATGTTTCAATGACTTAGATTTAATGGGTTTAAGAGCTATGAAAGAGTTTGTACATTCAAGGCAAATTTTTTCATTAATATTAATAGGTACAGTTTGGAGCATCCTTGCAATAGATACAAACCTTCCAATTTACAGTTTTTCTGGGAAACCAAAGGGGGCTTAAAGAAATGCAGTGAATAGTTTGAGTACTTATCTCTCTTGAATTCTTATGTATCCAGGGATGTGAATAAAATTTTAGTTTAGCTTAATGAACATGTGGTGGTCCTGACTCTGAATCAGCCCAGCTTTTCGGTACCTTTTCCCCTTTGCAAAGTTCTGAATTTCTAAGCAGTTAAGATGCCTCTTCCAGCCCGCACAGCCATGGAAATCATTGTGGGTGAGGAAGAAGACAATGTAAATATCATTAATTGAGTAGACTTTTAAAATTCTTCTTGAAACCCTCCTCCCAGTACTTGATATGAGTACTTTTCCAATTTCATTAGAAAAATTAGAAAGAATTTATTAACACATTAAAAACATCTTGAAGGTGGAAATATTCCCCGGTATTCAAATTTCAGTGACTCACAGGTATTGGAGGAGTAGACAGATGCCCCCAAATTTGAATTGTAATTGCTTATAGTGCCAATGAAAGAAGCCAGTGCCCCTTTAGAATAAACCGGTCACAGGGGCACCTCCAGCCTGCTGACCTTCAGCGTTCCAGGTGTTGACTTATGCAAATGTGAGGACCCCTGGGAACTTTTTGGTTCCTGGCTTTCTTTACCTACATACTTTGTTACCTGCAGGTATTTCTAGGACACACTCCCTTGTCTTTAACTATGGCAATAGCAATTCCAGGGGGAATGCCTGAATTTATGCCTAATTCAGGTATGATTTTTCCCTGCTTGCCCCGAGGAGTGTATATTCCTGGAGTGGAGGATGACACTGGGCATTTTTCCCCAGGCAAGAGGAGACTTGTTTTCTAGGTGTGCCTGAGGCAAAAGGACATGCAAACTCTTTTTTAGGCCAGCAAATCGCCCACAGATGGTAGATTAACTGTTACAATGCTCTTGGGTTATTACCACGATAGACAATTATTTTGAATCTTATGAAGTTGCCAATTTTGACAAATTTTGATCTACAAAAAGTAATTTCAAATGGTTCAACCTAATATATTGCTGTTTCTGTGTAGGGTGAGAGATTTTCCACCAAGGCTTGTCCTTAAGAAGATCCTTGGTCGTGGCCATTCGGCATTGCTGCAGGCTGGTGTCCTACAGAGGGCAGAGGGCAGAGGGCAGAGGGCAGAGTTCAAACAAAAGCTGATGACATTTTGACATTCCCGATAGTGGGAGAAAAAGCTCACCTAACGTGGTGTGTGGCAAAGAGTATGGACTTTGGAATAAGACATCACTCTATTATTTATGAATAAGCCATTTCACCTTTTTGAATTTGTGTTTCCTTGTCTATAAGATGGAAATGTATTAATAATAACAGAAAAACATGATATAATACACTTGAAGAAATAGTCACTAGTCCAATGCCTGTGGTACAGTTGACAGTAGGTGAGTGTCCTTGCTCTTCCCTTTGCCACTAAGAATGTGCCATTGCAAGGTTGGAATCGGCACTGCCTTGTGTGATACGAAAGGCGATCTTGCAGGAGCTGCCCTTCCTGAAGAGCGCAAGGCAGCTCCTTGCTGTTCTGAGGGCCTTTCTCTGAGTCACTCACTCAGGTTTTACTGACTCCCCTGGGAAAAGCAGGTGGCCTGTGTTTAGAATAGCATCAGCTGCTTTCTCAAGCATTGGAGCTCATGCTCACAATTTTTAATCAAAACTTTTTTGTAGCATTGGCTGCCTGTAAAAATTTTGTTTCAGACAATGTTTTAAAATATCTATATGGTCTTCCTTTTAGATTTGGTTTGAAAGAAGAGGATAGAAGAATGCAAATATATACATATATTTAAAACAAGTTTCTTTACAGGGAAGTTTTGTTGCTGAAAATGTTTAATACATTATACCATGCATAGATAATTTATTTGTAAAGGAATCATATTAGCAGATTTAACCTTCAAGTTTGAATAATCCAATGAGGTGAAGTACGTCATGACAGGGGTTCATATAGTCTATCACATAAAGAAGTTCAAACTTCACATTCTTGTGTTCTAAGGCCTTTGTGAGCAGATCCTAATCTGCATTTCTGGCCCAATCTTTCCTTCTCCCCTATATTCCAGATGTTATGGGTTGAATTGTGTCCCTACTGAAATTCCAACTGGCTGAAAAAAAAATTTCTGTATTTAATTGTGCAAAATCTGGTCATGATCTATTCTGCTATTTTCTATAGACTGTTAAAAAGTCAGTTATCAAATCAGGAATGGGGTTCCTGGATCCATTCTCTGGTCAGATAAACACCGCTGGCCACTGCTGTCCCCAGCATGGCCCAGATCTGCACAGCTTTGAAGAACGGTGGCTTGACTGGGAAAAGGAAGACAGGCTGTCCCGAGGTCAGGGCCTCCCCAGAGCCTTGCCAGTGACCCTCCATGCTTCTGCCTTTGCCAGCCCCCGCCTAGTAAGCTGTCAACACCTTGTGAGGAAGGTTTGCCTGACAGAGACTTCCACAGCACCAACTCGCCACCACCCTCTCTCCTGAGACAAATTAGAAAAAGAACATTTTTATAGTAGAGTGGCAATGAAGGCAGATTCATCTTTATTCAGACATGAAATTTTCATTGGAAATACTGAATTTGTATTTATATTTCATAAAATTTCCAATTGAAACATTAAAGTCACATGTCCAAGTTGTTCCAACCATCTTTGAAAGTTGTCCAACAACTAAATTGAGTACGAAATAATCATTTCCCTTTAGTAGCCACATCCACATTAACAGGCCTGGTACATCATTTTTAGAGGAATCGATTTGACTTTGAAACAAAAGCATCTGCTTCCAAACATTATTTTCAAGTTAAGTAAATTCATCAACTCTTGTGTCCACACTGTATTAGTAACATCAAATTAATAAATGAAATTAAAACTTCAGTTGTTCAGTTACACTAGCCACACTTCAGTTACTCAATAACCATAGGTAACTGGTGGCCACTGTATTGGACAGCACGGATATAGAAGATGCCATCTCTGCATAATGCCATCAGATGTATTTGCAGCAGGTCTAGCCAAATCAAGGCAATGCCCGAGGTCGGGGCGGTTAGCAGCATTTGTTTTTCCTCTGCCTGGCTGGTAAGTCTTACACTTTATGGGTGTATTAACTCTTCAGCTTTGCTGAAGTTTGCTTCAGCTGTGGAGCTGCTGGACTCCTTGCTAGTCCTGGGCCTTGAACACATCATCCAATACCTTTCCGTGGGAGACACTCAAATATTTGTTCAACGGTTGCTGATTTAATCCTCTACTTATTTGTAGCTTTAAAATAACATCTGAAGCTTAACTTCTTTCAAACTGAATAATTCTTTAGACCTATTTAGAGGAAAGGAAGATTGAAGCATTTACCAACTCCTCTAATTTGCTACATGAACTTTATAGTATATATTCTCTTTTGCATAAATTCAGCTTTGCCATTTCTGAAACGGTACCAGCTGAAAGCAACTTGAGGCAAGACCAATGAAGTGTTCTAGGCAATATTTCAACCTGGGCCTGAGTTCATTTTTATTTTATTTTTTATTTCAGGATATTATGGGGGTACAAACATTTTGGTTACGTGTTATGACTTGACTTAGCCCAGCTCATCTCTTCTACCTCTAATATTTTCTAATTTTGGAAATATGTCAAAGAAAGGCTTGGTATAATTCAAAGAAATTTCAAATTTGATGTGTCTTGTTTTCTTTTTAGATATCTAGCTTGACAAAGTAAAGTTCTGAATATTAGACATGATTTTAATATTTAACTGTATCAAAAACACAATGGCAAAATATCATGTGGAATACATCTCTTGCAGGAAATTGCCCTAAATTACTTTAGCAATCGCCCTTGATAACTCCTCAGCCACTTGTGGACATCATTAAAAGATCAACCAGCAAGAAAGGTATAATTTCATCGGGGTTGAAGTCTGTAGTTTTACAATAAGAAAGACATATGAGTAACACAACTTTCAGATACAACCTATTCTGACCAATGAACTTTGACAGAGCCCTGCTAGAAAATTGCTTTTGTGCTTGGTGGGTCGTCTGATGAAAGTTTCCAGTTTGAAGCAACGGATTCATGTACTTTACTATGTATGCTTCTGCTATAATTCTACACGGACACTTTTTTATTGAGAGCTAGCATTTCCCCATAAGAAAAGTCAAATTTGCACACACCTACACACACACATCTTATAAAATTGAACATGAACAAAGAGAAGGAAAGAAGGTAAAAAGAACTTCTGTAGTACTTACTGTGTGAACCATCTGACTAGTCTCTGCATGTTGTAGTTGTTTACAAGAATGCTTTTCTGGAAAGCAGGGACTTTGTTTTCAGTTTTGGTGTTTCCAGGATGCTTAGGTACAATGATGCTTAATAATCGTTTCACAATTAAAGTGGCATTCAAGTTAAACCTCAAACAGCCAAATTCATCTTCCAAGCTTTCTATGTGAGATTGTAAAAGTTAACACTTCTACTCTTGTCTGGGTCTAATTATCTTTAGATTTTCTTCCTCTTCATTTCTATTGAGATCTGAAAAAGAGGCACGTGTAGATCACAATTTCTCTTTTATTGTCAGAAAAGGATCTTCAAATGTCAGACTTCAACTGTAACACGTTTTCCTCCTTTACTGGAGTAACTGATGACAGTTGAAACTACTACTGGACCAGTATCCCGATGAGGGCCCGTTGTTTCCCAGGAAAGAAAATATAAGGGACTTTGAGGTGGGTGAAGCCCCCGCCCCGCCCACCCCCCCCCAACTGATCACCTAAAGCCTCTTCAAATAAACATAGAAGATTTATAAAGTCAGTATGTTTCACTTCCAGATAAGCCCTTTTTCCTTCTAAACTGCTCTGTTATATGGAAATTCTCAAGCTAGCAATGTTGTATGCCCAACCAAGTATATGTTATAAAATTTATTTTTCCCAAGCTCACATGAACAATTTCCAATATATAAAAAAAAATCATTCTTCTTGAAGTTCAGAGTTAATTGAGGGCATTTATAGAGGCTAATTTGAAAGTGGACCTTTCATTATTTAAAGCAGATTCTTATTTTAAACTTACTGTGTTGGTGCTGAATAATTATTTCCAAGGTTGCTAGATAAGCACCAGCATGTGGTGGTGCTGAGATAAATGAGTGCTCTATTGTTCTAGGAAGATCTGTTCTGTGCAGGTATTTCCACAGGTGATTATTAATAAATATGTCTCAACTGGTCAGAGTGAAAAGATGGGAAAATTGCATTTGTACTTTGGCATTTATGTCTTCTCTGAATAATAAGACTTCTCTACCATTTATGCTTGCCACATTTTTATTAAAAAGAATCTGCAAATGATCTATTTTGAGGATATGGAAGAATTATCTTTTTTCTTTGTTATTAAATAAGAACAAAATTTATTAGTTAATTATCCCAGGTCTGTTTGCCTCGACTTTGGAATGGTGTGATCAGATGAATCATTGCCTGCAGCATCAGTTTTCAAAACACGGGGTAAGGCGACGAGAGGACTTACATTTCTACTGCTTTGGGTTTTTGTGCAATAGTGATGCCGACTTTCACAGCATCTCTTTTCCAAGTATTCCATGTTCTCTGTCATCACAATACTAATTGGAAAAAGCTTTGGCTTAGAATTTAAGCATATTTTAAAATTGTTGGTACCGAGGAAAGGGAGAGGTCAAGACATTTACATGTATCATCATTAAATGTCTCCTATGTGGCAAGTGATTTGTAAAAGTTATCACTTTTAAACTTCACAAATTCTCTGGAATTTAAGAAGCTGACGCAAAATGACCCAAATAGTGATGACAGAACACAGATTTTTTTTTTTCTTTTTTTTTTTTTTGAGACAGAGTCTCACTCTGTTGCCCAGGTTAGAGTGCCGTGGCGTCAGCCTAGCTCACAGCAACCTCAAACTCCTGAGCTCAAGTAATCCTACTGCCTCAGCCTCCTGAGTAGCTGGGACTACAGGCATGCGCCACCATGCCCGGCTAATTTTATATACATATATTTAGTTGTCCAGCTAATTTCTTTGTATTTTTTTTTAGGAGAGACTGGGTCTTGCTCTTGCTCAGGCTGGTCTCGAACTCCTGAGCTCAAACGATCCTCCCGCCTCGGCCTCCCAGAGTGCTAGGATTACAGGCGTGAGCCACTGCGCCTGGCCCCGAGCACAGATTTGAACCCTAAAATGTCTGCTTAAAAATCTGTATACTTTCCAATCCACCATGCTATGTCCACTAGTCAAGAATTACCCCTCACTTTGGAATTTGATATATATGGCCTCAAGGTGCCAAAAAATGAGAATAGACCTTTACTTATATCTATATCTATAATTTAAAACTATGTCTATACCTATAGTTTTTTAATGTTTAGTATCTTTTTTCTTATTAATCTTACAACTTATTGAGGGCAGGAGCAGTGTTTTATGTTCTTTACATCCACCACAACCATGGTTATAGTCATCTAAGCACAGTGCCTTGACAGTATCTGATAGACTAATTACTTAAAATTCACTGTCAATCCCCAGGCTTCTTTATTTCCTGGGTCCAAATCAGGTCAATAGTAATAGTAATTGCTCAAATTCCATTGCATTCTTATTGTCATTTGTATACTGAAGGCCTCAATTTAAACTCTCCTCTATCTAGCAGTCCCCGGAAGTGTTTCCTGTCCGTGCAGAATTTACGTGAGGTATTTTGTTCTGGACTCCCTTGAGTACATCCTTGGATTGAACTTGAGGGATATCACCCACTTTGCAAATCATTCATTTAGCGAGTACTTTTAAATGCCCACTCAGTACTCATTACAGGTACAAGTTACAGGGATGGGGTAAGGGTTGGTTTCCCAGAGCTCCCAAAGCTGCAAGGCCTGATGATGGTGATGAGTGACCTTCTACTTATGCTCCTGTGCCTCATGAAACATGAACACAGTTCCTTCAACTTTTATCTGCAGACCTGCCCTCCGCAGGGCTTAAAAGCTAATTTGTGGAGGGTAGAGTAGGGAGCAGGTATGATACTATCTCCTCAGTGGTCCCAAATCTTTTTGGCACCAGGGACAGGTTTCATGGACAATTTTTCAATGGAAGGAGTGGGGAGATGGTTTCGGGATGATTCAAGCTCATTACATTTATTGTGCAGTCAAACCTCTCTGCTAGTGATAATCTGTATTTGTAGCTGCTCCCCAGCGCTAGCATCACTGCCTGAGCTCCACCTCAGACCCTCAGGCATTAGAGTCTCATAAGGAGCAGCAACCTAGCTCCATCCATGCACAGTTTATAGTAGTGTTCATGCTCCTATGAGAATCTAATGCCGCTGCTGATCTGACAGGAAGTGGAGCTCGTGCGGCTATGTGAGCGATGGGGAGTGGCTGTAAATACAGATGATGCTTCAATCGCTCTCCCACCCCTCATCACCTGCTGTGCGGGCCAGTTCCTAACAGGGCAAGGACAGATACTGGTCTGTGGCCAGGGGTTTGGGGACCACAGCTCCATATTATCTTTCTTACTCTAACTTATAAACTCCCCACTCCTTGTAAATCATCTCTACTAACACCTCATCATTTCATCAGGTACTCTCGGATGTGCCTCAGTCTCTAGGTACTTGGGTGTCTAGATATCTAGGTACATAAATATTTAATATATTATACTTAGGTGTCTAAATATCTAATAGAAAGGAAAAAGTCAAACATATTTGATTTGGGGCAGCATATTGTTTTAAAGATTAACTTGGCATGTGTTTTGTCAGAACAATCTTCCCAATATTTAGAAAGAAATAAATTTTAGCTTCAGGAAAACTCAATTCAATAGAACCATATGTAATACCACAAATACTTAGTGTACCAGTTAGAATAATGGAAAATGAAAATAAACAAACAAAAAGCCCATTCATCCTGACCAGTCTGTTTGCTTAGAGACCACAATAGTCAACCACACCTTACCTACCTCTCTAGACTCAGTCATATGCCCACTCCTAAATCAATCACTGTGGCCAAGGAATAGAATGCAGTGATTGGTTTCACCTAGGTCTCCTACCAACCCTTGGAGGCTAGAAAGACATTAGTTTTCCTCTAAGAAAGCACATACAAAGATGGCCATCAGGAGTCATTGGGATGGGACAAATAGATGCTAGAAGAACTGCTTTGAAGTGCCCATGATAAGAGAAGGTATATTCCAGGCAGAGCAAACAGCTGTGTAAGGCTCTGCAAGATCATGGAGCATTTAGGGGTGGGGGAATGGCAAGGAACTGTTATGACTGGAGAAAATAATATCCAAAATCCTTGGCCACCGAAATGGCAGGAACCACACTATAATATGTCACACTAAAAGGTGATTACCTAATTGTTTCATTATCAACATTGTTTCAAAATAAAGCAGAGACCTGTATTCTTATGAAGCTGAGGCATGGGACTGAAAAACTACAGAGAATGAGAGAGTACACATGCAAAAATATTACATAAAAGTTTAATTCTTAAAAATCTCATTTATGTTCTCAAAGTTCTTAGCAGCTCTCCTTTGAGCTGAAGTTGACTACCCTCAATTATAGGCTCTATTCATGGGGCCATGAACTTGACACTTCACAGCTTCCCTTGAGAATTACCTGTCAAAAATATGCTTTACCCAGATGAAAACTAGGTTTATAAATACTCCGGCCTGTTTGAACTCTGTCTCTGTAGACTAATATATTGTTTTTTTTTTTTTAAGCAGGTGTCACTTAGGGTGACCTTTCCAAAATAGAGTTAAGGATTCAGGAATCACATTGGCATTGTACCTTGGACAGCACCTTGCTGCTTACAAAGCATGTTTGTGAATGTTGCCAAGTTGATCACTACAACAGCCATATAATGACGGTATATTGATGCTCCTTTTACAGAAGGATAAGCGGAGGCTTAAGAAGGTTAATAATTTTTTCAAAGATACACAGATATGGTTGGTGACTAACGAGACTCAAAGCCACACTTCCTTACCCCAGGTTCAGCCCTTCATTGGCAGGTGCCCACTCCTGTCATTAAGAAAACAGGTATCACCAGAAGCTTCTCACTTATCAAAGTACAACTTGAATTACAGAATGCACATCGTATTTTAAGCTACTCCATATCACTTGAACTCTGGCAACAGTTTGCCTATACTCAGAATACTAGAAAAACAGAAAATGCATATAAACTACTCTCATTGTATAGTTGAACCATGTACAACACAGGGGTTCCTGGTGCTGGCCCCCTGTTCTATCAAAAATCCATGTATAATTTTTGACTCTCTTGGCCGGGCGCGGTGTCTCATGTCTGTAATCCTGGCACTCTGGGAGGCCCAGACAGGCGGATCCTTTGAGGTCAGGAGTTCGAGACCAGCCTGAGCAAGAGCAAGACTCTGTCTCTACTAAAATAGAAAGAAATTATATGGACAGCTAAAAATATATATAGAAAAAATTAGCCGGGCATGGTGGTGCATGCCAGTAGTGCCAGCTACTTGGGAGGCTGAGGCAGGAAGATTGCTTGAGCCCAGGAGTTTGAGGTTTCTGTGAGCTAGGCTGACGCCACAGCACTCTAGCCCAGGCAACAGAGTGAGACTCTGTCTCAAAAAAAAAAAAAAAAGGAAAAAGAAAAAAAATTTTTTGATTCTCCAAACTTTTTAATACTAATAGCTGCTATTGACTGGAAGCCTTATCAATGACATAAACAGTTGATTAACACATATTTTGTATGTTATATGTATTATATACTATATTAGTTCAATAAAGTAAGCTAGAGAAAAGGAAACATTATTAAGAAAATCATAAGGCAAATACATTAAGAGTACTATACTGTTAGTTATTAATACCATAAATTTACACCATCTGTTTACAAGATGAATTGTCTGTCTAAAGTGGTGGGCAACCACAGCTGAAGACTCAATCTATGGTACATATCTAGCATTTCACTTTATCTGGCAACATCCTGACTTTTCTCCGCTTCTTGGGAGCACTTCCTGCACTACTAATGGCACTTTGTGTGGGTTTCATTATGTTATTCAAGGTTTACAGTATTGCACTAAACATGATGAAACACATGCAAGAACCACTGAGAGATCACTTTTTATTGCGACATACAATTTATTGGAGAGGTGAACTACTACTCACACAGAGATGATTAGCATCACATGGGGTTTTAAGCAGATACTCACAACACTTGAGCTTACATCAATAGCAACAGGAGATGGCTATAAAATTGTTACAGTAGTACAGTATGTATTACAGTTAATTTTATGCAGTTACGATTCAATACTGCATCTTTACATTTGCTTACATTTCTCTTGACTGTGAATGGTGCTGTGTATGGTCTGTGTTTGTCTATGGTTTCAATAAAAAATTATCGGCATACACACACAAAACAAAAATAAAACAATACAAACGTGTGTAAAACACCACATTGCTTGGATGGACTCTACATCTTAGTGTATGTTCAAGGCCTTCCACATTTGGACTCCAATCATTTCCCAGTCACAAGTCCTTCCATTCTTCCTTGGTCCATGTCCTAGATAGTTTCAGCTTTGTGTCCCCCTACCGTTGCCTACACCTTTCTCGTGCTTAGAATGATCTTCTCTCCATCCCTTTCATTTCTGATTTCCCACATCTGATTTGGGTTTTTAGGCATAGGTCACATGAAATTTCAAAGTCATTTTTCTCTACTCACTTCTCAAGCTATCTCGTAACTCCATTCACGTGCAATCTCTATCTCAGAATTTGTGTGCGATGGGAGAAAGGCAGATGCCAGCATCATGGTTCTCTGCAGTGTTTATTAAATTGCCATTGCTTTGTCTTTGAACCCAGCTTCCTGGTTTAGGTTCTAGAAATAAGCCCAGCATTGCCAACCAGGCCAGATGAGTCTTAATTGGTTAAATGTAACTTTCTTGTTATAAAATTACTGGTGTACATATCTTAATAATAGTGCCAAAATTTTTCCCCCTGAGATTTACCATTTGACATTTCCAGCAACATTGCATGAGAGTGCCTATTTCCCTGCACCTTTGCCAGCACTGAATGTTAGCAATTATTTAAATTTTTCTAATCTTACTTTATTTTTGTTTTAATTTGCATTTTTCTGATTATTAAAGAAACTGAGACATTTTTCCATATGCATTTTTCAATTTCTTTCTCCTTTTTCTTTAACTTTCATCATTATCTTTTGTCCATTTTCTCTGTGATTTTTTTCTTTATTGATTATAGGAGCTTTAAATGGTGTACTTTATTTTTGTTTAATATTGTGCATATTGTAGATATTTTTTATGCACTGTTTTTCTTTTGAATTTATTTATAGTGTTTTGCTATACTGTTTATAAAATTTTTACTTAGTTAAATATGTACCTATTCTTCTGTCTTGCTTAACAAGAGTAATTCTGACATTATTGCACAAATATTTTTCTAAAATTTCCAATATTTTAAAGATATTTAAATGTTATTAAATGTTTTATATTTTTATAGAAAATTGTGATTTGGTTATCTATTGCTAGGTAAAATACAGTATTATCCTAAAACTTAGTGGCTTTAAATGATGCCATTAATTTTTTTTCTCATGATTTAGTGGGTTGGGAATTTGGGCAAGGCTCAGCTGATTGGTTCTTCTGCTCCAGATGGCACTAGTTGGTTCACTGAGTAGGCTGCATTCAGCTCACAGCTGTAAGTCAGTCAAACTGACACATAAAATTAACCATTGCACTGTGCTTAAGATGCTTTGTGGATATGCTACCCAAGAGGGTGGCCTAGTGGGTACTGGGACCCAGGAAGAAGGGGTGTAGGGGGTGGGAGGGAGGAGAGAGAGAAGGGAAGGATTGGGTGGGTCACCAACTGCAGGAAAAAGAGGTAAAGCTGGAGTTGGGGTTGTGTCTCCCACTCCAGAGACATGTTAGAGAAGTGACCCCACAGGACCCTACATCACGCTGGCATACATATCCCATGAGATAGCAGTCATTTAGGTTTATGTCCAACAAGGGCACTGCCAGCAGGGTTGTATTAACCAGAGAAGCAATCATGGCTACCAGAGAATTGAAGTTGTACTTCCAGAAAAAGAAAAACATTTGCCCTGCTTCCCTTCCCTCCCTGAGCGTCTGTTACTGATGCAGATAGAACCAGAAAAGGCAGGAGAGGAAGAAAAAAACACAGACACTGTCCTGCTTCTCACTTTGAGCTCTTTAGGCCAAGGAGCTTTTTCTAAGTACCTGATTTGTGCTTAGAAAAAGGGAACTAGAGCTTTCAGTTGCATACAAAAGCCAGGTCTATAAATTGGACTAGACTGGCTGGAGATTTTAGTAACAAAAGTGATCAGAAACTGTGGAATCTGCCCTAGATTCATAACAGAGTGGCAGAAAAGAGAGTTGACAGAACACAGTTGGTCTAGTAATTGAAGAAATTTAAAAATGCGTTATATTTTTGCTTGCCTCATGTAGTTTGGATTAATAAACGCTTTATACTTAAAAGTTGACTGCCAAGAAAATGCTTCCTTGTTCAATTTTCCTGGGGAGTTGGAGCAAGATGGGGATGGGGGGATGAGAGAGAAAGATAGAGAACCTTCTATATGATGCTTTCCCTTCAGATTGAGCCAATTTAGGTCCCATGTCTATTTCTGAACTAAGTGCTCTAAAAGGGAAAACCAAACTCTAATGGGCATAGTCTAGTCTGTGTGCACCCTGGGAGCTGGGATGGAGTCAGCTTCTCTTATGTCACATTGGTTATGTGGAGGAAGGTAGATTCCTACCAAAAAATCAGGTAAAGAGGAGAGGGGGAAGGCATGCTGCTGACTAGGCACCAAAGCTCTACACTACATGGGGCCACCATATGTGATAGTCATCTGCTTTCATCTTGGCAATGACCCATGTGGCCCCGGGTAGTGTTGACTTATTTCCTTTGGGTTACTTCATGCCAAAGAACTCCTCCATTACTCACATTCACTATCTATGCCCAGATTGGGATAGGACAGTTGTCAGTTCCAGCATGTAACCGATGACCAACAGTGGCATTGTGGTCACTTCATCATCCACAGTCCTCTCCCCACTGGCTTGCCTCAAGGGAAGGTTCCTCTAACTCTCAGATCCATAATGAATCAAACTCGGCATTTGTTACTTTGTAAATAACCTCCTGTTATTTTTTTTCCTCTTTTTTGCTGTCTCCTGGAGTCAAATTCTAAAAACAGAATTTAAAATTCATCTCCCAGGGTGTTTATGATTTGTTCATTCTTCCCATGCTGAAAATGTGGCTGATGCACACTTCCTCTGTGATCCACTCAACAATTCTGCTTTTGAGTTTGCTGCTTAATTTTTCATTTTGAACAGATGAATGGCACGGCATTATTGGTTGAGTATTTAATATAATATTTTTAAAAGTTAAACATAATGTAATATTTAAAAAATTATAAAATAAGCCAAACTTTTTTTTGGCACTTTAAGAGGAAACTTATATTGAAATTTTAAGGTTTTGGAAAATATCTTATGACGTGGTGTTCTTCCAGATTGAGGGCATTTTACATGTTGCAGTAAAATGTAGTATTTGTCTAGAGGCAACTTCTATGAATGATCTGGAAGTATGGGTTCCTTCCCTGGGTGTGCTTTCAAACTGTTAACCCAGCCTTATAAATAGTCGTCAGTCCCACTTTCTCAGATTTAATTGCTCTTAATGTCAAGTAAATAACACAGAATTTTGATCATTGTTCTCTCCTCTTACTTTGGAAGTGTCATGATAGCTGAGGACATATATGGTTGAATTGATCAAATGACTTGTGGTTTGTGGTGCTACTTCTTTTTCCCTCTGCATGTCTAGCTTTGACCTCTTTTGCTTCTCATGCCTCCAACTGATGCCAACTTAAAACCTTGCAGCAGAAGTTAAGAGTGCAGGCTCTGGAGTTAATCTGCCTGGGATAAATCTTACTCTGCCTGTTTCTAGCTCTGTGACCTTAAGCTCCTTAACTCTCTTTGTACTTCAAATTCTTCAATAATAAAGTGATAATAGTAACATCTATTTTAGAGGGCTATTGTGGAGATTCAACATATGTAAAGTCAACATATGTAAAGCATTTAAAATAGCATCCAGAACATAAAGTGCTCAAACAAATGTTAGTTATTTTGTCTTTGTTGCATTACTCAGATCCCCTCACACCTCTGAATCTTGATGTTCTTACCTATAATATTAAGTTCACAATTTCTTCTCATATTTAAATAAACTACATGGACCTGAACAAGGAGCACAGAGGATGAAATCATTAATAAAATGTTGGCTAATTAGCATCAGGGAGCTTCTTGCCAAGACTGTCCTGCAATTCCAGAAGCATCAGAAGGTGACCCTCCTCGGACTTCTGTGAGATGTTCATTAGCAGCTGTCTCTATCTTTCAACTAAAAGGGCTCGCCCAAACCTCCAGCTGAGTCGGGAAACTGCATTTTCTTCCAGGAACAAATTCACTTGTTATTAAATGTTATTTATTCATCAGTCCGGGGAGTTGCAATGATGACAGCATTGCCCTTGACATTCTGAAAGACAAGACCCCATGACTCAGGGAGCAGTCTGCTCGTGTGTCACCCACTCAAGTGCTCAGGCAGGGCAAGTCTAAACGCAGCTTGTGGGGACAGTGAGAGCTGGAGAACTCAGAAAATGTCATAAGGAAACGCGTTGGCATCTTCGTTGAGGGTGGGTCAGATATATCGCCCGAGAGAAGTGAAGGCAAGAGGAAAAACTGCCAAAGAGTAGGGATGTGTTGGCTCCGTGCAACTTCTGTCCTTTCACACAGTTTACTCTTTCATCTCTGTTCTCGCCATTGTGCTTGGGACATTTGTAAAGTTGCACTTGTGACCAGCAAGCTCAGACCCCCTTAGCTGCTGAAGTGCAGACTGTAGCTGACTTTATCACCACTTCTTATTTGGTAACAAAAATCACGTTTAGATTAATGAATGCATAAGTAGTCAGGGACCATTTCAAGTGATGTTTTTTGATTTCTTGAGAAACTTTCAAATTTACCTAAAGATGCACTTGGAAGCACTGAGGGGAGGCAGGGTCTAAATGAACACTTCCCACCACTCTTTAATCCTTGCTTTGTTTTTTAGTTACGTTTTTCCAGCACTTTTCACTGATGCTCTGTGTTCTATTAAGATTTATATATTCTATTTTTGTTATGGCTCATCATCTGTATCCCTTACTAGCGTGAAAATTCTGAAACGTCAAAGACCTTGTCTGCTCTCTGCTGCATTTTCTCGTGTCACATGGGACGGCGCTTGGCCTGCCCGGTGTTGACCCAATACCGCGGCATGAGTGGCTAACTGTGAGGGCCCATCAGAGCGCCAGGCGTTCTGCTAGTTCCCTTTCTTGGCTCTCTTCTCTGCAAGTTGGTTACTGGGCCTGCTATCATGCCAAGGCCTGTGCTTTAATGCAAAAACTGCTTAGCCAGACATGAACAGGCTGTTTAGGGCATAAGTTACAGCTTCTTATTTCTTCAGAGGTATATTTATGAAAGTTGTTTTGCAACTGGTGCATGTTTAACTGAAAGTAATACATTTCATCTGCTTTGAGTGGCAGGTGGTTAGAACTGTTATCTCTGTTTTCAGCAAATGTAGAGGAAGGAAAAATAAATGCACGGGGTTTGACTGGGAGCGCAACATCAGGACCTCACCCCCCAGCAAGTGAGGAGAACTAGATGTCCTTGATGTTGAATGGAAGCCTCTTTAGGGGTCATGAATGGGGCCCAGTGCTTTGACTGAAGCAAGAAGTAGCCCATGTGGGAATTTTATCTTGGCATGTATTAGCTGTGGCTTGTAGTATAAACTAAATTCTGTACTTCTACTGGATTTACAATCATCATAATAATTAAAAATAAAAAAAAATATTTCTTCAAGGATTACATTTTTATTTTCTCTTGCTTTCTTTCTTCATGAGGACACGTTCTGTTAAAAAATATCTTTAAAATAACCCTCTTTTTGGTCATATCTGACCCTTTTGACATACTTTCCTTATAAACATATGAGTCTCAGGAGGGTAGGATTTCTTTAAGCCAATGTGTATGGGAGGATCCACTAGGCACCAGGATAGTGCTGGGGGAAGGTCTAGGTGTGAGAGTAAATGAAGGAGACATGCGCTCTACTTTCCAGAAACTGGAGCTGAATTATGAAAAATGAAGGAACCAGCCCCTGAAACTATCCGGACAGTCCAAGAATTGTATGTGTGCAGCTTTTCTCAGGTTTTCAAAAGAGGCTACATCACAAACATGTTAAGAATTGTAGCTACGTTTTTTTCTTTGTCTCACTGAGCACTCCCAAACATTTCCTCACCTTTTTAGCCAGAGTTGTCCAAAATTCGGTTTCTCTGTACCTTTTCCCAGGTACCCGTAGGAAGCAAATAGACAAACTGCTGCCGGATGCTTAACGGGAAGCCTCTTCTGATCTTCACTTCCCTGAGATACTGAACCCCATTCAATTGCTTTGCTCCCCACTTGCTGTCCCCTTTATCCTCCTCTCTGCTGAACAGCAATTTGTAAAATGTTCCATTGGAAGTAGCCTCATATATCATGTTATCCACACATTTTAATTGTTATATTAAAAAAATTTTAAACCTCTAAGTTTCAGAAACATTTGGTAATATGCTGGAGAGTCCCCATAGCTGGGACTGTGAGTTATTGCCTTTTGTACTTTATCCCCGAACTCAAAGTTTAAAAGAAAATTCTGCTGTCAAATATACAGAAAGAAAGAATTGATCTAATTTAGTGAGGAATTTTTTTTTTTTGACATTTCTGTGAGTTTCATAAAAGGTCAGTATGTGGTGTACCGACTTTATGGCAAAACATCGCTAGGTTTAAAATAATTGTCCTGTTGCTTGAAATAGTAGGCAAGAGTACCCTTCACAAATGTCACACATGGGCGCGGAGAAGAATCCAGGGCACTGAAGACTAGACACTCTCTTGGTTTTATCTACCTTCCTTCCATCTCAACAAACGGCAGCCCATTCTGCTCTCCTTTGTAGAGAAGAGAAAGGCTTGTTTCTGTTTTATCTGTGCTGCGTGCTGTTGTTTGTGATTTGACACGAGAAAGATATGTTGTGTGTGTGCACGGATCTGGGGGCCAGGTGTTCCGCCCAAGGACAACACAATTTGCCATGAAACAATCTTTGCACCTGGGCTTTGTGTTCTCAGAGCGTCACAGTAGAATCTGGAGTTCCTGCCACGTTCTGGGCCAGAAATAGACAGAGTGAAAAGTGTTGTAATAAGTGGAATAGAGTCCAACTAAACAGTGGATTCTTCCTAAGGCAAATAATAAATGTTGGTAAGTGCATAAAGAAAGGCCATTTCCAAAGAACGAAAGGGCTTCCCTTCTGCTTTCGTGGGAAGGAGCTGTGGAAACTGAAAAGAAAAATGTGAGCCTGAACAGAGGACTTTAAGGAGGGCATTTCTGAAGAGACTATTTAGGAAAATTTTAGATGGTTGAAGGATCTTTGTAACAATAAAAGTGGATGAACAAAGAAAATGGTAATCCTTCGACCTTCTAGATTCCCTTTTTTTACCTCATAAATGATCAGTCGAACTGTTCCCACTGACCAACTGGAGCAAACTTGTTAACCAAACTTTAGCTACATTTCTTTTTTTTTCCCTGAGGCCCGTGAGCTTTGGCCCATCCTCAGCCAGATCCAGCGTTCAGCAGCCCTCCTGCAGGGCCCTCCTGAGGCTGGGCTGACCTCAGCCTAAACCTTCTCTGTCTACTGTCTGGCTACGCCACCTCACTGGTCCATCTTGTCCCCCCATTTCCCCACACTTGGTTCTGTCTAGCTGTGTTTACTCCTCTTTCTAGAAGAAAACCCCTCTGTGCCTAGGCCTTGGCACACTTGCAGATCTCCTGGTCAGAGTGTTCTTGTTATTGCAATGGCTCCACCCTCCACTGAAATAGTCTTCCCCCGGCCCTTGCAATTATCCTTTTAAATAAAGCCTCTCCTTACCAATGTCTACATTCTGTTTTTATTTGATAATATCCTCTGGCTGACTGGAAAATTCTTTGTATATAAGCATGTTCATGCCTCCTTATTCTTGAATAAAATAAAGTACCTGTGATTCTCAGTGCCTTGTTTGCATAAATGCTAATAATCCATTTCCTGAATTCAAAGAGCATTCATCCATTTACCCCTAACCCTGATGAGTTTACTTGAGTCTAGGTTGGTTTATTCCCAGGTTTGAAGGGTCCTTGTGTGTCTTGTGCCTCTTTTTCCTGTCCCCCTGACTTAATGTAAAGGCCACATGCCATGGGCCCCAGGAGGGGATGCCTGGTTTTCAGACTCCTACTGGGATTCTCTAGACTAGAGGCTCCAGGCTCCTCCTTCTGTGCACTGACAACTCATGAGCCTCAGGTCCCGTTTCTTCAGTGCATTATTTACACCCGTGCTCCTCAACCAGTGATGATTTTGCCCCTTATAGGACATTTGGCAACACGGGGAGATATATTTTTGGTGGCCACACTGGGAGGAGGCAGTTATTGCATCTGGTGGGTAGTGGCAAGGATGCTGCCAGGCACCCTGCAATGCACAGGACAGTCCCCTGCAACAGAGCATTGTCTGATCCCAAATGTCAATAGTGCCAAGGTTGGGAAATAGTGTTTTTCAAGAATACTACAAACTTAGTAAGTCTTAACAAACCTAGTCAAAGAAAATTTACTTATTCAAAAATTGAAAGCAGAACAGCAAAACCTGTCTAAGGGATTTATCTATCCTCCTCTAATCACACTGTGACTATTTTTTCTATCAGGTGCTTAAAGCTCTTGGAGAAAAAATGATCAACAGTTTGGCAACAGAAATTTATTGATTAGTTTGCAACGTTAGGTACAACATAGATAACTTCATCACATGGTTACAATCCAGTATTTGTGCTTTGTAAGATAAGTAAACATTTATTCGAGCACAAGAAAACTTTAAACACAATATTCTGGGACTGTTTAAAAAATAAATATATCATTTCCCATTTTTTTAGCACAAAGAAGCACATTTTAGCTTGAGATGATGGATATATTTTAAAATTTGACATTTGGTTAATGTGTCAAATTAAACACAAAAGCTAAATTTTGACTATTTGTGTCATAAATGACTAATGAGCACTGGGAAAGATTCCTGGGGTGGGTGGAGGGAGGAAGTATAGCTTAGGAGGGAGCTTTCTCGGCATTTCAAGATTTGGATGCTAGATCAGATGAGGCCAGCATTGACGGTGTGGGGTCTTGTTCACATTTAAAATTACTTCATGGTCTTTAAAAACAGAATAAAAGTATGGTATTTCTGGAAATCCTTAATAAACACATCTTTGATCAAGAAAATAAAAGTCAGTGTAGTTCATTTAGTTGGAAGGAAAGAAGACTTATTAGGGATACATTTAGATACCTTTGTTTTCCAAAAGAGTAAATCTCTATTATTAAAATACTTAAAATATGATAAAGTCTTCTTTCCCCCAAATTGAACACTAATAACTTTGAGTCAGGGACAGTCTGTGATCCTAACTGGTCATGTCAAACACAAGGCTATTACCCGGCTTCCATCACCATAAATGTCGTTGGAGTGGCACGTCTGCCGTTCAGGAACCAACACATTCATAAAGAAACAAACCACTGAGCTCAGTGTCAACATAGGACTTTAGACCTCAATCTCTTCATATTTTGTGAAACTCTAAGCTAACTCAATATATTATTTAAGATAACAATCTCTTCATAATTTACAATAAAATAAAGTGAAAGTTTATATTTTATATATTTCAAGACACAAGCAGATTTAATCTCAAAAGATTTTTTTTTTTTTTTAAGTAATAAAGCTTTCTGTTAGGGTAAGAATTCCGTAATCACGTTACCCAAGTAATATAGTGATGGAAACAAGACAACCTTCGATATCCCTCTCCCTCAGCTGAATGCCAACAGGTTTCTGGCTAAATAGGAGCCCAGATATTGTAGGGGAGAAGTGGGATGTTTATCAGCAGGTTGCAGTGTATAAATAAAATCACCTCCATAGAGGACACTGATATCCGTTTATCAATATCCACTGATACTGGTCTGAAAGTGGAAATCTTTTCTATAAAGGCCTGGGGATTTCTTACCCATATCTTAAGTGTTTCTCTGGGCTGGCAGCCCCTTAATATGCTCAGAAAAGTAAAATATAGGCTACAGCATAGTTTATAAATTATTTTGACCAATCTGTTTATTTCCAGTTAATTTGCCTAATTGGAGACATTACAGATCATTTTATATGATTAAACATAAGTGAGTGTAGCTTTCCTGGAGTTTGGGCCTCATGATGAGCAAATTTCTCTTTTTCCAGCCCCTCTAATGCAAGCTCTTTGGAACTCACCCATGAGTTGTATGGGTTTTGACGGACCTATATTTTGTTTTTCCTTAGATTTATTCTGTGTGCAGTGAACTTGAGTAGCAGATTTTTTTTTTATAGCTCTGCTAATGTGATGTGATGTTTTGAGAACATTTAGAGCATCTAGAACAAACCACTGTAATATAAGCTGGAACAAAGGGAAGGAATGCTCTACAGGGTGGCCTGCCTTATCCCAGTTCCAAGAGCCAGTCAAAGAGACTCAGGCTCCCATCCTTCCGCTCCTCATGCATTTTGCAGTACTGGACAACTGCGTGAAAGATATCCCCCACTTTCCAGGACTTCTGATGAACCAGCCGCACGACATCTAGAAACTAAAATAAAGCACAGAGTTAGGACTCACGGATCACAGAGGGTCTTCAAAGTCATCTCATTCAACCACCCTTCCAAAGCTGATGGCTCTCCAGCCTATGTTTGACCATCTCTGGTGTCAGGGGACTATTTTCCAGGATAATCTATTTTCTTTTTAGACATTTTAGATCATTAAAAAGTTCCTTGAAAGGAACTGGAATCTTCTTCACAGTAGTTGCCATTCATTGATTCCAGGGGACTACATGGAATGAGACTAATTCTTCCTTCAACAGTCTTTTAGATATTTAGTGTTTTCTCGGGTCTGCTTTTCATACACCACGGGTCGCAATCCCTTCTGTCTCTATCACAAATAATGTTTCATTGTATGTGTGCATTTAGGCCAAATAAATCAAGTGCTGAACTTTTAGGGAGGGCCACCTATTGGCTTCTCATTCCCTCTTGAGAAGCAGCTCCCTTGCCTTCCATGCTAAGATCAAGCACCAAGAGAGGCTGACTTTCCACAAAATAGGAGCAAGAAAAATCAAGGGAACACCCCAAATTTGTCACCTGGCTATTGACATCAGCTTCAACTGGCCCTGGAGAGAAAGTTCTGGACTACAAGTGAATTGTGGGCTTTGAGGAATAGAAGATGGGGGACATCATTATAGAGATTATTCTCGTCATGAAACTGTGCGATGAAGTCCAGCATGAAGGCCTCTCAAACTCCTTAGGTACTTTTTAAGGAAAGTAACAACTAATGAGAGCTAGAGACCGCAGGAAGTTCTTTCGCACGTGGAATCTCATTCAATTCTGTCACAACCCCGTGAAGTGGGCATTTGCAGATGCAAAAGTCGTGGGCTTGAGAGATGATAAATTGACAATAGGGTCATGGTGTTCTAATACTCCAGCCCAGTGCTCTTTCCAATGCAATACCTTTCTACGCTTTGGTGGCAGGAGAACATAGAATTGATACTCATTTGGAACACTGCAAGAAAGAATAGGCTGGGAATCTGGTATCGTTTTACAAAGAAGAAAATTCTTATTTGTTAAAAACACGAGGACTGTATTTCTTCATTGTTTCCTTCTATGATATTTTTAAATCTAAGATTTTATTTTTCTTTTAAATCAAGCGTTCTTATTGCATTTGTTTGCTGAGACGTTCCCGATCAGCCAGAAACTGGAAAGCTAACGTCTTTCCAGTTTGAATTTGTTAATTCGTTTCAATTATGGAGAAGTTGTCTTACAGAGATCCACTGTTAAATTATGTTTCTTCTCCCAGCTGTGATGGTACCAACTATTCGCACAATTACAGAAATCAGTGCGTTATTGTACTCGCTTGCCTTGTATTGACTTAATCAAAATGAAGTAATTTTCTAGGCTGGAAAATGACATACTTAACTTTTAATACCTAGAAACATAAACATTGTCTTAAGGAGTTTTAGGATGCTGTGAAAAGGGAGCCAGATGGAAGGCAGATGGCAACCATAGATAGTAATCTCTGCAGGGAAGGACAACGTCTTAGCCATCTTTTCATATCTTGTGCCTGCACATAGTAAGTGCTCAATGAATATTTGCTGAATAACAGAATGGATGGGAGACCAAATGTGAGTCAAATACATTCAAAGTTCTCAAGAGGCCTATTTGAAACGTGGATGGACATCTAGTATCATTGAGGATGAACCTTCACTAAGTACTCATTTTTGAGTTTTAGGTTATATATTTGTGCATAGGGCAGTCTCTCACTGTGGTGATGACCACAGGATGGTGCCAATTGACCCAAAGTCGTCAAAACCCCCACCACGTAGGCCACTGTTCCAGGAGTTTGTGGTATGATCACAAGCCAGAATCTGTCATGATTGCTAAGTCCAGGCTGATACTCTAATGAAGTGGCATTTAAAAATCATCTGGCCCTACTGAACAGAGCCTGCTCTGAGGCTGTGATGACTTAATCTTGGATAGTGAGACCTTGAAATATCTTTGAAGGTGATGAGCAGGAAGGTTTCATGTTTTCTTTTCTTCCTTCATTAAAAAAATAGATAAAAATGAAAAAGAATTGTGAAGAAGCGAGAAAAGGACATTTCTAGTTCATTACTATAGACAGACTTTCAAAACCAGATTGTGGTTAGCACCAGGCCCTAGAGCTATTCTCATGCCTGCCCATGCTATCGTCTTGGTATTTAATCAGTTTTAGCATGTCAGGGATCTGGGTTTTTCTTTCCACTGCATGGAAAGATAAAAAAGAAAAATTTTCATTTACTGCCATGTCACAATCAGTAATAATTAGGTTCCCTTCCTATAGATCATACTTGGCATTTCTTTGAGCAAGTGTTTTATTTTAGGAAACTAGAAGGATTTACAATCTGTTGTGATATATCACCTGTAGACTCATTTGAAGAAAGACTATCACATAGGAGATGAGTTTATATTCACAAGTGCATCTAATAAATTAGATTCATTGTTCACAAAATTATATTGTGGAGTCTATGGGAGATGTTGCGAGCTGTGCAATTTTTTGGAAACATTCAACTTAGATTTCTGAAAACCACCACCTTCTTTTGCTCCAAGACAGAATTAGATTTCATTAAAGTGAGTTGGTCCCCATGTTATTCCTGGAATTATGGCCTGTAGAGCCACGATTCTCAGCCTTGGCTGCACCCTGGAATTCTGGGCACCTTTATAAAACCCTGATGCCTGGGCCTCATCGTCAGAGAAAATTCTGATATAATTGGTTCGAGGGTCGGAGTTTGTAAAAGCTCCCCAGGTGGTTCTAACACACACTAAATGTGAGAATCCTGACTCAGTTCAAGACACTATGTTTACAAATGAAGAGCCTTAATATCTAATTCTTCCTAATTTTCCCCTTTGCTGGTGACATATTTCTTTGAAACTTATACTTTCACTGTAAATATTTTGGATACTTAAGTTACCACACAATATCATCAACATTCTTCTCTCTCATTCTCCTTCCACCACTTTGCATGCAGAATACAATAAGAAATTAGAGGGGAGACCCCTTCTGTCTTCTGACTCTTGCTTTCATAAGAATGTAAGCATATATGTTTCCTCTTCCTGCACATTTCTTTCTATGCACTCCCTCCATAAAAAAGAAATAATTCTCAATGCAGGCTCAGAGATGACAAGGGCACCAGTTTATTGTGAGAAGCCAGTCATCAGCTACTCCAGCTAACAGAACCTCCTGGAATTTAAACAGAAGAGAAGGAGCTGGAGAGCAATGATCTTTGCATCTAAAAACTGGGATGATTAGCCCATTATGTGCCTTTCATTTGGTAACCAATTGCTCTCATGATTTTTATTTTTTGCCCTTAACTAGATTAAATTGCACTGGTATCCAGGCTTACAGACTGTTTTAGATTATTGAGTGTAGGGTTACCAGCAATCTTTCCCCTAGAATTTAGCATGCTTTAAGGCCACTTCAAATTCCGGCACTCCTTCGTGATGTTTCTTCTGGAAGGGAATCTCAAGCTTTAGTGCTCATTAGACTCGTGCACTTGAGAGAAATTGTTAAAAATGCATATTTCTGGGTCCTCTTCCCAGAAAGCGATCAGGGCCCAAAAGGGGCTTAGGAATCTGAATTATGGGTAAGTGTCCCAAGCCATTCTGTTTCATGCCCATTTGGCTCATGTTTGAGAAATACTCATTTCTCTCTGTTCCTTATCTCCCCGGTCCAGAATAGGTTCCCATCATATCTCAAGATCGCTATTTATAGCCTGAGCCTCTCTTGGTTTACATTCTTTTTTCCTCGGCTTCATCCTAAACTAGAATGTAAATTCCAAGAGGGTAGGAAATTTTGTCTCTTTTGCTCACTGTATCTCCAGAGCCTACTACAGTGCCTGGCACGTTATAGATATTCAATTGACTCTTGAGGAATGTTTTGAACTTACGACTTTTAAGTGCACTTAGCATTTTAATCATTAGACAAAACACAAATGAAAGAGAAAGTTTCAAAATGAAGATGCCATTTGCCAGGAGAGGAGTGACAGTACCTTGGGCACCCAGAATATTTCGAATTTGCCTTTGGAGTTGAACTAAGGCTACAATTAGCTGTAAGTTGTCGTTAAGTGGCCTCCAACCCCAAGGCCAAGTTTGCAGGCAGTGATGGGAGGGTGAGCCTCCTCATGATGAACTCACGACTTCCTCTTCCCCTTCAACACAATCCTCTATTTTCCCAAGGCAGGAAGGTGAGTAAGTTGGGAACACCATAGAGGGAAACATGTTGACTCAACTAATTTGTCCAAAAAAATTTCAGAATTCACACAAATAGGAACTCAGGGTATTTATCTGTGAATGTTGTTCAATATCCAAGTGACAGTGGGAAGATGACATTTTCTGAACTTAACGGAGACATTTCTTCAACCTTGTTCAAGCTGATAAGGAGCTAAGGAGACACAGCCTCTGTGAAAAGACACACTTTCTCTCTTTTCTACACCACTTAAAAATAGCCACTTAACTAACTGGCTAATTAAAAAACAACCAGAATGAGGTCCCCCAAAGGCACTGCTGATAGAAAGAATATCAGAATGTCGCTTAAGAGTTTTCTTTATTTAACCAGTTTAGTCATAGACATCAAATGGTGCATATTTATGGAAAAGCCACTACATGCAAAAAAGCCTTAACTGACTCTGAAAAAAAATGAGGTTTTTTTTTTCCTAAAATTACATTATTTAGAATTACGGTCCTTGAGGTGATGCTAGTGGAATAAGCAAAACATCATTTAATAATGTCTTTCCTGATAACACTAGCGGAATGTTTATTTTTCTCAGAAAAATAGTTATGAGCAAAGGCAAGTGTTCTCTCTGAGAACTGAAAACCAGGTAGGGATAAACAAATATCAAGTCAGGGCATGATTTACGCAATCAAGATGTTAGTGAAATACCCTTGTACCTAATGACGATTTATGATATATTCACATGACATTATTGTTTCCTCAAAAAGGCGAATTGTATAAAAATCTATTCTAAAAATGTAGCATGGGGAGTGGCTACAGATGAAGTCATCTTTCATTTTCCCATGAACCTGGGAATCCACTCCTTCTGAGATTGTGCTTGTCCTCTCCCCATGGCAGGGCGTCTTTGGGACAGTGTATGGCATGGGGTGGGTCCAACTGCAATTATGCCCGTTCTCTCTGCCCTTTGCACTGGGCAGCGGGGTGGTAAGGCTGGAGGAGAATCACTTAGTGAACCACTCATCACCTGGCTAACAACAATATGACAAGTACAGGAGGGTACCTAGAATTCACTGGGGCAGGACAGTAGGAGGCCTAGACGTGAAGAGAAATGCAAATTACTTGTTGGAGAAAGGCTGAAGTGGGAGAAGGCATGAAAAATGAATTAGGACTCCTCTTCAATTTTTCCAGTAGCCAATCTCATTGCCTGGTGATACAGAATGGGGAAGCTGTTTTAATTACCACGAGCATGGCAAGAAGGTGAAGGACATTTCATTTCAGGCTGCTAGAGTTTGGCACAGAGAATTAAAATGCAATTACATGTTAAAAAAATCCAGATTGTAACCCCAATTCATTTAACTTGACAGAGACGCTTTTTAACTAAAGAACCCTAGAGAAAGTAGGGCTCCAGGGACTAGGCTCAGGTATTGCTACCTGAGGAATCTCTCCAAGTCCCAATTTACTCATTCGTAAAAAAGGGGCAATAATACCCATTTTACTTTTCTCTAAGGACTGTTGAGAAACAAGTCTGATGCGGTACATGGAGGCACCTTGTGACAAGCAGACATGAAAGAGCTGCCCCATGGCTGTGACAGGCGGGATCCTAAAACAGCCCCCAGGATTTTTCACCTAATCCTGGGACCATGAATAGGATGAGATGTCCTGCCCTGCCTTACATGGCAAAAGAGATTCATCAATTAGCTTTGCGTTGATCGAAAGAGAGACTATCAAGTGATCTTGACCTGATCACAGGAACTCTTTAAAAGCTGAGTTTACTCTGGCTGGTGGCAGAGACATCAGAGAGATTGACAGCAAGAGCATGAGGGGGCCGTGTGGCGAGGGATGTCGGGCAGCCTCTAGAAGCTGAGACTGGCTCTGGGCTGACAGCCAGTAAGAAACGGGACCTCAGTCCTACAACTGCAAGGAACTGAATTATGACAACAAGCTGACTGAGCTTGGATGCTTATTCTTCCTTGGAACTTCCAGATGAGAGCCCGGTCAGGCCGATACTTTAATTTCTGCCCTGTAACACCTGAGCAGAGATCACAGTCAAACTCACCCTAACTTCTGACCTACAGAGCTGTGTGTTGTTTTAAGCTGGTAAATTTGTGGCAGTCTGTTACGTGGCAATAGAAAATGAACACAGCAACATTATCATTAGTTTGAAATCATTTAAAAGGAGTATACTTATAAACTATGGGAAATTGATCTTGAAAACATTGGTAGACAGATTCATGCCTCGATACCTGAGATTCTATCATAACTAATGGGAGGTCCTAGAGACAGGGAATGAGAGTGATAGTTGCTATTAATTTTAACATTCACCAAGGATTTCTTCCCAGCTTTATATTTCTGGTAGGTGGAGAAGGACAATGAGAAAGTCTCCCTGATGCAAACACATTTGGCAGGAAATTAAAAATGCCTTTTCTTGGATACCAAGCCACAGCCTGTTTTAAATATCAATGTGGCCTCACTTTGGTTTCTTTTATATATCAAGTCCTTTCCTTCCATCTTTTATTTAATGAAATGTTATGAAGAAGTTTGTCCCGGAGCAAGAAAACACCAAAAAATAAAAGACTCTGAAAAAAAGTTCCCATTTCCTCAATTTGCTTTCCTCACCACCACCAACAATCCAAGACAAACTGAGGATCAAAGAAATAGTGATTATGATTAGATTTTTGCAGGTGGAAGATTCCAAGCTTCTAGCCACAATTTTGAGGTCAAGAAAAATCAGGATCACATAATTTAAATTCAGATAAAGTGGACATTTACTGAGTTTCTAGCAGTGATAAAAACACAAAGCTTTATAGATATCCCACCCAAACACAGAACATGGTACCTTTTCAATTCTGTTTTCCTGAGATTTCTTAAAGTAGATGGTGGGAATCCCAAGTTCGGAGGCAGCTATCCACTGCAGAGTGGCTCGAAGCTCAGCATCCGGACACTCTGGCTCCAGGTCAAAGTTGATCACCAGCAGACTCCTCTGGGGGCTGGCTGGTCCCACAGGCAGATTGGAGGCACGTTCTGAGCACAGACACAACCACAGCCTTACTCCCCTTTCCAAAGGGATATATCCCAAGCAATTGTGTGTCAAAATTATGGGAATGTGGCTTACCCTCTATGTTTTCTGACTGTCCTTTAAGAATCTCCTTTTCTTCTACTAATTCACTTTGGGAGAAAACAACAGTATATGGTTGGTAATATTTAGGAAGAGTAAGCTGTAAATGGAAGATGAGGTGATGGGTCTTACTGATCTAAAGGCTTCTGAAGTTCTGGATTTATGGTTCATGTGATGTAATGCGGGGGAAATACCAGTGTGGCTGTTACGTAGCATTACTGGGTCTGCAATAAACATCCCCCTCCACCAGCAACAAGAAAGGCCAGAGAGCCTGAATGATTTTAGTTGGGATAATTGTTGTGGGAAACTGAGAGATGATTCTTCTCTTCTCTTCAACCTCCCTTCCATAAACCTTCACAGGTGTGAACAGTCAAGGAGAGATTTTTGTAGGTAACTAGTTCTGATTTGGAGATTTATCCTTCTCCTGCATTTTACTTGTCATTTAATGGATTATACGTTTCTATCTTTTCACAATATTTTTTTCCTATATTGTGATAGCAACATAAGCTTGAATTTTAATATAGAAAATATATTTTGCATGCATATGGTTCTTTGATCTGAAATAAGAGAAAAGACAGTCAATGAATTGCAGAAATTAAATTGTACAGCAAAATATCTCAATTAAAATTTTTCTTCTCTTTATTGGGGAAAAGTGTAGTAGGTTGAGGGTGGTCTAGAACAAGGGACTTGTAATGGAAGTATTTCATTAGATACAGTAATGTTTAATGTTAGAGGTGTTTGCATATAGTATATACTTATTACGGAGCCTTGTACCTTGGTGGGAGGACTCAGTAAATGCTTCCAAAGTGAGAACATATGGCCAACTGCTCAAAGGATGTGACAATCTTGAGAAGCCTGTGGTTGTCCTATACTTTTATCCTGTATAGAAATCAGAGTACAGATGCCCTTCAAAAATGTGTCTTTTGATGATAGAGGATTCTTTCTTATTCTCTGCTACTGCTAAGATCTGGCTGATAAATTCCATGGAATTCCTGATGTTGAGAGAAAGAATACAGTCACTCTTTCATTCATACCTAAGTATTTGTAGACATGATAGTTTTTTAGGGCCTAGATTTTGTTCTAGATCTCTGTGTGAGTGACATAAGTGATATGACAAATGGCAGGTACAGTTTCTTCTATTAAGGAGCTACAGGATCGTGAGTATGGGAGGTAGTAGTCTTGGCTCCCCCTAAATACAGGTTTTCCCTGGGGTCATAGGCTCATACTGCAGAGAAAGTTAGAAAAAGTAGCTACACAAATGTTTATTGGAGGAAAAAAATAGATTTACCTTAAAGTAGTTTTTGTTTATTATTCGGTCCCCTTTAAAAACAAAACAAAACTAAACTAAAAACAAGATAATATGTACGTTCATCTCTGCTTGTGAATAATAGGTGTGTGAAACAACAAAGGCTGCGTTGCAACCTTCAATCACTGAGGAATATACCTGATTAAATGGTGATATAAAAATGCTTTCAATACGGAAAGTGGTCAAGGAAATAGGTCAGAGAGTAACTTTAATCTTATACCTATTTATTATTTTTCTGAAATTTCAGAAATTTCCAAATCGTAAGCTATGTCATAATAATAAAAAATATATTTCAACTCATTTAATTTTCCAGAGTAATCACAAGTTCTAGAAGTAGTCCTGACCTCATGTTGCCCTCTTTTTTGTGCTGTAGTTTATGAAGTACCTGTCTTGCTTCTCTAAGTGCTTTCTTCCTTTGGTATTTCAGAAGCCCCCAGATTACGGGAAGTGTAGTTGCTGAGTGACAATGACACATCTCCATCATGGCGGCTATTTGAGATTTGACGTATTTCATGGTAATAACCCCACGTGTCTACATGTAAAGGAAAAGCTGTTCACACTTAATTCTATTGAAGTGACTACATTCTATAGTGAAGACTACGGAATAGTCTCCTTTGATTGGCATGGTACAATTTAAATGGATTTTTGCTTCTTTGTGTCCAAGTAGGTAAAATGACATACACCTCTGTTCTATTGATAAGCTTTATCTAAAGTGATTATTCAATAGGGTGCAGATTTTTTTTTTTTTTTTTTTTTTTTTTTTTGAGACAGAGTCTCACTCTGTTGCCCAGGCTAGAGTGAGTGCCATGGCGTCAGCCTAGCTCACAGCAACCTCAAACTCCTGAGCTCAAGGGATCCTCCTGTCTCAGCCTCCCGAGTAGCTGGGACTACAGGCATGCACCACCATGCCCGGCTAATTTTTTCTATATATATTTTTAGCTGTCCATATAATTTCTTTCTATTTTTAGTAGAGATGGGGTCTCGCTCTTGCTCAGGCTGGAGGGTGCAGATTTGAAAAGCAGAAAGCAGGTGGTGGCAGGGTGGGGCCTATTCTAGGCCTGCAATCTTGCTCCAGTGACATGGAACCGCGGCAGTACAGACATGATGAATCTGGTGGTTGGGCACAACCTGAATGACCAAAATGGATTGCCAGATGGAATTGGAGTAGTGGTCTCACAATCACTGCATCTCAGTGGCTACTTACTTAATCATGGGAGGAGATGGCATGTTTTCCTGATAAATGTCCAGGTCCATAGTGCCAAGACTGCTAGTGGCACTACTGTTGCCATTGCTGACAAAGCAAAAGTTTACACATTAATGCCCGTCTCCACCCCCTGGCCATGCTGCCGCTGACACTGATGTTCCACTGTTGTACCCGGTCTTTCCTTTGGTCCCCAGAAGAATATTGCTTTGTGTTTGGGACTCCTAAATTCATATTTATTTCTGACCAAATCAGGGGAAGACATAACAAGACACAAATTTAATAGGCTAAGCCAATAATAATAATAACAAATAAAAATTTGTAGTTTCTGAAGCTATGTCACAACTGGTGGATCATATTTAATGGGTAGTAATCAACATGCCTTTTTTTCTTCCTCATTCAGTTACAGTGAAGACATTTAACTATCGGCAAGAGGCTTCTTGCTGTTGGTACACCTGCAGAGATGAAGAAGCTTCTGAATATGCTGACTGGGGAGATACCAGAATTCTTATCTACCTGTTTCTTGGATTTTGATAGAAACCAGTGGGCTCATGGTCTCCGTTTGCCATTCATGGAATTTTTCTCAGGGACATTCCATAGGACTTCATAGCATGTGCATCTGGCTTGTTGTTTTTCTGTGAGACTATCGAATTTACAAGTACAAAGATGGGTAATATCAAAGTTTTACCATGCCTTTATATTACTATCTTCAACAGAGCAACACTTGATACCTTTTGTATTGTAGAGAAGGAGGACCACATATGGCATCATTTTTGGAGGCTGCATGATCAACATATGGTCTAGTTACTAGCCTAGAACTTACTCACTGACAAACAGTAGAGTTGAGCCAAGTTTTAGTGGCTCTATCTGTGTTGTAAAATGGAATGTACCCAATTTTACCAAACCCACCAAGTCTCCTCATATCTTTTCTATTTTCAAAGGTGTCTCTTCCAAGCAAGATTTTCAAAGGGTGGGCAGTGGTATGTCTTGTAATGGGACAGTCTTCCCTTAAAAATACCATGAGTAATCAACTAGACTCCCTCAGTGTTAAATTATTGTCTTAGGTTTTGGGTGGGGCATTGAATATATTGAAAGATTAAAACATGATGACTCTAAATTGTACTGGAGATAATTAACTCTATAAACCTCTGCTGTGAAGTCCAAAGATTCAAGTTCTCTTTGCTTTTTGTTTCTATCTTGTAACATTTACCACTAGTTTTTGGGATTTAAGACAAATTGTTTAACATTGTGAAATGTTCTTAAATATAAACAGACTAAACTGCCAGGGATAAAACTTTCAAAGAATCATACATACACCCAGATGATTCCGAATTTCATTTTCTAATTGGTCTCTCTGGATTGTCCATGGACTTGTTGGTCTAATATCAAAGAAAACTTTGGGCAGAAACATACAGATTCTTTTAGAAGTTCCACCTCACAGAGAAATAATTTTTAGTTCATGTCTCCTGATTGTCTTAAGTCTTTCCAAATCTGATCTCTCCTAAGCTTCCCCTCCAGCATTTCCAGAGGAACAGTACAGAGGCCAGGGGAGATACCGGTTAGGAACAGCCAGGCCAAACAATACAACACAGTGTGGAAACACTTGCCTCGTGTAAACCCAGCCTGTGTTACATCGGAAATACAAATGAACCAGGAAGTATAAAACACACCAGGTGCAATAGCAGCTCTCCATTAAAAAAAATCGCCATTGTCATCATTGAATGCACTAGCTGCGGCTTGCAGGGAAGGGAAAACACAGCTAATTCTTAACCTTGGCCAAGGTAATTTAAGCCATAACTGGATATTACGATACCTCTCAGCACAAATCATGACAAGCTGGGACTTTGACCTAGCGGCAGCTTTCCTTTTGGTTCGCTCTCCCCCTATTAGAGACCCTTTGTAGAGAACCACTAAAATGCGTTTTTGGAATCTGTGTTAAGACCAATTTCCCTGGAAGTGAAGTGAAGAGCAGGTACCTCAGGGATCGCTCGCTGAGCTGCAGAAAGCTACTTGTGTCATCTGGGTTGTCATCCTCGTTGGCCAGCTGGGACCAGCTGCCTGTGCTCTCCTCGCTGCTGCTGGGAGGGTTGGGGAACTCGTCAGGGGCTCTGGCATCTGTAGACACTTCTGCCTCTGGTACGTCTCTGGCATCAAGGCTGTGACTGTGGACAGCAAGATACTATTACCAAGAGGGGAGGCACAAAACCAGACTTTTTACGGAGGTCGCTCTGTTGAGCCCAGATAAGCAGGATGTTGTTGGACACAGGTGGAGTCTTTCTTTAGGCTGACCCTTCTGCTGATGCCCCAGGTCCCAGTTTGCCTTTTGGGGATACTCTCCATCAGCCAGGTTCTTATCTCTTCTATGGATCTCTTTCTACTGACTCTCTCCATGCATTTGAAAAACAGGTTTGCAAGCATCCTGGCTTGCAAAAATAAGAACTATTGAGGGACAGTGATGTTTAAAAAGAAGATATGCAAAGTATTTCCCCCAGAGATGATGATTCAGAGGTTCCTGGGAGAGAAGCCCAGAAATCTGCATTTTTAATCAACCACCCCTGGTGATTCTAAAGCAAGCGGTGGTATGTGGGAATGCCCTGTCCAGTTTGGGTGCTTTACCAAGTCACTTTTCCTACAAAGTCCTCTTTATTTTGAACTTGCAGCCACCTTTTACTCCTTCCCCTCCCTCTGAAACCAGTGATTTATATTAGCACCACCTTTCTGAATTAGTGCTTCATTTTTAGACCAAGTAGCTGTCCAGTGCTGTTTAACCCTTGATCTGACAGGCCTTTTTCTTTCTCGATCTCCTCCGTGGCTGCCCTGGGAATTTCTGCCTCTCTGGTCCCCTCCTTGCCTGGAATCTGGTTCTCCATTTTTCCTTTAAGTGTAGCTACAGCCAGCTCCGATTCCCTGCCCTCCTTTCCACAGTCTGTCTCTAAGTGCTCACATCTACTCACCTGTCTATAAAAATAGCTTCCCAATCTGGGCCTCAGCCAGGACCCTCCTTTTTCAGTTAGTCTTCTGCATCTCTCCAGTCTGTCTCATTAACATCTCAAGATCAATAGATCTAACGTGAGTTCTAATCGCCCTCGCACCCTCTTCCTGATATTAAGGTGTGGCTACGTCCAGCAGGCTGTGCTGCTGACACTTCATGAAAGAAGGCCCTTAATAAGCTTGGTTTTCCTTTCTGAAATGTTGAGATTTTTTTCCAACATGGGCAGGCAAGAAGCGGGGGAATAAATGCCATCAAAGACAGTAGTTACTTAAATTCAGAGGAAAGAAAGTTCATTGGTAACAAATGGAAACAATATACGTATTCCCCCAAATTCTGTTAACACCAAAAGTATAATGAGGTTCATAATTTGGAAAGGAGAGCTGTATTGCTCATAAAGGGTCGCTGCCTGGGGTGGCCGTTCCCGCAGGCTGGAAAGCAGAGCCCCGGGCCACAAGCCAGGAACATGTTGTTAGAGGCAGAGACAACGGGAACAGGAATTTACACTGAGTAGGGTGGCCAACTATACATATTTAACAAGCCATAGGAGCTATGGGGGGGTTATGAATATTTATGAAAAGAAGAACACGGGCCTGTGCAGTCATGCTTTATACCCCTTTATGGGGTCCATTCACCTAGCAGGGGGCTTAGGATTTTATTTTTAGTTTACAAAGTATAAGTGAACCAAGGCCTGGACACAAAAAAGAGGGTTCCAACGTCATTTGTTTGCCTAGTTAAAAAGTAATTTTCTGGACTAATTCCTTACTAAATTAGAACCTTCTGTTATTACAAAAATTTGTTCCAAGATATTTCTTACTAAAGAAGTTAAATCTCAGTGATTGACATTGAACATTCCGATTCAAAAATGAGTCTGTCAGTGTATTTTACTTTATCTCAATTTCATGCTCTATTTAAAGTAAATCTCATGTTCCATGTCACATAACTTGGAATTGAGAATGAATAATCATTATCTGAAACACCAGTTTTCATTTTCTTTTGAGAGAAATTTATAGTTTTGCTCATTTATTTATGAATAATGCACAGATTTGATATGCAGATGTATGCAGATGGCTTCCTACTTCTTACTTTACAGTTCATACACAGAGATTTAGAGGACCTTATATCCTGTCAAATTCAACTGTATTATCTCTCACTGGCAGGGACTTCAGCAGTTATCTAGTCTATAGTTTACATTAGGGTTCACTTTTTCCATGTTCTATGGGTTTTGACAAATGTGTAATGACATATATCCACCATCATGGTATCACACAGAACAGTTTCACTGCCCTGAAAATCTTCTGTGCTTCACCTATTCATCCCTCCTACCCCAACCTCTGGCAACCATTGATCTGTTTTTGCTGTCTCCATAGTTTTGCCTTTTTCGAGAATGTCGTATAGTTGGAATCATACAGCATGTAGACTCTAAAGATTGGCTATTCTTAATAATATGCATTTAAGGTTCTTCTGTGTCCTTTCATTGCTTGATATCTCATTTTTAATTTTTTTTTAGTGCTGAATAAAATACATTGCTCGGATGTACCATAGTTTATCCATTTGCCTACTGAAGAATATCTTGGTTGCTTCCAATTTCTGGCAATTATTAATAAGGGTGTTATAAACACCTGTATTCAGATTTTTGTGTAGACGTAAGTTTTCATGTATTTGGGTAAATATTAAGGAGCATGATTGCTGGATTGTATGGTAAAAGTCTGTTTAATATTTCAAATAACTGCTATACTGTCTTCCAAAGTAGCTGCTTCATTTTGCATTCTCACCAGCAATGAATGAAAGTTCCTATTGCTCCACCTCACTGTCAGCATTTGGTGTTGACAATGTTTTGGATTTTGGGCATTCTAATAGGTATGTAGTGGTATCTTATTGTTGTTTTGATTTACAATTCCCTAATGACCTATAATGTTGAACATCTTTTCATATGTTTATTTGCTCTGCGTGTGTGTGTGTATGTGTGTGTGTGTGTGTGTGTGTATATATGTATATATATTTGATGAAATGTCTGTTCACCTCTTTGGCTGATTTTAAAGTTTTATTTATAATTGACAAAAAATAATTGCATATACTTATGGGGTACAATGTGATGTTTTAATACATGTATACATTGTGGAATGATCAAATCAGGGAAATAGCATATCCATCACCTCAAATATGTGTCATTTCTTTGTTATAAGAACATTTAAAATTTTCTCTTCTAGCTATTTTGAAATATACAGTACATTAACAATAGTCACCTTGTCGTGCAATAGAACACTAGAACTGATTCCCTCGTCTAACTGTAACTTTGCACCCATTGACCAACATCTCTCCTTTCCCCATCCCTCATCCCCCAGCTGTTGGTAACCAATTCTACTCTCTACTTCTATGAGTTTGACTTTTTTTAGATTCCACATATAAGTGAGATTATACAATAATTGTCTCTCTGTCCCTGACCTATTTCTCTTAACATGATGTCTTCTAAGTTCATCCATATTGTTACAAATGACAGAATTTCCTGTTTTAAAAATATATTAGAAAGCTATACATGAGTGGATTAATAAAATGTGGTATATGTATACCATGGAGTACTACTCAGCTATAAGAAACAATGGTGATATAGCACCTCTTGTATTTTCCTGGATAGAGCTGGAACCCACTCTACTAAGTGAAGTATCCCAGGAATGGAAAAATAAGCACCACATGTACTCACCATCAAATTGGTTTCACTGATCAACACCTAAGAGCACATATATGAATAACATTAATTGGGTGTCAGGCAGATGGGAGGGAGGGGAGTATACATTCATAATGAGTGTGATGTGCACCATCTGGGGGATGGACACACTTGAAGCTCTGACTCGGTGGGGGGGCAAGGGCAATATACGTAACCTAAACTTTTGTACTCCCATAATACGATGAAACAAAAAAATATATTAGAAAGCTATAATAATTAAAACAGCATGGTACTGGCATAAAAACAAATACATTGACCAATGGAATAGGATACAGAACCAAGAAGTAAACCTACACACCTATAGTCAACTAATTTTTGACAAAAGTGTGAAGAACACACAATGGGAAAGGATAGTTTCTTCAATACATAGCATTGGGGAAACTAGATATCTACATCTAGAAGAATGAGAATGGACCCTTATCTCACCCCTTATGCAAGGATCAATTAAAATGGATTAAAGATTTAAATGTAAGATTTGAAACTATAAAAATACTAGAAGAAATCATAGCTGAAAAGGCCCACAATGTTGCCCAGTTTTTAATCAGGTTGTTTATTTTTTTAATTGTTAAATTTTAAGAGTTCTTCATATATTTTGGATACTAGTCCTTTGTCAGATATATCTTTTAGAAATATTTTCTCCCAGTCTGTGGCTTGTCTTCTCATTCTCTTGACAGTGTCTTTCACAGAGCAAAATTTTTAATTTTAATTAAGTCTAGCTTATGAATTCTTTCTTTCATGGATTGTGTCTTTGTTGTATCTAAAATGTCATCACTATACCCAAGGTCATCTACATTTTCTCCTACATTATCTTCTAGGAATTTTTTAGTTTTGTGTTTTACTTTCAGGTCTGTGTTCTGTTTTGGGTTAATTTTTGTGAAGAATGTAAAGTCCGTGTCTAGATTCATTCTTTTGCATATGAATGTTCAGTTATTCCAGCACCATTTGTCAAAGAGACTATCTTTTCCCCATTGTATTGCCTTTGCTGCTTTGTCAGAGGTCAGTTGCCTCTATTTGTGTAGGTCTATTGTTCGGCTCTCTATTCTGTTCCACTGATCTACTTGTTTTTTCTTTTGCCAATACCACAATGTCTTTATTACTACATCTGTATAGAAAGTCACGAAGTCAGGTAGTGTCAATTTTCTGACTTAGTTCTTTTTCTTCAATCTTGTGTTGATTATTCTGGGTGTTTTGCCTCTCCATACTTTAGAATCAGTTTGTTGATATATGCAAAATAACTTGCAGGGATTTTGATTGCGATTATGTTGGACCTTAGTTCAAGTTGGGAAGAATTGATATCTTGACAATATTGAGTCTTCCTATCCATGAATAACCTTTATTTTTAAAAAAATATTTTTGCTGGATAAAGTATACTAGGTCAACAATTTTTTTCCTTCAGCATAGTAAAAACGTCATTTGTCTTATAGCTTATATTATTTTATTTTTTTATTAATTTTTTTTATTTCATCTTATTATAGGGGGTACAAAAAGTTCAGGTTATATACGTTGCCCATGTACCGCCTTTCCCCCCAAGTCAGAGCTCCAGGCGTGTCCATTCTCCAGACAGTTTGCATTGCACTCATCATGTAGGTATACACCCATCCTCTCCTCACACCCCCCCTCCCCGAGTCAGTATCTTCAAGCGTGACCATTCCCCAGACGGTGCACAATGCACTCATCATGTAGGCATACACCCATCCCCTCCCCCCACCCCCCACCTCAGTCTGATATCCGATTGGTATCATTCCCAGATGTGAATTTAGGTGATGATCAGGGAAACCAATTTTCTGGTGAGTACATGTGATGCTTGTTTTTCCATTCTTGGGATACTTCACTTAGTATAATGGGTTCCAACTCTCTCCGGGAGAACCAAAGAGATGTCGTATCACTGTTTTTTCTTATAGCTGAGTAATACTCCATGGTATACATATACCGTAAGTTACTAATCCAATCATGAATTGATGGGCATTTGGGTTGTTTCCATATCTTTGCGATTGTGAATTGTGCTGCTATAAACATTCGGGTACAGGTGTCTTTGTAGGAAAGACTCTTACAGACATTGGCCTAGGCAAAGAATTTATGAGGAAGACCCCTAAGGCAACCACAGCAACAACAAAAATAAATGAATGGGACCTGATTAAATTAAAAAGCTTCTGCACAGCCAAAGAAACAGTCACGAGAATAAACAGACTACCTACAGAATGGGAAAAAATTTTCGCATACTACACATCGGATAAAGGACTGATAACAAGAATCTATTTAGAACTCAGGAAAATCAGCAAGAAAAAAATCAAACAACCCTATCAAAAAGTGGGCAAACGACATGAATAGAAATTTCTCAAAAGAAGATATAAGAATGGCTAACAAACATATGAAAAAATGCTCAACATCCCTAATCATCAGAGAAATGCAAATCAAAACCACAATGAGATATCACTTAACTCCAGTGAGAATGGCCGTTATCAAAAAGTCCCAAAACAATACATGTTGGCGTGGATGTGGAGAGACAGGAACACTCATACACTGCTGGTGGGACTGCAAACTAGTGCAACCCCTGTGGAAAGCATTACGGAGATACCTTAAACAGATTCAAATAGACCTGCCATTCGATCCAGCAATCCCATTATTGGGCATCTACCCACAGCTTATATTATTTTTAATGAGAAATCTGGTATTTTTGTTTGTACATCTCAGTATGCAATGCTTCTTTTTTTCTCAGCTGCTTTTAAAACTATGTCTTTATCACTGGTTTTTACTAATTTGATTATGATGTGTTTTCATGTGCTTGTCTTTTTGTTGATTCTACTTAGAATTCATTGTACTTCTCAATTTGTTAGTTTACAACTTTCATCAAATCTCATATTCATGTGTATCTTTAAATCTTTGAGCATATCTCTAATAGCTATTTAAAGTCCTTATCTGCTAATTTCATCTTCTCTGTAATTGCTGGATAGTTTTTATTGATAATTATACTTCTGGTTATAGATGACATTTATCTGCTTCTTTGTATGTGAAGCATTTTTCTTTTCTTGGATGTTACATTGCAAATTCATGTTGGTGAGTGTTGGATTTTGTTGTCTTTCCTTCAACAATGTTGGACTTCATTCTAGGTTAAGTTAGATTCAGTTCAGCTTGATCTCTCTACTTCTTGCTTTTAAGTGTTTTTGAAGAACTTTAGATAAGCCTTTATTGTTAGGGCCAGTTTAGCCCTAATTCTATGGTGTGATGCTTTTGATGTCTCTACTAAATGCTATGTATATTTAACATGGATTCTTAACTTTGGCTAGTTGGAACTAAATGTCTGCCAGTCTTGTGTGAGCGTATGGAACTATTCATCTTACAACTCTCTGGCTTCATGGAGTTGTACTTATGTATGCATGACTCAGTATTCAGCAACAGGTTGAGGGGATCCTGTGCAGATTTCTGGAGCTCTTTGTCTGCACATCTCCCTCCAATCTCTGTTTCCTCACCTCAGAGTGCCCACTGAAGTCTGCTCAGGTTTTCCCTTTTTGCACTGAAGTCTGAAAAGGGAATCCAGGCAGAAAGTGGGAGCCATTACTGGGCTCACCATGTTTATTTCCCTTCTTTCAATGTGCTGCTTGTTGTACAATGTACAGAACAGTTGTTTCATACATTTTTCCTGTCATAGAATGAGCACTCAAATATTTGTTGGATGAATAATTTCTTTCTTGACACAAATGTAAATGAATATGCAACTTAAAAATATGTTTCTCAAACATAAGATTATGTCAGCAAGTATTTTTTTTGTAAGAATTATGAATATGTGCCTCAGACAGTGGCCTAAAAATGTATCCAGGACACGACACCCCTCTACCTCTGAACAGAATTAAGAGTGTGTATATCACTTATCATATTCTTGTGTGGAGGTGGGTAGAACTGTTTCACAAGGAACTGAGTTTTGTATTTAGCTATTTTGACTAATCAAATCATATAATAACATCTCAGAGCTTAGAAAATGTAAACTAAATATGGCTAATTTTATCCCTGGCAAATCCTGGGAATTCTCTTGTTTTAATAAAATTCTCATACTGTTCATGACAAATTTCTCTTGGAAATGGTCTCCTGGAATAAAGGTAACCACATGCCCTAACCCCAAACGATGACAACACCAACCATAAATTAAACACTTATTGAGTATTGACAACAGGATAGGCACTAAGTTAAGAGCTTTATTTGCATTTCTTTATTTAAAACTTAAAAATCCTCCTAGGATGTAATTACTATTATTTTCCCCACCAACAGGTGAGTAAACTGAGGTAAAGAGATTAGGAAACATTCTGAAGGTGACATAGTTATAAAGCTAGTTAGTGAAGTCCATGTTCTATAACAATTCTTTATATTAATTCACAAAGAAAAAAATATGAAATATTTAGTGCTTATGTTTTGGAAGCAGACCCAGGTCTTGAGTTTCTAGAGCAGATAATTCCACATGCTTTTTTGCTTTATTAGTGGAAAACCAAATCAGAAGTCCCTATCATGAGTTGAGAGGATGTGTTCTTGGGTCATTATATGGAAAAAAATCTAAATCAGTTGGAGGCTTTATTCAGATATATTTCCAAATTCTTTTTGAAATATCCCTGGGTTGTACCTATTTTAAGGATAGTATCAGTAACATTTAATTCAAAATTGTATAATGAAGTTTTTTCAACTTCAGTGACAATCACAATTTGATTTGAGCCTACAAACATGAATCGTGTTGAACTATGAGCTTATGAATGTTCCCTAAGTAGGTCACCTTTTTGTCTAAAAATTTCAGCTGGGTTATGATCTCTGTGTTTAAGTAGACTCTAAGTCAGGTACCTGGATTCTATAAGGGGTTTCCATTTGCTTGTATTTCAAGTAAGGTAAATTTAAAGAATTACACATTGGCAATTTTGTCTCTTTACCTCGTTGATCACTTTTTAAAAACTTGTAATTCTCCATACTACCTGGATCAAAGTCTTAAATACACATTGTCTATCGCTGGAGAATGACTGATATATAAAAACTTGTCTTCATCAGCTCAGCCTACTGCATTTGATTCAGCTTTGTGTTATTTTGTTTGTATGTGTTCATGCTTTTTCCCTGTCACACCCTTTCAGGGTTTCATCCAGTTGGAAAGTTAAGTTCTTAGTTCTAAGTGGCTAAGAAGGATATCCTTAGATCCACCTGAACTATGTGCCAAATACACCCAACCACAGCTGCAACCTGTCCTGATGCCCTCTGATAGGGAGCATCAGAACATGATGATAGAGCCTTTCTGCTTCCCTAGAGAGCTGCTGAGACGTGGTGAAGGCTGTGTTCAACTTGCTGACTGCAGCTAAACATTTAAAAATCACAGGCTGTTTGTCAATAATGAACAATAGGCATATGCCTCTGAAAAAACAATACAGGCTATTTCTCCAATGTATGTTTTTCAAGGCCAGTAGCTTAATTTTTGACTTTGTTTTCCTGTTTTGTTTAACTTTAAAAGGCGAAAGATTTATACGATCTGAAGAGAAACCAGAGTATTGTTTAACTTTAGATATAGACAAAAAATAAAGAAATGATATGATGGTCTCATATTCAGGAATCTAACGAATTTTCTACAGAAAATGTAAGTTGTAAAAGGAATTGACACTTTTTTAAGCAGCCTGAGAGAAATAATTACCTTGCTTCAAATTCAAATTGCATTGTCAACTACATTACAATTTTCTGGAAAAGAACTGTCGAAATGACAATACTCCAATGTTGCTTTGCACTTATACTTGCAGAATTACACCATGCATCTGAAGGGCCAGCCTTTGTGGGACATGGTGTCCTTGCCAAGATCTTTAGAATAAGACAAAAAAAGAAAAACTTGAAAGAAGAGACACTAGGGAGAAGAAAAATGAGGGGAGAGAAAAATGATGCAAAAATATTTAGTGTCAAATTCCCATGCTAAAATTTATTTAAATTTAGCTGTTTTCAAATGAATAAGTTGGCATCATTAATTATTAATTATTACTTGCTTGAAAATTGCCATGAATGAATTTTAAAAGTTAACCATGGGGGGAGATTAATTTTAATGGGAAGAATGATACTTCTGTTATATAAATGAATTCAATCTGTTTTGGAGATTTTAAAAAGAAATTTACTTTCCACTTTTTGTTACAAGTGCATATTAACCCTGGTCATCATTTTTTCCCCCTCTGGAATTCAGTTCTTGCATCAGTAAAGTTCCTTTATGTCTAAGATTTAGAATAAATACTAATCAAGATGCACACTCCAGTCACACGCACCCTCTCTAGTCCAAGAGATGATTCACTCACCTGTGGTTTTGACAGACGCTCACATCTGCGTCTCCACCTCTCACCCCATCTGGGACTTTTTCTTCATTCAAATGCTCTTCGGCTTCCTCTAGGGGGCTGCTTTCGGAAAGGCTGTGTTTGGGTTCTCCAGCACAGGCTTCCTTCTGATCTGTTTCTATCTGAATCAAAGGCACTTCCCTTGAGCAAAGAGATTGTCTGGTGTGGTTTAGAGGGACAGCATCATGACACGAGGAAGTTTCCTTTTTAGCATCTAAACTGCTGTGGCTTGTAAGAGGAGCAGTTTTGCTTGGACATGACACTGGAATATGTTTGCTTTCAGTAACGGAGTCTCTCCTGGGGTAATCGACAGGCTCCTGAACGCGCAGGGTTGGGCCGCTGTGCACCCTGCTCGCGGCTAATTTATTTGCACATTTCTCCCCTTGTAAGGGACCAGGCACAGGCTCAGCAGCCGCGGCCTCTGCGTCATCCACAATAATTTTGTTCTTGCGCATGAGGGCCTTGATTGAGCTTGTCCACGTCTCGTGAATTAGCATGTTTGTGATGTGATCAGTCCCACCTCTCCGATACAAGCAGGAGTCCGATTGGCAGAGACCCGACGAGGAAGCGCTACCGACTGGCTGCACGTTTAGGAAATCTTGCGGGCAGCTCTGAGCAAAGCCGTCTAAGGAGTTGGCTTTGATGGGCGCGTTGACTGTCAACCCGGCACATGGGGACCTGCTATCCGGCACCGACGACTGTCTGTAACAAAGCGGGGACCGCAGAGAGGGGGACAGCAAGCCAGCCGTCCAATCCTGGCTGCTTCGTCTGGACGAGGCGCTGTCCTTGCTGTCTCTTTCGACGTCCCTGAGCATGTACCTATAGAATTCCTCGGTGATGCTCTCCGTGCTGGACTGCTTAGAGGGGCAGCTCGGCCTCACGCTGAGATGGTCGCTTTTCCGGCATGCCTGTTGCATCGCTGAGCTCAGGATGCTGCTGGCGTTCTTGCCGGCGTAGTAATCCAGCAGTAACTCAAACCCTCTCCCTTCACTTTCCATCTGGTTCACCATGAACCGGGAAAACTCGTCGGTGATGCTCTCGCAGCTCGACTGTTTGGAGACCGAGCTGGCCCTGCTGACTGGCTGGCTTAAGGTACTCATTAAGCCCAGGCTGTTGACATAGGCCCTGGCTTCCGAGTCCTCCTCGGGGATGCTTTCGCAGCTGGAGGCCGTCAGCCGGCTCCACCTGTCCCCACTCAGTAACCGATTCCGGGGATAGCTCTGGGCTTGCCACACGCCGTCCACCATGGAGAACTCCGTGAGGTTCATGATCTTGGCGGTCACTTCATTTGCAAAGATATTGACAGAATCCGGGATGTCCTCAAGGTTCATAGACTCGTCCACAACCCTGTTCATAAGCTTCTCCTTAAGCTCAGGGTGCTCATCTGTCTTCCTCTTGATCTCACTGAGCCGGGGCGGCTTGTGTTTCCTCACAGCAGCCCCACCCGCCTGGCTTTCCTTCTTTCTCTTCAAGGATCGGCAAGATGCGTTGGGTGTAACCAGAAACTCACTCCCTCTTTTCCATGCACAAAACCAGGGTTGTTTCCCATTGGAGTTGTCAAGGCAAATCGCTGCTATTTCGGTTGCCATGGAGACCACCGTCTCGGCTAATTCTTCGGCAAAGTCTGCAATGCAGTAGATGTCTGCATGCTTTGCTTGCAGCATGGATTGAGCAGGAAGCGGCAAGTCATCCCCTAACAAGGACAGGTTACCGTGAGCTTCGTTGTTTAGCGGTGTGGCACAATTGTACTTTTCTTGGGCATCTGGGTTGATACTGTCCTCAGCATCCCGGGAACCACTCCGGCACTGGCCTACTGTCAGTGACCTTTCTGCTTTGAAACAGGCTCTGCATTCATTGTCACCATGACTGGGTGTCTGATGAGGGCTTTTTGTATCCTCTGCCACCATTCCTTTCAGGTGTATTTCCTTGGGGGATGTTTTAGCAGCCAAAGAATCTGGCACTCCGTGACTACATGATAATTCAGATGGCAGCATGGGGTTCTTGAAGAGACCTGGCCTCATGCCACCCTTGCGGTCTTGCTTTGGATACATGTCATCCACGAGATCATCGCTAGGTGGATAGCTGCTGGAGTGTTCAGTGGCTTTTGTTCGTGCTTGACCAGCAGCCTGATCCGATGGGTGGTAGCCTAGTTCTGTCTCCTTGGAAAGCACAGTGGAATGTTCACCAAGCTGTAGGATATGGCTCATCTTCTTGAACGTGAAGCATACCACATTGAAGAGCAGTTGGTTTGTACTTTCCATTAAGGTGTCCAGAGTTTCCGAGGAATGCCTGCCATCATTGGGGTCGATTATTTGACTTTTCTGGTGAACTTCATCAATGGAATGCTTCAGGATCACATTGGACAGGGTCTGTGCCAGATCATTCCTGAGGACATTTTCTGAGCATAGGGTCTGAGGCTTTGAAGCAGTTTCTATGATTCTCCTGTTCATGGATTCCATGAAGTCTCCAATGCTGTTGTAGGTGTTAGGCCTTGTTAAAACCAGAGCAGCTTCCTTGAGCAGCCCCTCCACAATGACTTCCTTTCCCAGCTCCATGCCTCTCCCTGTTGTTAAACCATAAAGTGGCGGGGTTGCTTCAGAAGACTCAGTTGTAGGTAAGAAGCCACTTGGAGCCACAGGGCACGTTACCTCTTCTTTTTCACCCAGGCCACAGACAGCAACGGCACTCGCCACCTGAGTCATGCCACACAAAGCAGATGGAAAGGAGTATTCACTGAGGGAAGGCTCCTTGGCTGCAGGGGATGCTTGAGTTTGCAGTGCTTCACTGTCACCCAGTGGACAGTGTGATACTAGGGCCTCTTGCTCCATTTTGAGTCTTTCTGTGGCCTGTGGACTGGAAATGGTTCCAATTACAGTGGCCGCACAAGCTAATGCTACTTCTAGAGCACTCTGGGGATGTCTGCTGGAGTTCTCTCCAGAATGGACGCCTGAGGTTTCCACAGAGACTTCCGTCTCGGGCGACGAGGAGATGCCTGGCTCCAGGGCAGCATCGCTGCCATCTGGACTCTGGACAATGACAATTTTGGGGAGCTCATTCCATGACCGAGGGACCACAATATCTTTCGTGGAACAGCAACTGGGAAGCAGAGCACTTCCTCCAGACACACTGACTGCAGATTCCTGGAGTACTGTAGGCTGAGACTGAGATAATCTAATAAATGCATCTTGCAGCACGGATTCTGCTAAATTTGTGGCATACTCGCCAGTTGCGACTTCTCCGTCTTGTCCAGGAGGAAGAGAGTTTCTTGCATCTTTCTCGTCTCCTGGGTCCAGCTGGCTGGCCTGCTCAGTGACAGTGCCACATGCAGAAGGTATCTCTTTAACCATCATAGAGAAATAAGCATCACTTGGAATATGCAGTGCCTGTGATTTTTCCACTTGACCTTTAAAGATTTCTGAACAATAACAATTTGTGGCTGGTCTCTCATTCCCCACAGCCTCACCTTTCCTCTGTGAAGACTTGGCTGAGGGACCCAGACCCTGCAAGGGCGTGTTCTCTGCTAGGTTTTCCGGAGATCGTTCTGTTTTAACAAACGGTGTATGATATTTTCCAACGTATTTGTCTTCCAAAGTACAAAGCAACTTTGCCCTGTAATTCCATTCCTCCTGGGTAGCTTCCTTTGGCTTTTTACTCTCCAAAACATTGGCTGAGACATTTATATTTTCATAACCTAGTGCAGAGAAAATGAAGATCACTATCACTTTTTGGATAGCAGGTTGTCATGAATCTAAAGTAATAATTACTTTCTAAAAATACCTTAAAGTATCAACTATCTTTTTTTCTTCAAGTATAGCATTTTGAATATTTGTTTAATAAAAGTGAATCTGAAAAGGCTTTAGAATTTCGTTATGGAATGCCAGCCAATAAACTGGCTATCAATGTGGGATACATATGCAAGCCCTAGAGTAGGAGAAGTTGTTTGGGCAACTGAGGGCTCACTATTCTTTAGGGAAAAGCAACCCAAACAACTGCATCTTAGAGCTTCCCACTGGGTACAAAGGGAGGAGGGAGGATGTTTAGAGCAACATAAGTAGTGGGACCTGTTGCAAAGATTTGCTCTAAAGTTTACATAGGACTTTCCCCAGGGATGGTGACAACAGCATCTGGGGTATACCTTTCTCTGTGGCTAAAAGTGAGGAAGAGGAAACCATTGTTTATTGAGCTTTGTTAATCAGTCAACAGAAAGAGCTGAATAAATGAGTGCTAAGCACTTTCCTGGGTTATCTCCTTCTGTCCTCACAAAAATGGTTAGCTATAGGCACTAGTACACTCCCAAATTACAGATAAGGAAACTGGGGCTCAGAAAGATTCCATAACTGGCCCCAGGTCTCACAGCTGCAAAGTGGCAGTGCTGAGATTCAAATCCAGGCCAGCCCAACTTGGCTCCAACTAAAATATGGCTTGTATGGAAATCTCAGGGAAGTTAACTTTCCTCCCAGTGATCTCCCCCATCTCTTGGCAGGCAGGAGGATTTCTCTTTAAAGCACACAGATTTCCTTTGGCATCCCTAAGGCATCCTTGGGGAGTCTGGATCCATCCGACCATTAAGTCTGCTAAGTGCATTTGTCAGCATCTTCACCGGTGTGCTCTCCTCCTCCTTCCTTCCTTAACATTTAGCAAGTAACGATTGTGATGTGTCAGCCAAACTGACGGGGCCTGAAACTTTTCTGAAATCTCACCCAGACATTTTTATATGGTGACTAATTTCAAGATGCACATTTGTTTTATTGGAAAGTTCTCACCATTCCTATATTCTTCCACCTCGCTTTCCTCCTCCAAGTGCTCAGACGCGGTGAGAAAGTCTTCCTCAATTGAGGATAAAGAACAGTTTGTGTCATCCTCCAGTTTCAAGACGTTTGTTTCCAGGTGGAGCTGCCGCTCCTGCACCAGTTCCAGACCAATCAAAAATTTGTTGATTTCAAAGATGATGCAATTGGTACTGTTTGGTCTATTACCTCTTGCACATTGGACCAAGCAGATATCTGGCAGCCAAGGGCACTAAAAGTGGAGAGAAAAGAAGGCATTTAAGGAAAATAAAAGACTATTGCCTCTGACCTTTCTCTTTCCACCAACCTCTCCCGTTAAAATGAGTGGGGACCTTTAAAATATTTGAAATATCTTCTGAGCGTATATTGATGGATTGCTAGGAAAAAATTCAAGTGTTTGTTTGGGAACACAGGGTACCTGGGAGAGAGTTTGATTTAGGGGAAAATAGACCAGCTGTATTATATATTTTAGTTTCTCCTGGTCATAGCAAAAATTGCACTGGGCAAAGTTAAATAGGCAAGGAAGATTTTATTAAAGGCTATTGAAATAGGGAAGAGAGGTCAGAACTGAGTTGGACCACAACTTCATTGAAACAAAAGGCAACATGGTGGCTTTATTCAATGGAACAGTAAACTTGTATCTTCACAGCAGGAGGCAGTTTTACAACTTGGAGCAAGGCTCTCACAGACGTTAGGCTCCTGTGTGCCCACAGAGACTGGGAGATCGGGCACTATCTTCCTTGATGATTTATATTTCAGAGACAACTTCCAGGTCCAAGTTTTACACACAATCCTGTGTGTGAAGTCGGCAAGAGGCTTTTGGAAAAGATTTACCTTTTAAAGGGGCAGGGAAAGGGAAGGAATTTACAATTATATGTTTGCTAGGTTGAATGTTCTAAGAAAAGGGAGGTCAGGGTCTAGAGTTGGGAAGAGCCTGTCTAGAGCTTGGTCAAGCTGAGGCGAATGTTAAGGTGGTCTTCGTCACCTCCCTTGATGGATGGAAGATCTTCAATGTGTCCTTGGCAATTCAACTTTCCTAATCCCAAAGAATATCTGTGTTGCTTTTGTGACCCAGCATCATTTACTCTTCTTGTTCTCATACCCTGGGGAGCACCATTTTCTTTCTCACTCACAGTCCAAGTAATTCGCACAGAGTTAACTCACCCCCAACTCTAGAGGCAATCATGTGACTCAGGTCTGGCCATCTGAACAATGCATTCCTCAGGCCATAATGATAGGTTCAGAAATGGGCATGTGACATATGACAGACAATAGGACACAAATGAAACTTCTGCTGGGAGCCACTTGGGAAGGACATTTACTTTCTTTCTCTACTTGACTCCAAAAAGATATATTGCCTCCTTGTGGGAAGAGCTTGTCTGATAATGGGGCCAAAGGAGAGAAAGCAGGAAAGAGGCCACAAGAAAATCCATGTCCTGATGACATTGTTCAAGTCCCTGTATCTAATCAACCCACTGGAGACTTTTAGTTACCTGACACAATGCATTCTCTTTGTGCTTAAGCCAATTTCCTGCCATGTTTAATTAAGAATCCTAACTGGGATTAATCAGAGTCTAGCAAGTTTATCTCAAGGTCAGATGTAATTAATGTCCATACCAATTTCCATAGAGATAGTGAAAGAAAGCTGGGATTTCCCAGTAATACGTGTACTTGCCAAAAGTTAGGGGAAGTGCTCTATAAAGCAGAAGTGCTTTTAAATAAATGTTAATTGTATAAAGAAAAGGGAAATAAAATCTTCACTCTACTCTATTTCAAAGGCAAAATATACAATTAGTTGACAAATCACAAATTACTTAGGATTCATGTAAAATTTATGGTACACAAGCCTCATGAGTAGCTGCAAAGTCAGGAAGATCTGATTACCTAGAAATAAAGCCTCCTCATTTATTAATTGTCTTATCACTTTGCTTTAAAAACAATTATTATGTACTTTGAAATTTGGAGATAAAGCATTTTCTCTGAAATAAGATTTTCCAGAGGACAAATATAATTTCAATTGTATTTTTTTGGAAAATGTTGGGTTTCTTAAATTATTTACCCTGCCTCCTTTTTAGTAACAAAAACTAAAATTTGTTTTAGACAAAGTGCTTTTTACCTATTTCATTTCATTCTTCAAAGTAATCCTGTAAAGTAGAAATCATTATTATCCTGATGTCACAGATGGGCAAACCAAGGCTCAGAAAGATCCAGATCCTCTGGCTTCAAATCCAAAATGACATTTATTTTGTTTTTTTTGCTTCCCTGGCTAGCAAGATTCAAGTTATAATAAACAGTGGAATTCTTGCTTTATTAATGAAAACTGTGACACTGTTATGCAGATATTTGCTCAGGCCAAGGGCCAAGAGATATTGCTTGTCTTCTGCCTTAATTTAGTAGGAAAGGAGCAAAGCTTTTGACTCCCAGGAGAGTTAGTTTTCTACTTGGGCTTCTCTATCTGAAGTTTCATTTGTTATATTGATGAGTATTGCCCTAGATGAAGCAAAAACATTTTAACTGGTTGGTAAGAGCTTAACGCCAGGGAGTAGCAGCAGAGGAAATATAAACACAAGTCTAAATATTATTTCTGGTCATCATGGCTTTGCCTAACATAGACAGAATTTAGGACCATTTTCTGTATTTTTTTCAGAAAACTAAACTTTTCACTAAGGAAAAAATATTATTAGATTGATGTCTTTTTTTTTTTTTTTTTTTTTTTTTTTTTTTTTTTTTTTGTTGAGACAGAGTCTCACTTTGTTGCCCAGGCTAGAGTGAGTGCCGTGGCATCAGCTTAGCTCACAGCAACCTCAGACTCCTCGGCTTAAGCGATCCTACTGCCTCAGCCTCCCGAGTAGCTGGGACTACAGGCATGCGCCACTATGCCCGGCTAATTTTTTTCTATATAGATTTTTAGTTGTCCATATAATGTCTTTCCATTTTTAGTAGAGACGGGGTCTCGCTCAGGCTGGTCTCGAACTCCTGACCTTGAGCAATCCACCCGCCTCGGCCTCCCAGAGTGCTAGGATTACAGGCGTGAGCCACCGCGCCCGGCCTAGATTGATGTCTTGATTAGCAAATTGTAATGGGCTGTGGGTAGATCTTCACAAAACATCTGGAATAGAGCACGAAATAGTGGATGATCTTCTGGGCTTTTTGAGATTTTGAAGGGTTGAAGGATAAAAGAAGACTTAAAAACTGATAGCAAAACTGAAACCCAAGGAAGAACAATTTGATAGAAAGTAGATGCCCATCATTTTACTTTGGAGCTATTTTATATCACTATAATGTACGTTATATATATTTGTCTTGTAAATTAATTAAACAAGTTTACCTATTTACCTATATTTCTTCAAAATAGTGTTATAGCGATTTATGCAATAGGAATGAACATTAATGCATTGAATGATAGTGATAGTATTTTAGTTTCTACTTTATTTTTAATAACATTACTTTTTTTCTGTGGATTTTATTCTTTGGGTCCAGGAAATTCCCTTTCCATCCTTGGGGCTGCCATCTTGTATACACTAACTTGGCTAGTTTGATATTTCCTAAGGAATAAAGTAACATCCAGAAAGATGATATTGTGGGATTCTGGGATCACATGGTATGAATAAGAATTTTGGTATTGTTACTAAAAGAGAAGATTATTCTGTTTTTGATTATTCAGTAGAAAAACCAAGCTAACTAATGAATGCCTACTGTGTCTAGCAACATAAATTTGAAAAGATAATAGAATGTAGGAGTTGATATAAGGGAAGCTCTGTCAAACTCTAAAGGGCAATATTAGTGGAAATACAAATGAAGATTATTCTTGAATACAAATACATTATTGATTCTTCTTCACAGAGCTTATGTGTAGCATCTGTTTTGGGTTCATACTAACTTATGCAGAGCTAACTATAGATAACTTATCATTAAGTGAATGGCTTATCAAGAACTTATATTTCGTACCTGTGAAACTTCAAAATCTGCTTGGAGATTGCCAGATGCTAAACCACTTAGGAGGACAATTTCATTTTCTTTTGGCTGTTGCACATTCATGGAGCTGATAAGTTTTGGAAGATCTGGTGAAACGTTGACCAACTTCTGTAAGGCAGGAATCTTTATTAGTTTAGATGATTTCTATTCACTTCCAAAATGCTACTCATAAACTACTTTACCTGCAAAAATAATTTACTCATAACTGTTCATACTACAGATTACATAATCTACTAAGATTATTACTAGAAGAAATTTTATAAAATTAAAGCATAAGCATTTAGATTGGAATAGAAAATTTAAGCTTTAAAAACTTTAGTTGTAATTTTCCAAAGTAAATATTTAGTATTAATAATTACTATCACACCATATGTATAAACAGTACTTTGGAAAATTTTCCCTCTTAAGACCTTGAATAAGATAATTGTCTACTAATAATCTTCTGTTATAATAAAGTCAAAATAATTAAAAATTATGACTAACATTGATTCACTCTGATTATATACCAAGCACTATGCTATAAACTATATTTATGTTAAACCTTACTTCATTGAATCCTCACAACAACCCTGTATAGATTAGGTACCATTATTACTTTCATTTTACATATGAGCAACCTAAGGCCCAGAGAAGATTAGCAACTTGCACAAGTTTATGTAGCTAAATCAGTGCCAAAGTGTTTGCTCTTAGTCATAGCAGAAGATTGTCTCAAATCACTCATGTAAACAAACACACCATTTTTAGATGCCAATTTGCTTTGGTCCTCCCTGCTCTCTCTTTGATGAATTCTGTACCATAATTCTATCAAATTAAATAATCTGTACAATTTCTTTTGAAAATCTCTCAGTACTACACAGATGATGCTATTTGGAGCTTGCTGAAAATGTGTAATGGTTAATCTGTGTGGGCAGCCGGGTTTGAGAAGTTTCAGGTGCGGTGGTGTCGATATAGGAGTGACTCAGTAATTGCAGGTCTACTGTTCCGATAGTCAAGCTGCAATTGATGTGCTGCTAGACAATAAAGAGCATTACACCAAGCGATGAGCTCAAACCATCGTCAGTGTTGTGCATGGAATCACAATCATACCACACCACTTAATTCTTCCCATTGTATCAGCAGGCTCTGACTCCAAAGGACTGAGTATACTTTCAAGTCCTTGCATGTTTTTGAGGATTCACATCAGGGTCCTCACAACCTTGGATGCGCGTGGGAAATTTAGCTGCTACAGGGTGCAAAAAGTTCAAGCCCCAGATGAGTGTAAGACAAGGAAACCAAGGTTAAAGATAAAACATTTGATGAAAGCAGCAGGAAGATGCGAACCTGAGAGACAGGGAAAGGGGGGCTGGTATCAAGCCAGTTTTGGAGAAATCTCAGAAAAGTCATCTCAGACAGGGTGTTTTAGAGTACAGAGGAAGGGAAGAGCAGAGAAAGCCACTTTGAAGCACTGGTGGGCAAGAGAAAGTGAGGCTGCTTGGACAGTTCTGCCTCCACGGTAAAGAAAGCAAGCTTCACAAATGTAAGAAGAATGAACAGGAAGGTAGCAGGGAAAGGGCCAGGGAAATGAATGGGCTACGATGAAACCATCTAAAGAGTCTCCTACAAAATGAGCATCATTTACAGTTGAAATCATGTTGCATAGCCCTTGTGATGAGCTCCTGGACAGCTCGAATTCCAAATGTTACCTGCTGCAGGTGCTCTGTGCTGCATTCATCCTTGTTCACATCCAGGTTCACAAAGCAGACCTGGGAAAGAGGACAAAAACAGTTAATTAAGGGAAAAACCCAACAGGCCTTTTAGAAGAAAGAAAGCAGGAATCAGTTTAGGGCAAATGATTTGAGAGTCCTATGCAGTTTAGATAGTTTGGCAAAGAAAGTCATTTTGCCTTTGGGCTTCTATGTAGATCTCTGACACCCTACTCAGCCTCCCACTGGTCCTAGCAATTGCCCTCTTCCTTCCATGGCCGAACACTAAAAAAAGTCTTGGAGTATTCGAGACAATGTAACAACAATATCTTTAGATTTATGAGGCGTTACTGAATCTCATGGAATAGGAAAAAAACTTCATAATGCTCTAAGCCTCTGTTTATATTGCAATGAGCATTCTCTCAATTTTTATCTTTATTCTTCTCACTTCCTGCTCCCTTTCTCTACCCACTTTTAATAAAGTGCCTAACAAGTGGATTTCTCTTTGCCTCATTGTTTTAGTTATTTTAATTTATTTAACCATGTTATATAATTGGCCTCTTGGTTAGCCATCTTAGATAAATGTCTGAAGAAGTTAGTCTAGAAACAATAGCTACATTATTAAATAATAATCTTGAACAACAATGAAAGAAGTGCATACAGTCATGAGCTGCATAATGCTGTTTTGGTCAACAATGAACCACATATACAACTATAGTTCCATAAGATTATAATACTGAATTTTTACTACACCATTTTTTTATGTCTAGATGTGTTTAGACAGACAAGTACTTACCATTGTGTTACAATTGCCTCCTGTATTCAGTACAGGAACATGCTGCACAGGTTTTTAGCCTAGGAGCAATAGGCTATACGATATAGATGTAGCGTAGGTGTGGCGTAGGCTATGCCATCTAGGTTTCTGTAAGTTCACTCTGTGACGTTCGTACAAGCACCTAATGACATAATTCTCAGAACACATATCCCTGTTGTTAAGTGGCCCCTGACTGTAATTTAAGTCCCAAACACATCACACAGACAGAAAACTACTATGGCCATTCAAATGGGGCAATGGAGAAGAAAACTTAAGAAAAAGTTTCAAAGAGGTAAGTTATGTTTTTGAAAGATAAAAAAGGCTTCTGGTGGGCAAGGGATGGGTTAGAGAGCATGAGTGATACTTCAAGGTGAGAAAGTGAACATACTATCAAGAAACAGGGAGTGAGAGAATCTGATTGCAAAGTAGACCTAGAGAAAGGGAAGTATTAGAAATAAGGTCGGCTGGGTGTGGTGGCTCACGCCTGTAATCCTAGCACTCTGGGAGGCCGAGGCGGGAGGATCGCTGGTGGTCAGGAGTTCGAGACCAGCCTGGGCAAGAGCGAGACCCCGTCTCTACTAAAAATAGAAAGAAATTAGCCGGACAACTAAAAATATATAGAAAAAAATTAGCCAGGCATGCGGGCACATGCCTGTAGTCCCAGCTACTCGGGAGACTGAGGCAGGAAGATTGCTTGAGCCCAGGAGTTTGAGGTTGTTGTGAGCTAGGCTGATGCCACGGCACTCTAGCCTGGGCAACAGAGTGAGACTCTGTCTCAAAAAAAGAAACAGAAAGAAGGTCTTGCTAGGTCTGTGTTAAGGAGATAATGTGAATGAGGTTTTATGTAATATTTTGCTAAAAATCATCCAAAGGTTTTTATTTCTAACTAGTTCATTTGATCATACAAAACTAGAACATTAATTATCTAGAGTTTAGTTAGAAGTTTGAACGTATTAGATGCTTGCAAACATATGGTGTTTTCTGATTTCAGTTACTGTTTGGGGTCATGGTTTCTCAGAGTCCATCCTTTTTCTTTTGAGGTTAAAAACCATACTTGAAAGATTTCATGAGAGGCTTTAAATGCTAAAATAGTTTATGCATTGCTGAAATGTAAGATCACTACTATTTTCTTCCCAGATAATGGGAGATTTCCTCAAGTCTCATGGGCTCATAGGATAATCCTTGCAGCACATGCCCGGGATGCAGCATCGGCTTGTTCAGGACAATTCGATGGGCACTGGGGAGCGGGAAGGGCATGAGAGGACCCACACTCTCATTCTCAGGTTCTTTTCCTCTTGCTTAATAAGATGGGGAGATAGGGAGGACCTGGACCTGAGTCCCTTTGCAGACAGTGCAAATGCAGCATAAATGGTAGATGGAGCTCAGAAGCAGTTCATGATCTAGAGCAGTTTGAGAATATTCATACAATAACTGAAACTTTGCCCTTGGAAAACTAGGTCAATATCCATTGGTACTGAGGGACTTTTTAATAACTTGCAGCTAGGACTGCAGTTATTGAATTGATGAGGTGATTTGCCATTCACCTTAAGGAAAGTCCCATTACCTTGCCCCTGGGCGTCAGACAGCTCTTATTATTCTGCATCACAGTGGGAGAGGGCAAAGCAGAGACCAGAGGCCGGAAGAAGGCATTTGTTAGAATGATTTGTCTGCCCGCCAATATTTTCTTTAGTTCTCTGAGGATGAACTCTCTTTTCATGCATTCTGGGCTACAATATGAAACTCTGCCTACATCTAGAGTTCATCCTACACATTTGCTAGCTGGGCCAAGACAGGAACAAAGCTAGACGCAAACCGACCACTTGCTCATACTTGACACACATATCTTTCTATATCTTGGTGGGAGAGGATGATCCAAGATTTTTGGAGGCCTGATGTGCATACAGTTTGGAGAGACCTTATTTAAGAAAAGGAATGACAAAATTAAAAATTCTAAATTAGATGTGAAGATGAAAATTTATTTATTTAGAAGGGAAACCGAAATCACAACAAAACTCAAATTTAAAAAGGCTGAAAATACCACAAACATTAAACCTTTGAGAAAAGGAATATTTTAACTAATCAACTGCCCAGAACACTTCCATAATACTTATTTTTTACATTTTGGCTCTATATTCTTTATCATCTCTTCATATGAGAGCAGTTTTGAATATTTTCTCTAGAGAAACTAGAAACAGAAGCCAGTCTTCCTCTACTATTGTTGATTGAATTTTTTCAACTTCCAAATTTTTATTGATAATATCTTATATGTTTTTCAGCTGATTGTCAAATTCAGTGGGAAACTATTATATAATTTCTTTCATACATGAGTTGCTATAGGCATACTCACTTTTTGAAGTATAGTTTTGTACTCTATAGATAAAAGGATTTGGATTGATTCTCTTTTGTGTGATTACCATAAAAAACCATGCATGGTGCTTTTCTAATTGTCAATGCTGTGTTGTCAAATGAATGCCTGCCAGGAGAGAACTTCTGGTTAACTAGGCATCAATTAGAACCCAATCTTGTATTTAAATTCTACGTGTCTTATGACTGGGAGGATTTTCCATAAACTAACTACTAGCATGTAAATCTTATTTTTTCTCCTCTACCCACATATAATATTTTTGGTATCAGGAACTGTAGGATATGCTCATGCGGTGGTATCCCCAACCTGACAACTTCGTGTCGCAATGTCTCGAGTTGCCACTCTCGATGGTAGAAGTATTCCTGGAAGTCATTCCTACGTGTGGATGGCTAGCAATCACTTAACTGTACATAAAAGTGACCTCAAGCCACATAAATATGTCTCATGTAAACACAACCCTGCTCAGTCTCCCTTGAGCCAGATCCCATAATAGCCACGCCAATGACTCTCAACATGAGGGCAGATAAGATGTAGTAGGAGTCTAAATGGGATGAGACAGTTGTAGTTAAAATATCCTACTTTCAAAATTTTTACAAAAGCATATAGCCATGTGAATACATTGCTAGCTCCTGTCTGAGGGCCTTGAGTGGTGGCCTGTGTACCTAAGAACCCTGAAACCTAAGTCTTGATAGTTTTGCTAATATCCACTTCTGGTGAAATGGTCCATGTAGCCTGATTGCTCCTGGCAAATTTTCAGTCTCTATGACCTTGGGCTGTTTACTTGAGATTTAGACATCCACTAATGTTGAACTCCAAGTAGAGAATATAGGACAAGCCTCTGGTGGGTATAGGTTAGGAAGTTTTGATGAGGAGACGAAGTTTTCTGTGTCTCCAAGGTGTGTGGTCTTGGTGCTGTGTGCTGAGAAGACAAACAATACAAGGCACTGCTCTTGCCCTCAGCAAGTTTTGATCTGTCTAGAGGCAGGATACATCTCTAAAAAAAATAATAATAAAAAATTATGGGCTGTGTGTGCTGGATAAGGGAGTTTGGAGAACTGGATCAATAATAGACGACATCTCAGAGAAGCCTGGATTTGAGATGAGCTTGAAGGGCAGGGGGGACACATTTAAAAGCAAAAAAGGGAAAATTGCACTAAAAATGAATGGGTGCTTTTCCCCAGATCAGCACCTGTTGATCAATGACCTGGTAAGAGGCTCTGCATTAAGTAGGAGGTGAGAAGGAAGCAGAGGCAGAGGAGTCTGAGGCAGGAGGTGCTTCCTAGAGGAACTCCAGGAGTGAGATGGAAGCTGGTGGGCAGAATGCCTTTCCTCTTACACAGCGAACACCGAGTATCATTCAGGAGACTTTTTGTCTAATGAGAACAAGAGCTGGATGAAAGAGGAAATTACAATTTTATGATACACTCTCTGTGCAGTCAGGGTTGAGAGAGGCCTGCCAGTTAGAATTAGATATTAATATTTCCCTCCCTATCAGTGAGTCTGCTCCATTATCACAGGAGGTTATGCAGGAAACTTATGGTAATGAGAAGTAAGGATAAAGGTTTTGTTTTAGAGGGGAGCAAGGAGGGTTAGGGTGAGTGTTATGTGTGACTAACTGAAAAAGCCGGGGAGATTCTGCTTTCTGGTTCTATGAGCTGGAGGGCACCCTGCAGGTGGGGAGGCTGGGGCTGTGCCCCCCACACCAGCCCGGGAAGGATAAAGCACAGACTGCGGCCCTGACCCTTCACCTCCGTCCGCAGTGATGCTACTTAGTTACCTGTAAAATGCCGGAGTGAACAAATCCAAATATGCCAAATGACCCAGGGAAGGATGTTTCTTAAAGCACGTGTGTTTATGTGGTCACCTTTTTTCTTGAACATACAAGTAGTCTATGTTCCTTCAGCTTTCACTAGATGTTGGTTCACATGGGCAGGCCCCGTTCCTCTCTGTACCCTCCCGGCTTAGCATGGTGCCAGGCATTTGTTAGATGCTCAATAAATTCTTCTTGGTAAATACATAGGAATAAATGAAGTGGCAGCACTTTCTCGGGTTGATAGTGTATAAGAGAGGGACACTAGGAATAACTATTTCCCTTATTTATGGGATGAATTCCACTGCAGTCGATAAACACAATTTTCTTCCAATACAGACATAAGGGACTATATGGGTAAGTTAGAGGAGAATTAACTGAGCTAATAATGCAGCTATTGACTCCTATTTAAAGCACTTAGATTGGCTGCTGCTTCTTGCAAGTAAGGATTTGCTAAAAAATAGAGAAAGACAAAATGTTGAGAGCCATAATTGGTAATAAAGCCACATAAAAGGTGTTAACGGTTTTCTTGGAATAGAAGCTCCTTTCTCTTCTCATAAAATACATTTGGTTTGTGTCTGCACATGTCCTTGTTTAGACCATCTGCAGACATCCTCAGCCAAAGCAGATGGAAACACAACATCATCCCAAGGGAGCACAAACGCTTCTTTTCTTACTTAACAAAGCTAATTTTGTGGTTGTACTCTAACTTTTATACTCCAATGCTGCTCTTCTATCATTATTATGGTTTTAAAATGAAATATTGTGGGAACAAATATGGAGAATATCATGCTACTTTATGATTTTGACTTTCATATAATCTAATAAAATATTCTTGAAAACTGTTTATACATAGCAAAAATGTAAATGTCTCTAGGCGATATGCTGGTTTCTCTGTTTAGTATGGGTTATTTAGTGAAGCAATCTCAATTATTTCTTTTATTTATAACTCTTTTCATAAATGAAGTTCCATGTAGGTATTTGTAAAAATAAAATTTTACTGTGATATTTTATTAGCTAGTGATATAAAATATATTTTTTGTGAAAAACTAATGTGAGAAAGAGGTTGATGTTAAAATCTAGTGAAACAAGACAGAATAGAGTAATTTTTAAATGGATTGTAATTCATAGCAACTTTTGTGAGGTAACTGTATTTGCTAAATAGCTGTATTTAGATAAGAATTAAGTCAGACAAAAATAGTACTATTATATCAGATAAAAAAGTTTGACTTTTTGAATTGAAAACATATAAAAAAACTGATGATGGTAACTGTCAGCATCCGACATGTATCGCATGTGGATAGCTTTATGTTTTCATGTGCTAATTTTAGTCAACATATTAGACTGTTCTGAGAGTCAAATGCAATCATCAAAAAATGTCATTGCATTATGCATCCACTAAGGGCCAATCACTATGCAAGAAGTTAGATGACAGCAGGGCTTTGAACCTAGAACGTGAGCCCTTTGACTTCCTCTGCTGGGAATGTTTTTTTTTTTTTTTTTGATTCCTGAAGTCAGCTAAAATTTTAAGGACATCATTCTTAAAGAGATCCCATTTAGAAAATATTAACCCAAAGCATGATGTCAAATTGCCTTTAAATTCCAGGCACTTGTGTGTTGGATATGATCAAATATATGCTTATAGTTTTTCTTAGAAGAAAACCAATTCCTTCTTTCAGCAGCTTCTAACAATGCAGCCATCTGGCCGTGTGGGATATGACAGGATCTCTTAATTTGGTGTTATCAAAATGCTGATCCACAAAGCTTCCAAAGAAAAAATTGTTTCCTTTCTTCCAAAAGACTTCTGTTAGATTCAAGACCCTGGACCAGAATTGTCTTCTAAAGAATATGGCATTTTTTGCTGATTAGTCCTTTAGGCTGATGATACTAAAATGGCAATTTTTTCATCAATGTTCTGCTACCATACTCTAGACATTCTGGAACACACCTGACCACATGAGAAAATACTGCATTTGTATCCAGTTTTTGCTTTGCAATGATTGCAGCAATCATGCAAAATGAAATATAAACTTTTACTTACACTTGAGACTGTCAAACTTCTCTGCTTTTTTTTTATTGCCAATATATTTTTAAAAATCTTAGAAATGTAGTTTTTTGGGGATAGTTATTCAAGCCATTTGTGATAAAAGGCACAGGAGAGGTATAGAAATTTCTAAAAGATGAGAGCTTTTTTAACTAAACATACATCAGCCAATTTTATTGCTAGCTTAAAAAATAAATTAAAAAACATAAGTATGCCACTCAAGATTTGTTTTGCCACAAACATTTTAAGATGTTTGCTGTCTTAAAAGCCATTCCTTTTGAAACAAGAGGGTATGTAATGTCTGATGTACATTTGCCAGATAAGTAACACATACTATTTATTTTAGATTTCCATTATAAGTATTTGTTATTAGCAAGTGTTTCCTTCTTGCAAGTAAGTCCTAGGTAAGTATTAATATTTGGACTAGATGAAAGCCAGAAACTCCATAGATCAATGCATTTCTATATTTCACCTGCTTGCAAAAATGTTCTCTGGGTCATACAAAAATAAAGTGATAACAGAAAATTACTATATTTTAAATACATAATACCATAAGATGTTTTCCTACATGCTTTTTTAGAACAAGCCTTTTTGTGATTGATGAGACTCTGGCAGTTTCTCCAGGGTAGCTATTCCCTGCTGTCCACCAGTCAGCAATCATTTGTTGAATTCCACTAAATGCCAATACGAGGCTGATCATGTGAGGACCTGTTCTCCAAGTTTAAGGAAAACCTGCTAGCCACTAATTTTTTCTCTGGGATCAATATAATTTTTACTTCTGAGGGTCTTCAGGAAGGTTGAATCAGGATTCTCCAAGTATTTGTTTATGAGAAGACAGTTCTGTTTTCCCTGACACCTTACAATCACTAAAGAGGGAATAATCTTGGCAGAGAGTCATTGTACAACGGATAGTCGTACAAATAGTTGCCGGATGAATCTGGATGGTGAGGGTGGAGCTGAGGGTGCTGGCCGGGGAAGGGAGCCTGCAGTGGCTGGCTCTGCTCCCAGCTCCCGCGCTGTCTTGGGGGAAGGAGACGGTAGCCAAGTTCAATGGCTTGTCAGTTGTCAGGGGACTAGTTGGGAGTCTTAAGGCTAAACAGCCACTGTGAGGACTACTCTGATTTCCTGAAAGAGGGAGAAGAAAATGCAAGTGGAAATTCAAGTGCCCAGAGTAGGAGAGAAAAGAAGTGAAAGAGAAAAAAAGAAAAAAAGGAAAAACAAAATCCCAGGCAAATAAACAACAAAACAACAGTAAGGTATAACGTTATGTACTGGCTTACTGCTGGAATGAACTGTATTCCAGGTTGGAAGACTAAGCTTACACTTTTGTTCTGCTTCAAATGGGCTTTACGACTATGAGCACTTAGCCCTCCTGTGTGGCACATCAAAATCACTTGGGCAGAATCCCTGCATTTGCATATTCCTGGGCTTTCCACCAGAGCTAGGCAATCAAAATCTCTTGGGTTAGGGCCTGAGGATATTTATTCATTTATTTTTTAATTACTTCTACTGCTATGTATATATTTTTTAAAGATAACTTTATTGAGATATAATTTACATACCATATGATATGCCCATTTAAAGTGTGTAACTCAATGGCTTTTAATATATTCATTGTTCCCAAAAGAAGCTGTACCCATTACCAGCCACTCTCCATTACTCCCCAGATACCTTCTCCCCAGCCCTAGGCAACCACTAATCTACTTTATATCTCTATAGATTTGCCAGTTCTGGACATTTCATGTAAATAGAATCATACTATATTTATATTTTTTGTGACTGAGATAGAATATTTATAAAGAACAGCTATTTCTGAGAATGTAAAATAACTAAAATCTGTCTCCTGGACCGTAACTACTTTTTCTGCCACCCAAGTTCTATTAATATGTATTTGGTATAAATATTTATTTCAGTTTAATCATGTAAACATTATTTACTGATGAAAACATTAAATGGCTTTTTTCTTTTTTTTTTTTTTTTTTTTTTTTTTTTTTTTTTTTTTAAATAGTTTTTTTTTTTTTTTGTTGAGACAGAGTCTCACTTTGTTGCCCAGGCTAGAGTGAGTGCCGTGGCGTCAGCTTAGCTCACAGCAACCTCAAACTCCTGGGCTCAAGCGATCCTACTGCCTCAGCCTCCCGAGTAGCTGGGACTACAGGCATGCGCCACTATGCCCGGCTAATTTTTTCTATATAGATTTTTTTAGGTGTCCATATAATGTCTTTCTATTTTTAGTAGAGACGGGGTCTCGCTCAGGCTGGTCTCGAACTCCTGACCTTGAGCAATCCACCCGCCTCGGCCTCCCAGAGTGCTAGGATTACAGGCGTGAGCCACCGCGCCCGGCCTAAATGGCTTTTTTCTAAGCCTTTTTACTTATGTATAAGTACAGAATGTTACTTTGTTTTTCAAGGCAATGGATCATTTAATTAATGACTTCCCTGTTGTTCCTGGAAGCGTTGATGACTTAATTCATCTAAATGCGCACCAGCGTTACGCACGCTGCCTATTATCGTGTGTCATAATACCAGCGAATGATTGCAAGAGACATGAAATAGATATTCAACTACATGTATGGAAGTACAAAAAGTTATAATCGACAACAGAAATGTAGACATGTTAAAAACAACAACCATTCCTTAATCGTCATTATTTAGTAAATTTCTAAATATTAATAGTGCTGTTTGAAGGGAACTTGTAGAGCTGGAGACAACGGATCCTTTATTATTAAGAGAAAAAAATACTGGATCAGAATAAGTAAATACCACTTTTTATATGCAGATCAACCAGTTGAATCCAATGTATAATTTCAATTTCTCAACATAATGTATGAAAGGTTATATGGGTTAGTTTTATTGTAAACATTTTAAAAGATTCGTTGACAATGCACTTTTCATTGATGTTGACAAGCTAATCAGTTAATTAACAAAAATCTTCCTCGGTATGATGAGGTAACCCATTTTTGACTATGATATGAAAAGAAAAGATGCTATAGACATGACATGAACAAAAATATTACATTTTAAAATTGTGTAGAATTTTGTGCTTTAACTCTTCCACTAGGCTTCCATTAAAGATTATTTCTTTTCACCTTTAAAGTAATAAAATGTCATAACCTCCAGTGGTTGCTTTCTTCCTTTTCTTAAAGTCCTATACATTTGCACAAAGAAAACATAAAAAAAATAGAAAGTCATGTTTGTAGTCTGAACAGCTCAATTATTTTAGAGTGGATGAAAGGCAATATAAACACTGTAAATCATGGGAATAAATGATAGTGAATCTAATTTTAACAGGCAAAAAACTTTATATACTAGACATCTAACCTGCATATCTCATATTTTTGACAACCAAAATGCTAAATAACTCCAAACTTTACCTCATGTATACTTGAGTAAGTATTTTGTGCATCTTTAATAATTAAGTGATGCTGCAATCCCGCTGACATAAATAAAATGTATGAAAAATAAAAACTCAAAACGATTACTAAATGCACATTTGAGTGATTCTACACAGGGAAGTGGAGTCAGATTAGAGGATTTTGTCCTTGAATCTAGCTGCAAAGAGAGGAAAGGTCCTTCTCTTTTTTTGAATAGAACTATCCAGATTGACTATTGATAAAAGGCATCAGAAAGTGGTGCGCTGTTCCCCTAGGACTCCCAGAACCACTCTATTAGGCCTGTTCTAGGTTTGTATATGAAGCCATCAGCCCAAGACATCATCCGAATTATGGTTCTTATGTTAATAGATTGGATTCACAGGACCTGTTAGAGACTCATTAATTTAAATTTTCTAACAGACTGGCAAATGTTGAAAAGTAATCTCCTTTTTAAATAAATGACCGTTGAATTCAAACTTTTGAAAAATGGAATTTTTAGGTCCGTAGTTTCCACATAAATAGATAAAACATTTAGAGGAAAAAAAAAAGACAAAAGAAAATCTGAGAGGGAACATCTATTACAGTGAAAAGGATAACAACTAATTCTTCCTATTTGTTTCCTTAGACAATGATTCTAATTAATGACTACAATGGAAGCTGGAGGACATTATGCTAGGTGAAATAAGCCAGACACAGTAAGATAAATACTGTACGATCTCACTTACTCGTCGGATCTAAAAACATTGAACTCAGAAGCAGACAGTCGAACTGGGATTGCCAGAGGCTGGGTGGAGAAAATTGGGAAATGTTGGTGAAAGGGCACAAGCTCAGTTTTAAGTTGGATAAATTCTGGAAAGCTAATATGCAGCACAGTGACTATAGTTAATAGCACTCTATTATTTACTTGAACTTTGGTGAGAGAACAGATTTTAAGTGTCCTCACCCCCCACCAAACAGACAAATGGTAATTGTGAATTGTGATGGATATGTTAGTGAATTTGTAGTAATCAGTACACAATGCATACATATATCAAATAATCAGGTGTATACCTTGAATATTTATAATTTATATTTGTCCATTAAATATTTTTACATAATTTAAAAATTAAAAAAAATCTAAGACTTTTTGCATGATGAATACTCTCGGGTTGCTTTTTTTTTTTGTCTCTGTGGGTAAATATGATATATATCCGGATTTCTGAAATTTTTGTACACTTTACTCTCTTAAACTTCATTTGGGCAATGACTTTTGGGAAAATGACCTTCACGATGCAGGTTGTAGTTTGTTAGCTCAGGCTTGTTAACAAATCATGGCAAATAAATTTCGCGCTTGAACTCCAGTTGTGGAATCAAGTGTTCAAAATAGATAGGAAATTCAGAAACTTGCCAAACAGTTTATATTCTCCAACACTACCAAATATCATATACAGCCACAGGGGAGGGAGCTGTTTTTTGCTTTTGTGAAGTTTCATATTTCAGCATTTCTGACTTTACTCATTGAAGCACCCATTAATCTGACCTCATCATTTACAGAAATGAAAAAAGAAGAATTCTTTGTAATACCATTATATTTTTCTGTCTGAGATTTAAAATTCCAGGTTCCACTGTGAACTGTCTACGTGTAGCCTTTGGAAAAGGCTCAGAAAGAAGCCCCTCCCTGTGCAGGGAGAGACGGCACTGTCTGGGCAAGGCCAACTGAACGGTGAAGTGCATCCTTCTGTCAATCCGAAACCTCATCATCGCTCCACATCTGTTGCCAGCTAACACTTTCCCACTTGAAAGGAAAGCACAGTAAGGCATAAAAAATATTCTTGAGCTTCAGATAGCTCTTGCCAAATACATTTTTATTTCACTATGAGTACGTGAATAAGATAACAAACAAAAGTGGAATAACTCTCCAAAATATAAGTGCGAATATATACAGGAAAACGTGTTTCTAATGTTTTTTATTTTAATATAGAGTCACAAAATTTTAGAGCAAAAAGTGACTTTAAAAATCATCTGATGCTGATTTTCCTGAGTTCTACACAGATTCTAGTTATCAGCCCTTTATCGGATGCGTAGCATGAGAATATTTTCTCCCATTCTGTAGGTTGTCTGTTTGCTCTTGTGATAGTTTCCTTGGCTATGCAGAAGCTTTTTAATTTGATCAGGCCCCATTTATTTATTTTTGTTGTTGCTGTGATTGCCTTTGGGGTCTTCCTCATAAATTCTTTCCCTAGGCCATTGTTTATATTTAGGAGTGATGAACAGATTAGAAGCCCCTGAGTGGTGCTTGGTAAGTACTGGGTTTCTCCGCAGGTCCATTAGAAGGGACCCCGCCATATTCTTGGAAGACTTGACACTATCACTGTGCATAGCATACCAGTCTGCTCAGGCTGCCATAGCAAACTACCCTAGACTAGGTGGCTTAAACTATAGAAATTTATTTTCTCTTAATTCTGGAGCCTAGACATCCTAGGTCAGAGTGCCTGATGATTTGATTCCTGCCAAGGGCTCTCTTTCTGACTTGTAGGTGGCTACCATCTCACCACGTCCTCACGTGGTGGAGAGAGAGCTCAGGTGGTGTCTCTTTCTTATTCTTTCCTTTTTTTTTTTTTTTTAAATAAGGACACCAGCCCTATAAAATTAGAGTCCTACCCTTACGGCTCATTTAACCTTTGAAACTTCCTGACCGGCTCTATCTCCAAATATGGTCACATTGAAACTTAGGGTTTCAACATATTAATTTTGTAGAAATACATTCAGTCTATAACAAATAGGTTGCAGTCCCTGCAACCAATCTATTTCTCCAGAGATAAAGTCTTCGATTTATTGCTTGGGATATGGTATTAAAAATCTGGCTATCAACGTTCTTGGATCTTAGGAGTATGAGGGTCTTATGCGTATAGATTTTCACTTAAACTCATTTTTCAGTACTATAATTATCCTCTACCTTTGTCTGGAGCCTGACTAGTGTTACTATGGAATACGCCTTGAGTTCCATTGATTTATTGAAAAACCGTGGGTTGAGTGCCTACTACGCACCAGTTACTGTGTCAGATGCTAGAGGTGCAGCAATGAACAAAAACCTTTTGCTGAGATGGTGGCCTCTTACGTAGGATCAGAGAGGGGGTTTAGAGTTCTAATTCTTCCTTGAATAGACTTACAATGAACACCCCCATTTCAGCCTCCTGCTTAACTTCCTTCACTATGTTTGACATCTATTTTTAATTATGAATAACTTCCTGGATTTTGAGATGTGAATTGACTTGGCATTCCCCACTGAAGTCTTTTAGTATTCAGTGTTCTGCTACAATCTGTTTGATTTTCATTTTCTGAAAAATTGACATCTCTCATCTATTGTTCCATTTTCTTTGTCCTTTTTGTTCTACTTTAAGTTTGATTTCAAAAGAGAACAGGGAGAAGTCATGTATTTAATCATCTGTACGTAATGGAACACCTTAACATTTCTTCCCATCAAAGACAAGATTTCTTCAGAATGGAATTTTGGTGCCAGCTATTATGCTAATAATTTTTCTTCATTTATTGCCTTGGCAGTGATGGGGAAGAGGAATACAAAGGAAATAATTTGATATAGGCAGTAGAAGTGGCCAAGGGAATAGAATGGAAGGAGGAAACAGGCACTTCAGAGACAGCCTGGAGGGGATCGATGACGACATGGATGTGAGGGAGGGATGAATGATGGAAGAGAATGTACGGGATTTTTTTAAGCCAGCGTTATTCAAATAATATTTCATTCCAGGTAAAACACATTTGAAGGTGAGGGCAGGGTGTTTTCTTCAGTGGGAGAAAGCAGGAAACTGATAAAGGAAGAGCAAAATTCAGGAAATTGTAGGGATTAGGCAGAAGACATTGCAATGGGTTGAAGAGCTGTTGGGAGAAAGTAGTGTCAAGTGTAGAGAGGGGAGGAGTCTGGCAATAAATCACTTAATCGTAGACTGTTGAGACCAGGTAAACTTAGGGATTAAATATTAATAATTTAGCTGTTCTCAACTGGGCAATGGAAGGGAGGAGGTATCAGAATTCCCTAGGGAGATTCATAAAATATACACATTTGATTTCACACCATCCTCCACAATCAAAATTAAGCCTATTTATTTACTAAAGTGACTCAGTCAATGGGGAGGGAGAAATAAAGAAAATGAGAAAGAGGGGATGAATGGTAGAGTAGTAAGAGTAAGAGAAAATGAACACATTAAATGGAAAATGAGACAAAATGATAGTATGAGCATGAGATGTCAAGTATTTAATGCAATGCCACCTGCCTGCTTCTGGGATTACCCCCACCCCACTGGGAAGTCCATTCCAAGCCTGTGGTTCATGCCATCACTTCTCTTACATCTGGAAGGGGAGCCTCAAGGAACAAGGTGGCTGGCAGGGGAGACTCTAAAAACTTACTGCTGCTTCTGATGGCACAGTAAAGATTCCTACTCCCCCTGCATCTGCCATGACTACAGAAAGGATTGGTAGTGGTGACAGCGGAACCTCAACTGAGAGTTCCAGCTCAGAGGCTAGGAGGAGCTGGGACACCCTTTCTTAGCAAGTGCTATTGCATGCGGATGACAGCTGGCGGCACTGGGATTTCCAGTGGTGGGAGCTGAGGTTGCCACCTGAAATCTACTGCTCCAATGAAAGCTGTGCTTTATGGCAAATCTCCTCCTGCAAATGCCAACAGCAATATTTAAGAGCTTACTTACTATAAATCTTCAAGACCCCAGGATTCTAAATTGCTACTTCAGTTTCACTCGATATATTGCTGCTAGTGTCTGCAACAGTCCAGGGACCCTGGGAGTGAGAAACTGCCAATGTTAGTTTGATGAGACAGTTCTGATGCTGCTCTCAGGTTGGATTTTTATGGTGTGTGCAATAGATCCCCCCATTCCATCTTCACTGATAGGCAGAAGCTAAGAAGTGGCCGTGCAAATATTCCCTCTCACCTTTCAGACCTCCTCTTAACTGCTACCACCTCACAGTAACCTTTCCCAACCACCCTGCTATTGTTGTCTCTTATAGCACCTTGCACCTGTCCTTCATAGCAGTTATCACAATTTACATAAACTTAGTTTATTTCCTGTTTTTTCCTCACCTAGAAGGTAGACTCAAAGAGAAGGTCATGGTCTATCCCTGGTACCCAGCTTCTATCAAAGTCATGGCACAGCAGGTGATGAGTACATAACTGCTAAATGATTGAGGAATGACCGGGTCATTGATGGACATATGGAGATACTGAAGTGACCAGGTCAAATGTCCCACTTTGGTGAAAGTCTGTGTTGTTTTATTTTCTAAAATGTTTAATTTTTAATTATGAAGGGTACGTAATAGTTGTATATATTTATAGGGTACATGTGATGTTTTGATACAGGCATATAATGTATATTAATCAAGTCGGGGTAATGGGAGTATCTATCACCTTAGGCATTTATCATTTCTTTGTGTTAGGGATATTCTAATTCCACTCTTTAAGTTATTTGAAAGTATACCCTAATTTCTTATTGATTATAGTCTCTTTGTAGTGATACCAAATATTGCTCGTTCTATCTACTGTGTCCTTTTAGACCATCCCTTCCCGCCCAGTTTGGTTGGCAGAAATGTTACAATGAATCCTGGCATAACGTGGTGATCCCTGCTTTCCCTAGGCACTGAGCTTGCAATTCTCATCTTTTTTGACTTGAGAGCTCCTTAAAAGTTTCTTTTTCAGTTTAAAACTGAACAAGAGAATAAAGTAAATAAGCCAGAAAATTTACTTTGCTCCCCAGGAAGTATTATGTAATATATGAGCATGAGCCAGAGAAAATCATATTTTCACAGGGAGGAAATAAAGTCAATAAAAGTTTGCTTATAGAGTATTGACAAATGTGCTTTTAAACCAATTATCAGACAGCTTTGAAGTACGAGTGGACAGAATCGCCTTTCCTCTCCTTGTGGCTGGTATTGGAAAGGCCTTTTTTCCTTTGAATGGCTGCATGTGTGTATATTCGTGCATATTTTAAGGTGGGTTGGCCTACCAGTGTAGCAGCTCGTGAGAGCAGCTTGGATGGCCCCCAGGGTTGAGAAAGAAATAAAATCACGAACTATCCGTGCTCAAAAAGGCACATCTGACTTGTTCAGTGGACTGAGAAAGTTGCATTGAATATCTGCACCTGACAACTTAGGCCTGTGCTCTCAAATGCCACTGCACAATTGGGAAGGCAGGCAAGACTGAGAAAAGAAACTGGTTTGACTTTATCTCCTGCTTCTTTCTTTAAAGTCCTCTTATATACTACGAATGAAGAAAATGTTCTGATAGTATCTGTTAGTATTCTATAATATCATAAGAGAATATATTATGAAAATAATATGCTATAAATCATGCTTTAGGTAATGAATATTAAAGAGTTTTTTGTGTTCATATAACTCTCACCTATTATGAACTCAAAATATCTCTACATGCTATCATTGAACTGACAATATTTTTATTGAGGGTAGTAGGCAGTAAAATCCTCAAACGCTCAAGCAGAATGCAAGCAAACTCATTTCTTTCAAACTCTATCCTTTCCTAGTGTTCTTTATTTCTACATGATTGTCTGAAGTTCAAAACTTATAATTTGTTTTATTCATAACTTGAGGAAATATTTGAATGCCCAGTGAGTAATAACTGTGAAATCACAAGTGCAAGGGGCAGTCCCTGGCCTTCAAAGAGTGTGTGCCAGATGACACTGAACTGATAAAAGAGGAGAGAGAAGTTTGAGCAAAGATTTGGAGGTCTCAGAGGCAAGGCGGGGGCGCATGGGGGACAAGTGCAAGGCGGTGAGGAAGGGAGAGGGTTCCAGGTAGGGAGCAAGTAGCCTTTGCCAAGGCTTTGTGACCAGAGGGAGCACGATGCTGAAAGGAAGAGCAGTCAGAGTGTGACGAGTGAGCAGAAGAATGGTGGATGTTGAAGCCAGAGGGCTGAGCAGGTTTCAGATTATGCTGGGCCTTGTAGGTAACTGTAAAGACCTCATCTTCATCCTGAACACAGTGGGGAGCCAAAGGGAAGAAAGACCCCAGACTGGGGGAGGTTGACATGATGATGTGGGCAGTTTCTGTAGCCTGCACTCTACTCCCCTCCCCAGCCCCGACATCCCATTAATAATTAGTCTCATTTAGTCTCCGTTCCTTGTATACCTACAGAGTTGCTGAGTTGCCGAGTTACGGGCTTACATTTCACTTTTGTTCCTGCAGATTGTCTGATTCAGAACCTCATTCCCTGTGACCAGGAGCAAAAGCCTCCAATTGATGTCCTCAACTCCGGCTCCCACATTCCAGTCCATTATGCACCCTGCTCCTCCCAGAATAACAAACTTCTATTTTTTCCTAATGTCTAGGGAAATCTTAGCAAAGGGTGTGAGTCATTCCATGTGCTAACTGCCTCTGGTACATTATCTCACTGTACATATATTATGTTACACTTTGTAGCCTTTAACTCTCACACGCATTATACCATTACACACACATTAGACCACACATTATGCCATTTAATCTTCATCACCCCCAGTTAAGATAGGAATCATCATTTCACTGTGCTATGATTGTGAACCCTACACCTTAAACTCTGGCCAAACCTGACCAACAGTGTTTCCTGAACGTGCCCAGTGGGTTCTTTCCTCTGCACCTCTGCTCACATCGTTAGTGCTGCTGATGGCACCTGTTGCCTGTGCCCACTCCCCACCCCCCAATCAGAACATCATTCAGTCTTTAACTAATGTGCTGACTCCTTCAATGCCGACCCTCATAGATCTCCTAGTGTTCTGTGTTCCCCTTAGCATTTGTTAATAAGAGCTGTTAGGTAGCCTTATAATATTTACATAGTAATAAATAAAAAAGCCTTTTTTTAGTAGTTTATAAGTTCCCAAATAGGAGAATTTGCTCATTCCCTTTACAATTTTTTTTAATTGTAAATTTACACAGAGTAAAAGCTCACTGTGTTTGGTGAACAGTTCTATGAGGTTTGTTTGATGCATGTGTAGATTCTTGTAACCACCACAGGATACAGAACAGTACAAACACTCCAAAGAATTTTCCGGTACTGGCCCTTTATAGGCAAACCCTCTCCCCACCCCTAACCCCAGCAATCACTGATCTGTTCTCTGTTTGTGTGTTTTTGCCTTTTCTAGAATGGCCTATGCGTGGAATTGTATGGTATGTAACCATTTAAGACTGGGTTCTTGCACTCAGCAAAATGCATTTGCGATGTATCCATGTTGTGTATCAATTGTTTGTTCCCCTTTAATGCTATGTAGTATCCCATTGTACGGATGTACCATGGTTTGTATATCCATTCACTCATTCATCTAGTCACTGTGCACAGGTTTTTGTATGACTATAAGCTTTCATTCCACTTGGGTGAATATCTAGGAGTGGGGTTACTGGGTTGTGTGATAAATACATGTTTAACTTCTAAGAAGTTGCAAACTATTTACCAGAATGGCTATAACACTTTTCATTCCCTGATTATTCACTTTGTAATTTTCTTCATGTACTTGTAAAAAAAGCTCTCCACAGACGTTTTCTAAATCGATTTCTACAAATGGTGAGGCTGAGCTGCAGTCTTGGTCTTGTAGAGGAAACTGCACGTGCCAGCTAAATATGCCAGCCGGTGACTACAGATGCTGATATAATAGGAGAGAGAGAGAAAGATAATTTTTTTCCTGAAAAATAGAATCTTAAGGTAGACCAGGAAATATGTGTTTATTATTTGCTACCTTATCCCCCTATTCTTGTTTTAGGTGATGTGAAACTTAAAATACAGCAAAAACCATTCATTCAATGCCACTGTATGGAATTTATGGTAAATTTTATCTTATCAGAATAGACTAACGTTTAGCACAAGTACAGAGGGCACTCTACTAGGTGTTATGTGAGATATAAAGATGTAGAGCACAGGATCTTTTCCTTCAGTGAGTGTGGTTGGCGTGTCTTACTGCCATCTGTGTTGATAATTATATTAACAGCAACAGCAGTAAAAAGCTTTACAATTTATTGAGGTCTGTGCTGAGTGCTTGCATGTACCTTAGCTCACTTAATCCTCAGAGCAACCAGATAAGCTTGGCACTGACACCGTACTTAGATATAGATGAGAATATTGAGGGGCAGAGAAATTAATTAATTCCCCAGGGTCACAAAGTCTATGAGCAAGAGAATTAAAAACCTGAAGACAATTCTGATGCTATAGTCTGTTCTTTTAATCACTACATCACCATGCCTACCCTACGAGAAAGAGCTCAAAAAGGAAACGAACAGAATAAATAGGACTGAAGGGATGTGTCTAAATTTTCATAAAGATCAAAAGCTTTTAAGGACATAGCCACACTCCTTGTTTGTGTAGAATAGACTGAATACATTCTTGGGCCTCTTATTCAATATAGAATTCATGGTCCCTGTCTGATAAACTAATTAATGGAAAATTATTAAACATAAATTAAGACCAAAGAAATCAACATTTCTTTTCACTCATTCAGGAAAGTAATTCATTCCTGGTTTGCTAAAATTGTGTATCAGTGACCAAACTCATTTTTATATTTAAAAAGAATAATCCCGAGGCCTTTTGTTTTTACCTGATTGCATTAATTAAATAATGAAAGAATCATTACTTAGAAATGTGAAAATAAAAATGTTCGTTGGGTTTAAAGTGGACCAACACATTTTGCTGAGTGGTAGAACCGTCTTAAAAGGCCACAATGTTTTTAATCTGATTAAGAATTGGATACATTCTTAGCATTTCTTTGTAGTAGCCAAACAAGGGTGCTTTTTTTTTCTTTTTAACCATGACAGTGATAGGAATGTGATATTTACTTCCATGACTTTGACATATTTGCAGTCATATTCATGATGGTTGTTGAGGATCCTTCACTACAACAGGCATCTAACGTTGGGCTCAATTGGTGTCTTGAAGACGGCCACCAGGAGCCCAGAAGGAGGGGCAGAGCTGGGGAGAGCCATTGCCCAGGAAGACAGGAGGACGTGGGGTTTTTCTTGGGGAGAAGAAAACTTCAGAAGTTTGATGGGTAATCAAGAGAAGACCGTGGAAGGAAGAGACCTTATCAAGAGCAGCATAAAAGGGGAAAGCAGTAGCTTCATCTCTAAGAGGAGAACACAGGCTGAAGCTGGTGACAAGGGCTCCTTGAATCACCCAGCATTTGGGGCAGACGTTGAAACTTTTAAGGCACTTGAAATACTCCATTTTCACATGTGTGCTTCCAATGTAACAGATGTGGATTTTCCTTTCTTAATGTTAAACCTTCTCCATAACATAACATAATAATAGGGAATCACAGGAGCAGGTGAGCTCTACTGGTTCAAGATATGTGTACCTAAGGGACAGCAGGATCAGGGATAAGAACAGAAGCCAGTTAGCATTATTATTTTTCATTATTGTCATTATTATCACTGGTTAGACTCTCAGTTTTACTCATTACTTGGTAAATAAGAGTTTACAATATGAGACTCAAATAAGGAAATTGCTTGGCAATGGTAATAGCTGCAATATTTGGGCTGAGGTATTTATGCTCTGATTACTCAAGAAATGATTTTTTTTTTGGGTGGTGTGGGAGAAATAGCATCAGCTGTGGCCACAACAACAACAACAACAAAACCCCACAGAAAATAAAAACAAAAACTATTTTCATTGATAAACTAACAGATCTTCTAGTGACTGAATCTAGACTCCACCTTTATTAGCCTGTGAGATAAGGAATATCACCCAGTTCCTTTCAGAGGTTACAAATGGGCGTTCTCAGGTTGAATTTAGCAACTATACAGTCTGGAAAATGTTTAGTGAGGAATAGGGAATGTTTTAAGTGAAATCAAGGTAACAATAAACAAGTGGGTGATTTCACATAAAGAAATCTGGATTTCTGGCCTCTTAAAAAAACAAACCCTGGGGACAATGAGCCTACATTTCTTCAGGGCAGACGTTTCCCGGACCTCTTTCCATGTGGCATGAGCCTCCCTGTTCCCCACAGTCTCAGCCACTTCCTAGTGTACCCTGGATACTGTGATCTCATGGAAAATGCCTGTTGTCATTGTTTTTGCACAGCAATTTATGTTAATAATAACACATGTCTCTGTACCATGTTTCTATTAAAAATGAAAAAAATAAAAATGCCAAGACTATGAGTTTTTTAAAAAATGGTAGAGAGCCTGTTTCTTTGTGAAAGTGAGTACTAGCTCTACCTGTTTAATATGCAAAGTGCATCTGTATTTAAAAGAAACAACATAAAATCATAAAATAATATTACAAAACAATCCATCATAAAGAACTATACAGGTATAAAGAAAAGATGCATGATGAAACAATTGGTGATCTGTAAAAAAAAAAAAAGGAATGAAATTTTAAAAGCATTTGTTTTGGATGTGAGTAAAATAATTTCTTTTGTGAAATTAGTTATGCTTCAGGGAAAATAACTTGCTTGGGCAATTGCTTTTTACAGATGGTAGGTTTATTTAATAAAGCCTGTTGACTACAGCAGAAATATGTGTTCTGAACAGAAACAAGCTTTTATAAATAAAATTATAGCAGGGAATACTGTTGCTTGGCATGTTAAGCTATTGGTGAGATTTTATTATTTATGATTTTATTACATGGAAAATCATTTGCGGCATCTGCTGAAAGCACAGATTGATTTCTCTCTCTTGCTCTCTCTGTCTGTCTAGTTGTGCCCAATTAACTATTTAACTGTATTTTTTCTTGGTGTTGATGCCAATTTTTATTTAACCTAGGAACTTTTGGATATAGCACCTCTGATCACATATGTCATGAAATGACTTATTTTGTATATTGAGAGAGGCTCAATATCTTATTTCAGACTGGTCAAAATTAGTAAGAGGTGGTGTCCCTGCTATAGTTGGAGTTAAAATCAGATTTACTATGAAACTAACATATACAGTGACAATGATTTGCAAGAATGTAGAATTTTAGTTCCTATATTACATTATCAACTAGTTTTTGTTTTTGTATTTTTTTGGTTAAAAAGTTATAACTGGACAATAGTATGAACATAGCAATTAATTCCATGAACTCAATATGCTCCTATAGCTTTCATCTAAGTAATATTGCTGGATGAACTGAGGAGCACTACAGAGTTTAGGTGGCTTTGTTATGATGAAGTGCTGAAGAGAGTTTTAACTGTTGAAAGACATTACTTATTCATGCATCCATGGTTGCAAAGATTGCATTAAAGATTTGACTACTTTAATTGCCAGTATAACTGGTCTAACCATTGAATAGTTATAGGAATGCATTATTTCCTTTGTCCATTCATCCTGAAATTATGTATTTGGGAAGAAATAAACTGGCTCATGTTTGTATGTTAATATTAGTTTCCCAAATGAAACTGAACTATATTCTCCATGCTATAGATTTTAAGGTTGAGTTTTAAAAATATTACTCTGATTGATGTTAAACTGCAAGTAAAATTATTTGACATTGCTCAGCTCAATTTTTCTCTCTTTTAATATTTAAATTGGGAAGAAAGAACTACCAGTGGAGGTTACTGAAGTACAAAAATCATAAGTCCTAGAATCTAAAAATGAAAACGTTGGGATACCAGAATTCTATAACTCTCCAAGGCATAGCTACCTTAAATACAAGAAGCAGGAATCTAGTCTAGCACTTATGGCTCATTATAAAAGCAGTGAATTCTCCAAGCTCAGTATTTCTTGGCTGTGATGCAGTCTTACCATGTGTGTGGCATACACCTAGGACCCAGCTGTGTCACCCCTGTGGTTTTTGGGAGGCAAGGGAAACCAACACGACCATGCTGACTCGAGCTACTGCCTGTGCTGTGAGTAATAAAGTCCTTTTTCTCTGACCTACAAGTCTCATGTCTTTTTCTAACAATCACGAAATAGTAACAGACTAGTTTATTAGCTTGAAAGTAGGATAACATCTCAGATTTTTCACAATCTTTGACAAGACAGAGGTACCAGCATAGCCAAGAGGTCAAGTAACGTAAGGATGAAAAGAAAGTCTATTGGTTCCTGATAAATTTGGCAAAGAGCAGTTTCCACTGAGTGCTGAGAACTGAAGCTTAATTGCAGTGGGTTTCGTTGCTGCCGTGGAGACACCAAGTCTAAACTATTTCAAAAAGTTTGGCTATCCAAGGAGGCAGAGGGTAATCTCTAAAAGAGAACATGAGTTCAAAGGAGAATTGTATTTTAACTTTTTTGTTATTTCATTGTGCCTGGCCCCCTTAGGCTTTCGAGTTTGTGATTCTTGACTTAGGGCTACTGCTGATGGCTGTGCACTGTGTAACTTCAGGGGGCTCCACTAACTTTCTCATCATGGAAGAATTGCAGGGTCCTCATAATCATTTTCTGGAGAGAGGCTGTGCATGGATTTGAGAAAGGGCTGCCCTTTGGGTCTGAGCCAAAGCTGCCTCAGGGCACTCTCGGGATAAGTCTGTCACTGAGTAAACCAGCCCCAGACTGTCGAGATGATTTCCTTCCCAGCTCTCAACAAAATTATCGTGAGTTAACTCTGCACCAGAAACAGTACTGGCGTAGCACATGGGTGTAGTTTGTGCAAAGACTTTGAGTTGCAATGATTCAGGTGAGAGAGGCTCAGGAGCAGTGGAGTGAAGCTTCAAATGACATCCTTTATTCCAGGAGACCCTTGTGGTTCGGCTTTAAAGGGCATAATTCACAGTGGAGCTCAAATACGCTCTTAGAGGCTAAGAAGCAAGCAAAAACCTATAGGGTTACCAGAAAGAAGGAGAGAGGTACAATTAATTTTTTCTAATAATTAAGCAATTGAATAAGTGCCAGAGAAACTTCCAATGGTTCTTTTCCATTTTTTCTCAGTCTTTCCCTTGTCTTTTTTCTTCAACAGATTTTCCAACAAAATGTGGTTTATTCTACTGTTGAAATAAGCCTGTGTTCAGAAACTTCAAAGAACTGTGGTCCCAGTGCCCATGAACATCTGACCCCCTCATCAGCCACAGGTCACATCCTTTCTGTACCTCCCATCCTCGTCTCTCTCTTTGGGGTCTCACCTTGACACACAGTAATTCATTTTCTGGAAAATGGTAATTTGTGCCTATCTGAAGTTTATTCTCTTTTAAAAACGTTATTCATTTACCCTCTGCCACTTTCACAGTCAAGCTGTTTGAATCTACAGATGCAAAGGTCCCCCTGCACCTTCCAGGGTGAACTGACAGCAGAGCAGCCAGAGCCCTCCTGAGCCCCCAGCCACGTGGGGACGGTGGGGCAGTGGGGACAGTGGGGCAGTGGAGTCAGGGCCCAGGGCTGCAGTGAGCTCACAGTTTCTTGGTTGCACGTTGCTCAGACAGTGGCAAATCACACTCATTTTAGTTTCCGTGCCAAAGGAAACGCATTTCTCTGCTGGTTAGAGCAGTTTGGAGCAAAAGGATCATCCATTCTTCTATAATAAATTTTCATTACAGCACAAACTTATCAGAGCAGATAATCTCTTCAAATCCGCCCACTGTTTTTAGCACCCATTTAAACTGAGCTAGTAAATGGAAGGCGTAGTACTTCAGAGAGTGTAAATGTGTTTTTGATGGATTGTCTGTTACGCTTCTCTTCCTTTCTTTATTCATCCATCCTGTTTCATTACCTTTACTTTTTTAATGTGAAACATCCAGGATTATCTTTCTTCACCTAGTTTGAAAAGTCAGCTCCAAAAAAGTGACTTGAAAAGTCTATGCACTTTTTAAAATGTAAGTGATAGTTGAATTAATAATGTCAAGTTTATTGCTACAAAAACAAATAAAATGTATTACTTTTTTCAGATACTATGCTCATTATAATATTAGAAGCAAAAAAATCAGTAAAATATATGTAAAGTTAAAGTTGATCAGCTGTATCCTCTCTGACCTCACCTGTCCAGTACCCACACTCATGTGGTTATCAATTTTGACAGCTTAGCGTGTATTCTCCTACACCTTTCTCAATACATATCTTTATCTATCTATCTATCTATCTGTTTATGTATGTATATTCACAGATACAAGCATTTTATTAAACTGTTTTGCAATAATGGAATTTTATTAGATATATTACATGCTTTTTTCCCACATGGACACTCATGTGTCTTTTTTTACAGTACAATTTTCAATAGATGGGATCATAATATATACTGGGTTTTCCATTTGCAACTTATGAGAGAGTGTTTTCTTGGTGAGTAGGATGAGGAAAATGCAGTCTTTATACTTTTGCTTTTTACTTATTAGGTCATTAAATATGAAATGTCCAATTTCAATTAAAAGTTTATTATATCTCAAACAAGAAGCAATACAATTAATCAAAGTATGTGCTTGAACTATTGACACAGTCTTGCCATCTTAACAGTAGCTCGGTTATACCAGCAGCAAAGAAGCCTGGAGAGCGAGTGGCAATGAAATTGTGAAAGGCGTCTTCCACAGCTTGTTGAGAATTGAATATGTTTCTTTGCAAGAAGTGATACAAAGCCTTCAAGAAGTGATAGTCAGTAGGTGCAGCGTCTGGTGAATACGGTGGATGACAGAGAGTTTCCGAGTCCAGCCTCTGTACTTTGGGCAGCCTTATATGTTTGACACGTGGTTGGGCATTGTCTTGCAAGAGAATTGGCCTGTCTCTATGGACCAATCTCAGCTGCTTAACTGCAAATATCCTCATCATTTCGTCCAGTTGGTTGCAGTAGACATCTTCTGTCATTGACCAGGTTTCATGAAGCTGTGGTGGATAATACCAGTGCTGAACCACCAAACAGATACTGCTCATCTCCATCAGGTCATCGTCCATCAGTTCTGCTAATTTCTCCCCACCTTTTTTGTCATATCCACAATCTCTTTCATGCTTTCCTTGATTGGCTCTGTTGTAAATCTGTGAGGTCATGCACAATGTCTTGACACAGTTTTCTCCAGTAGGAATTTATTGTTTTGAGCCTGATGCTTTCACAGCCTTTTTTTTTTTTTTTTAAACAATAATGATGACATCTTCAGTGGTGTAATCCTTCCAGACCTTCTTGATGTTCTCTTTATCAGGGTTCTCTTCCATTCCATTGACAATCCTTTCCGTAGAGTACCCGTGTAACGAGCCTTAACGGTTTGTGTGATCCCCTGGGCTAGACACCGAATTAGAGATGCTGCATTTAGGGCAAGTAGAACACTTCAACACTTTTGGTATCGAGCTATGTGGTCTGGGTGGCTAGGGGCATTGCCCAATAGCAAAAGAACTTTAATAAGCAGTTCCGTACTGGCAAGTTACTTTTTGACTTCAGAGACAAAGCATTAACGGAACCAATCCAGAAGAGGGTTCTCATTGTCCAGGCCTTTTTGTTGTGCAATGAAAAGACTGGCAGCTGGTGTTTGTCTCTTATCCTTCAAGACTCAGGGGTTATCAGCTTTATGGATAAGGACAGTCCTGATCATAAACCCAAATGCATTTGCACAGAACAGTAGAGTTAGCCTATCCCTTCCTGCTTAAAACTTGGTGCTTGCTTCTTTTCCTTACTAATAAATATCTCTTGTGGCATTTTGTCCTCCCAAATAGGGTACTTTCAACTGCATTAAAAACTTGTTCAGGCAGGTGGGAGGGAGGAGGAGGGGATGAGTAAGTTCACACCTAACGGGTACAATGCACACTATCTGGGTGATGGGCACACTTATAACTTTGACTCAAACTGTACAAAAGCAATATATGTAAACAAAACGTTTGTACCCCCATAATACTCCAGAAAAAAAAATACTTGTTCAGGAAGAATATCCTTTCTCTTCAATGATTTTCCTAATGGCATCTGGGAACTCCTCTATAGTTCTTTAGTCAGAAACAGCTGCTTCTCTTGTTATGTCAAACTTCTTTCTAAAATTAACAAACCATTCTTTGCTGGCATTAAATTCTTCAGCTTTAGATTCTTTATCTTTCTTTTGTCTTAAGTGGTCATAAAATGGCTCCACTTTTTCTCAAATCACATTAGAGTCTATAGGTATGCTTACTTATAGCAATCTTGCACCCACATAAAAGCTACATTTTTAAAATGAGAGAAACAGGTATTCCACACAAAGTGCAAGGTTTTCAAACTTGCTGGTGTAGCTGAGCTGCAGTGATGGCTTCATGAAATTCCTTTTGCTTTTTTAAAATCGTCCTTACGCTGCATGAATTTATTTTGAAACAGCGGGCAACTGCAGCTACAGACCTCAATCTGTACATATATGGCAAGCAATTCAACTTTTTCTTGTAATATCATGACTTTTCTATGCTTCTTGGGAGCACTTTCAGCATTTACTAGGGGCACTTTGTAACATGGGTCCCATGGTGTTATTCAAGGTTTATGGTATTGCCCTAAACATGATGAAAATTTCATGAGATCCGTGAGAGATCACTTTTTACTGTGACATGCAGTATACTGGAGAGACAAACTCCTCACATGAAGATGATTAACATCACACAGAGTTTTAATAGGTACTTGCAACACTTGAGCTTACCTCAATAGCAACAGGAGGTGGCTACAAAATTATTACAGTAGTATAGTATGTACTGTAGTTAATTTTATGCAGTTATGATTTAATGCTGCATCTTTACATTTGTTTACATTTCTCTTGACTGCAAATGGCATCACGTATGGTCTGCAAATGTTTGTGTGGGTAAGTTTTAATAAATTTTAACTTTTTAATAATAGATTTGAATATATTATATAGCACTAAATATTAAAATAGACTAGTATCCACATATTTTATACATTCATGACATACCTATCTTTTTCTTAATTTTTTTTTTACTTTTCTAGGCTACATGGTTTGTTTGTGAGTTTTTCCCAAACTGTTGCAAATCTCGAAAACTTTTTCCAATATATTTATTTTAAAAAAATCCATATATAAGTGGACCCTTGAAATTCAAACCCATGTTGTTCAGAGTCAATGGAAAACACTAATAGCTTGCCTAAACATAGGAAGGTGTTTCATTTGCTAATGAGCCAAAGAGACCTCAACAGCAGTGTGGTGGTTAATTTCATGTGTCAACTTAACTGGGCCACTGGCTGTCCAGATTGCTGGTTAAACATTATTTCTGTGTGACTGCCTTCCACTCAACCCAGCTGTGTATGTGAGGGATTTCTGGAAAGGATTAGCATTTGCATTAGTAGACTGAATGAAGCCAAGGGCCTCTTCAATGTAGCTGGGCATCGTGCAGTTGGTTGAGGGCCCTAACAGAATAAACAGGTGGAGGAAGGTGAATTTGCTCTCTGCCTGACTGAGAAGCTGAAGCTGATCTCCTCCTGCCTTCAGTACTCCTAGTTCTCAGGCCTTCACGCTACAACCAGAACCTACACCATCAACTCTCAGGCCTTTGAACAACACTACTGGCTTTCCTAGGTCTCCAGCTTGCAGACTGTGGAACTTCTAAGCCTCCATAATGACATGGCCCAATTATTTATGTAAGCAGTTATCAATAGTTATTTACTGTGTCTACTAATTATTATTATTTTTTTTTTTGAGACAGAGTCTCACTCTATTGCCTGGTCTAGAGTGCCGTGGCATCAGCCTAGCTCACAGCAACCTCAAACTCCTGGGCTCAAGCAATCCTCCTGCCTCAGCCTCCCAAGTAGCTGGGACTACAGGCATGCGCCACCATACCTAGCTAATTTTTTTTATATATTTTTAGTTGTCCAGCTAATTTCTTTCTATTTTTTTAGTAGAGATGGGGTCTCACTCTTGCGCAGGCTGGTTTCGAACTCCTGAGCTCAAATGATCCGCCTGCCTCGGTCTCCCAGAGTGCTAGGATTACAGGCATGAGCCACTGCACCCAGCCTGTGTCTACTAATTATTCTTTCAACTAGCAACATTAATTTTCTAATATAAAAATTCAAGAAGGTAGAAACAATGGTAGATTGATTCTATCCATACCAGACCAAAGATATTGAGATGCTCCCTTTTACATGATGTGACAGTGTATTTTCCAGAGGTGGGGACACCAATATATATCACCTTACGTGCTCTTTCTACAATGTACCACTGATGCTCCTCCAAGAAGAGGTAGGGTCAGTGTTCCCTCACCTTTTCTCTGGGCAGGGTGTATCTACAGTGGAAATAACTCTGGTGATTTCTGAAAATAGGCCCTAAAATGTGATACAACTTCTACCCGGTTATTGGGACACACGCCTTGGGGACCCTGAGCCACGATGTATGAATTCTGGCTTCCCTGAAGTCCCTGTGCTGGAAAGACCACTTGAAGGGGCCACAAAGAGAGATGCCCAAGGAGCCCCAGCTGTTTGAGGCCCCAGCTGCTTGAGTCTTTGAAGCTTAGGTGTCAGATATGTGAATAATCAAGTGTTCAGATAATTCCAGCCCTCAGTCTTCCAGCCAACACAGCTGATGCCCAGTGGAGTCAGCGTTTGAGTCTTCCAGGTGAGTCTCAGACAGTAGGGAGCAGAAAAAAGCCACCTGCCCTGTTCCATATTTGAATTCCTAATCCACAGAATTTGTGAGCATAATGAAAGTTTGTTTTATGCTATTTAATTTTGGGGTCACTTGTTGTACAGTCCTACTAATTGGAACAGTTAATCAGAGAATCATAAACTCTCAGAGATGGAAAAACTTTGAAAATAATTAGTCAAAGCAGTTTATTTTACATATGAGAGAATTAGTTCAGAGGGGCAGAATAATTGACCCATCATCTAACAGTTCATTAGTGGCAGAGGAAATGTTCTTTTTCTCCTTATGATGTCGGGAGGACACTGGTCTGGCATGGAACATCCCACATGACTGAATTGGGATAAGGCCTTTGGTTTGAATGAATGTTGGTTCATATATTAATAACTCCAGATACTCAAGATGGATACAGTCAGGACCAAAGATCTCTAGCATTGCCTGCCTTATAATATACTCTGCAGAGCCAGTCTAGAAAAACAATAATTGTATGTGTATGTGTGAGTAAGTGGGTATTAGGTAGAGAGCAGGAGGTGGAGGACTCTTTCCAACTCTGATTCAACTAGATTCAACTATAAGTATTAGGTGGATAGTCTTGAAAAAAATGCATCACTAATGTAATGCTTAACGCACAGGGAGTATTAAAAGACTGTGACTAAAGCCTGAGATCACAGGAATCTTCGTGTGTCAATATATTGCTTAGATTTTAAGCTGTGCTACAACCCTCTCCAAGTTAAAACAACATGTCAACAATCACATAATTTCAAAGCAGACTATTCTGGTAAATCCTTTAGACCATTGTCACATGGTTTCTTCCCTTTATCTGTTAACAGACAAACCTGCTACTTTCAGTACCACATGGACTGAGGCTTTACGTGCGTCAGTCCCTCTGTGAATAATTTTGATAAATGTGACTTTCACATTTACTTCTATGAGCACTTAAAATCTTTTTTTTTATAGCATAAAATCAATAACTTGGATCTGAGGTTAATTGTGATTCAGTGCCATGAGGAAGACCAACCAAACAACTGCTCCCAATGACTTATGTATGGCTAATTTAGGAGAGAGCCACTTTATGAAATATTATAGACAATATACAGCAGCAGCAAAGCAGGGTCAACATTCAGTTTGCAGAAATCTCCATACAGGTGGACAAGGATAAAGTGCTGCAGATTTAATCTCAAGGTCAAAGTTTTCATAATGTGCTCCCGTGACCTTAAGCCAAGTAATCGTCTAAGCCAAGGCAGATTGTATTTTTGATAATTTAAAAAGAAGTATTAGCAATGCAAAAAATTACTGTATTGTATAATGTGACTAAAATGTATTTTTAAGTGCAAAAAATCTATATGGCTGTAAATTTATATAATTCCAGAGCCATGATCTGTATTCTATATTAATGCCCATGAGAAAATTAATCTGGAAATATTCAAAATGGGCAGAAGTATACTACTGATAGTATGTGACCCTGCTTTAATTTTATTTGAGTTTTCTTTCTTTCCTCTCCTTCTCTTATTCTCCTTCCTTCCTTCCTTCCCTCCTTTTTCTTCCTTCTCTCTCTCTCTCACCCTCCCCTCCTCCCTCCCTCTTTCTCCCCCTCCTTCTCCCCCTCTTTCTCATTAGTCAAAAACATGTATCCCTGCCAATCAAGTTTCTCTTCAGCATGAGACACACAATGTTTTCAAAGAAAAATTAGGTCATTTTATTCCTTTGCCAAGAAAATTTTGGCTCTGAGAAGGCAGATGCTATGTCTACCTCAGTCACCACTGTAGCTTCAGGGAGTAACACGATGCCTATTAAAAGTAGGAAGAACATAATTATGGAAGTAAATACAAATTACAGAATATGTTCACAAAAATGGATCTCAAAGATTAGAAGGTTTTTATAACTGCATTATTTCTCTTGTGCCACAAATATAGCAGCTTTTGAGCACATGTTTTTAGCATATGCAGATGTGTCTGTTTTTCAAAATTAATAGTCCCATAGTTAAGGCTCAGGTGCATGTGTGCATGCCCCTGTGAACTTACTTCCTGAAATCTGAGGCCCAGCAATAGGGCAATGTATAATATACTCTGATTACACCCTCTTTGAATTACACAGGACTTACTTTTCTTTTATAAAGGGCTGACCTGTGTTTGATCCTCTCTCTGAGTTTCAAACCACATATGAAATTTTTTCTGGTAGCTTTTGCAATTTCTGGTAGGTTGTGACTAACAGGCTACAGTAAAATGGGACGGCAAATTAAGGTTTATAGGACTAAAAATATGGTTCATAATTATAGCTTTGAGAAAAAACAAAAGCTAGATTTATATAGGAACCAATATCTTTCTTGCCAAAGATGCCAGATTACTCTTCAAAAGGAAAAGAAAAGGCAATGTAAATGTCTAATTTTCAGATGTAAGTCAGGGGGAAATGCTGTAAAACATGTAATTTCTTAGAACACTTTGAGTAGTTAAATTAGTAAAGCCTAGTAGAAAAAGCAAAGAAAGTTTGTACTAACGTGAAATTACAGTAAGAGTGTATGTATGAAATTGTTACGAAATGGTTATTTTGATAAAAATTTCAAGGCAAATAACACATTATTGGGAAGCAGAGACCAATGAATTAAAGTCTTGATGGTTGAGAGTGAAGTATTTCAAACACTTGATGCAAAAAAAGGCCAGAAAGATTTCTCTGGTACAACAGGAATAGTTTTCTTTTTATCCATACAAAAACATCCATGCAGAGAAGTAGTATTTATCTTTCAAAATGTTGGCTGCTTGCTCTGGAACAGATGTTGGCACACTTTTTCTGTAAAGGACCACACGGTATTTTAGGCATGCAGGCCATAGGGTCTTTGTTGCACTTACTCAACTTTTCCATGATGGTGGGGAAGAAGCCAGAGACAATACATAAATTAATGGGTGTGATTGTGTCCCAATAATACTTTATTTTATGGACACATGTCAACAAGACAGTGGACTAGGACTCTCAGCCTCATCCCCCCTCAACAGAAACACCAATTTGAACAACTGTCCACACGTGAAAATACCTTTACAAGAGCTAAGGAGAGCAGGTGAGAGATTACAGCATCTGGTGTAGCAAAGAAATAAGAAAAGACCCATTGAAGAGTGTAGGAAGGATAGTTTTACATTGCTCACATCATCTCTCCCCCATCCCCAGGCAGCACAGAGTGGAGAGAGGTATTCTCAGAGTGTGGGAACCAGAGAGGGAAGAGTACACCAGGTGTTGCCTCAGAACTCAGAACCAGGCCCATCCCAGAAAAGCCCAGTACCAGACAGGCTGCCACAACCCTACAACCCAGGCTATACCTGTGGACTGAGCCCCCAGGCCCGCCCTGGAGCCAGGTTGGATCCCCTAGTCCCAGTTCCAGGCCTATGTGGCAGACTTGGTCTCTGGTTTCCCGTACCACCAGGCTGACCCTATAGCTGCCCCGTCTGTGGGCTGCCCCCAGCATTGGGCTGGTCCTCAGGGCCCCAAGCTTTAGACCTGCCCCAGCAGACCCCCAGGGCAGGATGGACCTTATGGATTGAAGCTCCAAGACCACCCTTGCAGACCCAGGCTCCAGGCCAGTCTCCATGGACCTGGGACCTAGACCTGCTCCCATGGACTCAGGCTCCAGGCCCTCCCCAGCACCAGGCCAGTGCCATGGACTCATTTTTCCAGGCCTTTTCCAGTGGTCCCCAGTGCCAGGCTTGCCCCAGCACCAGGCCAGCTCCTATGGACTCAAGCTCTATGTCTACCCCAGTGGACTTACGTGCGAGGGCCAGCATCTACAGACTTATGTGCAGTTTCTTTTTGAGGTGACAAAAATGTTCTGAAGTTGACTGAGGGGATGTATCCACAATTACATCAACATGGTAAAAACCAGTGAATCGTAAACTTTAAACTGGTGCATTGTATGACATGTGGATATCTCATAAAGATATTAAAAATAATTGACTCACTTTTCAGACATGTAACACTCATTTTGTGTGTGTGTGTGTGTGAGAGAGAGAGAGAGAGAGAGAGAGAAGATAAAGAAAGTGGGCAGGGGGACAGTAGCTCTTAGACTCAGTTTGGAGGCTACAAGGAATATTATGGGGGCTGCTAGTGAGCTGTTAGTTACCTGCCCTACTCCAAGGGGTAGGCCATCCGCAGTTCTAAATGCTTGATGACATCTTGAAAAGCAGAAATACTCCTGTTAGTTCTGAATTTCCAAGAAAAGCAGAAATATGGATTTTTATTTTAAATCTCTGGAAATACAGTCAACTAATTCAAATATTAAAAACTACCATGTACATTAACACTGTGATTTGATAAGCAGATAAGTTTTTTGCAAACATTCATTCTTGATATTTGTCAGATAATTTAACTCTTAATTCCCTGCCATCCAATTTATAAAGATTTAGTGGAGAAATTCCTAAATCTGTAAGGTCTGTTCATTTCTTCAGATTAGTGCTTCCTAATATTTTTTTGAGTAATAGATATTTTGGAGAAACTGATGAAAATCCATATCCCCCCCCCCCGACATACATTCAACATTTTCATGTGATTTCAGGGGTTCATGGACCTCATAATAAGAACTCTTAGCCTAGAAACAGTACATCTTCCTGGATTAAGCCAGCTCGTAGGGAATTTGTATGTGGATGCATTTGAGTCCCACAGAGAACTGCTTTCACTGATGGTACTTTTGCATCTGGCTATCAGTCAACATTAGGGACAGTTCTAAAAATAGCTGTAGGGACCTCATTGTTGTGAAGATAATATTGACATAACAAATAAAATGAACAACGTTATGGTGACTCTCTCTGAGGATTCTTAGTACAAATTTTCCAAAGGTCTTAGAACCAGTAAAAGTGGGGTTGATTTAGAGTAATCCGTAAACTTCTGTTGTGTAATGGAAAACTCACTCCTTCTCTGAATTGCCTGCCAGTAAGTGCAGAGCAAAACTTTGCAATGTTGCAAGGCAAAGGTTTTATACACCAACTGTCCAAGTATGTCCTTGACTTCATATTATTTTTTTTACTCTTAATTTTCCATTTTTTGGCTTGCTTATTTTTCATAATTTCTTAATCTTTGTTATGTTTTATGACATTTTTCACCTGGGAGACACTGTTGCAATGGGGTGTGGCAGGTCTAAAGGAGTACGTAAAAATAATGAATACATTTGGCAACAAAGCCTTACATTTAAATTTACTACCAAGAGCCTCACATTGTCAAATGAGCCATTTCTGTTGTGTGTATGTCAGGCGGGAGGGCAGAGTGGGGACCGAGGTGGACTACAGGGGCGAGGATTCATTTGTGCTTGTTACTGCATGGAAGAGAACGTCATTATCAGATCATCTCAATCTTCCTTTCCAGTGGCATTTCCTCCTCTTCGTTCCTGTTCTGCCACCTGCCCTCCAACACTATTCCCTGCATTACTCCACTTTTTTCATACTTGGGACTTGCCCAAAGTATTCCTGTTGTCTGGTTTTATCTTCTCTCCATACCTCCATGCATCTAAATCCTACATTTTTTACAAGGGCTGTCTCCAATACAGTGCACACTAGGATTTTTTTTATTCTAATTCTACTGTACCCAAGCAAGACTTAATCTCTCCTTACCCTCTACTTTTCACCCTCATTTTTCAGCCTCCTCTAACTCATAATTTTTACACTGTGTTGAAGTCATTATACTGTAACTGTGAATTTATTAAGATGCAGAAATCTATTTTGCCCGTATTGCTATAGCCCTCAGAGATTCTGGCACCATAGTTTGCACATCATTAAGATCAAATAAATGCCAGCTGGGTAATTAAGTGTAGGTATAGTCTCATAGGATGACTGAGGACAATGTTGCTTTGGCTTGATGGTACAGAAATATCAGATCTTAATGCCATTTATGCCTGTGGATGATATAACTAGGTATGACCTGAGAGCAATTTATATACAAATGTGACAATCTTGAAGGTATTGAAAGTAATCAAAAAGCTAAATACCTAGGAACTTTTCAATAATACTAATTTTAGGTCTTCAGAATGGATTAATGAAAAGCTTTTAAGCCTCAAATAAACATGATAATCCTATAATGAAGAAGCTGTACCTTTTGTGACATTTTCATAATATTTGGTTGGGGGGGAGGGAGGTATCCACCAGAATATTGAAAAAGTGCTGTACAATTGCATTAAGAGTTAGTGAATTTGAGCTTCAGACCTGGATTTGCCACTGATTTACTCTGTAGGCTTGAGAAATATCTTCTCTTCATTATTATTTTGTTTTCTCACCTGAAAAATAAGTAGAATGGGCAATATATCTTTTCAGGTTTACTATAGCTTTTGGGTTCTGTGATTTTGCAAATGGAAGCTTAGTCACTTACTTTGGCAGAATAGGAGAATACTCGTTTATTCTGTTTGTTTAGCAGATGGTGTAAATACATTCACTAGGTGATATTTTATTTTGGTGCTATCACTAGGCTCTGGCATATGAATATTATGAGACTACTTCCAATGTCAAAGTGTGCCAGTGTCAAAGTGTTTTCACTGCCCTGGCATTTTGCATGGCATTTTTAAAATTAGGATAAAGATGATGAATCGGCTCCTTTCGAATTAAGATGCAGTTCAATTAAAAATAAGAGCCATGCTTCTTAAATTAGATACTGAACTGACTCAGCAGCCCCTGGAGGAATTATGTGACACTGGGGGTGGCGGTGGGGGGGTGGTCTGGGAGTGTAGTCATTCATATAACCGGAACCCTAAAATAAATCTAGGAATTAGGTGCTGCAGAATTTCAGGGAAAAAAAAAGATACCAGGAGCTTTTCAAGATTGTTGGGGTCTTTTTGCTTTTTTCTGCATTTGTTTTCTCTTGATTTTTGCACATTAAATATTTAGAACAAATATGTGGGGCTTTAGGCAATAAAATAGTGACATTGGAGCTGCAAAGGCATAGCCAGAATTGAAAAATCAAAATGGCTTTGATAATCAATTTGAGATGAAAGTGAGGGAGAAAGTGTGATTCTAAGGGTTATTGCTTGAGGAAAATGGGTAGATTTCAAAACTACCAATAGAAAGGAAAAATTTGGGAGGCAGAACATATTTTTGGACCCTTACCTGTTGAGTTTGGGATATTTTTGAAGGTTCAGGTGGGTGTCTCTAACAGGCACTGGGAAATAGTTCTACAGCCTGGAAATGGTCATCGTGAGCTCATAGCCCTGGCTAAAGCCATGAGATAGGGGTGAAACGGCCCAGTGAGAGCAGCGAGCAAGAAGGGACCAGGCTTTTCGACAGACCTTTGGGAAACACCACATTAAAGTGCCTGGTGGGGTGAGTAGAAGTCCAGGATGAAGACAAAGAAGTGATCACCCCAGAGGCAGGAGAAGAATTAGAGGAGAGACTAGTGTTCTTAAAGCCGTGCAGAAATAGCTGGTTCTCAGAAGCTGGGTGGGGGTGAGAGTCCACTTAGTTCTACCAGGAGCTAAGCAATGTAAGCAGTGAAACAGGTCAGTGGATTTGGTGACACTAATGAGAGCAATTTCTTCAAAATGGTAAAAAGCGGAGGCCAGAGAGCAGAGACAGTGTACTTCTTATTGGTTTTTAAGTTTGGGGGTAGAAGGAGGGTCATAGTGGTGGTTTGACAGGAAGAGAGAGGGGAAAGTGATTTTTGTTTTGTCATCTACTTTTTAAAGGCAAGTTGGAGAAATATAAGTATAAAGGTGGAAGAGAAGTACATACAAGAATAGAAGAGTGCAGTGGTGAATAGCACTTTTATTAAGAGCGAGGATCATTCGTTCTCTTTTATGACAAGGCAATTTAAAAGGAACACAATATTGAAGTAACTGAGAAATCAGCTGTCAGTTCCAAATAAAGTAAGAAGTGTAGGAAATTACAGTAAGTTTCCCAGTAATTAATCTGAAAGAAAAAACATGATTTGTTTTTCCCTGAATTGTCCTGAATAAGAAATGCTTTGAAGTTTTAAGTAACGTTTAAAAGTTTTTCACACACATAGGTGTACTGAATAAGAAATGCTTTGAAGTTTTAAGTAACGTTTAAAAGTTTTTCACGCACATAGGTGTACTGAAAATGTCAGTAAGAATTTATGAGGCAGCAAGTAGGTTCCAGGGTGGTCTAGACAGAACAGCAATCCTCAACCTTTTTGGCAGCAGGGATCAGTTTCATGGAAGGCAGTTTTTTCATGGATGGGCGTGAGGGGATGCTTTTGGGACAATTCAAGCCTATTCCATTTATTGTGCAGTCAAATCTCTCTGCTAATGGTAATCTGTATTTGCAGATGCTCCCCAGCGCTAGTGTTACCGCCTCAGTTCTACCTCAGATCATCAGGCATTAGAGTCTCATAGGAGCGTGCAACATAGATCCCTCACATATGCAGTTTACAGTAAGTTTCGCCCTCCTATGAGAATCCAATGCGGCTGCTGATCTGACAGGAGGCGGAGCTTATGCAGTGACGTGAGTGATGGGGAGTGGCTGTAAATACAGAGGAAGCTTCACGCTGGCTTGCTCACCTCCTGCTTTGCGCCAGGTTCCTAACAGGCCGTGGACTGGTGCTGGTCCATGGCCCGGGGTTTGGGGAGCGTGGGTCTAAACTAACGGAAAACATGAGCAAAGGAACACAGATGTCTGCAGAATGGCAAATATTCTAACAAAACTGGGTAAAGGGCAGTGAGGGGGAGCGAGGGCTGATTAGGAGGCAAAGTGTGGACAGGGCCGATGTAGAGGGTCTTGAATCTGATGCTTGGATGCAAATATACCTACTGGATTCACTTTATCTTTCAGTCTTTTGGATCCCTCTTTCATGGTTGGGTTGAACTTACTAGTACCATAGTTTCAGCAGAAATATATATATTTATACATAAATGTTTAAGTATATACACACACACACACACACACAAACACACACACACATATGCAATTAAGTCCCACCAACATCATGTCACAGATCCTGTGGACCAGACAATGTGCCAGGTGCTATCTGGAATATAAGGTGAAGGCTGTCTTTGGTTTATAAAAAAGTGTAATATCCACTATGGAAGGGCAGAAATTCTGCTTCTTCTTTTAGCGCTTTTTCATCTCCTAATAAACCTTTAGGTTGAGCTTGTCTCGTTTTTACAAAAGAGAGAAATAACAATCCAGAGACTCTAAACTTAAAAAACAGGTAACCGAGGGTGGTCAGTACCCAAGCTCACCTTTTAATTTCTTCTATTTTTTACCTTGAGACTCTAAGTTGTTAAAAAAAAAAAAAAAAAAAAAAAAAACTATTACTTTTAACTAGTTTTCCTGGGATTTTGGAAGAACCGATTAAGAAAGACATGTTAATTCAAAAAAATAATTATTTTAAAAAGAAATAGAAAATTATGTAGTCAATATCCTGAAAGCTTAAAGGTATTTTAATTGAGACACATTGTTTATTGTTGTTGGTTTTCCTTGATTGACAGGCTTTCTCCTCAGAGGAAAATTGCTATAATAACAGAAATTGTGCAAAATTTGAAACTCAAAGCTACTCTGAGCTATTTTAATAATGGATTCTTTTGTCAAAATGGATTTTAAGAAAGTTAAGAAATGGCACAAACACCCAAATTTTAAGAGTGCACTCAAATCTATTCATCTAATTGTATTTTTAGCAACAAAAATGTCAAGATACATAAAATACTTCATTCTGTGTTTTAAATGCAGGTTCACATGTTAAAATAATACTCTCTGGCTATTTTGGGAACCCTATGACATGCAGATCATTAAGTATTTTTTATGAGAGAGCCCCATGACTTAAGCCCCCTTCTCCATCTACACATTCCCCCAGTTGGTTGGTTTCTACTCCCTGAGGGTCACCCTAAAGACCCTTAATCTATTTCATGCTCTCATCTTGTCACCAACTCCATCTTTACACCCAACTATTAATATTTACCTGACTTCTCCACTGGAATGAATAAAGGACATCCAGCATCATCCCCCTTCCCACCTCCAACCCATTCTTCCCTCCCTTAGTCTTCCCCAACAGAGTAAATTACACTTCCATGCACTTAGGAGCTCAAGCCCAAATCATTGGATTTGATTTCTCTCCTTTCATGTAATCCACTAACATGTGCTGTTTAGTATATATGTACAACTTTGTAGCCTATCTTTTATGTACAGTTACATTGTGAGCCTTTGTTTCCATGTGCTTAAATATTTTTTGCAAACTTGGTTTATAAAGGCTCCATAAGTAATCATGGTGTAGATGTTTTAAGTTTATTTAACCATTCCTGTACTGCTGGGTATCTAAGTTCTTTCTAAGTCTTGCTATCACATGCTGCTAATTTCATTGAACACTTATCTGGTGCTTACTGTGTGCAGGCACTGTTCTGGCATTTTATAATACAAGTGATAACACATTTAATCCTTACAACCTGTGAGATAAATACAGTTATCATCTCTGTTTTGCAGAGGAAGACTCTGAGGCAGAGAGAGATTAAACTTGCTCAAGATTATATAGCTGGAAAGAGGGTAGGCTGGGGATCAAATCAAAGTGGTCTGAGTCCAGAACCTGTGTTCTAAGTCAGTCCACTCTGTTATCTTAGACACATCACTTTGTGCTTCAATTGTATTTTGCACCAATCTGCATGTAACTGATCATTCCTTCAGAATTTATTTTTAGAAGTGGATCAACCAGCACGAACATTTCAAATGCTTTGAATAGAACATATTACAAAATTACCCCCCAGAAAGATTGTACTGACCTTATCAATTAACACTCTCAATGTCTGTTGCTGGATGTCCTTTTTACAGCGCTTACATCAATATCGGGCACAATAATTTAAAAAATCTTAGGCAGTTTATTCAGAATAAATTGTATAATAGTTGCGGTTGCATCTATTTGATTACCAGAGAGGCTGATCTATGTTTTCATGAGTATGCTAGCAATTGTATTTTTTTATTTTATGAATTTCTTACATTTGGCTTTTGACAACTTTGCTATTGGAATTTTCATTTCTCATACTGAATTATAGAAACCATATATTGAGATTAACACTCTGAGTTTGTCAAATATATTGCTTATGGTTTTTTTCTAACACAGTTGTCATTTGGTTTTTTTATTTTGTTTATGTTGTTTACTGAAGCCTAGACATTTTAAAATTGGTTTCTGTAGTTGCATCAAGCTTAACCAGTCATACAATTAATCACCTATATTTACTTCTGAGTTGCTTCTCCTATTATGAATTATTAGAAGTCTCTCTACTTATTTAATGCTTAGATATACATTGTAATTTCTTGAGTCAGAAAAAAATTAATGATCTCAATTTTTATTATGTATAATTTTACCTACAACATATGAGCTAGAATTTGGACTCAATTTGAATGAAAATAAACTTGTAAAACTTTTTCTTTAATAGTTTCAGGATCTGAGACATTGATAAATGCATAGACTAGTTCGAAGGCCTATACTATATATAGTATTTATATACTACTGCTACTAATAGGCTAGAAATTAGTACTATATTATTTGGCCATGCATTTTAGCCTTCTAATTATTTACTAAAATCTCCTTAATTGCATTTATCACTTTTCTTGGTTTCTATTTCTGCCACCTTCATGGAGGTAGAGCAACCTAATTACTTCAATGTGTGACTCTTCTCCACCATCCCTCTGTGTCAGGCTTCCCAATAAAATGACTTTTCTAATTCATTAGCTTCAGACAGCTTCATAAGGTTTAGTAGAAATTTCATTTGACTGAGAGTCAAAAAGTTTTCTCCAGAACTGTTGACTCTCCCGAGGTGCCTCTGGAGCTGCTGCACAGGACGAGGTGCGGCTACGCAGACAGGTTCTAGGTTTCCTGCTGATCTTCACTCAGGGCTGCCTGGCTTTCTCTGTTTTATCTAGAGCTGCGTTAAGAAGCGAGCCTCCAACGTAGATGCCTTCTGGACCTATCTAAGGAGGATGGGCATTAAAACTCCTGGAAACATCTTAAGATGGAAGAAATGAGCTTGCTCTCTAAGAGCAGTACTAGATGAAGTTGGAAGGAATAAGTTCCTGGTGGTGGAGCCTGAAAGCTTCCTCTCACCCCCTCCTGCCCAGGAGGCTACTTGCTCAAGTAATCCTTGATGCTGAAACTGCTTTCTAAACTGAGTGGGTCTGCTTAAATATAGGGCCTTTATTTTGCTCACAGGCTGGCTGACTTCTGCCAGCATTTAATTTTTTTTGTTTAAGCTTTCTGAAGACAGCATTCAGCTTCTCAAAAACTGTTGACTAAATACTTAGAGAGTGTCCTTGTGCCGTGGGTACTGAATTAAAAGCCTGATCAAGGATTTCTGCAGGTTTGGGTTCAATCCTGGTTTTAAATAGTCATGTTCCATACTGAAGTATGTAGGGATAAGGAGTTATCATGTGCAATTCATTCTCAAAAAGTTCAAAAACAATCATATATGTATATTTACATACAAACATATATACACAGAGAGAAAAGGATAAAGCAAATTTAGCAAAATGTTAGCATTTGGGGAGTCTGGGAGTTCTTTGCACTCTTCTTGCAATTTTTACGTAAGTCTAAAATTAAGGAATTAAATAAGTTCCAAACTTAATATTTTTAAGAAAAAAAAATTAGAAGCTGCTCGAAAACTTGGTAAATATCTGAACTAGCTAATTTAAAATGTCTCTACACAGTTCTATAATTATGTATTCACTTGATCCTGTGAGTCTAGATTCTTTCATAGAACAACTTATCCAGTGGAGTATTTGTCAAATATGGTATAGATATATTTGGAGAAATAACATAAAATAAAATTCAGTCATTTGAGATGTCATTTTGTCATTGTCATCACTGGGTTGCAATAGCATAGGAGACCCACAGAATAGTTGTAAAACTTCTTAGTTTTACACTATCATGGGTAGAATGTGGAAGGATACTTGAGAGCTTTATTATTTATTTGCAAATATAAGACATTTTTAAATACTATGATTCATCAATTAAAATGTATGCTAGAAAGAAGGAATAATTTGTTTTGAGGGTAATAGATGAGCATCTTAAAATGATCTGTAAGGAAAGAGCCTGACAATAACCACAAATAGAAATAATGTGAATGGTCAAGGTAATGTTAATGAAGCATTAAACCAAAAGATGTTTCCTGAAAAATCAAAAATTAAATTCCAGTAAATAGCAAAAAGCAATAGAGGATTAAAAAAGACTAAGTTAGTTTTTAATTTAAAAAAAAATAAGTCAAGAGAACTGAAAAGTCCAATTCTTACCACTTAATTAAGGACCTCTATTAAGATAATGTCTCAGCTGTTGGGTTTTGGAGATTGGCCTCCAATTCCATCACGCTCTTCCTCAGTTCCTTTCTTTAAATAACAAGATTTTAAAAAAACATGCACACTTTGAAGATTAGTATATATATTTTTCAGAATGGCAAGCCAGAAAGAAAATAAGATTGTATAGCATGATAGGCAATTACCTGGAAACACATAAGTGCAGTTTTCATATTCAATAGCCTCAGAAAAGCTATTGAAGGTTCTGTTTAGTGTGCCTATCGTATTTCTGGCTGCTCTAAATTGCTCTTCACCAAGACTCATATTAACTGTGAAATGAATGCAGTTCCCTACTGAAGAAACAATTAAAACTCATTATTTGATGCTCAGAAACAAATAGTTGTACTGAGATATACACACAACACCCTGAATGTTTTCTAAGCCTGAAACTGTCCTTCAATAAAAATTTTAAGTAGATGTCTTGAATTCAGAAAACACTGGTACCACTGAGGTACTTGGTTCTAAGAATCCACAAATCTGAACACTATAGAAGTTCATTATAATGAATTCCAAACCAATCAAAATTGAACATAAAAAAGTTGGCCACTAATTTTGGTCAGGAAGAAATAAGCTAAAGAAGGAATGATTAACTTGGAGTTGGGTCCTCTCGAGTTATGAACAAATTACAAAGTAATACAGAACAGCAGGACAGCATTGATAGGGTTCCTCAAATTCTGGTGTGATTATTTGTAAATAGACTTAGGTTTGGGATGATTTTGTGAAGCTATTTTTTTAAATTAAACTTTTATGAGGATATTATTTTAAAATACAGCCTTTTATCCCCCTTTAAGTTACACTTTCGTTTTCATGCTGATGTGGAGAATCGGTTTTGCAAAAGAATTAAATACTTTTTCCCTGATCATTTTGGCTCCTCTTTCTGTGTGCCTACTTTGCTCTCAGTTCCTTCTCCTGGTCCACAATCTCTATAATTCAGTTCTATTTCTCCTGCAGCTAATAGTTTCTCTCAGTAAATGCAACTCTAGAGGCTTAACTTTCATTTACCCATCCTAGAAATCTGTGCCACGCCAGAAAGAAAGAGGGTTTAGAAATTAAGAAAAAGTGACTATGAACGCTTTTGAGAGATTAGGGCTAGTTTTTCATAGGGATCCTGAAATTTCTTTTAGGTTTAGAGTCCTGTACAATTTTTTTTTAACATCTAGTTTTATTTTTTTAATTGAAAAATAAAATCAAATATATTTATTGTGTACAACAAAACGTTTTGAAATATACAGTATATATATTGTGGAATGGCTAAATCCAGCTAACGGACATATGCAATTAACTCATATAGTTATCATTTTTGTGTTGAGAACACTTAAAATCTATTCTCTTAGCATTTTTCAAAAATATAATATATTGTTATTAACTATAGTCACCATGTTGTGCACTAGATCTCTTGAGCTTATTTTTCCTAATTGAAATTTTGTCTCCTTTGACCAACATCTCCTCAACCTCCCCCCACCCACCACCGCTACAGTCCCAGCTCCTGGTAACCACCTTTCTACTCTCTACGCCTATGAGTTGGAGTTTTTTAGATTCAATTTTTAATGTTTGTGCAAGTTCCAATGATTACAAACTATTGGTAGGGAATGAATCTTCCAATATGCTTTTTATTTGTGTATAGGTTTTTCCTCTTTTGGAAAGAATAGGGAGAACCACAAATGGAGGATAAATAGCTCAACCTCACTGTTGTCATCAGACACTATACAGGGACAAAAGTTAAGGAAGTCATATACCTTTAAGTCTAAATTTGACTCTATTGGGATTTGTTGGGAAGAGGGGAGTTTTCTTGCACATAGGAAGAGCCAATGGTAATCCTTAAATTTGGCTATAAAAGTTAGCATTTCTAATTGTAGACCTGAAATCCAGAGCCCCAAACACGAAGTTTAGAGAAGAACTCTTTGCCCTTCACTACACAATGCTTAGTGTCCCAAGTCTCATGAGTTCTCTAAGTGAGAGACTTTTTAATAAAGGAGCGGCTTGAATGACAACTTTGACCAAAATGTGTCCACTGATAGCTTTTCCTCTCCATTTCTCTCCTTTTTACAATGTATAGTTGTGTAGAGATCTGCATTAGAAAATGCCTGAATTTTCCAACTCAGAATTGAATTTGCAAACAAGGTATAAATATTAAATTACTTGTCACCTAATCCTTTTTGTTTTCCCTGAAGATTCTTAGCCAGCAACCAGTTTTCTGGATGAGGGATCAAAAGTACTAAAAATAGCAGCATTATAATCAATTGCTTAAACAAAGAGATTGACTTAAGTCTGTTGAATGGCCTCTGCATTTCTTGTGCAGTGTGAAATGTTTTACATCCTCTGTTTGCCAGTTCTGGTTCTTTAATTCTGCTCGTTATATATATAAAAAGCCTCTCATCCCATTTTCAGCTTCCTTTTTTTTTTTTTTTTTTAACAGAAATGCTGGCATGCAACTTACCTCCAGGAATAGCTCAGAGCTGTTGCTCTCAATTTAGTCATGAGAATTACATTACATTTCTCTTTGGAAACACTTTCCCAATCTCTGCAATCATGACCCTATAAGAGCTAGGTGATTTCAGTCAAAATGAAACATATATTTTTAAAGAATATATAGGAAGAAGAACATTTCATAACAATATCTACTGACATTCTAAACTATTGGAATTATATCGTTTATCTATAGGAACACGTCTTCCTTTGAAAAAGAAGGCTTTGTATGTAAAGCTCAGCTCCAACATATTGAAATCCATGCCTGAGTATTAGGTTGAAAAGATTTTCAAATAATGATGATAACATATAAGAACGGTGGAAAATTTTCATGCTGGAAAATACCTACTAGCAGGGGTTATAATATATATTGAAAAGAATCCAAGAGAGCTGTTGGATGGTCTTTTATTTCTCACCATACAGTTCTATTTCTGAAACTTTTTCCCAGTCATTTTTTTTTTAATTTCAGCATATTAAACGTTTTTTTCTTTTCAAAGAATTTATCGGATTGATGTACCTGTTGAAATGAGCTAGCCAACAGTAGCAACATCAGGTCTGTATGTTATTTTGTTAATGGTCCATATAAGCCAGTTATGTATTTTCAAAAGAATGCTTTCCAGCCGTGTATTTAATGAATTATGGAACTTTATCAGACAATATCTTGAGAATTCTGTATACTTACAGAAGCACAGTTTTCAGACTTGTCTTCTACAAAACCAATTTGGCAGGGCGTCCTCTGATTCTGCAACCAGTAATCTGTTGACTCAAGCAGGCTATTACTGCAAAGAACCTGGGAAAACCAAGAGAAAACCTCAGGGCTTATTCAGTAAAGCTTTCTATTTAATCAGGCAGCTCTTTAAAACAAAACAAACAAACAAAAAAACCCCATAAAACTTGCAGGTGTTTTTTTTTTTTCCCTAGGAGCATCTGTACATTAGAAAAAATTTGCAGGATAATAGCAACTATAGAATATGTAAAATATCCAACCAAGAACTGGCTTGAGAGGAATACATTGATCTTAGTACAGATATTTCTTCTCTAGTCAAATCCAACACCTGGAAACTTCAATGTATGTGTGACTTTTGCATAATTTGCAATCTCATGATTGTTTTGAGGTCTGGCTCAATTGCCAATGGGGATCAAACTTCATTTTGTGTTAGTGTTCTTTCGTACTCTTTTTGAAATTTTTTTATTTAAAAAAATATAGTGGTTTTCTTTTTGGTATGATATTGATTCTTCAGTTCTTCAGCTCTGCTGGTATGCTGAAATACAAAAAAATAAATAGTACAGATTTGAAATAAGGTATGATTTTTCTAGAATACCTAGGGTACCATGCTAAATTTAAGAAGTATTAGGAATAAGTAAATTGCATTCAAATAACCATTTTCTATAGAGAAGTAGTATGACAAAGCAAAAGGAATTTGAAAAAAAAAATATATATATATATAGACAAAACCAAATATGATACAAAGGCTTATTTCTGGGCTTAGATTTTTAAAGCAAGGAAGAACAAGCATATTTTGGAGCCAAAATATTGTGAAGACGAAAATATTATAAATAACAAAATGATTCAATTTAAAACGTGTCTTTACATTATCCAAATACTGTAAATTTTTTTTTCTCATCTTATTTAAGACTCCCAATGCTTTTCTGATACCCTCTACTTTATTAGGGTACATGTATGCTGATATTTGACTACTACTTTCACTTAAGCAACATAACAAATTTAATCACTTTAGTTAATGCCACTAAAATACTTCAGTTACATTTCATTTGTACAACAAAGGACTGTCTTGTTTTGTAAAGATAGAGATACATTAACTTTTGTCTCTGTATAGAGTTAATCTAATATAATTGTAACACATTTTTATAACATTTTTGTTTTAGAAGAGTATTATTACTTTTAAACCTTTTCCCACTCAATGTTTATTATTACCTAGTGATGGTAAATTTCCATCATTCGTTTCCAGAACAGTACAAAGAGACACTTTGTGGATGAGGAAATAATTGAATGATGAACATGGCTTATTACTGCAGACAGATACTGGCTATGGAATTTCTCAGTTCTCTTAAAGATTTCACCTAAACTGTGGTTCTTACAGTGTGGGCTAGGACCTCTAAGGGCCCCTGAGATCTTTCAGAGGGTGCAGTGGTCAAACTATTTTTATAATAGTACTAAGATGTTATTTGTCGTTTTCATTCTCATTGTCTCATGAGTATTCCATGAAGTTTTTCAGAGGCTACATGATGTGTCATAGCACAACAGACTGTAAAAGCAGCTAGGGAAGCTCAGCTGTTTTCTACTAAGTCAGACATTAAGAAGATTTGCAAACATGTTAATTTGAAGTCACTCTTCTCACTAAAAGGTTTTGTTTTGGAAAACATAAATATTTTGTATAAAAATGTTATGTTAACGTGTTTATTATTTTGAAATTATTTTTAAAATAATGTTATTGTTATTTTAAAATTTTCATTATTTGAAAATTGAGCAAATAAATAAAGATATTTCCTAGTTTTAATTTGTAATATGAAAAATAGCACTAAGGGTAATCAGTATAAACAAAATGTTCTCGAAGTCCCTAATACTTTGGTTAGAATGCAAAAAAATTTGGGGTTCAAAAAAAAATTGAGAAACATTGACCTAGATGAATTTTATTCACAGTAGAAAAAGGGTCTAAGTCCACATCCCTCATTGTCCTTTACTTTTAATTGCAGCATAGAATAAAGTGTAAGAGTATGGGCATAGGTGGTCTCACTGGGATGACCTTGGGCAGATCACGTTAACTCTGAGTCTGTTTCCACACCTGTAAATGGGCATGAAAATACCCACCTGGTGAGATCACTGGGTTATTCAGTGAGATGCTATGTGTGAAACACTGAAACATGCAAACGGAAGGTTATCCTCTCAGAACATGGTTTCTGTTCTCACTATTTGAAGGAAACTGCAAAGGACAATAGAAAGTTGGGTGCCTTCTGCCTGAAATTAGAGGATTGAAAGTATTTTAGATGTGTTAAGGCAAATTTTTTTTAGCAAAGATTCTGGTCTAAGGTGTAATTTTAGTTATGCATTTTGTAGTATGAATAGTTACAGCTACTATTTTTGCATGCTTGGAATCTTCCGGGAATTGTGCTAGAATTTTCATATATATACTTTTTTACTTTTACATTTAATCTTTCTTGCAATGTTATGAGGTAGGAATTATTTTAAAGATAAGGACCTATACAAAATTCTCATTTTGAAGATGAAGACCTTGAGACTCAGACAGATTGGAGTTTCTGTCCAAGTTGTTTTGAGCCTGACTTTGGATCTGGTCTTGAAGACAAGAAGACCCACGTGTGAAATCACTTAACAGGGCGTTCTTCCATCCTCATACCAATGGGTCTGATTTGGGGTGTGTTTCTGAAAACTTATGTGCTTCTAATTGTTATAAATAAAACTACATTTTTATAGACTTCCATGTTAAAGTTAGTTTTCCATCAATGAAACTGTGAGGTGACATTTTTCTAGTAGGAGGGGAAATTTTTTTCCTCCTACAAGGATGTGATGTAAATTATACAATTGAATTGATCTACTTGGCAAGTCTTATCGGTATTTCAGTTTCTCAAGGGAAAGCATGTTTTACTTCTATCTGAGTTATCATGAGACAAACTGATGTCATTATGCTTCTGCGCCTTGCCTCCCCTTAGAACTCAGAACACCCATCAGTACAACAAAGCACTTATACTATTAATTCTGCATCATAAGAACTTTAGAGATTTAATACAACCATCAAATGATCATACTGGTTGATAAAATGCTTCACAATGCAGTTTAATAAATCTTTTGATTACAATCACTTCTTAGTCATTCCAAAGCTCACCCTCAAAAGTCAGGCCCTGGACTCTGTCTGTATATGTTCTAATATATTCAGGGCACATGCTACCATGGTTGCAACACAATGTCAACAGAAAAAAGCAACTGTCACTTATTAGCATTTGACTTATTCTTGTCTTAGGTCAGCCTTAGGTAAGGGACAAAGTTCAAACACAATTCCCTTGGGGCTTTTAGGAAGACAGTGGGCGGAGTGAGCACATTTTCCTTGTAAAAAACCTAGAGGTGGAGGAGGAGGTGGGAAAGCCATCAGTCTGACACCTCACACTTCGAGATTCCTACAGATGGGAAAGGGGCTGTCTGTGGAAGAGGCTGGCTGAAGAAGAGCTGCCTACCTGTGGGCTTTCACCTGCATTTAACTTCTTTAGCAGAGGGAAATGTGCTCAGAGGGGTGAGTCTTTCAAGCCTTCTACTTTAAAGTTATTTGGGTTTTTGCACCTACTTTTAAAATATTAATAAATGACAACTAACAATTTACAAAGATCCTGTTCTGTCCTATCCAAGAAGTGAGGAAAATGTCAAGTGATTTATGGAACCACTCACTCGATTGAAAATGCTAGAAACACTTCTTTTTTGGCTTTCCATGTCCCTTGGGATACTGAGTATCTTCCCCAAGGCACATCTTTGCTTTTGAGGAAACAGAAACAGATGAGTGAGGAACTGGAATTTAAAATAAAACCTAAATCTTTCTATGCTTAAGAAGAAATGTTTTGAAGAGAGAGCTTCTTTGTTTGGGGAGAGTATTCATTCACTATGTAACATTAATATTTCAATTTTATCCTCATAATTAAAAATCAGTTCATCTGATTAGATCAATAATTAAAATAAGAAATATTTCCCCATAAATTTCATTAATATGTAGATTATTAATTATTAAACACCCTTATATTCTTTAATTATTGGCCAAATAATACTACTTTTATTGAAAACTCCCTGGACTAAGGCCCTAATATACTTTATCTGATTTAACTCCTAGATTTGTGAGGTAGAATCTAAGGGCTAATATATGTGAAGTGCTTAAAACAATGCCTGGCTTATTGTAAGTGCCCAGTAAAAGTTATCTATCATACTGTTATTCCCTTTGCCCAGGCTTAGAGGGGTCAATAAGTTGTCTAGCTACTGAAGAACTAGAATTTGAGTCAGGCTGTCAGATCTTAGAGCCTACACTTAAGCAATGCTCCATTGCATTTTGGTGAAATTACATAGTTTCTTATCCTCAGGTTCTATTAAATCACGGTCTGCACATCTATCCATCCCTCTCTGAGCCCTGGTATGGATGATGGGGGTTTGAGTTCCAGTCCTGACTCACTGTTAGCTATCTGTGTACTTAAGTCTGCCACTAGCTTCCTGCCTCCGCTTGCCTTTTGTAAACAATCAAAGCAAGAGAACTGAAGGCCCCTTCTACACCAAACATTGTGTGATTCCTTCTCCTTCCCCTTTTGCTCCTCCTGCCTCTCCATTTCCCAGATACATTAACAGGCAAATAAACAAAGATAATAAAATGCAGGCTTCCATGAACCACTTAGCATGGTATGTTAAGCAATTCCAACCTGTGAAAAGCTTTTGGCTTAATGGGTTGGAGAAATCATTAGAAGAGGAGTGCTTGAAGGAAGACTATGTGCTTGAGAATTTAATGATTTTGAAGCTCTGTGAATATAACCTCCCCATTGAGTCACTTTCTCAGGGGGTGGGGGGTAGAAAACCTCACCAGGCTCTCAATGGCTCATTTATTTATCTGCTATTTTTAGTTGTTGGTTTACTTATTTAAGAAGAAGAGCTAATGATGAATGTTCTATGTCTTCATACGTTTGAAATAATAATGGCACATTTTTCTCTTAAAATTTCGCAAGTGTCCTAAATAAGGAAGAAAGGTCCTTTTGCTCCATGTGACAGTTACATTCCTTTTTATATAGAGAACCAAGTTGCAGGAATTTAGTATCGATATTAGACAGAGAGGGACAGATAGACCCTTTGTAAGTCAGAAAGAGTCCTAAACATTTCTAAGTGATACCCTATATTTTTTTAAGGTAATTTAGATTGGAGAAGAGAGTGACTTATGATTAGTTACAGAGGTTTGGAGGCAGAACTGAAACTGAAATTCTATTCCATTTCATCTCTTACTGAGTGAGAGAGTCACTTAACTTCTGTGGGACTTAGTTTTTGCATTTATCATATGAGGGCAATTAATTCTAAACTACTTCAGAAGATTGTTCCAAGGATCAAGTAAGACAATGTTTGTAAAGGGGTAACCTATTAACAGACTGGGCAATGGATACATGATTGTTCTTAGTATCAGAAATGTAGTAAAAATTAGACAGTGTCTTTTCCATCTCAACATTTTCTCGACCTTTTCACATTTGACAATTCCTCTTATTTTATTTATTATTTATGATATGCCATTCTTATTTCTCCTCTTCCTTCTCTACTTGGCTGCTTCAGTCAGTATTCAGTCCGTAAATGGTCATTGAGCTCTTTCATTCTGAAACACTGGGAACATTAAGGTGAATAATAGAGAAAGAACAAGCACTCACAGGACTGTAATAAAGGAAAACAGGTGCTTTGATCAATGACAATCCAGGTCAGATATCACTAAGGATGGAGCGGTCAGTTCTAGAGGTGGGAAGAGATGACAAAAGACTTTACCCTTGACCAGAGCGTTGAAAGAGGAATCTGAGTTTCCTGGAGGTGTTAGGGAAGGTGGGGAAGCCATGTCTCCCTTTTAAACTAGGGTTTCCTCCTCTGATGACCAGTGATAAGTATTCGCTATAATTTAGCCTTCAGTGTGTTGCTCTTTCATTCCCCTCAATCATTTTCCTTGTCTCCTAGTCACTAACGGACTCTCAGGGCATTAATGACCACCTAGAGGGATGACTCACTCATCTGTAGCTCCAGCTTTGACCTTTCTCCAGAGCTTGGCTTTTCACATTTCTAACTGTTAGTTGTTCCCCTTGGATCTCTTGCTGTCATCTTGGACTATTCCTTTCCACATTCACACTCCCTCCCTCCCCAATTCCAGTGCCTAAAAGAAACCCGACTCCCTGACTTCTCTATTTGCAGTTGATGGCACAACAATCCTCCCAGTTACCTGGCTTGAGACTTCTGTGCCATCTGGAATACCTCTTTATCTATTTTTGGCCTTACAGTCTGCTCTCCAAAGTTTAATTTGTTCTCTACAGTGGTGACTAATACAGAACTGGTCTTTATATTTATGGAGCTTAAATAAATAAAGAAACATTAAAATACACATTTAATTACAAATGTGGTAGGTGTTAGAAGATAAAAAGGATGAAGATTGCTATGGTCTGAATGTTCATGTCCCTCCAAAATTCATAACCCCAATGTGTTGGTATTAAGAGCTAAAGCCTTTGAGGAGTGATTAGGTTAAGAGGGCTTCACCCTTATGAAGGGGATTAGTGCTCCCATAAAAGAAGTTTGAAAGAAGGTTTTTGCCCTTCCCCCACATGAGGACAGAGCAAGAAGTCACCACTATGAGGAATGAGCACTCACTAGACACTGAATCTGCCGTCACCCTGATCTTGGAATTTCCGGCCTCTAGAACTGTGAGTAATAACTTTCTGTTGTTTGTAGGTTACCCAGTCTAAGGGACTTTGTTATAGCAGCAATAATGGACTAATACAGGGATAATACTTGGGAATGGAAGTTAGGGAACGCTGGACATACACAGGGGCCCTAACCATTCATATTTAATTCTCTCTCTCATCACTCTTTCTCCCTTAATCCTTACCTCTTTAATCTATCTAGCTCACTGAAACCACATTAAGGAATAAGATTCTAGGATTTGAAGACATACCTGGTTTCAAATTCCAATTTTTCCATTAATTACCTGTTCAGCCAAGGCTTCACTTCACCTGTAGAGACTCAATTTTCCCACCTACAAAATGAGGTGGTATTCCCACTCACAAGGAGGGATCTTTTATGGATACTAGAAATAATGAATGCACATAGCATATGATTAAGTGTTTGCAAAGAGTAGTTATCATTATTATTAATATTAATATTACTCATGTTATATAATTCTCTCCCAAGACCTTAACCTCAGTTGACTGACCCAGCAAACATCAGTACGGATCTTCTAGTACTATCACAACCTAGGCTAGGCCCTACAGAATGTGGAAGAAGGATGATATTTGCTGTGGGTGAGGCCCCCAAATTTTATGGGCTTGTTGCCAAACAATGGCCTAGCATTCAAGACAGATCCTAATTAAGCTCCCAACTGCTAATCATACAATGAATAGTTATTAAGCTCCAATGACTAAGATATTGCACTTTTCCCAATTTAGGTGTTTTCTAGGCTTTGTCTCTGATTATTCTACTCTGCTATAATCCACTGGTTTACTGAAGAGCTTCACCTCACAGCCTTTATGATGCAAACATTTTTTCCTCACATCATTCCACCTGCCCCTTGAACATTTCATCAATGTTCTTCTCCAGCCATCAAGATCTAACTGAAACCAAGTCCCACTTCAATGTCAAATATTTCTTAATTTCTGTGAAATATTTATAATGAAAACAAAATTTCTACTTTAGAATATTGGAATGTGCATGCAAGTCTTTTCCTTCCCAATATATATGAGTATTAAAGTATTTTATTCAATTTCTATATCACAATTTTCTCCCAGCATATTGTTGGTACTGAGTAACTGTTTGTTATTTGACAACAAAGTCTCTTTTATTTGATGTAATAGAGATGTATAATTTTCCTTTCCAATGATTGTGTTTCCAAACAAAAATCTGTGAATTTGAAAAATGATGTGGTATATTCATTATGAAGAAAAGTTATATCTATGCACACAATGATGTTTTACATTTCTGCAAGGCTTTTATTTCCCTCAAGAATTTCATAAAAAGGTAACAAAGAATTTTAATGTTGAGTAGGATCCCTACTTTCTAGTCCTATACTATCAAAACATTTCATTTTCTGATCATTGTAAGCACAAAGATGTGAAACATCGTCAAAGCTCTTAAGAGAGGGAAATGCCATACACAAAATACTGTATTTGCTTAATGTATGTGTTGTGATTAATGATAGAATCCTGCTTAAAATTAACTACATAAGTTATCAGAACAGGGCACTTACTCTTCTTCTAAGGAAGAGTAAATTTACTTTCTTCTAAAGAAATTTATCTTTTTGCCCACCCCACCCCCAACCAGCTGGATTCAGAGAAGTTAAGATATATGGAGATATTGAGACATAGATGCGTACTCTCAGCTGTCTGGAGACTACAGGGCCTGGGGTGCCCAATCTAGGGCAAGAACGCGTGGCTATCTTCTTACTGAAGGGTTCTAAACAAATATTTGAACACATGTCATCATGTGCAAATGGTTTGTAAGCACTGTCCAAAGGAATATGCTTTTAAATTTATTTTATCCTTATAGTATAGTTTGAAGTCTGATAATGTGATGCCTCTAGATTTGTTCTTTTTGCTTAAGATTATTGCTTTGGCTATACAGGCTCTTTCCTGGTTCCAAACGAAGCATAGAATTACTTTTTCTAGATCTGTGAAATATGACATTGATATTTTGATGAGGATTGCATTGAATCTGTACATCACTTTGGGTAGTATGGGCATGTTAACAATGTTGATTCTACCAATTCATGAGTGTGATATGCTTTTAAATTTGTTTGAGTCATCTGCAATTTCGTTCCTCAGTGTTTCATAGTTCTCTTTGTAGAGAGCTTTCACTTTCTTGATTAAGTGTTCACAAAGAGTAGTTATCATTATTCTTGATTAAGCATATTCCTAAGAATTTTATTTTGTTTGTAGCTATTGTGAATGGTATTGAGTCTTTGATTTGACCCTCAGCTTGAGTGCTATTGATATATAGAAATGCTACTGATTTCTGTACGTTGATTTTGTAACATGAGTGTTTGCTGAATTTATTAATTCTAGGAGTCTCTTGGTGGAGTCTTTTGTGTTTTCTAGATATAAGATTATATCATTAGCAAAAGGCAATAGTTTGACTTCCTCTTTCCCACTTTGGATACCCTTAATTTCTTTCTGTTGCCTGATTGCTCTGGCTAGGACTTCCAGCACTATGTTGAATAGAAGTGGTGACAGTGGGTACCCTTGTCTTGTTCCAGTCCTTAATGGGAATGCTTTCAACTTTTCCCCTTTTGGTATGATTTTGGCTGTGGGTTTTCCATATATGGCTTTTGAAATTTTGAGATATCTTCCTTGTATGCCTAATTTTTTGAGGTTTTTTTAATCATGGAAAGGTGCTGAATTTTGTTGAATGCTTTTTCTGCATCTATTGAGATGATGGTAAGGTCTTTGTTTTTGCTTCTGTTTATGTGGTGAATCACATTTATTGATTTACATATGTTGAACCAGCACTGGGATGATGCCTACTTGGTTGTGGTGGATTTTTTTAAATGTATTGCTGAATTTGGTTTAATAGTATTTTATTGAGGATGTTTGCATCTATATTCATAAGGGATATTGCTCTGTAGTTTTCTTTTTTGTTATGTCCTTTCCCAGCTTTGCTATCAAGGCAATACTGGCTTGATAGAAAGAGTTGGGGAGGATTCCCTCCTTCTTGATGTAATGGAGTAATTTCTGCAATATGGGTACCAACTGTTCTTTGTAGGTCTGGTAAAATTTGGCTGTAAATCTATCTGGTCCTGGGCTTTGTTTTGTTGGAAGATTTTTTTTATTACTGTTTCAATCTTGCTGCTCATTATTGGTCTGTTCAGGAGATGTGTTTCTTCTTGATTGAATCTTGGGAGATTGTGTGTTTCCAGGAATTGGTCCATTTCCTTCACATTTTTGAGTTTATGTGCATAGAGATATTCATAGTATTTACAGATGATATTTTGTATTTCTGTGGTATCAGTTGTGAGATCTCACTTTTCATTTCTGATTGAGCTTAATTGGGTCCTGTCTCTTCTATTCCTTAATAGTCTAGCAAGAGGCCTAACAATTTCGTTTATCTTTTCAAAGAACAAACTTTTTGTTTCAATGATCCTTTATATTGTTTTTATGTCTTGCATTTTGTTTAGTTCTCCTCTGACCTTAGATACTTATTTTCTTCTGCTGGCTTTGGGTTTGGTTTGCTCTTCCTTTTCTAGTTCCTTGAGACATGTCATTAGATTGTTAATTCATGATCTTTCTGTCTTTTTGATATAGGCATTTAAGGATAGGAATATTCCCCTTAGGACTGCTTTTGCTGAATGCCATAGATTTTGATGACTTGTGTTCCTTCTGTTTTTCGGTTCAAGGGATTTTTTGTGGGATCTGTGACTGGCTCTAGGCCCTAAGGTGGAGCACTGAAATACCCCAGGTGGTAGGTCCTAGAACTTCCAGACAAGTCTTTATTCTCCATCACAGGAGAGGTGTTTGGGGGAGTGAGACTCAGCAGGGCTGGGTTGGGTGAGCCTACCCTCAGGCTCCTCAAAAGCTATAAGGTAGCTGTTTCAGTAGGGGTCAAAGCTCCACTCCCAGGTTTCTGGGGAGAACCACCATGGAAGGGCTGAGGTGGACCAACCCAGCCAGAACATCTGCTTGTAGGTGACGGGCCATCTGAGATTCACAATCTGGCTGCTGGGAGCAGGTTTTTCTCTTCTTTCTACTCCCCTGCTCTGCAGTCTTTCTTGGTGTCTGCCTGCAGGCAGGTTTGAGCTCCTCCACTGCGGTGATGCAGGCTGGGACCTTCCCTGTCCAGGATCCCACCCTGGACTAAGAGCATGGCTTTACTGTGGGGGGCAGGGTGCTCCACGAGTGCACTGTGGCTCCACACTGCAATCTCTTTTCAGTTCTGCCCAAGCAGGCTCCCCCTCCCAAGATTAGTTCACAAATCTCCCCTCCATGCCCCCGAGCAACATGCTAGAGTCCTGGGGTATAGGATCTGGCCTGTGGGCCTCTCCCTGAGTCCCTGAAGATCAATCTCTGATGTGCCAGGGTGAAGTGTGCTGGTCCTGAGTTGCCTATGGGGTGCTCAAGCAGGTTTTATGTCCTTCCACTTTGACATATGCCCTGTTCTGATGGACCAGCCAGGCAAGCAGCTCTGGGTAAGGCCAGTGAGCAGGGAGCTCACAGTCTGAGCATCCTTTAGTCCACCACAGGTCTATAAGAGGAAATGTTTGAGCCCCTCTCTCTGTGGAAGCCTCAGTATGGTGTATGCACCAACAGAGGAGAAGCAGTCACTTTTGAGAGCCCTGGCTCAATCTTCTCTCTCGGCAACTGCAGGGGAGGGAGGGGATGGGGAGGCAAAGAGTCTGGATGGAGGAAAGCTAGCACTCTGATTGTCTCTGTCACTCTCTCCAGAAGCCAGCCTGCCCAGAATGTCCAGGCTCTGGGGTCACACAGGTCCCCCAGAGGACCCATGGGCCCCTCTGGCTCCTGCAGTCTGGGCTGGAGTTGGGAAACATTTGTGTGGGAATGAACAAGACAGAAACTGAGGGTCTGAAGTCCCCTGAGGAGGACGAAGGTGCACGGTGGATTTAGAAACAATATGGTGCCTGCTGTCTTGGTTCAGATCTGTGGTGGCAGGAAGGGACCCCAAGGGGGCTGGCAGCCTGGCACTTTGTCCTCACAAAGCTCCCAGTTCACTGGCGCCAGCACCTTTTGGGCTCTTGAGAGTAGAAAGGCTCCCCAGCAGCTCCAGAGCCTGCTGACTGCCAGAGATGGGAAGGAGGGAGAAACAAACCACCCCACCAGCCCTTTTCGCTGGACTCCAAGCCTCTTGGGGGTTGATCTCTGCCGATATCTTGCTCCCTCTTGTTCTGCTCCACAACTTCTTCCCATGGAATCTCTGGTAGGTTCTGGCACTTTTCCCTGAGAATTACACCCGATTTGTTTGATTGTTTTCTTTTTTATCTAAAACTTTTCCTTCTTCCTGCAATGATCTGGCAGCTGACGTCTCTGGTCAGCCATCTTGTCTCTGCCCCTCCCGAACTCAAGAAACTTTTATCTTTCAATGAAAAGAAATCAATTGCTGACCTGGGCCAGATATTCCTTAATGTCTCGAAGCACTCTGATTCTACAATTTTTTTTTAAGTTTGGAAAGTTTCGTCACTAGCTTAATTAATGTTTAATTGCTGACTTAAACATTTTAAAATAGCTTAAAATTTAGCATCATGTATACACACACATACACACACGCACACACACCCCACACATACTCATGCAGGACTAGAAGTCCTAAGATTTTGTGTAATGTTGCACACTAACTTCATGTTGATTTAACCTATGGCATAGCAAACTTTCTAAGAATTCTGTAGTCTTTTATTTTCAACTCTGGGATATAAATACTTTCCCATTGTTTCATAGGGAAACTGTGTAATGCCTATTTAAAACACACTGAAATACTGAGAGAGAAACAATGACATAAACTGGAAATAAAATTATTGTGTGGAAGAAAAAAATTGGCATCAAACCCCCAGTGTTTTAGTCTCCATTTCTCAGAAGGTTTAATTAAATGTTAAGATAAAAATATTCCTTTTAATGATGATTTTGCTGGCTGACTGCCTGAGTTCTCTTGTATTAGCCTCCTTTGACATGAAGGAGAAACAGTTTTCAAAGTATGAAGAATTATGTTTCATTATTATTCTGTAATTCTGTTTCAATAGAAAGCATTTTTATATTATGCTATTGACACCTACTAAAATTTGGAAATCTTATAACTGATTATTAGAAATGTATTGGAAAATAACAGAGTCTTTTAGCCATTGGAACAAAACAATTCTCCATGATCAAGGAGAATTCACCAGATCACAGGCATAGCTGGTTGGAAGTGTTGGGAAGGAAACAGTGATGGCCCCAAAATTCATTCTCCCCTTTCCTACAGAGGGAGTGGGAGAGAATACCTCTAGCTAAAGAAGAAGGTGACATTGTCACAGGTGATGATGAACATACTAATAACTAGCCTCCACATAAACTAATTGTACTTTTCTGGCAGGACAATCCTTACCTCTGGAGTGATTTTTGCAATATATACTTGGTCTGACTAAGCTTACTTCTAGTAAATAAATATGGACTGCACTGATTTATGGAGTATTCATCACTGACAAATGTCACACAAGGATGCAACTGAGTATAAAATGGAGATGTTTCATGAACAAAAGGGCTCCTTTCTTTGAAATAAATGTCTTCATATACGTAATTTAGAGACTTTTTATGTTAACTGGGCCAAAGTGCATCCTAAGAAATGAACTACACGGCTTCAGTACAAGCTCAGATATCTCACTGTATTCTTTGTGCCTCTTAGTTGCTTGTACCCTGGAAGCTACACTGTATCTCAATGTGGTCACAAGGATATAATAAGCACAAAGGACAATTCAGAGCTTGGGGAAAGATTGAGATTGGTAAAGAAGTATCAAGCCACACTTATCTACTTCTGTCCTATCACACAGATGTCAGCTGGCTGAAAAATTCTTTGAAAGCTTATCAGAGCTTTTTCCACATGAGTATGATAACTGAGTTTGAGTCTTAAGTGAAAAATGCAAGAGTGACAAAAATACTCAGGAAATGTAAATATAGTATAATTTATGAATGACCAGCAATGGTTTAAACAGAATCAAGTTAGACATATAAATAGAAGACGGCTGATTAATTGCTGTTTAATTGCTATTTAGAGTCAGTATAATGCTGTCATGGTTACAAGATCAGTGAAGGGAATGTAATTTTAATGTGAGAAGAAGCAAAATACAAGAAGAAACACACATGCAGAAAATTATATTGAGTGCATCAAAGCCTACTATTGATTTTGGATTATTTTGTGTTGGCATGTGAAATGCAGGCAGTGCAGAATTTGCCACTGGACAAAAGGACCGTGGATTCAATAGCCATGTATCACGAGCATTGGTGTATGCCTCTGGTCTTTGGCAATTAAAAAAAAAGTGACAATTTTCTTTTCTCAGACTCTTCTCTTTGGGGGGAAAAGCTACTGGAAACAACTACCTTTTAAGATGTATGCAGATGAACACATAATTTGCTGAGGGATGAGCCTGGCAGGATACAGGAAAGACGGATACTCTTAGGGCTGGTGGGGAACATGGTGTCTACACCAGACTACTGAGCTGAGAGGGTTTCTTAGATCAGGAACTGCAAGCAAAGAGAGGAGGCCCCAAGGCTAGTGATAGGAAGCAGGGTTGGCTAGTCTTTCATTAAATATCCGAAGATAGAAAGGAGAATTTTGAATGCCAGATTAGATATTTTTAAAATTTGAGACCCCTTCCATTCCTGAATAGAAATATTTAATACATAATTTAAAGAAAGTTTGGGGTAATTACAATAAGAATTCAGCAAAACAGATCATTTGCTTAGTTCCAGCAGTGCAGTATTACTCTCAATTCCACAAAATGTGCCAAGCTATTTTAGGTTTTAGAGTCCTACTTTTTGGTTAAGAAAAAAAAAAAGAAAGAAAGAAAAGAAAAGGCATGAGAGACGCAAGATCCTTCCAGGAGTTCTTCACACATAGCAAAAAGGACATTCAAGGAACTGAGCTGCGGAAAATAGAACACAACGAACATTGGAATCTTAAACACCATATAGCAAAAGTGTTGGAGGCAAAGAGAAGTGGGGCAAAGTCCAGAAGTCCTCAAAATGCTGACATTTGGAATAACAAGCTAAATCATATTCAAAGTGCAAAATAAGCCATAATTGAGAGTTTTAAACAAAATTTCCCACATAGGATCACCACGCTGATATTTTGCAAAGAATGAACTCTCCATGTAGCACACGCAGCCCACCTCTCTGTTTCTGTGTGGACCCGGCTGCCTTAACGTCAGAAGAAGACATTCAGCTTCTAGACCTGCTTTTGCTGAAGGCAGAGAAAGTGGGTCTCTGCCAGAAGCCGTCATTATTTGTGTTCTGTCCTCAGTGCAACCCTGAAGCCTCCTAGATGTCCATGCGGCTCAGCGCATACACAAGTTTCCTTAGACAGTGAGTGAAATTGTCCCCAGAGGGAATTTTGTGGCTGGCTCTTTAGATGCAACTAGGCTGCATCCAGACTCATGGCTTCTCCTCCTCTCTGCCTCCCAGTCCCCCTTCCCAGCGGTTGGGGTAGTACCACCGCTCATGAATATCTTAGTCTAAGTAGTCAGAGTTCATTCTTCTGTTTAACCCTCAGGGTCACAGAGTCCTACTGATCTTGACTCCCAAATGTGTCCCACCAGGTTCCTTCTCCTCTTCTCCTACTGCCCCTATCCCTGCTCTACCTCTCTCCCCGCCCTCCCTGTCTCCACCAAGTGCGCCCCTCCTGGCATCCCAGATTCCAGTGTCCCTCTGCTCTAAGGAATTCTTTTTAGAACTACCAGATTAGCTTTCTTTAAATATCACTTTTAGTTAGATAATTGTCTATTTCTTTTCTTTAAAATACCCCTGTTCCTTCAATGCTTCTGATTACTGTTGCAGAATGGTGATAAAACAGGACATCTAGCTTATTTGACAACGTTGGCTCAGCCATTCTCTGCTATCAGAAGCTGGCCTGAAACCATTAACAGGCAGCGTGATCAGAAGAGAGTGTTTGTAGAGCTGAGAGTGGTTTATACTTCGGGGGAGAAATCCTCGTGTCTTCCTTCTACAGAAAGGTAGATACAGCTCAATCACACTGATTTTGTTTTAATTTACTTTATTTATTTTTAAAGTTCTTCCTTCCTTGAAGGAAACCGCCACTACAAATAAGGAATATTATACCTATTTTCCATCATGTGAATATCTAACTTTTAAATGCAGTGAAATTGCTTCTTAGCTTCTTGGAACTATTATTGGGGCTCTTGTCCAAGAGCAACACAATTATGACTAATAAAAATGTCTTTAGAGATATGGACCAGATTGTGAAAAAGCCTTCCAATTTGTATGGCTGTGCCTGCACATGTTAATTAAATTGCTTTTGTTAATTACCTGTCATCAAAAAGATATGGGCTTAGATAAAAGTGTATTTTACACAATAAGGTGAAACATCAAGGGATCTTCCTTCCGTCATTCTTCAGGTACGTCTGTGCCACTGTTGACAGCAAATTTAAGTCAGTTGAAAGGGGGCCAGTCATGGCCAAGAATGCTCTTGAAACTTCAAAAAGCTGTTCAGATGTCATATTAAGATCAGACTCTGCCTCTGGGAACCTGAAGTGTTTTCGGTCTGCTGCCTTTGATAAGTCCAAGTTTAAGGCGGATTTAATTAACACAACATAAAAAGAGAAGGATATTTCAGGTGTTCATTTTGCTCCTCACATGAATCTTATTAAGAGGCTTGTTTCCACTTTATCCCAGATATCACATCTTCAGTCTGTGAAGTAAAGCATGGACTGAAATTGTCCGGCTGTTGTGGAAAAATAACATTGAATATAATGCTTTCAAAGCAGAGGAAAATCTAAGAGGTATTCAACATAATGAGGGCACATTGCATGCTATGTTAACATCAGTTTTTAAATTCTATTTAAATAAATTTTCCCCTTATTTAAAGATTATTTGGAATCAACTAATATTGATGGAACATCAACTATGTGCCAAGGGCTTACACAAACCTTTTAGTATGGAAACCACACCGACTCTAAGGAATGAGTCAGAGAGGTTATATCACTGGTGTAAGATCACACAGTAAGAAGAGACTCCTGGGATCTTATTCAGGTTTTTGGATTTCAAATCCAGGTTTGATACACATCCCACTGCCTCCCTAGAGATGAACAGTTTTTGATTTATTATAAAGAGACCATCAAGACCTTTCACTTAGTGGTTAGCAAATATAAAAGGATAACATTTATTAGCTTAGTTCGTAGAAAACCCCTATGATTCTGTTTAACGATGGTTGTATTTGTCTTACAGGAAGGAGTGGTTGTATGAGAAGGGGCCATCAGGCCATGTCTGTGTGAGATACAGTTCAAAGGATATCAGGGGAGAACTCTAGGGTCCCTTCCGCATCAGCAATTTTTTCCCATTTTTTTCATGTAATATCTTATAATTTAATCATTTAAAATGTATTATTTTGGAGAATCACATTGCATACATTAAAACTGCCCCTGGGTCTCAGGGCTCATTAAATTAGGGTGACATAGTGGTTAGCTGACTTTCCAACTTGGTTGAATTAATAGTGTTCACTTGGAGCTTATAATAAGTAGAACTCTGAGGTCATGTCCAGGTTCAATAGTCTCAGTTATCAGTGTCAGTCAAGGCAAAGGGTAATAGCAGTAGTAGCAAACAGGTTTTATTTGTCACCGCTATGTTAAGCTATGCAATCACAAATACCTCAGTGTGAATTTACCTGATAACTTTCCTAGCTCTTAAAAGACAGGGAGAAGGGAGAGAAAGGATAATTCTGAAGCTGGAGCTAGGATGACCATGTAACTTATTCTGCGTACCAAAAGTTTTGAGAGCAAAAAGGTGTCTATTAACAAAAACCAGGACAATGTGTGCAAACTGCCACTGTGTGGTATGGTCAGCTGAGCTCTGGGGAAAGGCAGTCTCTCACTACCAGAAACATACTGAGGAGCTCCTCTTTCAGCTAAGTGCACTGATGTCTTCCTGATAATATGGCTTTTTCACAGCCATGGCTTCCAGTGACCATGTTTTCCCAACGACAAAGAGGAACTGAAGCAGTTGTGTTTGGGGAGGATTCTCAGAACCCCTAGAGATTCACTGTGAAACGCATGAAAGAAATTCAGTCAATTTACCTTTTTTTCAGAGATTGATTATCCAAGTAAGGCATTACCTTCTGGACCCTTGTTTTATCTCTTCCACTGGTTAATTTAGCAATATGTCAGTTCTAATAAAACGAGTTGATGGGGAAAAGATGAAGCTATTCCGTGAAATGAGTTTGGGGAATTGTCAATAGATTTCAAATACCCATGTTACTATCAGTGAAGGTTGATTGACTGAAGAGTGGTGATTCATCGGGACAGCCTTGCTGCTTCCAAGATATAACTGTCCTTGCTCTTTTTGCCTCTTTTGTACAGAACGTACATTATATGTGCATTTATGAGCATACAGATCCTCTCCCTCCTAGTCCCATTACCTGTGATTAACAGTATTGAAGAAAATTGATCAATAATCATTGAAATTAGCTTGCAGTATTATTTAATAATAAAATAATTAATAAACATATGAAATAATTCAAGATTCAGTGTCTTTTCCCCCACAGTTTCCTACTTTTCAAAACATTCAGTGTCTTTTTATTGAGGACCTTGGTTCTGGATACGAAGAAGAAGAAAACATTAGTGTGCTACTCTTTTGAAGGGAGGGCAAACCATTACTGCCCACATAGTGTGTGACATGTAGCACACTCAGCAACTAAATAGTCTTTTAAATGCAATTATTATGTAAACTTGAGAGAATATTTGAAATGAAAGAAATGTGCTATGAATATTTAAAAACATATTACCTATACAGAAAGTTGTCAGTTCCTTCTGCATTAACTTGCAACCAGCCCTTCCTAAATTTGGTTGAATATTTTCTTTACATATTCAAATCTGGATCATCCTTCAGAATGTAAATTAAGATCTACTTCCCTACTGAATTTATTGCTGTGTATTGCTGGTCCAAGGTCTCTCTTGGCTCTTAGTTTTTAAAGCCCAAAATACTCATTTTCACCCAGTTTATGCAGATATACCTCCAAAATATAGTGGTTTCAGTTCCAGACCAGCACAATACAGCAAATATCACAATAACACAAGTCACACAAAATTTTTGGTTTCCCAATGCATATAAAAATTATGTTTACACTATGTTGTAGTCTATTAAGTGTTCAATAACACTATGTCTAAAATAATAATGTGCATACCTTAATTAAAAATACTTTATTGCTAAAAATGCTAATGATCATCTGAGCCTTCATGGAGTCCTGATCTTTTTGCTGTGGAGGGTCTTGCCTTGAATTTTATGGCTGCTGACTGATCAGGGTGGTGGTTGCTGAAGACTAGAGGACTATAGTCATTTCTTAAAATGAAACAACAAAAATGTTTGCCACATTAATTGATCTTCCTTATATGAAAAATTGTAGCATGCGATGTTGTTTGATAGCATTTTACCTATAGCAGAACTTTTTTCAAAGTTGGAGTCAATCTTCTCAGACCCTGCTGCCAATATGTCAACTAAGTTGATGTAATATTCTAAATTCTTTGTTGTTGTTTCAACAATATTGACAACATTTTTACCATGAGTAGATTCCATCAAAAAAAAAAAAAAACACTTCCTTTGTTCATCCATAGGAAACAATAGATGCTCATCCATTTAAGTTTCATTCTGAGACTGCAGCAACTCAGTCACACCTTCAGGCTCCAGTTCTAATTCTAGTTGTCTTGCTGTTTCCACCACATCTGCAGTTACTTCCTCCACTGAAGTTTTGAACCCCTCAAAGTCATCCATGAGGGTTGGAACCAACTTCTTCCAAAGTTCTGTTAATGTTGATATTTTGACTTCCTTACATGAATCATGAATGTTCTTCATGGCATCTACAACGGTGAATCTTTTCCAGAAGTTTTCCAATTTACTTCACCCAGATCCATCAGAGGAATCACACTATTTATGGCAGCTATAGCATTACAAAACATATTTATTAAGTAATAAGATTTGGAAGTTGAAATTATCCCTTAATGCATGGGCTGCATACTGATACTGTGTTAGCAGGCATGAAAGCATTAATCTCCTTGCACATCTACATCAGAGCTCCTGGGTAACCCAACGCATTGTCAATGAGCAATGATATTTTGAAAGAAATCTATTTTTCTGAGCAGTAGATCTCAAGAGTGGGCTTAAATGTTCAGTAAACCATGCTGTAAACAGATATGCTGTAATGTAGGCTTTTGGTTCCATTTATAGAGCATAGACAGAATAAATTTAGTATGATTCTTAAGGGTCCTAGGATTTTTTTGAATGGTAAATGAGCATTGGCTTCCACCAAAAGTCAGCAGCTGAATTAGCTCTTAACAAAAGATTCATCCTGTCCTTTGAGGTTTTGAGGCCAGGCATTGATTTCTCCTCTCTACCTCTGAAAATCCTAGATGGCATCTCCTTCCAGTAGAAGTCTGTTTTGTCTACATTAAAAATCTGTTGTTTAGTGTAGACACCTTCATTGACATCCTTAGCTAGATTCTTCTGGATAACTTGCTGCAGCTTCTCCATCAGCACTTGCTGGTTCACCTTAAATTTTTATGTTATGGAGACAGCCTCTTTCCTTCAACCTCATGAGTCAACATCTTCTAGCTTTAAACATTTTTTTTTCCTGCAGCTTCCTCACCTCTCTCAACCTTCATAGAATTGAGGAGAGTTAGGGCCTTTCTACAAATTAGATTTTTGCTTAAGGTAATGTCACTGGTTTGATCTTCTATCCAGACCACTGAAACTTTCTCCATGTCAACAATAAGTCTGTCTCACTTTCTCATCATTTGTTTGCTGTTTGGAGCAGCACTTTTAGTTTCTTTCAAGAACTTTTTCTCCACATTCACAATCTGACTAACTGCTCAGTGCTAGAGGCCTAGATTTGTCCTGTGTTGGCTTTTGTCATGCCTTCCTCACTAAGCTTAATCATTCTGAGCTTTTCATTTAAAGTGAGAGATGTGTGATTTTTCCTTTCACTTAATACTTGTAGGCCTGTGTAGGGTTATTTATTGGCCTAATTTTATTATTGTTATGTCTTATGGAATAAGGAGGCTCTCAAAGAGGGAGAGAGCTGGGGAACTGGCCAGTAAGTGGAGCAGTCAGAACACACACGACATTTATTGATTAAGTTCACCATCTTATATGGGCATGGTTTGTGATGGCCCCAAATAATTCCAATAGTAACATCAAAGTTCATTGATTGCAGATCACCATAACAAATATAATAATAGTGAAAAAGTTTGAAATATTGAGAGAATTACTAAAATGTAGCACAGAGACACTGAATGAGCACGTTCTGTTGGAAAAATGGTACCGATAGACTTGCTGGACTCAGGCTTGCCTCAAACTTTCATTTGTAAAAAATGCAGGATCTGTAAAGTGCAATGAAGCAAAGTGCACTGAAACACGGTATGTCTGTAGTTATCTTACATACTATTTTGACTCATAATCACTGTTTGACTTTTTACTAGAGAAACCATTATTATTTCCCAAACCATACTGTGTAAGGGTGGGAGTCACTTGTGATCTATCTTTATATCTCTCCCCAAGATCTAACAGAGTTTTGAAAGTGTTTAGGTTGAACCATATGAAATTGCCTATATTTGATCATTTTTGATCAGTAAAAAAGGGCAATTTCATATGATTGAACTTAGTAACAGCTACTCTAGAAATATAATTGTGGAATGAGTGGGATCATATTTAAAACTTTAAAGTCTTACTAATATATATGTTTGTTTATATACATACACATACATGTACATATCTACACACACAAATATATATATATATATATATGTATGCCAATGAAGTTATTCAGAATTGAAGTTATTCAAGAAAAAAGTTTCAGTTTTAATTTTTTGAGTGGACATCCAGCCCCAAACAGCTCTTTCAGTTCAGTAGCTTCCAGACATAATTATTTTTCATAAAAGAAATAAATATAACCACTTCTTTTCCAGGGAAATAACTTTAGCTGAGAAAACAGATCATAAATCCTTAACTCTCGATTTAATAAATATTGAATTATTTTTCTGGAACTATCTACTTAATGATAATATTGTTATGCTGTAGAATGATATTAGTAATAAAAAAATCTTTATTTTCATTGCTTATAATATACCAGGTACTGTTCTAAACATTTTACATCTATTAATTTATTCAATACTTGCTTCAATCCTGTAGAATAATATTATCTTCATTTTTAACATGAAGAAATTGAGACATGAAAAAGTAAAGTCATTTGCTTAAGATTACATGATAAGTAATGGTGGAACTAGGTGTCAAATTCAGGCAGCCTGGCTTCAATTCTGTTCTTAAATACCACTAAAATTCTAATCAATAAAAATATACTTATTTTTTAAATTAGAATAAATGAAAAATCATTTAGCCTTGTGAAATGCACAGTACCTGGTGAAGACTTTATAATTTTGAGTTAGAGGGTTGAACAGAATATACCTAAGGCTCAGAGACCTGCAGTTTTAGCTCTTTTATAAATAACTCAAAATCATTTTGAATTATAGATCCTCAGTTTCCTGCATTAAAAACTGGAATTTATAGCATTGACTCCCCTATAGGAATTTTATAAGAGGCAAAAGAACAATAGATCATATAACAGATGCTGAGAACCCTTAATTAGGCTTATTTTTATATTTGATTATGAATGAATATATGCTAATACTTTCATAAAATTAGGTTTAATGTTACTTTTCTGTAATAAATATGTTTTCTAGTGCATATATTTGTTAATTTCTTTAATACTCAAAAATTAGGAAGTTATACAGAAGTTACATAAGCAGAGAATAAATAGGTTGCTTAACTATGTATAGAATCAACAAATTAATATATATTAAGTTTATGTATACACATGCATGTATATAATGAATATTATATACATATACATAATACATACACATACACAATATGCTTGGTAACAATTTGTCTTAATTTACATCTCTAATATTTTTTATTAATTTTTTTGCAATAAATGAAAAACAATGTGATTTCTTCTACAGTTGGATGAGAAGAAACACATTCTTCTCTGGAATTCAGTATCAAATAGTGCCAGAAGCATTAGGTGGGAATTAAGATCTTGGGTATTTTGCTTTAAGTCTCTGGGTTTTAGTTGGATTGGCAGGGAAAATGAGGTCATTAGATTAGCTGATTTTATGTTGTTTAGATGACGACTGTCTGCAAGTATCTTAAAGTAAGATTGTTTATCAGCTCTCAAGTCTAAATTTTAGGAAATACAATTGTCTTTCTCCTAATAAAATAAGCCAAGCATACCCTTTGCTTTAGGAAAATATCAAAAGCAGAACAGCCATAAAATTTTCTTAGATACAGACGTAGGAGCTTAATATAATAATTTGAGTCATTCAAAACCTGTGAAGATTTTTTCAAGAAGGAGATCCGAGAAGCTGTTATCTACGGCTAAGTTTGGGAAGACACACTGGAGAGGAGTTCGGGTTGAAATGGTACGGCAATGGAGGCTTATAATTTCAAGTTGTACCTTTCTGAACTGCTTGAGTTTTCCAATCATTTCCATGAATTGCGTTTTTAGTGTCATCAGGGTTTATTCGGGAAAGCAAAATGTGGACCATTCTGTTGTTTTTATTGTTGTTTCTACTTTAGAAAAAAGTCCTTGAAAGGTCAAACTAAACTAGTGCTCAAGTTCAACTGGAGAGGAAACTATGGTGTAAGGCAACCCTACCTTCTTACATGCGGTGATCGAGCCACCCAGGCTGCTTCCGGAGCTGCCGTTGCCACTGCCCTGCTGCGGTTCTGAAACTTCATGCATCAGTGGTGACTCCAAGGTGCTATTTGTGCCCCAAAACACAAAAGAGAACACATTCCAGTGAGTCATCTCTATATTTAGAAATGAATGAATGAATCACTACGTGGCTTATCAAAAACCATCTTTTCAGATTGCATTAAACACTACAAATCCCTCAGCTGAAATTTGCATTTCTTTGTTGGATACACCTTTGGAATTGGTGGAACAACTACAGACAATCGTCTTGTGAATTTAAAACTGCAACCCAATGCATTCCGCAGTGCCTTGATAGACACAGTTGCATTTGTCTGACTTGCAACTGTGTTGCAACTTGCTAACACTTGCAAAGATGCAGTGTTAGCATCTTCTTAAGCAAGCAGTTTTAATACTCAAATAAAGTCTTCTCAATTGCCATGTTAATTCAATTCTGCCAATACCAACACATAATAAAATACTTATTGTATTTTTTAAAATGAGGGTAAAACATAATTTTATTCAGGAGGCAGGATTGTACCATGAAAAATAATGTGCATTTTAGAAAGTGCAGGTCATCCCTTTACCACCTCTGTGACTGAAGACAGTCCATTAACTTGTCTGTCTCCAAAATTCTAGACTTATACCCACCCCCATCTGTGTCAAATCTTGGTGGGCTTGACTACGTACAGGGCTCTATAAATATTTTTAAAATATTTAAAATTATTTCTACATCTTTATGAGGTGATAAAATTGAAATTATTATCAAACCTGAATTTTATGATATGATTGGAAATTTAAAATTGACCTCATTTAAATCTAAAAAGCCCTCCGTGTCTTTTAAGCATTTCTAAATATTTCTTTTTTGGAAATATGATAATTTAGAATTTAAAAATGTATTGATATAACAAGTCTGCATGTTTCATTTTTGTTATTGACCACAAAGAATATGCACTTCATTAACATATATTTTCGGACTCTGATCTAATAGTTTTGTATATAATTTTCAATGCAATATATAGATTTTTTTTCTCCTAAAAGAAGTGCCAAATAAAAGATCACTTAAATAAACAAGGTATTTCTAACATATAACTCTCATGTTTCAAGCTCTGAATTGGTTAATTTTTATTGCATTGCAATTTGCCGTAAGTCAAATAGTACATTAATGTAGTCTGTTGGCATTTCCATTATTAATTATTATAAATGACATTTTAATAAATGACTACTGATGGAACTACGTAACAGTAGATTCAGGTGAAATTTGCACAGAATAATGCATGTAAAATCTGTTCTGTTTTAAATTCTCATATATTATTTTCGGAGTAATTGTTACCTTGAGGACTAGATCAAACCTAATGTAAATGAAAGGATAACACCTGTGTTACCTTTGCTTAACTGGGGAAAAAAAGTGAAAGAGAGAAGAAATAAAGAAGGAAAGGAGAAAGGAGAGAGAGCAGGGGTGATGCAGGGAAAGAGAGAAAGGAAGAAGGAAGGAAAAGAGGAAGAAAGCAAGAGAGGGATATCGGCTCCATTTCCTGGCTACCAGTCCCTACCTACTATGCCACCCTGCCTTTCTGCATCTCAGTCTCTTCATTTATAAGTGACATGTTTGGAGTAAAGTCTGTGGTTCCCTCATAGCTCTGGAAGTCGCTTGCAAAATATCACAGAGGGCCTGAGTTTCTAGTCCCTATTTTTATAGGTTTCCCACTATGTGAAGCCTGTAACTTTTTAAGCTGCCATTTCCCTCAAACCATTCCTCTGAGTGCTTTCCTGGCCACAGTACAATTTGACTTTTACCCAAAGGCCAAACAGCTACTGTTCTTAGGTCCCAAATAGCTTACGTGTGGAAGATAAGACCATAGACCAAGCTAACTTTGGCCTATAATAACGTGGCCTGTGAGTTGAGGAGATCACATACATAATTCTTTCTAGGAGGAGCCAGCCAAGGCCCTGTGTGCTGTAGGGTCCCCCAGGCAGCTCTGGTCAGCTAGGGGGCCACTTCCATCTGGGCCATCAGGAGTCTCATGTCCAGTGTTAGGACATCTCCCACATATTTCACAGGGTTAGTGATCCCACATGTGGGAAGTAGGCAGGATGAGTAGGTAGGAAGGCTGCTCCCTCCTGATATAAAACAGTAGAAATAGTACTTCACCTGTCTCTGATTGCTCTAGAGGGGAATCACATTTAACTTGGGCAGAGCTAGTTAGGTCCAAAACTGGGATAATGTGAAAATAGAGAAAAGAAAAAGATCAGCCTTGAAAATTACTTATTTACCTATAAGGAACATTTTATATGGCTTTAGCTAGACAACCTGCTACAGTACTCTTTACACACCCAAAAATTGAAGAACTGTTCGACTCATTTAGTAGAAGGAAAAAATGACATGTCTACCCACAGATATTTGGTAATGAATGTCCTTCTACCTTTAAGATTATATGAGATCCTAGCTGGAAGTGGAGGTGCAGAAGAGAATTTAAAGGTTTTGTTGTTTCCCTGCAAGGCTCACTCCATTTGGTCTAATGCTAAGTCTATAGAGCATTATCAAATAAATTTAACCCTGTATATATACATATATGTATTTGCTTATGTTGTGAGAATTAAATGAGGAAATAGAGACACATGGTTAGGCAAAAATCAATGCATTAATTAAGAAGTGTGATACAATTTCACGTAACCAATATTCAAAGTAAATGCATCTTTTCATTCTAGAAAAACATTATATATGATGTGTTATAATCATCCCTTTAATCATGTCTATTATCCAAAAAAAGTAGGTAGGCTTATCTTTCAAATCATGTGATATGGGTATGAATTTCCAGCAGGTGACTTTGCAATATGGCTCAATCTCTTCCCATGCCTTTGAGATAGAGATGGAATTTTCAGGGTATTCACAAAGATGCTGTGTTTGGTCTCTAGAGAAGCAGAATATTTGCTGCTACAGGATGAGGGAGAGATGGCAGTGACATGAGACTCATGCATTTATTAAAATGAGCTCAAATTGATATTAAAAGAACTGCTGTCAAGATACAGTACAGCTTTATAACTTGCTCCTAATGGGTAAGGCTGCAAGTTCTTCCCTGGGACATTTTCCTTTGATTTTGACAAGTGTTGACAATATTTATTAAGCACATCCTTTCAGACTGGTTTCATGCTGAAACTGTTAAATGTGTTTCAATGAGGAGTTAGATAAAGGTGGCAAAGAAGGTACAAAACAGAATTTGAAGTAGTGGCTTTAAAGCAGAATTCTAAAAGGCAGCCTTCTCTGTCAAAAAATTTCATACATAAATAAATGAGATGCTGAGTCGCCACTGTATTGCCATCATCAATGATTCATGCAGTGTGAATAACTAGGTCACCATCAATGGTGAAAATGTCCCAGGGGATATTCAGTTATTTCCCCAGAGAGAAAAGTGTCTGGTTACTGGAAATTGAGTTGTCTGTATATTGCTACTCAAAGTTTGGTCCATGAACCAGCAGTGTTGGTACCACCTGGGAGCTTGTTAGGCACCCAGCAACTCAGGTCCCTCCCTAGGACTACTGAATCAGAATCTGCATCTTGATATTAAACTCAGGCAATTTCTATGCCCATTAAAGTCTGAGAAGCACTTATCTAACATATTATATTGAATATACATTCTCATTTGCCCTTTGCACATGATGTTACTTCTTTTAGGAATATTCTTCCTTGTCCCTCTCCTCCCTTCTTGATAATTTCTACTCTATTTTTTGGGTTTAAGCTTATAAATAACCTCTGGTACCTTCCTTCCCCTTCTCCTTGGCGAGGAGGCCACTACTCCTCTCTGACATACCTCCAATGCCCATGCACACGCACACACACACACTCACACACACACACACACACACGTACACTACTTTTCTCCCTCTCCCATATTCCCAGCCCCACCCCAATCCAGCAAGTGAGAGAGACACTCTTCATGTGCATTCCAACAGCACCCTGAGCCAGACCTTGTTATACACTTGTGAAAAAAGTTAATATAATTTTGTAATATTTGTCTGTCTCCTCTTTAGGCTGTAAATTCTAAAAGGGTAGGGACCACTTAGGACTCAGGATGGTGTTAGGCAGTGGTAGGTTCTCAACAAGCATTTATTAAGAGTGTTTGTTCCTATCTTTCTGAACATCCTGATTAATCTCAAATGATTAGGCAGAAATAAGCATTTGAATTTAATTCTAAATTTTCTGCAGTGGTGACAGATGGTGGGATAAGCCACATCTGAGAAGATAATTTAAAGAATTTCCCAGGATAGTTCTAATAAAAAGAGATCCTGCTGCAGTGGTTGCTAAAATGTCAATTAAACACAGTATAAAGTTAAACAATTTTAACAGATTCTAAAAGATAAGATTTGCTCTTATCTTCCCCCCACTTAAAGAATGCTCTTGGTAAAATGCGGCAATTATCTTTCATTTGATTGTCTCAATCCTGTTAAGACTATCTACTCTTGATCTTTATATAAGTCCTTTAATCTCAACATTGGAAAAAAATAAAAACTCCGCATTTATCCAAGGAGATCTTGAGCAAGGAATTGAGATGCTCTCATTAAATTCAATTTAATAACAAACTTCAACAAAGAATGTAGAGGATTTTAAAATATGCCTTCACACAGATCAAAATCAAAGTTTATTCAGTCAATGTCCTTATTTTACCCTCATCCAAAGGGATTTATTTACCGTTACATGAAACTCAGGGGTTTAGGTTGATCTTGCAAAAACTGATTTGTTTTAAAAACACATGATGTGTTAGTGTCTACTACCTTCATTTTCTGACCAATCTATTGACAAAGACTCCTTCCTTAACCAAACTTCAGTCAGGCTCCTCTGAGCCGTCTTCTCGACCAGGCCTATGGAACTCAGTTTTAGAAAAGAATCCTCCTAAGTCAGTTTGGCCAGAATCTGCCCACCTTGATATCTGATCAACTCCCCGCGCAACGCGCCCCCCCCCCCCCCCCCCCCCCCCCCCCCCCCCCCCGCCTGCCGCCGTGATAGTTAAGTCCCTGGCCTATCTTTAGCCCATTGGTTATAAATCCTCACTTGTTCCTGTTGTATTTGGAGTAGAACTCAGTCCTATACTGATGTCTCTCTCCCCTACTGCAGTAACTTGCATAAAGTCTGTCTTGTCATTTTTTTATGTTTGTGCAAATTTATGGGACACATGAAAAATTTTGTTACATTTCTTGCCATTTTTAACAAATATCCAATGAAAAATTTTTCCTTTACACATGTACTTTTCTGGTTTCATCTCCTAGGTAAGAAGCTTATGTGTCTTTCTGTGTTGTTTTGTTTTCTAGTTTGGAGACATCATGTCATCCATGAAAATTCCATATGCCACCAACTCATCAATTGCTGAAAGACCTATAAAGTCCTCACTAATTCTGTAGACTTTTAGTAAATGTATTATAGGAAACAACTATCAAAACCTTGAAAATATTTAGAAACCACTATGGTGTATCCTGTTTATTTAAAGGTGGCTGAGTAACTACAAAGTGAATTCCAGATTTTTGAACCCCTACATCAGTAAAATAAAAATAATAACAATAACAATGTTAAAAAGTACCCAACCTTTTATTTCCCAAGTAAGGACATTAAAAAAATCCCTTAGTACCTCTGTTTTCATTGTTATTCTTCAAAGAAAGTATATTACAACAATGTAACAGAAACTATGATATATTATCTAAGAATGAAGAATATTTCTTTTTAAGAAAAAATAGTTGACAAACTTTTGTTATTTTTGTTCTCAGATAAGTGAAAATACGAGTTTTGGTACCGCCTCTGTGCGGCATTGGTAAGTGACAATATAAAGGATATAAATAGGCCACTCTTTATTAACCATAAAAGAATGGGCTCATTCTTGGCACGAAAAATGGCCTCAAATTAGCTCTACCCTAATTCAATCTTGACTATTAAAAAAAGATGAAAAACAAAGACATGATTACAGTATTGTTGCTTCATTTGGGATAAAATTTATAAACACCAACAGCTGGTAAATTCTTTATTTTCGGAAGTAGTTGTGCTGAAATCTTGTATACTGAAAAATTATATTGAATATTGTTCAATTAGAAGATTTTTATTTGGGCAACTCTAAATCTATCAGATATGTCCAATGAAACACGAAATCTCATGTTAGATACAGTGTAAAATAACTGGATTATAATAGAAATGCAATCAAATAGTAAACTTTCTAATATAAGAAAAAATCTGTACTTTCAAACAGAATGTTATTGGTAATTATATACACAGTATAAAATAAGAGGTTTGAACAATCTCCTGTGTGTCAGATACTGTGCTTTGCAAATTCACATATTATCTCTCATTAAGGAGGTGATGGCAGGTAATGTCCTCATGGATTTAATCCTTACTATGTGGATTTATTAACTTTGTATCTTAAAAAGCTCTTTCACAATCGCAGGCTACACCAAAACCCCTACTACAACCCCTTGTTCAGAAAAAGGATCAAGCAACAGAGCCTGATGGCTTAGCTTTTTTAATTCCTTTTTTTAATGAGGGCTATGGGGAAATTTTTTCAAAATGTATCATAGAAATGGTGTGTATAACATAATTTGAATGTAAGATAGAAAGTACACATCATGGTTGCTAAATGAATTTTGCATGAATATGTCCATATTTATACATGAATATCACTAGATACTACAGATATATTTATTCTTAAAGGTCTTTGTTTCTAAAAAAAGTTTTAGTTGTATGTTTTTTAGATGGTCAAAAACACGCAAGTCACTGCTGCCTGCTGCATCTAGACTTTAGTTTAGATACATCCAGAATATATTAATATGTTACAGTAACTGCTTCATCTGTTTCTGTTCTTCCATCAAACCACTTGGGCAGGGGTCTCACTCTGTTATACAGTCTTTTCTATGTTACTTTTAACAAAATGTACCATCATTTATTGCATGTTATTTAATGTTTAGCCCTCTATGGTATGAGTTATATAGTCATTTGATTATACCCATTTTATAGATGAGAAGTTGAGGATTAATGAGGGTAACATACAATCTAAAGTTATGTCTCTGCTAAATAATAGATCTGAGATTTGACCTGCTGCTCTTAACATTATACCATGTTTTATTCTATTGTGACATCTAAGATTCCTTCTAATTCTTTGCTTCTATGACCATGACATCTAAATGAGTCTAAAGATAGCCAGGTCCCAGTGCTTTGGCATTCAAAAAAAAATCTAAGTTCAAATTTCCTTTCTACCACTTACTAGATGGATGAAATTGGACCTATTACTCAAACCTCTCTCAGCATTAGTTTCCTCATCTGTAAAATGCAGATGATAACAGAAGCTGTATTATGGGACTGTTGTGGTAGTTACATGGCATCATTACCTGTAAAGGAGTAGCATAGTACCTGGCACAGGTAAGCACTTAATGTTAAACTGTGAAATGATACCACAGTAAGCCTGTAAATTTATTTACTCTTAAGAGTCTCCTCGGTAGGTTTTCAGCACATTTTGATATTAAATTAAACATAACATATGCAGACCTTTTTAAAAAATTCATAAATATTCAATATAGTGACATTTCTCTTTTTTGTTCTCAGACCTGGGTTTTCAAAACATAAACAATAAAAATTCTACATGTCTGCTGATCCTCAACTATTATCATGATGTTGTAAAATGAAGAATAATAAAGGCTTTTTTTTTTTTTAAATTCAAGAAAACAGTTCATTCAATTAGTCTAAGACTATACAAAGATGTGGCCTGTTCAGGTACAAAGTTTTATATCTATCAACATGGGAAAATATTAGGATAATTAAAGCAGAGCTCTAAAGTGATGTCTTAACCTTCTATAGAATGTAGTTATTTCCCATGTTTATGATTTATTATGTGTCTCCCCTCCCCGACTGGCCCCTCCCCACACCTACAGGTTATAAACTTCATGAATGCAGCTATCATGCTCCAAGAATAATGTCTGGCATATAGCAAGAGCTCAGTAAATGTTTGCTGAATCAATGAATTAATACAAACACAAATATATACATAGTTTCATAGGAACAGAAACATGAAAATGTTAATAGCAGTTATCTTTGGGCAGTGGGGTTACTTGTGACATTTTCATTCTTGTCCCTTTCTACATTTTTTTATACATTTGGCATAACTTATTTTGTGACCAGGAAAAGGTCTTTATCTTAAAGTGAGTGGTATGAAGATCTTTGGAAATCTAGTGCTTATGAACAAATCAGGAAATGCAAAATTCCATTATACTTACAGTCCTAAGGAAATTCCCCAATTATTAGGTAACATTTTGCCTTCCAAATCAAATGAAACTTGCAATCTTAACCTATAGGTTACTGCTGCAGTGATGAGTTCTCATGGGTCCCACCAAAGTAACAGACAATTCAGCTGCCACAGTAAAGGGAACTGATGTGACTCGTAAAAGTGGCAAAACCAACAAAGTCAGCAAACACTGCTTTAAACCAAAGGTAACTTCCCATGGCAAAAGTCTTAATGCTGCCTGAGAAGAATGCTTTATTAAAGGTAATTGTCTATGAGTCTATATCTTGCTTCATTCATATCTCTGGGGGATGACACTGTCAAATGATTTCATAGTTGTCTATTTAGATAGCTGGTGAAATGAAATTATACTTGGACTAATCCTATGCAGTGCTTCACTGATTCTGGATAATGAAACTTTATCAAGAGCCAAAGCCCTTGGAGGCGGCTGGATGGAGTGTCTGCAGTTTAAAACAACAACTTACACCATAAATATGGATTCCCTTAAAAGGAGTATCTCCTGATCTCCTGATGTGTAAGAAGGGCCAATACTAATGGCTTCATTTTTCTTTAACTGCCTTAATGGACGCACGAATGTTACTGAACTCTTTATTGGATACATTGGAGTATATTATATTTAAATATCCAAAGACTGTAGGGATTTTCAAGAAGACCTAAACACTCAGCATGTTAGAATGGGATTAAAGAATATTCCTTTAAAAATGCTTACGAAGATAACCTTGCCCAGGTGATTTCTGCTCTCGGATATTTGGGCAAACATATTAGGATTTAATCAATGGCTTTTCTAAATGTACCTGTAGTTTCTATTACTCCAACTAGAGATTATTTCCACATAGTTCAAGTAACTTAATCCCCCAGTCATGAGTGCATTTTCATTTTATGACTTTCAAAAGCACAGCTTGTTAAATGTCAAACAGTTATAAATAAAAAATTATAATAAACTTAAAATAGAGGTAGTTTTATATCAAAAACATTTAGCAATGAGAGTATAAACAGAACAAACTGGGAGCTGTATTGGACTGCATCAGATTAAAATAGTTTAAATTAGCTGCCAATACTTGAAAACGGGAAGAATGTACCAGTAAGAAAACAGACTAAGTTTCTGTCTTCTCCAGAAAAATCGGTAAATCAGGCTGCACTGGGCAATAACTGGTGAACTTGAGATCCCTCTAACGCATGCCTGTGAGTCTGTTGCGCTCATTTTCATTACAAAGACTGGCCTGGAGTATATTTGACCATGTGACCCTGGGGTAACAAACATCACAGATATTTTTTGTCTCATATTTTCTTCTCTCAGATTTTTTTGTTTTTGTTTTTGCTTTTGCCTTTTGCCTTAGTGAAGTCCTTTGGTTTTCTCTTTTGGAAGACTTTATTTGGAGAAGTTTTAGGTTCACAGTGAATTACAGAGGAAGATGCAGAGTTCCCCTGTAGCCCCCTTGCCTCCTCCACACACAGCCTGTCAACATCCCTGACCAAAGGAGTACATTTGTCGCAGTTGACAAGGACATCATAGTCACCCAAAGCCCATAGTTTACATTAGTGTTCATTCTTGGTGTTGTATTAATACATACTATGGGTTTTGAAAAATGTATAATGGCATATATCCACCATTATATTAATAGTATCAAACAGTATTTTCAGTGTTCTAAAAACCCTCTGTGCTTTGTCTATTCAACCCTCCCTCATCCGCCCTCAGATTTTTAGAATTGTAGAACTAGGCCATGAATTAGCTTTGCTCTTAGAGTTAGTTATTTTTTAATTTGCATTACCTTTTGAAATAAAACACTTGGACACATAATTTTATTAGGTTTTAAGGAAGTCTTGTTTGCTGTCTTAGCAGAGGGCTTCATAATCTATGCAGCAAGCTGCTTATACAGCTAACAAAGAACTAGATTTTTTTTTCCTTCTCTTGGAGACAATAGCTATGAAAATCACAATTCAGTAAGTATATCTTTACCTATCAATGTTCCTATGTAACATTTTAAGGCACATTTGTATTTCATATTGAAGGAGGAGAGGTTTTACAATTTAGCTGGAGTTGAATTTCTAAATTTGTTATTTAGTTCTTGATGTGAAAAGAATATCTGATTCACTATTAAACTCCACAAAATACTTAGTGCAACGCCTGCGTATTACTTAGTGCTCAACAAATGTGATAGGGTGAATAACGGCACCACATTAAAAATCTTGTGCCTTATCTTTAAGTCAATCAGGTAATAATAAAGATAATCTTCTAATTCTCAATCCACGCTTTTTGTCTGTAAGGGTCTGTAGTCCTGAGACACCAATGTTAGTGAACCTATCAGATAGAAATAATCCATGAGTGGAACTTTTATAGGTTTTTGTTTTTTTAATCAAACCACAAGTGAAACTTTTATAGGCTTTTGTTTCTTCAATCTAAACAAAATGTGTATAGATAATTGCAATATTTGAAACCAGTAGAATGAACTAAGCCATGTATAACAGCATCCATGCATTAAACAGCTATGCCATCTGAGAAAACTAGCAATTAATATAAATCCATCAAAAATTTAATATTTCTTATGCCATGTGGTGTAGTGTAGTGAAAATATTATTCTGTACTGGAGGTCAGAAGACTTGAATTTGGGTCTTAACACTGTTTCTTTCACTAGTTTGAGCTTGCAAAAGCTAATGTCTCTGAGCCTCAGTTTCCTCATCTGTTAAATGGGACTAATATCATTCAGTTTACAAGCTTTGTTGTTATTGAAGAGAGATAATCTCAATCAATAGTAATAAACACACTTTATCCTAGTCATTGTGACAGGACCTTTACCCTTGTAACTTTAAATCCTCATAACATCACAGTATGGCAGGCGATATTCACGTAATGTATTCATAATGACACTGAGACTCAGAGGTGTGACATTTGCTCAGAGTTGCACAGTTAATCAAGAGGCTTAATTTGGGGTCTAAAGCTGGATGAACCTGGGCCCAGTCTGTGCTCGCTCTTGGATGTCCTCCTGTCTTCAGATGGTACAACTTGTTTTTGCCACTTGCTAATTGTCTTAAGAACTCTTTTTCTTTAGGGTGCTCCAGTTTTATTGGGACGCTGGGGCCCAGAGGAGAGCAATGCAGACAAGGGTTGAAGGTTAGCACAAGGACCTGTCTCCTGGGTGCACCAGGTTGGATGGCTACTCCTGTTGAGAGAGGAGGGGTACTTGGCTCATTGAGGGGTATCATCAAACACACTGCCAGGCCTAGGCTTCCATGAAAGTAGAATAGAAAACCATCCTTCTTTTGTGATTTGAGAGATGAGGAATGCTCTGCCCAACTAAAAATTTCTGCCGTCTGTCTAATCTTGATGCGGAAATCCCTACTAATGCCATAGAATCATTTATTCTAGAAGCGGTAGCAGGACCTGAAGGCATGGGGCACAGAAGGGATAAAATTCGACAGTAAAGAAGTGGGAAGGTGTGCAGCACGGCATGCTGTCTGGCAAAGGTATCCTAAACCAGGAAGCCTGCAAGGTCTGGGTCAAAACCTGAAAGTTGGGATCCCAGGGGGCTCATGGGATGCTGGATTGAAAGAGGAGGCTCTCATGGAGATTTGCCTTTATAATGCCCTGGATCCCACGTCCCACAACCAACCTGGATTCCTGCGAGTGTCTCCTGGCAGTCAAGGCAGCGGAGAGGCAGGTAGGTGAGTTTGGTTCAACTACCCACATGGCTGATGGAGAGGACCACACCCACAATAAAGGAGTTACAAACACCAGCAGAGTTGGAGAAGAAGCAGGAGAGAAGGGTAGGGGGAAAAAAGAAATAGAAGTTTTAGTATTATTTAAGAGGAAAGACAGATTCACAGCAGGCTGTCTTTAAAAAGAACCAAAGTAGCTAGATGGTGAGGTTGTAACAACTTTTTAAAAAGCTCAGAAAAGGGTTCAAAGTTTGCAGGTATGTCTTCAAATAGCATCTGTCTTGGATGCTGGATTTGTGTCTGTGATTGAGCTTCACACCTTTGATGCATCAAAAGATAATTTACACCTTGTAGATAAAACTTTCAGGGATTTCCAACCTGTTTTATGCATATCTATGGGTGAGAAACACACTTTGGTTTCTCAAGCTTAATATTTTAATAGACAATAGTAGGACAACAGATTTTTATGAATAATTATTCCAGCTTCTTTCAATTCCTTGTAGTTAAAATTTCTATACAGTGCTTACCTGTAAGGCATGTTCTGGTACCTTTTTTCAATGCAAATCTATATATGGTACTTCAAACCTCAAAGGCTATAAGATCACAATAACTATGAAAAAACAGTAATATTGATGTATATAGAAGCAATAAGTGAACAAGAAGCCATGAGTAAAATTATCTTTGCATCTCATTGCCTGGTAGTTACTGGTAAGTCATTGGAATTCAGTAAAATTTTACTGTGTGAATAAAGAAATCAGAGAACTTAAGCAGTAAAATACCTGTGATAACAAGGCAGAGAATACCTGGTGTAGGGCCAGAGGGAGAGTACCAAGTATGAACAAGCAATCATCTGTGGTCACTTAAGATGCTCTCCAACCTAAGTCATTCACTAAGGTTTATAATTCTCCCTAGAAAAGTCCTGCATGTTTTCTTTAGATTTGCTCTTAGAAAATTCATATTTATTTATTTATTTGATAACATTATAAATGGATTCCTTTTTAAAATTTCCCTTTTTGTTTGTGACTCATATGAAAAAATGTAGTTTATGTAAGTGTTCTGGTTTACATTCAACAAATATGCTAAATTCATTTATTTAGTCTAATAATAGATCATTTATCTGTAGATTATTATAGATTTTCTATGTATGCAATCAAATAAACTGCAAATGCTGAGAATTTTCGTTTTTTCTTTTCCAAATGTTTTTCTTTTTGTTTCTAATTATTGCTGTACTGCATTGACTAACATCTTCAGGAAATGTTGAATAGAATAATGCAAAAATCCTTTAAGTTATACCACCATGTATTATACTTGCTGTGGATTTTTGTAGATATTATTTATTAGATTAGGAGACTTCTTATCTATTTTTATTTTTCTGGTGCTTTTCTCTATTAAACGTGAAAAGTTTTTGCATTTTATTAAATGTCTTTCTGCATTTATTGAGATAACCATATGGTTTTTTTCCTTTAGAATGTTTGATTATAATGCTTGGTTTTCTAATGTGAAACCAGTCTTGAATAACTCAGTTTGATAACAATATTATCTTTTGTACATATTGTTGGATCCAGCTTGCTAATATTTTGGTTGAGGGTTTTTTTTCCTCTCTGATCATGAATAAGATTTGCTGCATTTCCTTTCTTCCCTTGTCAGGTTGGTATCAAGGTTCAAAATTATGCTGGCCTCATAAAATAAATTGGGGGTATTTCTCTTTTTCTATTTGCTGGGAAAGTTTGTGTACTAATGGAATTGTCTGTTTATCAGATGTTTGGCAGGAATTTCCAGCAAAGCTATCTTGGAGTATAGCTTTTCTGTTGGAAGGTTTTTGATCACAAAATCAAATCTCTAATGTTTATAGATTATTCATGGTTTCTATTTCTTCTGTGGTTACTTTGGTAAATTATATTTTTACTCAAAACTGCCCATTTTATCTAAGTTTTACTTTTATATATTGACATAATGTTTTTACAATATTATAATTTTGTCTGTAGTATCTGTAGCGATGTTCACTTTTTTTATTCCTACCATTGTTTTTTGTGTTTCTATCCCCTTTCTAAAATTGAGTGTATCAGAGACTTGTCAATTTGATTTGCCTTTACAAAGAAACAATTTTGATTTGTTTATCCTTTATGGCCTATATTTATTTTTTATTGTATTAATTTTGGATTTTATTATTATTTCCTTTCTTTACATTCTTTGGGGTTATTTTGTTGTTCTTTTTAAAATCTCAGGGCATAGATGTTTACTATGTTTACTGTTATCTTTAGCCTATTTTTTTAATGTATGCCTGTAAGGTTATACATTTTTTCTCATAAAATGGCCTTATCTGCGTTTTACAAGTTTTGAGATGTGGCATTTTTATTATCTTTCAATTAAAATTATTTTCTACTTTTAATTACAGTTTTATAGATCTTCAGTTCAAAATACTTTCTACTTTTAATTATAGTTTTCCAGATCTGTGTGCTATTGAAAGTGCATTTTCATTTCTATTAAATTTATCTTTTAATTACTAATTTCTAGTTGAATTTTATTGTGCTCAGATAACATGTTCTGCATGATGATAATCTTTGGTATTTGTTGAGAATTTATTTACAATCCAGTATGGATGTCCAAATTCCATAAATGTTATATGAATTCTGCAGGTTTTGGCTGTAGCATTCTATACATATACATTAAGTTGGTTGTGATATCCAGATCTTCTAAGTCCATATTGATTTTTTGCATAGTTTCTTCTTTTAGTTCTGTTTGTTTGTGCTGTTTTAATTTTGAAGCTGTCTTATTAGGTGAATACAAATTTAAAATGATATACCTTTCTGGGAATTCCACCTTTTGTCATTGTGCAGTAACATACTCTGGCAACACTCTTCCATTTTAAAGTTCCTTTTGCCCTATAATGGTAAAGCTGCCTCAGTTTCCTTTGGTTAACCATTGCATGATATACCTTTTTCCATCCTTTTTAGTATTTAATGTTTTAAATATGTCTTACTTTGAGTTTTAAAAATTATCCTTAGTTATCCTTAAAAATATAATATGCATATTTACCTTATTATATTACAAAATTAATCAACATCTTATCCTCCTGTTCAATACAGGGATCCTAGAACACTTTAACTAACCCCCACAACCTACACTATTGCCTTATATTTTGATTATTTTGGACTCCATAGGGTATAATTAATATTGTTTTATACAGTCAACATTTGCTTAAGTTTACTAAATATTTAAAACTTTCTTCACTCTTTATTCTTTTTGTATTTCAGCCCTCATATCTGGGATTGCCTTCCTTCTGCCTAAAGTAAAATAATATTTTTTAGTGAGGAATAACACTCTTTGTTTTTGTCTCCATGAAAATCTCTTTATTTATTCTTGTGGCATATTTCACGGAGTACAGAATTCTAAACGGACATTTATTTTCCTTCGGCACATTGAAGATATCACTGTATTATCTTTGGAGTCTCATTGTCTTTGTGGAATCAGCTATCAGTCTAACTATGTTCTGAAGGTATTATATCTTTTTATCTGGTTGTTTTTTAAGATTTTCTGTTTATCTTTGGTGGTTTGAGAATATTTAGCCAGTAATTCCTTATTATCTTATCAACTTTTCAAATCTTTTACTAAGTTTAAAAATATCTTGTTATAATTTTGGTCATTTTCAGCAAAAGGATTGATAAATAACTTTGTTATGTTACTGGGACAAAAACTCACAGGCCTTTAAAACTTATCTAGCAGTGTTGGGAAGGACACAGACACAGAGGATGATAGCAACCAGTGGGCTTCAAGGTCGAGAAAAATGTGGGGAGGATAAGCGAGATCTAATAATTGGAGAAAAGAAGATCAAATTAGGAAGAACTGGCTGACTGCCTGAAAAGCTTTTCAAAAAGAATTAGAAGTAGTTAGAGACGGATGGGAGATAGAATGATCAATCTTTCTATGACTCTTTACTAAAGTTCAGTTAAAAAAAGCAACTTAAAAATGATCAGGTTTTAGAATGAGATGCAAAAATGAAGGAACATATCAATCATCTACTTTCTCTTTTCTCATGTGAATTCACTCAACTAAAAATAAATAAATAAATAAGTGGATTAATTAATAAATAAAAAGACAGACAAAATCCAAGTCATCACTTAAGTCCTAAGCTATAATGTTTAAAGACATTGAGCTTACAAAAGGAAAAATATATCTGTGTTTTTCATTTCATGAAAAAAAAGGACTTCAGAAATTGGAATAATCAATATTACTATCTACATTTTATCTTTGCACAATTTGTAAATAAACTATTTTAAGCCACTTACCTATTCACAAGGGTTATTATTTAACCCACCCAAGAAAGCCATTTTTACAAAATGGTATAGTGACATTCCTCTTTTTTATGTAAGTTCTATTTCTAATGACAGGTGTGTTTCCTAGGTACCATTAAGCATTATCGAGGTGTTCAACTATATTTTTTCATTTGAATAAATCTTAATTATTGTGGTTTCACTGACATAGTTTTCTTATTTAGTTCTTACGTCTATCTTTCCCAACTCATTTTCTGAAAGAGAAATCAGGGCCCAGAGATGGGACCAGTATCTCTGTTTGAAGGTTAGCAATGAGTACTTGTTTCTTGCATTCAGCAGTAGCCATTTGTGAAGTAAAAATTCATACGGTAATAATCCTTTGCTTTCTAAGGGTATATCATAACAATAAAATAATTCAGAAACATATCAATAAGTAGCAATAACCTACATACAACTGTTATTAATAGGGGCCTCAAGTATCATGCCCCATATAAATCAAAGAAACAGAAGATGTATATTCACTAAAAAGACCATAAAATAAATATGATATAAATATGTACTTCAGGTTTTATAACTCCACAGATCTCTGAATAACCAAGGTTCTAGAAACCTTGACTTATTCTTAGAAATCACATTTTATCCTTTCCAGGGGAAGCAGAGCATGGAATTTTACTGAGCCTGGGAAGATGAAGTGTTTCATCATTATTAGGACAATACAACCATGGGCACAGCAGGTTTATGCTGTTGCCTCATTAGATGGCACTGAGAAAAGTGAGCTGAGAGCAAAAAGTGAGCAGATCCAGCTAGAGCAATTACGTAAAGAAACTTTTGGGCTGCTTATTACCTTAAAGCAGTTATGTTCTTACTTCTAAAATCTCCAAGAGTGCTATAAACATATCTCTGAGAGAAATCCTATAAATTTTATATTTATTGCAAATTGGAGTTGCAAACAGGCAACAGAGCTTCTATGTGGCACAAGCAAAGAGGCCAATGCAAAACTTCAAAATGCAGGAGTGTTGTTAATTGTAGCTCAGGGAGGGAGCTCAGCAGGTCGCCCAATTGATTAGCCAGTTTCCAGGCAGAGTGGAACAGAGTGTGTCCTATATAGAAGAGCATCGTGCTTAGAAATGTCTTCCCTTGTGAAGGATTTAAGCTAAGATGTGCCAAGTAAGAAAACAAGACTCTTTTTCTCCCTCAAGACCTACTTTGAGATAAGATTACTATCTTTTAGATATACTTTCCTAGTTTCCGTTATGAATTCCGCCCAAATCCGGCATACATGTCTCAAATGTAGCTATGTACCAGTTGCGACAGAACTAGAAACAGGAGCCTAGAGGAAGCTTTATGTGCATTAGTGTTCCTGACATATTGGCTCAATTCGTTTCCATTGTAGATAGAATGAAGCTTCTTGCTTCAACCAAACTACAAGTGCAAGGGCTGGCAACAATAAATTGTCATGGTTATATGTCCCAGGCCTTCCTGACACTGATTCAGATTTACTTCCGAGCTCCTCATTTTCTAAGGTAAAATCTTCTAGAAACACACAAGCATTTGATTCGATTTCTCCTGAAATACCCAGTCAAAATGAGATTTCTTTCTAACAGTTTAACAGTTCCATAAGCCAACTTGTCAGCACAACAGTCAGAAAGAACATGATCCTTTCTAAGCAATTATAAAACCAGGTAGAAATCTATGTGTACATTTCTTTTTTTATTCTTTCAACAAACAGTTACTGAGCACCAAGCATTGTGCAGGGTGCTCAAGATGTGCACTGCTGTGCATGAAGAAGACAAAAATCCCTGGCTTCATGGAGTTGATGTTGTATTGGAGGAAAGAGACAAAAAAAAAAAAAAAAAAAGCAATACAGGAAAGTAAAATACGTAAGAGATTAAGGAATATAATATTTGAATATTACTCTGAAAAGTAAGTATTTTCACACAGGTTGCCTAGCTTTCTCTGCACACAAATAATGAGAACCAGGTCAGGAAGCATTAATATACACATTCAGGGTAGTTAGATAATTTGGCCAAAGTCACATAGCGGGTCATAGAACACGATCATAAAACCAAGTCTTCCAATTTCATTCCTTGGGATTTTTTTCCATTACAAAGCACTGTCTACACAGTGCCAAAAGTAAATTAAATGTTCCCAAAGAGCTGTGTACTGAATATCATGGACATAAAAATTTAAATGATCGGAAAGATTGAATATATATCTGAATGTTTCAAGGTTCTCCACTTGCAGCCTCAAAAAAAAAGCACGAAGCAGCTGGATAATTAGCAATGGAGCACCTGCTATTCTTTTCTTATTTTTTATAGAAATTCCTTCAGTAGGATTATGAGTTTGTTTGCCTCATTGCAGGTGTTCCTGTTCCCTTGGCTTATTGGTGTGTGGGTAAAGGAGGTATCATTTGGGGAGGAAGGCGGTGGAAGAAAGCTAGGGGGCAGTACATGGGTCTGATGGTTTTATAGTTGCAAGGAAAGCTTCACTGGAGGGTTTGGAAATAAACACCAAGACTGAAATATTTTCAGACTGTTGAGATGGCCACAGGAGCACAGTAGTTGTTTTGTCTAGGTTGAATAATTATGATTCTTAAGAGGACAGGAAAGTCACCAAGAAAATGAGGCACCAAGTTTTAAATAGTGTTCCTTTTTATTAAGCCATACTTATTAGCCCTCTGCAGCATGCCTTAGACCGATGTGGAAATGCCAGGGGCACAACGGTGTGTCAAGCTTAATGAAGCTAATTATGACTGATACACTAGCAAAAGGTCAGGGAGTATGCAGCAGAATGGACAGCACACTTAGATTCATTTCTGCCATGACTGTGCACTCAAGCAAAGCAACAGGGAGAATTGAGCAATTACCCAGCAACATTAATCAGTATGGCTGTTCAACGTTGACCATCCATTCGGACAACTCCTATTTATTGCCCAGCTTGTTCACTGACAGCTTTCTTCACCTACTTTCCTCTTTCTCAGACCTCAGAGTCTGTCTGAAAATTAATATGCATAGGTTAAGATAATGCTGATTGTAATTTACTTCTTTCTTTTTTAGCAAAGTCTGTGTGGTTTTACCCCTAATAATAGAGCCAAGGAAGCAATCACGCCCAGTTGCAGTCTGGAGGTGGTTAAAGCAGCCAGGCATGGGAAGAACCAGAGGCAAGTTTAAGGTATGTCTTAGGGAATAGGAAAGGTCAAAGACAGAGACTGAATTTTCTCACCAATTCTATAGCATGAACATGGGGCCCACCAAGAAAACAAGAAAAATATCAGAAAATTCAAAATTCAGCAAGAATAGAATTGAGAGTGAGAAAAGGAGAACTATTCTTGTTTAACTAATTCACCTGAGAGATTGCATCCCTCTGAGACTTTCAGTCTAGATTTATATCCTCCCTGCCGACCTCTTCCCCCAAGCTTCAGATCCAAGCACCCAACAGCCTGCTGGCTGTCTCCATCTATATGGTCTGCATCTATCTCAAATCCAACTTATTTCTTCCTGCTGTGCCTTTCCCTAGGAGTTCACTGCTTAGGTTTTTGGCATTATAACCAGCCCAAATTCTCCAAACTAAAGCAAAATTGATTTCACTCTTTTTTTTTTTTTTTTTTTTTTTTGAGACAGAGTCTCACTCTGTTGCCCAGGCTAGAGTGAGTGCCGTGGTGTCAGCCTAGCTCACAGCAACCTCAAACTCCTGAGCTCAAGCGATCCTCCTGTCTCAGCCTCCCGAGTAGCTGGGACTACAGGCATGCGCCACCATGCCCGGATAATTTTTTCTATATATATTTTTAGCTGTCCATATAATTTCTTTCTATTTTTAGTAGAGGTGGGGTCTCGCTCTTGCTCAGGCTGGTCTCGAACTCCTGAGCTCAAACGATCCGCCCACCTCGGCCTCCCAGAGTGCTAGGATTACAGGCGTGAGCCACCACGCCCGGCCTGATTTCACTCTTGAATGTTTTTCCCCTCATCCCAGATATTCAATCCATTACCAAATTCTTCCAATTTTACTCTCTAAATACACCTTGCATCCATTCCCTTCTTTCCATTTTTACTATCACTGAAAGGACTCAGTCCCTCCTCATGCCCCATAGATGAAACCAAAACCAAGACTGAGGGATGAAGTACTTTACCGTTGGGCAGGGATGGAGTCAGGATTCCAGTCTAGGATGTCGCACCACCCGCTGCAGTCTGAGCTCTCCCCTCCTGTCCCACCCTGCCTCTCCTAACTCAGACACAGTCCAGGTTCCTAAACATGGTATGGAAGCATAAGGGAGACTTTATTCAAGGCCATTACAATGGAGGAGAGAGACTAGCATGAAGTCTGAACTCAACTCTGCTTAAATAAAAGGAGGGGAATTTTTAAGAGCAAGAGTGGGGGTTGGGGTGGAGGTCATAGGCCATCTGTGCTTGTCAACTGGCCTAACAATTATTTGTCAGAGCTGACATTGTGTCAAATGCTATATGAGACACTGCAGATATAGGGTTACCAAACTTAGTTGAATCTGCTTTCAGCAAGCTCACAGAGAGTAGAAAAGGTAGGAATTAAGCAAATGATCACATACATAAGTACAAATGTATAACTGCAATGATACTTAGGGGGATTTGACTTAGTAAAGGGAGTCCATGGAAAGCTTCACTGGGAATCTATCTTCTAAAGGATGGATAGGAATTAACAAGGTGAAGGGACTTGGTGTGTAGAAGTGACTAAGGGTAGGTCAACCTAGCTGATGCACAGACAGTGAGGAAACATGCAAGTCAAGAAAAGTTTGGTTGGGAAGACAGGAGTCAACCCATATGAGACCTTTGAGACATTCTGAGTAGATATTATTCTTGGTCTAATCTAGAAACAATGGTATTTCCTTAGAATGTTAGTGGCTGAATTTCCATCTGCTATATGAATTTCAGTCATCAGTGAGCAAAAAAAAGAAAAAAGGTTTACAAAATATTTATTCAGAAGTACAAATTGCACATGACACCTATCCACTTATACCAAGTGCCCTTGATTGAAATGTTTTATTGTTTCTGCCACCTTGGACACCAAGATTGTATGTCCTTCTATTAAGTATGCAGTAATCAGTTGAAATACCTTGGTTATAGGATTGCCAGGACTAGATACATAAATGTTTCTAGGTTTTCTATCTATTGTGTTCCACTAAATCAGAGCATGGTTCAAATTCATATTCCTTCAGAAGTACAATTCATTAACAAAGAAGATGGCCCAGAGGAAGAAGTAAATAGAAGATAGGAAGTATTTACAAGTTATTAGGAATTTGCTTTGTTTTTATTTTTGATAGATGTTGGTTGTAACCTAGCCATATTCTTTCTCTAAGAAATAACCCTACAGCCATGTAGAGTAAGAAGTCAGGCTTCTTCAAGGGGCTGGGTTGTGCTGCTTCTGTATACCTTACTGCCAAACAAATAAGATTAGAGAAACAAGTAGATCCCCAGAATTACTAACTCTTTACATGCTTACTGCCTTTCTCCAGCTACATTAGAGAATCTAAAGAGTGAAATTGGAGGATTTAAGTAAAATTAGCTATTAATTCTGATATAGATTTTTGTAAAATGTTGCCTTTTGATATTTTGTGGAAAGTTCTCTTTTAGATTTAAGTTATACTAATTGAACAAATCAATTAGATCCTTCCTCTTGATTATTTATGTGTAAGTTTTGTTTTAGTTTAAGCTTGAACAAAACCAATGGTTTAGCCATTTTTACTAAATTATATTCAGGCACCCATACAAAAGTTGGCAATAAATATATAGTGGGAAGAGGTCAGTGAGATTAGTTACTATTAATCCTGACAACAGGGATTGTAGCACACGTACGTAATATATTGCTGTATTAATATCAGGCTGAGAGGCAACAGGAGATAGATAGGAGGGCGTCTTCATGGTAGGCATCTATAAGGAGAGGGAACATAGCCCTTCTTAAAGCCAATGCTGTGAGGAAGTAGAAAAACTTTGGAAGGAATAGCTTGCTATAACCACAGAAGTTGAATTATTAAGTATTTGGGGCTCCTAGATAAGACCAAGATCTTGCTGTCCCACTTTTAAGGTGAGCAGGAAATGATTGCATGTCAGTGAACAACCGAATATCAGCAGCAATATTAGGGGCAATAATTTTGATTGAATTCCATCAGCTTTTGTGCTTTACATGCAAGATGTAGCCTAAAGTACTAAGTGACCCACTCCTGTCCCCATCTCCCCATTTATATATATTCTCTCTTATTCTCCTTTTCTATTTCTCTCTCTCTCTTTTTCTTGCTCTCTCTCTCTCTGTTTATTTCTCAATTTACCTCTCTCCATCCTTTCTCCTCTAATGTTGAAGAAGAGCTACTGCACAGACAAGCGTACCTATTTATAACTTACACAGAAGGTCAACATGGGTGTTTGCAGGTGTGGGCAGTATTGACACTTTCCTCGCTATGTGAAGTTGAAAATGTGGTAATATCTCAACAAATGTCATGAAGAAGCCCTTTGGAACCCTCTGGGTTACTTCTTTTATCTGCATGATATATGATCCACCTGTTGGGTGACTATTTCTGGATGTCCTTATAACTCAATAAACTACTTCTAATGAGGTTGTCTTAATGACAGCTCCCACTTTTGAATGCCCTTTTCTGATGATCCCGTGATCTCAGCTCTCTATTCCCCTCCCTCTAATGCCCTCCAGCATTGAGATGTTGACATTATAATTAATTAATTAATAGGCAACAATAATAGCTCTTGTTTATGAAGCATTTACAATATGCCAGGCACTGGACTATGACCTTTATATGCATTATCTCAGTTAGGGCTTCCAGCTTCCTCTAGCTTGAAAAACAACGACATCATATTGTTTTTAGGATGAAGACCCAGTGGTCCCCAAGGCTTAACATATTCTGACCCCTAACTTTTATTTTTCCCTCCCTCTATCTCACTTCCTTTACTTCAGGCACACACTGGAGTTGTCTAAACACTCCCTTGCTCTCCTGCCCCAGGGCTTTTCCACCTGCTGTTCTGGCTGCCAGAAGCGCTCCCTCAATAAGCCTTCTTTACCTCTCTTGCTTCAGTCTTGTTCATTGTTATACGTTCTTAAAGACCATGTTCTCTTTCTTTTGGAGCGCACATGCCAATTTGCTATGTGTCTACTGATGTGATTATTTGACTAATGTCTTTCTCTCCAACTGGTACCAAAGTTCCATGACAATGGGGCTGACTCTTGCGTTCATTATTGCATATCCGGCTGATATTATCTGACATACAATAAAAGATTAACATGAGTATTGAATAAATAAATAAATGAATGAATAAATTCTGTTTTCCCAAGGCTTATACCTATCTTGTATTCAACCTCTACTGTCTATGAAGAAACGTGATTTTGTGGTGGCATTTATCTTCCCACTTCAGAGGCATGTAGAACTATAGTGAGGGATTAGACATGTGTCCATCTCGCCAGGGTCCTGGTCACCACAGACACCGTCAGAAAACCCACCACATAGCTTTAATCCAATGAATCCATGTGCTTTCCTTTAGAATTGGAATAACATTGTGGCTTTATCAAAAGGGAAGAGAAGGGGATTGACTTTTATAGAGGGTCTGCTATCTTCCTGGAACACTGGTGCTTTTCATATATTCGATTCAAATTACTACCTGTAAATTAAAAATAGAATAATAATTGGAAGATATTTTGGAAACATAAAAACCTTGGTAATCCTAACTACAGTGGAAAATTTCTCTGAGGATTGAGTTTTTGAAATATTCAATTTCACTTGCATTGCTTAGTGAGATAATTCACTCACGTACAGATAATGTTTGTGAAAACAGAAAAGATTTTCAGCAATGCCATTCCCTGCAGAAAACCTGGTAAACTTAAAGTCACTGATAATTGTCCTCCAAAATATCAGATGTCCTTGTTATTCATAAGCCAGTCCCTGCAGATACAAGATTGTATAAGGAAGCAAAAGTCCTATTAACTAACAGACTGACCATTTAACCATCAGTCTCCAGTAAACTCCCTTCCCACTAACCTTGAGTGATTATTTCTGTCTACTACATGAGCACCTTTGCTGGTTGTTGCCTGTTGATGGCTTAAGAGGCTATGAATTTTAAGTAAAATGCCAATAAATTCAAATGACAAACCTTGAAAAAGATGAAGGATTAAGAAAGGAAAAAAAAGTGATCTTAGAGAACTCTTTAACCACATGTCAAACTACTATCAAAAGAAAGTCTGGCAGAGGGAGACCAGTTAATCTTGGAAGAAGAAGAAATCCATGAGAACTATGATGTGACAAATGCTTCACATGAGACAGATTTGAGAATCAAGGAATTAAAGGGAGTGCAGGCAAAATTGATGAGGCTATTGAATATATTTACAGAACTGACACTGCAATTTTCAAGGGAAAATTATGATCTTCCCATCCAATGAATACCTAATTCCTTACCTGTTCATTACTTAATTCACATTAATTTTTAAAATATTGACATAATGAGTTATTTTTTCATATTATTTTGGAAGATAAATTCCCAAACATATTAATTTTGTTCACTATTTAATATTACACTTATACTTCATTGTAGTGAATTTACTTAACATCTCTTTCCAGGTTCCATTTGCCCTCACGTGATGAGGACGACATTCAAGTCATTAGGGTTCATTCTTTCCTTTCCAATAAGTAAGAAAGCCCTCCTCCTTATTTTTGCCCACTCCCAATAATACATACCAGTCTCATATAATGTTCATGAATAAAACCTGAATTATACCTTTACCTTTTCTGCTTTCTTCTTTATTAATGTGTTTATTCATCCTATGGAAAATATCTTTGACACCATAGAAATGCTGAGGAAACTGTTATCATTAATATTTTGTGCATGTTTGTTCTCTTGCATGAAGAATGACTATGCTCTAAGGGCTGAGTGCTATTATGGCTGTGATAACAGCTTCTCTAGATAGCAAATTCTCTGGATACTGAATCTCTCTCCCTTGGACACCCCTTTTATAGTGATTTATGTAATGAAACTGTAGCTCATTTTCTAAATTACCTGATTCCCATGAAGTCACCACATTTTTTTCACCTTTCCAAAAGAGGACAACTAAAAGAATGTCAGGTCAGATCACTGACCTGTTGATAATTACTCAAGTGAAGTGAATGGATCTTTTAAATTGTTATTTTGAAACACTGTTAATTAATTTCAAAAATTAAAGTAAAAATTAGAAATCTTCAGATTATATTGAATGCATGAGTCAGTGAGGAACATATTATATGAGGCCAAGATTTCATTTAGAGAAAAGTTACTTCAACTGGTTCTTTATTTGTATCTGAATTTTATTTTTGTTTTTAATTACCCAAATAAATTCTTTAATTTATTTGTGTGAGTAAATTAAATAGAAGAACTGGCTACTCAAATTGAAAATGAATGGGTAAGTCTATTCATAGACAGCCTATCAAAAGTCATTCGCTGCATTTTTTTATGTTCTTAGTTCAAAATTATCGATTTGTAAAAGAGAAAGCAATTAAGTGTGTTGTTTAACTTGTATTAATACTGAAGTATAGAGAAAATGACCACTTCTCCTTGTATGCTTGGAAGCAATATTAAATATTTTAAAATTCCTATCATTTTATTTAATGTATTTTAGTATCTAAGAAAAGTACACTAAAATGTAAAATGTACAAATTGAAAAATGTAGTTTTAGGCATTAATACCCTTGATATAAATTGATATGTTATATATATATGCACATATATTTAAAATGCACTTGTAACATATTTAAATGTATGTGTATCATGTTTAATGAATAATTGAGAAGTATATTCCACAAACCGTTATCATTCTATTTTACTATTAATTTTAAAACAGTTGATTTTACTTTAATGCAGCAATCATTTTAAAGAGACTACTTAAAACTTTTGAGATACAGTCTATTATCAGAGTTTAATTAAATATGAATAGACCATTTATTTTGAAAGAGTTCTAATTTGCTACAGATCACTTCAATTCCTGTAATATATAAGAAAATTACTCTTTCCCATTGCTTATAAAGAAAATGATTGATTGATGAAGAAATTGATTTAATGATGGATACAGGCATAGCTTGTTTTATTGTGTTTCACTTTATTGCACTTCACAAATATTGCGTTTTGTACAAATTGAAGGTTTGTGGCAGCCCTGCATTGAATAAGTAAATCTATTGGCATCACTTTTCCAACAATGTGTTCACTTTGTGTCTCTATGTCACATTTTGGTGATTCTCTCAACATTTCAAACATTTTCATTATTATTTATAACTGTTACAGTGATCTGTGATTAGTGATCTTTGATGTTATTATTGCAAAGGGTTTGGGGCGTCACAAACTGTGACCATCTAAGATGACAAAGTTAATACATAACTGTTGTGTATGTTCTGCCTGCTCCACCAGCCAGCTGTTCCCTGTCTCTGTCCCTCTCCTCAGGCCTCCCTCTTCCCTGAGAAACAACAATATTGAAATTAGGCCTATTGATAACCCTACGATATCCTGTAAGTGTTCAAGTGGAAGAAAGAGTCACACGTTTCACATTTAAATCAAAAACTAGAAATGATTAAGCTTAGTAAGGAAGGAATGCTGAAAGGTGAGGTAGGCTGAAAGGTAGTCCTCTTGTGTCAAACCGTTAGCCAAGTTTGAATGCAAAAGAAAAGATCCTGAAGGAAATTCAAAGTGCTACTCCAGTGAACTCACGATTGATGAGAAAATGAAACAGCTTTATTGCTGATAGGGAGAAAGTTTTAGTGGTCTGGACAGATCAAACCAGCCACAACATTCCTTTAGGCCAAAGCCTAATCCAGAGCAAGGCCCCAACTCTTCAATTCTATGAAGTTTAAGAGAGCTGAGGAAGCTACAGAAGAAAAGTGGGAAGCTAGCAGAGGTTGGCTCATGAGGTTGAAGGAAGGAAGCCATCTCCATAACAGAACACAGCAAGGTAAAGCAGCAAGTGCTAGTCTGCGTGCAGTGGCTCACACCTGTAATCCTAGCACTCTGGGAGGCTGAGAGGGGAGGATAGCTTGAGGCCAGTAGTCTGAGAACAGGCTGACCATAAGTGAGACCCCCATCTCTACAAAAAAATAGAAAAAATTAACCTGGCACAGTGGTGCATGCCTATAGTCCCAGCTACCTGGGAGGCTGAGGCAGGAAAATCACTGGAGCCCAAGAGTATGAGGTTGCAATGAGATATGACAGAGCTCCAGCAACAGAGCAAGACTCTGTGTGCCCCCCTCAAAAAAAAGCAGCAAATGCTGATGTAGAAACTGCAACAAGTTATCCAGAAGATCTAGCTAAAACCATGGATGAAGGTGGCTAGCTAAAATAAACAATATACTTTTAGTGTAGAGAAAACAGCCTTCTATTGGAAGAAGATGCCACCTAAAACTTTTGTAGCTACAGAGGAGCAGTCAACACCTGGCTTCAAAGTTTCAAGGAACAGGCTAACTCTTGTTAGACACTAATTCAGCTGGTGACTTTCAGTTAAAGCCAGTGTTCATTTACCATTCCAAAAATTCTAGGGCCATAAGAATTATGCTAAATCTACTCTGCTTGTATTCTATAAATAGAATAACAAAGCCTGTCTAACAATGCATCTGTTTATAGCATGGTTTACTGACTATTTTAAACTCACCGTTGAGACTTACTGCTCAGAAGAAAAGATTCCTTTCAAAATATGACTGCTGTTGAAAATGTACCTGGTCACCCAAGAGCTCTGATGGAGATGCACAAAGAGATGAATGTTGTTTTCATGCCTGCTAACACAACAGCCATTCTGCAGTCTATGGATCAAAAAGTAATTTCAACTTTCAAGTTTTATAATTTCAGAAATACATTTTGTAAGGCTACAGCTGCTGTAGATTGTGACTTCCTGATGGATATAGACAAAGTAAATGAAAATCCTTCTGGAAAGTGTTCATTATTCTAGATGCCAGTAAGAATTGTAATGCACAGGAGGCAGTCAAAATATCAGCATTAACAGAAGTTTGGAAGAAGTTGATTCCAACACTTATGGATGACTTTGAGGGGTTCCAGACTTCAGTGAAGGAAGTAACTGCAGGTGTGACAGAAATAGCAAGGGAACTAGAATTAGGAGTGGAGCCTGAAGATGTAACAATTGCTGCAGTCTCATGATAAAACTTGAACAAGTGAGGAATTGCTCTTCATGAATCAGCAAAGAAAGTTTCTCGATGTGGGATTTACTCCTATGGAAGATGCTATGAACATTGTTGAAATGACGACAAAGTATTTAGAATATTGCATATACTTAGTTGATAAAGAGTGACAGGGTTTGAGAGGATTGACTCCAATTTTGAAAGTTCTACTGTGAGAAAAATGCTATAAAACAGCATTATATGCTATAGAGAAGTGTTTCATGAAAAGACGAGTCAATGGATGCAGCAAACATTTTTGTTTTCTTATTTTAAGAAATGGGCCAACCTTCAGCAACTACCACCCTGATCACTCAGTAGCCATCAATATTGAGGCAAGAGGCTCCACCAGCAAAAAGAAATATTATGACTTATGGAAGGCTTAGATGACCATTAATGTTTTTTAGCAATAAAGTATTTTTTAATTAAGGTATGTATATTGTTATTTTAGATATGTTATTGCATACTTAATAGACTATAGGATAATGTACACAAAACTTTTATATGTACTGGGAAACAAACAAACAAAAAAATCATGTGCTTTGTTTTATTGGAGTGGTCTGGAACCAAACCCACAATATCTTCAAGGTATATTGGTGTTCTATCTTGTTCTGCCAAGAATTTGTGATAGCTAACGGAAAAGATATGTACAATAAAGTGGCACAACGTAAGTAAAAACTCAGGGCTACGGAAAGAGAACTTATAACAAGAGGTCAATATTGTTAAAAACAACACAAATATTCTAGTCATAAACTCCTACACTGTTGTTATAATTGAACTTTGAATTTGTTTCTGGGAATTCTGGCAGCTGAAGTAAAATGAGGACATGAGCAGTTTGATGGATATTATTTTTCTTAAGGAAAAGTAAAGAAGGTATTTAGATATAGATTATAGACTTGTTCTGCTGTACCAGAAAATTTCAGATGTTTCCAACTGTGTTTTGGAGATTATTGTCATTATTATTATTTTAAACAAATTCAATGCAGCATTAAGTATAATCAGGAGTTCAGGGTTTTATTTTTGGCTCTATCTCTAAATATTTGTGTGACTTGAGAAATTCATATAACTTTTCTTGACTTTGGGCTCCTCACTTCTAAAGGAAGGGGGTTGGGTGAGAGGACCTGCACTGAAGTCCTTTGTAGTTCTAATATCCCATGTCCAGTGTGTTTTCATTTCCCCAGCACAGACAGAATAGCACTTGGTATTTCAAAAGGCATTTTTATCAGTGAATCTCTTTGTAGAAACAAATTGTTTTAAGAGGTTAGGGGTCGCCTGTAAATTATGTCAAATACTACTGAGAATCACTGCGATATGTGATTCTTATATGCTCATATGCAATGAGAAAATGCAAATGTGAATGGACAACAGGATGAGTGTGATTCCCAGTCCATAGTCCATGTCCCTGGGAGGACAGACCTATATGCCAATTCCACTTGGAAAAGACACATGTTTCTTTTGTGCTCTTTTCATTGGCCAAACCACAATCCATGGCTACGTCTTGTATCAAGAAGAGCAAGTACAATCCCACCCTATGCTCAAAAGCACAAGTGGAAAATTGATGAATAGCACTAATGACCACTACAATGAACATGTGCCAAAGAGTTAATTCTGTAGGGTCTCCAGGTCCAACCTGATCTGACTTTATGTTCTTGAATTATCTTTGAAGATTGGGTGGTTGTTTCAGCTTAGCTACACTGAATGACTCGCATCTTGCAGAAGAACAAACTGTCTTATCACTCTTCCCTTTTATTTAGTAAAGAAAGAAATATGGAAGTGTGGTAAGAAATAAGAAAGAAATCACTCCTATTGGAATCGCAAGCATCATTTGAGAGCCAGCTTGATCAATTTTCAGCTCAATCAATGCGCGTGGTAGACAGAATAATGACACCCTTCCCAAAGATGTCCAGGTCCTAATCCCTATAACCTGTGAATATATTACATTATATGGCAAAGCAGAATCAAAGTTCAAGATGGAATTAAGGTTCTCATTAGATATCCTTAATATAGGGAGATTATGCTGGATTATCTAGGTGGCCCGATATAATTGTGAAGGTTATTAAAAGTGGACGATGGAAACAGAAGAGAAGGTCAGAAGTCAGGCTGATGTGAGGCAAGAAGGACTCAACCCTTCACTGCTAGCTTGGGAGGTGGAGGAAGGCGACCTCCAGGCTAGTGATGTAAGCAGCCTCTGGAAGCCAGAAAAGGCAAAGCAACAGAATCTCCTGTAAAACCTCCACAAAGGAATGCAGCCCTGCCAGCATCTTGACTTTACCCCAGTAAGATCTGCATCAGACTCCTGACATACAGAACTGTGAGATAATAAATTTGTTGTTTTAAGCCACTAATTTTGTGGCAATGTGTTAAAGCCTTAATAGAAAAGTCATATGATGCCTTTATGTGTTTAAAACTAACTTGTACTTTTAAAACCATGGATATTCTGAGAAGTTCAGGTAACTATTTCATTAATTTGGCTATGTAATATGTATTTTAAATGAAAGGAATAAAAAGCACATTGGTCTACATCATGTTTGTTTGTTCGTTTTAAGAGAGAAACTCTCTCAAACAATATGGCATAATATGTCATTTCTTCTGTCTTAAGCAGAAATGTGGGTTGGTACACAGGTAGAGGTTTCAGTGTCTGGACTCTAAGCTGTATTAGGAACAAGAACAAACTTTTCAATTCACATGCTAAACTCCATGGGCTGTTACTCCCCATGTTTCTATTGCTTTCCTGTGGCTATGTCAAAATCTCTTATAGCATCCACCTGTGTTCCCATCTGCTTTTGATTCAGAAACCATATTTTGAGGAAGATTGAATCAAAAAGCATTGAGGGAAAAAAATGGCACATCAAGATTATATACTAAGCTAATCAAGGGCAGGGACCATTTCTTGTTCAACGTTATATATGCTTCAGTGACTTTTCTGGAATAGGGTATCAGAAATGTCTGAAATAAAGGAAGCCATGTGGCATGAGGAGGTCTTGGAGGCCTCCGGAGTGGGTGTGTACAGGCATTAGGAAACAGAGGAACAGCAATGAAGCCAAACGATATTAGATTTAGAGCTAGAAAGCCTACGGTTCAAGTTCTGGCTCTGTTATGCACTAGTTGAATGACCTTGGACAAGTCATTTAAATTCTCTGAGCCTTGGTTCCTCATCTTAAAATGAGAATAAAATTAATACCACTGACTCTCAGTTTCTACTTGGGGCTATTCTATTACCCTATACAAGGTGTCTGGCTTTCAATAAAAAAAATTACAAGCTATGTAAAAAAAATTAAAGAAAAATATAAAAGCACTTCCAAGAAATAGAGCTAGCAACAGAACCAGATATAGGGATGGCACAGGTGTTGGAACTTATCTGGCAAGAAATTAAAAATAATGATTATTATTTTAGTGGTTCTGATGGAAAAAGTGGACAGCATGTAACTCAGATGGATAATTACAGCCAAGAGATCAAAACATAAGATAAAATCAAATAGGAATGCTAGAAATGCCACACATGGTAAGCAGATAAAGAATGCCTTTGACAAATTCATCAATAAAATCAACTCCCCCCAGATGGTGTAGTGTGCCCCGTCTGGGGGATGGACATGCTTGAAGCTCTGACTCAGGTGGGGCAAAGGCAATATATGTAACCTAAACATTTGTATCCCCATAATATGCTGAAATGAAAAAAATTAAATTAAATTAAAAAAAAAATCAACCCTTCTGAGGAAAGAACCAATGAAATTGAAGAAAGGTCAATGCAAATTACACACCTGAAACAAAAGAATAAAATAAAACAAAAGCAAAGCCAGAAAAGAGAACCCATGAGCTGTATTCTTATATATGTGCAATTGGAATTCTAGAAGAAAAATAAGAAAATAGAACAGGGCAGGATACTTTTTTTTTTTTTTTTTTAAGAATTAATAAGAGACATCAAATCACAGGTCCCAGAAACTCAGAGAACACTGAGCAGGTTAAATAGGGTACCCCTACAGCCCCCGCCCCCACATACACACACTCCTTGGCATAGCATATTCAAAATGCTCAAAATAAGAGACAAAGAGAAAATCTTGACGGCAGGCAGGGATAAAAGACACATGACATAGAAAAGAACAAAGATAAGAACGAAAATAGCTTCTTGGCAGAAACCATATAACAAAAAATAAAGGAGTAACATCTTTAAAACAAACAAAGGAAAAAAATAACCTATGAACTCCAAACTCTATACTCATTAAAAATATGTTTCAAAAAGTAAAGGAGAACTAGACTTTCTTAGACAGATGAAACTGAGAGAATTTACTGCCAGAAGATCTACCTTCCAGCAAATGTTAAAGGAAGTTCTTTGATCAGAAGGGATGTAATAACAGGCAGAAACTTGAATTTACACAAATGAAGTGTCAGATATAAAGTAAATAAAAGTAAAATAAACTTTATTTTATCTAATTTCTAATTGTTCTGAAAATATTTGATAATTTAAAGCAAACATAGAAATATATAGTGTGTTTATAGCATTTATAAAAATAAAATATAGATGACATTAGCACAAAGGACCAGAGGAGAGAATTTGGAATGTATACTTATAAAAACCTTACACTGAATATGAAGTGGTATGTTATAATTTGAATGTAGACACTGGTTAATAAACATATATATTCTAAACCCTAGGACAACCACACACTTTTTAACAAAGCATAAGTAATAAATCAATAGAGGAGATAAAGTAGAATCATAAAAATTCTCAATTAACCCAAAGAAAGGCAGAAAAGAGGAAAAAGAATAAAAAAAAGATGACACAAGTATAAACTAGCTAGTTAGTTGATAGATTTTAATCCAGCCTTATCTAGAATTATAATAAATGTGAATGGTCTAAACATATCAATTAAAAGAAAGAGATTGTCAGATGGCATAAAAAGATAAGATAAAATACCCTGTCTACAAGAAATAACTTTAAATATGAAGACATAGATAGATTAAAAACAAAAGGATGGAAGAAAATAAACCAAAAGCCAGAGTAGCTATGCTAATATCAAGTAAAGTAGACTTTATGTCTGAGTTATATGAGCTATTCACCTGAACTGATTTTTTAAAAAAAACCTATCATGAAACAATCACATTTAGAGAAGTTTATTCAGTATGATAAGCTGCAATAGCTAAAGGTTCACTGTTACTTTTATTTTATGCATGCTATTTCAATCCTCACATCCTTTTCAAGTGTTTGAAATATTGTTGCTGTTCATATTTCCTTATGAAGAAAATATGGAACAGAAAGAATAAGCATTGTGTCCCAGGGTGGATAACCAATACCTAATGTGTTGTAGAACTAGGATCTTAATCACTGTGCTACCTTCCTTACAAAAGAGTAATCTTCTATTACACCTTCTGTGAGCATCATGTTGCTCTCTACCTATGGGGGAACATTCAAAACAAACCAACCCATTCTCCAAGGCAGGCTTTCTTTTGGGTGGGTGGGTATTGTTGCAGTTCTTTTAAATGCTTGATTTCACCTCTCTCTTTTATGAGAGTGAGATGTTCATCCATATCATGCCCAACTGAGAGTCACTGCTACATAAAGGTCATGGTATTATAGAAGTTTAGAAATAAGAGGGACCTAGAATATCAGTGTATCCAGGTTACATGTACATCAGTATATCTAGGAGGGCACAGAAGAGCAACAAGTTAGGCAACTTGCCCAGGCAGTCACAATCATTAATTTCAGGACAGGACTAAGCATCAAGTCTCCAGATAACAAACACATCACTTTTTTCTCCCCCCACCTTACAGTTCTTTGTAGCTGTAACTTTCGGCAACACAGAGAAAAACTCCATTCAAATCAGTAGTACTAGCCAAACTGACAGGAAACCTAAATTCAATATATCCCATTTTTTCAAAAGTTCATCTTTTATGAGTTTTGATTTTGTCATTCAAAGTGCCATATAAAAACTTTATTATTGAAATAGAATCCAGTAAATAAACAAAAAGAACAAAACAATACAGTATAAAAATATAACACTAATGTTTAGAAAATAAGAGAAAGTCTCTTTCTTAATTTTCAAGCTTAGATATGTTCAAGGTGACAAATTATTTCTGTTTGCAAAAGAGGTATTTCCAGCAGTTGCTGGCTTTAAAAGAGGATCTTCTTGCTTTTAGGTTGCCCCCATGTGTTCTAATGCTATCAGTGTTCGTACAAAGTATTTACCAGAATTTCTTCTTCTTCCCATTTGAAATAAAGTATGGATTTTCAATGAATACAAGAGAGAAAACTGGACTTGAACCCAGAAGAAATTTGTGCATGACCTAGCTCCATTACATATTATTTGTGTGGATTTTTTAATCCAATTTTTTGCTTTATTTAATTTTATTTTGCTTCAGAATTTTCAGCTAGGAAATGGAGATAATATTTGCCATAATTGGCTCACAGGGATGTGATGATGAAATAATTTAATATATGGGATAATGTTTGATAAAACATAAACCTTACTATACACATACTAATTACCAAAATAAGTGAAGCTGACTTTTCTCCCGTAAGGGAAAAATTACCTTATTGTATTATAACACAATGTACTACAGAACACATTGGATGAGAGACCTTTGATTCTTTTTTATTTTTCTAATACCTAATTGTGTGAACTTAGAAAATATTTCTTTTTTTTTTTTTGTAAAATAGATAACTAGAGAAACTTTAAGATTTAAAACTTTAAGATCTAAAAAAAAAAAATTTCCCTTTAAAAAATTTTTCCTGAACTGGACTTGGATTCTGGGTCTATAATGCCAGTAACATGGAGACATGTAATCCCTACATAGCTCAGTTTGCCTATTGAAGATACCTTCCAGCTTTGATAACCTTAAGAAATCTCTACTGTAATTCACATAATTTGTTGCACATTTAAAATTAAAATATTCATAGTAAAAATGAACTGGAGCTTTCACAGAGTTAAAGTATTAAAGTATAATAACTCAAAGTACCATAAGTGTTTTCTTTTTAAAAGTCTACGTTTTAAAATCTCTAAAGTATATAAGTCAAATTAAATTTTGAGATCAATCTTCACAGAATATTTCTTGATTGAAATTTCAGTCATTTATATCTTTGTTTAATTGAAAATTTTAAGAAAATGGAAAAGCCAACATAAAAATATATTCTATAACTCAACGTATTACTAAATCATTTTGTTTTCTCTGTTCAACTGTAAAATAGAATATCTTAAATTGCTTTAAAATTCTTAAAAGAAATGATGATTTATAATCAACATTTAATTTTATTAGAGATTAATAACACTTCAGATTTGAGCAACACAAATCTTGACAGATAACAATATATTTCCTGATCTTTGCTATTTGCTTGAAAAAGCTTGTGTAGAGTATCCGATCACCAAACCTTTAAAAGTCAAAGTTTTGTGGACAAGTGGCAAGACTAATACATAATTTGTATATACCATTTAAAAATTCTAGTTTACTTTTTGCATTTCCATACCTATGGCTATCCATTAAATCTTATAGAAAATAAATTACATTTCTTATATTCAATGAAATAGAGGATTGAATCAACTCATATATTAGAGTTAATTTATATGAACAAGAACGCTAATAAAATATCTGAAATTACTACACTTTTGTGGAAGTAATTCCACATTTATGGAAATGTGACCTCTCGGTGAATAAACAATCATAAAAGGTTTAATTTGCTGCAGATGACATTAAATCTATATTTACATTTTAGTAGGCTACTACAAGATACAGTGCAATATCATTTTAAAAGGTCATTTTATAGTGCTGTAATAGAAATAATTTTAAGAAATTGGCACAATGTGTTTCTAATATTTTAGAAAATGTTCTAGTGTTGGAATAGGTATATAATCATGATTCAGGCACCGCTGTGTTGGTCTGTATAACTGCATTGAAGCAAGCAATCTGTCATCAAAAGTGTGTCCACTGGAATGTTAGGACCCCTCAGTTGCCCATTTCACTTCTAATGACCATTTGCCTTAGGCAATAGAATAGACGGGTGGAGAAAGTGAATCTACAATTTACCTGACTTTCAAAACAGCTTTCACTTTTACCTAAAAAGCACTGGCTTTCTTTTTCTTTTAGGTTTTTAAAAATCTTCCTGTAGTTCTTATTGTTCTCTTCACGCATTAGGGCACATTGGAAAGACTTAGTGGTGGTCCTTGGACCTTGTTTGGCCCATAGGGTTAGAGACTTTTCACTTAAGAGCTGCTTCAAGGGAGGCATAGAAATCACAGTCGGTCTTTTCCTGAGCCCGTTGCTACCCGCCATGGTGAAAGGGCGCTTACGGAGGAAATGCCTGTGGAGCTGAGAACGCTATTCACGGAATACAAAAACTTCAGGGCTCTAGATGGCAGGCTTCAATGCCTTTGAAAAGCAGTCTCTATCCTCCTCCTCCTCCACCGCCCACCCCCCGTCTCCACTCCCACCCCCATCTCTGCTCCTTGGCAATATAGCGTCAGCTACATGTGTGCCCTGGTCTGTGGATGCTGGGTTTTGCTGCTCTCCAAGAATCCGAGCTTCAGGGGTTTATTCCAGTGCCTGATACTCTGGCCTGGAAGCCACCTGGATGCTCGGGTAAAAGAGGAAGTGAGGGGTGACAAGAAGATCAACACTAAGCCCTTGCCAAGGAGAGGGGGGGCTGTGCTGCGGCCATGAGACACCCTCGCCCTGCAACAAACAAGCATCCTCTGCTCTCGGTGTGAACGCTCCCTGCCGAGATCACAAAGAGCGCAAAAGCCACCACAGCCCCAATTTAGCTCTGAGGTTCTCGGGGGAAGAAATATAAAAATCTCAGGTTCTTAAATTCGCAAAGGACTGAGTACGAAGGAGCGCAGAACAGGGGCAAAAAGAGAGGAGACACAAATCCTGGAAACGCATTACTTACTCGCACCTGGCAGCGCCTAAGGTGACGTCCCTAACCCACACTGCGTAGGGACCCAGGGCTGGGGTGGCAGGGTCAGATATGTTACAGGAGTAGCTCTGAAACTGCCAAGGGGGGTGGAAGCTGCTGAGAAGGGTGGGACTGGAGGAAATGTTGGTCTTTTCTGCCTGGGATCTCGGTTTGGGCGCAATCTAGCTGTGGGTCTGGGGTTACGGGCAATCTCTCCCTCCCCTTCCCCTTATTCCCCACGCCAGCAACCCCGGACACTCGCCCAGGTCAAGATGGACAGGAAGTTGGGGTACTTTGCCTTAGTCCCGCTCCCTCCTGTTTTGGACCTTGGTACCCGACTCCCCACAAGGCTCAAAACCTCTCCAGGCTGTGTCCACGGAAAGGCCGGGTCCAGGTTCCCTCCAGGGTAGAGCAGACTCCAGCCCGGGGTCCCTGGAGGCTGGCCCCGGGCTGTCCCGCATCCCGGTGCCGCTGTGGCACTCAGGCCCCACCCAGTATCGCGCCCAGTGGAGCAATTGACAAGGATCAGGCGCGCCCCAGAGCTGCTGGACAAGACTTATTTGCAAGTGCGGCGACCTCAGTCTCCTCCCTGGGAGCCCAGATGCACCCCAAGCGCCCCGGGGCAAGTTACTGAGCTACTGGCAATGCAGAATGGAGTTTGAGGAACACCGTGTTGAGCACAGGGAAAAGCGGGTCTTACCTTGCCACTGAGAGCAGGGAGTTGTCATCCATTGTTGATTGGCACGTAGAGAAGAAAGGCGGCAAGTGCAGGCTAAGGAGGGGAAGTCTGCGGAGCCGGGATCGGCTCCCCGAGCGCCAGACTGCCGCGCGTGGGGACACAGGCGCGCAGGCTGGGGCGGCGGTGGCGCCGGCAGAGACTCGCTCCTCCCTGGCAGGGAAGCGCTGCGCGCTGCAGCTGCCCTATGTCCCCTACTGGTGTCCCCTTGGATCTTGCTAGAGCGCTTGGCCAACGCTCCTACCCTGCCCAGCTCCTGCCTCCTCCAGGGCGGCCCCAGTCTCTGTTGCCAGAAGCTCCTTCTGAGCTTTCGCTGAGGCTCCTGGAGCCCAGAAGCAAGAGGTGACTCCGACAAAATTTCTCTTTCCCCGCCCGCCGTCGGGTCTCCTCCCCTCCTTTTCTTTCAGGCGAACAGCAGGTCTGAGCCCTGAAGTTGTTCACCCACTTTCCCACATTTATGCTCTCGGTCCTGGCAATGCCCACTTGCCCCACTGGTCGCGCACCACTCCTTTGGCTGGCTGTCTGGCTTGATTTTATTTTTGTGTTCTACCATGTAATGGTTGATCGCTCACAACAATGCTCTCTCTGACCTCCCACGTGTTTTCTCTTTACTTGGACTTTCCTGGTTTGGGTTCTCACATCTCTTCATCTAACTCATTTTGCTTAATTGTGACTCAGTCCTCTCTCTCCGGGTTAGAACCGTGTGTGCAGGCAGAAATCTCACAACCTGCGGCAGCGGCCACCCACCTGAGGCCAGCACTCAGCACCTGGGAGGAAGAGCTGTTGCAAAAGCCCCCAGTTGCCTGGTGGGTATCTCCTTGAGCAAAAATAATGGCGGTTGTTTTAAGAAGAAAGACACTGAGAGCAGCAAGTGCCTGTTAAGATGAGGGCATAGTTGCTTTTCTTTAATTAAAAAACAAATTAAAAAAGAAAACCCTGGGACTTCTGCAAATGGGAAGGTGGAGTAAATGTACTTTTACCTATTTCTCCTAGTAAGTACAGCTGAAACTCCTGGAGATTATCTATAAAACAGGCAGGAGAAAAGGGTGCAGACCAGCTAGGGACCTTGGGACTCAAGCAATGACACTGTGGTGGTGAGTTCCTGGGGTTTTTGTTTTGCCTCATATATATATCCCAGACTTGAGCTAAAGAAAACGACGACCTGGAAATGTCAAGGAGCAGAGACAGAAAAAGCCTTGACAAAGCACCTTCTTAGCCAAAGGACTAAGAAAGGGCAGCTCCTCAAGATAGAAAATTTGCAGACAATAATGGCTCCACTCTGGCCAAACACTGTTAAAAAAAACACCTATGACCTCCTCTTTCAAGTACGCCAGCGAAGGCCCAGTGGGGAGCCTACACTTCATCATCTCTAGGCTCTAAGGATGTAATCAAAGCCCTGGGCCAGGAGGTATCAGAGAAGGCTAGGACAGGACTTTCATGCCCTCCAGGCACTAACAGTACTCTCCCCTTCTTGTCTGCCTGCCCCCGCCCATCCCAGTGCCAACAAAGGCCCGAACTTCCACATCCACACAAAAATAATGCAGTCCCCTTCCATTTCCACACATATAGGTGGTGTTAAGGCGAAGTAGGGAGCCATGACTTTTAACCCCAGCAGGAAGTAGTAGCCCTTTCTCTCCACCTTGGTGTCACTGGAGCTTTTACTTTCACAGCCACACAGCAGTAATGAGGGCCCCCTCTACTCTGCACTGGGGTGGTGTCAGAGGAGTCAAAGTGGAGACTCAAAACTTGCACCATAGTCCAGAAGAAATGAGGCCACTTGCCTGCACGCCCCACCCCGCCCTCCCCCCGCCACCTCACTCCCAATCACAGGAGGCCACACCGGAAACAGTGACTAGGTGCCCCTGCCACTCTGGCTTGAGAGATCTCAGTGCAGTGAGGAGCCTGGACTCCCACCTCCGCCCGGCAGTAATGAGGAGCTCTCCCCTTCAGCGTCAACAGAAGCCAAGTGGTAATCATAGATTTTACCCCACTTGGCAGTAGTGAGGCAGCACTCCCCTTTCCCTTGCCCTATAGGAGCAATGTCGAGTGCAGCTAGCTAAAAAGAATCTTTAAATACGATTCAGAAGTTTCTAACATAATGCCTCAAATAGGCAGGCTTTAATAGAAAATTATTTGTTATATTAAGAACCAGGACTTAATGAAAAACAAAGCAATCAATAGATTAATAACACTGAGATGATGGAGGTATTAAATGTACCTGTCAAAGATTTTAAAGTAGCCATGATCAAAATAATTTAATGAGCAATACAAACACACTTGAAAAAACATAAAATATAGAGTGAGCAAAAAAAAAAAAAAAAAAGAATTCAAAGAAAATAAGTAGAAATTGCAGAGAAAAAGCACACGGAGATTTTTAGAAGTGAAAAATACAGTAATCAAAATAAAACACAAATTGTTTTATTACTGGCAGAGAAACATCACCTTACCCATAGGGGAAAAACAGTTCAAATACAGTGGCCTTCTCATTAGAAACCATGGAGGCTAGAATTGACAACATTTTTCAAGTGCTGAGAAAAAGAGCTATCAACACAGAATCCTATATCCAGTGAAAATATTCTTTAGAAATGAAGGTGAAAATGATATAGGGTTCCAGCAGACCTGTCTTAAAAGAATGACTGAAGGAGGTTCTCTAGGCAGAAACAAAACTGTAAAGAAGGAACCTTGGTACATTAGGAAAGAAGAACACAGTAAGGAAAAATATGGTAAATACAAAAAAATTTCCTTCTTTTCTTGAGTTTTCTAAACTATGTTTGAAAATCAAGAGGAATGAACTATGGCTGGTTTTTGCTTAAAAAAAATGTTTCGATGGTTCAATTACTTTGTAAAGACTTAATAGCATAAGTCATACTACTACAGTAAACACCTTCACATCAGCACAGGGGACATTGTGAATAAGCCATGTTTTGTCTTCCCATTTCGTGCCTCTTGATCTTACTCTTTTCCCAATATTTCTAGGCATTCTGTATTCTACCCTTGGCTGCTGTTATGGTTCAAATGTCCCTGCCAAAACTCATGTTGAAACCTTAATTCCCAGCGTGGCGATGCTGGGAGGTGGAACCTTTAAGAGGCAGAGCCTAATGGGATGCGTTTGGGTCAGGGGGCTCTGCCCTCTTACTCTGGCTTGGTGCACTCCGCCGAGACTGGGTTAGTTCTCTGAGAGTGGGATGTTATAAAATGAGGTTGCCTCTCATGTTTTGCCCTCTTGGAATGTGCTCACTTTCCCTTCCTAGCAGATACCGGCACCACGCTGTCTGGACTTCCCAGCTTCCAGAAGCATGAGCCAAATAAGCCTTTTTTGTCTTTATAAATTACCCAGTCTCAGGTATCCTTTTATAGCAACGCCAAATGGACTGAGGCAGCTGCCTTCTATCCTCCCTTCTAAAGGACTAGCTGATAAAGCTTTGGAATTGTTAATCATCTCAGTATAAATTGACTGACAAATATTTGTAAAACAAAGTGAAAAAGACATTTCTTCAGTTATGGGCTCTGAGAGGACACCATGAACATTCTTGGTTTATATACAATGTTTCTCTTTTTTTCCGGGAAACTAAACTGAATGTCTGGGAATTTGTATGTGGTTTACAGTATTTTAAAATGTGTCTCAGTCACATTAAAAAAGGTAATTGCATATAGATATGTGTGACCTCAGGCAAGTCTCTCAACTCCTTGAAATTTTAGATTAATCATGTGTAAAATGGGGGAATTAGACTAAACAACACTGAAGGCCCCTCACATCCAATGTTCTCTACCAGATGGTCTTTAAAGATTTACTATCTTTAGATGACTATTTGGTGATCTGCATATCAGGTAGAGAAAGAATTTTAAATGAAAAAATTTTCCGTAAAGGATAAGTCTGTGTGTGTGCGTGTGTGTGTGTGTGTGTGTGTGTGTGTGTATGAGTGATACGGTGCAGCATGGTGTCGGCGTTCTGTCCCTCTTACTGGTGGAGACCGCCACCTCTCATAGCCAGGCTCTTGCAAGCTTCAGCATCACTTTGTAATGCATAATGGCAAGTGTAAAGCTTTCTTGACATGACTTCTTGAGCATGACTCAACCCAAATTCTGGGATGAGAGCTACGTACATAAATATGTGTAACTCTAAATGTTATATGGTTTTATTTTAGCATTGCTCTTGATTTGCTCCTTAACTACAACCTGGCTTGCCCTGAGGCAGTGTGGATAGGGAAATAGTCTGGACATTCTCTGGCTCCTGTGAAAATCCCAGAGTATTTAAACCTTTGGACAAGAAGATTATTTCCTGCTTGGGAACCAAGGTGGAAATGATTCTGCTATTTCTAGAAGTGCCAGTTTGGTACCTTATGTGTAACCATTTCATGCCCTTTTACTTGGAGGCTGTGTTCGCTTCATGGTGTAGAAGGTCCCCAAACAGAAGACAGGACAATTTAAACGTGTGGAAGCCATTGTTGAATATCTCAAATGATTTCTATCCCAGGATCATCATGACACTAAGAATCCTCCAGACCTCTGAATCCTGTGACAAATTGCCACTCCTGAGATGTGATCTAGCATTGAGGAGAGCATCTTTCTTTATTTGACCTTTGCAATTTTGCTTCTTTGACATTTCTCTCCCTCTGTGTCCCTGTTCTCTGACCTCTCAGTTGGATTTGTCTTTTGGTGCTTGCTTTAATTTCTCAGCCACTGGCTTGGGGTCTTCCCCCTCTCCCATCAACATTTCCTTTCCCTACTTACTTGAGGACCAGTTAAAGTCACAGAGACATCTGATACCTTGCCCCTGAGACCCTCTGTTCCAAAGTGTTTTCTGCCTTCAGTGTGTGTCTGTGGCTTCCATTCTAGGACAAGTCCTTGCTGCAAACTTTTAATTCCTAGCAGCTGAAAGTTCAGGCTTGGGGACCTTATTCGAAGCTTTAACTAAATTTATTTTGTTGCTCTCTTTTATGAAATGAATTGTGTCCCCCAATTTCTAACCCCCTGTAGCTTAAAATGTGACCTTATTTAGAAACAAGGTCATTGCAAATATAATTAGTTATGATGAGGTCATACAGGAGTAGGGTGTGCCCTTAGTCAGATATAACTGGTGTCCTCATAAAATAATGTAAATACAGAGATGTGCAGGGAGTACAACTGTGAAAATGGTGACAGAGATTGGTGTGAAAAAGTATGACCTCACCCAGGCAAGAGGGAATTCTGCCAGTAGATGCCCTTTGTACTAGAGCTGCAACATTGGCTTTTCCTGGGTCTCCCACCTGCTGGCCCACCCTGCAGATTTTAGACACTCCAGTCTGCATAATCATGTAAGTCAATTCCTTAAAATGAATCTCTCGCTCTTTCTCTCTCTCTCTGTCTCTCTCCATGCACACACACACTCAATTCTGTTTCTCTACAGAACCATGACTAACACAGGATGGATATGGGAGGAGGGAAGAACTGGACCCCTTAAATGCGATCAGGTAATCAGACTTCCATGGTGTCTGTCACAGGCTAAAGGAGGACAAGCCATGAATAGTGTTGTATTTCAATGCAATGGCTTGGGTTTCAAAACAGATTGTAAACAGAGCTGTGGGAAAACAAGAACTTGCAATGAACTTTGCTTGAAAGAGACAATAAACATCCTCAAAGAAGTGACATTGGATCTTGGTCATAGAGAATGAGTAGGATGTTCCTGGGTGATTAACTGAGGGACAGGATGGATGGTGGGGACATTCTTGGCAGAGGAAGCAGCATGTGCACTGGCACGGATCCGTGAGGGGACTTGGCTTGTTCGAGGACATTAGGCACGTCAGAGTGGACCAGATGGAGGGAATAAAGGCACGGTTATGCAGCAAATGAGTTTTATGTACAAGGTGAGAGAGGATCACGATCCTGTCTGCCATCATACTAAGGAGAAGGGAATTGATTCTGGAGACAGAGAAGAGCAAATGAACTTCTGTAAGACAAATAATTAGCAATTAGGACAATATCTTCTAAAATATTGAGCACATGTCAATTTAACATTGAAGAGAGGAATGTGGAGTGTCAACAAATACTTTCAAATGAAGGAGAAAGCTTAGGTAAATACTCAAAGCTTTTTCTTATCTAGGATTTTGCATTTCTTTTCTTTGAAAGCACTAGTGAGTGTACTTGATATTGAAAGAAGATAATGGTGCCACTGGAAGGACTTGGGCTTGTCCTATTGTGAACATGACCTTAGAAAGAATAATCCTTAGGGTGTTAATAGCTGAAGAAGACTAATGTGATAACATGAAAGGAAATAATGTTTAAAATTACTATGTATTGCCAAAACAAATTGACTTTTTAAAGGTGGGACATTTCTCCAATTCAATTCCAATTCCTTAGGATACAGAAAATGGCAGCAGAGAATAAAATTCCTTCTGTAGAAAGAATATAAAGTGAATAGAACATAAAACAAAACAAAAATAGTATAAATATCACATACTTGGATGGTGCTTTTCAATTGTGGGTTAGAATTTTCTTGAATGTGTTCAAACTCTAAATACACTTTTTCTGAAGATGCAGTACATTGACCTGAACTGCAAAATGATAATGCCTTCCATGCGTTAATCTTTTTTTGGTAGGCTGGTATCAGGAGTCGTTTCTAAAACCCACAAAGTAATGAAAGATTTCAGAATAACGAGATCTCTCTCTCTCTATTCTTGAGGAGATGATGAAATAGTTTTAACACAGGAATCCAAATGATAAATAAGCCTCTTGAAACAAATTTTCACAACAGAAGTATCAAAGAAATCTTTGTTGTGGATATGCATATAATACAAAGAGGAATCCAGTATATTAGAGAAAAAAGAAGTCTGAGCCCCATCTCTAGAGTTTGTAATAACTAAATAATAATAGCAGGTTTATATTTCGTGTTCCTAAATCTCACAGCAGAAGAACTGGAATTTTATGTTTTTCTCCCAAAGATTCAATTAGATGGATATCTTGGTGACAAGATTGGTATCATTTATTTAACTCTGGAAAAACCCTATAATCAGAATTTACTTCACACATCAAACATTTGATAAAATGTATGGAAAGAAAAGAGTGGGACAGTTTAACACATCAAAGAGGGCAATTTTTGTTCATGGAAAACACATGGGGTCCTGCCTTATTGTCAGTGGTATTAAATCAGCAATGGTGTTGTCATCAGGGAACTGACAGCACACAATTTGCCTGCTGACACCAAACAGAGCAGAGGAGGAAGAGCCCATCAGGACCCTCAGTTGTGCTCAGCATGTGGGCACACCAGATACCGTGGACATTGCAGTACTCTGTTCAGGGCCTACGCAGGTCAAATTGGATTATTACTTATTGTAAGGCACAGACACAGAAAGCAGATTTACTTCTATTGTCATTGAACACTTTCAGAAAGGAACTTGGAGTACAGGTTTTCTCGCAATTCTTCAAAATTTAGTTGTGGTCACCCTGAGATTTGGAAAGTGCTGCCAAATACATAAGGCACTGATTGTGATGAGTAATAGAAGATGGATTGTGGGCTGTGATATTCAGAAAGCTTTCACTGGGGTTATTGACAAAATGCACCATGATGACTCTTGAGTCATACGGTCTCTGTGCTAACAAACAAAGCGTTACCGCTTATTATTTTCCCATTCCCTCCTCTTGCTCATCAGTACTTTGAAATACTTGGATTCTTACAACAAAACAAGAAATTTGTTTTTATTGAAATGTATGAGCCATTTAGTGCACAAAAATATTATCTAAAAGGAAAATTTATTACTTAATAATACAAACAGGAGACTTGGATAACTGATACATGTAAATATAATAATTTTTTTTAACTCCTGATTAAAAATTTATTTTATGCTCATTATCACTACTTAACTATGTCTGACATTTGAGGATATAGTTCTCATTTTTATAAAAGTAAGCCTTTAAGGAAATGTAGTTATGTTAAAAAGCAGAGAGATGTGAAATACAGCACCTTGCTATGTGGGTTTTGGGACTTCGCGTATTTAATGATATAAACTATATAAAATAAGCCAGAAGTCCCAGATGGTGCTTGGATCTTTATCATTGGATTTGGTTTAGCACCTGGAAACCTGCACTCCTTGCATAATTATTTCTCTTTACCTAAAAGCTCAATTTGCAGTGACGGTAGCATTATCAATGACTATTTATTGACTAGATATGATTACTCATTAACTATGCCTTAGCTTATGTGTTTTTCAAATTTCATATCATATTGACAGTTTATTTTTAGTTACTGTAAACAAAGGTCTCAAAGTAAGTTTGACTTTAGTCTTAGATGAAAAGATATAATTTTCAGGGTATGTGGGGAAGAATCTATTTTCTGACATTGAAAATTCCTTTATCCACTTGATAATTGGTGCCTACAAAAGATTTGCTCATTTCTTTTAGAGGATTGGGGGCTTTTAAAATATGAGTGTCTGTGGGAAAGTAGCTCTTTAATGTGTTAGAAATTCTTTATACATATTCTTAACTTGGAATCTGAGAGTAGGCTTTAATTGGAAAAAAGGGGAGCTAATATGTAAAGATACTGGGTATCAGAGAAGGGTAGACTAGATCTCCAACTAGTGGAATAAAATTTTACCACATCAGTAAAGTGGTGACCCTGGAATACAATCTTAACTATTTCATAATTTACTGGTTAAATTCTACTTCAAGACTTATTTTTTATCCGATCAACTGAGGCCTTAATTTTGATTGTATGGCATACTTATGTATTGCCTAATATGTGTGAATAGTGATTGTCTATAAGCAATGCTGCAATTGGCCTACAGACACCAGCCAATGTTAATTCTCATCACTTAAAAATTCTACCATCATCATCCATATAGGTAATATATATTTATTCAGTCTTACTATGTTCCAGGCATTCTAATAACCATGATGAATATATTATTTCAGGAAAATACCTCCCAACAGCTAAATGTAGAAGGTATATATTATATACACACACACGCACACATATATATAAAATGTCACCTCATTTTATAGATGTGGAACCAGATACAGAACATTCACATGACTTGCCATTATTATCAGGGCTACTAAGTGGCAGAACTAACTCAATTATGTATGAATCCAAAGCTTATGCTTTTTACTACCTTGAAGTCCTGCTTTACCCTCTCTGATGACTTCCTTCAATTTGATGTCATCTGTTTTAACCTAAAGTTGTTTTTCAGAGTCCACGCATGGAAAGTGGTGTTAGAATCTATCATTACCATACTATCTTGTTGGGAAGTCTACTTCATTCTCTTCATGATATAATACTCTCAGACTTACCATATAGTTATTTGCATAAATGTTTTGCTTTTTAAGTGAACTGCAGCAGAGACCAAGTGTTATTTAAATGTGTTTCACTTTTCATCCAGCAAGAAGATTTAACATAGAAGGTGCTAGAGGAATTCATTTATATTTATTCATACATATTCATGTAAATTTCAATGATGGATGAGCTTGAAATTTTACCTAAACTGAGGACATTATAAACATATAAAACTTGAAGCTAAATAATATAGCTTGATAACACTCTTCTTCCTTCAGGAAAAGAACTCTAATTAGGATGGATGGGACTTGAATATAAGTAGATATAAAACAATATTATTTTAAGGCTCTTTTTGAAGGTAAGCCCAGAAACTGAGAGTGAATTAGTTTCAATGGAACTAATCAGCCTTTCATAGAATGTATTAACATTTTATTCTGGTAAGACTCAGTGATCAGTTGTTCTTAAGTGCTGTCTAGAAAATTGAAGAACAAAATACCTAGTGACTTTGCCAAGAACAGTCTGTTAGTCTTTGAAAGAAACAGTTTATGAGTGATATATCAGTGTAAAGAATGCCATGAATATATAATTTTGTCTTACGAATTGTCAGAATAAAAAATATGATACAAGAAGTTAAGTTTTCTCTGTATATATTTACATGTCCTTAAACATGTAAGAATTTTATTGACAATGTATACAAACAATTTGGATTATAGAACTAGAAAGAGACTAATTATTATAATCTCCTAATTTTCAGATGGGAAACTAAGTCTATAGAGTTCAAAAGACTGGGCAAAGGTCACATGGCTAATTATTGACACAAAAACAAACCACAATTTTTGACCTCAAATTCCCTGTGCTTTTGGCCCTACCATACCAAATAGAAAATATTATGGAAGAACTTTTTTTACTTGTAGTTTTGCTTTAATTTGCCTGTAATATATTTTAATAATATATGCCATCAGAGTACTAATCTTCTAATTCTATGGATAATTACTGCATTTTCCCTTCATTTTGAGTATGTCTTGAAAATGTACAATTTACCCTTGGGTTTTAGTCTCTGGCTTTTTCTTTGTTAATTCACTATTTATTTTTTTGTAATAGTTAATTCTGTTCATGTCTTTTGCCCAACTTTTTAATGGGTATGTTTGATTTTTTTTCTTGCTTATTTGCTTGAGTTCTTTATAGATTCTAGTTATCAGCCCTTTATCAGATGGATAGCATGCAAATATTTTCTCCCATTCTGTAGATTGTCTATTTGCTGTAATGATAGTTTCCTTGGCTGTGCAGAAGCTTTTTAATTTGATCAGGTCCCATTTATTTATTTTTGTTATTTCTGTGGTTGCTTTTGGGGTCTTCCTCATAAATTCTTTGCCTAGGCCGATGTCTCTAACAGTTTTTTGAACATCTGCTTTTAGAATTCTCATAGTTTCATTCCTTAGGCTTAAGTCTGTTATCCATTGTGAGTCGATTTTTGTGAGTGATGATAGATGTGGATCCTGTTTCAGTCTTCTACATGTGGCAATCCAATTTTCCCAGCACCATTTATTGCATAGGGATTCTATTCCCCAGTGTAGACAGGAACAGAGACTTTTCAAAAGAAGATAGACTAATAGCCAATAAACATATGAAAAAATGCTCATGATCTCTAATCATCAGGGAAATACAAATCAAAACCACAATGAGATGTTACTTAAGTCCAGTGAGAATGGCTTTTATCAAAAAGTCCCAAAACAACAAATATTGGCATGGATGTGGAGAAATAGGAACACCCATACACTGCTGGTGGGACTGCAAACTAGTACAACCTCTGTGGAAAGTAATATGAGATACACTTCAAAGAACTAAAAGGAGAACTACCATTTGATCCAGCATTCCCACTACTGGGTATTTACCTAAAGGGAAAAAAAAGACATTCTATAAAAAAAAAAAAAAAAAGACACCTGCACTTGAATACTTATAGCAGCACAATTCACAATTGCAAAGATGTGGAAACAACTCAAGTATCCATCAATACATAAGTGGATTAATAAAATGTGCTTTATATGTACCATGGAGTACTACTCAGCTATAAAAAATGGTGAACTAATACCTCTTATATTAACCTGGATGGAGATGGAGACCATTCTTCTAGGTGAAGTATCACAAGAATGGAAAAACAAATATCACATGTACTCACCATTTAATTGGAATTAATCAATCAACACTTAGGTGCAATATGGAAATAACATTCATTGGAAATCAAGCAGAAAATTTATTCTCCAGCTATCGGTTGTGTCAAGGATATATTCAAGCAGCATATTATTAGAGAAACTACTGAATGTTTTGCAAGTGATCTCTCATCTGGATGTCTTCGTTGGATGACACAGCTTGATGATATATTACTAGATTGTCAGACACCATAGTAAGCATTCTAAAGGTGGTACATAAACTGATATATTTAAAAAAAATCACCAACATGCTTTTCTTCAAATTCAGATTGATTTAGGAGGTGAAAAGATGCTTTTGATATAGAAGTTTGAAAGACTTTCAGAGTCTTATCGGATCTGCAGGTATACAGAGAAATAACTCAGCAATGAATCAAAAACATTTTTGCTAAGACTCTAGTTTCAGTATTATTTAAAAAGTTCAGTTTTCTCTGAGATCTAATCTATAAATACCTATACAATTTTTAAATTTCCCTAAACTGTCAATTCTTCTGGAACTAAATGATACTCATATTATTTTATCTTTTATAAGTTATTTCTGCTTATGAAGGGAATATAAACTATAATAATAATACATAAAAGTCCAAAGAAGAAGAAAAATTTCTCTCTACACAAGAAATAAACATTAATATTTTGACATAAAAATTTGTTAAGAGGATGGATCTCATGTTAAGTGTTCACACTGCAATAAAATAAATAAATAATAAAATAAAATTAATAAAATATGATAAACTTAAAAAAATAGTTAATTATAATTTTTTTTTGCATTTCAATAATGCCTTTGGCTTTACAAAAATCCTTGTGCCTATGTTATAACATTTGAGCAAGCAACAACCCTGTTGAGGAAGTATATCTTTCAGCTGATGGTCAATCTTGATTTTGTTACTTTCTCACTTAAAATGATTCAGATGCTTGTCACTGCGGTGAAAACATATTCTTAACTCCATCTGAGGAACTGGCATGATTGGCATGGTTGGTCCATCCTCCCTGGCTCACTTGAAGGCCTGCCACTCACAGACCTCCAGCCTCCTTGACCTTCCTGTTCATGGAAGACATCATGTTCCTCCTCACCCCACAGTCATGGCATATTCTTCTTCCTTAGCTTGGAATACTATCCTTATGAGAACAAGGATCCCCTTCTCTTTCTTAGTTAAATAATATCTATTCTTTGGAATGCAAGCCAAATGTCACTGCCTTGCAGAACATTTCCCTGACTCCAAACTTGGTTCTATTCCCTTGTTATATAATAATGTCACATCCCCACATGCTTTCCCTCGATGGCACTGATGACACTCATTTCAGTGTAACTTTGCATTCACTCTTGTGGCCCTTTGCTTAGCCTCCTATTGCCTTACTGAATGTTAAACTCCAAGAGGGCAGGGAGTATGTATTGCATCATCTATTGCTGCATAAATACCATCCTAAAGCTCAGTTTCTTAGAAGAACAATAGTTGTTTATTACTATTTCTTGCAGTTCTAGAACTGATGAGCCCCACTGGAAAATTCATGCTTTGGTTCTTCATATAGTTGAAGTCAAACAGCAAGTGAGGCTGGATGCATTTGGAGGCTTCTTCACAGTCTGGTGCTGGTGCTGGAATAGCCAGGGACTGACCAAGTCTCCCCTTCAACCCATCTCTGTCTGTCTGTCTGTCTGTCTCTCTCTCTCTTTATCTTCCTATGGATTTTCCATATGGCTAGCTTTGGGATTCCTCATGGATACCAGCCTCAGGGTAGCTGGACTTCTTACATGTTGGACTCATCAAGTGTTCCAAGACACAGGATATGGAAGCTGCCAGTCTTGTAAAGCATGGGCTTGGATTATATCACCAAATCCACTTATTCTATTGGTCAAACTGTCACAAAGCCTATCCAAATTCAAGGGGAGGGGAAATCAGCTCTACCTTGCAATGGAGAAAAGGATTGAGCATGTGAGGAGGTAAGAAAGCAATGGCGGTCGTCTTGGAGACAGCTGTCACAATCTGCTTAAGGTCACCATTTTATTGTTAGTACCTAACACCATACCTTGCCTGCAGTAAATACTCAGTGAATATTTGTTTACTAAATGAATGAACAAATGAATACACGAGAAAACTGAATATTAGAGCAGTTAGGTGAATTGTGCAGCCGGTAAATGGCGGGGATAGGAAAATACATCTTCTTTCTTTAAGTCTAATGCTATTTTCATGACAACATATTGTATAGCAAAGGGATCAAAGACATGAAGATGATCTAAGAGGTTTTAGGCATTCCTTGACATGGAGGATGAGGCTGGGGTTTCCTTAGACTGCCCAGCACAAGGAGAATACACTAGGAAGAGGGCTGGAGACAGCTCGCATTTCATGGAACACTCAGCACAGTACCAATGCTTTAACTTCCCTCCCTCCTTCTGCCCAAATTAGGATGATAGTTACTATCCTCAAATTCATATAAATGATTTCCCTTTCAAAGAAAATCTATAAAACAGTTCAAGTCTTCAGACTGGAACCCTGGGTGAAAGCATTATTCTTGGCCAGTCAAGGTAAAAGGGTGTGTTACTCACTCTGAAATTCATATAATAAGCTCTCACCAAACTTGGACTCTACAGGGGAAGAAAGAGTATAATAATATGCTGTTCTTATATGTGATGCAAGAGCTTAGGAGCTGCCTTTGCAGATTTTCCCAATTCATTCAAATCTGAAAGTGCGAGAAACCTTTCCAAAAATCCTGTCGTTGAAAGATTTCCAGCCTCATTTGCAAAAAACCATTTCCTTTGTGAAACTTTCAGCTTCATGAACATTTAATCAAACCACATTTACTCCCAGGATCTTATCTGGTGGCCAACAAGTGTTCATTTTTGCCATCATGTCTTTTGTTGGGGGTGAGGGGAGGGTGGATAGCAGACTTAAGGGAACAGTGCTTGTGAATCACCACACTGGACACCTTAAAATATCTTCTGACTAATCAAGTCAGAATCCTTTACAAAATGCAAAGGTTAATCTCCACGAAGAGCAGGGTAACATGGGAATAGAGATCTGGAGAGGTTGCTCTAATTTGCTCAAGCAGAAACTCTTGTTAGCGTAAGCATTGACTGGGGAGCATTTTAACTAAGGCTTTTATGTTTACTGAAGATGTGCAGAGTCGCCCACAGGAGAGCACAAAGCCCAGTGTTCTTGATTGGGACCGGGAAGCCCAATGCTATAATAGCCTTAGCATATCTGTAAACTACTTTCATTCCCTAATTCACAACCCAGTTTTGCTTCAGAAAACAACTTGTCAAATCCCGGATTTAGATTCTTTTCTGGCCAAGAAATAGTCGCCAGGGCATCGCTGTCTTTTATGGCTAAAGCACAACAAAAAGAGAGGGAGGGTGATTTCCATGAGGCAGATGGATCCTAGACTAAATAACTCACCCTCACCCTGAATGCAGCTTCAGATTTTCAATAGCTGTCTTAGATATTCCTAATGTTTGTGGTGACATGAATAGGTTGCCTCAGGAACACCCTGCTGAATGGTATAAAATAGCTTTCAGCGCTGAGGGCAGTCTACTGGGCCAACAGTGATAAAAAAAAATTTCACCTTGCATTCAGTTGTTGAGAAACCAGCATGAGAACATTTATGCTCCAATAGGCAGTTGTGCTCCGATCACAGCTAAGCACGGGTGTGGCTTCAAGGTCTTATCTTGGTAGTGGGGATGCTTCTTAGTTTATATAGAAAGAAAGGCAAAGAAATGAATAAATGTTCCCATTGATTTATAGAAATAGCTTTTGATTGATATGATACAAACTTTAAAATATGCTTTTATATATTTTTTAAAGGCAGATGTAACTAAGGAGTTCCTTTAAATGGTATTCTGTGGCAAAGGGACGGGGGAAGCAGGTAAAATATGTGATCAGTTTTGCAAAGGTTGGAAAGAGGCAGCAACCTCATAAAATATTTTAAAAAGCAATTGCAGCACTGTCATTCCCAGGGGGTATGAATGGCCAGGTCTAGTAATTGGCTGCACCAAATGTAGGGCATAAGGAGTGATTGGTCTGGATGTAGTATTAATATTTAAAGTGATCGTGATACGTTTGCAAGTCTGCACAAAGTTTGTGTAAAATCACTAAGTACAGGAGCTTATGGACTCCTGGAATTTTGTTGCTGTGAGCTCTTTTCTGTGGCTTCGAGACCTACGTAAGTCCCTTGTCAGAAACCAGCTGGCAGCTTCAAGGAAGCTGTTCTCCAAATACCATGTCCTCATTGCACTAGGCTCTGAGGGAAGCAGCAGCCTCAGTTACGGACTGTGGTCCCTCATCTCTGAATCCTGCGTCAGAGTCCTCAACATTCAGACAACTTCAGTAAGGAAGAGTTATTGCTTGGGTTTGCACAGGACCTTCCTACTTCTTTCCTAGGAAAGGAGGTATATATATATTTTTTAATGGAAATGAAAGATAACATTTTCTAGAGGTGTTCTTTGTAAAGAATCTAGTGACAATATTTATGTGAGATGTGAAGACACCTGGGAGTACCATACAGTTATTAAGGCAATACTTGACTAATACTTTTCCATATAACTTTTCTTTTCCCTATTCATGTTCCTCAGTGTTATTTAGAGATACAGAGAAAATAAGTTTTCTGTGTGTGTATATGTATGTATGTATGTGTGGCAAAAGAGGGACGGGGAGATAGAGAGAGAGAGAAAGAGAGAGATTGATTTGTATTTCTAACTAGTGTTGATGAGACTGCTGTTGAAGGAATGATCTCTTCTGGTCTTTATAATCAGTTTTCATTTTGGCCAACTGAATCCTCATTGCTCCTATAGTATTTCTTTATCTTTTTTATTCCCTAAAGATTATGTCTCTGCCCAAGGGCCAAAGAAGGTTCAAAGTTTTTCATGCTAATCCTTTTTCTTATTCAAGTAACATTCTTTTCAGGGGACAAATTACCTTATTAAATATGTGTACGTGTGTTACTTTCTCAAGTAGATCTTGATTTGACTAATATGTATATTCACTTTGTGCCTACCATACTTCCTGGCAATAGTTGGTGCTCAGTTAACACATCTTTAATTTATTTAGTCAACAAATATTTATCTATTACCTAGTATATGCTCACGGTGCTATGACAGTTGCTGGAAGCAGCAATGTGAATGAGATGCAGCCCAAGGCAAGAAGGGGTTACAGTCTAATTACAACATTACATGGGTTATAAATTTAAAGTTAAATATTTGTGAGTCACTTTATGAAGTTGTTTGATATATATCACTTCTTCTAATGTTTATAACCACCCTGTGATCTTAGGAAAGCAGATATAATTCCCACTTTATAAATGAGAAAAGAGTCAGAGACAAATATCAATGGTAATGACAGAAATGGAACAAAGCTTTAGTTTTTCTTTTTGTTTAAAAAGTTCTTGTTATTAATACTTTTAATTACCAGAAGAGATAATTATATTACCTGTAGCAGTTACATCAAGAATATTGTACATTCTTTTGGACATAATTATTCTAAATAATTTATTTTATTTTAAAGGTAAAATCGTATAATAAAAATTTATAAAATAACATTATGCCACAAGCATGTTCCATATGATTTGCCATCTATAGCTAAAAGCTGTTTTTTTAACTTTTGAAATTACCTTTATTAAGCTCTAATAAACAAATAATAAAACTCATTGCTTTAATGGGTACCATTCAATGAATTTTGACAACTGTATACACCAAGGGTGGGGAACCTATGGCCTTAAGGCCACATGTGGCCTTCTAGGTCCTTAAGTGTGGCTTTTTGACTGAATCCAAATTTTATAGAACAAATCCTTTTATTCTTATTAATAAATTTTTGTTCATCTTTTATATTTTTAGTTTATTTATAAAATGCACATATTTAAAATGCTAAAGAAACAAATAAGTTTCAAAGAAATATGCTTCCCAGAATAACTGGCACAATTAAGAGCATTAGTCAGCCGTAAGGGCTGAACTGACAGCTGCTGTGCTCATGATTTAGTTCTACCTTCCCCCACCTGACTGGTGCCACTACCGCATGAGGCTGGTTGGTGAGAATTTAAGGGAATTGAGTTCACCAGTCTGTTATCTGTCACCTCTTGGTAACAGGGCACTGTGTTTATGTTTGAAGCACAGCGCAACAGTATTTTTTAATTCTGTTTGCTTAACAGCCCTTCATGTCAAAGAAGACCAAGAGAATGCTGAAGAAAGAAAACAGATTTTTAAATGAGGATTAGGAATTGCAGTATTGTCTTGTTTCTGCTAAAGATAAGATTATTCACTTCCTTTTTGGTACTGCAATACCAACATTAAAGAAATTCAATGCTCATCAGCATTATAACACTCATAAGGACCACAGATATTTTAAATAAGAGTGAGAGGGTGTGCTGTGCACTGTCTGGGTGATAGACATGCTTGAAGCTCTGACTCGGGTGGAGCAAAGGCAATATATGTGACCTAAATATTTGTACCCCATAATATGCTGAAATAAAAAAAATTAAAAAAAAAATAAGAGGGAGAGGCACGAAAGCTTGTATTGCAGAAATTAAAAGATGAAAAGTAAAAGCAAAGACAATTCTTCCAAGCAGCAATAAGACCTGGAAATAATGCCACTGAAGCAACTTATAAAGTAGCTTATATATATATATATTCGGGAGGAAAAAGGAAAGCCATTAAGTGATGTAGAAATTGTGAAAGAATGCATGTCAAAGTTGTACGATGCTTAGATCCTGATAACGTTGCAAAGTTCAAACAACTGCCTCTTTTAAGGAGAACCATAACTGATCATTAGCATGAATTAGCCTTCAACTTAACAGAACAACTTCATGCAATACTTCAAAAGGAAAGTATATATTATTCAATCACCTTGAATAAATCAACTAGATACTACTGACTCAGTGCAGGTTTTTATTTCATTCGGGTCATAACAGAAGATTTTCTTTACTATGAAGAGTTACTTGCTTTGGGCACTCTTGACAACAGAACACGGGGAATAGATATATTCAACAATTTTCAAGATAAATGTTGTGAAGTTGGACTGAATTTGGTAAATTTAGTGAGTGTATGTACAGACGGTGTGTCTTTCATGACAGGAAAACATGAAGGGTTTATTGCACAGATAAAAAGAGTATTAACGGATCAAGATGCTCTCATTTCTTTTCTTGCATCAGCAAAATCTCTGTGCTAAAGCTACTATTTTAAGTGACACTTTGCAACAAGTTATAAGTATTATTAATTGTATTCGTGCAAATGCAACACACCATTGTCAGTTTGGTAGCATGCTAAAGTTGAAGGATGAGGTATTCAGTGTGGATTTGCTGTATTATTCTAAAGTGCATTGGCCATCACAGGGACAGGTGTTAGCCAAAATTTTATCTCTGTGAGAGCAGATAGTTAAATTTTATGAAGAACAGAATCAGCAATGTGAATTATTGAAAGAAGATTTCTATAGAAATGCTGCATTTATGTGTGATATCATGTCAAATCAAAACAACTTGAATATTTCTTTGCAAGGTAAAACCAAGTCTATATATATTATATGTGGCCAGAAAAATCCAAATATTTAGGGGAAAAAGCTATTTTTTCAAAACACTTTTTCAAAAGGAAATTTTGGATATACATTTTCCCCAATTAGCAAAGGATATTGATGAGCAGAATGATATATGTGAATCATTTCAAGAATATTTAGCTGTTACAGATCTATTAATTGGAGAATACAATGAAAGTTTCACTGACTTTGAAAATCATGACATCACAATCAAACTATCACTTCAGCCTCACCTAGTTGATATCACTAAGGCACCTAAAAAACTACAGATGGAGTTAATTGAGCTCTAAGTAGATGACATTTTAGACTCATTGTTTAATGCTAAGAAAGATCCAATTGAAATATGGAAAAGTGCAGTAGAATACCCATGCCTTTGGCAACATGCCCCCCAAAACACTTTCTTGCTTTTTAACCACTTATTATTGTGAATCTACATTCTCCTACCTGGCCCAAATCAAGATGCTCTTGAGGTCACAGATCACTGATACCCATCTAGAGGATCAATTGAAACTGTGGACCTCCAGGCTGCAACCAAATAGTCAATTGCTTTCCAACGGAAAGCAGACACAATGAAGTCTTGAAAAGATTAGTTAACTTTAAAATTAACAATTAGTTTTTATTTCTTTTTTTTTTTTCTTTTTTTCTTTTTTTTTTTTTTTTTTTGAGACAGAGTCTCACTCTGTTGCCCAGGCTAGAGTGAGTGCCGTGGCGTCAGCCTAGCTCACAGCAACCTCAAACTCCTGGGCTCAAGCGATCCTCCTGTCTCAGCCTCCCGAGTAGCTGGGACTACAGGCATGCACCACCATGCCCGGCTAATTTTTTCTATATATATATTTTTAGCTGTCCATATAATTTCTTTCTATTTTTAGTAGAGATGGGGTCTCGCTCTTGCTCAGGCTGGACTCGAACTCCTGAGCTCAAACAATCCGCCCACCTCGGCCTCCCAGAGAGCTAGGATTACAGGCGTGAGCCACCGCGCCCGGCCAAGTTTTTATTTCTTGAAATTAAGTACATAGTAGTTAGATTTTTACAAAATAATGTAGATTTTTAAGTATATAGTATTGATATACTTAAATGAGGGCTTAAATGAGTTTCTTGAATGCAGGCTTATTTGATTACAGCTAAATTAATGTGGTCTCCCAACATGAAAAGGTTCCCCCCACCTGGGTATACATCCATCTAGCCACATCACAAATCAAGTTATAAAACATTGAAGTCAGATTTTAATCTTTTTTCCCCACTATACTGCCTTAGACTGTTACTCAATTCTTGAATGTAGATTTATGGGGACCATATGTAGCCATGGAGGAGGAGGTGGTAGTTGACTCAGTGCAGTCGAGCTGACTCAATTCTGTTCTGGCACTTTCCTTTCAAACCACCTAGCCACGGAGTTCCCTACCCCCGAAGCCCATGTGGTAGAGGGGACAAGGCAACCTAGTGGAAAGGCAGGGCACCGTTGCTATCCAGATGCTTCCGGGAAGCAACACCTTCTTAAATCTTTTCTGGGTGCATGCTCTTGCTCTTCTCTCCTCAGCTTTTTTTTTTTTTTTCCCCTCACTTTCTCATTCTTTCACATACTCTCAATCAGACAAAGCAGCCCTTTTATCTGAATAATTTCTGGCTATTCATTGCTTAAAGCAGGGTGAGCTTTGTCATTTTTATCTCTTTTTGTGTTTGGAGATATGTATTACAGACAATTTTAGAACAGGAAACCACAGGTAATTGGGATATTTCTGCCAAATATAAAAGAAAGTGTACCTGTGGGCAGGAGGTTTAGAATATAACTGCTGACCTGCCATTAGGAAGTTGTTGTGAAAATTATTCCTCTGTGAAAAATGGGAATTAGAGCCCTTTACAACAGATGTCAAACAAAAGTAATGTACGAGTCAGATTAGGTGAGTCACAAAGAAAAATTCCCCTGCAAACCAAAGGAAGTCGGCCAGGAACAAATATCATTTCTATAATAGTAGTATTTGTCACTTAAGAAAGCAACATGAAAGTTCTGTTGCTTCTGTGTCCTTCCCTCTGTGTGAAAATACAATATTTCTGCTTTTGAAAACATGCAGTGCTGAATGCTGATGAAAAAGCAAATGAGGAAAACATTGACTATCATAAGCATTCCCAAAGCAGCCCACAAAGTGGTTGTTATTTACTCTGCAGCTAGGTGTGGGAAATTCACACATGAAGCGTGAAAATAAAAGCCCTTTTTTGCTCCTTTATAAAATATACTAACCCCTCCAAGGAATCGTTTCCAAAGATATGTCAAGCTGTGGACTGAGCAATTGGAAAGAGAATTGGGAAACTAAAAATAGCAGAAGCAATGTGGTATATTTAAGGAGAGACCATGATGTGTTCTGTAAATACCTCTGAAGTAGCATTTTACAAGGAGGGTTGACTTGAAAATTGATCGTTACTGCTGGAAAGAAGTAGATCAGTTCCATTTAATTATCTACCTGAAATATACTTAACTTGTTTATATTCTGAATCTATGTGATAGACTCTATTGATAGCTTTATTTATTTATTTATATTGAAAGATAAAATTGTATGCATTTACCACGTATCACACGTTGTTTTGAAGTATATATGCATTGTGGAATGACTAAATCTAGCTAATTAACACGTGCATTACCTCATATAGTTATCATTTTTGTGGTGAGACCACTTTACAGCCACTTTCTTAGCATTTTTCAAGAATACAATATTTTGTTAACTATAGTTACTATGTTGTATGATAGATCTCCTGAAAGGATTTCTCCTGTCTAACTGAAATACTGTATCCTTTGTCCAACATCTCCCAAGCCTCCGTACCCCCACCCCAACCACCCCAGGCCCTTGTAACCATCATTCTACTCTCTACTTTAATGAAAACGGTCAAAGTAGTCAAATATTGACTCATTGATATCTCTGGCAATGCAAGACCATCACCTTTTGTCTTTTCTGCTATCACTGTTCTTTGAAATTGGATTTTCTTTATATAAATTCCACTTGTTTACCTTTTTTTGTTGCATCGTCAATGGCATTCTCCTCAAGGAACAATTTTAAAGACTAGTATATCACTACACTTTGTGCAAGTTTGATCCCAGCTGTTTGCAAATTTGTGTCTGATTAGTTTCCACTAAAACTTCACATCAAAACAAATAACTCAGAAAAGAAAAATTACATACAGCTATCACGATTATTCTGAATCTCCTTTTTATGGCCAAGAATATTCAGGGATTAACAACATGAACTGTGCCCAAATGAGCTCCAAGGATTCCAAAACTTTTCTTGATAACTTATTCTTGAATGTGTGTAGCTGAGGCTGTATGTGTGTGTGAGAGGGTAGACTCTACAACTGAAAGTTCCCCAAATTAGCTTCCATGTAGAATACTACATTAATTAAAGGTAAAGAAAGAAAAATGTGCTCATTTGGAGTTTTCGTGTATATAATTAAAACTCAACAATAACCCCAGCAACAGAAGTTGGAACAACAGATTTTGGGGGGAGCAGGAGTTTTTCACTGATATCATTGTTTAAAATTGTCTATGTATGATGATAACAATAATTTTTTAAAAAGACCAGCTGAACTTTCATCAGGTTTATTATTACCTGCATCCTGGGTGGATGCTCCCATGTCCTCACTCAGTCTATCGCACTGGCTCTGCCTACTCCTGGCCCCTGCACCAGGACAGTCTCCAGCTGTGGGTGGACAGAGGCTTTGAACTGGATGTGCAAAGGAAGTCTTCAATTGATAAATGCACTTTTTGTATCCGAAAGTTGGCCTTATCACAAAAACGAGACCACTATTAAAGTGATCGGAAAGCATCTTTTGATGCACAAAAGATACAGCAGAGCAGGGCTACCCTCAGTGAACGTAAAACTATGAAGCCTTTTCCTGTCAATTATCACTGTTCAATACGATTATTCACAGTTTATTTCACTTCCCAGAGAATACCTGCTGCCAGCTCTCTGAGGTCTTTTGGCAGCCACAGCCAGTTCTCTTTGGGCAATTACATTCACAGGTGTCTCACTCGTGTAGAGATTTTCCAACACCTGGCCATAAATATTCTCCAATCCTAAAAACACTAAAATCTGCAATTCTCTATTCTAAATCCATGGCCTGGTGACTGGCATAGAGAAAGTATTCAATAAATATTTATTGAACAAACATGAAATGAACAGAGCAGGAGAAAAATCAGAAATGAGTCCTTCAGGGACTTGAGTAAGAATGTGTAAACTTAGTAACCAGGATGACTTCGGAACAAATGCTGTGTGGGGAAATAAAAGCAACATGTGCTTTGAAATTCGGTCAATCTTGGATTAAATTCACATTTTACACTCCTAAGCTCTGTAAATGTAATTTTTTGACCCTTCTGAACTTGGTTTTCTGTCTCTGTAAAGTGGGATTAATAATGAAAACATCTAAGGGTTATTTTATAGACAAAAAACTAACATATGTAGAATGTCCAGAATAAATAACTTCTCAAAATATGGTATATACTTTTCACTGTGTGTTTTAGCTTATGAGGTTTATAAATGTCCATAGTGTGCTTAGTTTTAAAGAAACTGGAAGAAAATCTGTGCATTCTCCATAGAGAATCTGGATGTTATTTTAATAGCATTGAGTGCACTGGAAATCAACAAGCCGACATATTAATAAAAGATTTCAACAATATCTGTATTGCATAGCCAGCTTCTAGTTTTTAGTTTTAATGTTGGAATTTTATATTGAAAAGAAACTAAGTGTTACTCTGGATTAAAATTATTCCTGACTTATTTACAATAGACTAACTTGGTGCACTTTTTTAGACTAGTGATGCTTTTTAATTATTTTTTTCCTAATAAAATATCTGCTTAGGTTTTCACAAAGTGTTGTAAAACAAATATTTTAGAAAGAAAGATAGCCATGATACCAAACCTAGTAGATAAGGACTAATTCCTAATGATTTTCTGAGCAAGAACAAGAGGAAATGCATAGACCCCCAAATATGAGAAAAATATAAAAGGTGAGCTAACTAAGGATCCCTAACAGTAGATACTTAGGCTCTTGTTTTCTGTCTCTTCCTGGAGTCCAAGTTTTTAATGCTAATGTTGAATCACGGAAGTGATTTGTAGGTTGCCTCAAAGGATTTGCTCATACAAAGACTATTTCAACTGTATTCTAAACACATTTCTGTTTAAGGCCATAGAGAGTTTTTATTTTATTGTTGGAGGAGTTCTATCTTCCCAACTGCTTCTTGTTTGAGATATAATAAACTGCACTTTTGATGTGAAATGGAAGATTTCATATTTAGTATACAGTAACTTTGGCTTGTAAATTCAGTTTTTGTGTTTTACCTGATTTAAGAGACAAAAAAATTTATTGACCTATGTTTTGGTCACATAATGCATAAAAGTATAATTTTGTGACACCAATATTTAAAAGGGGCTAGGGATAGAACACTTCAGGAGCAGAGACTCTGTTTTCAGTTGAAATTAAGCTGGTATAAATTCAAACAAGAGGAATACAACTTTAGGATATTAGGTGTAATCCTCATAATAACCACAAATAAAATAGCTCTAGAATATAGGCAAAAAGAAAATGAGAAAGGAATAAAAAGTTAGCAGCACAATTCACAATTGCAGAGATGTGGACACAACCCAAGTGCCCATCAATACATGAGTGGATTAATAAAATGTTGTATATGTGATGTGTACCAGGGAATACTACTCAGCTATAAGAAACAATGGTGATATAGCACCTCTTGTATTTTCCTGGATAGAGCTGGAATCCATTCTACTAAGTGAAGTATCCCAAGAATGGAAAAATAAGCACCACATGTACTCACCATCAAATTGGTTTCACTGATCAACACCTAAGTGCACATTTAGGAATAACATTAATCAGGTGTCAGGCAGATGGGAGGGGAGAAGAGGGGATAGGTGTATACCTACATAATGAATGCGATGCTCACCGTCTGGGGGATGGATACGCTTGAAGCTCTGACTGGGGTGGGGGGGCAAGAGCAATATACATAACCTAAACTTTTGTACCCCCATAATATACTGAAATAAAAAAAATCAACACATATATTGAGCACCCATAATATGCTGTAAAGGTATATAAAATATATTGCAGTAAATTGTCACAAATTTTTGCTTATGATCATAAAAGTGCTTTATTTTTAAAAAAATAAAGAAAACTATGTATTAAAAAAGTTTCACTATATAAAATCAACTAAACACATAAGAAAGCAGTAATGTAGAAAGTGATAGTCAAAAATTTTGTAAGGCAGATATAGAAAAGAAATAGCAAAATGACAGAAGTAAGTCTTTCCTTATCAGTAATTATTTTTCAAAACAGTCTCAGAGAACAAAGTGGATGACTCCTACTTCCTGATTTCAAAATTTACTACAGAATTTAGAGGAGAGGGGGTGGGGAAACATGGCCAAATAGAAAATTTCAGTGATCATCCCTCCACATTAACATCAAATTCAACAACTATTTACACAAGGAAAAACCTTCAGAAGAGTCAAAAATCAGGTGAGCGATCACAGTACCTTGTTTTAACATTGTATCAAAGAAAGAGTTACTGAGGAGGGCAGAAAAGACAGTCTCGAGTTGCCTTCACCACCCTCCCCCTATGCACCGGCAGTGCTGTGTCAGCGTGCTGAGCCGAAAGAGAACCTGTGTGCCCCAGGGAGGGAGAGTGAAGTGACTGTGGGACTTTGCATTGGGACTCGGGGCTGCCCCCTCACAGGGGAACACAGCACGGGGCAGAATTCTGCTGGTGTCCTTGGAGGGAACATTTAGACCAGCCCAGCCAGAGGGAAATCCTCTGCCTCAGTGGTAGAAACCCAAGTATCAGCTAGACTCAGGACAAAAAGTGCCTTGTGGCCTGGAATAAATTCTTAAGGCAGTTGGGCCACAAAGGCTGCAGTCCTTGGGCAATTCCTGTGGCTGTGCTGGCTTGGAGCCTGTGCACTTGGGCTGCAGTGACGCAGTGAGACACCAGGTGGCAGCCGAGCCAGTGCCTGTGTTACCCCGCCCCCAACTCCAGCCAGCGCAGCTCAGAGAGTCTTCTGCCTCTTGGGGAAAGGAAAGGGAAGAGTTCAGAGGACTTTGTTTTGCAACTTGGGTATCAGCTCAGCCACAGTAAAATATGAAGAAGAATCCTGAAGCCCCTGATTCCAGGTCTTAGTTCCTGGGTGGCATTTCTAGACCCACCCTGGGCCAGAAGGAAACCCAGGGTAAGGACTCAGTCCTGGCAGGATTCATCACCTGAAAAAAGAGACCTTGGGCTTGGAATGACCTTGAGAGAGAACCAGGCAGCAGTCACCACAGGATATGGTTGAGACTGGACTGACTGCAGGTGTGACCTGGCACAGTCCGAGCTGTAGTAGCTATGAAGGAGTGCCCACATCACGCGTCCCCCAACTCCAGCAGCCAAGCACAGAGAGTGAGGGGAGAGACTGAGAGACTTAGCCTGGTAATCCAGGGAATTCTTGCATGTCTTACCCAAGTCCACCAAGGCAGTACCACTAGGAGTTTGCAAGAGTCGTAGAATTACTTGGCTTCTGGCACTTCCAGTGCTGATACGGCTGCAGTGAGCAAACACTTAGATCACAACACTCAATTCCCTTTGAGTATCTGGAAAGCCTTCTCAAGAAGAATAGGTTCAAACAACCCCAAACTGCAAAGATAAGAATAAATACCTAACTCTGTAATGCCCAGACATCAACAAACATCCACAAGCATCAAGAACATCCAGGAAAACATGACCTCACCAAAAGAACTAAATAAGGTACCTGTGACCAATCCCAGAGTGATGAAGGTATGTGACATTTCAGACAAAGATTTCAACATAGTTTTTCTGAAGAAGCTCAGCGAACTTCAAGAAGACACAGAGAAGGAATTCAGAAGCCTATCAGAAAAATTCAACAAAATGATTGAAATAATAAAAACAATCAAGCAGAAACTCTAGAGCTGAAAAATTCTATTGACAAACTAAGAAATGCATCAGTCTCTCCACAGGAGAATTAATCAAGAAGAAGAAAGAACTAGTGAGCTTGAAGACAGGCTATTTGAAAATACACAGAAGAGAAAAGAATAAAAAAGAATAAAGCATGCCTATAAGATCTAGAAAATAGGCTCATAATGGTGAATCTAGAAAATAGGCTCATAATGGTGAATCTAGAAAATAGGCTCATAATGGTGAATCTAAGAGTTATGGTCCTCAAAAAGGAGGAAGAGAGAGATATTGGGATGGAGAGTTTATTTAAAGAAATAATAACAGAGACATTTCCAAATCTAGAGAAAGATATCAATATTCAGGTAAAAGAAGGTCATAGAACACCAAGCAGATTTAACTCAAATAAGGCTACCTCAAGGCATTTACTAACCAAGTACCTAAACGTTGTGGATAAAGAAAAGGTCCTAAGGGAAGCAAGAAAAAGGAAAAAAAAAAAAATATATATATATATATATGTATGTGTATATATATAGAAGCTTCAATATATCCGGCAGAAGACTTCTCAATGGAAACCTTACAGATCAGGAGAGAGTGGCACGACATAGTCAAAGTGCTGAATGAAAAAAACCTTAACCCTAGACTATTATATCCTGCAAAAACATACTTCAAACATGAAGGAGAAATAAAGACTTTGCCAGATAAACAAAAGCTGAGGGATTTCATCAACACCAAACCTGTCCTACAAGAAATGCTAAAAGGAGTTCTTCAACATGAAAGAAAAGGACATTAATGAACAATAAGAAATCGTCTGAAGGTATATGGTATAAAACTGACTGGTAATAGTAAGAAAACAAATGCAGAATTCTCTATTGCTGTAATTGCAGTGTATAAACCACTTATATTTTGAGTAAGAAGACTAAAAGACAAACCTATCAAAAGTGATAATTACAAGAACTTTTTGAGAGATATATAGTATAAAAATAAATAAATGGAGAAAACAAAAAAGTTAAATAGCAGAGGAGGATGGAGTTAAAGTGTAGAATTTCTTTTAGATTTCTCTTGTTTATTTGTAAGCAGAATTTAGTTATCATATGGTTAAAATAATTATTTATAAAATATTTTTTGCAAGCTTCATGGTAACCTCAAATAAAAAAACCTACAACAGGTACACAAAAATAAAAAGAAAGAAATTAAAACACACTACCAGAGAAAATCACTTTTAACAAAGGAAGACAGGAAAGAAGGAAGGAAGAGAGGACCACAAAACAACCAGAAATCAAATTAACAACATGGCAGTAGTAAGTCTTTACCTATCAATAATAACATTGAATGAAAATTGACTAGAATCTCCCATCAAAAGACATAGAGTGCCTCGATTAATAAAAAACAAGACCCAACTGTATGTTGTCTACAAGAAGGCCACTTCACCTATAAGGACACACATAGACTGAAAATAAAGAAATGGAAAAAGATATCCCATGCAAATGGAAACCAGAAAAGAGCAGGAGTAGCTATACTTCTGTCAGATAAAATAGATTTCAAGAGAAAAACTTTAAAAAGAGACAAAGAAGGTCATTATATAGTGATAAAGGGGTCAATTCAGCAAGAGGATATAATAATTCTAAATATATATGCACCCAACACTGGAGCACTCAGATATATAAAGCAAATATTATCAGAACTAAAGAGAGAGATAGACCCTAATACAATAATTGTTGGAGACCTCAACACTCCACTTTCAACATTTGACAAATCATCCAGAGAGAAAATTAACAAAGAAACAGTGTACTTAATCTGTACTATAGACCAAATGGACGCAATAGCTATTTACAGAACATTTAATCCAACAGCTGCAGAATACACATTCTTTGCCTCACCTCATGAATCATTCTCAATGATGGACCGTACATAAAGCCACCAAACAAGTCGCAAAAAATTCACACATTAAAAAGGTTATTCATCATGATCAAATGGGATTCATCCCAGATATGCAAGAATAGTTCAACCTATGCAAATCAATCAATGTGATGCATCATATCAACAGAACAAAGGACACAAGCCATATGATTATTTAAATTGATGGAGAAAAAGTATTTGAGAAAATTCAACATCCCTTCATGATAAAAACTCTCAAAAAACTAGATATAGAAGGAACATACCTCAACCAGATAAAAGCCATACATGACAGATCCACAGTGAGTATCATATTGAATGGGGAAAAACTGAAAGCTTTTCCTCTAAGATCTGGAACAAGACAAAGATGCCCATTTTCACCATTTGTTACTCAAAATAATACCTGAAGTTACAGCTAGAGCAATCAAATAAGATAAGGAAATAAAGGGCATCAAATAGGAAAGGAAGAAGTCAAATTATTCTTGTTTGCAGATAATATGTGACCTTACACCTAGAGAAACATAAAGACTTCAAACACAAAAAAAAAATTATTAGAAGTGATTACAAAATTCAGTAAAGTTGCAGGATATAAAATCAATATACAAAAAAACAATAGCATTTCTATAGACCAATAGCAAACAGTCTGAAAAAGAAACCAAAAAAGTAATCTCATTTACCGTAGGTACAAATAAAACAGAATACCCAGAAATAAACTTAACCAATGAAGTGAAATATTTCTACAATAAAAACTATACAACATTGATAAAAGAAATTGAAGAGAACACCAAAAAATGGAAAGATATTCCATGCTCATGGATTGTAAGAATCAATATTATTAAAATGTCCATACTACCCAAAGGAATCTACAGGTTCAATGCAATCTCCATTAAAATACCAATGACATTCTTCACACATATATAAAAAATAATCCTAAAATTTATACAGAACCACAAAAGACCCAGAATGGCTAAAGCTATCCTGACTAAAAAGAACAAAACTGGAGAAATCATATTATCTGACTTCAAATTATACTACAGAACTGTAGTAACCAAAACAGCCTGGTATTGGCATAAAAACAGACACATGGACCAATGACACAAAATAGAGAAAAGAGAAATAAATTCACACATCTATATTGAGCTTATTTTTGACAAAGTTGCCAAGAGTAAATCGGGGAAAGGACAGAATCTTCAATAAAGGGTGCTGGGAAAACTGGATATCCATGTGCAGAAGAATGAAGACCTCTATCTAGACCAGTGGAACAGAATAGAATAGAATGGAGAGTTTAGAAATAAACTCTTTTGTATATGGTAAAATGATTTTTGACAACAGTGACAAGGCCACTCATTAGGAAAAGGACAGTCTTTTCAACAAATGGTGAGTGAAAAACAGTATAATCACGTGCAAAAAATGAAGTTGGATCCTTACCTAATACCATGTGCAAAAATTAGCTACAAATGTGTCAAAGACCTACATGTAATAACCAAAACTATAAAAATCCTAGGAAAAACATAGAGAGAAGCTTCATGACATTGGATCTGGCAATGATTTTTTGAATATGACACCAAAATATAAATAATAAAATAAAAAAATAGACAACTTGGACTTCATTGAAATTAAGAAATTTTGTTCATCAAAGACATTGTCAACAGGATAGAAAGACAACCCACAGAATGGGAAAAATATTTGCAAATCACATGTCTGACAAAGGATTAATATCCAGAACATATAGGGAATTCCTAAAACTGAATAAGAAAAAACTTAAAAACTCTACTAAAAATGGATACATGGCTCGCATAGACATTTCTCCAAAGAAGATATACAAATGGCCAATAAAATGCACAAAAAGATGTTCAACATCACTTATCATTAGGGAAATACAAACCAAAACCATAAGAAGATGCCATTTTATACCCACCAGGGTGGCTACTATCAAACAAACAGGAAATAAGTGTTGGTAATGATGTAGAGCAATTGGAAACCTTGTGCATGGCAGGTGGGAATGTAAAATGCTGAAGCTGCTGTGAGAAAAAAATATGGCATTTTCTCAAAAATTAAACAGCCTTAACATATGATCCAGCAATTACCCTTCTGGGCATATTCCCAAAAGTACTGAAAGCAGGGACATGAACAGATATTTGTACACCCATGTTCATAACAGAATTATTCACAATAGCCAAAGGGTGGAAGCAACCCAAGTGTCCAGTGATGGATGAATGGATAAAGTGAACACACAATGGAATATTATTCAGCTGTAAAAAGAAAAAGTTCTGATACATGCTGCAAGGTGGATGAATCTTGAGGACATTATGCTAAGTGAAATAAGCCAGTCATAAAAAGACAAATACTGTATAATTCCACTATGTGGTACCTAGAGTAGTCAAACTCATAGAGACAGAAAGTAGAATAATGGCTACCAAGGGTTGGGGGAAGGGTAGAATAGGGAGTTGTTTAATAGGTACAGAGTTTCAGTTTGAGGAGATAAAAAAGTTCTGGAGTTGGGTAACAATGATGGTTGCACAACAATGTAAATGCACTTAATGCCACTGAATTGTACACTTAAAATGCTTAAAATGATAAATTATGCATATTTTACCACTATAAAAGTTATTAGTTTAAAAACTTTTCAGAAACAATAAATGCTTGTTAAAAATGTTAAACAATACAGAGGTGCATAAAGTAAAAAGAGAAAACTTACTTTCCCTACTCTCACTCGCCCAAGGATTCTGTATTTTTGAAAAGATAAGATTTAAACCAATTTTATGGTATTAGCCCAGATTTCATAAGGAACACAGGCAATGTGTAGGAAGTGCAAGTAAAAATTAACAAAAATATGGGACTTACAAAGAAGATAAAAGTGTCCATGACAAAAGAGCAATTAGTTATACAGGGATCAGGAGTGTTTATCCAAATATAGGACTCACAGAGCTTTAGTTCTTTCTAGATGGTTAAATAATAACTGGAGCACAGATGGGCTTTTTTGGCTCTCCGCACATGTAAAACGTGATGTGTGTTTATAAGATAATCCCGTATGGCACAGGAAAGCATTTGTCTATTTTATACAGAACCTATTTTTACACTCAATATCTCCTTAATCTTGAAATTTTAACCTGAGGAGTCTGCTCTGTGAAAATGTTTAGTTGAATAGGTTTTCGTCAGAGGCTTGTTTATTCACATTTTTTGTTCGCCAGATTAAAACAATGGGTTCAAAAGCCAGTGTGCTCTTGATTACTTATAATTCTCACCCTAGAGTCAGCCAAACTTCGTTCCTATTATTCAGAGAAAGTGGTTTCTTCTTCTAGCATCTTTTTGCACTTTTCTACTCGTCTCTGTTACTCTATTTTGGAATTCTCTCCCTTCCCTTTCATTCGAAATATCCTACCCTAACTGAGGCAGGTCAGGTGTCCTCTGTGGACCCTTTCCCATCTACCACAGCACACAGTCATTCTCTTTATTACAGTGCTTGAGCCTATGGCCTTGAACTGTCTATATCCCTGTACCTTTGTTTACTGCTTAGAGACTTCATGTGGTCAAACCTTGTTATTTCTATATATTGTCTATGCACACATAAGACGACATTATTGGCACACTAGATACATAATAGATGATCAACAACAGCATATTGACAACATATGGTGTGAATAGATATTTTTTAATAATGTTACCCACCACCACCATATCTGCCTATTGTAATAGAAAACTTATTCCACATGTCTTATTCAAATCATTCTTTTTGCATATATTTAGTAGCCTCTTAGACATGATCTCTCAATTTTCCTAAATACTGCTTATTAAAATGTATTCTCTAGATTGATTTTCTAGCCCTCTAATTGGTTTGAGATTGTTAATCCATCTTAGATTCTGTTTCCTCATGTGTAATGTTTTTATGTAAATGTAAAACATTATTAGGATTCTCATTTTATGTATTCAGGTGTTTGGAGAAAAACGCAATATGACATTTGAATTTCTCAAAAGAATTTTTTGTTATTTAGAATGTTCTAGACTGGCCAAATTTTGGTTTCCAGAGTTGATTTGTGCTGCACAAATAAAGTTGTTATTTTATAGTTTATTTTTCTATACATTTGACATCATGAAGCACGTAACAAATTTTACTTTAAAACTATGATGATTGGTATTAATTCAGTGCATAATATCACTCTGAATGGGGGGCAAGTATTAATCCTTGCCTACAACTGTAGGTGAGGCCAGTGCCAAATTTTGTCTATATCTGTATATGAAATTGACACTGATCCTTACCTTTGCCTACAAATGAGCCAGCACTGACTCTTAACTTCACCTGGCACTCACCTGCGAAGCTGTGTGGCAGAGGCTGATGTGTGTCTCCCCCAGCGGTTCTCAGAGTGTGGTTCCCACAGCAGCCGCAGCAGCACTACCTGGGACATGGTTAGAGATGTAGGTTCTCAGGCCCCACATCAGACTTCCTGAAACAGACGCTCTGGAGGTTGGGCCCAAGAATCCTCCAGTCACTGGGAACAAGTTGTGATTGATTTAAGCCAGTTTTGTGAATTCACCTTTATTCATTTTTGCCAGCGATTGGTCCAGGGAAGGGCATGTTGACTGCTTCTGGGTGACACATTATAAGGAGAAGATAACTATTCTCTTGTGGGAAAGATTCTGTTCCCTGGTGAAAGAGCAAGCCAGACACACAAAGAAAAATCTATTTTCCCACCAACACATCACCTACCCCTTGCTTTCTGCGTGACTATGGTTGTGTGATATCTGGAACATCAGTGTCAAATTGAAGCTAAAAGGGGAAGGCTAAGAGAAATGCAGAAACACCGGGTTGGCCCGATACTGCAGAGCTCCTGAGCAGACCTGGAAACCACCTGTCTCAGGTTCTTGCAGCTACCCAGGTGTTCTATATTTGCAGTCAACACACTTTAACTGATACAAACCTTGAAAGCTAACATTTTGGTGGATATCATACCAATTACAGTGGCTTATAAATGGATTTCCTGCTAAACCTAGTTTTAGATATCCTGTGGCTCATAAATAACTATGAGGATAGCATATCCAGATTTGGAGATTAGTTTTAATATCCAATCCCCACCTTTTCTGATTATGCTTTACAGCCAATGAATTGTGGGAGCTGTGGCAGAGCAGAGGGACAGTAGATTTGGGATGACATTAGAATGGAGCAGAGAAGAAGGCCCATCTGGTGAGTGGATATAATTCATGCCTCTCTTGGGGTGGAAAATATGGTGGCTGAATCCCAGTGAGCAAGGGAACAAGTGAATTGAGATGAGATTGGGTAGGGAATTGGTAGGTCTTCTTAGGAATTGAGATCTTAAGTGCAGCGGGTTGTAACAGCAGCTTTTTACGCAGGGAAGTAATATATGTGCTATGGGAGAGGAGAAAAATGACTCATTCTGTCCTGAGAGATTGGAAATTGCAAATTTTGTTGTTCTATTTTACAGTAATTAGTGTTTGATTTAATAAGGTAACACTTTGGGAGTCCCTAATACCACCCACATGATCAGTGATTTGCTAGAAGGACTCATGAGACTCAGCATAGAGTAATACTCATGTCTAAGATCTATGACATTGACACAGAAAAAACACAGGAGCAATCTGAATAAACACACAATCACCTTCCTCTTTCCTGTGTGTGGTCACACAGATCACCTTCTGTCTCCAGCAGCAAAAATGCAGCAACACATGTATGATTCTTCTGCCCACTTGAGGCTGGTCACGTAGACAAATCCATTCTCTGTTTAGCAGCTACCAAAATCCCATACTCCCCATAGATGTTTACTGTAAATCACGTTGTATGTGCGAACTCTGTAGGTATAATAACCTTATCAGTTAAGGAAGGTTTTAGAAACCTAGCCAAGAGCCAGCCAAGAGCCAATCTTGAAAGCAGAACCTTCAAAAGAAAGCAGCCCGTGGCCGGCTGTGTGAACTGTTTTATGAGTGGTAGATTACCATTTAAATAAATAAAATGTGCCAGATTATTCTTACACATTACTTATTTAGCTGATCAAAATCCATTGTTTATTTTGTCATGCTTTCAGGTTGACATTAATCAACTGAAGTATGACTTGTATGGTAAATAAGAAAGAAAATTGATAAAACTTTAATATTTCTATCAGACACTAGAAGAGCACTAAAAATAAGAATAACGTATTTAACTTTAGTGAATCTTGTTCACTTTGCTATTTTTTAAACATTATTTTATCTGGCATCAATGTATAGAGAGGTAATGGCTATTGGCATTTGGGTACAGAATCGTGTTTAAGAAAAGGCTGATGAAAAATAAGGAGTTAACATGAATGGTGTATGTAACTACGTGTAAGAACTTGACGGAAAGTGTTAGAGAAGAATGGAGTCGGTGAATTGATAGAAGTCAATAAAAATTGGGAATTTTTCGCAGCAAAGCTGAAAGCAGTGGAGTAAGGACTCTCCCTTTTAAGTTGGAGAAGGGACTACTGTATCCCCTTCTTTGTGTTTCTTGGGTCTGCTCAACTGGCAGAAATAATAAACATAGCTAACAAGCAGAGAATGGATCTTGATAGGTGGTTACAAAATTAAATTGTTATCATCTGCCTTTCCAGATGGTTATAGCTCTCTATAATTTCTAGCCAAGGCCCAGAGTTTTTGGATCACAGATACTTTAAGGAAAAATTGTTCTCTTTGTTCAGTGGAAGGAAAAACAGTTACTTCCAGGTCAAGTATGAGAATTATGACATAAGTGGTAAAATATCACTGCCTGGTTGAGTCTGAAATTGGGTAGTATAGTAGTATGACCCAAACCCCCAACTTTTCTTGACATGTCTTTGTACACTGAATTTCAGAAAGAGTCCAAAAGAGCTCTTAGTTCAATTAAGATATTCATTCTAAGCTCTAATTGTGATGCTGGAATATATAGCACAAGTTAAAGAGACATTTATATACATATACACATATGTATAAATATACACACATAAAGCACAAGTTAAGGGGACATTATATATGTATATATCCCCTATATATAGATATGTATATGCACACACACACACACACACACCCTATTATCCATCCACTTGGTAATTACTCATGAGGCAACCAATAGGCATAATTTTGCTGTCATTTCACATTTATTTGCAGCATATTTAATATCCTTATGAGGAAAAAGTCATTATCTCAGTTTACCTTCTGCAATCTAGCTCAGAACCATAGATTTTCATAAAAAGTAAAAACTGTAGCCATGGAAGGGCTGTCTCTGCTGTCTTTGCAGGCTGCTGCACACAGGTTGTGGAGGGCAGCTCAGAGTGACGGAATGCCTGCAATGACCAAGGACTATGGTTGTTTTTATATGTTAATCTCCTTTAGTACTCACCATGACTCCAGGAAACAATACATAACCATATTTTATTATTGAGAAAAATTAGAACTAGAGTGGTTGAAGTAAGAGCCCAATTTCACATGGTTTTAAGTGGAAGAGCTGGAACCAAGTTGTAGTCTATCTTGGTCCATAGTTTAAACTTTTGTTCACTCTATTGGCTGAGTACAGAGATACAGTATTTACATGAGTGAAAAGAATTTTTATTTATAAAACATGAACATGAAGATTAAAAATACGACAGGAAAACAGATATTTTAAATCTCAGAAAATTTGTCATTGTTAAAAATATTGTGCTATCTTTCCACTCACTGTCACATTTTTCTCTCCTTTGCAACACGATTATCCAGTTGGTGTTTGCCAGGAGACGACTAATAGTCTCACACTGTTTTACTATCATTTCACATTTATCTGTATGTAGCACATTCAACAACACGGTGGAGAGAAGGAATCGTGTTTTCATTTTACTTCATTCAAAACTAAGTTCCGAACTATGGATTTCCCTCTCTACTATCCTGCCTTATTTTCAATTAAATTAATTTTCTTGGAATTGACAATACTGAGCAATCTCTCTGACATTAAAATGCTCTTAATAACTGTGGCTGTCAGTAGAATGAGGTGGGAGTGAGGATGTGAGGAAGTGAATGCAACTATCTGGGACTTGAGTCCTTTAGCTTGTTTAATAATCACCTGCAGCCTAGTTACAAATGAATATGCATGAGTTTGGGAATCATGGTAGATCTAGGAATCTGCATTTTGATTAGCAATTACCAAGTCTGATGTAGACAATGAGACTGCACTTTAAGAAATATTGCCTTAGGTCAAGAGGCTGGCCAAAGTTAGAGAAGGGAGTTTTTATCAGAGAAGCTGAGAATTCCACTGAATTGCAAATGTTTGAACAGGACTACTATTTTGGGAAGAGATTAAGGGAGAACATGGATGTCCTGATATACACAAAATATATTCGACAAACAGCAAGATTTATTTAACTTCTAGAGTTGCATTCCTCCTGTCTGAAAAGGAGACCATTCGAACATAGGATCAGATGAGCCATTAGGTGAGGGCAATGATTCAAAGGTTTAAAGAAATCTTTGAGGAAGAGTGCGGAGTTGCTAATAAATGCAATGGGGACATTCCTTAGGCAGCTTTGGTGCACATGTCAGTGAAATGCATAGTGGAAGAATATGGGTCAGTTCAATAGCCTAAACAAGCTATCTTTTATGCTACATGATTCCATAGAAATTTAGCATAAATTCCATTCTCAAAGGGATGAACAGTATTAATCTTGCATAATGATGATGAAAATTAAATAGGGTTTTTCACTTATGTATTTTAGAAGTTTTCAAAATTAAAATATGTGTTCATGTTTTCAGTAAACAACATAATCTCTAATAAATCTCAAAAGTAGTATGAAGATATCTCAAAGAACTAAAAGAACTACCATTTGATCCAGCAATCCCACCACTGAGTATTTACCCGAAGGAATAAAAGATATTCTTAAAAAGGACACCTGAATCCAAATGTTTATAGCAGCACAATTCACAATTACAAAGATGTGGAAACAACCCAAGTGCCCATCAATACATGAGTGGATTAATAAAATGTGGTATATGTATACCATGGAGTTCAGCCATAACAAAAAATGGTGAACTAACTCCTCATGTATTAACCTGGATGGAGATGGAGACCATTCTTCCAGGTGAAGTATCACAAGAATGGAAAAACAAACACCACATGCACTCACCATTAAATCGGAACTAATCGATCAACACTTAAGTGCATTTATGGAAATAACACTCATTGGAAATAAAGCAGGTGGGAGGAGGGAGGAGGAGGTGGGCAAATTTACACCTAATGTGTATAATGCACACTATCTAGGGGATGGACACACTTATAACTTTGACTCAAATGGTACAAAAGCAATTTATGTAATCAAAACATTTGTACCCCCATAATATTCTGAAATAATAATAAAAAAATTTAAACAAGAACTTTCTTCTCAAAGGAATATTACTCTCTGTAGAAATATAAGGTGGAATTCCCATCAGCCTTTAACGTACAGGTTAACAGTTTCATGGAATATTTTTAAAATATCTTTTTGAGTTCTGGTTAATAGGAACCCCTTGGATAAAGACCGGCTTGCTTTTCTCATGGTTGATCTTCTAAATGCAAATGTGCTAATGCTGCTTTCACTAGTTTCGTTGTATTTTTTTTATTTTATTTTATCTGAAGTTATTTCAGGCTTCTCTATACTTTGAAGCACTGATTGACAAGGTATTCATTGTGTTTCAAGACTGTTACCAACTGTGAAAATTGCTGACAGCGAACACATGTCAAATTCTGATGCCAGACTATATAAATATCTTCCAAAATAAAAGTTGTCTTCAAGGACCTCCATATTTTTGTTTGTATCTTGCTACCAGCCAATTTTTTTTTTTAAAAACAGAAAAAAGTAAGGCAAATATCAAAGAAGCATGATTAGCCTCTCTTGAGGGTTAACACCTTTTCTTAGGTAGAGTGGTCAAGGTGTTAATTGTGATATGAACACCTGCATTCACTAGGTTTATTTTTATTAAGGACTTTTGGTAGCTCCAAATTGACACAAATCTATAGAGGGAGGACCTGGTTAGGACGGGCTACCAGGAGAAATTAATGTATACATCCCAAAGCACACTTTTTTTTTTTTTAGCTTTCTTTTTACAGCTTTATGGAGGTGTAATTGAAATATTATAAATTTTACATATTGAAAGTGTACAGTTTGATACATTTTGGCATATGTATACACCCATCAAGTAGTTATCACAATAAAGTTAATGAACATAGCCATCACTCTCAAAATTTCTTATACCCTTTTATAATCCCCCCATCCCTAAGCTTCTTCACCCCCTGCCACTGTCCCCAGTTAACCACTGACACACTTTCAGTCACTAGAGATTAGTTTGCATTTTCTAGAATTTTATGTAAATGATATCATACAATATGCACTCTTTTTCTTGACTTACTTTTTTTTCATTCACTACAAGTATTTTGAAATGCATTTGAGTTGATGCATGGATCAATAGTTCATCCCTTTTTTATTTTTGAATAATATCTCATTATGTACATAAACTACACTTTGTTTACCCATTAACCTATTGAGGGGCATCTTAGTTATTTCCAACTTGTGGCTACTACTCATAAAGCTGCTATGAATATTGGCATGCAAGTTTTTGTGTGGAGATATGCTTTCATTTCTCATGGATAAATACCTAGGAGTAGGATAATTGGATTATATGGTAGATATTAATATATGTTTAAATGTATAAGTAACTACCAAAATGTTTTCCAAAGTTGTACCATTTTATATTTTGACTGGAAGCATATGAGAGCCCCAGCTCCTCAGAGCCTCCACATGCTCATCAACATTGGAATAGTTTGTCTTTTTAATTTTAGCCAACCTGAGAAAGGTGAAATATATTTAATTGTGGTTTGAATTTGCACTTCTGTAATGACTAGTGATGTTAGCATCACTCCATGTGTTTTGCCACCTCTAGATCTTAGTTGGTATGTGTTTGTTCAAATATTTTGAAGATTTATTTTTATTATTAGGTCATTAAGTATCAAATGTCCAATTTCCTTAAGTACTAGATTTGACAGTTGATAAATCTGACCTTTCACTTTGACACTTCTTGTTTAATTTTTATCGTGAAGGTACATCCTCGTTCTTTCAAACACACAGGTCGACTTGTGATTATCTTTCAAAGTTTTTTTAAAAACAATTTTTGTAAAACCAAAAATAAGTCAAAAATTTGTGTTATTTTCAAATGTAAGTTCTGCCATAGAATCAGTATTGTGCAGACACTTGAGATTACAAGTGTGAGCCACCACACCTGGCCTCTCGGTCCTGTTCTTTAGACCCAGTTGAAGAGTCTTGGTTTTTTCTTCCCCCCCGAACTTTTATATATTAAAGTGGTTTGTGGAGTTCTAAAAGAAACAAAGTCAAGAACATTTTCCATGGAATACCTTGCAGGAATAGTCTAGGAAATAGATGATAGGAAAAACTGTGGTAGGAGATTCTAATTTCATAACTGCAAGTGTAGATTTTTTTTTCTTCTTCTGATCATGAATATTAGATAGTGTTTATACAACTCATTTGGTACATACCATATGCTTCCTGAGAGATGCTAAATTTCAGAACGAGCAAGAACTTTTAAAAACATCCAGTCTCACTTCCCCACTTTAGAGAGGAACAGATTGGGACGAAGAGCAGTTCAGTGACATCTCTAATTTCACATAATTAATGGCTCTAGTTGTAATCGGACTCCAGATTTTTTTTTCAGTGCACTTTTTATTTCCACTATATTATACTATCTTCTTTGTTCAGTTGCATTTTTGTATTACTTCCTCAGTTTTTTACATGCTTTAATCTGAAGCATCCTCCCTTACATTTCTTTTATATCCTAGAGTAATTAACAAATAGCATTTAGTCTGTACAAAACAGTGAGCTAAGTCCTACACAGATTTTTTTCTTATTTAATTCTCTAAGCAACTTTGTGGCATAAGTACTAGTACCCCCATTTTGGAGTTGAGGGAATTGAGGATTAGATTCAAATGACTTGTGCAGGGTTACATTGCTAATATGAAAACAGAAAATTACCAACTCTTCACTTTTAAATTCAGTCTTGGCCAGAAAATATACTTGAGGTTATAAGCTATAAGCCTTTGTGTGATTCAAAACAAAGAGAAAATTTTGACACAGCTTCTTTCAGTAGACAATGTACTCAACTAGACTTCATAGTTTATTTAAACAGATAAGGAAAAGGTCAGTGAATATTTACCTAAAATTACCACAGGAATTATTCTAATATATACTTAGTCTTATTAAAAATTTTAGTTTTTATACAAGTTTTTTATGAGAAAAGAAAATTAATTTTTCTATTTTTGAAGCTTAGTTTAAGTAGTATAAAGACTTATTTACTTCTGTCATTAAATTTAAAGATACTTGATAAAGAAAACTACATTTGTTAAAATTGGTTTACTCAGTTGTGAACTATGTTTTCCTAATTTATCCATAAAACTTCTGAAAATTAACTCACTATGTGCTTCCTGATCTAGCTCTAATTAAATAAGTCTGTATATTTGGGAAGATTATTTTAAAATTAGAATCATAGAAGTCATATCCTTCTTTAAAACTGCATACATTCAAACAAAGTAACTGGCAGATTAATTTAAAGTATTATGAAGAATTTCAATTTCCTGTGACCCAAATAAATGGGAAAGTTGGGATTTAAGCCTAACCAATGTGATACTAGAACCCGTTAGCCTACCCATTATGTAAGAAGGGCACAAAATGTGTCCTAATTTGCTAGTGGCAAGGGTTATTTTAAAATGTTTTTCTTCTAGGTCAAAGTATTAGACCTTTAATAAGAACTTCATTTCATGACCATATATTATTATGGCAGTGACTAATTAAAAGGTGATACACATTTTCGGGGAACTGCAGATTATGCTATATTTTTAGTTACCTAATATCACAACTCAGTGTCCAGTTCTACTTCTCAAGAGATGACCCTTGGTGACTAAACTTTTAGAGAACAAAATTTTATGTTAACAGAAACACAGCTAAGTGATGCATATATAATTGGAAAGTTTTGGGCTGGTACTTCTAAAAATCAGATAAATTTCATGTTTCTTCTTTTGAGTACAGCATGGGGAATCTTCATTTGTGTAGAAGCTATATAAAACATATACATTTATTCCTTGAAGACTTAGATAAAAGAGTAGATAGAATGCACAAAAATTTCCAATAAATATCCCATTTGGAACACCTTTATATAGTTAAAGAGCTGACACATTGAATTCTACTTTTAACAGGTCATTCTATAGTATTATAAACAGAAATTGTTAAAAACCCAAATTCTCTTACTGAGTCATAGCAAATTTCTATGGTTGGTTACTTAAGGGACAGATCAAGCAATTTAATTGTTCCATCAATTATTTTTTCAATGAGCTATTCATGGTTGCCCCCTATTCTGTGGAATTGGGAGCTTCCTGGGGAAGCCTGAGTTCTTCTAAAAAAATCCATATATTCTTTATTTCCTAGCAAATTAAATGCCAAGGAAATCCAGATTTTTATACTGAATGAGGGACCCATCAATTGTCTGAAATGCCCTGAGCATCTTCACTCAATGCTTATGGATTAATATCAGAGGGGTCTTTTTCACCATTTACAGGTAATAGTTTAAGCAAAGGGTGAGAGTGTTATGTATTTTATTTCTATTTTCTTGCCTAACAGAAGAAATTTTGAACCTAAGTTGAAATCTAAATGCAACTTTATTTTCCTTTATTGGAAATTTAAAGGAATAAATTTGTATGTGTAATATACATACAGATTATATATATATTTACATAGGTAAAGATTATATAGGAATAAATAAACAAGATTATCAAATAATTTCCTTCAGTATTGACATTAAATTATCTTTTTAAATGGAGCACTGTGATTTTGATTTAACTTAATTATTCAGGATTCTAAAACTATTAGTCCTATCTCCTCCTCTGTGGAGGAAAATAATGGCATGCCCTTTGCATGTCACACACTTGCAGAGAGAGAGAGAGAGAGTGAGAGAGAAAGAGAGAAACTTGTAAAAGTGATGGCCAGTGGAGAGGGAATGGGAATGGAGAGAAATGCTTATTTACTATGTATTTGTCTATTGTCTGAATTATTCTCTGTTTGTATATTCTGTGCATAAATAGTAAATAAATATAGACTGACTACAAAGTGCTCTGAAGGAAGAGTACAGCTTTCTATGGGAGTGTGTAGCTGGCTTAGTCAGGGGGAATAGGTAAGTTTTCTTTGACAAGGAATTGGAACAGTGGTTCTCAAAGTATGGTCCCTAAACCAGCAGCATTACCGTCACCTGGGCACTTTTTTAGAAATGCAAATTTTTATGTACCACCCCAGACCCACTGAATTAGAAACTCTAAAGGAGTGTGCCAGAAATCTGTGTTTAAATAAGTCCTACAAGAGTTTCTGATGTACACTAAGGTTGGAGAACCCCTGCATTAGAAGAAAAAGTTGAGAAAAACCAAAGCATTTTCCAGGTGAGAATCTCCTAGGACATCTCTCAAACTATTCTCTTACCCTCATGAGGTACACTTCCTGGTACCAGCTAATCCCACATCTTTCTGTGAATCTCCCTCTCTCCATATTCTTTCACTTACCTCCGAAACTCAATCCATCTTTATCTAAACTCTCTGTACCTTCATCCTTTTCACCAGGTATTCTCTTCTTTTTTTGCTCTAGCAAGAATGGAGCTATTCTTTAAGACCCTGCTTCCTCTCAATCCCTCTCCAGTTGAGGCTATCTTTTCTTTCTTACTGCAGGTATCAGTAGGGTTGAGATGGGGTTCTCGTCCTTACTTCTCATAGCCACTTCCAAACCATTTTCCCTTCTCCCCCACTAACAATCTCCAGCTCCATCAAATACTATTAGTTTACTGCCTTCCCACATAACCCTCTCTATATAATATCCAGACCTCTCAGTACCTCATTCTCTTTCTTTGAAGATTTTAGCACCTGGCACACTGTTTTCTGAACACTGTTCCCATCATAATTCTTGGTGATTTCTTTATTCGCATTCAGGAGCAACTTTTAATATGATTATAATATTTCAATATCTGGCTTTCATTTCCTTGACTTCTTATCCTCCAATGATCTTATCTTCCATCCTGATTTAGTCACCACTCTCATTGTCATATCCTCTATATTTGTCATTCCTACAATCTATTTCTGGAATTTCAACTTGAGACCCATCATCCTCCAAACATGACCTCCTAAGTTTCCAGAGCATTTAACTACATCCACTCCAAAAATTATTCAATCACATTCATTCCTCCAGTCCATCAATTCTACCACCTTTTCTCTCTCCATCATGCCTCTTATTTTCCTCTTTGCCCCAATTAAAATCCAAAGTGCATCCTTATGATCACTCCTGGGTAGAGACTTTTTTCTTCCTTGTTTGTCTCTGTCTTCATCATACTCTTAAGAAAAACCCAGCTCTTGTTAAATCCAGTTTCTCCAAACTTGAAACCAATCAACTGCAAAAATCACACAGTCATTCTAATTGTTTCTCATTAAATTTACAATCACAATGTTCAAAGGAACACCACCCCACCCACTTCCAGGCAATTTTACAACCTTCCCTAGTTAACACATTCCCCTCACTCTTTCAAGACAATTACTTCACACCTATTCTCTCTTTCAACAGCCCTTTCCTTCCTCCTAGTCCCTCATTTTAAGCAGAAAACACTATCTCATTTCACTGACAAAAGCGGTCTTCCTGTGCACTATCTGGGGATGGACACGCTTTAAGCTCTGACTGGGGGGGGATGGGCAATATACATAACCTAAACTTTTGTACCCCCATAATATGCTGAAATAATAAAAAAAAAGCATCATCAGAAGAGAATTTCTATGTTCTTATCACTACATTTACCAACATAACATGTATCTGTACCATATGTTTTCCTTTTCTTCTGTTAAAAAGGATAAAAATTTCAGGCTTCTATTTAAGGCCAACTCTTCTGCTCCCCATTCCTCTCTGGCCAACAAATGTGCCCTTCTCCTGAAATTGTCCTGGTACGCGTCTTCCCATTTGAATGCTGTCTCTTTGTCATTTGAGTCAGCACACATGCTGTGGTCTCTTTCTTCCTACAAAGCAAACCAGAATAAACATCTCTGCACTCCTGTTCCATTATCCCTTTACATCTCCAGAAGAAAATACCTGAAAGGTTCTCTGCTTTCCCATCTCTGCTTTCCCTGGGCAGAACCCCACCAATGTGTTCAGCTCATCATAAGTCTTTCCAGATGCAAATGTTTTAACTGCACTGTTATGAATTCTGTATCTTTGCCATCAAACTTCTACATTTTCACAGTTCTCTTGGTGCCATGTAATAATGGAGTGACTATGGGAACTTTCAGGATCTGGCTACAGGGAATTGAGTTTGGGATTTATGTATTTTATCTTTGGAGAGTTATTTACTTTTGTTGTTTGTAGTCACATCTAGGTATATATTTTTTGCAAGCCATCAAGGTGTAGGAGTGGTCTCCAGGAATACTATGACACGTATAGCATCATCACACAAAGATCGAGAAACAAACGTTGTATTGTGATGTGGCTCTGTTGTACCATCCCAGTCAGGGTCAGTATGTGGGCCGTGGGAAGAAATAAGGTTGGAACTATATGGATCCAGAAAATAGTGTATGCACTATTTTTCTAAATCTTACATAGGATCTATATGTCACAAAAGCAGGCATTTCGTACTTTCTTGCTTTCTTCACTGATATCATCTCAGTGCTTAGAAAAATGCTTGGCTTACAGTAAGTACCCAGTACACATTTATCACATTAATTAATTTATATAATTTTTCTTATTTCACTATTTTACACACCTGCTTTCATTCAGGAAGTCAAACTGTAAGTAAGGAGGAGTAAAGGTTCCACTCAATCACCATAAAACAAAATTTTCTCCAATTACTTACCTTTCCTCTACACAGCTGCACTGAACTCTTAAACAGTTACCTCCATTGTTGTCTTTTTACTCTGCTAAACAGCAGCTTTGTGAACTTTTCAAATGCCTCATAATAAGAAAGCCATGTCTTGAAGATGATGTTCCCTAAAATTTTTCTCGTAGAAAAACCATTTCACATTCACCCTAAATAAGAAACTCAAAGCCAGAAATACCATGAATTGATTGTACCATCCATCTTCTTGTCCCCACATTGCGTTTTATAAAACTTTTTTGTTTCTGTTGTTTCTGAGAGGAAGCAACCTAGACACAGACATTCTAGCCTTGCTGTTCACATGCCTGTTTCAGATGTTGAGTAGAGTATCTTCATGGACAGGTTAAAAATGGAGGCATCTGGGAGAGAAATGGCCAAAGGAAGCCAGAGAGAAGAAAAACTAGAAAAGTAAAATCATATTCATTGCCTGAGCAGCAAGTAGAGGTCTGTCATGTGAATCTTAGAGCACACAAGCAAGCGTGTCTCTGACTTTTTAATGTCTCCAGGGTAGTCGATCTTACTGCCTTGAGACAGTGTAGGGACAGGATTTGGGCCTCACTTCTGACCAAGGGAGACCACATGGGGCAGCGGGACCCAGCCTAATTGAATGGGTTCCTAGCTGCTAGAATTCAGCCCATACCCAGAGAAGGAGAGGGGCCTAACCTCTGTCTCCTGGGTAATGTTTTTCAGGGCCACTGGAGTGGGATACTGACACAGGCTGATAAGGCACCTGGCTGCAGAACCAGACCTATCCAGATCCAACCGCATCCAGCCAAAAATGACTCTCACTTTGACCTTACCCTAGCTTTCCCCTCATTATAATCTCATTTTGATGCTAAAAATTGCGCCTAGGTGTGGAGATTTAACATGCTAATGAGACAGGCAATGTAGGAAGAAGTCTGTTTACAGAACTAGGCAGGTGAAGAAGAATCTCCACCTCTACACCTTTACATGGCACACCTTTCCTCCCTACCCAGGCCTCTTTAAAGCTTTCCCCTAACTGCCGTCAGGGGAGCCAGACCGAGGATTTTTTTCCTTCGTGTGCCTCCCTTGTGCTCCAGCGTAAGCCCCGGTAAAGCCTTGCTTGTGATTCCCATTTGGCCCCTTCAGAAAATTTCTATTTCTAAAAATAGAAATTTTTAATTTCTATTATGTATCGAGCCCAAGGGCCTGCACTAGTAACAGCCTTACATAATAACCACCCCGAAGGTTTCATATGCAGAAACTAATTTATTTCAGAATTAGTTTCAGAACTTAGCAGTAAACTGAATTACACACTGTTAAAATTCTTAGGACCTGAGACCCTGTTCTTTGTACTTTGGAGGCACCATGTATCAGAGATGGCTTTTTAAGGATTTTTATACCAGTGTAAGTACCATCGCCAATAAAGCAGCTTGTGCTGCTGGCTGGAGTGCCGGAGTATAGAGAGGGAGAAAATGTTTCATTTCACAGTTGCAATCATTAGTGATGCATCTCCACCCCCTGCCCCACCGGAGCGATGTCATCTCTGTTCCTGTGTCCAGAAGAGAGAGATTTTCAATGCTGAGCACCTCTGACTTTGGTGTGAGCGGTTCTGGCTCTTTGCCTGCAACCCAAGAATGTGCCTTCTATGCTAACATCCAGGGAAGACCTTGCTAAGATTAGCAAGGAGGTTCCCCCCCCTTCTCCTAGCCTGTGACTATAAGATTAAATATCAAGTTTTGACTATGCTTTTGAGCTGTTGCAAATTTGGTCCAGGGACTCACTGCGTCAAAGTTATCTGGAGCCCTTGGGAACACAGATTCAGACATGGCTACAGGACTATTGAGGCAGGATCTCTGGGAGTGGGGCAAGAAAGGAGAATTTTTTATATGACCTTCCAGATATTTATGATATAATTCCATGGGCACCAAAACCCTAAGACATTACAGGAGGAAAAAGAGTTTGACTTCCTGATAAGAAACAGCCTCAGATGTTACATTTTTTTTCTGTTTCTTTCATCCACACGAACATGAAAAGCTGTACTGTGATCTCTGACACTTGTCTGATCTCACTTTTAGCACAAAGAACTAATTTCCTCCGTGAGTCTGTTTACACCGATGGCCTGTCCAGGAGTTTCTATAGAAATCTGCATTAAAAATACATTTTAGAATTGTTATGTTTTTCTTAAGAACCCTTTGAAATATCAAGATATAGTGTAAAGATGTAAATTCAGTAGCTTATGATACATTTCCCTTTTTTCGCTTGTGTTCATACTGAAAAATAAATCTCAGTATTTTTCATTATGAATAATTCATACACAGTGACAAAAATGCAAAGGAAAAAAGTATATTAATATTTCCATAAGAAATCACCCCATAAGCTCCTGATTTGAAAGTCATAATGTCAGTCTTAGAAGTCTACAACATCTGGATATTTATGGGTTTAACTACAACAGAAAAGATTACCTGTTTATGTAATAAATCTTTCAAATTCAGAATATAATGCAACTCATGTTTTTCAAATAAATTTGGCTGTTGAATTCAGGATTTATATTTGACAAGAAAAGGAGAGGTTGCGGTATTAATAGTCAGTAACTACCACCTGCTTTTGAAACGTGACTTCATGGTGTTGAAATAAGGGATAGGTGCCTTTATCCTTTTTAAGTTAATCTACTTTTTCCAGAGTGTTTCAGGCCTCAGTTCAACACAGAAGAGAAAGCTCTATTGGGAGAGAAACATGATTAACTGTGCTAGGTCTGGAGAAATTGTGAAGCAGGCAAAATTTGGTTCTGGTGGTGTCAGCAGCTCTTTTTCAGTAGCTTTTGCTCCTCTCTAGGAAGCTCTTACCTGCACGCCAGGTTTCAAGCACTAGATGCTTTCTTTACTGCCTTAAAGATCTTTCACACAAAGGAGAGAGAGAAAGGGAGAGAAGAGAAGGCGGAGGGCGGGCGGGGTGGGGGTGGGGTGGTAGGGAAGCAGGGAGAGATGGATCTGGTATCATTCATTTGTATTTTAATCAAATTTCATTCAACATGTTTTGATTTTTCCCCCAAGTATCACTTCTATTTTACTCATGTTGAACTATGAAAACACAGGGGGAAAAACAGAGAGAACATGTTTAGCAGCCATGCAGCACAAAGGTAGGATAGGAGCTAATATTTTGGTTCAGAGAGACACTTCCTATAGTCATCTTTTGTGGATTTGTACGTGCATTTGTGTCTCTTGTGTGTTAACCATCCACATCCACAATTAAAAGGACACATAATAACTGCCCAAGTAGATTGGACATGAAAATAGAGATTGTTAACATTATTGAATGGCAGTGAGTTTTTCAGTAATCGTCTTCCATCTGATTTCAGGAGTCAGCATTTATGAAGTAGTACGATAATGATTCCTTACAATGATCCCATTAAAGAGTTTTAAAAGGCAAATCCTAAGAGAAGTGTTTTGGTTTTCCTCCAGAAAAACATGTTTGTTCTCTATTAAAATGGGTTGATAGCTTAATAATTTCCTGAGCCTGATGTTTAAAGTGCGGTTTTCTTGCCTTTCCACCTGGCAAATGCAGACGTGCTGACAGATACCGTCTTTGCATGAACACCGCTGGCTCCTTGAATATGCAGGCAGCCCCCTTCCATTGGCAGGCCTGTACTTTAATCACGCAGATTTAAATACGGAGTAAGCCAGAGAAAGCAGATAATTACCAAGACAGTAGGCAGTTGCCTTCTCCTTTTAGGGGCTGCATCCACACCTTTGCCATGCACCCTTTGCCCAAGGCTCTCGACCACAAATGCAGAAAAACTGGATGCGAGTTTTCTTTCTTTCTTTTTAACTTCAGTATTATAATTGGTTACGTAATTATTATATAACAAGGAGCTGTGTATTCCATTGGGCATTGTTAATCCTTTCAAGTGTATTTCTTCCACAACATCCGGGAGATATGGCTGATTTCACAATATGCATGTTTAAATCTGCATAAATTAGATGTTAGGTGAATATAATTTTTAATCCGCCATCATCCAAATTCACATTTCCTGCCCTTATGTGTTTATGTAACAGCTCACAAAGCACCTACCTAACATCTGCAATAGGTAAAGATATTGAGAAAAGTCATCACTTTGAGTTGTAATCATAGATTTTTCCAAAGGTAATTATAATCATTGACTATAGGTTAATTATGAATACATTTTTTTATTTGAAACACATGAATAATTCTAACAGTACAGAAATGGGAAAGTGTGAGCTTTTAACAAAATTTGATTAAAGATAATAGTAGTTGGCCGGGCGCGGTGGCTCACGCCTGTAATCCTAGCACTCTGGGAGGCCGAGGCGGGTGGATCATTTGAGCTCAGGAGTTCAAGACCAGCCTGAGCAAGAGCGAGACCTCGTCTCTACTAAAAATAGAAAGAAATTATATGGACAACTAAAAATATATACAGAAAAAATTAGCCGGGCATGGTGGCGCATGCCTGTAGTCCCAGCTACTCGGGAGGCTGAGGCAGGAGGATTGCTTGAGCCCAGGAGTTTGAGGTTGCTGTGAGCAAGGCTGATGCCACGGCACTCTAGCCTGGGCAACAGAGTGAGACTCTGTCTCAAAAAAAAAAAAAAAAAAAAAAAAGATAATAGTAGTCCACTAACTGTCTAGTTTTGAAACATATATCCTCTATAAAACAAGATTAAGATAGGTAATCTCTAAGATCACTTTAAATCTGATTCTCTTATTACATTGATGATTACAAACCAGGTCTTATGTATGTTTCTTTTTCCAGCAAATACCAACCTAACTTGTGCCTTGCATTTATATAATAAACCATGAAGCATTTGCAAGCAATATTTTGCCATGAAATAATTCTGTAACATGGGTATTTTGTCCCAATGTTGTCAAATAAAAAAAAAAAAATGTGGGACTCTCCCAAAATTCTAGTTCATGATTGGCCAAAGAGAGACTTAAACCCAGGTGTTTGTGTGGGTACCTGTATGTGCATGAGTGTGTTTGATAACTTTGAGACCATTTGGATGCATGTGTCTTTTTAAAAATTTTTATTTGAAAGTATTAAGAGCATACCAGTGTTTCTGTTACACGGATGCATTGTACAATGCTGAGGTCAGAGCTTTCAGTGTGCCCGTCCCCAGAGTACTGTACATTGTACCCAACAGGTAAGTTTTTATCCCTTACCCCCGTCTTACTCTCCTCCCTTCTGTAAGTCTCCGTTAGTTAGGTCCATTTGTTCTAGAGTTCTGTTTAATTCCAGTATTTCGTTTTGACTTTCTGCCTCTATTATCTGTCCAGTTTTGTCAGTGGAATGTTGAAGTCCCAGTTATTATGATGATATTGTTTATTTCCTTGCTTATATCTAGTGGAATTTGTTTTACAAATCTGGAGCTTCTGTGTTAGGTGCATATATATTTGGGATTGTTTTGTCTTCTTGCTATGTTGCTCCCTTTATCATTATATAATAATCCTTTTTGTCTTTTTTATCATTGATGACATAAAGTCTATTTTATCTGATATAATAGCTACACTTGGTCTCTTTTGACTTTCATTTGCGTGAAAATTTTTTTTTTCCATTTCTTTACATTAAATCCATGAGATTTCTCGTGAGTTAGGTGGATTTCAGGGGGACACCATAGATTTGGGTTGTGTTTTTTCATCTGCTCAGCCTGTCTGTATCTTTTAAGTGCAGCATTAAGACTGTTTATGTTAAATGTTAGTTTTGATATACGAGATACTGTTTTGTTCATTGTGTTGAATGATACCTTGTTGTTTTGTTCTCCCCCTTGTGCTACTATTTTATAAGATCTCTGAGTATTAACTTTTGGATGATTTTCCACTGGTAGGCATTGTTCGTCTGTTCCATGTGTAGAGCGCTGTTAAGCATTTCCTGTAGGGCAAGTCTAGTGGTGACAAATTTCCTTAGTGCTTGTTTGCTTGTCTGGGAAACACAATTTCTTCTTCATTTTTGAAACTTAGTTTTGCAGGACACAGAATTCTTGGCTGGAAGTTATTTTATTTAAAAAGACTAAAAATGGGACCCTAATCCCTCCTGGCTTGTAAGGTCTCTATTGAGAAATCTGCAGTTAGTCTGATGGGTTTTCCTTTGTAATTTAGTTGATGCTTTCATCTTACAGCTTGTTATGATTTTTTCCTTCATTCTGAATTTGACCAGACTGATGGCTATGTGTCTTAGTGAAGTCCTATTTGCTATGACTCTTCTAGGTGTTCCTTGACCGTCTTGTGTCTGGATGATACCAGGGTAGTTTTTTCTCAATTGTTCCCTCAGTTAGGTATTCCTGCTTTTTGCTTTTTCTTCTTCTTCCTTGGAAATACCTATGATTTTTATATCAACTTGTTTTTCATACTCCCATATTTCTCTGAGTGATTGTTCATGCTTTATTCTTTTTTCTACATTTTTGCCTGGCTTAATTCAAAAGCTGTGTCTTTAAGCTCTGACATTATTTCTTCTACTTGGTCTAGTCTAATCTGTTGTTAGGGCTTTCTACTGTATTTTGAAGTTCCCTCAATGACTCTTCATTTCTTTAAGTTTTGTTATATCTTTTCTTATGTTATCTACCTCTTTAGAGAATATTTCATTCATGTCCTGAATTATTTTTTGCTTTCTTTATGTTGGTTTTCAATTTTCTCAATGATCTCATTCATCTTATTTGCCATCCATATTCTGAATTCCACATCTAACGCTTTGACGATTTCCTTTAAATTGGGCTCCATTGCTGGAGACCTACTGTAATCCTTTGGGGATGTCGAAATAGCTTGTTTAATCATGTTGCCAGAGTTCTTATGCTTCTTCCTTCTCATCTGAAAACTCTTCTCTCAGCTCAAGACAGATAAGTTTGCAGTGCATCTGTACTCCTCTGCTAGAAACCCTCCTACTCAGTGGAAAGGGAGAGTGGTCCCTGGATGGTGCACTTGTGCCCGACTCTGCAGAATTGACCCAGCAGGAAAGGCATGGACGCACTGAGATGCTGTAACTCAGCTATGTTCCTTCTTCATCCTGTTCCCCTGTGGTTGTCACAGTCCAAGCCAGCTCTGGGGGATATTTGTGTGGAGTGGTGGGTTGTCAGGCCACTGTTGGATGCTTGGGCAAGGGCCTGGGTGAGTCCCTCTCCATGGGGGCAGGTGGCATGGGGGCAGGTGGCATGGACCTCTTATACAGTCTTTTTTCTCTTCACTTGACTCGGTATCCCCAAAACTCCATTTATTCTTTCCACTCACAGGGACGCATAACATTTATTGTCTCTCCCAATTCCTTTGATACTTTTTCCCACACAGTCTTTTGAAACTGCTGGCATTGTCAACTTTTAATGTTATTTAACATTCTACATGCCTTGTCTCTTTCGCTGATAAAAACTCTTTGTATTCTATTTCTTTATATCTGTTGTGTAGTCTAAGATATCATTATGCCCATAATACATGAGATAATGAGACACTTACAGGATCTGGAGCCAAGATGGTGGACTAGAAGCAGCCCACACACTCTGCTCTTGAGAAGAGATTCAAAGTTGCAAGTAGATGTTCAACCATGATGGGCTGTCTTAGAGAATTGTGAATCATCAGAGAAGCAACTGGAGACACTGAAAGTGAAAGAGAGGGAGGCAGAGTGACCTGGTCGGCAAGATCAGAAAGTACCTAGGGAAAGCACCCACATGTGGGGAAGGGTCAAAGGAGAGAACCCTGGGCTCCACACTCCAAGTGGTGAGGAGGCCCCACCACAGCAGGCCTCCAAACTCATCAGGGAGCTGCTTGGGGACTGTGCAGTAGCTTTGCACTGGAGAGCAGGCAAGACCCACGCAGGTGCCACTCATGCACTGCCCGCTTGTCCCCTGCTGCATGCTGCCACTGCTCCTGGGCCTGGGCAGAGTGAATGTCCACAACCCTGACACCTGCAGCCACCATCTAAATAGCCTTGTCCAACCGTATCAACCACTGCTGCAAGGAGACCCTGCCAGAGCAGATGACTTTTTCAAAAAAGTCATCTCATTAAATCAATTGAATGTCACATTTCTGAAAGAAAATGAATGTAGATCAAAGGGATCAAGCACCCATTCCTAATTTAGAAAATTCAGATGTTATAAAAAGAATAAGAAGAAAATTATATATAAGACCCTGACAGCTGGTTAGCACAGTTGGTTAGAAACTGGAGTTACTGCTGGCCAGGGGTGAGCTAATCCCTCAGGGACCCTTTAGTTATGATGGGTTCTAAGGCCTCCAGTGGCTGCCCAGACAAGCTCCAGACAGCCTTTTCACAAAGGCCTGCTATTGTCCCTAATGAGAATCAAGTGCAAAGTGTGGCTGGGTCAGTGGAATCCAAATCAACTGTGGAGGAAAGAGCTCTCTGCACATTAGGTATGGGAGTCAGTTACTGTTTCAGGAATGAAAGGCGGCAATATTGTTCTATGGCACAATTCATTGTTGAAATACTTCTCTGACATGTAAATTGTTGTAACTGTAAAATTGTTGCCCATTTTTATAAATTATTTTGGCAACCTTTTACCACAATTCAAAAAGAAAAACTGAAGTTAGAAGTTCTTATCGAAAAAGAATCATGCAAAAATATCCAGAATCATCCTGAGAAAGAGGGATAATAGAAACAGGCAATAGCAGATTTGACTAGACATTAAAATGTATCAAAATTTTACATTAGTTAAAACACTTGGAAAGAAGAAAAACAGAAACAAATCAACAGAACTAAATAGAGACTCCTGAGATTGTTATCAATATATTTTTATATTATATATAATATTTTATATACAATGACTATGATGCTTTAAATAATTTGTAAAAACATGGATTTAATAAATTAATAATATTGGTATAATTGGTTGGCCATTTGTAAAGAAAAATAAGAAAAAATCTTACTGCATTTGTCATATTAAAGGAAATTCCAGGTGGATCAAATTTCAAATATAAAAAATATTTCCAATATGCACTGGAATAAATCAGAAAAAAGTTTTTATTTAAATATTTACCTGAAGTAAATCCAATATATGTCATAGATAAGTCAAATTTATTTTAAAAATATTTTCTTAAGTCCAAAATACATTAGAAGGAATTATGAGAAATTGAAATTTTTTTTTAAAGTTTGGGGTTGACCATGTCACTAAAAGGACAAGCCACAAAAGAATGTTTATAGGTTTGACTATCTAAAAATATACTTTCTAAATGTTCAAGACTAATGTTTAAAATGTCAAACAACAAATTATAAATGGAAAAATAATTGCAAAACAATTGAAAAACAAAGGCAAAATTTTATTACATGTAAAGGTTATGACAGTTAATTTTTTTTTAAATACAGTAAAGATTTTAAAAACTTTATGTTTCAGGAAATTGGTATTCTATCCAGCATTGATTTTACCCTGTGTAAAATCATAATGAATTAAAGTAAAGCTTAGAAAAATACTCATAAAAAATAAAATACGGCTGTTAGTTTGAATTAGCAAAGGAATATGGGATATTTAATAGTCACTTAAGTAATTCAGATATACTGACTTTGTAGTTACTTATTTGTTTTTCTATTCCAAAAGTTTTATCTCTTACATTAAATTATTGTACTACAAAACAGAAGCTAACATTAAAACAGTATAATCCCCAATTAAACTTTAAATTTACTTAATATTGTATGGATGAGTTTATTAAAGCACTTTAATATGTGTTGAGATTTTTACATGTGTAAGGTTCAGAAATTTGAAAATGTATGTTGAAATGTAAAATCAAATATTTTCAAGATGCTCAAATGTTATTTATCCATTCACTTATGAATTCAATAAGCATTTATTATAGTCTTAGAATATGCTGGGCATTATGCTATATGATAAGCCTATGCAAATTCAAATGTTAGCAGTTGTTTTTATTTGTTTCAGTAGTTAATATACATGCAAGTGGAACACACATGGGTATAGATAGTTCAACACACTGTTATAACACAACCTAATGTTTTATATATAATGTTTTATATTAAAATATGAGTTCTTAAATCTCTCCAAGGGAGCTATTATTTGGTCAGTAGTGCTGTCAACAGCTATTTCTTGAAAAATACTTTGGAACGTATTAGAATGTATTTGCACTTGAATTTTTTTTTCTAAAAGTACATAGAGACATTTCTAATCTGGGGGACAAAAACATTACCTGTGGCTTCAAAGTAGAAGTGTTATTTATTTAGAAACCTAGGTGCTGTGGCCTCTCAAATGTCTCACCTCTTACCTTTCAATGAAGTTATACATACAACTAGGGAGTTGAGTTTTTCTGGGAGGGGTGGTATACATAGAGGAGGCTTAAATAGGACCCCTTCTTGCCTGTGCTGGCCTATACCAGGTGTTGTCTCAGGCCCAGGCAGCAGCAGGGATTGGGATTGGGGACTGGGGAGATGGCAGATTATGAAGGCCCAGGGTGGCGGGATGGTGGGGCTCTGTGGCTCAGACCCTAATAGGCCATGGCCTGGAGGTTGGGGACCACAGCTCTAACGGACCCAGCATACTTTTTGTAAAGCCCCCATGAATCTATTTTTATAAAGTTCCATTCACTGTGGAGTTACTATTTCAGGACATGGTACTTACTATACAAAGTGCCAAGTAAGACCCAAATTTTGAATTAATTATTAATTAATTCCATTAATTATTAAAAGAATTAAGAATCATGCAAGGCTCTTTGTTGTGATTTTCTAGTTGAGTAGTTTAATTTTACAAGTGAGAAGCAACAAGGCCCAGTTCCCCATGGTGCCTCCCCTGTTGAATTACATATAAATGAACAAACTGTGCGGTAGAACCATATACACACCAGGGTATTTTCTCTAAAACCCACTCATTAGGTTTAAAGTGTCCTAGATGACAAACTCAAGCCTACTTATTCCAGTTATACTTAATTTTATTGAATCTGGTTATTTTTTATCCTAGATCTTCACATGTTAAAAGCTAAAACTTTACATAGATTTTACATGTAAAAATACATACAAACAAACATATATACATACCAAGTGATCAATAACTGAGCACTGTGTTGGGAGGTTTTACTTTCAAGCCCAGAACGAGACTATAGCCTTTGGGGATGAAGTTCAGGACAGAAGTGAAATAGATTTTTTAAAGCCAGAATATCTCAAACTGCTCAAACTGGGAAACCAAAGCCTCTGGTCACTACTGGTGAGCTGGCCATCTTTGGGACTATAGTCAGAAGGACAGTGGCCACCTGGCGTCATGTGGAACCTACCTGGGGTCATGGTGGCCGGAAGCCTCTACTGCATTCACGTCATGTCCCACTCAAGGTGATGGGGCCTGCTCAGATACGCACAGGTGTCAACAGGCTGGGGGCTGGGTCAAGGTTTGTCAGGGATGATCATATACCAGGTCCTGCTTTAACAGGTTTGCATGTATTTATTTATTTAACACTCATCAAATCAATGGAATAGCTATGCTCATTCATCCTCACCTTACAGATGAGAAAATTGAGGCACAGAAAGATTGAAATATTTGCACAAGGTCCCTATGTGGGTAAATAGAGGGCCTAGATTTGAATCCAGGTGGTCTGGTTGCACATTGAGCCCATGTTTATTGTGCTGCCTAAAAATATGAGTGATGCATTAGAGAGTTCAATTTTTAACACTCACATGGCTTATTTATTTTTTATCATACAGGGAGGAAGAGAAAGAAAGAGGAAAATATTTTTTATGAAGGCAGATAGAAATCAATGTTTCTTGATGCTTGTTTGGGATATTTTTCTCTCTTCTTTCTTCTCCTACCCGCCTCCCACTCTTTTCATCTACTTCTTCTCCCCCTGCCCCAGACATATTATCTGGGAAAAACCACAAGAGGTCATATTTTAATTGGTAAAGTTTCAGTATCATAGATATAAACTCTCTGGTTATATTTTTAATTATTATTACTTCAGAGATCCTTTTGAGCAATTCAGTCCATTTCATAGTGAAATGAATGGAGAAAACATGTGCAATTTCCCATTAGTGGACAGAGTAGTTCTGAATACAGACACCGTGGAGACCTGGTGACAGATGGAAGTGCTCCAGGCAGCAGTTGCCATACACATTCTTCTATCCGCACCTCCATCTGTCAGCACACGTGGGTTGCTATTTTGGGACTCAATTTATCCATTCGGAGAATAATTTTCAGGCTTGTTCTTAAAGCTAAAATAAAATCTGTAACACACTAAGACTTTTCCTTTCTGCCACTGTATCCTTTTTTTCCCCCACTGGAAGTAAAATTATTGGGGTAGGGATATAATTATACATTTTTTAGGGATAGGATATGCTGGGATGGGATGATAAAATATTAAAATTTGACACTAATACAAAATTAAAATAATTAAAAGATGAACTAAGGATATATTGCCTTCTACAGGGAACATACTGCTTGAAAAAATATGTCATGATAATAATCCACAGGTAGGAAAGTCCATACTTAAAACAGAAGTGTTGATTTTCATTACACCTAAAAAGTAACTGTGAAGCTAATTCTTGAGTTTAGAAGGAATATCTAGTAATTAAATTCTTAGCCAAAATAAATTTTTTCCCCTCATAGTTGAAGAATCTAGAGGTTAGATCAGTCATAGTTTTACTTCAGTAAAAATAGATGAATAAAATAATATTAATGTTTTGGCTGCGGCCTCGTAGTCTGTAAGAGTAAAGGTTCACTGTCAGATTATATAAGAAAGGGAGTTCAAAGCACACTGTATTATGTACTCCCCTCAAGGTAACTGGTAAGAAAGGCTGCTTTTTTTTTTTTCCTAAAAACAAACTCAGATGTGTTTCTCCTTTTGAATTAAAACAATAAAATGTTGCCACAGTACAAAGAAAGTATATCTCATATAATTAGATGTTAGGGTAAGCCCACAATGATGCTCTTAGACCAAGATGTCTTGACATCGGCTTTCAGCAATGGGGCTTCCAAAGAGGAATGGATCTACCTCCTGTCCTCCAGGAATACTTTACGCTTTTCCCACCCTGTCTTGTGTTCCTCTCTCCAGAATTGCCCAGTTTGCTCTCTGCTGCTTATACAAATCCTACAGTCTCTGAATAAAGATCCAATTTCTTTCTTAAAGAAGTTCTACCAGATTGCTTCATTCTACGAGTTTCTCTTCCTTCTTTCTACTCCTAAATCACATGCAGTTCAGTGGCCAATCAGGGACCCCTACTATACTGACTTATTGTGCCCATTGTACAGGAAGACACCGAGATGAGGTTAGAGAACAGAAGTATTGGGGATGTGCCTGTGAGAGATAAAGGGGAAAAGAAGCAAGACCAGGCAGGGAAAGCTGGACAAGGAGACCCTCAGACAGTGAGGAAGATCTGACAATCTCAGCCAGCGGAACAGGGAATCTGGGGCAAAGAATGCCTGTTAGAAGAGTCTTGCACCCGGTGAAGAAGGCCAGGTTCTAGAAGTTTTATCATGCTCAACATTGGCTGGGAGTCGCCTAGAAAGAGCTTGGCCTTTGCTCAAAAACTATGATGGCCGAAGAAGTGCTGTAACTAGAGGCTGTCTGCTAAGTGCCCATCTTACAAGCTCTTTCTTGAAGGGAGATCCTAACGGTACACTTCCAAGCTGCCACACTTGGAACGTGCTGATTGAAGTCTTTCACTATTATTTGTGTCTCTTGTGGCTGTTCAATATACCAGGTGTGGCGGGCTGACGAATGCCTCTCTCCTGTAGGTGTCCACATCCTAATCCCCAGAACCTATGAATGTATGGATAAATTAAAGGGATTTTGCTGATATGACTAAGTTAAAGATACTGAGAGAGACATTGAGGATCTTGAAAGGATATTGGATTTACCTGTCTCCAATATAATCACAAGGGTTTTGATAAGGGGGAGGCAGTAGAGTTAGAGTAGGAGATATCACGGGAGAAGCAGAAGTTAGAGTGATGAGAGAAAGAGGCCACAAGCCAAGGAATGCAGGAAGCTTCTAGAAGCTGGGAAAGGAGAGGAAACAGATTCTTCCCTTTATAGAGCCTCCAGAATGAACACAGCTCTGTTGACATCTTGATTTTAAGACTTCTGACCACCAGAACTATAAGATAATAAAGTTACGTGTTTTCTAAAGCCACTAAGTTTGTTGTAATTTATTATAGCATTAATAGGAAATTAATATACCAGATATTTGTGACTTGTCTTCTGAGCGGTATTGGGGTTCCAACACTGGATTAAAGTTTCTGCCACTATGAAGCTACCACCCTACAGGGAGACAAAGAACTTAAGTCTCTCCTCTGAATAGGTGATGTTTGAGTAGATTATCAAATCAAAAGCATGTTGATCACACAGCCTAGAAAAGCATTTTGCAAAGAATAAGTTCTTAATAAATAATTTTGATTGCATAATATTTGTTCTAAGGATTTTTAAGAAGTAAAATCAATGTAGCCATTGTATAGCACACCTTCTTTTTCTCCAAAAAATATGCTCATGAGATGTCTCATTAGATATCATCGCAAGCTGTTCTGGTCTGAATGTTTGTGTCCCCACAAAATTCATAGGTTGAAACCTAATTGCCAAGATGATGGCATTTGGAGGTGGAGCCTTTTGGAGATGATTAGGCCATGAGGACAGAGCCCTCATGAACAGAATTAGTGCCCTCATAAGAGAGGCCCTAGAAAGCTGGCCTGTCCTGGCCATCATCTGAAGACACACCAACAAGGCTCCACCTATGAGCCAGAAACCTTCCTCCACCAGACACTGGCACCTTGACTGGGACTTTCCAGCTTCCAGAACTGTGAGAAATAAATTTTGTTGTTTTAAAGCTACTGAGTTTATGGTATTTTATTACAGCAGTACAATAGGCTAAGACACAAACTAAAGTACTGGTTTCCAAAGGCTACTAATATTTTTAGAAGTTCTCTTCAGTCAGTTTTTAGCTTTAACTTTTGCCACATGTACTAGATGGTATCCTCATATTAAGGTATTGGGAAAAAATTTGTTTCTAAAACCAGAGTTTTGCCCACCCAAACACACATTTCCATATGCATATTGACAAATCATGTATCTTTAGGATCTTTTAATAATGTACTCAAGGCTGGGCGCAGTGGCTCACACCTGTAATCCTAGCACTCTGTGAGGCCAAGGTGGGAGGATCATTCGACCTCAGGAGTTCAAGACCAGCCTGAGCAAAAGCGCGACCCTCTCTCTACTAAAAATAGACAAGAAATTAGCTGGACAACAAAAAATATATAGAAAAAATTAGCCAGGCATGATGGTGCATGCCTGTAATCCCAGCTACTTGGGAGGCTGAGGCAGGAAGATCGCTTGAGCCCAGGAATTTGAGGTTGCTGTGAGCTAGGCTGACGCCAGGGCACTCTAGCCTGGGCAACAGAGTGAGACTCTGTCTCAAAAACAAAAACAAAAAAAGAATGTACTCAAATTTTAGTTTTATAAAATGTATTTATGTATGTATATATATTCATTATCACCTTCACTCTGTGAATGACATACAATGGTCCAAGTTTTGGAGGTTTATTCAAGTAGAAAAAGAATGAAATTTAATTTTTGAAATAGAATGTTACCATTGAAATTGACTTTAGAGGATATTTAGTTCCATCACAGCCAGTCTGAGGATTTTCTATGCCCCTGGGCAAATGAAAGGCTGACTGCTACCCGGACAGTTCTTGTAATGCCATGCAGACTTTTCCACGAGGCACCCCTTCCATTATTAGTTTGACTTGTGTACAAATATTTTATTTAAATGTGCTGAAAGCTTCCACCCACTGGTCCTATCTTTGTTCTTTCAAACTTCATGAAATAATATTAGTGTCTATTTCGGGATACTGGATATTGAAAGTAGATATTATTTTAAATCTTGTCATCAGCAGCTGAGTGTTTCTAACTGTAGCATGGTTTTTAGATGATGCATCATCTTTTCATCTCCTTTGGCTGTTTTCTAGTTTGTTAATGGTCCTTCCATAATACGGTGACTGAAACATGAAATAGTGCCCCAAGCATTGTATCATTCCATTCTTGATGTTCTTCTCTCTAACTTTACCACCTCAAGGATTGGACTAAAGTATACAATGCATCTTTGACAATTTTGTAGAACCTTCTCATGTGTGTGTGATTGTGTGTAGGTGCATAAATACTTAGGGATGCTAAATCTTACTGTTTTTACACTTTTGTTTATGAAATGTCTCTATCTTTGGTAATTTTTCTTTCAGTAAAATAGTAGAGTAACATTTCATAATTTAGACAGGTTTATTAGTGCTTAATGACATCTTTTAATCATCCTTTCATTTTCAAACTTTGTGTACTTTTATTTGAAAAGACTCAATATGTGGCTCTTTTTATTTTTTTAATCCATGTTGATAGTTGTGTCATTTAATTGGAGTGTTTACACAATTTACATGTGCTATTTTGTATCAATATTGTTGAGTCTAATTCTACATCTTATCTATTTATTATCTATTTGTCCCATCTGTTCTTTGCTCATTGTTCTTTGTCCATTTTCCCCTCATTCCCTTTTATCTTATATATTTGCTTATCAGTTGCTTATTTTCTTATTTCTTTAATGGTAACTATAGAGATAACAAATGTATCCTAACTGATTTTTGTCTACTTTAAATTAGTATTTTACTGATTAAAAATGCAAGAACCTTAAAACAGTATAACTTCACTACCTCCTCTCATGTCGTTGTGCTACTGTTGTCATTATATTTGACTTTTCAAATATAGTATAAATATCACAAGATATAATAATAATTATTGGTATTGATATTGTAAATCATAAATACTCATTTAAGTTTTCTAAAACATTTATTTACCTTTGTTGCTACTCTTCAATTCTTGTCAAAATTCCATATTTCTGGACTGGATAATTTTTCTTCAGCTTGAAGAACTTCCTTGAATATTTCTTATAATGCATATCCACATGTGAAACTTTCTATCATATTTTTTTTGTCTGAAAACTTCTTTATTTCCCCCTTTATTTTTGAAAGATTAGTAAGTATAAAATTCTTCATTGGCATGTCTTTTTTCCTGCCTAGAACTGTAAAAACACCATTCCTTTTCCTTTTGGCTTGCGGGATTTCTTTCTAGAGGTCATACGTCAATCTTACTATTACTCCTTGAAGACGGTATTCCTACCCTTCTTTCTCCTCCATGGCTATTTTTAAGATTTTCTATTTGTATTTTTTAGCTATTAAACTATGACATAGCTAAATTTTTTGTTTGGAATGTGCTGAGATTCTTGAATTTGTGTATTGTTGTATCAGATTTTGGAAATTTTTAGGCATTAATTCTTCAAATGCCGCTTCTACTCCATCACTCCGTTTTCGGGGAGATTCCAATCACATGTGTGCCAGACCCTTGGATTGTTCCTATAATAGTTTGCTGTGGTGTGATATCCTTTTCAGGAAAAAAAGGCCATCATTTTTGTATCTTTAGGGAATGGCTGTTCAATGTTTACAGCTGAGTGCTGCCTCATATTTTGCCCTTAGCCAAAGGCAACTGCATCCTTGACATTTATGTTTTCTTTCCAGCAGCAACTGCGTCCAATATCTGGTTAATGTTAGAGAACAAAAGCCTAGCCCCTGCCTCAATTATGGTCTTCCCTGAGGTGCCATCACAGCTTTAAAGTATACTTTGGGATCCCCTGAAGGCTTTGTGGCCATTGCGCTGCAATTACTTACTCTTCAGTCCAATCTTCCTGTGTTGTTCAAAGAGCAATGTCCAATAGACCACCTGTGTGCAAAGCTCTGCGTGTTTCCTACGATGAGGTCTTAGGTCTCTCTTACATTCTGTTCATCATTATCATCATCATTATTATTCTCACAGTTATTCAGTTGGGTTACTTTCTATTCACCTGACTCAAGTGCAATAATTGTATCTTCTGCTCTGTCCAGGTTTTGTTATAAACATTCAAAAAGTTATTAATTTCAAATATTGTATTTTTCAATTCTGGAATAACCATTTGATTCTTTTTTATAGAAACTAATTCTATATTGAAAAATTTCACCTTTTTGCTTATTTTCCCTCTAACTTACTAACATATTGATCATAGCTATTTGGAAATCCTTGTCTGGATAATCTCTGGGTTTTATTCTGTTGATCTTTATCTCTTGATTATTTATGCCTCTTTTCTAATCATTTTTATTACAAAATAATTTTTATTCTGAGTGATATGTTATAGAGCACCTAGACTATATGAATCTACTTTAAAGGACAAATTTTGTTTTAGAAGAAGTTAAATGACTAGCAATCCTATGGAGGCTTTAATTTAGGCTTGTTATGTCTACTTTGGTTTTGCCCTTAGCCCTAAATAATGATTCTTATTCCTATGGCATGGCTTACTCCACTGCAGTCTTAATAGATATTCACAAAGGTCTCTTCATGTCTCTATACCCAAATTCCAGTATCTCTCTATCATGCTGATATCTCGGGAATCTATGTTCATCTCTATAGGCTTCCAGTGGCTGTTCCCTGCTCAACTTCCCAAAGTCTTTCCCTGTGCATGTGCAGGTTGGGAGTCATCCTAGGAACTGAACTAAATTTTTTTGTAGATACTTAGGTCTCCTTTGCTGTGGGTCCTTCCTCTCCAGTAACCTGCTCCCAATTTCCAGCTGCCTTGGCAACCCAAACTCTAATCTGTGTTTTCTCAACCCAGAAGGATGGCTGTTCTCTGTCTATATTCTGTCTCCTTATACCACAGTTTTGAAAAATATCCTGCAGGAGAAAGCAAGAATGAATGTGGGAATCACCCGATGTGCACCTCTTCTCTCAAGGATCTTAACATTGATTGCTACTCAATGATTTCACACAGTTGCAAAACACACACATGCACACACACATGGACACACATATACACAAGTGTATATAGTTATTTGCCACAGAATGGCAGGTCAGATATCAGCTATTCCATTTTGGCCAGAAAGAAAGCCCTGTTACTACTGCTTTATTTTATCATTTCATTTTTTTCATTTGCATAAGTCTATGTATCTATGTTCATTACATTGTTGTACTGTTTTATGTTAGCTATCTTAATTTTTTAAAAACTATGCAAACAAGGTGCAGTGGTTTGTATCACAATAAATGAACATATGGTCCTTCTTCATGTGGAGTCTAAGATTTCAATTTTTAATGTTTCTACATCTTTTGTATTTGGTTTTAGCTGAGTTTTTGAGAAAATTTTCATGAGTTGATCTTAACCAGGATCCCTCATATTCAGTCCTTCGTGATTCATTTTGAACAATGTTAGGCTATAAATATACTGTTGTTTAAATTCATCTTATTAATTTTGTGCCATGTTCTGCTGGGATAGGACTTTCTTAAATCTTAGTTTACCATGTGCTAATAGAGAATTTTCTAATACATAAGTACAGCCATTAATTCATATTTCAACCCAAAATATAGTTTGTCAGACCAACATGTGCTTGGTTTAATGAGTAACAAGAACTAAAATTTAGCTACCCTCAAATAGCTATAAAACCATCATTAGCACCAAGACATGCCATTCACAGTTTTAACAAGTGCTATTTCTGTCTGAGTGGAAGGTCAAATACCTGATTGATAATGAAGACTGACAGCAGAACAGGGGTGAAGCAATTAGTGACTGCAGACTATTAAAGTAACTGAGTGACACAGATGAAATTAATCCTGATAATTATTAGAAGATATTAGAATGATTTGGATTTATTGCCTCTTAGAGCAGCATAATTCTGTCCCTTATTGGGAACAAGTAAACAGTCACTTAAAAGAGTACAATTTTATGATGATGAATGTTATTAGTATTTAAAAGTTATTAAGTTAATATTTATTTAATGTCTAATATCTGCAAAGCACTTGTGAGTACTGCTGTAAGAAGTATTGCAATATTAGAAAGCAAAAGGATAAAGATCAATATAAAATAAGATTTATCTCATAGGTATATTAATTCTAGTTGGAGAAATACATTGATATTATTGCCTTCACTTTTAAACTTTTTAAAAATAGAAGTTTATTGTCTATAGACCCACAAAAATGGTTTTTATATGGAAACTACTTTAAAAATGTACACAGAGAGCAGAAAAAATGATACACTGTTTATGTGACTACTTTCTAATAAAAGATGATAAAAAACATAATTTTAATAGTCATAATGAACATTGTAAACAAGAAAAATGCTATATTTATTGCTCCCCAGGTTGTATTGACAAATATCTACATTTTTCAAAAGGGGAAACTATTAATATGTCCTGGGAAAACCTTCATTGTTAACCACAATGTTCTACATTTTTAGTGATTTATCTCCTTTCTCTGAGAAGGCAAGTCTTTTCCATTCTCTACTCACAGTGATTTGTTCAACCCATGTAACCTGGTTCAGAGCTTAGCTTCTTTCAGAGAACATGCACAATAAGAATATCTAAATAAGGAGCTGTTTCTGAAATAAAATCCAATAAATTTGTTTTAAAGAAAACTCTAGTTTATTGATTTATTAGACAGTAGTGTTTCCTATTAACTGCCAATTAATTTGATAATCCCACAACATATTGTCAAAATTCATACCAGAAAAGTCTTTCTTTTGTCAAACAGGTTGCAAATTCCATGAAGTCTTTCTTCCTGACTGAAATAAGCTCATTTCAGAGTAAGTACTACTTGTCACAGATTTTATTGAATTAAACCATTGTGGCTGCCTGCATTCCAAAGATGACGCCGTAGTACCTGCTTGTTACAGGCGCTTTAGGGATGTGACCTTGACATTCCCTATCAGAGGTGGAGTTTACTTCTCCACCCCCTTGGGCAGGCCCTATAAATCCTCTGACCAATAGAAATGAATAAAGTGACACTGTGCAGTTTTTATATCACCCTTAACAAAACTGGCTTCTTCAGTTCTTTGCCTCTTGAAGTACCTGCTCTTGGTATACTCCCCTGGGAATCCATCAGCTGTGCTGTTAGAAGCTCAGGTCACATAGAGAGACTGTGTACTGTGTGTAGGGACTCTGATCAACGGCGCCAGCTAAGCTGTCAAAAGACATCTGGCAGGAGCTGACGGCCATACGAGTGAGCCTTCCTGGACATTCAGCCTGGCCCAGCTTTCAGATGACTGAATGAGGTTTATAACTATGGATGGTGGGAACACACCTGCCCTTTGGTGAACCCTGAGTGCTAGTCCCTTGAATCCTTTTAGATTTTTTCCCTTCAGCCTTGCTAGTTTTCTTACTCAGCTAAAAACTCAAGGGGGGCACTCTGATGTCTCTGGAGTTATCTGTACATGCAGCTGTGTTGTTCCCACTCTCTACCCCACAGACTCTAGCAATCCTGACCTTCCCAGGTCGTTGCTATGCTTTCTCTAATCAGTGAGGTAAACAGCTCCTACCTAGGTCCCCCTACCCACCCACACATACTCCAACGCTATCCTACATGTTCCAGGCAGTGATCTGGGATAATCAATCACAGGGCTCACTCCATTTATTTCCATCTCTGAGGGATCCAATTCATTATCTGATATCTCGTATCTTGAATATCATGTTTCATATATTTTGTCTTATTTTTGTTTTTGATCAGGTATAAGGGCAAATTTGGTCCCTATTACCTCATTTTGACAGGACAAATCTCCAATTTCATTGAAGATGAAACTATCTCCAAGCCAGCTGGGCTTCTTAAGCTACTGAGTCAACAGGCAGTAAAAAGGGTTACCCTACTGGCTGAAGTGTTTGATCCCAACAACCAAGAGGAAATTGGGCCTCTTCTAAACAGTGGGGCAAGAAGCACTGTGCATAAAAAAAACATGGGATTATCTGTGGCTCTTCTTAGGACTAGATTAACGGCAAATTGCAACAACAAAAAAAAAACAGTCAAGATTATTGAGGACTCAGACCCTTTTGTAGTTTTAGACATCTCCAGTAGGGAAAGAACTCAAACCGCTGAGTTTCTGACTGACATACCATAACTGGGCCCAGATTTTCACACATCTCTAAGCCTTCACAGTCCTCTGCAACTTACAGACTGTCATTTGTAACATGCATTAAGCATTTCTCTGAAATTCCTTTTATCGTATTGCTGTAATTAAAATGTGACAATTCCTTAAGTATACTATTTGATGGGCAGTTTCTTCAAGAAATGGCTGTTTTTCTTCCTCATGACACAATTTCTAGAAATTCTGAAGATGAAATAGTTATTCTACTTACTCCACATTGCTGTTTCCAAGAATAGTTTTCTTTTTTCCTACATCAAAATAAATAAATGTGTAAAAAAGTTTAAAACATAATTCCTTTGAAATAAATGGCACACTAAAGGCTACTCTTGCTTATAGTAATCGTCTACCGATACCACAGTATTTCCTTTTCATTCATTCAAGGTTCCAGCACCTAGTCGCACTGTTTCTTTTCGCTACTAATCTTGTACATTCATATAAATGAATCACTCAACCTGCTAGCTTAGATCCGGTTTTAATCATATTGCCATAGAGGCATATTTTGACCTTTTATTACCTTGTTAAAAATCTCTACTTGAGCATCTTACTCTTTTTACCACAACCAAGTCTTTCACAAACTCCATTACCTCTATTTGAACAATTCTTTGACCCACTGAACCTCCAATCCACTGACTTTTTCACTTTTTCCACTGGCCATAACTCCCTACATATCTCCACTTCATTCCCTAAACAACTTGGATTCCACTGTTCAACACTATTATCAGTGCCTATCAACACTAAAATCATTCTCAATTCCCTTGCCCTCCCCCTTTGTATTAAATATTATGCAAGCAGCAAAATTTTCACCCTGAATAAATTTGACTCTGACTATTTTGCCCATGATTAAGGATAAGCAGAAATCTGACATCCTCAAACCTACAGAAGAAGAGGAGCCGGTCACAGAAATGGAGAAGCAGCTGCCAGGAACATAGAAGAAAAACCTGGAGACTAGATTCCAAGCACAGAATTTCCCATGATTTTGTGTCTCTAACTGGACATCTTAGGAACACTGTTTCAGGAAATTTCCTCCTAAATGAAATGCTATAAGCAAAAGAAGTAATAAATTGTGCCAAATGCTACTGAAAATTCAAGAAATATGAACCATGAGAATTAACCATTTGGTTAGTTCCTCCTCTCCAGCCAAGTTCTTTATGTTGCAATAATTGTGAATTTTTCTCCGCTAATCTGGGAAGGATGGCTTTGCATTCAGCCTAATGCCTCTCCTTTAAAAGCATGTGGTTCTCTGGACAAATCTAAGATCAGCCTTTGGCAGAGTGAGGATAAGGGAGGGAGGTGGTAAAATGCCATGGGAGGCAATTGCAGGAGTAAGGTGCTGAAGAGGGGCAGGGAGAAGTTACAGGGAGGGAATCGGAAGTTTGGAGGGAGCAGATACAATAAATAGAGAGATTAGAGGAAAACCAAGAAGGGTGAATGAAACCACTGACCAATATCTGAAGCAACGATATGACGTCAAGAAAAACCTGCTTTAACTCTCTGCTGCCAGGCTGGAGAGCTGTACTGAAGTCACACCACAACACTGAAGTGAGATACTTTACAGTATCTAAAGTAAAACTGATGTTGCTCTCTAACACATCACGCTCAGAAAGAATTTAAGAGTTTCATTTTCATTTTCTTCATATTTCTTTATCACTGAATTACACAATTCAACCAGATGAACTGGTGCTCTGAGCAGTGAAGTCAGCTGGTTGACTTCATTCCCTCTACCATGTTAATCAAGTCTCGTGTGACTAGTTAGCTCTTGAGTCCATGGCATAGGGTGTAATTTTTCTGGGATTTGTAGTGAATATTAGATCTCTGCTTTGGGGATGACACGCTCATTTTTCTGCCCTGCCAACGTCTAGGATTACCAGTTACTGATTACAGCTGTGTATTTTCCTGGACGTTGCCCTCAGCCACAAGGACTGCTTGACCAGGGTTATATTCTCTTCCAAGGGGTGGCTTGCTACTAATGACTGGTCGATGCAAAGATACAAAGGTGCACCCACATTTCCTTACTTTGGGGCAACATGGAAGGTCTATCTCAGCTCCAGAGTTCCCCATAGAATTGGCTAAAATCTTACTTGCTGCAGCAGTGCAGGTCAGCTTCGCCCTCTTGCCAGTCCTTCCTTCTTCTTTCTTTATAAGTATTTGAGAGCAACTCCCAATAATACACATGCACACAGGTTTTTATCAGAGTCTGTTTCCAAGAAACCCAGGCTAAGGCAGGAGACAGTACCTGACAATCTTTGTTCTGTTACATGGTCAGAAACTGCACCTGTAAATGCTTGGCTGTTTTTCATGAGACAGCAGAGGAAGATACAAACCCATCTTCTATCATAGGTAGGTTCTTCCAAGGTCAGGCAGGCCATTAAGCATATTTCTCAGATGAAGACAAAAGAAACAGCTTCTATTTGCAGCAAAAGTTAATACAAGAGACATTAGAAGTCAGGAATATTTTATTATCACACTGCATTTGTTTGCTAGCAAAGACGTGTGGAAAAGTAATCTTAAATTGTTGGTGCAGCAAATGCAAATGCAGATTCCAACACCTACTGAAACATTCTAACATAGAAACAGCAGAAAATAAACTACTATTTTAGATTTCAATCCATATGTTGGGAAAATTAAGGAAAAAGTTGTGAAGTAGTAAGTTTAATGTGTAACAGAGATAAGAGACTGGAATTGGGAGAGGCTAAATTCAACAATCCTTTTCTAGCTTTGCAAGGACCCATCTTTCACTGATATATTTGTTGTTTTTGTTGTTCTTGCCCTCATGAAGTTATTTCTGCTTCTTAGGTTGTTGCACAAAAAGAATGACTCCTTTGGAGCAATGAAATGCAAGGTGTCCGTTGCTTTGTGGTTTTGAGAATCGCCCAGATGAGGCAAGGAGTGTTATACTCATTGTTTTACTGGCGAATTCCACCTTATTGACAATCTTCTTGGTTCCTTCAGCAGGCATTTGCTCACACTTCAGACCTCTGTGCAGTTGAACCAGGATAATAATTCCAGTGCCTTCTGAGGGAGGGAACCAGATACAATTCCAGGTTTAGTTTCTTACTGTCAGTATAGCTCAGATTACTTGAGCTATGTTAGCTACTTCATAAGGTTATCATTTGATCCTTATAATAACCTTATTTTGGAAAATTGCTAATAGCCCGATTTTATAGTTAAGGAGTCTGAGATTATGAAACATAACTCAGTAGAGACATTCTAGTAAGTGTGGAATCAAACTTTGAACTCAGGTCTATAGGACTCCAGAGATTATTTTATTATCCATACTCACAAATGTGAATTTCTTATCTCCTCATAGAGTTTGTACTTTGTTTTATAAGCAATGGAGAGCCCATGAACTTTTAGAATAGGAGAGTAAAGAAATCACTGTGGTGTTTAATGAGTACTGTTATTCCTAAAGTAAACAGTTGACTAGGAGCTGGGAAAAAGATTGTGAAAGTTATTGTAGTTGTTTACGTGCAAAGTTAAAAAAGGCTCTGAGTGTCGTGATACTGATAATGGAGAAAAGAGGATGGACATGAAAGATACTTCAAAGCTACAATAGGACTTAATTTATTGCTTGGTGAGTAAGGCAGAGAGCACTGAGCTATGCAGATGGTATTAAGTCAAACAGAATGGTGAACACAATGATTGATATACTTAATTACTTTCATATATTTTCATTTTGTGATGCTTGTGGACCTTCAGATGGAAATGACTACCAATGAGATGGAAATTCAGTGTGATAACACCAATTCAGTCTCTATAAACAATACTAGACTCTTACTATTTTATTAAAATAATTAACTTTAAAGTATACAATCAATTGACAGTACATTATTCAGTTAAATATAATCACACAGGATATAGAAAGCCTGATATTGATTTAGTACACAACTGAAAAATCATCCATGGAATTAAATGGAATCAACTTGAATGATATAACAATATCACTAGAAGTCTAATATGAAAATCTGGACTCAAAACTACTAGAGACAAAATGTCCTTAGTTTTCTGATAAAGGAAAAACTCCTTAAATAAAATAAATATTTTAAAATAAAAATGTGATATTTATGGTTCTTAGCTTAGTTTTTAAAAGCCATATGCAATATATTAAAAAAAAATTAGCAGATTTCCCATATGAAACTTTATAATTCTGGGCTCCCTTCCAGAAAATTGGAAGATCTGGATACCTTGGGCAACAGTTTTTTACTTAGCTGCAGTTGAGTAAAGTGGTTTCTGAGTAAAGTAATAGTACACAGGAAAAATGCAATTATTTTAATATTTACTGCCTAAACTATGAGGAGTTATAGTTTTGTCTGGCTTGATAACAATACGTTTGGGTTTAATTACAGATAGTTCCTGCCCAAATATTTTAAAAATCACTGCAGTTTGCTTCTGCATGGCCAAAAGCAAGTCCTAGTTGTAGTTTGCTAAACCTGGAGTCACTTTGGGTCCAAGTCTCCCTAGAAAGGCAGCTCCAGTCACACACTTATTGTCACACTGAGGGTTTTCATTTCCATGATGCTGAAGCTTAGTGCTTGCAAAGAGTAGAGCTATTACAAAGAATTGCCTTCTTTTTATAGCTCTAATGTTGGATCACTTTAATGTGTTCAGGCAGTGTTGATTCCTCTGACCCTTTTGTCTTCAGACTTCTTCAGTGTGGTAGATCTCTTTTCTTTTTTGGAATATAATTCGTATACTGTACAATTCACCTCTCTAAAGTGGACACTTCAGTGGATTTTAGTATATTCACAAAGTTGTGAAACCATTCCCACTATCTAATTCCAGAACATTTCATCACCTTCAAAAGAGTCTCTGTGCCCATTAGCAGTCACCCCCATTCCCTTTCCACCTATTCTCTGGAAACCACGAATCTACCTTCTGTCTCTGTGGATTTTTCGGCTGTGGACATTTCCTATAAATGAAATCATATAACACATGGCCTTTTGTGTCTGGTTCTTTCACTGAGCATAAAGTTTTGTAGTTCATCCATCATGTAACATGTGTTAGTACTTCATTTCTTTTTATTGCTAAACAGTATGTTGTATGGATATAGCATATTTTGTTTATCATCTGTTAATGGATGGGTTGTTTTTACTTTTTTGCTCCCAGGAGTAATGCTGCTATGAACACATGTGTACGAGTTTTTTTGTGGACATATGTTTTCAATCTCTTGTGTATGTAATCAGGAATGGAATTTCTGGATCATGTGGTGAGCCTATGTTATCTGTTTGAGGACCTGTCAAACTCTTTTCCAAAGTGACTACACTATTTTACACTCCTGTTAGCAATGTATGAGGTTTTCAATGTCTCCACATCTTCACCAACACTTACTGTATATCATTTTGATTAAAGCTAGTACAGTGGGTATGAGGTGATATTTCACTGCAGTTTTTAATTCACCTTACTCTAATGACTAATGACAGTGAGCATCTTTTCATATGCTTATAGGCCATTTGTCTAATATATCTTCTTTGGAGAAATATCTATCCAAGTCCTTCGTTCACTTTTTAATTGGGCTATTTGTCTTTCTATTATTAAGATGTAAGTACTTTATCTATTTAAGATTCAAGTACTGTATGAGATATATAATTTGTAAATTTATAAATGCATTAATTATGTTGGAGTTTTTTTTAGTTTTCTTAATAGTATCCTTTGAAGCATGGAAGTTCTAAATTTTGATCTAGTTCACTTTGTCTATGTGTTTTCCCCTTAATTGTACTTTTGGTGCCATTTTAAGAAATCATTTCTTAGTTCCAGGTCACAAAGATTTATACCTACCTTTTGATTTAGGTTATTGATCCAATTTGAGTTAATCTTTTTCACATGATGTGAGATAGGGGTCCAGTGTCATTCTTTCACATATGGATATCCAATTGTCCTTGCATCCTTTCCTGAAAAGATTATTTTTTCTCTACTAAAAGGTCTTGGTACCCTTGTAAAAAATCATTTGACCATAGGTGTATGGCTTATTTCTAGACTCTCAATTCTATCCCTTGATCTATATGTCTGCCCATGTGTAGTACCAGATTTTATTGTGTGTTCAGAAAACAACTGAAAGTAGTTTTTAACACCATGAGTGGGATGTTACATATTTCTACTTACAAAAGTCAGATGAAAAGTTAGATTAAGATAAAAATTGTAATACTACCACTCTGGTAGTCCAAGGCCGGAGGATTGCTTGAGCTCAGGAGTTCCAGACCAGCCTGAGCAAGAGCGAGATCCCATCTTTACTAAAAAAAAAAAAAAAAAAAAAAAAATAGAAAAATTAGCCAGGCATTATGGCATGTGTCTGTAGTCCCAGCTACCTGTGAGGCTGAGGCAAGAGGATTGCTTGAGCCCAGGAGTTTGAGGCTTCAATGAGCTATGATAATGCTAATGCACTCTACCCAGGGCAATGGAGTAAGACTCTATCTCCAAAAAAAAAAAAAAAAAAAAAATTGAAGAAGAAGGTACATTGCAGAACAAACTCCCTCTGAAGGACCTATACTAAGTCCTATGTTTTTATAACACTATAGAAACGAAGATCAATATGGCCATGAGAATTGCTGGCTAAATACCCTATATTTAACCTCATTTCTTTGCTGAAAATGTATGGATATTAAATACAATAAACCAATTAAGATGATAATATCAAATTTTTAGGATGGTGATATGTGTTCATTTGAAGTGATAATAATATTTGCTTAGTGGGTGAGTGGATGTCAAATCATAAGAAGCAGTAGAAGTAAATGTAGTTAATAAAATTTTTAAAAAGTCTATAGCATTAATAATTCTGTACTAAGTTTAGGAACAATTTGCATATATTTGGCATTTGAAAAGGCTAAATAATGTGGCCTAATGTCTACAAATTAGCTTTATATTCCAATGTAAACACTGTGACTGATTTTAAATTTGTGACATTAGTTGAAAGGTGTGTAAGAATTGTACTACAATTGCAAATAATATCAGAATGGTAAGAGAATTTGAATCTTCCAGTTGATTTAATTTATGAAATTTAATGTGTTTTTTAAATACTGGGAATTTTTGCTTATAAAGTTGAGCTTGAGGAAATTTAATTGAGATCAATTAATTATGACAATTGAATCTGTTTAACTTGAGTTGATAAATATTAACCATGGACACTCTTGAAATTTACCAGAAGTAGAATACTATTTGTATAGTACCCTTTAAGCTCAAGGCAAATCAAGTTTTAGAATTTGTAACATAAATAAATTAAATATTCATTAAAAATCCTGATTAACAATCTTAATAGAGTTTTCTGCATGCAAAATGTCACATGTGGACATACAAAACTTGCCTCAAATTGAAGTAGTTTATAATGCAAAATTTTATGAACACTGAGAAAAATATATAGTAAAATTCTCCTATAGAATAGCTTTTATTACTACTAATGCAGATTTAGGATAGAGACAGAAAATAATATGTCCTCCAATTTTTAATATTAGAATAATAGAAATGTTGATTTCTCTGTATTTTGAATAATCAGTGTAATTCTGCTGCTTTCAAATGTTTCCATTTCAATATTTTTCTATTTCTAGAACATAAATGCTTCTATTTTTAAATTAATTCACTCAATAAGTATTTGTCGAATTCTTGATAGGTGTGTGGGTTGAAGACAAGAGTAAGGCAGTTATCCTCAACTTAATATTGAGTTTGACAGAAAAGTAACCAGGAGATGTGCTGGGTGTTTTCATCCTTTTTTAGTACCTCACCATAATCCAACTATTACTGAAGACTTGTTTCTTTCAGGGAGGCAGCAGATGGTGACTTCAGCTTGTCTCATCTGTTAACCCAACTCTGCGCCGTGCCCAGTAAGGGAGAAGGATTGCTGCATAGAGAAGGGCATACCATGCTTTGGGAAGTTTAAGATGCCCAGGCTGAGCCAGAAATCATGATCAAAGTATTTAACAATTGGCGTGGCTTGGGCATTGAGAAATGAGGGAAAATGAAGCTTTGCTGCTAGAGCAGTCTTTGGGGGTCCCTCGGTGTGCCAGACATTAACTATTTAGTTGCTGTATTGTGGGGCATTTCTGGAGAAGTGGCTGGGGTGACTAGTATGATGACGGAGCACTTGCAGGGTTACGGGAAGATGCTATTTTTTCAACTGTTACAAAAAATTTAAAATATTTTAACAACAAGCAGGTTGTTACCATTGCATTCTGACTGAACAGTGGCTCTGGATTAAGCTATCTAGAAATGCTATAGAGTTCTGCCTGTCTCCTACTTTTAAATGCAGGCTATCATCACATTACAAAAAAGTGAAATGACATTAATTTCTGTTTAGAAAATAGTATGTCTTATATGAATTAGCAAAGTGATGACCTGACCTTAGAAATAACCATGCTATTACATCGAAGAGTCTTAGGTTTTATTCTTCCTTTGATCTTGGGTATGTGGTCCTTATAGGAGAGCCGCACAAGTGCTACTTTTAATACCTCTACTCAGATATTCAGGTGGAGATGCTAGCGCACACTAAACTCTTTTAATTCAGAATTTCCCACCCATTGGGGTTAGAGCCACAAAGGCATATAATCAAGTGTAAGAAATGACATTTATATAAGGTTACTGGGTAAAAGCTAATGGCTATTATTAATAACTAGTATTTTATTATGAATTTATTTTTAATTGACATACTGTAAAATTCACATTTTTGATGTAGAGTTTTAGCAAAAGTATAGTCATGTAACCACAATTACAATCAAGATATACAGTACTTCTTTCAAATAAAAAAAAATTGCCTTATGCTATTTCTTTGTTGTCAACTCTTACCCACACCTCTTGTCCCATGTCAACCATTGAACTGTTCATCATAAAATTTCAATTTTCCAGAATGTCATACACACACACACACAAACACACACACACACACACACACACACACACAGGGGCTCTCTAGAAAGTATCCAGCCATTGTTAATATAATAAATGTCTCTATTTGGCTGGATACTTTCCAGACAGCCCTCTGTATTAATTTTTATGAGTGATGCTTTTGGTGTTGTGTCTAAGAACACTTTCCTAACCCATAGTCACTGATTTTTATTCTATCTTTTGTTCCAAATGGTTCATAATTTCATGTTTTATAGTTAGGTCTATGATCTAATTTTATGTAAGTAGTAAGATATAGGTCAAAAGCTTTTCTTGTTTTGTCTTGTTTTGTTTTGCTTTGCTTTCCTTATGGATACCCAATTTTCCCAGTACCTTTCATTGAGAGACTTCAACTTGATTCAGCTTTGCTCCTTTGACAAAAATCAATTGACTACATTTGTGTGGATGAATTATTGGACATTTTATATATTTCATTGATCAATATGTTTCTCCTTTTGCCACCCCCACACTTCCTGATGATTGTGGCTTTATAGTAAAATTAGGTAGTGTGAATAGTTCAAATTTGTTCTTTTTCAAGATTGTTTTGGCTTTTTAGTTCCTTTGCCTTTTCACATAAATTTTAGAATCAACTTGAAAATCTTGACTGTATATTTTTGTATATTACTTTAGTGGCTGTATTAGGAATTACAATGTACATATCTAGCTTTTCATAGTTTGCTTAGAGATAATAATTGAAGGAAACTTCAGGAGATAAAATAGTCTATTACATTCATACACATATTTATCATTTTGGTTGCTCTTTCTTCATTCCAAAGTTGCAAGTTGCCTTATCTTACCAGGATTCTTTTACCCTAAAATTTCTTTTAGAACAGTTGCACTGGTGACAAATCTCTCAGTTTTTCTTCTTTTTTGAATATCTTTATTTTTTTTATTCCTAAAATATATTTTCCCTGGATATAGAACTCTGGAATGACAGGGTTTCTGTTTTTGGGGGTATTTTTTTTTTTTTTTGGCATCATTTTAAAGATTTTTTTTTACTGTGTCTGGCATACATGATTACTGAGGAGAGATTTATAGTCCTTTGAGTCTTCATTAGTCTCTGCATGGTCATTTTTTTCTTCTGCTTTTGAGACTTGTGCTTGGGACACCACAGCAGAGCCATTCTGCTACAAACCTTTTGATTCCAGAGCCCACAATCTAAATTTTAAAACTTCATATGTTTTATATAAAATATCTAAAAAAACATACAAGTATATAAAGTACACAAAAGGGTAATTAAGATAATTTCTATATCATTATTATATAGATTAAATGAGATAGTGTGTTAAATGAATACAATAATGTCTGATATACAGTTAACACCTAATAAATGTGAGATATTTATTATTTTCTTGAAAATATAGCATTAATTATCCAAGAATATTTTTGGAAAATGATAAAAGTACATAGAAATGACTACCTTCAAAGCATGATGTCAAAATGCTTTCTAAATCAAGATGAGAAATAGAGGCCATCAAAGTTTAATGCTAACTTTTCTTACTGTGTACAGTTCTTTTTGTAACAGCTTTACGGAGTTATAATTGATGTACAAAGAACTGCACATATTTAATGTGTAAAATTTGGTGAGTTTGAGCAGATCTTTAAAGTTCTTTAAATACATTTATGGCAACTCACAAATAAAACATTTAATATACTCAAGTTTTGACCGTGCTAAATAGCCATGGGTTTAATGTAATCACTTATATTTATGTTTCAGATTTTCTTTCGAACTATTTTCAATTTTCACTTCAAAATCAATGAGTTATTTTATATAACCATCAAGAAGTATATTAAATGCTCACCAGTTAACCTTTTAGCTTAAAATTTGATTGTGAACACACTCCGCAGGACATTGTATCAGATAGTTACAGCCATGGTATTTATTCACAAACTATACTTCTTGTTCATTATATTATTCACAACTTAAAGGGTTTTTCAAGGAGAAACTTAAAATAAATTCACTTTAATAAAAAATTGAATTTGTTTTAGACGAGAAAGGACATGGTTTCTAAATGAGCCAGTAGCTTGTGTCATGAAACCATAATTTTGAAAACATAAGCACAAGCAGTACTATTTCCTTTGCCAAGGAAAGAGGAAATTATACCAATGGTACTGCAAAGGAGTTCAGATTTCATATATTTCTGTTAGCTGTCATGTTCCCATAGAAACAGTGACTGAGAAAATCGGTAATAATTTCTGCTCCTTCATTGTGTCAGTCTTCACACAACATATATGTGGGTGTGTATAAATATATGTATATATTTATGCACATATAAGAATATGTTAATACATGAAAAAATATCACTTTTATTATTGTTAACAAACATACTGAAACTCAAATCCTACATGTAGATGTAAGTTGAGAAAGCAGACTAAAAGCCCCAGAGCAAAACAAAGTCACCTTTATTTAACTTTATGTCACCTGTTTTTCTTTTGTTAAATTAATAAAAATAGAAATGGTCTGCATAAAATTATAGATAATAGTTTTGGATTGAACTACATGTAAAAATAATACAAAATCTTGCTATATATTTCATCAAAAATCTACCTATTTCATGTTATTATTAGATGGTTTAATAGTAATGATTTCATAATATATTGCTGTTCAATGTTATTACTTAAATAGAAAGTGAATAATTTAAAATCTTTGTCATTAAAATATTTTGGGTCATAATTTGGCATATTTAAAGGCACTGGACATTTTAAACCTGGAGACTCCTAAAGGAATATGGTGAATACCATCAATTCATGCATAAGAAATTTTGTTTCTTCAGTATGGCACTAATACAAAAGCACTATTATATTTCTTTGGATATTTTTAAATGCTGAATTGTGATGAAAATTACTACATTACTACTTTCTATCAATTTTTCTTAATGTGTACTTAATATAACGATGTCAGCTTCCTGTGGGGAATAATGCATTCAATATATTTTTGGAATGTAGAAGGATTGCAGCAATAATTTGAGCTTAGGTAAAAAGTTAAATCAGGAGGTATCTTAGGTATTCAAGTCCTTTTTCTTAAGTACTACACTATAGGGTAGGAGAGCAATGCAAATGAGAGTTCTTTCCAGCAGATGTGGGTTTGTGATAATATATTGCTAACCCTTACAGGACTATTTATTTCCCTAGAGTTTCTGGATATTTCCTTTTCAATTAAGTTAATTAAATGATATTCATGTTATTAATTGTCACTATTTACTTGCCACTGTGTGCCAGGGACCATGCTCCACATTTTGCATTTGTTGTTTCATTAAAACCTATAATTCTACAAGGCAAATACCATTATTTTTCTGATTTCACAGATGGTCAAGACATCAAACCCAGCCAGTCTCAGCTGAGTTTGTCTCTTAACCAGTGTAGATGCCACCTATTGATATAAATAACCTTGTTAACTCATGTTACTTTTCCTCATTTAGGCAGATCGATTATCTCTAGCTTAATCAATTCAGTCTATGAAAAGAATCAAGTTCCTTAAGCCAACTCATTTGAACCCTCTACCCATTATTTATCTTGTGTATATTATTCCATGTCGATTAATTAATTTTAATTAATTAGTGTAAGAAACTATCATGTGCATTTACTTTGTGGAGGGAAATAGTCAGAAAAACATAAAACTTTTAATCTCTTAAAGTCCTTTCTTTTTTGGTTCTGCTTTATTTGTTGTCTACAAGTGAATGGCTTAAATTTGCTATGAAAAATAATATATTTCAGTAAAATTGTATTATTCAAAGACTCTTTTATGTCTTTGGTTAGATTTTACCTAGGTATATTTTTCAAAACTATTTAAAATACATATTTAAAAATTACATTTTACTGTTGTGTGTTGATGTTTAATACAGCATGTATGCTAAGCTCCCTCTTCAGTTTCCTATGTAGACCATATGACTGTACGGTTATAGAAACAAGAGCTCACGAAGAAAGCACCAACTATCATCCAGCACCAGACTCGCAGATTCTTACACTCCTCTTAGGCTTAGTTCAACTTCTTTCTCAAACTGGTTTTCATTATCTACAGCACATTTACTTACTTGTTCAGCCCTAGTGTGAATGTAAAGAAGCTTCACAATTGCTAACTCATACCCTATTGCAACAAATTTACTAGCTAAAATACAGTGCTCACTTTTATTTTTATCTTTAATATTCCAATATCTAGTCAAGCATTGTTTTTCAAATTTACTTAGGTCAGCTCCTTTCATCTCTATAAAATTAGCATGGTCATGTCACTCTTTTATAATACAGTTAGATACATTTGTCAGGGACTGTGATCCACCTTGGGTTCCCTTTATATAATATCTTGGTCAATTTTTAAAAATCTGTATAGATTACAATTTGTTCTGTGTGGTTTACAATTCCATGGGTTTTGAAAACTACATAGAGTTGTGAATCTACCAGGATAGTACCATAAAGAACAGTTTTTTGTACCCCCTACATCTACAAATATTAAAAAAAGAAAAAAGAAAGAAAATGGATCTATATTTTCTCCCTTGTGTTTGCTTTTACAATAAAGTGGTTTAGAATATATTTAATAGCTAAAAAAGAATAGTTCTATTACCTCAAAAATAATAAACTTTTCCTTTCAACTCCAACCCTGAATACTATGATCTGTTTTCCATCTCTGCAGTATTGCTGTTGGAGAATGACATATAATTACAAAATTACATAAATTTATATGTGCAATCTCAATATGCAGCCTCTGGGCTGCCTTTTTTCACTTAGGCAAGAAAAAGAAATAAATTGGAAAGCAAGCAATAACATTTTGTAAATAATTAAATGGCATAATTGTCTCTATAGAAAATCTGAAGGAATCTAAAAAACAGTAGAATTAGTAAAGTGAGTTTGGCAAAGCTGCAGTATATAAGATCAATTTTACAAAAATCAACTGCATTTCTATAAAGTAGCTAAGAATATGTGACACCAAAATTAAAAGTACAATGCTATTTACAATTGCCCACAAAAATGAAATAACTTCTAAGAAAATCTGACATAGCATGTAAAGGACTTGTATGCTGAAAACCACACAAATCCCATGAGACAAATAAAAGATATAAATAAATAGAGAGACATCACATGTTCATAAATTGGAAGACTCAACCTGGTAAAAATGTCAGTTTTCCCCAAATTGATACATAGATTTATAAAGTTCCTATGAAACTCCCAGCAAGATATTTTTTGTAGATATAGGCAAGATGTTTCTAAAATTTATGAGAAGGCAACAAAACTAGAATAGCTATTATAAAACATTTTGAAAATGAAAAATAAATTGGGAAGAATCAGTCTATCAGATTTCAAAACTTATGTATATAATGGAATATTATGCAGCCTTTAAAAAAGGAGATATATTGTCATTGTAGATGAACCAGGGGACATGATGCTAAGTGAAATAAGCCAGATAAAGAAAGAAAAATACCACATGATCTCACTTATATGTGAACTCTCACAAAAAGTCAAATACATAAAGACAGAGAGTAGAACCGTGGTTATCAGAGGGGAGGATGGGAAAGAAACAGGGAGATACAGGTCAAAGGGCACAAATCTGCAGTTACATAGGATGAATGTCTAAAGATCTAAAGTACAGCAGGAGTAATGTAGTTAATAATATTACCAGAGAATAGATCTGCTAAGAGAGTACACTTTAGGTACTCTTACCACAAAAAAAAAAAAAAAAAGAAAGAAAAAGAGAAAACTATAGAAGGTGATGAATATGTTAATTTTCTTACCTGTCATAATTTTCTCACCATGTATATCAAAACGTCATGTTGTATATACATTTTTAAAAATGACTTATGTACCTACAGTAATCAAGACTTTGTGGTATGGGCAGAGGAATAGACACATAGATCAGTGGAATAGAATAGAGAACTAACAAGTAGACCCACATAAATATGCCTAACTGATTTTTCATAAAAGTCCAAAAATAATTCAGTGTTACTGGAGGAATTGGACAGCCATAGGCAAAAACTTGAACATAGGCCCACGTCTGACACCTCATACAAAAATTAACTTAAAGTGCATCACATTTTAAGATATAAAACTTAAGTCTGTAAAGCTAAAGTAGAGGAAACTTAGGAAAAAAGTGTTCTGGATATAGAGCTAGGCTAAGAGTTCTTAGACTTAATACCCAAAGCACAAGCCATAAAATTTTAAAAAATGTATGAATTGGACTCCATCAAATTTAAAACTTTACTCTGTGAAAAAACCCGCTAAGAGAGTGTAAAGCCAAGGTCCAGATTTGAATAAAATATTTGCAAATTACATATCCAACAAAGGACTAGTGTCTAGAATATATAAAAGGACTGTAAAACCTCAATGGGAAAATATCCAATCAATAAATGATCAATTCACACAGATACTTCACTGAAGAAGATATACAGCTGTCAGATAAACCCATAAAAAGAAATTCAACATCAATAGCGGTCAGGGAAATGCAAATTAAGACCACAATAAGATATCAGCACACCTATATCATAATGTTTAAAATAAAAAGCAATGGATATACCAAATGTTGGGTAGAATTCAGAAAAACTCGATCACTCATTCATTGTGGGTGAGAATGTAAGATGGTACAGCCAGTCTGAAGAATAGTTTATTAGTTTCTTAAGAAACTAAGCATGCAACTACTACATGACTCTTCACTGCACTCTGCACTCTAGTGATTGCTGTCATTAGTCAAGTCCTTAAAAATACATTGAATAGAGGTTTAGGAAGTTGACATCTTTCTTCCAGCTGTGTAAAGCCTAATCTAAACATCATCTTTTTTTTTTTTTTTGGTTTTCACATTCTTGTGTTATGAGATAATCAAGAAAACAAAATAATACTATAAAAATTAAGTCAGAGTCAAGGTGGTGGTGGTGGTTGTTGGATAAAAAACTGGTGATTCATCTTAACTAATTTTAAGTAACATATTTCAGGGTATAATTAAGAGGAAATAATGGACTTTGGCACATAATTGTCAAGAATATCAATGAAACATGTGCAGATAAAGTCTATTTCATTAAGAAAATGATAGTCATGTAAATAGAAATTTTCAATAATGTAATTATTTGTGATTATGATATTACACATGATAGGTAATGTGGTTGTGTACTTTATTTTGTGTTTTACCATATGCCAACTGAATTTTGTGTGTGTGACTATCATTCTCTCATCAACAGGGATGCCTATGTAACCTCCAAATGACAATTTAGTCAGTTTCAGACACCGAAGTAAAGTTTTCTACCTGTGAGGACTGTATTCACTAAATCGTAGATTCAATTTTCTACTTCAGTTTATCAAAAATCCTGAAAAGCGAGATATGAATACTAACATCTTATGAAGAATTATTAAGAAGGGCATAGAAAAATATTGATCATTAAAATCTTTTTTTTAAATGGTAGAATTTTTCTTTTTCTTAATTTTAATATTTTATATCTGCATTTTTAGAAAAAGCTGCCTTAATACACAAAAATTTAAAACTTTGAATTTTTGGATGTTATAACCTAAGAGTTTTTATTATTAAGTGGTATTTCAAATATTCTAATCAAAATCATGTATTTAAATGTACTGGATAGGATATATTACTTTATATAAAAATCATTGCAGATTCAACTTTTATTAATAATCTATATTGAAGAGAGGTTTTCTCTCAGTCTGTGTATCAAAGTTTCTATATAATATCCTAATTTTCTAGATACTTTAGTATGTCAAAATGTCTTGATATACAAAGCTTAAATTACCTACCTCCTATTTACACAAGATTCAACACTATGTGTCTCTGTATATAGCATCTATACATGAAACAATTCTCTGTGTCTCTCTCCCCAACTCTCTCTCTCTCTCTCTCTCTCTCTCCTGTCCCCTATTTCCCCCTCTTCCCTATCTCTCCCCATTAATAAACAATAAACAATTTCTGTCCTATTGATTGTATGGTTATAGATTATAGCTCTTATTACAATATAGTTTTCCATAATTGAATAAACTTTCTATTTATACTTTATACAATTCTTTCTCTAAATTATTCACTTTAGAGTGCTGCATTGCAAAGTACTTTACCTCAAATTATTAATTGCTTTATAAAAATGATTTCCTTAGAGTTTTATAATATATCACAGCATATTGCTTGAGGCTATACAGTTAGCTTTGTTGTTATTCTATGGGAATTATTTGCTATCCGATTAAACATGATGATTACAGAATTCTGTATAAATCTTTCTGTTACTTAAAGTTGATAATATTTTTATAACATGATAGTAAGTGTAAGGAAATGTGCTGACAAATTCCCTGGTATTGAGGAATGCTAAATCATTTTTATTCAAATGAAGAATAATAATGCAACAATATACATGTAATCTTTTCTCTGATGCTTCCTATCTCAACATAATTCAGTGTGATGGAAAATACTATATTAGAACTAAATCACAGTTTGGTTAAATTCCGTGACCCTTATTCCCTTTATAAAATTCTGTCATCTTAAAATAGTGAACACTTACTCATTCCTGTTTTTTGCCTAAAATAGCATTTAGTAATTGGTATTTTAAATCCTAAAACAAATAAAATAACTGAACAGGAAAAAAAAAGATTTATTAATACCATACCTTAAATTCTCATTATTTTAGGAGCTAATAGTGCTTCCCTCCTCCACCAAAAAATAGATCAAAAATAAAATATAGCAAAAAATACAGCAAATTGAATACCAACAAAAAAGCCATTTTATCAAAAAAAAAAAAACACCTGTACGTGACTGTTTATTGCAGCACAATTCACAATCACTAAGATATGGAATCATCCCAAGTGCCCACCAATTCATGAGTGGATTGATAAAATATGGTATATGTTCGCTGTGGAGTACTACTCAGCCATAACAAAAAATGATGAACTAATAGCTTTTTGTAACAACCTGGATGGAACTGGAGACCATTATCCAAAGTGAAGTATCGCAAGAATGGAAAAACAAACACCACGTATACTCACCCTTAAACTGGAACTAATCAATCAAAACCCATGTGCACATACGGAAATAAAACTCAACAGAAATCAAACAGATGGGAGGCGGTGGAGAGGAAGGGTTAAATCACACTTAACAGGTACAATGCGCACTATCTGGGTGATGGGCACACTTACAACTTTGACTCAAACTGTACAAAAACAAGTCAGGTAGCCAAAACATTTGTACTCCCATAAATTTAAAAAAGCACCACATCTCAAGGGCTTAATGAAGAAATATTATTAAAACTGTGGTCCTTTTTTACCTTTGAAATCAGCTACAAACAATGTTAATTTGAGAGTTTTTCAAGGTTAAGAACATTGTCATTTCTAACCTACTGTTCAAATGTTGGGTAATTTCAGCTTTATTTCCCATAGCCACTGTAAATTTTCTCCACTAGAAATAATGAATGGAGATGTAGCCAATTTAAAAACCAGGACAATGGGATAGGAAGACCAAGCTTAGAGAGGCTGTCAGTGCCAGATGTCCATTTCCACCATATGAACTCCCAAACTGCATGCCGTTATTAGCGGAATTTCCAATTTTTTTCCTGCACACGCACCACCTTCCTGGACCCTGCAAGTGTCATCCAGCCAAATTCTCAAATTCTTGCTTCCCATTAAATTCTTAATACAAAACTTACTTTTTGCCACTTCTTACAAGGTGTGGTGACTAAAAGACAGGTCTAGAGCCAAGACATCTAGAATTAAGTGCTGATTCAGGCACTTACCAGGGCAGGTTGTCAACCGTCTGTTCCTCAGTTTCCTTTCCTTGGTTAATAATGATACCGTCCTCATAGATCTTATGGGATCATTAATTGAGTCAGTACACGCAAAACTCTTTGCGGGGTTCCTGGCACACAATAAGCACAATGTAAGCATTTGTGTTTGTTGAATACACTTATTTTTCTGCGCTTCAAACCCGTATTTCACACTCTCCCTTTATTAACCTTTTCTAGTACCCACTATAAAAAACAAAAATCCTCTATTTCTTCTACCTTCTGACAAAACATTTTTCCATGGCTTTTCTGTAACTGAAGCCTATCTTTTGCTAGCTAACACAACTTCCAACCCACATCCTGGATAAGTTTAGTGGCACTAATCAATACTAGAGAAGCCCAGGACCACTGTACTCTTATAAAAATTTGAGCATAAATGCCTTAAGGTGGACTATGGCTTGTCCAGTGTGCCATTGTGCCTACTGTTGAGTTCTGCATGATGGAACATCTGTGTAGAACTCTAGTTCCACTACCACCACCCAGTTCTTCCAAACTGAGAGTCATTTATCAAGTAGTTTTTAATAAGTTATAAGCAGCATTCCTCCAAAAAACAAACAAACAAACAAACAAAAAAAAGACCCTCTCTTCTTTGGGCTCTGTTCCCCACAAGGATCTTCAGCAAGTAGGGAGCTGGGTCTTCTTTAATGGTGCATTTTTTAAGTTCATTCTTTTCTAATTCAGCACAAATATATGGGAAAAAATTTGCAAAACAGTATATTTTATTCTCTTACTTGAAAATAGCATAGATATTCTGTGATTCATACTAAACAGACATGTTGGTAGATAGATTTATTGATTGAATGACTTCATAATGCAGATACTAATAGATACCTCTTTTATATTCAAGTTAATGTCTCAAGCCACTATCTGTCCAGGTTCACAGGCAATCCAGTATTTCTATTTTAGAGCCTCTAAGAATTAATCAAGAATTATGGATGCTTGTTAAATTTTTATAGAGGACTTTGCTCCTTTTGTGTTGGTGCAGGTACTTCAGAGCTCAGAGTTACTCTTTTATTAAGGTTGAAAACCCCATGACTGCCTTTGAAACAGCTGCTTCAGAACTGGCTGCTGATTTTACAGCTACCACAGGGGAAAACCTCAGGGACTCTAAGCTCATTTTTATAGCTGTTTTGAAAGTGTCATCCTTGATGGAAGTAATTACACAATTTATGTGACTAGGACTAAGTCTCCTGCCTTACCATCACCAGTGTTAGTGTAAATCTGAACCTACTTTCTCAATTTCACATTCAATCGAGGTTACTCTGTGCTTGTGATCGTAAGTCCTCAGCCTTAGGTTACACTCATATACTCTTGACATTGTGTGCAAAGCCCATTCTCAGCATCACATATCTGGGTATGAAAGGGTTTTCTTCTTTAGTGACACAATATGCCAGAACCAGTCCTGCACCAACGTTGGTCCACACCTCTCTTTACATGGGGAAGAAATATTTAGTTTGTTTCTTAAATTGTGCAAACCACAGATTACTACAGCTTTTTTACATGTGAGGACATATTTAGAGACTTTTATATCTTTTTATTATAAAGAATGCTAGAATGAACATCTTTTACATATGTATGCATACTCGTCCAACTTTTTAGGATAAAATTTTAGAGCCTCTACTCTGGAAGCAAAGATTGAATATTTTTAAAGAACTATGGTATGTATTTCCAAAAAATTTTTAGATTTGTTGTATACTTCACCTTTCTACCAAGGTTGCCTAAGAGACATTATTCATACTAACTTATTAATTGCATCTTAAAAATATCTTGCAGTTTTCAAACAAAGCATTTGCATATGTTTCAGTCCTCATATCTGCCTTGAGACACTGACAATATTATTCCTCTCTTACCTATAATAACAATAATGCTTAGGAGATTTAACTAACATGATTAAGATCAAGCAGGTAATAATTGGTTGAGGTGCTATTTGGATTTGAATGATGTGGATTGTTTCTTTTGTTCCATATGCATTAGTTCAGCACCTATTACGTGTCATGCAGTGTGCAGAGAGCTGGGTATATGCCCATTAGCTGGAAGATAAGCTCTCTGACACCATATACCTTACATCTTAGGAGGGGAGTAGACATTAAAGAATATTTGCATGTTTATACATAAGAAATATTGAGATTGTGATAGGTACATATCGGAGGTACCTGCTGTAATGAGAGAATATAATGAGGAGCTTGTAATCTAGGGGGAGCAGTCAGCAAGGCACAAGTGACATGGCATGCAGAAGGGACTACAGAAGACCACTCTCTAGAGCTTAGAGAGTGAGAAGCTGCACGGTGTGAGATGAAACGGGAGAAGTAGACTCCAAACTGTGCAGAACCCACTGGACCAGTGTTTTTCCAATTTTCAGTGGTGAAGAATCAGTTTTGTTTGTTTGTTTGTTTTAATTTTCATGTCACAATGCTTTGACAAAATAAAATAATGAATTACTAAAAACATAAAATTAAAAAAAAATACATAAAAATACAAGCCTCAAATATATTTTGAGTTTCATCAGACATAAAATCACTCTGTGAAATTGCCATGGAAGTGTCTAGATGCTTGCTGCTGTGGTGTCTGTTCTGACCTCCCTGCGGAGTATTAACAGTCTGGGCACTGGGCTGCAGACGGCAAATCGAGCAGCACAGCTCTAGGCCATGCTGTGCCTACGAGAATAGGGAACACCTGGGTAACATTAGCGGCTGTGTGTTTTGAGAGGGTCACTTTGGCTGCAGTGGGAAGGGACTAGTGTGGGGAAAAGTGGATTTGGATGGATGCATTGGGAAGTCAATTTATAGTGCAGACAATGATAGCACTGTCAATGTTGTAGGCAGAATTTCAAAAATAGTCCCCCCAAAGATATGCCACCCTAATCCCCAGAATCTGTGAATATGAAATATTGCACCATTGATTATGTTATGTATATGTACAGTTGACCTTGATGGAAGGAAATTATCTGGGTGGGTCTGATCCAATCACATGAGTCCTTAAAAGAGCTTAGAGAGCTTTCTCCAGCTGGTTGTGGGAGAAGTCAGAGAACCTGAATGCAGAAGAAAAATGCATTGCACCATTGCTGACGTGAAGTCGGAGGGGACCATGTGATGAGGAATTCGCCCAGGTGGCCCCCAGAAGCGGAGAGTTGGAGAGCAGTCCTCAGCTGTAAGCCAGCAAGGAGATGGGAACGTCAGTGCTATAATTACAAAAAGATAAATTCTACCAATAACAGAAATGATCTCGTAACAGGCTCCAGATGACAGTGCAGCTGGCTGAAACCTTGATTTCCCGCTAAGCAGAGAAGCTAGCCACACACTGCTGGACTTCTGAGCTGCAGAACTGTGACCTAATAGAATGGGTATTGTTTTAAGCTGCCAAGTTTGTGTTAATTTGCTACAGAAGAGGATGGAGGGGTTTTAGCAATGTTTACTAAGTAGTGATTTGATATAAGAGATGAAGGAGAAGTGTCAAAAATGACTGCTAAGTGTCTGGCTTGTGTCACTAGGTGGATGATGGTTCCATTTGCTGAGATAGAACAGGCTGGAAGAGGATCCAGTTAAAAGGGGAAGAAGGTTATGAGTTCATTTTTTGGCCATGTTTGTTTCGAGGTGACTGTGATTCATCTGAAAAAGCTGTCAGGCAGGCAGTTGCATTTATAGACCTAGAACCCGACAAGAGATATGGGCTAGGAATATAAATGTGTGAGTTATCTACATAGAGGTGGTGACTAGAGCTGGGGGTGAGAATAATACAAAGTATAGAAGTGCATCTAAGACAAAGCAAGAGGGTATGAAGGCTGACGGGGGAGGATAGGCATGCAAAGGCAGGACTGCCAGAGAGGTGGCAGCAAAGCCAGGGAGTTTGAGATCAAGGAACTCCTATTAATTTCCTACTGCTGCTATAATAAATTAGCATAAAATAGGTACTCTAAGAAACCCACAAATTCATTACCTTACAGTTCTGACAGTCAGGAGTCTGGCATAGATCTTTCCAAGCTCAAATCAAGGTGCTGGTAGGGCTTTCTTCGTGGAAGCTCTGGGTAGGCTCTGTTCTGTTGCCTTTTCCAGTGTCCACAGGCCACCAGCATTCCTTGGCTCATGGCCCCTTCCTCCATCTTCAAAACCAGAAACATCAGACCAAGTGCTTTCCCACTGCAATCTCCCCTGTTCTCTCTCTTCTGCCTCCGTCTTCTCCTTTAGAGGACCTTAGTATTTATACTGGCCCTCCAGGATAATCCAGAATAGTCTCCCTATTTTCAGGTCATCTGATTAGCAAACTTAATTTTATCTGTTATCTTAATTCCTCATTGCCCAGTAACATGACATATTTGTAGGTCCCAGTGATTGGGACATAAAGGTTTTTGATGGCCATTATTCTGCCCACCACAGAAGCTGAGGATTTATCTACAGGATGTCTACAGTGATGATCTTGGAGAGAGCTGGTTGTATGAATGATAAAGGTAGAAGCAATGCAGAGTTCAGCAGGTGTAGAATAAAGTGGAAGTGAAGTCGGAATGGAGTGACTATGAAAACCTTGAGAAGTTTGGTTGTAAATGAGTAAAAGGAAATATAGGGTAGCTTTTGTGGGTTAAGAATCTAGGAAGTGTTATTTTATGGGAAGCCATTAGCATGTTTAATGGCCAATGTGAAGGATTAGTTTGAGAGGAGAGGATGTCTATACAACAGAGAGAAGGTAAACTCATTAGTTTAATGTCCTCTAGAAGACAGGGAAGGGCTAAACGTAAGCCTACGTTTCCCTCTATTATAAACAGAAGACATGAGAGCAGGGTAGGTACACAGTTACATACATTTATATGATTATTAGCAAAAAGCTGAAAAGTTCACTTTTTATGTCCTCTTTTCTCATTGTGAATGTCTATCAGAAAAGGAGAATTGCGTTTGCAAACTAGGAACACAATTGTTAAAAATAAACATAGCATATAACAATCATATTTCCCCAGTGTGTGAAAAGTTCTGCCTGCTAAGTGAGAACTTTCACCTCATGCTGCACATAAATGAGATAGCTCCCCGGTGTGGCCACGTTTTATGTGCCATGTAGGTTTATTGGATACTTTATGCTATTTGGGAAACATAAACCATTTCCCACTAGTGCTATCTTCTTAAAGCACTTTAGAGTTTTGACTGAATAACTGACTAAACAACAGTTCGTTAGATGAATGATATAACCAAGTGATTTTTAATGGAGTCTCAGAAGATTTTGAGAAAAAGAAAATGTGCAGCTAACGGAAACAAACATGGACGTGGAGCGAATAAATTCACAGTTTTACATCTTGGGCCCAATTCAGGACTCAACTAAGGGTCAAAGTGACTATTAAGAGTAGGGTCCAAGGCAATCAGTGAATCTCTTCTTCTACATTTGTGAAGTCTAAGGCAGCAAGAAATGGATGCTAACCTTTTGTACTTTATAAAGAGGAAAGGAATTGTAACGGTATCAGTTAGAGGAGATACTGCTCAGTAGAAGACCCTCGTCAGGGTTGTCAAATAAAACACAGGGCTTTCAGGTAAATCCGAACTGCAGTAAAAGTAACATTTTTTTTTTTTTGTTGGCATAAGTATGTCCGAATATTGTGTGGAACATACTTATACTTTAAAAAATGTGGTGTTTATCTGAAATTCAAATTCAAATTTTGTGACATTATTTTTATTTGCTAAATCTAACAACTGTAATCCTAGTAAAAATACAGGTATCATCTATCTGTCTAGGGCAAACGTATTTTGTACAAAGGCAAATCTTGATTCACGGGAAGTCTGAGTATATTGTTTGAAATCCAAAATACAAGGTTTTCTAGGATATTTCACTGGTTCATCGCGATAATGAATACTATATTTATAATTTAAGTAAGGCTCAAATAGTCATTCTGGGAAAATGCTTATGGTTGCTACATTTATTTGGGCCATAGGTTTCCTTGCAGCCTTTCCTAATAGAATTTCAGGACTAATTTTTAGTGGGTTTCTTATTTTGTTGTAATAAGTAATTCTGTTTAGAGAGATAGATTGTATATTATGTATGTTCAGCAATCTATCCATGAACAGGCCAAATAAAAGTGGACCTAGTATAACTCAAATCTTTTTAGAACAGCCTACTTTTCCCATAACATTAAGAAACTAGCAGCAATTTATGAATCAACACCAAGATCCATAATCAGGCTGGATTTTAATTCCTTGAAATCTACTAATGCTTCATTCATACATTCAACAAATGTTAATGAATGATTACATTGAGACAAGCAGTGAAGATTTTGTATTGCAAAGGCTGGGAAGAAACTGCTTAGTGAGAGTAAAATGCAGAGAGGAGGTCAGTGTGGCGAGAGTAGGGTGGGCCTTGGAGGCCACAACGGAAGAGGGAGTGAGAAAGGTCTGCAGGCAGGACCACAGGGCTTTGCAAGTCAGGCTAAGGAGCTCAGTTTCATTCTTACTTCACTGGGAAGCATTTAGGGTGTATATTTATGTACATCATAAATATATGACATATACAATTATCTGTTAATTAAAAATAAAATTTAAAAAAATGAATAAGTTCTATAAAGTTGCCAAGCAAAGGAACATGGCAATTCTGAATTGTAAGACAACATAGTGAAAAAATTGAGACTCATGACTTATTAAATACCCTCTATGTCAAAATAAAATGATTCTGATCTGCCAATAGAAAAAAGTCAAAACAAAATTAATATTATAATAGACATAGCTACAAATCAGAGAAAAGAGAAAAGTATTCAAAAATAGTCACATGTATCATATCAGTTATCATGATAATGTGAATGAAATAAACTTTCTTACTAGAAGTAATGATGTTCTCATATTAGCCAAGGACAAAGAAATCCTTTAAAATGATTACAAATTTGTTGACTCATAAAAAGATGAACACAGATGTTGATAAACTGTTAAATAGACAACTGTTTAAAAACAAACTTCTATTTCTAATTAGTTGTTTAAATACACTATTATATATTTAAAGTCTAACTTTTTGAATTTTAGTATAAATGCTATTTTTCAGACATTCTGTAATAATTAAAATACTAATTTCCTCATACTTGAAAAAAACTTTTTTTCACAGTCATCTTGGAAAATATTTGAATGTTCAACATTGGCAATGATACCTAATAAGCAACATTTCATTCTTAAAGGTGGTTTTGTTTTATTTTTTGTTTTTTTTTAGTTTGGTAATGAGAATGTACAAGAAATAGAAACTCATAGGGAAAAATCTATATATAACCCATACGGTTACACAGAATTGAATTCTAAAATACACCTGAGTCTGCCAAGATACTGAAAGCTAATTATCAAGGTGGGTAAAACTGACCTAAGTAGAAGTGACTTTAACATTTTCCACCTCAGAGGCACTGAGACAAAGGGTAGTGTGTGTGTGCTTGTGTGTGTGTGTTGCAGAATGGTGGTGAGCTGTGTTAAAACCACACTGTTGTGTTTATTTCAAATCCTATGTTTTTTGTAGTAGCAAGAGAATTGCTTTTTAATTTCTTTCTGATTTTACTCAGTAAGTAATTTATAAATGAAAACAATTAGATTCAGGAAAAAACCATGTGATTTAAGTTAACCAAAATGGGAAAACTAAGTGTGGTTTTGAGAAATGACTTGAGATTTTGGAAGGGGAGAATTTTTGTAGGGACATAGCACACCTTATGCTTTATGTCATATTTTACGAGCCATTCCCTAGAGAACTCCTATGGTATGAATCTGGAGTTCAATTTTTTTTTAAATCCCTGGCTTATGCAACGAATAATTTGGAGTTCTATTTTTATCATTAAGTGGAAAATTCTTACACTAATCAGTTGGAACATTTATTATAACAAACATTCAGCACTTGGAAATTTCTGCCTAAATTTTATAAATCGAGGAGACAGGTTATTAGCTGTCAATATTGATATTCAAATAAGAATGCTCCTAAACTGGAAAACTGATTGGATGATTCCAACTTGTTCTACCTTACTTTACTGATGTTTTAAATGTGTCTCTAAGTAGAATATATTCTGTTTCAGAATGAAGCCTTCTTCCTTTCATACCATGCGAATAGTAGTTAGTCCTAAAACGCTTCTCAATGGGAGAAATTTCCAAAATAACTTTAAAAAATTCACCCTTTCTCAATATTTGCTAAGTGAAATGGAAACAATTAACTGCAAATTTTCTTGGGTTCTTGATCATCTGGCAAATCCAGACAAAGCACAAAGGATATGTTAGTCGCTGAACAAATGAGCCAATTTGTCTTATGAACAAAAAGCAGATTGTTGTCAGAGGACACATTTTTTTACAGTTACAATCATGCCTAAAAGGACACTATAATTACAGTGCAGTGCTCCTCAATCAGACCACATCCTTGCTCAGGAAAGCAGGAGGTTGCTGCGAGACTGTAATGATTTTCTTTCTTATCAACTGTGAATCATGTCTTTCATCTCTGTAATTAAGGCCTTTGATATGCATGGCCATCAATAGAGTTGAGATAATGAAACAAATCAGGCCAAATATCCTGTTGTTGAAGTTAGAACAGCTACAACAAATGCTGTTCTCCTTTTCCCTCCACTTATGCATATGAAACAAAATGCTGTTATAAATATACTCAGATTTAGATGTGAAGATGTTGACAAAGTCAGATAACCATTTTTAAAAAATATTTTGTATGAAATTAATTCAAGACAATGATCGATTCCTTTGTTTGAAGATCTTTGATGACTTCAAAAATAGAAGTTATATATGCAACAGGATATATTTCTACTATTTTAATGGTTAAATGATTTAATATTTAACAAGGTTGCTATATTTAATATCTTCCATGAAGCGACAGCTCATGCTCAGAAACCTTGCTATTTAGATATTTAATTTATGTTATTCATCTCCTAATTCTATGTACCAGGTACGATGATGGACTATTTGCATATATGATTTCTAATCCTCAGCATTGCTCTGCAAGGTAAACTTTATTACTTCCATTCTACAGTCAAGGAGATTTAAGCTGGGAAAAAGAGACAGCAAGGATGCAACCTTCAAATGAAGAACAGTGGGGAGGATGACATGAGCAGAGGGAGCAGGTATCTCTTAAGAGAATGTTTCTTAATATCATCAGTGTTGGGGAGACATTGATGAAAAAAATAATAGCAGAAACATAGCAAAGAGGCAAGTGAAATATCAATTGTCAGACAATAAGTCCTCTAATAATATAATCAAGTGTCACCTTTGTAGGGGGTAGCTCCTCCCACTGAACAAAGCCACACTCCTCAGTTTTTCCTGCCATGGTACCTGCTATGTTTCTATTTCAGTTCAAACATAGGTTTCTATTATTATAGACATCATTCATTTTTATTCTCTTTAAATTACACAATCTCAATAGGTCCTTAGAGTGGCCTTTATCTAAATTTCATTTTTTAGATTCTAATGTTATGTATAGGCTGTGTCTACATTCATGATTCTGTCTGAAAACAGGCTAATCAACTACTCTAAGATGTGCTGTGAGATTTACATCTGATAAAAATAAATATTTTCTGGTTTTGAGGGTCTCAGGGTAAATATTATAAGTAAAATATATGAACTTCAGTACATGAAAGTTGTAATATCTATTTAATTTGCTCAGAAGTTTAAAAAATTGCTTTTTGATATTTTGTGTTCTGAATAAATGAGGTTGCCAGCGAATTAAGTTTCATGGACCCTGTTCCCTGGACCATGGTGCTGTTAAAAACCAAAATCATGGCTTCAGTTTTCATACATGTGAGCTAATTTCCACCTAGGGAAAACCTTGGGCCCATTGTCACAGATTAGCCATAGCACTGGTTTAATGCACATCAAATGAGCTTGGTGTCTTTGTTTAGGCCTTTTTGTATGATGGTTTACCATGTGCTTTTCTATTATTATGTTCCTAGTCTATCTTCTTCAATTACATGCAAGCTTCCTGATGATATCCTATCCCTCTCTGCATGCCCAGAAGCAAGCATGAGTCCTGGAAGCCAGGAGTTGACAACTGCATGTTTGTTTGATTAAACAAGGAACAAGGTATCTATATAATGGATAATGTTGACTATGAGAGCAGGAATGATATGGGGTAAACTTTTGGGAAACTCACAATAATATAACTTTCATATGAAACAGACCACAAGCACATTTCATTATATAATTTAGCTATTTCAGTTATGGGCCATTTTAGCAATCAGCTATTGTCATATTAACACTGTAAAAAACTACCACAAAACCCACTATCAATCAATTTTTCACTCTGGCAACTGTTTGTCATATGGGATTTGGCTTGTCTAGGTTGGGCTCCACTGGGCTTGGTTCCAAGTTGCGTGTTGGGTCATCTAGGTCAGCTCCACATGGCTGTTGTCTTTCTTGGACCTAAGTCTACATGTGGCATGTTCTTCTCATGGCAAGAGGTAGGAGTGCCAAAGAGTGACTAACCACATGAACTCACTTCAATCCTCTGCCCATGTTATGTCCACTAATAGTCCAAGACCAAAGGAATCCCAATTGCATGGCCAAGCCCAAAGTCAAAGGGTATGTGACTACACTCTGTCCACAGTGAAGCTATTATGTAATTATGGGTGAATTATTCTCTTATAAAGGAGCCAATGATTGAGAACCATAATTTAATCCACTTTAGCCACCTTTCACTGATATGTGAATAGAGGAACATAATGTTGCACACCTCCAGGAAGTATCCTTTGTAGCTTTATTCTAGGGGTTTCCATTTGCATTTTATTCTATGAGATGGAGTCCCCTGGAGTTGTGAACTTCATAGGTATGATTATTTAACAGATTTAGAGCTGGACAACCACCAGTTGTGCTTGTGATTCATTTTTTCTTAAATCAGTAAAGATGTACACATGAAAAAGAAAGAAAACTAATTATAAAATTAATCTAATTAATACTTTATTTAAAAGTAATATATTCTGACAAAACAAAATAAATCATTGTAATTATGCTAAAACACAGAAGTTAAAATAGGACAACTTTATAACTTTTTTTCTTAATAGAATTTCAGCTATGAGAAAAAATTGCAAACTGTTTTTTTTCCTAAAGGCATTATTTAGCAATGGTATGAACAGAATATATTGTATGTGTGTGTGTGTGTGTGTGCGTGTGTGTATACAAGAGTGAAAGCAGAGAGATCTTTATAACTATTACAATGCTTCATACCAGAGTTGATTGATAGGTGGCAGCCTGTGTGCATATGTGTATGTGTCTGTGTGTATGTGCACGTGTGTGTGTGTTTATGTAAGGGTAGAGGAAGAAATGAAAAAAAAAAAAAAACCAAAGATTCTGGTTCTATCTTGAAGTTGAGCCAATAGTATTTGCAGATGAATTGCACATGGTGTATGTAAGAAAGAAATTAATGAAGATTCTAAGATGTTTAGCTTTAGAGATTGAAAAGATTGGGTTGCCATAAAAGTTATGGAGAAAAATGAAGGTGGAGCAAGTTCAGAGACAAAGATTAGGAGTTGTTTTGGACATCTTAAATTTAAGATGCTAATTAAGCAATCTGGTTGCTATGTCAAGCAGGCATAGTAAGTGAGTCTCAAGTCCATCTATAAGGGCTACGTAGGAGATATAAAGGTGGGAGTCATTATTATCTTTTAAATATTTTATAATTTGTTTTATAAGGGATCCTTGACTGACTTAGAATTGTTCATTTGTCTAAAAATATTTTAACTATCTTACATTGATATCTAAGTTTATTGCATTGTGTCAGAAAAATATTTTTCCTGTGATTCTGATTCTTTCAGTTTTAGGTCATGGTCACTGTATGAATGTTTCATGTGTTCTTGAAAATATTTTGTTTATTTCAAAGCATATACCATGCTTATTAGTTGCAAAGTTAAAATGTATATGCTTTTTATGTTGTGTGTGTGTTGTCGACATTGAGAGAGGTAGACCATATCCATGTGTACAATGAAAGATTTTAAAAAATAATTCATTCTTATTCCCTAATTTTTAATATTTTACTTAATATATTTTAAGGCTTATTAATGAATGTGTACTAATTCAGAACTGTAAAATCTTCATGGTCCTTTTATGATACCTTTCCCTCATGTTTTTGGACATAGAGTTTTTTATTCGTTTGCTTTTTGTCAACTTTATTTTAGCTTCATATAGTGTATGTATATCTTTTCCCATTTATTTTCTTCAAACTTTCCATTTATCATTTCATATTTATATTTAATTTATTTGATATTAGTCTGTTAACATGAAGGTTTAGTTCATTAACATAATTACTTTATTAATATTTGTTTCTTCAACGTTATTTTTTATTCTTAATACCTTTTATTGCTCCTTTTGTCTTTTCCTGCTTTCTACTAAGTTCATAAAATTTAATATATTCTATTTTTATTCTTAGCTCTTTGGAAATTATATATTCATTCTCTATTCTGCCAGTGCTACAATTAAACTTCATAATAGATAATAGACAGTTTTAATCTTCTGAAAAAGTTTATGTTAGGCCTCTTACTTCTGATTTCCTCCTACATTCTCAATCTTTGATCATGTCTTTGTGTATTCTCATTCTCCAATGATACATTAGTTAGTTACAGAATTCTAGATTGACAGTTATTTCCTTCAACATACTGATGCTATTTGTCCATTTCCTGTTTTCATTTATTGCATTTCAGAAGATTAGTAGACTGCTAATTCAATTCCTGGTCATTTATAGGTAACGCATTGTGGATCTTGTTGCTTTTTACATTTTCTCTTTATTTTTGTGTTCTGATGTGCTATCATTTGCCTAGGTGGGAATTTATTTTATTTATTGAGCTAGGGAATAATTTTTCATAAATTAATGCCTTCTCAACTTAAATTCTCTGTTGTATGACAGTTCAAATACGTTCAACTATTTCATCAACCCTTTGCCTAACTGAGGCAATAGACAACATCATTAGATTAAATAAGTTGATACACACACACACACACACACACACACAATGCCAAGAACAATGCTGGCACACAGTAAGGACTATGTAAGTTTCTAATGGACCATGTAAGTAATAATAAAGAAAGATATAATTATGATCAGAAGAACAGAAAACAGAAGAATCATTGATACCTAAGAATCAGAACTGAACAAAAAAATGTGTTGATCAGGGCAGGGTTAGTAAAGTGTGTGAGGCCAGATTGACCCGTATTATCAGACTGCTATTTGGTCAAAATGGTAACAAGCACAAGACAGAAGGTACATTCAATGATACCATTCATAATATAACCACAGAGGGTGTCTTAGAGAAGTAATACCTGCCCCTAGCCCTGCAAAGCAAGTACAAAGATGGTTTCAAAAGTGGAGAGTATAAGATAAGTAAGACAAAATGAAGATATTAGGTAGAACTGTATGAGATTTTCATTATTTAGGTGAAAAGTAGTCATATTGACAATTTTGGATGGTTTTATAAAGCTAATAAAATGGAGTTCCCATCCAGCAGGATTTTGAAAGTATAGTTGTGAAAGTTATCAAGAGGAGATAGATGGAAAATAGCAATGACATTAAAGAAGAAAGTCCATGCATCAAAAATGGACTTAAGTAAATGAAGCTGTCTGATTTACCCATTAGACATCCTCAGCACTTCAGAAGACAGCCAGCCAAGCAAGGATAAATACGGAGGCAAAAATAAAATTAAAGATTGGGTTGATGGTTTGCCAACAGCCACTAGTGTCTGAAATACCGTAGCAGTTACTTGGTGAAGAGAGATTTGCTCTTAAAGAGTTTGGATCCTTACTACTTATTTCAATAAACTACTGGTGTATTATAGTGTATTCAGTTGGCATGAAATTTAGTTTTGGTTTACCCTGATTAGCAATGTCTTCCTGTCCAGAGCCTTAAGTGAAAAAGTCACTTGCAAGTATTGTTAAAGCGGAAACATCTGGTACAAGATGCCCTCAGCCAACTATCTGACCATATTAGCATATATGCAAAGGTGATACTTGCCTGGATCTGCCAGACTCCTGGTTATGTAAGCACTAGTTATGCAACTGGTATCCATGCAGAAACTGACTTGGGTGAGCACAGGCTGGTAAGCCAATTTTGTAAAAGGAATAAATGTATTCTTGCTAATGATTGATAGCTGTCACCTCTTCTTTTCTCCAAAAATTGTATTATTGACCACTACTATTTCACCAAAATGGTCTCATTTAAAAACTGGACTTTAAATAGATCAACAAATGCAGTGCAGTTTTGTGAAAGATACTATGTAGCATCAGCTAAAACACATCAAACAGATTTGCATTCCTACAGTATTAGTGCAAAATCAAATGAAGACTAGATATGACTGCACCCTCCTTCTCTAGTACATTAAATGGTCATTGAAGAAGAACTGAAGTATATCTCCTCAAATTCATGAACCCCAGAAGCAAGAGGATCTCTCTGGAGGGAAGGTTTAAGTGCGGAATGTCGAAGAAAATGTTCCGTTGGCCATATGCTCTGTGGGTGTGCCACTGGCAAAGTACAGTGTTGGAAGGAAACTGAACTTAAGTGTGACACACATTTTGTTTTCCTTGTATTGGAGGGGAAGCAATGAGTGTGTGTGATTATTAAATTATATCATAGAACATGGACTTTTTTGTCACTAAAAGCATATTAGAGTTTGGGGTAAATTTTTTTTAAATGTATATCCTTATGACCACTTTACAATAAACGGTGTACCGACGCATGCTATCAGGATGTGTTCTTCCTCCCCCACCAACCCTATATCTTAGGAAACCAGCAGTATTAATCACTGACATTGAAAAAATACTTGTGCCTGGAACCTTGCTTAGTTCTTTATGCACGTTGTGTCGTTTAATCACAAGCACAGTCTTTATTTCATAGTACTGGT